>NC_141693.1:279125895-281955895 GCF_964263255.1 Lissotriton vulgaris
TTTTTCGAGTGTTTGCAAGTGACCTAATCAGGGTCCCATTAAGCTTGGAAATGACCTCATCATAGAGCCCAGAAAGCTCATGCACAGTCCCATGTCCTGTGTCCAAAATCTGCGTCCAATGCTGCACAGCGTGGGTATCCTCTAGGGTCACCGCCATAAATGGCACAAATCCTATGCAGCATCAGGTATGTGCGATGTGTGTTACTGTATTGGATGTATTTGAGGTGAGTAATATATCAGATAGGAAAACCCCTTTCAAATTACATGTGCTATACATATAGCAAAGAAAGTAGCAGTAAGAAGAAAACACATTAGAAATGTACTAAATACTACTCCAAATGAATTTCTGCCGAGCAATAACAATAAATGATAAAGCTGACAATGTTTGAGGAACCATCCTCAACTATTGTGAAGGTACTAGTTATGGTATACAAGACTAAAGGAAAACTGCACACTTGAATGGATACCTAATATAGAAATGTAATGTATTTCTACTAATATAACATTTTAGATATTTAAAAATAAAGTACACATTTTACAATTACATTAAAGGAACATAATTAACGTTATAATGTTATAAAAAATAAAAAATTGCATTTATAATATTATTAAAAAACATAACATCGTATTAAATAAACTCATACATATTTATTACTCATTTCTTATCAGTAAAATTTTTTTAAAAATAAGTCTATCCATAAAATATTTCTTAACTAAATATTTAAAACATAAATCTTAATAATTTAAATTTACTACATAAGAGAAATAAATTTATAAATAAAACAACTAATATTTTATTTATGAAAAATAAACTCAAATTATATTTAAAATGTAATTATAATTATTGCAAACAACATATTTATTACAGATATTTTCCAGACAATATCAAAATAATAACTCTAATAAAAATTTAAAATAAAATATGTACATTACTGTTAAAACCACTATTACAATTATATAAAATTTGCAATATAATTTCTAATAAATGCCACACTTTTCTGCATGAACCCAACTTCCTACTACTAAACATTTTACTAAATTTAAAAATTACATAAATAAACCAACCTAATACATAGAAGTAATTTTAAATGACATTTGAAACTTATCTGTCCCAAAAATACCATAGAAAACAATTTTTTGTAAAACTATCCACAAAATTTCACTAAAAAAACAAACATCATACTCCTAAACCATGCATTTTAATTCAAAATCAGAAAAAAATAACACGCGTAATATTACAAAAACACCGAATAAATGGTATACTAGACAACTATATTATTTACAACAATGCTTTTTACAAAAAATATATATATATCTCACCTGCGAGATCCTTGACAATGATATTTGTGAGATCACAATATAACTGTGATTATATTTTTGAGATGATGGGGCAGATTTACAAGCCCCTTGCGACATATTTAGGCTGCTGTTGCGTCACTTCTGTGACGCAGCAGCAGCATAAACCATGCGCCACGTTGCAACACATTTACAAGGTGACGCATCTAGGGAGATGCATCACGTTGTAAAGCCCTGCACTACATTAAACCTGCGTCATGTTCAATGTATGGAGGGTGGGCGTCCTGTCGGTAAAAGCCTTGTAAAAGTGACGCAGTGAAATCTACAAGATTTCACTGAGTCACTTTCCAGAGGCCGCTGCGACGAAACCTTACGCCTGCATAAAGCAGGCATAAGGAGTGGCGCAGTAGGTTAGGTATGGGCGGTCCCTGAACATTCCTGGAGTTGCGTCACACTTGCGACATGACTCCAGCAATGCGCCTCCCTTACGCCATCAGATGCGACACACATCTGTCTATCCCTGCGCCACGGTGTGCCGCATTGTAAATGCGACAGATCCGTGGTGTTATAAGAGAAGAATTGCATTTCGCATCGGTACTGGCGCATCTCTGCTAATATGCTGGGATGCGCCAGTCCTTGTAAATCTTTCTGATATTTCTAACTCAATACTTTGGGCCGACAAATAGGTACTTTATGCAGAGCTCTTTCAAGATAATATCTCTGATGAGCAAAGGCAATCTTAATAGCTAATGGTTCGATTATATATTGCATGATTATGTTTAGTTGGAGATAATGTTTGTGAGAAGTATGCTACTGGATGTAAAGCATCAGTATCTAGATCACACTGGAAGAGGAAAGCTCCTGCTGCAAAGGAGAAAGGGCCTGTTCCCATATTTAGTGGGAGCTCCTGCTGCAAAGGAGGACATCTCTGTTTCCACAATGAATGAAAGACTTCCTCTTATTTTTTGGTGAGTCGATTGATAGTTTCTATGACCATTGATAAATCTATATATATAAAAACAAAAGTATGTCTGTCTGTTTGTCCTTTATGCATTACTACACCATTCATCCGATCGGCATGAACTGAAGTTGTTGACAAAACTTGCGCGAAGGTTTCTGGCAAAAAAAGAAATACATTTGTTAAACGTTGTTGAGTACACTCCTGCGAAGGTTTCTGGCAAAAAAAAAAAAGAAAAATACATTAAATATGGGCCCCCCAGGGCCCTCATAATCTTTCCAATACTGAACGTTTACAGTTTCCAGTGCAACTCGCTTTTGCAATGACCATCAACAAAGCACAAGGACAATCGCTGCAAGTGTGTGGACTAGATTTGGAGAATCCGTGCTTCTCACATGAACAACTGTATGTGGCCAGCTCACGTGTCAGAAAACCTTCTGATTTATTTGTGTACACACCAGACGAAAAAACAAAAAATAACGTGTATCCACAAGCACTCGAATAAATAAACAGAATTAGAACAACACTTTAAAATGTTTTCCATATTAAAATGAATAAGTTTCAATAAAAATTGAATGTTATAACAAGTTTCCTTAAATTTCCTTTCTTCTGAGATCGCAGCAACGCGCGACGGGTAAGCTAGTCTTGAATAAAATGACAGTAACATTTTTTAAAGCCTAAGAACCTTTAGAACTCATTGACAATGGTTAGATGGGGCCATTCCTTGACTGTCTGTTCCTCTGGCCTGTCCATGCTAACTTCCTGAGCAGAAATCCAGAAACCCGAAAATGTTATCTGTGGAACTTCACAGAGACATTTTTCACAATGCCTCTCTTACATGTTTTCTGTGTTGCTCTAAATCTGCAGATTAACAAAATGTTGAAATGCTGCTGGAGCGCTGCACAACCCACACTGCATCACTATGTACTTAATGTGTCTATCTCTTGTGTTGAATACCATTTCCCACTCACCCCCTTTCTGATTTTCACCAAATCAAAGGCTCTTCTTAGATCTAGTTTAGAGAGGATAGTGGTTGTCTTAATATACTCTAATAATACAGATATGAGGGGAGATGGTAACTGTTTCAAGTAGCAATGGTGTTTCTTTCTCAGTAACAATTCAGGGATGATGTTCCCATTTGGTTTTGCATGAAAAAGTTTGGGGGCACCCACTGATGAGGTGGCAGGTCTGATAAATCCCTTTTCAAGATTTTCTTTGATATATTGTTGCAACACCTCATCGTTCTGGACGTTAAAAGCATACATCCAATCATTGGTAATTTTTGATTCCTGTACATAATCAAATATGCAATCCTACATTCTATGGGGAGGTAATTGATCTACTCCCTTCTTACTTGGTATATCAGCAAAATCACAATATGCTGGAGGGAACTCAATCTTCCCAGATTCTTCTAGTTTTATTGGTGGTGTTGTCTCAATAGATGTTAATGCAAAATATTTTAAACTATGAGGGTCTTTTTCAGTTTGACAGAGTAATATCCACCATGTGGTGGCAAACTATATTTCCTGCATCCCGATGATACTCTGTCTCTCAAATTTAGAGATATGCGGTGGCCCAGTGGTCATCTCCTTACACTAAAGGGAACCGCCGTCAGAGCGGGTCACTTCAAGGTACAGAGAGATTGGTAGACGGCCCTCAGCACTTTTGTCGGGCATTCACCAAACCATAACATATTTTGTTTTAAGTAACAAACTCACAAAGCAGGTATTTGTCCCTGAAAAAAATATACTAATGAAGTCAAAGCCCTGGGAGTTATCTCCCAGGATGTGGGAATCATTATTGTTTTTTTCTGTGCCTCACCACTAATCGACTGATTGTGGTCTTCTCTGCTGGCTAACAGTACTCTGTCGCTGTCAGTCCAGCAGGGATTGTGCCGAGCAGATTTAGATGTTCCCGTTGTACTGGTGGTAGAGTCCTCACGAAATGAGGTGCACAGTGGAGTGGAGCCTGGTAAGTACAACTTATTAATGTGTCATAACACATATGTCATGTTTGCATCAAAACCATATGTAGGCAATGTGTTATGCCCCTTTGTGTTACATTTTGCATGCCACTCACACAACATACAAACACTACTGAATGCACACGCACAGGCACCACTAGTACAACACACCTAAGCACCACAATAACAAATCATTTTTAGTGTCAATACAGGTGTGTTCAATTTACCTTCAATAGTAGGAAAATGAACACTATTGTATTACACCTAAGAAAAATATTGCATGCACGAGCAATGCAGACTTACACAAGGTTACAGCAATCGCCAATGTACGATACATAGGACAATTATACAAGTAGCTTACCGTGGACAACTGAGTCATTTGGTGATGTGGTAGAGTTGGTGCAGCAAATGAAGGACCTGGACGATGGGGTACAAGATGGAAATGCAAAAGGGAAGGAGGAAAAAGGTCTGTTTTTACCTCATTTCCTTCGATTCCGCCGACTCGAAGTAGGAGCAATTCCCACCACAATTGCCGTGGCGTGAAGGCACATCGTAATTAGGACAGCAGGAATGTGAGCTGAAGTCTAGCCAACAGCAGCTTCTGCCTCTCCTGCCATCAACCCGGTTGAGAATTCCTGGCATTCTCAGCAGGACTCTGGTGGTCTTTTGCAGATGGAGCCACCAACACCTAAATATGGTGAGAAGACCATCAAAAAAGCGATGGCGGGAGCCCGATCCACCAGCATCTAGGATCCACTTTCCGTCCATCATTTGTATGTCTTTTGCTTTCTCACCCTCAGTGTGCCGGTTATGCACAGACTTGGTTCCTGCGCTCACTGTGCCAATGGATTCAAGCTACCCTTGCTGATGAGAGTGATACCTTGAAACCGATCTCAGGATGCTTGTTTCTAGTCCACGGAGGACCTGGCTTGACAGTTTGGGCGGTACTACTCGAGCTCGGCGGGTACGGGTAGGTCACGCAGCAAGGATACAGGCATGCTGAGCCTCACCTAATGGGCTCGCCCCTGATATCTAATCCCGCCGACCCTCATGTGGCATGTAGTCCCTGACCTTTTGGCATAGGATACCCCACAGAGGTAACACACACCACATACATGACACGAGCATGTCCCCTTTCCTCACTTGTTGTAAGGTCCTGATGAATCGCGGGTAACTTGACCCTCTGCGAGAAACATGTCGACCACTTTTGATCTCTAGTCTTCTCTAGTGTCACTCAACCTAATCTGTTGACACCTAGTAAGCTAGCCCCACGTTTTAATTGCAGCCAGGGGACCCCCAGAATAAAGTGAATTCCGGTACCCCCAGCTACATTTTAGCAATCATCCCATCATCACACACCATCCTGCCCACACACCCCCACTTCACCATAAGGCTGTTGGATAAAAGATCTCCGCCAAAGAGCCCCTCTTGAGGTGAGCCCGTCGGGGATTGCACCGCCTCCCCGACGAGGAGCAAACGCCGATGATGAAGCATGACATCCTTCGGGGTGTGTGAGGCAAATACATCCAACATAATGGATGCCCCAAGGTGCCATTCAAACACCTTTGGTCATGCCAGCTAAACCTTCCCCCTTTCTACATAGGAACAGTACAGCAACCTTCCTCTTGCATCCTTTGGGCGGTACTGTTCCCATGAGGAGCAGGGAAAAGACTGATTTGCATATGGCTTGGTCTAAACTGTGGGGGCATGGTGAGCAAAAGAACTATAGATTTAACCCAGATCTCTTGACTAGGGGTGAATGTTTGATTTGTTCCTTATTTCGTCCATCATTTGTATGTCTTTTACTAAGTTTTAACTGGGGGGGGGGCACAGACAGAAAAAAGGGCATTACATTATCCACCCTAAATGGGGCAAGCTGTGTAATACCCTTCCTCTGATGGTTCCCATACTCCGTAAGGCTGTTGGTATATTTCAGGTGATGAAGTCAACAGGGGTTCAGTTGACAGAAAGCTGGTGGTCAGCCCAACTCTAAATGATGCCGACAGACTGAGGGTTTGGCGGGCAAGGTACTCAGTTGTAATCGCAAGAGAGAGTACCCTGTCCACCAAACTCTAAATCACTACGAGTCTTCTCAAATTGAGTATTGGAATTACAATGTTTTAAGCAATAATCGGATGATAAAGTGACCTGCAATTTGTACCAATTAATGATGTGATTTTGTAACTTAAGTCAATCTGTTCTGAGTTATCAGTAAGGTTAAAATGTATCTTTTCAAGATGGCCTTGCAACGTAATCAAGATCACTGGGAATCTCATGTCAATTTGTGCTATTGATTCTCTGGTATTGCTTTTCTTGTATGTGAATCTGTTCTTCATTTTGAAACTGATGGTCTAGGAACCAGCTGGGCGCTCTGGAGTCCATCACTGAGGCAAATATTATTGAAGTCATATGACAGCAGGAATCTCAGACAGAAATGGGCCTTGCGATGGTGAACAGACTGCTCTTTTGAGCTCACCCTGGGTTAACTAGGAACAAGCTTGTCCATTTCCTGTCTGGTGTAAACTCTATTTCACAAAATGGCCTTTTTTTCTCCCAATGCATAAAGATGTCAAAACAACATTGATGTGCCTTTTCTTCAGTACTAAGTGGTTTTTGTACACTTCCTGCTTGCATGAGTTCATCTGATGATGAAGTCGACCCTGAGAGTGCATTGGCAAATGACACCTTGAATGCTGAAACAAGCTGCATCTTCCCTGTTTCCGAGTATGTTGTTGATTATTGATTTGAATAGTTAAGTCAATTATGGCAGAAGTGGTAGTTGGCCGATTCACTACTAGTAATACAGCGTCCTTCAATTTCTCTCTGAGGCCTTCATAAAAAGTGGTGGCAGCCTCTTCATCTGTCCATTCGGATTTTCCAAAATTTTGCTTTGCCAAGCTCTTTGATCACTTGCCTCAAAGTTAGTAGTCTAGTGTTAGCCCTCTGAGTGGTTTGTTGTTTTGCAAAGATAGATTTGAACGTATCTGATCGAAGTTCAAAAGAAGAGGGCTCTGATTTATCAACCAAGGTTTGGACACAACTGGGCATCTATGGTCAAATAGAACACAAAATTTACCTTTGCAATGTCTGTATGAAACCGCTGCCATTGTGCCAGGAAGTGTAACTGGTGCTGTGTTACAAGTGCTTCCAATGGACCACTGCATACTCCTGAATTCGTTTTTTTCCAATATTCCCAAAGAGCAACGGGTTTCTTGTGGACTCCTTACCATATCAAATGGGTCACCATCTCCTTTGAGGTGTCAGTAAAATATTAATATTTTGCGACCAGATTTCGAATGAGCAGAATTAATATATACCATAAGGAATCAGTATTTGGAAGGGTCGCCCTAAGTATGGCCCTTCCAAATCCCATTTTGATATGGTTTCCTAAACGCAGTTAACAATTTGGAAAACCTTTTCCGAAATGTTAACTGAGCTTAGTGCATTTGAAAAAAGATTTTATTGTTCGCAAAACCTCTACTTTGCAGAACGAGAGGGACTGCCAATGCTGAAATCCTTTGTACATCTGGCTCAATGTTCTTTGGTATTGGTTTGGTGTTAATGCACACTACAAGTAAGATGGCAATACACAGACTGCAGTTATTCACATTACTACACAGGAAAATCGAATTACTAAAGTTTTTAGCAATCTTTGCAGTCATAAACCAAACCACTGAGATTTTGCTTACCTGTTTTCTACTAATGAATGCCGAAAACACCAGGGGGCATATTCACAAGGGGATATCGCCACCAGAACTTCACTTTAAGAGATGTTCTGGTGGAAATATCCACTTCTCTTTATTTACAAAGCAGCGTAAAGCCACTTACTGTGGCTTTACTCTGCCTTGGAAATAAGGCCAATTTTCCCGCTTCACTTAGCGTGAAAGGGGAGTGTGGGTGTTGCAGTAGGCGTTTCACCATAACACCCATTGCTTTTTGACACTGCTCCATATTTACAAGGCTGGGACAGCTCCGAAAACTAATCCCAGGGAATATTTGGTCTTATAATGCCGATATAGGGAGAAATTAATAATTTCTCCTTGTTTTTTGCACTTTCCATGTGTGCTGTGCAAATCGCCTTTCAAGATTGTTTATGTGCAGGAAGGTGTCCCTTCCTGCACATAAGCAATCGCCCCTGCAGTGCAGGCACCCTTGCAACA
Source organism: Lissotriton vulgaris (assembly GCF_964263255.1). Taxonomy (NCBI): domain Eukaryota; kingdom Metazoa; phylum Chordata; class Amphibia; order Caudata; family Salamandridae; genus Lissotriton; species Lissotriton vulgaris. Next base: position 279,134,273 of record NC_141693.1, read on the forward strand.
TGGCACAAGGATGCCTGCGCTAGGCAGCTTTATTAGAGCCAGCATTTTTGTAAATGTGGCGCATCCCTGTGTTTTAAAAATGTCAGAACGCGGCGTTACCAATTTTGGAGTAACACCGCGCTCCAACATTTTGTTGTAAATATCCCTCAGGAGCCTTTCCAGCGTCTGTGGAAACGTGGGAGACTGGCAATTCTTTAATCGATGGTAACAAGCAGAAGAATGCTCGCAAGAAGCAACATAACAACAAGGTAGGTCATTAAAAGATGGTAACAAGCAGAAGTGAAGCGGAATGCTTGCACAAGCAACTCAAGAAGATAGGTCATAGGGAAGGTCAGAAGGAACCAATGCAGGGAAAACAAAATAAATATGGAGCAGCGAGGAATGGGTAAGAACTAGTACCCATACAGCCATGCAAAGTGTTGCGAGGTGCAGACTGAATGGAAAAGTTGCCTTATGACTGCCACTATTGCCTCAAAAGTGTTGATCCCAACTGGAAGTGTCATTTACAAATAGCGAGTCAGTGGCCTAGTCTTTGCTTGTCTGGCAAACCTTCCATCGGTCTAGTCTTTGCTGGTCTGGCAAACCTTCCATCGGTCTAGTCTTTGCTGGTCTGGCAAACCTTCCATCTCCCTATCCTCAAGAGCCTTTACTCCTTACCCTTTAGGTTACAACGGTGCTTCCTCGCAATCTTGTGTATTCTTAGTGGAGTGTGTACAAGTTGAATTATGACACCCTTGTCCCTATTCTGATATCTTAGTCCAATGATGCCACTATCAATCATGGAAGAGCGTCAATGTTCCAAAATAATTTCAGTGGACTGTAGTTGCTCCTTTTAAGTTATAGGGGCATAGTCAGAAATGCATCATGTGGTGTGTTATTTAGTAGTACACTAATACTTCTCACATACTACAAAATGCTAATCACTACCCTACAAACTGAGACCTCCGCCTCCCCTATCTTTTCTGTGTGGAGACCTTCACCAGGGGGTCAGAGATCTTTGTACACATAAGCCTACATTACAGTAGTTAATGTATTCCATCGTAGCCATAGAGTAATTCAAGCTCCACACATGGCCACAGAAACACACCACCATAGAAAATAATGGTGGCAGGGACTTAAAATAACACTAATAATAATGTTTAATAAATACAATTATTTTGATATATATACTGATTAATACTAAAAAATATAAATATTTAGTAAATCATTTTATTATTTGAAAATATAGTAAACTTAATTTAAAATAATATTAAATGTGTTAAACTGTTGTAATTTTTTTTTAAATAATTGAAATTCATTTGACACACATTTTAACAAGATTTAATACACCTTTAATAAAAAATAAAAATCTTTCTGTAGGTGAGATTTTTAAAAGTTACTCTTTATGAAATATACTTTCTAAATGAAATTAATATATTTAAGTTAATTAATTTATTTTTTAGCACACCTCGAATGTAAATTTATTGTATTAGTTCTTGGTGAACAATACATGTTTTTTAAATATTTTACATTAATATTTCAGATTAAATATATATTTTTTAATGATTAATAGATTTTAATATTTCCTTATACTTTTCAGTAGGGAATACTCAATTGCATTGAATGAAGGAGATCTCCAACTACTTGCTAAAAGTTACTAGTAGTAGCTTTACTCTAATAAGTCCTCTTGCACAACGCTCCAACAGACTGAAGGAGGGGGGTGACAGGCATGTCTACAATTTGGTGTAAATCTGCACTTGAATATGGGAACAGCAAAAAAGTTTAGACTTACAACAAGGTGTAGTGCCATAATTCGGGATTCATAAAGAAATATTGGTTTAATCTCCCAAAATACAGGTGCCAATTATTAGCATGTCCTATGATATAAGCAATAACGCAATTTGAAAGTAAGACTGCTATCTAAATGTGTCCAGGTCCCAAAGAAGGATCAGAATCCATAGTTTATCCATAAGGTTTTATACAAAAACACTTAGCCCCCCCCCTCACCCCTTGTAGGAAGCTGGCTATTTATGTACTGTGCCAAAGCAGGGGTACACCAACAACATGCAAATAGTCGAGACAACGCTTATTGGTTTATAGGGGCTTACTTTAATATTTTTGTATTTATTTATTTTATTTTTTGGGTTTTCTATAGCGCGGACCAGACCCAGGGTAGGGTATCAGAGCGCTTTACAATGAGTGCACAGAACGAGTAAAACAAGTAGCAAAATATAGCAATACTTAAAATCAACATGTTTTGACAAAAATCCAAAGTACTCTAATTGTGGTAGTGTGGTCAAGCAGCGTAGGCTTATCAGAGGGGGGTGTTGAGCATTTCTTGTACAGAGTCAATAAATGAGACACACACTAAAAAAGAAATACAGGGCCAATTTAGAAAACAACACAAATTTGTACATAACTTTAGACACCAATATCATCAGAATCAGGTAAGTACTTTTCGAGTTATCGATTTTACAAAATAACAGTAAAATGCAGGCATTACAGTTTTTAAGTATGAGCCTCAAACACAGTAATGTTATTCTATGAGAGAAATATACACTGCATACATCTACTTGCAAGTGTTTCTTGAGGTTGCCTTAATAGACTTAAGGTGCTTAAGGGCCAAGGTCCAAGAAACCACCAGCAGTTCCGTTTTAACTGCCCTGGTGAGACCGAGTGTAGAGGTGTTGGTCGTGTTGGTAGCTTTGAGCACTAGACGTTAAGCCTGTAAAAGAAAGGTTGCAAGTAGGGACTTGTGGACAAGTTCGGCAGGACCCAAAGGGGGCTCAGTTTTTGAGGGTCTCTGGGGACAGGAGACACTACTGGTTTATGTGAACTCAGGCCATGAGGCTCGGGTGTAGAGGCGTTTTTTCCTGCGGGTCGCTTGTGTTGGAGGCTCTCACTTTCTTGGGTTGACCTGGAGAGGGGAAAAAACAAGACAGCAGGGCCACTTTCAGAACAGGTCCACAGTTCTTGTGATGTTGGCTCTTCTTAAGCCTTCTGCTGTTCCCAGGTGGGTGAATCTGAGTTCCTGGAGTCAGGGGGACCACTAAATACTGAATTTAGGGGAGTTAAAGGAAGTGTAGGGTAGTAGCCAACGGGCTACTTTCCCCTGGGGTGCCTATACCCCCTATCTGACCAGTTCCTGTGAGGAGTGGGTATAATCCTGACCCAGAGTTCCTAGTTTCACCAAACACATCACGTTGTACCCCTTCTTTTGTTGTTCACATCAGGTATTCCACTTTAGGGAACAAGCCTTCTGACTATCTAATTTTTCCACCTGCTCTGATGCCAAATGGGCCCCAAGGCTGGGAGTGGCATTACCCGGTCTGGGGGAAAGCTGGAGTTGCAAATCAAAGACGGCAGAGGCTTTGAAGCCTTTGGCCTTGATATGCTAAATTTGCTAGCCATCCTCCAGAGCATGCATTGTTTCTGACCTTTGAAAGCATGGGCTCTTCCTGGTACAGGGTCAGAAACTCATCTGTGGTGCCAGGCTGGAAGATACTGTTCAGCCAGCACACTAAGATACTGGTAGGTTTTTATGGGGCACCTCTAAGGTGCCCTCTGGGTGCATGTCATAATACATATAGTACTGGCATCAGTAAGACTATTATTTTCAGTATAACCATTATGCAGCTGGGTAACTTGTAATGACCGGTGCACAGTACATTTGCTTAAGATGGCTTCCTAATCACTTGCAATGTCATGGCAATGAAAACAGACATCACAGTGGCATATCTGCTCATGCAGATATGTCCTCACATATAATATAGTGCAGCCCTTAGGGACCCTCTTTAATATACCCATGCCATAGGTACCAAGGATACCATTTACTAGGGACTTACAGGGGTGCTAAGGTCCTTGCCAATCGGGTTACAATTGGGCATTTACTTTGTAGTTTGGGTGAAAGAACACTATCAGTGGAGCCTGGTTAGCAGGCTTCCGTGCACTGTCGAAAACCAGCATCTAGTAGTTCAAACAGGGGCAAAAAGTGTGGGGGGGGGGAAGGGGGAGGGGGGGACATCTGTAAAAAGAAGTCTAGTTTCCTACATCCCCACCCTCCCCGGAGGGGTGCCCAGTGCACAAGAACTTTGGTTTTTAGTAAAACGGATGTCTGTTGACGCCTGGGTTAAATTTTAATTTATCTTTAATAGCTCAAATTTCCCTATGCTCCGCACAACATTTTACATCATGCTTATGAAGCCTATATATTTATATATATACAAGGTTGTTTTTATTTACGGAAGAAGCTTGTTAAACGTTTTGGGGTTTATACATATATATATATAGAGAGAGAGAGTGTGAGAGAGAGAGAGTGTGTGAGAGAGAGAGTGTGAGAGAGAGATATATTCCTTTTCAAAGCGGTCACAGATGCTGGCGTGCTCTCCCTGCTGGTGCACTCCTGGGGGTGTTTTGTTCGTAAATTTTATTTCAGCCATCCCATCTCACACCAACCAACGCGTTTCGACCACAACGTTTTTTCACGGTTAGTTAGTCCTTTCTCACTGTCTCCTTTTATATTATAGCTCCTACCTTAATTTATGGGCATTCTGAGAGCTGTAGTTACTTATACAGCTTACACAGCTACATAACAGTACATCAACAATATTATTTATTTTATATTGTGTTGGTACAACTACTGGCCACATCTTTCTGTACCCTTATTTACTTAGTGTTATATACATGGTTTATTTATGTATATCCAACACTCCCAAGCATTATATTGTAATGGAGCCATCCTGACTGCAGCTAAGTGCTGAAGAAATAAATGTCTCTTTCATGTGTATGCTCTTGTCTCCCACTTTTGATGTGTACTTTCTTGTCACATTATTCACAGAGCGTGTGTCAAGTACAGCATGTTTCAATGCATTTCAATGTATATTTGTGTGTAAATTACTCTATTGCAATAGATTTGCCGGAAATGATCTTTCCAGCTTAGTGCCGGTCTCACATCAATATTGTTAATAAACTAGAATAGAAAAGATAAACAATCAAAATAAAATGATAATCGCTCAGCACTCTTTTGTTTGGCAGAAATCAACAGATTCAAATGTTTGTATCTCGCCACTACAAGAAGTATTTTGTTCCCAATAAATTACAGTTGCATGTACAGTTCTTCATCCGCATTAAGACGTAGAGGGGTCTTGGTCTGCCGTTCAATGATAAATTTTGGTTCTACGTGGCAGAGTCTTAGAGTTTCATCACCACCTCTCTTGTTTCTTGGTATACAAGCTATGCGTAATAACGTATGGTTTTACAGTTGCTATTGTGGTGTTGTAAATGGTGCTTGTTAATGGCATAGCTCATATTTCTGTTTTGTACAGCTCGGATATGTTCAAGTATCCTTTTTTGGAGAGCACAAATGGTGTTTCCTAAGTATTAAAGTCTGCACTCACATTCCAAAACATAAACTACAAAGTTGGTATTGAAGGTGATTCTCTAATTGATGGATATTCTTCGACCCTTGTGGCCTTTGATTTCCTTCATTTATTGGCCTATTCTGAAAGCTGTGCATTTGTTGTATTTAATGAACCCATTTCTCTGTTTGTCTAACCATGTATGTTGTGGCTCAATGGAAAAATGGCTTCTAACTAATTTATCTCGCAGAGATGGTACCTTTTTATAGGTAATGCTGGGGTTTGCACCTACTAGGTGGCCTATGTCGGACTCATTGCTTAAGAGTCTCCAATGTTTGTTGTACATTCGGTAAATCTCTTTGCTCTCCCTGCTGTACATAAGTATTATCCTTATGTTTTGATCCTGAGTGGTATCTGTTTTCTTTTTCTGAATCAGTGTTTGCGTTCTTGCTGTTGACTTTGCTCGTTCTGTCCCTTGATTGATATATGTTCCTGGTCATTTGAACAGTTGCATCTCACACTCAAAAAATCCATTTGTGATGTCATGAATGATGTCACTAATCATGTCATGAGTGATGTGATATGTGAGGTGCTGCTGAATTTCACTGGTTTTGTATCACTGAAATCTGAGCCTAACTATAATGTCCCTGTAACCTTTTGGTTTTTCAATGAATTTCTAAGGATTTTTAAATTCTATTTAGTAACAATAACATCCCTGCAACCTTTGTTTTTTAAATGAATGTATAAAGTGTTTTTAAATTATATTCCCTAACTGTAATATCCCTCTAACCTTTGTTTTTTTAAGTGAATTTCTAAGGTTTTTTAACTTTATTTCCTAACTGTAACCTGTAACCTTTTAGACTGAGTGTGTGATTGAGTGCAGGAGTGTCTCAGTGGGTGTGTGAGTGAGTGCGTGAGTGAGTGTCTCAATGTGTGCGTGTCTGACTGGGCCTGTGAGTGGGTGTGCAAGTCTCTGAGTGGGTCTGTGAGTGGGTGTGTGAGTTTCTGAGTGGATCTGTGAGTGGGTGCGTGAGTGTCTCAGTGGATGCAGGAGTGTCACGGCAAAAACAGAAAAAAACAAGCATGGGATCCTGTGAGCCCCGCCCTCTTAGAGAAGCAACTGAAATAGCGCCTCCTGGCCCATTGCTGGGTGGGGGAATGAGTCCCCTGGTGTCCTCAAGGTCCAACGTAGCAGTATCCCCAAAAGGAAGGTTCAGTGAGTCCCGAGCTGCAAGATTGCAGCATACCTTTCAGCAAGTGCTTGGAGGCCTGCCCCCTTAGAGAAGCAACTGCACCTGCATCTCCTGGCACGTTGGTGGGTGGGAACTGGTGTCCTCGGGGTCCAATGTGGCAGGATGCCCCAAAAGGAAGGTTCAGTGAGTCTTGCGCTGCGGGATTGTAGCGTGCCTTTCAGCCTGTGCCTGGAGTCCCAGCCCCTTAGAGAAGCAACTGCACCTGCGCCTCCAGGTGCATTGATGGGCGGGAAATTAGTCCTCCGGTGTCCTTGGCGTCCAATTTAGCTGTATACCCGAAAAGGAAGGGTCAGTGAGTCCTGCTCGGCCGGGTTGCAGCATGCCTTTCAGCCGGTGCTAGGAGGTCCCGCCTCTTTAGAGAAGCAACTGCACCTGCGCTTCCTGGTACCTTCGTGGATTGAGGAATGAGTCCCATGGTGTCCTCGGGGTCGAATGTGGCAGTATGCCCTAAAAGGAAGGTTCAGTGAATCCTGCTCTGCCAGATTGCAGCCTGCCTTTGAGCTGGTGCTAGGAGGCCCTCCTCCTTAGAAAAGCAACTGCACCTGTGCCTCCTAAAACTCAGGTGGGTGGGGGAATGAGTCCCCTGGTGTCCTCGGGATCCAATGTGGCAGTATGCTCCAAAAGGAAGGTTTAGTGAGTACCGCACTGCCGGCTTACAACGTGTTTTCAGCCAGTGCTAGGAGGTCCCTCCCCCTTAGAGACGCAACTGCACCTCTTGGCATGTTGGTGGGGGAATGAGTTTCCATGTGTCCTCGGGGTCTAATATGGCAGTACTCCCCTGTTGGAAAACGAGGCCGTATCTGTGAGGCCTGCACAAATAACATGACTACATTTGTCCTTCACTGGGAACCAAACACCCAATTATAGCGCCTGAATCTCAGGGGGTAGCGTTACAGAGCAGTCTGAGACTTACTCGAGGGAGGTGGTGTGGGCTAGTAATCACCATTTGCAGGTGCGCAGGAATAACACTCAATAATTGATTGTCCAGTCTGTACTTTGCTTTATAAAAGTAAGAGTACATTCATTAAACACACACACTACTCAACACTCTGCACCAATTTACAAATATACATAGGCTGTCGGAATTACTTTGTGACATTGCATAACATCTCCACCCCTCTTGGAGAGGGGGTGGGGTCTAGTACCACCACTCCCATGTATGCACATCATCTTGCCCCCAATGCAGTTAGTTGAACCTAACCTGGAGCGAGGGCCCTGCACACTGGTATCATCCCAGCAGCGACCCACCCTGTTACCTCAACAAGCATTTAAAATAGGTGCACCTGCCCTGGTGACACACAACCCTGACGGAGCATTTCCTACTTACTATGAAGTATACACCTCTACATCTTAAGGGCTACCAGTCTGAGTTCTTCACCTAAGCACAGCAGCAAGACCACATGTTTAAGCATCACTTTAGAATGACAGTACTCGTCACATTTGTTGGACATTACAATGAGTTGCAATTACAGCCCCTAAAGGCATCACAGATGAAATCCCAGGATTACAGATATACAGCCAGCCACCCTAGCAGGCATGTCTTTCAACATAACCTCACTTTGCTTATGACATCACCTTATACAGGTACTTCACATTACACATGTGACTGTCAGTCCCTCTACAAGAAATAACATTAGTAAATGCATTTCTGGTACAATTACCCCTCTTCACCTCCAGGGGATGCCCTTCCCCAGACATCCCCAGCTCAGTCCTTCATCCCTTGGTGCACTTCTCAAGATGACCCCAGCTGTAGAACAAAAAGTTCCAGCCCAGAAGGTATTGAAATGCTGGCTGACCCCTTGAGGGGTTATCCTTTCCAAGTCCCCATGAGACTTCAGGAGGGACTTCCATTTTTGTGCTGGGGGAGACTGCGTTGCTCCTGCAGCTCCCCCTGCACCATACATTCACTTGGTTGTGGCCCGCCCTCCTGGGGCCCCCACAAAAAGGGAAAACGCTGGTTTTCCCTTGCAGGCCAGTACAGGCCTGCAAGGCATTATGGGGCGCTTCTGCCCTCTCCATGAATATTAGAGCAGCGGCTTCTCCGCTGCCCTTGGAGGAGCCGTGCTGCCCTGCTTCTTGGCAGCCTCGTTACGCCCTCGGTGGGGGGGCCCGGTCCCCCCCGGACCCCTAGGTGAGTGTATGCGGCTCGGGGAGCCCACACCCGGCCACTCTGCTGGTTTGTCGGGGGCCCAGTCCCACCCGGACACCTGGCTCCTTCTTTTGATGTCCAGGGTCCCGGTCATTCATATCTCTGGTTCTCTACAGTGGATTTTGTTTTCGTTTTGGTGTCATTCAAAAGATAAAAATATTACCTATTTTTATCAATTGGTGTTGAATTTTTATTTTGGGTTGTGGCTTAATTATTTACTGAAGTGGTGTGTTTAAATGCTTCACATACCTGTCTTTGAAGTTAAGCTGGTCTTTTCGCAGCCACGTTACCAAGGGTTGAGCAGAGGAATAATTTTCTAAGAACTATTCTGAGCCCTATACTGTGTTAGTGGCCTTATTGCCAGTGGCAGACTTACATTTGCCCCTACCAATAACCCACTTTCCAACACTGGAGAGGTGGTGTTTCCCATGGCCGGTGGGCTGCAATGGACTCCCTTCGTTATTTTGTTTAAGCCCAGGGGGAGATGGCCATCCCTGGGGTGTGGGGCATTACTATGGTAATTGCCCTGGGTGAGGTGGCGATCCCCTCCGAAAAAGCCCCGGGAGGTGGTTGTCCCTGGGACTGGGGGGGGGGGGGGGGGGGGGGGGGTACACACTCATTATTTAATTTTTGAGCCCTGGGGAGATGGCGGCCCCAGGGCAGCGGGTGGGTTCTGCATGGCCCCGCTTTCATTTTACACACAGCAACGCGGAGTTGGCAGCCCCTGGGGCTGGGGAGAAGCCATTTGGCCTCCTTTGCACTCTTTTAACAAATAGCCCTGGGGAGGTGGCGGCCCCTAGGACACAGGGGTGCCGAATGGGTACCCCCTGCATTATTATAAAAACATACCCCCGGGATTTGGCCCTCCCAGGGGCTTAATGAAAAGCATTTAATTTTATTTTGCCACGGATTCACATGCAAATTTGCGGCAAAATTCAATAAAAAAAAAAAGTTTCCTCCCCTGTGCTTGGGGAACCCCCCACCATAGCCAGGGGGATCAGGGTATTTTTACCCTGCCCTCTTTTCTTTTTAAAAAAAAACTTTTGGGGGGACTCTGCTTCAAGCCCACACTGCAAGGACTTGCATCCCCAGATAGCTATATATTTTAAATTTCAATATCTCAAAACCTACTGAATGGATTTACACCAAATCACAAAAGGCACACTTTCAGCTCCAAGTTGGTCTTTTATTTTGTATATTTTCCTATATTTTTATGTTGTTATGTTGTCTGCATATTATGGTATTTTCTGTTCAGTATATAGAAAGTAAACTGATATCCTGTTGTCGATTTTCTTTGTAATGATGCTGTTGTATCCTGATATTTTTGTTGTAGATATTCTGTCAAAGTATATACCCTAGAACTACACCAAACTGCTAGTCTTTTTAAAGTATTAATTATTGTTTTGTTTACTCGTAACACAACCCTAATATAATCCCTATCCATTAAATACTTAACTGGAAAATATTTTCATAAATATAATAAGGGAGTCTAATTTTGAACATCAATGCTATTTTTCATCATTATTATTAGTAGTAGTAATAGTAGGAGTATTCCTTTACATAAGGATGGCGTGATGTTCATGAACTCTGTACCACCTCCTCAGTGCAGAGGATGTGAACTATGCCACTAAGAACTGGAGTTCCCTGTAGTGCTTGCACCAGAGGAATTGATTCACTTTTAAGGCCCCACCTCAGGGTGATGGGGAAGAGTTGCCCCACTAGTCTGAGTCTATTGTAGGTATGGCCTTAACCAAGAACATTTGATTTTAACAAAGGCATATTATACTTGATAACAGGGCCTTTCAGTAAGCCCTCTTCACCCTATGATTTGTTATTATACCATTCACATTTTTTATTTGATTGCTAAAGCACACAGTATGGAGTTGTGGGTCAGCCCACTTTAGGCATTGGCTAACTTCACTGGGATTGACAGCATTCTGCCCTTTCACAAGGAGTAGTACAGCCACACGCAGGCTAGTTCCCCTTAGTGCCAGGGTAAACTATGCCTAAGTATGCTTTCTGAGACACAACATATTAATTTTTAGCCCATTTCTTTTAGATTGATGTAGTAATGGAAGCTTCCCCAGAAAGACCCTTTTACAAAACTCTAAACAATAAAAGTATTCTTAAAGCCAAAAAACAGTCAGGAAGCATTAGATGTATTGACTTTGCTAATGCTTGTTTTTATTTGATGATGATCAGCACTCAAAGAGCTCCGACGTTATCAAGTGTGAAACTGAAAGCAGCTGTCGGCTGCTTTTATTGTGATCAGTACTCACAGGCACAGCTCAGCATCCTTAACACAGATTGGAAAGGTGAGACTCCCCTTTCCAGTGGTGCCTATCCCCAGTGAATTCCTGCTGATGGAAGGCAATTTCTTGGCAAGAATCAGCACCAGTAGACTTCAAAGGGTATAATCATGAGGGATCCATCTCCGAGCATGGTTTTTATGCTCCACCCCAGTACTCAGGCCCACACGGTCTTTCTGCCCCATGGGGGTAGGGGGCGGGGCATAAAGCCAACTAGACATGTGGGGCTTGTTACACTAGAGGAATTGGGTGGGGGGGGTGGTTCATCTTGGCAGCAGGCCATCCTCTCCATCAACCCTTGGCCCTAAACAGTCTTTTTGCTAAGAAGATAGTGGGGTTTACTGCCTCGCCTGAGGTGGTAGAAAGCTCACTAGATAAAGGGTATTTTTAAAAAAAAGGAATTAGGTGAGGGGTTGGCCTGTTTTACATTATGCAGCACCAAGTTCTTGAGGCTCCAGGTAGTCTTTCTGTCCACACGGGGGCGGCAGATTGGGAGGTGTGATCTTAAAATTCCAGTCTCAGAGGGAGCAGAAAGTTCATAAGACACCAAAAACATAACTGGACAACTCGATTGGACTGGTAGGCTGTCATACCCAGATATCGGGCCCAAGCCCCCCACTCCAAGGCCTGATCGTTTTCCGAATACAGCTGGGAAGCACATTGGGGGACTTACCTCTAATCAACATACACCACAAGATAGAAAGTCCACTGTACACCAGGAAAGGGATTCTAATAAAAAAACATAAGTGATTTGGTGGATAACACTATCCTGGCATCCGGCCACCCCTCTACTCCTCGGCCCAATACAATCGTTCTTCCCCCTCTACAGCCCAGAACCTCAATACAGCAACTATCAGCCATGGCAAGTGGGAGGAAATCAAGACTTCTTCTGGTGCATTTTTGTCATATGGCCGGCAGAGACAAAAAATCCCCTCAATTTTGCCTCCCTCAGGGTGCAGAAACACTATCTGGTTCCTGGTTATGGGGCCAAATGTCTAAACAGGCTGGTGTCATACACAATACTTTTTTGAACCTTTATTCTTGATGTTTAAGGTACTTTCTGTTCCCCCTGCCCCAGAAGGGCAGACTACCAACAGGCTGCCATCCAGAAAACCCAAACAATCCTGGGCATTTCTGAAAGCTAGAAGTCCAGAACTTGCATGGATTCCAGCATGTTTTTTGTTGTTGTTGTGAATGTCATAACTATGCCAAAAAAAAACAGTGTCCTATCTGTTTTCTTGGAAGATGTCTAGAACATGTCGGCCAGAAGTTGACTGGTACGAACCATGCTCATTTCAGAAAACTAGAAGCCAGGGGAATCCAGAGTTGTGTGGATTGCTTTGATCCCAGCACATTGTCTCCCCCAGAATGTTCTTATTTATTATTTATTTATTTATGGATCTTATAGAGCGCACAGCTACCTCCGTCGGAGGTGTCCCGGCGCTAAAACTGTCAGCAGAGATAAAAAGGTATCTATCTAAGATGAGGTGTCTATCTAAGATGAGGAAAATAGCCATGTTTTCAGGCGGCTGCGAAACAGTGCTTCAGATGAGGCAAATCTGAAAATAAAAAAATAATTTTTTTATTGGGAAATCATAAGCAGCAAACACTAACTACACATGGTCAGTTTAAAGAAATTCAGAAATGTATAGCTTTCCAGGCTCACCACAGGTTTGGGACCAGTTTTCCCCAAAAAATAGCAAGAGGGCAGATACCCCAAAAGCAGAAAATTCCAAAATATGTGGTGAAAGAATTATTTTTTTGCAACTCTGCTGTTTCTCAAAGCTGTAAAGAGACTGATCTTAGCACAGCAAACCATTTGTTGTTGCCATATTTTGGGAAGAAGACAGTACTTTTTCCCCATTTTTCGAAAAAGGAACATAAAACATTACCACATTTGGGCTTTAAAAGGCCCAGCATTTTTGGGTATAATAAAAGTAATAATAATAATTATAACAACAGTAAAAATAATAACAGGATTTTTATATTTTGAGAGGGAAATGCCACAAATTTCCATTATATTTAAAAAAATATATAACTATATTCATCAATAATAATCCATATACATGTTAACTGTAAACTGTTCACTCATATATTTTAAGGAGCCATTCCCCAAAATCCCCTTTTGTAATTATATTTTAAATATATATGAAATATATGTAGAACTTTAAATGAGTTCGATTTTTTATGTATGGCATAGAGACAGCTTTTTCAGCCTCATGTTTCATAATTTTGCCTATTATTCATAACAATATTCATGTTCGAAATCCATACATATAAACATATCTGCTATGAGGACTACTCATCCTAATCCATTTTTCTTTCCATGTGTTATTCTCATTTTGATTTTACCCACTAAAGCGTACAACATGTGTCAGTGGGTCAGTCCACTTCAGTCATTTGCTTTCTACACTCTGAGGGATGACATTTTGTATATGCACATTCACCTAAAAGGTTGTAGGGCCCGATTCACATAACTAACTTAAAACAAAATCCTAAACTTACTACCATTTTGGTATGCACAGAAGGCACTTACTCATTTCGGTATTCACAGAAGTTAGGACTCCTAACTTTAGGACTCCTAAATGCCTTCTGTGAATACCGAAAGTCTTAAAACTGGGATTTTTCTCAGTTTAGTAGTAGTAAAGTTAGGACTCCTAATTTTAGGACTCCAAATTTTAGGACTCCTAAATGCCTTCTGTGAATACCGAAAGTCTTAAAATCAGGATTTTTCTCAGTTTAGGAGTAGTAAAGTTAGGAGTCCGAAACTTCTGTGAATACCAAAATGAGTAAGTGCTTTCTGTGAATACTAAAATGAGTAAGTGCCTTCTGTGAATACCAAAATGGTAGTAAGATTAGGATTTTGTCTTAAGTTAGTTCTGTGAATCGGGCCCGTAAACTTTAGCATCAAATCTGGTGAGCCAATCGCTGCCTTCATTTTAAGTGTTTTATCTATTTCGCCATGAATAATGTCTGCGCGTATATATATAGGGAATTGCAAACTGTCTCATCATGTTCTGACCTGAGCTCAACTGTTCAAACAGAGTCTGAATCGGAAGGCAATCAGAGAGTAACTAATCAATCTCAGGCACATAAACATATATTAGTGGAGGAGTTTGGTTTTTTAAGGGAGGAAAGGCACAAAACCATGCGCCCGAGGAATCCCAATCCCACCGCAAACAGAGGAGAAATATCAGGCTCTGCGAAAGGAGGAGAAGAAGGCGCCAAAATAAAGAAAAACAATAAGAAACCAAACAACAAGGGGTGGCGGCGCAAGCAGTCCCAGAATCCCAGAGCGCAAATACAATAATCAACCTATCAAATATAGATTTGGATCAAGGAGAACAACAACTGCTCGCATTCGGACTCACTTTTTGCCATGAGAATATCTTTGACTACCCCCAAACCAAAGCCAACATATTTAAATTAATTAGGAAGCTCAAGTTACAAAAGTTTCTTCATCAGAAATTGAATAAAACAGCAGTGCAGGCACCCTGACCATCATCTATTAGGGGTGCCAATTCAATAGCAGCTTCGGACGTCAGCATACTCTGTGATTTAAATGCCTTAGAAAACAACAACTATTACCGAAATAAGGAGGAATCCACCCAAAGAATTTTGGCGCAACACTCTAGCAACATCAGTGCCATGCCGCAAACAGGGTTTAAACCTAAATCTACATTTGTGCAAGTAATGCCAAAGGATTCAGTCGATACCTTCCACAAAATAGTCACAGCTGAAGTCATAAAGCTGAATTTCAAAATCCAAAGGGAGGTTAGAAATCGATCAGCACGTCAACATAAATATCAACAATTAATCCATAAATTGTGGGAGAATGATTTGATTGTGGTACGTAACTCAGATAAAGGTGGCAATGTGGTCATCTGGCCACTCAAACAATAACTGGATGAAGCAAATCGACAACTTTCAGATTAAAATTGCTACACAGTAAGCAACCGACAAGTGACTAGGACGGTCAAAATGAGTTACATTCAAAACTTTTAGCCTGGAAAAGTGCAGGGCTCATCAATCAGAAAGAATTGAAATTCTTAAAGAATTACTATCTTTAGAGTTGAGTGAATCTGCATGTCATCATTAGAATGCTAGTTATGTTCCTAGGATAGAGTGTTAGCGTTTGATTATAGGAGTTGATCTTTGAGCTGTGAAGCTGTGCTGGAGGTATCTGCCTTTATTCTCAAATAAATCTTCATCAAATTGACTGGAAATTAGATCTTTACATTGGCGACGAGGTGGTCTTCTCTGTGCAGGGGGCAGAGACATTGATACCTTCACCCTTGGATTTATGGACTTATTGGAGATTTATCTACCTGTTGAGATTTAGTTGGAACCTACAACTGCTGAAATCGTGTCCTACCTCCTTTAGATGTACTGCGAGTAAAATTTGTTGGATGAAAGAATATTTACTACACTTTCCAAGATTTAATTCGAAATTGGAAAATCAGAATTATCCAATAAGGAAAGGAAACGTTTATTTTCCTTAATATTTACTAAAACCTCTGTAGATTTGTTTAAATATAGAACCTGGATGTTTTAATATAGAACCTGGATGTTTTAATACTGAAACTTTAAGGATTTACATGCTTGCCTGAGAAATATCAAGAGTGTTAAAGACTGCATTCTTTGAACTGCTTCCTAACTGGTATATGGTGATTGCGGCCATATTGGATTTTCTTTGAAGCAAGCCCTACCTCCCTTGAAAAGAGGACCGAGTGTTTCTTTCGGCGACCATATAGGATTTTCTTCCAAGCACGCTCTAACTCCCCTGAAAAGAGGAATGAGTGTTTCTTCCGGCGGCCATATTGGATTTTCTTTGAAGCAAGTCCTTTATCCCTTTTAAAGAGGACCGAGTGTTTCTGTCGGCGGCCATATTGGATTTTCTTCAAAGCAAGCCCTATTTCCCTTGAGAAGAGGACCAAGTGTTTCTTTAGATGGCCATTTTAAGAGATTGGGCGGATTTTCATTAGAAAAACATTACTTTACGATCATTTTTATCAAAATACGATCGCGCCTTTAGAAAACTGCATCTATCTTGAGGAATATTTGAATTTGAAGAAAAGAGGAGAACAGTTTTCTACAGTTTGAAAGTGTTGAACTGGAAAAGACTACAACAGTTTAGAAGTCTTTGGAATTATAACCAGAAGGACTGGAAAGGAATTATAAATAGAATACATCAAATATTCTGGTTTGTTATTTTAAACCATGGGTACTCACAAACTTTCTCTCGGGGGCCAAATTTACAGTGTGGTTTGTGTCCGAGGGCCGCACAGGTGGGGGCAGGGTCAGTGGGGGGTGGGGGGGTGGGGGGGCTAGAGCAACAAAAAAACTGTGACCATAAGGTTGAACACAGGTCCCTGCAGCAGACGCCTTCGTCCACTGAGCTACTGGACCCGGCATACACCTCTCTCTCTCTCTCTCTCTCTCTCTCTCTCTCTCTCTCTCTCTCTCTCTCTCTCTCTCTCTCTCTCTCTCTCTCTCTCTCTCTCTCTCTCTCCTCTCTCTGACTCCCTCCCTCTATCTATCTCTCTCTGCCTCCCTCCCTCCATCCCTCTATCTCCCTCTCTCCCTCCCCGGTCTCCCTCTGTCTCACTCACTCTGACTGTCTCACTCCCTCTCACTCCCTCTCTCTCCCTATCTCACCCTCATTCTGACTGTCTCACTACTCTCCCTCTCTCCTTCCCTCTCCCTTCATCTCCTTCCCTCTCCCTCCCCTTCCTTCTCCCTCCCTCTCCCTCCCTCTTCCTCCCTCTTCTTCCCTCTTCCTTCCCTCTCCTCTCCTTTCCTCTCCTTCCTTCCCTCCCTCACCCTCACTCCGCTTCCTTTCCCCTCACTCCCCTTCCCCCCTATTCCCCCTCTCCCTCCCTCACTCCCCTTCCCTCACCCTCACTCCCTCCCCTTCCCTCTCTCCCTCCCTCACTCCCCTTCCCTCACTCCCTCCCTCACTCCCCTTCCCTCACTCCCCTTCCCTCACTCCCCTTCACCTCACTCCCCTTCCCCTCATTCCCTCACTCCCCTTTCCTCACTCCTGTTCCCTCACTCCCTCCCTCATTCCCCTTCCCTCACTCCCCCTTCCCTCACTCCCTTCCATCACTCCCTTCCCACACTCCCCTTCCCTCACTCCCCTCCCCTCACTCCCTCACTCCCTCCCTCATTCCTCTTCTCTCACTCCCCCTTCCCTCACTCCCTCCCTCATCCCCCTTCCCTCACTCCCCCCTTCCCTCACTCCCTTCCCTCACTCCCCTTCCCTCACTCCCCTTTCCTCACTCCCTCACTCCCCTTCCCTCACTCCCTCCCTCACTCCCCTTCCCTCACCCCCTCCCTCATTCCCCTTCACTCACTCCCCCCCTTCAGGCACTCCCTTCCCTCACTCCCTTCCCTCACTCCCCTTCTTCTCTCCCTCACTCCCCTTCCTTCACTCCCGCACTCCCCTTCCCTCACTCCCTCCCTCATTCCCCTTCCCTCACTCCCCCTTCCCTCCTTCACTCCCCTTCCCTCACTCTCCTTCCCTCACTCCCCTTCCCTTCCCTCTCTCCCTCCCACACTCCCCCTCCCTCACTCCCCTTCCCTCACTCCCCTTCCCTCACTGCTTTCCCTCACTCCCTTCCCTTACTCCCTCACTCCCCCTTCCCTCACTCCCCTTCCCTCACTCCCCTTCCCTCACTGTGCCTCCCGCACTCCGTTGCCCTCATCCGTCTGTCACCCTCATCCCTCTATCACCCTCCTCCCTCTGTCTGTCTCCCTTTCTCTGTCTCCCTTTCTCTGTCTCCATTTCCCTCCCTCTGTCTCTGTGCCTCTACCTCCCTCTGTCACCCCACCCTGCCTGTGTCACCCGGGCTGAGACAGCTTCCCCAGCCTGCTTTCCCAGCGCGCACAGAAACACAGCCCCACCCGAGCATTTCACAGGACTTCAAAAAGACCATTTGCATGTGGATGGGGCATTGCTGTATTTCACACCCTTTTGGCGCCCCTGCAGCTCCACTCTGGCTTCGCTGGAATAAATTGCCCGGCCCCCACAGAGCAGAAGAGTGTTTGCAGACAGTCTTTGTAAACACGGGTACTATGTCTCATGGTCCACGGGCCGCCACGGAAGGCTTGCTGGGCCGCTGCTGGCCCGCGGGCCGTACTATGAGTACCCGTGTTTTAAACTATTGTTTTATCTTTTTATATTCATTTATTGTTTTGATTTGTTGTTTTCTTAACCAACACTTTCCTTCCAGGTACATTGTATTATATATATTCTAATCTTTTTTTAAAAATCATTATGGGTGATCAATCCATGTCTGCTCCTCCAAGTTTCCCTCCTACTCCAGGTGATCCGGCGATCCCTTGGAAGGATTGGAAAAAACTATTTTTGACTTACATTTTGGCTACTGGGGCAGATAAATATGGACCCATAAGAAAACAAGCTATATTACTCCATCATCTTGGAGTTGAAGGGCGTCGATTATATGAAGATCTACCTGGGATCTCTCTAGGAATGGGAGATGGTCAACCCATTAATCTATATGAAATGTCAATGAAAATGTTAGAACTACGCTTTACTACTAAAGTGAATGTGGTCCTTGAGAGGCATACATTTTTTAGTCGCAAACAGAAAGTTGATGAGGATATTGGTACCTAACCCCCAGATGCATCAAAGTTATGTTTTGCGAGTCATTAATAGCGAATTTTAAGGAATCGCTATTAAAGACTCGCAAAACGGGATGCATGTAGGAATCGCAATGTTATTTGCGATTCCTACTGATTCCTTATTTGCGATTCGCTAATAGCGAATCGCAAATGTGCCGCAATTTCAAGGGTGCCAGGGTGTCCAAAGGACACCCTGTTGCACCACTGAAATGGTAATGTTCACTGGTGTTGCGCACACACATGTCCCAAGGACATGTGTGTGTGTAATATACAACTTAGAAAAATGCACTAAAGTGTATATTTATAAGTTTTTGATTTTTACCATGTAGTTTGGATTCGCAGTAAATAGTGACCCCAGATTGCGAATTCGCAATCTTGGAATGGTTCATGCATTGCATTTAAGGAATCGCAAATTACGATTCCTTAAATGCAATCGCAATTTGGGAACTCGCAATTATTTGCGAATTCTTAAATTGCGAGTGCATGAACCCTTGATGCATCTCAAATGCCATTTTTGCGGGTGCAAGCGGCCGAATTTTGCGATTCGCACCGTTAGCGCTCGCAAAAATGCTTGATATATCTACCTGTATGTTCCTACATTAAGGGGTTTATCTCTTACATGCCAATTTGAAAACCTAGCAGATTCTCTTATTCGAGACCAGCTAGTAAGATGTACTAACAATAAGAGAATACAAGAAAAACTTCTCCTTAAAGATCTGTTTTTAGAAGAGGTAATTAAAATCGCTAAAAGTCTAGAACAAACTCAGATATGGATTAAGGAAATGGAAGTTTGTAGTGATTCATTAAGTAGAAATCAGAATAATAAGAAATGTGAAACTCAAACCTATGTTGATGAAACTAAATTAGTTAAGTAAATAGAGAAATATTCTATAAAAAATCCTGTCAAAATTGATAGATCTGTAGGTAATAATAATATTCCAAAATTTGACATGAGGACTGTTAAGTGTTACTGTTGTGGGACACCTGGTCACATTGCTTCTAGTCCCAATTGTGCTGCAAGGAATACCTTGTGTAGAATTTGTGGAAAAAGGGGCATCTTGCCAAAGCGGGTAGGACCAAGATTCAGTTGGGACAGACGCAATCAGATCAAGTACATGAAGTGGGTGATGTTACTGATAATACGCGGGAGCTTATGTTATGTGTTGATGGTTACAGTGACTCTACTAAACATGATCAAGTGTACAGTAATGATTTAGAATCATATTCTGAAAATTCAGTTTTAGATTGTGATGTGGTTAGAGAAAGCACAGAATTGTTGACCAAGCCTCACTGCATCATAAAATTAGACTCATATGATGTTAATATTCTAGTTGATTCAGGGAGTCTTTACACTTTGTTATCCATGGAAACGTATAATGAAGTGTGGAAAAGTAAATCTGATGTTAACTCATGGAATAAGCCTGACATCAGAGCTGTCGGGTATGGAGGAAAAACTATTGATATATTTGGCCTCAAATAGTTGTTAATATTCTTTAAAAGAAAGAAAGTATATGGAAGGGTGTATTTAACCAAACAAGGTTCGAATTTGTTGGGCTGGCACCACCAAAAGGATTTAAATATTATCCTCAACCCTAATGCTGAAGAACCTGTTATGTCTGCTGTTGTGCACAATATTAATTCTATCTATCAAAATGATTTCTTTGAAAAGTACTCAAGAGTGTTCTCTGATGACCTTGGGAAATTGAAAAACTTCTCGCACAAAATTATTTTAAAGAGAAATGCTATTCCTGTAGTTCACAAAGTTAGAAATGTACATCATTTAATGAGTGAACCATTGGGATGTGAACTTAAAAAACTCCTTCCTCAAGGAATTATTGAACCAATCGAGGCCCCGATTGTCGTAGCGCCAAAGAATGGAAACAAAATTTGTTTGTGTGTGAACTTACGCGATTTAAACAGAAATATTTGGGTAGATAGACAACCTTTGGCAAATATTTCTGAAATGCTAACAGCTATGGGTGGTGGTACTGTTTTCAGTGTGATTGATATGTCTTCAGCGTATCATCAGATAGATTTAGAAAGTGGATCAAGACATCTTACCTCTTTTGTGATGCCGTTAAGGGCATATCAGTATTGTAGAATGCCTTTTAGCTGAGAATCTGCCTCTGCGGTATTTAAGAGAGTGATGGAGAGGATTTTTGGAGACATGAATGATGTTTTGTGTTTTCAGGATGGTGTTTTAATTGTAGGAAAAGACAGTGTACACCCTGATATTGTTCTGAATGAGGTATTGAAAAGAATGGATGGATAATGGACTGACCTTAAAGAAAGAAAAATGTCAGTTAAGAAAAGATAGTGTGACGTATCTAGGACACGAAATTTGCAAAAATGGTATTAAGCCGAAAAAATGTATTATTGCTGCAGTTAGAGACTCCCCCATTCTAAAAAATAAGGATCAGCTTAAGTCGTTTTTAGGACTTGCTGAGTATTGCTCAAAATTTGTCAAGGGTTTTACAGAAATTGTTGAACCACTGAGACTGCAGATGAAGAAAGGAGTTATTTTTACTTGGAATGAAAGTTGTGACAAGGCATTTAATAACATTAAAAGAAGCATCATCAGTGCTCCTACTCTTGGGCATTTTAATGTTAAGGATAAGACATGTTTTACAACTGATGCAAGTGCAGTAGGGGTTGGAGCTTTTTTGACTCAGTTGAGTAATGGTGGGGAAAAGATCATTGGATTTGATTCCAGAAGATTGCGAGATGCGGAACTATCATATTCTGTGATAGAGAGGGAGGCCATAGCGTGTTGTTGGGGGATTAGGCACTTTAAGTACTTTGTATGGGGTCTTCCTTTTCATGTGCGAACTGATCATAAAGCGTTAGTTCATCTTTTCAAAGGAGGCAGAGGATTAGAAGGAAATGTTACCCCTAGGATTTCAAGGTGGATCTTGTCTGTACTTGATTTCAATTTTGTTGTTGAATATGTTAAGGATCTCAGGAATGTAGTAGCAGACTATTTATCTAGAATGCCAGTTGAGGGTGTGGAAAATAATATGGACGACATGATTGATGTAGTACATGATGTTAAAGGAGTTGAACATGCTTTGAGCAAGGAGGAATGGACACATGTAATGTCAAATGATGACCTTTTACAACAAGTGATTACTTGTGTTTCTCATAGGTGGCATCAAAACATTTTTGAAGATGTAAGATTAAGAAGTTTCTACCATGTTGAGGCTTAACTGAGTATAAGTGAAGGAAAACTATTGAGAATATATCAATTTGTACCACCAGCAAGTCTGAGAGGGAAAATTATAAATATTGCTCACGAGGGACACTTAGGCAGGAATATGACTAAGAGAAGGGTCCGACAATCGTATTGGTGGCCTGGAATGGATAGAGAGATTGAGGATGCAGTAAGAGAGTGTTACGCTTGTGCTCAAGCGGATAAAACTAAAGTTGTAAGGCAGCCTTCATTGGTGTCTACAACTTTTCCCAAACGTCCATGGGAAAGAGTGGCGATTGATTTTCTTGGCCAATTGTTAAGCTTGGTACTAGTAGCAAGTTTTTAATGGTCATTGTTGACTACCACTCTAAATGGTTTGTGGTGGAAAGCACAGAATTTATAAATACTCAAAGAGTAGTTGATTTTATGGGAAGAGTGTTTATGAATGAAGGGATACCCAAGACACTAGCATCAGATAATGGTGTGCAATTGGTGTCGAAAGAAATGCAGGAATTTCTTTCTATATTTGGGATCATTCATGAGAGGGTTGCTCTATTTAGGCCACAAGCTAATGGTTTAGTGGAACGAATTAACCGATTGATTATGGATAATATTCAGTTGTCCCTGTCTAATGGATTGTCTTGGCGTGAAGAATTAAAAAAATTGGTGGGGTTTTACAGGATTACGCCGCATTCAATAACAGGGGTTTCTCCATTTATATCTTTAAAGGGACCTACACCTGGTGTCAAAGAGGTTCCTGGTTGGTTGAAAGTGAAAGATTGTGTGTGGGTGGACAGAACTGCTGTGGAAGATAAAGTAGTTAAAATGCAAGCTGAATCTACTAGATATTATAATGATAGGAAGAGTGTGAAAGATATTAAATTTGAGATTGGTGATTGGGTGACCATAAAACGTGGTGGGGTAACTACAAAGGGTGACAGCAAATTTTCTGCACCGATTCAAGTGAAGTCTATAAAAAGAAATGTTGTTATCCTATCCGATGGATCAGCTTGGAGTACTGGAAACATATGCAAATGCCGTGCTCCGGGTCATGTTTCTGAAGATTGATGTCTTTTGAATATAAAAAATGGAAATTTATTATATTCCTTAAATATGATTTATATGAAAAAATTATAATTTATTTAGTGTATGTTAAGTAGGGAGATGTGTAGAGTTGAGTGCATCTGCATGTCACCATTAGAATATTAGCTATGTTGCTAGGATAGAATATTAGCTTTTGATTATAGGAGTTGATCTTTGAGCTGTGAAGCTGTAATGGAGGTATCTGCCTTGATTCTCAAATAAAGCTATTTGATCTTCATCAAATTGACTGGAAATTGGATCTTTACACTATCCCTATTATGTATCTAATACCAAAAGTACATAAAGATACTGCTCGTCCACCAGGAAGACCACTTTTATTCCCCAAACAGAGCCTTTTAGAAAATGTTTCTGTGTACATAGATTCATTTCTCCAGGAACATGTGAGGACCCTTCCGCCATTCGTTCAAGACACTACCAATTTTCTAAAACAAATTCAGGACTTTGAATGGTACAATGACTATTTATTAATAGCACTAGCAGCCCGTCCCGACATTGTCCGGGAGCAATCATGGCTCAGGGCCCCCACTCGCCCTGACGTTGTGCAGTATTATGCCTTTATGTTTACTTTGTACGCTTTTGTAAGCTGCCCACGTCACTGCCCACGTCACTTTTTCCTCCTGTAATGCCCCGTTTGCTACATTCTACCGGTTGTCATTTTAGCTTTCAGCTGACAGCTCCACTTTGTACGCTTTTGTAACCTGCACACGTTTCTTTTTCCGTTTGGTACCTGTGGCTCGCTTCCCGCTCCTCTCCGCCGCTGCTCCTCCCTCACGTTTGCTTTGCTCACTGCTTACTTTGCGCCCTACCTCATCCGCCGCTCACCTCTCCTCCCCGCCGCCGCTCCTCACTGCCTGCCCGCCGATCCTCACCGCCTGTCCCCCGCTCATGTCCGCTGCTCCTCCGCTCATCACTGCTCCTCCCCGCGCTGATCTACGCCGCTCCTCGTCACTGCTCCTCCCCGCGCTGATCTCCGCCGCTCCTCCCCGCGCTGATATCCGCCGCTCCTCGCGCTCGTGTATGCCGCTCCTGATGTATATATGTAAAAAGGAAGGGGTATCCCCGACTAGAGTTCCTAATTCGGGATGGGTACAGTGTTTGAAAGAAAAAATAATTAGGAACTGGTTTTAAATAAAGGGCAGAACCGGACAAGTGACAGCAAAAACTATAGAGAAACAAAGTGCATGGTACAAAATTATAGACTTTATTTTATTAGGTTATAGTTATGATAAAAAACATCGTTACTTTATTACAAATTTTTGTCGTGTGCGTGCCTCCACTATACATGTGATAATTAATCTACATATATATACACATTGTTATATCCTTAGTGCAGTTCAGTACATTTCAAAAAATGATTTTGACTTGAGAACTGTATGGAAGCTTGTTTTAACACACTGTACATAAAAACATGGCTAAGTATGACATCTACGCGCGTTTCGGCTGAGGGCCTTCATCAGGGAGCCATGTGAGTATCCAAGTGAACCTGGATGAAAGATGGTGCAGATTCTCACAGGAAGGGAAGTTAGTTTGGTCTGAAATGTAGGACTGTCTGTCTTGGAACGTAGGTACTTTGTTGAATATTTTACTCGTTTTTTCTTTGATTAATTATCCTGTTGTTTATATATCTGGTGAGAGTAGAAGGCTGTAGAATTGGTCCTACAAAGTTGAAGGGCTACGAGCTCCTGACGCCAGTGAAGCAATATGCAGGTAACCTGCGAGTTATGCTCAATAGTTCTCTGAATGGGGGTCTGTGGACGATTCTTCTAGCGCTGACAGTCTGTCTTTTGGCTGTGTCCACTGTGTTTCCAATGGGGGTCTGTGGGCTTCTTCACGGGCCGTGAGATTTAGCAGACGGGTGCCGTCATGGCAGTAGCGGTACGGAAAAAATCTGATAATCAAGTTTCGTTCGCCATCCAATGTGGGGGTCTGCCGGCGTCTGTACGGGTAGAGCCAGGTGTCTCTACCCGTACAGACGCCGGCAGACCCCCACATTGGATGGCGAACGAAACTTGATTATCAGATTTTTTCCGTACCGCTACTGCCATGACGGCACCCATCTGCTAAATCTCACGGCCCGTGAAGAAGCCTACAGACCCCCATTGGAAACACAGTGGACACAGCCAAAAGACAGACTGTCAGCGCTAGAAGAATCGTCCACAGACCCCCATTCAGAGAACTATTGAGCATAACTCGCAGGTTACCTGCATATTGCTTCACTGGCGTCAGGAGCTCGTAGCCCTTCAACTTTGTAGGACCAATTCTACAGCCTTCTACTCTCACAAGATATATAAATAACAGGATAATTAATCAAAGAAAAAACGAGTAAAACATTCAACAAAGTACCTACGTTCCAAGACAGACAGTCCTACATTTCAGACCAAACTAACTTCCCTTCCTGTGAGAATCTGCACCATCTTTCATCCAGGTTCACTTGGATACTCACATGGCTCCCTGATGAAGGCCCTCAGCCGAAACACGCGTAGATGTCATACTTAGCCATGTTTTTATGTACAGTGTGTTAAAACAAGCTTCCATACAGTTCTCAAGTCAAAATCATTTTTTGAAATGTACTGAACTGCACTAAGGATATAACAATGTGTATATATATGTAGATTAATTATCACATGTATAGTGGAGGCACGCACACGACAAAAATGTGTAATAAAGTAACGATGTTTTTTATCATAACTATAACCTAATAAAATAAAGTCTATAATTTTGTACCATGCACTTTGTTTCTCTATAGTTTTTGCTGTCACTTGTCCGGTTCTGCCCTTTATTTAAAACCAGTTCCTAATTATTGCCGCTCCTGATGTAAGCACGCACGTCATGATCGGCGCTACTTTGAAGGGACTACTTTTTTTTAACTTATATTTTTTAAATAACGTATTTATTTTTGATTTATATAGCCTATGTCCATCTGCACACCCTGAGGATTACAACTATGTATCGGGTGTGTGGATTGGCGCTGTGGTTCCCGAGTTTACCCGCCTCAAAGTTCTTCCTTTATAATAGAGGTATAGATTTGATGTTTCATATCTGTACAAGTCCATTCAACATGATGCCGGCATAAGGGCATTGTAATTCTACCTGGGGACCAGACCTATTGAATTCTATGCACATAACAAAATGCTAAGATTTTGTTTGTTAGGAAAATAACTATTTATGTTTAACAAACAGGTGTACCACCAGGTGAGAGGCGTAGCTCTGGGGGCTAGTTTTTCTCCTATATGCCTTCTTGCACATGGGGTGGTGGGAGTGAATGAACCCAGCTATATTGTATGCGGATACCATGGCACAAAATGTAGTTAAATCGGTCAGGTATATAGATTACCTTTTTGTGGTGTGGGTTGGGGATTGAGGGAGTGCAGAGGAGTTTATAACCAAACTTAACATTAATGACATGAACCTTCACTCTAGTCACACAATAAGTAACAGTTCCATCACGTTCTTAGACGTGGAAGTATTCGTGGTCAATGGGATGCTAGAAACCAAATTACATTGTAAACCCACAGCAGGCAAAACGATACTCCACTCAACTAGCTTCCATCCCAAACATACTATCTGCACCATTCCCTACGGGAAATGTTGAGAATTCGCAGAATTTGCTGTAAAGAAGAGGACCTAGTGGTAGCACAAGAAGAGTGTAAACATAGATTTCTAGAAAGAGGTTACTCTGAATACACCATTGATGATGCCATCAAACGAACCAGAGCTCTGTCTCGCAAAGATCTGCTTCCAAAAGATTCACAAGGCAGGAACAAACCTCCTAGTAGTACAGGCCCTGATACTAACAACCCAAGACTAATCCTTACGTACAATAGACACAAGGATAGTCTTTAGAAGATCTTCAAGAGTAATTGCCACTTAGTGCTGAGTGACACAATTTTAGGGTATAAGCTACCACGTACCCCTACCGTAACATACAGAAGGGTCCCACGCACAGGTGACCTGATTGTCAGCAGCAGTCCAGAGGTCAAAACAGGGTCAAGTTGGTTAACTGAACGCAAAGGCTTTGTCAGATGTACATCCTTCAGAGCATGTAAGTATTGTACCAACAGAACTACTTCCTGCTCTCCATTCAAAAACAAGCCCTGAAAAATTGACAAACTCCTAACCTGCAAGTCTGAATTCGCTGTCTATGTGCTGAGTGCTCTTGTGGGCTGCTGCATGTAGGTAGTACCAAGCTGACAGTCCACAAGAGAGTGCTCCAGCACCTAAGGGCCATCTCTAATTCCGATGCAACTTACCCTGTGGCACGCCACTTTAAAGAGTTCCATAATAATGACTTGGACAAATTGAGATACTTTATGGTGGATGCTGTATTGCCTCTCAGACGGGGAGGAAATAGGAAGGCTATCCTCAGGCGTTTAGAGACCAAGTACATTCTTGAATTATATTTTGAAAACCCAAACGGCGTAAACACGACAGAGGATCTGCATACGTGGCTATGAACCAATTTGCACATATATATCGGACTTAACATCTGATCTCATTTGGACCTTTATATAATGGGGCTAATAAAAGAACATATTTTTTATCCTTAATGGCATATCACCTCGTTTTATAAAATGTATAACATTTTATCTCAATTTACATCTTTTTAATAGCTTCTCCGTTATCTGTTGTCTCTTCTCTACTTGGTTTCCTAGTTTCAATTTGGCTACTGAGGTTGTTCCAATTTGGCCAGCTGCAGTAAAATAAGATGTTACAATTTGTGCACTAGCACTTTTGTATTCAGTTTATGTGAGGTTCAGGAACTATACACTGCATAATTGTACAAACATGTTTACATTTTTTTGGACATTTTTCACAATCACACAAAAAAACAAACAGCAGGTTACACATGGCCTTAGCAGTAATGAGTCAATTTATATGTGCCTGGTATCAAATGGCATTAAGCCAGGAATTGCTTTCAGACTGGGGAATAAAAATCCTTCTTTATTTTAGTCATGTGTAATTTTAGTGGGGTGTATTTATACACATAATTTGCGTATTTTGCCCATGGTTCTATGATAAACAGGACAACAAAGGCGGGTTAGCCTTATGTTGATAATTAAAGTTGGATAATTGCTGTATGAACTGGGATTTTATTCATGGAGGCAAGAGACCCTTGGCCACAAGCAAATGAAAGTGGTGGTATGTTAATCCAACAATGCATGTACAGTTACTGTATTTATGCAAGTACTAATTGCGTACTTTGCACAGGAGATGCTTGGGAGGCACATTATACTGTACTGTATTTAAACAGATATTATTGCGTATTTTGCACATATGACCATGAATTTGAATATTAACATTGCAAGTTTTGAGTAACTGCAGTTAAAAGGATGTACGAGCAGTCTGTTTTCTGTTTCTGTTAGCACGGGCACTTTAAATTGTACAGGAAATGGCGGCATGCCATGTGATCAAGGCCGATAGGGGCTGAAAATGTTTGCTCAAAATTGTGGAGTCCATTCCCGTTCTTGATTCCAGGGTTAAGGGATCACGGAGAAAAGGTGGTGTGTGTATATTTATATATATCTATATATATATATTTATATATATATGTATATATATATATATATATATATATATGTTACCTACTGGCGATAGCCAGTAGGTATATATAGTTAGGATTTTTTCTCTATGGAACTTTTGAAAATTCTATGTCTAATAACGTTGGCGTTTGTGGACGGAATCGGCTGAAATTTTCAGGGAAATGGCACATTTTGTTTCTGAGCAGCCCCTGAATATTTGGGGGGGGTTCCGTCAAGGGGGGGCCGAGAAAAAAGGGGGGTCCCAAAAGTCGTTTTTCCCAATTATTTTTCCATAGGGCGTTTGGCCTCACTTTTAGCTCGAACGGCTGAATGTATTTGCACGAAACTTGGCAAAATTGTAGGGATTGTTAGCCCGATGTGCCTTTGCTGGGTCTCAATATATGTGCTCCAGTGGATTTTGAGAAATTTACGTTTAAAAAAACAGATATATCTGTGACAGCGTACTGGATAGCGCACCCGTTCGCGTACTTTTCGCGTTACGGAGCTTTGCGAAGCGAAGCTGATTGGCTCTCCAGTGTCTGTCAACATTCTAAACAGTCCGGAGCGGCCGCCATCTTGTCTCTCGGTAGGATCGAGAGACAAGCGGAGGCCAAAACGAAGGGGGAAATGAAGGAAAGGAGGCAAGGTAGACCCCTTCTGACCCCCTAGGATTGATGAGGGGGATATTAAAGTGCCCCGCGGGGCCAAAAAAAAATAAAAAATTGTGATTTTTTGTCGTAGAGGCGCAAATTGGTACGTGAACCGGGCAGCTAACCGGGCAGCTAACCGGCAGCGTAACGGGAGTCTGAGGAGAAGCTGATTGGCTGTCAACATTGTAAACAGTCTGGAGTGGCCGCCATCTTGTCTCTCGGTAGGATCGAGAGACAAGAGGTGGTGAAAAACGAAGGGGGAAATGAAGGAAAGGGGGCAAGGTAGACCCCTCCTGACCCCCTAGGATTGATGAGGGGGATATTAAAGTGCCCCGCGGGGCAAAAAAAAAAAAGAAAAATTTCGATTTTTCGCTGTAGAGGCGCGTCCTGGTACGCGAACCGGGCAGCTAACTGGGCAGCTAATCGGCAGCGTAACGGGAGTCTGAGGAGAAGCTGATTGGCTGTCAACATTGTAAACAGTCCGGAGCGGCCGCCATCTTGTCTCTCGGTAGGATCGAGAGACAAGAGGTGGTGAAAAACGAAGGGGGAAATGAAGGAAAGGGGGCAAGGTAGACCCCTCCTGACCCCCTAGGAAAAAAAGAAAATTGCGATTTTTCGCGGTAGAGGCGCTTCCCGGTACGCCAACCGGGCAGCTAAACGGCAGCGTAACGGGAGTCTGACATCTTGTGTTTTTGGAGCGTCCGGTTTGCGTACCGGGTAGCGTTCCGGTAAGCGTAACAAGGGGAAAACCAAGAGAAACAGTAAAATAAAATTTAAAGGAATAGATTTCCACCAAACTTGGCAAAATTGTAGGGACTGTTTGTTTGATGTGCCTTTGCAAGGCCTCAAGATATGTGCACGTGTGGATTTTGTCTAATTAAGGTTAAAAAAAAATATATATATCACGTTTATGCGACGTGTCATGAGGCGTCTCACGTGGCTACGTGATACGTCACGTAATAAAGAATATATTTTACTGCTATAGATATTAGCTTTTAAAAAACCAATGAAATTCACTGAGAAAACCATAGGTTATAGACCATATATAGTTAGGAATTTGCATTTACAAAACCTTGAAAATTCACTGAAAAAACCATTGGTTATAGACCATATGTAGTTAGGGATTAGCATTTACAAAACCTTAATTTACTCGCACAAAACCATAAAAATTCGCATATATAGTTAGTTGCAATAACTATATATCGGGCACCCGCAATCCACTGCTGATGATGTCACATATTACATCATTCATGACATGGTCAGTGACATCACTGATGACATCACTGATGACATCTCAAATGACATCACTGATGACATCTCAAATGACATCACTGATGACATCACTGATGACATCTCAAATGACATCACTGATGAAATCACTGATAACATCTCATTTGACATTACTGATCACATCACTGATGATATCATTCATGTGATAATACGATGAACCTCTTCAGACTCTAATATAACCTTAGATACAATCAGTGTAAACAGACACTCACAGACTGTCACTCATCCATGGAGTTACTCACACACCTAGTC
Source organism: Lissotriton vulgaris (assembly GCF_964263255.1). Lineage (NCBI taxonomy): Eukaryota > Metazoa > Chordata > Amphibia > Caudata > Salamandridae > Lissotriton > Lissotriton vulgaris. Next base: position 279,164,972 of record NC_141693.1, read on the forward strand.
AGTCATGCAAAGAATCAATCACACCTCCATTTCCTCAACTATACAGTTATACACACCTTACTTAATCAAACATATACTAACACATATTTACTCTCTTACACAATCACTGATACAAGTTCACAATGATCCATACAGCCACTCACACATTCACTGGCTCTTATGCACAGTTATTTATATATGTCAACTCTTACATGTACTGTGTTTTACATATGTACTTACTTTGACATGTAGCACTGAGAAATCCAATCACTCACCAATACACTCATGCAGACAGTCAACCGCCCATACAGCTGTTTCCACATGCACTTTTGAACCCATACATCTAGTGAATCAACTGCTCACACATCTATGCACAGAGTCACACACCTCCCAGCCACCCCCACACACACACTCACTCTCCCATACAAATATTTGGGCAACCAATCAATAACCCATATAGTTACTCATATAGCTACTGATCAACACATGCAGCAGTTTACAGAACTATAGAAATAATGATGCACAAATTAAGACAGTTTACTCACTAGCCCATGCACTCAGTGAGACACATTTAATCATTTCCTCATACAATCAGTCATGCACCTACTAAATCCTTCATCCAAACACTTATACATCCACTCATTCTTCAATATGTAAGACATATTTTAACTTTACAGAAACATACAGTCACTGGATGTTGTCATCAGTGATGTCATCAGTGATGCCATTTGAGATGTCATCAGTGATGTCATTTGAGATGTCATCAGTGATGTCACTGACCATGTCATGAATGATGTAATATGTGACATCATCAGCAGTGGATTGCGGGTGCGCGATATATAGTTATTGCAAATAACTATATATGCGAATTTCTATGGTTTTGTGCGAGTAAATTAAGGTTTTGTAAATGCTAATCCCTAACTATATATGGTCTATAACCAATGGTTTTTTCAGTGAATATATATATATATATATATATATTCACTGAAAAAACCATAGGTTTCACACCAGTTATAGTTAGAAATTAGCATTTAAAAAACATATTAAATTCACTGAAAAAACCATAGCGCTGCGAGGCCTCCGGGTGGTTATGCGCTATAAATGTTAAATGTTAAATGTTGTATACTTGTAAAGCGCACAGCTGCCCCAGCAAAGGGGCGTCCCGGCGCTGTATACCGCTGGGGAACCCGTCCTGGCTTTCCCTGTGGGATGATCCCTACTGGGAATCCCCAAGGTGGAGTCAGGCATCCCCGGCGTTGGTGGGGCCGTTGTGGAGATTAGGCAAGCTAATGCCCAGAGTTGCCGAGTGGGACCCCAGGTTAGAGTAGGCACCGAGGCGAGAACTGTGGAGTCCGCAGACCCTGGTCCACAACCCTGCCGCGTCGGGAATTGAACCCTGGTCCCGGGCTGACTTCTGCTCCCGGGTCTGCCACCTCTAACCAGTGAGCCACACCACTCCACCAGTGAGCCACACCACTCCATTTCATTTCATAGGTTTCACACCAGTTATAGTTAACTGGAAATTTTACTGTCATAAAACCATTGAAATTCCACGTTATAGTTAGTTGGACTCACTATAACTTGTGCGTGCAATGCACTGCTGATGACGTCACATATTACATCACTCATGACATGGTCAGTGACATCACTCATGACATCACTCAGGACACCATCCTTGTGACAGAGTGACAGACCTCCTTTCAGTGTAATGTAACCCTTGAAACACATATTCAAAAATAGAAACTAACATTTTCAAAAAAACGGAGATACCCATACCAGTTACAAACAACCAATTCAGAAATTACACCATCTATATACACATCCACTCATTCACCAACAGTTCTATATAGTCACTCATACATATACTCACTCATCATATGTAGTGATACACCTATACATCCTGTTACACACCGACAGTCATCCAAAAGTTACTCACACATGCAAATAAACTATTGAACATCCATGTATTTGCATATACAACTATACACAGACTACCACCTTACTTCTAAGGAAACTTACACATACTTACTCACTTAAACAATCACTTATAGAAACACATACTCATTTAAACAGGAACTCTTACAATCTCTCACTCTCTCATATACTCACTTATATACATCAATACTCACAAATACTAGATTAAAACATATCTTGTTAATCAAAAACACAACACGTTCCGGTGACGCAAAATTGTACATTTAATTTATTCATCATTCTGAAGAAAGAGTGTGCCTCAACTTCCACATTATTAAGCTCATTCTTTTCCCAACCCTCAAAGCCTTCATCAACCACAGTTCGCGAAATATAGAGATGTTGTGCACAGCAGAAAAGGTATTTTAAGGGATTAGTGTTGTGTTAAGGATAAACCTGAATTTGACAAAAACTTCGGACCGCCAAGACAAAAAGAAATGATGACAGTTGAAGAACTGCAGAACAATTGTGTTTTCAGCAGTTATGAGGGTATGCAAGCTTTAATTTGGCGATCCTCACTCAATTCCAGTATTACCTTTTCTATATTTTATGCCACACTAAAATTATTTGTAAATCAGACATGGCTCAGTGAAGATTAACAACAGTTTGTATAACACTATCACAGTAATTTGCAAATCACTTTTGTTTTTATCATTGTAGAGTCTTCAGCCAAGCTGATTAGTACTCGGTCACATGTTTTTACCAGCTGCACCCCCTCGGTCATTTGAGGCTCACATCAAATTATTGTTTAATGCCCCCTCCTTTAAAAGAGTTGTACCAAGATCCCTAATACCAGCTAACATCACCCCTCATCTCAAGAACACATTGGCTCGCCTGAAAACATTGGCTATCTGCTGTTCAGTTTCCAACTTGCAAATGGGGGTGGGGTCGCACACTACTCACACACTGGTGGTGTCGCCCCTAAGGACTCTGGTCAATATAGTAACGTGTTCGCGATGCATCATCTTTCGATCTTCTGCTATCCTCGCTGTCTTCGCCATCCCTGGACACGTGTTTCAGGGTATCACCCCTCGTCAGCAGGGATAGGCCGTGTTCTGGGGTTGTCGATGGCTGCCAATATCTGCCAGGTATAGTACCACTCCGGCGCATAGGTGCGGGATCCCAGGCTCGTCAGCCTGCGGCTCAAGGGAGCTTAAAGTTACAAATGGGGGTGGGGTCACACACTACTCACCCACCGGCGGTGTCGCCCCTAAGGACTCTGGTCAATGTAGTAACGTGTTCGCAATGCATCATCTTTCGATCTTCTGCTATCCTCGCTGTCTCCGCCATCCCTGGACACGTGTTTTGGGGTATCACCCCTCGTCAGCAGGGATATGCCGTGTCCTGGGGTTGCCGATGGCTGCCAATATCTGCCAGGTATAGTACCACTCCGGCGCGTAGGTGCGGGATCCCAGGCTCATCAGCCCGCGGCTCAAGGGAGTTTAAAGTTACAAATAGGGGTGGGGTCGCACACTACTCACACACCAGCGGTGTCGCCCCTAAGGACTCTGGTCAATGTAGTAACGTGTTCGCAATGCATCATCTTTCGATCTTCTGCTATCCTCGCTGTCTTCGCCATCCCTAGACACGTTTTTCGGGGTATCACCCCTCGTCAGCAGGGATAGGCCGTGTTCTGGGGTTGCCGATGGCTGCCAATATCTGCCAGGTATAGTACCACTCCGGCGCGTAGGTGCGGGATCCCAGGCTCGTCAGCCCGCGGCTCAAGGGAGCTTAAAGTTACAAATGGGGATGGCGAAGACAGCAAAGATAGCAGAAGATCGAAAGATGATGCATCGCGAACACGTTACTACATTAATCAGAGTCCTTAGGGGCGACACCGCCGGTGTGTTAGTGTGCGACCCCACCCCCATTCGTAACAGATTCCAACTTGCACCAGCTTACTAAGATCACGGAAAGGAAGGAGATAGCTTACAGAATACTTGACCCTGAGAAACATTTGGCAGAATCATCAGTTGACTTCAGGTCTGTGAGAGGCACTGGATCCACTCTGGATGTGTCTGAGAAGAACATTTGCTCTCCATGGTCAAAATCAAGGGTAAACAGCCTTTACTTCGCATGCTAAACAACACGTGCCATAACAACGTGGTTGTTATTTCGCATACCGTTACAACGCAAGTCGGAAAAACGACTTGCGTTAGGGGGAAGAAGGTGTTGGATTTAAAATCCAACACCTTCCTTAGTGTCCGCACACACTAGAATTGGAATAGTAAATTTTACTATTCCAATATCCAGCACCCCCTAAAAGCAAATTGTGGTTCCGACGTGCGTTATAACGGTATGCGAAATAACAACACGGTCGTTGTAACAACCGCGGTGTTAAGGCATGCGTTGTTATGGCATGCGAAAAAAAGGCTTATATTCGAGGATTTTAGGTATGTCCAGATCCTTCTCTTCAACTCTAGTGAGCTAATCCAAATTTGATCAGTTGGATAATTGCCATGTACATGTGGAATGCCATATAGTTCATCCCTAATTTGTCTGCTTTTCAACATCTCAGTGGGCAAAATAAAATTCACAAAATCATAAATAATTAAAATCATTACAATACAATAAAATTACATCATAAAAGTAATACTAGAACAATATGTTAAACTTCAGTAGTATTGTAAAACTGTTTTTAAAAATGATATACTTACTTTTGAAATGTTTGCCCACAATATTTTTGTTGTCAAAATATTTTTACCACAATACTTGGGGTCAAAAGATATTTTTGGGTCAATATTTAAGTGGAATATAATGGGTCTGTGTAAGATTCGTACATCTGTGCATACTCTGCACAAAAATGAGGTGTTTTCTATCTTTGTAAGTAAGCTAATCATAACCTTTCATTCAGCATGGAATAAAAATATTTTTGGGAACTGTTTGTTCCTCTCTGTGCTTCTCAATGATTTCAGCAATAAAAGTAATAACCATCTGAGCAATCTTACATAAAAAAATCAATATTAAACATAAACTTACGCACGTTGCTTTATAGCAAGTTTTGTACTGGAAGGTAAGTACTATACAGACACACACATTCGCTGAAAAAAACAAAAGTTTAAGTAATGCTATATTTAGGTGAAATATTTAGTTACATTTTAAACACAAACTCAGAAATGTACCAGTTATAGTTATTTTAAGTAACTATAACTCGTGCCCCCACCATGCATAATTTTCTCATCAATAATTTCATTGCAAATGTTACAGTTATCTCAATGATGTCAAAGAAGATGTCATGAGTAATGGAATATGTGTGATAATTTGCAGTGCATGGTGAGGGCACAAGTTATAGTTACCTTGGGGCATGAGTTATAGTTATAGTAGGCCAACCCACCCAGAGGCAACAAACCGCATGTTGCAGATTCTTTGGAAACTTGCAGCAAAATTAAAAACAAAAAATGTTTTAGCCCCAGGCGTGGGCACTCTGGGACTCCAGCACCAGGCCTGGGGGACAGGGTATCCCTACCCTGCCCCCTATGTCTTTTTTAGCATTTTTTAGGACTCTGGTATGAGTCCCGAGTGCTAAGATGGCTGCCACCACTTCCTGGCTGATGTGGTGGCAGCCAATCAGAAATCAGCAGGAGATCTGCCTGCTCCGTGGGTCCTCCACAGCATGAGAAATTGCAGTTTTTTTGCAATAATTGCTCAAAAGATACTGAACGGATTTGTATTTATTCAAAAAAAAGGCACTCTTTCTGGAACAAGATCTAGCTTTCGGACAAATTTAGTGGAAATCCATTCAGCAGTTTGAGCTGTACCAGTGACTAAAGTTCCACTGGAAAAATGAATGGAGAAAATGTGGTTTGAACACCCCCCCTCCTTTTCTTTGCCCCCACTTAACGAATCAACCTGATGTTTTAAATGCACAAACTACTAAAAAGTCTAACTTTTTGCAAAGTTTTGTGGAGATTCGTCAAATGGTAACAAAATTATGAGCAGCAAAAAAGGGCATTTCCTATGGAAACACAATCCTAACTATTACTACCCAGTGGCGAACGCCGCCTCTGTTCCTTCGCGGAAAGTTTTCCCCTGATCTGTCAAGTATGGTCGAGAAAAAGGGGGGCCACAAAAGTGCAAATTCCCAACTTTATTTTCATAGGAACTTTTTGCTCTATGATACTGTAAGAATAGGCTGAATGGTATTACAGAAAATTTGACAACAAGTTGGTATTTTACTCAAAAAGGTACATTTTGTGATTTGATGTAAATCCATTCAGCTATCTTCAAGAAATTAGCATTTAAAAAGGGACTTAGGTTGGTCATGAAGGGGTTAAAAAGTTAGGTATATAGGTGCCGTTGGTGTCCATATATGGTGGATGACTGAAAGGGAACTAGTCAATACCGATTGACTGGCCGACACATGAGCAATATGGTGTGGCAGTGATTCCAGTCTGCATTCTGAAAATTATTTTTAAAAAACATATATGGGGGCAGAATGAGTACACCCTGACCCACTGGGGCATGACGGTAGGTTCCCAAAGGGACCCCACCCCTTTGTTGGTTAGCCACAACATGTTGCGGCGGTCATTGCAGGACTTAAGGACATGGCCCCCGTTGAAATGCATTGTAGTGAAGGCTAGGTCTTAAAGGTCACAAAAAAGAGCACACATAAAAGGTGATAACAGATTTTAGACATAATATAAATCATTTGTTGGTGGTGTTATACGCATTTTAGAAATTCTGATGAGTTCTCTGGTGATTTCACTCTATGAAAAATGTTGTCTCTCTGCTGGGATTTGATGAACAATGTTTGAAACACAACTGGTTTTTCTCATGATTTTCTCATTAAGATTTAGGAAGCCGCGCAAGCTTCTAGAGGATAACGCCAGGACACAGGCGCTGCCTACTCAGCTCAGACTACTGTATGATGCTGGAGACAAGGCAAATAAATTGCTCGCTTGGCTGGATAAAAGGAGGGTGAGTGGCAGATAGGTCCTCGGACTGGTAGACAAGGCGGGGGGTGTAGATATGATAACGGGAAAGAGGTGGCAGAGAGGTCCGCCATTTACTATGTGAAATTGTACGCTTCCTCCTCCACGAAAATAGACAAGGATTGTAATAACTTCCTGCAGGACATAACCTTACCACAATTGTCAGTAGAGAATAGAGAAATGTTGGAAGGGGAGTTAATGGTTGAAGAGATAGTCACTGCGTCACGCTCCTGTAGTCTGGTAAGTCAGTAGGACCCAATGGTCTTCTGGTCGAGATTTACAAATGTATGCTGAGTGGGATGACAGAACATCTTCTAGGCATGCTGACTGAGGCAAAACTTGGATGGTAAGCTTTCACAGGACCAAAGGTAGGCGGTAATAGTTGTAATATCAAAAGACGACAAGCCCCCATTGGAATGTGGGTCAAATAGCCCAATCTCCCTGCTCAATTATGAAATAAAGGTCCTAGGAAAAAACTCTCTCCTCTGGTTTGACTGGGGTGATTGGCTCCCTCATACACCCAGATCAGTCAGGGTACATGCCACAGGGGGGAAATTAGATTATTCCTGCGTAAGCTATTTGGGGTCCTTCATCTTACAGAGGAGACCCTGACGACCAGGTAGCCCTCTTATCTCTGGATGCTAGGATAGCCTTTGATAGCGTGGAGTGGAGCTACCTATTCACTGTGTTGACTAGGTTTGGTTTTGGCCCAGGTTCATTGGGTGGGTGAGACTCCTCTACCAGCAGCCACTGGCTAGGGTGAGAGTCAAAACCACAGTGTCCCAGGTATTCTCTCTCCAAAAGGGTACAAGACAAGGATGCCCACTGTCCCCAATTCTATTCGCTCGGGCCCTGGAGCTCTTAGCAGCGTGGATACGGCAAGACCCCTTGATTTGGGAAGTCCAGTCGGGGACAAATAGGAAGAACGCATCTCACTGTATGCAGATGATATCCTCTTCTATGTAAAGGGATGAAGACACTCAATACACAGGATACTGCCTGCAGATCTTCCGTACTTATGGGGAATATTCAGGATAACGCAACAACTGGGACGAATCCCTTCTCTTCCCCTTAGCGGGTGTGATGCCTGAGCTGATGTCCCAATGTGAGGTGCAGATCGAAGTGCATGGCTTTAAGTATCTAGGAATTTACATAACAAGAGATTCCTGAGAGTTCTACCGATGCAACTTGGCCTCCCAACTGGATAAACTCATGTTGGACGCCAAACACTGGTGGACCCTTCCGCTTACTCTAATGGGACGGGTGACGCTATTTAAAATGATGATCCTCCCACGGCTGCTATATGTATTTGAAAATATGCCATATGATGTTCCCCCAGTTTTCTTTCAGAGTAGACGCTGAGTTGCGATGCCTCCTTTGGTGCGGGGGAGCGCCACAGATAGCGCTGCAAAAACTTCAGCGAGGGGTCTATGATGGGGGACTAGCAATGCCCGACATACGAAGCTACTACTGGGAGGCCCAATTAGTTGCGGTGAATGGATGGGTGTTTGGGGACTGAGTGGAACCAACATACAAAGTGGATAGACTTACAATGGGTTCTAAGGGATTCCACTCCATACCAGACGAGTAAAGAAGGGCCTACTGCAGCATACCCGAACAGTGGCACAGGCTTGACATGCAGCCACAAAATACCTGGGCTGGGAGGGGAAGCTCATGGGAATAAACCCCCTCTGGAATAGCCACCTGCTAAAAGGGGTAGGTGAATTACAGGACTTTACTAAATGGGAGCTGCTAGGCTTTGAAAGCCTGAGAGACGTATGGAGAGGCCAGGCATATATCACGTTTACGACCCTGCAAACTGAATTTGAGATGGGGAAGGGGGAATGCCTACAATACCTACAACTGGGACATGCTTTGCGGAAGTATATATGTGAGGGAAAAACACTGGAGGAGGCTGCACAGTTAGAGGACAGACCATTGACTGATCCACTGCACGTAAAGACAATTTCATTAGTGTATAAGAAAATAATCAATAACACACCTGATGTACTGGGCCCATTGAGGGCGATTTGAGAGACATCGGCCTACTTGAAGATGAGGACTGAGAGGAGGCGATGCATAGCCCAAGGAAGGTGGCAATACGCTTGAGGTTACGATTAATACAGTTAGAGATTCTTCATCAAGTGTATTACCCCAGATCGGTGCTGCTTCAGATGGGGCATAGTGAGGACAAAGCTGTCAAAGAGGGTGCAGGTTAGAGGGGACATTCTACCATCTGTTATGGGAATTTTCAGTGCTATAGTCATATTGGCAGAAAGTGGGGGAGGTGATGGCCACAGTCGTAGGCGTAAAGGCGCTGATAGGGACTAAATGGTTTCTACAAAAGAAATTGTATTGGTTATTAAGAAAAATCACATTAATACAGTGCATGATTGAACGACACAATGCAGAATAACACCAGAAAGTTACAAGTCACCATCAGTCAGTATCCTTCAGGGTACATCTCTCACCAAGCTTTCCTGCCTGCGCATTTCCATTTCTACTGTGGGTGACACAAATATATATCTCCCCCATGTCTGTTCCAGGGGGACCACTTCCTATCCCATTTCTTAGGGCACCCCCTTGCCTTCTAGACCTCTGTCTCTACTAGCATGCATCGGTACATTTTTTTGCCTCATAGGGTGACACGAGGCGGGGCTCTGTCCCCCCAACCCCTAGCCACCTCTCTCTTCACTATTGTGTAACCCAGTGTAGTAAACTGTTGTTCGATTTCCGTTAGGTCGGTGGCCTCCCAGATGTTTAGCCGTCCTAATCGTGGGGTGAGAATTATTTCTTTCCCTATTGCAGTGGACATATGTGTCGTGGCTTCCTCCCAGAGGGGGTGTACCTTTGGGCAAGTCCACAATGTGTGCTAAAACATGGCTTGTTAGCCACACCCCCTCCCACATCTGTCATCAGGTTTAGTGCCTATTTTTGCCAATACTTTCCCGGTTATGTATGAGCGGTGTAGTATTCTCAGTTGGATCAGGCGGAATCTCTGAGTGATGGCCGCCTCACGGGGGGACATCAGGGCTGACTGCTATCCTTCATCTTCTATGGGGCCTACATCATCCTGCCAGCGCTCCTTGAGCTTTAAGAAGACATCCGGAAGGTTGTTGCTCAATTTTCTATAATTTAAGGATATCGCCTTCGATCTCAGAGGTCCGTCAGGCAGGCGGTCCTCTAGAGGGGAAGATTCCGGTATATCAGTAAAGGACGGAAAGGCTGCCTGTAACGCGTGCCTGATTTGGAGATATTGGTAAATCTCCCCCTGAGCCAATTGGTACTTGCCTTGGAGCTCAGCAAAGGTCAACATCGCCCCCTTTTTAGGTCTCGTAGAGAGACCTATTACGGTCAACCCAAAAACTTTAACTAAAGCGGATTTCCATGAGTGCATGAGTTCTCGTGACCGCGCTTTTATCTGAGTAGCCTGCCTCCGAGAGCTTCAAATTAAAGCCACCTGTTGCTTCCCCAGCGCACTCGGCCTCACTTATCCTCCCCTTAATTAACACACACTTCTTTCACTGTGGCCGTGCTTCAAAGGGATCCGCTCCGCCCCCTGCTGCATTCACTTTCCCTCCACGTTCCCTCTTCTTCCTTCCTCTCCCAGTCTCCCTCGTGACACCTCTTTGCCCACTTCTTGTTTTCTTGGTCTCTCCCCACCCCGCTCCGTGATCTCAGTTTATTTATTATTAAGTGATCCAGCCCACGCCGAGGCTCGAACCCTGTTCTCCAGCTCTAGAGTCGGCAGCGTTATATGGTGGGCCACTTCCTCGCTTCGAATCTCTGCACCGTTTGTTGCAGCTGGTTTCAGATGCTACATGGGCCGTATTTTTTTCATTAAATGTGCTGTACAACTTGTGAAACCTGAAGGACTAAGCAAAACCCATCATAACTGCAGTTTATCGGGAGCAGTAGATGTTCGCATTGCACATTTTTTTTAAGCTGGAGAGAAAATTATGCGTCACATGTAATGTATTATTGGGTTTGCTGAGAGCCTGTTACCAGCACCCCTAAATATCAAGCTGCTTTAACTAGTTTCTTCAGTCTGTACTACCCATTATATTTGCACTTGATTGTGTTGTGTGCGTGTCTCTAATGAAGGTCTTCCTGCCCCGTGGCGGTGCTGGCTTGGATTAAAGAAGCACATTAGTTAAAATGTATTGGTCAGTAAATCTGAGGGTCCTGGGAAACCACGAGCTCTTGATAGGGAAACTGCGTTTCCACTTCATTATACCACATCTTGCAGACAACTCTCACAAAAAAACACAACAAGCAAAATCCCAACCCCCACCTTGCACTATGATAAATCCCTTCACCCACCAGTCACTACACCAGAAACAGCCAAACTTCTTTAACGTTTCTCACACCCCTGGAGTCTGTGTGTATGTTTTTTTTTTTTTTTTTTTAACACCAGCCCTCCCAGGCTCTTCCTCCCCCTCCCCCCACTCCTCAGGTTCAGCTGCGTCCTTCGGGCTCAAACTCAAGCTGTGCAGGAAGATTAACCCTTTCAGGCGGCTACTTTTTCTGCACCAACTCGGACTGTGCTTTAGTAGAAGCTGCATCCTGTATCTGCAGAAATGTAATGCAGACATTTTATTTTGCGGGAATGTTTCTCTTAAAATTAGTCATTTTACTTTAGAGGTAGCTTTTAAGCAGTGTGAATTTCCATGCGTCTTTTGTTATTTGTAAGTATCATTTCAAAATGAGTGTGTTGAGAAACGTTCTTTTTTTGTGGGGAGGGGTGCGGGTAAAGTTAAGGTAAACAGTGTGCGCTGTGAACCAGTTACATTGTGCTTAATATTTGATTTTATTACATTATTTACACCTGTACACACGCTTATTTATAAATGAAGAAGCTTTAAAAAACATGATATATTCAGAAATATCGGCAGGGCGCTACATTTTTCATGTTGTGGCCAAAGCTATTTGTTTAATTTTCAGAAGTGGGGAGAACACATGTAACACGAAGACATACAGTGGAAAACGTTGCTACTGTAACATGTGTGGATAGTGGACGCCCTTGTATAATAATTGTTGCTAGAGCATATTATCTGTAAAAACAATTTTGAGCACAATTACTATGTTTGTTTACAGAAAATACACAAAGTCGTTCCTTTCAAGTTTATGGTACTCAAATTTGCGAAAAATTTAACATTTACAAACTATACAGTAAGCATTATTATAAAGACCTTTGACTGTGGCACAAGGCCAAACAACTAGTAACCCAGCTTCCCCATACCACTAATATTTTCGTTTCTTAAGGTCTTAAAATGCCCATATCAGATATCAGCATACACTTTGTTTAAAACATCAAAGGGCCTTTTGTAAAGCAAATAAGCCCAAAGTGGCAAATTATACCACAGGGAACCAGGTTACAATCATTACTTCAGCTCAACATCCTGCTATTGTGAACACATCACTTTTCTCTCTGGTTACCTAAACATATGTTACATTGTTACTGACGATGTCATTTTAATATTGGCGTCACCAGAACATATAGTGATATTGTGCAACTCACACAGTTTAAGCCACATTCCCCGTTAAGACTTCACGAGCTATGAAACTATAATATAAAACCTCTTACCACGTAAAAAAACCCAGCTTCTAACACTATGCAGGAATACTTCATTGTATTACCTTGTATATACCCCATACTGTTACAAGCTGTCTTTTTTAGGTTGAGCAGAGTCTGCTCGAGACCTATTGCTGTCCGTTTCTGGCAATGTAGACACGAGTCAGACGCGCGTTTTCCCAGTCTCAGTTTTGACCGCTGGAGCGCGCCTCTGAGACGCGCTTGCGCAGGCACACACACAGCCCCTGCTTTCGCTTGGCTTGCATGCAAACACGGCACAGCACACACACACACAGCCAGCCCCCACCCCCTGCACACACACACACAGGCGCGCGCACACATACACACGCTGCCGCCCTCCCACCCCCCTGCACACAAACACACATACAGACATGCACGCATACACCCGCCGCAGCCCCCTACCCCCCTGCACACACATACCCCCGCCCCCCCCCTTACAACTAAACCCCACTCACCGCATCGCCGCCACTCCTGACTTCGGCAGCCACTGCGGGGCTCTCCCTCAGGCATGGGAGCCCCGCCCGCGTCAGCAATGCTGCTCTCTGGCACTCCGTGGATGCGGGCTTCACGTAGAAGGCGGATGTCCCTCCACACGACCAGCTTCACGCTGCCGAACCTCCGGTTTGCGTTCTGCTGTCGTGAGCGCGCTCGCTTCACAAGGGCGCACCCTCTTAAGCTTCGGCTGAAAGGCTTGTGTTTAATACCCTTTGCCTCCCATCCGCACAAACAGACCGATGCGCTAAAGGCCAATAAACTAGATTTATTAAGATGTACTTGCATTTTCTTTAATTCTGCAGAATCTAGCATATGAGCTCCTCATTTACATGAAGTACGAGCGCCGGATTTTATACGACTGGAAAACTGTTATGGCAGCGGGTTTCAGTGGACATAAATCAAATGCAATAATGTTGTTGCAGTTTTGTCCTGCTTGAGCGGACTTTGAATCAGAGTTAAAAGTATTATGCCTCACAAACTGCACTGCCTGGCAGTAGCTGCGCCTCCTACATTTGAGTGACAGGTTTGCGAAATTACGTGATATTCCCCTTGATAAGGAGGAGTCAGGTTGGGCATAGCACTGTGGATGAAGAAAATCGACTCATGAGTGAGGCTTTGTTAATGTTTATTGCTGAACCATCAACTTTTGAAAAAATTTCCAAAACATATCATTCTGTGACGAAATCTGGACCGGTATTAGCTACTATTGAATTTAACACAAGTTAGTGCACCCGGAACCAATCCAGTGTGACACGCCGGTTACCAGGACATGCTGGAGGTCTTATGAACTTTGTAGATGGATCTGGAAATCTGCACAGAGATGGACCATTGACAAAGGTGAGTGTTGGTTGCATTACCATAACTCCAATATTGACAGCTCTGGCTTGTCTAGCGATATTTGTGCATGAGTCCATTGGAGTCACAATGGGAGGAGGGCAGGCGCATCATCCAAATAAGGGGAGTTAGCGTGTCGATGAACCCACTGTTGAGAAGGTACAGGTTTATGAATAATTAGTGTTTCACCTATAATCGTTATTGCTATACTCATGTAAAGGGCATATGTGCACGTGCCCAGGGGATTCCCTCATCATCCTAAGAAAAGATTAAGACAGTTACAGATGTATTTATATTGTAAATGCCCAAAATTTAATCACAGGACCTCTTTGGTTAAATTAAAACACAATATAAAAAGAGGAAAAAACTCTCTCTCTCTCTCTCTCTCTCTCTCTCTCTCCTCCCCTCCCTCTCTCTCTCTCTCTCTCTCTCTCCTCCCCTCCCTCTCTCTCTCTCTCTCTCTCTCCTCCCTCCCTCTCTCTCTCTCTCCTCCCCACCCTCTCTCTCCTCCCCTCCCTCTCTCTTCATCTCTCTCTCTCCTCCCCTCCCTCCCTCTCTCGCTCTCTCTCTCCTCCCCTACCCTCCCTCCCTCTCTCTCTCTCTCTCTCCTCCCCTCCCCTCCCTCTCCTCCCCTCCCCCCCAGCACGGAATACAGTACCACTGTGATCACAAAATTCTTAAGCACCCTGCAACACTGGGGATTTACAGGAATCCAAACACCAGTGTAAAGCACTCGAACAACGATGACGTCTGTCTTATAAATGTCACAAAAAGATGTTAATATTTCACTTCTGTTCTTGGATTTTCGTGAAAACACAACACATATTGCATTACAAAAGCTATAGGTGTCACATTTGTGAAAGTTAAAACTATTGGCATTGTAAATGACAAAGCTATTAATTTCGCTATTTTCAAAACCAACACATAAATAAAAAATATGTCATTTACAATACCAATAGCTGAAACTTTCCTAATGCGAGACCTATCGCATTGCAAGACATAGGATAGCAAAACAAAACATAGAGTAGCATACAGCATCACTCAGCACCACCACAGCATCACTCAGCTCCACCACAGCATCAATCTGTGCAACCATTCAAAAACAACTGGTTCAAATATGTTATCTCAATGTTTCAAGCTTTATTACAAATGTAACAAAAATATGTTAATATTTGACATATGTTCTTGGATTTTCGTCACAATGAAATACACTGAACATAATCTTCACAAATGTTATTTACAAAGGTTTAAGCTATTGCCATTATAAATTACAATTACTTTTATTAAAGTATTAATTATTCAAAAAAATTAAAAAACATTGTTATTTGTAATATCAATACATGTAAGTCACGTAAATACAACACATATTGCATTACAAATGCTATAGGTCTACAGGTCTCACATTTGCGAGAGTTATAACTATTGGCATTGTAAATGACAAAGCTATTAATTTCGCAATTTTCAAAAACAAAACCTAAATAAAAAATGTGTCATTTACAATACCAATAACTCTAACTTTCCTAATACGAGACCTATTGCATTGCAAATGCTTGTTAACCAAATCTCCTACTGTGGACAGTCCAATGAGGTCCCATTTATCAAACCCGGGCTGATATCCCAGTCTCCCCAACTTCTGAGCGAACCAAAGCGGCGTGGCCAACAATAAGGTGTCTGCCCACCCCAGTCGAGACAAGACTATGTGCCAAATGTCGAGCTTATGCTTAATCGGCCCAAAAAACGTCCTTTGGTTTTTCTTATCTGTGGTATACAAGGAGCCCAAAAAACCGGAGCGGTCGGTCTGGTATCTATCCAGAGCATATGCTGGGTCATCCGGGGGGATAATATATCCAATTATTGACAGTCACCAGTTGCGCCGCCCAGTAATAGCGATGTAGGTCTGGGAGGGCTATGCCCCCATCATACCAACTTTTTGTCAGTTTCTGTCTAGCAAACCTGGGGGCTTTTCCATCCCATAGCAGTGTGGTGATCTTACCCTCAACCGCCTTAAAAGAGGAATCTGGAACTTTATATGGGCAGATGTGGAGAACGTAAAGGAAGTGAGGAAGTGCCAGCATCTTGAAAAGCGCCGCTCTCCCCACAAGCGTCAAGGGTAGGGTCCTCCAATGTTTAACATCTGCACTCAATCTAGCCAAAGGCGGAGCCAAATTTGAGTCATAAAAGCAGTTGGGGTCCGAGGTTACAAAGATCCCTAGATATCGAAAACCGTCAATGGCTACCGTTATCGCAGATTCTATTGGGAGACATGGTACCTCTCCTTTCAGCATAAAAAGGACCAACCTATACCAGTTTATAGCAAACCCTGAGTATTTACCAAAGTTCGTTAAAATGTCAAGGACAAGACTGATCGACCTGTACGAGTATGCCAAGTACAGGAGAATATCATCCGCATAAAGCGAAATACGGTCTTCCACTTCATCCACCCAGCGCAGGCCACGCACCATCACGTCTCTAGGTATCCAGTCCGCGAGCGGCTCCAGTACAAGGGAAACGATCCGCGGGGACAGCGGGCATCCCTGCCTCGTACCTCTACGAAGCCCGAATGTCCGGGAAGTAAAACGGTTCACCCTCACCTGTCCTAACACCCCTGTATATAGAAGGCATATCCAAGCCACGAATTTGGGGCCTAGTCCTGCCCTTTGCCACACCTTGAATAAATATGGCAATTCTATGGAGTCGAACGCCATAGAGGCGTCAAGGGATAATATCCCCGCGTCTTCCTCTATGTATGGCCGCATAGCCATGACGTTGTGTACCCTTCATAAATTGAGAGCCGTGTTACGCCCCGGCATAAAGGCAGACTGGTCTAGATGGTCTAAAGAAGTGATAACCGTCGCTAATCTATTCGCCAGAACTTTCGCTAATACCTTTGTCTCCACATTTATCAATGAGATCGGCCTTTAGGAGCTACAATCGTCGCTCGGTTTTCCTTGTTTATAGATAACTACTATAGTGGCCAGGCGCTGGTCAATGGGCAGCTGGCCCCCTTCTAAGCTCTCTTCATACATGGCTATACATGGTATGGTTTAATAGGCTGTTGCCTTCAGAAACTCAACCTGAACCCCGTTAGGTCCCATAGCTTTTCCTGACTTAAGATGCCTGAGAGCCTTGCCTATTTCCTCCGTGGATAGGTCAGCCTCCAGAGCGTCTTTATCTGTCTCCGAGAGGCACGGTGCCTTACTGTCTGCAAGGAGCTGATGCGAATCGTCTGTTGTGTAGCTAGTAGAGGGGGAGTACACCCCTTCAAAGTTGTCGTCAAAGTGTTCCACTTTGTATTTCGAGTGTGTTACCGTGTCTCCATCCGGCATCTTTAGCTTATGAACCCATCTGGAGTCTTGTTCCCGCCTCTCCAGTCACGCCAGCGTCCTGCCTGTCCTGTCCTCTAACTCATAAAGCCTGTGGTGCGTCGCTTGATGCCTGGCCACTATTTGCTCTCTAGATTTTAACCAAAACTCATCCTGTTTCAGGAGAAGTTTATGGCTGTTGTTGGACGAGGGATCATGTGAGTGCTCATGCTCCAGGTCCATGAGGTAATGGTTTCTACTATTGATCCCTGGGCAGGTAGACTGGTCGAGACATGTAAGACAGTGGCTGGCACTGGCAACGGTGGTTGCAAAACAACATTTTGCAAAGAGGTGGGGGGCGACCGACGCACCGACAATAAGGGACTGGAAAGCTGACTTGGACTGGTGCTGGCAGGCAGAGTGCACGATCTACAAGAGTAGAGGGTTCCCCTGGAAATGTAAAAAGATATGGGGGAGTTGGCATGCATATCAGGATTTTTTAGTGGGTGTAATTGCAGACCTACCGGTGTTACTCCATTCTGGAATTGTTATTGTACATGTCTATTCATCAGTTGGTCTTACATGAATGAGATGGAAAGGTAATCCAATGCAACTATTCCTTAATTGTACTAATCACTGAGCATATAATAATAAAAAGAGTTGTCCAAAAAAAAAATATGATGGAAGCTGTTCAAGAAGCTAAACTGAGAGCACATTTTCTATAAAAAAACACTATCATTCTCTGCCATGGGAGAATAAAGTGTGATATTCTGAATAAAACATGTACTGCCATCAGCAGCAGAAACCTGTCATTTGATTCCCCGGCATTCTACTGCAGCTCTGTAAATTGTAATTGTAAATTGATACTTGTATAGCACACTACTCACCCGCAAGGGTCTCAAGGCACTTGTACGAATACCGCTGTGGAACCCATCCTGGCTTTCTCTGTGAGGAGTCCACTCCTCGGCACCCCCAAGGTGGAGGCAAGGCATCCTTAGCGTTGTGGGGGCTGTTGTGGAGATTAAGCAAGCTATTGCCCAGAGTTGCAGAGAAGGACTCCATGATTGGAATAGGCACTGAGGCGATAATTATCAGGTCCGTGGAATTTTGAGCCCAAGACCCGCTGAGGCAGGTTAGACCTCTGCATCAGGGTCTGCCGCTCTAATCATTGAGCCACACTTCTCCACTGCTACAGAGTTTTAATGAACAACTAGAGCACTAACAGTCTGTATTCATGACAAAAGTGTGGCAAACCTGAACGCCAACTTGGGGGAATCAAAGCTATAAAACTTCAACTATTTCCTTTAGAAATTAACGATATGAGGTTGTTCTTTTTGTTACTTACATTATATTTAGTGATTTAGATAGCTAAAATGAGGACACATTTTCTATGAGTTCTCAAATACCTTCCTCGTCTTTGTCAGTAAAACATTTTGAAATGCAGAAAGAATCATGCACTTCCAACAATAGCAGAGTCTCTCATTTAACTCCCTAGTGATCACCTGCAGCTTCACAAGTCTTCAAATGAACAACTAGAGCACTACCATTTTGTATTAATGAAAGTTGTGTGACACACCTGAATGCCAATTTGATAGAATCAAAGCTGTAGAACTGAAAGTAATTCCCTGCAGCAAATACTGCAGTAAATGAACATTAACATAGCTCTGCACAGGCTGCCGATGCAAGAGCACCTCTCTGTCACACTGGAAGGGTAGTGTCTTTCACCCGGGTCTGCTCAATCGACACCTTTGTGGGTGGAGACTGAGCATCAGCAATTGACTGCATTTGATCGACTTCCTGAAGTAGTGGACATCATCGTGGCGGCCTTGCAGCTTTATATGAAATATATTTACTGTGAATACTGGGACAAGTTTTGGGCTTGTTGTGGCACTCATAACACAGACCCATTGCAAGCCAGACTGTCAGATCTGTTGTTGTTTGTTCTGTCTTTGGCCAAGCAAATACTTGCAGTGGGCACTGTTAAAGGTTATTTGTTGGCCCTTTAGTTCTTTTTACATTTACCGGACCAACCATCCTTTTTCAAATCGCCAGTTGTGAGGTGTTTTCTGAACATTTTGTCCATGTTGCCTCCAAAACGTATTGTGATGCCACAATGGGACCATAACTAAGGGGCATATTATCAAGGGGGTTTATCTCCGCTTTTTTGGCTTTAAAAGCCAAGAAAGCGGAGATAAAATTATCTCCCTATTACCTAGCTGTCGCTAACACCAGTTAGCGACAGCCAGTAGGAGATAGCGACCATCTTGGGCCCCACTTTGCATGTCAGTGATATTTATCACTAATGACATGCAAAGTGGGCGTGCCAAGATGTTAGAGACTAAAAACAGTCGCTAACATCGCTATCTCCTATTACCAACTTTTGGAGATATTCGCGCTAAGCGCGAATATCTCCAAAAGCTAACACCTGCCCTGAGCAGTTCTTAGCCATGTTATCCAATGGGAGGTGGATAACATGGCTAAGAGCATTAGCTCGATAATGCATGAATATCGCTGAATTTTCAGCGATATTCATGCATTGCGGCGATTTTTATCGCATTTGCGATAAACCTTGGTAATACCAAGGTTTATTTGCGGTAAAAATCGCCGCAGCTCAGCGGTAAATTTTTATCTCTAACCAAGCAATAGCGATAATTATCGCTATTGCTTGGTAATATGCCCCTCGGTCCTTACTTTTCTTATTTGTACTCCCTTTGAGCCGTTACAATGCTGCCCCCTATTCCTGTAGACCCTGAAGACGGTTTGGGTCATTGCAATAACCTCAGCACTTTGCATGAGTGAGCTTCAAGCTCTGTCAGTCCAGCCACTCTACATTACCTTTTTTTCGGACAAGCTGGTGCTTAAGACCAAAGCGGCTTTTCTTCCGACGGTTGTGACTTCTTTTCACATCGGACAATCCATCTCTCTTCCGAAGTTCTTTGCCACTCATCACCTCGTTGAAAAAGAAGGAGAGTCTTCATCATTGGGTCCCCAAAAGAGCACTGTGCTTTTACTCGATCGTACCAAAGACCATTGAGTGGAGGATCAGCTCTTTTTGAGGTTCTGTGGGGCAAAAGGCAAGGCAGTGCAGAAGAGGACATTATCCAGGTATATTGTCCTCTGCATCAGGATATGCTAAGTGTTGAAGAAGCAGCCTCCAGAAGGATTGAGGACCCATTCCACCAGGGCCAAGGCTGCTACCACTCCATTGGAATGCAAAGTTCCTGTCCTGGATATGTCTAAGGCTACGACGTGTTCTTCAGTGCACATGTTCACAAAGCACTACTTGGTTTTACAGTCAGGTGTGATGGGAAGGGTATTTTTCCTATTCAATCCTGCAGGACTTTTTGTTCTGAGATATCCTACAAACCTACCACCTGGGGAGGGATTGCTTTGGGATCTATTCTAAAGAACAATCTGCAGTTAGATATATCAATCAGAAGGACAAGTTAGTTACCATCTGTAACACTCTTTCTGGTGGCTATTTTACCTCATATTCCTGATCGCTCTCCCACCTCCCTGTTCTGTAGATGGCTTCTTTTCCATCTAAAACGGTCCCATACTAGAGATCTGCACATTAGCACAATTGATTACTTTAGACTATGTCCAGAAAGAAACTGACAACAGTGTGCTATATACAGCTCCAGTTGTCACTTCTGGGTCAGGGCGGAATAGACGCAGAGCCACACAGTGCCACCTATTGGCCTACAGGGGCTATGATGATGAATCTTCCAGATGCAGTCTGGTGCCTGGGGATATTCTAACAGTAAGGAATCTGTAGTTAGATAGAGTACCCACCCAAAAAAAGTTACAGAAAGTAAACCACTTGTTCTTTTCCAACAACATACAATACCTTTCCTAACTATGCGTCACAGAATCTTTGCTGTTGATGCTTTTATCAATTTCCGAAATGGCTATTGTATTGCCATTTCCTTAGGCACTAAAGCTAAGAACCTTACCAAGCTTCGGTACACCCAAAACTATTTATAATTTATGAAAGTTTGATCATGTTTCTGTCCTCTGTGCCTTCTTCACCGCCTCCCATAATATACATAGATATTTTAAAGTGCTTAGTCTTATTCACAAAAATCTTAATTTGTGATTTCCCAGCAGTTTCATCCTTTATTTCACTATTTACACTCCTTCGTGCTCTCTCCGTTCAGACCCCCAAAAACAACTAACCATCCCTCGCTTTAATCAAGTTTCCCTCTGTGCTAACTCTTTTAGAGTACCGGGAACTGCCCTCTGGAAAAAACTTCCACAGACACCAGTCGCTGAAATTGACTTCATCAAATTGAAAAAATGCTCAAAAAACTGGCTACTCCCTGCAACTCTCTAGTTTATGTATTGCTGGCCATTGTCTTCTGTTGATCCTGAAGCTCACGGCCAAGAGACCACTTTTGGGTGGCTGTTTGTGCTTTACAAATGAACATATAGGTGGACAGACAGACAGACAGACAGACTCCTCCGCCTACCCCCTACCCCTCCCCGCTCTACTCTTCTCCACTTTCCTGCTACTGACCTTTGCTCTCACCTGTCCTGGCCCTTAGTTCCCACCCTGTGTATCTGTGAATTTTCCCTCGTCAACTGAGATCTAGCTATTTTGTCTGACACCCGATGGAGCTACCTGGTTAGCTATAGGGGAGATAGTTCAGGGATTCCCTCCTTGACGTCACCTACCCAGTCGGTCTTTAGACAGACTTCCTTTCATCTCTCCTGTCATCTCTTCCCGCATCCTTCCTCAATTTATGTCTCTCCTTCTCTCCTCCTTCATTGTATTGAGACTGAACTATTTTGTCTGATGCCCGATGGAGCTACTTGGTTTAGCTATAGGGGAGACAGCTCAGGGATTCCCTCCTTGGACATCACCTACCCAGTCGGTCTTTAGACAGACTTCCTTTCGTCTCTCCTGTCGTCTCTTCCCGCATCCTCCCTCTATGTATGTCTCTCCTTTCTCTCCTCTCTCAATGTATTGAGACTGAACTATTTTGTCTGATGCCCGATGGAGCTACCTGGTTTAGCTATAGGGGAGACAGCTCAGGGATTCCCTCCTTGGACATCACCTACCCAGTTGGTCTTTAGACAGACTTCCTTTCGTCTCTCCTGTCGTCTCTTCCCGCATCCTCCCTCTATGTATGTCTCTCCTTTCTCTCCTCTCTCAATGTATTGAGACTGAACTATTTTGTCTGATGCCCGAT
This sequence comes from Lissotriton vulgaris, assembly GCF_964263255.1. NCBI lineage: Eukaryota > Metazoa > Chordata > Amphibia > Caudata > Salamandridae > Lissotriton > Lissotriton vulgaris. Next base: position 279,187,275 of record NC_141693.1, read on the forward strand.
GGAGCTACCTGGTTTAGCTATAGGGGAGATGGGCCGTGGATTCCCTCCTTGGTCGTCACCTACCCAGTTGGTCTTTAGACAGACTTCCTTTCGTCTCTCCCTGTTGTCTCCTCCCTTATCCTCCCTTTCTCACCTCCCCTGCCCCCTCCACTACCTTTCTTTCCTCTCCTAATGTATTGCCTATTTTTTGACGTATTGTATAATTGTTGATCATTTTCTGTAACATTGTTATTCTCATGTAAAGCGCTCTGATACCCTCTGGCCTAGCCAGCACTATATAAAACTCTTTCAATAAATAAATAAATAAATAAAATTGGTATTAAAACCTATGCATGGAGCTTCCTAGCATTAATGTATTTTTCGTTGTGCACAGAGGAGCGATGCTGGCTTGTGTTCAGAGGTACGGAGAAGGAGAGCCATAAGAGGAGTCTCTTTGTTGTATGGATTTTTATTGATGACTAAAGAGATGTACCTTTGACCGATCAGTGTTTAGTTCCTTTTTGAACCTCAAGATTAATATTGTAATCTTCATATGCAGTGATATTTCATGCTGTTTGCTTGCTGCTTAAATAGAGAATAATGAGAAGGCTTGCTTCCTGAGCCGTTCTCTATTTCTTGATTTTAAATCTTGTGATGTTATTACTTGTTGTCTTACATTGGTGTCCCATCTGAGGTGGTTACTTATTTTGGACAGGCAGGCAGGTGTAATGGTAGTTATTATACTGCAAGTAACGCAGCACATCTTCACGATTATTTGGGCTTGCAGGTGCAACCACTTAAGGTTTATGGGATTTGGGGGTACATGCATACTCTCTCTGGTTTCACATCCAAAGATCAGAGCTTCTGCCTATATATGATAGATATATGGGCTCATATAGAGTCCCAAGATAGTGCAGTCAGTCAAAAACCCACAAAACCAATAAACATCATAATATCAAGAGGACCTTAATTAGAAAAATAGTTTAATTTTTATTATATATTTTTTTGCATTAATCAATTCAGAAATCAGAATAGAAAGTTCTTATATTCACATAATAAATAATCAACTTATTCAATTCACGTCCCGCACATCCCTTCAATCATTCACACCCAAACACACATACGTCACTACTATTCATTCATCTTTCTCGCAGCACAGACAGATTGCCAACTCATGTTGATGACTCAGGTCCCACGGGGTCTCCTACACAGTAGAGACCAGATGGAGCAGTTATGGGACAATCTTCAAGTGCCAACGCGCGTTTCGGTGTTCGGCCTGCACTTGGGCCACACCTTCATCAGGGTACAACAAGGAGGGGAGGGGGACAGCAACACCACTCTGAAACAATTCATAAGAAAGAATGTTTGCTTAAATAATTGTACAAATTCATAATTTCACAAATTCATAATTTCACTTAGACAATTCAAATGTACATTTTGTAGGTTCTCCTAGTTAAATTAAACTACTGGTCTACTAGTGGGCTTCGGACTTATTGATACCAAATAATTCATTCAAATACAAAGAAGAGAGAGGACCATGGGGACTTGGAGCTTTCCGGGAAAAGGAAACAAGTGCAAATACATAGCAACATGTCAAACAACATATATAGTGACCAAATAATGAACAAAAAAGCTGCTACAAAAACCACAAGGCACATGTAAGACCAGCTCCCAGGAAATAGCCATCTGTCAAGTTCTTGTGGCCCAGATCTCATAAGGGCCATATAATACATGATTAAACAGTTCAGCTAAGCATATACGTACAATGGGACTGCCCAATAAGATTACATACCTAAAATTCCAAACTAGGAATTTTTAGATAGACAATAAAGAGGAACTGTCACAAAGTTCCTATCGCTTTGGCGCAGATTTCGGTCAGAGAGTTGTATATATGACGGAGGGTTCCTTGGGGGTGCACTCAAAAATGGCATGTCCATATATATGGTATAGCGTACCTAAGGAAACAATGGAAATATTCAGACTTTGCTAGTTTGCTGGTGCGGCCCCTTCCATTAAAAAGGGAGGTCGACAAAACCGGACAACCAACACTTACCTGGTTTTAAAGGTAGTTCTGCGACAGTACGCAAAGTCCCTGGCCTAGGATCTGGATATACCCCAACGGGGTGGGCGGATACCCGAGTAGCCTTGGATAAATCCCAGGATCAGTTAGATTCTGCTCTGTAATGTAAAAAAGCACATAAGCCTTCCCATGGTTTAACATAATCATCCATTGTGTGTCTTTTGCATTTTTTCAAGTGTTGGCCGCGTGGGTTTATTATTGACAGTGACCCAAAACGTTAAGGATAGGTGTTTTTTAGGTCTCGGCTAAACGCGCGGAAGCGCGTCTCGCCGAGAACTATTGTTAGCGAGTGTGCTTCCCAGGAGACAGTCCCGGCCGCGCGCATCGCCTTGGAGCCGATTTGAAACTGGAACGCGCGCTGTGGCCAGGCGCTCTCTCCTGGGAAGCTCAAGCACCATACACGCATACGCATACACACACACAAGCGCCCATGCACGCACGCACATACATACACACATACAGAGACACCCCCCCTGACACATACACACACACGCGCACACACACACACAGTGCACCGAGGCCCCCCTCCCTCCCCCGCCGTCACCGTCGCACACATACATACGCACACGAGCATACACGCACACACACACACACACAAGTGCACCAAGCCCCCCCAGCCTTTTGGAACTTACCTGGCCAATGTCGGGGACTCTGTTCTCAGCACGTGGCGCCCAACCTCCTGCTGGCGCGGCCCCGGGGCTCCACACCGCTCACAGGAGCCCCGGGCACGAGACGCATTTGACTCCGCCTGCCTCCTTTTCCGGTCTGGACGTGGCCCCGCCCCCGTCACAGGCGGCCGTGCCTGACTTCCGGGGCGGCCGCGGCGGGATTCCGGGGGCATTTAGGATGCTCCTCAGCATGTACATAACCAAATCACGCACACTGAAACAGCATATGAAACACACAAATTACTGATGATTCAGCTAAGAAAAAACCCCACAAAATTCAGACTCTGGTATGTGTGCTGATTCAGGGTATTGTTGCAATTCATTAGCCCATTAAAAATATTTTTCAACAAAGACTTAGAAACGATTTAAACAAGTTCCGTAAGGTTTAATCAGTTGCAGGAAGGTATTTGCAACTTGTGAATGAGCAGTTTAATATTTGGGAAAATAAAACAACAAGGCAAAGGTCATAACACCCTCAGATAGTTGATTCTTTCTCATGTACAGCAGTGTGGAAGTGACTGCGACAGAACCTAACTACACTTCATCACCTGTAAGTCATTATATAAGATCCATTTCAGAGCAGGTGCTAGAAGATTGGTTTCAAACATTATTAAAACTACTGCTCTTCAAATAAACCGCACAATTAAATTGCGATGTTCAGGGTGGTTATAGTCCGCTAGATTGGACACAGTTCTGAGCTACATAAAATGTTATACAATGGAACTCACGGAGAGCGACAGGTGTTTCCTCAATCTTAGAGAAAGGAAGAGAAACATACTCAGGAAGAGGCACAGGATGAAACATCAGCCAGCTCAAACATGGGGAAAAATCATCAGAACACAAGGGCCAGCCCAGAGCCGCATGACAAGTATTACACACACCTAACGCTTTACACATCTTTAGAGAGGGCACTGCTGATATGTTAAAAGTCTGCAAATTTATAGCAGCATGAATCATACTTAGTAATAACCATAAAATATGGCGGAAGGCGCGATACTAAAGAATCATTGTAAAGTGAGTGCAGAGTAGTAATGCGGAGTAGTGAGTGCAGAGTAGTGAGTGCAGAGTAGTGAGTGCAGAGTAGTGAGTGCTGAGTGCAGAGTGCAGAGTGCAGAGTGCAGAGTGCAGAGTGCAGAGTGTAGAGTAGTGAGTGTAGAGTAGTAAGTGCAGAGTAGTGAGTGCAGAGTAGTGAGTGCAGAGTAGTGAGTAGTGAGTGCTGAGTGCAGAGTAGTGAGTGCAGAGTAGTGAGTGCAGAGTAGTGAGTGCAGAGTAGTAATGCAGAGTGCAGAGTAGTAATGCAGAGTAGTGAGTAGTGAGTGCTGAGTGCAGAGTACTGAGTGCAGAGTACTGAGTGCAGAGTGCAGAGTACTGAGTGCAGAGTACTGAGTGCAGAGTAGTGAGTAGTGAGTGCAGAGTAGTGAGTGCAGAGTAGTGAGTAGTGAGTAGTGAGTTGTGAGTAGTGAGTAGTGAGTGCTGAGTGCAGAGTAGTGAGTGCAGAGTAGTGAGTAGTGAGTGCTGAGTAGTGAGTAGTGAGTGCTGAGTGCAGAGTAGTGAGTGCAGAGTAGTGAGTGCAGAGTAGTGAGTAGTGAGTAGTGAGTAGTGAGTGCTGAGTGCAGAGTAGTGAGTGCAGAGTAGTGAGTGCAGAGTAGTGAGTGTAGAGTAGTGAGTAGTGAGTGCTGAGTAGTGAGTAGTGAGTAGTGAGTGCAGAGTAGTGAGTAGTGAGTGCAGAGTAGTGAGTAGTGAGTGCAGAGTAGTGAGTGCAGAGTAGTGAGTGCAGAGTAGTGAGTAGTGAGTGCAGAGTAGTGAGTAGTGAGTGCAGAGTAGTGAGTGCAGAGTGAGTGTGCAGAGTAGTGAGTGCAGAGTGAGTGTGCAGAGTAGTGAGTGCAGAGTGAGTGTGCAGAGCAGTGAGTGCAGAGTGAGTGTGCAGAGCAGTGAGTGCAGAGTGAGTGTGCAGAGCATTGTGTGCTGTTGAGTGCAGAGTGCTGTGTATTGGCAATGTTAATGACAATGCCATTTATTTGTGATTTAAAGAAAAAAAATGTCATGAGCAATGCCAATAGCTCTACCTTTAATGATGCCGAGACCATTGCATTGCAAATGCTTGTTTCCATCTGTGATGTACTACAGGATGTCCCAATGCCTGTCAGCAAGGCCATCTCCTTACAAGGCTGGGACTGTAAGGTGTGGCCTTCCTTAGCTCTGCATCTGTTTGGAGACAGGGTTGGTATCTCGGGGTTGGCGCCGTCATTGGTGCAGCTGCTGGAGTGGCAGCAAAGCCCAGGGGGTCTGAGGAGGCCACTGCACCCTAATTAGGCCATTTAATGATTAACCAACCTGGGCATGAGGGGGGAACAACTTTATTTGATTGCTTTAAGTGCCACCCTTGCTATGTATGCCACTGCTGAGTCTGTTTTAAACCAGAGTGTATCTTAACACCCGACGGAGGCCTACGCAGACATTCTGGTAGATAATACCACAGGACCACCTCTTGTTATGTTCATAGTCGCCCCAAGTACAGAGTCGTTGTCTGCAGAGTTCAGAGCCTTCAAGGGTACCCCTGAAAAGGCAGCTCTTCTGAAAGCACAGAGATACTTCTTTGTCTGTCTGGAAACTCCAAATTCAGTGGGTCGTCCTTTAATGGAGCAGAGGACATGACCTCCGCTGACCAGGCGGGTCGGTGGCTGCCTTCCTGGGTCTAAGTGACCCCATGTTTTAATAACTTGCTTTTTGTTCTGGGTATCTCAATTTGAGGACGTTCGCCTCTTTAAAGGTTTCTTTTTTAGTGCACCACTATTGTAACTTATGCTGGTGAGCGCTTGGTGGCACTGCCCTCTGATGCTGAAGGGCCTGCTCACCGTGCCTGCTGCAGACCTTCCGGCAGTGCCTGGTCCTCATTCTGTCCCACACTGCCCTGTTACTGCTCCCCTGATCACGCCCTCCCTCTTCCGTGCACTAACAGGGGAATCCCGCCGCCTCCACTCCTTCCCGGCCTGCACTGACGGGCCCTGTGTTTGCAACTCAGCAGGATAGACGTGCAGGTCAGGCAGTTTAATGGGGTCATTAGGAGACAGCTCCCCTGCCCCCCGTCCGTCAGACTCGGCTCGACTCCAAGCTTTTAAAATCAGGGACTCCACCAGCATTCAGACCACCCAAGCCCTCCCAGGGGTCTTCTCTTCCCACCCACATATGTGGAAAAGTTGCAGGCTCTTGGCAGATAAGTAGGTCTTAAAACACGACTGCTTTTGTAAGTGTAGAAAAACCGAGCGTTTCGGTTAACAGACTTGGGCTTTGTGTTTGGGGGTGGAGAGCAAAGCACGGCGTTTCTGAGTGTGTCAGTGCGTGCAATTCAATGGAAGACTTCTCATTGAGCTACATACGAAGAGCTTGTCACGCATTACCTGCGCCTTTATCAGACTTCGCAGCGCTTTATAGATTAGTTACACCTTACAGGCACACAGGGCCGTCTGCCAGCCTTCGCAGCGCTTTGCACTGATTTCACATTACACCGCAACTTCTATCAGAACTCTCAGCGCTTTGCACACCGGCAACTCACTATACAGCGCCTTCTTTCTATCAGCTATCAGACATTCACCCGTTTTTACCACCTGGTCAATCAATCAATCTATCTATCTATCTATCTATCTATCTATCTATCTATCTATCTATCTATCTATCTATCTATCTATCTGTCTGTCTGTCTGTCTGTCTGTCTGTCTGTCTGTCTGTCTGTCTGTCTGTCTGTCTGTCTGTCTGTCTGTCTGTCCGTCCGTCCGTCCGTCCGTCCGTCCGTCCGTCCGTCCGTCCGTCCGTCCGTCCGTCCGTCCGTCCGTCCGTCCGTCCGTCCGTCCGTCCGTCCGTCCGTCTGTCTGTCTGTCTGTCTGTCTGTCTGTCCATATATAAAGAAACCCAATAAAACTTTGGCTGAAAAGTTTTTCGCGAGTGCTGTACTGGTGTACTTGGGAGCTGGAAGAATATATATATATATATACTAGCAGCCCGTCCCGACGTTGTCCGGGTATGAAATGCTGCCGGCCAGTAGTATATTGTTTTGTAGGATTTCGTTTTGATAGCATTTCTTATCTGTGACAGGCCTGTGAAACGCTCCGATTCACAGTGCACTGCTGATGCACTTAAGAGTGCGCGTTCAGTAGTGTGTGAACTCGAGTTTCCCTACTTTATTTTTCCTTGCAATATTATATAGCACAAACTCGACAACATGGCATGAGCACAATTTACATTACAGAAGAACACATTCATTTGTGGTAGGCACGAGGAGACAAAGCGATTTGCCTGGAATCACAGGATGTTGAGCTGATGCCGAGATTCGAATGTAGCTCCCCAGCTCTAAAGTTCGCAATTCTAGAACTTGTGGCGGGAGGTGTGTCTAAAAGTGTATGTCAGTGCTGGCCATCAATGAGAGAGACTTGTGCATTTTTCAAATGGGTGGTGAAAAAATATGAGTATGTTGCTGGAGATGTGGGCCGCCGTGCCACCAATGTACTTACCGGGGGAGGGTAAACACCCATTATTCCGCAACTTTCTTTCCGCATACCAACACTCCGCATACTTTCATTACGAAAGTACCATGACTCCGCAATGCCATTATAACGCATGGTATTACATTTTATATGCTTTTACCGCGCATACATTTACAACGAAATTTGTTGTAAATGCATGAATGGTAAAAGCCTGTTTTTTTTTATGTTTGGATAAGGTAAGTATGGGTATAGGGGTATATGTTTTGAGGTACTGAGGTATATGTTTAGGTATTTTAAGGGTTCAGATATAGTTTTGGGTTATGGGGTACAGGGGTAGTTTTAGGGTTTAGGGATAGGTATGGGTTTTGGGGTACAAAGGTATTTTTAGGGCTCAGGGGTAGGTTTGGGTTTTGGGGTACAGGGGTATTTTAAGGGTTCAGTGCTAGGTTTGGGTTTGGGGTACAGGGGTATTTTTAGGGTTCAGGGCTAGCTTTGGGTTTTGGGGTACAGGGGTATTTTTAGGGTTCAGGGGTAGGTTTGGGTTTTGAGGTACAGGGGTATTTATAGGGTTCAGGGCTATTTATTTTATTTATTTATTTTTTACATTTTTAGAGCGCGCTGTTACCCGGAGTTGTCCTGGCGCTGATTGGCTGACATAAGTGCGTGGGATCTGAGAAATTAGTTTGTAAATAGCCAGGGGGCATATTATCAAGGGGGTTTATCTCCGCTTTTTTGGCTTTAAAAGCCAAGAAAGCGGAGACAAAATTATCTCCCTATTACCTAGCTGTCGCTAACACCAGTTAGCGACAGCTAGTAGGAGATAGCGACCATCTTGGGCCCCACTTTGCATGTCAGTGATATTTATCACTAATGACATGCAAAGTGGGCGTGCCAAGATGTTAGCGACTGAAAACAGTCGCTAACATCGCTATCTCCTATTACCAACTTTTGGAGATATTCGCGCTAAGCACGAATATCTCCAAAAGCTAACACCTGCCCTGAGCAGTTCTTAGCCATGTTATCCAATGGGAGGTGGATAACATGGCTAAGAGCATTAGCTCGGTAATGCATGAATATCGCTGACTTTTCAGCGATATTCATGCATTACGGCGATTTTGATCGCATTTGCGATAAACCTTGGTAATACCAAGGTTTATTTGCAGTAAAAATCGCCGCAGCTCAGCGGTAAATTTTTGTCTCTAACCAAGCAATAGCGATAATTATCGCTATTGCTTGGTAATATGCCCCCAGGTCTCTAAAGCTCTTCTGAATGATAGAAGGTAAGGCATCTGTCGGAGGTTAAGCAGCAGTGCGTTCCATGCTTTCGCCGCACCCAAGGAGAAACTCCTACCCCCCCAACGAGCTTTCCTAACTCTTGGGACTACCACCAGTCTCTGCTCAGCTGACCTGAGGGATCTAACCGGTCTGTACCAGTGGAAGAGCAAAGACATGCAGTGGGGGCCAAGGCCATTGAGTGCCTTGATAACCACACACAGTGATTTAAAAATTATTCTTTTGCGAACTGGTAGCCAATGTAGCTGTACCAGGTCCCGTGCAGCCGATGCAAGTTTGGGTGTGCCTGTAATCAGACGAGTAGCTGCATTTTGCAGAATTTGGAGTTTGTTTAGAATTCCCTGTTGCCCATTTAGCAGAAGGCTGTTGCAATAGTCCAACCGGGACAACACCAAACCTGTGACCACAGTCTTTTTGTGTTCATCCGCAAGAACCAGTAAGACTTTCCGGATGGTTTTTAGCACATAGTGGGTGGTTGAGGAAAGGGCATTTATTTGAGGCCTGAAGGATAGAGAGTCATCCATCAGTACGCCCAGGTTTTTTACCTTTGTGACCGGCGATGGGGGGGGTCCCCATTTCCTCTGGCCACCATCGTGGGGACCAGAAGTTGTCTCGAGAACCGAAGAGTATAACTTCAGTTTTTGCTGAATTCAATTTGAGGCAGTTTTCTGCCATCCAGTTATTAACCTCACGCATGCAACATCTAAACCTATCCACTGTGCTGTCAGTTTCTCCCGGTAGCAGTGACACCACTAACTGTGTGTCATCTGCGTATGATGTTAGGTTGAAGCCAAAGGATCTAATCACTGGCACCAGGGTAGAAACGTACATGTTAAAAAGAGTTGGACTCAGGGAGGACCCCTGAGGAACTCCACAGGGGAGCACAAAAGGGTTGGATTCAAAGGCCCCTAAAGCCACTTTCTGGGTCCTGCCGGAAAGGAAGGCATGCAAGATTTTAAGTGCCTTTCCTTGAATCCCACAGGCCCTCAGTCGGTCCACCAATAACTTGTGGTGGACCGTGTTGAAGGCCGCAGACAGGTCCAGCAGGATCAGGGCAGCTCTGCCCCCTGCATCCATCACCCTTCTTATGTTCTCTACTGATTTAATCAGTGCGGATTCGGTGCTGTGCCCCGCCCGAAATCCGTGCTGTGAGGGATCTAGACATTGACCTGCCCCCAGGAAGGCACTCAGCTGTGTATTTAAAATACCCTCCATGATTTTCGCTGGAAGGGGTAGCCTGGCAATGGGCCGAAAGTTATTCAGATGTCGTGTCTAGGTTGGGTTTCTTGAGTAATGGTAGTATAGAGGCTTGTTTCCATCGTGAGGGAAATTCCCCATTGTCCAGCATGGCATTGAACAATGGGGTAAGACCTGCGGCCATGGACGTGGGGCTAATTTAGCCACCTTGGCTGGGCAGGGGTCCGATGGGGAGCCTGATTTTATCCTTAGTAATCTGTTCTAGGCCTCCTCTTTATTGATGGTGGTGAAGTTAAGTAGTGTCACTTTGTTACTGTTTATTTCAGGGTCGGTTTCAGGGGTTCCGATCTTAACTTGTTTGTCTAGCGGGAGGAAAATCTTTTCCACCTTTTCCCGGAAGAACTTGGCCAGGTCTTCGAATAATTCGCGACTTGGGGGAGTCTCCGCTGGGTTGGGGGCCACCAGGGATGGTACTGCCTGAAATAGTTCCTTGGGGGAGTTATTTGCTTCTTTGATGCGTTTAGTAAAATAGGCGTATTTCGCCTTTTGGATCGTATGTTTGTACCCTCCCAGCTCAGCATTAAGTAGTTTTCTGTTCTCCTCTCTGTAATTTTTCCGTCAAGATCTTTCAAGTTTTTTGCAGAGTATTTTATGGTCCCTAATTTGCTCTGAGAACCAGGGGGCTGAAGGACTTGAACGTGTAGAGTGATAAGTTTTTGGTGGAGCTAAGTGTAGGCAAGCTGCCTCCAGCCAATTCGTATAATTGGTGGCAGCCTTTTCCACCACTGCTGGGGGGGGGGGCACCATTGAGGTTCTCAACAGATTCTCCAGAGCCTTCCCTTCTATGCTTTTACACTTCCTGATTACTCTGGGTGGGTTTTTGACCTTGTTCGGTCTGGTAGGGGGGGCTAGGCTAATATCAAAGTGGATAGGTTTGGGTTTTGGGGTACAGGGGTATTTTTAGGGTTTAGGGATAGGTTTGGGTTTTGGGGTACAGGGTATATTTATAGGGTTAAGATGGGTTAGTGTTTAAGGGTGTTGGGGTATTTTAAGGAGTAAGGGTGGGTTATTATTATGGGGTGCAGGGGTATTTAAAGGGAGCAGGGTGGACACCCGGAGCTGGAATGTACAGAACCTGGGAAGAAAAAACAATGAAATATTGGGCACAATGCTCGCTTTTTTTTCCGTAATCCCGCGCCCTGCACACACCCAGGCCCCCAGCACACGCCCACAGCACACAATATGAGACATGGCATGAAGGGCGGAACGTACCACACGCCCCCAGCATTTGTCACGCCCCCAGCACACGCCCACAGCACAACGCAGATCCGCCCACAAGGGACTACTTAGCTGGCATGGTTCTTTTACCTTTTAAATGTATATGGTGGGCGTCTGCATAGCCTATGTCCTTCTGCTGCAACTGCCCTTACCAACGCTGTATTGGGTGTTGTGATTGGTGCTGTGCTTCCTGAGATTACCCGCCTCAAAGGTTTGGGCTCTCTCTTTATTATATTAGTATTGATATATTCTTCCAAAAACCTTTATTTATGATCGAGGGTTTTTAATGTTTTTAGGCATTATTTCATATATTTTAAAAAAAGATATATATACAAATATTTTTGTATTTTTATATTGCCTTTAAAATGTTTAAAATATATTTAATGCTTATTTAAAATCATTAGGATCATTCTGATGGGTTTTAAATTAATTGCCAAAATGTACATATTGCGACAGTATTATGATTCAGGACCTTATGAATATTGTATTTATACTCACTTTTTGCTCTTTACTCAAACTGCCGCAAGAATTGAATGTTTCTTTCATTTTCACACCACGAAAGCAATCACGTGTAAAGGTTTAGCTTCATAATTGGTCTGGTACCGTTTTAGCGTTGTCATGTGATCAAGCCACCTTGGGTGGTGGCGAAACGCGTAATGGCCGACGAATAAACAAGTGATTCTAGCACCTGAAAACGGGCCGGTGTCTGCTTGCTAACAACTACATTGCGGGAGCAGCTTTGAAGCAGTTTTCGTGGATATATATAGCATATATGGCACAGTCTCAGACCTCACAGCGCTTTTTACATCAAGTTAGCACATCACACAGCAGTTACTTCTGAATCAAACTCAGAGATTTACAAATGGCTCCTTCATATCTTTGATAAATGGTATTAGTTGGGAGAGGCTGAGGGGGTATTGATAGAAGTAGGTCTGCCCCATTGAAAGATGTGCAGTGCTGTTCAGTTAATGTTGGGTTGGTTCCTTCTCTTGACACTGCAGAAGCGGAGACTGGCCTCTCCCTTAAAATGTGTTTCCTTCCTTATGCAGAAATTCTGGGTCCGCAGTATACAGGGGATTCATGGGGGTGAATTACAGGGTGCTGCAGAGCAAGGGAGAGCAGTGTGAGAAAGAAGGTGCAGCATGCACAGGAGGAGGGTCCAGTATGAACAGGGGAGTACAGTGTGAAGAGGAAGGCGGGGTGCGAGTAGGAGGGCGTGCTGTGAAGAGGAAGGAGGAGTGTGAGCAGGAAGAAGCAGTGTGAGCAGGAGGGCTAGGTAGGACGCTTTCCTTTTTGGTAGGCACGGGGAGATTACATTATTTTCCTAGAATCACAGGATGTTGAGCCACGCAGAGACTCAAACCTAGATCCCTAGCTCCAAAGTCGGCAGCTCTGGCTGCTACACCACATGGATCCTGTGATCCAGGAAGGAACGTCACCACCAGACAAGGACGGATTGGTATTGCGGGCACTTAGGAAGTGGGCAAAGGGCCGGTGTCTCAGTGACCTCTGTTGGTCATTTCTTTTCCTTTCCCAGTCCACAGAGGGCACTGGACAGGGAGAGTAAACAGCCTCAATAAGGCGGCCATGTGATATGGCCCTTCAGAGATAATCAGCTGTGGCCTCTCCTTGACCCCCTGCCCTGCAAAGCAATCACGCTGATGGTGGGCTGGGGAGCAGGCGATTGTGTGCCAGAATTGGCCTCCCTGGGGGCCAGGTGTTACTCAGGCCATTGAGCCATTTTCACCACTCCCCTGGGTCCCATGCAGCCCAGAAACAGTGTTTGCATTTAACACCTCGCCTACAGACCTCATTCAGGGCCTAGTGGGCGAGGAAGAATGGGTCTTGCTGCAGGGGCTAGGTGGTTTTATGAACTCACACCATTTCACCTCGAATATGGGCCACTTTTTTCGGCTGTGCCCAGGCCAAATTGTGATCCCAATCCGACCCTGCCACCAGACCCTGTATAGAGGCCTTCTGCACTGTCCCTCTACAGCATGTCTGGAGCAATGTGTTTCCCTCCTCCGGAAGGTACAACACCTGTGATGGGGTAATGCTTTGAATTCTCACAACCACAATCGGCTGTTTCATTAAACATTCCCTAACCACTGCGGCGACTTGCCACTGATAAGTAAGTGTATCTACCGCAGGCAGGGGTGCATCAAGACACCTCCGAAGCATCTCAACAACTGGCGCTGAAAAAAGCTTCTGACTGCGGCCAGAGGCCACACCAAAACCGTACTAGCCCTCTGCCAGACTTGGCTCTGTGTAACAATTGCCTTTGCAATTGGCAGATACACCGACCTCCTCCTGGATAGCACCTGCACTGCACTGCTTTGCTTGGGTGGTGGGTTTGAGAATCCCTGAAGGAGGAACCACCTGCTCTTATCAGCGGATGGACAGCATCAACGCCAACTGTGCTGGGTCAATGTGACTTCTCCCTGCAGCCAGACACAGGCAGGATGGAGCACCCTAGCCCCTGTCTTAGTCAGAAAGAGTAGTTCAGGCCATGGGATCTTCAGAACAGGCGCTGTGCAAGACTGTGAACAAGGGAAATGGCAACAAGTGGGCTTCAGTCTCACACCTAGACAACATGACGTCTACCCAAAGAGGGGAGCCGGTCGCCAGAGAGCAGACAACATTTTTCTCTGCCTCAGTCCCCTAAGGACAACTTATCTAACGCAAAGTAACCAGGACCTACCGGGGCCACCTAGGCCATAATGGCGGGTTCCCCTGCGCAATGATTATTCCCCAGATATTACAGTGCATGCTGACAACCTTGTGAGCATTTATATACAGTATTGAGCTGCGTATGCAGAACTAAAGAACTTTGCGTGTTTAGGAAAAAGGATGGATTGGACAATGATTTATTGAGGTTACTGGTCGAATGCTAAAGTAGTGTAATTGGTGCTCAGCTTTCGGATCAATAGTAAGGAAAAGCCACAGGACACAAGTTGTAAAGGCTCTTCTTACCATCTGAGCCCAATAATGGCTGGATTGCCTTTGGATGCCTGAAAAAAAACTCCCAGCGGCCCATGGAATGTTGGCCCACTGATGATGTCACAGGAATCGCATGACATAGGAGCGAGACCAGAGGAAATGACAGTACAGATTTAGACTCGAATTATATCCTAAGAAACTTTTTTTTTTTAAGTTTGATTTATTAAGGAAAAATGATAAAATAAGGGGAAGGGAAGGGAGGAGGGGGAGAAGAGTTACAATGAGTGAATGAAATAAACAATATAATGAAAAATACACATGGCATAAAAAGTAAGCATTACAAGCATGAAGAAATATGAGCACAACATAAGAGTAATAATTGCAGTAGATAATATACAAGAGAATGAGATATAATAATCATAATAGGTAAAGAAAAAGGTACAAATATGAATAATAAAATCACGGAGGTTTGCGAACTTCAACTGTATCAGGATCAGGAGAGGGATGGGCTGGAGCAGGAGAAGAGAGGTATGTTGTTAAAGGGAGCCAAATCAAATCACGTTTGATAGCTAGGGAGATAGGGGATACATAATTGGTGTCTAAACGATGATTAAAACAGATTGCATTCCACCAAGAATGATATGAAATATTAGTAGCCTGTTTCCAGTTTGAGGTAATAATATGGAAGGCAACAGCAATGAAAAGGTCTAGTAAAGGATAATGTTTGGGGGAAAGAGGGAGCTCTGATGAGAGGGAGCCAAGAAATACTAGAGATGGTGAGAAAGGGACCTGAAAATGGAAAATCTTTTGTATTTGCTGCCAGACTGAGTGCCAAAACTGAGAAGTAGGAGGGCATTCAAACAACACATGTTTAAGATCAGCAGAAGGACATGGACAGGACCAACATGTAGAGGGAGTGTCTGGTGAAAAGCGGGACATGGCAAGTGGTGTAAATAAAGTTCTGTGATAAATGAAAAACAAAGTTTGGGTGGTGTTAGCAGCTCTAGAGGTCTTATGAAGTTTAGTCCAAAGTTTATCCCAAAGAAGTACAGGCCAGTCCTGAGAAAAATCCAACTCCCACGCAAGTTCAACACGAGACTTCAATCTATTGGTGATGAGACGGAAAGAATTATATAGAGCGGATGCGGAAGGAGAGGACTCCAACAAAAGGGATGTATCCTAAGAAACCTATGACGTGGCAAATGAGTGACTGTTCAGCACTGTGGCCAGCCTTATTCTCACTGACACCTGTATTCACATGCAAGATTATTGGCATTGCATTATTATCGGAAACTTTAGTAGCTACTACTGTGTGAGCAAGTGTAGCAAGCCATCATGCCGCTCTCAAGTTGTTGTAGGTAATTCTCTTCCAGCTCAGGGCATTAAGATTGAAAGCTTAGCAGTTTTGGTCTGCAGCTTTCTGAAAAATAGCCTGATAACTCAAATCTTTAGGTGAAACTAAAGTAGATGACTGTCTAAATTAGTTGGGTTGACAAGTATGCAAAGACATGGCATAAAAAGTCTAGGTTGTGACCTGGTAATAGAGGACATGAACCTCTAACCGTCCTATGAACTGTACTCTCTCCATCTGACTAGAGTAGGTACTGTCAGCGCTCATCTTAAAACGGATAGAAGAGGATGCCAAGGCGGTGAACATGCTTTGCATTTGATGGATGCAAAACTCTTAATCAATGACCTCTCATAGTGCCGATGACTTGGATCATCAGTATATTCTGGTTCACATTAGATTAGAGACACTTTGGAGCCTATTCACAAACTGCACTTTGTAGTACGTTTTGTTTTACCACAATAGTACCACAAATGCACTATAAAATGTTGTTTATAAACTACTTACGGAGGCCTATACCACTGCCTGTCCTGGTTGTTATTGTGCGGAGATCTCTCTGCCAATTGCAGAGACTCTGCACACGTCCGTCTACATTTTAGTGATAAATGTGGTAACGATAGGAGGAAGCAGCTGGAAAATGGGGAAGGTTTACGACTAAAGGGGAGGGTTTTAGGGAGAAGTAAGGTGAGTGATAGGGTGGGGAGCAGGATGGAACTTGCATCCTCTTCCAAAAGAGAAAACCCACACCTACTCAGAAACGGCTCTACTTCCAAAAAGGACACAAAACAGTGGTACCTGTACTCCAGCTAAGATCTAGAGTAATTCAACAATCACCAGTGGCCATTCATGCTACTGCAACACCCGCCTATGGATAATAATGGAGGTAGGGACTTAAAATAAAACCCCATAGGAAACACTGTTAAATTACATAATTTAAAATAGTTAAGCAATATGAATTATTTTAGTCCAATGCAAAAATAATCTAAAAATTAAACATTTTATATCTTATTTTAATATATTTGAATAACCTTTTTTGATTTTAAAAATATGATAATATTAATGTTTATAAATTACTTTTAATTAATTCTGCACATCACTTTTAATAGTTTTAATACATAATAGCAAATCTAATATTTTTATTTCAGGGGGAAATTGTTTTTTATTTAAACTTCCAGAAAATGTAATTTAATATATATTTTCAAAATAATTAAATTGTCATTTTCAAATGTGTTATTAATGCTGTACCATTTTGTTCATGTTGTGTTACTTTTGAAATACATTTAATTTGAACATTTTTTACTATTATTTTCAAGTTTAATACGTTTGTTTTTACTTTTTCCTATTCCCCGCCAAAGGAAGACTCCACAGTTGGAGTAGAGATCTCTCTATGATAAAGTATTCAATAAAGGAGAAAAAGTTTATTAAACTTGAAAAAAATAAGTGAAAATATCTTTATGTTGAATATTAATGAAATTTATTTTTTATATATTTAGTTTAAAAGTAGTAGAAAATACAAAATGCTACTGCACTATTGTCCTAATTTTGAATTAAATGTTTAATGCAGAGAATGTCTTATGATGTATATCGACAGTGGCAGAATGGATGTCTTGTAATTTATTTAAACTTAACGGGAAAAAGACTGAAGTGATGATTTTTCATTCAGGATCACCTAGCTGGAATAGCAACTTCTGGCCGCATTCTTTAGGAACTTGCCCAACTCTGGGAAAAAAGGCTAAGAAACTTGGAGTTCTGATTGATACCGAACTTAACCTCAATGCCCAGGCAAATCGTACAATAGCAACTTGCATCTGGATTATAAGGTTGCTTAAGAAACTTTTACCACTTATTCAGCAGTCTGCCTGTAAACAAGTCGCTCTTGCCCTGGTAATGTCCAGACTAGACTATTGTAACTCATTGTACCTGAACTCAAAGAACTTACAGCGCAGACTCCAAGTGGTACAAAATGCACTGGCCAGAATAATATTGCAAAGCCTCAGGCGTCAGTTGGCCGCCACGGGATTGGATGCACACACTGGTTTCCAATCAGAAAGCGCACTATGTTCAAATCTCTTTGCTTTTTGCATAAGGTTCTCTATCTCCCATATCCAACGAGATTAAAGGCTATGTTTAGTTGGTACACCCCAGGCAGATACCTTCGTTCGTCGCATCAACTCCAGCTTATGGTGCCAAGAACTAAAAGGAAGAAATGCAGCGACAGAGCATTCTCAACGGCCGCAAGCAGACTATGAAACACCCTTCCACAAAGCCTTAGGGCTATTTCTCAGTTCCTGCTCTTTCAGAAGGCTCTCAAGACCTGGCTTTACCCTCTCTAATCCCTTTTTTGCATCGGGAGGTATAGCAGGCCTCCTTGGGACAGTTGCCTATAGCGCATTGACGCCCTTGGGTAATTGTTGCGCTCTACAAATTCCAAAATCAAAATCAAATCAATGTAAATATATTAAATTAAAATTATTTTTTGCCGTTTTATTAAAAACTATCCCACCTCAATTAAAAAAAATGATGTTTATGTATTAACAATTATTAAAGTGATGTATAGAACTAATTACAACTATTTTAAATATATTTTGATGAAAAATGAAGTTTCATTAAGTTGTTTTTTTAACAACTTTATTTAGCATTTTGGTTTAAGATATATGACACACATAGCAGAGTAATCATATACATAGTTGAAGACAATTATCAGGAGGAAATTGGTACCCGGCCATACCCTAGAGTTGCATAACAAGGTTAATCCATCAAGGTCTAACAATTTGTGATGCTTAGTAAGATACCTACCCAACCAGAGTCAAACATTACATTTCATGTCAAATATACAGTAATAGACAACACCAATGAATCCATAATGTGTCTTATTGACAGAGGGCTTGGCAATCATGAGAGTCAGACCAGATCACCCTCTGTGTCGGATGGGGACATCACCCATAGATCTGTGGCCTTTAGTGTTTTAGTCATCATCAGATGTAGGTCTCCCGTTCTATGTTGTCGTCGTATGTAAGTGGTTAAAGACACCACGCTGAATCGCATTTGGCCACCCTGTCCCTCGCGATGACCATGAGTTTCTCCATGACATATAGGTTCCCTACCCTCCCCCACCACATGTTAGGTGATGGTGCCTGAGGTTTCTTCTACATCTGCACGATGCACAGTTGTACTGCTGGAAATAAGTGAGAAAGAAGCCACCCTGATGGAGTTGATGTAGGTAAGAGCCTATCCACTCCTGGATAGCCCAGGAGAGCCAATAGTGGATTTCAGGGCAGTGAAATACAAGGGATGGAGTGTATCCTAAGGAAGAACTTATCCCAGAATGTTTGCACACTCGGACATGTCTGCCATGTATGCTTGAAGTTGCCTCATTCCCTGCATCCCTTCCACCAAAGCTCTGAGCTCCCAAACATTATATGCAGACGCACTGGTGTCAAATACCAACGCATGAGAATTTTGAAAGAGTTCTCTTGGTAGCGGAAACAAATGGAAGATTTGAAAGCCCTCTGCCATATCGCCGCCAAGTTTAGTTTGTAATGTCTGTGGCTAATTTGCTTTCCATTGTTTCACATAGGAGTGCTGCTGTGGTGAAGTAAGGTTAAGTATGTGACGATAAAGCCACAAATTGCATCTATGCTAGATATTGGAGAAGTATAAGGATTCAATAGGCCTTAGCATGGCTTGGCGGGCATGAGGCCATCCAAACCAATGCAATGCTAGCTCAATCATGTAAGCGTTCTGCCTAAAGAAGGTGCATTTCGTGATTAGACCCTCGTTGGTTTGCAAGTTCCCTTCCACGTAGAAATCCGTCAACCAAGGAGATTGTCCGTGGTCCCAACAAAAGGAATTGGAATTAACCGTGCCTGGGGGAAAGTCTGTGTTACTAGCCATAGGAGAGGAGGGAATGGGTAAACTGGATCCATTAAGTTTTTAAATTGAAAAGGTGATTAAAATAATTACAATAAAATACAAAATATGTTTTATTTTTAGAAACCTTTTTCTAAGATTAAATTATGTTTATATATTTTTAAACTATTTTAAATATCTTAATTTAGTTTCACATTAATTCCTGTGAAGTTCTATTTTAAGTCTCTGCCATCATTATTTTCCGTGGTGTTGCGTTATCTGTGGTGTGGTGCTGACTTATAACTGCTACTTTTTGTCAGTAGTAACTTTGCAATCGTACATTTGACTCCACACTCTTCTTCTGGGGCTTGAGATTTGTAAGTCAACACTTTTGATTATCTTAATACACTCAGAGCTTGTGAAAAGCCCAAAGTAGTAAAGTTATTCAAAGGTTTAAGAGTAAAGTTACTAGTGTAAGTTACTCACAAATGTAAGTTACCTTTGTTAATTACCCCAATGGTCTTCATCCAGGTGACCTCTTCAGCGATCCAGATTGGCAGGGATTCGATAATTGTCTTTGCAATGGCTCTGTAGGAGGCACATCTGAGAAGCATCATTCTAATAATGAAACTGCAGGCTATGTCTACAGATGGAAGGACCCAACCGCCCAGCACATACATTGAAGGAGTGAACGACCACTTCAAAGGGTGAAAAGCCCACAGAAGATTAATTGAAACACATAGGTATCCACTGAGCCCAACAAGATGTCCACCACTCACTATGTCTGTTGGGTCACTGAGGTACTGCCGCAAGATGCCATAATCAATATCATATTGGGTAGTTGATGGGTTCCACTTGATGAAGACTGACATAAAGTAACAACAAAGGCAACAAGCATTGGAAATGCAATAGGGCTCGCATTAGGAAAGTTTGAGCTATTGGTCTTATAAATTAAATTTGTTTTATTTATGTGTTATTTTTAAAAATAGCTAAATTAATAGCTTTGTCATTTACAATGCCAATAGTTATAACTTTCGCAAATGTGACACCTATACCATTTGTAATGCAACATGTTTGGTATTTACGTGACTTAGATGTATTGATATTACAAATAACAATGGCTTTTAATTTTTTTAAATAATTAATACTTAAATAATTTATTTAATTTGTAATGGCAATAGCTTACACTTTTGTAAATAACTTTTGTGAAGATTATGTTCAGTGTTTTTTATTGTGACGAAAATCCAAGAACAGAAGTGAAATGTTTGTGATTTGTAATAAAGCGTGAAAGCTTGAAAACAGTTTGAAACATTGAAAGAACATATTTGAACCCGTGATGCTGTGGTTGCACTGAGTGATGCTGTGGTGGTGCTGAGTGATGCTGTGGTTGCGCTGAGTGATGCTGTGGTTGCACTGAGTGGTGTGTGCATCGGTGGAGCTTAGTGGGTGCATTGGTGGAGCTGTGTGGTGGGTGCATTGGTGGAGCTTAGTTGGAGCATCGGTGGAGCTGTGTGGTGGGTGCATCGGTGGAGCTGTGTGGAGGGTGCCTCGGCGGAGTTGTGTGGTGGGTGCATCGGCGGAGTTGTGTGGTGGGTGCATCGGTGGAGCTGTGTGGTGGGTGCTTCGGTGGAGCTGTGTGGCGGGTGCATCTGTGGAGCTGTGTGGTGGGTGCCTCGGTGGAGCTGTGTGGTGGGTGCCTCGGTGGAGCAGTGTGGTGGGTGCATCTGTGGAGCTGTGTGGAGGGTACCTTGGTGGAGCTGTATGGTGGGTGCCTTGGTGGAGCTGTGTGGTGGGTGCATCGGAGGAGCTGTGTGGTGGGTGCATCGGCGGAGCTGTGTGGTGGGTGCATCAGTGGAGCTGTGTGGTGGGTGCATCAGTGGAGCTGTGTGGTGGGTGCCTCTGTGGAGCTGTGTGGTGGGTGCCTCTGTGGAGCTGTGTGGTGTGTTCATCGGTGGAGCCGGGTAGTGGGTGCATCGGTGGAGCTGTGTCGGTGGAGCTGTGTGGTGGCTGCATCGGTGGAGCTGTGTGGTGGGTGCATCAGTGGAGCTTTGTGGTGGGTGCATCGGTGGAGTTGTGTCGGTGGAGCTGTGTGGTGGGTGCATTGGTGGAGCTGGGTGGTGGGTGCATCGGTGGAGCTGTGTCGGTGGAGCTGTGAGGTGGCTGCATCGGTGGAGCTGTGTGGTGGGTGCATTGGTGGAGCTGGGTGGTGGGTGCATCGGTGAAGCTGGGTGGTGGGTGCATCGGTGGAGCTGTGTGGTGGCTGCATCGGTGGAGCTGTGTGGTGGCTGCATCGGTGGAGCTGTGTGGTGGCTGCATCGGTGGAGCTGTGTTGGTGGAGCGTGAAAGCTTGAAAAGAGTTTGAAACATTGAAAGAACATATTTGAACCAGTGATGCTGTGGTTGCACTGAGTGATGCTGTGGTTGCGCTGAGTGATGCTGTGGTGGTGGTGAGTGATGCTGT
The DNA here is from genome assembly GCF_964263255.1 of Lissotriton vulgaris. NCBI lineage: Eukaryota > Metazoa > Chordata > Amphibia > Caudata > Salamandridae > Lissotriton > Lissotriton vulgaris. The sequence continues at coordinate 279,208,846 of NC_141693.1, forward strand.
GGTTGCGTTGAGTGATGCTGTGGTTGCGCTGAGTGGTGTGTACATCGGTGGAGCTTAGTGGGTGCATTGGTGGAGTTGTGTGGTGGGTGCATTGGTGGAGCTTAGTTGGAGCATCGGTGGAGCTGTGTGGTGGGTGCATCGGTGGAGCTGTGTGGAGGTTGCCTCGGCGGAGTTGTGTGGTGGGTGCGTCGGCGGAGCTGTGTGGTGGGTGCTTCGTGGAGCTGTGTGGTGGGTGCATCTTGGAGCTGTGTGGTGGGTGCATCTGTAGAGCTGTGTGGTGGGTGCCTCTGTGGAGCTGTGTGGTGGGTGCATCTGTGGAGCTGTGTGGTGGGTGCCTCGGTGGAGCTGTATGGTGGGTTCCTCGGTGGAGCTGTGTGGTGGGTGCATCGGTGGAGCTGTGTGGTGGGTGCATTGGTGGAGCTGTGTCGGTGGAGCTGTGTGGTGTGTGCATCGGTGGAGCTGTGAGGTGGGTGCATCGGTGGAGCTGTGTCGGTGGAGCTGTGTGGTGGGTGCATTGGTGGAGCTGTGTGGTGGGTGCATCGGTGGAGCTGTGTGGTGGGTGCTTCGTGGAGCTGTGCGGTGGGTGCATCTGTGGAGCTGTGTGGTGGGTGCATTTGTGGAGCTGTGTGGTGGGTGCATCTGTAGAGCTGTGTGGTGGGTGCCTCGGTGGAGCTGTGTGGTGGGTGTATCTGTGGAGCTGTGTGGTGGGTGCCTCGGTGGAGCTGTATGGTGGGTGCATCAGTGGAGCTGTGTGGTGGGTGCATCGGTGGAGCTGTGTGGTGGGTGCATTGGTGGAGCTGTGTCGTTGGCGCTGTGTGGTGTGTGCATCGGTGGAGCTGGGTGGTGGGTGCATCGGTGGAGCTGTGTCGGTGGAGCTGTGTTGTGGCTGCATCGGTGGAGCTGTGTGGTGGGTGCATCGGTGGAGCTGTGTGGTGGGTGCATCGGTGGAGCTGTGTTGGTGGAGCTGTGTGGTGGGTGCATCGGTGGAACTGGGTGGTGGGTGCATCGGTGGAGCTGTGTCGGTGGAGCTCTGTGGTGGCTACATCGGTGGAGCTGAGTGGTGGGTGCATCGGTGGAGCTGGTTGGTGGGTGCATCTGTGGAGCTGGTTGGTGGGTGCATCAGTGAAGCTGTGTCGGTGGAGCTGTGTGGTGGCTGCATCGGTGGAACTGGGTGGTGGGTGCATCGGTGGAGCTGTGTCGGTGGAACTGTGTGGTGGGTGCATCGGTGGAGCTGTGTGGTGGGTGCATCGGTGGAGTTGTGTCGGTGGAGCTGTGGGGTGGGTGCATCGGTGGAGCTGTGTGGTGGGTGCATCGGTGGAGCTGTGTGGTGGGTGCAACGGTGGAGCTGTGTGGTGGGTGCATCAGTGGAGCTGTGTGGTGGGTGTATCGGTGGAGCTGTGTGGTGTGTGCATTGGTGGAGCTGTGTGGTGGGTGCATCGGTAGGGCTGTGTGATGGGTGCCTCAGTGGAGCTGTGTGGTGGGTACCTCAGTTAAGCTGTGTGGTGGGTGCATCGATGGAGATGTGTCGGTGGAGCTGTGTGTGTGGTGGGTGCATCAGTGGAGCTGTGTGGTCGGTGCATCTGTGGAGCTGTGTGGTGGGTGCATCGGTGGAGGTGTGTGGTGGGGGCATGGTAGAGCTGTGTGGTTGGTGTCTCGGTGGAGCTGTGTGGTGGGTGCCTCGGTGGAGCTGTGTGGTGGGTGCCTCGGTGGAGCTGTGTGGTGGGTGCCTCGGTGGAGCTGGGTGGTGGGTGCATCGGTGGAGCTGTGTCGGTGGAGCTGTGTGGTGGCTTCATCGGTGGAGCTGTGCGGTGGGTGCCTCTGCGGAGTTGTGTGGTGGGTGCATCGGCGGAGCTGTGTGGTGGGTGCATCGGCGGAGCTGTGTGGTGGGTGCATCAGTGGAGCTGTGTGGTGGGTGCATCGGTGGAGCTGTGTGGTGGGTGCCTCTGTGGAGCTGTGTGGTGGGTGCCTCGGTGGAGCTGTGTGGTGGGTGCCTCGGTGGAGCTGGGTGGTGGGTGCATCGGTGGAGCTGGGGGGTGGGTGCATTGGTGGAGCTGTGTCGGTGGAGCTGTGTGGTGGCTGCATCGGTGGAGCTGTGTGGTGGGTGCATCGGTGGAGCTGTGTGGTGGGTGCATTGGTGGAGCTGGGTGGTGGGTGCATCGGTGGAGCTGTGTCGGTGGAGCTGTGTGGTGGCTGCATCGGTGGAGCTTTGCAGTGGGTGCCTCGGCGGAGTTGTGTGGTGGGTGCATCGGTGGAGCTGTGTGGTGGGTGCATCGGCGGAGCTGTGTGATGGGTGCATCGGTGGAGCTGTGTGGTGGGTGCATCAGTGGAGCTGTATGGTGGGTGCATCTGTGGAGCTGTGTGGTGGGTGCCTCTCTGGAGCTGTGTGGTGGGTGCATTGGTGGAGCTGTGTGGTGGGTGCCTTGGTGGAGCTGTATGGTGGGTGCCTTGGTGGAGCTGTGTGGTGGGTGCCTTGGTGGAGCTGGGTGGTGGGTGCATCGGTGGAGCTGTGTCGGTGGAGCTGTGTGGTGGCTGCATCGGTGGAGCTGTGTGGTGGGTTTATCGGTGGAGTTGTGTCGGTGGAGCTGTGTGGTGGGTGCATCGGTGGAGCTGTGTGGTGGGTGCATTGGTGGAGTTGTGTTGGTGGAGCTGTGTGGTGGGTGCCTCGGCGGAGTTGTGTGGTGGGTGCATGGGCGGAGTTGTGTGGTGGGTGCATCGGTGGAGCTGTGTGATGGGTGCATCTGTGGAGCTGTGTGGTGGGTGCATCTGTGGAGCTGTGTGGTGGGTGCATTGGTGGAGCTGGGTGGTGGGTGCATCGGTGGAGCTGTGTCGGTGGAGCTGTGTGGTGGCTGCATCGGTGGAGCTTTGCAGTGGGTGCCTCGGCGGAGTTGTGTGGTGGGTGCATCGGTGGAGCTGTGTGGTGGGTGCATCGGCGGAGCTGTGTGATGGGTGCATCGGTGGAGCTGTGTGGTGGGTGCATCGGTGGAGCTGTGTGGTGGGTGCATTGGTGGAGCTGGGTGGTGGGTGCATCGGTGGAGCTGTGTCGGTGGAGCTGTGTGGTGGCTGCATCGGTGGAGCTTTGCAGTGGGTGCCTCGGCGGAGTTGTGTGGTGGGTGCATCGGTGGAGCTGTGTGGTGGGTGCATCGGCGGAGCTGTGTGATGGGTGCATCGGTGGAGCTGTGTGGTGGGTGCATCAGTGGAGCTGTATGGTGGGTGCATCTGTGGAGCTGTGTGGTGGGTGCCTCTCTGGAGCTGTGTGGTGGGTGCATTGGTGGAGCTGTGTGGTGGGTGCCTTGGTGGAGCTGTATGGTGGGTGCCTTGGTGGAGCTGTGTGGTGGGTGCCTTGGTGGAGCTGGGTGGTGGGTGCATCGGTGGAGCTGTGTCGGTGGAGCTGTGTGGTGGCTGCATCGGTGGAGCTGTGTGGTGGGTTTATCGGTGGAGTTGTGTCGGTGGAGCTGTGTGGTGGGTGCATCGGTGGAGCTGTGTGGTGGGTGCATTGGTGGAGTTGTGTTGGTGGAGCTGTGTGGTGGGTGCCTCGGCGGAGTTGTGTGGTGGGTGCATGGGCGGAGTTGTGTGGTGGGTGCATCGGTGGAGCTGTGTGATGGGTGCATCTGTGGAGCTGTGTGGTGGGTGCATCTGTGGAGCTGTGTGGTGGGTGCATCTGTTGAGCTGTGTGGTGGGTGCCTCGGTGGAGCTGTGTGGTGGGTGCCTCGGTGGAGCTGTGTGATGGGTGCATCGGTGGAGCTGTGTGGTGGGTGCATCGGTGGAGCTGTGTCGGTGGAGCTGTGTGGTGGGTGCATCGGTGGAGCTGTGTGATGGGTGCATCGGTGGAGCTGTGTGAAGGGTGCATCTGTGGAGCTGTGTGGTGGGTGACTCAGTGGAGCTGTGTGGTGGGTGCCTCAGTGGAGCTGTGTGGTGGGTGCATTGGTGGAGCTGTGTGGTGGGTGGAGCTGTGTCGTGGGTTCATCTGTGGAGCTGTGTGGTGGGTGCATCTGTGGAGCTGTGTGGTGGGTGCATCTTTGGAGCTATGTGGTGGGTGCATCGGTGGAGCTGTGTGGTGGGGGCATGGTAGAACTGTGTGGTGGGTGCCTCGGTGGAGCTGTGTGGTGGGTGCATCAGTGGAGCTGTGTGGTGGGTGCATCTGTGGAGCTGTGTGGTGGGTGCATCTTTGGAGCTGTATGGTGGGTGCATCAGTGGAGCTGTATGGTGGGTGCATCTGTGGAGCTGTGTGGTGGGTGCCTCTCTGGAGCTGTGTGGTGGGTGCATTGGTGGAGCTGTGTGGTGGGTGCCTTGGTGGAGCTGTATGGTGGGTGCCTTGGTGGAGCTGTGTGGTGGGTGCCTTGGTGGAGCTGGGTGGTGGGTGCATCGGTGGAGCTGTGTCGGTGGAGCTGTGTGGTGGCTGCATCGGTGGAGCTGTGTGGTGGGTTTATCTGTGGAGTTGTGTCGGTGGAGCTGTGTGGTGGGTGCATCGGTGGAGCTGTGTGGTGGGTGCATTGGTGGAGTTGTGTTGGTGGAGCTGTGTGGTGGGTGCCTCGGCGGAGTTGTGTGGTGGGTGCATGGGCGGAGTTGTGTGGTGGGTGCATCGGTGGAGCTGTGTGATGGGTGCATCTGTGGAGCTGTGTGGTGGGTGCATCTGTGGAGCTGTGTGGTGGGTGCATCTGTTGAGCTGTGTGGTGGGTGCCTCGGTGGAGCTGTGTGGTGGGTGCCTCGGTGGAGCTGTGTGATGGGCGCATCGGTGGAGCTGTGTGGTGGGTGCATCGGTGGAGCTGTGTCGGTGGAGCTGTGTGGTGGGTGCATCGGTGGAGCTGGGTGATGGGTGCATCGGTGGAGCTGTGTGAAGGGTGCATCTGTGGAGCTGTGTGGTGGGTGACTCAGTGGAGCTGTGTGGTGGGTGCCTCAGTGGAGCTGTGTGGTGGGTGCATTGGTGGAGCTGTGTGGTGGGTGGAGCTGTGTCGTGGGTTCATCTGTGGAGCTGTGTGGTGGGTGCATCTGTGGAGCTGTGTGGTGGGTGCATCTTTGGAGCTATGTGGTGGGTGCATCGGTGGAGCTGTGTGGTGGGGGCATGGTAGAACTGTGTGGTGGGTGCCTCGGTGGAGCTGTGTGGTGGGTGCATCAGTGGAGCTTAGTTGGAGCATCGGTCGAGCTGTGTGGTGGGTGCATTGGTGGAGCTGTGTGGTGGGTGCATCAGTGGAGCTGTGTGGTGGCTGTGCGAGTGAAAACTGGAATGTGCTTCTCTTGTGAACTGGCTTTAATTTCCATCATTGTTCTACGTGTTAAAACTTGAGGCATATTTAAATCAGTTGTGCTAATGTCCGATCCCGGAAACTGCATTGTGCACACTTCTAATTTCAGGGCCTCAAGTAGCAGTCACTGTGTTTTATTTGGGAACAACTCGTCTCTGGTGGTTGTGCTCTAGGAAGATAATGCAGAGGTGCGAATGGAGATGTCTGGAGTGAATGGGACGAAGGGCTGTTTTTTTTTTCTCCTTCAATTTGCATCACGGGACCTGTGTATTAATGTCAACCTTTTTGTTGACTCGCGAATGAGGTTGATTTCATCACATACATTCAATGAGGACTAAACCTCCTTAGGAAGGTGTTGCAGGTTTGCAAAAATGGTTACCCATATTGAAGTCTTTAGAAGCATGGTGCTTTGTAGGATGGCGAAAATCACTGAAAAGCGGACATCATCCAAATAAGGGTAAGTTAACAAGCATGCGTCTGCATGTATGGCAAAGTTACGTTTGAGACTGCGAAGAAAAACCTCACTGAATGAGAGATCAAATGAGCATAGGCGTTGTTGCTCTGTATGGGAATTGTGCTCTGGCAGGGGCACCCAAGGCTTTCGTGATCTACAAAACAAGTGTTAATTGATTTGGGTAATAACTGTCAATCGTTTAACAGCAAAAGAGGCCTGATCTGGTGTTTGCCTGGAGCCGTGCAAATGGTGGCCATAAAGTCTCCATGGTTAGATCGATATATTTTTGCTATGTCGTTTCTTCGTGTCCATGGTTGCCTGTTTGTATGTAGGCCCAGGCTGCAGAGTCTAGAGGCTGCATTTCTGCCTGTGTAAATAGACTCTCCCTGTTGCCGAGGGCCTCTGTTGCAAAGCTGTGCCAGGGGCTCAGCCTCGGCACTGAGCGAGAGGGAGGGAGGGAGAGAGGAAGGAGGGGTAGATAGAAATGCAAGGCCGCAAATTATAAAAAAACAAGCATTGGTAAATGCATTGTAAAAAAAAAAAGCGGAACTAAGTCCCAGGCATCAGAGCTAGGGAAAGTTAAGTGTGCAGGCCAGGGAACGTTAAGTAAACGAGCCTGGGAGAAGGCATACAAGCCCTCGGCATTGCTGTGGTGGGGAGGGGGTGGGGAGAGGCAAGAAGGGAAGAATAGCTGAGAGTAAGGGTGACGAGACGCACGGGGAGCAGCAGCCTTTGATGTGCCGGCCGGCCTGCAGTGAATAATTAGGGGAGGAGAAATGCCAGAGCACACGCTGGGGTAAGCTTGTGGAGGGCGGCTGGTGGCTTTGATGCTGTGCACGCGCTTTTTCACGGGCACAGCATCAAATCGCCCCTTTAGTTAAGGTCTGGATAAGCCATAATATGTTCGACATCTGCAATGCTTGCGCATTGGCAGAGGTCGAGCCCTAATAAAAAAGAAAGGCATACACAATATTCGGTAAGGCGGGTTCTGAGCCATAAGTAGCCCTAAAAGCATGCCTTAATGAAATCAGCTCTTTTCAACCCCATCTTTAATGAGACATTGCTCAGTTCCTATTGTTCTTTAATTAGAAACAATATTTTGAAGAAAGGACGATGAATGGCAAAGCACTCCTGAGCAGCGGTCTTCTGGAGTAAATGCTTTCTGCTAGAAAGTGTACTTGCGTCTGGTGTGTGTGCTTTGTATCGAAGTGAGTGTGCACACTTTCCACTGCTTTATTATGAACTGAGGCTTTTATTTTGAGGGCCTGCTTTCTTCTGATGTGGGTACTTCATTCCTGATGTGTGTGTACTGGAGCCATTTTCAGTTGAGCTCCTATTAATTAAAGTGCCACCGTCCTAGAAGTCTGACCAAGGAGCCATGAAGGATTGAAACCGGAGTCCCAGGTGGCCTAGTTCATCCCAGCAGTGATAATGAGTAGGGCCTAGTGAAAGATTATGATCATCTCTCCAAGGCGGGCCATCTTAATTATTTTGCTTTAACAGAAATAAGTCAGGGAGGGGGGCGTGACTTGGACGCCGTGGCAAAATGGCGAGCCCGGCTTGAGCTCCGCGATTCAGCGGGACTCGTAAATCATTTAGAGCCGTTCATACGCCGCTTTTTCCTACAACAGCGCTGAATTTCGCCGTCGGAACATGCGGTGAGTCACTGGACCGCTTTCTGACCTTTTTTACCGCCTGGGCCAGTATTTTTATTTCACGGAGACTTTTCCTTCAGGAGCGACGCGAACGGCCGCCATTTTAGGCCGACTCGCTTGCGCTTCACTTTGGAGACCCGATGTCTCTCTTAGCGCACAGCTTACTTTAATGCTGCACCGTTGTGGGATACAAATGCCCCATAAATGCACTCTTCTTCCTGGAGCTGACTCCTCATGACTGGCTTTGCTTTACTGAGGTGCGTTTGACTGCCGTCTTGATTGCGGTTTCCGCGCCTTTTCTTCACCTTAACTGTTTTTCTTTCACCATTTTTTGCGCTCAATGTTGCTGATTCCCTGGATACTCATTGATATAGGCTGGATTTATTTGGCATTTTGGATTTGCTTGTTCCTTACACGTTCATTGGGGTATCCATGCTACCTATGTTGAGTGGAAGGCTTTCTCACTTGCATGACATGTTTTGTATGCCACCTTCAGTCATGCATAATGCCTTGGATCTATAACGTTTGTTGCTTCTGCACTTCTGGTGGCATTTCTCTTTTTGAAAGCGTGGGCGGCCACTTCTTTTAGCTGCTGAGCTCACGCTTTCCTCTTTTTTACCAGTGTGTCTATCTCATTACTGCTCCTCTCCAAATTTTACTGCCCTGTTGCATCTTGGCCTCTGTTTACCTACAACTTTGGTGTCTCCTATCCTTCTAGTCACGATGGCTGGTGAATCTCACTCTGTCAGAGCATCTGTGACGGGTACCAAGCCTAAAAGACATAAAAATGTCTCCAATCCACACTTCTCCCAACCCAGTTTTGGACTCCATTTTGGACGAAGTGCGTAGGCTCCAACCTTTTATGTCTTCAACCAATGAGAAACTAAAACAAATGGAGGAGAGATGGATAGTTATGGAAGGCAAGATACTAGGATTGGAACAACGTGTCAGTGACATTCAGGATGTCTCTACTAAGATACCACTACTCGAAGAGGAAATCCAAAAACTGAAATTACACACTGAGGACCTTGAAAACAGAAATCGTAGAAACAACCTACGCTTTTATGGCTTTCTGGAGAATGTTGAGGGGCCTAATATAGTTCTGTTCCTTCAAAAATTCCTCCCTGAGCTGTTGGGTCTTTTGCCCTCTTCTAATCCATTTAACATACAAAGAGCTCATCGGCTGGGTCGTCCTGCTACCAATTCTGCGAGACCCAGAGGTATCATTATGCTCTTTCTGGAATTTACTGAACTAATGACTGTCTTGAAAGCTGCCAAACTCAAACGTCGTCTTACTTGGTCTGGACATAATATATACATCTCACAAGACGTTTCTACTGCTACTAATGCTCGTCGCAAGGAATTCTTGAACTTACGACCTCAAATGAGACATCTTAATCTCCAATATGGAATTCTTCATCCTTGTCTCTGCAAAGTTACTCGTATTGGCCACTCACGTACCTTTGATGATCCTGAAAGACTCAAGCTCTTTCTCCATAGTTTTCCTGTCACTGGAATGGATACAAGTGTCTAATTGTTTCTCTTCTTCTTAATTTTTTCTCTTTGCTCTTTCAGAAAGGATCCTATTCATTCGTTAACCTATTTTTTCCTCCACTTTTACTACTTACGGTTTCTCTTTTCCTATTTTCTTCTATATGTCCTTTCTTGACTTGAGATGCTCTTTTTTATTTCTATATCCCCTATCCTTTTCTTTTCTGCCTGTGGTCTGCTTTGCCGTACGTCACCATGCTCCATCTTCATTGAATTCTCTTTGTCGTACAGATCTGGTTGTTTTGCCATGAACTGTCTATCTACCTTTCCGCTCTTACCTTTCCTCTCTCTATCTTTCTGCTTTCTTTTTTATTGTAAATTATTGGTCGTTCAGTATTTCTCTTTATTCCTTACTATTAGTGTTCGATGTGTTGGAGTTAATCAGTTTTGGTTTTGTGGATTTTTATGATGTTTTTTCTCCCTGTAACTTTTTCGTTTGGTGTGTTTTATTTTGGAGTCTCATCCCTGCAGTGTTCCTACTCCTTGTGTTTTCCATCCTCCCAACCTTCCATTATGTGTAACTTTGTCTCGTGGAACATCAGAGGTCTGGGGAATTCTATCAAGCGACAAAAGGTATTGTCACATTTATCTAAGCTTAATTCTCAGATTGCTTTTCTCCAAGAGACACATTGCTTCGATGTAGAATCCTTAAAGTTAAAAAGACATTGGGTGGGTCAGGTTGTTTTTTCCCCTGCTCCCAATAAGAAAGGAGGTGTTGCTATATTATTTCACAAACCTCTGTCAGTTCAGATTCTATCTGTTAAAAATGATGATGATGGACGATGGGTAATGGCTAAAATTGTGGTGCAAAACACAAAATTATTCTTTTGAATATTTATGGTCCTGTTCGCCTGGATCCCAAATTTTGGACTGATATCATAATTCTCCTGTCCTCTACTGATTGCCCCAATATTATTGTTGCTGGTGATTTCAATCAATGGTTAGACCCTTTTTCTGACAGATTATCTAACTGTAAGTTCCAACCTGACAAATCTCATAAATCATGCCAGTCGGCCATTGCCTCTCATCCGTTACATGATGTGTGGAAAACTTATAATCCTGATTTACTTGAATATACTTTTTTTCTCAAATATGCACCATACCAGGTCTAGAATTGATTACATCTTGGTTAGTAAATCTTTACTTCCCTCTATTCAGAAATCTGAAATAGGATCTATTTTTATTTCTGACCATGTCCCTGTCTATGCTACACTAGATTTTTCCCTTACCTCCTCCAAGTTTAGCCATTGGTAGCTCAATACCTTTCTCTTATCTGACTCAGTTTTTACCAAAGATGTCACTGCATTTATTAATTAATTTTTTCATTTAATGATCCTTTAGATACCTCTATTCCTAATACATGGGATGCTTTTAAAGCTACCCTTCTTGCCTTCGTCATTTCCTTTGTTTCCAAGAAGAAAAGGATTGCTAAAATTAAATATGAAGATCAACTACAAAACATAAAAAAATTAGAGCATACATATTTTACTTCTAAAAATTCTACTGCCCTTCATGCCTTAATTGCAGCAAAAACGGATCTTAACAATTTGGCAACTATTGAAGCTTCTAACATTTGCCTAAAATCAAATCTAAATACCATGGTGGTCAGAACAGAGCAGGCAAAATGTTAGCAAATTATCTAAAGATTAAGTCTGAAAGCAAAACTATTGGCCCCATCCTCAATGAAGCAACTAACAAACTTGTGTCATCTGATGAAGATATTGCAGACGTCTTTCATGACTACTATCGATTTCTTTACTCAGAAGATACTTTTCCCTCTGATCAGAATGTCGAATCTTTTTTTTCTAGTCTTCACCCACCACCTTCCCTTCCTGATGAATTTGCTGAATTAGAGAAGGATATTACCCTTCAGGAAGTAACTACTGCCATTCGTGCTTTGAAGAAATCAAAAGCCCCTGGTCCTAATGGGCTTCACTTAGAATTTTATTCCACTTTTCATTCCATGTTTGCCCCTAAACTCTTACAGCTTTTCAACTCCTTCATTGCTGAAGCTAGAGCTTCGGGGTCCTTTATGGACGCATTAATTGTTATTATCCCTAAACCTGATAAGGACCACTCTTATTGTAAAAATGACCGTCCTATTTCATTAAATAATTATGATTGCAAAATTTTTGCTAAGATCCTTGCTTCTCACCTAGATAATATTAACCCCCTCTTGATTAAAACAGACCGGGTTGTATTTGTAAAAGGTAGACTAGCATCAGACAATGCTCGTATGTTCACCAACATTATTTCCCTTAGCAAGAAATTTAAAGTCCCCCTTGCTGCTCTTTCTTTGGATGCCGAAAAAGCATTTGACCAAATTAATTGGCAATTCATGTTTCAGACTCTTCAGTGGTTTGGTTTCGGACCCACTTTCATTTCTTATATTAAATTATTATATTCCTACCCTCGTGCTAGTATTTTTGTCAACAATCAGTTTTCTAAGTTTTTTTCCTTATCTCGAGGTACGAGACAGGGTTGCGCCCTTTCTCCCCTATTATTTATTTTATGCCTTGAGCCATTCCTAGAACGTATTAGGACTGATTCCCTGATTACTGGTTTTAAACTTTCCTCCAATTAAATTAAATTATCTGCCTATGCAGATTATATTTTGATTTATATGTCTAATCCTGTTGACTCACTACCACATTTTATGAATGACGTCAAACTTTATTCCTCTATATCTGGTTACAAACTCAACTTATCTAAAACGGAAGTTCTGCCATTAAACTCTATTTACTATGAAATGTATGTTTAGTGATACAGAATTTACCTGATGTCCTTCCAAAATTAAATATTTGGGTTTTTGGTTTTCATCGAGCCTAACAGATACTCTCATATTTACTTTTCAACAATTTGATTAAGAAACTTCAATCCCTCCTTTTTATATGGTCTCCATTATTTCTTTCATGGTGGGGCAGACTGGATACTTTTAAAATGATGATTACTCCCCATGTGTTATATACTGTTTGTATGCTTCCTGTTAAAATCCCCAATGTATATTTTTCTCGAATAAATTCTATATGTACAAAATTCCTATGGAATAATAAGCATCCTCGTATTGTTCTGCTCAAACTTACTCGATCCAAAAATGAAGGTGGTGTCCGATTCCCTAACTTTAAAGCCTACCATTCAGCTCTTTTAACCGCATCGCTGCGGCGGCTTTTCCCGCTGCGTGCGGCATTTTTAAAAATATGGCTTTACATGATGAGCTCAGCTCGTCATCAGCATACGAGCGCCGTAGCTGATGACGAGCTCAGCTCGTCATCAGCATCGAAGGGGTTAATTAAACAATCTTTTTCATTAGCTTATGATTTCTTGGATTTGCCGGTCCCCAAATGGGTCCTTTTTGAGCGATCATTATTGAAAGATTTTTCTTTTCAACATGTCATTTTTATGTCCAATTGTTCTTTTTTGACCAAAAAACCCATTTTAAAATACTCTCAGACTCTGATCTCTAATACCTTCTCTAAGGATTTCACCCTCTTGCAATGTTTTTTATCCTCCATGGTATGGTATAATACATTTCTTAAATACAAAGGTAAATCTTTTTACTACAAATACTGGAAAGAGAAGGATATCTCTTTTGTTTATCAATTTCTCCATAATGTTTCCATTATTCCCTTCCATGAATTGCAACTCTGATATCATTTACCGGATTCCTTCTCTAGTTAATACACTATCATTGTTACTGCCATACAATCCCATTTAGCTACTTTTTCACTACCACGCGATTTTCCCTCCACTACACCGTCTACTCCTTTATACCCTTTATTTTCCACTCACAGACCCAAGGCTTCCCTTGTTTATACCATCTTGTTATCTAATGTTTCAACTCGTTCAAAATCCACTATTGAAGTTGCTTGGGAAAATGACGTGTCTGTTTCTTTTTCTGTTATGACTTGGGAGAAATTATGGTCTGAGTTATTTAAGTTTCTGTTGCTGCACGCATAACTCAATCTTTATATTTTGTTTATCATAGAGCAATTATTACTCCTGTTAGTGTTTGCAAGTTTTCACCAAACTCCTCTCCTCTTTGCTGGTCTTGCTCAAGTGTTGCAGGAATGTTAAAACATTTACTATATGATTGTTCTGCTGTTTTTTCCTTTTGGAATTCAGTTTGGAATGTTTGCATGTCAATATTTAAGTTTAATACCACTTTATCATTAATACATATTTTCCTAGGATCCCTATCACCTGATATAGGTATAATACCGTCTGTTTCTAGACTGTTTGACCTTTTTATTGCTTTAGCTTTTAAGGTCATTTTATCTTCCTGGAAAGATAATTCCAAGTTATCATTGCTTATTTGGTGGAACTTTATTTGGGATGAACATAGGATTGCTACTGTCTCCTCTTCCTCTGTCTCTCAAAAAATCAAATCTGACCTCCTGTGGCTTCCTTTCACTACTTATCTTTCCTCTAACTCTCCTTTATGTTAAATTCTTTGCACCTTTTATATCTTTTTTTTCTGACACTTTCTTCCTTTTCTCTTTATTTTTTCCTTTTCTTTATTCCTTTTCTTCTCTCTTTCTTTTTTCCTACTCCACCCCCATTACCCCCCTTCCTTACAATTTTATCCTGTGTTATTCAGGCCTGATGGATGTATTCTATTCATGTTCACAATGTGTTTATTTATGGTCCTTGTTTTGTATTTTGCAAAAACTTCAATAAAAATTTCTTAAACAAAAAAAGAAATAAGTCAGGGAGGTCTGACCATGACAGGAATAAAGTTTGGACAGAGAGTTAGAAATCACAGTTGGCTTTCAGAGAGATGTTCATCTAGTCACAGAATCATATACAAGCAGGAGACTGCCCCCTTACATAGACTGTATAGTCAAAGATTTTATGATGCCCCTCCCTAAACCATGCACGCAGTGTTTTAAGTGGAATGAAAAAGGTGAGATTGTCTCCAAAAGGAGCAGGGCGAAAAAGGTTTATCTAAGAATCCTTTCCAAGAGGCAGGGCTTTAAGTGGGATGAAAAAACTGGGGGGTCTCTCAAAGGGGCGTGGCCAGTGTACTTAGGGGCGTGGCTTTAAAACACTTACTCTAAAAATCTGTGCTTAGCATAGTGTGACACCCGACTTGTATTTTGAAGTTCCTGTCATTGCATCCAGATATGTGATACAACAAGAAACATCATACCTACAATAAGTCAGGACTATTGGCTTTGTCAATGGTTATTAGCTGCATAGGATAAATAAGCTGTAACTATGGCTTGTTACATATAATATTGAAAAAGTTTCCAATTAAAGCATTGATGACCCTACCACAATGTTGCTGCTCTTGCGTTTCAAAAAGAGAAGGGAAATCCAGAAAGAAAATGACTCTTCAAAGGATTTCCCTTCCCCTACAACACTCAACTGGCATGACGTCATGGCGTAACTTCTCCACTAGTGAGAAGGGAGCAGTGTGGGCAGCGCACAACCATGTGCTTACTGTCTCCAAACGGGTCTCTATCGGGCTGTTTTGCGCCCTGGCACTATTTTCCAGACTGCAGTGACAGCAAACTGCTATCACTGCAGTCCGGAAAAAACGGACCGCCTGTACCAGGGCTCAAAACAGAGCCCGATAGAGACCCGTTTCGAGGTCCCCTGAAAAAAACTGCCGGTGCTCAGACCCCTTGAGACCCGGCCCACTTAAAGCCCTGCCAAGAGGCATGGCCTATGCATTTAAAGGCATGGTTAAAATGTGTCAAGTAAAAGCTGATGTTTCCCATGGCATGCTTTGACCAATATTCAAGTTCCTTTCTGTAGGTTTTATCACACAAGGAACAAGTGTCTGGCTTTGGCCGTTGCTTATTAACGGTATCAGATAAATCAGTAATAGCAATGATTTTGTTGTGAATAATTGGAATTCAAAATGTTTGAAATCTGAAAATATTAAACTAAAACATTATTTTTTTTTTTTTTTTTAAATTTTTGGAAGACCTTTATTGATAGAAAAAGGCAAGTACAGTTCAACAAAGAGCCCGAGGGCTCACACATACGGTACGTTACAGAATAATAATAGCTTCAGAGGATATGTTGCAGAAGGACTGAGGTCTAATTTTAAGAGTTTTTCCTGTAGGATAGACGTGAGCAGGATATCATAGCACAACAAGGCAATGCTGGTGGTGGACAATCGGGATAGACAAGCATATAGCGAAGAAAACCACCAGAGTCGCTGCGCAGCACCCAAAAGGGAAGCGTCTAAACCCAAAGGAAGAAAAAAAGGAAAAAGAATAGAGGGCCCATAGAACAAAAAGGAAAAAAAACAAAAAAGAAAAGGAAACCCCCCCCCCGTGTACCCCCCACCCTGCACCCCTGCAGCTGGCTACGGCCCATCCCCCCCTAGCAGTGTGCCTGTCGCCCAATAAAAGGAGTCCCGAAATATAGAGAGTAAGGAAAGGATACTATCCTAAAGCTCTCATGAAATAAAGAAAGGTGGGGAGGAGCCCACTATCTGTCCCCCGGCTCCGCTGTCTCGTGCAAAGAATAGTAAAACAAAGCCTGACGCCCAATAGCAATAACACGCCCGTTACACGGAGAAAGCTGGGAGCACAGTAGCAGCGCACAATGAACGCAAGGCAGCAACACCCAAATAAGATACCCAGGGCAGCAACAAAGAAACCCCACTCCATGAATAGTAGCGTATGTCCCCGATATAGTCCTCTAGCACCATCCATGCGTGTCCCGAGTACTCCAAGAAAACCATCCCCCCGGTTGCCCCACCCGCATGAGCGGTACAAAAAACAGGAGTCGGCAGTATGGTGGCAAAAAACAGTTCCGGATCACGGAATGGGGAGCAGAGTCAACACCATCAAAACATAAGCAATAGCAGTACGTCCCCCATCCGCCATAATCAATAACAAGGAAGCCAGCAGTTCGAAAGGAGAAGTGTTTATCCTTGTCCCGTTTTATCCTTACCACCGCAACCCAGTGTAATCGATGCGGGTGTAGTCGACAGTCCAGGGAAGTCACCGCGGTGCGAGCAATTCGATGCGTCCAGAATAAGCAGATCCAGGAGTTCCAGGGAAGGTGCAAAGTTCGCCATCTTGAACTCGTGGAGCACAGCCAGGAGAGAGAGGGAGATCTCTGCGTCCAGCATCTCTCGGGGCGAGTCTCGGGGGTCCGCAAGCCCGATACGGAGGGAAGGCTCACGGTCCAGCAGGAGCTCCGGGTGGACATGCGGGCTCGGGAGCCGGCCTCCCGCAGCGGATATTATCGACAGGCTTTGGGTCACGAGGGCTCCGTTTTCGCCAGATGGCGCCGTGTTGTCAGGGGCGGAGGTAGAACAAAGAGCGGTGCCTAGACCCTGCGGGTCGGCCATCTTGAGACGGGCCGAAACACTGAGTATGCCCTCCATCTTGTCCAGCAGGGCGCAGCCAGAACGTAGAACCTCCGAGCGGAGGGAAAGAACCGCTGCCAGTAGGGCACCATATCCATGAGTGGTAGCACACATTGTATCCGGCATGCCTTACCCCCAAATGCGTTCAGAAAAACAAGTCACATCCAACCTATCAGGATACCTCACATTATGTCCACCACAGCGTCAGGCCAGGAATCCCGGAGTAGAAGCAGGCTGCGCCCCCATAGCAGCCGATTATCGTGGTGCAAGGAGCAGGTGACCGAGCCCGGGTACAGGCAGGAGCACAGTCCGTTCAGTATAGCGTCCCGCTCAGTTAAGAGTAGCTGGCCAGGCCGGGAGTCCACCACCATTAGCGGGTCAAGATGCAGGCAAAAAGTCTCACAAACAGCAGTACGATGGCCCCTGACATAATATTGGCCGCCAGGGTAGATCGTCTCCGTGACAGCCGTGCAGCAGAACGTGGGCCGCAGGGTCCGCTGCCCCTTAGTAACTTCCAGTCGGCACTTCACAGTCGCCAAGTCCGACAACGCAAGCCAGATGGCCGGCCTCACCATTCACGCGAGGTCCCGGTCTTCGTGCCGATGCAGGCCGCAAACTGTGCCCGAGCGTTTCCCCAGCTTGCGGGAAAGCAGAAACCCCAGGATTTCGTGGCGGGTCGCCGGAGCGCATCAGCTCTCAAAATCAGCCAATTTTACTCAGGATCTCTGGCAGGATAAACTCAAGGGCGGAGACGGTCCCCGGATCCGAGCGCCATCTTGACTCCTCCCCAACTAAAACATTATTAAAGGATGTGGAAATGGCAGTGGTCTTTGGAGTGCCCAATTTACTCATGTTCTTCCTTTCACATCATTTTCCACTGCAATCTCTCTCTCTCAGTTAAACATTTTTTTCCCCACATCTTTAAGAAATTCTCCATCTGCATCTCTCACACATGATCTCCTTCCTCTTCCTCAATGACCGGCTGCATGTAGTTCCATGCATCACCTCTCATTCACCATGTTCACACACACGCTCACAACTACCTAAACACACTATGGGGACTGGCCCTCATAATGCACGGGTCCGCACAAAGATAGTCCTCACAGCGTGGGTTATATACACACACACACTCTCACACACCTGCTCTACCTGTAACTGCAACATTTTGCTTTTGTTTCCTTTGCTGCTGCCATTATTGTATTGTGTATTCCTCACTTCACACACTCTCACAAAAAGTTTATAATTATAATTGTTATATACGTAACTTCCGCTGTGTGGACCCTGCATAGAGGCCTAGGATTGAAAGAGCTTGAATTGAGAACACTTTTATGACCCGCTGACAGGCACTGTGAGAAACTCATACTGTTTTCATTCTCTGTTCAGAGATCTCAGTCGTCCTCCGTCATGAACCCCCTTTCACAACCTGAAGTCATCCAGACAACTTGGTGACTCAGTTGACAGACTGCTTTGAACAAGAATCATATATTGATTTACTCTTAGGCAATGTAAGATGAAGTAAAACATGAAATGTAAACAGGGACTACTTCATTGACATGGATTACCATAGGGGTTTGTACAGTCATTGTTGAAAAATTATCTGTGATTTTGCTTGTAAAGTTAAGGACATGAATATAGTCCCTGGTAGGGACCTATTTTATAGTCAGCTTGGTCAGGTCTGAGAATTTGCTGATCCCACCCCACTTAAAGCCTTGCATACATGTACCCTCTGCACCCACACATCTCTGTTGCAGATTTTTCAGAGTGTTGTAGGGCAGAGAAGAGAAAGTTGGGCATAGAGGGTAGGAAGGGAGGGGAGTGGTAAAAGTATGAAAAGGGAGATGGAGTCATGTAGGCCACTTCAGCACTAAAGACTGATGTTAAGGATCTTGTCCTTCAGAGTTGCCAAGGAATCGATTGTTTTGATGAAGTCAAGATTGCTTCTCCATCATCGGAAACTTGTGGATGTGTAAGGAAGCACCAAAGAATCTCAAAGTAGAATCTGAGTCGAAGTTTGTCACAAACCTTCTTAGACCAGAATTTTTCATTGGTTGCTAATAGTAAATTAGCAAAACGCAAGAGGAATCCAATTTAATATAACTAGAAATAAACACTGGAGGTTCTTGCATCGCTCTTCAGTCGAGCACAGCATAAAAGTGACACTGCCTGTATGAACCAGCCTGCCACCACGCAGAAACCTTTCTCGTGTGGTTCATTATCTTGGTAATACCACCTACGGCTTGCCCACCATCAAAACATGACATGCCTTCCTCTTCATTTTCATCTTTTTAATTTGAGTTTTGCTGATTCCTCTAATTTGGTTTATTTTAGCTATTCGCATCACCAGTTTGTTTCTTTTCTCCCTTGCCATTCCCTCCACCGGATTTACCAGGTATCCTATCTTTTTCAGCCCTCCCAAATTTCCCTTCTCTCCCTATCGTCTTTGGTGGTTGATGATAGCTGGCCCATGAAGTCACCTCTCCGTGTTCAGCTCGAACCTGCTGATAATTTAAAATGAATTGATTTTAAAAGAATTTGATGACTTTGTGATTTTATGATCCCCTTTTGTATCTTCCTGAGAGAAAAGTAGTCAACCAAGTTCTGTTTTTAGGTCTGTCGTTAGCCAAGGCCTTTTGATTTTAGTAAAATTGTATGTGTAATAAACCTACTTATAGGGGCTTTCCATTGGCCTTCTTCAACTATTGATCAGTTGTTGTGTAGCTCACAGTTTTCATCTGCCCACTTCTGTATGCAGCATAGAGCAGTGGTTGAGCCCACTGAAGCCATTGACTAACTTCACTGCAGGGCTGTGACTATGGGATCTCCCCGACACTACAAGATGTTGCTGGCACAACTCTTGTTCTTCTTTGCCTAAAGGCAAAAGCTCCAGTTTGAACTTGGGAGCATATTATCAAGGAACGGCGTTAAAATTATCGCCGCTTTAGCGGCAGCAAACTGCCACTAAAATGGCGATAATGGGCTTGATAATATGCCGTAGAGAATTCCAATAGAAGCCCAGGTTAACATCAGAACATGGGCTTCTATGGGAATTCTCAAGGACATATTATCAAGCCCATTATCGCAGCTTTAGCAGCAGTTTCCTGCAGCTAAAGCGGCAATAATTTCAACGCCCTTCCTTGATAATATGCCCCTAAATCCTGACACCTCAAAACATTCACCAAAATCCAGGGTGAGATCTCTTGGTTTTCAAAGATAAGTATGTAAGACAGGTGGGGGATATTGATATTGTGTGACCTCGCCCATCACAGGAGGGCTTATACTAGGGAACAGGCAAATGGTGGGAGTTGTTCACAACAATTCAGGGAGTTTAGTGGTTAACTCCATGGGCATTTTGATAGTTTTGCCAAGAGTCCTCTTTCTCCCAAGTAAACGCACCCCTATGACTTTTCGTTTTTGGACCTGGAATATAAAAGGGACGAGTGGAAGGCAATGTTTGTCCCCTACTATATTTTCTGTTTTTTCCTCCTCCCTTTATACTCCCCTCAATTGAAGAACCTCTTCTTGCTATAAATGAGATGAGCTGGGGTAGCCGCAGGTTTCTGACACTGGTGTGTGTTAGAACCCATTGGTTCAGCGGTTGGTTCTTATCGTACAGTGAGCATTACAGACATACCATCATACAGATACAGTTTATATGATTATTGGGGCCCACAGGATCAGCCTCAGCAACGATGTGACCGAGACACTAACTAAAGAATACAAGACAAGCTAGTGTAAGGCTGGAAAGCGAGGTCACACGTGCACAAGTACACAAAAAGGACTAGATGCAACTCCCTTGGCTCCCACCTTGTCACACTGTAGCTAGTGCAGTGGTCTTCAAATTCTTATTGCTGATTTCCTCACCTTGAGTAAAAAGTTTTAGAAGGGACTCCCAAAATGAGAAACTTATTTGTCACAATTATTCTATAAAATTGGCAGTTCTAAATATAGTTAACAATTTAAACAATTTGAGATATGTTCAGATGTTACACTGAAAAATATTATCAAATATATGATTGCCAACTTACTAGGGGCCAGATGTAGGTAGCCCTTTACCGATCGGAATCGGACGAAAATACCGATTTTCGTCCGTTTCCGATCGGTAAAGGGCTATGGAGATGTAGGGGCACATATTCGGCAATTTTACCGAATCGTTATCATTACCGAATCGGTAAATTTACTGATTCGGTAATATTTACCGATTCGGTAATATTTAACGATTCGGTAAAATTACCGCAAATGCTATGTGGGTAGCCAATTTTCCATTGGCACATGGCTTACAGAATCGGTATTTTACCATGGAATACAAATCCATGGTAAAATACCGATTCCTGTGTACATGCACATCTGTGCATGTACACATGTGCCATGTGACAGACAGACGTGCCCTTAGGGCATGTCTGTGTGCCACATTGCACACATGCCCGTTTTGGGGGTGCTAGAGGGTGTCAAAGTGACACCCCCTGCACCCTTGACAAATTCGGTATTTACCGAATCGGTAAATACCGAATCGGTATTTGAATTGAATCCTATGGGCTTCAAAGGCCCATAGGATTCTATAGCAAATACCGATTCGGTATTTACCGGATCGGTAAATACCGAATATCTAAGGAATCGGTAACTTATCCAGATGTTGGGACCTACATCCCATTTACCGATTTTGAAATACCGAATCAGTAAAATTCGGTATTTCAAAATCGGTAAATGGGATTTACCTACATCTGGCCCTTAGAGCAGCTGCGTCTCCGTAAAGTGTAAAAGTATCCACAGTGTGATGCTTTATCAGATCAGATATGGGGGAGGAACTTTGTGACTTATTTAGAGCCCCCCCCCCTCCACCCCCACCATCTTGACATCTTCTCCCAGCAAGGACACGAGTGACAAATGATGTTACTGATGTCGCATTACAGAATGAATCACTGCCAATATGTTTTTATTTCACTAAAAGGCAGCACTGTTCCAGCAGAATGCTGCTTTTCACCAGTGCCTCCCAATTGCAACTGTGTCATGCTGCAACCTTTTGCCTCCTTTACGTAAAGGTTTCCCTGGTGCAATAGTTATTTTTTACCTGATGGTCTCTGGTCTAATGCCCACACTGGTGTTGGGAGCCATCATGCAGAGTCAGTCTATACCTCTGGACAGGATTAGAATGTGACCAGTTGAGGAGCTCCACAGGTACACCTTCTTTCATCTATCAGGGAATAATCTCCCTGGGGACTAAGGGTTACTGCTTCAGTGGTGGCAGTGTGAGTGTTGTGTGGGGATGAAGCCTTTTCTATACCCTAAGGGGCAATTCTACATCCTCCTAAATCTTCATATAAATCCATCAAGATCACTTTGACCTACTCCATGTATGGTATGTTTATGTCTTTTAGTAGGATGGAGTACATGAGATTATGTTTCCTTCATTACAGAGCGAGCCTCCCCATTTCTTGGTGTTTTAGTGCTGTATGTGGGAAGGTTCCCAAAGTACTCAGCAGAAGATGAGTCTACCCTAATCTCAGTTTCTTAGCGGCTTTAGTGTGCCTACTCAGGAAGCAAAGTGCAAATTTAGCTTTGCCCCTATTTTACTGCTGCCCTCATTTTCAAAAGAAGTACAGACTATAATTAACTCCCTGATTATATTTGCCCTAATTTGAATGCACATGGTACCCGCTGGCCCAGTGCAGCAGGAGGTGTGTGATATCTACTTGACCTTTGGGACTTTTGCTGGTGCTTCTCTGGGTGTGTAACAGGGCTGGCCCTCTCCAGCATGGACGAAGGATGTACTTGAGAGAAAGTGTGCCTGGCTACTGAAAGCTTTGACATTTTAAATTCACCATCAGCATGAGAAGCCAGGATTCCAGATCCACCTGCCCACACTCTGTAGATCAAGAACACACCCTCGTTGAATGATAAATGATGTTTGAGAAAATGTATTGATTGGTCAACAAACTGCTGCAGAAAGGTCAACTAAAGTGCAACTGAGCAGCCATTGAGTAGTGAATCTGCCTGGTGGGCTTACTTCCCCTTTACCATTAAAATAATCACATGCCATTCTTGTGGAGCACCCTTTTCCTGTGGCATAGCCTCCCATTTGTCTACATTTTGCTTGATACTGAGCCCTTGGTCAATATCTTACCATTTGTGAGTTGTGATGGAGCCTAACTAAAGACATCCTACAAGATAGAGACCTGAATTCCAGAGGCCCCTGCTGAACTCTTAATTTAAAACTTAAGGTGCCATTTCATTAAGGGTTAAATATCAGGTCTTTTTTCCTAGTAATTGCTTCAAATGTTGGGAAAATTACTTGAAATTATGAGTAAATTACATGAAATGCACTTGGGGAATCTCAAATGAAAATTGAATGCAGGCACCTACCTCACATTCAAAAGTCACTCGACAAGGAACTGGTTCATGAAGCAAACGTCTGTTGTGCCACATGTTCTGCCCTGACCTGTTTCTTGCAAATCATTTTCAGCTTGAGCCAATCTTCTGCATCAAAAATTGCGCCATATTTTAAATTGATGTAATTTCTAACATTGTATTTAATGTGAAACTGTGTGATATACACAAATTAAACGACCAAGATGGAAAAGTTAGCAAGGGGTTAATTTTGGTATCTTCAAGGATCCTTGCTTTAGGAAGCACCAAACCAAAGCAGACTAGCGCTCCAGGCCTCTCGGAATCCAATGCCAAAACAAAGTTTGGACAGCACCCAGTGATTCATAAGATATATTCGGCTTGGAAATTTCCTAGATAAAGCCACCTGCCAAGCCACTCTTTTTCTCTAGTGACTGGTCTATTTCGAAAAACAGATGAAGGGGGTGATGGACTCTCAGCCCTTATAAAAAGCAATCATCACTGCCCAATGTTCCATAAATTGACTCCTGAAATTCACTGCATCATCCTAAATATTATTCTTGATCGAAGGGACACATCAAGGCACAGGTGGGTAATTGAAAACTACCAACTATGAGGGACCCCAGGTCCTACCTTCACCTTCAGGCTTTCTTAGTTTTGGGACCTATCTGGAGTTTCTGCCCATACTCAACAGTGAGAGTCAAACCAGTTGAGTTTCCCTGAACCAAAGTAGTACATCATTCCTGTTTTGCTAGAAAGGGCCAGTACCTTTGGCTACTGTGTAAGTTCCACTGAGTTAGATATGAAAACGTGAAAACTGGAGTAATCGGAACATGTGAGGCATTTGCAAAGTGCTCTGTAAACCAGCACCTCGTAGAGTAGCATTGCATTGCATTCCAAATGCATTTATATAGCGCTTCATACCCCTGATGAGGCATTGAAGTGCTTTCAGTGGACAGCAAGCACAGTACATTACTAGTTTTGGAATATGAGTGACAGCTTATTAGGTTATAAGGTGAATATTGACTTTGATTCTCCGTCGGTCAGGTAAGAAGACAAAATGGTAGGTACCTCTCCTAGTGACATTTGGATCACTTCTAACCCCCACCCATTTCTCTGAAACATCCTTACCCCCGTTTTATTAGGTAAAAACCTACAAGACAGCACAGTTGTCTGGTTACTGAAAGTATCTTGGGGACATTCTGAAAGCTGACCTAAGAATGCATGCCACTGATTGCTTAACATTTTCCTTGTACTTTGTAACTCACAGTTGCTTGCTTTTTATTTGCTAGCTTTATTTGTTTTAGGCTGTCCTGCTTGAGTTAGTCCCTGCTGTGGAACATACACTGTTTACTGTATTCTTCTATGAGTGATTGCTTTCTGTAAAGAGTCTTTTAAATGTTGTTCTTACTTGTCACATTTGCTGTGCTTTGAAAGACCAAGGTCAAATGTCATTCTTGGTCTTCTAAGGGAGCTTGGTGTTTACTTTTCTTTCTCTGACTTCAAAGCGACTCCACAACACTCCACTACATGACACTTCTTTCTGCTTCACTCTACACCACTATACAACAGTCTGCATCACTCAGTTCCACTCTATGCCACTCCACTCTGCGCCACTCCACTCTACGACACCTCATTCCACTCCGCGCCACTCTCCTCTATGCCACTAACGTTTAGCCATGCTGAACAGCAGCCACGCTGGTGTACATCATGGCTAAAAACACGTTGGCAAAGCCAGTAGCTGTTGCATAGGCGAGACATATTGGATTAGCCAATGCTTGTTTTGCTCTTCTGTCACTGAATTCGCCTTAAACCTCCCTCTGTTCTCCAGCTCTTCTCTGTTGCCTTAACTCTTCGCTTATTCAATACAGTTCTCTTGTTTTCCTCCTGTCTCTAATTCTTTTCACCGTTCTTCTCTTCCCCCCTTCATTTCTCTATCATGTTCTCTCTCTGCCCTTTCCTTCCCTTCACTTTGCGTCTCTCCCTTTTCCCTCGCTCTCTGGCTCTCCTGTTTGCCTTCTTGCCTTTCGCCCACATGTGCCCCACTGTTTCCTTGACAGGTCCTCCTCCCACCCCAATTTCACCGCTCACCTCCATCCTCCTCTGCAGCGTCACCGTCACCGCCACGCGGAGCACGGGCGGCCTACCAGTCGAGCTGCACAGCGCGACATTTCACATCGCGTCATGTGCTACTGTGAGGTGGAAAGTACTGCCGAGACCCTTCTGTGCGCTGCATCTGTTCTTCCTCGCTTTTCTCTCTGCGGATATCTCGCATCTCTGGCTGTGTCTGCTTCACCGTTTCCCACTCACTATCTCAGTATTCCAACTCCTGCCTCTCTTTTTTTTCTGTCTCTGACTCTCCACATCTTGCTGTCTTTCTCTCTTTTCATGCTCTCTGCGCTCTCTGCCTCCTTCACAATTTAACTCTCCTCCCTAGCCTCTCTCTCTTTTTACACTCAACCACTCTACTACCTTCCCATCTCTCGCTGTCCCTGTGCTCTGACCCAGTTTCTGGACTCTGCCTGTCTCTTTCTGACTGTCTCTCCTCCCCCTGCCTGTCTCCATAGTCTTCGGTCACACAGCCCAGTTCCCACTACACCTGAATGCACTCAATAGTTGTTTCTTCTTTACCTCCAGCCACCCAGTGGCTCAGTGAGTTTGTGACAATCATACATCCTGCTCTATCCTTACATTCTGGGGCCCTGTCACGAACAGCTGCGCTGGCACAGAGCCCAGCACTGGATTTTCTTGGGGCCATTTTATCAAGAACGGCGATAATATTATCGCCGCTTTAGCGGCAGAAAGCTGGCGCTAAATCGGCGATAAGGGGCTTGATAATATGTATGTGTTCTTATATGTATGTGAGTTCTTATATAGCGCTCGACTTACCCTAGGGCATCTCGGTGCTTGCATTGGGAACCCGTCCTGGCTTTTTCCTGTAAGATAACCCATACTGGGCATCCCCAAGGTGAAAGCCAGGCATCCCGCCGCGGGGGGCCGTTGTGGAGATTAAGCAAGCTTAATGCCCAGAGTTGCAGAGTGTGAACCCGTGATTAGGTCAGGCCCCGACGCAAGAATTATCAAGCCCGTGGACAATTGGGCTCAAGACCCTGCCGCGTCAGGAATTGAACCCTGGTCCTGGGTCTGACCTCTGCTTCAGGGTATGCCTCCTCTAACCAGTGAGCCACACTTCTCCACAATATGCCCTTGTGAATTCCCATAGAAGCCCAGGATTGACGTCCTTCTCACCAGAACCTGGGCTTCTGTGGGAATTCTCAAGAGCATATTATCAAGCCCCTTATCGCCACTTTAGCAGCAGTTTCCTGCCACTAAAGTGGCGATAATGTTATCGCCCTTCTTGATAATATGGCCCTAAATCTTACCGAGCTAAATGTGGGAACTTTAGCTAGAACAAGTGGTAATCTCTGCTCACTGTTTCACACTTGTTTGTTAACTCGGAGAAATATGTCAATTTGAGACAACTCACATGCAATAAAACACGGGCTCTGCTCTGTGCAGAACCATTGCGCTTTCAATCTATCTGGGTTTGTATAGAGCAGCTACTCACCTGTGACGGTCTCAAGGCGCTAGGGGAGGGGGGTTTGCTGGTCAGACTGTGTGGAAGATCATTCGAAGAGCCACCAGGTCGTGAGGTCCTTCCTGAATTGGGTCAGCCACTCAGATGCTATGCCCCAGAATGTCAATATTGCTCATTTTCACAGTGCCCTGTTTTATTAGACCTTTCCCCCAGTTCATGTTTGCTGTGTCCATCACCCTTGAACTTATTTGCTTTACCTGCCGCCCTGATAACACCCTTCTTGCCTTAATCACACACACTGGCGCGCACGTACACACACACACACACACACTCTTTCTCTCTGTATCACTGTATTGTAGGTTGGCATTGCTGGTTTACGCTGTATTTATACAGTCTCGCATTTTTTTTGGCATGTATGTTGGATTTCCAAATTACGGGCACTGGCTGCCATGCACTGTTTTCGTACACTAATTCCTGTCCTAAATGTGTACTTCTTTCCAGTTGCACTGCCCAAGTATGGGGGCATGTAAATTATAATGGAATAAAAATGGAGGAAAATAGATTCTGTAGAAAGATTTTAGGGGCTCAAATTTCATCACCTACCTACATATGCCATAAAGAACTAAATTTACATTATGTGGAGGATTTTATTAAATCACGACCTGCTCTATTTTGGCTAAAGATATGGCGAAATCCAGCTGCGATTTTAACCCAAGAAATTATCACAGACTGCCTGAAATGTGATGGAGGCAAAGGAATACCCTGGCTTAGAGCAATGCAAAATAGTTTAGCCAGCGTTCAGCTAGAATATACCTTTCATCTTCCTTTAACTGCAGACGGTATAAACTTAAAGGTCGTGAGAGGGGCACTATATGATTTATATCGTGAAGAAAGAGGAAAAAATGAGTTTTGTAAATCTTCGATTATTAGATATATTTCCATCCAGAGGCCATTAAGTAACAATTATTATATACCACAGGACTATATTAGGAAAAATATTGGAAGATGGAATAGGAGTTTGCTTTTTCGCCTCAGGGATAACAGCATAAAATACTCAATCTGTTTCCCGATTGGTTTTAATAGTAACCTGGAGGAGACATGCTGCCCATGTGGCACTGGTTGTAAACAAACAATGTTACATTTTCTGTTTTCCTGTAAATTTTATGTAAGATATACCAAACAATAGTTAATCCCCTATTTTAAGGAAAATGCGATTTCTGGTTATACCTTGGCATACCAGGAAATATTACAGCTTGGTTGTGATGACATGATTTTTCGAGTGAGTTCATTTCTGCGAGCAGTGGTACGTTCACGAGCTTCCATGAATGCACCCTAAACCATGTTATACACTTGTAATCACTCCTCGATATGGATCTAGCATACATGTGATAGCTTATTTTGCACTTAGTCTGATGTTTACAATTGCTTACTGGCACTTAGCCCAAAGTTTACAAATTTGCGATCTTTGCACAATAATGCTGCTAGATTCTCTGTACTTATTGAAGGTTTAAATTTGCGTTTATCTGCACTTTATTGCTACGCCTTGCACATTGGTTTTATGCTATTTAATGACTGTAAGCTCATTGTTCTAGCCCGTTTTGTATTCTTCTTGTATTTTTATGTTCTATCCCGTTTTGTATTCTTCTTGTATTTTTATGTTGATGAATGTATGTTATATGTAATGCATGTATATGCATATTGGCAGTGATGATTTGTACTTTTATGGATATTTTATATCCGAATAAAGACCATTTGACTTGACTTGACTTGACTGTCCATTTTCTGCTACTGAAAGCTTGCTCCGTTATTATTATTCACATCACCATTTTCTTTTGTTTTGCTCTTCTGCAGAACTTGTCCCTCTTGACGTACTTGTCAGTTTTTGCAATTTTCGGCTTTCTTCCTTCTTACTATGCCTAACAATCTAGCAAGTTTTCTGTGTGCGATTGGCTGTGTGCCATTTTGTCCTACCTTTGTCACCCTTGTCCTGCCCCTATTGGCAATGTTCTTTTTTATTATTTATTTTCATGTCGCCTTTTTTCCCCCCTTTTTTGTCATGTTAGTCAGTCCTGCATGTTTTTGCTGTTTCTGACGTACTGTCTTTGCCTCTTTTTTGTTTTTACCATCCCAGTCACCTTAACTTCTTTTATTCAGTTTTCTTTGTTGTCTTTGCCTCTATTTCTGTCCCTGAAGCCTTACCCACCTTTTTGGTTTCCCTGCACCTTTTTGCCATGCCTGTCACACTGTCCGCCTTCAGCCTTGTTGCCAAGTATGTGCATGTCAGCCTTCCACCTTGTTTAATGCCTTTCGGGGAAACACCTTTTTAATCTATCATAGGCTTATTTTTTCTTTTACTGTACCTGATTTGTATTTATTTATTTAGTTGTGCGTTTTTATATAGCGCGGACATTACCCAGAGGTGTCAGAAGGTTTCATAATAGAGCAAAAGAACGTTACATGAGGAATTAAGCGAAACAAGGTAGTATGTGACAATATGTATACCTACTACGGTTACTCATGTTGAGAGTTACATACCTACAAATTCCATATTTATTGCAAATTCCATATTTAGAAACGTTAAATCGATCAGGGATACATTAATATATATTACAAATTTACATAGTTGAAGAAGAAAGGTCGTTATAGCTCTATAGGGTGTCTTGTAACTGTCAGGGTAACATCATTAACTAGGAGGGCGTGTGCCTGGTGGGGAGCTTAACGAGGTGTCTTATTTTAAAAAAATATTTGGAAGAGGTTTTAAGGTCTTTTTTGAAGATCCGGAAAGAGGTGGTGGTGTGAAGGTTTGGCTGTAAAGAGTTCCAATTTCTAGTCGCACTACCTGAGAATGGATGTGGCTTAACAGCTAGATCAGCTGACTTTGAAGCTGGGAAACCTGGTTTGAGTCTGACGGGTGACGGGAAACCAGGGCACAAGTCGTAAAAAAAGAAGTGGGGGGTCGCGGTCACCGGAAGTGACATCACTACAGGAAGTGACGTCACGAAAGGTGCCGAGCTCCTCGTCCTAGAGAGGCTAAAGAGTGAAGTCCAGCTGTTTGCCAGGGGGGACGGTGTCCCCCCGGTAAAATAAGTGGGGGTCGCCGTGCACCCGCGTGGTACCCCGACTCGAGCACTGCGGGAGAATGAAGCATCATGTGATTCTGGGTAGATCACTTAATCTCCCCGTGACAAAGAGGGAATGTGTCTGTCTTTAATGCAACTGTTATCGTTGGCTCGAGATCGCGCTATATAAAACTGAAGAAAACAAAAACATGCGCCGTAAGTCCCCTTTTAAAGTTGGAGGTTCGAGCAGCAGATTTTCAGCATGTTTTGTACGCCTCAGCTGTACTGTTTCACCTGTAGCCTTTTTTGTCATCCTTATAAGTCGTCACCATTTTTGTTTGGGTTATTTTGTTGCTCGGTTTGACACATCAAACAGTCTGGGTAACTTTTTGTCATGCCTGCCAGTCTTGCATATTTTTTTTTGCCATGTCTGACTCCCTTAACCTCTTTTTAGCTGCTCCTCTCAGCCGTCCCTCCCTCCCAGTAGGACACAGTCCTCTTTTGCCCAGAGTGTGTGGGGGCTCAGGCCGTTTTATCTCCTCGTCCCTTTGACGCTTTCTTTCTGCGCCCGCTGCTGCTGCGCTGTGTACTTTACCCCTTCCCAGGCCCAGTCCCTCGAGCGCCTCCGTCTCCCCGGCCGCCTCCCCCTCTCCTGCCCGCCGCCCCCAGCTCGCCGTTAATTGAATCGTGTCGGCGGCCCATTGACGGCTCTGCTTCAGCTTCGGGCGATTTCAAACCGCAAAAGTGATCACTGAGGCCAGATCTGAGGGAAAATCAATAGCAGCCGCAGCCCGGGGATTAACAGCCAATGGAGGGGGGCTGAGGGCGGAGGGACAGGAGAGAGAGGGGGAGAGGAGATGGAAAGAGGACACTGTCCGAGAGAAGTGGGAGGAAAGGAACACACATACACAAATAGAAGGGAGCTCCAAAGTGACCCACATTTTCCTTAAAAAAATGGCCAGGTGCCTGCTGCGACCTACAGTATCTCAAGGGAAAGTTTTTCTCTTTCTTGTAACAATTCAGTTAAATTTTCAAGTATCAGTTTAACACCTTTTTATGTTACTGCGGTACTTGTAATGTTTTTTCTTATGCTGTTTTCCTTCTCATTTTGTGTGTTATTCCTGCTTATAATTCATATTGTATTTTTAGCATTTGATATTTTTGAGCAGGTAACTGATTAATGATCAGTGTTTGCTTAGTATTGTTAAAAAAGTAATAAAGAATTGAAATACAAAGAAATCATGGTCCCTTATGCAAGCAATGAAAACGGGCCCTGTCCCACTACTTGGCTTGTAAAAGACAGAGCTGTGATTGGGATGGATGGTGAGGCTTCCAGACACGCCGGGGGCCTGGGGCACCTTCGATAGCTCCGTCCTATTTTTGAGAACAACAGAGAAGAAAAGAGTAGCAGCAATAAGAGGGACAAGTGACAGTGGAGAGAGAGAGAGACTGACAGGTTGGAGGCATGGAGGGAAAGGAAGGGAGTAGCCTGTAGGGAGGGACATCGTTTGGAAGAGAGGAGGGAAAGACCATGGGGAAGGGAGGGACAGGCGAGGATGTTTTGTTTTGTTTTATCGGTTTTATTAAAGCCACTGCTACCTGTACAGGTGTACTAGTGCTGCGAAAAAGCCCAAAATAAGGAGGAGGAGGTTGCACCATTGAAGCTCAGCCTTCAATGGATTCCTGAAGCACAGCAGATTCTGCAAATTACATAAAAATAGGGGAAAGAGTTCCAGCACCTCAGCTGCCAGGCAGAGATACTGAAATGATGACAGACGGAGGAGGAAGAGATAAAGAGGTGGACAGGGTATCAGGGAGGGCAGGAGACGGATGAAGGGATAGAGAGACAGGTAGGAACAGGGGCGGCTCCTCTGCAAATGGCGAAGGAGCTTTGCCCCACTGGCTCAGAGCCAGCAGCTGAAAAATAAAATAATATACTATAATCGTTTTATTTTTCATTTGCCGGTTCTGAGCCAGCGTGTGCACGTAGGGGCAGTGCCAGGGCCATGAGGACTGCTTTGTGCACTTATAAGTGTGTATGTGTGTTTGGCCGGCCGTCTCAGGCCGGCCAAACTCACATGCACACTTAGGTTTCTGCAACTGGGCTGTATTGAACAGCCGGGTTGGAGAAACAGCACAAACTCCTGTGCCTGAGCGGAGCGGCAAACCAGCCCGCTCAGGCCAATCCGCGCCCTGCTCTCACAACATGAGAGCAGGGCGGGGATTGCACAGGGAGTCTGTGATGCTGCCCCAGTGTCTGCTGGGACAAGGAGGAAGCAGAACACCAAGGTGTGAGGAGCGATTCAGCCGACAGCTTCAGGTAAGTGTTTTTAGGTCTCGGCTAGAAGCGAGCGAAGCTCGCTCTCGCCAGAGACCTTATTGTTGGCGACTCAGCTTCCCAGGAGGACAGCACTGGCCGCGCGCGGCGATTTGTTAAGGCCACGCGCACGAGAACGCGCTCGCGGCCAGGTGCTGTCCTCCTCGAAAGCTGACTCCCTTCCCCGTGCAGGGCGGGCCGCCGCGCTGCCTGCGGCGACCCGGAAGCATTGCCGGCCAAACCGGAAGTAGGTGCTGTCTTGCAGAGCACCGCTTTACAACTCTCTGCTCCTCATTGCCAGAGACGGCTTTTCAAGCTCCTCGTCGCGTCTTGGCATAGAATTTTGTTTGTAACTAAAGTCGGGACATAAACTATCTGTCCGCTAAATTCGTGTATATGGTTTCCTAAGAAGGTGCACCGTTTTAATTTTTTTTGGGGGGGGGGCTAAATACGTTTGTGTGATCTCGATTTAGGACAACGAGAGACGGTGCAAGCATGGCTGTACTTCTCTCTCTCTCACCGGGGGCTTTCTGTTTCTCTCCACCTTTCAGTCTCCAGGGTGTGGTGTCACTGCGCCTGAACTCGTCGAACGTCTTCGTGTGCAGTCTCAGGTGGGCTCTTGTGCCTCTGCTCGGCAGTGTTCATGCGTGGTCACCCTTTTTTTCCTGAGTGGTGATCTGACTCGCTAGGTCTCTGGTGCCTCGAGCCATTCCTCTCCGTGGTTTTTGTGGTCCTGCTGTGCTGCTTGCCAGTGATGTTCTCATAATTTGAAAGCTGCGGGACAGAGCGCAGCTGCTGTGTGTGTGGTTGCTGTTTTTGTTAAAGCTGCATATGGTGCAAAGGTTTTAAATAACTTGGATGGGGCCAACATGTACCTGTCACTTTCTGCATGCCTGGCAACCCATCGACCTTAAACTGTTTTAGGCCTTTGCACACAGAGCGCTTTGACACTTCGGTTTGTCGTACGTGGATGGTTTGCATGCAGCATTGATCCAACGATGGGTAGTGTTCATCATTGCTGGCCTTCGGAGTTTTTCTCTTCCTCCTCAGTCTTTGTATCTGCCTGCGTCTCTCTGTCTAAATGGGTCTCTATTTCTTTCCCCTTGCCTTGCTCTCTGAGTCGGGAACTAATACAAGTGCATCATTCATACACATTAAGGCTTCTCCGTTGCCCCCTCCCTCGTTCCCTGTGTGCCGACGTAGAGGCCTGATTCTAGGTCTTGGTGACCTGAGGCGGTAAACAGTCGCTGGTGTTTCGATTGTTCGCTCGGGTCCTCCTGGGCTACAAACAGCAGGGAGGGCAGGGATACGGGAGACGAAAAGTAACCTGAAATGACTGCTTATCTACGTGTGGCCTCCGAAGAGGTCTGTGCAACCTGCCTGAGTGCCTTTGATCTGAGCGCCCCTCCCACGGGGCCTCAAGCGTTGAACTGTCTCTCTCCAGTGTGCTGTTTGGGTCTGCAGCGATTTGCATAAGGCGGGCCTCTCTCCAGAGTTGCACAGTGTGCGAAAAACGACGAGCTGCAATGCTAGCCACAGGGATTCCACTGGTTTCGATTATGTGCATGTATTTCTCCCATCAGCGATTGATGAAAAGTCATCGGGGGCCAAAGGGTATGTGGGTCCCTGGTATGACGTGCCTCCGGATCCAAGCTATTCTTCGCTGACCAGGCCTAGCAAGGCTGAAACTGATCTGAGGTTGCTTGTTCTCTCTTCTGGAGAGGGGCCCTCGCCTGGCAGTTCACTATGGGCTGTACCCAGGAGGAGCAATGTAGTACTGCTTTACAGTAAGCAGGCCTCGCTGTAGAATGGCACAGTGTGTGAAAAATGATTGGTTGGAATGCTTCCCAGAGTGATTTACCATGTGGTTTAGACTATTTACAAACATTCTGCCATCACCTTGTGTGTGTTTAACCTGGATTAATGCAATTTGTGGCGTGGCACAATCCCATACCCAGATCTCGAATGGTAAGGAAGTATACCACAAATAAGTTCCCTGATCTGTGGGGCAGGCAATGCTTACTTTCTTTTGGTGGTTGCAGATGAGGAAGGGGGAGGGAGCGCACCAGGACTCCTTTTTCATCAGACTTTGATGCTGGGCGAAAGAGAGGATATGAAAATATTTACAAAAGGAGAAAGAGATGAAAGAGATATGAAGATACAGGAAATACATGTGGTGGGAGAAAGAGGCGTGAGGTAGAATGAAGACTAGACTGCCTTAGTATTTCCCACATCCATATTCTGCAGCACTGACGGTGTACCACAAAGAAAAACATTGGCCTGCTGCGCGCACACAAGTGTGTGTCCATTTCTATATACGTAGCAAAATAAGCATTGGGCCTAGGTGTGTGTGGTACGCACAGTGCACATCTACTCTGTGGGACCAAGAAATGTACAGAACAATGAAACCAGAGCAGTGGTTTACGCATACTGTGCTAAATCCTATATTAGTGAAATGTCCCACAAGTGCCATACTGTGATCCATAGCACAAGAATAACACAGTTCATATTATTTTACAGTAGCCAACACAGAGTATTCACATCTGAATTGCGTGTGGCTCAGCGCAGAGTATTCCAATACTCCCTGTGAGAATAGGTATTTAATTTGTATATGTATGCATTGCAAGTTTAGTTGTTATGGCTAAAATTGTTCCAGTTGATCGTATCACAATAGTGCAAGTGTGCAGTACTCTAATGTATATTTTAAGATTACACTCACACAACACTCTGATCTACAGTAGAAGATTGGCACAGATATAATATTCATATATGTAGCTTGAGTGGCCCAATTAAACAGCCTTTTGAACTCTAGTATGACAATCACCTGTTCCTTTCATTTCTTGGATGAATGAGTAGCGGTCGCGTGGTATCTGTACTTTTATTTTGAAATGTAAGTAGTGAGAAACCAAGCATCCTTGCAAAAGCTGCATTATGACTGTCCTGCCCAGCAGGTGGCGCTCTGGTGCTCTGCAGCAAAACCGGGCTTCAGTCCATTACCAAATGCAGCCTATACCCTTCCCTCTTCGCATAGCCGCATCCTGTCCCCTACTCCAATAACAAACCATTGTTTGTTAACATGGCTGCCAACCTAACTGGACATCGCCTCAGGTCCCTTTCGAGTTTTAGACAAACTCCTGATTCACTACATGTATGCGTAGGTCCTCACAAGCGGCAGGGCCAGGCACCAGGCATGTGCCTCGTGCCCCCTCCGCAGAGTTGACGCTGCGACTCTTGCCAGCTCCTTTGCCGGGGCTCCCTCTTGGTCAAGGGAGCCCCGCAACACTTGCGCAACCTCCTGCTGGCGGCCCCGGGGCTCTCCACCGCTCACAGGAGCCCCGGGCCGCAAGACTCATTTACTCCGCCTGCCTCCTCTTCCGGTGCGGACGCGGCCCGCCCCGTCACAGGCTACCTTGCATGACTTCCGGTGCGGCCGCGGCGGGATTCCGGGGGCATTTTCTGCCACACAGACCTCAACTAAATGCCTGAACTCGTGTCCACCTGTGCCAAAATGCTCATGGCCCGTTGTCAACAAGCCCGGTGTGATAGCTGATTGTACAGCTGCGTCTCTCTTTATCCATGCTGGGTGGGGGTGCTGGCCATTCAAATATTCATCTGTGTAGGTGTAAGAAGCGCATATAGTGATCCCGGCTGAGTAAACATGCGCACACTGTGTGGTACCTACCATTGCCGGTGCACACTGCTTGATTTGCACATGTTCAGGATACCTGCATGCACTGGGTCTGCAAATGTGGGAATGCATACAGTCACAACTGGCACAAACTAGGTTTGCGTTTGTGAGTTGAGTTAGCACCTCTCTAGCCCTGAGCATGCTGTGTGTCTATGAGGCATGCGCACACTGGGTGTGTGTCTGTAAGCGTGTACTGGCTGAGCGTGCGCACCTTGTGCCAGAGTGTGAACAGAGCCAGATCTATTCATAGTAGGTGTGCATATACAGTCCAAAAACTAACAATCAGCAGGAGTGTGACAGTGAGTGTGCATTAACTCAGCTCTGTTCATATTAGGTATGTGCCTGAGTGTGCGCCACCCCAACACTGTCCTGTTTGGAAGCATACATACAGCCACAAGAGTTTCATACAGTTGGTGGTTCACATGGGTGCACACTGCTGATATACTTACAAGCTCTAGGTGCTGTATTACACCATGCCTGCATTACAAGTTTGTCTCTGATTTTGCACTACCCTGTCTCTACACATAATGTGTGTGTGTCTGATTGCGCACACAGCCAGTGGGACAGGGGTTTAGCACTGCACATGCCTATATTTTACAGCAGAGGAGGTGACCATCCATGTCACTCTTCGGAAACCCATTTCATGATTCTAGTATACATTTGTGGAAGTGGTGTGATCCCACATAAAGGCCTCTTGGTCCTCTTAATAATTCATGTTCTGCATTGTGTTCAGCTTCGCACTATGGCACAAAAGTGAGCCAGCCGTACCTAGCGTATACTCGCTGTACATCCTCCAGTACACATTCCTATGTTTAGACAGCAGCACAGACATCAGACATGCAAGCGCATTCTTTTTAAAAACAAAAACATACAAAAATAATGTCAGAAGCAATGCCAATAGCTCTAACTTTAACAATGCCGAGACCATTGCATTGTAAATGCTTGTTTAAGAATTATTAACCCCCACACTCCCCCACACCCCCTCCACCCGCCCCACCACCTCTTCATTGTGTCAGCTGCCACTGAGTAGGAAAGGCTAGAGGGGGAGGAGATATAGTCAGAGAATGAAGAGTGATCTGAAGAAAGGAAGAGGATGGAGTTGGGGGAATGGAGGGCAAGAGACACAGGAAGGGAAGAAGACAGAGACAAATTGAAAGGCAGGACAGTGAGGAATGGAGGGTTGGAGTAGGCGTGAGACAAATAGAGCAGAAAGTAAGGAGAGAGGCTGAGAAACGGAGAGAGACAGAAAAAAATGACCAAGTGAGCTAGAAGGAGAAGCAAGCAGGCAGGCAGGGAAGGAGATGAGGGAAGGCGGTCAGAGAAACATAAAAGGAAGGAGCAAGAAGGAGAAGCAGGCAGGAAAGGAGATGGTGGAAGGAGGTCATAGCAACATAAAAGGAAGGAGAAAGAAGGAGAAGCAGGCAGGGAAGGAGATGAGGGAAGGAGGTCAGAGAAACATAAAAGGAAGGAGCAAGAAGGAGAAGCAGGCAGGAAAGGAGATGATGGAAGGAGGTCATAGCAACATAAAAGGAAGGAGAAAGAAGGAGAAGCAGGCAGGAAAGGAGATGATGGAAGGAGGTCAGAGAAACATAATAGGAATGAGCGATTGAGCCAGAAAGAGAAGCAGTTAGGGAAAGAGATGAGGAAGGAGGTCAGAGAAACATAAAAGGAAGGAGCGATTGAGCCAGAAGGAGAAGCAGGCAGGGAAAGAAGGAGATGAGGGAAGGCCAGAGAGACATATAAGGAAGGAGCGATTGAGTCAGAAAGAGAAGCAGTCAGGGAAAGAGATGAGGAAGGAGGTCAAAGAAACATAAAAGGAAGGAGCGATTGAGCCAGAAGGAGAATCAGGGAAAGAGATGAGGTAAAGAAGTCAGAGAAACATAAAAGGAAGGAGCGATCAAGCTAAAAGGAGAAGCAGGCAGGGAAGGAGATGAGGGAAGGAGGTCAGTGCAAAATTTTAAAAAAGGAGCGAGAAGGAGAATCAGCCAGGGAAGGTCAGATAAACATAAAAGGAAAGGGTGAGAAGGAGAAGCAGCCAGGGAAGGAGATGATGGAAGGAGGTCAGAGAGACATAAAAGGAAGGAGCGAGAAGGAGAATCAGCCAGGGAAGGTCAGAGAAACATAAAAGGAAGGGGCGAGAAGGAGAAGCAGCCAGGGAAGGAGATGATGGAAGGAGGTCAGAGAGACATAAAAGGAAGGAGCAATTGAACTAGAAGGAGAAGCAGGCAGGGAAGGGGATGGGGAAGGAGGGTAGAGGCAGAAAAAGAAAGACCAAATGTGAATGAAAGAGATGGGGAAGCTGGGCAGACAGTGAAAAGGATGGAGTGAGTGAGATAGGAGAAGCCGACAGGTGAAGAAGATAAGGAGGAAGGGCATAGAGAGACAGAAAAGGAAGTAGTGAGGGATATACAAGTAGAAATAGCAGGGAAGAAGATGGGCAAAGGAGGGCAGTGAAACGGAATAGGAAGGGTGATGAGATAGAGATAGAGTGAGAAGCAGACAGGAAAGGAGATGGGGAAGATGGGCAGAGAGACAGAAAAGGAAGAAGTGAGTGAGAGAAGAGCAGAAGCAGAAGGGGAAGGTGTGTAGAAAGAGACAGAAAAAGGAGAGACTGAGATAGAAGGATTATCAGCAGGGAAGGAGCCGGGAAAGGGATACGAATGGAAAGATATATTAGATGAACGGAGGACTGGAAAGAGAGAAAGATGAATGGAAGCATTTAGAGCAGAGGTCTTCAAACTTTTGGATGCCGAGACCCCCCTGTCAACATTTTCAAGCGTAAGGACCCCCTCTTGACAAACATTTCTAAACCTCTAGGTTATGAGGAAGGTGAGGACCAAATTATGCGACAGGCTTGACTAAACTGTGTGAGTAGAAAATGTAAATAATGTTCTGTGAAGCTGCGTATTTTGGGGTAGCATTGCTTTATTATTTAGAATTTTTTTAAACACAGTAATACTGAGGAAAGATTTCACCCCATCAGTACCAGTTTATAACCAAAATACAGCAATTAACATCAAAAAGATGTCTAGTCAACCTCTGTGAAGGGCCTCCCAATCTGCAGGAATACGTGCTGCCACATTAGAAGCTCACCTGGCCATGGCCGGGAGCAGCAAGTGTGAGTGCATGGTGATCAGTGTGAGTGCATGGTGATTGGTGTGAGTGCATGGTGATTGGTGTGAATGCATGGTGATTGGTGTGAGTGCATGGTGATTGGTGTGAGTGCATGGTGATCGCTGAGAGTGCATGGTGATCAGTGTGAGTGGACTGGCTCACTGGTTAGAGGAGGCAGACCTGGAAGCAGAGGTCAGCCCGGGACCAGGGTTCAATTTCCGGCTCAGCGGGGTCTTGAGTCCTAAAATGTCCATGGACTCGACAATTCTCGCTCCGGTGCCTACTCGATTCACGGGTTCACACTCTGCGCAGTAGCTCGCTTAATCTCCACAACGGCCCCTCGCGGCGGGATGCCTGGCTTTCACCTTGCGGATACCCTGCCGGGGTTATCTCACAGGGGAATACCAGGACGGGTTCCCTAAGCAAGCGCTTAGAAACCGCTCAGTGATTTGCGCTATATAAATTCCTGTACATTTACATTTACAGTGCATGGTGATCAGTGTGAGTGCATGGTGATCAGTGCGAGTGCATGGTGATCAGTGCGAGTGCATGGTGATCAGTGCAAGTGCATGGTGATCGCTGGGAGTGCAGGGTGAACGTGAAAGTGAAGGCGACAATGAGAAGTGAGTAGTCTGAAAGCAGGGTGCATTCCCAAAGACTTGAAGCGTAGGGTTTCAGATACAAGTTAAATTATTGCTATAATGGCATTAATCAGGGTTCGAGGGTGGAGGAAATAAATAATGTGCTGATCCTGCAACAAACTTCCAGTCTAACGATTAGGGTTACCAGCTCATTATTTTGATGGCCCAGAAATAAGCAGTCACCTACAGTTGTATTTTTTGCACTTATCTGTGAATACTTAGAACAGCAAATATAAATAGAAAGCACTTTTAATTGTGTTCTAGGGATGCCTTAATGATCCATGACTAATAACTAAAGAGAATAAAGACAGAAAAGTCACATACCTAATTAATACATACTTTTTTTATTTATAACTCAATTTAGTGTCGAGCAGGTCTCTGCAGGATCTTTAAACAACACATAGCAGGCATGTTTCTTTTGGCAACCCAACTTTATATTTCTTTTCATTAAATGCATTCTCACACTACAGCAGTAAGTGTAAAAATACAAATGTAAGAAATAGGCAGAGTGGGGGCCCAGGGGGTACTGGAACCATAAAAAAACGAATCTTTGGTAATTGGTTAACAAAGGCATGTAAATATGCTAATGGTCTTTAAAGACCTGTGAAAACTCGGGCCGGAGATAAGACTCCAGACACTGCCCAGCCGAGGCCCCAGGAGCGCGAGCTGCACTGCAGTAGCCCGGGCTGAGAGACAGGATGGGGAGGAGGGGGGCTGAAACCCTGGAGGCAGAAGTGACACTGTGAAGGCGCGACCCCCTTTGCATCGGTCCACGGCCCCCCTGGGGGTCGCGCCCCACAGTTTGAAGATCCCTGATTTAGAGTTTAAAGGCTCTTTCTGGAGTCCAGCAATAACCAACGGTTCCTAGGCAGTATCCATGCTGGGTTGTCTTAAGTTTACCAATGTTGTCTTAGGCTATCAGAACTATTGCATCATATAACTATTTACACTATGGGGCCTATTCACCAACTGCATCTTGTAGTACATTTAGTAGTACTCCTGAGTACTACAAAATGCTATTCACAAACCTATGAGTGCAATATCCACCTCTTACTCTCCCATCTTTTCTATTGGGATTTCATCACACATGTAACATTACTACTCAATAGTAATCATGGAAGGGATAAGGGGAGTAGCTGAAAGCATTTAATGTATGTAATACAATGTAAGGTGAATGTGTAGAGTACTACTTGTCACCCATGACAAATTATTTTTATGATTGTTTTTAAATTTAAAAAAGGTTGTTAAAATATTTTATAATTAAATAATGAATATATTTTCATTTTATTTCCTTTTAACAACAATACATTATATTTATGTATATTTTATATTATTTTAGAAAATGTAATTTAAATTAAGATTATTTCCTATGGCGTCTTACTTT
Organism: Lissotriton vulgaris; assembly: GCF_964263255.1. Taxonomy (NCBI): domain Eukaryota; kingdom Metazoa; phylum Chordata; class Amphibia; order Caudata; family Salamandridae; genus Lissotriton; species Lissotriton vulgaris. The sequence continues at coordinate 279,249,159 of NC_141693.1, forward strand.
AAGTCCCCGTCTCCACTATTTTCTATGGTAGGGTGTTGCAGTATCAATGGTTAGAATTGAATGAGTGCTGGACTTACTACAGTTTCTTTTTGCCAGCGTAACTTACACTCGTAAAATTGTCTCCATCTCTTTACAGGGGGGTTGAGACATGTAAGTCTACACTTTTAAGTAACTTTACACATGGATTTTGTGAACAGCCAAAAGCATTAAAACAACTCAAATATGTACAAGTACATGAAATGTGTGAATTACTCACAAGTTTAAGTAACTTTTGTGAATAGCCCCATATATAACCAATAATATATTTCATTATGTAAACAATTAACTACATTTGATCACCCGTGACCATATGTAGGAGTGGTGTGGCTCACTGGTTAGAGGCGGCGGACCCGGAAGCAGAGGACTGCCCGGGACCAGGGTTCAATTCCCGACGCGGCAGGGTCGTGAACCAGGGTCAGCGGACTCGATAATTCGCGCCTCGGTGCCTACTCTAACCAGGGATCACACTCGGCAACTCTGGACATTAGCTTGCCTCATCTCCACAACGAACCCCCACAAACGCCGGGGATGCCTGGTTTCACCTTGGAGATACCCAGGAGGGAACATCTCACAGGGAAAGCCAGGATGTGTTCCCCAGTGGTCTATAGCGCCAGGACGCCTCCGGGTAGCAGTGCGCTTTACAAGACACACACATTTACATTTACTTGTGTCTCCAACAGCAAAAAAGGGGACCAATCAACACTTACTAGGAGCCGGTACCTGTTAAAAACACAATTATTACATGGGACAGTACAAAAATCTCAAACTCAATGTCTAGTCCATACTAATCAATAGGGTAAAGGTTCCTGGCGCTAAATCTACCCTCTTGGACATTTACAAGACAGCAAATGTGTTTGGCCACACTAAATGTGGGCTCTGAGGGTGGTGCATGTCTTTGGAGAGTGTACTATTGGAAACCCAGTGCCCCCAAATCTAACACAAAAAAACTGATGCAGATTCTGTACCCACAACATCTGAGACTGAAATCTGGTAAAACAAAAGCTGAACTTTCAGCAACCAGACATTAGGCAGACAAGAATTATGTTGTCATCCAGTTTCCTTCTTTTGAGGTGCACCCCAAGTATTATATGTAAACCCATCAGCCCTGTCAAACAGGCCTTCACACTGTAATGTCAAAAAGAGGCCCAGTGTGATTGGGGCCTGTCTGGATGGAGGGACAAAAGAAGGACCTCGTTCAAGTGTCAGCTAACATTTGACTGTGACAGAAAAAGCCTCTTTGTAGTGCGCCTCAAGTGTTATATGAAAAACACCAGCAGACTTGTCAAGCAGGATGTGACCTTCAAGTGGGATTTGCTACTTTTATGTCAAGAGGATGCTCACAGCCCCACCATACATACTGTGTCAAGTTCAGATGGGTCAGCCTGTTGTTTGCTCCTGGGAGGCCTTTCACACCAATTCACACCTATTCAAATGCTAATTACAAGCTGGCACTAGCGGAAGAACAAATGCAAATAGGCCTCCAGAGGTTTTAGATAGGACAAAAGTAACTTTCTAAACAAGTACCTTTTCCCAAATATTTAGTCAAAATCATACTTCACTATTCAATTGGATTTCTAATTATTGTAAAAAAATAGGTGTTTAATTACTTTTTTAGCTAGTGTATCCCAGTGTTTTCCTATGGATCAGCCAGACGTGCTAAAGTGAAAATAACCTTTGGAGCCTTTTTTACTGTATGGACATGTGTAACAATACAATGTTACATGTCCTGCTTCTAACTAGCATGCTCCCTGCCTTATGTGCAATAAGGTCTACTTAGGGGTGACATAAATATTTTAAAGGAAGGTCTAAGTCTGTCAAAAGGGGTTATTTTGACAGGTCTAGTTTGCAGTTTAAATCTGCACAACCAAGCTACAAATGGTAGGCCTGCGGCCATGTTTACACTGTCGCAGTAGTGGATAGCACAATGGGTGCTGGAATCCATCAGTGACATTTAGCATACAGGTGCTTGGTACACTTTATACCATATACTCGGTACTTGAAGGTAATTTAAATATGCCAATTTGGAGCATAACAATTTTGCCTTTCTGAAAGAAGGAGCATAAGCACTAATGAACTACTTAGCAGGGGACACATGCACAGAGTTCAACAGCCAGAAAAATATAGGGTCCAGCAAAAGAGGTAAAATCCATGATGACCAAGCAGAAAAGGCATATTTCTTACAGACCTGTAAAGGGCTAGTCATAGTCAAGATTTTCCAGTGTCAAAGACACCCATTGGGTCTAAAGGCTTCACCAGTTCTAACTAGGTTCTCACCTTTAGCCTTAAGGGCCAACCATGAGTTCAAACCTCAATAACTTGGAGCCATTGCAGCTTGGTAGAAGGTTCTATATGGATTCCAAAACAGCACTACTGACTGTAGATGGCAGGGCTCAACCTCACACAAAGATGTGATGGTTGAAAACCTCTATGTCCCTCAAATCCTAAAAGGGGCATATACACGGCACAGACAGTTCATCAGCAGGTCCGGAATAGTGAAGACTAATCGGAGATGAAGCCAGAAAGCATGTTGTAGCACCATGATCCAGGCAATTTTCATTATTTATCTTTAGTCATTATCCAGGCAAGTTGGGCTTTACGGATGTTGTGTATCATGGGAGGTTAAATCCGTTGAGAGGTCATGCATGCAGCTTCAATAATGGACTGGAACTGTCGCAGGTCTTTCTGTTGTCAAGGGTCAGTTATTCTCCCCACAAGGCAGTCCAACACCACTTCCTCCACCCTGATCACAGCGGCAACATGTTCTAGGAATCCAGGCATTACTCTAGTCTGAGTAACAACAGTCACTGGTAATGACTCTGTCCCTGGCACATGTCTTCACAGCTCTAATTTGAAGGCTCTCCTCAAATTCCTCACGATGGGTGAGTTACTCTGGAGGCATAGACAGAAAGCCTCTTCCAGGCACACTGAAGTTTCTTTAAAATGTTCAAAACGTCCTCCATTCCTATGGAAGTGCTTATTTTTGTAGTTGTCCTGCTTTTACTTACTCTTTTCCATGTAGAAGCTGCTAGAAATAAAACATATCACACTGGGAAGCCTAAACAACAAATAGTGTGTAATGCAAAATAGAAGGAAGCAAAACAAAAGATCAAAGATAATCGTCATTTCAACTGATCAGCGCTCTGACTAAGAGCTACAATTCATGTAAAATCACCTTAGAATATGTACAATTTTTCTCAGTGCAAATCAATGCAGTATAACCCTGTGGCAGAGACTTGTTACTTTCAAGAAAAATGCATCTAAGTGGAGGTGTCAGGGTCTTCCTTTCAAGGAAGCTCAAAACAGGTTTGAGGGTGGAAGTTATAATTCATGTGTACAATACTGGTCCCATTATTGTCACAAAATTCTGCTAACCTTGCCAGATTTGAAAACTAAGGGGTCTATTACGATGAATCGTATTCGGAAGCCTTGGTCCGAGTGATTCGGAAACCTTTTCGAACGAACAATTATGATGATTGGACTTTCCGTATCTGAACCGGACGGCATTCGGAAAGTCTGAGTCGTTCGGAGCCAAATCGTGTGCGTCTACAGCCCGTGTTTCTGAACGACCAAAAGTTTTCCGACCGTGCAATTACAATGACAGCCTTTCCGAATCAGTTGTTCCGACTCGGATCGTCTGTGGGAATCTGAGTTTGGCGGTCAGTAACAGGTCCCCTTCACCATGGGCCTTCCAAATCAGTCCCGTGGGGGTCCCCAAGGGAACCCCCTTTCCAACCATGCATAGTGTGGCAGGCACCAAGGGGTGCCTGCCACTGGGTGCATGATTTTCCCCAGCCACCCCTTTCTTCAAGGGGAGTCTCTGTATTTGGTCGGAACACAGGCTCCTGTTGAAGTCAATGGGAGTCCAACCAAATCGTATCTGAAAGCATCTGGATGCATCGTAATCCCTTGGTCGAACAGACCGGATCCGAGTCGGTCAGAATCCATTCCGAGGCCGATTCAGTTGGAATGCTTTCCGATCAGTATCGTAATTGATCCCTTAGTTATGGTCTTGGAAAATGTGCAAAGTACAAATTGAGCACTATGGCGTCCTGGCCTACTATGGCTGTGAAATTCTTGCAAACAATTCAGTGTCACAGGTACCTTCAAGCAAATAGAAAGCAACACCCAAATTTGACTCTTAGATAATACATTCATAGCTAAATATGTGGTTGTTAACATTGATCTCCATAGGAAGATATGACCAGAAGTAAACTGATTCTAAATATATTTTCACAAACCCATAGGGCTAGCTTAAACTGATCAATGGCAGGGTGGATATTGACTTCAGTCTGGTACAGCCTAGTGCTTCCATTGATATGCAACAGCTGGCAACACAGGAAGAAGGGCCAGGGGTGAATTTCACTGAGAAGGAGAAACATAAACCTAACAAAGACATGAGGAATATTCCCAAAAATTCAAAATCAAGTCTCATATCACAGAGGAGGCCCAATCATCTAGGACAGGCAGGCTGGCACATCAACATTGCACAAAGGACAACTTGCCAGGTGACCATCATGTTGTAAAGCCATGCACAAATTTGACACATATCATGCCTAACAAATAGTGAAGCACTTGCACACACAACCCTTGCATGATCATATATGTGGGTTAGTCAAGAGACCCCGGTAAATAGGCATCAGACGGACCTTTAACGGAGGTTAAATGGGTACAGTATGCATGTTCACCACAAGAGAAGGCAACATTACATCTACCCTTAGACCATGAGTCTACTGCTGTTTCCACTCACTTCCTAGACTGGTGTGAGTAGCAGTACCTAACCTGCACTTGGGTTCATGGTACACTTTTGGGCATATTTACAATTACTGGCGCATCCTGCAAATTAGCAGGAATGCGCCAGTAATTGTGCGCCATGCCTCCGCGACCCATGATGCGCCGCATTTACAATGCAGCGCACCATGGGGCAAAAACAGCACAGATGCGTGACGCATCTGTGCGGTAAAGGTGTTGCATTGCTGGAGTTGCGTCGCATACGCGATGCAGCTCCTGCAATGCTCTGGGGGGCCCATTCTGCTAATGCTGCGTCAAGCCTTACGCCTGCTTCAAGCAGGCGCAGGGTTTTGACGTAGCATTGGCCTAAAAGTGACTGAGTGAAATCTTGTAGATTTCACTCAGCCACTTTTAGGAGGCGTTCCTGCACCGGAACACCCCCCCCCCCCTCCCCATGCACCGGAACGCCTCCTTAAGGCGCAGGGCTTTACAACGTGACGCATCTCCCAGATGCGTCACGTTGTAAATAGCCCGCACCATGGCGCATATTTTGCGCCGCCGCTGCGTCACAAAAGTGACACAACGGCGGCGCAAAAGAGGCGCAAGGGGCTTGTAAATCTGCCCCTAAATGTGTAACTTATCCAACAGAGCTGGGCTCTGTTGATGAAATCAAAATATAGCACAGATCAGAAGAAACGACCAGGGCAGGGACATACAACTTAAAAAAAATCATGCAGATGATGTCTGCCTCAAATGCGACAATGATGAAGGGAGGGAGGCATAACACTCAGCTCACCATTGTTTAGGTACTACCTGCTTCCCCACTTGAATGAGATCGCCTTCACTGTAAGCCTCCTCACCTGCAATTTTTGTCACCTACATTGAGTTCAATGGGACTATTTACCAACAACATACAAAGCATTTCATTTGAATTTCCCTTGATACCCAACTTATTGAGAGGTATTCAGGAAAGGAAGCGTTGAGAATGAATATAGCAGGAAGGTGGAGACAGAGTGGTAGAAATGTAGGAAATGATATACATGACTCATAGGAGAGAGACAGGAAGGGAAAGTGCATTGAAGTAAAGGGGGAGAGAGATCTTTTTGTAAGGGACTTAAACAGAATGAAAACGGCTGAGTAAAGAACAAATTAGTTCAGAATTAAGTACTATGCAGAGGTTAAAGTGTAAAATTATAAGCATTGCCTTGTCTGAGTGATATTAGGGTGTCAACTATGGATCTCATAATTTTTATGTGTTTCTTTTACTAGCCTTTTACTAGTCTTCTTTTGAAATAGATTAAAAGAAAAATTGGTTCTGTCGGGTAGCGAAACAACTAATTTGTAGATTCTATCTATGTTTGATATTCCCACCTCCCTCTAGCTGACTAACTGCAGCGTCCTGAATACAGCCCAGAATTGTTGTGACAATTTCCTCTTCATTCCGGATTTAAGAACTTCAATCTGATCCAGTCCAGGTGACTCAACTGCACTTGAACTCTAGGACTGTCGTGCTCGTTACATCTGTCTTGAGAAAGACCCGCTGCGACCTCATTCATCTTGGCACGCGAAGGGTCGAAACGTCGACATTTCTTCCAATTGGCCCCAATACTCCAGAAACCCAATAGAATTGATAAAGCAACAAATGGGATTCTGTAAATCTGTATTAATGGATGGCCTCTTTTGAAAGTTGAACTTGTATATATGTGTATAAACTGTCTATATTGGAAATCATTTTTGTACATATTGTATGTGTCACATAAGCACTATTCACTATTGTCACATGTTGCACTTTTTTATTATGATATTGAAGGTCACCAATGATTTATTTTGAACGCATCTTGAAAAATATAAAAAATACAACTAGTTCTATACAGGCTTTTCTTTTCATTTATTGTAAGAACCTGTTGCGAATTCCTGTCAGAGGGAGGTGGTAATATCAAACATAGATAGAATCTACAAATTAGTTGTTTCGCTACCCGACAGAACCAATTTTTCTTTTAATCATAATATACCCAGGTTCTGAGGGACACAGGGTTAACCCCAGTTTTTTCATGAAATTCTTTTGAAATAGAAGCATGTTTATTTATTGATTTCTCAAGTGAAATATATGGTTCAATATAAAACAATTTCACATAACATTAGGAGAAATGTAGGACTTAATTAATTATGAAATACTTTTACATTAGGAAGCCTCCTCATTGAAAACTAACCACAAATACACCATGGGTGAGAAGGAAAGTAAAAGACAAAATAAAGTGGAGGTTAACAGAAGAGAAGAACAACAATACAAGCTCCAAATGTATATGTCACAAAAATGTTACTACACCTCATTGGAATACCAGACCTTCAATCATGATATTTATAATGGACATATCTAAGACTCTCACATTAAAAAAAATATTTTCTTGGCAGTCCTAAATCTACGAAACAACCATCTTTGTTGTTCTCGTCCCAAGTTTAAAGAAGAAGGAAGTAAGAGAAACAGTATTATGGTTTGAGACATAGGTATAATGCCACCCACTAATACATTACTGCATTTCTAAAAGGTGTACCTGTTCCCCAAGACCATATGAAGTCACCCAAGGAAACACGTTCAGAGTTGTTTGACCAGCAAGAATTTGATGTAGTTAATCCAAATGTAAACATTTGTGATCTAGCCCAATATAAGTCTGTTTAGATATTCATGTTGAATAATTTTGAGAGTTATGCTAACCTAATTCTGCCGATCAATCTAAAAATGGAGGCTCATCGCAAACATTTAAAACAAAATGTCTAAGTCCTTTGTAAATGGCAAAATAAAATTTGCAAGGAATTGTTGATCCTCAACTGCTCTGTTTACATTTTGTCGAAATAGAGGAATAATATCACCTACTGAAAACCAATTCTTTATAATGTGGTGGCAAGGGATTGGTTAAAACATAATTGATGAATGAAGCATAGAAATTCTCTGGACTAAGATTCTTGCTAGGGAATCATAGCGAGTCCTCTCTTTATTTTTTATTGTATGCTGAAATTTCAAAGGTTTAAAAGATGCAGTTGTCTTATGTTGCCATACATCTTTGACTATTAGGATACCAGAAGAATTCCAAGATTTCCAAAGAATACCACTATTATTTATCTTATACTCTGATTGTACAAGAGAGCAGCATTGCTACGTAAAAGCAGATATATTGTCAGTATCTTTGTAAATGGATTTGAATTTACTGATAATGCATTTAACTTATGACAATAATTTATATTTGGGAGGTAGTTTCAACATACTGGCCAGTAAAATGAAATGAAAGGTTTTAACAGATCTCCCCTAAACATAGCCCCAGTTCGGAACAGACAACCTATCCTCAATGAACCAGAAGTTAGGTTTTTATTAAGAAAGATTTTATGGTATTTGAGCTTGGATGAAAAACTGAATCCTCTTTCAGATATGTTTCTATTTAATACTTTCCATCCAACTCTATATTTCTTTATGTTCTCCCTACAAGAAATTGTGTAGCATAAAGTTGAACTGTTTTAACCAGATGTTCGGTGCAGGTTGGATGAAGATTTGTAGCATATAAAAGTTTTTTGGTAGAATGCACATTTTCAAAGTATGCATTTTACCTCACAAACTCATAATTTATTCCATCTATCACAATCATGGTGCAGATTAGAACATTTCAAATCTAAGGGGTTGATTTTGATGCCGTCCGGATAGGCTCCTAACGACATTCGATTAGTCCGAATCCGATTCGGAACCCACCTTTTGGACCGACTTGGACACATTTCCCAACGAACGATTACGATGGCTGGATAGCTTTCGAACTGTCCGATTTAGTTCCGAAAGGCATTGGGAGTAACCGAGTCGCTTGGAACCGAATCATAGCAGTCTACGGACCGTGTTTCCAGCCGAGCGATTAGGATGTCAGATTTGGACAGCCTTTCCGAATTGGTTGTACCGAAACAAATCAGCTGTTGCAATCTGACTTTGGAGGCCCGTAGCAGGCCCCCCTTCACCCGGGACCCTCCAGATCAGGCCTGTGGGGGTACCCATGGGTCCCCCCTATCCATGCATGCACAGTGCGGCAGGCACCATGGGGTGTCAGCCACAGGGTGCAAGGTTTTTCCCCAACCACCCCTTTTGTCAATTGGAACCAGTGTTCTCGTTTGAAACACAGGCTCCCATTGAAGTCAATTGGAGTCCAACCTAATCGTATCCGGGAGCATCCGGATGCATCAAAATCGCTCAGTCGGACTCCATCGAACAGATTCGTTCGGAAAGCATTCCGGAAACGAATAGGTTGGAATGCTTTCTGGACGAGATCGCAATCGGCCCCTACGTTTTTTTCAAGGTTGTACAGGACATTATTTTGTAGGAAAATACCTAAATATGTAAACTATCCTCTTCTCACAGTTAAGTTAAGATGTACTGCCGTTCATTCTCTAATCTGAATGGTTACCAAAGAAATTCATTAGTTGCAGTCAGAAATTACCTACTTTGTCAAGATGACAGCCTATCAGAAGCATGCAGTTAGTAAATTAAAAAGTTTTCAGTACTTTTTCGATGTATCCCGCGTGGTCCGGATAGGCCAGATAAAACTTGATCTGCCTCAGCCTTGAGGCCTGTATTTTCACTAGGATCTCACTTTCCACATTGAGCCGATATAGGCCTATAGGAGGCACATCTATCTGGTGGCTTGCCATCTTTCAGGAATGCCATTATGGTGTTTAGCCTTTGATTGTAGGATAGTTGGACTATTTTGAGAGTTATGCTAACCTAATTCTGCCGATCAATCTAAAAATGGAGGCTCATCGCAAACATTTAAAACAAAATGTCTAAGTCCTTTGTAAATGGCAAAAACAAATTTGCAAGGAATTGTTGATCCTCAACTGCTCTGTTTACATTTTGTCGAAAATAGAGGAATAATATCACCTACTGAAAACCAATTCTTTATAATGTGGTGGCAAGGGATTGGTTAAAAAATAATTGATGAATGAAGCATAGAAATTCTCTGGACTAAGATTCTTGCTAGGGAATCATAGCGAGTCCTCTCTTTATTTTTTATCGTATGCTGAAATTTCAAAGGTTTAAAAGATGCAGTTGTCTTATGTTGCCATACATCTTTGACTATCAGGATACCAGAAGAATTCCAAGATTTCCAAAGAATACCACTATTATTTATCTTATACTCTGATTGTACAAGAGAGCAGCATTGCTACGTAAAAGCAGATATATTGTCAGTATCTTTGTAAATGGATTTGAATTTACTGATAATGCATTTAACTTATGACAATAATTTATATTTGGGAGGTAGTTTCAACATACTGGCCAGTAAAATGAAATGAAAGGTTTTAACAGATCTCCCCTAAACATAGCCCCAGTTCGGAACAGACAACCTATCCTCAATGAACCAGAAGTTAGGTTTTTATTAAGAAAGATTTTATGGTATTTGAGCATGGATGAAAAACTGAATCCTCTTTCAGATATGTTTCTATTTAATACTGTCCATCCAACTCTATATTTCTTTATGTTCTCCCTACAAGAAATTGTGTAGCATAAAGTTGAACTGTTTTAACCAGATGTTCGGTGCAGGTTGGATGAGGATTTGTAGCATATACAAGTTTTTGGTAGAATGCACATTTTCAAAGTATGCATTTTACCTCACAAACTCATAATTTATTCCATCTATCACAATCATGGTGCAGATTAGTACATTTCAAATCTAAGGGGTTGATTTTGATGCCGTCCGGATAGGCTCCTAACGACATTCGATTAGTCCGAATCCGATTCGGAACCCACCTTTTGGACCGACTTGGACACATTTCCCAACGAACGATTACGATGGCTGGATAGCTTTCGAACTGTCCGATTTAGTTCCGAAAGGCATTGGGAGTAACCGAGTCGCTTGGAACCGAATCACAGCAGTCTACGGACCGTATTTCCAGCCGAGCGATTAGGATGTCAGATTTGGACAGCCTTTCCGAATTGGTTGTACCGAAACAAATCAGCTGTTGCAATCTGACTTTGGAGGCCCGTAGCAGGCCCCCCTTCACCCGGGACCCTCCAGATCAGGCCTGTGGGGGTACCCATGGGTCCCCCCTATCCATGCATGCACAGTGCGGCAGGCACCATGGGGTGTCAGCCACAGGGTGCAAGGTTTTCCCCAACCACCCCTTTTGTCAATTGGAACCAGTGTTCTCGTTTGAAACACAGGCTCCCATTGAAGTCAATTGGAGTCCAACCTAATCGTATCCGGGAGCATCCGGATGCATCAAAATCGCTCAGTCGGACTCCATCGAACAGATTTGTTCGGAAAGCATTCCGGAAACGAATAGGTTGGAATGCTTTCTGGACGAGATCGCAATCGGCCCCTACGTTTTTTTCAAGGTTGTACAGTACATTATTTTGTAGGAAAATACCTAAATATGTAAACTATCCTCTTCTCACAGTTAAGTTAAGATGTACTGCCGTTCATTCTCTAATCTGAATGGTTACCAAAGAAATTCATTAGTTGCAGTCAGAAATTACCTACTTTGTCAAGATGACAGCCTATCAGAAGCATGCAGTTAGTAAATTAAAAAGTTTTCAGTACTTTTTCGATGTATCCCGCGTGGTCCGGATAGGCCAGATAAAACTTGATCTGCCTCAGCCTTGTGGCCTGTATTTTCACTAGGATCTCACTTTCCACATTGAGCCGATATAGGCCTATAGGAGGCACATCTATCTGGTGGCTTGCCATCTTTCAGGAATGCCATTATGGTGTTTAGCCTTTGATTGTAGGATAGTTGGACTATTTCATTGGCTTCATTGAATTCCTCACTCATAAGTGGCCCTAAGGTGCCAGTCATGCATTTCAAAGCTCTATGGGAAGTATATTCAGTTCCAGAGCTTTCCCTGATTGTATGTCGCAGATGGCCCTAACTATCTCCTCTTCACCTGTGTCTTAATCTAGTGACTTTGTTTACTCTAGCGTGAGGGCCAGGAGGTGTATATATTTTTATATTTAAGGAAGTCTCCTATGTCACTTGATGACTTGCTCATAGTTGTCATGTATAGGCCTGTTCTCAACTCTTTAGTGAGGCTTCTGATTTTATGGTGCCAAGGGACCAGTGTCCAGCCTCTGTCCCTGACCACAGTTGGGTCCCAGAGCTCGGCCCAAATCAGCGAGTGATCTGAGATCCCTCTCACCAGCTGTCTGGCATTGGTTAATCTCCAAACATGGCTGCAATGTGTAAGGAAATAATCTATATGTGATAAGCTGCAAATGCTCCAGAGTGAAAAGTGTACTGTTGTGTCCTAGTGTGCTGTGTTCTCCACATGTCAGCTAAGCCAAGTGCCCTAAATATTCCTGCCAAAGGAGTCTCCCCCACCTTTTCCTGTCATGGCGGGCATCTATTCCCCTTTTATTGACCACTAGTTAAAGTCACCACCTAGATTTAGTACCCCCTTAGGCAATCATAGTAGGAGGTACCCGAGTGTCTGCAAGGTTTCTGTATGGAGTTTAGGTGGGACATATAGGGAACAGAGGTTGAGTTGTATTCCATCTCAGAAGTCTGAATGTGCCACATACCTCCCTTGGGCATCGACTTATGTATGGTCACGACTTAAATAGCAATCCTACTCCTCTGAAATTGGATGCATATCCCGAGTGGGCCAGTACCCTATATCAAACACATACTAAACAGATCCTTGTTACCCTTTAACTGGCCAACAGGTCGAAAGTCTGCACCTATCAGCTCACATTAACTTACCCAGAAGCATTTACAGACACAAAACTTCGTTTCTACTCTCAAATCATTGCTGTGTTTAAGGGTGTTAATGTGAAACTTTCCATATGCCAGAAGATACCCCTGATAATAACTTGCCGAGCTGGCCTCACAAGATGCCTTGTTATGCGTTGACTAGTCTCCTGCAATGTGCTAAATAGAGAACAAAGGACCAGATGTAAGACATCGTGGGTTTGTGATTTCCTAATAACGGATATTTGCGATTCGCTATTAGGAAGATGCAAACTGTGATATATTACAGTGTGTTTAACACTGTGTGTGATTCCTAATTGGTTCACAAAGGAACTGTCTCATCAATATTCATGCGGCAGGTCATAATTTGCGACTCATTGGGAATGGCCTGTACTTCCAGGGATGGTGGCCTGCTGGGATGAGCAGACCACCATGTCTGCAATTCCTTTTAAATAAAGCAATTCTTTTTTGTAATTTCTGCCCGTTTTCCCTAAAGGAAAACGGAATGCATTTCAAAAATAATAATGAAAAGCTACCTTTTTATTTTTTAAGAGTAGGCATTGGTCCGTGGGACCACTGCCTGCTCTTGAAAAATATTGGCGCCCACCTTCACTAAGAGGAAGTGGTCCCTTCTTGTTTGTAAATGGGTTGGCACCTCCATCAGAGTCGGGAAAATATGAATGTTTTGCAATCACATTCTGGTCGCAAAACATTCATACATGTCATTGCGACTCGCTATTAGGAAGGGGCGCCCTTGAAACACCCTTTCCTAATGCCCACTCGCAGACCCCATTTTACGAGTCAGTAATAGGCTATGACTCGCAAAATAGGGTTAGTACACTGCAAAAGGCTATATAGGGGTCGCAAACAGACTGATTCTCCATTTGCGACCACTAAAACAGCTCGTAAGTCTGTGAAATTGTTTGCAAGGCCATCTTCCAGGACTTGTGCATATGCCCTTCTTTTGAGCCTGTGCAGAGTCAAAACAAAGGTATTCGTAGCCCAACTCCTGGGTCTAGACCCACAACCACTTATATTTATGCAAGTGGAAACCCAGGCGTTGCACAGTTGCTATTCCATTTCCATGACCCTGTGCATGTGCAATCCAGGGGGTTCTGCATGCATAAACAAGGGAGTTTCATCTAGATACACCAGGGTCTGTGGAGGTGCAATCCTAGAGGTTATCACATAGACAACTCGCTCAAGAGACTGTGCCTAGTGACCAGATATCTGAAAATATACACTTGCATCCAACAATAATCCAATAACCCAATTCAATTCAATTCATAAAGCTTTATTCGGTACATATAAAAATGACCATAAAAGCACATAGAACATACACATGGGGTCAGCATTGCAGAGGTATACAAAGTAAACATAAGGGTTAAAACATCATACTATTCCTGGCATTAATAGATTTATATAAAAACGTGGCAGTAAAAAAGCAAACATCAAAATATTGCATATCATATTAAAAATCAACGTCATTGCATCATTTACAGAACGAACTCCATATTAAATAAACATAGGTTTCAGATAGACAATACATGAGTTCATGTAAAGATTACATATTAAGAGAAAGTGCAATGTGCTCTGCTTAGATTGACCATCACATGGGCAAGGGCCGGCTGGATGTTTTTTAAGGTGGGGGAAAGCCACCAAATGATGTACCAGCCAGAGCCTAAGCCTAATAAGGACAAATCCATGTGATGGACGTGTCACCTGGGTTAGATATAATTTAAAACCTTCATTGACAGTGTATTTGTTATAAAACATGATGGAAGACAATAAGCCACTGCTATTCGTCCGCCTCTTGGCTCTACATGACAAGAATATTGACTTCAGCTCACTTTTGGGTATTGCGACAGCAGCATACGGGTCAACCAATATATTTAGATCAAAGATTTCCTGGAAGCTATGTACAATCTATTTTAACCAGGGGATCCTAAGATGGTTGTCCAATGCGAGACAGTCCTCAATAACAGATCTATTAAAGGCTGTCTCCTCCTATTGCCAGATAGAACGCCAAATCATTAGGGGCCTTAGGGATATCATATCTGACAGGTAGTTGATCCCCAGTTCTCTGTGTATTAACTAAGTTGGGGTAGAGGTTGGTAAACATAATAGCTTTTTGAGGAAAGAATGTTCCTCGGTTTGCAGGCAGCTATCAGGGTTATATCCCCACACCACAGTCCTGTATAAGGCGATTGACACACATCTGCATTGGTAAATCTGCATCATATCCCTGATGCATCTGTCACCTATCTTTGCCGTGAATCTAAAAACCCCGTGAGCACTTTTAGCCATCTTTGCGCGGACATTAGTAAATTCATGAGACCATGATCGATCTTTAGCGAAGGTAATTCCTAGGTAGCAGAATTTATCTACATGAAGCACTCTCTGACCATCTATAAACAAGCACTGGCGTTGCCAATAGGTCTCGCAGTAGGAAAGTTTGAGCTATTGGTTTTCTAAATGACTTTTTTTTGTGTGATTTACAATGCCCATACTTTTAACTTTTCGCATTAGGAAAGTTTGAGCGATTGGTATTGTAAATGACACTTTTTTAATTTATGTGTTGGTTTTGTAAATAGCAAAATTAATAGCTTTGTCAGTTACAATGTCAATAGTTTTAACTTTCGCAAATGTGACACCTATAGCCTTTGTAATGTAATGTATGTTGTATTTACGTGACTTAGATGTATTGATATTACAAATAACAAGGGCTTTTAATTTTGTAAATAATTAATACTTAAATAAGTTATTGTAATTTATAATGGCAATAGCTTAAACGTTTGTAAATACATTTTGTGAAGATTATGTTCAGTGTATTTTATTGTGACGAAAATCCAAGAACATTGCATTTGCACCTACACACACATATGTGTTGTAGCGCTGAGTGGTGTGAGGGTGAGGGAGTGTGAGGGTGAGTGGGTGTGTGAGTGTGTGATTGTGAGTGAGGGTGAGAGTGTGTGAGGGTGAGGGTGTGAGGCTGAGTGAGGGTGAGAGGGTTGTGAGGGGGGTGAGGATGAGGGGGTGAGTGAGGGGGTGTGAGGGTGGGAGAGGGTGTGACGGTTAAAAACAATCGTCGAGAGAGGGGTGTAGAGAGAGAGGGGTGTAGAGAGAGAGGGGTGTAGAGAGAGAGGGGTGTAGAGAGAGAGGGGTGTAGAGAGAGAGGGGTGTAGAGAGAGAGAGGAGTGTAGAGAGAGAGAGGAGTGTAGAGAGAGAGAGGAGTGTAGAGAGAGAGAGGGGTGTAGAGAGAGAGAGGAGTGTAGAGAGAGAGAGGAGTGTAGAGAGAGAGAGGAGTGTAGAGAGAGAGGAGTGTAGAGAGAGAGAGGAGTGTAGAGAGAGAGGGGTGCAGAGAGAGAGGGGTGTAGAGAGAGGGGTGTAGAGAGAGAGGGGTGTAGAGAGAGAGGGGTGTAGAGAGAGAGGGGTGTAGAGAGAGAGGGGTGTAGAGAGAGAGAGGGGTGTAGAGAGAGAGGGGTGTAGAGAGAGAGAGGGGTGTAGAGAGAGAGGGGGTGTAGAGAGAGAGGGGGTGTAGAGAGAGAGGGGTGTAGAGAGAGAGGGGTGTAGAGAGAGAGGGGTGTAGAGAGAGAGGGGTGTAGAGAGAGAGGGGTGTAGAGAGAGGGGTGTAGAGAGAGGGGTGTAGAGAGAGAGGGGTGTAGAGAGAGAGGGGTGTAGAGAGAGAGGGGTGTAGAGAGAGAGGGGGTGTAGAGAGAGAGGGGGTGTAGAGAGAGAGGGTGTAGAGAGAGGGGTGTAGAGAGAGAGGGGTGTAGAGAGAGAGAGGGGTATAGAGAGAGTTAAGGAGGTCCTTTATCTAAGATGACTTATTCATTACACTTCCTTAATTCACCAAGAAATCGTGAGAATATATCTTCACATTACCATACATTGAAAACGTCTTAAAGTATGTGCTTGCAACAAAGTGTAAACCGATCAGTGGCCTGTTCGCTCACACTAAAGATTTTACATTTATTCTCCTTGCCTGCGACCAGAGGATGCCAAAGACAGTGTTTGATAAAGCTTTGCAGTGATCTGCTGGACAACAAGCTCTGGCATTGCGCAGAGGGGGCGGGGGAGCGGATTCCGGATCAAAAGCAGCTGGGGTGTTGTCTGTAAACAACAAGCTCTCTGCATTGCGTGGCGGGGGGCGGGGAAGCAGATTCCTTTGAAGTGTGAGTGCAGAGAGAGGCTCACAGGCTTCCAAATGGACCAGCAAGTAACAAGAGAAGTTGTGCAACAAAAGTTTCTAAGAACACCTTCAATTTCCACAGCTAAGAAACAGACGTCAGGTTGAAAGTCCACGCCTGGTTGTGACTGCAGGCTGGTAGGCTTATCATTTCAACGAGCCTGAAATGTTGAGAGGTAGCGCCTGGGGTACACCAGAGAAGTTTTGATGACTCACAGGTTAAATAATTAGCTGCATATGTCAAGAAAGCACTTAACTAGTCTGTTCCAACAAAAAAAAAAACTAGTTGTGCTTTCCATGATGCTCTACCTTCCTTTCCCAGATCACTTAAATTAGTCGTCCCTGCCCTCCTGAAGGCTTAGCACAGCTCCCTGCAGCGCCCAGTGCAGCATGTCTGGTGGCAACTACGTGGAACGCCCGCTCTCTAAACCGCTGTCACGCTCGGTGGGTCGTGGCAGTGGCATCACGGTGGTCTGAGCCAGTGTAGCCCAGGTATGTGCCGCTGGCACGCGCTGCACCTATCGCTCTTGCTCATCTCTAGGAGGAGTGGGGCATGCACAGACCAAAACCCCAGTGCTCTGTTCCCTCGCTGGCTCTGCTGGGGGGGACGTGATATGTGCTGATGTGGGTATGAAAAGGTGGCATTGGCCACTCTGCCACGGTGTCTACTTGCCATGGGATTTACCGAGCTACCTTGTGACATTTCTGGTGTTATATAGGTGTGGGAGTGGGGGCGGTGGTGGGGGTGGGAATTGGGGCGCAGGGGAGGTTGCTGCAGAGTTCCAGGTCTGTAATCCTTGTGTTTTAGCATGTGGGAGCTGGTGAGAGTACCAATGTTGAGGCTCCCGCGTCCCCCACACACGCTAATTTTTCCCACGGTTCTGGTGTGTCTGCCCTCAGCTAAGACCATCCCGCAGTTACTTGAGTGGGGAAGCTTGTTTTTCGTGCGTCAGTGAGTGTACCAGAGTACTGGGTGGTGCGGTAGGTGTGTGTGCGCTGGTACTGGATGGTATGGTAGGTGTGTGTGCGCTGGTTCTGGGTGGTGCGGTAGGTGTGTGTGCGCTTGCTTGAGTGTTTGTGTGTGAATGGTATGGCGATGTTTGTTTGGAGGTTAGGCGAATGTGTGGGCTGTGTGTTTGGCTGTCGGCACACGTGTATGGAATAATTATCTTTTTCTACAGTACTGACTACATGCTTCTACGTGTGGCTGGGCTTGGGGGCATTGGAGTTTGAAAGTAAGTATGTGTGCTTTTGGAGTGGATTACCGTGAATCACGCATTAAACACAGAAAATGTAGCAAGGAAAACTTCAATGCAGAAACTACTTCAAGGTATGGCATCAATGTGAATGTCTAAGGAAAACAAAACCGGCATTAAAAAAACACTGACTGCTTCAGAGAAATGCACCGTAGGTCACACACAGAGAGGAAAAGGAAGTTAAACTTATAGGGATGTCTGAGGAAAACAGAACCGGCATTAAAAAAAACAACACAGACTGCTATAGAAAAATGCACTGTATGTCATACACAGAGAGGAAAAAGAAGTTAAACTTACAGGGATGTGCTGAAGAGTCAACGTCCTCGATACAATCATTTAAAAAAAAGCCGCCATCGGCGGGCGGCAGGTTGCAATTCTGGGAAGATGGGGGGGGGGGGAGGGAAATAGAATGAACACTTCTCGGGATTTGGGAGACTAAGGTATGGCAGTATGTGCGTCGGGGAGGGGGCCGCGCACTGGGTACAGGGAAACGGCAAATACCTGTGGGCTGTAGACAATCCAGCGTCCCACACGGGGATCGAGTCCTGAATGGCAAGAAGGGAAAGGGTTCGGCAGTGCCGTTATATGCTGTTCACAATGTGACGCTCTCGCGTGCACGTTGTCTTACACATAATGCGTGGCCAAAAAAGCATGGAAAGACTCCGTGTGCCGAGTCAAGGTCTCAGTAACAATTGTAAAATTGGCAGTGGTTGATCCAGGATGTACTAAAGCCACGCGTACTTGTCTCACAGGATGGTATAAGGGCTCGTGAACAGAAGATGAGTATAATAGAATAATCAAAATTAATAAACGCTAAACAGTGGAATTTAGCGGAAATAAGGTGGAAAAGGAGAGTGGATTACCGTGAATCACGCATTAAACACAGAACATGTAGCAAGGAAAACTTCAATGCAGAAAGTACTTCAAGGTATGGCATCAATGTGAATGTCTAAGGAAAACAAAACCGGCATTAAAAAAACACTGACTGCTTCAGAGAAATGCACCGTAGGTCACACACAGAGAGGAAAAGGAAGTTAAACTTACAGGGATGTCTAAGGAAAACAGAACCGGCATTAAAAAAACAAGAACAAGTCGGGTTGGGGCGGGAGAGTGAGAGAGTGGGAGGGAAGAGCTGGAAAAGCCCAGGCTCGGCAGTGCAGCATGGCTGTGATTGCGTGGAGAGAGAGGGGAGGTGCTGGTGTGGGAGGGGGAGGCTGTGATTGCGTGGAGAGAGAGGGGAGGTGCTGGTGTGGGAGGGGGGAGGTGCTGGTGTGGGAGGGGGAGGCTGTGATTGCGTGGAAAGAGAGGGGAGGTGCTGGTGTGGGAGGGGGGAGGTGCTGGTGTGGGAGGGGGAGGCTGTGATTGCGTGGAGAGAAAGGGGAGGTGCTGGTGTGGGAGGGGGGAGTTGCTGGTGTGGGAGGAGTGCTGCTAGGGGAGGAGAAGCCTGATGCCGGATGGGGGCGGGAGAGGCTGGGCTTGCATGCGATGCGCGTGCTTGTTCACGTGAACTTCATGAAAACCGCGGGGCTGAAAGCCCTTTGGTTTGACTTGTGTTTTGCCGACATGAATTCTCGCTCCGCTCGATGCGCTTGCGCACATCGATAGGTCGCGAGACCTAAAAAGACATAAGACCTCTTCCGGCTTACCCCACAGTTCATGGTGTGAGTTTTTTTCTTGTTAATAAGCAGTTTCCTGCCTTTTATAAAAACAGAAAATCTATCAATTAATCACTGAAGGCCCATGAGAGTCCTAGACAGTAGGATGGCATCAGAATCCAATAACCCTCGCCTCCACTCCCCACCAACAATCCAATGAAAGAAGCAAGAAAGCAGAAAGAGGGAGGTAGATCAGAGAGAGAGGGGAGAAGGATGGGCATAGGGAGTTGGAGAGGGGCAATATCTGCAACATTTCGAGACTGATAAGACATGTCCCGGAAGTGGACAATTGCTCCAAATCTCGCTCCTGTGTTGGTAGGAGCAGCACTGCGGATATTTCATTGGCATGGATGAAAGCTAGAAATAAGGGGTACTTGGTGAATACATGATGTATTTGGCACAAAGCGCAGCCCGCCACAGTTTCCCTCCGGTGATGCGCTAAGCTTGTGTTTATGATCAGTAAATTGTTAATAGAATTCCAGAGCAGCCTATGAGACCTCATCCCACCTCTCACTCACCTTCACTCCCTCTATCTATATCGACCCCTCCTTTTACACTGTTCATTTCTGTGTATACCTTTCTCCACCTGTCTCTCATGTTTTTTTCCAATCGAGATCTGAGCATCTCTAGCTTCCCATGTCCCATCTTCTCTTATCTTTACGTGTCTGTTTTCCCTCTCATCATTTACCAGTTTTTTTAAATCCTTGAATAAATGTGTCTGGTATTTCTATAGCGCAAACCAGTAATAGGAAAGGTAGTGGACTGTTTATGCATTGTGATCTAGAGTTCTTTAAAGAGGTCCAACTTTCCTCCCTTCCCTCACCTTCTTTGGGACAAAGAGGGGGTGCAACACAGACCACAGACGAGCATGTTAGTGTGAAAAAGGTCGCTATATTGAAGACAGGTGCACCTTATAAACAATTTCCTTGGCCTGTACCGTACAAAAGTAAACCTCACTAAGGGCCCCATTAGGATGACAGGCGGACATTGTCCGCCCGCCACCCTATCGTAGAACGGGACCGCCCGCCATAAGGGCGGGGGTCCCGTGGGGGGAATTAGGATGTGCCCGCCACAGTGGCGGGCACATCCTGTAGTTTTTGCATTGTGGCGGGCGGTGCACTCTGCACCGCCCGCCACAATGTAAAAAATGCTCTTTTGCATTTGCATATGCAAAGCGGCAGGCACCGCGCGGTGCCTGCCGCTTTGCATATGCAAATGTGGGGGGTACCATAGGTACCCCCTATGTGCCCCCCAGACAGTGGCGCCAACTTGGGGGCCCTGCAGGGGGCCCCCGCAGCAATCACCGCATGCATTTCCGTGGCGGCATTTCCGCCGCGGAAAGGCCTCTGCTTTTTGACATTGTAATATGGCTGGCGGTGTCCATTGGACACCGCCACCATATTAATCTATTACCGCCGTGGTCGCAAGCCGACCGCGGCGGTAAAGTGGCGGACGGTCTTTCCGTCCGCTCCTGTCCCCTCCGCCATCCTAATCAGGCGGAGGGGAACACGAGAGTGGTTGTCGGGCGGATTGCCTCCGCCTGGGTGGCGGTAGCCACCGCCACCCTGGCGGAGGCAATCCGCCCGATATCGTAATGGGGCCCTAAATATTTTCCTCCTACCTTACCCCCCACCCCTCCCCTAAAATGTTCCCTTTGCAACTATTCATAAACCCCCAAATCTGTCCTCCTTGCTGCCCCGTTAAACGTATAACTTCATAACATTTCCTAACCTAGCTATCTATGTAACCTTCCTATACTACTTCCCCTTCCTGCGTGCTCCCAGAGTGACCTTTTCCAACCAATAAACTGTAACTGTAAACAGATCTACCAACTATTACCCAGGAAAAACTCCCCAGATGATAAACAATCCATACACAAACTAGCACCTGCTTCAACCGACAACCAATAAGCACATGCTTCCCCACCCGATGCACCTGTTCCCAACAAAACCGACCACCTTAAATAAAAAAACTTTCCCTTTGACCCCTTCCCAACCAACTACACCCGGCCTAAAGCCCAGCAAAAACAGGGAGGGCGGGTGGGACAAAATTGTTCCCCAGCCCAAACCACCAAGCCGGCTGTCGTGTCACTCCACCGCAATGGTGGCCAGTGTCACAGAATGGCTGGCTAAATAGCCCCCAGCCCAAAGCCAGCCTAAGTGCAGCCCAACAAGCCCAATTGAGCTCTGGCTGCAACCCTGCCCCAAAACTCCCCAGGAGGGGCAGGTTGGTCGGCCGCCCCCCAAAGCCCTAGTGGGCCAAAGAGGGGGTGCACCACAGACCAGCTTGTTAGTGTGAAAAAGGCTGCTTTATTGAAGACAGGTGCACCTTACAAACAATTTCCTTGGCCTTTACGTCATACAAAACTAAACCTCAATACATTATTTCCTCTTACCCCCTCCCCTAAAGTTTCCCCTTTGCAACCATTTATAAACCCCCAAATCTGTCCTCCTTGCTCCACCATTGAACTTGTAACTTCTTAACATTTCCTAACCTAGCTATCTATGTAACTTTCCTATGCTTCTTCCCCTTCCTGAGTGCTCCCAAGTGACCTTTTCCAACCAATAAACTGTAACTGTAAACAGATCTACCAACTATTGCCCAGGAAAAACGCCACTCAGAAAATTCTGACCCCAGACTTTTCTGACCCCCCAACTAGGGACCCTGTTGTTATTGATACCTACGTATGTGCAAAGCCCTATCCAAAACCTCCTTAATCTGTATTATATACAACTCCAGTCCATAACAGGACAAGTTCATCCCATCTTTCCCTGAAAAAATAGACTGCTGCATACTGCAGTTCCAGATGCTCTACTCTCCCTATACCTTCCCTATCACAAAAAATGTGCATGTCATGGTTGATCTTTCTCTTTGCTTTATCTATTGCGGCTGGTCATTCCGGCCCCCCTCCAATGTCTCCTGGGAATGAACTCCAACCAGATAACATAACAACCTGACCTCTGTTGTTTAATCTCCAAGAGAACCCTCTTCATTTGCTTTAACAGGGCCAAACCCTGACACTGGACCAAGTCATTCTCCCCCAAATGAATAATCAAAATGTCTGGACAAGTCTCACCTCTGATCGACCTGTTTAATGTTGGAAACAACTCGTGCCATCTCATACCCCCTTTACCGTTCCAATGATACCGAAACAACTAAGAGTCCAAACCCAAATAAAAACGTTCCCTTTCGTACACTTATAGCGTTCTGCCCATTTGACAAAAGAGTGTTCTATGATGAAGATGGACAATTCCGCCGCAGCAGGTCCGCCACCGCACCTGAAAAGACACATATATGAGGAAGGAATAAGCATCATGCGTCCCCTACCCAATGCCCCGCAGCAAATGTATGTTTTGAAGCAATCCGACTTCCAACGCCCCAACTGCATACGTTTTTCCCTTCCCCACCTTCTCTTAGCTGTGTCTGTGGTCACTCCTCTGCAAAATTAATGGGTCTCAAACTGTCCAGGATCTTCTCCCAAGCATTGGAGGGCTTGTCTCATGACCCAAAGCAGCTGAGATGCTGACACCCTGCCGCCCCAATCCCCTGGCCAGGATCCCCCCCCAAGCCGCCGGACACACTGTCTTGTCCACCACCAGTCCCATGACCACCCACTTCCCCACTCCTTGCTGGTCTGTCTTAGAACACTGGAGCCGTACTGCCACCGCGTCGACCCACAAGTCAACTTCTTCCCACTGTACCCCTCATGCCCCCCTCGCTCCCAGCAGCTCCGAAACCCGAAACGCCCGAAGTACATCCACGACATTAACATGGAAAACAAAGCCACTTCTTCTGTATTGCAGCATATCTGCGGGATAAGCCGTATCAAGCTGGTCAGTATCCGGACTGACAGGGGCCTTCTCTGCTTAGGTCTGCCACCCCTCTCTCATGCCCAAACTTCCAGTAATCGAGTGCCCAATTTCCCCACTGAAGGCGCGTAACCCCACCACAATTTTCCCATGAAAGCTATGGCAGACAACTTGTCTGCTATCGTCACTCTGGACAAAACTTTGTCAATCATGGACAAAATGGACTGCACTACCTGTTCCTCCCTTACCCAATGCTGCCCCCGATGCCTTGCACCACTGTCGAGGAATTCCCACCAAGCCTGCTCATATGCCTTCCAAGTGGATGAATCCAATGACCCTCTTACCAACTGAACAACCCTTTGTCTCCTACATACCACATCACCGCAGGGACCGGCGTCCTGCCCTCGTCAGCCTCCGTGGCTAGCCCATGGAACCTCTGCCACTGTGAACGAGACAAAGCATCTGCAATGTCATTGTTCACTCCCAGCACCTGTCTGGCTTGAAACAAAATATCATGCTTCAAACATCGCAGCACAAAAACGTTCAACAACTTGAGAACTTGAGCGTCCCTGGCTGATTGTCTGTTCACAACCTGAACTACCGACATATTGTCCACCTTAAAGATCACCTTCTTGTGCGCCAATTCCCAAACCCATACTGTCACGGCTACCACAAGTGGAAAGAGCTCCAGAAAAGCAATACTCCTCCCCCCATTCTTCCAGTGTGGTGGCCATTCTTTCGCGCACCACCTCCCTTGCCAGGAGAGTCCAAATCCTCCTGCCCCAGCCGCGTCTGAGGATATTGTGACATCCCATTTCCATTCCTCTGGGGTTGCCATGGGAAAGCCGTTAAACTGTTCTAAAAAGGTTCGCCACATGCGCAAGTCCTCTTTAGTGCCTGCAGACAGGCAGGAACGATGGTGTGGCAGTGTCAAACCCATCAAAGACAACCCCACCCTTCTGCAAAAAGTGCACCCTGCTCGCACCATCCTGCTTTCAAAATTTAAGCACCCTAGCAAGACCTGTACCTCCCTGACCGTCACCTTCTTTTTAGCCAGCAAACTGTCAATCAACAGCAGCATGTGCAATTTTTTGTCCATCAGCAAACGGGCTTCCATTGCCACTGAATCCAGTTCAATACCAAGAAATGACAACACTGTACTGGGACCCTGTGTCATCTCTGGCGCCAGGGGCACACCCAGGTAGCCGATGAGCTCTTTAAAGCTTGCCAGCTGCTGCTGACAGTCCGCAGATCCGGGCAGTCCCACCAGGAAAAAGTAATCCAGGTAATGTGTTACCGTCTCTTTACCAGTGTGCCAAGTAAAAACCCACAGCAGGAATGTACTGAATCGCTCAAACAAGGCACAATATATGGAACAGCCCATTGGCAGTGCTTTGTCCACGAAGATGAACCCCTCAAACTGAATCCCCAACAACTGATACTCCTCCGGGTGTACTGATAATTCTCCGGGTTTTCTGGGAGCAATCTAAATGCCGACTTTATGTTGCGCCCAAATGTCATGCTACGTCTACCGATGAGTAGGATACCGAAGACAGCTCGGCCGCTATGAAATCATTAACTGACACTCCCTCTGGTCATGACAGGTGTTGAATCAACCTGTATTGCCCCTATTCCTTCTTCTTTGGTACCAAGCCAATTGGGTAAATGATCAGTTCCGGATGGGGCTACTCCTGACCGGAACTGCCATACACCCTTCCCTGACTTCTCTAAACAATTTGTCCTGCACTACTGTACTGTGTGGCTTTGCAGATTTCAAATTCTCGGACTACCTAGCGGCCCTCAGACCCTCATAGCTAAGCCTGAAACCCTCCTGAAAATCCCATTGCAAAAGTACTGCGTCACCGGTCTGTGGATATGATGCCAAAAATTCCTCTACACAGCTCTGTTTAATGGGAGTTCGAGCCTTTGTCCAAAGTCCCTTGTCCTCCCCTTCCGCCTCTACCATCTGTTGCCTGCTGCACTGCCTACTTGGACTGCTGACCCTGCCCACTAACTCCTGCCACCCAGCATTGCACCAGGGGGTGTTTTCCCGCACACTTTGAGTATTCGTGCCAAAATTTGCAGCATTGTCTGGTGCACGTGCCCTTGTTAAAATCCCAGCACGCTCTCACCGTGCCCCCGGTGCTGTTCCCCGTATACCCCACCCCAGCAGGTGGAGCAGTTCTGAAAGAGGAAGGCCACTAGCTGTGTATATTGTCTTTCCAAACTTTGCTCCCCCATGGTCTGCTGGTATAGGTCCGAATCTATCTCCCCCACTTAGTCTCCGGATCCCAGGCCATTTGAGCCTGAAACTCCTTGTGGTAATGCAACCACGCGTACCCTCCGTACGTGACCTGTGCCAGCCTATTCATGTCCATGTATTTAAACAATGCCACGGACCTATCGGGGTACTTCTCACAGTACACGCTGGCGAAAATCAGAAACGCTGCAGACCAATTATCAATGGTTATGGGCACCCTCGGCCCCTTGGCCAGCTCTAACTCCTCTTCCTTGGACCCCTCTTTCGCTGAAAGCTCTCTATGTAACAGCTTCAGCATGTCCATGTATTTGCCCTTCCATATTTTCTCTTTGGTGGCCAACATAAGGTGAGCCCCCAAGGGTTTAGTAATCCCCATGTTCGGCAACTTTTTCACTGGAATATCGGGACATTTTTCCCCTCCTCCTTGGACACCCCTCTGTCATCCTTTCCTCCTGCAGCAGTTACCCCTGGTGACCCCAAAGCTTGCCACTCCGGGGAACTGGGTGCCACAGTCACTTCGCTCTTGCCCCTCCCTTTCATGGCGACTCTGTCCCCACACCTGTGTCTTTCACATACACCCCCTTCCCCAATCGCACCTCCCCGTCCTCCCCCCTGAGCATCCGTGCCCACCGACACCTTGCCTTGCGGTTCCTCACCTGGCGTCCCCCCTTCTACCCTCTTCTTCGCCCACCAGCCCCCGCGTGTGCTCCTGTGCCTTACCTGGTGTCAAGGTCGGCTTCCTGACCGTAACCCGCTGTCTAAACAGTCGTGAAGGGGGGGCTGCCATGATATCCACCTTGTTCCGTCTGTCCGGACCGCGCTGCAAAGACTAAACACGTCATTATTTACATCTCCCCTCCCTTCAGCCTGTCGGGCCGCCTCTCCCAATATTTACCCCTCCTACACGCTCCCCTCATCATAATCCGATCTCAATTGGCCTACTACCTCGGACTCCAGCCCGTACACAAGTGCTCGCTCCCTGTGCGGCTTGACAATGGGCCGTACTCCATGGACTCCAGCCTGCTCAAGCCTGCTCGCTCCCTGCAAGTGCGTAGTAGCTTCCCTAAATAAATGCTCCCTTTCTGCTGCCCTGTGCGCTTGCCCTCTGGGTCCTGTGATGTGCTACCTGAACCTTGTGCCTGTTCCCTTGAGGCCACATCGACCCACCGGGGTTGTGACACCGGGGACCGTTCACCCCTCCTCCTGCGCACCACCTCTTGCATGTCCCTTGTTGGAGCGCGGCCGCCAGCATGAGGCAGAGCTGGCCCATCCTCTCGGTGGGGTGGAGCCTCATGCAACTCTCCGGAGTACCTCGTCTGCCGCCCCTGCTAAAAAGAAGTGGAGTCCGACATGTCAGGGTTAGTCCTGACCTCTGACCCCAGAATACTTGTGGCAACGTCCCTCTGCTACCGGCGGCACGCCTGACGCACTGGAGGAATGGCCCCCCGCCGAGCCGGAGTGCCCTCCCGGCCCCTGACAAACCCCCGCCAACAGGAACACCCCAACCCATCTCCCCTAGAACCCCAAGGCCCTCCTCCTCCCTGTCGCTCCACTCCCACAAATCCACGACCCTCTTGCCCGCGCAGCCTTCCCAGACCCGGCCGGCCTGTGACAAGCTCCCCTTCCCCCCAACTCCCCCAGAACTCCTTCCCTCCCCTGGGCCCCCACCCCTCCCTTTCTGACCACCTTTTCCTGAGCCCCTCCGGGGCCCTCTCCAGCCATCCCCCTATTTCCAGGGATGGCATTGGTCCCCACCGCTGCCCCCCCTTCGCTGCCACTTGATGGACCCCAACCAGGCTGCACCCCTGACTCAAAACTCCCCGGGAGGGGCAGGCCTCCTGTTGGTCGGCAGCCCCCCCCAAAGCCCTATTCCATTTTTACACTTAGATCTCTGCCATAGGTACATAACCCATTATTGTATTTCCTTAACTTTTTGTAACTCACTAGTTTCTTCTTCCCCCACTTTAAAAA
Organism: Lissotriton vulgaris; assembly: GCF_964263255.1. Taxonomy (NCBI): domain Eukaryota; kingdom Metazoa; phylum Chordata; class Amphibia; order Caudata; family Salamandridae; genus Lissotriton; species Lissotriton vulgaris. The sequence goes on from NC_141693.1 coordinate 279,276,779, forward strand.
AAAAAGTCTAAAAGCATCTTCCTCTTTGTCGTCCCTTCTAACTCTCCCCTTCAGCCTACTCACTTCTTTTAACCTTTTTCTTGACCGCATCTTTCTTCTCACTTCTGCTACTTTCATGCCGCAACACCTCCACTTCTATCATTATCATTTAAAAGCACTATTTTTTGTCAGTGTCACCTCTTCCTCCTACTTTTATCTCCTGTGCCTGGCTTGCTCCTTCCACCATTTTGTACTCATCTTTTCATATCTCACTTTCTTTGCCCTTTTCCTGTTTTCTCCCCTTCTCTGTGCCTTCATCTTGCACTCTTTATCATGCCCTCCTTTTCAACCCTTGTCTTCTAGGCCTTCCTTTGCAGACTTACCCTTTCCTCCTACCTGGATTTGTAGTGTCTAGAAGTGTACACACATGATACTGCTTTGTTCTTCTGCTTGCATGTGATTCTATAAAAAAAACACACCTATAAAACCCTATTCTGAAAAATCGTTCTCCACAGACTTGTTTCCAAATGTTTTTCAGAACGAAATACATACTCTTGATGTACTTCCTGTTGTATTTTTACTAGGGGTGGGTGAAGATTTCTGCTCCGCCAGTGGAGTTCGCCGAGTTTTGTCCGGAGTGCCAAAAAACTCAGCGAAGTGACGTAGAGCAGAGTTTTTTCTCTCGAGCGGCTTGCCAATGTTAAGTTGGCGAGTGCTCACGAGAAAAAATTGCACACTAGACCTCCTCCCGGTGAGATTTCTCAATGCGGGCGGTCGCAGCAAGTTGCAAGCGCTCTCGTTGAGAAATCTGCTGCTCGTGTTGAGGAAGCAGTCGCTCGGGTAGAATGTCTACTCGAGCAGCACAAAGCAGCAGCGCCATCTGGTGAAACGCAAAGTGCAATTCACGCTGATTTTGCAGCGCGGGACAAACTCCCTGCACTAAAAATCTGTGCAAGCAGCTCAACTTACCCTACTCCGCTGCTGGTGGAACTGCGCAGAGCGCAGTGGAGTTTTTCTGGCACTTCACAGAGTTCTGGGGAGTAAAACTCCACGAACTCTGCAGAGGCCTAGCTTTTACCAGCATTGTTTGCTCTCCTTCCTTTTACCTGGGGACCCGCCCCGCGCCCCTCTTCCTTATCTTTCATGTTTTTCCTCTGCCCTGTTTCTGGAGGACGTCCCCTTACAAATGAATCAAAAAGAGAGGAAGGGTCAAAAGACACTCTTATACCCCTGAAGCTACTTATACAAATCAACAAAAGAGTGACTAGAACAATCAAAATACAAAAAAGGAAGGAACCAGGTAAAAGGTAGTGAAATCATAAATTGAAGAGATTACTACCAGCTAGGCCCAAGTGATATACCCAAAAGGAACAGTATAGAAGTGGGTTAGACGTGCACAGAAAAAGAACCCTCAGGCACGGACTGAAAGTCGGTTGCCAGTTGTCTTCATTGGGTTCTTGTTTGAAAAATTATATCCAACAGTAAAAAGAAAGTGATTTAAAAGGAGTGCGGGCTACTCCCCAAACCTTTTTAATGAAGGGGTAGCTCTGACTCTGTTAAAAACAGTGAACAAGGACGGACATTAAGGAAATTAATTTGAACCAAAATGTCCTATACAAATTAAATATACACAAATAGGTCGACATGTTTCTGCTATCTTGAGCCAAAATTCAGCTCAGCATTCATCAGGACCAAGATAGACCTCACCTTGTCGGTGACGCACGCTAAGGCGTCACTGGTAAAGAAAAAAGGCGGGATATTAATAGCAATTACAAACTTGAATGTAATTGGTGCGTAGAGACTTCTTCATGTGTCCCTGCATTAGGTGAAAGACGCAAAATTCGTGCGAGCGATATCAAAAAGCCTCTTAGGCTCGTGGCGGGGGGTTATCTTCACGCCAGGAGCAATTGCATCCCGGCGGCTCCCCTCCAAAGCACCTAAATCGTCCACAGCCACGGCCTGAATACTGATGGTGGAACAGCGCAGAGCGCGGTGGAGTTTTTCTGGCACCTCACAGAGTTCTGGGGAGTAAAACTCCACGAACTCCGCAGAGGCCTAGCTTTTACTAGCATTGTTTGCTCTCCTTCCTTTTACCTGGGGACCCGCCCCGCGCCCCTCTTCCTTATCTTTCATGTTTTTTCCTCTGCCCTGTTTCTGGAGGAGGACGTCCCCTTACCCCCTCTTCCTATACACATCATATCTACCCCCTTATGTGTTTCAATATTTTTTTTACCCCTATCTAACCCAAACCCCACTCCTTATTCTCTAGCCACTCTGCAATTATCTTTTATAAATGATCGAGCCAGGGAGGGCCTCAGTCCGGCTAGACCCAGGTTTACCAACACAGTTCACAGCAGGTAAGGGTGCCAGGAATTCACAAACGTTACCTAGCAGCTGTAAATCCACTTATGCCAGGGCACTTGTATTCCACAACTGCGTACAGTAACATAGGTGTAAATTCCATACAAACGAAAGGGAAGCGGAAGAATCAAGGTGTGGGTTACCTTGGGGTTTATGAACTTTCACAAACTCCTGTCCGACCCCTTCCCAACCTGAACATGGTTGAAGATTTCCTCCTGTAAAGAGCTGGAACAAATCCCCTCCCAGGGTGGAAAGGGAAACAGAATGCCCCTAAACTTCTTGGAGGTGTCGAGAAAGAGGTCTCGTTATGGGGAAAATGTTCACCCATGGTGAGAAAAAATCTGCAATTTCACATAGAGTCCGCTTATTTATCAACCTAAATTTTACCCTCCGCACAATTATACATCGGGGAACTAGAAACGGCAAACACGCCACACGATATTCCTAAATGCATTTCTGGGTAATTCTTGGAATTGAGTGTATAGGCAAAATCCATGTAATATCGCTTGCCTTGCTGACATTTAACTCACTGGCTGATTTCACATTGTAATAATTCACCAGGGTTAAGGTGTTTGGAGCTTACTCAAACAGCAATGAAGCGAGAATCTCATCGAATTATCAGAGTGAGCCCTGAAAAGGAAGGCTGTTAGCAGCAACTTGCAGTGTTTTGAAATGAATGCAGGCCTTTGGAAGCCACGCAGTCTTTTGAAGTGCATACCTCATGACCTGTCCAAAAGTTAGTGTCTACACTGCACTGTGCTACTCAAACAGCATGCATTCAAATATGTGTATGGGTTTAGTAGGAAACCCTGTACCTGGGCACAAGAAGGCAGGTGCTCTGAATGAGGAAGGCTTCTGTCTCAGGTATAGGTAGACCCCCGCTACAACAGGGCGCGTGGCTCAGGCACAAGAAGGCACGTGCTTCTGATTAAGGAAGGCCTATGTCTCCTGCGGGTAGGCAGGCCTCTGTCTCGGAAGGCGATTGTCTCAGCCATAATTAAAGCTTCTAATTAAGGAAGGCTTGTGTCTCGTGCAGGTAGACAGGCCTCTGTCTCGGAAGGCGATTGTCTCAGCCATAATTAAAGCTTCTTATTAAAGACGGACTGTGTCTCCAGTACAGATGTGACGGAATATGCTTCCGGTTTACGATCTGTCATGTTATATTATTTTATGTAGGACGTTTATAATATACACGATAGGCTGCCGCTCATGCGGCATCTTCGTGACGGATGATGATACTACGTGCATTTCACAACTGACACGTCAGCAATTTAGCAGAGGTGACTCGAGGCAGCATTCTTGTGTCCATCCTGAAGATCAGCCAATTTGACGTATTGTGAAATCAACAACGTTCTGCTGCCCATGCAGCCCACATATTATTTAAGTGTCGAATTTGAAGGGTATTCTGCAGTGAGAAACTACGTCATCAGTCAGGCATGCATTTAGGGGATTTTATTCAGCAATAAAATCCGGAATATCCGGTGCGCTGTGCAGAGAGTCGTGAACTTTACCCTGGCATCCGCTGGCAGCCGTGCCTGGAATGATGCGTAGAGTTTACATGGGCATTGGTTGCTGCGGATTTGCTTTACCCAGCGAGCTGCAGAGGTTGGAGCTCACACTCGCAGGAGTCTGTTACATCTGAAAGCGGGTACATTCGCTTTGCCTTAGCACAAGGATGAGGTAAGGGGAATGGACCAGTCTTCCATGTAACAGGCTCCCTTTAATCCTTCTTTATTCCAGGTCCTTCTCTCACTTCGAATATTCACTATACGTGGCCTCTGTGCTTCTCCCAACCCTTTCAAAAGCATAAAAAGCCCCTCCACCTCCTTACTTCCTGTGTCATATGGTTCATACTTTCTATTTATTTATAATTTATTTATTTATACATTTTTATATAGCGAGTAAAACTGTGCGATTGTTGGACCGCATACATGTCAAAACTGCGCAAGACTGATTTCCCGCTCAACATCAGGATATGTTGGCCTAAGTCCTGCTAGCGCAAGTGCACTATCTGTACCCCTGACCTGGTAATGTAAGAGGTGGAATGTGCAACTTCAGAACATGACAACCCTGACTCCCCAAGGAAATCGTGGAAACAGATCTAGAACCCTTTCGTTTGGTAACTCATGCATACCCAAAGAGATCCACAAGAAATACACAACATGGCTTTTCAATATTTATTGAAGCAATATGATTCTTGTGTAAAATACATGCGCTGCAATTATTAATAGAAGGAAAGAGAACAGTGTAATCAGCGGTACAAGAATGATAAAGAAAATAAACCATTCGACCACAGTGCTGCTACATAGGATATATGCTCGGCTATGAGTACTATTATATTTTGTCCTCCTACCTAGTGCTACCTATCCTAGTGTGCCTAGGGTGGGCAAATCTGCCAGAATCCCTGAAGGGTGATCTAACTACCCCATTACCTGTTGGGAAGTGTCATCGGGGATCCCATCTTGGAGGAGAGCTGGGCATCATCTCTCACAAGAGGTAAATCAGAATCAGCTGGGCTGGAATTCTAGCATGGGGTGACCTCAACAGTGTCAGCAAAATGCTCCTGCAACTAGGCAAAGGAGTGCTGCCATTTATATAATAAACTTCACCAATGTTGCCATGCTGAAGTCCCAGTCAGGCTATCATGATTGAACTTATCCTGACAAAGCTGTCGCTGGGCGAACAATAATAAACATCATTTTGCACTGTGAACTTTAGTTTCATACAGAATGTTCAAGGTTCAGAAATATGCCCATGAAAATGTGTAAATGTAAGCAAAGTTTTTTCATGGAACATTATCCATACAAGCACGCAAGCAAATGTGTGTCAAATGTCAACGTTCAAGAAAAGATGTCAACTTTTAACGTGAATATGTAAAATAGCAGCGTTCCTATCTGGGCCTAATGTGACCACATGACAACCACTCCTTAGACGTAACTCAATTAGAAAGCTTCCTAAAATGTATGCTAGAAATATAGACTTAATATAAAAACGAAAAGCATTGTGCTTCTTTAATTATAAAAGCCTATAGAAAGCCAAATTGTACTTAAAAGTCAAATAAAAGGTGAATATAAAATAGACTGCATTTTAAAAGCATTTCAGCGTATAAAAACATAGTTGAATTAAAAAAATCTCCATTGCTCAAAACTGCCAGATTGTTTAAATGTTTTGAGGAATAGACAAAACATTGCTGATCCCAGCAAACGCAGATGATGTTCCCGGTGGCACCCATCACACTAGCTGCATAGAGCAAACATGTTCAAATCGAACCCCCTCAACAGCCCCCGAAGGAGGAACAGCTAGCAATGAATCCGCAGAAGACAGGCCAGGATCCAAATCACCAGCAGCTGAATCAGCCCAGAATAGGCAATTTGAAGCAATGGCAATTGCGAAGGGGGAACGGAACAAGTGGGCCTTCAGGGGACCCACCAGCAGTTCTATGTCTCTATATTGAACCGGTTGCAATCCCATGGATATGTTCTGGGCACACTTTAAAGTGCACAGCAGACAGTGGAATACAGGCTGCATGAAGTGTAGCCAGACAGGCCGAAAGGAAAAAAAAACTGTTGCCATTTAGTTCTTGAAGCACGGGTGCGCCAAAGCACTGCATCATTCTCTAATAAAACAGTAGCACATGTGGTAGTGCCATTCCCAATTGGCCACGTGATGGAACATCCATTGTGGAGCACAGAGTAAAATCAGTGTCCCAACAATTAGGAATAGGACAAGCTGTAAGCCTCCAAAAATGCTTCCAAGCACAGAGTGAATAAATGATGGAATAACTCAGAAGACCATCTGGAGTGTGCTAACAAACCCGGAGCCAATTGTCTTTAAAAAGTGCGGTAACCCACAGTGTTGTATATGTTAAAAATGTGTTGCACTAGCTCTCCAAAATGGTATGGGAGATTGGTGCGAAGTAGCGACTGTATCTCAGAGGAAGACCTTGTAACTTGAAGATCAAACATCTCTAGTGTAGATGTTAAGGCCACTTCCTTCTGAAACAGTAAGGCGTTCAAGCTGTTTATAGTTTACATTCTAAATTATTATCCAAGGCCAAATTGTCGCATCCCTGACCTGTATGGGTAGGTGGAAACAGTATTTATACACAAATGGTCACAATCACAGAAACCGTCACCAGATAGGTAATTGCCGGTCTCATCACACAGAAGCTTTGATCCTTCATCAAATAGCTACCATTGGAAAACAATCTGAATGCCGGACGAACCACAGCAGCTGGATAGCACTTCAGGTAACACAATAAGGTCATCTTGGATGCATTACATGCGCCTTGCAGTGTAACTTCCCTGCAAACTAGAGACTGGCCTAGAGTATTCTTGCAGTCTGTGCTGCTAAGAAAGTCTCAGTGTCACCATTGCTAAATCTATATGTAAAAGGTAAGGTCCATGACTTGTATACAAACCCCTCTCCAAGCACTTTATATCTGCCCACTTGATGGACTTTAAGTACTTGAAGTGAAATGTTGAGATTGGCATGGAAATAAACCCTTGTATTAACCAATCTACTGGTGGAATTTCCGCAACAGTGAATGGGAATTTCTCCAACTTTCAATGTATAACATCGCGCATCTTTCCTAGCCAAAGTGGTATGCTCTTTATTTAGATTGTATGGTAAAAAAAGCTATTATCTTTTAGGTGTTTCCATAGGACGTGACTAGTACGTAAGTCTGTAGATTCCAATTTAGTAGCATGTCCCATTTGTCAGAAAGGCCACCTGGGGTGGTAAAAGCTTTGTGGCAAATGCAGCCAAAGCATGGAACAAGCTTCCCCATCGGCTCAGAGCTATTTCAAAATTTTTCATCTTTCGAAAGAACTTAAAAATCTGGTTGTTTTCAGAATAGTTAACTAAGTATCTTGCTTGGCTCGGTCCCTCTGGAGAGATTTCACATAGCGCCAGGACACCCATGGGTAACAGCGCGCTCTATAAATGTCATAAATAAATAAAATAAATAAATAATAGACCTAAGCTGTAATTGCCAATGTTGCAAGGAGGACATGCCACTCTGTAGGATTTCAATAGCAGATAACACAATGTTACCAAGAGAATATATCCTAGTGGATAAGGCGGTCATACCATTGTCTACTACTGCTAGAGTTTTTTTTCTCCAAATTTTCTTTGTCAATCTCACACAGTCTCTCAGCTTCATTTATAATAACATGACTCAGGGTCTACTGAATCGTGACCAGACAAATATGCAACTTTCTGTGAATATGTTTTCCAGCTATCCTGTGGTGGTATAGGGCAGTGTTCCCATTGTGTACAATTAAACACTGTGAGAAGTTGACCTGGCATATGCTGTCCACTATTCTAGTGGGCACCTTGCACCAGTCCAAAAGACCCTTATTGATGGTAGGTTTAAAGACAACCTATATAGAAAGATATCCTAGTGGTAGCTGTGGAGAGCAGCCTTCAGGCTAAGCCTCGAAGGAATGTAAAGCAGCTTGTTTTACCAGTCTATAATCTCATGAATGATCAAATGAAAGGAGAACCACACCAGGTATATATATAAAATATATGCATTTATTCTAAACACACCCCTCTAGTCTCATTATGAAGCTAGAGGCAAAAGTACAATACAATTACTTAATTAGCACACAGTAAATTAGTACAGTATACATTTTGCCCTAGGGGCCTCACAAACCATATACTAAGAAAGTGGTATAAGTACAGCTGTGAACATAGAGACAAGGCCTAGGGCCTGTAGAACCTCTGGGACAACCAGGAACCACCCAAGGTAGGGACGCAGGAGACCCACGGGGGATGCGTGCCGTGTCTAAACACAGCCGCGAATCACCATTGACTTCTATGTAGAAAGTTGCGATTCGATTTTTAAAGAATAAGGAAACTTAGGAGTGGACTAGGAACAGACCCCTTCAGTACTGGACACTCCGAGAGTCAAAACCCATGGGAGCACCGAAGTACTCGTGTTAACTCACCCAGGGTAGCCAGGTGCATAGGTGTCTTTTCGTGTCGGGTTTCATCGTCGTTTCCTATGGAGAGCTGCAAGGAAGTGCTGCAGGCGACCAGATGAAAAGTGTCCGGTGGATCCAAGGGTGGATCGAAGTTCTGAAGAACCTGAAAGCAGAGGGGACAGAGTCTGGGTCACTAGCCAGTGACCAGGGAGGCGACAAGAAGATGCCAGCCAATGTCAGGTGATTTCAGGTGATGTAGGTGAAGCTTGACACTTCACCCATGAGGACCAGGAGGTGTTGACGACAACCAGGAGCTGGATTCGAGCTGTCTCATGACGGATGTCGAGTGCTGCAGTGTCAGTATCTGGATTGGACCCAACAAGCCTTGGCAACAGCAACACACACAGAATGCAAAGATTGGCTTTGGTGCAGACCAGCAAGGCCTGAGGGACTCACCCTTTGGAGGGAAGTCAGGGCACATCTGGAGCAACCAGGAAAGCCCAAGGAACAAAAGAGTTTCCTTCGTGGGGGCCCACCAGTTGACTGACCAGGGATCGCGAAGGGGCCTCGACAGAAATGCAGCCCACGGAACACTCGTGGAGTGTAGACCCACAAGCTTCAGTGCAAAAAGTGCTCAGGGCTTGGACTACAAGTAGCCCAATGCACAACTTGGGGAAAGTTCGGAAAGTTGATGCACTAGCAAATGGGATGGATGTCCAGGAGTTCCGGTCACACGTCTCTCGTGATGGCTATAGTCTCAGCTTTGTTGGAGACTCGTGTCGGCCTCGGAGATGTCCGGAAGTCTGTGTCTTGTGTCGGAGATTCTTCGGGATACGGCGGGAGCCTCGAAAATGCAGACCGGCAAGATGCTTCTTTGGTGCCTGTTTGAACAGGGGAGTCACTCCTTGACCCCAAGGGAGATTTCTTCAGTCTTCTAGTCGAAATAGAATGTCAAAGGTCCAAGATATATATTGCAGAGTTTCAACCAGGGTAATCTAAAGTCCTAGGGACTGGGTTCCTATACTTATACTAAGTTTAGGGGATGGACTAACTCTAAGGTCCCACCTATGGGAGGACCTGGGGAGGGGGTGGTTACACCCCTTCCCCTTTGTCCACTGTCGCACCAGAGCTGGGGCTGCGGGATGTATGACGTAACAACGCATACTTTAACAACGCATTCCATAACAACACAATTTTTACAACGCAGGATCCTTTACAACGAATGCCTTTACAACGCATGACATTACATCGCAGATGCTATTACAACGCATGCCATTACAACGTAAGTATAGGTAAGTATATAATTTTAAATAAAAATGTAATTAATAAATATTTAATTAATTTTATTTATTAAATAATTTTTTTTAAGTATTTGTAAATATATAAATATTTAAAAATAGTGTAGGTGTTTAAAAATAATATTCTAACTCCAGGGGGGAGTAATAGTAGGGTAAGTGCTGGATAATGTAGGGGTAAAAATTACTATTCTAACTCCAGGAGGATGTAATAGTTGAGTAAGTGCTGGATAGTGTAGGGGTAAAAATTACTATTCTAACTCCAGGGGGATGTACTAGTAGGGTAAGTGCCGGATAGTGTAGGGGTAAAAATTACTATTCTAACTCCAGGGGGGTGTAATAGTAGGGTAAGTGCTGGATAGTGTAGAGGTAAAAATTACTATTCTAACTCCAGGGGGGTGTAATAGTAGGGTAAGTGCTGGATAGTGTAGGGGTAAAAATTACTATTCTAACTCCAGGGGGGTGTAATAGTAGGGTAAGTGTTGGATAGTGTAGGGGAAAAAATTACTATTCTAACTCCAGGGGGGTGTAATAGTAGGGTAAGCGCTGGATAATGTAGGGGTAAAAATTACTTATATTTTTTATTTTAAGAACTTTTTTTAATATATATTAAAATTACTTAAATTAATTTATTTAACTTATTTAAAGTACTTTTTTTATTAATAATTATTTTTATTGTTAATATTTATTAAGTTATTAATATTTAATTATTTAAAAAATTTGAATTAAATAAATGTTTTAATAAAATGATATACTTACCTATACTTACGTTGTAATGGCATGCGTTGTAATAGCATCTGCGATAGGATCCTGCGTTGTAGTGGTTGCGTTGTAAATGTAGTCCGTTGTAATAGTTGCGTTGTAACGGTTGTTTCCCGGGGCTGAGTGCCCAGGAACTGGTTTGAACTGGGAAATGCAACGGGACACCTTGTGTGCACCAGGCACTGTCAGTAAAGCATTCACTGAATGCACCCACCCTTCCCCAATACACTAAAGCCTGTCTGGGTAAGTGGTTACACATCCCTGTGACAGGAAACCTATTGTCCAGGCCTCCCCTGCCGGAGTTTCGTCAAGCAGCAGGAGGTCATACTCGTGTATGTGGCAGCAGCATCCATTTTGTGATGCTGGGCCTCTGTTTAACTTTTACCGGTTAGACCAGTGTGTACATGTCTTCTCCCACTAGAAGGGTGGGATGCTACCCCCGCCGCCAGGACTGGTAGGGGGGTAGCATTCCAAAGTGTTTGAGACCAAACACGACAAGTTTTGATGCAGCCATTCCAAAGTTAGCATTTACCACGAGGTTATAATGCACTTAAGAGTATATGGTATAGCTGTATCACAGAAGGGATTCCGAAAGCTGCAGAGGGCTCAGCTCATGCTAAGGCACTCACTCACACAAAACCAAGCACTCTGTCTCCATGATTGTCCAGGCCTGTAATAGGAGTGACTTATAGGTTTATACATGTCTGTTTTAAAAGGTAGATATAGGAATACTATATCTAATTAAGAGGTGCTTACACCACTTTACCCAGGCTGAAAGAGCAGACCTGTGGTACCATTTAGGCTTCCCAGGGGTGGCATGATACATGCTTCAGCCCCTGGTAGGCCTCTGGGGTGCCAATGCTCTTGGTACCTAAGGTACCATATACTAGGGACTCACAAGGGTAACCCAGTAACAAATTTGGAGTGTACCTAATGTACATGCAATCAGTTTAGAGAGGAAACAGCTACGCTGGGGTCCTGGTTAGCAGGGCCCCAGCCAGACTAAAGTCGATAAATCAGTGAAACACAGCAAAAAGTGAGGGTAACCATAGTAAGCAGATCCTACTCTCCTACAAACACTGCATGAGGAGTACTAGCTTTAAAGTAAATAATGCTGTCCGTAATGGTGAAAACAGAACATTTTGTCATAATTAGACATACCAGCATACATCTCTTCACTATTGAAAACAGTTTAATGCTCTAAATCAACAAGTTGTCATGTACTATGGGAATGTCCCAATCATCATAGATAGTTCCAAGAGTAATACCATCATTCAAAGATGTACGAAATACATATGTTATTTGTAAAGTTTCAGTCAGTCCAAATATATCATATGATACCTTATCCCAAACATTCTATCAGGAACAGGAACAGCTGAAATGTTCAGCAGGAAAAGATCTGTTCACCCTTTGTGTGATTAAGAATGGTGTTTCAAAACCTCGTTTACTAGTTCAGCAGCGGATCATTTTGGGGGATAGTGTCCATTCAGAAGCAAGAAAAAGACTGTAAGAAAACAAATCCTAAGGAAGAGAAAAAGTATTGAAATTGTAATCCAAATGTATACACATGGAGAGATAAATTATGTCTTTTTGAGCCAAATGTAAAATTCGCATGGTCGCTTTTGTGGAGGTTGATCTGGGTCTGGCGAATTCGAAGAGAAGAAATCAAATTCGACAAAGTAGCTGGAGGCTGTTTGTACAAAGTTGGAAGGCTCGAGGAGCTGTGTAGACCTGGTAGATTACTTTAATGGTGGTACGTTGTGGTAGACATCATAATTGTTCGCTTACAGAATTGAAATCTGTGCTTCCGTACATGATGATTGTATGGCATTTGTTGATGTAATAGGAAGAAGTGGTACTTCAGTGTTCGCTGTCCCCAGCCAGGAAAAAGAAGCTTCATCACCGGACTAAGCTTGTAACGGGACTTCCTGTAGGGTAGTGAGAGGAGGCAGGAAATACCCAGGAGCCCTTGAGGCCTACTATGTAGAACCGGCCACATGATGAGGTGGATAGACAAAAATCTCTTGTGTTTGCTAACAGCAAAAGATGGTAAAAGATACGTTCTGGTACCTTTAATAGTCAGACAGGCACAGGTGCTCTGTAGGATGGCCTGAATTCCTTTTGTGAATAACAACAAAGGAGAGACTAAGTGGAAATAAAAATAGTGCTTACAAAATTAAATTGTGAAGTCTGTTTATTCGCTCCGTACTGTAAGTGTGGTCATTACTCCCACAAGCACATGTACAAAGTATTCTTCAGGAAACTCCGATTGAGGAACTTTTTCGAATCCACAGAGAAAGATCAAGTAGAAGGGACTAAAAGTGACACTGATTTCAAACTGAAATCAACCTTTACACCTCCTCCACACACAGTCACACCGGAAATCCTGGCCTTTGAGCAGGCTGTGTTTAAGGAAGTGGAGCAATTGCACGAACCCACCCCTTTTAAGAATTTAACCGCAGATGAATTCAAGGCTATCCAATCCTTGAAAAAGAATAAGGACATCATTATAAAGAGTGCGGATAAAGGGGGTGGCATCGTGATTCTCAACAAGAGAGATTATGATTCTGAGTGTCAACGTCTATTGAGCAATGCCACCAACTACATCCCTCTAGAGGTGGATCCAACAAACGGCCTAAGAGATGAAATCTGCCAACTTGTGTCAACGGCAGAAAGAGATGGCTGGATCACAAAGAAGGAGGCAGATTTTTTGACAACTTCGGAGGGACGAGTTCCGTACTTTTACGTACTACCTAAAACCCACAAGAATGTGTTACCTCCCCCCGGGAGACCTATCGTCTCCGGACTGGGTTCACTTCTTGAGCCCCTCTCAAAATATTGTGATTTTTTCCTAAGACCTATTATTCAGTCTACCAGCACTTATTTAAAGGACATGAAAAGTTTCCTCTCCTTGCTTAGGACGATCACCTTACCTAACGATCCTTGTTTCCTTGTCTCGATGGACATCGAGAGCTTATATACCTGCATTCCGCAGGATGAGACCATCAAGGTGGTGAAGGAAGCCCTGGATAGAGCACCCTGGGATTTCAACACAACCCGTGCTTTCGTAGTAGATTGTGCCACCCTTGCCTTGAAACGCAATTTTTTTGAACACGATGGGAAGATCTACCTGCAAGCAACAGGGACTTCGATGGGCAGCACATTTGCCCCGTCGGTGGCGGGTATCTATGTGTTTGATTTTGAGTCTAAATACATTCTGAGCCCCATGAACCCATACAGCACCAATATCATCTTATGGCAACGCTATATAGATGACGTGTTCATGATTTGGCAAGGGGAGGAGACCACACTATTTAATTTTTTCACGTGGGTCAACACGTGCGATAACCATCTAAGATTCACGCATGAGCACGCTCTTGAGAAAATAACCTTTCTGGATGTCAGCATCAGCAGGGAAGGCAATCAGCTTGAGACCATGACCTTTTACAAGCCGACTGCAAAGAATAATTTGCTACACTTCACCAGCTACCACCCCCGGGCCCTACGGGAGAATCTCCCGTATGGGCAGTATCTTAGGATACGTCGGAATTGTAGCAACCATTCCGATTATAAACAACAAGCAAATGCACTGACTACCAAGCTGAAAAACAGAGGGTACCCCAAGGGGATAATAAGCAAGAGCCAAAAGAGGGCCAGGAATCAACAAAGGGATGCGTTGTTGGAAGACAACTGCCAAACAGAAAGTGAGGAGATCCCCTTGACATGTGTGACAACTTTTAATTCACTATCTAATGCAGTAAGTAAATGAATCACAAAAAACTGGAGAATCATCACCAGTAATAAGACACACTGGAAGAAGCCCCTCTTTTCGTACAAAAGAGCTACGAGTCTCAAAGACTCCTTAGTCCACACACGACCAAGGGAGGAAAAAACTAGCAACCTTGCACCGAGTGCTCTAAATGCATGGGGGTTACCACCAGTTACAGGACACTACCCGTGTGGGAATTGCAACGTTTGCCACCTCACTTCCAACACAAAATTCTTGGATCTGCCAGACGGTACACGATGGGAGCAACGCAGCCACACAAATTGTAATACCACCAATGTTGTGTACCTGATAACCTGCAGATGTAGTCTACAGCATGTAGGTATGACATCCAGACGCATCAAAATCAGGATATGCGAACATCGTAGTAATATACGTTGTAAAAAAGCAACAACTAAATTGACAGCACACTTCTTACAACTGAACCATACACCAAATGATCTACAGTGGACAGTATTGGAGCATCTGGAAAGTGGTTCGGAGGCCACGTTGTTCGAAAAGGAACAACGTTGGGTGTATCGGCTTGGCACAAATAAAACTGGTCTAAATGATGACATACCATGGGGCAGTGTGCTAAGAAGATAACTCATCCAGATTCAGAACAGAGACTTTTGCTACCTCATGATATTTGCTATCTCTCTGGCCCAGTATATTACACCTGAGCTTACCCCTAGGTCTATACATTCATTGGCTCTTTTGTAAAGTTTGTCCAGTATATTACACCTGAGCTTACACCTAGGTCTATACATTCATTGGCTCTTTTGTAAAGTTTGTCCATCACTGAGTAAGGGCCCTGAGGTGTGACCAGTGCATGCATTACACTCCACAATTTGAGTTTGCTGTAACATCACACGGACTTATTTTGAGAAGGCTTGTTTATTTGGGTCATTTATCTACTATAATGAGGGTTTCCATCGTTCTTCCTTTGGATGTCTCACGCTTTTTGCGTGAGTCACTGTGGGTGCCCTAGTGCGAGGATCGGTTTCCAATCCTTCGGGTCAGAAAGTGGGAGTGGTTAAACCTTTATCCCCCCCTTTGTACATCTAAATTGGATCTTAAGAATTATGATTAGACGTAAATCCCTTTTCCAGGCTTTTAAGTAATACCGGGACCACACTGGGATTCGAACCTCCGTTCTGAACCCACCTTCTGGTTATTACCACTTTAAGATACAGGGCTGGGCGGTGGCTACGTGATGTCACTCCACCCACGTGATCATTCCTGGCCAATCTTGATAGAACACAACATAAAGCCGACCCTACCCCCTCTCCGGCATTCCCGGGAGACAGCAGCCAAGAGAGCAGGTATACCGCGGGGAGCCGCAAGTGCCGAAGTAAGCCTTCTTTGTCTATTTACTACCCATTAGGAGCACTGGCACTCACCTACTCCACGAGAGCTCATTGCATTGCCCTTCTTCCTCTGCAGATAGACACTGCGTGAAAGGAACCCGCGCTGTCCTCACCAAAGGGGCGTGTTTATGCCTTCTAAGTGAGTTTTGTCAGCATTTACGATAACTGCTATTTCAGTATACCCTTCCCTTATATAGGAAGGGAGTTTCCTGGTTTATCCATTGTTTGATTCTAATACATCTTGCATGACGAGAATCTACAAATATTGTGTAACTCTAATTAAATGGTAGTCACGAGTTGAATAGCAAAATGCTTGCAGATATCCATGATGAATTTAGCAGCAGTGTGCTAGAATATAAACACGTGATGCCTCCTCATTTTTGATGGCCGGTTAAGTTTTTCTGGCGTTGGTGCAATACCCCATAACTAGGGCAAGCACCCTATGTTAGTTGGATGGCCCACCACCGTAAAATGTATGTTAAGCATGCATTTCGTTATTTCCCGCAATGTTAAAGACCATCACTAGAAACTAACGCATTTGATCACAGGACCTAATTTCTAGGTCCGCTTATGTGTTATTGTCTGTCTTCTTTCTCCTTACAGGTTTTTGGTTTATTCCTGCAAATTGCAGTGGATAACTAAGGAGACTGTCCGGTGAATTATCACATAAGATATATTTATTACATATAGAGCCTCACGGGAGGCTCGCGCACACCACCGGAGGACTTTTTGGTAGGTCCAGACGAATGCTGAGCAAATTGCAACCAAAGCAGCAGAAACATGTTGACCATTTTTTGACATCTAACAGGACTCCGGTTCCTTAACTCAGAACCTTGTGTAGTCCGCCCACATTGCTTTTAATCCAATGCAAGTTGGCCATTATTAAAGATTTTTGTAAAGGCTACAACCTCTGCATTTTTTAACACACTTGCACACTCATTTATAGTCACATTCTAATTTGGGCACTGTTACACTCACCACATCCCGCTCCGCTGTAACCAGGCGTTGTAGCACGCTGGGGGGACATTCGGTCACCCCAGCGGGGACCCAATGATCCCAACTAGTGGTGAGTGAGGGTCCTTCAAAAAAGAAAGGATTTTTCCCTTCCCCTTACGATAATCTGGGGTGATCATTGCACTCGGGAGGTATCCTCCTAAAAAGGGAGCTTGTTGGGTACTCACAGGGAGATAGATAGAAAATACTTTGTACATGTGCTTGTGGGAGTAATGACCACACTTACAGTACGGAGCGAATAAACAGACTTCACAATTTAATTTTGTAAGCACTATTTTTATTTCCACTTAGTCACTCCTTTGTTGTTATTCATGAATTTGCCTTGGGTACAGGAGTGTCAACTCAGGCCCTCTCTCTCTTGTTGGTATTAACTGAATTCCTTTTGTCCACAATTTTCTCCCGGTTCAGATGACCGATCTATGGACCCAACCAGAAGTTGCTGGTGCTTCCTTCACATCATCCATGGCGGAACATTTCACTTGGATGTTGTTCTGAGATTCTCTGAGCTCGTTTAGGTCCTGTAACACATCAAAACGTTCACTGATATCAAAAAGTGTTTCTGCCTCCACTGTACTGGGACTGTCAAGGTCAAAAAATCCCATCTTAACCCCAAACAGGATCTCATAGGGAGTCCGGCCCCCCAGGGATTTTCTATGCAGATTATTTAGGGCTCTCCGGACCCCATACAGGTGGTGAACCCAACTGCAACCTGAACCTAGTACTCTAGCTGTTAAAGACTGCTTTAAGTCCTGGTCCTTCCTCTCCACTGCCACGTTTCTCTTGGGATGATATGGTGAGGAGTACTGCACAGTCACACTCAATTTTCCTATGATATCTCTGTAAGCCCTGGAGGCGAATGCCGGACCCTAGTCCAAATGGAATGTGGCTACTGCGTATGTCCTGATAAAGACTTGCAAGTCCTTTATAGCAGTTTTAGTGTCAGCCGATCGCTGTGGCCTTACCCGTAGGAATCGAGAGCAGGAATTCACTGCTACCATGATGAACTAGTAAGACCCGTCTGAGTGTAAGGGTCCCCAGTGGTCCAAATAGACACAAGCCAGAGGCTTGTCAGAGATCAATAGAGGTGTCTGAGGTGGGCGAGCTATGGTTCAAACATTCAAATGCTGGCAGATGTCACATTTAAGGACAAAGTACTTGGTCTGTTTGTAGACCAGGCCACAAATAGCGTTGCTCCAATAGTGAAATTGTAGCCGCCACCCCTGCGTGAGCAGATGCTAACCCTTATGTGCTGCTAGGATCAGTCCTAACCTGCGATCTGAATTAGGTATTACTCAATCCCACACTCCGGGAATATGATTAAATGCAATGCTCTGCACACTTAACTTGTGGGAGAATTTAGTTGGAAATCCTTTTGGCAAGAGGGTGCCATCGCATGCAGCCTTGACAGCTGTAAGGACGTGTCTATCTATCCTCATACTAGAGAGAGTAATTGCAGTGACCACAGAAGTTTGCGTTGCTTTTGTGGCTTTGTCAGCCATTGAATTCCCTGCAACATGTATTTCTACATGCTAATGACTCAGTGTATGAATCACATGAGTACATGGCAAACATGCTTTCAGTTTGGCCTCATGTCCCCAAAGCATCTTTTGCTTTATTGCGCACCCTTTGAAATCTCTGAGTACATTATGGCTCCAGTATTGTAAGTACTCATTGTAATACTGGACACAATAATACGAATCACAAACAATGAGTGTAGGGAATCCAGGATCTGTATTTTCAAGTGCTAGAAGTAGAGCTTCCAGTTCAGCCAGCAGTGCAGTGCAATCACCAAGTGACTCTGTGATGTTTTATGGGGTTGAAATTCTCCATCCTGCATTCTCCCCTTTCCTGCTACACAAGCAGCAGAGTATTGGTGTTGTGTCCCTATTACAGGCTGAGGAGAAAAATCATTGTAGATTATGTAATCATACTGGTCTAGAGACATAACTTAATTGGGAAGAGGATATTCGTGTTCATATTGGAGATATGCTTTTCTTTGTAATGTAGAGTCAAATATGGAATCTATATCTGTTGCTGTGAGTGAGTTGGCCCTTGTATCCATCTGGGATGTAAAGCTTTCACATTTGGAATGCTAGCCTTTGTAACTGCCTCTAAGGTTGGAACGGAGTCATGACAATTATTTATTTACCCTGAGCCAAGGATATTTCTTTCACTACAACAGTCTGTACTGCTTGCAGGATATTTTCTGTTGGTGAAAAACACATTTCTGCATTTGTATATAAATACATTATTTATAAATATGATTTATATTCAATAGGTGCAGTATCTCCTTCATTGAACGTGACATAGGTGTACCTGGATGCACCTGCAATTATGCAGATCATCAAATTTGTGTATGTGTTTGGAAGCTAGTATGTCAGCTTGTACTGAACATAGAATTTGTGTGTGTTCAGATGTCCAATGAGTGCATGCAAAGTCTGGACGAATCAAGTTGTAGATCAGTTTTACCCATTGTGCCTAATCTGGTATGTAAACTTTGCCAAAATTCAGGAAACCCAATATTTATTGGAGTTTCTTCAATGAGGTTGGTGTTTGTAACAGTGCACAATTTTTGATTTTTTGAAATTAAATTTATAGCCCATGTGAGCAAATCCCAAAACTATGCGATCCACTCTAACCAAGCGAGTTGACAGGTCATCACCTGTAAAGTATATATCAACATAGGCCAATGCCTGATCATCACAGTCTTCTAAGAGTTCTGTTACACGGGCTAAACACAGCACTGGGATATTTATACCCTTGTGGCAATTGACAGAACTGTTTTTAATAACTTAGAGCTGTGAAGGCAGTCAAGTACCTGCTTTCAAGCACTATATTTTGGCAGAAAAATCAATTTGATATGTCTAATATGGTCTTGTATTTGTTACACACTGTATTGTTTATTAGTGCCACATTGTGCGTGTTTTGTACCACAAATGTGTGTGTAGCAGTGCTCCAGAGTTTGTAATCTAAGACTAAACAATATGAATGATCTGGTTTAATTACTAGAAACAAAGGATAATTAATTGGTGAGGTGCAACTTTTTATTGTACCTTGTTTCCCAAGTTGAATGAGTATTTCTCTAACTTGTTTTTTAGCTTCATGTTTAATGGGGTATGATCATTGTGGTTGTGGGTGTGACCTCAATGGTATGACCTGATAAGGGGATCTGTCATCCCAACCCACGTAGTTGTGATATAATGAAGGAGCTTGTGCTTAGGCCCCTTTCTTGGTATATGTATGTTTAACTGATTCTGGAATGAGGTCGGAAAAAGAAGGTGAAATTACCCTTTCTCCCCGTGGGCACTCCATAACAATCTTTGGTGGCCAATCCTTTTCATCCATGAGAATGTCATAGCCGAATGACATGTTCTCCCAAAAAAAAACATTTTTGGGACATGGTATATCCACCTCTATCTGCAGTTGCTATTCATATAATTGACTAGAGACCCTCAGGGCCTGATTTAGATCTTGGTGGTAACAGTCCTGATGTCACTTTTTTGATAGACTCACCACCTGCATACTTGGCGGTCCACCTACTTGATTTAGATGTTGGCGGGACTATGGAACAAGACCGCCAGAGTCCATCAGACTCTGCCATTAATTCTTACCCGCATCGACGGTGTCATAGGTGGAAGTGGCTGTCGGCAAGAGTCCAGCCAAGATGACCCCCGAGTTAATCATGGTATGGCTTTCCGTTGAGGCAACTATGGCGGGAATACCTCTACCTGAGCTGGTGGAATCAAAGGAAATGAGGTACGAACTTACCTTGTTTACTGTTTTGCGCTTATGTTTCTGTCTTGAACCCCATCATACAGGTCTCTTCATTACAGCTCCAACTCCACCACTACACCAAATGACTACGTGGTCACCGGGATCTAAGATAAGCAACTTTTACAATTGTCTTACTATGAATCATGTGTTGAGAATTGCTGTGGCCTCATGCATTTTTGCATTGCTCTTACATACAATTTTGGCTTATGTTTAATGCAGTATACACACATGTATTGACATCTAAAAAAATGTGTTGTGGTGCTTGGGGGTGTTGTGCTTGTGGTGCCTGTGGGCGTGCATTAAATATTGTGTGTATGTTATTAGTATGGCATGCATTATGTACCAAAAAGGGCATAATACATTACCTAAATATGTTTTTGAAGCAAATACAACATATATGTGTAGTGAAACGAAAATAAGTTGTATTTACCAGTCCCCACTCCACCACAGACTCACTCCATCAGCAAACTGCAGCTAGGATACCACCTGTATAATGGGAACATCTAAATCGGCCAGGCGGAATACTGCCGGCCTGGAGCCACCCGAGCCAGCATACATCTAAATACAGCGGGTTGGACTCACTCAACTCAACGAAGTACTTGAAACCACCACCACGGAGGGATGGCGGGAGTACTGCCAAGATCTAAATCAGGCCCTCAGTCTTCGGTCTAGTGTTTCCACCTGGACGTATTCACCCGTTGCTACTGCCACCAGGCACTCCATAAGATTCCTGCAAACAATGGTGATTTTTGCCGTACTGTCCAGCATGGTCAGAGCCCACTCTCCGTTCAGAAGCAGTGTCCTCAATATCCGGGGCATGCTTGACTTCGATGCCAACGACCTTCTTCTTTATGAATTGAGGTTTGGACTGTGTAGGTTTGTCTTCCTTTTTTATTATGAACCCAGAAGAGCATTGTGAGTCTTTCTTCAGTTTCACATACTCCTCTGATCTGCGCTCTGGCCGTCCTCCTCTCTCAGAGTGTTTTTCAGATGACTTCTGAAAGAAACGAGAAGGACGCGTATCAGCATTGTGATACCTATCAGGTGTTTTAATTGTATCCTGGTTTCACAGATTGTAGCGCTTGTCTGAAGACTGCTGTCAAGGAGATCCACTTCATGTTTTAGTCTTTTATTTATTTTTCTTATTATCCCACTTCTCCTTAGAAGACTTGGGTGACTGCTTCGAGGAATCCTTTTTAGAATTACCCTTCATCTGTGGTTTACTAAATATGGCTCCCAAATTATCTATATCTATTGTCGCATAGGTTTCCTCAATAATTTTAGGTAGTTCAAACTACTGGTCTCCCTGGGCAACCTGCATGAGCTGCTGGCGTATAGCCAATGCCACTACTTCCCCTTTATATTGCTTAGTATGATTGAGAATACTGCTGCAAAATTGCCCATCAGTTTCATCCCCAATACCAGGGCATGGACTGCCATCTACTGATTCTGAATCTGTTTAAGCACCTCTGGGAAAACAACTAATTACGGTGTACCGTGTGGTCTGGTAAATACTACAGCAAAGACTGTGCCCCAAGTGGTGCAGTCTTCTATGGGGGAGCCATCCCCATTGGCAAGCATACTGTGAGATTACTATGTTTTTCTTGTGGTCCTGTGTTGGGAAACACTGCTTCAAGCAAATTTGCTTTTTGTTCAATCCAAAACGAAATCTCTTCATGTCTGGCAGGAACCGTAATCAGGACTGCATTAATGGTCACTGGACTAATTCCAGGCATAGCCAATTGTGGTAGTGCAGCTTGAACAGCTCTTGCTGTCATTATTCACATCACATATTGTGTCAAACATCTATAAATTTTGACAAGACCTGTGTATACTGTACGTAGCCTCTGCTCCTGACAGATTTGCTATTTTGGATAGGGTGTGTAACTGGCTAAGACTGGCCGTGTCGCTCCATCATTGACGAGGGGACCTAGTCTAATATAATTTCTTATATGTGGTAGGGCACTTTCAAACCAATTTTGGTGTTCTTGAAATGTTAATAGTACTTCTAGTACTTAATAAGCTGTGTAGTTGTGAGGAACTGCCGCTACGGTTTAAACATGAAAATGTCTTGATTGTGCATTTACTGCTGGGAAAGTGACCTATAAACAAAATACATCTGTCATGTATGCTTCGTGGGCCTCTACCATGAAGGTCATGTCTCCTCCCGTAATGAGGAACTCATGTTGTTGTAACATCTGTGTTACTATATCTGCAGTTCACCAATACGTTAACTGATACTGCGTTAGACATTCGAATATGTGGAATTCAGAGAGGGTACCCTTTTTAAAGGTTCAAGCTTGAACAACCTTTAGCCAATCCCTACCCAGCGTAGGAGGATGTTTCCCTGACATCTCAGACGTCTCCAGTAAGTTGGTAAAGTTGGTAGTTAGGGACTTTGGGTACACATCAGAAAACTACTGAATGATCAAGCTAGAACGTTGTCGACGTCATGCCATACGGTTCATACTTTCTCAGTAAAGCTGTGAGCTACTTGGTCAACATAAATGTCCTGCAAGGTAATGGGTGGAATGTGCAACTTCAGAACATGACAACCCTGACTCCCCAAGGAAATTGTGGAAACAGATCTAGAACCCTTTCGTTTGGTAACTCATGCATACCCAGAGAGATCCACGAGAAATACACAACATGGCATTTCAATATTTATTGAAGCAATATGAGTCTTGTGTAAAATACGGGCACTGCAATTATTAATAGAAGTAAAGACAAACAGTGTAATCAGCATTATGAGAATGGCAAAGAAAATTATAATTTCAATCATTATGCTGTTACATAGAATATATGCTCACATAGGATTACTGTAATATTTTGTGCTCCTAGCTAGCGCTACCTATCCGAGTGTGTGAATCTGTCAGAATTACCTGTGGGTAAATGTCATCAGGGAGCCCTACTTGGTGGAGAGCTGGGCATCATCCCTTTTAAGAGATTAACAGGAATCAGCGGGGCTGGAATTCTGGCATGGGGTGACCTCAAAAGTGTCAGAGAAATGCCCCTCTAACTAGGCAAAGAAGTTTATATAATGAACTGCACCCATGTTGCCATGCTGAAGGCCCAGTCAGGCTGTAATTATTGATTATATCCGGACAAAGCTGTCGCAAAGCGAACAATAACAAAGAACATCATTTTGTGCAGTGAACTTTAGCTTTTGTACTGAATGTTCAAGGCTCTCTCTCTCTCTCTCTCTCTCTCTCTCTCTCTCTCTCTATATATATATATATATATATATATATATATATATATATATATATATATATATATATACACACATATATATATATATATATATATGTATACATATATATATATATATGTATATGTATATATATATATATATACCCACCCTAAACCCTAAAATTACCCTTGTCACCCAAAAACCCATACCCACCCTAAACCCTAAAATTGCCCTTGCCACCCAAAAACCCATACCCACCCTAAATCCTAAAATTACCCTTACCACCCAAAAACCCATTCTCACCTGAAATCCTAAATATACTGTTGCTACCCAAAAACCCACCCTAAACCCTAAATTTGCCCTTGCCACCCCAAAACCCATACCCACTTGAAAGCCTAAATTTGCCCTTGCCACCCAAAAACCTATATTCACCCTAAACCCTAAAATAACTTTTGCCACCCAAAACCCTATGACCATGTTAAACCCTAAAATTACCCTTGCCACCCAAAAACCCATACCTACCCTTAACCCTAACATTTTATTTGCCACCCTAAAACCCATACCCACTCTAAACCCTAAAATTACCCTTGCTGCTCAAAAAAAATACCCACCCTAAAATTACCCATGGCATCCCAAAAACCTATACCCACTCTAAACCTTAAAATTATCCTTGCCACCCACAAACCCATAACCAGCCTTAACCCTAATTTTACAATTGTCTCACAAAAACCCATACCTACCCTTTACTCTAAAATTACCCTTAACACCCAAAAACCTATACCCACCCTAAACCCGCAAAATTAATTTGCCACCTTAAAACCCATGCCCATCCTAAACCCTAAAATTACCCATGCCACCCAAAAACCCACACTAAAATTACCATTGCCACGTAAAACCTATACCCACCCTAAACCTTAAAATTACCCTTGCCACCTAAAAACCCATATCCACCCTAAACCCTAAAATTACCCATCCCACCCCAAAACCCATACCCACTTAAAACTTAAAATTACCCTTGCCACCAAAACCCATATCCACCCTAAACCCTAAAGTTAACCTTGCTGGCCTGTACCGCTCACGCTCTGCCCCCCTCTGTGCACTATTCCCACACCCCACCCTTATAGACACTTACCATGAGGGCCCCATCATGCCCCAGGCCATGCTCAGCTACCCATTTGGAGATCCCACCCATGGCAGCCGCCCATCGTGACCTACATTCCCTGCATATCCTTTCCTGGAGCGGTGTTGGGCTCCTGAACAAGGTGAAGCATGCTGCGGTCCTGAGAACCTCCACTCGCTCCAGACCTTGGGTGCTCATGTTGCAAAGACCCATTTGCTGGGTGATTGTTCCCCATTCTTCACCAGATAGAGATATGACAGAGTTTACCATGCAGGCTTCACACAGGGATCTCAGGGAGGAGCGATCCTCCGTCGATCTTTCCCGTTTGTTCTGAGCCAAATAATCTGTGATCCTCAGCGACGTTTTCTGGCCCTTTCGGGTGCAGTGTGAGGAGGTGAATCTCAACCTGGTCACAGCCTACATGCCTCTAGCGGTCCTTGATCCCTCTCTCCTCGACCTCAGAAACTTGGTATCTTCTCTACCCCAGGGTGTCGCCGTGGTGGGAGAGGATTTGAAAGCAGTCATGAACCCTGAATGGGATGCGTCCGACATCCCCTCCCCTCAACGGATTGGATCTGCTAAGAAGCTCACACCCTGGGCCTCCCGTCTGGGACTCTGCGACATCTGGAGAATGTGGCACCCCCGTCTACACCAATACACAAACACATCTGCTGCCCACCATACTTAATCACGAATGGATATGCTGTTTATGACCGACCCCGATTGCAGACAGATAGCAGATCTTCACACGCTTGCCTGGGGTCTCTCAGACCATTCCCCGCTACTGCTAGACATAGGATGTCCCACTGCGCCCTTTGCTCCATTTGGTGCCTAAATACCTGGTTTTTACAGGATAGGGATTGCAAAAGAATGAAGGGTCGTGACCTCGGTGGACACACTTTGGGCAGTCATAAAGGCGACAATTAGAGGCGTCACTAAGGGCTATGTTAAAAAATAGTACCAAACCAGAGACGATCATCTCGCTCACCTGGAGGCCCACGCAGTACTCCTGGAGGGAGACGGGGGCGTTGTGGCGGGAGATACCCAGGCCCGCCAGCTCGACCTCATTCGCGAAGAAATCCGCCACATTTCCCTAAAATCGGCCAAGCAAATGTGGAGAGCCTCCTCAGCACAGGTATATGGGTGGGGAGACAAAAATGGAAAGCTCCTCTACTGGCTAGCAACCCACCCCCCTCACCAATCGGATTATCCCTGAAATAGTTGACATGGATGGCAATGCGCACCGGGCGCCAGAGGCGATCGCCCAGGCCTTTGCATCCCACTACAAGCAGCTCTACTCTAGAAGTTAGACCCCAGTCGCAAACCTCAGTTCAAACTTTTTGCAGGACTTTCCACTTGCCAGTCTATCGTCATTGGAGTCCCGATCTCTGGATCAGCCCCTAACTATGAATGAGATAGACCAGGCCATCTCGTCACTCGCTACGAACAAAACCCCGGGCCCCGATGGATACCCAGTGGAATACTATCTGGCCTTTAGGGCGCTTCTGACTCCTCACCTTCATGACCTATACGCAGAGGCGGTGGAGAGAGGAGGTTTCATGCGTGACATTGATGTAGCGACGATAGTGGTTAATCATCACCAGGCTACACACATGTACATCAAGGAGTGGTAAACAGGTTTGTGGGGTTGATAGTCGAAGCATGATCTGTATTATCTATCTGTAATTGTGGTACTAATGTAGTCCTGTCTTTATAATTTCTGTGTAAAACCCAATAAAATGTGAGTATTAAAAAAAAAATTACCCTTGCCACCCTAAAACCCATACCCGGAGGAGCCTAATGCGAGACCAAGATGGCCGCGTAAGAGCTCGGCTCCGCCGACCTCCTTTCTCCAGCCCTATCATCCTGCCGAAAATCCTGCGCCCTAGCCCCACCCCCGGAGCAAGGAGCAAAAGTGACGACCCCGGACGCTTTTCCGGTCCGCCTGCGGCATCCGGTGCCGGAGCTTTGTCGTCTGGTGGTTTGAGGCCTTTACTCATCAGAAGCCAGGACACGAGTATATGCGGAGCCCGGCACCGAGTTGATCAAGATCGGGGCCCACTCCAGATGTTACCGGTGCAGCCCCGTGAAAGACTTGGGACTCCACCTGGGACTGTGTGTGGGCCCTCCGGAGGAAGTATGGAAAGGGGGAGACGGCAGTAGTCTGGAGCGATTTAACCCAGCAGCCCTGTGGAGTGTGAGAGCGGGGCGCGCCGGCTAATTGAAGAGGCGCAGAGCTCCGAGGCGGCGACTCGTGGAGTGAGGGGTGGCTGAGCAGCGACAGGAAGCCTAGAGTACGTCCCTAGAGGTCGCTGCTTGGGGAAACTGGCCCCCTCGGGCAATTGTGCCTGCCCTACGCCGCATGAGAAGACCGGGCGATATGAACAAAGGGTGGAGGAGGAACGCCCACTACCCAAACATTGCGGGGAAGGTATGGACGCCCACCGTTGGAGGAGGGCTTTATGAGGACTAGATGAGGTCCGGCCCCGGAGGTGCCCTGATTGATTCAACTTGTCCAGGCTGCAGCAAGTGCGGGGTGCAGTAGATTTCTTCTCAGGCCGCGACTCGGGTGCGGCCCCCCACGGACCCTCCGCGCCGACTGAGGGTGAAAGGTGGAGCGACGATCTAATGCAGGGACAGTAGTCTATCCGTAGCAGGGCGGCCTGGCCTCAGCTGGGATTTTTCTGTCCTACGACAAGGTATGTGAGTCCGGCTGCCAACATTGAGGGCGGGGGTGTGGGCGTCAGGGACTCGCGCTCTCTCCTTTGGGCAATTGGAGGGCCGGCGACTGTGGTGGCTGCCCCACCTGCGGTCTGGCCGAGAGAC
This sequence comes from Lissotriton vulgaris, assembly GCF_964263255.1. Taxonomy (NCBI): domain Eukaryota; kingdom Metazoa; phylum Chordata; class Amphibia; order Caudata; family Salamandridae; genus Lissotriton; species Lissotriton vulgaris. The sequence continues at coordinate 279,304,169 of NC_141693.1, forward strand.
CCGTGGATTGCATCGTGGTGCTTTCTGAGAACACGATGGCGCAGTGGCAGGTGACGGAGTGCCCGTGGGATGCGCGGGGAGCCTTGAGATCCTGGGTAAAAATCTGTGCCCAATATCCGATTGTCAGGAAGTAACAGAGTCGAGATGGCGACAAAGCCGGAAACCGATAAACCGCTCTCTAAATCTTCCAAGGGGTTCAGAAACGTCCAAACAAATAAGCTAGCTCGCTATACCATGCCAAAAGGGTCCCCAGCGGAAATGAAGAGGGCCCCGTCGATGAGGGGGGGAGACGGAACGGTCACTCCCACTGTGCCAACTTTGACGGATCTTATGGCAGCCATAAACGGTGTCCAGGCGTCCTCGGGCCAGAAAATGGAAGCCCTAGATAACAAGCTGGACATGGTCACGATCGAGGTGGGATTGATACGCGCGGATCTAACTAAAGCAAGCGAGAAAGTTAAATCACTTGAAATCAAGACGGCCAGCCTGACCGATGATGTCGCATTGCTACAGCAGGAGGTTAGAGACCTGAAGACCTCAAGAACCCTCACAGATCGCAAGCTTGATGCGTATGAGGAGAGGGCCAGGCGCAACAACATTCGCATCCTTGGAGTGGCTAAAAAATCAGAGGGCCAAACTCAGATCTGATTGTCGAAGACATTGTCCTCAACCACCTCAAGCCCAAGGGACTGAGCAACTTTTTCACAGTCGAGCGCGCGCACAGGGTACCGGGAGAAGGCCCAGGCCTGGAGCACCCCCACGCCCAATGATTGCAAGGGTCCTGAATTACAGAGACAGGGATGTGATCTTTTAGGCGGCACGAGCAGGGTCCCCCTTGCGATTTGAAAACACGACGCTCTCCTTTTTCCCTCACTTTACTCCAATGGTACAGAAACAATGACAGAGCTTCCGGCCGGTGAAGAAGAAGCTTAGGGATAAGGGTCTGAAGTATGCTATGATGTTCCCGGCCCGCCTGCGGGTGGAACTTAATGGAAGGCCTGGTTCTTTGATAACCCTGAGGTGGTATCGGACTGGTTGGAGGGTGTACATCCGAACGAGCCGGAAGATCGGGACTAAGGTGGCACGGATGAATGACTGGAACACGTATAAAGAAGGCCATGGGTTCTAGAGTGTCGAATTGTACGGAAGGGGGGAGGGTGTTTACATGGCACAACATGTCTAGAGAGGCTGGGGGGTGGGGGGCTCCTGGTCCTCCTTCCCTTTTTCTACTTTTAGTTAGTTTGCAGCTTAGTGTTTGGGCGACAGGCACACTGCTAGTTGGGGATGGGCGTTAGCCAAATGCAGTGGTGCAGGGAGGGGGGTTGAGAGTGAAGGTTTTTTTTTTTAATTGGGTTTGTATTGTTTGCTATTATATTCGCAATTCGTTTTACTTTTTTTATGGCATCTAGTGACATAGCTAGGATTGATCTGCTTTCTCACCGCTACAATATCTGTTGTTAGAAGGGGATCAGGCATAAATGTCCTCAGCTGGAATGTGAATGGACTAGGGGATAAAATTAAAAGAGGGATGGTAGGCCAATTGATTAAAAGACATGCCCCGGATGTGGTATTGCTGCAGGAGACACATCTTGTCGGTAATCGTTGCATGGCCTTGCACAGGGGGGGATTTAAATTAGTGGCTCATGCCGGATTCACTACGGTGTCCAGAAGGATGGGTATCTTGACGAGAAACTCCTTTCCCCTGACCATCCAGGCTATGTGGGCTGATCAGCGTGGGAGGTATATTGGCGTGTCGGGGTTGTGGGAGGGGAGGACTATCACTTTTATGTCTGTTTATGTTCCACCAGGCCTGCAGACTGACACTTTCCGGGACTTGGGGGCAATTTTCCTAACTCTGCCTGTGGGTTTACTGGTGATGGGTGGGGATTTCAACACGGTTGTAGATGGCGAGGTAGATAGACACCTAGCCCGAATACTGAAGCCGTCCCAGGGGTGGCTCCCTGACTTCTTAGAAACAACAGGGCTCGCCGATGGTTGGAAGTTGAAAAACCCGAGTGGGGTACACCACACACACGCCTCTGCTGCACACCACACCCTATCTAGAATAGACTATGTACTGATACCTGCGGCTTATGCGGCCTCGGTCCTGGAGGCGCGGCACTTGGGTAGAGGAATCTCTAATCACTCGCCGGTTTGGCTCCGGGTAGAGGTTGGTCAACCTGATGTGAGCAGAATTGCCCCTGTAAATGCATGGCACCTTAGAGATCCCGCTACCAAGAAAGAGGTCATAACGAGCACGGAGAGGTACTTTCAGGAAAACTCAGGATCTGTCAACTCGGCATTGACCCTATGGGAGGCCTATAAGACAGTGATTCGAGGGGAGGTCTTATCATTAGTGGCGGGGAAAAAGAGGAAGAGTCAGGCTGAAGTTGACCGGGTGGAGGCGGAAGTGACCAAGATGGAGATCAAGGTGTCCAAGGATGCGACCACCGAGGGTACGCACCGATTGAAACTCCTCCAAGATAAATACCGGGGATTAGCTAGGGATAGGGCCACAGTATAACACACTGACACCCAGTGCAGGATATATGAACAAGGTGACAAAGCTGGTAAACTGATTGCTTGGCTTGAGAGAGAGGAATGGGCGTCGAGGCTAGTGCCTGAGTTGCTGAAAGCGACGCAGATAGTATCACTGCCCCCAACGTATAGCAAATGAGTTAGCTGAGCTTTATTGTTCAATATATACGTCTGCAGGAACATATACGGAGGAAGACAATGCAGCCATGATACACGACATTCGTATGCCCATACTATCGAAAGAGGATCGGAACTACTTAGATTCCCTCTCACAAATGATGAAGTGGCAATGGCTGTTAGAAGCGTACACTCCGGGAAGGCCACCAGCCCAAACGGGATCCCTATAGAGCTGTATAAATTAAGTGCTAACAGGCTTGCTCTGTTTCTTCGCGCCATGTTTGAAGAGATTAAAGACAGGGGGCAGCTTCCCTATGACCAGCGAGTAGCTAATATTGTTGTTATCCACCAAGCGGGAAAACCCAGAGCACACTGCTCCTCCTACAGGCCCATTTCGTTATCAAATGCTGAGCCTAAGATACTGGCGAAGCTCCTCGCAACAAGACTAACTAAAGTTGTCACCACTCTGATACACCCGGATCAATCCGGCTTTATGCCACATCGTAACACGGCCGTTAACCTGCAGAGGCTGCACGGGATATTAGGGCGTGCCCTAAAATTACACGAGCCGGCAGTGTTGGTGTCATTGGATGCCACCATGGCATTTGACAGAGTCGATTGGCCCTACTTGTTCGCAGTTTTGGGAAAGATGAGCGTTGGCCCTGAGTTCATCACCTGGGTCCGTCTCCTGTATCCACTCCCCAGGGTTGTCGTGAACAATCGAAAATCCACAGACTTTTCCCTGGTCAGAGGCATGAGGCAGGGATGTCCCCTGTCCCCTCTTCTTTTTGCCCTGGCTCTCGAGCCATTGGAGGCGTGGGTCCGTTGGGACCAGTCCATTAGAGGGCTGCAGTGGACACCGGACTGGGACGACAAGATCTCGCTGTACGTGGACGATATCCTGCTTTACCTCACCACTCCCAGGGAATCTCTGATCTGTTTTCTTGATGTGCTTACCATATTTGGGCGGTATTCCGGATTCGCAACCAACTGGTCGAAGTCAGTGCTTTTTGTTCTCAGTGGGGACCCTCCTGTGGTCCCAAACTCCTGCCCTTTACAAATTGAACTGGTGGGATTCCGTTACCTCGGCATCTACGTGACACTAGACTTGTAACTGTGATATGCCGATAATTTGGGACCCCACTGATCCGGCTTAGGAGAGATGTGACAAGGTGGAAGGCGTTACCGCTCTCCCTTTTGGGGAGGGCGGTGCTCTTCAAGACGATGGCCCTTCCCCGATTCCTGTATGCTCTCCAAAATGCAATGGACCCGGTTCCATCATCCTACTTTAAGGAGATCAAGACCCTTCAACGGCAGCTACTGTGGGATGACAAACCTCGCATTGCCTTCGCTAAGCTTTCTCTCCCCTGGTATGATGGGGGATCGGCTTTCCTGATCTGCGGAAATACTACTGGGCCTCCCAACTAGCGGAGGTGAACCACGCAGTTTACGGGTCTCCCGGAGACCCTGGATATGTGATGGATTGTGGACAAGTGCCTGGGGGTGACTTTACGAGGGCGTTATATGCCAGGGCCTGCCGATTTCCCCTCGCCGGACCATCGGCCCACGCAGTACATGTGTGGCACGCAGCGACCCGACATCTTAAGTGGGATGGAAAGGTCACCCTTGCGACCCCATTATGGAACTCGGAGAAACTGGGCAGCCTGTGGAAGGCAAAGGGTTTCGACAAGTGGGATCTCATCGGGATCTCCCAGATCAAGGATGTCTGGGGTAGGGACGTAGTTCTTACATTCGACGTCCCTCAAGAAAAGTATCATCTACAGGAGAGGGAGCACTACCAATACCTTCAAGTTAGATGTGCTCTGCTTGCACATATTCCCAGAGGCACCGAGCTTCCGGACGCTTCCCCCCTGGAAGATCGAGTGTTGGATGGGAACCTCCCGGAAAAGACCATCTCGTTGATTCACAAAAATCTTATCAATAATATGGGAGACCCAATGGCAGCCATTAGGACACAATGGGTGGCTGATGACTTGGAATTAGACGATGAGGACTGGAGGGAGGCAGTCTCTTCCCCTAAGGTAGTGGCTATTCAAATGAGATTTAGACTGGTGCAATTAAAGATTCTCCACAGGTCTTATGTTACGGGGCCCCGGCTGGTGCACATGGGTCAGTGGAGAATGGGGCGTGCCGGAGGGCTTATGGAGTACCCGGAACTTTCATGCATATTTTGTGGCATTGTGTTGACATACAGGAATATTGGGTGAAAATTCATGAAAGGATGCGAGAGGTGTTGGGGACAGAGATTCCACAGGAGGCTCGAAGGTGTGTCTTAAATGTCTGGGAGCCTACAGATTTGAGTGCCTACGAGAGACAGTGGGGGACCTTGGCATGTATGATTGCTAAGCATAATATTGCTCAGTTATGGGGTGCCAGCCAGTCACCCCAGATTGGGAGGTGGATGGAGGACCTGGGCTGGTGCATGTACAGGGAAAGATCGGTCTGCGTTGAGAGGGGCTGTCTTGCGAAGTGGGGGAAGATTTGGGGAGCCTGGAATAGCTATCGGGGGGATATTTGTGCTCCACCAGTCGCTCAAGACGAAGCAGTAAACGCCAGTCCCTAAGATCCCCAAATGCGATTCTGTATGTATTATTTTGTAATTTGGTGATGTATATATGACAAATGTAGATATATGTCGCCTGATGCCTTTTGCTTTTTGGTTTTGTTAATAAAAAGATATTTAAAAATACATAAATAACATACCCACCCTAAACATACCCTTGCCATCCAAAAACCCATACCCACCCAAAGCCCTAAAATTAGTGTTGCCACCCAAAACCCATACCCACCATATACCAGAAAATTACTCTTGCCACGCCAAATCCACACCCATTGGTCGCCTGTAGGACATAATTAGGACCTAGTTTCAATAGGAAAAGCGTTTTTTGACTTGGCAATAACTTTGCCGTCGTTTGACCAATCGTCATGAAATGTTCCTAAATAAGTGATAATGTAGATTCTGTGTATCATGGAAAGTTTGGGGGTGATCCGTACAGTGGGGACTGAGAAATTGGGGCACAAAATAAGGGTGCATTTCTAAAGTTAATTCCCATGGAAACCTTTAGCCACACCTATAGCCCAAACAGCTGAACGGACTCACAACAAATTTTGCAGGGAGGTAGATATTGGTTTAAGAAAGTGCCTTTTGGCTATTTGGTGTAAATCCATTTAGTTTAGTTTAGAAAATGATAGTGATATCTCTGGTTGATTAATTGCGAATGCACACACCAAAGTGAATGCTCTGATTGGCTGGACGCAACCTGAACAGAAAGGTGCAGCCACCATTTTATCATCTGAAATGGGTGTATTAGTAACACAAGTTATGGGTTCAAAATAGATTTTTTTTAATCGTGTACGATATTCCCAACAACGCCATGACCACCAGTGTGGCTTCACCATGTACTGTCGCGGGGACGCCGTGAAAACCAACATCGTTGCGAATACTGGAAAAAAAATATATATATATATATTTTACCGCTCCACTTCTCCTTTACATCAGATTTGCATACTTCAGGAAAAAAGGCCCTCCCGGGGGTCGTTTGAGTGTTTATTGACACAAAACAAACACAGCAACAAACAGACGTGTTTCGGTATAAACCTTCTACGTTTACCGAAGCGGCGTTCAGACACGTATTTAAACACACATTTGTTCAACAGAAATCAACAAGGGACACTCGCAACTCGCCACTGCCCCCGCAAAATGAGCGCCATCTTAGAATGTCAAAAATACGACAGGCAAGATAATCATGCAGCATCATATATCAGCCTCGGTCAGTGACCTCAATGATCACTACTCTGCTACAATGTCAAACATCTTGGATGTCCTAGCCCCTCTTAAACTAAAAAGATCTCAAGCCAGAGATAGAAGCCCATGGTTCACTGGCTCCCTCAATGATGAGAGAAGATCGCTCCGGCAATATGAAAGAATCTGGAGACAGCACCCTTCGACAGCTCACCTAAAACTTCTTCGCCAGGCCAGAAACATCTACAACAAGAACATCCTCAACTCAAAAAAAGAATTCTTCAGAGCGGAACTAGGAAATGCCCAGAACAGACCTCGCAAACTCTTTGAGATGGTCAAACTCCAATCTAGCAAACTGTCCAAAACAGCGAAAGAAAACCCCAAGTCTCTCATCTCCTCCGAGGTTTTCTCTTAATTTTTCGCAAACAAAATCAAAACCTTAGATACTGAACTCAAGGCCACCTCCTTGCCTCCTCCGAACTTTGACCAATTTCCAACATTACGCTCCTGGCTAAAGTGTTGGAAAAGTTTGTACAAATACAGCTAAGTCACCACATCAACAACTTCCATCTACTCGATGACTGCCAATCAGGCTTCCGACCGGGGCACAGCACCAAAACCACCATTCTCCACATCGTTGATGACGCTCTTCAAACCCTTGACCAAGACAAAACCTGTCTCCTGATCCTCCTTGATCTATCATCGGCCTTCGAAACGGTCAACCATGAGATGCTACTCGAACGCCTCAAACTCAGGATGGGATTAGATGGCACAGTCCTCGACTGGTTTAGTTCCTATCTCCATAATCGATCTCAGAGATTCCTAGTCAATGGCGAACTGTCCGCTCCCTCCGTGGTCACGGTGGGAGTCCCTCAGGGATCAACATTGTGCCCCACCCTTTTCAATCTCTATCTGGAACCCCTTGCCGAAGTCCTGCGCACTGCAAATATCTCCTTCCATATGTACGCTGATGACACTCAAACTACATAAAAATCTCATCTCTTGCAGAGATCCTCACCCTGAATGAGGCCCTGAAGCTGACCATCAGATGGCTCTCCTCCAATCAACTTAAACTCAATGCTGAGAAAACTGAGTTCCTTCTAATCTCCCCGCCCAAGAACAACCCTGATATCCAGACAAGGATTAAAGCCATCACAGCCTTAAACTGTTCCCCGACCATTGTGAATTCAGCCAAATCGCTGGGAATTACCTTGGACTATAACCTAAATATGAGAGACCACATCAACACAATTTATTTATTTATTTATTATCTTTATTTATTTATTATTATTATTTTATTATTACCCACCCCATTTTATTATCACCCACAAAGCCTTGCACTCCTCCTCACCTGTCGAATAAACTGAAACTCTCTGGAGGCTCTAGACCATCTCGGAATGCGGAAAATCTTCTGCTTGAACCCCCCACTTTCAAGAAGGAAAGATCGATGGCCCAATCCTTTTCAGGCAACGCAGTGAGAATCTGGAACTCTCTCCCGCCTCAGCTCCGGACTTCCTCGTCCTCTCAGGCCTTCAAACGGGACCTTAAAGTTCTCCTCCTCCTAAGACACCTCCAAGTCTAACTCACACCCTTGCCTTCGTTTGAAGGAAGACCTCCCATTACTAGAAAGTCTTTTGGCTAGGAGTATGGTCTTCCTCCCCAGTGTGTTCTGGTAGTTTAAATGTTTAGTAATATCCCAAAACTTGTGTATGGTACCCTTTTGGAACTTGCACATGTCACTTTTGTTTTATAACACACTGTTTGCTAGCTCACACATTTTGTTTGGTTTAGATACTTGCACAAGTGCCTCCATTGCCTACGTAACGTTTGTTCTTGTGATGGAGTGTCTGCCTTTTATTGCAGTATTATTCTTCGACTTGTTTTTTGTACATCTTTGTAACCTGCACCCATTTCACTTTTTTCTCCTGTAATGCACCGATTGCTACCTCATGTATTTTGGTTGCTCACTAGTGTCACTTTTGATCCATGTAACTTATTGTTTGCATTTGTATTTTGTTCCTGTATATCATTATTGGTCCTTATGTGAAGCGCTCTGACACCTTCGGGTAAAGTCGGTTTTCCCACAGCCACCTGAGAGACTATTGCCTATTCCTGCGTCCTTGTACATTACTCTCTTGTTTATTGTAATATTTTTGTCCTGCTATTTAGATTATCCTATCCCTCAATGTACAGTACCTGTATGCTACCCTGTCCCACCCATGACTCCCTGATTCTGTAAGCTCTCCTACGTACTAATTTTTCCTGTTTTTGTTTGTTATTTCCTGCCGTAAACTTGTATTACTCTATTGAATCTGTAAAGCACTCTTATACCCTCACGGGTCATGTTCGCACTCTATAAAACCTTAAAATAAATAAATATTAGATGAAAGATATTTAGTACTCAATCCTGCCCTGTATGGGCTTGCAACAAAAGGTGAAAACAAATCAACCGAGTCATTACTCATAATCCAGTGTCTAGTATGGGCCTTATACACATACTAGTATCTACATATCTACAAGAAAAAGGGGAGAATAGAATGGAAAAAATATAGAAAATCAAAAAGAAGAGAAGAAGAAGAAAACAAGAAAAGACGGAGAGAAAAAGAATCAATTCAATCATTCACAGAAGTTCATTCAAGATTAGTATACAGAAGTATAAGGTATGCACAGAGAGATATAGGTGAGCAAGATAGTAGGCATCTGGACATTAAAGAAACAAAGTTCATCAGAAGTTTCATCCTTTTCAAAATCAGTCCAAATGCTAAAATACTTTTACCTCCTCTAACAGGTTCCTCTACTGACCAACGATACAATACAGTCAATCTCCCAGATGGATGGCCAATTCCTCACTACAATTGAGTCCCAATTGAGTCTTGGTTTGCAGATCAATAATGTATCTCGACTCCAATCCACGGAGCCGCAACAGCCTATCCCCGCCTCTAGGATTACTGGGTACATGATCTAACCCAAAATAGCTTAGTATATCCCTGTTGCACTGATGTATTTTGTCAAAATGGCGTGCAACAGGGTAAGTTTCATCTCCCTTGGCAATGGCCCGCATATGTTCTAATATTCTAATTTCCATAGGGTGGATGGTGCTCCCTACATAATGTAGGCCACATGGACATGTGAGGCAATAAACACTGTAAGGAGTAATGCAGGTAAGAAACCTTCTAATGGTCCTCCGTACTCCTACATTAGGAATTTTGTAAGTAAGGACTCTCTTACTGGTCTTGCAGGCCTTAAATTTCCCACACGGGAAAAACCCTTGTAAAGGACAAAAGGCCGATTTGGGGGGTATCAGTTAAATAACTGTGTACTAGGTCATTTTTTATTGACCTTGCCTTCCTAAAAGTTATTAAAGGATTAGGAGGAAGATCAGTGCCCAGAACCTCATCTGTCTGTAGTATGTGCCAACTTTTTCATAAGATCTTCTTCAAGTGTGTAGCACTGTTCGAGAATGAGGTGATGAGGCAAAATGTCCCCCCACGTTTCAGTGAGTCCTCCCTGCTAGTATCCTTCGTCTTCAACAGGCTTTCTCTTTTGAGGATATTAGCCATATTGCATGTTTTATTCAAGATTTCCTGACTGTAGCCTCGTGCCTTGAAACATTGCATACTGGCCCTGGCTGCAATCTGGAACTCCCTATCATCAGAACATTTACGTTTAAATTAGGACATTGGTTGAAATCAAGTGTATAATTCGTGGTGTCAGAGGCAATTGTTATTTGTTACATTTTACCCTGATTCCAGCCTCTGATTACCTTAACAGAATCAATCCCCTGATTGCTTGCCTGTCTATAAAATGATGCCACCCAACAATGTTCTCAGTCCATTCTTTGTTTGCCACCCCCCCGGCCACCTGCCTCTCCCACCAGCCAACGAACAAGTTCACATAGCTGGGGCCGAAGCAGGTACCCATTGCTGTACCAGACATCTGTCTGTACAGCTGTGTCTGAAAGAGAAAAATGTTATGTGACAAACAAAATTTTACAAACTCCAAAACCATCACACTATGTTCCGTATACTTCAAAGGGCGTTTGTCCAAAAAGATATTCATGGCTAGAAGACCATCTTCGTGCTTAATCGAAGTATACACCCTTCCACCCAATGCAGTGAAGCCAATTTGTCCAACAAATCTGTGGTATCGCGAATATATGATTTTAAAATCTTCACATGAGGTAGGAGAAAGAAATCGACATAGATGGACAGATGCTCGGTAAAGCTCCCCTGCGGTGCCACAATCGGTCTCCCCGGTGGTGCTGCTCTATTCTTATGCACCTTCGGCAAATGGTAGAAGGAAGGAATGGTAGGGTTCAAGCGTCTCAAAAATAGGAACTCATCAATATCCACCAATCCTTTGTTATGCTATTTGGATATGATCAAGTGATATTCTCCAATACTTTGTTGGTATTCTTTAGCAGTTATAGGTAAGTAGGTATACAAATTATTTAGTTGGCGGAACACCTCTCCATCATAGTTCTTCTTTGTCTGGAGGACAATATTTCCGCCCTTGTCTGCAGGCTTATATACAACCCCTTCATCTTTGCCCAGATTAATAAGAGCCAGCTGTTGCTTCTCAGAGAAGTTCCCATTAGTGGATTTTATGTATTTCTGTTTGCGTATGAATTGGATCAAGTCCTTGACAACTGCATCCGCAAAAATATCAATATCATCCACTGTCATCTGAGGATGAAATTTCGATACAGGTTTGAAGGGAGTAAGGCCACCAACTTGTTCAATACCTGTGATACATAGCTGTTGAGACCTGCCAATGGAAGTTAATTGGTCCTCAGTTCTCAGTTCTTCAAGTATCATAATGGCATCTAAATCATTCCCTGCCAGGAGATCAGTTTCAAGGACAGCAGTACCTTTCTTAGTCCTTTACCAATCTGTGGTTTAGTTTTATAATAATTATGAAGCTTTAACTTCCGTGTAAATTTAAATAAATCTATCCGTGTTTGAGTAAATTCCATGTCTCTTTGAAGGCAAAAGGTCAATCCCAACTTGAGAACCGACTCCTCAGTACTAGTAAGTTGTTTATCCGTCAGGATAATGATGGTAAGATTATCTTCCATTATTGACGTTTCTTGTTTAACCCTTCTTGCTTCTCGTTGCAGGAGGCGAGATGTTGTCTCTTACAGCCCCCCTTGCCCCTCCTTGTCTTCCTCTTCCTGACTTCTCCGGTGGCTTTCCCGCACCCCCTCTCTGCCATGATTGGTGGATCAGTTTGAATACCTCGCGAAAAGGGGTATGGACACGGGCAGATCTCAAGGCACCTCTGTTTTCGTCTTCAGAAGATTCGTTTTCAGTAACTTCTGATTCCGAGGTAACTGCCACCTCCGTCATTTCTGTTGACACTTGTGCCATGGATTTACCTTTGCTTAACAACTCCTTTTGCGGGTTGTCATATTTCTTTGCGAAGGTTAAAACCCTCCCTTGGGCATAGTCTGCCTCGTCACAATCGAATTTACTTTGTTTTCGTAGTTTTATTTTTTGTTCATAAGCCTTGAGACGTTTCTTCATTTGATCCTTAAACTCTACAATCTTTGCTTGATCCTCCTCCTTCTTTAATTCTTCCTCCAACACTTCAATGTCATGTAGCGCCTTGTCACGGTCGCTCCATGCAAATTTCACCAGGATACGCAGACTTCCTTGGCATGATGCTGCGGTATGTTCTGCCCTTTCGTCCAATAACAATGGATCTGGCAATTCATAGGCCGGCACAGTGTAGATCCTGAGACCTCTCGGAACCCTGTTCACCTCAATATAATTTTGAAGTGAGGTCCCATCCCACCATTTTCTAATTTCGCACTTGTACAGCCGTTCGAGCGCAATACACTTTGTGGTTACACTGGTCTTGATCGGCCCTCCTGACTCCTGATGAATAGTCCCTCTTTCTTCCTTGCTTTTAAACATGTTTGAGGCCGCCTCCCGGCGCTCTGATTTACAAAACATGCTAATATACAGTTACTCGTAGCTTAGATGCCACCAATTCTCGCGTTGTTACCCCCTCGCCTTGCCCGAGTGAAACAGTCAGTAAAGTAAGCACGCCTGCCGGCGTCTTACCGGGACTTTTCCGCTGCTCCTCACTGCGGATATGTACTCCTTCCAGCACACCTTATCCCTCAATAGTTTTCCGTTCCACTCGACCGGTGCTTCGCCAAATTCAATCTCAGCTCCAGAAACACCAGAGCGAAGCACCCGCCTGCGAGTGCTTCGCTCTGGTGTTTCTGGAGCTGAGATATATTTGTACACACTCATGTATGCACTCACAAACTCACTGACCACTTCTACACCCATTCACATACCTACTCACATTTGAGATGTCATTAGTGATGTCACTGACCAAGTCATGAATAATGTAATATGTGAGGTCATAAGCAGTGCATTGCGGGAGTTATAGTTAGGTCAGCTAACCATAACTGCTGAATTTCTCTGGTTTTGTACAAGTGAAATATTAGCCTAATTATAAGGTCCCTGTAACCTTTTGTTTTTTGTGTGAATATATATATAAAGGAAGAACTTTGAGGCTTTGAGGCGGGTAAACTCGGGAACCACAGCGCCAATCCACACACCCGAAACATTGTTGTAATCCACAGGGTGTGCAGATGGACATAGCCTATATAAAGTTAAAAAATACGTTATATTAAAAAAATTTACATTATAAAAAAGTAGTCCCCTCGAAGTAGCGCCGGCTGCGACCTGCGTGCTGACGTCAGGAGCGTGGGGAGGTGCGGCGTCCAGGAACGCGAGGAGGAGCGGCGGACATGGCGCGGGGGAGGAGCGGTGACGAGCGGCGGACAGGGCGCGGCGGAGGAGGTGAGGAGCAGTGGACCGGCGGGAGGAGCGATGACCAGCGGCGAGGAGCGGTGAACTGAGGAGCGGTGGCTAAGGTAAGCGGGCAGGCGGGGGACGGGGACTTATACCAAAACAGAAGGAGGAGAGGTGAACTCTTAGGAGCGGCGGCTGAGGTAAGGCTCCGGGAGACAATGTCGGGCAGGCGGGGGTCGGGGCAGGCGGGGGACGGAGCGGCCGGCGGCCCGGGCTGCTGGGCAATGTCGGGGCAGGCGGGAGTCGGGGAAGCCTGATTGCTCCCGGACAAGGTCAGGACGGGCTGCTAGTATATATATATATATATATATATATATACACACACATATATATATATATATATATATATATATATATATATATATATATATATATATATATATATACACTGACGAATTGAAAGTACGGATGAGGGCTCGTGGGTATTCTGACCAGATTTTTAACCAGGCTCTAGCAAAGGCTGAAAAACTGTCTAGAGCCAGGTTACTGGTTAATAAAAATAGTATGCCCACCAATGAAAGTGAAACAGATGACATAGAGTGTCCAAGAGTCATCACAGACTACAGTAGCCAGGAAAATAAAATCAGACAGATCATAAACAAACACTGGTCTACTATTCAAACTGACACTGTTTTGGGATGCATGCTACCTGATAAACCCCTGGTTACGTTCAGACGAGCACAAAATATGGGCGCAATTCTTGATCAAAGTAGCCCTGAATTGCAACAAAAGCCCAATTGGTTAATATCAGCAGGTTTTCGAAAGTGCACCTCTTGCAGAGCGTGCAAGTTCGGAATCAATAACACCCACTACAGAACACCGTTTTCTGCTGCTGATATTCCGATCAAAGGTAGCCACACTTGCAAAACTGAATATGCTGTGTACATCCTGACGTGTACTTGTGGCCTTAACTATATTGGCAGTACAAAACAGCAAGTGCACGTCAGGATATTGCAGCATATCAGAGCTATCCTTCATAGTGACCAGGCATATCCGGTGGCTCGCCATTTTGAGAGCACACATAATAAAGACCTTAACTGTCTCTCTTATTATGTGATAGCTTCTGTCCCAAAACCTAGAAGAGGAGGCAACAGGGAGCTCAAGTTAAGGAGATTAGAGTCAAGTTTGATCCTTGAATTTGATAGCAAATGGCCGAATGGCCTTAACAACACAGAGGATCTACGCCACTTTTTATAATTACTTGCTCTAAACATCTGCCAACTGTAACTATTACAAATCATCTAGGCTTCCTGTCAACACCTTTACAGCCCCCTAGATAAGTCAGGATCCCTGTGATCTAGGGTGGCAATCTGTTTTCACGGATTCACCTTGTAAATATCTTGTTCATATATGTACTCAAAGTGGCTGGTCAAGTTCCTTGTCAGCCACTTTCCTATATTTTGCTCTACTTCCTCCAAATGTGTATATATACATATTTTTTCACTGGGTTTTAGGTATTTCTTCATGTACCTTAGATGTGAGAACTGGTTTTAACACTTATTTATACATGTGGTGTCTTTTTCTATATCTTTTAAAATGATGATTTATTTATACTGGTATTAATAGGTTTTATGTATGAGTTTACTCAGGCTAATAATAAGGAAATTAATTTATATTTCCTTCGTGTCTAGATTAACATACATATACCACGTACACAGATTTTTATCATCATAAGCTCTCAGCACTTTGTTTCCCTCTTCTTGGGATTAATTTTCCCTCTATTGGCACTTATGCACTTTATTATCTCCATGAATTGTAGACTGCGATTCAATGTCACATTAGAATTTGCACTTTCACCACTTGTCCCGTTACCCTATCAGTTTAAGGTCGCGATATTTTGCACAATTTTTTGAATATATTGTGTACAACTGAAATAATTGATATCCATTTAATTGTTCCATACAAACTGCATAATTTTGCACATTTGCTATATTTGCACAGGCCTTTGCTAAGATTTGCACAGGGATTTATCCCATAAAGCTTTCATCATCATTGCGTAATTTTGCACATGTGTTATTGCTTATATAGGCATCTGTTATAATTTGCACAGGGATTCATCCCAAACCATTTAGGAAAGCGGATTATACATGGTTACAATGTCTTGATGCTTATTGCGTAATTTTGCACATAGGCCAGTGCTTGTTTTGGGATTTATCCAGAAATATCAAAATAATCTATGCAATTCTCATGTTTAGGAAAATATGTGAACAATTAACTAACAGCAAACATAATTTATTTTTATGATTTTGCCATCGCACTGTCATATTATAAACCAACTATGTACAAACTCTTTTGTTTATGTCTATGATCATGTGACCTGAGAGAGAAATGGCGGGGAGGCGGGCTTGCACTGCATTATAAAAATGAAAAAATGACGTTGAATCGATGCATGTGAACAAGGGCTTTGGAAGCCCGAAACGCGTCTTGCCCTCGCTGTTTTCAACCCTTGGACAATAAATCATCTGTGTATCCAGTTCGTGGTCCGTCTCCTTATTGCCTGGAGGGTTCTGATTCTCACAAGAACCAGTAGTGGCTGTTTTTGGAGTTTGCGCTGATATATATATATATATATATATATATATATATATATATATATATATATATATATATATATATATATATATGTGTGTGTGTGTATATATGTATATGTTTTTCAAACTCCTTCCGGAAACTCAAAAGTGAAGACTCACGGCTCGGGCACAGACTCGAGGTATAGTGAAAAAAGGATTTTTATTCTTTAAATGACATGGTACACATGACACGTTTCGCCCGCCCACCTGCGCCCTTATTCACATAACGCGCTACGTATAAATGGCAAGTTTATATAGGGTACATAATTGTTACACTAACGTCATTTGAATCATTCTTTTGCACAGGTGAGATAATTTTTGCCATTCCCTAGATCAATAACCACATGCTAGACTACAAACACCATTCTTCAATTAGACATAGAAGACATATGCATTTATATATTCATAAGTTCAGCGCAAATGTTATGTTATGTTATTCATATTTTTAAAGCGCAAATTGCTACCCGAAGGTGTCCTGGCGCTATCTACAGCCTCCCCCAACGAGGTCTGACCTATGAGCCTCGACTTAGACGCCAAAAAGCCACGTTTATAAGGCTTTCCTAAGTGCCAAAAGATCGGAACAGTTTCTAAGATGGAGTGGGAGGGCATTCCATGCCCTGGCTGCACCTGCCAAGAAGCTCCATACCTTCCCAGCTAGTTTTTTTGAGATAGGGACTGTTACCAATTTTGCTCCTGAGGAGCGAAGTGGTCTGTTGGGAACATACCACTGAAACTGCTGCTTAAGATACTCTGGACCGGTGCCCTGAAGAGCTTTGTAAACTGTGCAGAGCGACTTAAACTGCACCCGTATTTTAACGGGTAGCCAGTGAAGTCTTCTGATATCCCCGGACACCAAGGCAAATTTAGCCGTTCCAGTAAGCAGTCTGGCGGCTGAGTTTTGTAAAAGTTGGAGTCAATGCAACAGTCGCTCCTGAATATTAAGGTAGAGGCTGTTGCAATAGTCCATCCTCGACATGGTTAGTGCAGTCACTACAGTGCGTTGATTTTCCTTAGGACGAAACTGTAGGATTTTCTTGCAAGTTCTAAGAGCAAATGTAGTGGCCGAGACAACTGAATTAACTTGGTCCTCAAGGTTAAGTTTGTCATCAATCAGCACTCCCAAATTTTTTACTTTCCTGGTAGGGATCGGCAGCACACCCAGCGAATCTGGCCACCAGCTTGGGGTCCAGAATTTTGGATCATTACCAAACAGAATGACCTCTGTCTCACCGGAATTGAGTTTTAAACAGTTTAGTGACATACAGTTGCCCACTGCTTCCATGCAATCATGAAATCATTTTGCAGTACCTGTCTCTTGACCTGGGGACAGGGACACCAAAATCTGCTTGTCATCTGCATACGATGTCAAGGCAAATCCAAAGGATCTGATCAAGGGGGCCAACGAAGATACATACACGTTAAAAAGCATAGGGCTAAGAGAAGAACCCAGAGGTACTTCGCAAGGCAGTGAGAATGGTTTAGAACAGAATGTGCCAAGTTACACTGTTTGCGTTCTGTCTGAGAGAAAGGACTTTAGGAGTTCCCAAGCTTTACCTAGTATTCCACATTCCCACAACCGGTCCATCAGCAAGTCATGATAAAAAGTATCAAAGGTTGCTGACAGGTCCAACATGATCATTGCAGCTTTTCCTCCCTGATCCAAATTAAATTTATATAATAATATACACCTAGCTACCATTGTTGAAAAGTAATCGATCTAAGGAGACAGTATAAAATGACCTTCTTCATTGTACTTAGAATGCATATTATAATTGATTGCTGCCTAAATGCAACATTTGAACAAAATATATGTACACATATAGCAACTCTATACATACGTGGATATGTTTAGGTGCATTGTATTTTTCTACGCTGACTTAGGACAACCAGATGGTGTATAAGTGAGTTCATATATGAAAAGCTGAGTCTATATACAAATACAGACCAAGGGAAGTGTGTATGTTATGTTATGTTAAATATTTTGTAAAGCGCGAATGTTCCCAGCAAATGGGCATCCTGGCGCTGACAGCAGTAAGAGACAAAAACGGGGTTGAGGCAGGACGGACTACAACTGAGGAAAAAAGTTGTGTTTTAACTGTCTTCCTGAAAGCTAGGTAGTTGTTCAGGCTGCTGATCTGAACGGGGAGCGAGTTCCAGAGTAGAACCGTCAGATTGCGGAAAGCGCGTCACCCAGCACGTGCCCTCCTTACACGGGGGATCACTACCAAGTTTTGCCCCAGGGAACGGAGCTGCCGTCTTGGTACATATGGCAGTAATAAATCAGCCAGGATTCCTGGAGTGGACAATTTCAGGATCTTTAAGTCCAAGCAGAGAGCCTTGAACTCAATCTGCCTGGCCACCGGCAACCAGTGAAGTCGGTCAATCTCATCCGGAGACCAAGGAGGGTCCTGGCGGCCACGTTTTGAACCCACTGAAGTCTCACAATTTCAGCCTTGTTAGACCCTAGATATAGCGAGTTGGCATAGTCCAGCCTTGACAAGATCGAGGACTGGATTATGATTTGCCATGTGGGTGCGTCAAAAAAAACCAGTAAAGGTTTGAGCCCCCGCAGAAGCCCGAAGCATGTTGCAGCCACCTTCTTTGTTTGGACTTGGAAATTGAGGCTGAGTCCATCCATACCCCTAAATTCTTTACCACCTGCTTGGGGGGGCGTCACAGAGGGTTTCAGGCCACCAGTGCTCGCTCCAAAGCTCGGGTCGTTCCCTACCACCAACACCTCTGATTTGTTGGCATTGAGTTGGAGGCAGTTGGTGGTCATCCACCCTGCGACGGCAGCAAGATCGCTCCAAACCGTAGGGGCGCTTCGCGTGGGGTCGTCCGAGAGAGCCACCACAAACTGTGGATCATTGGCGTAGGCAACCATACTTAACCCTCTACTCTTGGCTACCAACGCAAGCGGTTGGACGTACAGGTTGAACAATAGTGGGCTCAAGGAGGAGCCCTGGGGCACCCCTTGTTTGATGGTATGAACACCGAAGCTGAAGGGGGGGCAGTCACCTGAAACTTCCTCCCTGCAAGAAACGAAGAGAGACAATAAAGAGCTTGGCCCACTATGCCTGCCTCCCCCAGACATTGCAACAAGATGGAATGAGGAACCGTATCAAATGCCCCACTAAGGCCCAGTAATATCAGTACCGAATTGCGCCCGGCATCTAGTGCAGTCTGAGCATGTTCAATCACAGCCAGAAGCGCTGACTCCGTGCTATGACCAGGATGGAAACCATTCTGGGAGGGGTTTAAGATGTTGTTAGTGTTCAGGAAATCTGTTAATAAGGAATTCATGTAGCCCTCGGTGATCTTAGACGCCCATGGTAGGAGGGAAATAGGGCAAAAATTCTCTGGTTTAGATGCATCCAGGGTGGGTTTTTTGAGCAGAGGTACCACCTTGGCGTGCTTCCATGCACTGGGAACTACCGCCGTGGCAAGAGATCTATTAATCACCTGGCCCAGCGGTGCTAGAAGAGCTGGCAGGATTTTCCTGAATTTATTGGGCTTCAGAGGGTCGGCCTCAGAGCCTGATTTGATTTTGATGCACAGTAAGAGCAGCTGCTCTTGAGAGATAGGGGGAAAGGCTGCAAGGGTGTGGGTGGTGCAAGGAATAGGTCCAGCACATATGCCCGTTTGGACCGGCGGGAACGATTCATAGGTATTTTCCACCTTCCTAATGAAGAAGGTAGCCAGGTCTTCACACTGCTGTTCCGACTTCATTTGGGGTGTCTTAGATAGGAGTTTTGGGGTTTGAGGTCTGTGAGTATTGAAAAGATATTTTTTGCATGATTGCAGCTCTCTTGGTTTTTCTGAGCCTAGAAAGCTGCCCGTTCAGATTGAATGGCCCTCTGATAGGTTTTAATAGCAGCCAGATAATTCCCCTTTGCGACAGGGTCGAAGTCAAGTCTCCTGATTTGCTCTAGCCTTTTGCAAGCCTTGCGCATGGTCCCCAATGAGTCATTGTACCACACGCTAGATTTAGATTTGTGGTTCTTAGACCACCTGGCTGGGATCAGTGCATCCAGAGGCTGAAGAATCCAGTCACAGAGCATTGTGTTAGCAACCTCCGGGTCAGCCGGCAAACGGGGGATGTTAGTGGAAAGAAAGACACCAAGTTGGTCCCTGTTTAGTTTGTGCCAAGGGCGCTTGAGAGAGGATTTCTGTCCCATTTTCCGGAGGGGTGTGACACCCTGGAGAGACATGGAGACGAGGAAGTGGTCGGTCCAACACATCGGAATGGGGGTATGAACTGTGAGAGAGGAAAAGTTAGTGAAGATCGGGTCCAGCAAATAGCCAGCGGAGTGGGTGCGTCCTGCAACCATTTGGGTTAACTGGCAGGCCGAGAGGTCTGCGACAAAATTAACTGTTAGTGCTAAGTGTGCAGGGTGTGAAGTACAAAGTGCTGATGAGACTGTGATATATATATATATATATATATATATATATATATATATATATATATATATATATATATATATATATATAAATATAAAGGTTAGTTTGTACAAAGTGACAGGTGCTAAAAGGTAGCAAGGTACTAATACAAAATATATACATCACGAGGCATACAAGCAGCGCGGTGTGTCTCTCTCAGTGTCCGAATGTACAAGTCATACGTGAAAGAAATATGTCTCTGTCTCAATACATTTAATCATACTCACGTTCACGGGCAGTAATCCCCCAGATATGTGGGTTATGTAACTACATGTAAAATGTACATATCAAAGGTAGGTATAAATATGCAGAATGCAGAAAGTGGGCACCATAGATATAGTGTGAACTGAAATCACCCACTGTAGTGTTTGCATGGATATATACATACTGTGGCGGACCGGGGATCTGATGAGAGAGAACGACACTGAGGAATAAACCCATAGAAAGATAGAAGAGTTAGAAAAGACAGAAGAGATAAGGGGGCGGGAAGGGATAGAGGCGTGTCTGCAGGGTGGTGTATAAAGGGGCGATGCCTCGGACCATCTCTCAGCAATCCATCTGTGTGGGGCTTACTGGAGGTGCCTGGTGGGCTAGTTGGTCCCCACGGACCCTCAGGAGGCAAGGGGACGTCATGTCCCAACCAAGAGCGCGCCAGGAGGCGTGTTTGCAGAGTGTTTGACAAAGGGGCTGGTCTATGGCCACCTATCAGCAATCCCACTATCTGGGGCATACTGGAGGTATCAGGTAGGCTTGTTGGCCCCTAAGGACCCCAGCAGCGAAGGAGACTTTAATCCCCATCCAAGAGCGCGCCAGGGAGTGTGTTTGCAGAGTTGTGGGGAAAGGTGGCATGGCATGCTTTGACAACTTAGCAATCTCGCTGTGTGGGACTTACTGGAGGTAATAGGAGGGGTAGTTGGCCCCAAGGTTGTCCTTGGGGGCAACTTACCTCTACTAAGTCCCAGACTGTCGGATTACTAAGAGGTCTTCGAAGGCCACAGCACCCCTTTCTCCACCACTCTGCAAACGCGCCTCCTGACACAGAACTGGTTGGGGGATGAAGTCCACTTTCCTCCTCAGGAACTTTGGGGGCCAAGAAGCCCTCCTTGTACCACCTGTAAGCCCTATGCAGCGGAATTCCTGAGCGCTGTTCGGAGGCCCAGCCCTCTTTCTGCACCACTCTGCAAACAAGACTACCAGTTAAAGAAGCATTTGTAATGTAACAGGTCTCGCATTTGCGAGAGTTAGAGCTATTGGTGTTGTAAATGTAAAAGATTTTTACTAATGTTTTTGGGTGTAGAGTCGATGTACATTGTGTGTAGTGGAATTATGTGGTATGTTGTGCAGTGAAATTATGTGAATAGAAAGTATGTGGTATTTAGTGTATAGGAATTATTTGGAGTGGGATTATGTGTTTTGGAGAATAAGTATGTGGTATTGGAGTCTGTGTTGTGGAGTGGTAACCTCAGGTTTAGTCTTCCTCATTTCCATAGAAGCTAAACCATAAACTCAATGAGACACAAAAAAAAGGAACCACTGAGGAGCACTTCTGGACCTAGTTGGAGGTATGACCAGGGCCACTGGAATAATGTGACTGTTCGGCTGCACCAATTTTCAGATAACTAAAGATTTTCCGCATTTTCCAAATATTCCATCATCTGCTGTCTAATCTGCAGATTTGAACCAAAAAAAGCCTTGTTTCTAGCTCAAACGGCTCAAATGTTCCCAAAAATGCAGCGTCATGTGATAAAGCGTGGTGGAAGGCCCTTTGTAAAGCTGGAATGGTCATGTGTTACTTATTGCTAAATGTAGGTGTTAAATTTGAACTAATGGTGCACAAACCTCTCTTCTTTCTTGCCTCTCTTGCCTCTTTCTGCACTTTTCGTGCCCCTTTCTGCACCTCACTTGCCTCTTTCAGCACCTCTGTTGCTTTTTTATGCCGATCTTTAGCCTCATTCTGTACTTCTCTTGCCCATTTCTGCACCTCTCGTATTTTTCTGCACCTCACTTGCCTCTTTCTGCACTTCTCTTGCTTCTTTCAACACCATTCTTGCCTCTTTCTGGTCCTCTCTTGCCTCTTTGTGCATTTCTCTTGCCTGTCTGTGTACTTCCCTTGCCTCTTTCTGTACCTCTCTTGCCTCTTTCTGCACCTCACTCTCTTCCTTCTGCACCTCTCTTGCCTTTTATGCACTTCTCTTGCCTATTTCTGCACTTGTCAAGCCTCTTTCTGTACCCCTCTTGCCTCTCTGCACCTCAAGTGCCTCTTTCTGCACTTCTCTTGTCTCTTTCTACATTTATCTTGCCTCTTTCTATACCTCTCTTGCCTCTTTCTGCACCTTACTTTCTACGTTCTGCTCTTCTCTTGCCTCTTTCTGAACTTCACTCTCTTTTTTCTGTACCTCTCTTGTCTCTTTCTGCACTTCTCTTGCCTCTTTCTGCACTTATCGAGCCTCTTTCAGCTCTCTTGCCTCTTTCTGCTCCTCAAGTGCCTCTTTCTGCACTTCTCTTGCCTCTTTATACCTTCTCTTGCCTCTTTCTATACCTCTCTTGACTCCTTCACCTCACTTGCTACTTTCTGCTTTTCTCTTGCCTCTTTCTAAGCCTCACTCTCTTCTTTCTGTATCTCTCCTACCTCTTTTTGCACCTTACTTGATTCTTTCACCTCTATTACCTTTTTCTGCAACTCTGTTGCTTCCTTCTGCACTTCTCTTGCATCTTTCTGCACCCTTCTTGTCTCTTTCAGCACCTCTGTTGCTTTTTCCTGCACTTTTCTTCCATCTTTCTGTACCCCTCTTGCCCCTTCCTGTATCCATCTTGCCTATTGAGTACCTCTCCTTCCTTTTTCTGCACCTCTTATGTAAATTTCTGTATCCCTCTTGCCACTTTCTGCACCCCTGTTCCCGCTTTCTGCACCTTTCCTGCCTGTTTCTGCACCCTCTTGCCTCTTTGTACACCTCTCTTTCCTATTTCCGCACCTCTCTTGCCGTTTTCTGCAGTTTTCTTGCCTCTTTCTGTACCTCTTTTGCTTCTTTCTGCACTTCTCTTGCCTCTTTCGGTATCCCTCTTGCCTTTCTCTACACCTCTGTTGAATCTTTCTGCGCTGCTCTTGCTTCTTTCTGCACTTCTTTTGCAAATTTCTGTATCCCTCTTGTCTCTTTCTGGACTTCTGTTCCCTCTTTCTGTACCTTTCCTCACTGTTTCTGCACATCTCTTGCCTCTTTCTGCACCTCTGTTGCTTCTTTCTGCACTTTTCTTGCCTCTTTCTGCACCCCACTTGCCTATTTGTGAACCTCTCAATCCTCTTTCTGCACCTCTCTTGCCTTTTTCTGTTACCTTGCCTCTTTCTGTACCTCCTTTGCTTCTTTCAGCACTTCTTGAGCCTCTTTCTGCACATCTCGTGCCTCTTTCTGCACCTCTGTTGGCTCATTCTGCACTGCTCTTGCTTCTTTCTGCACATCTGTTGCAAATGTATGCATTGCTTTTGCCTCATTCAGCACCCCTCCTTTGTCTTTCTGCACCTCTCTTGCCTCTGTCTGAACACCTGTTCCCTTTTTCTGCACTCCCTTTGCCTGTTTCTGCAACTCTCTTGCCTCTTTCTGCAACTCTTTTGCCTCCTTCTGCATCTCTGTTGCTTCTTTTTGCACTTCTCTTGCCTCTTTCTGTACCCCTCTAGCCTCTTTCTGCACCCTGTTGGTTCTTTCTGCACTGCTCTTGCTTCTTTCTGTACCTCTCTTACTTCTTTCTGCACCCATCTTGCCTCTTTTTGCACCCCTCCTCCCTCTTTGTCATGACTAATTGTAATTGTAATTGTAAAATAGTTTTTATAGAGCGCATGCTATCGCTCCACGGAGCATCTTGGCGCTGTAAAAACCGTAGCCTAGAATGGTGGGCCGGAAATACTACTCACATCACTTTCAAAGTACCTGAAGGTTTATTTGAGCCTAGACTAACTGTTTACTAGCCGTGTCTGGTAGATTAAAAATCCAGGTTTTCAGGGCTTTCCTGAATTCGATTTCAGTGGGGATTTGCCGTAGGCTTTGTGGGAGTTTATTCCAGGCTTTAGTACCAAGGACGGCAAGAGATCTTCCTCCTTTGGTGGCTAGTCTAAATCTGGGGACTGTTAGGAGACACATGTCTGATGACCTCAAGTTCCGACTTGGTATGTACGGCTTGAACCGTGGGAGCAGATATTTAGGCCCTTTTTTGTGGTATGCTCTAAAAGTAATTACCAGTATCTTAAAGAGCACTCGCTTGTGTATGGGGAGCCAGTGTAACTGCTTTAAGGCAGCAGAAGCAGAAGATCTCCTTGGAAGATTAAGCACCAGGCGTGCAGCAGCATTTTGGACAACCTGCAACCTGTGCAGGGTAGATCTATTCACTCCTGCATATATGCTGTTGCAGTAGTCTAAACGTGATGAAATTAGTGCCACTGCAACTGTCTTCTTTGCTTCCAAAGGGATGAAGTTGAAAAACTTTCGAAGACCACGTATGATGTTGAAACACGATCCTGCCACTGCATTCACTTGTTGTTTAAAACAGAGTTTTTCATCAAATCTGACTCCCAGGTTACGTGCGGATAGTACTGTTTTTGGCGGGATTTCCTCATTTGGGGGCCACCATAGCTGGGGGGAGAACAGATTTTGGGGACCCACAGGGAGAATTTCAGTCTTGCCCGTGTTGCATTTCAGATGGTTAGTCTTCATCCAGTTAAAGGTAGCGGTGAGGCACTGATCAGAAATAGGCACAGAGAACAGGAACATACATTGCATGAATGGCATTTACAGTAGACTACATCTCCCATAATCCTTAGGGAGAGGCAATCAGAGCACCTGACTGAAAATACATAAGCCCCACCCTTGCATTTACACGGGGCTTGTCACTCAAGAAACCTGCTATCCTGGAGGAGATCGAGCCCCGTTTTCCTCACCTTGTTTGTATCGAGCAGCGTCAGCCTGAAGACAGCTGCCATCCATCTGCCCGCATTTGGTGGTGGAGCGGCGCTCTGCCTGAGAAATCTCTACGCCGCCCAGTGGAGATAACATCCTGCTTCCTCCTAGGCAACGCCTTGTCCGAGGTGGGTCTGCTCTTCATCGCGGAACTCCACATTTAGCTTTCGCCCTGATGGCGCTTTGCCTGAGGTGTCTCTGCACCGCATCATGGAACCCCCATTCCACTCTCCCTTTTTAAAAGTGCGTTCTTGCCTATGAACTTGAAGAACTTCCGTATCAGAGAGAGCTTAACCGAGTAGCGTTTCATACGCTAACTCGGCAGGGATCACACCGACATTTCGTGTAACAGCCTTTGGGTCACGCTGCGTACACGCATATCATTTTCTTTCCAGTCATTGCTTCCATTAATCCTATTTTCACGGCTTAGCGTTGGGAAGCAAATGAATGCTACAGTTTCTTTTCTTTTTACATATCTCTGACTACAAAAAGAATTAGCGCTAAGGAGCGCTCTTGAAATGTTTTTATGCACAGACTCTTCAGTAACAAGCCTTGGCAAATGCAGATGCCTGGGAGAGACTAGAGGATTGCATAGAATGTGCATAAAGACAACCCATGGATTGTATAACAGTCAACACGGAGAGAAATATCTTCATCCAGATAAGTGCCGCATTTGTTCTGGACTAGACTGCTGCCATTCATTTTTTCTTTATTTATTTTTTCCTTTTTTGCATGTTTACTTTGAGAGAGTGCAGCTGTTGATTAAATGAGTACTTACACATAGGGTGAGTGCTGGGGGTTATAAGCATGGGAGGGGGGCCTTCTTATGTATGTCTTGTGTTTCACTTACAGGGCTGATGGAGTGGAGTGCAGGTGAGTGAGGTTCACAGCACCTGACGACATCCCTTATCAATGCCAGACAGCTGCAACTTTTTGTTTTGTTTGTCCCTTTATTCCCTTTCCCCCATGGTGGTATTATCCCAGGAGTGTTAGATATTACTCTGGGGTATTTCCATTTCGGTGGAAGAGAATACTTAGCATCATCATTGTTCCCGCTGTATCCGGCTACAAAGGCTAGTGGAACCTTTCTCTGTCTGATAGAGTGACAAGCCTATGGTTTAATACAGACTGAACAATGGATACCAACACTGTGCTTACATCAGTGTTGGAAACAATAACAGCTCCAAGAATGGAGGTGGATGCCTTCAGGGGTGAAAACCAAGAGTTGCGAAATGAAATGAGCCCCATGAGACGTGAAGTTGTGGGGGTGTCTCGCTCTAGTCCCACTGATTCTCGGGGGCTCAGTATATTAGAAATTGGACACACCCCCCCAGTCTATCATGACACAGGAGCAGGGCAATCGACGCAAGCAGCGGGTGGGAGCACAGGTCCTTCTACCATTCAAGTCATACAACCTGCACAGTTACCCTTAGCTCCTCCAGAAAGATTCTTTGGGGATCCTAAGAAGTTTGGTATATTTCTAGGGCAGTGCAAACTATACTTCATGTGTAAACCAGCCGTATTTCCTAATGACCAAACCAAAACCGCCTTTGTAATGTCCTATCTTGGGGGTAACGCAGCTAGCTGGACTTTTCCCCTCATAGAAAGAGACGACCCTGCCTTGCGTAATTTCGACTCCTTTTGTGAGGAAATGCGCAAGTTATTCGATAGTAAGGCACACCAACTCTCCTTGGACAGAGAATTAATCACACTTAAAAAAGGTAATCAAGATTTGCTGTCCTACTTTACCACCTTCATTCGACTCATAGACGAAACCAACTGGTCCATGGAGAAAAGAGCCTCCCTATACTATCAAGGATTACGTAGTGAGTTGAAAGACGTCCTGGCACAGGTAGGGCATATGCCCACCACATGTGACTAACTCATTGATCTCACTGTACAGTTGGATAATAGATTACAAGAAAGGAGAGGAGACAAACATCGTATCGAAACTAGGAACTACACCCCTCATTCTCGAACAGTAGCTGTTGGAGCCACTCCTGCTTCAGATGGAATCGAACCCATGCAGATCAGTGGCATTAAAGGGCCACTAAACCCAGAAGAAAGAGAGATAAGAAGAAAACAATGGCTCTGTATGTATTGTGGAAACCTGGGCACTTTATCAAAGATTGTGAAGCAAAAACAAAAATTCCCTATAAAGAATTCAAAGCCAGTGGTGGATTACATACATGAGCATTCGGAAAACTAGAACGCCCAAACAAGTCCCAGACCCCTTGTTTGAGACCATCGGAAGAAGAGGTCTGCCCTGCTGTGGTAAATACAGTTCAAAACGCTGTGGCACATATGAATGTGTGTGTTACTTGAGATATACCTGGATCAGGAGTAGTATTAGTACACGCCTTATTGGACTCAGGGGCTACAGGAAATTTTATGGATCAAAACTATGCCCAGTAAATAGGGATGCCATACGTAAAAAAAAAGATATCAGAAATGGTGAAAGCGGTTGATGGTATCGAACTCACGTCTGGTCCTGTTCAATATCATACTCAACAGATGCAGGTGGGCACACACCATTGTGAATACATTCAGTTTGACTTGATAGACGCCCCCAATTTTACTCTCATATTGGGCATGCCCTGGCTTACTCTACATGATCCATATGTGCAATGGTCTGCACATACCGTTTCGTTGAATTCTGCATATTGCAAGGAACATTGCACGCCGGATAGAGTGCGGGAGGATACGAAAGGAACAAATCCTGCGGAATTACTCGCCAATAGTTGCTTTACACAAAGCATGGGATGTATCACCACCTTGCCCAAGGAATACCAGCAGTATAATATGGTATTCAGTGAACAAGAAGCCAGCAAGCTGCCTCCCCATAGAGCTTATGATTGTGTTATCAAGCTAGAACCAGGTGCCAGCATCCTGTGTAGCCGTATTTATGCTCTCACCGAAGCAGAGACAACCTATCTACACCAGTACTTGGAAAAGCTATTGGATAATGGTTTCATTCGTCCATCCTCATCCCCGGCGTCCACGCCTCTTTTTTTTATTCTAAAACGTGAGGGAGGCCTAATGGTGTGTATTGATTATAGGGCAATCAATCGCGTCACCAAGAAGAACAGATACCCTTTGCCCTTAATACCGGTTCTATTGGATCAAATGAAAGGGGCTGGCGTTTTTAACAAGCTAGACCTCCGTGGGGCATATCATCTGGTGAGAGTTTGGCGGGGGATGAGTGGAAGACCGCCTTTAGAACCAAATTCGGATTATACGAATATCAGGTGATGCCCTTTGGGCTTTGTAATGCCTCTTCCGCATTCCAGTACTTCATGGATGAAGTGTTGATAGGATTATTGGATGTATCATGCATCGTCTACATAGATGATATCCTTGTGTATTAAACTTCTGTAGAAGAACACATCTCGCATGTGACTGCAGTCCTAGAAAGGCTACAGCAGTATTCACTGTATGCGAAGCTGGAGAAATGTCTTTTTCATACCCAGGAAGTCGAGCTCCTATGGTATATCATTGGCCCTAATGGGTTGTGTATGGACAAAAAGAAGACAAAGCCAATTATGGAATGGGATTCCCCATCTTGTGTGAAGGCCCTACAAAGTTTTTGGGGGTTTGCATAACTTTTATAGGAGGTTTATAAAGAACTTCTTCAGCGTCATTCAACCCTTGACTCAACTTCTTCGAAAGGGAGCTACCTTCAAGTAGACTGCATCAGTGGAAGAAGCTTTTCAAGCATTAAAACTATGTTTCACTAGTGCTACCATCCTGAGACACCCTGATGCATCCCAACCATAAATCCTGGAGACCAACGCATCATACTATGCCATAGGAGGAATCCTCTCTTAGTGATACCCAGACACCTGTCAATTACATCCTGTCGCCTACTTCTCGAAGAAGCTATCCAGTTGTGAGGTGAATTACAGCATTACTGACAAAGAGTTGTTGGCCATTAAACGTGTGTGTGAAGAATGGAGACACCATCTACTGGGGGCCAGACACACGGTAGAAATCTACACAGATCATCAAAACCTGCTGTTTTTAAAGAGTGCTCGAGCTCTAACGCCTAGACAGCTACGATGGTCCTTATTCTTTGCGGATTTCGATTTTGTCATAAAATACAGACCAGACCTCCAAAACGGAAAGGCTGATGCGCTTTCCAGGCCTATGCCTACCACTACAGACAACATAGATATGGCAGAAGAGCCTCCCATTATTTTACAGAAGGCTTCCTTCCGTTCAGACGTTGGGGCAGTAATCACAACCCAGAACTTTCTCAACGAAGTAAAGGAACAAACAACAATTTTAGACAAAAAGGCATGAGTGATGAAGGAAATCTTACATCGATCCGTGAAGGAAGATCTGATGCTTCACGATAATAGATTGTATGTCCCTGAAGGTCCCTTACAGCAACAAGTTCTACACTGGGTCCACGATACTATTTTGGGTGGTCACATGGGCATGCAAAAAATTATGCAAACTATAAATCGATACTTTTGGTGGGAAACACTCCGAAAAGACACAGAAAAGTATATCTCAGAATGTTCTGTTTGTACCCAATCTAAGGCCCTACATCAAAGGCCCCGTGGCTTACTTAGAGCAATACCTACACCACCAGCTCCCTGGTACACAGTGTTTATGGACTTCATAGTTGAAATGCCTCTCAGTTCCTGTTATGATACTATCTTAGTGGTTGTGGATCATTTAACGAAAATGGAACACTTCATTGTTCTAAAGAAACTACCATATTCAGCTGAATTGGCCACTATCCTCCTGCAAAACATAGTCAGACTACATGGAATCCCTTCTGTAAACATTACAGACAGAGGGACCCAGTTTACTTCCCGATTCTGGAAAGCTCTATGTGAGATCATGAAGATAGACGCCCGGCTATCTACAAGTTACCATCCGCAAACAGATGGCAAAACAGAAAGATTAAATCAGACATTCGAGCAATATCTCAGATGCTTCACGTTGTTACAGAATGACGAATGGAGCACACTCTTGTGGACAGCAGAGTTCTCCTACAATAACGCTGATCATACATCATTGGGATGTTCCCCCTTTTTCTGTCTCAATGGTTTTCATCCCAATATGCTGCCCTTTGAACATCCTGTGTCATCTAAACTTCCTTCTATCCAAGAACATCATGCACACCTCAAGACAGTGTTAGACACTGCCAAGACACATTTAGAAGAGGTGCAAACAAGGGACAAAATACAGGCAGATAAGAGGAGATTACCCGAACCTTCTTATATGGTAGGAGATCAGGTATGGCTAAGTACTAAATACCTTAAGTTCAGGGGAAACAATAGGTTGGAGCCTACATTTGTAGGTCCATACCCCATAGACAAAGTGATACCTGTCGCCTTGAAACGTATCCTTCCTCCGACTTGGCGAATACACCCAGTGTTCCATGTGTCCCTCTTAAAACCTTGCCTTTAGGGTACCCGTTTGCCTATCAGACTCCAACCAGTCGACATTGATGGAGATGAGGAATACGAGGTGCAGAGTATCTTGGATTTCAAGTATGTCAGGGGTCGAGTGCACTATTTGGTAGACTGGAAGGGGTATGGGCCCGAGGATAGGTCGTGGGAACCACGGTCCAATCTGCATTGCCCTGAGCTTTTGAGGCGTTTTCATACCCACTACCCTGCCAAACCCGGAGGTCTGTCAAGACGACGGACCTTGAGAGGGGTTACTGTCATTACTAATCAGAGATAGGCACAAAGAACAGGAACATACATTGCATGAATGGCGTTTACAGTATACTACATCTCCCATTAACCTTAGGGAGAGGCAATCAGAGCATCTGACTGAAAATACATAAGCCCCGCCCTTGCATTTACACGGGGCTTGTCACTCGAGAAACCTGCTATCCTGGAGGAGATCGAGCCCCGTTTTCCTCATCTTGGTTGTATCGAGCAGCGTCTGACTGAAGACGGCTGCCATCCTTCTGCCCGTATTTGTTGGTGGAGGGGCGCTCTGCCCGAGAAATCTCTATGCCGCCCAATGGAGATAACATCCTGCTTCCTCCTAGGCAATGCCTTGTCCGAGGTGGGTCTGCTCTGCATCGCGGAACTCAACATTCTGCTTTCACCCTGATGGTGCTTGGCCTGAGCTGCCTCTGCGCCGCATCATGGAAACCCCATTCCGCTCTCCCTTTTTAAAAGAGCATTCTTGCCTATGAACTTGAAGAACTTCCGTATCGGATAGAGCTTAACCGAGTAGCGTCTCATACGCTAACTCAGCAGGGATATCACCGACATTTAGTGTAACAACCTTTGGGTCGCGCTGTGTACACGCATATCATTTTCTTTCCAGTCATTGCTTCCATTAATCCTATCTTCACCGGCTTACCATTGGGAAGCAAATGAATGTTACAGTTTCTTTTCTTTTTACATATCTCTGGCTACAAAAAGAATTAGCGCTAAGGAGCGCTCTTGAATTGTTTTATGCACAGACTCTTCAGTAACAAGCCTTTGCAAATGCAGATGCCTGGGATAGACTAGAGGATTGCATAGAAGGTGCATAAAGACAACCCATTATTTTATAACAGTCAACACGGAGAGAAGTATCTTCATCCAGATAAGTGCCACCTTTGTTCTGGACTAGACTGCTGCCATTCATTTTTTCTTTATTTATTTTTTCCTTTTTTGCATGTTTACTTTGAGAGGGTGCAGCTGTTGATTAAGTGAGTACTTACACATAGGGTGAGTGCTGGTGGTTATAAGCATGGGAGGGGAACCTTTTGATGTATGTCTTGTGTTTCCCTTACAGGGCTGATGGGGTGGAGTGCAGGAGAGTGAGGTTCACAGCACCTGACGACATCCCTTATCTATGCCAGACAGCTGCAACTTTTTGTTTTGTTTGCCCCTTTATTCCCTTTCCCCCGTGGTTGTATTATCCCAGCAGTGTTAGATATTACTCTGGGGTATTTCCATGCCTGGTTAGTCAGTCAGTTACCACCAGTACCAGTCAGCAGAAAGTTGGGGGCACAGGATAACTTTGCAACAAGGCCTCTTTCTGCATATCTGTTGGTTCTTTCTGCATTTCTCTTGCTTCTTTCTGCACCTTTCTTCCTCTTTCTGCACATGTCCTACCTCGGTAGGTATAGTTGAAATTTGCATTTAAAAAACCTTAGAAATTCACTGAAAAACCATAGGTTTCAAGGACGTTATAGCTAGAAATGAACATTTAAAAAACCTTTGAAATTCACTGAAAAAACAAAGGTTTCATGGACGTTATAGTTAGAAATTAGCTTTTAAAAAACCTTAGAAATTCACAAAAAAAACACAGGTTTCAGGGACATTATACTTATTTGGACATTTCACTCGTACAAAGCCAGAGAAATTCGGCCGTTATAGTAAGCTAACTATAACTCATCCCTCTGCAATGTACTACTGATGATGTCACATATTACATCATTCATGACATGGTCATTGCCATCACTGATGACATCTCAAATTACATCACTGATGACTTCACTGATGACATCATCCACGTGATAATCTGATGCACCTCCTCATACCCTAAAATAAACTTTGATACACCCACTCTAAAATACAGACTGCCATTTTCGAAACCATAGACACACCAATACCAGTTACTACATACCCACTCACTGATTCCTAGGTCTACCCACACATCCACTCATTCACCCATACAGTCACTCATACATGCAGACACTCATCAACACATCACTATCATTTGCACTCATACACAAATACAGACATTCATCCATAAAGTTACTCAGATACCTAGTCAGTCATGCAAACAATCAATCACACTCCCATTTACTCACCTATACAGTTATACACATACCACCTCACTTATTCATACAGATAGTAACACACACACTTACTCTCTTATACAATCACTGATACAAGCACACAATCATCCATACAGCCACTCCCACAATCTCTCACTCCCACATATAGTCATATATGTACTCCAGCACTCACATATACTGCTTTCATATATGAAGTTACTCACACATACCACTGAGACATCCATCGACTCACCAACACACCCATACACACACTCGCCCAGTCATACAGGCCTTCACAGATGCACTCTTGAACCCATACACCCAGTGAATCACCCACTCACAAATCTATGCAGAGTCACCCACCCCCACCACCCACACAGACACTCAGGCTCCCATACAGATACTCAGACAACCAATAAATAACCCATATAGACACTCATGTAGCTACTCACCAACCTATGCAGCCACTTACCCAACAACTGACAGACTGATACAGACATTCAGAGTTTAGTCACTATTCCATGCATTCAGTAAGACACGTTTAATCACTCACTCATACAGTCACGCACCTACTAAATCATCCATTCATACACTAGTACACCCACTCATTCTTCAATACAACTCGGCATATATATATAGAGGGAGTGTGATTCCTGTCAGGGCCGCTACTCATGGTGGATCGTGACTCCACGAGGTGTGTAGGTGTATTATTACCAACTCACGGCCCGACGGATTTGCTAATTTGAGGTTGGGACGTATGCGGGGACCAAAGGAGACTTGAGGACTTGTAATTAACTGGGCACACTGCAACCAGCTCACATGGACTTTCCCTTTTGTGATTCCCCACGTATTACCTGCACGGTAATGATGCATCTTGAGTGATGTAGTGCTTACAGCGCTGCTTCTGTTGGGGTATCACGTGATTAGGGACTGTGTGTGCTTAAGGCGGGGTTGTGACGATGTTCCTAGTTGACAGTGGCGTCTGAGGAAGGCCTGTGGCCAAAATACATAATGCCGATCTGCTGTCCAGATAAAGCCTCAAATTGGATCCTCGTGTGGCCTCTTCCTTCTGGATGCTGGAGGGGATATATATATATATATATATATATATATATATATATATATATATATATATATATATATATATATATATATATATATATATATATATATATATATATATATATATATATATATACATATATATATAAAATAACTGCTTCACTCTCCATAATGTCCATGACCTCTATCCCGTATATATACACATATATATATCTCTGCTTCCTGTGCACCAGCCTGATGCACTCGCGAACGTTGCTTGTCATGGCGGGGGTGCTCCACCCTTCACATTCCGCTCTCACTCCACTAGGTAATCGTACCCTTTCACAGATGACAGCACTCACAGGGGCAAGTTCCAAATTTTATTGACAGGAACTCGGGGCGCACAGACGCGATATGTATACATATATATATATATATATATATATATATATATATATATATATATATATATATATATATATATATAATATGTATATAAAATCGCTCCAAGGTTGTCCACCTTTGAGTAGCACACGAGCAGCAGCTTGATTTATTTGCAGGTGAGGACGGGAATCCGCTTGCAAATGCCGCTCCGTAATGGATCTTCCCGACGCTTTTCTAAGCTCCATATTCTTCTCTTCAGGGGCTTTAACGTAAGCGGCATGCATGACCGCTAACCCACTTCTCCATTTTCCATATGGCACACCCACCAATTGGAGGCTCAAATGAGACTGTGTATTATGGGAAGTGTGGTGCGGAAAGCACAAATCAAGTCCTGTATGGACTCCGCAAGAGTGCCCGTCCTCGATTCCATGTACGGCTGCTGCTTCACTGCCGTGACCCCCAAGGATAGTGGGGTGGTGCATACTCTGCGGATGGACGGCCGCATGTAAATTATCGCTCCAAGGTTGTCCACCTTTGAGTAGCACACGAGCAGCAGCTTGATTTATGTGCAGGTGAGGACGGGAATCCGCTTGCAGATGCCGCTCCGTAATGGATCTGCCCGACGCGTTTCGAAGCTCCATATGCTTCTCTTCAGGGGCTTTAACGTAAGCGGCGTGCGTGACCGCTAACCCACTTCTCCATTTTCCATATGACACACCCACCAATGGGAGGCTCAAATGAGACTGTGTATTATGGGAAGTGTGGTGCGAAAAGCACAAATCAAGTCCTCTATGGACTCCGCAAGAGTGCCCGTCCTCGGGCCCACTTGTGGAGTCCATACAGGACTTGATTGTGTGTTTCCCGGACCACACTTCCCAGAATGCACAGTCTCATTTGAGCCTCCCATCGGTGGGTGTGTTATACATTAAATGGGGAAGTGGGTCAGCAGTTGCGCACACCGCTTCCGTTAAAGCCCCTGAAGAGAAGCAGATGGAGCTTCGAAATGCGTCGGGCAGATCCCGTACGGAGCGGCGTCTACGAGTGGATCCCCGTCCTCACCTATACATAAACCAAGCTGCTGTTCGCGTGCTACTCAAAGGTGGACACCTTCGAGCATTGATTTATACAATGGCAGTCCAGCCACGGAGTATGCACCACCCCGGCACCCTGGGGGTCACTAATGTGAAGCAGCAGTCGTACTTGGAATCGAGGACGGGCCCACTTGTGGAGTCCATACAGGACTTGATTGTGTGCTTCCCGGACCACACTTCCCAGAATGCACAGTCTTATTTGAGCGTCCCATCGGTGGGTGTGTTATACATTAAATGGGGAAGTGGGTCGGCGGTTGCGCACACCGCTTCCGTTAAAGCCCCTGAAGAGAAGCAGATGGAGCTTCGAAACGCGTCGGGCAGATCCCGTACGGAGCGGCGTCTACGAGTGGATCCCCGTCCTCACCTATACATAAACCAAGCTGCTGTTCGCGTGCTACTCAAAGGTGGACACCTTCGAGCATTGATATATATATATATATATATATATATATATATATATATATATATATGTGTGTCCAGCCCGTCTACACCAGTGCTTAGCTGCACAGAAAGGCACACAGACCAGGAATCAGCACGCTCAGGCGAAAGTAAGGTATCCAAATATTTATTTCAGTTCATCGTGTGGTAGAAAAGCTGTCATCAGACGCGTTTCGGGCACGCCTGTGCCCTTGCTCACTGACAAATGACAGAGATGAAACAACACAATATATACATCCGAGATAATTGAGTTTCGCGCCAAGCACGTTATTGACATAGAAGGCAGACTCCTAGCACATTTGGAACAATGTTTGGTTGAAAATGTGGACGCCATCTTAGGCTAGTAATGTTACTATAATGCAACTAATACTGTACATTAATTAAAAACACTTTTGACATCTAAAATAGACATAATCAATTGATTGTGTTCAAATATCAGTTATTTACATATTTAAGTATACATTTGTGCCACATTTAGTGTTAGTACTTTTTGCACATTTAGATGTTGACGAATTAAACAAGTCCTATTGATGCAGATTTGATGCCCATGTTATCATTTGAAGTGGACAACCCCTTCGAATTATACCGACAATGTAAGTTATACCAAACCAATTGCTTAGTTGTCATACACAATGGTCAATGCCATAGTTATTATTTGTGCAAATACGCTATGTACAATAGTATCTACATACATAGTAATTTTTATCCATGGCTAGAATCTGAACGGTTGAAATCATGAATCTTGTAACTTTTAACTACTGGGTTCCGCGAGGACTAACGAAAAATGTGCCCATGTTATCATTCAAAGTGAACAACCCATTCAAATTATACTGACAATGTAAGTTATACCAAACCGATTGCTTAGTTATCATTCACAATGGTCAATGTCATAGTTATTATATGTGCAAATACCCTATGTACAATAGTATCTACATACATATCAATTTATATCCCTAGATGGAACCTGAAGGGTTAAATTCATAAATCTTGTAACTTTTGAATGCTGGGTTCCGCAAGGACTAACAAAAATTGTGCTTAAGTCAACATACTAGTTCAATGTACTAAGTGAATGTGCTAGGTCTCAGTATTGTCTGCTAAAATAGAAGCGATTAGAATCTATTGATTTGGATGATATTAATCGTGTTGCATACATCAAAGTGCGTGAAAAATAAACAAGTGCTGATTTGAGGATCAAAAAATATATATTGAAAAAGTGCATAAGTGTTGTGCGCATATGAAGTATCAAAGATTATTTTCATTTTTTCTTAAGTTAAAAAGTCATGTAATCACAGTGGGTTTGTAAGCATTATCACATAGAGTTATATAGGCAATATACATAAAGTCTTATCTCTGAACGTAAGTGATTCTGTTATTATTATCTGTTATCGTGTAGCTACATAACAGGTCAAAAAGCAAGGAGAGCTTTATAGGAAATTGTGTAAGTCTTCCCCCATATTTAAGCCCCATGGGCTCTTGCTGTTAAGCAGGACTATGTAACGGGACTCAAGTTGCCTCAGTTTTTTCTCATAATTACCTCCTCTCTTGTTGGTGACTACAGCATCGATGACATAATATTTCAAATGTGCTAGATTTTTATTGTGCACCATTTGAAAATGTCGAGCCACCGGATAGCTTTGATCTGCATGTAGAATTGCACGGAGGTGCTGTAATATCCGTTGATGCACCGGTAGTTTGGTGCTACCTACATACTGCAAATTGCAGCTGCAGGTAAGAACGTATACTGCTAATTCAGTACGGCAAGTGAAATGGTCTCGTAGGGGGACGGGGTTGACTTCAAAGGGGGTTGTATATGTTCTTGTATTAACACCAAATTTGCAAGCTCTGCATGAGCTGCAACAAAAGAAACCCCTACGTGGGGACAACCATTTGTTGGCCTTAATAGTCTCAGGGCTGGTTTTGACTAGATCATCACGCATAGTGTATGCCCGCCTGAATGTCACAGTTGGTGTAACAGGCAAGATGTCTTTGAGCACTTGGTCTGATAAAATAATGGGCCACTGTTGTTTGATGATTCTAGTAATTTGTTTGGATTAGCGACTGTAACTTGTAATAAGTCTGGCAGTGTTGGTGTCACCTGACTGTGTTGCCTGGGCATGATTTTCTCTGTCAGGCTGCAATAGATCTAATCTCACTAGCTGATTTGCTCTTCTCATAGCCGAATCTAACAAAGTTGTTTTATATCCACGGCAAATTAAACGTGCCCTAGCTTCCTGTTGGCATTTGTCTCTTAACAAAGGGCAACTGCAGGCTCTGTGGATACGTAAGAACTCCCCGTAGGGGATGCTCCTAATAGTGTGATTAGGGTGAAAGCTTGACGCGTGAAGGATTGAGTTGCCGGAAGTTTCCTTCCTGAATAGACTAGTGACAATCTCATTTCCTGTGATGTCAATCTTCACATCAAAAAAACTAGCTGTGTCATGGCTAATGTGTGATGTGAAATGGAGGTTCAGCTGATTTACATTAATGTTCTCAACAAACTGCTTTGTCAATTCCTCAGTCCCTTTCCAAATGATGAAAATATCATCAATATATCTCCAGTATTTATGTACATTATTGGACCACATTTCCTCGTGTTTCACCTTGAGTACGTGTTCCTCCCACCAGCCTACGTGGAGCCCCGCGTAGCTGGGGGAGAAACACGACCCCATGGCGACGCCCCTAGTCTGGCGAAACACATCATTGTTGAATAGGAAAGTGTTGTTGCTTAAACATTTCTCTGTCATTTCAATCAACATCAAACTGTGTTCTAACAATTCAACTGGGCGTTTGTCCAAATAAAACTTCATAGCGCGTAAACCATCTGTATGCACTATGCTGGTGTATAAGGTAGATATATCTAGTGTTATGAGAAGATATTCATCAGACCAAACACATTGTCCCAATTGGTAAAGGAAGTCAGTAGTGTCTTTGATGTAAGCAGGAAGATTAACCACATACTCCTGTAAAAAAAAGTCAATCTACTTAGAAGTGTTTTAAAAAACACTATTGATAGCTGATACTATTGGTCTGCCAGGTACCGGTGATTGCTGTTTGTGTACTTTTGGTATTAAGTACATGTTTGGTAAGACAGGGTGCTCCTTGTAGAGGTACTTAAATTCATCTCTGCTGAAGAGGCCTTCTCTCTTCCATTTGTGCAGGTCTTGGCGATAAGATTCATTGATTTTTTTGGTTGTGGCCAAGTCAATTTTGGAGTAACAAGAGATATCTCCCAATTGTCTGTTTGCTTCTTCAATGTGTTCTTTTTTGTTCCATAAAACCAAGTTACCCCCTTTGTCTGAGTTGTTGATTATAATAGTCTGTTAATTTTTCAGTTTTTTCATGAGGGTAACATATGGTCGCAGTTTGTGATTTGGTTTGGTGATGCCTTTCATTGTCTTTTTTTGTAATTTTTTGATTTCGTCAACCACTCGGTCTGCAAATACATCAATTGAATCACGAGGCATGATGGGGTTGAAGGTTGAGGGTGGCTTGAACGGACTCATGACTGCTTGGTTGGTGATATACCCTTCTTCTCGAGCCAATTCCTGAATACTGATTTCTTCAGTATCAGCACTCTCCAAACTATGCAAATTTCGTAATAGTCCCAAGTCTCTTGTTTGTATTCCAGATGTAGTGGTCAGTGTGATTTCTGTTTGTTTTTTTGTTGCCAAACCAGTTTTTACTGCGTAATACTTTTTCAACTTGATTTTTCGGATGAATTTATAAATGTCTATCTGGGTATTCACATAATTGAAGTTGCTTTCGGGAGCATATGATAGACCAAGAGCTAAGATTTGTTGTTCTGCCTTGTTGAGGTCTATGCCTGTCAGATTGACAATTGTGTTGTCTGTTATTGTTTGTTTTTGTTCCTCCAAAATTTCTTTTTCCTCTGCGTTCTTCCTTTTGGCGGCTGTGCGTCGCCGTCGCTGTTTCCTGCGTTAATTGCGCCTTTTTCTTGATTGACATTTTGATTGCGTGGGCGAAGTGATGCCTTGCGTTGTAATCTCACGTATTCCATCTCTTCTCCCAGTGACATTTGCCCCATATCCCCTTCTTTTGTACCGGAGGTGCCTTCGTCAGAGTCTTCCTCACTTGGAACCAGGCTTGCATCAGAGCTTGTCGATTCAGGTTCACTGATGCCTGCTTCAACATTACGTGTTGCTGTTACCGGTTTGGAAATGGTGGGATTGCGTTGACTTCTTATTTGGTCAAATTTACGCGCAAAGGTGTAAATGCACCCTTGTTGATAGTCTTGTTGGTCTCGAGCAAACTTATATGCTTTGCGAGTTTTGATTACGTTCTCCTGTTTTTTCAGGCGTTCCTTCATCTCCGCAGTTGTTTTTTCTATAAGGTTTCTATCTACATATATATATATATAGATATAACATATTTAAACTTTACAGAACCAAACAGTCACTGGATGATGTCATCAGTGATGTAATCAGTGATGTCCCTGACCATGTCATGAATGATGTAATATGTGACATCAGCAGTGCATTGCAGGGGCACAAGTTATAGTTAGCTCAATAACGGCCGAATTTCTCTGGTTTTGTACAAGTGAAATGTCCAACTAACCACAACGTCCCTGAAACCTGGGTTTTTTTCAGTGAATTTCTAAGGTTTTTTAAATGTTAATTTCTAACTATAACAACCCTGAAACCTATGTTTTTTTGTGAATATATATATAGGATGGTGATTATTCATCAATAAAACTGCACTGCTTCTATGCATTCAACAACACTGTTGTGATTGTTTCCTGAGTGCAACGTGGTTCATGCCTGGGTTTCCTGGGTTCGATTGTCAGGCCAGGGCTTGAAGTCTCGATATATATATCGATATATATATTCACTGAAAAAAACCATAGGTTTCAAGGACGTTATAGTTAGTTGAAGATTTTGCTCGTACAAAACCATAGAAATTTGGCCGTTATAGTTAGTAGACCTAACTATAACTCTCGCCCCCGCAATGCACTGCTGATGACGTCACATATTACATCACTCATGACATGCTCAGTGACATCACTGATGACATCACTCATGACATCATCCAATGAATGTGTGTTTCTGTAAATTATAAAAATATGTTATATGTATATATTTTTCAATTTTGTTTATGCCTTAAACAATTTAGATGCTATCTATACCCACTTTTTGTACGGATTTACCCATCTATGGGCTCAATTGCACACCCAGTCAATACCTTATGGGTGCTTTGGTACCATTCTAAGATGGCGCCTATAGTGACCATAGTGGGGTTGTCCTCTGTCTGTTTCCATGATTGGGAAAAGTTTTATTAAATCATTGTGATGTATGCACTGATGTTATCCACACTGACGAAGGCAGCACGCCAAAACGCGTCTGTGTAGAGTGCCTGCAAAATAAAATCTTGCATGGTTGAAAGGATTCCTCGAGTGCAGTTGTTTTCTTCCTACGCGAAGAGAAATTGGAGCGTTATATATATATATATATATATATATATATATATATATATATATATATATATATATATATATATAACGCTCCAGTTTCTCTTCGCGTATGTATAAAACATATTTTTATAATTATATATATACCACGGTGTATTGAAGTATGAGTAGGTGTATGAAACTCTAAATGGATGATTTAATAGGTGTGTGACTGACTGTATAAGTAAGTGATTAAATGTGTCTTACTGAATGCATGGGTTAGTGACTAAACTGTGTAAATGTCTTTATTAGTCTGTTAGTTGGTGTGTAAGTGGCTGCATGCTTAGTGCGTAGCTACATGAGTGTCTATGTGGGTTATTTATTGGTTGTCTGAGAATCTGTATGGGTGCCTGAGTGCCTTTGTGGGTGAGTGGGGGGGGTGTGACTCTGTGCATAGATATGTGAGTGGTTGTTTCACTGGGCGTATGGGTTCAAGAGCGCATATAGAAACAGCCATATGGGTGGCTGAGTGTATGTATGGGTGTGTTGGTGAGTGAATGGATGTCTCAGTGGTACATGTGTAAGTAACTACATATGTTTTAAAGCAGTATATGTGAGTGTTGGAGTATATAAATGACTATATGTGAGAGTGAGTGATTGCAAGAGTATCAGTATGGATGAGTGTCTGTTTCCATGAGTGATTGTTTACGAGAGTAAGTATGTGTTAGAATCTGTATAAATAAGTGCAGTGGTGTGTGTATGACTGTATAAGCAAGGAAATGGGTGTGTGATAGTTTGTTTGCATGACTGACCAGGTGTATGAATAACTCTTTGGGTGAGTGGCAGTGTGTGAGTGTCTATATGGGTGTATGAGGGGATATTTCAGTGGCTGTAAAGATGTGTGACTGTGGGTATGAGTGACTGTATGGGTCAGTGGGTGGATGTATGTGTGGATGTATGAATCACTGAGCAGTTATGTACTAACTGCTATTGGTCTGTCTATGGTTTCGATATTGGTGGCCTGTATTTTAGGGTGGGTGTATGAAAGGTTTTATTAGGGTATGAGGAAGTGCATCAGATGATCATGTGGAGCATGTCATCAGTGATGTCATTTGAGATGTCATCAGTGATTTCACTGAGCATGTTCATGAGTGATGTAATATGTGATGTCATCAGCCGTGCATTGTGGGGGTGCGAGTTATAGGTAGGTCTAGTAACTATAACGGCCAAATTTCTATGGTTTTGTACGAGTGAAATCTCCAACTAACTATAACGTCCCTGAAACCTATGTTTTTTTCAGTGCATTTCAAAGGTTTTAAATTTGTAACTATAACGTCCATGAAACCTATGTTTTTTTCTGTGAATTTCACAGGTTTTTTAAATGTTAATTTCTAACTATATCGTCCCTGAAACCTATGTTTTTTTAGTGAATTTCTAAGGTTTTTTAAATACTAACTTCTAACTATGCCTACAAAGGTAGGACATGTGAAGAAAGAGGAAGAAAAGCGCAGAAAGACACAAGATCAAATGCAGAAAGAGGCAATAGAAGTCCAGAAAGACTAATAAAAGTGCAGGAAGAAAAAGAGATGTGCAGAAAGAAACAACAGAGGAGCAGAAAGTCCTCTTGTGCCCCTAACGTTTTGCTGATGGGTGATGGGTACTGGTGGCAACTGGCTCTGACTAACCAGGCCTAGGGCCA
This sequence comes from Lissotriton vulgaris, assembly GCF_964263255.1. Lineage (NCBI taxonomy): Eukaryota > Metazoa > Chordata > Amphibia > Caudata > Salamandridae > Lissotriton > Lissotriton vulgaris. The sequence goes on from NC_141693.1 coordinate 279,347,183, forward strand.
GTGCTATGCTAAAAGACACTTAAAATACAGTGAAAACAACTACATACACTAAGGAACACTATGCGTTGGGGTACCCCTGTGATTAGCATGACCTCCCCTGTATTTGCCATGAGTTAATGCCTGGGTCATTGCAGGAGTACATGAGTAGTGACTGGATGATTAGAGTGCTACAAGGAGAGTGCATGTTGATTTTCTAAGTGCATGGGTTTTGGGGCAGTGATTGGATAGACACATAGGATTGGCTGGGTGATTGGAGGACTACATAGATAGTTCCAGGGAGATTACTGGACTGCATAGGTAGTCCTCAAGGTATTTCAGCAGTGCATGTGTTAGTGACTGGGTCATTGCATGAGTACATGGTACTAAGTGGATAATTAGAGTAATGCAAGGAGAGTGTGTGGTGAATTTATAAGTGTTTGGGTATTGGAGGAGTGTTTGGATTAGTACATGGTAGTGGCTGGGTGACTGGAGGAGTGCACAGGGAGTGACAGTGTGATTATGGGACTGTATGGGTACTACCTGGGGAATTGAAGGAGCAACTGAGAAGTGTGTAAGTGGGTACAGGACTGTATGGGTAGAGCATATGGGACTGTAACAGTGATCAGTTAGTACCTGGATCATTTCATGAGTACATAGCTACTGACTGAAAGATTAGAATACTGCAAGGAGAGTGCCTGAGTGAATTTATAAGTGCTTGGGTATTGGCAGAGTGTTTGGATTAGTATATGGTAGTGGCTGGGTGACTGGCGGACTGCACAGGGAGTGACAGGGTGATTGCTGGACTTAATGGGTTCTACCAGGGGAATTGAAGGAGCGAATGAGAAGTGTGTAGGTGGTTAGAGGACTGCATGGGTAGTATACAGGGATTGTAGCAGTGCATGTGTTAGTGCCTGCATCATTGCATGACTACATGGGTAGGGACTGGATGATTAAAGTACTGTGAGGAGAGTACATGGTGAATTTATAAGTGCTTGGGTTTTGGTGCAGTGATTGCATAAGGCCATAGGACTGGCTGGGTGATTCGAGGACTGTATAGGTAGTACCAGGGAGAATACTGGACTGCATAGGTAGTCCTCAATGGATTGCAGCAGTGCATGTGCGAGTGACTGGGTCATTGCATGAGTACATGGGTAGTGAATGAATTTTGGCAGAGTGATTGAATAAGTACATAGTGCTGGCTGGGTGATTGGAGGAGGGGCATAGGTAGTGACAGAGGGATTTCTGGAGTGCATGGGTACTACCTGGGTAATTGGAGGAGTGAATCTATAGTGTGTAGGTGGTTAGAGGTCTGCATGGGAAGGGCATAGGGGATTGCAGCAGTGCATGTGTTAGTGACAGGGCCATTCCATGAGTACATGTGTACTGACTGGAAGATTAGAGTACTGCAAGGAGAGTGCATGGTGAATTTATAAGTGCTTGGGTTTTGGTGGAGTGATTGGATAAGTACATGGTGCTGGCTGGGTGATTGAAGGAGTGCATGGGTACTGACCGGCGATGGCTGGACTGCATGGGTAGTGCTCAGGGTATTGTAGCAGTGCATGTGTTAGTGCATGGGTCATTGCATGAGTGCATGGGTACTGACTGGATGATTAGAGTACTGTAAGGAGAGTGCATAGTGAATGTATAAGTGCTTGTGTTTTGAACGAGTGATTGGATAAGTACACACATGTCACATCAGTCCCCCCTCCCTTTACCACTGTGCTAACGCGCCCCCTGGCAGGTTTTGAGTTGGGGGATTAATTACCCTTGAATCCTGAGGGTCCCTGGGGACCAACTAGCCCACCAGGTACCTCCAGTAAGTGTCACAGAGCTGCGTTGCAGAGAGGTGGTCCAAGGCCACACCCCTTTGTACACCTCTCTGCAACGCATCTCTGTGGCGCTTACTGGAGGTACCTGGTGGGCTAGTTGGACCCAGGGACCCTCAGGATTCAAGGGGACTTAATCCCCCAACTTACAACACGCCAGAGGGCCCGTTTACACAGTGGTGAAGGGAAGAGGTGGGGCCTGATGTGACAAGCGTGAAAACGTGCCCCGTGCGGCTGTGTTGCAGAGAGGTGGTCTGAGGCCACGCCCCTTTTTGCACCTCTCTGCAACACAACTCTGTGGCACTTACTGTAGGTACCTGGTGGGCACACACACATATATATATATAAACGTTTAATACTTAATACTCACATTTAAAACATATATGCCTTTACCATTCATGCCTTTACAACAAAATTTGTAGTAAAGGCATGTGGTAAAGGCTTATGCATTGTAAAAAATGCGTGGTAAAGGTTATACGCCGCAACGGTACTTGCGTTGTAAGGGCAGCATTGTAATGGTTATGCGTGGGAACGGGCGTGTTGTAATGGCTGTTTTCCTCTACGAAGATGTGTAAATGTAAGAAAAGTTATTTCATGGAACATTATCCATACAAGCACGCTAGAAAATGTGTGTCAAATGTCAATGTTCAAGAAAAGATGTCAACTTTAAATGTGAACATTAAAAATGGTGGTGTTCCTGCCCGGGCCTAATGTGACCACATGACACCTGTTTTGTCAACAAGGCCCTGAAAACACAGTTGGCCTGGAGACACAGTGCTGGGAGAATAGGATGTAGGCATCGAAGCGAAAGAAAGACTTGGAGTAATGCAATTACTGGTAAGTAATCAAAGCAGTACCTCCTCGTCCCTATGCTTAGATTCCTCACCACTTGAGATATATCCAAGCCAAAGAAAGGCCAAGGGCACTGATCAGATTGCAGAAACAACACACTTTATTAACAAAAAGTAAACTACAGTTACAGCACTTCAGACAGAATCCTAGATCCAAAAAGATCCTCCACAGCAGAACCCTGAATAATCTGGTAACATTTGATAAAGGTAGAGGGGAGCGCCTAAGTGGATACCTTGCAACTTTCAGACATAGAAGCCCCTGATATTCAGCAAGGGAAGTCGATAAACCTTGCGTTGATCAACCCAGAAACCCCAAAAGGGGGGGAACACCAAAGTAGTAATGGGGCAAAGCAACAGGAATAGAATCCATCTGCTCAAATTTTAGATTGCAGGTTCCCGACCTAAAATTGACAAAGAGGAGTCCTGCCTGAGGGCCTCCACCCTCTCCAGATAAACCCGAACAGCTCTCCAATGTCCAGGAAACATATTCAATGTAAGAATCCAGATATTAATGGAATGGAGAGGCTTAAAAGGGGGATAACACAAGACCTGCAAGCCCATGGGAAAATCCCAGGCCGGACAAACCGGATATAACATAGGGTGAAAATTAGAAAATCCTTTGAATACCTTAGGCACCAGAGACTGAGGGTCTTCCAAAATACCCCAAGGAGCCTGAAATGCCCAAATAGCTGTACATTGCAATTTGAAGGACGAAGTCCCGAGGAAATCCACAGAAATTGCAACACGTGAAGAAGAGAAGCCGACAGAGGCAACAAATGCTGTTTTGCACAGCATTTCCCAAAGGATGCCCAATGTCAAGCATAGGAAGCTCTAGTGGACAACCTCCAAGAGGTCTGATTGAACGAGAAAGTTTTGCGCACAAGCAACCCTGAGAAATCAAACCTGCCCGCTCCGTCTACAGACCCTCAATTTGAGACGAACAAGGGACTCTTCCTGAAGAATGTGTTAGACCAGGGGAGAAGGAACCATGAGTAGCAGCCAATCTGAAACCCCTTCATCGTCACTACGAGAGGAAACCAGAGGAATGAGCCAATGAATCACCTGAGCTCCCTCCACCCTCACCCTGATTAGAAATCTCTGGATTAAAGGGAAAGAATGGAAAGCAAATAGAAACCCGCTGACCAAGGAAAGGACAGAGCATATATCCCTCAAGCTGGAGCCTCACTCCTTCTGGAGCAAAAGCAGGGCAGAAAAAGTGGAAGGGAAAATGCAAAAAGCTCTACCAATGGGTACCCCCAACTCCGACAGATCTGACTGAACAACAGGGGAGAGAGACAAAAGCCATGGGAGGAGGGAATCACCCTGTTCAACAGGTCTAGACGGGTGTTCAAGAAACCCTGAATATATACCGCTATCAGAAAAAGAAGACAGAACTGGCACCAAGAAAAGATCAGACCCGATATGACCAACAGGGACAAGGTACCCCCCCCCCTCCCAGGTAGAGGAGATAAGATTTTGAAGTGGTAATGTCGGCCTGGTCTGGACTAAGACAGCCTGCTGGTGCAAAGTCAATGGAGAAATAGCCAGTGGAGCCAAACAGATCGCCTCGAGTTTCCTCTGGTTTGTGGACCGATCTCTCTGAGCAGAAGTCCAAAGACCCTAGGGCTGGTTGAAAGACATCCAGGCACCCCACCCATTTTTGCTCTCATCCGTAGTGATTATCAATGGAGTGGAAGGACACAATGAGACCCCTTCAGAGATGTAAGAGGTTCAACCTCCAAACCAGTTCCTGTCTCATGGTCTCTGACACTAGGAGAGGGAGAAACATATCCTGTGAGGCATGATCCAAGCGCTGAAGATTGATGTGAATCCACTTGTTTAAGTGGAACTAAATCCATTGAACTAAAAACACAAGACTGACAACTTCCCTTGAACTCTCATCCAATCAGAAACTGTGGTAGGAGAAACCTTCAGGAGATGCGGAACATGAGACTGAATCTTCTGCACTCTGCTGTCTGGAAGGGTAACCACCCTCAGGTCTTTGCGGAATCTTGCCCATTTAAAGGCCTGATCCTGCTCCGGGAGCATCTGAGACATTGCAGTGTTAATGAGGGATCGGTGAGATGACAACATGTGGACCAACAGATGAACATGTTCCGCAGCTTGAGGTGCAGATTTGGCCAACACAAGACAATCATTGAGATAGAGCTGAAAACATACTCCCTGCTGATAAAGAAATTCCATCAATAGAACCAGAACCTTTGTGAAAACCCGTGGGGCAGATTTCAACCCGAACGGGAGAACACAAAACTAGACGTGGCAACCGTCCACCTCGAATTGAAGAAACCGCTAATGGCCTTGCTGGATAGGCATGTGCAAGTATGCATTCTGCAAATTGATGGTTGCCAGAAAGTCCTGTTCAGAGACTCGCAGAATTATACTTTGCGGAGTAACCATTCAAAAATGAACAGTTCTCTTAGAGTCTGGCCCCTAGGGAGACGTTCACAAATAGAGTGCGAGGCGCATCTTCCACATTTCATGGGTATTCTTGAATAAGTTCACAACGGCACTAAGCTTTTTATTTTAAGACACACGGTAGTCACACAACTGTGCATGCTTTACCTTAATTTTGTTTGTGTTTTTCCATCCTGTAACTGAAAGTCATCGGGAGACATGTGTGACATTTGGCTTCAATTGGCATTTTAAGGGTTTCCAGTTATAGGTGAAAGTCACTCTTCTGTAGGCCCTTAACTGACTGGAGTGTATAATTTATTACTGTCTTCAAATGGTGACAGTATTGTTTGTATCTTTCCCAGCCCTGAGGAAGTTGCAGGATAACTCTCATTAGCGACGAAACAAGTGTCGGCTGGTTTCGTGTGTTGCTTTGAATAAACAACAAGAATATACAGAGGATTGAACTTTGAGACTTGTGTATTTTTAACCTTTTATGAACTTTCATTTGATTGACACCTTGCTTACGTGTGCCCGGGACTTATTGAAGTGTTGTTCTCAGTAAGATCAAACATAAAGAAAATGTATTTTAAAATGTTTAAAAAACATAATTTAGGAGGATATGAATGTGCAAAGACCGCTAAACTCTATTAAGTTACAAAAAGCAATAACAGAATTTGCATTCAGACATACTTAGTCTTGTTCATATACCATGCTGTCATATATCTAAAGTGATTTTCGTTTAATGATGGCACAGGTATTTAAAGCTCGTACAGCACAGCAGATGTCAGCTGTCTCGAGTTTACGCAAGAAATTAAAAGCCTCCTGATAAAATAAACATCTCTCTGCAAAGATTAGCTGTCAAATAAAACTTTTCTAATATCAGAATAAAAGTTACAAAAAAGAATACAGTGCATTGTAGATAGATTTGATTTCCCATCACATGAGATCTTTGGTAAATTGTTAGACCACTCATCTCTTTTCAGAATTGCAACACGTTGGTGCAAAATACCCATCCTAAATCTAGTGAGGTAAAATCTTTTCTGTACGTCAACCACCTTTATTAGGTATATTTGTACACCTTGATATGTGGATCCTTCCAGGTATCGAGAACAGTAGTTTTATCAAGCTCTTTTATTTCTCTCTCTAGGTTGCATTTTATAATACAAAACAGGTTAAGCCAGAGAGTCAAAATCCTTGACCAAGGACTGAGAAGCAAAAGCAACATAGGATGCTGCCCTCAAAACCAGATTTGTGGCACCAAAACGTTGCTTCAAGCCAGTCCACTTTTTTTATTCATGGGATCTGGTGGCGAACAGTCATCAGGGTTCAAAGCTGACCTGCCAATCATGGGAGCCAAGAGCGAGTTCGCTTTAATACATGAAGAGAGAACAGCTACCTACTCCAAAACATAGGATTTCAACAGGAATCTAGGAACCTGAAACTTATCCTGCCCCTTCCAACCCCGAAAAATTGCGTCTTTGATCTTAGGGTGAAGACAAAGAGACACCGCAGTAGGCTTTGCATAGCATATTGTGGAAATAGCCACCCAGCATCCTCGACAGCAGGCGATGGATCCAAACCTAGATTATCCGGGAAATGCAATAAAATAGCGACTAACTCATCTCTAGAGGTGAATTTACCCCCAGAAGCACCAGGTCTCTCAGATTATAAATCGATCTCAGTATCAGTATTAAGCTGAGATGCCTCTGTTTTAGAGGTCACGCGGGGACGGGCGTTATAATAAAATAAAATAAATTTTAACCTACCTTTCCGCCGGGTCTTGCGTCTTCACTCCTCCTGTTCTCCTGTCTTCGACAGGAAGCAGGCAGCCAGGCTCCCTCCCCTAAGCCAATCACAACGCTGTAATGCAGCGTTGTGATTGGTTGGTACGGCGCGCAACAATGCATCCTACATGGAGAAGGACATGACCAGTTTGGGCAGCCCAAGAGGGTCGACTAACAGTATTTGTGCACTCAGAAGTGGGCAAACCACTCCTCTCCTGCCCTGCTCGGAGAGCAGAGCAGCCCCGCCCACCCACCTGCCTGCAAAGCAAACAAAAAATGGTAATAACTTAAAGTTATTACCTTTTTAAGTTTTGGCTTCTCGCACCTCGAGAAAGCAGTGGGATGACGCCCCTCCGCCATAGCATAAAAGCCGCCTGTGGGTCTCCACCTGGCTTTCTCTTCTCTGTCTCACTCTGAATATCTCAGTCTGTGCCTTTCAGTTTTTTGTGTCTCTCTTTCCCACTTTTTCAAGCCAGTCGCTCTGTCAGTGTCCCTCTCTGTCATCTTTCTTTCTTTATCAGTCTCTCTTTTTAGGTCTCGCACCTTTTCTATTTTGCAGAAATAGAAACCAGGGGTGAGTCCTTATGTTTCTGATCCAGTTCTTTCCCCAAAGGCTCTCATCAGGCAGCTGATAGGCTCTCAAGGAGGATTTCCAACAGTTCATGTGCAGCCCAATCATGTGACCTGCTCTCATGTACGAGCCTTCAAAGCCTCAGCCATTTGCTTCCCAACCAGCGCTGCAGGCTTATTCACGGCCACAGGCCGTGACTTCAGAGGGTTCCCCTGCCCCGCCCCCTGCTTCACGGCCATCTGTTCCCCAGCACCTCCCCTCTCTCTCCCCTAATTATTCACTGCTGGCCAGCCGGCACATCTAGTTTTCCACGGCTTTCGTTTTCCGCTTGATTGGTTGCTTTGCTAATGCTGGTTTTCTTTGCTGCTTGCATTTCCACATCTGGCCGCTTCCTTAACTTACCCGACCCCGTTTATTTATTTACGTTTAATTTATTATTAATTAAAACACGCTTAAATGATGCAGCCCACGCCGAGGTTCGAACCCTGTTTTCCTACTCCAAAGTCAACAGCGTTATTTGTTGAGCCACCTCCTCGCACAGTTTGTTGTACTTGGTTTCAGATGTTACATTTGTTCATCTCAGCCGGGGTTTTTTTTATTGTTCTTCTCAGACGTGTTTTTTTTTAATTGTATCTGTCTCCCCCTCAGTGTGTATTATTGTTTTTATTTTCTCCCCTCCCCCACTCCGAGATTGCCGTTTACTTGTTATCTCCATGCATTCTTTCCAGAGCTTCGTGTGAAACTAGTGACGTCTGAAAATGATTTGGGTGCGTGCATCACGATGGTTCGCTTTAACGAAATAGACTCTGTGCCATTGTTAACGTCTTGTGCGTTGTCCTCATTTGTCGAGGGCTGGGCTGAGCCCTTCTGATACCCCCGGCTGAAGGCGGGCTCCCATATGTGCTGATCGCTTAGCCTGTGACTGGTCTCTTCCCAGCGCGGTGGCCATTTCATATCCAGAGTGTGAAACTCTGGTGGTGCCTTTGAGCGTGTACCTGGGCGCGTGCTTGACGGCCCTGGCTGTGTTTATTCTCCTCCCTGACACACAGCGCCATCTAGCGAGCTAGTCCATCTGTAAACAATGTTTTGGGTCAGCTCTCTGCTGCTAATGAGGGGAGCCTGCGGAGTCTGCCGATAATGACCTGTAGTCTTTCAGGTAGCGCGAACTCGAGCCTAAGGTATTGGAACGCTTTACAAAAGAATCCGTTGCATTACAGACAGATTTTAGGCACAGAGAGATTAAGTGATGTGTCCAGAATCACAGGATGCTTGAGCCTCCCGCCATATTCGAACCTGGTTCCCCAGCTTTAGGGTCTGCCGTTCTAGCCGTTAAGCCACAGGATGACCGCATTAAGCTGTTTGGCACTGAACATGCAAACGGAGCGCAGCTTTTTGGTGATGCTTTCTGAGGATAAAGAGCCTCACTGTACCATTCATCACTCGCTTAGACTTTGTTGCTCATATTTAGGTTGTGTTCGTGCTGGTGGCAGTGATTAAAAATCGAGCAAAGTTAGTTTCATGCTCATCGGTCTACTGTATTAATTGAACGACTGGAGATGTTTTTAGGTCTAGGTCTAGGGTTTAGATTTAGCACTAAAAATGTCCCGCTCTTATAATTGCACGACACTCTGAGCTTGGAAGGGTTCTATTGATGTTATTTTTTCAATACTCTCATGCGCTTCCTAGGCACAGGCATTGTTTCTAAAGTGACTATATTTAGGGTAGTTTTCTTATATAACCACAATTTCTCGTGTAAAACGTCTTCCTTTTAATTGGCTAATATGTCTTTCAATCCCTCCCTTTTCTTATTTCTTACCGCCCACAGAGCAGCGCCTAACTTCTGTTAACTTTCACCCAGTGCGTTGAAGTGTTTGGTCTTGGAACCATAAGAATGTGCTGTGTAGGGGTGTGCGTGCGTGATTTAATTCAATATTCTGAAGAAAGCAAGTTGGGGTTCGTCACTTTTAGTGCAACATCATAACGCCAGAGTTTCCATCGACGAGAAATCAAAACTACTGCCACACAAGACACTTTCTTTATGCACTGCCAGCTAAAATCAGGCTGTTAATAAAGGTGGCGTCTGGCCCACATGATAGGCACTTCAGCTTTGACAAACAGGCGAAAAGTGGATAATGTGTAGTGAAACTCCAGTTCAATTCCGCGCTGTCAGCTGGAGAAGCACGCACCCCTGAGGTCATGAAGCGGCTGTGGTGTTTGTTGTGTTCCTGGCAAGCATCAGGAATGTCTGGAAACCCCCATTGCTGCGCACCTGAGCTGCCACTTCGAGTGATTATTTTTGTTGTTGATGTATTATTTATTAATATCCCCTTATGTAGTTTAATTTTTCCATATCAACCTTTTTTTTATCTGCATTTAGTCATTGAATTGTTTTCTATGCCCAAATCGTCAATCACAGAGTTTGATTTTTTGTTTTTCCCTGATCATTGCAATATGGGAGGTGTGGCTCACTGGTTAGAGGCGGCAGACCTGTAAGCAGAGAATGGCCCGGGACCAGGGTTCAATTCCTGACGCGGCAATGCGAAAGTTATAATTATTGGCATTGTAAATTTAAAAAAGCCATTAGTTTCGCTATTTTCAAAACCAACACATAAATAACAAATGTGTCATTTACAATACCAATAGCTCAAACTTTCCTAATGCGAGACCTATTGCATTGCAAATGCTTGTTTATCCCTTTATCTCTCACCAGCAGCCTACTCTAAGTGCTTGCTCTCTGCCAGGACTTTTACAGCACTACCATCTTGCGTTTCTGCTCCTACCTCCTGTCTAACTAGTGATATGCGAGCGTTTTGGGGACACTCTTTATATTCACAAGGCCACTCTCTCACGCTGCCTCCTAAGAGTCTTCCTTCCCCGACTACACCTAGTTGTTTGAGGCTGCCTCGGGGGTCCATTAGGAAGTTTATACACAGCCAACATAATATAACATAACTAGGGGGCATATTAGCAAGGGCAATATCGCCGCTTTAGCGGGACTTTTTCCCGCTAAAGCTGCAATATTTTTATCGCCCTATCAGCAAGCTGTCGCTAACAGCAGTTAGCAACAGCTTTTAGGTGATAGCGACAGGTTTGGGGCCCTCTTTGCATGTCAGCGATATGTATCGTTAATGACATGCAAAGTGGGCGTACCCAACCTGTTAGCGACTGAAAGCAGTCGCTAACACAGCAATCACCTATTAACAATACCCGCGACGCAATAAAAAAACGTGCGCTAACCGCGATTACGCCAGGATTTTACACATGGTAAAAACCTGATTTAGCCATATTAGTCAATGGAAGGTGGATTCTACGGCTGAGTCCCCACCTGCCTATTAGCAAGATTTCCTTAGCGATAGGATTTTTATCACTGGAAATCTCACGTTAAAAATGGGTTTCCCCGCTATCGCTGGATTTTATATCGCATTGGAGATAAACGTTGGTAATACTGCGTTATCTCCACGATAAAATCCAGAGATAGGGGGGCGATAAAAAAATTCATGCTAGGCGAGGTTTGCGATAATTATCGCAAGTTGTTGCTAATAGGTCCCTGGAAGTCATAGGAAAACAGAACTTCGAGATTTCCTGAGGACGCAAAGTAGGTTTGGAAGGGCGCGGCTTCAAGGAACAGAGGTGGCGCAGAGGCCTGCTACTGATTTGGTAGCCTTTGCAGAAATCTCACTCTAAGTTTAAACAGAGTATATTCCTCCACAACCATTGCTCGAAGGATACCAAAGCACCAACAGATTTATTTACGGAGTTTTATATAGCGCGAACTTGACCCGAAGGTATCAGGCATTGGAGCGCTTTACACTAGCGCACATTCATTTTATTTTGTTAGGCAAGGGGAGAATAACCGATTTGCCCAGAACCACAGGATGTTCAGCGTCCTTGCCCAGATTTTGCAGTCCATCGCCCTAGCCGTTAGGCCAACTCCACTCCTTAATTTTGTTTACATCTGTATCTTCAGTGTGGTTACAAAAGCAGCAGCGAAAGAGTGACTCTTACCAGAGTCAAGGGCATGAGATGCAGCTTAAAAACAAAAAAGAGAATAGAGAGGCATGTGGGACTTCACGTCATGTTACTGTTCTGGATTGAACCACACTGAACTCAGATTTATTGGTTTTGCCCCTGCTTGTTTACTGTCCATGCGGATGGGAGGGACACCAGGGCATTTTGCTTGCATTAATGTCCCTTGCAACATCGCTAATTTAGGTCTCAGGAAGTGTGTCTGAGGTTAAGGTCTGTCTCCTGAAGGCCTCTTTGTCCTGTAGGGCGAAGCCTGTGCCACGGGTTTAGAGAGGCCTACTCTGACTTTCAAGAGAGACCTGCGTCTCAGGAGAGAGGAGCCCTGCTCCCTCCCCGGCCATGGCAGGGCCTAAGGCCGAGACTGTGCGTTTTTTATTTCCTAATAGAAATTAAAATTAAAGATGGGTTTTCCAATTTTTGGTTAGTTTAATTCAGGGCAAATTGCTGTAGCTGCGTTGCATGTAATTAATTGCATTTGCATTGATTTGAGTTCAGTAAAATCCCGCGGCTCAGCACGAGCACTGGAGGGGAGCGAGGACAGCAGACGGGTGAGGGCACGGCGTGCTGGAGACTTCCAGAAGGGCAGAATGCGTACCGGTGGGGACTTGAGAAAGAGAGGGCGGGAGCGCGTGGAACAAGGGGCCGACAGACGGTGATGCGCGGAGGAGAGAAACCGAACCAGAGAGAGGAAAAGGCGAAAGAGTGAAAGAGAGCAGCAAAAGGAGGGGGGCGGGGAGGGGGCACCAGGAGAGAAGAGACAGCTCGACGGAGAACAGCGGAGTCGTGAAGCCCCTCACTTGAAGCAACAGTCAGTTGGAGGCATATTCCGGGTCCGGCAGGCCGGTTCAGGCCAAATGTCGAAGGGGCAGATTTACAAGCCCCTTGCGCCATTTTTGCACCGCTATTGCGTCACTTTTTGTGACACAGTACGAACGTAAAAATGCTGCCCATTTACAACGAGATGTGTCACGTTGTAAAGCCCTGTATCACATTATACCTTTGTCAGGTATAATGTATCCAGGGTGGGCGTTCCAACGCATAAAAGCCTCGTAGAATTGACGCAGTTAAATCTATAAGATTTCACTGCGCCACTTCTAGGACGCCACTGCGTCAAATTCTTACGCCTGCTTGAAGTAGTGACGCAGCACAATGAGGATAGGCATCCCTCTGCATTGCTGGAGTTGTGTCGTGCTTGCGACACAACTCCAGCAATGCGTGACTTTTGTGTCTACAGATGCGCCAGAATTTCTGACGCATCTGTCAATCCTTGTGCCATGGTGCACCGTATTGTAAATATGGCACATCCATAGTGGCGCAAGGGTTTCTAATGGTGGTGCAAGGAAAGTGAAGCATCTATACAGATGCATCGCTTTCTTGTAAATCTGCCCCGAAGTGTGTGGCCACTTTACGTGCCGGCTTGTGTTATAAAGCTCTGAATAACATTTTAAAGGAATGCAGTGGCAGATTTAGAGGTGGAGTACCAGTGGTGGCAAAAGAGCTCAGTACAGCAGGGGAAAGAGAAGTTAGAATAGAATAGAATAACTTTATTCGATTGTTTACATGTAACAATCATAAAAGAGCATTTCATACAGGTAATCCATACAATGATAAAAAAATAAATAGGGAGAGTAGTATTACAGCAAGACATTCACAAGCGTATACACAATAATATGGTTAAAAAGAATAAAATACATTAAAAGTGAGAGTGCAATCAGCAGCTGAGTTAGTTACCCTTCCATGCTTTTTCTATATTTAACTGCGAGTTTTAAGAAACTACATACAAACATGGTACATTCACTGTTTAGCATTTGAAGGTGACACAGTGCAGGTCTGTATTGTACAAAATTCAGGTGCTTAAGTAAAGGTTTTAAAAACAGGTTTCGGGGGAGTGTATAAAACTGACAGAAAAATAAAAAGTGTGCCAGATCTTGCGGAGACTTGTTGTCGCAGCCGCAAGCTGGCAACACTTGTCCTCTGTGCGCTCCACTTGGTACAGCTAATAAAAAATGGAACATGTTAAATCGGAACCTTGTTAATAAAAAACGGTCATAACCGGACATGGGCCAGGACAGGTAGGGTTCCATATATAAACAGGTTTTGGTTAAGGCATACTGTCTCACACTGCTTTTCTTGTATTCATTTTCCTCCCGTGTCATGCACCTAGACAGCATAAAAGTGTTCCTTACAAAGGTTACATCAGTTTTTGTTATTGTTTCGGGGGATAAAAATAAATCTGGTCGGCCTAACTCAAAAAGCCACGTTCTTATGTATTTTAACCATGGGATCTTAAGTCTACCATCCCACTGTAGTGCCTCTTGAAGAATGTTTCTGGTGAGAGGTATGGCTGTGTTTAGCCAGCTATTCAGCCAGCATAACAAGGGATTCACGGCCAGCTTGTCACTTAGATGTGGAATGCCAAGTTCCTCATGTACCGGAAAGTTGGCCGTCCCCCTGGGTAACCTTAGGACCTTTTTTAAGAAGTTATTCTCAGTAACTTCAAGGGCACCTAGTGATTCTGATCCCCAAATTTCACTTCCATAACGTGCAATTGCGGTGCTTTTGGCTTGATATAACTTCAAGACAGCAGCCACCGGACTATTGCCCATCTTTCTAGTGAAGTCCAGTATTGCTGCGTTGGCCCGCACTACCTCACCCTTTTTCTTTTGTATTGCTGGTGCCCAAGTTAGTTTGTGGTCAAAAAGAACACCAAGGTACGAGAAGGTCTTTGTAGTGGGTATTCTATCTCCATTTACAGAGTGAGGATATACTTTTTTTGGAGATACGCCTGTCGTCATTGTAAAGGATTTTGAATTATTGATGCTCAGGCCACGGGAGTTCATGAAGTCATTAAACGAATCTAGCAAGATTTGGAGACCGAGCGCCGTTCTAGATATTAGCACGGCGTCGTCCGCATATAATAGGACCGGTATGCCCTTCTTGCCAATGTAAGGAAAGTCTGTACCAGTTTTTAGCAGGTGCTCCTCCAACTCGTTAATATAAAGATTAAAAAGAAAAGGGGCAAGGATGCATCCTTGTCTGACACCTCGAGTTATTCTAAAATCTCTGGTTACCTTTAAGTCGTGGGTGTAACGGACGTTTGCTCTTGTGTCCGAGTGGAGGTCAACAAGAAGGTTGACCAGGTTTTGTTCCACCCCCATTTTTAACAGCACCTCCCATAGCCTGCTTCTGTCTACGCAGTCAAACGCGGACGATAAATCCATAAAGGCCATATGGATCGTCCCTTTTCTTGCTAGGGTGTATTTACTGTTTATTAAATATAGGTTCAGACATTGGGTTATCGTGGAGTGGCCTGGTCTGAACCCATATTGTATTGGAGACAGTATGTTATTATCATTGGCCCAGGCTGTTAATCTGTTTAGGATAATACCCCCCACCACCTTTGTGACTGAGTTAATCAGAGATATGGGTCTATAACATGTAACACTACCACGATCACCCTTCTTAAAAACAGGGACTATGGTGGAGGACCCCCAGGCTTTTGGGCAACCAGCCAGAATACCTGCGTTTACAACTGCGGTAATGACTGGTGCCCATAAAGAAATGTTTGATTTAAATAGGTCGGGTGGTATACCATCGGGGCCAGGTGCTTTGTTACAGGTTAATCCTTGTATCCCCTTTTCTACCTCCCCCACTGTGAAACACAATACATTTTCGTCAGAAGATTTAAAAACAAAGTCTGCTTGCAAATTATCACTTTTAAAAATTGTGCTGTAATGTAACATCCACTCTTCCTCAGGTATATTAGTCCCGACAATAGAGTTTAAGGGGACGTCAAACAGAGGTTTGTTTACAATGCTCCAGAACTTGGAGCTATTGCCCAGAATTGCAGGATCACATAGCTTCTCCCAAACACCAGCTTTTACTTCTTTTTTCCGGGCTGCCAGGACTGACTTGTAGTTAGATCGCAGTGACTTAATAAGAACAGGGTCTCTTGGGGTAGCCTTGAGTGCTTTTTTTAAGTCTCGACCGGCCTTTGAGCAGGCTTGATCGAACCACCCTGGTTGGTGTTCATGACGTCCCTTTATTGGGACTGACAACATTTGGCCAATTTTCTCAACAACAGCAGCAAAGGCAATCAGGGTCGCTTCGGGCAAAGTAGATGGAGAAACACAAAGATCTAGGTCATTACCACAGCTAGTGGTGATTGAATCATACAAGGAATCGCTGTTGACCTTTGACCACTTCAGGCGACGGTTTCCGTTGATGGGATTTAAAACACCGTGATCAGGTCGTGGCTTCCTCTGATCAAAAAGGTCACCTCCAATCCTGATCGACAAAGGGTTATGGTCGCTGAAAATGCTTGTTAGAATTTCAAAGTCTGTGGCTAAATCAACTAGATCTCTTGAAAGGAATATGTGGTCTATGTAGGAGCCTTTACCGTGGCCTTTGTACGTGGGGACGTTGAACTGGTGTGAGTCCTCCAGTGTGGCCATTGCGCCGGTTAGATTCCTTCCATCTATTAAGTTATTGATACTGGTGCCTCGGGGCGAGTGATCAAAATGGAAGCCAGACCTCCTGTTGCAGCCTAGGAGGCCAATAGGTGTCGTTTCAGGGTTGCCACAGGGATAAGCATTAAAGTCTCCCGCAATAATGATGTTTCGAGGTAGACTATCCGCTTTAGTTTCTAAAAGGTTTTGTAGTTTGAGAATGTTACACTCCTTGTTTGATAACACGGCGTTATAAAAATTGATAAGTGTCAGTGCCTTTTTACCATTCCTGAGCACTAAGATTTGAATATGTTTGTTCTCCGATGCTCTGATTGTGACCTGGCAGCTGAGTGCAAGGCTTATGTAGGTTGCCAGGCCCCCTTTGGATCTTCCGCTATTTGATGGGGTTGCTGGTAAGAAAAAACTTTGAAAGCCCTCGATATGTGCATTTTCGTCTGCTAACCAGGTTTCTTGGAAGCATAGAATGGTATAATTTTTTACATAGGCTAACCACACAGGATCATTAACCTTAACGGCTAAGCCGGCTGTGTTCCAGGATAAAAGATGTATGGAGCGTTGTTCGGTGAGGCCCAGGCCTGCTATCAGGGCATGATCTGCGGGAGGAGAGATTGCTTGAACCCCATGGTCCGTTATTAAGTGTTCTTGCGATACATTACTAACGATTAGAGGGTTTTTTACACCACTGTGCACTATGCGTTGAGTTAAATTAGTGGAACTTGAGTGGCTGCGCCCACTCGCATTCGATGTGTTTTCTTTAAGTTGTACTAAAGGAGCTGCCCTAGGCGCTTCACTGGCCTCCGGGGAGGAAACACTTATGCACTCTGGACGCATGCTTGATACTCTGTAAAGGGGAGCTACCTTAGTTGGGGGCTCAACAGGAATAGGGTAGGAGGATGGAGATGCGATTTGTCAAATCGATCTCATCTAAATAGTCGATATTATAAAAAGCATCATACCTGTTAGAAATAGGTACCCCATATTGTGTGTCTAAGTATTGGGGATGTGAGAAGAGCTGCTGCTGGGGACGGGTAAAAAGCTCGCTTCTCTCCTGATATCTACCAGGATGGTTGTTAGGTCTGCTCTGCCATGACTGTTCATGCCTATAGTCAATGTGATTTGTTCGAGTATATGGACCAATAGGCAGTGTATAGGCCCCTGGTTGATTATCAACCATCGGCTCAAGCAGCCCCTCCTGTCCGTAGGTTGACTGCACTTGAGTACGACAATGACCATGGTTATTTGGGTAAAAGTAACTTAAAGCCATGGTACGGATCAAGCTACTTGTCACACCGCTTTTCCAGCTGCTTATAAAGCTGGCAGCACGACTATCCCTAAAGGTTACTACTATACAGTCACCCTCGGTCGATTTGAATCTGTTTCCCACCCAGTCTACTCTTCTTACCTGTGCAATATGACCATTGATATGTTTAGGGATCGGTCTATGAGTTGTGAGCCAATGGCTCACCTTGTTTTTTAGGTCCCCATGTGTTTCTACCCTATCCCCCGTTAATTTAGGTACCCCAATCATTACAATGGTGTACGGGCTACATTCAGGCGGGAGGTTAACATGAAGTGGACTCTTTACTACCATCGATTTTGTCGTGGTAGCACCTAATTGTTTTGAGGATGTGCCCTGTTTGGGGTTTTTGGTTGGTCTCGTTTGCTCTACCTGGGTAGTTGCTATTTTAATTGGGGAACTTTCAGCGGCCCATTCACAATCTTCTGTCTCTGCATCTTGTAAGGTTTGAGAACTACTTGGTATGGCTGCCACTGGGTGGGATATGATGGTACCACTATCTTGAGTTGTCGCTGGGGTGGTTAGAGGAGTCTTTGGCTGGTTTTGCTTACTAGCAAGAGTAGGGTTAGCTATGGCTTTTTTTACCCTGGGGTTTTTATTGCTAATCGAAGTAAGGGAGTTACTGGCTGGTGTGAAGGTAGAAATTGGTTGTGATACCTTCAATGTTTTAAGCAAGGTGGATGTTGCGTCATTTTGGGCCCTTTCAAACTTCCCTAAGGCATTCTCAATGTTGAGGACTCTCTCACTAATAGGTAACAGAAGGGACTTAATCAAACTTTCGAGATCACTCAGAAGTGATTTTGTATTTATCATTGTATGATCAGCCCTGGTTATGGTGTGTATAGACGTGTTTATGGGTACTGTCGTCTCTTTATTCAAGAACAGGTCTGGGTTTTGACTGCTTATGAAAGGACATAAGGTCGCCTTCTCTGGGGCAGGTTTAGCCAGTCTAAATGTGGACCAAATGTCTTTAGCTGTGCTGAGGTATTTGGCCTTGGGGTTAGATTTTTGTTTTTTTGCAATAGATGTCTTGGGTTTACCTCGTGTGCCAGTAGTCCTAGTTTTGCTCTTTATCAGGCGACTGACTTTAGTAACCGGTTTTGTCGTTGTGGATGTGAAACCACCCGAGGAAGGGGCTACTGGGTGTAAGTGAGCTATAGGTGACATATGGGTGCTACTACTATTTTCACCGGTAGGTGCAGGACTGTTGTTCCTACTGTTGCCTGAAGGTGAGATAAGCAAGGCTGTTTGCGTGTTATCTCTTGTTTGGGGACTAGGAAGCCCTGTAAATGACAACGTTAAAATAGACTCCTCAGAGTTTATGGTGTTATCCAGAATGTTTATGTTACCTGTGGTGTGTAAAGAGAGGTCGGGGAAACATAAATCTGGAGTAAGTGAGAGGCGTCTTTCGGAGTCCTGAATTGCATCCGCCACGACGTTGATCGTTTTTTGTAGCATTAAGTCTATGGCGGTTATTGTGGGAAGAGGGCTGTTGGTGACATCTTTCAATCTGGTAGCTGATCTTGTGGTCATGGGGGTATTTCGACTTTTACTCATCCTCACGATGTTATTTTCAATTGTATGCAATATTGCTAAATAAAGAGGTAATAGCTTTCGAGTGCTGATGTTTTAGAATGGCGTTAAGCGTTTACCTTGGTTGATGACAGCTGGGCGGGATCTCAGGGGGGTGGCCCCGTCCCGGACTCCTCGGTCCCCGGAGGGCCACAGAGGGCCCGCCCTTTGCCCGGGCTTAGCCCGGCGCTGCCCCGCGCGCTCCCGCGACGCGGGTGTTGAAGGCTGCTTTTAAGCGCCTCCTGGCGCGCTCCGCCTCGACGCGACTTCCGGTCGCGGAGGCTGCTGGAAAGTGTAGTCTTTCCCTCACCCCCACTCGGCGGCAGCGCAGTTGTTGTGAGGCTGCGGCGGGGGGGGAGGTACTCGACAGTGGAGCTGCAGCAAGGACGGCGGCAATGGTGCTCCTGGGACGGCTCCGCTGGCAGGGATGGCGACTCTGCTCCTGGTGAGTTTCTGGCGATTTGGATATTACCCAGTGCTTTGATGATTGAAGGCTGCTTTTAAGCGCCTCCTGGCGCGCTCCGCCTCGACGCGACTTCCGGTCGCGGAGGCTGCTGGAAAGTGTAGTCTTTCCCTCACCCCCACTCGGCGGCAGCGCAGTTGTTGTGAGGCTGCGGCGGGGGGGGAGGTACTCGACAGTGGAGCTGCAGCAAGGACGGCGGCAATGGTGCTCCTGGGACGGCTCCGCTGGCAGGGATGGCGACTCTGCTCCTGGTGAGTTTCTGGCGATTTGGATATTACCGATTTAGAGGTGGAGTACCAGTGGTGGCAAAAGAGCTCAGTACAGCAGGGGAAAGAGAAGTTATTAAAACTGAAGAAGGATTGGGGGGGCAAGCCACAGAGGGAGACTAAAGAGGTGAAAAAACAAGCAACCTTTAACAAAGGCAATAGCTGTGGCGTTGGTTGCAGACCTGTTGTCCTTGGTAATGTGCGTTTTATTTCTAAATGGTGTTTGAAAAGTTCTATTACACAAACCATGCAAAGACAAACACACACAGCCATCTTCAAATAGATCTCTGCCTACTCGTGTGCATGCACGTGTGTGTTTGAATGCTTTTTTTGTAACAAAAGTAAATAAAACACTTTCCATGCCTACTTGGGATGGGGCGTGCTGCAGTGACAGCGAGGGCTGGTGCAGTGTCGGACATTGCACCAACAGTCTGTCATAGGCATTGGTGGGGTCAGTTTTCAGTGTGGGTGGGGTGGAATTGTGCTTGGAAAAAATGCCACTACTCCCACAGCAGGAAACCAACGGCAGAAGTGGACTGGCACATTGCCCGTTCTGCATGCATGGTGGGTGGAAGAAACATCTGTATGACGCTACAACAGACCCATGGATGAAGAGGGCTGAAGCCCTTGCATGTATCTAAGCACTGGTATATGTATATGTATTCAAATCAAAATGTTTGGCTAATGCCAAACCTAAAGAGTGGGCAGAAAGGAAGAAGTTGAGTAGAAAAGAGGAAAAGAAGGAGTTGCCACCAAACTCGCCTAGAGCAAGACAGCAGCATAACATAAGCAGAACTTTATTTATAAGGCATATTTTAGGAGATCCTCTTCAGAACTGTGTGGCAGACACTTCGAAGAGAAATTCTTTACAAAAATGGTTCTATAAAATGCCTTTTTTTGATTATTTTTTTTAAACCCTCCTAGTTGAACAGCCCTCAGCGCCAAGACAGCCTCCTTACCAGTGAGGGTGGACCACTCCTTCTTCTAACTGTGCGCCTTGGAGCATGGCTCATAGTGGCAGTACTGCCATTTTCTGGCTATTCTGTTACCAGAGAGAGAACAAGGGGACAAGGGGGTGCAGGATAGGCGCAGAAGCGTGGGACTCAACCAGGAAGGGGGAGCAGGGAGATTCTGGAGGAAAGTATCAGAAAGAAGACGTGGACTGTGTGCATGCAAACAGAGGTGATGATACATACTAGAGGGAGAAGGTAGTGAACACAGGTGAGGGGGCTACAGATAGGAAAGAGGGCACCTAAGTGTGAACAAGCATCACCAGGGATGCAAACACTGTCGAGCTGGGAGCTCCAAACGACCTTAGAAAACATTTTGTCAAACGTCCAATGGCATTAACAGCCAAACCCAGACCTTCTCCAGGAGGAATTGGGTGACATACTAGGTTTGCAGTGCTGATCCTATAAGATAAGTGCAGCTGAAAGAGATACATAGGTTCGGCTGCCCCTCGACCTTCTGCAAACCCTAATGTGTTGTAACTGGAGGTGTTCTGATTGCAAGGGGGCCAGTGGAGAAGCACGAGTGCACTTTCCAACCTCACTCTTCCCTTCTAGGTTGAGCTGGTGAAGAAAACTGGCAGACCTTTCCCTTTCATTTTATCCTGAAACCTTTCTTTTCCCCTCGTCGACTGGTATGAGGTGCAGATATAGGCGGAAGACCACCCAAAAACTTTTTCCTCGGTGAAAGCGAGGGTCAGTATGTTAAAATGGAAATTGTAGAATATAAACAGACTAAGATGGACTCCAGTCCACATCATGTGCAACCAGTATGAATAAAGCAGGTGCACGTTTATAACAAATTGGTTCAAATGCACTGAACATGGCAGAAACAAATGTTTCCCAAAAAAAGGCACAATTGAATGCCTAAACAGCCTTAAACTAAAGTCAGAACCCTTTAAAAAAAAAAAACAAGCATTGGTAAAGCCAATAGGTCTCACATCTAAAAGGGCTATCGGCTTGGGCAATGTGTTTTGCCATGCTGTACACCAGTGTGGCTGCTATTCAACATGGGTAAAAGTTAGTGGTTTGGCATGTCCTAGAGTGGCGATGGGGTGTAGAGTGTTGAAGAGTGGATTTGTTGGAGTAGAGTGTTGTAGAGTGGAGTAGGGGAGTAAAGTGTCGTAGAGTTCAGTGACAGAGAGTGTCGCAGAGTTGAGTGGCATAGAGTGGAGTGGGGTGAAATACGGTGGAGTGGAGTGGATTGAGGTAGTGGGGTGGATTGGACTGGAGTAGATTAGAGTGGATTGGATCGGGGTAGAGTACATTGGATTGAGTGGAGTGGGGTGGATTAGAGCAGGGAGACTGTAAGAGGTGGATTGGATTGGAGTGGTGTGGATTAAAATAAATGGGGTGAGGAGGACTGGATTGGGGTGTACTGGAGTGAGGTGGATTAGGTTGGTTTGGGGTGGGGTGGTTTGGATTTGGGTGAGGTGGATTGAATTAGAGTAGGGTGGATTGGAGTGGGGGTGGATTGTATTGGGGTGGGGTGGATTGGAGTTTGGTGGGCTGGATGCATTGGATTGAGTGGGGTGGACTGAACTTGGATGAGGTGATTGGATTGGGTAGAGTGGGGTGGATTGGAGTAGAGTGGGGTGGGGTGGATTGGACTGCAGTGGAGTAGGGTGGATTGGAGTGGAGTGGGTGGATTGGATGGGTTGGATTGAAATGGGGTGGGATGGGATGGGTTGGAGTTGGATGGACTGGAGTAGGGTGGGGTGGAAGGAAGTGTGGTGGATTGGATTGGCATGAGGTGGCTTGGATAAAGTAGGGTGGATTGGATTGAGGTGATTGGATTGGGGTGAACTGGATGGGAGGGGTGGAATGGATTGAGGTAGATTGGATTGGGGTGGATTAGATTGGAGTGGGGTGGGGTGGATTGGAGTGGGGTTGGGTAGACTGCATTTGACTGGATTGGGGTGGATTGGATTGGAGTTGACTGGACTAAATTGAAGTTGGATTGGGGTGATGTGGTTTGGATTGGAGTGGGCTGGAATGCAGTGGGGCAAGTGGGAGTGGGGCGGATTGTTGTGGATTGGAGTGGGGCTGATTAGAGTGGGAATGATTGTTTTTGATTGGAGTGGGGCAGATTGTTTTGGATTGGACTGGGGCAGATTGGAGTGTAGCAGATTGTTTTGGATTTGAGTGTGGCAGATTGTTTTGAATTGGAGTGGGGCAGATTGTTTTAGACTGAGTGACTCACAATGTTTTGGATTGTAGTGGGGCAGATAGTTTTGGATTGGAGTGGGTCAGATTGTTTTGGATTAGAGTGAGATGGATTGGGGAGGGAGTGGGTGGATTGGATTGGGATGAGGTGGGTTGGATTGGAGTGGGATAGATTGGACTGGGTTAGATTGGGGTGGATTGGATTGGTGTGGGGTGGATTGGATTGGGACGGAGTGGGTGGATTGGGGTAAGGTGGATTAGATTGGAGTGGGGTCGTTTGTTTTGTATTGGAGTGGGGAAGATTGTTTTGGATTGGAGTGGGGCAGATTGGAGTGGGGCAGATTGTTCTGGATTGGAGTGGTGCAGATTAGAGTAGGATGCATTAAAGTGGGGCAGATTGTTTTGGATTGGAGTGGGGCAGATTGTAGTGGGCAGATTGTTTTTGATTGGAGTGTGGCAGATTGCTTTGGATGGCGGTAGGGCAGATTGTTTTGGTTTGGAGTGGGGTGAATTGGAGTGAGGCAGATTGGAGCGGGTGGGTTTAGAGGATTGGAGTGTGGTGCATTGCGCTGGGGTGAGTGGTTTGAATTGGAGTGGTGTGGATTAGATTTATCTGGGGTGGATTGGATTGAATGGGGCAGATTGTTGTGGGGTGGATTGGCATGGATTAGATTGGGGTGGTTTTAAGTGAGGTGGATTGTGGTGCACTGTTCAATTATATGTTAAAGTATCATTTCAAAAACTACTTATAACAAAGAAAAATTGACTCTTTGCAAGAACATAATTCTCATCTTTTGAGAATAGCGCCCACTAGTAAAAACAAAAGAAAACATGAGTACAAAGTGAGAAAAGAAGACTTGGCAAAAATAAAAAAATTAACTATAGAAAATAAATCTTTGCAATTTGTTTGTCCTATTGGGTACGTTTTTACCAGTCACATGCCTTTTGTTTGCAGGGCACTGAAAGTTAAAAAGAACAAAAAAGTACCTCAATCACATTGGCAGCAGCAGACAGGCACTAATTAAGTTGAATCAATCAGTGCTTGGTCGCTGCTCCACAGAGAGGAACGGAAATGATGTTAGGCCTGCCTTGACAAATTACGCAGCTGTAAAGAAGAGTGTGATGCAAGCCAACACATTGTAAGGAATGGGCGGGCTCCAAGCCCTTTTTGTTAACAGCATTGTCTCGCAAGCGAGATGCGTGCGCTAGCCATTCTATCGCAGACTCGACCCTAACAAGAACCCACCAGAACAGTGGATGGCCTTCCTGAATTTGTATGAGGATGCCTAGAAATGCCAGCAAGAATCTCAAGTGACGAGTCTTAAAAAGACCCAAGAGAAACTGAGATACCAAATAAATCAATCACATGAGGGATAGAAACTGAGCTTGCTCTGCTGCTGCATAGCGTCACCCATATCATTTTGCCCAAATTGCCGATGAAGCCAAGGAAGACAATAAGACAGATCTCATTGACAACATGAGTACCCCAATCTGGTCGATGAGCTGGTGACACACCAGCGATTACATCAGTTGGGGTTGCAAAGCCACTTGATGGGCTTGTCGGGTAGTCTGGGGTAGTGCAGATAGCGCGTGCAGTGAGTGCGACTGAAAGTCATTCAATAGGTTAAAGGACTAATTGGGAGGCTGACAAGTCAATATCCTTGTTCCCACCACTAGCATGGTCTCCATTGGTAATTCACTGTTACGATGCACATGCTTAGAGCCCTCAGGTTTATGAACTGACTATTACCCAGGGTCTGCAACACACTGCTGAATAAAATGCTAGAGACCCATCCTGTGTGTCTGACTGAGTAGACAATAGCTGATGGCTACAGAGCCCTTTCTGTCATCCCCCTGTACGCCCTCCTGCTCTTATGAAAGCATTTGGGACCACGTAATAGGGATAAGCCAGCCTTACATGTTTCTTTGTCCACATTCGATCATCTCAATATCATTAGAGTTTCTCAAAATTTGAGAAAACCCCAGAAATTCAGAGAAAAATTGGAACTGTTTTTCTGAATGTTACACTCCTAATTTCCTAATTGGTAGTATGTGAATCACTTTTTGAGTGTTTTCATACCTAGGGATGTCTGGAACTTGTTGGTCAAGATTAACTGAGCACAGCAAACCCATAGGGTCAATGACACATTAGTCAATGCACGAGAATATTTATCGAATGCAATTTTCAGAGATTTGCCATACTAAAAATGATTTGATGAAAATATATAACTGTAAGCAAAATAAGGGCAAATCACCAGATAATCTCCCGAATCGTTTAAAGGATATACTTGACTGTTAACATGGTATGGAGAGCACCACTTTAGCTGCTTAAGAGGCAGTGAGGGCAGCTTTTGCACAAGGCTTCCCCAGTTCAAGAACAACTAAGAACCATACGTGTGGTTTGGGTAAATATGAATTTATCTGACTTGGTTTCTGTGGTTAATTACTGTGTTCAGGAAAGAAAGAAAACATCGCAGAATCAAACCTGATGTCCTTTAACATCTTTATATATTGCATTATTTATTCATACATATAGAGGAACCCCACCTATCCTAACCAGTGCACAGGGAAAGAATGCAGTCCATTATAAGTTCAGTCTCATCATTCAAAGATCACGTCCATGTAAGGTTATCGCATTGTAGTACTCTTCTTCCGCCCTTAGCACCATAATTATCCCAAGGCGGGGGATTTGAGGGGGGCATCCCAGAGGCCAGCCCACTCCCTAACCATCCCCCACCCAGTGAGGGGACCACAGTGGCAGCTCCCTGTACCTGTACTAACTCTCCATCCATGGAAGGGGTGCACCCCTCACAGAAAATGTATGTCATTTAAAATGCAATTCTTAAAACGAACAGTAAGAAGGAGGAGTAGAGGAGGATTTGCAGGAAGCGGAAGGACAAAGAGCAGCTAGAAGAAGGGTC
This sequence comes from Lissotriton vulgaris, assembly GCF_964263255.1. NCBI lineage: Eukaryota > Metazoa > Chordata > Amphibia > Caudata > Salamandridae > Lissotriton > Lissotriton vulgaris. The sequence goes on from NC_141693.1 coordinate 279,372,796, forward strand.
GAGAGGGTTTATTCTGCCCAGTACACCTTCGGCTACAAATATAATAAGCCAGGGAACTGGAAATTGGATTATCCAAATCAGCATCAGGGCAGCCATGATCTGCACAAACAACCTCGCTGCTCCCTGCTTCACCTGGTATCGAAGCGCTTACCGCCAGACTGCTGAGTGCTCATCTCGCCTTGCTCGCTTTAGAAAACCTGGAATTCTCTCCCCTCCCACCTCCGCCTCACTCAGAACCACCACTCTTTCGGAAAGCAACTAAAAACCTGGATATTCGATAAGTAAATCACCACCCTCCCTCAAGCGCCTTGAGACCCTCTGGGTGAGTAATGCGCTATACAAATTTTGGAACTTGAACTTGAACTTTCAACCCCTTCCTCCGAATAGAAACCCCCCACTTTAATACAGCCTGAGACGAGGCGACTGCTCCATATACGTCTTGGTCCCTGTTGACTTATCTATGATGTGTCGCCATTGGAAAATCTGCTTCATGCTTTATTGATATTGATTTATATCGATCCACTCTGAAGACCTCTGAGTTCCCTTTCTTCCTCTCGCAGGCACAATGTAAATGCCATTTGCTTTACAAATTGACCTGGGTGAAATTTTAATTGCTCCTGTGAAATTTGCAAAATTCTGAATTTTGTGGTATGTGACATTTGTGAAATTTCTCAGATTTTTGTGTTACTTGATTTCACATAACCTTGTTTATTTTACATGCCCTTTGTTACTTGAGCTAGTACCTCACTTTAAAAAGCCGTGTGAGACTTGTTCGTATAGAAAATGTTTCATTGAGAGCTATTTTCTGCTTTGATCAGTCTCCTACTGTTGTAGCATAACACTATTTTTTCACACAAAATTTGTGTTTAGGTTAGAAAAAAAGTGACACAAGATGCCAACAAACCACTTTTTGCTACAAAAGAAGGTTTTTGTAAAATTGCAATAGAATTTCGTGTAATTTTATCAGAATTAATTATGTGATTTTGCACTGCCAGAATGCTTTGAGCTCAGAATCAAATGGGAGCTATGCACGTTTCCACTCCCACCAGTGACAACATACACGAGCAGAAACCTATTAGGGCTCATGGCAGAAGCAGGGAAAGGAAAATGGGAGAAGGGATAGAAACAAAAATAGGATTGCCCCCCTCTACTCGTCACTTCTGTTGGTCAAGTATGTCTTCAGGAAGTAGTGGGTATACACAACACAAAGAGGCGAGAAATAATTATAAGTTAAATGACTTGTCATGATGAATCCTATACTTAGCTATAATAATGAATAAATATACTTTAGTAATATCTGTTTGCAGCTATCTCTCTCTACTTTGTGTAGTTTGGTGTTAAGAAATTATCAGTTACACATCAAAGAATGAGTATCTCAAATATATATAGAAATAAACTAGCACTTCACTCTAACATATGAATGACTGCCTCATGCTTTGTCACTATGGACTCTCGTGCGGATGACGAGGTATAATTTCTACTTCACTTCCGTAGAACTGCAAAATAACCAGCAATGGTAATATTCGGTTATTCCCTATTCTTATATGTGCCAGATAACCCAATCTAAGAATCCTTTCTGTTCTGTGATATGATATTAATACAGAGGTCTTCAAACATTTTTGCTCTGAGCCCCGTAAGGAAAAGGTTTTGAAGTCGGGATCCCTCCAAAACTTTAGGGCAAGACTTGGGGGAGAGGGGTAGAGGGAGTGGTATGGCTGAGCGCAGGGGGCTGGGAGTAAGAGATCATTTCAGGGGTACTTTTCTGTAGCTCAAATAGTGCATTAAACGTGAGCAGTATAAAAGAGCCAATATGTCACACAAAAGAAAAAATTGACTAAAAAAACTCTGCCCCACATAAATAGGGTGTTGTTAGCCCCTCATTCTCCTGGGCCCCAATACAACTGTACCTGCTGCACTACTGATAGCTGGAGCCCTGAGTATCAGGCTGCCTCACTGCCTTTGCCACAGTGAGGGCCATCACTTCAGTACTGAAACAGACTCTGCCACTTTCACTAAACAATGATTGGCATAGCCAATAGGTCTCACCTTTGGAACCTTATAAGTATTTTGTTATGCAGTACAATATCCTTGGTGTAACAACATCAACTATTGCATGGCTAAACACTTATAAAGTCTTAAAGACCAGACCTATTGGCTATGCCAATGTTTATTTTATGCATTGCTGCCCTTTGTCCTATGCTGCTTTTAGCCATGTTCTTGCCAAGTGCGACCTGTAGTTTGTTTTGCTTTTGTCATTAGAAGTATGCACTTTGTAAAGTAAACCTGGCTAGAAGCAGTGCAGGTGTATCTGTCCTTTAAATGCAGGGACAGCTCCAAGTACCGCATTGGAGTTAGCCGACACCTCCAGAGTATGGGCACACAGTTCCTAGACTTGAGCTTTTATGAAAGAAAAGGATTCTGGGAATTGTTGTCTTGGTGCCGCACACATGACAAATTTAAACAATGCACCTGATACAACTTGTCTGACTAATGAAAAGCTAGGACTAGACCCACAGTAGTAGCTAGGTGACAAGCTGCCATAGGTTAACACTAGACAGAGGTTGGTTTGGGTACCCGGAGGCGCTGATCAACTCTTAGCTTGGGTGCCACTTTAACCGACTTCTATACATGAAACAGCATTGGCGACTTTGGTGAGTGAAGGCAGGGCGAGCCAATAGGAGTTCGTGTTTTCATTGATTGACAGGTAAAAGGCAGAGCCAGAAAGGTATGCTGGCTCTGTTGCTGTACCATTGATCCAGCGGTAGATTAGATTATAAAGTCCCACCCCGGAAAAGACGCTGCTGTCATCCTGGAATAACTCGCCTCGCTGCTGTCTAGAAGAGGAAGGCTCTCCGCTTGCCCCGGAAGTGGTCAGTGAAATGCTCTTTGTCCTGTTTTTTATTTGATTAAAAAACTGCATGTGTGTTAGATGCTAGGTATTCCCTTCCCCTCGCCGTAATTGTAGACTTGAATCTGCATGTAATAAAGGCATTTGGGAGGCAAACGGTGAGAGTGAAACAAAAATGCAATCCAAGGCAAAGAAGAGAAACAGAATGTGATCTAAGGCGAAAAAGAAAAACAATTATAGTGAAGACTTGATTCTGCATGTTCTAAAAAGCTGTAATGTGGATTAACATTTCACATCTTTAAAAAGAGCACAAGCAGCAGCTGTTTTGAAGCACTTGTGCTTGTGCCAGCATCCGCCTTGCGGGAGCGAGCAGCGGCACGTGAGACATATGTTTTCAATTAGCACGTATGCCGCTGCCCGCTCCCGCAAGGTGGATGCCAGCACAAGCGCGAGTGTGCTTGAAAAGGAGCAGACTGATTTCTAAAGGTCATTTCCTAGAGTAGTGCATGCGCGCAGCCTAAGCGAGACCTAAAAAGGAGCCCCCACATGCTGCCCCTACTTTGCAGCAAGGGTTTCCGCAGCTCTAATGCTAGCAAGGCCCCATGCCTCTTTTGGAGAGTAAAACAGTCATGATTACAATGCAGTGGGCCCCTCAACCCCCACCGGATCTAGTGCCCCTTTACCTGCTTCAATAATGATAGCTACTGTCTTGTGAAAAAGTGTATTCTCCTCTGCTCTTTGTTATAAATGTGGACCCCAATCTTGTGCCATATCCGTCCTGTCATCTCTCTGACGCCCAAGCTGAGCTGTCTTCTCTACTTCAATAAGCAGTTACTAGCTAAGAAAATGGGCCCCCACTCCACTTTTTGCTAGTAAGACAGTCATAATTAGGGTGTAGTTGCCCCCTCACACTCTTGGTCCCAGTGCCACTGCTCCTGCTACATTAATGTTAGTGCTGGTCCTTCCATTACAAAAACAGCCCCAATATGTTGCCCATATGTCTATCCATTTGTAGATGGAAAAATTAGCCTCTAGAGAGCACCCCACCTATGGGCCATGTCTTTGACATTCTCCATGGATCTAATTCTTTTCCGCTTTCTCCTGGGCAATACTCTGAAGCCCCAGGGTTCTGAATGATCAGGGCTCTGCTTCTGGATGCAACCCTGTAGGCTACCGTTCAACTTACCTTTAAATGGCATCTGCATGTTAAGGTGGGCAGGATTTGTGGGGACCGATGTGCCTATGTTTTTTTCTCATTTCAGAAAAACAATTCCCATACTTTTTCTTAAAAAAGAAACAAGCATCCTTGAATTTTTAATGTGGAACTTGTGGTGCCTCTGGATGAAAGTAAAAAGAGATGGGGTGGGGCTCTCATGAGCTGAGAGGGTGGGACAGAGAGTTAAAGAGAAATGGGCCTTCTCACCAAAGTGCCTGCTACCTGAAAGAAATGGAAATGTGTGCAAGTGGTTATTCACCAAACGTAAGGGCTACATGTGACCCAGTATAAGCCTCAATTGATGGAGTCACTGGAAGTTTCATGATGACAAGTGTTATGTTATGTTATTTGAGTTTATAAGGCGCACAGCTACCCGAGGGGTTTCCCGGAGCCAGCCTGAGAGAAACGAAAAGAAGAACAGAGAAGTTACAAGCGAAAATTCACATAAACCATTTCTTTTCGAAGTGAAATGGGAAGAGAGTTCCACAGAGATGGTCCTCCCGAGCTTGCGCATCAGTCTGATTCTGGGAGCAATACATTTAAACTGAGCAGTGGAGCGAAGGGTGCGTGAAGGTATATAGGGTTGAACTAAAGATTGCAGGTATTGAGGGGCTAAACCAGTTTTGATTTTGAACATAGAGCTCAAGGCTTTAAATTTAATGCGATTTTCCACCTTAAGCCAGTGAATGTTGCAAAGACAGCCTGAAATAGAGGCAGCCTTAGGAACCTGGCAAAGCAGTCTGGCAGCCGTATTTTGCATCACCTGCGATCTTTGTATCACATCTTTGTTAGAGCCCAGATATAGGACTTTACCGTAGTCCAGCCTAGAAGTAACAAGGGTCTGGACTACTGTTCTCTGAGTAGAAAAGGGTAAGATCCAAAGAATCTTCTTTAACCGTGTGAGGATGGTAAGGCAGATTGATGCCACCTTTATGACTTGATGTTTCATTGATAACTGGTCATCAATGATAAAGCCTAGGTTACGGACTTGATGAGCAGGCTGGGGTAAAGCACCCATTTCTAAGGGCCAGTGCTGGGGACCCCAAAGATCTTGTTTTTCCCCTAAGATCAAACTTTAGTTTTTTTCTCCATTTAGTTTAAGTAAATTATCTTGCATCCAAGACACAATATTCCTCAAACCAGATTGTAGAGATGATGATTCAGATTCCTTCGCTGCAGAGAGGGAAAAAATTATCTGAGTATCATCAGCATACAAAAATAGGGACAGCCCTACCTCTCCGGCAATATCTGCCAATGGCCGAACACAGACATTAAACAACAGAGGGCTCAGTACAGAGCCCTGGGCACTCCATACGGAGATAGAGGATTTTTAGAGCTGGCCGTGGAAGAGAAAACCTGAAACATATGATTAGTAAGAGAGGAGTCAAGCCATTGGAATGCTTGGCCCTCAATGCCCAGGGATTGCAAAACTTTCAGCTACACGGTGTGAGACACCATGTCGAAAGCAGCAACCAGGTCGAGTATAATAAGGGCCACCGTGTCACCAATGTCCAGACAGTGTCGAAGCATTTAAGTGACTCCAAATAGAGTTGTATCACTAGAGAACCCTGCTCTAAAACCTGATTGTGAAGGGTGTAAAACGTTCTGGGACTCAACAAAGGAGGATATCTGGGAATTTATGTGCTTTTTTCAGAATTTTGGAAAAAGCCGGAAGCATTGAGATTGGTTGAAAATTGGCTCGCTGAGAAGAATCAGGATTGGCCTTTCTTAAGAGGTGGAGAACCATGGCATGTTTCCCTTCAGGTGGGACTAATCCCTCCTGTGAGGAGGCATTGAGAAGCTCCATAATTAGCCTAAGGGAAGGAGACTCAAGTTGCTTCAGCACAGAGATAGGGAGTAAATCACATGGGAGCCAGATTTTAAGCTGTCTAGAATTTGAGTAAAAGAACGTGTATCCAAGAGAGATCAAGTTTCCAATTTATTGATGGATTTTGTGTTCTTACAGTTCTCTGGCCATGTGTCACTGGCAGCATTGGTAAAGATGATGGCTGGCTGTGAGATGTTAATCAGATTATCCTTAGCCAGTGCAGCATATATTTTTTCAACTTTGCTCACAAAATAATAGGCAAGATCCTCACATTGCGTTTCCATAAGGATATGAGGGGTAGTCTGACTTTCTGATCCGGATAGTTATTTGACCACCTTGAACAAGGTCTTAGAGCAGTTCTGAGCTTTAGAAATTGTAGAGGAAACATATTCAGCTTGGGCTCTTTTACACAGAGGTTGGTAATCCCTTAGGGCTTTTTTATAGACCAGTTTAGTGTCCGGCGCATAGTTCTTCCTCCATTGTCTTTCCAAGGTTTCGCATTCTGCTTGTTCATTTTTAAACCTCTCGGGGAACCAGGGGGCAGAGGGACGGTGATTATTAAACTGCTTGTTGGAGAGAGGGAGACAGATATCAATCAATTTTAAAATCCAACTTTGAAGAGCCCCAAGATCTGTAATTGCCATTCATTTAATTGCAGGTGTCCTGTTGGATAAAAGATTATTTAAAGCTCCAATATCAAGCATTCCCCAATTTCTAGTTTTAAACTTTGCTCCCATTGAGGCACCGGGGGGCCGGAAGTAACTTTTATCTGAAAGGTAACAGCAAAATGATCCGACCAGCACAGTGAAAGGCCTGGAGGACAGTAAATACCAGTCAAGTTAGAAAAGATGTGGTCTAATAAACGACCAGCCACATGAGTTGAACCTGGGTTGCAGAGTTGGATATTCATTGCTTTAAGATCGGAAATGAATGCAGCGCTTTTTACACATGCCGGTTCTTATTTATTTATTTATTTATAGAAACATTTGTTAAGCGCGAAACGAAGGCCCGTGGGCATCTCGGCGCTAAGTAACTGCAATGTTTGGCCAACGAGGGGAATAGGAGATCATTGATTAAAAAGCCATGTTTTAAGGTTTTTTCGGAAAGTCCAGAGGGACGTGCTGGTCTTGATCGAATGAGGCAGTGTGTTCCATAGTTTTGGAGCAGCCACGAGGAATCTTCTGTCACCCCAGTTGACAGATCTAGTTCGGGGGATCACCAGTTCCAGGGAGCTGGAGGAGCGAAGTGCTCTGGATGGACAGTAGGGGGTAAGGTTCTGAGTGAAGAACGCTGGGCCAGCGTTGTGTAAAGCCTTGTATACTAGGCACAAGGTTTTGAACTTTATCCTCTTCCTCACCGGAGGCCAATGAAGCTGCTTCAAGGTGGGTGAAACCGGGTGGAATTTGGGGATTGGCCCTAGGAGCCTCGCAGCCGCATTCTGTATAGACTGCATTTTCGTTAACACTCTCTCCTGGGCCCCTAGAAACAGAGCGTTACAATAGTCTAGGGTGGAGAGCACCAGGGAGCTTACCAGCGTTTTCGCAGTGTTTTCAGGTAGGAAGGGCAGAATTTTTTTGATGAGCCTGAGTTTATGAAAGGCTGAGGAGGATATCTGGTTGGCATGTGGTAAAAAGTTCAGACGGTTGTCGAACATGACTCCCAGGTTCCTCACTTTGTCAACCGGGGCTGGGGGCTGGCCCATGGGTGACGGCCACCAACGGTGGGACCACTCCGGGGAGAGATTGCCAAAAATTACAACCTCCGATTTGTCGGAGTTTAGCTTCAGACAATTGTGTGACATCCAGTTCCCGATTGCCGACATGCCCTGGTTGAACATGTTGGCTTTCTGAAGCCCGTCGTTTTTGACGGCAAGGACCAGTTGAGTGTCATCAGCATATGAAGTGAGGCTCATCCCGTGTGCCCTGATGACATTGGCAAGGTCCGACACATAAATGTTAAATAGTGTCGGACTAAGGGATGAGCCTTGGGGAACTCCACATGGTAGTGACAGGGGGGAAGATTCAAAAGGTCCCACAGTGACGACCTGGGTCCTGTTGGCCAGGAAGGAGGCAAGAAGATTTTTGGCATTACCTCGAATGCCTATGCTCTCGACACGGTCGACCAAGGTGGTATGGTCGACCGTGTCAAAGGCCGCCGACAGATCTAGTAATATCAGGACGGCAGTGCCTCCCGCATCCCGGATAGATCTGATGTCGTCCGCTGCTTTGACCAAGGCCGTCTCGGTTCCGTGGAAGCGACGGAAGCGGACATTCATAATTTTTTCCACAATTTTTGCTAATAGTGGGAGACTGGCGATGGGGCGGTAACTTTTGAGTTCTTCTTTATCAAGGGTGGGTTTTTTGAGCAGCGGTTTTATTAGGGTTTTCTTTAGAGTCTCGGGATAGATGCCAGTGCTGAACATGGAGTTGCAGATATTGGTTATTGAGGGTAGAACTGCGTCCATAATAGGTCTCAAGACCTTCAAGGGACAAGGGTCAAGGGCCGATCCAGATTTGATAGTGGATATAGTTTTTAGCACTTGCGGACACGAGACCTCACTGAACTGCGAGAGAATGGGTCCTTCAGGTTGAATTGATGGCCTGTGGGAGAGAGTAACGTTATTGGCGAAAACCCTGTAAATGTCATCAACCTTGCTAAAGAAGAACTTTGATAGAGCGTCGCAGAGGGTTTGGGACGGGGGGAGGTGTGAGATCTACAGAGAGACCCGCTAATTGTTTGGTGGTCTCATAAGCATTTATTGGAGTTTTGTGCGGTTTCAATTTTATTGCAATAATACTTTTTTTTGCGTCCATGATAAGATGTTTGTATTTTGCTACCGACTCCTTATATAGGAGTTTGGATTCGGGTGTGTAGTCCTTCCGCCAGTGTCTCTCTCTATTTCGGCACTGTTGCTTTTGGGTACGCAATTCCTCTGAATACCACGGGGCCGAGGGGGTAGATCTATTGCGTTACCGTTGTTTAACTGGGACCAGGTCTTTTGCTGCTGAGCTTACCCAATTGTAAAATTGGGACGTGGCGTTATTAGGGTCAGGAGATAACGTGGGGAGGGTATCATTAAGCAAGGTTTCCAGCCTACCTAGATCTAAGTCATCCCATGCCAAGTAGGGGGACGGGGATTAGGGTGGGGTTTGTCGACCAGGGGGTCATCCACTGGAAGTGAAGCCAGGATGAGGTGGTGATCCGACCAAATTAAGGGGAGTACTTCTGTGAGTTTGAGGCCCGAGGCATTAGAAAAGATGCCGTCAAGTGTGTGACCTCCTTCATGCGTCGGGGAATGAACCAAAGGGGATAGACCGAAGGTGGACATGTCGGCTAAAAGCGTCGCTGTGTCGGGATTGTCAGGCAGATCAAAATGAAAATTAAAATCACCTAGAATGGTGAAGGAGTTATCCAGCGCGGATGTTTCCAGAAAGGACCTGTGAGCCCCCAGGAAGTCACTCCTGGGTCCCGGGGGTCGATAAAGGAGGATCCCTTTGAAGGTGTAGGAAGGAGTCAGTTTGATTGCGAATTCTAAGGCTTCGCAAGAAGTCTGGGGGATTCGCGTGTGCCTTACGATATAGGTGTCACGGGCAATGATAGCAATACCACCGCCTTTTTTCTTGGTTTGCCTGTCCAGTCTGTAAGTGGTAAACCCTGCAGGAACGGCTATGACAAGATCCAGATCAGATGCTTGGCCCATCCATGTTTCCGTCATGAACAGGATATCTAATTTATGGTCCTGTATCAGTTCATGGATGTCTTGGCTGTGTTTGCCAAGCGAGCGGACATTTGTGAGCGCAATGGTATAAGATTCCGTAGGATGGTGCTTGCCACTCTGAAGAGATTTGCGGGTGGACGGTAACATGGCATGACAGCCAGGGCAGTGTGCTGCAAGCTTTGTGGGCAAAGAATCAGGGTGAGATATGCGACAGGAATGACTGGTCGTGGGGCGAAGAGACTGTAGCTGGGCGGCTGTATAACAGATACGGGAGGAAGGATGGGACGGACCAGGGGGGGTGGCCCTAGGCCCGGGCCAGGCGCAGACGGGCGCAGACGGGCCTGCCTTTGGCACGCCTTCGGCGCGCCGCCGGCGCGCCCGCTGCGCCCGCCCGCTGCGCGGTCGGGCGACTCTGTTGTTAATATACATAGTAGGGCGGGGCGGGAGGAGGGTGGGAGGGGCGCAAAGCAAACCGGGCAGCCTTCCCAACTCAAGATGGCGCCCAAAGTCAAGCTGATAGCTTCCCAGCGCGTGAAACAGCGTCGCTGGGGAAGATAATGGACCAGATGGAGATTCAGATCACCCAGGATGGTAAAGTTGGCAGCATTCAGATGGTAGGGGGTTACTAATTTGGGAAAAGACAAAGCCCATGGTCCAGGAGGATGATAGACCAGTATACCTGAAAAGATAAACTGGGGAGTAAGTGTGATTTTGAATAAGGAAGCCTCGCAGACAGTCAAGGGTAAATCCTTGAATTTACAATCAAACGACTAATTGTACATAATAGCAATGCCTTCCCCTATCTTTAATTCCCTGTCCTTCCTGACAATGGAATAGTTTGTAGGAAGTGCTGAGGCTACATCAGGACCTGAGCTCTCATGCAGCCAGGTCTCTGTCAGAAAAACAGCATCAGGCTGCTCATTGATCAAAAGATCAAAGATGTCCACCTTGTGTTTAGGGTGCGAGCTGCAGTTAATATTATAAAAGGTAAATTACATATGATAAAAGTCTGTTTTTTTGGTGAAGTATGTCCCTCTTGCTCTATGTAAGAAGAAATATCTGATTCAGTCTGTTTAAATCATGTTCTACCATCATAATCCCTGTGTATCACTGTATTGAAAGCAAATTCGCAGTGTGAACATCTAGGGGAATCTTCGCAAGGTTAAACATAGTGCAATTAGAGGGAGGCATACTGTGATACTCTAATAGCTCTTTAGATGAGTAGCCAGATTTATTCCTCTTGGTTGGACCCGGGTTTGTGGCCCCTGTTCCCGGTCGGGCGCGGATGGGTGCAGACGGGCTGGCCTTAGGCGCGCCCACTGCACGCGTCCGCTGCACGTCCGTTCTTTGGACATTAATTGGTGTCCGAGGCAGGACGGCCCGCAGCCACTAGAGCGCTAACCAGAGGGAGTGCACAGCACAACCAAAATGGCCCCCCGGGAAGAAACCCCAGTCAAAATGCAAGTGCTAAAATCTAAGTATAACACACTCAGAAAACGCCACACATTAGATTTCAAGCAAGGCTAAAAGTACAGTCCAACTATTTAAAAACAGGAGGAAATTCTGTGCGTGCAAAAGAGCTAGTAGAAATTAACCTGTCAGGTGCTGCACATCCGTTCTCTGCCCATTAAATGGTGTCAGAGGCAGGACGGCGTTCAGCCACTAGAGCGTTAACCAGAGGGAGTGCGTGGCACAACCAAAATGGCCGCCCGGGGAAGAAACCCCGGTCAAAGTGCAAGTGACACAAGAGTGTTGAGTTCTGGAAAGTGTCCTTTCAATGGATACTTATGAAAATGCTTGCACTAGGTACAATCTGATTACCTATTACTAAATATATGCAGTGAAAGCACTTGTTTTTATCTTAAACACTAAACCCAGAGCCACTGGAATTATGCATAATTATGGATCTGTCACATAATCCATCATCTGGTGCATAAACTGCAGATTTTAGAAAAACATAGGGGCATATTACCAAGCAATAGCGATAATTATCGCTCTTGCTTGGTTAGAGACAAAAATTTACAGCTGAGCTGCGGCGATTTTTATCGCAAATGCAATAAAAATCACCCGCAATGCATGAATATCGCTGAAAAGTCCGCGATATTCATGCATTACCGAGCTAATGCTCTTAGCCGTGTTATCCACCTCCCATTGGATAACATGGCTACGAACTGCTCAGAGCAGGTGTTAGCTTTTGGAGATATTCGCGCTTAGCGCGAATATCTCCAAAAGTTGGTAATAGGAGATAGCGATGTTAGCAACTGTTTCCAGTCGCTAACATCTTGGCACGCCCACTTTGCATGTCATTAGTGATAAATATCACTGACATGCAAAGTGGGGCCCAAGATGGTCGCTATCTCCTACTAGCTGTCGCTAACTGGTGTTAGCGACAGCTAGGTAATAGGGAGATAATTTTATCTCCACTTTCTTGGCTTTTAAAGCCAAAAAAGTGGAGATAAACCCCCTTGATAATATGCCCCATAGTTTGTAGCTCAAACGGATCAAAAGTTACAAAAATGTGATGACGTGTTCCATCGCATTCAAAGGCCCTTCATGAAGGTAAACTGATCACCTTTCATTTGCTTATTTCTGTATTTAGTTGTTAATCTGGTAATGAGGTAAAATCATTGCCCAAACAGTATTAACATGTGTAAAAAGTACAAAATAATCAAGTAATATGTTCAGAAAATATGCCACATTATTACACATAATCTGCCTTTTCTTCTTGCATAATTTCGCCAACCCTGTGGGATAATTTGCCTCTATCCTTCCTCATAATTCATGTGGCTCTGACTAAACCATTCTGCAGCTGTCTGTCTAATGCTGGGTGTAATAGAGTTTTAAAATAATGATTTACGTATTGACATTCACAGTGCTTTCTGTTACAGTCTTGGACCTCTTAGATCTATGATATAGACATGCCCCTATTTCCCATTGCGCTCACCAGGAATCAATTCTGTAAATCTTTGGCCTCACACACAGACATGTGCAGTGAATGCATTAACCATTTGAAGATTCCTAAGTTCAGTTCAGTAAATCTTTATTTCGAAGAATAAAAATTCCTCATAAAAACACATTATATAATAAAATGTCATTATATATCATTCCTGAACTTTTAGTAAATAAAAAACTTTAGAAAAGAGAGGGTACAATTCATAAAGAGAATCTAATTATTTACAAAGATAAATTAATTTCTTGTGTTCCTCAATCTTACGGCTATTTTTAAAAAGCTTAAAATGGCACATAAAGTATGGGTATCACTAGCGTTCTCTAGGAACAACAATGCAGCTCTTGCATGCCGAAATTTCTGTTTCCTAAGAATGTCTACCAAGAACAAACTATAAAATGAACATAAAAGTACAAAATGAAGGGTGTCCTGCGGAGACCTATTGTCGCAGCCGCAGGCACCCTTCTGCTCAATTGTTACAGTAAAACCAGCAGGATAGGCTAAAATGTTGGGTAACCAATTGAGCCTAAAACGGCACATTAAAAATCGGTCATTTTGGCTGTACATCAGAAACAGATATGGTTCCATTCCCATCCCATTTCTTACAAGGTCGTGAGCTGCTATTGATTTCTTTACAGAGCCAAGACCACTTCTGTCAGATTCAAATTTTTCTAAGAGCAATTTTTTCACCCTTGGTTTACAACTATTTGAGATCGAAGATGGATCATTAAAAAGTTGGCACTGGTCAATATTCACTAAAGAGTCTTTCACGTATTTTAGCCAAGGAATTTGTAGCCCCTTGTCCCTCTGCAAGCAGTCTAACATAATTTCCCTGCTCAGGGATGCCTCCGGGTTGGTCCAGATTCTAGTCCATGCCATGATTGGCCTCAGCTTAGTATTGTCTGAAATGTATGGCATCCCCAGTTCGGCATGGGCAATTTCAGCAGGGATGGTATGTGGGATTTTCAGGATTCTGCGGAAAAATGTATCTTCCTGTTGTTGGAGTTGCTTGCAGTCCCTGAAACCCCATACCTCAGCACCATACAAGGCCTTTGCTGTACTGATTGAGCCATATAATGCCATTATCTGTTCTGGACACCAACGCCCCAACCTTCGGGCAAAGCTCAATATGGCACCATTAGAAGAGACAAGCTTGGTACAATGTTCCTCGAGCAGCTGGCTAAACTGAATGTCACCATCAAATAGCAAACCCAGGTAGGGAAAAGTCTTTACTTTACCCAAAGTATGTGACCCTATCTTGAACACACACTTATTGGCGGGTTTTTTGCCAGCCACCATGACAAAAGATTTATTTAAATTGACAGATAGGTCCAGGTCAGCCATAAATTTAACAAATCCATCCACAAAAAGTTGTAAAGCCCTCGGGGTCGGGCCAGCAGGACCGCGTCATCCGCGTACAATAGTACTGGGATTTGACGCGGTCCTACTTTGGGGCAATCCACATCTAGGGCGGTGAGGGCACTCTCTAAGGCATTGATGTAGAGTGAAAAAAGAAAAGGGGCTAGTATGCACCCTTGCCTTACTCCTCCTGAGCATAGGAATTGGTCAGTTCGACCCCCTCTGGGCTAAAACGGACCCTGGCAGTAGTGTTCCAATGCAACTCTTTCAGGAGATTTATCAACCCCTCTTCAATACCTAGCTTATGCATCATGGACCACAGTTTAGTCCTATTGACATTGTCAAAGGCCGCGGCCAGGTCCATGAATGCCATATTGACCGTGCCCTTACTGGCTTTTGTATATTTAGCTGTTAAGAGATACAAATGTAGGCACTGGTCACTGGTCGATTTGCCGGCTCTGAACCCGTACTGTATGTCAACTATAGTTTGATGTTCCTCAGTCCACACCATGAGCCGATTTAAGATCACTCGACCCAAAATTTTGGCAGAGACATCTATGAGCGAAATCGGCCTGTAGCATTTAGGATCATCCCTGGTCCCTTTCTTGAAAATGGGTACGATAAATGCAGTGGAGCAGGAGCGTGGTAGCCCTGATTTAATGGCCGCATTTGAGACCCTGGTTAGGATCGGGCCCATAGTTCTATATTACTTCTATATAGGTCCGGTGGGGTACCATCTGGACCAGGGGCCTTATTTGGGGTCAACCCGCTGATCGCTTTTGTTATCTCCTCTAGTGAGAAAATTATTTTACCACTCCGGGTGCCCTGCCACTCACCCTCCTGAATTTCTAGTTTTTACTTTTTGTATAAACCTTGGAAGTGATTGACCCATTGATCTGGGAGGATGTTGCTACTAATCACCGGGGCGGAGTTATCATTCAAACAGGGCCTATTTACAATTCTCCAGAATTCTAAAAAGTCCCTGTTTTCTCCCGCCTCTCTCAAGTCTGCCCAAACTTCTGCTTGTAGCACCTTCTTCCTCTCCTTTACTTTGGTTCTATAGATTGATCTACAGTTAGCCACTTCTGTCTTATTCCTTGGTTTAATTTTAAGGCAAGCTTTTAGGTCGCTTAAGGCTTTGGAGCAACGTGGGTTCTTGGAATCCTTCCTGGGACCTTTAGCTTCCAACAATTTATCCACTAGATTTGTCAGGGATGCAAATGACGCCACTTATTCTAATCCTTCTTTTAGGGGGTCCAGACAGTCTTCTACATGTTTTCTTCCTTTTTGGACTAGTGTTTTATAGAGCTCGTGGGGATTTATCCTTGCTCACTTTAGTCGCCTCCCCTGGTCTGTTGGTTAAAGGCTAGTGTCCCCCCCTTTAAGCTTGCCCCCGCAAGTGTGTATAATTTCCTTAACAAGGGGGTTATGGTCACTAAAGGTGCTCCATTTAGTTTTGACCTTGGCAATTCTATTTTTGGCAAAGGAGGATATCAATATATAGTCAATGATAGTGGAGCTCCCTCTTCCTTTGAACGTTGGAACATATGTGCCCTCTACCTCCGGGACTATTAAGTCGATAGTGTGTGCTAGTGAGTGGGTTTCTATTATTGTGTTTAATTGTATGCCCTCCTGGTTGTGTTCCAAATGTGGCCCAACATTAAGAGGGCAGGTATCCCAGTCTAGAAGGTCCGGGGGCAAATTTGGGCAGAGTTGACTATTAAAGTCGCCCATTACTAATGTCATTGGTACCCCCCCCCCCCCTTTCCTTTTTCCTAAGTATTATCTTGAAACTATTTTTCATAAAGGGTCTGGGCTATTTTATTGAAGGTGAAAAAATAGCACAACTTAGTTCTAGAATATTATGTTCTTTTTTTTTAATTCATGTACTTGGGCTGCTGCTTGTAAATGAAGACAGCCTAGAAACGTGTTAATTAAACAAATTCCAGCTTCCATGCCATTTTAATTTAGAAGTTCCTACTGAGGCATTTGCACCACTCTGAGAACACAGCCACGGCCCACCTGGGGGTGCGCCTCACAATTTGAAAACATTTGCCTTAGTATAATGTAACTACCCCAAATCTTAGACGAGGTCAGATAAATGTAAAATCTATGTCAGTCTAAGATCAAGCAAGCACCCTCTCTTAATGTAACTCATTATTCCTGGGTCAAAATTACGCAAGCAAAACTTTATTCAGGCACTCTTAACATCAAATCCTTCAGGTCCAACCCCTCAAAGCAACCTTATTGCTAACTGTTTCAATTCCTGAATCACCATTGCCCATGATACAATTGCTCATATAATAAAATCAGTAAAAGAACTCTACCCACAGCTCCCTGTTAAAGGTGGAACACCTTAATATGGCCAAAAGAAAGTGTAAGAATCTAGAGGCCGGGTGGAGACTTCAGGATTAACTTCAACTTAATGTTGAGTACAGAACGACCATTCACTGTTACAAAAAATTATTTTGGAAAACTAAATATTATCCAGCCAAAATCGGTCAGTCTAGTAATCCAACTCGATAACTCTTTACCAACAATTATTACCTACCCTCAAGTAACCCAAGCCACAATAACCAACTCTTAATCATTTCGTGATGAACTAGCTCAATTTTTCCATGAAAGGATAATCAAAATCTACTCAGGTTTCTCCCACTCGTCACGTGGCTCACGTTTTGCTCATAAAAGAAGTGCGGGTTCAGCTTTACATCGTATGCTGATGACACATCGTTTCTATCGTCAAAGTTGTCACCTTTACCCAAAGCACTTTCTGTCACTGCATGTCCACTGTAGCAAATTGCATGAGGCTTAACTGTCTTAAAATAACAAGCATTTACAATGCAATTGTCTCGGCAATATTATAGGTAGAGCTATTGGTATTGTTCATTATTTTTTTAAACTTTTTTATATCCCTAAATAAATGGCATTGTCATTTCTATTGGCATTAGCTTATTTTTTTGCATATGTGATACCTATTGCATTAGCAGAGAGAGAGTGAGGTATTGAAATAGAGAGAGAGTGAGGTAGTGAGAGAGAGAGTGAGGTAGATAGAGAGTGAGGTAGTGAGATAGAGAGAGTGAGGTAGTGAAAGAGTGAGGTAGTGAGGTAGAGGGATGTTGTGAGGTAGTGAGATATAAGCAGAGTGTGATGTTGTGATGTAGTGAGATAGAGAGAGAGGTAGTGAAAGAAAGAGTGAAAATGAGTTAGTGAGATAGAAAGAGTGAGGTAGTGAGATAGAGAGTGATTGAGGTAGTGAGTTAGAGAGAGAGAGTGAAGTTGTGAGGTTGTGAGCTAGAGAGTGAGGTAGTGAGGTTTTGAGAGAGAGAAGTTGTGAGATAGTGAGATAGATAAAGTGGAGTAGTGAGGTAGAGAGAGTTATGTACCAATCTTTGTTAGCAGTTGGGGAAGAAAGCACGTTTCTTGAACCACTAAAATGCGGGTAGATACATTACGAGAATTTTGGCTGTTGGGTAAATTATACATAAGGCAATGCACATTACCTTCACCCACGCTCAGGCATGGGAATCATCACAGGTTGCACCACATTACTTGGACTTTAGGTAGTGGCAAACTAAACCCTACCCCCTTGCCATTATTCCACAAAGAATTCTGGCGGCGGACATCATTTTAGGATAACCCTGTCCAATACTGGAAGGAAAAAAGGGGGATATTTGATATGACAGTCATAGTCACCAAGGGAAAAACATAATTATTAGTGCACATTCTTTTTGAATTACTAGATATATTAAGACAAAGCTCTTGACAGAACTGAGTATGAAATATTTCTAAAACAATAATCTATTTATTACAATAATAAAAAATTCGAGATACAGGATGCATTTTAATGGCGAAGTTGATGACTCTGGAAGTTGGAGAATTATGTGGTTTTGTGAAGAAGATTTGATCCGCTTGTGCCTAAATTCTGTGAAGATGTAAAATGTAATATCTAAGTGTAATCCAAACATGTAAGACAGTTGTTATACACAATCTTTAATCGCCTTCCAAACCCTCAGAGGTGACGAGCATGAGGTTGCACCAGAACTCAGTTTGCTGTGCAAAAGTATTAACACATACAGCACTGCTGACTTTGGAACTGGAAAACCAGGTTCGAGTTTCGGCTCAATAGCCTATGTTATCGGTCAAATCATGTAATCTGACTGTGCCTAGGAAAAACCAATGTGCTCTTATGTAATATAACTGATGCTCATATAAAGCGTCTTTGGTCAAGGTCACAAACTACAAAACTGGAAAAAAATAGAAACAATACACACGCCGTAATGTGTTCCAGTAGCAGGGCTCCGGAATTATGTAAAGCCCTCTGTCGCCGCTTCTTTCTTTGCGGCTGTTAGTATTTTACTCCCGGCCCCTCCAGTGCAGGCACACGCAGTCAGTGCCCTGGCGCAGCTTTCTCTCATGGTGAAAGAGATGAGGCAAGGAGCTAATTACACATGTTTACCATGAAATTTGGGCAATCCTACCTGCCCCATCAAAGACACATATTGAGCTGAAGTCTGGTAAGTGCAAAGCTCAGGGAGAAGGTGTGCTGGTTTCATGATTAACTGTTCCTGCTGCGTATCCAATAAACAACTAGAAGGAAGTAGCCAACACAATGGAGAGATCACCTCGGGGGGTTTAATTCGGTGTTTGGTTGTCTACCCCAGCGTGCAGCTAAGTGTGGTCGACTGCTAAACCTCGGGCATGTTTATGCATCCCTTGTCTCACCTTGCCATGGGGTCACAAACTTAATAGACAGAAAGAATGAAAATGCACCTTTAACTGTCTGCTCGGAAGCGCTGCTGTGCACGGTGCTTCCTTGTCTCACATGCTGCCTGCTCCCAGTACCCCTTCGACTGAGCTTTCAAGAGCGCCTTTCCAGTGACTGAAACAACACAAATTGAAGCAAAAATAACAAGCCTCCGCGGCACAAATTAGTTGAATATAAGAAAAACGGAAACCCAAAGTGACGTTAGCTGAACAAAACTGTGTTTTGTGAGCGAGGCTCACCTTCATTCCGAACAAAACAAAATGGCGGCCGGCAAGCTCTGTCTTTTTTTCGGATTTGGGGGCGTGTTCGGTGGGCGTGGCTAAAAAGTGGAAAGAAGAACACCGAACACACCTCCAAATCCGAAAAGGACGGAGCCTATTTGGAGGGACGGCTCTCTCCTCCAATGGCTCAGGTGCTGGATACCTGCGGCGGAGATTGGCCTTCTATCGTCCAGCCCGCTCCCTGCGGTCTGAATCCCTCTTCCTTGCGGTGGTTCCGCGTGTGAGGAAGGCCCGCGCAGGGGGGCGCTCTTTTAGTTGCAAAGCTCCCCAGCTGTGGAATGCACTTTTGCTGACGCTGCGCAGCACCACCAATCTGCTCCAGTTCAGGAAGAGCCTGAAGACCTGGCTTTTTAACCTTTAGGCTTTTTTTCTGTTTTCTTCTTTGTTTCTGATTCTGTTTTTGCTCTGTTGTGTTATTCTTACTTTGAGCTGCATGTGGAAAGCGCCGGGACACTCTTTTCGAGTAGCCGCGCGCTATATAAACGCACTATAACATAACATAACATAACATAACATAACATGGCTGGCCTCCATTTAGGAAGCCAGCCAATGGGAGAGAGCCAAAATTAGAGGCGGGATAAAGAGCCCCTCTAAGGAACATAAGATCTCTCTACTTCCGGTTCTGCCAAAGGCAGAACCGGATAGTACCTCGACCTAAAAAGGGAAAAGTCAGAAATTCTACTTCTCAGTAAAAGGTCTTCTTTCTTTAGCCCCACATGTTAATTTAATTTAATTAATTGCGGGTTTATATAGCGCTAGGAATCGACTCCCGGAGGAGTATCTCCACGCTTCGACCGCTGGGGAACCCGTCCTGGCTCACCCTGAGAGATGGTCCCTAATGGGTATCTCTAGGTGCGACCAAGCATCCCCGGCAGTCTGGGGGGGCCGTTGTGAAGATGAGGCAAGCTAATGCCCAGAGTTGCCGAGTGTGGTCCCTGACTGGAGTAGGCACCGAGGTGAGAATTATCGAGCCCGCTGACCATGGTCCACGACCCTGCCGCGTCAGGAATCGAACCCTGGTCCTGGGCCGTCCTCTGCTTACGGGTCTGCCGCCTCTAACCAGTGAGCCACACCACTCCACTCATGGAACTAGATTCTCCTCCCAGTTCAATGTGCCTTGCAATGAACCTACCTTTTACTTATTGATGACAAACTCCAGTTTGCAGAACAGATCTCAGCAGTCACCTCTACATACATTATATTGCTTCACACAGTTCAAAATTCACAGCACCTTTCCCATCCTTCCGATCATTCATCTGACAACCATTGCCCAAACAGTGATACTCTCCCACCGAGAACACACAGATTTAACCTACTTGGACTTTCATGTAATCTTTTGAATTGACTGCAGCTATTGCAAAATGAAGAAGCCAGACTGCTCCTCAAACTCTCTCCCTCATACTTCAGCACAGCTTTGTGCATTTATTGGCTCTCAGTAGAAAAAAGTCTCAATCTCAAAGCTCTCTGCATCAACCATAGTGCTCTTCACAATCAAGGCTTGTCGTATCACATAGAGAAATTTCCCTGGTATTCCCATTCCCACTTCCTCCGATCCTCTTCTAAAGTACTGGTCTCCATTCCAAATGTCAGTTCCTCCATTTGTAGAGTTCCTACCTTGTTGCCAAAATCTGGAAAACCTTACCACCTGAAAATAAAATAATCACTATTCACCTTCAGTTTAGGAAAAGCATCAAAATAAGGCTCTTCCAAAACTAATTCTCTCACAGCATACTTTTTTTAGACTTGTCCAGTAGGACACCTAAGGGCAGCGGTTCTTAAACTTTTGACTTCTGTGGACCACCACTGAATCATTACGGGAATCCTGGGACACTCACTGAGTCATTATTCAAAGCTGACACCCTGCTTCAGCAATTTCCATGATTTTGGACGCCAAACAATACACAAAAATAGAAAAACAAGTATATGTCAAACAAGTGCTCAAATATTTAATTATTTGGTGTAAGTCACAATCAAATATAGAAAACTTTTTCAATGTTGCTTCCTAACTTTAAATACTTTATTAATTTTAATTGATTAATTTTAATATTATTTCATTTTGTAAAACAGTTGTGGACCCCCTTATTAGGTTCGTGGGCCAGGGGTCCTCGGGCTACAGACTAAGTTTCACTGCCTTAGGATATTAACTCAACTAAGTCAAAGTTCATTAATTTATGTTCAAGGAAATAGCCAACGTTTGTTTTAACAGCAGTGGTGAACCCAATCCGAAAGAACGCAGCTACTCCATGGACTGACCTCTCCAATCTTCGACCCATCTCCCTCCTACCCATTCTCAGTAAGATGACCAAGAGACACGTCAACGCTCATTTGTCTAAACACATCGAGGCAGCGGAGGGCCTAGACCTCTCACAATCTGGATTTAGGCCCAACCACAGCACAGAATCTGCCCTCCTTTCAGTGACCGATAACATCAAGATGTCACTGGATGGAGGAAATTCAATGATTCTAGTGCTGTTGGACCTATCCGCTGCCTTCGACACTGTGTCCCATGAGATACTTCTCGGTCGTCTGAAGGAGGGGGGAGTGGAAGGGGTGGCTCTCTCTTGGCTGGAGAGCTTTCTTTCGGATCGCCAACAAGAGGTGAGATTAGGCTCCCACCATTCCATCTCAAGGGAGCTCACCAAGGGAGTACCACAGGGCTCCTGCCTAAGCCCCACACTCTTCAACGTGTATGTGGCTCCCTTGGCGGATATTATAAGATCTTATGGGTTCACCCCTGTGTCGTACGCTGACGACACCCAGCTTTTGTTCCCCTTTAAAACCTTAACGCCTGCAATAAAAAAATCTTTTGCGGACGGAATGAGGGCAATATCTCATTGGATGGCAAGTAATCGCCTCCAGTGTAACATAGGCAAGACTGAGGTAATGCTGTTCGGGGAGGCCACAATCCTGTGGTCCCCGGATTGGTGGCCTCTGGATTTAGGACCAACTCCAAGCCCCAAACAGACTGTCAAATATCTTGGCGTGCGCTTAGATAGAGCACTCCTCCTCAAAGAACATACTAATCAAGTAGCAGGCTCCTGCTTTCAGGTCTTAGGTCTGCTACGATGAGTCTTCCCATTTCTATCCAACTTATACAGGAAAACTCTCGTCCAGGCCCTAGTTATAAGCAGGATGGACTGTTGATCTCTGCTAATGAGGAACAACTGCAGAGATTACAGGTGATTCAGAACATTGCCGCGAGATTAGTCCTCAACGCCCAACCAAGGTCTGCCTCACTCCCCCTGTTGACAAAACTCCACTGGTTGCCAATTAGACAGCGCGTACAATTTAAAATCTGCTGCACAATTCATAGATGTCTGTTTGGCAATGGACCTAAATATCTAAAAGAAATATTCAAACCCTACACTCCCAGTCGTACTCTACGATCCAGCGGCTAGCAATTACTCCAGGTACCTAGGATAAAAAAAGCCAGGCAGGGAGGACGAGCCCTGTCCTACAAAGGCCCCATCCTTTCGAACTCTGTGCCCTGTGCTCTTAAAAGCACAACCAACTTTCAATCATTCAAGAAGTCCCTGAAAACATTTTTATTTATTGCCTGTTAGTTACGTTCTCCCACATCTCTCTGTCTAATTACTAGTTTCTGGCTCCTTTTGGTAATACGCAAGCGCGGAGATACCCTTTCGAGGATTGACTTCCAGCGCTATATAAGAATATAATTAAATAAATAAATTAACGAACAACACACATTTTCTGAATACTTTTCTGTATTATCAATGCTCATCAACACAAATGTTTAGGAAGCAAAGGTCTTGGCAAGGGAAGTCAATGATCCATCTAGTGAAGTCCTGGCTTCAGCTACACTGTATCATGATTGGCTAGCAAAGACACAGTGAAACACGAGGGAAGTTGCACCTGATGATCAAAGCTGTGCACCACCTCTCCAGAACATGTAAAAGTTCGTGGCCTGCTGGAAATTGTAGTTCATTGTCAACATGTTGCCACATAGCTCGTCCTACCTGTGTGCAAAGCCTCAGTCCAAACAGCACCAACACTCTGTGATGACCTCCAGCCTTTTACTTCATTGAAAGGAACTTAGTGCAAGTAGTTTTGCAGCACTGCTTCCCCTCACTCGAGTCATATAAAGTGGTAAGCAAATCCACCAGCCCCACTTCCTGATGCACACACTCCTAATTAAAAACACATTTTCTTCACCATTATTAATCCTATGTCAATTTCCTTCTGTCTAAATATAGAACAGCATGCTCTTTTTCTGAACCTCATCTCTCTGGGAAAGCTGATGGGGCATTGACAATGTTGTGTATTGCACAAGTGACGGTGTCTTTTGTATATGCGAATTGAAAACTAGCTGTGTTATCTGAAGGCAACATTTCCCCTACTACCAATGCTGATGTAACTATGTCTTCTGAAGAAACATCAAATACTTTGGCACACGCCCCTTCATCTTTACGGTCGCGGCGTGCTACATTTGTACACTATATTCTAACAGCTTGCCTGTTAAACTTTTATTCAACCCACTGAAGAAGCTTCCCCACATACCATGGTATCCTCTTAGTCCTGAGGTGGAGGTAAGTTCCCAGTTATGGCTGCTCTGATGAAACCAAAAGGCTTAATCCTCATTGTTAGCATCGGCAATACTCCTATTCTGCCCATCAAAAAGCCTGATAAAGAGCCTTATTATTTCATGCAATACTTGCTGGCCATTAATGTTGTGTTATTTATTTTTGTACCAAACTCGCCACTGCCTACTGTTGTTGATTTGTATTCTGCTTTCTTCGTTATTACTAACGACACTGAGTAGCAGTTTCTTTTTGTGTTCTCTGTTGGTGGCTCTCTAATAACGTGGACTCAGCTTCCTCAAGGGTAGACAAAATCAGCTTCTATATTTTCACATGCACCTAAGAATGACTAAGTTACCTTGGTCTTCCCACATGAATCAATTCTGGCTCAATATATTGACGACTGGCTGGTTGTGTCTGATTTTGTGGACCAGTGCAAGTACGACTCCGCCTATCTACTCACCAAGCCAGCAACGCAGAGGCACAAAGCTTCTGGGGAAAAAATACTGTTCCTCGGGGAGCCCCATGTTTTATATTTAGGCCACAGCATCTCCACAAGAAACATATGTGTGTGGATTGAACACAACCTATCTATGAGCTACCTCGTCCAATCACTGTTTCTTAAGTACACAGTTCTTTAGGAATAGCAGGTTAATGCCGTCTATTGATTCAAGGTGAGTCCAACATTATGAAGCGTTTACAGGATCTTGTGAAAAAGGAAAATTCAGAAACTTTCCTGCAACACAGAAAGAGAACAAGTATTTGTGCCCCTGAAAAATGCATATCCTTCTGCTCTTGCTCTGAGCTTTGCCTGAGTATGCAAATCCTTTCACTTGGTACTGTCAGAGAGGGAAGACTCTGCCCTTAGAGCGTTGAAACCAAGGCCGCGGTGACAAAAAGAAACTGATTGCTTATTATTCTTCAGCTCTTGATGCTGAGTCAGCAAGATTGCCTTCATGTGCAGCCATGCATTCATAAATATTGCCTGTAGGTCTCTCACTGCATTCATGCCACATGCAGTGGCTGTGTTACTATTGGTCACAATGGCATAACACCTTTCAATTTCCAAGTTGTCAAGACATTCCATATTTTTGCTTTCTTCCTCTAATATTCCCTTAGTAAGACGCACTTTTCTGGAGCCATCCTCATTGGTCCCTATGTCCTTTCATAGAGAACCAAGTGGATGTTACCTCAAAACTGCCCATCTTGATAACGTTTTTGTAAATATCACTATTAGACCTTTGCCTCCTTGTGATAGGATGTTGTCTATTGATGACCTTTGACTTGGAAATGATGAAGGACAACAGGGTTTTGGATGTGGTGTATGTGTCTTGCATTAAATTGTTGAGAGTCCATGTTTGCTGCAAGTACTTTCTGCCCAAGTTGATTATTTAATTGCTCTTACCCGTGATTGTATCTCAGCCACACAGAAAAGACTCAAATTAAATTAAACTTTGAGTTGCTCATGATTCTGGACTTCTATAGTAGCAAAGGGATTTTCCCATGTGAGCAGACACTCTTATTAAACTGGAGGCTGTGTGAACGTGTTGTTTGATAATCTCCAGCTCGGATCACTGAAATAATATCGAGGGACAAAATATCGACTTGCCAAAATATCGTGGACAAAATATCGACAGTCAAAATATCGAGTTTGTATCTACAAACAGGTAAGTACAAAAATATCGAGTACAAAATATCGTTAACAATAATATAGATGTAAAAAATATCGACTTTATTAAAAACAGTGTTAAATTAAATTAATATTAAATTTTAATTACTAAAATATACTTAAAAATACTTAAATTAAATTATAATAATTAAATAATAAATGAAAATAATAAAAATAATTTTTTACAATCTTATTTGTTGACCCTGAACCCTAAAAATACCCCTTTACCCAAAAACCCAAAACTGACCCTGAACCCTAAAAATACCCCTTTACCCAAAAACTGAAAACTGACCCTGAACCCTAAAAATGCCCCTTTACCCAAAAACTGAAAACTGACCCTGAACCCTAAAAATACCCCTTTACCCAAGAACTGAAAACTGACCCTGAACCCTAAAAATAGCCCTTTACCCATGAACTGAAAACTGACCCTGAACCCTAAAAATAGCCCTTTACCCATGAACTGAAAACTGACCCTGAACCCTAAAAATACCCCTTTACCCTAAAACTGAAAACTGACCCTGAACCCTAAAAATGCCCCTTTACCCAAAAACTGAAAACTGACCCTGAACCCCAAAAATACCCCTTTACCCTAAAACTGAAAACTGACCCTGAATCCTAAAAATGCTCCTTTACCCAAAATGTATCAATATTATTTAATTACCAATTAATTATTAATTAACAATAACAATAAAGTAAATATATTAGCACATTAGCTGTAATTATTTTAATAATTAATATTATTTTTTCCCAATTAATTACTTAAAAATAACACAAAATTATATATATTAAAATTTTACTCTAATTAATGTAATTAACTAATTACAATTAATTAATTACCAATTAATTACTAATACAAAATATGTTCAAAATTATATTAATTAATTAACTAATTAATATTAATTAATTATCAATTAATTATTAATTAAAAATATTAACAAACATATATTAATTAATTAATTATTATTAAATTACTTCCCACCCTATTCCCCTATAAACCCACAACCCGCTACAGAATTACATTACGCAATTATTATAAAAACAAAATTCATTTAATAAAATATTTTATAACATTAAGACACACTTTTCACACATATTATTACATAAAAATACACTATAAAATATTATATATTATTAAAAATTCGATATTTTTGCTATCTATATTTTATACAGTCGATATTACTTCACTTACCTGAAAAACGATATTTTTGTAGTCGATATTATGTCCAGTCGATATTTTGTCCAGTCTGTATTTAAAACTCGATATTATGTCCAGTCGATATTTTGGAGTCGATATTTTGTCTGTACACCCTCCAGCTCCTATAAGAGGTAAAGTTTAAGTGTGCTGCCCACTAATCCACCCATCATGGACTATCTAGAGGGAATGCTTTACCTGATGATGCTGCTAAAAAAATCGTCGCTCTTCCTGTTCTGATCTAATTCCCAA
The DNA here is from genome assembly GCF_964263255.1 of Lissotriton vulgaris. Taxonomy (NCBI): domain Eukaryota; kingdom Metazoa; phylum Chordata; class Amphibia; order Caudata; family Salamandridae; genus Lissotriton; species Lissotriton vulgaris. Next base: position 279,399,409 of record NC_141693.1, read on the forward strand.
ACTGCTGAATCTTTCATGCCTAGCATACAGAATGTTCCCGCTGCACAAGAGCAAACAGCAGTGAATGAATATTGGACATGGTATGGATGCCTCAGATATCTGCATGTGTTATGATGTATGGTAACATGTTTTCTTCCAGGATGCAGATGGCAGATGTCATAACCCCTGCCACCCTGGTGGAGGACCAGCCCCCATATTTAGAAACCCCACCCACCTGTCTCAACTGCTCCTGTTTGTAGCCTGCCATGTTCTGCAGCCAAGTGACTAGATTCATGTGAAGATCCATCAATTAAAGTCACTGCCTCAACCAATTTGGAAAGGTCTGTATAATATTCTGCTCATCACCAACAGTACTGTCAAGTGTCATGGAGAACCTTCATGGATCCACATATATTGAAATTGGACCACACAGACTGGACATGCTGGACCTGAAGACAGAGACGCTTATGGCCCCAGCTTATTGCCCCAAAGTAAAACCCAGAGATGCAACAAAATGTTGTCTCTTCTCGAGCCCATTGCTAAGCTCACATCCCCTTTAGTGGGAAATGTCTCATCAACCTAATCCCTTGTTGAATTTGGCCATCACTCTCTGAGCAAGCCAGTTTGTTTGGCTCATTGTGTGCCTGTATCAGGAAGGGGTGAGTGGGGGCTTGAAGAAGTGACTGCACAAACCCACCGCCCTCTCCAGAAAAAAACTATTGATCTACAAAGATAATACCTATTTGAAGACCCTGGAGCCGTATAAGCAGGATAGCACCAGACACAGTATAACACAGATGTCACTTAAGACAATCAATATGATTGCCCGGTCTGAATTATTTAATTCAAATAAAAAATCAAAATAAATTTACATCCAAAATCACACGCTTAGAAAAAATTCTCAGAAATCTCTAGCTGTAACAAATGTATTACATTAACCAGGGAACCAACAACGTAGGAGCTGTTGTACTCAATAAGTCCAATGAGGCCTTTGTTTGTTCCCAAATCAAGCCTGAAAGCAACAGAGCACTGAAGAGTAATGACAGTTGAGGGATAACTCAACATTGAGTACATCAATTGGAACCTTTAAATATTTACATTGCTAATGTTTTACATTATACAAGTACACATATGTGCATCTTGACACGAGTGGATAAAGTGATTTGGCTAGAATGACACAATTATGGACAAGTGGTTAAGCCACATATTCACACTACACCACATCCTTCTGGCATGGAAGGCAATTTCAGTTCCCTAAATTGTGTCGGAACCAGGCAAATTCAATTCTCTTTCAGCGCTATCCTTTGGAGAAGCCTTGTTCTCAGAGAAAGGTTATCTGTGGGTATTTTGAGGGATGGTGGCCTTGTGGTTGTAAAGTTTGGAGCACCATCTCATTTACTACTGATCAGAGCTCATGCTAGAGAAATACGTCAAGGTCCCCACTTAAGGACTGAACTGAGCCTACTTATAGGGGTCGAAACGTCGACGGTGTCTTCTACTTAACTTCCGGCACTTGCCCTTTACAGTTTAGTACTGACTTGGTGTCCGTTGAAAGTTTTGCTGTAAAAATCATTTATTATTTTATGCCTTTATAAACCAATTGGCTCATGCATTTGTAATTGTTTTGATCCTGTAAATATTGTTTGTACTCATCACCCACAACTGTGTTCATACGTTTCCCACTAACCCCTCCCTCGAGCACTCCTTTTCACCTCTCCCCCTTTTCTGTCGGGGCACAAATTTGTAACAATTGTATACATTTCCTCTGAAGTATCAATTCAAGGTATTGTGAATAAATTACAATACACACTTCTAAAAGTGTAGAATGTTTTCCAGTTTTCCTTTCTAAAGTGTTTGAATTACTATTTGTTGGTTTTGCAACACAACTTTTTCTCCTTTACGGGGACCCCTTCTACATGTACCAACTGGTTGCAGGATGGCTTGACTAGTTTCTCATTCTGTGCAACTATACTTGCCAAAAAGTTGTTTAATCTTCAACTCGCCACTTTCATCGATGCTAACAGTATGCTGGATGCTTCCTGAGCCAGATTTCAACATCTCAATGGCACAAAACATGCTTTGGGATCTGTGGTCAGTCAATAGAGACTATGTGGTGAGATTGAAATAAACACAAGTGCAAGATTCTGAAGTCATAAGAAAGCATGCAAAGTATCTTAGATACATGTAGACTCGCTGCTGGGCAAGCTAATCAGAAATGAATCTCTACAAGCACCAGGCATGGAAACATAGACTTACACTTTGTAGATGGGCACAACTTGTACGCATCCACAGCAGGAGTAGAAAGGAGTATGCAGCAATTACAATTATGCTAACGGAAAAGTTTTAAATCTCATGGCTTCAACTTAGAAATATTACTGGTCAAGGCGAGGCTGCACTTCTCGTGTTTATTGACCTGTCTATTCTCTTCGTGTCAACACAGGTGGAGCGATTTATCGCTCCTATTGAACGCACAGCCTTAGTCCTTAGAGAAAGGTAACTCCATTTTTCTGTTTAATTCATTCTTTTAATGTCCAATTTATCCATAGATCGGGACAATTTCAATCCAGTTTTTAACAATCACATGTGAGGCAGTACATGTATTTGAAACACTTCAAATGTTGCAGATTGCCCATCCAGGCCTTTCTACTGCAACACGTCGAATACATTTAAAAAGACATCCTCGATGACATATCCAATGCATTTCGGGCATAATCTCCTGCATCTTTTCCGTTTGTATTAGTTCCCAAAGTTTTTCTTTTTCTAAGTTAACCACTACAGGAATTTTGTGCATGAAGTTCCTGACCCCACAGGGATCAAGCTCTGTATAGTGATTCCTGATTCCTCAACCCATCTCTGTTCTCTTTCTTTCACCCGATAAAAGAGAGACGAAGCAGAGCCGGGATCTGACCTTCAAAGATGTCCTCTGCACATCTCGGGGTCTGGTGTCCCCTCGCCTGCTCTGCTGGCAGCAATGCCAGCTGCCTGCACAAAGACCCAGCCAGAAATGCCAATCATCTTCTTCGGGGCCAGAAATGTCATCCATTTGCTTGAAAGCCCAGACAGAAATGTCAGCCCCATGCCCTAGGTTCCGACCAAAGAAGCCAGTCCCTGGCTGAAGGGAAAGATCTCCCAGCTGGCTACTGAAGGGCCTGCCCACAGATGCCAGCCTCCCGAAGGAGGGCAAGCGATGCCACCTGCTCAGAGAATTGGCTATAAATACAAGCCAAGTGCCCATAAACTTGGCCTGTTACATCATCCACTCTCTCAAAGGCTAGTGATGCCAGCTTCGTATATAAGGGACAGCCACAAAAAAAGGAAAGATTGAAATGCTTCAACCAATGATGCTTATTTAGCCACCACTGGGAATTCCTCCGAGGAGCAATCGATTCCCCTTATTTTTTTATTTTACCTGTGATATTACAGAAGGAGAAAATGAATGAAAATAATGTATGGCCCAGTAGTAAAAGGTGCATTCCAAAACAAACTGCTGTTTCATATCACCTTTCCACAGAAACACTAGTGACTCCTGACATGCTTGAGCATAAAACAATAGAATGGAATGCAACTGTAAGCTTGTAGATTACATTCCTTAGTAAGCAGACCAGGAAAAGTACTTGTGTGTGGTTGTAGATCACAATATTAAAGACAAAAATATAAACTGATATAAATATCATTGCATAAATATACTTTACAAACATTTATATTGGGTGTAGATTTACTATTATTAAGTCCCTTGGTACGATATTTTGGACACACAATATTTAGGCCACAGCACATTTTTACCATATCCTTGTTGTGGGGAGAAAGAGATCACAGCTGATATTGTATCTTCTCGAGTCTCCTGGTGGATGGCATTCTAGAGATATGATTGCACTAGACAGAAGCCGACATCTTAAAACCCAGATGGATAATCATTAATTAAAGCCCTCAATATTAGACAATAACAGTAGAAGTGCAATTTCCCAATTGGCGATACGCTTATCAGAACTTGTGCCCAGGAGGCAGTGATGATCGCTGGGGAAGACCAGGAGACATCCTCAAAAAACACAGGCAAAAGCAACTAGTAGAAGAGCCAGCACCTGCAAATAGAAATAGTGGGACAGCACAGTGCTCCAAAATCCTCCTAACTCAAGCAAAAGTAAGAAGGAACCATGGGACCTACAAAGGGAATAATTAACAAATGTGTGGCACAGAAAGGCCGGGTGGTCAACTGAAGCAGTAGTGGAAAGCCAAACCAAAGTGCACTGTTGCCATGCAGTGAGCAATTGAACTGCCTGCCTTCTAGTGCAGATGGACCAGTGCTGACCCCCAATCAGGTGCCTCAGATATAGGAAACTCTTCCTAAAGTGATTAAACACTAGCAGCCTGATTCATGTACGGGCCGTTTTGCGTGGCCCTAATAGCGAATCATAGCGACTCGCTATTGAGGACACGCAAAACGGCATTCATGTAGGAATTGCTAAATCAATAGCGATTCCTACATGTTCTCTATTTGCGAGTAGCAATTTGCTACTCGCAAAAAAAGGAATTTCTCCCCATTCATTCCTATGGGCCAAAAGGCCCATAGGAATGAATGGGGAGTATCCCTTATTTGCGAGTAGCAATTTGCTACTCGCAAATCAGATAGCGATTTTAAGGGTGCCAGGGGTGTCCAAAGGACACCCTGTAGCACCCCTAAAATGCACATTTGAACAGGTGTTGCGCACACACATGTCCAAAGGACATGTGTGTGTGCAACATGCAACTTGAAAAATGCTTTTAAAAGCATTTTCCTATGTTTTTGCTATTTACCGAGAGGTCTGACCTCTCGGTAAATAGCGGCCCAATTTTGCTAAATCACAATTTTTGCAAGTGTCATGAATAGCATTTAAGGAATCTCTAATAGAGATTCCTTAAATGCTAATCCTCGCATATTTGCTAATTCCTCATTAGCGATTTTAGCATTTGGGATTGTGAATCCCAAATGCCAAAATTGCACTCGCAAAAGGCAAGATTCTGAGAATCTTGCCCTTTGCGAGTGCAATTTTGCTTCATGAATCAGGCGGTAGATCCCTAAGGTATAAACTTAGCTGCCATTTTCCTGTTCTCCATAATCTCCAGCTTCTCTGTCTGTTTTGTAAGCATTGCCCCTTCATATTCCTCACATTTGTAACGTGGTTAACAGGAGCAGGAAACACAGGAAGATTTTAACAATCAGGGTAAGTTTATATGTACTTCCCATGTTTAGGTTTGCCTGGTGAATATTGTGTTTTTCTCACTTCTGTGGGCTTTGGTTGTCGAGTTTTGTGAAGCAGAGAAAGTATCCTCCTCGCCTCTAGGTTCTGAAATGGAACTGGCTTGTTGTTATCAACTGAGGAGCGCATCTCATATGGGGTCAAAGTGAGTGGCCTCTGTTTTATCTTTTAGTCCCCGGTATCCCAGTAGTATCCACTGTCCAAAGTTAGCATTGCAGCTATATAGCTTGAAATTGGTTGGGGTAGTCCCTTGTTAAAACATCTCTACCAGTCTGAAAAAACAGTAGTTAAGGTCTTCTCCTCTTCGAGGAATTTGCTGAGAAACAAATTTCCATTAATTTCAACAACCTATCTTCTTTAAAAGATACACAACTCTTGTCATCTAAAGGATCTCTGATAGTTCAAGTTCAAGTTCAGGGATTTATATAGCGCACTACTCACCCAGAGGGTCTCAAGGTGCTTGGGGAAGGGGGGTTCAATTTTTGTCGAATAGCCAGGTTTTAAGTTATTTTCTGAAGGAGATATGGTTTGGAGGTAGGCGGAGGTGAGTGGGGAGTGAGTTCCAGGTCTTGGCCGCCAGGAAGGAGAAGGATCTGCCACCCATGGTGGATTTTCGGATGCGCGGGACTGCGGCGAGGGCTTGATTGGACGATTAAGTTGGCGGGTGGGTGTGTAGAAGGACAGTCGAGTGTTGAGGCATTCGGGTCCTAGTTTGTAGAGGGCCTTGTGTGCGTGGGTGAGAAGACGGAATGTAATTCTCTTGTTGACAGGAAGCCAGTGGAGGTCTTTTAGGTGTCTGGTGATGTGATCTTGGCGAGGGATTTCCAATATGAGTCTCGCTGATCCGTTTTGGATGCGTTGGAGTTTTTTCTGTAATTTTGCTGTGATTCCGGCGTATAGTGTGTTACCATAATCCAGTCGACTCGTGACCAGTGTGTGGGTGACAGTCTTTCTTGTTTCGAGGGGGATCCAGCGGAAGATCTTTTTGAGAATACGGAGTACGTTGAAGCAGGAGGATGAGACTGCGTTGACTTGTCTGGACATCGAGAGAGAGGAGTCTAGGATGAAGCCCAGGTTGCGTGCGTGGTTTGTGGGTGTTGGTGCTGTGCCCAGAGCGGAAGGCCACCAAGAGTCGTCCCAGGCAGAGGGGGAGGATCCTAGGATGAGCACCTCCGTTTTGTCTGAGTTGAGTTTTAGGCGGCTATGTTTCATCCATTCGGCTACTTCTTTCATGCCTTTGTGAAGATTGGTTTTGGCGGTGTTAGGGTCTTTGGTGAGGGAAAGGATTAACTGGGTGTCGTCGGCGTAAAAGATGATGTTAAGGTTGTGTTGACACGCGATGGAGGCGAGTGGACTCATGTAAACGTTGAAGAGGGTGGGACTGAGTGATGATCCTTATGGTACTCCACAGATGACTTCAGTGGCCTCTGAGTTGAATGGGGGAAGTCGGACTCTTTGAGTTCTCCCGGCGAGGAATGAGATGATCCAGTCCAAGGCTTTTCCTTGTATGCGGATGTTGCTGAGGCGTTGTATAAGGGTGCTGTGGCAGACTGTGTCGAAGGCGTCGGAGAGGTCGAGTAGGATGAGGGCCACGGTTTCTCCGTTGTCCAGTAGCGTTCGGATGTCGTCTGTAGCTGCGATGAGGGCGGTTTCGGTGCGGTGTTTGGCTCGGAAGCCGGACTGTGAGGGGTCGAGGGAGTTGTTGGATTCAAGGAAGGCGGCGAGCTGGCTGTTGACGGCTTTCTCAATTACTTTTGCGGGGAAGGGGAGGAGGGATATGGGTCGGTAGTTTTTAAGTTCAGAGGGGTCTGCTGTGGGTTTCTTCAAGAGAGCGCTGAGTTCGGCGTGTTTCCAGCTTTCTGGGAAGGTGGCAGAGTTGAACGAGCAGTTGATGACATCACGGAGATGGGGTGCGATGATGGAGTCAGCTTTGTTGAAGATGTGGTGGGGGCAGGGGTCGGTTGGCGAGCCAGAGTGGATTGAGTTCATTAGGCGGATGGTGTCTTCGGTGGTGATTGGGTTCCAGGCGCTGAGGTTGTTAGTTGGCGGTGTAGGATCTGAGGGGGGTGGGGAGGGTTGTTCGCAGGGAGTGTTCTTGAAGCTGTTGTGAATGTCGGCAATTTTGTTGTAGAAGAAGGAGGATAACGCATCGCAGAGGTCTTGGGAGGGAGTGATGTCGTTAGATGCTGCGGTGGGGTTGGTGAATTCTTTGACGATGTTGAAAAGTTCCTTGCTGTTGTGGGCGTTGTTGTCGAGACGATCCTTGAAAGCTGATTTCTTGGTGGATCGAATCAGTTGGTGGTGTTTGCGGGTGGCCGCCTTGAGGGTGGCCATGTTGTCGGTGGTTGGGTTTTTTCTCCATGTTTTCTCTAGGGTGCGGCATAGCTTCTTGGATTTTTTAAGGTCATCATTGAACCTTTTTGCTGCCTGAATTGATCTGGTGCTTTTTCAGGGGTGCTAATTCGTCAGCGCTGTGGGTGATCCATTGCTTGAGGTTGGTGGCCGCTTGGTTTGGGTCCAATGAGATGGTGGGAGGGTTTTGGTTGAGTGATGTGAGGAGTTGGTCGGAGGTGATTTTGTTCCAGTTTCTTCGAGGAATAGGTTGTGGGTCAAGGTGGTTTTGTAGCTGAAGTGAACACAGCTGTGGTCCGTCCAATGGAGAGCTGTGGTGCGGTCGAAGGAAATGTGCTTGCTGGAGGTGAATATAGGGTCGAGCGTGTGGCCGGCTACATGGGTGGGAGTGTCCACAAGTTATTTGAGTCCGAGATTGGCCAGGTTGTCCAGAAGGGAGTTGGCGTTGCTGTTGTGTTTGTTTTCAAGGTGGAAGTTGAGGTCTCCTAATAGAATGTAGTTCTCGGAGGCGAGGGCATGTGGGCTGACGAAGTCAGTGATGTCATCGCTGAATTGAGTGCGGGTTCCTGGGGGCCTGTAGATGAGGGTGCCTCTAAGTGTGGTCCTAGGGTCGGTGTGGATCTGGAAGTGGAGATGTTCGGCGGTTGCAAGATTGTCGTCGGAGCTGGTCGTGATTTTGATGGTGTTCCTATGGATGATGGCGATGCCTCCTCCTGTTTGGACGGTGCAGTCTTTTCAGATGATCTTGTAAGCGTCCGGTATGGCTATGGCGATGTCGGGTGCTGATGATGTGTTCATCCATGTTTCTGTAAGGAAGGCGATGTCCGGTGATGCAGTGTCGAGTAGGTCCCAGGGTTCAGTGGCGTGTCTGTGGATCGAGCGGGTGTTTAGCAGGATGCACTTCAGGTGGTTAGAGTCGGATCTATGTTTGGAGGAAGTGGATTTGGAGAGGGTCTTGAAGCAGGTGAACTTGCAGGTGTGACAGGCGAATGGGCCGTGGGTACGTCCTGGGGTGGCTTCGCAGCATTGTGGTGTGCGTCCGGGGTTGAGGGCGAGGAGAGTTGCAGCATCATATGTGAATCTAGTGGGCTGGGTACGGCGGGGGCCAGGGGGTCTGGCGCTGGGCGTGGTCCAGGCGCGGACGGGCATAGACGGGCTTACCTTTGGCGCGCCTTCGGCGCGCATGGGGCGCGTCCGCTGCGCGTGAACGCTGCACGTCCGCTGCGCGTGAACGCTGCGCGTAGGTCCATCTGTCATAAATGGAGAAGTGGAGGGGGGCGGAGCGTGGGAGGGGGAGCTGGGAGGTGGGAGCGTAGGGGGAGGGACGGGCTGCAGGCACAACAAAATGGTCGAAACAACAACAAAAGGACAACAGGACGCTATGGGCGCAATCAGGCAGCAATTGTGCTCAGGAGGCAATGCTGGTGATGCGAGCTAGCGGTGGAGCACACAGGCACAATTTAAATATAATAAACAATCAAAGCAATGCGGAGCGCTACGCCACAGACCGGGTGCAAATTCAATCAAATTAGAGGTATGGCAGTGGGGAGAAGCAGCGCTACGATACCAGTACAGCGCTACGAGGTCAGGAGGAAGGGTGGAGCGACCGCTTCACAAGGAGTCAGGCTGATAGAGAATGTCTTCCTATCTGAGCTCATTTCTATTTCTGTATGTGAAGGGCACACTGCCTTATGTACAGTACACAATAAGCATAAGCTCTTTACTATTGCTTGAAACAACTAGATATATCAGATTAATTGTCAATGTAATGAAGTTTCAATATAACTATTCTAGTCCCACAGTGAATGGCAGGAAACCTTTTTTCACAAATTAAATGAATGCTAGTGGATAAACAACGTTTAGCATCCATGTGTATGTCAAAGTTTCTAATGGTGTGAAGCTTCTCATATAACTCAAAACCAGTTCCGGATTACCAAATAGACAAAGTATGCACTGACCTATGGGCCCCACTCCTTTAAGAGGCCCCACGACAACAGATCAACATAATATTGATTTGATCTTGGAAGAAAATTACAATCAAGCTTTCTTAAATATTGTTTAGAAAAGATTTTAAAAAATGAATCAAAACAAAGAAATGAAAACTTTACATTAAAGACTCTATGTAGAAAATACTGTATGTATTAATGTAATGTACCCATTAACAACTTAAAGAACATAAACCAGAGACATCAGATTCACATGACAGCTTGTCTCTTAAAAGCTCATCTTCTGGCAGCTGTCACTTTGTAAAAGAAATCAGGTACATAGGGTAATAAGAGATAAGTTGCGAGGAGGGTTACGAAATTTCGACTGCCTTGGGGCCTCCATAGGGTTTAATCCGGCACTGCATAAAACACATGAACATTTTATCTCCATGTGTAAGGAAGTGTGCAGTAAGTTTGCATGAGATACATATTTAAAAAATGCTTTACAAATTGTTACTTGTTCGCATGACTAAAACACTAATAAGGAGCTCCTGCAGAGAGGCATGCTACCTATCGACAAAGCATGCCAATGTCTTGTCAGGAGTGTGAAACTGTATGTAAATACTCGTACTAAACCATACAACACCCCATTACTGCACAACTCACCACAATCCATCAACATGCAAACACAGACAGATACCACTACACAGCTATGCAGTCGAGTCCCCTTTAGTTAAGAAGCATTGGCTCAAACACTTCTAGCTTTTGCTTTTGAATTGCTACACTAGCGACTCCTTAAGTAGGATGGGTATACCAATAGTTGAGTTCTGAGCTTGTCTTGCTTAGGGATTAAAGATGTCCAGTGCCAGATGAGGCTCAAGCTGAAATGCATCTGGAGCTGCCTACGTTCCTGTGTAAAGGAGACATAGACATCAGCCCTCATTCTGGACTGCAAATTCAGGTATCTTTTTTAGGTCTTGGCTGGCAATAGCAGCGTGTATGCGCTGCCCTTGGCGTTCGAGAGCTTCTTGGAACCAATACAGATTTTGAAGTTGTGTTTGTGCTCCACATGCAGTTTTCATTTGTGCGCCTCTTTTGGTGTCATGAGTTATGAAAAAGCTGGTGCAATTATTGCACCGGAGGTATTTTAATCCCTCCTGGTGACAACCCGTCCACTTTTGGTCCCGGCCCGGTACTGGATCTTTTACTGGCGGCAGAACACGGTGGGTTTTATAATGTTGGCACTTTTTTTTTCACCTTTGTTTGCGTGTGGGCTGTGCGTTTACTCATGGGTGACATTTAATAATGTGCTTTACATGAGTGCCAGTAATCTTACGTTGGAGCGCTTTACATGAGACCCAGTTATGTTACACAAGGACACATTCAATTTTGGTAGGCACGGGGTACAAAAATAGTCGTGCCGAGCTATTGGTGTAGTTTGGCACATTACCCGTACCTTTACTACGAACGTCACATGGTTCTTGACCAATTGGAGCAATCCGCCTGAAAGAGGCACAAAAGCACCAGTAAACACAGTTCGTATATACAGTGTGACATACATCCAGGAAACGAAAGCTGTCACAGCGGTCATACGGGCTCGCGGGCAGCCATACAATCGGTTCTCAGTGATACCAGCATCATAACAATCCATAATGAATCGCGTGCGGCCTCTGATGGTTAGTCCGGGCGCAAATGAAGCACTTAGAAACTGAACCATTTTAACAAATCTATAACCCTATTCTTTCACCCCAAACACCACCACGTCCACCAACACCACGTCCACCACCACCACGTCCACCACCACCACGTCCATCACCACCATGTCCACCACCACGTCCACCACGTCCACCACCACCACCACTTCCACCACCATCCCCACCACTATCACGTCCACCACCACCATGTCTACCACCTTGTCCTCCACCACCACCATGTCCAACAGCATGTCCACCACCGCCACCACTTCCACCACCAACGGGCCCACCACAACGGCCACCACCAGCACATCCACCACCACATCCACGTCCACCACCACCATGTCCACCACCACCACGTCCACCACCACCATGTCCATCACCACCATGTCCACCAACACATCCACCAACACCATGTCCACCAACACCATGTCCACCATGTCCACCACCATGTCCACCACGTCCACCAACACCAAGTCCACCACCACCACCACCACGTCCACCACCACCAGCACGTCTGCCACCACGTCCACCACCTCGTCTACCACCACCACTTCCACCGCCATGTCCACCACCACCATATCCACCACCACGTCCACCACCACATCCACCACCACCATGTCCACCATGTCCACCACCACCACGTCCACCACATCCAACACCACCACCAGCACGTCCATCACCACCACGATCACATTCACCACCAACATTGCCACCACCACCATGTCCAGCACTATGTCCACCATCACGTCCACCACCACCACGTCCACCACCATCACCATGTCCACCATCACCACATCCACCACATCCACCACCACCACGTCCACCACCACCACCACCATGTCCACCATCACCACATCCACCACACCCACCACCAGCACGTTCACCACCACCACGTCCACCACGTCCACCACCACATCCACCACCACCACCACCATGTCCACCACCACCACCACCACCATGTCCACCACCATCATGTCCACCACCTCCGCATCCACCACCACCACATTCATCACCAGCACTTCCACCACCACCATGTCCATCACCACCACTTCCACCAACACCATGTCCACCAACACCATGTCCACCAACACCATGTCCACCACCACCATGTCCACCACCATGTCCACCAACACCAAGTCCACCACCACGTCCACCACCACCACGTCCACCACCATCAGCACGGCCACCACCACGTCCACCACCACGTCTACCACCACCACTTCCACCGCCACGTCCACCACCACCATATCCACCACCACGTCCACCACCACATCCACCACCACCATGTCCACCAACACCATGTCCACCACCACCACGTCCACCACATCTAACACCACCACCAGCACGTCCATCACCACCACGATCACATTCACCACCACCATGTCCACCACCACCATGTCCACCACTATGTCCACCACCACGTCCACCACCACCACGTCCACCACCATCACCATGTCCACCATCACCACATCCACCACATCCACCACCACCAGGTCCACCACCACCACGTCCACAATCACCACATCCACCATACCCACCACCACGATCACCACCACCGGCACGTCCACCACCACCACGTCCACAGCCACCACGTCCACATTTACCACCAGCACGTCCACCACCACCGCCTCCACCACCACTCCACCACCACCACATCCACCACCACGTCCACCACTTTCCACGTCCACCACCATCTCTACCACCACAACGTCCACCACCAGCACATTCACCACCATCATGTCTTCCACCACCACCATGTCCACCACATCCACCACCACCATGTCCACCACCACCACGTCCCTCACATGCACCACCACCGCATCCACCACCACCACATCCACCACCACCACCTCCACTACCACGTCCACCACCACCTCCTCCACCACCACCACCTCCACCACCGCCACATCCACCACCATGTCCACCACCACGACCACCACCACCAGCACGTCAACCCCCACCACGTCCACCACCACCATGTTCACCACGACGTCCGCCACCATGTCCATTACCACGTCCACCACCACCACATCCACCACCACCATGTCTACCACCACCACCACGTCCACCACCACCATGTCCACCACCACATCCACCACCATCATGTCCACCATCACCACCAGCACGTCCACCACACACCCCATCACCACCACGTCCACCATCACCACCACCATGTCCACCACCACATCCACCACCACCACCACCATGTCCACCACCACCACATCCACCACTACCACATCCATCACGACCATCACGTCCACCACCATGTCCACCATCACCACCAGCATGTCCACCACCACCATCGCGTCCACCACAATGTCCACCACCACGTCCACCATCACCACCACCACGTCCACCACCACCACCATGTCCACATTCACCACCACCACGTCCACCACCACCACTTCCACCACCACCAAGTCCACCATCACATCCACCACCACGTCCACCACCACTATGTCCACCACATCCACCATTGCCATGTCCACCACCACCACGTCCAACACCACGTCCACCACCACCACCACCACGTCCATCACCACCACATCCACCACCACCATATCCACCACCACACTTCACTATTCTTCTACTTACAGAGCCACCACATGGCAAGCAATACCTTTCTCTCTGCAGAGTCTCAAAACCTGGCCCTGCCCCTCTACCTGCACAGACCATGCACTGCCCTACCTGCAACATCTCCAGACCCTGCACTGTCCTTGCCATCCAAAGGCCTCACATTCTGCACCGTCCTCTCAAAGAGCCCTCATACTCTACATTATTTGTCCTTCTAATTGCATATCCCTCCCCCTCCAGCCTCCCATAAATGCCTTATCATTCTCCCAAGTCAAACATTAATCAAGATGCACAGACTCTTTCCACTTCCCAAAAAAGACCACCACCCCCTGGAAGAGGCGCTTAGGCGCCCATGCATTGGAGTGTCACCCACACACGCCCCTCTTCTCTAAGGAGGAGTCCCACCACCGCATCCCCCCTGCTCTGACGACAGTCCCCCCCCCCCCCCCCTGTGCTGCAGACACAGAGCTACCCCTCTCTTTCCCCCCTCCTCCAGCGCTAATGAAAGGCCCTCGCCGGAGACAGCTTTACACTCTGCAGGAAGTCTGTGCACCCAATTTATGGCAGAACTTAAGATCTCCAAACCGGAATTTATGTCTTGTCTAACGACGGGTCAATGAGATTAAAAGTGTGTTCAGGAGCAGAGGAGCCGGCTGAGGCGAGGGCGCGTGAGGAGGCGGGGCGAGGACCGGGTCTCCAGGCCCTGGGTGGGAAGAGGGTCAGAGAGAAAAGCTGACAGTCTGGGGGGGGGGGGGGAGGGGGGGTGATTGGTGCTGGAATGGAACTGGAACTAAGGACGGCGCTGCGAGGTGCGGGGCTTACAGAACCTCTAGCCTTTATTACTGGGATATATTTCCCGGTTTAAAATCATGACGCTACCTCCCTCTGAAAATGTCCCAGCGCCCACTGGGGATGCAATAGCTTGGTTGCACCAAGGGACTGTGATCAAGGCTGACTGACGGCTGATGAACTGTGTTGTGTGTGTTTGTGGGAGACGGGGGTGCGGCAAGTGTCCGTGTGAGGCGGGTACATGGGTCCGAGGACCGTACTTTTTAAAATTATGTTTTACTTTGTTTTTGCTGTGTTTGGAATGCAGCTTAAACAGCTTTAATTTCATGTAGTCAACATCAACCAGACTGTTACGATACGTCAGAAAAAAAGAAAACACGGTTTCATTACACCCGCAACATAGCATATAAAGTTCGAGTGGCAAAAGATTATTCATAGCAAAACTCAACATTGTTTAATTGTAAAGTGCTGCCAAACCGTGCCCCCAATGTCCGGTTTATAAAACCTTGTATACATAATTTATAAAGTGACAAAATGCTTACTTGACTGCAAGTCAGACAGTTAAATAGAATCAGAAAAAAATAAAACACATTCTCATTGAGCCCACAACATGCCAGATTAAGTGCTAGTGCGAAAAAAATAAGCAATAGCAAAACTCGCGTTAGGCCTTTAAAATAAAATGTACTGCAGCCTTATACCCTGCGAAGTGCTGCTACAGATTGAAGTGTTTCGTTTTCCTAAACAGTGCTCTCTTATGGTAGGTTTATAAAACCTTTTATGTATAATTTATAAAGTGACACATGCTTACTTAACTGTCTACTCCTGTATAAACTGAAAAAGTGATGGTGCTGGCTAAAGCGTTTCCTAAGCCTCTGCTGTTAAAGTGCTGAAAGAAAAATATAAATTCTACCTAGGAGGAATCTTCAACTTCAAAAACGCCCCAAGTTTTCCTATGGCGCTGCAGTTTGTTAACCCGAGCATGGAGCCAATATTCTCTCACGCTAACTTCTCATTTTACTAAACCATTCCCCACTAGTGGGACTGGCTGAAGAGTTCCATAATTCTGTAATAATATAACGTGCTACAACTTCTGAAATATGCCGTCTTGTTATGCATGAGAGCCAGAAATGTGCCATGAGTACTGTGGGCCTGATTCTCAAAGTTAATCTTATACTTTTGTGTGGATTTACACTTGCTGTAGTAACATTACTACTTTTTGTTTTTCACAAACTACGAGGGCAATTTTACTCCTAGTAAAAATACTAGTAATAAAATTGCATTCGTAGTTTGTGAATACCAAAACAGAAGTAACTTTCTACAAAGTGGTAGCTTGTCCTGGGCCTGATTCACAAAGACACTTATTTTAGTAACTTTAATACTTTTTGGTATTCACCAACTATGAGTGTAACTTTACTACTAGTAAAATGTCACCCGTAGTTTGTGATCTCTGGTCGGGTCATTGACGGGTGACTGCATAGCCCTCTGGTAGGAGGTGGAAGGTCCACCCCCCCCTTTCCTGTGGCCCTCCCCTGGATGCCTTCCCTCACCTGAACTGGACACAATATCAACGGATGGGACTTTGATGGGGCAGTGCAACAAAATGATGTCTGGCAGTAAAGGATCCCGTGGGACACCCCAGACCAAGATTGACAAGTATGCCCAGGCCAAACCTGATCTGCCGGCTCGGGAGGTGAGGAGCGGCAACATCTAATACCCACGACAGAAGGCTAACCGACCCTGCAGTACATTATGGCAGCGATCCATGTCATGCGACTGACCCTGGAGGGTAAGATTGACACAGTCACCACGGAGGTCACTCTGATGCATGCTGACCAGCATAATTTGGGCACTAGAGTGAAACTGACAGAGGACTCGATTACTACACTGCAAGCTGAAACTAAGACGCTCAAACCTCAAGGGCAGGAGCTCCAGCCCAACTTGAGCGTGTTGGAGGCCAAGGTGGAGGACTTTGAGGGGTGGTTGCACCGCAATAATATTTGCATACTGGGGATGCCGGAGCGAGCGGAGGACCCATCAGCGGATCTCTTCGTGAAAGACCTGATGTTGAAACAACTACAGCCTCCCGGACTTTCCAACTACTTCTTGGTGGAGAGAGCACACCGGGTACACAGACAAAATATCGAGTTTTAAATTTCGATATACAATTATATCGAAGTTAAAATATCGATGGGACAAAATATAGAAGGTAAGTAATATTGACAGTCTTAATATCGATATTAGTATGATATCAGTAATATCGAAGTTTTAAATATCGATGTCAATAATATCGAAATAAATAATTTCGATGTTACTAATATAAATTTTAAAATAAATTTAGTGTATATTATATTTTATTTATTATGTTTTATTATTTATTTTTAATGTAATTTAATTAAATATTGTCTTTTAGTACTGTAGCGGGTTGTGGGTTTATAGGGGAATAGGGTGGGAAGTAATTTTATTATGTTAAATTAATTATTAATTAGTAGGAATTATTAATTAATTAATTCAGAATTAATTTTTAATTAATTTCAATTAATTGATTAATTGATAAATATGTTCTGTAGCGGGTTATGGGTTTATAGGGGAATAGGGTGGGAAGTAATTTAATAATAATTAATTAATTAATATATGTTTGTAAATATTTTAATTAATAATTAATTGGTAATTCATTTATGTTAATTAGTTAATTAATTAATATAATTTTGTACATATTTTTAATTATTAATTAGTTGGTAATTAATTAATATTAATTAGTTAATTACATTAATTAGAGTCATTTTTTTAATATATAATTTTTTGTTATTCTTAATTAATTAATTGGGAAAAATAATATTAATTATTAAATTAAATTAATTAAAGCTAATGTGCTAATATATTTACTTTATTGTCATTGTTAATTAATAATTAATTGGTAATTAAATAATATTAATTAATTTTGGGTAAAGGAGTATTTTTAGGGTTCAGGGTCAGTTTTCAGTTCTTGGGTAAAGGGGTATTTTTAGGGTTCAGGGTCAGTTTTCAGTTCTTGGGTAAAGGGTATTTTTAGGGTTCAGGGTCAGTTTTCAGTTTTTGGGTAAAGGGGTATTTTTAGGGTTCAGGGTCAGTTTTCAGTTTTTGGGTAAAGGGGTATTTTTAGGGTTAAGGGTCAGTTTTCAGTTCTTGGGTAAAGGGGTATTTTTAGGGTTCAGGGTCCGTTTTCAGTTTTTGGGTAAAGGGGTATTTTTAGGGTTCAGGGTCAGTTTTCAGTTTTTGGGTAAAGGGGTATTTTTTGGGTTCAGGGTCAGTTTTCAGTTCTTGGGTAAAGGGGTATTTTTTGGGTTCAGGGTCAGTTTTCAGTTTTTGGGTAAAGGGGTATATTTAGGGTTTAGGGTCAGTTTTGGGTTTTTGGGGTACAGGGATATTTTTAGAGTTCAGGGTCAGTTTTGGGTTTTTGGGGTACAGGGATATTTTTAGGGTTCAGGGTCAGTTTTGGGTTTTTGGGGTACAGGCGTACAGGGTAAAAATAAAATAAATTTACATTAAATCAATTAAATGAAATTAAAAAAAATAAAATTACATTAAATTATTAAGTGTTTCATTTATTTTAAATGTATATGTATTAGTTTTAATTTTGTTTTAATATTTTTATTTAATATTTGTAAAATTATATGTATTTTAAAATTATTTTTACATTATTATTAATACATTTAAAAAATCGATATTTTTACTTTCGATATTTTTGTACTACGATATTAATTTTTCGATATTTTTGTACTTACCTTTATGAAGATATGACTCCGATATTTTTGATTTCGATATTTTTGTGCCGATATTTTTGTATTTCGATATTCTGTCTGTCGATATTATGTCAGACATTCGCCACACCGGGTACCAGGGGGGCCTCCAAGACAAGGGGCCCCCCACATCCAATTTTGGCACAGATTTTCAATTACAGAGATAGGTATGTGATCCTGCAGATGGCACAGGCGCGCCCCCACTCCAATTCGAAAATGCTAGTGGTACGTTTTTCCCCAAGACTTTACCCTCTGGGTTAGGAAATTGAGGTGCTCTTTCCTGGAAGTTAAAAAGACCATGCATGAACAAGGCCTGAAGTATGCGATGATTTTTTCGGCTAAACTCCTGGTGGAAGCAGAATATAAGATATGGTTCTTTGAAACCTCAGTGGATGCTTGGAACTGGTTAGAAGGCTGGAGGATGGTTAAGGACAGAAGATCCCGACTCGAAGAGGCCAGAGGGGATAAGACCAAGCCTTACAGAGTCAGCACCGAAGCCCACTGAATGATGAAAAGGCTGGTGAAGAATCAGCCACTGCGACACCCCAGGACTGGTATTTGGACCAAACTCACTTGTGGTGCAGTCTTGGGTCCTGGCTGCCTCTGGTGTCAGTGGTGAGTTCAATGGGGGGGAACATGGATGGGAGGTTCTGGTGTCCCCGCCCCTCTTGGGTGGGGTAGGAAGAGGCTTTTTCTCTGCTCGAACTGTCCATAACATACCTACAATACTGAGTTTCAATTCAAAGGTAACATATTGGTTTCATTAAAGGGAACGCTACGGCGGGTTAGCTCCGTTACGGGCCTACGCCCCCCTACAAATAGGTAAGAAGGGTGGGTTTGACAGGCACTCGACAAAGACGGGGTGTGGGCAGTTTCGAGTCTGTCATGCAGGGAGGGGGAGTTCTTGTTGATTTTCTTTATATTTTCTTATTAAGGTAATTGCTTGTAGCGATGGTGACAGCTCTTTCAGCAATGGGAGTTTAGTGATACCAACAGGATTGTCCCGGGTTGTACTTGTTGCAGCTCAGATACATACGTCTTTTTCACTGCCGGGGGGGGGGACAGGCGAGCAGAGATCGGCCCATGCAACTTTGACCCTCGTCCCCGCGTGTAGACACTCACCATACATTTCCAATGCCTACCCTCATACCGACATGTAGTTTTAAGTTCCTCACCTGGAACGTCGATGGCTTAGGACACACGATAAAATGGATCATAGTCCTGCGGTATTTGAGGTGACATACCCCGGATGTGGTCTTCCTTCAAGAGACCCATCTCCAGGGAACCGCTTATTGCACATTAAATAGATGGTGCTTTAAACTAGTGGCACACATGGGCTATACAAAGGGGTCCAGAGGAGTGGGCATTTTGCTTCGTAACTCCTTCCCTTTCACCATAGGACATGTCACTCATGACACTCAGGGCTGATTTGGGGCACTTGCGTGACTCTGGGAGGAGTGACTCCTCAATCTCATCTCACTGTACATACCCCGAGACTGCACACTTCAGCTTTTGCGGATTTGAGTTCCCTCATTCTTAATTTCCCAGAGGGTGAATTATTGCTGGGGAGTGACTGTAATGTATCCATTGACAGGGAAATGGACTGCTAGCCCTCTCATAGAGGTGAGGCAGCAGGCAGACTGCTGTTGGATTTCCTAGCGGTAATGGACCTGGTTGATGTGTAGCGGACTCTCACCCCATGACCGGTCAATTCACCTTTCACTCGGGGTGGGGGGGGGACACATGGATCTGCCTCCCGACTTGAATATATATTTGCCCTTGTACTGCAGAATCTAGTTTTTAGAATGTGCACCACCTATCGAAAGACATTTCAGATTATTCCCCGATTTCTGCAACATTTAGATGGCAGCAAAGGGAGGGGTCCGTGGCGCTGACTGGGGATCTCTGGGAGGCATTTACTGCTGCAATAAGGAGGTCAAGGCATCTCCCTAATCACGGGTCTTAAACAAGAGAAAATTGTAAAGTTGCGTTCCTTGAGCAAGACATACAGAAATTAGAAGCTGAGATCCAGGGAGATATTCAGCACTGCCTGGTGCTCAAACAGAAAGTATGCAAAGATATTACGGAGGAGGCGGCCAGGACGAGATACAGAGCAATGCAATGCTTTTTAGGTCTCGGACTCGAAGGCTGTCTCGCTCCGAGACTTTATGTCTACATTATGGGGGCTTGAACCCGCACCTCTTCTCCATTGGCTGGCTTCCTAAACGGAGGCCAGCCATTGGAGGAGAGGGGCATCACTCAGTTTAAGACCAGATTCGGGGGTGTGTTTTTTAGCTTCTTTCTGTTTTCTTTCTTTCCTCTTCCCATTGGCTGGAATTTTACCTTCCTTCCAGCCAATGGGAAGAGGAGAGAACGAAAACCACTCCCCGAATCCGAAAATGTCAGGGCTTTTCGGAAGCCATTTCTGCTGGCCGCCGGAAGAAGAAGAGAAGCTGCCGAGTCCTCCGGTGAGTGCTCGCTTTTCTTGCCTCTGTTCCCTGATTGTGCCCGTTTTCTTGCCTCTTCTTCCCCTCGTTGTGCTCACTTTCCTGCCCCCCTTTGTGCTCGCTTTCCCACCCCTCTCGCCCGCCCCTCTCACTCCCGACGGCCCGAAGGAATGCCAGACCCGTCCGCCCTGTGGTGCAGCCGTCCGGCGAAGCGTGCCACAGCCGCACGTTGGATTTATGGGTCCGGGGTAGGATTTTTGAACAAGAGCTCCGGGTTTATGGAGGGATTTACGGAGCCCGGGCCTGCTACTGACTGACTCTCTCTTCATCCCTCAGTAATGGTCACTGCGGGCGCTGATTGTGCATGCTGAATCCGCACTCGGCCGGGGCACCACTGCCCGTCTGTGGTGGCACATTTACTGCTCATCTTGAGTGAGGGTTAAAGGCATGATCCGTGCTGCCCCCGATGCTCCTCTCCCCCGCAGCTCCCCCCCCCCTGCTGCTCCTCCCACCCGCTGCTCCCCCGCTGCTCCTCCCCCGCTGCTCCTCCCCAACTGCTCCTCTGTGGCCTTGCACGCCCTTCCTCCGCTTCACTCTCCTTCATCTTTCATTTGAGTGTCGTGTTTGCACTGCATAGTTCATTCCATGCCCCCCCCATTACCCTCCTTGTCTTCCCCTTCCCCCTCCTCGTTACCCGTTCTTGTTGCATTTCTGCCACTTCTCCTCTTCACCCTTTCTCAGGGCAGCAAATTTTAACTATTTAACAACAAGGGGGGACAGATGGAGGACAATATTTAGAGGGGTCCAGTGTACGTGTCCTATAAACTGATAACAAGAGAATGTACAAAGTTCCCCGAGAAAAAAGGGATTCAGTGAGAGAGTTACTCTGTCAATCCCTTTTTTCTCGGGGAACTTTGTACATTCTCTTGTTATCAGCAAATTTTAACTGCCTTGGGGCATGGGGAGAAGAACTCACTGACCAAGATCTTGATTGGGGAGGCCTGGGGTAATGGTAGAAATGAGACATGACTGTATTCCTTTATTGGTTGTGAAGCACCACTATAGCAACAGGGAAGCTTCAGACCTCTAGCACGAAGCCAAAGGTGAAAAGGAATTACTTTGGCGATGATAACCAGTGTATAGACCACAGCTTCTTTGGAGACAAAGCTCTTCAGCCTATTGCAGTGATTCCTGAGGTCAGTCTTCAGGTGAAGCGGCCAATCAGGCATGCTTCAGATCTCTAGTAGGACGCCAAAGAATGAAAGGGCACCAGTGTAAAGACCACCGGGCAAAGAGGCAGCAGGAGAGTTCCAAAGCACGGTGTTTTGAAGATGCATAGGTCTCAGGTCAAGCCATTTGGGTCTAGGTGGGTGGACCAACACGCCATCAAGGGAGGCCTACCCTAGGTGGCACAAGCACATCAATTTCCAAAGGTAGGATGTAACATCACCCTACAATGCCTTGTTGTTTGTGCTTGCTCTCCTGCCCCTGCGTTGGTTGTGCTTGCTCTCCTGCCCCCTCGTTGGTTGTGCTTGCTCTTCTGCCCCCTCATTGGTTGTGCTTGCTCTCCTGCCCCCTCGTTCGTTGTGCTTGCTCTCCTGCCCCTCGTTGTGCTCGCTTTCCTGCCCCCTGTTCCCTCGTAGTGAGCGTTTTTTCTGGCCTCTGTTCCCTGTGTTTGGCTCTGTGTGTGGCTCTGTGTGTGGCTCTGTGTGTGTGGCTCTGTGTGTGTGTGGCTCTGTATGTGGCTCTGTATGTGTGGCTCTGTGTATGTGGCTCTGTGTGTGATGTGTGTGGCTCTGTGTGTGTGTCTCTGTGTGTGTGGGGGGGTCTGTGTGTGTGGCTATGTGTGTGTGTGGCTCTGTCTGCGTGTGTGGCTCTGTCTGTGTGTGTGGCTCTGTCTGTGTGTGTGGCTCTGTGTGCGGCTCTGTGTGTGTGTGTGGCTCTGTGGGTGCAAATGCAATAGGTCTCGCATTTGTGAGCGATTAAGCTATTGGCATTGTAAATGACAATGCCATTTATTTATGTTTTAAAAACAAAAACATAAATAAAAATAATGTCATGAGCAATGCCAATAGAACTAACGTTAAGAATGCCGAGACCATTGCATTGTAAATGCTTGTTATCTGAAGTCGGGGACAAAGCGAGTAAACTCCTGGCGTGGATGGAAAAGGAGGGAAACGGCGGCAGATTGGGTGTTCGAAATTATTAACGATGTGGGAGAGCGGGTAAGAGACAGGCAATGTATTGCAGATTAATTTGCAAAGTATTACACTACACTAGGGGGCATATTACCAACAACTAGCGATAATTATCGCTATGTTGGTTTAGCTGTAATTTTTTTATCGCCAAGCTGCGGCGATTTTTATCGCTTAGGAACCTTGCTATTATCAAGGTATATCTCCTAAGCGATAAAAATCGGCCGAAATGCATGAATATCGCTAAAAAGTCCGCGATATTCATGCATTACCGAGCTAATGCTCTTAGCCATGTTATCCACCTACCATTGGATAACATGGCTAAGAACTGCTCAGGGGCAGGTGCTAGCTTTTGAAGATAGTCACATTTAGCGCGAATATCTCCAAAAGTTGGTAATAGGAGATAGCGATGTTAGCGACTGTTTCCAGTCGCTAGCATCTTGGCACGCCCACTTTGCATGTCATTAGTGATAAATATCACTGACATGCAAAGCGGGGCCCAAGATGGTCGCTATCTCCTACTAGCTGTCGCTAACTGGTGTTAGCGACAGGTAAGTAATAGGGAGATCATTTTATCTCTGCTTTCTTGGCTGTTTAAGCCAAAAAAGCGGAGATAAACAGCCTTGATAATATGCCCCTATATACCACATCCTCTGAGGCCTCTTTGGCTATGGCACCGGAGCTGCTCCACGGTCTTAACATACCTAGACTAGCACCGGAGAATAGAGACCTCCTGAAGCAGGACCTCACAGATGGGGAGATTACCCAGGCTATTCAAGCACTAAAAGCGGCGAAGGTGATGGGCCCTAACGGCCTCCCCGTTGAATTATTTAAGCTCCCCACATCTAAAGTCACTCCTTATCTTAGAAACATGTTCCAGGAGAGTCGTGAGGTTGGGACATTACCAGCAGATCAGCGATTAGCCAAGACTGTAGTTACTCATAAACTGGGTAAACCACTGGAGCTGTGTACTTCCTACAGACCAATTTCGCTGCTTAATGCGAAAGTCATGATTTTAGCCAAATTGCTAGCCACTAGACTTTCTCAGATTAGTAACACATTGGTACAGATCAATCGGGCTTTATGCCAATTAGGAACACAGCGTTGAATCTAAGGCCCCTACATGGGGTACTGGGCCGTGCCGCCACAATCCAAGAAGAGACAGCAATGGTGTCTCTGAATGCTCAAACGGCATTCAATACCTTTGAGTGGTCTTTTATGTTCGTGGTCTTGGAGAAGCAGGTATTTTGGTCAGAAATTTCTGTCCTGGTGCCCTCTGCTCTATAAGGATCCCTCGGCACAGGTAGTGGTAAACGGTGATGTGTCAGCTACCTTTCAGCTGCGGAGAGGCACAAGACAGGGCTGCCCCCTCTCCCCACTGAAATTCGCTCTAGTGTTGGAGCCGCTAGCATTCTGGCTACGAGAAGATCCTTTAATTAGAGAACTCAAATGGATGGAAGAGTGGGAGGACAGGATCTCCCTTTTGAAGACTATATCCTACTTGATGTGGCGAGTCGGTACACCACACTTCATCGAGTACATCATATTTTCAAGCTCTATCGTAAATACCCTGGCTACACTATAATAAGTCTTTAATTTATATACTTAGCGGGATGGACGTGTGGCATCCCCCTCCCCCCCGCTGTGAGGCCAGGATGGTTACGGATGGATTTTAATATCTGGGGTTATTTATCACTAGGGACCTGCGGGTCTTTGAAGAGCGTAATTTGGAACCTCCCCAACAGGGACTAAAAAGGGATGTTCAAAAATGGAAGGCCCTGCCCCTTTCCATGCTAGGGAAGGTGGCATAGCTTAAGATGATGGCTTTAACACGCTTCTTTTATATTTTGCAAAACTCCCGTTCCCGGTTCTCCCTACCTATTTCTGGGCAGTTGAAGCACTTACTCCGACGCTCCTGTGGGATGGGCGGGCCCCCAGGATATCCCTAGCAAAGCTGTCTAGGAGCTGGTATGACAGGAGTATATCGCTTCCCACTTTCCAACAATGTTATTGGGTGGCCAAGCTAGTGGTGGTGAACCACTGGGTCTACTTTCCTCATGATGATCCAGCTTACAGGGTGGATCGTTGGAACATGCAGCCCGGGGATGTCTTAGAGCGCTCTATGGGGGGAGTTGCAGCACATCTTGGCCCAGCGTGACAGCAACCACAGTGAACATCTGGCACACTGCAACTGTGGCGCTTGGGTGGTGAGGTAGAATTACTCAGGCATCGCCACTGTGAGACACCGCACAACTGGGCCTACTGGCCAGATAACGAGGTTTCAGGAAAAGGGATTTAATAGGTATCTCGCAGGTCAAGGACTTGTGGGCAAATGAAGAGGTGAAATCATTTGACGACTTACGCAGGGAATACCAGTTGGCACCCACAGAGTCATACCGCTATCATCAGACTAGACAAGCACTGGGGAGAGTAGTACTGAAGGGAATAGAGTTGCTGGAGGCCTCACCTTTGGAGGACAGATTGCTTGATGAATTCATGCATAAAAATGCCATCTCCTTGACCTATTTCAAAATTTTGAACAACTCCCCGGAACCCTTAGTGAACCTTAGAGACAAATGGGGAGGGTGGACCTGGGGCAACTAGATGACGATGAGTGGCAGGAGGCGATGGCGTCTCCTAGAGAAGAGACCATCAACTTTCGTTTTCGATTGGTACAGTTAAAATCCTACACTGAATTTACTATTCATGTACGACCATGGTCAAGATGGGAAGGGATGAGTCGGTTGGGTGTCCTAGAGGGTGCGGTCTGGAATGTACATTTTTCCATTTGTTCTGCAAGTGTACATTACTCCAGCCATATTGGAGGGCAGTGGCAACATGTATGATGCACATATGTGGAGGAGACATGGAGGTTCTGCCAAAATGGTGTTTATTAATTGTATGTGAGGCAACTGATCTCTCAGCTGCTGATAAACTTTGGGTCACCCTAAGCTTCGCTGTAGCCAAACAAGACATAGCAAGATTGTGGAGAGCAGCCTTCGCCCCGACACTGCGGGAGTGAAAATCTGACATGGATTGGTGCATGCAAGCGGAGAAGGTAGTTTATGAGGAGAGGGGGTAAGCACATAAATGGACAAAGGTATGGGGACAATAAAATGAGAAGAGGGGGATGTTGTGCACACCTGTTGTGGGAACTGGCCTGAGTGGCTTGGAGTGGCAGGGCCGATGCAGAAACCCTCGCCAAAATGGATGGAAGGAAGTGGTTAATACCTGGGACATTAGACAATTCTTGTAAACTCCCTTTGTCATTGCTGTATCGTAATGTTTTGTGTGCTGATAGTTGCTGTAATTGCTGCTATTGCTGTAATCTCTCAGTTTCTCATAGCAATAAAAAGTTGTTTTAAAAAAAAGTGCAAGTTTACCTTTAGGAATAGGGCCCAGGGGGACACGGCAGGGGTGCCCCTGCTCGCCCCTCCTTTTTGCCATTTATATTGATGGGTTCATACACAGGCTTGAAAAAAACGTGTTAATTTCCCCTATATATGTGCGTGGTCTAGAAACAAAATGCTTAGCGTGCGCTGACGATATCGCCATTGTCACAGGGGATCCTACAAATGCTATGAATTGGATTGAAAACGAAGCACAGAACTTCGGTAGAGTTTCGGGGCACAAGTTAAACTCCAGTAAGACACAGATCGTGCTTAATACTAAGATTGTGATGACTAGGGGTGGGCGGCCAGCTACGCTCCGTGCAGGGAGTGTGCGTAGTGCCGCCTACTCCGCATTTTGCGGAGCTGGCGTAGCCAGGCGGCACTACGCACGCTCCGCAGACGGAGCGTAGCTGGCCGCCACCCGCCTCCCTCCCGCCCTCCCTAGATACTTTCAAATAAAGCAATCAAATAATTTAAAAAGCACTTACCTTGCCGCCGCTGCCCGCCGCGTCCCCGGGGCTCGTTATCTTCCGTCTTCTTTAGTAATGCGCATGCGCGGGCGGCCGCGCATGCGCATTTTCACGAGAAAATGCGCATGCGCGGCCGCCCGCGCATGCGCAATTACTAAAGAAGACGGAAGATAGCGAGCCCCGGGGACGCGGCGGGCAGCGGCGGCAAGGTAAGTGCTTTTTAAATTATTTGATTGCTTTATTTGAAAGTATTTAGGGAGGGCGGGAGGGAGGCGGGTGGCGGGGCTGGCGGCCAGTGGTGTTTGCGGAGTGGGGCTACGCGGAGTGCGGAGGTGGGCGTAGTTTCTCGCCCACTTCGCGTAGCTCCGCGAAGCCCCACTCCGCCAACTCCGCCCAGGGCTAGTGATGACATACCTGGGTGTCAGCATTAGTGCTGATGTTGGGAACATTGTAAATAATAATCTGGAGCCACTTATGTTGCACACTAAGAGAGAATTGTCACGTTTAGATAACTTGCACCTATCTATTGGAGGTAGAACTAATTTAGTGAAGATGTTTTTTTTTCCTAAGTTTTTGTATTTTGTATTTTGTATTTTTTTAGGGCAATATGTTTAGAATTCCCACCACATGTATTTAGGAATATAGATTCAATGTTTTCACGGTTTTTATGGGGTTATAGTAAGCCACGGAGAGCACCCAAATGGATTACATTACCTAGAGAGCGTGGGGGGTGGGCTTTACCTAACTACTAAACTCTAACCCAGATGATCTGAGTATTCCCACACCGCAAGAACTCATCCTGGGGAACGGGAGCACAGGCTGTCTCTGGCGACACGTTAATGATGATCACCTTAAAAAAGTGAAATTCAAAAGCATCAATAGTGTTGTCAAAGTCTGGGGAAAGGTTAAAAAACTACTTGGTCTTGGCCGATTTTCACATTACACACCGGTGTTTCAGAATACAGATGTCCCAGAAATATTTCATGACTCCTATGTACGGAGCTGGTGCGCATTAGGGATAGAGCAACTCTGTTGTTTTTTTTCTACTCAGGGAATTAAATCATTTGATGAATTAAAAAAAGACTATAACATCCCCAACAGGGATTTTTTAAAATATATTCAGGTGAGAGACTTCCTACTAAAAAAGGGGGGTGGTCGTATTAAATTTCAAATATGCCAAATCATAGAAAATATACGCAGCAACACGCCCCCAAGAATTGGTGAGATCTATGAAAGTTTTAACGCCTTACTCCCAGATGGTATGGACAAGCATGGGGCGGCATGGCAAATTAAACTAGAAGTTCCATCCAGTATTCCCCTTATTGCATATGATTTGTCACTTACTTACTTAATGTCCATAAAACTACAGACGCAGTTTTATAAAACATATTTTTCATTATATTATACACCGTATAAAATTGCTAAATGGGGGACTGGTAAAGGCACTACTTGTCCACGATGTGCGCTCCCCGCTGCAGACAGTGTTCATATGTTCGCCACATGTAATATCCTAACAAATGTTATAAATGAAATATCTGGGTTTCTTTCGGACATTACCCATGCTAGGGTTAACATAACAACTGAAGAGATTATGCTGGGCATTTCTAATAAAGAACGTCCTAGACAGGTTCAAGGGCTGATTTTCGTGGCAATGGCTATCTTTCGACTGTGTGTCGCATCAGCCTGGCTAGATCCCACTCCACCATCCTTTCCTCAATGGAAGGCTAGATTACTCGCGACATGTAGTCTCAAGGTCGCCATTTATAAACAAAAGGGGCGTAATATTCGGAAGAGAGGCATGAAAATTTAGGCACCTCTGCTAGATTGGATTCAGGCGCACTGAATACAGGAATTGAAAAAGCCTTTGATAAATGCTAAATTCTTTAATCACCAAATAACGCAATCCAACCTTTTTGATAATACTAAATTGTGTCTCATTAAATCATTACAGAAGGAAATGTATGATTAAGAGTGTATTGAGTTTTGATGCTAATATGTTTTCTTTCTGTTCTCCTTTATTCCCTCCTTTACGAATTCGTATTTGTGTATTACAATACCTATGTATGTAACAATAGAAGTACCTGTCCTCATGGGGGGTGGTGGGGGGGGGGGGATCAGGGGCTATGAATAATATGTTGTAAAAACCTGAATAAAAATTGTTTAAAAAAATTTTTTTTAAAAAGGAATAAGGCCCAGTATGTGCCAGACCACCTCGGTTTAGCTGAAATTGCCCGTGCTCTTCCTAGCTCAGATTTATTCTACATTTTCGCGGTCCTCCCGCAATGTAAGGCAGAGCAAACAGCAGCGCCAGACCACTTTAGCGTAAGGAAACTATTGTCCACTGACTTCACTAGAGCACAGTGGCAAAATTACTTTGCATTGTGCAGCAACAACACCCCCTATTACTAATTCAATGGGGAGTAACTGGACAGGTACAGCTTAAATAAACACCCATATGTTTTTAACTACAACCAGCCTACTAAACGAGTATGAGCAGACTTTGGGCTCTATTATGAATCTGGCAGTCCACGGACTAACAGACTCATAGTGCACAGCAGTGGTAGTTGGACCACCATTGCCGAACCGCAGTAGACCGGGAACCGCCATTCCCTGGTGGTTTTCAGCAGTTAGAAGGCCACTATAGGCTTGGCAGGACCACCACGGTCCCACCAAGCAAATTACAAGCTTCCTACTCCATGAAAACCGTGGTGGAGAGGAAACAAGGCCCCCTTGTGTCTCTGCGCCCTCGGGTGAATGCCGGGGGCACAACATGTACCCCCTTGCGTGCATGCACCACAGTTCCTGCATGGCATGGACTTTACAGTCCTTGCCGTGCAGGAAATGTTTTTGGAATTCCCATTGCAGTGCCCATTTTCAGGGCACCACCATGGGAACAGAAAAAAATATGCCAGGCACGAGAAATACTCATGCAGAGAAGCCAATAATTGGATGACCATGTATTCTGAACACCTTTTCGACCCACTGACGGGCACTCGCAGTGCCTCAGCCTTCACTCCAGAGCTCTCAAACGTAACCTGTTTTAAACACCTCTAGGCAACGCTGTTCAAAGTATGCACTATACAAGAGTAATATGCTGCACACTAAAATACAAAACCACAACAAGCTGGTGGTAGCTAACACGCTTATGGAGTACAAGATTAAGTAAAACATGAAATATAAACAGGAACTAAATCACTGATATTGGTTGCCTTAATGTTTTTTTACATTCATTGGTCAGAAATTGCCAGTGTCTTTACCAGTGAAGTTAAGGACATGAATATAGGGCCCGATAGGGACCTGTTTTAATGTACATTCTATGGGGGCGATTTTACAAGCCCCCTGCGCCACCAGTACGTCACCTTTCGTGACGTACTGGTGGCGCAGGGGTTCCTCCATATTTACAAGGACAGGAAAAGCCACCCTGCGTGGCTTTTCCTCTCCTTGTAAATACGGCCCCTTCACACGCAGAAATCATGAATCTGGAGATGTGTGTAAATGCTACACCAACCTAGAGGTGGCATAGCGAGGCGCAATGAGGAGAAATATTTTCATTTCTCCTTGTTTTTCCTCATTCATGCGGGCTGCATTCTACAGCACAGATTGAAGGGGGAAAATGCCTATAGTGATTGTTTTAGTGCAAGAAGGTGCCGCTTCCTGCACAAAAACAATCTCCCTACAATGCAGTTATCCTTGCACCATTGCTGCAGTTTGTGCGCCAACGCAGGGGGAAGCAAAGAGATGTGACATATTCTTGTAAATATGTTGCACCCTCTGCTTCGGAAGTGCTGCAGCGTGGCGCAGCCAAAGGGCTTGCGGTGCCACGCTGCGGCACTTCCTCGTAGATCTACCCCTTAATTTTACTGGGTCTGACACCCGGAGGGACTCGGTCAAACCCGGTTAACCTAAAACCCTGTGTAGAACTTATACACTGGGTTACAAGGTTAAGATATGCAGAAGCATTTGGATGTCATTTTTAGATACTACTGGAAGCCTTAGCTGCAAGCCAGAAGGGGAGCTTTCTGCAACTTCCCAGCAAATTAGACAGTCCTGGCCCTTTTTCCGATAGTCTATTTTGATCAATTGTTAAATGTTTACTATTCTTGAGAGAACTGATGAAGGCAACTCCCTCTTTCTATTAACTTAGTAATTAAGGCAATTAAGCAGTCTCGTGTGTGCATTGAATTGTTTAGACTGGTATTATTTGTGCTTTACTCTAATAGTATTTACTTTAACATTTTTGTAATTAAAGTAACATTGAAACGCTAATTTTCTTCATGACTAAGTAATGTTTAATTTATATTTAAATGGCACACTTGCAATTTGAACTAGGAAAGAACTATTGTGCCGAACTCTTTCCAAACCATCGAAACCCTAATATGTCGAGGTTTCCAGAGAAAATCCTCCCCCCATCCTACTTTTCCCATTATCTTGTACAAAGTGGTGCTGACTATCTGGGGCCAACATATAAAGACAAAGAAAACCCACTGTTCCGTTTGAGAACTGAGAAAATTGTATAGCTGTAGAGACAAAGTTCTCAATGAGTCACTTGCTAGCATTTACCATTTAGTTTCTGTGCATTACTAAACACTTCCGTTTTTTTGGTCTCATCTAGGCAGTGCTTGGGCTGTCTCTGGGCTGTCTCTTCGAGACATGCTGTATTCAGGATATGTGCAAAAGAAATAATTGATGGACAGAATGCTGGACAGTGCAAACATTCACCGTCCTGTCCTGCACAGAATCGGCCGCTCCCCGCAATTCCTCCTGGTATCGTAGCGCTTTTCTCCACGCTGCCTGGGCTTTGCTTTCATCATTTAGCTCATTTAGCTGCGCATTGCATCTAGCCTCATTTCATAGCGCCGCACTGTGCATAGTGTCTAGACGCTACTTGTGATCTTTAACTTCTTGTAATCTCGCCGCATTGTGCCTGTGATTAGACGCTTCCTGCGCAGTGTCTGCATTTAATTTTGCCTCATTTTAATAGCGCTGCACTCTGCTTTAACGCGCTGTTACTATAGCGCTGCTGTGTGCTTGTATTATTGTGCTCACTGCTCCTGACCACTGTTGTTTACGGCTGCTGCCATTTTGTTGTTTGTGTAGTCCCAGCCCATTCCTCCAATCACGCTCCCGCCTCCCTGCTGACCCTCCCTCGCCCCTCCCCCTCCACTATCCATATATGACAGATGCTTTTGCGCGCAGCGTTTACGCGCAGCGACCGCGCCCAATCCGCGCCGAAGGTGCGCCAAAGATAAGCCCGTCTACGCCCGTCCGCGCCTGGACCGCGCCCAGCGCCATACCCCCTGGCCCCCGTCCCTCCCAGCCCCCCCGCATTACCTACGATGCCGCCACCCTCCTAGCCCTTAACCCCGGTCGCGCCCCCAACTGCGTCCAAGCCGCCCCTGGACACACCCATGGACCTTTCTCTTGCTACTCCTGCAAATTCATCGGCACCGACAACATCTCCGCTACGACCACAACACAGATTCCCGACCCCAACCACCTACAGTGCATCCTTCTCAACACTCGATCGGTCCACAGACACGCCATTGACCTATGGAATCTACTAGACACCATCTCTCCAGACGTCGCCTTCCTAACAGAAACTTGGATGAACGCTTCCTCCGCCCCAGACATCACCATTGCCATCCCTGAAGACTATAAGATCACACGCAAGGACCGCACCGACCACACAGGAGGAGGAATCGCTATCGTCCATAAGAAATCAATCCGCATCTCAACCAGCTCTGACGCCAACCTCGCTAACTCCGAACACCTTCACTTCCAGATCCACATCGACCCCAAGACCACATTCAGAGGCACCCTCCTCTACAGACCACCAGGACCCCGCGCAAAATTCAGTGAAGACATCACGGACTTCATCACCCCACACGCGCTCCCCTCCAAAGACTACATCCTTCTGGGAGACCTCAACTTTCACCTTGAAAAGATCAACGACCGCAACACCGCCACCCTCTTAGACAACCTCGCCAACCTCGGACTTAAACAACTAGTCACTTCCCCCACCCACATCGCAGGTCACACACTCGACCCCATCTTCACCTCCAGCAATCATGTCTCCTTCAGCCACACTACGGATCTCCTCTGGACTGACCACAGCTGCGTTCACTTCACCTACAACAAACCAAAACCCACCAACCACCTCCAACCAACTCTGCAAAGAAACTGGAACAAAATCACCACGGACCAGATCTCCGCATCGCTCCTTCTAAACACCCCAGCCCACTCTTCTAACGCAAAGGAAGCCGCCGCCAACCTCACCCTATGGATATCCAACACCGCTGACACCTTAGCACCACTGAAAAAACGTCAAAGCAAACCTGGCAGCAAAAAGGCCTCATGGTTCAACGATGATCTTAAGAAGTCCAAGAAACTCTGCCGCTCCCTTGAAAAGGCCTGGAAAAAAGACCCAACTACTAGCACCAAGGACGCCTTCAAAAACGCCACCCGCACTCACCACCAACTAATCCGAAAGGCCAAGAAAACAGCATTCAAGGATCGACTTGACAACAACGCCCACAACAGCAAGGAACTTTTCAACATCGTCAAGGAATTTTCCAATCCCTCGGCCAACTCCAACGACATCACCCCCTCTCAAGCCCTCTGCGACTCCCTAGCCTCATTCTTCCACAACAAGATTGCAGACATCCACAACAGCTTCGACAACCAACCCGG
Source organism: Lissotriton vulgaris (assembly GCF_964263255.1). NCBI lineage: Eukaryota > Metazoa > Chordata > Amphibia > Caudata > Salamandridae > Lissotriton > Lissotriton vulgaris. The sequence continues at coordinate 279,432,929 of NC_141693.1, forward strand.
AAACCAACCCACCCTACCATTTGCTGAACATTCTCCCCCCGTGAACACCCTTAACGACTGGAACCCAATCTCCACTGAGGACACAATCCGCCTGATGAATTCCATCCACTCAGGATCCCCCACAGACCCATGTCCTCACCACATCTTCAACAAAGCAGACTCCGTCATAGCACCGCACCTCCGAGACGTCATCAACTGCTCCTTCAATTCCGCCACCTTCCCGGAAGACTGGAAACACGCTGAACTCACCGCCCTTCTGAAAAAACCCACAGCGGACCCCACCGAACTCAAAAATTACCGCCCCCATCTCGCTCCTTCCATTCCCGGCCAAAGTCATCGAGAAAGCTGTCAACAACCAGCTCGCCGCCTTCCTCGAAGCCAACAAATCCCTCGGCTCCTCACAATCTGGCTTCCGAGCAAAACACAGCACTGAGACCGCCCTCATCGCAGCAACAGACGACATTCGAACTCTACTGGACAATGGAGACACAGTCGCCCTCATCCTCCTCGACCTCTCTGCAGCATTCGACACAGTCTGCCACAGCACCCTTTTACAACGCCTCAATAACATCGGAATCCAAGGAAAAGCACTTGAATGGATCACCTCGTTCCTCACCGGAAGAACCCAGAGAGTCCGCCTCCCACCATTCAAGTCCGACGCCACTAAAGTCATCTGTGGCGTACCACAAGGATCCTCACTCAGCCCCACCCTCTTCAACGTATACATGAGCCCCCTCGCGGCCATCGCCCGCCAACACAACCTCAACATCATCTCTTACGCGGATGACACTCAACTAATCCTTTCTCTCACCAATGACCCCAGCACCGCCAAAACTAACCTACACGAAGGAATGAAAGAAGTTGCCGAATGGATGAAACAAAGCCGTCTGAAACTGAACTCAGACAAAACAGAAGTCCTCATCTTAGGTACATCCCCCTCTGCATGGGACGACTCCTGGTGGCCGGAAGCCCTCGGAAAAGCACCCATCCCGACAGACCACGCACGGAACCTAGGCGTCATCCTGGATTCTTCACTCTCAATGAACAGACAAGTCAGCGCCGTATCCTCTTCCAGCTTCAACATTCTTCGCATGCTCAGAAAAACATTTCGCTGGATCCCCACCGAAACAAGGAAAACAGTCACCCATGCTCTGGTCACGAGCCGACTGGACTACGGAAACACCCTCTACGCAGGCACTACCGCTAAACTCCAGAAGAAACTCCAACGAATCCAAAACGCCTCAGCCAGGATCATATTAGACATCCCACGCAACGAACACATCTCTGGTCACCTTAAAGACCTCCACTGGCTACCCGTCAATAAGAGGATCACTTTCCGACTGCTAACCCACGCACACAAATCACTCTACGACATCGGACCAGAATGCCTCAACTCACGACTGTCCTTCTACACCCCCTCCCGCCAACTACGTTCTTCCAGCCAAGCCCTCGCCACTGTACCTCGCATCAACAAGACCACCATGGGAGCCAGATCCTTCTCATACCTGGCTGCTAAAACATGGAACTCACTCCCCGCTTACCTTCGCCTTACCCAGAACCACCTAGCATTCAGAAAGCAACTTAAAACGTGGATATTTGACAAATAATCCTCCTCCCCTTTCTAAGCGCCTTGAGACCCTCTGGGTATGTAGTGCGCTATATAAATTCTCTGACTTGACTTGACTTGACAAGGATCTGGGTTAAATCCGTCATTCTTTTGTTCACCACACCACCCCAGTTTAGACCCAGACATATGCAAATCAGTCTTGACCATGTTCCTTATGGGAACAGTCGAGCCCGAACTGCCAAGCCAAGTCCTCCTTGTACCTGAAACAAGCATCATGGGACCGGTTTCAGGTCATCACCCTTCATCAGCCAGGCTAGTTTGAAGGCCCGAAACTGGTCATAGGATGCTTGTTTCCAGTCCAGGGAGGGCCTGGCCTGGCAGTTCGGGCTGGACTGTTTCCATTGTGCGCAGGGTCAAGACTGATTTGGATATGGCTGGGTCCAAACTGGAATGGCATGGTGAGCAAAAAATCAATGGATTTAGCCCCAGATCTCTGTACTGGGGTGAATGTATGACAGTGTTCTGCATTCTGTCCATCAATTGTTCTTTTTGCACATATGTTGTGTCACCTTAGAAGAAAAAAAGCTCAATGGCTTCCCTGCATGTGCATGTGCAACAGAACTGCTCAAACAGACATATTCGAAGGATGCAGTGGATATACCGCGCCAGGACACTCTGGTAGTAACGGAGCGCGTTATAAAACAGCTAAAAATAAAAAAATAAAAAATAAATACTATAACGAGCTTCAAAAATCAATGGGTCTCGTATTTGTTGAAGTTGGAGTTATTGGCATTATAAATGCCAATGTTTTTTACCTACCTATGTTGCCTGGTGCAGTAGCATATGTGGCCAAAGGAGGTCCCATGGTACGTCTTTTGGCCACATATGGTGCTGCACCCTGCAAAGTTGGAGTTATTGGCATTATAAATATCAATGGTTTTTATCTACCCATGTTGGCCCCACATATGGGACTGCACCCTGCAACAAGAGTAGGCAAAAAACATTGCCATTTATAGTGCCAATAACTCCAACTCCAAAAAAATATGAGACCGCTTGCATTTGCAATGCTTGCTCATGGAGCCTGCATTCTCTGCCCAGCTACACCAGACTCCAGCCTTCCACTAACCTGGTTTACGATGAAGCCCTGGTCACTGGACAAGGACTCAGAAAATGGTGAGTTACTAAAACAGAGAAAGACAGGACATGTTGGTAGGGCTTGACATGATCTCAGCATGCGGATGTGAGCCTGTACATAGGCTCCATACTTAACCTGCCTATCCCAGTTGGCTGTTGTCAAAAATATCCTCTTCGTTTTTCTGCATTGTGAGGTTCCCCTTTAATACCCCATAGGGGTAGAGTTGCCTGGGTTTCAGCATTCCACTCTGCTTCTGCCCAGCAGGATCACAATCCAACATCCTTCCTTTACAACGTTTAGGAGATGTGTTAATGCAGGGAAACCTGAAATGTCAACACGCTTTGTTTTAAATTGGATTACGTATGATGCAGAGAAGGAGCGCTGTTGTACTAGTAAGACGTGAAGTCCTCAGCCAAGAGTGCAGAAGGTCAAGAGTTAGAACTTGTAATATTAGGTTTTGCTTGAAGCAGAGGAGACAGTGAGGCTTGCATGAGGGAGAGCATTGAATTAATCTATATTTGCCATCCGGAATGTTTAGGATTCCCCTGGTGTTTGCTAAACCTACCTGTCTGGGTGCTTCTAACTTGTGGCTTATGCCCTCACAGTGTTCCCTCCACCCCTACAGCCAAAATACCCTACTTAAAACTATACAATAAATAGATTTCTTTGATAGGGCCTATGACCTGGGATGAATGCCTACACCTAGGACTACATATTGATAATTGCGTGTGAGATTTTACCTAGAAGACTTCTTTAGCAGAAGTTTACCAGAAGGGTACAAGACAACGCCTTGTCGCACAGTATGACATGGGACAATACCGAATCTGGGGGCATATTATCAAGGAACGGCGTTAAAATTATCGCTGCTTTAGCGGCAGGAAATTGCTGCTAATGCGGCTATAATGAGCTTGATAATATGCCCTTGAGAATTCCAATAGAAGCTCACATTCTAGTGTCAACATGGGCTTCTATTGGAATTTTCTACGGCATATTATCAAGCCCATTATCACCGTTTTAGCGGCAATTTCCTGCCGCTAAAACAGCGATAATTGTAACGCCGTTCCTTCATAATATGCCCCCTGGTTTCCCAAGTTTTGAGTGTAAGTTGGAGTACCAGAGACAAAACTTACCAAGTTATGTGTTGGGGGTAACTGGGTGTGACCAATGTACTTTTAATATATATTTTCAAAGCACACTGTTGGCCTAAGGTTTCCTGGAACTGGTCCAACTGCTATTCTACAGATTAAGAAAAGGTAGGAAAAAGTTAAGTCTTGAGGAGAAAAGTCTTAACACAGCTCCAAAAGTTCAGATGACTTGAATAGAGCAGCTCACAAAAGACACATCTTCCAGAGGTTAACAACTTTGTAAAATAGGGAGCAACCCCTAAGACAAATATGGTAAGATCTGGTTGCTTCAGGGGAGTTAGACAGAAGGACTTCAGAAAGCACAATGGCGGCATAAACCAGAAACTAACCGACAAGGTAAACAGGTTTCTTTGCAAAAACTACCTCATGGAACAGAGAGACATAAAGGTCATCCTTTTATTTAGTAGTACAGCTTTTCCCTGTTTTTGAGAACATAACTACCTGTTGTACTTTTAACTTTCTTCAATAAAGCTTCTTGAATTTCATCCTATTTGCGTGGACCTCCTTACTACAGCAGGCTACGTAAGAAGATACAGAAATGTGTTGGTCTAAACTGGGCAACAACTGTGCAGCAAAAATCTGTATAGTCTCGAAACTGGACCTAGTAGATTTTGGAAGGTACAGGAGATTAGCATTCCTGTAGCCCGAGGTAGCCTATGGGGAGAATGTTGATCATACTGAGGTTTGGATGAATAATATTGGGGCCAGGATGCAAAATCAGAGGGATGGCACCTACTGTATTCAATTGGCTTCAACTTTTTGAATACCTTTTTCAACAGTACCAGAAGTAGTTTTGGCAGCTCTTGAGTTGCAGTTTGGTTTAGGTAATTCAGAGATGTTTTTGAAGAGTTTGGTATGATGCCTCAGAGATCGGTTGAAAGATAAGAGTAAGATCTCTTGGCTTTGTCGAGGACCATTTTATACTTTTTGCACTGTCTCTGAAGATGCTTTTTAACCTTAATGTGTCAGCTAACAATCTATCTTCCAGCGGCGATGATTCGGGAGCTTCTCGACAATCTTGTGCTCCTGCGAGCTTCTTTTATACAAGACACCCTTTATTACCTTTACACACTGCACTAAGGAGCTGGTAATTACAGTACTTTGAAGACAGGCTACAATGGGAATCGGAAAGGAGTGAGGAGGGAAGAGGAAAGTGGGCTGAGAGCTTGAAACCAAGATGACACAAGTAAAGGAATGAGAGGTTAGCTGTATTGGGACAGCCTGTGAGTATCTGTCCCCCAAGAGAGATGCCTGCCAGTTTTATGAGCCAATAGATCTATCTCTTCTTCCTAGAACTTCTCCCTGTCTAGGTTCTCTGTCTCTCTAAAACCCTCCCTCATTACAAACGACAGCTACAAGAGTTCACGAGAATGTGAGGTTTATAAAAAAAAAATAATGGCGAAAACGGAATGTGCTTACTTTGGGAGTCCTTTCTCACTCTTGGACCTAGAATGATTTGAAAACAATTTATGGACTAATTTTGACCATCTTGTGTGTGTTTTTTTAATGTACCACAATAATTTGATCCTATGTCAGGGACTAAGTCCATATTCCAAAGACCCCTTCATCCTTCTTATGTAAACTTAAATGCATTTTGTTCAGCAGCTCTGCCCCTCATATTTGTTTGTATGCGATTAGACGCGCAGTTTATTTTTGATTGGGTGACCAGTACGGTAGGAGCAAAATGAAATAAGAGCAGAACCCAAATGGCCAGTAGGGAGCGAGGGTCGGATGGATGGGGCAGAGACATGGGCCGGTCCTTCGTGAATGACCTTCATGGGAGTAGCTGCAATTTTTGCAGAAGGTGCAGTGGCGCTGCTGCCAATGGATGTGAGGGCCACACTACACCACAAGGAAGACTGCCTTAAGCAAGTAAAAGTATTTTGGGTGGGAGGGTTAATTTGCCTTGCTACATCAGTACCAATGCCACTTGCCTCATCACTTATGCCCTAGGCCCATGAAGAGACGGTGGGGTGTAATGGAGAGCGAACAGGGCCCAGGCAGGTCCTTGGTGAAGGTCACTGACTTGTGGGAAGAGAGGGTGGGGCATATGGGGCAGAGTGGTGGGTGGAGGTACAGGGCTTGGCAGGTCCTTTGTGAATGCAAGGGGCCTGTGGAGTGAGGATGGAGTGTATAGGAGAACGTGCAGGGACGCACCGGGCTTATGGGGAAAGAGGGTGGGTGGTTGAAGCAGAGAGGTGAATGGAGGGGCAGGTCCTTGCAGACGTCTTAGACCTGTGAAGTCAGGGTGTGGTGTATCTGGAAAAATGCACAGAGATGGATGGGTCCTCGGTGAATTCCCCGGGCATGTGGAGAGAGAGGTTGGCGGTGGAAAGGGCTGAGAGGGGTGTAGGTGTGGGGGCGGCAGGGAGGGAGGGGGCGACAAGCTCGTTCAGAATTTCCTCTCGTAGACGGAGGTACAAACCGGTGCCAGCGGCTCCGGAACTGATTACACAGGCATTCATTTTCTGGTCGTTAATAATTTGTGCAATAACGGATTGCATGTCTCGGTGAGTTAGCGGGAGTTATTGGCACCCTCGCCTCGCCGCTTCCTGGTGTGAGGCTGTGGCTGGCACATCAATTATCCCCTGCTCAGTGCTCCCGAGTCATCCCTCAGGCACCCACGGATGGGTGGGCGCGCCCACCGGAGGCTGGAGGCTGCGCTGTCAGGCGGGATGAGCCTGGAGAGAGGTGAGGGTTGTGGGTGGAGGAGGCAGGCGGGGGGGGGGGGGGGAGGGGGGGGGGGGGTCTCTGCTTGACTGCTGATCCCACCCAGCCCCTTAGGTGGGTTTCTGCCGAAGCTCACATTGAGCGAAGAGACACTTTCTTCGGGGGCACAACGTAGGCCCCTGCAGCCCCTCCTGTACAGGGGGCCCCGAACCCTTCAAGGGGCCCCATTCTGCCCAAGGCCAATGTATATCTGTGAAATATTGGTGATTCAGGGGTCCCTCATCACATTGTAGAGGGGGAGAGGCATCATTTTGTGTTACACCACTGGCTTTCAATCCACTCTTATTTCAAGATGGGCCTCAGAACTGCCTGTGGAGCTAGCTGCTCACCCTCGTATGATGCACACCTGCCAACTTGAAGAACAATCTCATAGTGTGAGGAGGGGGCGGGGCCTTGAAGGGGCGGGCCCGTGCTGAGCAGTACCTGGGAGGCACTTCTGAACCACCCCCTGCCTCAAGCCCCCCTCCCCCCCAAAAAAACATGCCTAGGCTCGTGCAGACGTCCTGGGGTGTTTTTGCACCCCTTAAAGGTCGTCAGCTTTTCAAAGCCTCGAAAACGAGCTGGAAAACCACTATTTACAGTGTTTTTTTAGCACTTTTTCCCTACCACCGTGTGATATCGACTCCTCACCGGTAGAACGTGTGATGGGAGCCGATATCGTGCGTCACACAGGGGCGCTGAGTGAGTTGCAGGTATGATGATGCAAGGCGGTGCCCCTAGAGACTACTCAAAAAGCCTCACACTCTCACCTGTTGTCTGTCTCCAAGTAGACAGCTGTCACTGCCTCACACGCTGACTTGATGCCCATATGTGTCCCTAGACACTGCCCATAGCTGCCCATTCTCTCATGTTGATTATTACAAAACAATGGTTCTCATGGATATAATTTAAAGCAATTTCCAATAAGAAGGCAGAATGACCTTATGCAATCAATGCATTAATTACTGAACATAAAGGGCCATCACACTTGTTCTTATGATACAACAGAAGTTTTATCCATAATTGATATTAAATAAAGTTTGTGTCTATGGGGCTCATTACGATGGTGGGCGAACATCAGTCTGCCCACCATCGCTGCAGAGCTGGGACCGGCTGCCGGTAAGGCGGCGGATCCGCTCAGTGTATTAGAATGTGCCTGCCATTTTGGCGGGCGCATCCATGCCCCTGATCATTGCGGACGGTGCTGCTTGATAGCGTGTATAAGGCATTTTGTATTATGTACAGTCACCTAGGAAGAAACACCATTTTCGCCACTGTGGCCGTTCCTGTAATAGACAAAGGCAGTGTGGTCCAAAAGCAAATAGACTTCGTCAACCTGTCCACCAGCGGCTCCACGTGGTACCACCAATGGTCTTCCATTGCGTGCCCCACCACGATACTAAGATATCGGAAGTAGGTGGTCTCCCATCTCAACCCCAATTGGGCTAGACTTGACTCCAGCACCACCTCCAATGCTTCTAGAGGAAACAGTAAGGACTTTTCCATGTTGTGACCCAGGCCTAACACCATCCAAAAGGTTTCAAGTCCCACCAATAGCAGCTTTACCAACTACGCCGGGTGCTGCAGGTAAAACAGCATGTCCACATATAGGGAAATCAGGTGCGTGGTGTGCCCAATCTCAATGCCGAAATCCCCAATGTCGGTCCAGAGTTTCTCTGCAAGCGGTTCCATCACCAGAGCGAAAAAGAGTGGTTGAGAGGACAGCCCTGTCTTGTGCCCTGCTGCACATTCCATCTGTCTCACACCACCTTCCGTCTACGCACCCTATGGCGCTATATACCCTATGGCACTAGGCACCATATAAAGGAGCCTCACCCATTTACAGAAGAAAGACCCAAATCCCATCCTCCGAAGTACAAGCTGCAAATAGTGCCATTCAACTGTGTCAAACGCCTTGGTTATGTCTACCGAGAGCGAAACCAACTCCCTATCACTTCCCTGGGCGGAGTGTATCACATGCGTAAGCCTCTACAAATTAAAAGCTGTGCTTTGTCCGGGCATAAAGCTGCATTGATCATCATGCAGCAGAGTTCCCATTGCCCCCCTCAATGTCTCTGCCAGTACCTTACATAATACTTTAGAATCTACATTAAGTATGGTGAGAGGTCTGTATGATGATGGATATTGTCACGCCTCCTCCAGGTTTTGGGACCATGCACCCCACTCCCTCCCTGAGGGTTGGCAACAGCGTTCCTCTCTCCCATGCCTCATGCTATACCTCGAGCATGGGCTCTGCCAGCTGCCCTGCCTATGCCTGGTAGAATTCCACCAAGAGGCCATCATCTCCCAGTGTTTTCTTTCTGTTCATATTGCCCATTGCTTCCCTAACCTCTGCCAGGGTAGTGCCCACCTCCAGTGCCTCTCACATCATAGGCAGCAGCACCGACAGGACCACTTTTCCCAAATACTCAGCCACCAGCACATCATCAGCTGCCGTCCTCCCTCTGTAAAGGGCAGATAGGTGGGACCCCAGGGTTTCACTGATGGACTGTTGGCCAACATTTCATCCCGTCGGCGCAGCACCACTATCGTGGACTTTTCCGCCTCCTAACTAAGCTGCCAGGCCAGCAGTTGTTTAATGAGTTTTATAGAGCGCTGGCTAGACCCGAAGGTATCAGAGCGCCTTACATGAGGTTCCACAAAATTACATCAGTTAACAGGTTACATAAGTTACTAGTAAAACATTTATAGAGCATAGGAAATGAGATAAATGGAGCATAGAAGGGTAAGGGGAAAGGGTGAAGGGGTAGGAGGGAGATACGACGGCGAGACAAAGGAATGTCTGCCCCAAGTCCGGCTGGGTAGGTGATGGCCTAGGAGGAAGTCCACAGCCCATCTCCTCTTTAGCTATTAGGTAGCTCCACCGGGCATTGGTCAAATAGCAAGGTCTCGGTTAAAAAACATTTAAAGAGCATAGGAAGACGAGATATAAAATGGAGCGTAGAAGGGTAGGGGGAAGGGTAAAAGGGTAGGGGGGAGATACGATGGAGAGATGAAGGAAAGTGTGCCCAAAGTCCGGCTGGGTAGGTGACGGCAGAGGGGGAAGTCCACAACCCATCTCCCCTTTAGCTAACAGGTAGCTCAACCGGGCATCGGTCACCTAGCTAGGTCTCAACGGTCGGTGGAAGATCCCATAATTTATGTCATGATGGGTGAGCCAGGTGGGGAGGATGGTGGGGGAGCACCCTAGCCTAGCTGGTGTAAGTTCAATGAGCCAGTCATGGAGTCTGGTGTGGGTGGAGGGACTTCTCTATTTGCTGCAGTCCGGTGGAGCGAGAAGGGGATGGGTGGAGGAATGGCTTCGAGAGTGAGGAATAGTAGGTAGGAGCCTAGTTGTTTAGTCCATTTGTGTGGTGGCCATGTCGAGGTCAGGCACCCGGGTATTTTGAGATCCCTCGACCGCTGCCTCCTGATGATTCTAGAGGACAGGGTACACTGCTTAGTAGTCTCTGCAGATTCAATTGGCCCTATCAACTTGTTGGAGCTATGTGATGTAAGGAGCCCTAGTGATTTGGAGATCGGGTGCCATTCCTCCCCTGGTGCAGATGTATCGCTGGATGAGAGGCCCCAGTGCCCACAGTCAAGTCAAGTCAAAGAATTTATAAAGCGCACTACATACCCAGAGGGTCTCAAGGCGCTAGGGGAGGGGAGGAGGATAACTTGTCGAATATCCACGTTTTAAGTTGCTTTCTGAATGCTAGGTGGTTCTGGGTAAGGCGAAGGTGAGTGGGGAGTGAGTTCCATGTTTTAGCAGCCAGGTATGAGAAGGATCTGCCTCCCATGGTGGTCTTGTTGATGCGAGGTACAGTGGCGAGGGCTTGGCTGGACGAGCGTAGTTGGCGGGAGGGGGTGTAGAAGGACAGTCGTGAGTTGAGGGATTCTGGTCCGATGTCGTAGAGTGATTTGTGTGCGTGGGTTAGCAGTCGGAAAGTGATCCTCTTATTGACGGGTAGCCAGTGGAGGTCTTTCAGGTGGCCAGAGATGTGTTCGTTGCGCGGGATGTCTAATATGATCCTGGCTGATGCGTTTTGGATTCGTTGTAGTTTCTTCTGGAGTTTAGCGGTAGTACCTGCGTAGAGGGTGTTTCCGTAGTCCAGTCGGCTCGTGACCAGAGCATGGGTGACTGTTTTTCTGGTTTCGGTGGGGATCCAGCGAAATGTTTTTTTGAGCATGCGGAGAATGTTGAAGCAGGATGAGGATACGGCGCTGACTTGTTTGTTCATTGAGAGTGAATAATCCAGGATAACGCCCAGGTTCCGTGCGTGGTCTGTCGGGATGGGTGCTTTTCCAAGGGCTTCCGGCCACCAAGAGTCCTCCCATGCAGATGGGGATGTGCCTAAGATGAGGACTTCTGTTTTATCTGAGTTCAGTTTTAGACGGCTGAGTTTCATCCATTCGGCAACTTCTTTCATTCCTTCGTGTAGGTTAGTTTTGGCGGTGCTGGGGTCATTGGTGAGAGAAAGGATCAGTTGAGTGTCATCCGCGTAGGAGATGATGTTGAGGTTGTGTTGGCGGGCGATGGCCGCGAGGGGGCTCATGTATACGTTGAAGAGGGTGGGACTGAGTGAAGATCCTTGTGGTACGCCACAGATGACTTCAGTGGCCTCGGACTTGAATGGTGGAAGGCGGACTCTCTGAGTTCTTCCGGTGAGGAACGAGGTGATCCATTCAAGTGCTTTTCCTTGTATTCCAATGTTTCTGAGGCGCTGTAGAAGGGTGCTATGACAGACTGTGTCAAAGGCTGCGGAGAGGTCGAGGAGGATGAGGGCGACTGTGTCTCCATTGTCCAGTAGAGTTCGAATGTCGTCTGTTGCTGCGATGAGGGCGGTCTCAGTGCTGTGTTTTGCTCGGAAGCCAGATTGAGAGGAGTCGAGGGATTTGTTGGCTTCGAGGAAAGCGGCGAGCTGGTTGTTGATAGCTTTCTCGATTACTTTGGCCGGGAATGGAAGGAGCGAAATGGGGCGGTAATTCTTGAGTTCGGTGGGGTCCGCTGTGGGTTTTTTCAGAAGGGCGGTGAGTTCAGCGTGTTTCCAGCTTTCCGGGAAGGTGGCGGAATTGAAGGAGCAGTTGATGACGTCTCGGAGGTGAGGTGCTATGACGGAGTCTGCTTTGTTGAAGATGTGGTGAGGACATGGGTCTGTGGGAGATCCTGAGTGGATGGAGTTCATCAGGCGGATAGTGTCCTCAGTGGAGATTGGGTTCCAGTCGTTAAGGGTGTTCAGGGGGGGAGAGTGTTCTTCATATGGATGGGTGGGTTGGTCTCCGGGTTGGTTGTCGAAGCTGTTGTGGATGTCAGCAATTTTGTTGTGGAAGAATGAGGCTAGGGAGTCGCAGAGGGCTTGAGAGGGGGTGATGTCGTTGGAATTGGCCGAGGGATTGGTAAATTCCTTGACGATGTTGAAAAGTTCCTTGCTGTTGTGGGCGTTGTTGTCAAGTCGATCCTTGAATGCTGTTTTCTTGGCTTTTCGGATTAGTTGGTGGTGTGTGCGGGTGGCGTTTTTGAAGGCATCCTTGGTGCTGGTGGTTGGGTCTTTTTTCCAGGCCTTTTCAAGGGAGCGGCAGAGTTTCTTGGACTTCTTAAGATCAGCGTTGAACCATGAGGCCTTCTTGCTGCCTGGTTTGCTTTGACGTTTTTTCAGTGGTGCTAAGGTGTCGGCGGTGTTGGATAACCATAGGGTGAAGTTGGCGGCGGCTTGGTCTGGGTTAGAAGAGTGGGCTGGGGTGTTTAGAAGGAGCGATGAGGAGATCTGGTCAATGGTGATTTTGTTCCAGTTTCTTTGCAGAGTTGGTTGGGGGTGGTTGTTGGGTTTTGGCTTGTTGTAGGTGAAGTGAACGCAGCTGTGGTCGGTCCAGAGGAGATTCGTAGTGTGGCTGAAGGAGACATGATTGCTGGAGGTGAAGATGGGGTCGAGTGTGTGACCTGCGATGTGGGTGGGGGGAGTGACCAGTTGTTTAAGTCCGAGGTTGGCGAGGTTGTCCAAGAGGGTGGTGGTGTTGCGGTCGTTGTTCTTTTCAAGGTGAAAGTTGAGGTCTCCCAGAAGGATGTAGTCTTTGGAGGGGAGCGCGTGTGGAGTGATGAAGTCCGTGATGTCTTCACTGAATTTTGCGCGGGGTCCTGCACGAGGCATGGCGTCCGCCACTGGCACCATGTTGAGGTCAGGCAATCTTTGAATTTACTGCCTCTCAGGTGGATGCAATGCTGTGCCGTCCGGGCGGTGAGGGGACACCATCCAGCAAGGGGTATCCGGTGCGGTGCCCTCCGCCTCTATCAGGTGACCGCCTCTCCCCCGCTGAGCCTCCGTTTTCCTTGACTGATCGTTTCGCGCTGTCAGGAAATGGCGACCGTTGCGCCTGCTGCCCAGTGCCTCAATCACCAGGTCACCACAAGCAAGGGTCCCAGCAGGCTTCGAGGCACGGCCCGTGTCCAGGAGCCGAGCCGTGCCGCCGGACCAGCGAAGTCCGCTCCACACCTCCGGTCCCGCACCGCCGGCAGCTACCGGCAGATCTCCGGCAGAAACAGCAGCCTCTCGTCTGACCCTCTATTGCTTGTCCGCCGGCGCTCCAAACTTCATCCCACTCATTTAATGTCCATAGGTTGGTGGTGTCGATAAATAGACTTAGTTTGACAACAGAGCCGTTATGGCTAACGTCCACACGGCCATCTTAGTTGGTGTCTGTCCAACTACCGTCCAACTACACCAGTTGGTTAATCTTGTCTCCATCTCGGTGCAGCCGTTGTCTGTATTCCCAATGCTCAAACCTGTCCAGCCTGTTCCATGTTTCCCAATACACTGTTGGAGTCCAACAACCAATCCCCCTTCCTTTGGGCCCCCGCACCCTCCCTCTGAGCAGTCATCAATTCATTCTCCAGGTCTCCTAGTTCTCTCTGCAAATGTCTACGGAGGCTGCATATCTTCCCAAGGCATTCCTCTCTGATAACCACTTTTAGTGCTTCACATTCATTGCCACTACTGTTCGTCGAGCCCCAGTTGCCCTCTAGATATTCATTGATCTTTTCCCAAGGGCCTGCCTAAACGGAGTATCAAGAAGTACGTACGTCCGGCTGTATGCGCGAATATCTCTGACAATTTCTGGCCCGCAGACCACTCCACTCCAGCAGCAGGGGTAAGTGGTCAGGTAAAAACCTGCCCAGATAGGTGATCATCTGCATGTCCACCCTCATGTTCACTGTATCTAGGGCTCAGTTCAGTCAGCTATGTGCTCCATGAGTGGCCGAGTAACAGGCGTACTCCATCCTCGTGGGATGCCGTTCCCGCCCCAAATCCTCACAGCCCAGATTATGCATGATTTCAGTCAATGTGCCAACCATCCCTGGTTTGGCCAACGCCCTGGGGGATCACCTGTCCTAGTTTGCATCCAAGACACAGTTGAAGTCTCCTACCCACAACAACCGCTCAACCATATTATCCATCACCAGTGACTGCATGTGCTGGAAGAAGTCTCTATCATCTAAATTGGGAGCATAAAAATCCACTCCATCCAACACCCCCGCACCAGGACATACCGACCTTGCATGTCTGCCTCAATGTAGATTGTGAGGAAGCAGGGCTTTAAGTGGGATGAAAAAACTGGGGGGTCTCTCAAAGGGCGTGGCCAATGTAATTAAGTGCGTGGCTTAAAACAAGTAAGCTAAAAAATCTGTGCCAAGCATAGTGTGCCGCCCGACTAGTATTTTGCTATTTCTGTCATTGCATCCAGATACATGATACAACAGGTAACATTATACCTACAACAAGTTAGGACTATTGGCTTTGTCAATGGTTGTTAGTTGCATAAGATAAATAGGCAGCAACTATGGCTTTAATAGAATATTGAAAAAGCTTCTACTTAAAGCCCTGGATACACCACAATAATGTTGCTGCTCCGGAGTTTCGAAAAGAGAAGGGAAATCCAGAGAGAAAATGACTCTCTTTACAGGATTTCCCTTGCCCTACAATGCTCACCTGGCCTGACGTCATGCCGTAACTTCGAAGTGAGCAGTGTGAGCACACGCACATGATGTGCCTGCTGTCACTGCAGTCCGGAAAAAAAAGGACTGCCGGTGCCAGGGCACAAAACAGAGCCCGATAGGGACTCGTTTCGAGGCCCCCTTTAAAAAAACTGCCGGTGCTCAGCACCGGTGAGACCCAGCCCACTTAAAACCCTGTGCGGAAGGGGACTCTGGGTGCCATCCAGACCATCACTCCACAGGCATAAGAGGAAAAGGTGGACATAATCAGCTAGCCCCTTAATCTTTTCTTCATTTTGTCTGCCTCAGTATCTGTGAGGTGCATATTCTATAGGTATGCAATGCTCACGCCGAGTAATCATAGATAGGAGTGCACCCTGTATCTCTTTAAATAACTGCCCAGGCCTCAGACATTCTATATAACTATCTTATAGGTCTGTACCATGCTAGCAAACATTACCCTACCCCATCCATATCTCTCTTTCTCATTTACCCAGGTGGGATCTTTCACTTTTAGACCTGTCTGCATCCTTGTAAGCGCGTTTCGGTCATTCCATAGCATGACATGTACAGTAACATTAACACAATCCCCCCTCACTTCCCCCCAAAATCTTATGAAAGCAATGAACAAACATGTCTAGATCACCCACCATTCTGAGCTGCGATGGCCCAGGTACCGCCTGTTTTCCCTCCACTGTGAATTAACTGGGTGGTATGCATGTAGTAAGAATTCAGTTCTTCATGAAGGACTCAGTTGAGGTACCCTCCCCCCCTCTGTAAACCCAACTAGCCGCAAGTTGTTGCTGTAGGAACAGCCCTCAGTATGCTCTGCTCAATCTTCAAGCATTTTTGTAGTAGCCGTTACTTTTCCTACTTGTTCCTTAAGGGTGACATTGTACCAGTCCAGCCCTGCAATCATTTGTTCTGTGACAGTTACATTCCTGCAGTCTGATAGCAAAAGGCCCACCTTGATAGCCAAAGTATCAGTCTTGCCCTCCAGTATGGTGCGGTACCCTTGAATTGCTTCCATCAATGCCGCTCTTGAGGGCTCCCCCTCCAACTCGGAAGTCTGGGGGGCCGTCTTGCACATGCTGAGCTGCCAAAGGCCCTACGGCAGCGCATACTGAGTGATTGTGTTGCTCTGCACGCCCCTGGGTGCCTTGTCTGTCTTCATTGTCTACTATGGCCCTCTGCCCTGTGCCGCACCCCTGTGCTCCTACATCAGTCTCTACAATATTCTTTGTGGCCACGCGCTTGTTTGCTGTTGTTCGGTTCTCCCTGTGGCGTCCCAGTTCATATACGTTTTCCTCACTTTAGGCCAATTTGCCTGCAGCTGTTCACCAGTCACCACACTCAGGTCGCATGCAGTTGTTCGTGTTCACCTCCCACTGCAGCAATCACGGTGCAACATAATCCCCCAGCTATCAAGGCATCCCTCTACTCTTCCAGCACCAGGGGGGTGGGGGGGTTGTGTCCAGTCACCTTCCTTGCACAGATCCATCTCTAGTGGTGTGTCGAGCTGGCAGGGCAGGGCCCCCACAGTTGTGTCCTACTGCCTTACATTAGGTGTGAGTCCTGCAGTGCAGGGCCTCACATGGTAGCACTGTTGAGGCCTGCTCTGCAGTCCCCTCTGTCTCCAGGAGTTAATATGGGGTGTGTAACTGCAGGCCCCGGGACCCTCTCAAGCACATGCCCTTTGTATGCAGGCTGAGTCTGGACCAAGTCCATTATCTGATCTACAAAGCCTCCTCCACGGGCCGGTCGCCCACATAGCTCTGTCTTTTTCTCCCCACAGGGGCCCGAGCACATGTGTCCGTCTTTTTTGATGGGCGGCTGATCCCCCAACAGTCAGCGCATTGGGGCCTGCCTTGCCTAGTGGTTGCGCAGCACCTGCCCGGGCCTGCATTGGCCGATATGCTCACCTCGCGGTTTGGCAAAGGGAGCTGGCGTGGTTCTCTGTCCAGTCATCTCTCCAATCAGGTGCGCACGATGGGGACATGGCCCAACAGCACCGTGCAGCCCTAGCACTCACGCAGTGTTGGCATCCCTGGCTCTACCACACACGGCTTCCCGGGTCGGATGAGGCCTAAGTTTCATCTTCAGCCCCCGCTTTGATGGAATCACATGACGGGGGCCTTCAGGATCGCTTCTGTGCCCCGCGGTCCTACTCTCAGGCTATAGTGCACTGTCCCACACAGTCCCAAACCGCCTCACACCTCTCCTACAGTGCTGGGGGACACCGTTCGCCCACGCGGCTCCATCGATATCTCCACAGTTCTGGCACCTCTGTAATGCCAGTATTCCAGGCCCTGCCGCACAAGGGTATTCAGAAAAAATATCAAAAATGTAATATCGACCTACGGAAATATTGAGTTGGAAATATAGAATTTAAGGTAAGTAATATCGATGTTAGAAATATATAGAAAGTGTTAATATTGATGTTAAAATTGTTAATAATATTGATTTTTAATTATTTTGATGTATTTTAGTATATATTTTAATTGTATATGTTATAGATTGTTTGTAGAAATATTGTTAATGTTTTTAAATATAGTCTTTGAATTTTTAGTACTTTTTAAAGGTGATGTAATAGTTTTTTGTCAGTCAGTCAAACTACTTTATTTCTGCCACCAGGGCCATAAACGTACAAGCACTATAAAAACATACAACTAATAATACAATCTTATAAAATCACCAGTAAAACAATTCCAAAAATAAAATATATACAGTGGTACAAACGTTATATAAAAGGGAATACATTGATTCATATTTAAATTAATAGATTATCTAAAAGATATAGACATATACCTAATTATTTTATAAGAGGAAATACTACTGTATCAAAGTGTTAGTGGGACAGCTAAAAAGTGTGAGATCGTAAAACATTTAGATAAAATCAAGTGACATGGCAACGTAAAGCTTTACTACGAAGCACCCACATTGTGCCTAGAAACGTAGAAATAGAAATAGTAGAACCTCTTTTTGGGTGCACACTCCCAGTAATCTACAATCCGGTGCAAGCCAAGTATGATGAGGTGATACGCAGCCTAGGCAGACAAACAATCTATGGGAAATACTGTCTTTTGTAAGATTACAGGTAGGACAACAAGTGTCTCTTTTACCAGCCCATCCAGAAGTAAACATCCCTAATGGTAGGGTGCCTATTACTATGCCAAACTGAAAGTATAGTTTCCTCTGTGGAGGAGCAGTCAAAAGATCCCAAAATAACTCAAACCCCCTTACAGACTTAATTCCTCAACCATCACATGTGTCCAATATTTCTTTTTCAGTACGGCCTTAGGTGGAAAAGCAGATGCAGCCGGATGGTCCCATAAGTCATCCAGCACTAGTGAGAACAGTTGTAACTTCAAATGCCTAAACATTTTAATGGGCAAGTTTAAGTGTGGCCCAAAAGTGTCTCCAGAAGAGATGGGGCCTGTTAGAATTGGGGGTCTCTGGTTGGCACAGGTAGGTACTTGTGACAAGCAGGGACCCTCTCCTCTAGTCAGGGCAAGGGAATTACTCTCTCCAAATAACCCCTGCTCACCCTCTAGGCAGCGTGGAGCGAGCAGTCAAGGCTTATTTCAGAGGCAATGTAAGTTAAGCAGTTGTGACCACATACAGTAACCTAGTGACAACACTACAAATGGACACCACACAGGTTTTACATAAAAAATAAGTATACTTTATATGGAGTTATCACAAGACCCATAAACGATAAAAAGAATCCACAGTACTATTAAGTTTCAAGAGTTCAGGTTTAAAAAGGCTTACTTCAAAATTCTGTGCGAGTCGGTAGCCTCGTCCGGCTACAGCGTTGCCGAAAAGAACACAGGGGGGCCGATTCCGATCCTGGAAAAACGCTGTACAAATCGTGGTATGGAGCGTTTTCCCCATACAACTCGTTATTGTAAGGAGGCCCCTACAACCTAGGAAGTACGATCCGTACAAATAGACGCACTCCATACAAATTGTAAAAAAAGACCATACAACTCGTATATACAAGCGATTCCGATTCGGATTGCTCTGTACGTGACGTTCCAATGTATTCCCAGCAGCAGTTTACAACCCGGCAAGTACGATTCGTACAAACGGCACTCCGTACTGCTCTTTTTTTACAAGAGCAAAAAAGTACCAGAAAAACCTTGTGCGCCCCGAAAACAGTAGGAGACAGACCCCCCCCCATGTACGCGTCGTACACCCCATGAATACAGGGGTACAGTACGTATGTATGGTGCATACGGATGACACGGAAAGTGGGGTACGGTGTGTACATACGCGATGAAGGGGTACTGGTCATGTACGCACCGTACAAGCACCGTACCCCAAAATCACGTATGTACGGTGCGTACATGCGTGATGTTGGGGTACGCACCATACACACGCCTCGCATGTGGAGGGACCCCTGTACGCCTCATACCCCTATACGACCCATACCCCGGTATGAGTCGTACCTCCCCAGAACGAGTCATACCAGGGTACGAGGCGTATAGGGGTTCGCTTCGTTGCCCGGTACGAGTCATTCCCCGTATACAGGCCCTTTTCCGTACAAATCGTATGCTGATAACCCGGTACGAATCGTACTTGACGGGTTGGACGGCCTTTTAACAAATTGTATGGTCTTTTTTACAAGTCCGTGTCGTAGAGCTTTTCCCGATCCGATTTGTAAGGATCGGGCCAATCTGTATGTATTTTTCGCGTACGAATCGTACTACACGGGTTGGAAGGGACTTGTACAATTTGTATGGAAAAAAATACAAATCCTATTTGTATGGAAAATAAAAATCCAGGATCAGAATCGGCCCCAGAGTCTAACAAATCCAGTGGACCGCGGCGGTCCGGGCCCACTCAAATGTCGACAGACTCAGTCACAGTACCTTTTCCTTGAGGCGGCCGGCACGGATGTGCGAGCCGGTTCCGGAGTTCGTTGCGGTGTAGAAAAAAAAGCGTTGCAGGTCTCAGTGTCCTTCCAGTCACGGTGCAGGCTATGGCTCGTTGACGGCGTCGGTGAGCTCAGAGCTTGCATTGTTCGAGGCGGACGTTGCTCGTTGCGTGCTTCCAGCTTTACGGTGCGGCGACCGAGCCGGAGTTCGGGAGCTGGCATCGATCAGTCCGGACCACGGTACAATTTGGACGGTGCGTCGCGAAGCGTGCGAGGCGGTGCCCAACTCCAGTGCGATCACAGGACTCGAAGTCAGCAGCAGTGGCGCATCGTTCAGACCAGTTCGAGTCGGTGTAGCGAGGCATTGCATGTTGCGGTGTCCTTCCAGTCGCGATGCAGGCTACGGCAGGCGCGGTGCGTCCATTGGGGCGTAGGGGCGTAGGGGCGTAGCCCCACTAAGCTCCATGGACCCACCGCATCATAACTAATATACAAATGATAACATTAAAATAATTGTGCTACCCGCCGGCCGGGAATCCGGGAGACACCCGACTTTTCCAGAGTGTGCAGGGGGGGGGGGGGGGATGGCTGGGCCTGCTGCAGCTGCGCAAGTGTATTTTTGGGCAGAAACTAGCCCGCGCATGCGCAGATTGTTTCCCCTGTGCAGTTCCCCTTAGAGAGAGGACCAGGGGGCGGGCCTCAGCCCCCGGGGTTAAACAGGGCGACTGGGCGAGCAGTCATGGTGCCCCCCCAGCCAATCCGATTGGCTGGTCAATACTAAAGCCCGGGTCCTGCAAGGAGTGCTGGACGCAGAATTAGTTGTTTCTTTAATCAATGGTCTAATCTGTAAGCAAATGCAATTTAATATATTGCTTTTGGTCACGTACATATGTCAAAGGTCGTCTGAGTAGAAATTTGACCAGTAGCGAATAGACAGTTATTTTGGACCTAGACGCACTTCCTTGGCACGGTTCTCCTTACCCTTTCAGACACACATTAACTCCGCAAGCTGAAATTACTTGAGATAGTTCAGTGTGTTAAAGCATCTGCTGCAGAAATGTGTGCGTCTATTCCAGGTCACCCGTTTATTTCACGGCACGAAGTTGTAAAAATGTATACATGACTTTGGTGTGAATATGTACCATCAAAACTGCAGGGCCACACCAAAGGGGAGAGGATGTGGTCTGACGGTTAGCGCGGCCAACTTTGGTGCTGTGAAACCAGGTTCGAGCCTCTTATCGAGCCATAAAAATGTATACATTACTTTGGGGTTAAATAAATAGATGTTTTAAAAAACAAATAAAAATGATGTTCCGACTAAGGTGTGAAATTGGTGTCGAATAAATACATGTTTTAAAAACAGTTAATATTAATCATGTATCATTGGTGCTGGAGTACAAGGTTCGAGACTGGTATTGAACACTGACAAGCTGTGTGCAAGTTATATGGTCATAAAAATACATGAATGATGGATGGATGCAGGGTGGGTGCATTAATGATTGTTGGGTGGATGGGTGGGTGGATGGGTGCATGGATGGATGCATGCATGATGGGTGGATGAATGCATGAAGGATGGATGCAGGATGGATGGGTGGATGCATGAATGAATGATGTATGGATGCAGGATGGGTGGGTGAATGGATGGGTGGATGCATGAATGATGTATGGATGGATGCATGCATGATGGGTGGATTCATGATGGATGGGTGGATACATGAATGAATGATGTATGGATGCAGGATGGGTGGGTGGGTGGATGGATGGATGGGTGGATGCATGAATGAATGATGTATGGATGCAGGATGGGTGGATGGATGGGTGGATGCATGAATGATGTATGGATGGATGCATGCATGATGGGTGGATGCATGATGGATGGGTGGATGCATGAATGAATGATGTATGGATGCAGGATGGGTGGGTGGATGGATGGATGGGTGGATGCATGAATGAATGATGTATGGATGCAGGATGGGTGGGTGGATGGGTGGGTGGATGCATGAATGATGTATGGATGGATGCATGCATGATGGGTGGATGCATGATGGATGGATGGGTGGATGCATGAATGAATGATGTATGGATGCAGGATGGGTGGGTGGATGGATGGGTGGATGCATGAATGAATGATGTATGGATGCAGGATGGATGGGTGGGTGGATGGATGGGTGGATGCATGAATGATGTATGGATGGATGCAAGGTGGTTCGGGCTCGCTCGCTGCGGTGCAATATGCAAATTAGTTTACGCCACACCACTTTCAAATGTCACCAGCCGCCCCTGGGCTACGGCCCATTGACGGCGTCGAGACGGAGTCGGTGAGTGCAGAGCTTGCGTTGTTCGAGGCAGACGTTGCTCAGTGCGGTGCTTACAGGATACCAGGCCGGTCGTGAGAGTCGCTCACAGCTCCCTGCCTCTGTAGCCACTGGGACAGCAGCAATTCCCAAAGGCTGCTGAAGTCCACTGATCCTGGGACTTCGGTCAGGGGGCAAGCTCTCTTCCAAGCCCTTGGAGATCTTTGCCCAAGTTGAAAGTAAAGGTAAAATCCACATAGTCCTTTCTCCTCTCTTTGGCAGTCAGGCAACCACTGCAGGCCAATCCCCCAAGCAGCACTTCAGCTTAAGAATAGTTTCTCCTCAGTTTCTTCAGGTTCCTTCTCCTCAGCAGAGGTTTCGTTTTGTCAGTTCCAGGAGTGATCTAATTTCTTGGGATCAGGGTCCCAATATTTATACCCCAAAATCCTTTGTTCTCTGAGGGGAGAGGGGCCTGTGCCTAGTCCACACCAGTTCTGAAGCACTCTGTTTATCAGACTTCTTCTTTCCCTTAACAGCGCAGGGCAGGCACATCAGATGCCCCACAGGAGGTGGAGCCAGCATTGTGGAAGGCAAGTACAGTCCTGGAGCACTTTGTTGACAGTCTTTCTTCTTTTCTTTCAGTGTGCAGGGCAGACACATCAGACGCACCACAGGGGGTGGAGCCGGCATTGTAGAGGGAAGGCCCAGCCCTATTCAGGTCCCAGGTGCAACTCCTCCCTCCCATCTAGATGTAGATCTCTCTATTCATCACCGGGCTACCCCAGCCTGACTCCTGGGATCACCCAGCCTTGTCACTCACAAAACCAGACGATGGAATACACAACCTAGCAGAGGCAGGCTTGAAAGGTTAGGCAAGCAAATACCTACTTTCTAAAGTATTTGCTAACACAGAATATTAAAATAAACTTCACTAAAAGATGTATTTTATCATTCTGAGTTCAGGCATACTAAACTCGAATTTCTACCATGTTCTCTGAGTCTGCTAGGATTATAAACATGTAATAATCTAGCAGCCCATTCTGGCCTATGGAGAACAGGTAGCCTTGCAATAGTGAAAAAAGAAAATGGCTGTAATTCATTTTTAGGACATGCCACACACCTCTGGGCTTGTTCTATCCTATACTTACAATGCACCCTGCCCTTGGGCCTACCATAGGGGTGACTAATTTGAAGACAAGGGAAGGTTTTAGGGACTGGCAAGTGGGTGCACTTGCCCAGTCAGCATGACAGTACCAGACTGCACGCAGGCTCTGCAATGACAGACCTTAGACACATTTTACAAGGCCGCTTCTGTGGGTGGCACAACCAGTGCTGCAAGTCCACTAGCAGCATTTGGATTTACTTGCCCTGGTCACACTCAGTGCACTGTACTATGGTCTGACAAGGAAACCAAACATCCCATCATGGAATCACCAATTAATACATTCATTTACAATAGGGAGAGCATATGCACTTTAGCACTGATCAGCAGTGGTAAAGTGCCCAGAGTCATAAAATAGCCAACAACAGGTCAGAAAAATATAGGAGGAAGGCAAAAAGTTCAGGGATGACCCTGCAAAAAGGCCCAAGTCCAACAGGGCCGTAAACTGATTTTTTGTCATTTTTAGTACTGTAGTGGGTTGTGTTGTTTATAGCGGTACAGGGTGGGAAGTACATTAATTATAATTAATCAATAATTAATTTTGAATTAATTTTCATTATTTAATTGATAATTATATATGTTAATTGTATAATTCATTTTTTTGTTTGTTTTAGGTACGAGTTGTGAGTTTTGTAGGGGTAAATGGTGGCGAGTATATACATTTTAATAAATTAACAATTCGTTTTTAATTCATAAATATTACTTAATTGATAATTATGTAAATTGTGAAGTAAATTTATATTTTTATTTTTGTATGGGTAAAGGGTGTGCAGGAAATTAATTATAGCATTTAATTATTGGTAATTTATAAAAAGTATTTAATTGATAATTATGTAAATTTTGTAATTAAGATATTGTTTGTGTTATATATTAGGTGTCAGTTATTTTATTTGTAGGGGTAAAGGGTGGGGAGTTAATTAAATATAATTAATGTGTAATTGGTTAATTATTATTAATTGTTTAATTGTTAATTAATTATGTATATTATGAAATTAACTTTTTTAAATATATATATATATTAGGCGTGGGTTGTTTACTTTTTAAGGATAAAAGGAGGAAAGGTAATTAAATATAATAAATTTACTATTAGGTAATTATTTTTCATATAATTGATAATTATGTAAATTGTGTAAATATTATAATGTAATAAGTATCTTTTAGGTGTGTGTTATGTATTTTGTATAGGTATAGGATAGGAATGTACGTAAGGAATAAAACATTAAAACATTTGTAAATAATTTAAAAAAATGCATTTTTATTTGTTATGTGTTAATTGAGGTTTTTATTTCAGAAAATATTGTATTTATTAGTTGTTAATTTTTTGGTAATATAGTTTGGCATTTTAATTATAATTAAAATATTTGTATTCATTTATAATATGTATTAAAAGGTATAATATGTATTAAAGATTGTAATAATTATGTAATTTGCTTGTTTTTTAAAATAAAATTATATATACTTTTTCTATTTTAAATATTTTAAACTTTTATTATTTAATATTCTTTTTAAAATGTTTACTTTTTTAAAAGTGAACTACTGTGTGTGTAATGTTGCATGGAAAGTATGCAGAGTGATGGTATGCGGAAAGAAAGTTTATTTCAAAGTTTTATATAGCGCGAACAAGATCTTCGCAGATATCAGAGCGCTTTACATAGAAGGGTACATGAGGGAACAAAGTCAAATAAGTAAATCAATAGATCACACAGTACAAATAATACAAATAGGTGACTGCAAAGCCAATCATGTGAGTAATAAGACAACTCATACAAATAAGTAAAGGGGTCAAGCATGTAATACAGATCGGTGCAGGGTGTTAATAGGGTTCGAGATAGTAGTTCAAGTGTATTTAGCCATGAGGATAGCTTTTACTTCTTTTTTAAAGAGTGTAGTGGAGGAGATAAGCCTGGTTTCGGGAGGGAGTGAGTTCCAAATCCTAGGCGCCATTCCTGAGAAGGAGCGCTTGTATGTTTTTTCCTTCCGGAATCTTCGAGGTTTCAGCAGAAGATTGTTTGTGCCTCTCGTGTTTCTGATTCCCCCAGAGATTGTCAATTTCTGAGCAAGGTAGCCGGGTGAGTTTAGGTGTACCGCCTGGTGTGTCATGCAGGCGATTTTCAGATGTATTCTGGCTTCAAAAGGCAGCCAATTCAGGGACTTCAAGTCAGGGGTAATGTGGGAGTGCTTTTTTGACCCAGTGATGAGTCTCGCTGCAGCATTTAGAGACGCTTTTAGTGGTGCGGTTGTAGTTAGTGGGAGTCCGCAGAGGGCGGTGCTGCCGTATTCAATTCGTGGGATGACTAGTGCTTGTACTGCAGTTTGGAAGTCTTTGGCTGGGAGGTAGGGTTTAAGTTTCCTCAGAGTATTGATCTGGAAGTTCGCTCCCTTTGTTGCCTTGCTGATATGTTGCTGCATGTTGAGATTGGTGTCGAGTGTTATGCCTAAAGATTTTGCTGAGTCCACGATGGTGGGTTGGACATTGAGTGCGGTTAGGAGTTTAAACCAATGTTGAGTGGTGGATATTTTCGCTGGAGGTGAGATCAGAAGGAACTCTGTTTTCAGGGCATTGAGTTTGAGGTGATTGTCGGCAAGCCAGGATTGGGTGCATCTGATCGTTGAGTTCAGGAGCAGGATGTCATTGGGTGATTGTAATTTGAGGTAAAGTTGGGTGTCATCGGCGTACATGTGGAAGTGTACATTGGATGCTTGTAGCAAGGTGGTGAGAGGTTCCATGACTAGGTTGAACAAAGTTGGGGATAGAGAGGATCCTTGGGGGACGCCTAGCGTTACAGGTATTGGCGAGGACATCAGGTTGTTGCTCTTGAATTTCTGCGACCTGTTGTGAAGAAAGGAAGTGAACCATTTGAGGACAGTTCCAGATAAGCCCATTCTTGTGTTTAGAAGTTCTAGTAGATTCTCATGTTTAACGGTGTCGAATGCTGAGGAGAGATCAAGAAGGATGAGGAGGCAGGTGTCGTTTTGGTCTAGCATTTGAAGTGCGTCGTCAATTATGTGAGTCATAGCAGTTTCTGTGCTGTGTCCTGCTCGGAAGCCTGACTGGTGAGGGTTGAGGAGATCGAATTGCTCAATGTGTTTAGTCAATTGTAGTTGTGTGCATTTTTCTAGCAGTTTGGCGAGAGTGGGGATATTGGTGATGGGACGGTAATTGTTGAGATCAGAGGGGTCGGCTGTTGGTTTCTTTAGTAGAGGTGTGACCTGACCAACTTTGAGGGAGTCAGGTATGCTTCCTTGTTGGAGAGAGCTGTTGATGATTTTAGTCCAGAGAGGAAGAAGCAAAGGGGTAAAGTCTTTTACTGCGAAGGCAGGGAGGGGGTCAGTGAGGTGATTGGATGGTTTCAGGGTGCTGAGTAATTTGCCAATTTCTTCTTCCGAGTATGTGCCAAAGGTTGACCATGTAGCATTGTTTTTTGGTTTAGCGGGTGCTAGGCATTGGGGTTTGGAGTAGAGGCTTGCGTCAATGTGGAGATCGCTTTTTATTTTGTCAGTTTTTTGGATAAAGAAAGCAGCGAAGTCTTCACAGGAGGGTGCCTCACGCCCAGTGTTGAGTGGTTGTGGTTGCTCCTTGGATTGTGACTTGATTAGCTCAAACAGTTTTCTCGGGCGGTTTTTTGCTTGGTCAAGTTGGAGGCTGAAGAAGTCCGATTTTGAGCGTTTTATTTTCCTGAAGTAGGCGTTTCTCTTTTTCTTCAGATCTTTTAGGTGCATTGCGGAGGGGGCTGATCTCCAGGTCCGTTCTGCCATTCGCATGTCTCTTCTATCTTCGTTGAGACTCCCGTCGTACCATGGTTTGGAGATTTTAGTAGAGACTCTTTTTAGCTGCATAGGTGCAGCCTCATTAATTATAGAGGTCATAGCGTTGAGATAGTGGTCAGTCAGACTTTGGACGTCCGTGGCGCCTGCAGGTGGGAGTAGGAGATTGCAACTGTTAGGTGGCAAAGAGCCTGGGTTGAGCTTTTTCGAGTCTCTTTTCCAGACTTTGGGCTTGGAGAGTTGCGCCGGGTTTACTTTGACTTTTTCGTTGATAAAGAATGTGATAATATGATGATCTGACCAGTCACAGGGTTGGATGGATTCGAGTTGGATAGAGTCCTCTTTGGAGATGATCAGGTCGATGGTAGAGCCTTTCTCGTGGGTCGGGCTGTTGCATATTTGGGTGAGGTTAAGGGCATCGAGGAAATTTTTAAGACTATTTACCACCGCGTCGTTGCGGTCATTCCAGTAGAGGTTGAAGTCACCAAGGTATATTTGGGTGAGCTGGCGACCGGAATTGGTTGAGATCATATCCATGATTTGTTGGGAAAAGGTGAGGTTGTCCCTGGGTGGGTGGTAAATGCTGTGAAGAGAGCATATCGGTTTGCCCTCACTAATAATGTCGAGGCAGATGTATTCCCAGGATGTTGGGGATGGTAGGGATGTGGAATTGACTTTCTGAACAGAGAGGTTGTTCCTGTAGATGCATGCGATTCCACCACCTATTTGGCCTGTTCTGTCGAGCCTGATAATGTGGTAGTTGATAGGAACCAGAATGTCCATTATGGGTGTCGAAGATTCAGTTAGCCACGTTTCAGTCAGGATGATTAGGTCAAGGTCCCGCGATAAGAGGAGCTCAGCAATGGCTGCTGAGTGTTTCGTGGCCGATTTGCAGTTGAGAAGAGTGCATTTGAGACGGGGTGTGTAGAGGGTGTTAGATGGTTCTAGCGAGAGAGGGACTTTTCTAAGGTTATTGGGGATGGAGAATCTGCTGTTTAGTGTGGGTGGTCTAAGGGGATTTGGGTGTATCGTGGGAATGTTGCGGTGTGGGGTGCTTGTGTGAGTTTGGGGGGCTGGGTCATAGGAGCGGAGAAGGGTGAGTGTGTCGAGGTCAGAAGAAGAGTTGTGGGTGCGGCGAGGGCGGTTGTTGCGATTAAGAGCTGGGATTGATGTCAGATTGGGGGATAGCTGAGTGCGAGAGTTAGTCGGAGGGGTGGGGGACAAGTTTGGCGGGGAGGTGTGGATTTGTGAGGGGTTGCAGGGGCGATGCGGGGGACGAGGGCAGTTGCTGCGCCTATGAGCAGGGATTGACGCCTGGTGTGGGGTGTTGATGAGGGTGGGGGTCCGCCGACGGAGTAGGAGACAAGTTGGGAGGGGGGGTGGAGGTGATTGGGCGGTGTATGGGGTGTGTGGAGAGTAGTTCATTGATGGCGTGAATGTCTTCTTTGATCTGAGTGAGGGTGGCCGTGATGTATTCCATCGTAGGGTAGGTGGTGGGGGTGGGAGTGGCAGTCAGGGGTGAATGGCTGACCAGGGAATTCGTGTGCAGGTGGGAGGGAGGGCTGGTGTTCGAGCAGGTCTGCGTTGTGTTGGTGTGCGGGATGGGGTTAGGGAGGCGAGAGGTTTTGGACGGGAGGGGTGTGGATGAGGTAGGGAGGAAGTTGGTGTTATGGGTGAGGGCATTGGTGGTAGGCGGGGGGGTCAAGGTGTAGGCTGGGAGACTGGTAGCCGTGGTGGGGGTGTAAGGAGGGTAATGGGGGCTGAGAGTAGGAGGGGAAGTGGGATTGGAGATGGTTCTGTTGAGGGGAGGGGGAGTTAAATTAGGAGAGGGGGTATGTTCTGCGAAGTTGGTTAGAGGGTAATGAGGACTGAGAATGGGGGGGGATAAAGGGGGGGAATTGTCGGAATGCGTGTTATTCTGGTGCTGGACTAAGTTAGGTGTGTTATGGGTGGGAACTGTGCTGTCAGCGGCGAGCGGGGTGTTAATGCCCGCTGTAGGTGTGATAGGAGTGTTGAGGGTATGTGTGGAGGTCCGCAAGTTGGTAGAAGGGGCGGGGGAAAGAGCGGTGTATGAGGGGGAGCGATCTGTGTCTGTGATGGAGTGCTGAGTTGGGATAGTGGGGTTGTGGGTAGGGGATGGGAGGTCAGGGGTGGTAGGTGTGTCCCTGATTGAAGAGTATGTAGCTGTGAGGTCATGGTTGGTGGGACTGGGGGAGATATGAGTGTTTGTCCGTGAATTGGAGAGGTGTTCTTTGAAGGTGGGGAACATGTTGTCTAGCAGTTCCAGGTTCCTGTCTGTGGATTGTGAAAGGACAATCCCGTTATTGTAAATAGTGGTGGTGGCTCTGCCTGGAAAGACTTGGGATGGTGTGATGGAGAGAGTTAGGCTGTGAGCGGATTTTCTAGTGGAGGAGACGGTGAGTAGGGTGAAGAACGCTTTTCTCCATTGAGCTCTGCGTGTGGTGTGGAAGATGATATCGGTGTTCAGGGATCCATTGACCGGTGAGAAGTAGGTGTCAGCAAAGGGCGTTTCTGAGTGTGACCTAAGGAAGTTGTGTTTAAAGCGTTTGGCGGCTTTTTTGGTGAGTGATGGTGGGTAGTTGATTTTGTATGTGTGTTTGCCGATGGGGTCCATGTTGCGTTGAAGGATTAGGTGGGTATGGGAGGATGCAGTAGTGCACTATAGTGGTACCAATGTGCAGAAAAACATGTGTGCAGAAAAACAGGTGGATACAGTAGGATACACAGTAATAGGTTATAAATTACCAAAGTGACACTAGTAATCAACCAGCATATCCAGGATATAAGAGTGAGCAGTAGGGCAAATACATACGGTAAATTGTAAGGTACAAGGTGTAAGAATAGGCATAATACTGATAATATATAAGGGTAGGGTACAATGGGAGAGTGCACTAATGCGCTATAGTTGATAATATTGATAGAATATAGAGGAAGGATCCAGATACAACAATTTACATGAGTCAAAACTCAAAAATCGAAGGTGACATTGGTTGTCAACCCAAATAGTGTGAGGTAGCAATCTGTGCATTTACAAATGTTCAAAATACAGGTAAAAGTGGCACTAGTGAGGAATCCTAATATATGAGGTAATAATCTGTGCTTACAGGTGTTCAAAATACCGATATAGGTATAGTACTGCAATGGTATGCAAACACTCTGTCATATTTAAGGTAGTAATCTGTGCAATACAAATGTTTAAAATAAAGCTAGAGTGTACTAATGCAATGATGGCAAACACTCTTTCATATATGAGGTAGCAGTCTGTGTAATACAAAAATTCAGAATAGGCTAGGAGAGCAATACTGCAATAATACAATAATAGGCGGACATTCTTTCATATATGAGGTAGTAATCTGCCCTAAACAAATGATAAAACTATATGTAAAAGTATAATAATACGGGCATAGGCCGGCATTCTGTTCTACTAGTCTAAAATACTATAATCCAATAAAAACTAGAAACTAGACTAAAATGGCCGCCAAATAGTTCAGATCAAGCCAGTAGTCCTCTGTTTGTTGCTGTGCAGGCTGGGAGAAAGAGAGAATAGTCCTCTGTTTGCTGCTATTACTCTGAGCACAGGGGAAGAGATTCCACTTTCTGTTTAAGCAAACAGAGCTCAAGGCTAGCTGGGAGGAAATCTTATCTCTGTGTGGGGGAGTTGAGCTGAGGGGCTACGTGGACGACAGAGGTATGGGGGGATTTATTGTTACAGTTTTATGGCCCCAGCCATTTTGTACAAAGGAGTTAGATTTTTCAAAGGAGTTAGATTTTTCAAAAGAGAGCCGGCGGGTGGGAGAAGTAAATACCTGAGTTTCTGTGTTTCAGTAAATATTGCCAGTAGAGTTTTACAGAAGCACTACATTAATCCATGATTGGCTTCCTTCCTCTTCGTAGATGTATGTGGCTGTATATACTTGATCTCACGTCAGAGCTCAGCCTGTATTATATTGAAAAGCATCCCATCCATTTGCCAGGAATCTACCGATGTCAATGAGGGCAGGCTTCGGTGTTCTGTCGCCCCTACAGCTCCTCGCTCGCTCTTCTTAAAAGAAAGGTTCTTTTTGAAGTTGAGCTGTGTTTAGCTCTCGCGGGTCCGCTTCGATAGCTTGTGACCCCCGCCGTGTTAGCCAGCAACCGGTGTCCAGCGTCCCTCCCGGCTCTCCAGACCGCTAGTATTTCTCTGCTGCGGTGTGTGGGGGAGAGGGGGGGGGTTGCGTCATCATGTCCCGGTGCTGCCTTTGCTGCCGTCGGGACCAAAGGGAATGAAAGGGGTCCGGTGCTCCTCCCGCTTTGGTCCTGGTGCCCGCTGCCCCGCTCCGATTCCTCTGCTGCGGCGGTAGGTGCAAGGGGGTGGGGGGAGGGGGGGCTCCGTTGTCGTCTTGCTCCAGCTGATCTCGGTGATCCTCCTGCCGATCCCGGTGCTGCGACCAGCGTCCTCTGCTGCAGTCGGGCGGGTGTTCCGTTGTTGTTGTCTCAGCCTCAGCCCCCTTCGGTCCCGGGGTGTCCGCTGAGATGCGACCCCCTGGCTCCCGATCTCAGCGTCTGCCTTCTGTTCGGGGGTGGGGGGGGAGGGTCCGGTGTGCGTTCTGTTCTGTCCTCGTTGTTGGCTGTGGAGGATATCGGGTGTCGATTACCACCGTCCCGAGCCTCACTCCGCCTAACGATGTCCCTTGGGTTCCTCTGCTGTGGTGCGGGCCGTTTCCAACGTTGTTCCGCGTCCCAAGGCTTTCGCAGCACTCCGTTCCTGCAGGGACTTCTCTGTTATGACGCTGGCGGGTCACAGCGGTGTCCAAAACATTACTTCTGTTACTCTTGTTCCTGGGGAGGTCGATGGCTGCTGCTAACAGGGATATACCCGGTTAAGGGATCCCAAGCACGGGGAGCTCCTTCGGGAGCTCCTACCAGGCGGCCATCTTGTTGCGGAATAATGGGTGTTTACCCTCCCCCGGTAAGTACATTGGTGGCACGGCGGCCCACATCTCCAGCAACATACTCATATTTTTTCACCACCCATTTGAAAAATGCACAGGTCTCTCTCATTGATGGCCAGCACCGACATACACTTTTAGACACACCTCCCGCCACAAGTTCTAGAATTGCGAACTTTAGAGCTGGGGAGCTACGTTCGAATCTCGGCATCAGCTCAACATCCTGTGATTCCAGGCAAATCGCTTTGTCTCCCCGTGTCTACCACAAATGAATGTGTTATTCTGTAATGTAAATTGTGCTCATGCCATGTTGTCGAGTTCGCGCTATATAATATTGCAAGGAAAAATAAAGTAGGGAAACTCGAGTTCACACACTACTGAACGCGCACTCTTAAGTGCATCAGCAGTGCACTATGAATCGGAGCGTTTCACAGGCCTGTCACAGATAAGAAATGCTATCAAAACAAAATCCTACAAAACAATATACTACTGGCCGGCAGCAATTCATACCCGGACAACCCGGACGGGCTGCTAGTATATATTTATATTGGATTACTTCCCTGAGAACTTACTACAGCCTGTGTCTTCTCTCAGGCGGTTATGATCAAGAGGTCACTGCTTCTGTTGAGCAGTCGAAATCTGTTGATATTTCAGTATATATGTGTTCAGCAATTCTTTTACACTTTCAACCCCTGAGTTGATCAGTTGCTGTTGGACTTCGCCATCTCTGCAGGGTTACCCTCAACCTTTCTGCCTTCACCCCTCCTGTTTTCAGAACCCGTTTTTGTTGGCTTTTAGGACTATGTGCACTTCACCACTGCTAACCAGTGCTAAAGTGCTTGTGCTGTCTTTAAATATGGTGAGATTGGCTTAGACCCAATTGGCACGTTTCATTTACTTGTTAGTCCCTAGTAAAGTTGTACTACATGTAACCAGGGCCTGTAAATTAAACACTACCGGTGAGCCTGCATCACTAATTTTGCCAGCCACTTAAGTAGCCCCTTACGTTATGTCTCAGGCTTGCCATTGCAGCTTGTGTGCAGTTTAAAACTGTCAATTAGACCAGGCAATGTGACCCTTTTGCATGACCTCAACCTCCCTTTTTAATACATATAAGCCACTCCTAAAGCAGGCCCTAACAGCAAGGAAGGGTCCATTGTATTTGAAAAGTAGAACATGTGTTTTTAAGTTTTACATGTCCTGGTAGTATACAAACTCCTAAATGTGTTTTTCAGTACGGTAAGGCGTACCTCTTCCATAGGGTTTTCTTTTCTTATTACATTTCATAAGGGCTAATATTTGATTGGAAGCCGGTAGAAATGTCATGTTTGGACACAAATAAATTCTGATTTAAAATCCTACTGAATGGTAAAGTCGGGTTTTACATTATAATTTTGAAAGTGCAACGTTTCCAAATTTGGCATTTTCCTACCCTACCCATTCTCAGGAGTGACCAGCTACCAGAGTCCGTTAATTATTCCCCAGTCAGATCCATGACAAGCGTCGCTGACTGGATGAAGAACAACTGCCTGCAGCTGAACACAGAAAACACTGAAGTATTGATCTTTGGCAACAGCAGCAACACATGGAATGACTCCTGGTGGCCATCAGACCTAGGACCCACACCCACTCCCTCCAACCATGCCAGAAACCTTGAAATCATAATTGACAACAAGCTCACCATGAAATCACAGGCCAACACCATCTCCTTCGCCTGCTTCCTCACTCTGTGCATGCTACGTAAGATCTTCCTAGTGGCTCCCCCTACACATGAGACGCACCGTGACACAGGCCGTCATCACCAGCCTTCTGGACTATGGCAACACCCTTACATAGGAATGTTGCACACCTCCTTTAGAGACTTCAGAACATACAGAATTCCGCAGACAGACTCATCCTTGTCCTGCCCCGATGAACCCACATCACACCCCACCTCAAGCAATTCCACTGGCTCCCTTTACAGTAGAGAAGCCAATTCAAGCTGCTGACCATGCACACAAGGCTCTACACAACCAAGGACCCACCTACATTAATCACAGCCTGAACTTCCACCAACCATTGAAAATACTACGCTTCACCTCCCTCTCACTTACTCATATTCCCTGCATCTACCGATGCAGAAGTGGAGGAAACTCCTTCTTCCACATCGCAGCAAAGACATGGAACAGCCTTCCCACACAACTCCAGGCCATCACCTCACTTCTGGATTTCTGAATGACCTTCAAGACCTGGCTGTTCAAATAAGCCTCCAGGACCTGCAAGCGCCTGGATACCCTACCAGGTGATAAGCTGCACTATATAAATACGGAATTATCGATTGACTTACATTTCAAAATGATGCCTTCAATACAATCACCAGTCTGCTGTCATTCTAGAACAGTTGGAGCCTGGTCATGGGAAGAAAGGGAAAGGAATGAACTTTCCAGAATCAAATGTGTGTGTGGACTAGAAGTTTCTCACACTTCCAAGATTGGCACCAGATAAAAATATTGGACCTTCTGGGCCACTCATCAGTATACTACTGAACAATGCTTAATCTGAAAAGAAGAAAAATGACGGTCCCTCGTCAGGAGGCCACTGCAGCGTTCAATACCTGCTGCCATGACATTACCAACACAACTACTAAGCCTGACACTCTTACAAGTGTGACAAATTAGACTATTCCAGGCCCCTAAAGCTATAAGAATGACTTGGGCGGCAGATATTAGTCATTTTTAAAGTATACTGAATTAATAAACAACTGGTGTTTTCCTCATATCTAAATTAGTTAACGCCACCATTTGGCAGACTGCCATAATGGCTTGTGTTGACAATTAAGTGCAGGTAGAGAGCACCCAAAACCACTGGCATAAATTAAGCATTTGCCTTTGTCCCTAGAGGACGGCCCTGCTGCTTGAGGCCTGGCTCGTTCTTCAGAGGACTGCATTGCTGCTACCAGGGAACTGCTGGTTAAGGTCTTCCCTTCTCTCTGAGAAGGAAGACTGGGTCTGCTCCCTTCATCCCAGGCTGACATGCATGAGTACAACGGTCAGTTGGCGGACCTTCTGTTCTGAGCTACAGGGACACAACAAGCTCCAGAGGCCTTCCTGCAACTGTCCAGCTGACCTGCTGCAACTGGTCCTGCCTGGACCTGTATTTGGCCCTGCCTGGGCCCACAACTGACCCTGCCGGCGCCCTGCTGGGTTCTTCTGGAGTGAGTTTGTGATCCCCAAAAGGTACCTACCCAAGTCCTGGAGCCTTAGCTGGCATCAGATGAGCTCTTCCTGTGAAATACTGCCATTTTCAACTTTGCGCACCAGAGTTTAAGAAGGTAACTTTTTCAGTCTGACTAAATTGGTCCCTGTATCTGGCATGCACACCATTGTGGCTGGCTTGAACTTGTGACTTTGTCCCATTCTAGTGCAACTAGAGTTCCACAGTTAGCACTTTCTACTCCTTCACACCATCGTGGGTGGCCTGAACTCGTGATTTTGTCCCGTTCTACCGCAGCCAGATACCAGTAAACGATTTGTGCTCCTTGGTGCGATTTTTGCTTAGACCTTTAAAATTGCATATCTCCCATTCTACTGACTGGATTCTTGTACATTTTGTTACATTCTATTTATTATATTTTACTCTGTTTTTCTGAACTAGCATGGAATATCTCTTGCGTTCTGTTGTCATTTTTTTACTGTTTGTGTGCTGCAGAAATACTTTACACATTGCCTCCAAGTTAAGCCTGACTGCGTTTGTGCCAGTCTATCAAAGGGTTAAGCACAAGTTATTTAGTTCACTTTAGGGGTTCCCCCTGACATGGAGTGTGGCTGCTGCTTGAGAAACGTTTTCACTCCCCTCAATCAAAAACCCAATTTCTCACAGTTGGCCTTTCTGAAGTGGTGGTCTAGGAGTAGCCTAGAAATCAACAGATTTGTTAGTCGGATTCTAGGGTCTGTCATAAGTACTGAATATAGCACTATTTCACAGGCAACAATGATGTTCTTTTATACAGTCTTTGCATCCTCAAATTGCAAGCGATCTCTTCTATATTCCATCATGATAATTTTCACATTGACTTAAAATTTCAAATTGTCACCTCTCCTTCCTCCTTTAAACAAACCTCTCCTTGCTTTCCATCCTCTGGATGCCTCTATCTGTGTGCAGTCTACTCTAAGTTATATGCATGTTTGCCTTAATCTCAATTATTGTATTTTTCCAAGTGCCGACATCTCCTCTCAAAGGGTCTCACTCCCCCACCCCTTGAAAGTTTCGCCTTGTTACCTATTAAAACCAAATCTTCACTGGTTCGTTCACAAAGCCAACCAATTATTTTCTTGAATTGACACCACCCCTCATTGATCACACTGAACCCCTATTAATTAAATCCACCCTAGACGCTGGAGTAAATGCATGGATCGGCCTCCCTGAGAGCACAAGACTAAGACCAATAACAACTAGATTAATTTTTAACATGAAGTTCTGGAGCTGAACACTGCCCGCATCCTCAGGTTTTGTAAGCGATATATCTGCGTTATATAAATGCATTTATAATACAAAGATATTTCATGGAGCATTACATCTCACACTTCACAATCCTCCGCATTCTCTGATGTAACCTAGTATTGAGCCTTGCCCACCGTTGGCTTTAAATTTAGACCAATCAGTTCCTCAATAATTGCATGCCCAGTTGCATGACCAAAGACAAGCTTTGATCCTCATGTGCCTAGCTATACCATTTAAAAGAGCTTAGAGTGTCTCGCTTCTCACATGGAAGGCAGTGCCACGAAACAGATGCCACATAATGTCTCAAACCCCACATGCGGTCTAACCATCTAACCATCCAGTGTCTCACACCCTGCATACCCAACTGCCCCACTGCCACCTGAGGAGCTTTCCGCACCTCGCATCTCTAGATGTTGCCACTAAAGCGCTTCAAAGACTCTCAGGAGTGGTCAGCGCTATCCAAAAACTACTACAATAAAATACAATAAAGACAGCTCACCTAACGAGCGAGCTCTATGCAGGCCCCAGTCGAATTTCAGATCCGTTATCCAGCTGCAGAAGATACCAAGAGCACTTCCTGTGGCCTCTTATGTAAAGCAGTATTTAGTTCTAACCCTTGCTTCCACTGTACTTCACCTATTGATATCTGTAGAATGACCCCTTCCTTCCTTCCTAGCCCTAGGCCTGCACTACATATATACAGTTCAGTTCAAAAGACTTTATTTCGATCACTTTATATAAAAAAAAGTACAACATAAAGATAAACACAAACACAATAAAAAAAATTGTAGGCATTTACAATATGCATCCATTATCCATTACAATAGCAGCACAATAAAATCAATCAAAGTTACATTTTTAAATGGACTGAGAGTTTATCAAGAAATAATTTAAAACCAGCTTAAAAATTCAGTGGATGTCTTGAATCGTATTAGCAGACAGTAGTCCACACAGAATAATTCAGTTTACACAATACAATTTTACGAGGCCCTTCAGTGGTGTAACAGCCTAGGTATTATTAAGGGAACACTTGGCACGCCTGATCCACATTGCCATTAAAAAAATGGCTGTACAGAAAACTATATTACGGGATGTAGCTGTCTGCATTATTCTGTATGCCTCTTTGTACTTTCTTAATCCCACATTTCTACAGAGTTGGGGCTATCCATTTGTTTAGAGACTGACTATACAAGGGGCAAAAAAAGAATACATGCTCGGTTGACTCTGATTGCCCTTGGCAACATGTACAGTTCTCATCGACCCTGTCTCCTACTTTACACCATTTTCTTTTGAAGGTTTTTACAGGTAGGCAGCCATACCTAAACTGTAGGTATAGTTTCCTTGCTAGAGGACGTACAGTTTCATCTATAGTACCCTCGAAGGATGGTGCCGGTTTAAGATCAATAAAAGCAGCCGAGAGCGATCCTTTGCAATTTATTACAAATTCGGTCTCCACAAAACCCCAGTAAAGCGCTTTAAGGCTAGTTTTACTAATCTGACATAGAGTTTCCGGTTGGTCCCAATAGGCACCTAGACTTAGCCTCTGTGACGTATTCTTGAGGGTACGTAGCCACATATATACACAAGGGCCAACTGGACCTGGTCTTCGGGGAGGGTCAGGGCTGTTGGAAGGAGCTCACACTTCAAACACTGCTATCCTCAGAGCCAGCATGAGGAGATGACTTAACAATTGTACATTTTAATAACCTCAGACAACCTCAATGGGATTAGAACAGACATGTTTAGTGGATTTGAGACTTTATAGTCTTTCTAAGTAGGATTGAGTGCAGTGACGACTAAAATGCATCATCTACAGATTAAACACATCGCTTTTTTCACAGTTATTTAAAAAAGACAACACTGCTTTTTTGTGGCAGGACAGGGTGCTTTTGAAATATTTATCACTGCAAGTCCACAATTGTACTCATGCCCTTTCTGACTAAAAGTATTGCTACCCAGCACGACGGTGCAATATATGCACGCTTGCAGCCGCGTGAATGCGGGCATGTCTCCAAACATGGAGCTTGCTGGGATAACCCATACGATGATGCGGTGTAAATAAATCATTATATGGAATGAACGTATTCAGTGACATGTTCTTAAGCAAGGGACGTACAAGAGCAGTGCCACCCTTTTCACAGTTTGATAGCAAGGAAAATAAATATCAAGTGTGCCACATCTGTTAAAACCACCCAATGTTAGGGTTTCCACCCACCAATACAGATTTATGGCTTACAAAGATCGGAAAAATACATAGGGGCATATTACCAAGGAGGTTTATCTCCGCTTTTTTGGCTTTAAAAGCCAAGAAAGCGGAGATAAAATTATCTCCCTATTACCTAGCTGTGACTAACACCAGTTGGCGACAGCTAGTAGGAGATAGCGACCATCTTGGGCCCCGCTTTGCATGTCAGTGATATTTATCACTAATGACATGCAAAGTGGGCGTGCCAAGATGTTAGCGACTGGAAACAGTTGCTAACATTGCTATCTCCTATTACCAACTTTTGGAGATATTCGCGATAATCGCGAATATCTCCAAAAGCTAACACCTGCCCTGAGCAGTTCTTAGCCATGTTATCCAATGGGAGGTGGATAACATGGCTAAGAGCATTAGCTCGGTAATGCATGAATATCGCTGACTTTTCAGCGATATTCATGCATTGCAGCCGATTTTTATCGCATTTGCGATAAACCTTGGTAATACCAAGGTTTATCTGCGATACAAATCGCCGCAGCTCAGCTGTAAATTTTCGTCTCTAACCAAGCAATAGCGATAATTATCGCTATTGCTTGGTAATATGCCCTATAGTTTTCAGTTTCCAAAGTACTGGAGTTGCTGTATGCATTCAAACAAATACTGGAGTATAATCAGTGATTCTGTTGTGATGCACTGATGTGGGCAAATAGTAAAATAATAACCAAGCAGATCACAAACCAAATGAAAACCTAAGCAGTTTGGATTTTTCAGACTGGACATTTTGACTGTAAGTGTTCTGGGAATTACGTTATTGGTATGTTTGCAGTCTGTTTCTGTTTGGTTTGATGATTTCTTATTACTAGAGTATCTGGCAGTGAAACACGTGCATAAATATTTGATTGCCACTGCAAAAGGAGGGGTATTTACTTCCAGAAGTAAATTAGCAGAAGCCTCACAGTGTGTAAACAGAATCCTTCCAACCCAGGCATCCTGGAGCAGCTTTGAAAAAATAGCAGAAAAAGAGGGTACCTTTGAATGATGTTGTGTTTGTTATCAACATTTGCATATCACAATTCCACCGTTGTATGGTCCCATAGTGCTTTCAAAATGTGGCATGTATGTACATACAAGTTTGATTTTTGCTGAATGCAACATTGTATAGGTTTTCCATACTAAGGAAGAGGACTTTAGGCTTTTGTCACCTGCTTACCTCAACCAAATATTCTTAAACTATCCCCAGTCTGGTCTATTCTCTAAAGACCTCTGCATTGCTCTTCAGCAGTTAACTTGTTGGCGTTGTCTTTTGCACTATACACTACACAATGGCTTCTTCATAGTACATGAACCAAAGACAGAGCTGGAGACTGAGTAGGGTCTACAATGTTATAGAAGGCAGGGAAAATGACATATAAAGCATGCCTGGTTGTCCTTTTGTGCCCTAAGTATCCATGCATATCAGACCTTGAGTATTTGTTTAGGGATATGTTGAGACTTTTTGTTAGTGCTATATTGCAATTAGTAGGGCTAGGCAAAATATTAAATTGGGGGAGTTTCGGCCACTCTATGTTACTCTTTAACGCTGAGTTCTGGCCAAATTCTGCCAATCACCATGTGACATAATTTTTCTCCTGATAGGTTCCAGAATGTGCGAGCTGCTGAGCGAGATTAGACGTCCCCGAGCTCGAGTTTTAAAAGCAGGGGGTCACCGGCTGTCACTCTCAGAGGTCTGTCGATCGAGTAAATTTGCTGCCACTCAAGTGGATTTTCTACTCAAGCAGGAGCAAAATCAACTTGAATTGCTGTGCTCTCTTGCACAACGCATGGTGCAGTTCGTGTTGATTTTCAGTGCTGCTCTCGCTACTGCCACTAAATTGCAGAGTGAGCTGCATATTTTCCACCCATAGGCAGAAGTCCGCAGAGTATCGCTGCGTTCTTGGTAACTTCGCAGAATTCTACGGAGTAAAACTCCACGAGTTCCACCCACCGCTAGCCACTTCACATTGCTGTCAGTTCAGTTGTATTACAGGTGCATTTATACAGTGCTTCATACCTCTCACAAGGCATTGATGTCAGTGTGTGGACAGGTAGCATGCAACTCCACGGGAATCTTATGTTTGGAAAACTGTGTGTTTGCGATGTGGCCTACATGGGTATGGTTTTGACGCCATGCATCAGGACCAGAGCTCAGCTCCTATTACATATTTTGCTGTGCCTTTTCATGGATTTGAGGTGAAAAGGAGTGAGAAATAGCACTCTTATACATTAGACACCAGTGTATGGATGGATACATGAATGCAGTATGGTCTATGTGGAAAGTGTTTTGATGTAGCTGTATGGTATCGATTACTTTAGACATTTCATAATCACTTGTACCTGCATATATTGGCGAAGAAGAAAATAATAAGGATAGATGCAATCCCTTATGCCAATAACTTCCATATTTGCATAGGTTTGTGTTTAAAGTTCAAATCACATAGAGTATGGACCTCATAAAGGTCCCAGAGATGAAAGGTGCTAATTTAGAGAGGGGGACACTTGCATCAACGTTGAAGCCCGTCCAAGCATGACAAAGAGCAATCCTTTTACAGCCAGTCATGCTGTCGGCCTTGCAATCGATCCAGTAGCAGCATGGAGAAATTAGCATTATACGGTGAGCCATTCTAAATGGGAAGGGAGGGCCACCATAAGTGCTGTTAGCTCAACCCTTCGGGTGGATGGCATTACCGAAACCAAAGAGCGAGGTCCAAAGGAGTGATTCTGCGGAAGGAATACATTTACGTTACCGAACAAGATGAGTGAGCCAGTAAATTTGGTAGATGAAAGGGGGTGAGGAGGAGGAAACGGCAGGGGAACTAGCCACAGCACTAACAGAGGGAAGACAGCTGTGACCTCCCCACTCAACCAGGAATCGTAGGCCCTTTATCTGGACATCTTTGCAGAACTCCATAGGAGGAAAAGTTAAGTAAAGCCAGGGTGCTGAGATTCAAGGGCAGAGCCAGTGGCGTAGCAAGGTGGGGGTTCGTACCTGTAGTTGTTGCGGGGCGGCGGCCGCAGGAATCACCAGCAGCCTTGTATTCTTAGCTCTACACCCCTAAACCTGTGTTCATAATCCTCTACCTTGAGGTGAGCACTCTTAGGCTTGCAGCCACAATCATGCACCATGCAGTGTTAACCCTGCGTCTAGAAACCTTAGCCTCTGTCCATAACCATGCACACTGTCACCGTTGTCCTTTGTCCTTAACCCTGTATCCTTAATCCTGGATTTGGTACCCATAACCCTTATTCCCGTGTCCATGACTCTAAGACCTTTCGCCATAACCATGCACCTTTAACCAACTCCTCATCATGTACCTATAACCCTGCATTCCCATTCCTATATTGTTATCTCTATACCATAACCAATAACCTTGTATTGTATTGTAATTGCATTTATATAGCGCTTACTACCCCTGACAAGGCGTCAAAGTGGTTTTTCCGAGAGTAGCACGCAACTCTGGAGCCCATAAAGGATTAGTGTTGAATTAGTATAGTGAAATATGATAGTAATTTAAGTGATGGATATGTTAGTCAGTTATTTAGATTCATAAGGATAGCGGTGGTATAGAAGAGCGAAAAAGGTTTGGATTTATATAGTGCCTGTTGGGGTGTTTAAGAGCTTTTATGGCGAGTAGTATGCTACTCCGGAAGCCATAAAGGTTTAGTGTTGAATTAGTACATTTAGCCATGTACTCATAACCCTGTATACTTAGTCATGTATCCTGTACCCATACCCATCAACCCTCTGTCCATAATCCGTCCAGCTCTGTAGCCATAAACACAGAGTACACAATCAATAACCATGTACTCTTTGCCCTGTTCTCTTGGCCTGAAACATGTACACATAACCCTGCCCTCATGACTGTGTACCCTTCTCGGCGAATCCTCTGCCCTGTATTGCTATCCCTCTAAACAGAACGCTTAGTGTTGGACAATTAGCCACATACTATTACCCATGTGTTCTTAATTGCATACACTGTAGCCATAACCCTGTGTCCATAGCCCTTTACGCTTCATTTCCATGCACCCTTGGCCTCGTAGCACTAGTCCTTTATGATGTGCTTATTACTCTGTCCATAACCAGGCCACCGTAGCTCTGCACCTAAAACCTGTACCTTTAACCCTGCACCTATAACCCTGTGCCCTTGTCTTTGTATTTTCTAACCTGTATTACTTTCTCTGTACCCATAATCCGGTACACCTAGCCCTGCACGCCAGCTTCTCACACCTCCGCCTGCATACTCTGCTAAGCGCTATCAGGTAGATGCAGCAAGCATTTTTGCGAGCGCAAACGGTGCAAATCGCAAAATTCGGCCGTTTGCGCCCGCAAAAATGGCATTTGAGATGCATCAAGGGTTCATGCACTCGCAATTTAAGAATTCGCAAATAATTGTGAGTTCTCAAATTGTGATTGCATTTAAGGAATCGCAATTTGCGATTCCTTAAATGCAATGCATGAACCATTCGAAGATTGTGAACTCGCAATCTGGGGCCGCTATTTACCGT
This sequence comes from Lissotriton vulgaris, assembly GCF_964263255.1. NCBI lineage: Eukaryota > Metazoa > Chordata > Amphibia > Caudata > Salamandridae > Lissotriton > Lissotriton vulgaris. The sequence continues at coordinate 279,475,748 of NC_141693.1, forward strand.
GAAGTCAAACTACGTGGTAAATAGCAAAAACATAGAAATATGCACTTAAGTGCATTTTTCTAAGTTGTATGTTACACACACACATGTCCTTGGGACATGTGTGGGCGCAACACCAGTGAACATTACCATTTCAGGGGTGCAACAGGGTGTCCTTTGGACACCCTGGCACCCTTGAAATTGCTGCACTTTTGCGATTCGCTAATTGCAAATCGCAAATAAGGAATGACTCCCCATTCATTCCTATGGGCGTTTAGGCCCTTAGGAATGAATGGGAAAGCCATTCCTTATTAGCGAATCGCAAATAAGGAATCAGTAGAAATCGCAAATAATATTGCGATTCCTACATGCATCCTGTTTTGCGAGTCTTTAATAATGATTCCTTAAAATTCGCTATTAAGGACTCGCAAAACATAACTTTGATGCATCTGGGGGTTAGGCCCTTAGGAATGAATGGGAAAGCCATTCCTTATTTGCGATTAGCAATTAGCAAATCGCAAATAAGGAATCAGTAGAAATCGCAAATAATATTGCGATTCCTACATGCATCCCGTTTTGTGAGTCTTTAATAGCGATTCCTTAAAATTCGCAACTAAGCACTCGCAAAACATAACTTTGATGCATCTGGGGGTTAGTCCCAATAGAAGAGCACCGGTCTGGTCACTCACTAAGGACACAGAATGCTTCCCATATAAGATCACAACAACAGACCTTCCAAAACACACACACACACACCCGTGTGTGTGTGTGTGTGTGTCAGATGAAGTCGTCTCTCTTCACACCGTCACCGGTCGAGGCGCCAATATCACACGGTGCGCACACAATTAACTGGAACCCCCTGCAGAGAGCAGGTTTCGAGATAATTGTTTGGAGGCTCTGTGTAGTAAAATGGCCATTACAGGATGTGAGGCCTCACCAGGACATCAGCAGCAGCTTCAGAAGCGTTGTTCATTTACCCGATGAGGACGACAAGCATTGGCAAATTCAATAGGTCTGGCTTGTTTTAGCTTCATTTGTTAATATGTGACATGTTTGAGTGCAATAACAGAGAACTCTTCGAGAGGCTCCCAAATACCATTCTTGAAGCATGATGCCTGAAGGGCTGGATTTTAGTTTACATGTTTTAAGCCACGTCCCCAAATTACATAGGTTTTGCCTCTTGGAAAGTATTCCTAGTTATGCTTCTTTGGCCACACCCCTTTTAGAGCCCCCCCCTCCCTACTTTTTTCTTGCCACCTAAAGCACGACATGTGTGACTCCAGAAATCATTTGCCAGATGACTATTGGGAGGATCTCAAATCCTCCAATCAGTGGAGAGCTGTCCAAGACATATGGAGGTGCAGTGTACCTTGGAACTCTTAATGACTCCCCCAACAGCACAGGACAATGCATCGTCTGTGTGGCCCACAAGAGTCACAGAGGGGCAGTAAGTGCAAAAGATGCGGTTCACATTATTCCACACCATGGTAGAAATCCCGCTGAAGACAGGCAGCATTTTTCAGTGCTCCGGGATGCTAGTGCTCCTCAGATGATGTCAGAACTACCCAAAGCAATACGAAAAGTCCTAGGAGCTGACTTCTTTGGACCACTAAAATTCGGGAAAGGTTTGCTCATTGTCATGGATGAATGCATTGTATTTCCAGTAGTTGCAGAGATGGTATCCACTATGGTTGCCAATGCCCTCTCAGTGCTTAAGAGCAGGTGTGGCATGCTGGGAATCCCAGAGACTAGCAAGACCTTTACCACATCACCACTGTTTAGGGTCTAACAGGCACAATGGCACTGGTAGAAGTAAAATGAAATGGAGCGCCGATAAAAGAAGATGGAGAGGCATTGCAAAGTTTATTGTAGAGGGTACAGCCCAGCCCCCACAGTCAAAGAAATTAAGACATCTGTTTCGACAAGACACCCTTGAAAATCTCAGAAATCCAGGGCAGCATGTCCACTGCCACATCCCACCTTCGAGCCATCACTTGCATTACATCCCACTTAAAGAAATGTCACACGTCGTATCCGAGGTGTCAGGCCATCATCAGAGCCCACAAATGAATGTGGCATTCCTGATAATGTGAACTGCCGCAACGTCAAAAAGATGTCATCATCACTCAGAAGTTGTCTAGGGACCTGCAAGATTGACTGAACAAATGTGACTGTACATTTTTCAAAAAGGGCAAGATGTGAGACACTCATGCCAAGTGGCATCTGTTCATGGGAGCAACACGCATCCTGCAGCCAACCTCGACTCAATCAATCAAATGCCATTTATAAAGCGCCTGGTTACACCAACGGTGTGTCCCTGTGCTAGAATCAGACCTAGGACAAGGGAGACCAGGATTATGGGGTAAAAAATAAAGTACAGGAAGGACACTGAGTCTACTGCCACTGGCTTCCAATTGGTTGTAGCCAAAGACCGGGTGTGGGAGGAGGAAGTTTCACCCTCATAATGACACCAACCAGACAACATGATCAGAGCCTTGCTTGGGCTACAAGTAGGACATACTCTAAATAGCTGGTGGATAATACGAGGTTTACTGGAAAATCACAACTGCGTCCCTCAGTCCGTTGTTAACAGAGCAACGGATCCTTTGTTCCTCTCAAGGAGTGGGATGGATGGGTAGTGTGTTTGTTCGTTGATGTGGTGCGTGTGTTCTATTCTTTTTTTGCATGGATAAAGGGAGTCCTGGTTGACAGTAAAGGGATGGTGGACTTCCTTCCTGGCCAGGATGCTGAAGAGGGCAGGGTTACAGTGTGGGGTGGTTTTGTTTCTTGGGCCCAGAAAGGTGAGGCTAGAGATAACAAGTGCCAACTCTGTTGGGCCTTGGTAGGAGGGTGTACTCCACATCATCAAACTTTTTAAACTATTTTTCTTACTTTTTTGTTTTACCTTTGTTGATTCCTTACTGTTTGCAACGCCATCTTTAACACTTCTTTATGTTTTTCCTCCCACTCTTGCCATTTTTTATCTCTCAATTCTCCCCTTTGCTTTCAATATGCTGTAGACTGTAGCTTTACTCTCCTTTCTTTTTTTGCCTTTTCTCGTTTTGTTCCTTTTTACTTTCACGATGGGCCACTTCCCTTTCTGATTCTGTAGGAAGGAGTAGTGTGGGCCAGACCTCGGCATTAATGCGGGGCTGGGCAGCGGTCCACTCACTCAGCCTATCACTGCAAATTAGTCCTGCAGCTGCTTGGACTACCTTTGGCAGTAGGTAATCCGCTGACCAAGCCAAAGCTCCCCAGAAGATGATGGGGTGGTATAAGATGAAGTACAACATAGAAGAAGTATATCAACTAAATCCAATGTTATCTAGTCAGAATATTCACTTAAAAATAAATCATTTTTTAATTATCTTTAAAGTAATCAATGAATAATATTCATACAAGAGCCTCAGAATATAGTCTATATTCATACAAATATTCCAATTAAAAGACTCCAAAAGGAGTATGAGACAATGAGGGAAAACCAGGACCACTGTAATGGCCAATGCTGTCCAATGCAGTAATGCTAAAGTCTGGTCTCGAGTTTTGACTAATGTGCTGAAGAGCTTCTATAGACACCTCTTTTAGGGGCAGCTCCGCTCAGCTCTTTTCAAGTTAGCAATACAGGGCAGAGGATTCACCGAGAAGGGTACACAGTCATGAGTGCAGGGTTATGTGTACATGTTTCAGACCAAGAAAACAGGGTAAAGAGTACATTGTTTTGGATGGATGCTCTGTGTTTATGACTACAGGGCTAAAGAAGGAGTATGGGTAGAGGGGTGATGGTCATGGATACATGATACATGACTAAGGCTACAGGATTATGAGTACATAGCTAAATGTACTAATTCAACACTAAACCTTTATGGCTTCTGGAGTAGTTTGCTACTCGCCCAAAAAGCACTTTAACACCCCACCAGGGTAACAAACACTATATAACTGCAAACCGTTTCCCCTCTTCCATCCCTCCGCTATCCTTCTGAATCCAAATAACTGACTAACATATCCATCACTCAAATTACTTTCATTTTTCACTATACTAATTCAACACTTATCCTTTATGGGTTCCAGAGTTGCGTGCTACTCACTAAAAAAGCGCTTTGACGCCTCGTCGGGGGTAGTAAGCGCTATATAAATGCAATTACAATATATTACAAGGTTATTGGTTATGGGTATAGAGATTTCAAGGAGGTATTGAGATATGTTTCTGAGCCCCAATGTTGGCACAAGTAAGACTGCTAATATTGTTTTTTCACACCCGCAGCATCCTCCCCAAAGTGGAGCCTATGTGCCAGGATGCACCTCTGCAGCTCCAGGAGCCTTCTCAGATGATCACTAGTACCTGTTCATCCACAGTGACCTCAAGGTGCTGGATCCAGACAGGAAACTCACAGAGAAACAGGACCTCCCGGACAGGCTTCTGGGTCCTACAGTAGCACTGACTGGATGAGGGGGTGGAGGGGGGGGGGGGGGTTAGACCTTAGAAACATAGCAAGAAAAGGTATTTTTCTGGGTGGGAATTTTTTTTTACATCCTAGAAGCATAGCAAAAGAAGGCATTTTTGTCCTCTTCTTCCTGCATTATTTTTTTGAGGTTGCTGTTATGAGTGTTTGCTTCCCACCCTTATCTGAAAGTTGGTTGGCAGATATGGCGGAGTACCACTTCTTACAGCATACATCAGACTTTAACTGTGATGTGGACTGATAAAGGGACTCAGTGGGGCAATTTGGCAGTGGGCCAGATTCTCTGAAAGTACCTGAGACATTTGATATTTGGGTAGCGGGCATTCCCAATGGGAGTCATAGGAGATGCTGGCAAGCAGGGTGTGTGAGTTCAGATATATTCAAATCTTGTATGGCTGAACTGAAGTCTTTTTCATGGAAAAAAAGTTGTCACTTTAAGGAGCATGCTGAGTTGGTGCCCTTTGAACTACATCTATTTAGGATGTGCTTTCAGCCTTTGAGGATGATCTCATTGTGGATTCTGGCACAGTTGCCTAATTGTGGGGTGAAGCCATTAAGACTCCTCAAAGAGAACCATCACTGCACACACTCCTCTCCTGGCTGTCATCTGCAACTGGCATAAACTGTGGCTGCAGCAGGCTAGGTTTCAAGTACAGCTTACACTTTAGATCCAGGATTGTGGAGAAGCCATCTTTGAACCTGTGGCGTAATTTACCGATGTTGAGTTTAGGTAGCAGTGGTCTTGTCTGCATACTGACATCTAGAATAGTTGTTGGCCTGGTGCACCCCTTAGAGTTCCTTGCAGAGGTAATTTTTTTAAAAAACAGATTTTATTGATTTTACAACAAATATCAAAACCAGTGCATAGTATCTGTATAAGGAAATCACACTTGTGACACAAGAAATAAAATAGTTTACGGCTGGCAAGTCAATTGCCATCAGGGCCTTAGTATTCCCATCACCTTCCCCAGATCTTCCTGTACTTCTATGGGTAACTATGAACTTTATAAATGGGGTCTTCAGTCTTAATGCACCTGGTCCATCATGGTACGCCTTTCCTTAATAGTTGGTGGCATGAGGGATATCCAGCAGCGAGCAAAATCAAGCTTAGCCAAGACAATGCCAATGTCTACCAATGCACGCTCGCTCCTAGGCACCCCAACATCCTCCAGAATACCCAACAAGGCCACACAAGGGTAACACTAAACAGACCTCTCCAAAATCTCAGAAAGTGCTGTGAAAATGGAGGACCAGTATTTAGCAATGATGGGACAGGCCCTTACTGTATTGAAGAAGTCACCATCGTCTGTTGCACATCGGAGTGGGTAGGGGTAGGGATAGGGGTAGGGAGAGCGCCCATCCCCTAAAGCCATTTCAGGGTATAGGATGCAGTGTGGAGGAGTTTGAGTTGGATTAGGCGTAAACAGGAGGGGATGACCGGTTACCCTTGATGTCATCTTGGCATCCCTTCAGTCGCTATCATCAAGGGCATCAATCCAGTGTTGACACGTGGCACGTAAAGCTTCCAATGTTTAAAGAGGACTATATTCTGGCAGGCCCAGAAGCAGTGCGTGATATTCTGCCAGTGCATGATGGAGTTGCAGGTACCTGTAGAACTGGGTGTTATGGAGGCTGAATTCCTCCTTGAGATCCTGGAATTACTTCATATGGGAAACCCTCCAGACGTCCCCAAGGTGGCAGCTTATAATGCTTTGCCAGCAATTGAATACCTGCAATGTGGAGACCTGGGGTGTCCAACAGCCCAACCACAAGGGAGTCACCTGCGTCAATCGTTGGTCCCACCCAATCTGATGGACGGCCAATCACCAGCACAATAGAGTGGTCCTCATGGTCTCTGGCAAAGAATAGGAAGGTGAAGTTTATTTATTTATTTATTTATTTATTTATGGGTTTTTATAGCGCTTGAATCGACTCCAACTGGAGTATCTCTACGCTTTTGGGCCAGTTAGCATAAACAGAGGATGCGGTATTGGCTGGGACTAGATCTCATTTTTGAACAGAAGAGTTTTGAGTTGTTTCCTGAATTTCAGATGTTCAGAACACAATCTGAGAGTCAGAGGTAGTTTATTCCATAGTCTGGGTCCCACTACTGAGAGTGCCTTACCTCCGTGTCTAGCCTTCTTGACATGAGGCACTACCAGTAGATTACTGTTGCTGGATCTGAGAGATCTGGGGGAATATATGGAATGAATTACTTTTCCAGGTACGTGGGGCCTTGTCCATTTACGCTCTTATGTATCAGACAGCATATTTTGAATTTAGTCCTCTGTCGAATTGAGAGCCAGTGCAGTTTGTCAAGGAGGGGCTTAGATGCAGTTCTTGGGGGGGCATTGAGGACTAGGCGGGCCGCCGTGTTTTGTTTTACCTGGAGTCTGGCCAGCACTCCCTCATTGGCGGAGAGAAGCAGGCCATTGCAGTAGTCGATTCGACTTAAGACAAGGGCTTGGACTAAGGTTTTCCTGAAGGGGTCTGGCAGGAGGGGAAAGACTTTGCGTAACAGGCTGATGGTGTGGAAACATGAGCCTGTAACGTAGTTACTGTGTTGTTTCAGCGATAGTTCCTGGTCAAGTCGGATCCCCAGATTTTTCACGACCTGTTTAGGTTCTGAGACAGTTCCAAGGTCATGCGGCCACAAGTCTGGGGTCCATAGTATTTTTGCCTCCCCGAACAGCATAACCTCTGTCTTACTGATGTTGCACTGTAGGTAGTTACTGGACATCCATTGTGCTACTGCCTTCATGCCTGATAAGAAGGAGCTCTTTACTTCAGCGGAGAGAGCCTTAAAGGGGAAGAGGAGCTGCGTGTCATCAGCATATGACACGGGAATGAAGCCATATTTGCACATCACTCTTGCCAGGGGTGCCACATAGGTGTTAAATAGGGTTGGGCTCAGACAGGAGCCCTGTGGCACCCCTTTTGAAATCTCTACCTCCGCTGAACGATATGCACCCATGGTGACAGTCTGGGTGCGATCGGATAAAAAGCTCCTTAGCCAGGCAAGGGCTTTGTTCTTGATTCCCACGTTCGCCAACCGGTCAATCAGGATGGTATGTGACACGGTGTCGAACGCTGCCGACAGATCCAATAATACCAGGATCACTGAGTAGCCTTTGTCCTGGTACATGGGCAAGTCATCAGTAACAGACAGAAGGGTGGACTCTGTACTGTGTTTCGGCCTGAACCCAGATTGGGAGTAGTCCAGGCCGCCAGCAAGTTCGATATAGCTGGATAGGAGACAGTTGACGTGCTTTTCAGTCAGTTTTCCCAGAAAGGGTAGCAGGGAGATGGGCCTGAGATTGGCCAGTTCGGTGTGGAAGTGTTTTTCCTAATAGGCCTTACTAGGGCACGCTTCCATTCTCTGGGGACGGTGCCTGTGCTAAGTGACAGATTACTGAGTTTCTCAATCATCGGGCATAGTATTCTAAGTAGAGTGGGCATTAGTCTGGCTCGAATAGTGTCATCCAGGCTGCCGCTTTTGATCTGCGTTGTCAGTGCTGATGTCTCCTCGGGGTGAAAGGGGGGAAAATATCCAGGGTGTGTATGTTTTGCTTATATTCCGTATCGTGTTGGACAAGGGCTATGTCAGTGATCATGGCTTTATTGGTGTTGACTATTTTCTCATAGATGGTATCTATTTAATTGGTAAAAATAGAGATATTTTGTCGCAGAGCTGTTGTGATGCCAGCTCAGAGCTTTCACATGCTACAGGTTTAACAAAGGATTGTAATACTTGGTATAGGACCCTGGGGGTGTTCCCTGCGGCTGTGATTTGGGATGCAATATGGGTTTTTCGCGCAGTACGGATGGCTTTGTGGTAGGTGGAAAGTGAGTCCCAGTAGTGGTTCCTGTCAGTCGTCAGGCGAGAGGTTCTCCATTTCTTTTCTAGTTTCCTAGCTGCTTGTTTCAGTGCCCTGAGGTCATCAGAAAACCAGATTTCTTGCTTATTGGCTGGTCGGGTCTAAATTGTTTTAAGGGGGCTATGTAGTCTATGGCAGTCCTAGTTGCTATTTCGAATTTCTTGAGGGCACTTTCTATATTTTCAGAGGGGGTGAGGGAGGGTTCAGTAAATCTTTCTTTAAATGCGCTTTCATTGACTTTGTGCCATTGACACCGTTCGCTGGGAAGGGGAATAGGCACAGAGGGGGCAGGTTTGGAGTGAGGAGTGTAAAATTTGATGATAAAATTGTTGGTCCAGCTAACCTGGATAGGGGGTAGGCATGTGACTATAGGGGAATTAGATAGGATCAGATCTAGGGTGTGACCTGCCTGGTGTGTGGGTCCCGAGTTTCGTTGTATTAGTCCTAGTATGGATAGGTCATTTAGTACAGATTGTGCCTCCTTGCAGCCTTTCTGCTCGTTGTGTATATTAAAATCTCCTACTAGTACAAAATCCCTGTCATTGTTTACATAAGGGTCAAGGTTCTCTAGTAGTGTGTTGGAGAAGTTAGTGCAAGGTCCAGGTGAGCGATAGACCAGAGCTCCCATCCAGCTTTGTTTGGGAGAAAGAGCAGATTTGAAAATCAATAATTCGATTTCTGGGGTGCTCAGATCCGCTACTATGGAGCAGTTAATTTCCTGCCTATGTATGATCGCGATCCCTCCTCCTATTTTTGTGGGATGGTCCAGTCTTATTATTTTGTAGCCGGTCGGGATTGCTAGTGTAATGGAGGGGGTCAAATGGGGTTTGAGCCAGGTTTCAGTGAGAAAACATAAATCTGGTTTGTTAGAGGAAATTAGGTCCCATACCTCAGATGTGTGTTTGGGTAGCGACCTTATGTTGCAAAGAAGATTTTTCCTCCCAATGAGAGTGCTGGCGGTTTTATTAGTGACATTGGGGGTGGGTGTATGAACGGTGGAACACCCATTAGTGCAAACTTCCTGAATATGTATAGTGAACTGGGCACGACAGTGGCAGCAAGAAAAAGGACCCTCCACATAAGGGTTCTCTCCCGTAACACAATCGCGCATTTGTTTGACCCATAGATTTCGAAGTACCTGAGCGGAATAGGTTCTCCTGGAGGAAGGGGGGACTTCCAGGTTGAAAGTAGTAGCCCCCATTGCCCCTTGCCCCGTCCCTTGCCATATAAGTATTGCAGGATGCGCTGTTGACACAGAAGCAAGCTTTCCACGCAGAATGTAAGGGCATAGGAATCGAAATTTGCCTAGCTTATGTAACGGTAAGTTTCAATTCTATTAAGGACACGGAGGCGAGGATTATGCTATATCTTCCTTCGCTTTATTAACATAAAAACTCCACAGCAGCTTAGGGAAAATATTCAAACAGTGAAAGAAAATGCTTTAAGTCCCAAAGCATTTGAAGGAACGTTTTAACAGTTCAAAAACCACAACTCCCAAGAGTCTCTTGTGTATTACTAGTCCATAGTCCTTCCACCATGTCTATCATAGCTAGATAGTCAGTCCTCTCTTCCTCTTCCTCCTCTTTATTCGCGCAGATTACGCATTCGTCTCACTGATCCTGTTTAGCACCCTCGTTGCCTGCCAGAAAAGACAGCGTAAGCGAGGAGTCACAGGAGTTGAACAATATGACAGAGGAAAAACAAATCCTAGCAACATAACATAACTGCATAAAGGAAAACGCTTTACTTACTGCCATACGGGCGGGTAGAAACCACTGTGCGTTCTGGGTGGGATAATCCTCGCCTCCGTGTCCTTAATAGAATTGAAACTTACCGTTACATAAGCTAGGCAGATTTCGATTCTATGTCAGGACCGGAGGCTTCAGATTATGCTAGTTCAAAGCTTACTTACCACCAACTGGGCTAAATCCACCACAGGTTTAAAATAAAACCTCTTAAACGTGGAGTCCGAAGACCAATCTGCAGCTCGCATTAAATCCTCCAAGCGAGCACCCACAGCAAACGCCTTAGAGGCCATGGCCCCTCTGGCAGAGTGTGCTCCAAAAAGCTTCGTATCGATGCCTGCTTCTTGCATGACCCAACGCACCCACCTAGCAATAGTGGGGGAGGAGACAGCTTTGTGTGGCTTTCGCAAGGCAATCAACAATTGACGCTCGCCCGGGGGGCGCAATTCTAAGGTTAAATCCTCATATGCTTTTAGGCATTGCACAACACACAACTTAGGAGTGTCCAGAAAAGCTGGATATGAAATAGATCGCGACGCCGATTTTGTGCGGCGGCCCACAGTAAAAGTAACCCCATCCGGGGAAAAGATGCGCGCTGATATGTCCAGTGCGCGTACATCAGACACCCGCCTACAAGAAACCAAACACAACAGCATGGCCAACTTCGCTGAGAGCTCTTTTAGAGACAGGTAGTTGTTGGCCGGCCATGAAAGGAATAAATTCAAGACCAAATTGACGTCCCAAAGGACGGAATACCTGGGTTCTGGAGGCAACGCAAGACGAATAGCTCGCAGAAGCCGGCAAACAAAAGGATGTTCTCCCACCGGAGAATTATCAATCCTGTTATGACCCGCAGAAATCGCTGATCGAATCGCATTAATCGTTCTGTAGGCAAGGCCTTTGTCGGCTAATTCAGCCAGGAAATTCAGGACGGGAACGAGGCCCGCGACCAAGGGATCCAAATCCCTTCGAAGACACCAACGCATCCACTTAAGCCAAGCGGATCTGTAGCGCTTCTTCGTCTTATCGGCCCATGCTTTGGAGAGAAGGTTCTCAGCCGATCTCGAAAGGCCCGGGAGCGTCCAACGTCTCCTGAGAGCCTCCACGCCATGAGACGGAGCGAGCTCCGCAAGATGAGAGGATGCGGTTCCTGATCTGGATTCCTCAGGAGGAGAGGAAACAGGGGGAGTAGGATTGGAAAATCCCAAGAAAGTTCCAGAAGAACCGGAAACCTCACTTGAGACCTCCAAAGCGGTGTAATCAGCACCAGCTCCACTCCTTGGCGGCGTACCTGGGCCGCTGTCCGCACCACCATGGAGAACGGGGGGATTGCAAACGGTTTCTCCCGACTCCAATCCTGCAAGAAGGCGTCCGTGGCCTCTGCGAGAGGGTCCGTCCTCCAACTGAAAAATCGCGGAAGTTGGTGATCCAGACGGGACGCAAACAGATCCACCGAAAAGGGACCCCAAAGGCTTTGTAACCACTGGAAGACTTCCGGATCCAGTTTCCACTGACTGGCATCCCTGAGGTACCTGGAGTGCCAATCCGCTACCTGATTGGCCTGGCCTGGTAGGTACTCCGCTGTCACAGCAATGTGACGTGATAGGCAGTAATCCCAGAAGTCCTTCGCCAAATTCGCCAGAGCGCGAGAGCGAGGACCCCCTAAATGGTTCACATTACGAACCGCTGAAACATTGTCCATTTTGAGTAAAACACAGGCTTTGACTGAATCCTTGGTCCAGCAACGGACCACGAAGGAGCCCGCCAGGAGCTCCAAACAGTTGATATGCAACCGTTGTTCGTCTGAAGACCAGGCGCCGCCGGTGGAGAAATCCCCGCACCGAGCGCCCCAACCCGATCTGCTGGCATCGGATTCTATGACGAGATCTGGGACCGACCCGAAGATCGCCCGACCATTCCACGCCTCCATGTGAGACAGCCACCATGACATTTCCTCCTTTACCTCCTCCGTGAGAGGAACCAACTGATCGTAGCTCATCCCTCTCCGGAGGTGCTGGGCTTTGAGGCGTTGAAGGGCCCTGTAGTGTAGGGGCCCCGGAAAGATCGCTTGGATGGAGGATGACAGAAGTCCCACCACCCTGGCGACATGCCGCAAGGACGTACAGTCCTTTGTGACCGTCTGCCGTAGCAAATGTCTGATCTTCGCGATCTTCCGGGGTGGGAGACTCAGTACAGCTTCCACCGAGTCCACGACGAAACCCAGGAAGGTAAGTCTCTGAGTGGGGACCAAAACCGACTTGGAGCCGTTGATGACGAACCCCAGTCTCTGAAGGAGGTGTACGGCCTGTTGCAGCTGCCCAGCCAAAACCACCGGACACTGTCCCATGAGGAGGATGTCGTCCAAATAGACCAACATCCGCACCCCTAGGCCCCTGAGGTACTCCACTACCGGGTGCAACACCTTTGTGAAGCACCAGGGGGCCGATGAAAGGCCGAACGGTAGCGCCGTGAACTCGAACACTCTGTCTTTCCACAAGAACGGAAGGAAACGACGATGTGGCGGGTGGATAGGAACGACCAGATAAGCATCCTTGAGGTCTAGCCTCACCATCCAATCCCGCGGGAGGAGCACGTCTCGAAGGAGGTGGATACCCTCCATCTTGAAGTGTCGATAGATCAACCACCCGTTGAACTCCTTGAGGTTGATCACAGGTCTCTTGCCCCCATCCGTCTTGTCCACTAGGAAGACATTGCTGACGAACCCATTGGGGTGGCACGTTGATTGACGGATGGCCCCTTTACGAAGCAGCTCCGCGACCTCTCCGTCTATCAAAAGCGCGTCGGACTCTGAAAACACAATCGGTCGTGGAAAAACCTCCTGAATGGGCTGATCGTAGAACTCTATGTGAAACCCACGGACGGTTTGTAAAACCCAAGCGTCGGCAGTGAGCAACTCCCACTCCTCGTAAAAGGCTGCCAACCTCCCTCCTATTGGAACCTGATCCAAACAAAGTACACCCACCGGTGGTATTGCCGGGTCCGGAGTTCTTTCGGAAACCTCTGCCGCCCTCTGGTGGGGTAGAAACTATTGAAGTTCGCAGAGGTCTGGTACTGGCCTCTGCCGGAGCCTTGCCCTCTATTATTGGATGGTTGGCCACGGCCGGTCGCGCGGCCCCTGCCGCGACCGGCCCCTCCAGAGAAACGCTGGTGAAAAACACGTTTGATGCTGGACTGAGCTTTGTCCAGCGATGTAAAGGTGGACACAAACTTGCCCAGCTCTCTGATAAAAGGTTCGCCAAAGAGGCCCCCCTGGGCTACCGCGCCCGCCTCCGAAGAGGCCAGGTCCCCCAGCTTAGGGTCTAGCTTAATCAGCAACGATCGCCTGCGCTCGGCGGACAGGGCGCAATTGGCATTCCCCAGAAACACGATAACGCGTTGTGCCCAGTTTGACAGCACCTCCGGGGAAATGACCGTGCCATTCGCTTTCGCCTCCTCCGCCATGTCGAGGATTTTTGTGGCAGGCCCTACTGCATCCAGCAACTTATCCTGACAGGACCGCCAGGATCGGTCAATACCCTTGCGGGGATCTTTCATGAATTTGGCCAGGAAGGTGGCCATCTTAGCATCCAACTCGGGGGTCATAGCCACCTTCCCGTCCAAAGTAGGCCTCGGGCATTCCCTTCGCAAACAGCCTCTGGCTTCTTTCTCCAGCGGTTTGCGCAGTCGACCCGCAACGAACCTCGCCACAGTCTCTCCCGGTGTCCAAGCTGCGGACCGCGGATGGACAATCTCGTCCGGATCCAGCATGCCCGACTCATCCCGAGGGAGCTCTGCAACTGAGCCCGAGGGGCGCCAAAAGCGCACCGACTCTCCGTCATCGTCAGTGTCCGGTGAATCATACACCGGTGATGCGGGAGCCGTTCCAACGTCCCCTGCTGACTCAGGGTTCGTCAGAGGAGTAGGGGGCGCAGCAGTCGCCTTTGCCAAAAAAGCGTCGCGGAGACGCTCAAAGGCGCCTCTGTCTACCCCCTGCGTCCCTGAAGGGGTTCCCTCTCTGCAGGGTTTTTTCGGTGCCGGCGGCTTTTCGCCCGATGTTCCCGGGGGGTCAGTAGACGCCCCCAAATGCGCGGACGCTAACTTCGCACATTCCTCGACAATGCGTGCGGAGAGGCGGTCCTCCATGGGCCCCACCACCTCCGTCACACAGCGGTATATGGAACTATCCACCGCTTGGTAAAATTCATCATCCTGGAGGTAGGAATAGGGCTCTTCCTCATACTCCCCTTCTTGGGCCATCACAAGATACAGAAAAGTAAGGGAGCAATCCACTAGATAGAAGCCAAGGGAAAAAAAAAACAAATCCAGGAGCAACCTGGCACTATAGGCACCCAAGAGGGTGTTATATGAAAGGCAATTCGAATTTTGGGCAGACAAAACTGACTGCAATCACTTTGTGGGCCAACAGATGTGGCAGTTAGGGCTGCACCAAACCCCCAGCGCGCGGACTCTCCTCACCGGGACCGAGTCTTGCTACCCCTCAAGCGCGCTACGCCACACGAAGAACTGAGGTGCACAAAAAGGCGCCCGAAGGCGTTTACGCGGTCTATGCCGCAATACAGACCCCAGCGGGGCGTCGGAAGGCAGGAGTACTACTACTGACCCGGTAAACCGGGTGTCAGAGGGGCAAGCGAGGGCAGGCTCCGGCGCAGGTAGGCTCCTCAGCGCGGCTCCCGTAACTGTAGAGACGCGCTGAGGAGTCGGCGAGACGCGCGGGCGCCCCCTGGCTGCTTTATCAGTCACCGCACACAATCGGGGAAAGAAAAAGTAGCGTAGGAACGAACAGAGCGTTCCCGCGACCGGGGACTCTGCAATGAAGAAAACACAACAAAGCGACGAGCCCCCAACAAATCGTATGCACGATATACACAGTAAATCTCAAACGAAAAGGAAAAAACGTTAAAAGCACTTATCTGGCTGCGGGAGCAGCGAAGAAAGAGGAGGAAGAGGAAGAGAGGACTGGCTATCTAGCTATGATAGACATGGTGGAAGGACTATGGACTAGTAATACACAAGAGACTCTTGGGAGTTGTGGTTTTTGGACTGTTAAAACGTTCCTTCAAATGATTTGGGACTTAAAGCATTTTCTTTCACTGTTTGAATATTTTCCCTAAGCTGCTGTGGAGTTTTTATGTTAATAAAGCGAAGGAAGATATAGAATAATCTGAAGCCTCCGGTCCTGACATAGAATCTCCAAACATCCAACCATTGACCGTAAAAAGCTGTGCGGACCACTAGTATAGCTGAACGCTGGACCTCCCCAAGCAGCCATCGTAGGGCAATTGGACACAGTTTGAAAGGGATATCCCCAGAGTGTTATGCATCCATGGAAAGGTTAAAAATCAGTTGCAATAGGATGAAACTTGGAGGGACTGTACAGGTCACAGAGTTGGGGACAGATTAGGAGGTGCACATCTTCATGAGCTAGGATCAGGCATGCAAGTAGAATGTGAACCCTGTGAAGCCCATTCTTAAGAACAGGATGTTAATTAGGTTATATTGATTAAAGACTGCAGAGAGCTAAGCAGAAAGGGAAATATCAGTCACTATTGTATTGGGATCTGAATACAGTCTTATAACCTTGGAGAAGGATATAGCTCTTGATATTCCATAGACATCTTTGTCGGTGATCTTCTCTAGGGATGGTAGGTGTGTGATTTTTAGTCATTAGCCTGATATTTGGTATCCAAGTAAGTTTTTTTCAGGGTTGGGCTTTATTTGACAGGTTTTGTAGAGAGTTTGCATGTTTCCTTAGGTGAGGGAAATACTGAAGAAGTTGAAGAGCGGTTAGAGGGTGTTGACTTAGATGGCCTTCACCAATAATGCAGAGAGGAGGCTATTTTCCTATGATGTGGGTTTCAGAGCGAAGAGGAGTCCTAATAGATCATCAGTCAAGATGGGGTTGGAGAGTTTTTCCTTGTTCTGTCCTACCATGGCATTATTGGAGAAGAGATAGCCGGCCTAGTGTTGATTATCTTTTCTTTGAAGTAATTGGTGAAAGCATCACGTCTCCACCCATACGCCTCAGTGATTGAGGTAAGTATGGGCCAAACTATGTCTATGGGTGACTTTGGGATCACCTGTTAGACTTCTGAGGTCTCACGGCTGTGTCATCAGAGTTAGGAAGAGGTGCAGCTTACTCTGTCTGAAGAGGTTTTTCTCAGACAGGGGTCATCCACAGAAAAGATCCAATCACACTTGAGTTGACAACACAAGAGCGGCTCATCATCCCTATTGTAGGTGAAGGGCTTGGGATCTCATTAAGTCTGGCCTCAATAGCTCTTTAGGAGAACAGAAGGTCTAATTTTAGAAAATATCCTCAAAGGATCTAAAACCACATAAAGACACATGGAGAATGTGTCAGTTGCCACACACTGAAAAAATGTGATTTAAGGACTGTATGAACAGTCCTTGTAAAGCCCTTCTGTGTTGTTGTTTCACGGAGCGCTGTGCATACTAATTTAAAGGACGAGTTAAAAGGTTAGAAACTGTTTGTCATGGTAAACTATATAATAAACTGAAGTTGTTGTGCACTACTAGTAGTAGATGGGGATTAGGAGCTGCTTGTATTGGCTCATAGCTGGGACCGGCGAGTACCATCAGACGTTCCAGAGCCCAAATACCATGCTGCTGTGTACTGCAATGGGGCAACGATGGTGTCCCCATACTGTATCAGCCCACATATTAATTAACCATTTAGTCAGGAATACTCAAAGATGTGTACCATAGCTTGTTAATGAAGGAAACGTGCCAAAGGCTACTCTGAGCCTCTGAAAGAGCCCTTAATATTTTCAGGGCAGCAACCCTTCCTTTCCTTCAACGAGGGCACGGGTCTACAAGTCCAGCCCTGGCAGGTAGTAAGTAGTTCATGAAGCCTGTCAGATAACAGAACCTCCACGTTGATAGGGAAATTTTGCAAGCAACCACTTCATAAATTAATGTCTCCAAGGGGTGGCCCTAAACAAGGCTGGCATCAACTGCTTCACTACTCTAAAAATGCAATTTGCATTTCCACCCCTGAATTCTGGGGGGAAGCTTTTATAGATGTGATTTGTTTTCCTCAGATTTGGGGCCCTACTGTGCCTACGTTGATGGGCCCATCGTTTCTGCAATCCTTCTTTTTTAGGTCAAAATCAGCCCCGCTAATCGTTTGTTTAGGGCCAGTGGTTGCAAGGGATTCGCCGTCTATGTTTCGCATGGACATTCAACAACAGAGCTGATGGGCGCCCTGGACACTGGCCCCATCAGGGTGGTGGGGTGCATGACCCTGCCTCTCTCCGGCCCAGTTAGGACCCCCCAGGCCTACACAGGTGGTCCAGTATATCTAGATACTGCGCCTGATTAAACACACCCCTGTGCCTTGGGAAATGTGGGTGTTAAAGCAAAAAAAAAGGAGAGATCGGATATGTTTAAAATAAATCCTATTTTGGTTCATTAGACGTCTTCTTCAGATAATTGAGAAACATTTAACTGGAACATCCTTGGCAAAGCCAGTAGATCTGCCTCGCATTTTGATTCCTGACTAAAGCTGTAAAACAAATGTTTGCCCACAGTAAAATAAACATGCGTTTGTATACAATGTATCTATGAGGTACGAAATGTATCTTTTATTGATTCAGTGAACTTCTGAGAAATAAACGAGTTCCTTGTGCATTGCAATAAAGTGCTTTAGCCCTCTAAAGGAAAAGGGTTTTCAGACAATTGCAGGTTTTTTTTTTGTACAAACGTTCTAATGGTGTGCCTAGTAAGATGTAGGCACCTACCCTATATTGGTCTATTTATCAAAGAAAGTTACGAACTATACGTTGATTAAAATCAATATACAGTTTCAAAAGCAAATAGAAGCTAGTTAGAACATAGATGCCCAGTACTATATGGCTTAAAACTTCAGGTCCTTGTTTTCCCTCAGTATCCCCACTGCAAACAAGTACCTGCTCAAAGAGGACCCACTGTCGATTGATGTGGCACTCTTCAAGGCCCTTAAAGCTTTGTTATGGCATCTAAGGACTAGCCTGATACACAGGGGTCGGATCCACTTTGCTTTTGGAGTTAAATAAGCCTTGCAGAAGAAGAGCACAAGATCTATTGACCTCAGAGCCTCTTGAGACCGAACCTCCAGAATTATTGTTGTATGTGCCGGAACCATGGGAAAATAGTGTTCTAATCTAGAGTCGAAAGTTCCTTCACGGCGTTTCTATAAGATGCAAGTTCCTCAGTTGACTAGAACCTCACCCAGTATAGCAGAGGTCGTAACCTGGCGATGCAACCCACCCTTTTAAGGGATATATAAAAAATATGGTGATCAGGGGAGTATTCCTATGGCGATGCAGCGGAGACCAAACAAACCTATTCTCACTTAGGGTCAGGATCTCACAGTTGGCATGACCCCACGTTTTGGCACCATAAAGTGCTGCAGGCTTTACTTAAGTTTATACACTTCCATGGCAGCGAGTATAGCTCTTGCGAATGATGCCCAATGTCTTTTGTGAATAGCCACTGCTTGATGCTGGAGGACGGCCCTCAGCTTTTGGATATGCGGTGCCCACAAAAGCTTGCTATCCAGCATAATTCCCAAATATTCAGAGCTGGAGACACGTTACAGGTTCTCCTTGTCCAGATATATGTTGCCGCTAAAGGACTTTATTATTATTATTATTATTAAAAGGCTCTTCTATAGCGCATGGCCACTCGGGAGCATCCCAGCGCTTAAGACTGACCAGACAGAGATGGAGTAAAAATGCAGATCTGTATTATCTAGTTTTTGGGAACAGAAGAGTTTTTAACTTTTTCCGGAAGACAAGGAGGTTAGGCTCTTGGCGAAGAGGTGGAGGAAGAGCATTCCACAACCCAGCCGCATTGTGCGAGAACAGACGACCTCCTGTGCGGGCTCTGCTGATCCTAGGAGCTATCAGCAGGTTTTGTTGGTTCGAGCGAAGATTCCTGGTAGGTTTGTATGGTCTGATCATGTCATCTAGAATGGGGGGCCACTCCCATAGAGTGTTTTATGGACCGTGCAGAGTGTCTTAAAATGGATTCGCTTCTTTATGGGGAGCCAGTGCAAGGTACAGAGTGCGGGCCTGGCTGATGTACGATGGCTAGTGCCCGTGAGTAGCCGTGCTGCGGAATTCTGGACAACCTGAAGTTGCCTGATAACCGACACGGGGGCTCCAAGATAGAGCGCATTTCCATAATCCAACCTGGATAAAACAAGGGACTGGACTATGGTTTTCTTTGCTGTTTCGGGTCGCTGAGGAAGGATTTTCCGAATTGTTTTCAGCAGTCCGAAGCAGGTGGCCACTGTCTTCCTTGCCTGGGTCTTAAATGACAACTCTGCGTCCAACCAAAACCCGAGACTCTTTATCTCGGTCTTTGGAGTGGGTCTTGGGCCCATACAGGAGGGCCAATGTATCACGTTGTTAAATATGGCTCGTTTTCCTAGAAGCATCAGCTCCGTTTTTCCTCCATTCAATTTCAGGTGGGACAAGTCCATCCAGTTTGCTACTGCCTCCAGGCAACGGCAAAGCCTGGAGGGGGGGGATTCCACCTGATTGAGAGAGACAACTAGCTGGGTGTCGTCAGCATAGCTTACCAGTTGGATCCCAAAGGGAGCTACTACTTCCGCCAGGGGCGCCATATAAACATTAAACAGTGTGGGGCTGAGGGAGGAACCCTGTGGCACCCCACACTGTAATGGCATTGATGGGGAGCAGCTATTTTCTGAAAAGACCTTAAAGAATCTGTCGTCAAGAAAGGACTCCAGCCACATAAGTGCCCTGCCTTTGACGCCCAGCTTTCTGAGACGAGACAGGAGGACACGGTGGTTCACCGTGTCGAAGGCGGCACTGAGGTCCAGGAGGATAATGGCCGCGCTGCCACCTGCGTCCAGAATCCTCCTGGAATCCTCTACCACCCTCAACAGTGCCGTCTCCATTCCCTGTCCTCTCCGAAACCCATTTTGGGTTGGATGGAGCAGGTTATGGGTCTCCAGAAAGGATGCTAATTGTTTATTTACCCATTTCTCGGCAAGTTTACTAATACCAGGGAGCAGGGAAATGGGACGATAATTGGAAAAGTCCTGGGGGTCGAGATGAGGCTTTTTTAACAGGGACCTAACCATGGCCAGTTTCCAGTTTTGGGGTACCCTTCCTGATTCAAGTGAGGTGTTGACTAGATGGATGATGTATGTTCTGATATTAGGCAGGGCTAACTTTAGAATATTCATAGGGGCAGGGTCTAGCGGAGACCCGCTTTTTACAGAGTTGAAAAGCGAGGGTAAAAGTTCAGTACTGAGGGGGGAAAAGAAAGAGAGGCAAGGCAGAATAATATCAGTATCATCTGACAAAGGAAGGATAGGTTCTTCCAAAGATAGAGGAGGGAGGGACAGGAGGATCTTTTGAATTTTTTCAGCAAAAAAATTCGCCAGATTGTTGCAGTGAGCGTCAGCCTCCTCCGTACAGAGTGGTGATGATGACGGGTCGGGGGCTTTTAACAGAGATTTAGCTATCTTAAACATCTCTCTTGGGGCATTGGCTGAGATCTCTATTTTTTCTGCGTAAAAGATGGATTTGGCCACGTTAAGAGCAGATTTATATTTTTTTAGAGAGAGTCTATATTTGGTTTTTTCTCTTCCTCAAAATGTTTTCGCCACTGTCTCTCCAACCGTTTACATTCTTGTTTTAGGGACCTTAGCTCAGAAGTAAACCAAGGTTGTTTAGTGGAGCCTTTCTTTTTGGAGATGTTTATTTTTGGAAGCACCTTATCCAATGATGATTCAATCCATTGGTTAAAGTCCAGATTAGCCCTGTCAATGTCCTGATTGGCCTGGGGTTCGCTTGTGTTCAGTGCCTCTACCCATTCATTCATTTCTAATTTCGTCCACCGCCCACTACTGGGCAGTTCTGCTGGACCGGGAATGGGCGTATTCCATATGAAGGGAATGACCATATGATCTGTCCAAGGGATAGGGTATGGCTCGGCTGATGTTAGGTCCACAATGTTTGAAAATATGGGGTCTAGAAGGTTCCCTTTAGAGTGGGTGGGATGTGAGACTATCAGATTCAGTTCACATGCCGCAAGATCTTTGGTTAATTCTGTGGCGATAGTATCTGAGGGATTATTGAAATGAAGATTCAAGTCTCCTAGTACTATGAAATTTGAGACCCTGCTAGCCAACTCTATAGTTGATTCGATAATTCCTTCCGGAAATTGTCCAATAGCGCCAGGTGGACGGTAAATTAAATTAAAAGTCCAGAAAATGACACTTCTGGGGATAAAGTGATAGCAAATTGTGCACTTTCACACTCAGGGATGGAGCTGTCGATCTTATGGGTTCTAACTACTATATAATTCGTTTTTTATGTATTTATTTCTAATCCCTTGGAAGAACAGAAATCATGAGTCTTTTAATTCACCTTATTTATATGTTATGTTTTGGAATTCACTCATTAATATTTACCCTTCATATACAATATTCATCATACAATGAAGAACTCTCATACACCGTTGAGACAGTTAAGTGCTGACCTGCTCAACACCCTGGCAGACCGGAATCTGTTACTTTTTATGGCTTAATTTATGAATCACTAAAAGCCGCTCTGCAAACAGAGCTGGCCATTTTTTTGTCAATTCTAAGACATGGGAGAGTCAGACTTTCCGTTAAACTAGGTATGAGCAGAGATATACATGATATCTCTTTCTCATTCGAGAGTAGCCTTTCTAAGGCTGGGGTCTTGTACCTCTGGGGATGGCAGCTATTCAGTACATTTCCTTCTTTTGCTAGTTGCACAGCCTCTTCTGTGACCCTGGAAGTTTCTACCACTGAAAGGATCTACCTAAATTACGTTAATAATTGATGAAGAGACCAAAATCGAGTTTCCCTTGTTCCACTATGAAAATGCATCTATATTGATGAGAATCTGAGTAGGTGAAAAAGTTCCAAGGTCAAAGGGGATGTGAAAGCTTCCCCTTTAGAAAATTTACCTCACCTCCCACCCCACAAATGGCGTGCCTGAGAACCTCTTGCCCTGGAAGTCAAAAGGGGATCTGGGCCTTTGAGAAATGTCTGAATATTATGTTACATTAGGTAATTGCCTGGCATATTAGACCACCCAGTAGCTGCTTCCAAGCTCTGTAGGAAAACAGAAGGAAGAAGGAGGGGGCTTGAAAACCCTGAGGGCGAACCATCTTCACTCTATACTGACTTCATAGCTGGCGCGCGTCACTAACAGAATTGTCTCTTGTCCACATAAGTAGTAAGTGTAAATGGTTACTAACATAATGGGACACGTTTTGTACTTGCATTCATTTGAAATCAAAAAGCCATTCTGACAGAAGTGCTGTATATCTTCAGGGTGCTCAGAAGGACAAAGAGTCCGACAACGACACCAAAATAAAAGTGCTCCCCCATTACTGAATTAGGTATATGAATAAGTGACCCATGTTTCCCAAGTGAGAACATTTCGAACTTGTAAAGACATGCTGTATAAGCCTTTTGCAAGGTATGGAAGACTGCATAGATTTGAGCTTGCTGCAGGCAGTGCTTGTTTTGATACCAGGGAAATCAACAGTAAAAACCGGCCCCACAGACCATGATTTAGGCCCACTAACAGTCAAAATAAGCATTTGCAATGCAATCAGTCTCGCCTTTGGGACCTTATGGTATTTAGCTATGCAGCACATTTGCCGGGGTGCTGAAGCATCTACTATTCTTTAACATGGAGAGAAAATAAGCACAAAACTGTGTGACACGCTAGGTATGGAAACACATGGAGAGAAATATTGTCTTTCAGCAGGCAAGAAGGGTGTGCACAGCCTCAGGCGGTAGAGGAAGGAACCGGGGGTCAGAGAAGGCCAAGGGAGGATGTTTGCATACAGTGTGTGCTTGTATTTCCTGTGAACTGGCGGTGCTTTGACTGTGTATACAGGGTTCGTCAGTGTACAGCACAATTCTCTACCCCTGTGTACAGGGGGAGGCTCTAAGTGCACGTGCTCCGAGAGTCCGTATCTATGTGCACTGTAAGAGCCGCTTTGTACAAGTTTGATTTGAGTACCTCTGTGCACAGTGAGTGAATGCACCCAGTATGTGCCTGCATTTATTTCTATGTACATCACGGGTCTGTGTTGCGCGTGTGCCCGTGGCTCTTATTTCTGCGTCTATGTATGCGTGCAGTGAGTGACTGCATCTTAAAGTGCAATGAATGTCTGTGTATTTTTTGGGAACAACCTGCACCTATGTGAACAGTGAACAGGGCTTGTACCTCTGGGTTCATGTGTGTGCTCTTCATTGTGTAAACTGATCGTCCTGTAAAGCCCACCTCTACTTCCATTTTCTCGAGTACCTCAAACGATTGTGAACATATGTGGCACTCCACCTGTGTATCATAAGCACCCTGCACCTCTGAGAAATGGAAGGGCAGGCACCTCCATGTAGGGGTGAGCATTGAGGGCGATGTCAATCAGTGTCAGTCAGTGGTTTCCATCAGTCAGTGTCAGTCAGTCATTGTCAGTCAGTCAGTGTCAGTCAGTGTCAGTCAGGCAGTCAGTGTCAGTCAGTCAGTGTCAGTCAGTCAGTGTCAGTCAGTCAGTGTCAGTCAGTGTAAATCAGTCAGTGTCAGTCAGTGTCAATCAGTAGTGTCAGTCAGTCAGTCAGTGTCAGTCAGTCAGTGTCAGTCAGTCAGTCAGTGTCAGTCAGTCAGTGTGTCAATCTGTGCCAGTCAGTCAGTCAGTGTCAGTCAGCGTCAGTCAGTCAATGTCAGTCAATCAGTGTCAGTCAGTCAGTGTCAGTCAGTCTGAGTCAGTCAGTCAATAAGTCAGAGTCAGTCTGTGTCAGTCAGTCAGTGTCACTCAGTCAATGTCAGTCAGTCAGTCAGTGTCAGTCAGTCAGTGTCAGTCAGTGTTAGTTGGTCAGTGTCAGTCAGTCAGTTTCAGTCAGTTTCAGTCAGTGTCATGTCAGTGTCAGTCAGTCAGTGTCAGTCAGTCAGTTTCAGTCAGTGTCAGTGTCAGTCAGTGTCAGTCAGTGTTAGTCAGTCAGTGTCAGTCAGTCAGTGTCAGTCATTTTGTAACACTAGAACAGGGTATAGGGTGAGACACTTAACTGCACTCAATCTAATGAATCTTGGTCACGTTATATCTGGGGGTGCCAAGAACCTGAAGCCATATACCCCTAGGCCTCCAAAATCAGTGCCAAAGCACTGTACACAATTCAAAGAAATGGTTCGCACACCATATAATGTACAATGAGTAATATCAGAGAGGTCAAAAAATATATCAGTAAGCCATTATGTGTTCTTTTCTTTCTTTATTTTCAATCTTCACAGAGTAGCCAACGCGTTTCGTCCGAAGGACTTCTTCAGGGCGAATTGATAAGATGTAGTTTAATGTTCTAGATTTTATCAGTTGGGAACAAATTTCTCCAGCTATTGTGATGGCACCCGTCTCCAGATGCTGGGATGGCGGCTATCCTTTTATTTTTGTGGTAGATTGATCGAGTTTTTTGAAAGATGAATATATATCAGTGTCAGTGTCAGTGTCAGTCAGTTTCAGTCACTGTCAGTCAGTCAGTGTTAGTCAGTTTCAGTCGGTGTCAGTCAGTCAGTGTCAGTCAGTTTCAGTCAGTGTCAGTCAGTCAGTGTCAGTCACTCAGTGTCAGTCACTCAGTGTCAGTCACTCAGTGTCAGTCAGTCAGTCAGTGTCAGTCAGTGTCAGTCAGTGAGTGTCAGTCGCTTAGTGTCAGTCAGTCAGTGTCAATCAGTGACAGTAAGTCAGTGTCAGTCAGTCAGTGTCAGTCAGTCAGTGTCAGTCAGTGTCAGTCAGTTTCAGTTAGTGTCAGTCAGTGTCAGTCAGTCAGTCAGTGTTAGTCAGTCAGTGTCAGTCAGTTTCAGTAAGTGTCAGTCAGTCAGTGTCAGTCAGTCAGTCAGTGTCAGTCAGTCAGTGTGTCAATCTGTGCCAGTCAGTCAGTCAGTGTCAGTCAGCATCAGTCAGTCAATGTCAGTCAATCAGTGTCAGTCAGTCAGTGTCAGTCAGTCTGAGTCAGTCAGTCAATAAGTCAGAGTCAGTCTGTGTCAGTCAGTCAGTGTCACTCAGTCAATGTCAGTCAGTCAGTCAGTCAGTGTTAGTCAGTGTTAGTTGGTCAGTGTCAGTCAGTCAGTTTCAGTCAGTTTCAGTCAGTGTCATGTCAGGGTCAGTCAGTCAGTGTCAGTCAGTCAGTTTCAGTCAGTGTCAGTGTCAGTCAGTGTTAGTCAGTCAGTGTCAGTCAGTCAGTGTCAGTCACTCAGTGTCAGTCAGTCAGTTTCAGTCAGTGTCAGTCAGTCAGTGTCAGTCAGTTTCAGTCAGTGTCAGTCAGTCAGTTTCAGTTAGTGTCAGTCAGTCAGTGTCAGTCAGTCAGTGTCAGTCAGTCAGAGTCAGTCAGTCAGTAAGTCAGTCATTCAGTGTAAGTCATTCAGTGTCAATCAGTAGTTTCAGTCAGTCAGTCAGTGTCAATCAGTAGTGTCAGTCAGTCAGTCAGTGTCAGTCAGTCAGTGTCAGTCAGTCAGTGTCAGTCAGTTTCAGTTACTGTCAGTCAGTCAGTGTTAGTCAGTTTCAGTCAGTGTCAGTCAGTCAGTGTCAGTCACTCAGTGTTAGTCAGTCAGTGTTAATCAGTTTCAGTCAGTGTCAGTCACTCAGTGTCAGTCAGTTTCAGTCAGTGTCAGTCAGTGTCAGTCAGTGTCAGTCAGTCAGTGTCAGTCGCTTAGTGTCAGTCAGTCAGTGTCAATCAGTGACAGTCAGTCAGTGTCAGTCAGTCAGTAAGTCAGTCATTCAGTGTAAGTCATTCAGTGTCAATCAGTAGTTTCAGTCAGTCAGTCAGTGTCAGTCAGTCAGTGTCAGTCAGTCAGTGTCAGTCAGTTTCAGTTACTGTCAGTCAGTCAGTGTTAGTCAGTTTCAGTCAGTGTCAGTCAGTCAGTGTCAGTCACTCAGTGTTAGTCAGTCAGTGTTAATCAGTTTCAGTCAGTGTCAGTCACTCAGTGTCAGTCAGTTTCAGTCAGTGTCAGTCAGTGTCAGTCAGTCAGTGTCAGTCGCTTAGTGTCAGTCAGTCAGTGTCAATCAGTGACAGTCAGTCAGTGTCAGTCAGTCAGTGTCAGTCAGTCAGTGTCAGTCAGTGTCAGTCAGTGTCGGTCAGTTTCAGTTAGTTTCAGTCAGTGTCAGTCAGTCAGTCAGTGTCAGTCAGTCAGTGTCAGTCAGTTTCAGTAAGTGTCAGTCAGTCAGTGTCAGTCAGTCAGTCAGTGTCAGTCAGTCAGGGTGTCAATCTGTGCCAGTCAGTCAGTCAGTGTCAGTCAGCGTCAGTCAGTCAATGTCAGTCAATCAGTGTCAGTCAGTCAGTGTCAGTCCGTCTGAGTCAGTCAGTCAATAAGTCAGAGTCAGTCTGTGTCAGTCAGTCAGTGTCACTCAGTCAATGTCAGTCAGTCAGTCAGTGTCAGTCAGTCAGTGTTAGTCAGTGTTAGTTGGTCAGTGTCAGTCAGTCAGTTTCAGTCAGTTTCAGTCAGTGTCATGTCAGTGTCAGTCAGTCAGTGTCAGTCAGTCAGTTTCAGTCAGTGTCAGTGTCAGTCAGTGTTAGTCAGTCAGTGTCAGTCACTCAGTGTCAGTCAGTCAGTTTCAGTCAGTGTCAGTCAGTCAGTGTCAGTCAGTTTCAGTCAGTGTCAGTCAGTCAGTTTCAGTTAGTGTCAGTCAGTCAGTGTCAGTCAGTCAGTGTCAGTCAGTCAGTCAGTAAGTCAGTCATTCAGTGTAAGTCATTCAGTGTCAATCAGTAGTGTCAGTCAGTGTCAGTCAGTCAGTGTCAGTCAGTCAGTGTCAGTCAGTTTCAGTTACTGTCAGTCAGTGAGTGTTAGTCAGTTTCAGTCAGTGTCAGTCAGTCAGTGTCAGTCAGTCAGTCAGTGTCAGTCACTCAGTGTTAGTCAGTCAGTGTTAATCAGTTTCAGTCAGTGTCAGTCAGTCAGTGTCAGTCAGTTTCAGTCAGTGTCAGTCAGTCAGTCAGTGTCAGTCAGTCAGTGTCAGTCAGTCAGTGTCAGTCACTCAGTGTCAGTCAGTCAGTCAGTGTCAGTCAGTGTCAGTCAGTGAGTGTCAGTCGCTTAGTGTCAGTCAGTCAGTGTCAATCAGTGACAGTAAGTCAGTGTCAGTCAGTCAGTGTCAGTCAGTCATTGTCAGTCAGTGTCAGTCAGTTTCAGTTAGTGTCAGTCAGTGTCAGTCAGTCAGTCAGTGTTAGTCAGTCAGTGTCAGTCAGTTTCAGTAAGTGTCAGTCAGTCAGTGTCAGTCAGTCAGTCAGTGTCAGTCAGTCAGTGTGTCAATCTGTGCCAGTCAGTCAGTGTCAGTCAGTCTGAGTCAGTCAGTCAATAAGTCAGAGTCAGTCTGTGTCAGTCAGTCAGTGTCACTCAGTCAATGTCACTCAGTCAGTCAGTCAGTGTTAGTCAGTGTTAGTTGGTCAGTGTCAGTCAGTCAGTTTCAGTCAGTTTCAGTCAGTGTCATGTCAGTGTCAGTCAGTCAGTGTCAGTCAGTCAGTTTCAGTCAGTGTCAGTGTCAGTCAGTGTTAGTCAGTCAGTGTCAGTCAGTCAGTGTCAGTCCCTCAGTGTCAGTCAGTCAGTTTCAGTCAGTGTCAGTCAGTCAGTGTCAGTCAGTTTCAGTCAGTGTCAGTCAGTCAGTTCAGTTAGTGTCAGTCAGTCAGTGTCAGTCAGTCAGAGTCAGTCAGTCAGTAAGTCAGTCATTCAGTGTAAGTCATTCAGTGTCAATCAGTAGTTTCAGTCAGTCAGTCAGTGTCAATCAGTAGTGTCAGTCAGTCAGTCAGTGTCAGTCAGTCAGTGTCAGTCAGTCAGTGTCAGTCAGTTTCAGTTACTGTCAGTCAGTCAGTGTTAGTCAGTTTCAGTCAGTGTCAGTCAGTCAGTGTCAGTCACTCAGTGTTAGTCAGTCAGTGTTAATCAGTTTCAGTCAGTGTCAGTCAGTCAGTGTCAGTCAGTTTCAGTCAGTGTCAGTCAGTCAGTCAGTGTCAGTCAGTCAGTGTCAGTCACTCAGTGTCAGTCAGTCAGTCAGTGTCAGTCAGTGTCAGTCAGTCAGTGTCAGTCGCTTAGTGTCAGTCAGTCAGTGTCAATCAGTGACAGTCAGTCAGTGTCAGTCAGTCAGTGTCAGTCAGTCAGTGTCAGTCAGTGTCAGTCAGTTTCAGTTAGTGTCCGTCAGTGTCAGTCAGTCAGTCAGTCAGTGTCAGTCAGTCAGTGTCAGTCAGTTTCAGTACGTGTCAGTCAGTCAGTGTCAGTCAGTCAGTCAGTGTCAGTCTGTCAGGGTGTCAACCTGTGCCAGTCAGTCAGTCAGTGTCAGTCAGCGTCAGTCAGTCAATGTCAGTCAATCAGTGTCAGTCAGTCAGTGTCAGTCCGTCTGAGTCAGTCAATCAATAAGTCAGAGTCAGTCTGTGTCAGTCAGTCAGTGTCACTCAGTCAATGTCAGTCAGTCAGTCAGTGTCAGTCAGTCAGTGTTAGTCAGTGTTAGTTGGTCAGTGTCAGTCAGTCAGTTTCAGTCAGTGTCATGTCAGTGTCAGTCAGTGTCAGTCAGTCAGTTTCAGTCAGTGTCAGTGTCAGTCAGTGTTAGTCAGTCAGTGTCAGTCACTCAGTGTCAGTCAGTCAGTTTCAGTCAGTGTCAGTCAGTCAGTGTCAGTCAGTTTCAGTCAGTGTCAGTCAGTCAGTTTCAGTTAGTGTCAGTCAGTCAGTGTCAGTCAGTCAGTGTCAGTCAGTCAGAGTCAGTCAGTCAGTAAGTCAGTCATTCAGTGTAAGTCAGTCAGTGTCAATCAGTAGTGTCAGTCAGTCAGTCAGTGTCAGTCAGTCAGTGTTAGTCAGTCAGTGTCAGTCAGTTTCAGTTACTGTCAGTCAGTGAGTGTTAGTCAGTTTCAGTCAGTGTCAGTCAGTCAGTGTCAGTCAGTCAGTCAGTGTCAGTCACTCAGTGTTAGTCAGTCAGTGTTAATCAGTTTCAGTCAGTGTCAGTCAGTCAGTGTCAGTCAGTTTCAGTTAGTGTCAGTCAGTCAGTGTCAGTCAGTCAGTGTCAGTCAGTCAGAGTCAGTCAGTCAGTAAGTCAGTCATTCAGTGTAAGTCATTCAGTGTCAATCAGTAGTGTCAGTCAGTCAGTCAGTGTCAGTCAGTCAGTGTCAGTCAGTTTAAGTTACTGTCAGTCAGTGAGTGTTAGTCAGTTTCAGTCAGTGTCAGTCAGTCAGTGTCAGTCAGTCAGTCAGTGTCAGTCACTCAGTGTTAGTCAGTCAGTGTTAATCAGTTTCAGTCAGTGTCAGTCAGTCAGTGTCAGTCAGTTTCAGTCAGTGTCAGTCAGTCAGTCAGTGTCAGTCAGTCAGTGTCAGTCACTCAGTGTCAGTCACTCAGTGTCAGTCAGTCAGTCAGTGTCAGTCAGTGTCAGTCAGTGAGTGTCAGTCGCTTAGTGTCAGTCAGTCAGTGTCAATCAGTGACAGTAAGTCAGTGTCAGTCAGTCAGTGTCAGTCAGTCAGTGTCAGTCAGTGTCAGTCAGTTTCAGTTAGTGTCAGTCAGTGTCAGTCAGTCAGTCAGTGTTAGTCAGTCAGTGTCAGTCAGTTTCAGTAAGTGTCAGTCAGTCAGTGTCAGTCAGTCAGTCAGTGTCAGTCAGTCAGTGTGTCAATCTGTGCCAGTCAGTCAGTCAGTGTCAGTCAGCATCAGTCAGTCAATGTCAGTCAATCAGTGTCAGTCAGTCAGTGTCAGTCAGTCTGAGTCAGTCAGTCAATAAGTCAGAGTCAGTCTGTGTCAGTCAGTCAGTGTCACTCAGTCAATGTCAGTCAGTCAGTCAGTCAGTGTTAGTCAGTGTTAGTTGGTCAGTGTCAGTCAGTCAGTTTCAGTCAGTTTCAGTCAGTGTCATGTCAGGGTCAGTCAGTCAGTGTCAGTCAGTCAGTTTCAGTCAGTGTCAGTGTCAGTCAGTGTTAGTCAGTCAGTGTCAGTCAGTCAGTGTCAGTCACTCAGTGTCAGTCACTCAGTTTCAGTCAGTGTCAGTCAGTCAGTGTCAGTCAGTTTCAGTCAGTGTCAGTCAGTCAGTTTCAGTTAGTGTCAGTCAGTCAGTGTCAGTCAGTCAGTGTCAGTCAGTCAGAGTCAGTCAGTCAGTAAGTCAGTCATTCAGTGTAAGTCATTCAGTGTCAATCAGTAGTTTCAGTCAGTCAGTGTCAGTCAGTCAGAGTCAGTCAGTCAGTGTCAGTCAGTCAGTGTCAGTCAGTTTCAGTCAGTGTCAGTCAGTCAGTCAGTGTCAGTCAGTCAGTGTCAGTCACTCAGTGTCAGTCAGTCAGTCAGTGTCAGTCAGTGTCAGTCAGTCAGTGTCAGTCGCTTAGTGTCAGTCAGTCAGTGTCAATCAGTGACAGTCAGTCAGTGTCAGTCAGTCAGTGTCAGTCAGTCAGTGTCAGTCAGTGTCAGTCAGTTTCAGTTAGTGTCAGTCAGTGTCAGTCAGTCAGTCAGTCAGTGTCAGTCAGTCAGTGTCAGTCAGTTTCAGTACGTGTCAGTCAGTCAGTGTCAGTCAGTCAGTCAGTGTCAGTCTGTCAGGGTGTCAACCTGTGCCAGTCAGTCAGTCAGTGTCAGTCAGCGTCAGTCAGTCAATGTCAGTCAATCAGTGTCAGTCAGTCAGTGTCAGTCCGTCTGAGTCAGTCAATCAATAAGTCAGAGTCAGTCTGTGTCAGTCAGTCAGTGTCACTCAGTCAATGTCAGTCAGTCAGTCAGTGTCAGTCAGTCAGTGTTAGTCAGTGTTAGTTGGTCAGTGTCAGTCAGTCAGTTTCAGTCAGTGTCATGTCAGTGTCAGTCAGTGTCAGTCAGTCAGTTTCAGTCAGTGTCAGTGTCAGTCAGTGTTAGTCAGTCAGTGTCAGTCACTCAGTGTCAGTCAGTCAGTTTCAGTCAGTGTCAGTCAGTCAGTGTCAGTCAGTTTCAGTCAGTGTCAGTCAGTCAGTTTCAGTTAGTGTCAGTCAGTCAGTGTCAGTCAGTCAGTGTCAGTCAGTCAGAGTCAGTCAGTCAGTAAGTCAGTCATTCAGTGTAAGTCAGTCAGTGTCAATCAGTAGTGTCAGTCAGTCAGTCAGTGTCAGTCAGTCAGTGTTAGTCAGTCAGTGTCAGTCAGTTTCAGTTACTGTCAGTCAGTGAGTGTTAGTCAGTTTCAGTCAGTGTCAGTCAGTCAGTGTCAGTCAGTCAGTCAGTGTCAGTCACTCAGTGTTAGTCAGTCAGTGTTAATCAGTTTCAGTCAGTGTCAGTCAGTCAGTGTCAGTCAGTTTCAGTTAGTGTCAGTCAGTCAGTGTCAGTCAGTCAGTGTCAGTCAGTCAGAGTCAGTCAGTCAGTAAGTCAGTCATTCAGTGTAAGTCATTCAGTGTCAATCAGTAGTGTCAGTCAGTCAGTCAGTGTCAGTCAGTCAATGTCAGTCAGTTTAAGTTACTGTCAGTCAGTGAGTGTTAGTCAGTTTCAGTCAGTGTCAGTCAGTCAGTGTCAGTCAGTCAGTCAGTGTCAGTCACTCAGTGTTAGTCAGTCAGTGTTAATCAGTTTCAGTCAGTGTCAGTCAGTCAGTGTCAGTCAGTTTCAGTCAGTGTCAGTCAGTGTCAGTGTCAGTCAGTCAGTCAGTGTCAGTCAGTCAGTGTCAGTCAGTCAGTGTCAGTCACTCAGTGTCAGTCAGTCAGTCAGTGTCAGTCAGTGTCAGTCAGTGAGTGTCAGTCGCTTAGTGTCAGTCAGTCAGTGTCAATCAGTGACAGTAAGTCAGTGTCAGTCAGTCAGTGTCAGTCAGTCAGTGTCAGTCAGTGTCAGTCAGTTTCAGTTAGTGTCAGTCAGTGTCAGTCAGTCAGTCAGTGTTAGTCAGTCAGTGTCAGTCAGTTTCAGTAAGTGTCAGTCAGTCAGTGTCAGTCAGTCAGTCAGTGTCAGTCAGTCAGTGTGTCAATCTGTGCCAGTCAGTCAGTCAGTGTCAGTCAGCATCAGTCAGTCAATGTCAGTCAATCAGTGTCAGTCAGTCAGTGTCAGTCAGTCTGAGTCAGTCAGTCAATAAGTCAGAGTCAGTCTGTGTCAGTCAGTCAGTGTCACTCAGTCAATGTCAGTCAGTCAGTCAGTCAGTGTTAGTCAGTGTTAGTTGGTCAGTGTCAGTCAGTCAGTTTCAGTCAGTTTCAGTCAGTGTCATGTCAGGGTCAGTCAGTCAGTGTCAGTCAGTCAGTTTCAGTCAGTGTCAGTGTCAGTCAGTGTTAGTCAGTCAGTGTCAGTCAGTCAGTGTCAGTCACTCAGTGTCAGTCACTCAGTTTCAGTCAGTGTCAGTCAGTCAGTGTCAGTCAGTTTCAGTCAGTGTCAGTCAGTCAGTTTCAGTTAGTGTCAGTCAGTCAGTGTCAGTCAGTCAGAGTCAGTCAGTCAGTAAGTCAGTCATTCAGTGTAAGTCATTCAGTGTCAATCAGTAGTTTCAGTCAGTCAGTCAGTGTCAATCAGTAGTGTCAGTCAGTCAGTCAGTGTCAGTCAGTCAGTGTCAGTCAGTTTCAGTTACTGTCAGTCAGTCAGTGTTAGTCAGTTTCAGTCAGTGTCAGTCAGTCAGTGTCAGTCACTCAGTGTTAGTCAGTCAGTGTTAATCAGTTTCAGTCAGTGTCAGTCAGTCAGTGTCAGTCAGTTTCAGTCAGTGTCAGTCAGTCAGTCAGTGTCAGTCAGTCAGTGTCAGTCAGTCAGTGTCAGTCACTCAGTGTCAGTCACTCAGTCAGTCAGTGTCAGTCAGAGTCAGTCAGTCAGTGTCAGTCGCTTAGTGTCAGTCAGTCAGTGTCAATCAGTGACAGTCAGTCAGTGTCAGTCAGTCAGTGTCAGTCAGTCAGTGTCAGTCAGTGTCAGTCAGTTTCAGTTAGTGTCAGTCAGTGTCAGTCAGTCAGTCAGTGTCAGTCAGTCAGTGTCAGTCAGTTTCAGTACGTGTCAGTCAGTCAGTGTCAGTCAGTCAGTCAGTGTCAGTCAGTCAGGGTGTCAATCTGTGCCAGTCAGTCAGTCAGTGTCAGTCAGCGTCAGTCAGTCAATGTCAGTCAATCAGTGTCAGTCAGTCAGTGTCAGTCCGTCTGAGTCAGTCAATCAATAAGTCAGAGTCAGTCTGTGTCAGTCAGTCAGTGTCACTCAGTCAATGTCAGTCAGTCAGTCAGTGTCAGTCAGTCAGTGTTAGTCAGTGTTAGTTGGTCAGTGTCAGTCAGTCAGTTTCAGTCAGTTTCAGTCAGTGTCATGTCAGTGTCAGTCAGTCAGTGTCAGTCAGTCAGTTTCAGTCAGTGTCAGTGTCAGTGTCAGTCAGTGTTAGTCAGTCAGTGTCAGTCACTCAGTGTCAGTCAGTCAGTTTCAGTCAGTGTCAGTCAGTCAGTGTCAGTCAGTTTCAGTCAGTGTCAGTCAGTCAGTTTCAGTTAGTGTCAGTCAGTCAGTCAGTGTCAGTCAGTCAGTGTCAGCCAGTCAGAGTCAGTCAGTCAGTAAGTCAGTCATTCAGTGTAAGTCATTCAGTGTCAATCAGTAGTGTCAGTCAGTCAGTCAGTGTCAGTCAGTCAGTGTCAGTCAGTCAGTGTCAGTCAGTTTCAGTTACTGTCAGTCAGTGAGTGTTAGTCAGTTTCAGTCAGTGTCAGTCAGTCAGTGTCAGTCAGTCAGTCAGTGTCAGTCACTCAGTGTTAGTCAGTCAGTGTTAATCAGTTTCAGTCAGTGTCAGTCAGTCAGTGTCAGTCAGTTTCAGTCAGTGTCAGTCAGTCAGTCAGTGTCAGTCAGTCAGTGTCAGTCACTCAGTGTCAGTCACTCAGTGTCAGTCAGTCAGTCAGTGTCAGTCAGTGTCAGTCAGTCAGTGTCAGTCGCTTAGTGTCAGTCAGTCAGTGTCAATCAGTGACAGTCAGTCAGTGTCAGTCAGTCAGTGTCAGTCAGTCAGTGTCAGTCAGTGTCAGTCAGTTTCAGTTAGTGTCAGTCAGTGTCAGTCAGTCAGTCAGTGTCAGTCAGTCAGTGTCAGTCAGTTTCAGTAAGTGTCAGTCAGTTTCGGTCAGTGTCAGTCAGTCAGTTAGTGTCAATCAGTCAGTCAGTGTCAGTCAGTCAGTGTCAGTCAGTCAGTGTCAGTCAGTGCTGACAGAGTGTTAATGACTTGTCCAGGGTGTCCCTCCCCCCTCCCACAGACACACTGGCGTGTCTGTGATGGATGTCCACCCCCAGCTGAGGCAACGTCCGGCCCCCACCGCCTCCATGGGGGGAGGAGGGAAAACCATCCATGAGTGCGGGGAGGAGGGCAGCAGGCCAGCCCCGGCTGCCTTCTACTC
The DNA here is from genome assembly GCF_964263255.1 of Lissotriton vulgaris. Lineage (NCBI taxonomy): Eukaryota > Metazoa > Chordata > Amphibia > Caudata > Salamandridae > Lissotriton > Lissotriton vulgaris. The sequence continues at coordinate 279,510,078 of NC_141693.1, forward strand.
CTCCACACTAACAGAAGCGCCCCCACACACCCCACCTCAGGGTCTGCCTCTATGAGATCCTGTGTGCTCCAGAGGGTGGGGGAGACCCCCGGGAGAGACAAGGGCACGGCAGGGTGGGGCGGGGGCCTGCAGGGACTGCATACCAAACAAACTAGGAAAGGGCTCCGACGGGGTGCACTGTGATCCCAGCCCAGCCAGCGGCGTCACTAGGGGGGTGCGGGGGTGCGGCCCGCACCAGGTGTCACCATCCCACTGGGGTGACACCAAGGCGGTTAGCAGCAGTGTGTGCTGTAAACAGTGTGCAGACTAGCTTGCAGTCAAAATAGTAAACGACGTTGCAACCGCAACGTACGTGCAAGTTCAGTCAGTTGTCTCGCAGCCACTTGCAACCTTACTTTCCAGCTCAGGAGGACTGAAGACTGAAGTAGGTGCCTGTGCGCAGAGCGCACTGTCTCCTCCTACGCCACGTCAGCGCACCTCTTAGGCCCGCCGCCCGCTTACAGGCGGATTGCGGATGATGTCATCCCATTCATCCCTGATTCTGAATCCGCATGCGCAGCTTTGGGCCCTAAGTGCGCGTGATTGGCCTGCACTGCAGCAGGAGGATCAGAGGCGGCAAGTCTTGACTTGACCGCCAGTTAAGTTGGGGTCCGCTATATTTTAATTTTATTCCCCGGCCACCGTGACCGATGTAGTTTCCCCCCCACTCACCCCTCCCTCCCCCCGTCTAACAGCAGGACAGGTGAGTCAGTGAGTTTCTCCGTCCGGACTGGCAGGGGGGGGAGGGGATGGGGGGAGGGCACGCACCAATAATAACACAGTCACAGGCTGCTCTTCTTTTTTCTTTTTACTTTGTGAGTGACGCAGAGGATAGTTTTTGCGGCCTTGCAGGGTTCATCATGAGTGCCAAAGGGATGCCCTGCTGATTTGCCTTTGAGTTCTCCACGCTGTTATTATACTTTCTTTTTGCCCACTGCCTGTAATGGGTTGTAGTTCTTTACTTCTTGCTGGAAATCAATGTATTTTTCTGACATTTAATTCCAAAGTGCAGCATCGGGAATAAAAGTAAAAAAATATAAAAAAGAAATAACTAAATAAAGTAAGACAGACTAGTGGTAGCAAACTGGCTAGATAGATTTTATTCACACCCAAATACATTTAGCGCCACTTTTACAGAGTTTGCCAGTGAAGCACTATTTTTGTTGTCTTGGCATTGTTTTCCCTGGGCTTGGAACTAGTGCACCAATCTTGGAGGTACTGCAGAGTGAGGATTCAAAAACAAAATTTGCAGTGCTGCTCTGCATGTACAGATGTCTTTTTTACCATAGATACTGCTTACGTTTTGTAAGGATATAAGCAATGGCCATTGAAATGGGCCATTCAGGGCCCCGAGTCATGTTCTTAACTTTTCAGGCAAAAGTACTAATTTCTGAACACTGAGTGTAAAAGCGTTAAAGTAGCCAGGTTGTTCCTGCTTACATTTCACATGGTTTGCAACATTTTGCATTCCCTTTGATTGTTTGCTTTTTCCAGGATGCTGTCACTTTTGTTTTGTAGGCCACATATTGCTCTTCTTGCCTAGTGCGTAATTGAGTCGCATCCAGGTGTTTGTAGCGCAGTGGCAACAATTGGGTTGTAGTTGAAGGCAGTCTGAGTTTTTCTCAGTGGGGCACTGCAGTATGGTGTTCAGTGGGGGAGAGGATGTGGCACTATGGGCAGAGGAGCTGCTGAATTTGAAACTGGGGAACCAAGTTCAGCCAGCCTTAATAACCAGTGCCTCCTCCATGCCCTCCAGCAATTTTCGGTAACAACAAAAATGTCATGATGACTGGTGATTAATGTTCTTCTTAGAGAGAGATCGGAATTTTGTCTAATGGAAGATTTGACTCATGGAAAGGTAGCTCAGAGGGTTAATGTACCTGCTGCAAAGAACATGTACCATGCAGATCACAAAGTACACATAATCATGTAAATAGGCCAGTGGGTGGTGGGCTACTGTTTTTGTCAGAGCGATCCTTTTGTTACTTGCAGTTTATAAGTTAAAATCCTAACATAGAAAATTGAGCTATGTCATCTACTCCGCAGCAACACAAGTCACATTTTTTCTTAACTTTGATACGTTTGAGCTACAAACAATTTATTAGTTGAAATGGTCACATCATCTTGCATTATGAGGCAAATATGGTAGAGCCATTATTATTTAGAAAACTTTTGCAAACTAGGATATTTAGCCATTCATGTTTTAACTGCTGTTGTGGAAAAGGGAGAAGTACTGAATGATGACAGAAACTCCACGGCTCAGAGAGAAATGGCTTGTGCTTCCACATTTTATCATATTTGGGGACATTCTGCTATTAGAAGCATATCCCACGGCCACTTTCTGAATACATTTTACTGTCAATAACTCATTATAACCTTAAATCAATTATCAATCTAATATGTGTTGAAAAAAGCTTTGTTTTTGACCTTTCTGTCTCCCAAATTTTCATGGGAGGGGAGAAGTGTAACCCCCTCAAACTCCCCCTAGTAGTGGTTGCTCACTACGTTTGCTCGCTACACACCATGTGGGGGTGGTCTCACTTTTACTTTGTTCTCTCTCTGATTCAATACCTGTGTCTATTTTCGGTGCTCTCTGAAAGAATGTCTATGGGTACATAGGATTGGGCGGGTAACCTGATGTTCTTTAAAGTCACCATCTACTATTTGCTGTGCTTTGAAAGTTGATACAATTTTAATGTGTAATGAAAAATGTGCTGTAAGATTCACTATCATGGGACCTGCCACTGGCAGCCATCTGTAAATTGAAATGTGAAGACGACACAAGTGGTGAATCTGTGGCGCTATCATTTTTCAGACCATTTACTTCTGTCACTTCCGTCACAGTACAGGAAGGGGGCAGGGACTATATTTGGCTGTCCTTTATTGGGCATTTATGTGCTATTGAACTGAGACCTTTATTTGGAATAGCTTGTAGGAGCAGATCCCCCCCGATGTCCAAGCCTGGGTGGGAGGCTCAACTACGGTGTCATTGTCACACGACGCCACCATGGTGAAGAGCTGCCTGGCAGAAACGCATCCACCAGTAAATCCTGGTTAAACCACCAGGTTGGCCATGAAATGAGGGGGAAGCCGTCTCCTCGGGGCTAGCAGGGCTGCCCCCTCCTCAAGAGCAATGATTATAGACTTCGCTATCCCCTCAAATTGGGGTGTGACAAATTAAATTTACAAACGTTACTAAGGATTCTGCATGGTCCCGTTATTTGCCAACTGTGCCCACTGGCAGACTCGGAGCAGAGGAGCTCCATGCGATAAGTCGTGAGGGGGTGACACCATGAGTTACCCGCACCGGGTGACACCAACCCTAGTGACGCCACTGAGCCCAGCCCAATGTTTGTTTCAAGGACGTCTGAGCCGGTGCCAGCAGGATCCCGGCCCAGGGCTGGGGCACCCCGCCCAGAGTGCAGGTGGCCTTGAAACAACCACCGGCTGCGGCCAGGGTGGTCACCTTTCTAGATTTGGTATGGTTTCAAAGCCTACAGAGGCCCGTACGTGATGCTGAATAGGATATTAAACAAAATGGGAAATATTCATTTGTATCAGACTTTTCTATCTCTGTTCATCAGTCCGGGATCGCGAGCGTGGTCGCAGAACACATGGTGCATTGCTTTTTTATTTATATCTGCAATTTCAAGTATGGAAAGGTAAGGGTTAAAAATACCGGCTTTATGTGATGGGGGGTATCTTTCTACTGGCAGGGACATTAAAACACAGGCGGTGTAGGGAGAAAGTCAGCCTGATGCCAACTCTAGGTGCGACTAGTGCACTGTGTACACACTCGCAGCGTGGGGGTATCATGCCTGAGTGTGCAGAGGGGAGAGACTCAAGTGCTCAAGCTGCGGCCCGCGCTCACAATGAAAAAGAAGGAGTGTGTCCCAGCTAAGGAAGGAGACAGTATCACGCCGCCAGTGAGAGTTCCAATCCCGCTATGCGGGGTTAAAAGGAGACAGGGTGGCAACAAGGAGGGATTGACATGCCTTCGGTGCAATCATTGCAATGCCTTTGGCATAATTGGTGACGCCAAACAACACGCACGAATCAAACCTGAAGGCGGAGCTGGGACACGGCTTCTGGAATCGTATCAATTCCAAGAAGCCTCGTATGATGAGAGCAGTGCAGGCGCTGCTTACGTCAGGTCGAGCCCTAAAAATGACCCACAGACTGATCTGTCATTCCACCTGGTCTGGCACCACCTGATTATTACCCTGTAGGCCAGTTTGACCTTGGAAGGACATTTGTAGTTGGGATGGTTGCACAGAGGCAGATGGTGCATGAAGATATGAATATTAAGCAATGGACACAAATAGTGCAGGTAAAAGGAGGAAAGGCCGAGTGTGTGACAGGTGTGAGTGGCATTGCAGCTGGTGCTCGTCTTTGATGACACAGAGGAACAAAAAACAATGGAATAGAGTGTCCACAGTAATTAACAGTAGTTACAATTTTTGGCTGTCTGACTGACTCACCCTAAATGATGTATGGATGTTCAGATATTACACTCAAGTTCAATTTGCAATAAAGGCTCAAGCTCGGTCACTCTGATAGGCCCAACGAGGTGCAACACATCTGTATGTAGGGGGGTCTACTTCAGACTGATGGTAGTCTATCATTTTGAGCTGGTTTGCTCTATTGGATGCAGGCCCAATACTGGTTGTCTCTAATTGCATATTTAAAGTAAAAAGCGATGGAATGGAGTGCACCCAGACTATTTTCCCGTGAGTCAGATTCATTTACAGATGTTATTACATCTTTGCTGTCACTTCAGAGTGACGTTAAGAAAGGCAGCGCCTGATGGCGGCTTGATGATAAATGCTAAGGTGTATAACTCAGGGAGGGGTCAAGCCCCATGCCGACGTTGCCTTTCTGAGTTCCAGCCAAACAGAACTCTAAATCGTGCCCTTAAGATCCGCATCCACAACATGAATCAGTGTCACTCAATATGGAGTGTTAATATTCCTGAAACTTACAAGTGCGGAAGAAATGATCCAGTCAAGCAGGCTGACATGTATCGGACTCTTCCCCATGGGTCAGTATTTTCGAACTACACGAATGTCCGAAATCCACCCACTTTTACCGTTCAACAGGAGCGACAGGTTGGTCAAAGTTTAAATGATTTATTAAACTGGAATTTATTTCTCGTTTGTACTTGTTTTCTCATTCCGGGTTTTTTTTTTTTTTTTTTTTAAGTATGCATTTACAGCTGTTGTTGATGAATTTGAACTGAAATTGATGCAGAGTACAGTTGTCCATCTAACGACTGTTTCTGGTGAGTACTGGGGGCAAGAAGGGCAGTCGGTCAGGCAGACTCCGGCGGCTCAAAAGTCAGGCAGAGGGAGGCCTGGCGCGCGGGGGGAGGACCGCCTCGTGCGTCTCATTTTATCGTGTTCTGGAGCTGGCGGGCCGCCCGCAGCTGCTCGCGGTGGCGCGTGAGCTGTCGCCTCACCTCACCGGCAGGCTCCTCACCTCGCAGGCTCCCCCTCAAGGACGCCGGCGAGGAGCAGGCAGGCGGGGGGTGACAGCTTCCTCCGCTCCCGGCGGAGCAGCCGTTCTGCAGACGGCATGCAGCCTGGCAGCTTTCACAGGCCCCCCTCCGCCACCACCTCCTGCCACCCCCGGTTGACAGTTGCACATTCAGGGAGGCGTCAGTCTGTTCTGCGCGCGTGCCGTGGGGGTGGGAGCTCTTCCCGGCAGACTTGTGGAGGTATTGTGGACTCCGGCTGTCCCCAGCGGGCTTCTGGCGGGGGCTGTTTTCTTCCTCCGAGTTCTATGGAACCTGCGGGTAATTCTCACACCTGCGGCTGTTCGAGCTGTTGTTGATGCCAGGAAAATAGAAGCGCCTCAGAACGTGAGATTTTCCACTGGGAATCTGGGTCACCCCTCTTCCCTACTTAATCTAAACTTATTTTCTCTCCAACGACCCTCTTCTGTTCCTAGCCGAACCTCCCATTCTACCAAACTATTTCCTTGCACCTTATATACCCTACTCTTTTGCAATTTACCTTTCCTTTTCCATATACCGCCACTTCTCCTGACATATCACCAGATGTCGAGCGGGGACACAGGGTTATTATTAATATCAACCTGCCCGATCGTGAGTTCACCGGATGTAGATTTGCACCCGTGTCTTCCCCTTATTTTTCATGCTCTGATTCCGCCTGCTGAAAACGTGACTGGAATCATCACAGGCATGCGACACAGGACCTGCTAATTCTAGGCCCTGCATGTTGGTCCGAATTTTTTACGCCCAGTTGCGGATTTGTGAAGCATAAGGGAAGGAACAGCAACTTCAGATTGTACTCCTTAAACCACCACTCCTTTATTTACTCTACACAATCTCTTATGTTTCTGGAATTTCTACTTTGAACTGCTGAGAGCTGGGAACACTACAAGTAAGGAAGGTGTAGACCAGTGGATAGGGGTGTCACCCCACCCTGGAAAGAATCATCAGAGTTGAGCACATTAATCCTTGAACCCCCAGATGAAGGAGCTTTGCAAGCCAGAAAGGAGAAGGGGTAATAAAGATTTTTCTCTTTCCAAGGCAGAGGCAGAATCATCGTTCTCAAGTCTGTTGTGGACTGTACCCCAATAAACTGTCCGTATTAAGTTGGTATTAGGTGAGAGTTTGAATGGTTTGTCAAAATGCATACTCTTGTAGCCGGTTGCACGCCTCCTGGTGAGCCTTAGATAAAGAAGAAAAGATCAACCAGCCGTTTAGATAAAGAAAGACCTGAAGTCGAGTAGAATGGACTACACTTCCCATAGCTGCCTAAACATTGGAGAGCACTCTTGGAAAAGTTTTCAGGCCAAAAGTAAGTATTTGAAATGTCTGCCTTGAACAAAGAACCGTAGATACTACTGCTTGATGTACTGGAATATGGAGATAAGCATCAAAGAGATCCAAGAATGCAATTACATCTCCTATGTTTATTAATGGCCGGATTGTTTGTAGTGGCATCATCTTGAATGTTACATGAGATTGGCAACTGTTCATTCACTGTCTTCAGGTACAGAACTGGCCTGTAATCCACTGATAGTCTTTGCACTAGAAACAGAATGGAGTCGAAACCTTTTCCTGTTTGGCTTCGAGATCAAATTTCTCCACTTCTCTTAGAAATACAAAATATGGCCTCCCACAGAATAATGGCAGGTCTCTGAGGTATAGTCATGGTTTTGCAGGAGGCTGGTTTTTAACTGCTTCTTCAGATGATTGTGCCTGAGTTTTCTTTGACAAAGGACTCCCCAGCCACTTCCCCTCCATCGAATCAATCAATCAATCAATCAATCATAACACCTGTATAGCGCGCTACTCACCCGGGAGGGTCTCAAGGCGCTTGGGGGAGGGGGACTGCTATTGCTCGAACAGCCAGGTCTTGAGTTGTCTCCTGAAGGCGAGATGGTCCTGGGTCAGCCGAAGATGGATGGGGAGAGAGTTCCATGTCTTGGCCGCCAGGTAGGAGAAGGATCTGCCACCAGCGGTGGCTCTTCGGATGCGTGGTACAGCGGCGAGGGCGAGGCTTGTTGATCGTAGATGGCGGGTGGGCGTGTAGAAGGTCAGGCGGTCATTGAGGTACATGGGGTCCAGGTCGTGGAGAGATTTGTGTGCATGGGTGAGGAGTCTGAACGTGATCCTCTTGCTGACGGTGAGCCAGTGCAGATCCTTCAGGTGGCCGGAGATGTGGCTGCGTCGGGGGATGTTCAGGATGAGTCGGATGGAGGCGTTCTGGATGCGTTGGAGTCTTTTCTGTAGCTTGGCTGTGGTTCCGGCGTAGAGGGCGTTTTCGTAATCCAGTCGGCTTGTGACGAGTGCTTGGGTGACCGTCTTCCTGGTTTCGGTCGGGATCCATCGGAAGATCTTGCGGAGCATGCGTAGGGTGTTGAAGCATGGTGAGGAGACAGCGTTGACTTATCTGGTCATTGAGAGGGAGGAGTCCAGGATGAAGCCCGTGATCTGTTGGCTTGGGGGTGGCGCCCAGGGCGGGGGGCCACCAGGAGTCGTCCCAGGCGGAGGGCGATGGTCCCAGGATGAGGACTTCCGTCTTGTCTGAGTTCAGTTTCAGGCGGCTGTTCTTCATCCATTCGGCGACGTCTTTCATCCCTTCGTGTAGGTCCGTTCTGGCGGTGGCGGGGACTCTGGTGAGGGAGAGGATCAGTTGGGTGTCGTCGGCGTAGGAGATGATGTTGAGGTTGTGCTGGCGTGCGATGGCTGCAAGAGGTTTCATGTAGATGTTGAAGAGGGTGGGGCTGAGTGATGATCCTTGCAGGACGCCGCAAGGAGCTGACTTGCTGCGGGACGCCGAAAGAGCTGACTTGCTGCCTTTGTCTGGAAAGCTGGGCCAAATGCTATATGCAACAACAAGGATTTTTATATCCCCAATAAGTAAGGAAATGGGCCTATACCTGCCACACAGGAGGGGGGTCCTTCCCGCGTTTGGGGAGAACTGCTATCACCAACCTGCTAGATATGGAGCCCAGTGAGCCCGTCTGCTCAGATTCCTGAAAAGTCGGCATGGAGTGAGTGTAACCTCCCCACACGCCCATTTGTAAAACTCCACGTAGAAGCCGCCCTCCGCAGGGGGACTTATGTAAGCATGGGTGGAAAATCCGTTACGCTCGCGGATTTTGTGGATTTTTGGGAAATTCGCAATCCGCGAGATTTGCGAATTTCCCGCAAAATCTGCAAATTCGCACGCAGCGGATTTTTTTTGCGGCTCGCGTCGTTGGTGATACAATTTTTGCGGCGCGCGGCGTTTATCATCGTTTGCCGAGTTGTTTTTCTCGATATTTTGCGAGTGCTGCGCCATTTTGGATCTTGCTGTGTGATCCCGCGGGAATTTGGCGAGCGCGATTACGTCATCGCGGCTTGCCAACTTGCACAGCGAGACTTTGTCAACGCGAGTACGGCGAGATCACGTCTCGCGGTACTTCGCAATTGCGAGATTTGAGATGCGGCGAGCAGCAACAATCTCGCAGAAGCGAAAATATCAAATATTCAATTCTGCACAAGAAATCCACCAGCAAGCAGCATAAACCTTCTTGAAATGATGATTTTTATCTGAATAACTCCTTAGGTTGACATTTGCCTGCACTTTTTTAGCGAGGAGTCCATTTTGGGGAGGGGGGAGGGGGGTGGGATGAAGGAAGTGCCCCACAGTCTTCAACTTCCTGTTCCTGTCCAGCAGGCTCCTCCCAGTGCTTTGTCCATCTCCTGGTCACTTTTCATTTGGATCTGGAGCTGGAAGGATTACTTTTTGTGGATGCTGCTGGATATTTGGATTTGAGGCCTTTTTGACTTTCTTTGGATCATTGTTGGATTAGAAATTTTACAAGTAAGTTTGTTTGGGGCATTACAGTTGCTGCAACTAAAATTTTGGAATTTTCGATTTTTTGGCTGTTTTTGGGCCTTTTGCCCAGGGGTACTCAGTGGTGGGTGGACTGAGTCTTTCTGTGGGTTGTCTTGAACTTAAACATCATGGAGGGCATGGATGGATTGGGATTGTGCTGATTTTTCAGTGATTTTCGTTTTTTGGGCCTGTACTTGTGGCCTTTTCACCAGGGGTATTTGAGTCTAGCATGGGCCTAGTCTTTCTGTGGGCTGTCTTGAACTTAAACATCATGGAGGGCATGGATGGATTGGGATTGTGCTGATTTTTCGGTGATTTTCGTTTTTTGGGCCTGTACTTGTGGCCTTTTCCCCAGGGCAGGGTATTTGAGTCTAGCATGGGCCTAGTCTTTCTGTGGGCTGTCTTGAACTTAAACATCATGGAGGCCATGGATGGAATGGGATTGTGCTGATTTTGCAGTGTTTTTTCGATTTTTGGCGGTGTTCATGGGGAGGGACAGGCCATGTGGCTGGTGGCCATTTTGAGTGCTGCTACAGGCACTGGCCATGTGCTGGGAGAGGCAAGTGGCCATTTTGAATGCAGGCTTTGTTGTTAGGCCTGCAACCATTTTGCCTACTTTTCAACCTTTATGCCCAGGCCAGGGTAGTGAGTCTTGCATGGGCCTAGTCTTTCTGTGGGTTGTCTTGAATTTAAACATCATGGAGGGCATGGATGGATTGGGATTGTGCTGATTTTTCAGTGATTTTCGTTTTTTGGGCCTGTACTTGTGGCCTTTTCACCAGGGGTATTTGAGTCTAGCATGGGCCTAGTCTTTCTGTGGGCTGTCTTGAACTTAAACATCATAGAGGGCATGGATGGATTGGGATTGTGCTGATTTTTCAGTGATTTTCGTTTTTTGGGCCTGTACTTGTGGCCTTTTCACCAGGGGTATTTGAGTCTAGCATGGGCCTAGTCTTTCTGTGGGCTGTCTTGAACTTAAACATCATGGAGGCCATGGATGGAATGGGATTGTGCTGATTTTGCAGTGTTTTTCGATTTTTGGGGGTGTTCATGGGGAGGGACAGGCCATGTGGCTGGTGGCCATTTTGAGTGCTGCTACAGGCACTGGCCATGTGCTGGGAGAGGCAAGTGGCCATTTTGAATGCAGGCTTTGTTGTTAGGCCTGCAACCATTTTGCCTACTTTTCAACCTTTATGCCCAGGCCAGGGTAGTGAGTCTTGCATGGGCCTAGTCTTTCTGTGGGTTGTCTTGAATTTAAACATCATGGAGGGCATGGATGGATTGGGATTGTGCTGATTTTTCAGTGATTTTCGTTTTTTGGGCCTGTACTTGTGGCCTTTTCACCAGGGCAGGGTATTTGAGTCTAGCATGGGCCTAGTCTTTCTGTGGGCTGTCTTGAACTTAAACATCATGGAGGCCATGGATGGAATGGGATTGTGCTGATTTTGCAGTGTTTTTCGATTTTTGGGGGTGTTCATGGGGAGGGACAGGCCATGTGGCTGGTGGCCATTTTGAGTGCTGCTACAGGCACTGGCCATGTGCTGGGAGAGGCAAGTGGCCATTTTGAATGCAGGCTTTGTTGTTAGGCCTGCAACCATTTTGCCTACTTTTCAACCTTTATGCCCAGGCCAGGGTAGTGAGTCTTGCATGGGCCTAGTCTTTCTGTGGGTTGTCTTGAATTTAAACATCATGGAGGGCATGGATGGATTGGGATTGTGCTGATTTTTCAGTGATTTTCGTTTTTTGGGCCTGTACTTGTGGCCTTTTCACCAGGGGTATTTGAGTCTAGCATGGGCCTAGTCTTTCTGTGGGCTGTCTTGAACTTAAACATCATGGAGGGCATGGATGGATTGGGATTGTGCTGATTTTTCAGTGTTTTTCGATTTTTGGGGGTGTTCATGGGGAGGGACAGGCCATGTGGCTGGTGGCCATTTTGAGTGCTGCTACAGGCACTGGCCATGTGCTGGGAGAGGCAAGTGGCCATTTTGAATGCAGGCTTTGTTGTTAGGCCTGCAACCATTTTGCCTACTTTTCAACCTTTATGCCCAGGCCAGGGTAGTGAGTCTTGCATGGGCCTAGTCTTTCTGTGGGTTGTCTTGAATTTAAACATCATGGAGGGCATGGATGGATTGGGATTGTGCTGATTTTCCAGTGATTTTCGTTTTCTGGGCCTGTACTTGTGGCCTTTTCACCAGGGGTATTTGAGTCTAGCATGGGCCTAGTCTTTCTGTGGGCTGTCTTGAACTTAAACATCATGGAGGGCATGGATGGATTGGGATTGTGCTGATTTTTCAGTGTTTTTCGATTTTTGGGGGTGTTCATGGGGAGGGACAGGCCATGTGGCTGGTGGCCATTTTGAGTGCTGCTACAGGCACTGGCCATGTGCTGGGAGAGGCAAGTGGCCATTTTGAATGCAGGCTTTGTTGTTAGGCCTGCAACCATTTTGCCTACTTTTCAACCTTTATGCCCAGACCAGGGTAGTGAGTCTTGCATGGGCCTAGTCTTTCTGTGGGTTGTCTTGAATTTAAACATCATGGAGGGCATGGATGGATTGGGATTGTGCTGATTTTTCAGTGATTTTTGTTTTTTGGGCCTGTACTTGTGGCCTTTTCACCAGGGGTATTTGAGTCTAGCATGGGCCTAGTCTTTCTGTGGGCTGTCTTGAACTTAAACATCATGGAGGGCATGGATGGATTGGGATTGTGCTGATTTTTCAGTGATTTTCGTTTTTTGGGCCTGTACTTGTGGCCTTTTCACAGGGGTATTTGAGTCTAGCATGGGCCTAGTCTTTCTGTGGGCTGTCTTGAACTTAAACATAATGGAGGCCATGGATGGAATGGGATTGTGCTGATTTTGCAGTGTTTTTTGATTTTTGGGGGTGTTCATGGGGAGGGACAGGCCATGTGGCTGGTGGCCATTTTGAGTGCTGCTACAGGCACTGGCCATGTGCTGGGAGAGGCAAGTGGCCATTTTGAATGCAGGCTTTGTTGTTAGCCCTGCAACCATTTTGCCTACTTCTCAACCTTTATGCCCAGGCCAGGGTAGTGAGTCTTGCATGGGCCTAGTCTTTCTGTGGGTTGTCTTGAATTTAAACATCATGGAGGGCATGGATGGATTGGGATTGTGCTGATTTTTCAGTGATTTTCGTTTTTTGGGCCTGTACTTGTGGCCTTTTCACCAGGGCAGGGTATTTGAGTCTAGCATGGGCCTAGTCTTTCTGTGGGCTGTCTTGAACTTAAACATCATGGAGGCCATGGATGGAATGGGATTGTGCTGATTTTGCAGTGTTTTTCGATTTTTGGGGGTGTTCATGGGGAGGGACAGGCCATGTGGCTGGTGGCCATTTTGAGTGCTGCTACAGGCACTGGCCATGTGCTGGGAGAGGCAAGTGGCCATTTTGAATGCAGGCTTTGTTGTTAGGCCTGCAACCATTTTGCCTACTTTTCAACCTTTATGCCCAGGCCAGGGTAGTGAGTCTTGCATGGGCCTAGTCTTTCTGTGGGTTGTCTTGAATTTAAACATCATGGAGGGCATGGATGGATTGGGATTGTGCTGATTTTTCAGTGATTTTCGTTTTTTGGGCCTGTACTTGTGGCCTTTTCACCAGGGGTATTTGAGTCTAGCATGGGCCTAGTCTTTCTGTGGGCTGTCTTGAACTTAAACATCATGGAGGGCATGGATGGATTGGGATTGTGCTGATTTTTCAGTGTTTTTCGATTTTTGGGGGTGTTCATGGGGAGGGACAGGCCATGTGGCTGGTGGCCATTTTGAGTGCTGCTACAGGCACTGGCCATGTGCTGGGAGAGGCAAGTGGCCATTTTGAATGCAGGCTTTGTTGTTAGGCCTGCAACCATTTTGCCTACTTTTCAACCTTTATGCCCAGGCCAGGGTAGTGAGTCTTGCATGGGCCTAGTCTTTCTGTGAGTTGTCTTGAATTTAAACATCATGGAGGGCATGGATGGATTGGGATTGTGCTGATTTTCCAGTGATTTTCGTTTTTTGGGCCTGTACTTGTGGCCTTTTCACCAGGGCAGGGTATTTGAGTCTAGCATGGGCCTAGTCTTTCTGTGGGCTGTCTTGAACTTAAACATCATGGAGGCCATGGATGGAATGGGATTGTGCTGATTTTGCAGTGTTTTTCGATTTTTGGGGGTGTTCATGGGGAGGGACAGGCCATGTGGCTGGTGGCCATTTTGAGTGCTGCTACAGGCACTGGCCATGTGCTGGGAGAGGCAAGTGGCCATTTTGAATGCAGGCTTTGTTGTTAGGCCTGCAACCATTTTGCCTACTTTTCAACCTTTATGCCCAGGCCAGGGTAGTGAGTCTTGCATGGGCCTAGTCTTTCTGTGGGTTGTCTTGAATTTAAACATCATGGAGGGCATGGATGGATTGGGATTGTGCTGATTTTTCAGTGATTTTCGTTTTTTGGGCCTGTACTTGTGGCCTTTTCACCAGGGGTATTTGAGTCTAGCATGGGCCTAGTCTTTCTGTGGGCTGTCTTGAACTTAAACATCATGGAGGGCATGGATGGATTGGGATTGTGCTGATTTTTCAGTGTTTTTCGATTTTTGGGGGTGTTCATGGGGAGGGACAGGCCATGTGGCTGGTGGCCATTTTGAGTGCTGCTACAGGCACTGGCCATGTGCTGGGAGAGGCAAGTGGCCATTTTGAATGCAGGCTTTGTTGTTAGGCCTGCAACCATTTTGACTACTTTTCAACCTTTATGCCCAGGCCAGGGTAGTGAGTCTTGCATGGGCCTAGTCTTTCTGTGGGTTGTCTTGAATTTAAACATCATGGAGGGCATGGATGGATTGGGATTGTGCTGATTTTTCAGTGATTTTTTGTTTTTTGGGCCTGTACTTGTGGCCTTTTCACCAGGGGTATTTGAGTATAGCATGGGCCTAGTCTTTCTGTGGGCTGTCTTGAACTTAAACATCATGGAGGGCATGGATCGATTGGGATTGTGCTGATTTTTCAGTGTTTTTCGATTTTTGGGGGTGTTCATGGGGAGGGACAGGCCATGTGGCTGGTGGCCATTTTGAGTGCTGCTACAGGCACTGGCCATGTGCTGGGAGAGGCAAGTGGCCATTTTGAATGCAGGCTTTGTTGTTAGGCCTGCAACCATTTTGCCTACTTTTCAACCTTTATGCCCAGGCCAGGGTAGTGAGTCTTGCATGGGCCTAGTCTTTCTGTGGGTTGTCTTGAATTTAAACATCATGGAGGGCATGGATGGATTGGGATTGTGCTGATTTTTCAGTGATTTTCGTTTTTTGGGCCTGTACTTGTGGCCTTTTCACCAGGGGTATTTGAGTCTAGCATGGGCCTAGTCTTTCTGTGGGCTGTCTTGAACTTAAACATCATGGAGGGCATGGATGGATTGGGATTGTGCTGATTTTTCAGTGATTTTCGTTTTTTGGGCCTGTACTTGTGGCCTTTTCACTAGGGCAGGGTATTTGAGTCTAGCATGGGCCTAGTCTTTCTGTGGGCTGTCTTGAACTTAAACATCATGGAGGCCATGGATGGAATGGGATTGTGCTGATTTTGCAGTGTTTTTCGATTTTTGGGGGTGTTCATGGGGAGGGACAGGCCATGTGGCTGGTGGCCATTTTGAGTGCTGCTACAGGCACTGGCCATGTGCTGGGAGAGGCAAGTGGCCATTTTGAATGCAGGCTTTGTTGTTAGGCCTGCAACCATTTTGCCTACTTTTCAACCTTTATGCCCAGGCCAGGGTAGTGAGTCTTGCATGGGCCTAGTCTTTCTGTGGGTTGTCTTGAATTTAAACATCATGGAGGGCATGGATGGATTGGCATTGTGCTGATTTTTCAGTGATTTTCGTTTTTTGGGCCTGTACTTGTGGCCTTTTCACCAGGGGTATTTGAGTCTAGCATGGGCCTAGTCTTTCTGTGGGCTGTCTTGAACTTAAACATCATGGAGGGCATGGATGGATTGGGATTGTGCTGATTTTTCAGTGTTTTTCGATTTTTGGGGGTGTTCATGGGGAGGGACAGGCCATGTGGCTGGTGGCCATTTTGAGTGCTGCTACAGGCACTGGCCATGTGCTGGGAGAGGCAAGTGGCCATTTTGAACGCAGGCTTTGTTGTTAGGCCTGCAACCATTTTGCCTACTTTTCAACCTTTATGCCCAGGCCAGGGTAGTGAGTCTTGCATGGGCCTAGTCTTTCTGTGGGTTGTCTTGAATTTAAACATCATGGAGGGCATGGATGGATTGGGATTGTGCTGATTTTTCAGTGATTTTCGTTTTTTGGGCCTGTACTTGTGGCCTTTTCACCAGGGGTATTTGAGTCTAGCATGGGCCTAGTCTTTCTGTGGGCTGTCTTGAACTTAAACATCATGGAGGGCATGGATGGATTGGGATTGTGCTGATTTTTCAGTGTTTTTCGATTTTTGGGTGTGTTCATGGGGAGGGACAGGCCATGTGGCTGGTGGCCATTTTGAGTGCTGCTACAGGCACTGGCCATGTGCTGGGAGAGGCAAGTGGCCATTTTGAATGCAGGCTTTGTTGTTAGGCCTGCAACCATTTTGCCTACTTTTCAACCTTTATGCCCAGGCCAGGGTAGTGAGTCTTGCATGGGCCTAGTCTTTCTGTGGGTTGTCTTGAATTTAAACATCATGGAGGGCATGGATGGATTGGGGTTGTGCTGATTTTTCAGTGATTTTCGTTTTTTGGGCCTGTACTTGTGGCCTTTTCACCAGGGGTATTTGAGTCTAGCATGGGCCTAGTCTTTCTGTGGGCTGTCTTGAACTTAAACATCATGGAGGGCATGGATGGATTGGGATTGTGCTGATTTTTCAGTGATTTTCGTTTTTTGGGCCTGTACTTGTGGCCTTTTCACCAGGGGTATTTGAGTCTAGCATGGGCCTAGTCTTTCTGTGGGCTGTCTTGAACTTAAACATCATGGAGGCCATGGATGGAATGGGATTGTGCTGATTTTGCAGGGTTTTTCGATTTTTGGGGGTGTTCATGGGGAGGGACAGGCCATGTGGCTGGTGGCCATTTTGAGTGCTGCTACAGGCACTGGCCATGTGCTGGGAGAGGCAAGTGGCCATTTTGAATGCAGGCTTTGTTGTTAGGCCTGCAACCATTTTGCCTACTTTTCAACCTTTATGCCCAGGCCAGGGTAGTGAGTCTTGCATGGGCCTAGTCTTTCTGTGGGTTGTCTTGAATTTAAACATCATGGAGGGCATGGATGGATTGGGATTGTGCTGATTTTTCAGTGATTTTCGTTTTTTGGGCCTGTACTTGTGGCCTTTTCACCAGGGCAGGGTATTTGAGTCTAGCATGGGCCTAGTCTTTCTGTGGGCTGTCTTGAACTTAAACATCATGGAGGCCATGGATGGAATGGGATTGTGCTGATTTTGCAGTGTTTTTCGATTTTTGGGGGTGTTCATGGGGAGGGACAGGCCATGTGGCTGGTGGCCATTTTGAGTGCTGCTACAGGCACTGGCCATGTGCTGGGAGAGGCAAGTGGCCATTTTGAATGCAGGCTTTGTTGTTAGGCCTGCAACCATTTTGCCTACTTTTCAACCTTTATGCCCAGGCCAGGGTAGTGAGTCTTGCATGGGCCTAGTCTTTCTGTGGGTTGTCTTGAATTTAAACATCATGGAGGGCATGGATGGATTGGGATTGTGCTGATTTTTCAGTGATTTTCCTTTTTTGGGCCTGTACTTGTGGCCTTTTCACCAGGGGTATTTGAGTCTAGCATGGGCCTAGTCTTTCTGTGGGCTGTCTTGAACTTAAACATCATGGAGGGCATGGATGGATTGGGATTGTGCTTATTTTTCAGTTTTTTTTACGATTTTTGGGGGTGTTCATGGGGAGGGACAGGCCATGTGGCTGGTGGCCATTTTGAGTGCTGCTACAGGCACTGGCCATGTGCTGGGAGAGGCAAGTGGCCATTTTGAATGCAGGCTTTGTTGTTAGGCCTGCAACCATTTTGCCTACTTTTCAACCTTTATGCCCAGGCCAGGGTAGTGAGTCTTGCATGGGCCTAGTCTTTCTGTGGGTTGTCTTGAATTTAAACATCATGGAGGGCATGGATGGATTGGGATTGTGCTGATTTTTCAGTGATTTTCGTTTTTTGGGCCTGTACTTGTGGCCTTTTCACCAGGGGTATTTGAGTCTAGCATGGGCCTAGTCTTTCTGTGGGCTGTCTTGAACTTAAACATCATGGAGGGCATGGATGGATTGGGATTGTGCTGATTTTTCAGTGATTTTCGTTTTTTGGGCCTGTACTTGTGGCCTTTTCACCAGGGGTATTTGAGTCTAGCATGGGCCTAGTCTTTCTGTGGGCTGTCTTGAACTTAAACATCATGGAGGCCATGGATGGAATGGGATTGTGCTGATTTTGCAGTGTTTTTCGATTTTTGGGGGTGTTCATGGGGAGGGACAGGCCATGTGGCTGGTGGCCATTTTGAGTGCTGCTACAGGCACTGGCCATGTGCTGGGAGAGGCAAGTGGCCATTTTGAATGCAGGCTTTGTTGTTAGGCCTGCAACCATTTTGCCTACTTTTCAACCTTTATGCCCAGGCCAGGGTAGTGAGTCTTGCATGGGCCTAGTCTTTCTGTGGGTTGTCTTGAATTTAAACATCATGGAGGGCATGGATGGATTGGGATTGTGCTGATTTTTCAGTGATTTTCGTTTTTTGGGCCTGTACTTGTGGCCTTTTCACCAGGGCAGGGTATTTGAGTCTAGCATGGGCCTAGTCTTTCTGTGGGCTGTCTTGAACTTAAACATCATGGAGGCCATGGATGGAATGGGATTGTGCTGATTTTGCAGTGTTTTTCGATTTTTGGGGGTGTTCATGGGGAGGGACAGGCCATGTGGCTGGTGGCCATTTTGAGTGCTGCTACAGGCACTGGCCATGTGCTGGGAGAGGCAAGTGGCCATTTTGAATGCAGGCTTTGTTGTTAGGCCTGCAACCATTTTGCCTACTTTTCAACCTTTATGCCCAGGCCAGGGTAGTGAGTCTTGCATGGGCCTAGTCTTTCTGTGGGTTGTCTTGAATTTAAACATCATGGAGGGCATGGATGGGTTGGGATTGTGCTGATTTTTCAGTGATTTTCGTTTTTTGGGCCTGTACTTGTGGCCTTTTCACCAGGGGTATTTGAGTCTAGCATGGGCCTAGTCTTTCTGTGGGCTGTCTTGAACTTAAACATCATGGAGGGCATGGATGGATTGGGATTGTGCTGATTTTTCAGTGTTTTTCGATTTTTGGGGGTGTTCGTGGGGAGGGACAGGCCATGTGGCTGGTGGCCATTTTGAGTGCTGCTACAGGCACTGGCCATGTGCTGGGAGAGGCAAGTGGCCATTTTGAATGCAGGCTTTGTTGTTAGGCCTGCAACCATTTTGCCTACTTTTCAACCTTTATGCCCAGGCCAGGGTAGTGAGTCTTGCATGGGCCTAGTCTTTCTGTGGGTTGTCTTGAATTTAAACATCATGGAGGGCATGGATGGATTGGGATTGTGCTGATTTTTCAGTGATTTTCGTTTTTTGGGCCTGTACTTGTGGCCTTTTCACCAGGGGTATTTGAGTCTAGCATGGGCCTAGTCTTTCTGTGGGCTGTCTTGAACTTAAACATCATGGAGGGCATGGATGGATTGGGATTGTGCTGATTTTTCAGTGATTTTCGTTTTTTGGGCCTGTACTTGTGGCCTTTTCACCAGGGGTATTTGAGTCTAGCATGGGCCTAGTCTTTCTGTGGGCTGTCTTGAACTTAAACATCATGGAGGCCATGGATGGAATGGGATTGTGCTGATTTTGCAGTGTTTTTCGATTTTTGGGGGTGTTCATGGGGAGGGACAGGCCATGTGGCTGGTGGCCATTTTGAGTGCTGCTACAGGCACTGGCCATGTGCTGGGAGAGGCAAGTGGCCATTTTGAATGCAGGCTTTGTTGTTAGGCCTGCAACCATTTTGCCTACTTTTCAACCTTTATGCCCAGGCCAGGGTAGTGAGTCTTGCATGGGCCTAGTCTTTCTGTGGGTTGTCTTGAATGTAAACATCATGGAGGGCATTGATGGCTTGGGATTGTGCTGATTTTTCAGTGATTTTCGTTTTTTGGGCCTGTACTTGTGGCCTTTTCACCAGGGGTATTTGAGTCTAGCATGGGCCTAGTCTTTCTGTGGGCTGTCTTGAACTTAAACATCATGGAGGGCATGGATGGATTGGGATTGTGCTGATTTTTCAGTGATTTTCGTTTTTTGGGCCTGTACTTGTGGCCTTTTCACCAGGGGTATTTGAGTCTAGCATGGGCCTAGTCTTTCTGTGGGCTGTCTTGAACTTAAACATCATGAAGGGCATGGATGGATTGGGATTGTGCTGATTTTTCAGTGATTTTCGTTTTTTGGGCCTGTACTTGTGGCCTTTTCACCAGGGGTATTTGAGTCTAGCATGGGCCTAGTCTTTCTGTGGGCTGTCTTGAACTTAAACATCATGGAGGGCATGGATGGATTGGGATTGTGCTGATTTTGCAGTGTTTTTCGATTTTTTTTGTGTTGTATAACTGAACTGTTGTTCCTCTGTCTTCCATTGTTTTTAGGTGCACAAGACTCAAGAGAACCACCAGTGCCAGGAAGAAGTCCTGCAGCGGTGTGTGTGTGCAGCATAACGTCACGCGACGTCACATCTGGCCTCAGACAACTCTACAATTCATGCAACTGCGGCCTGCTGTCTGACCTGCTCTGAAGAAGATGGCCCCAAAAAAATTTCTCCGTAGCTCCTCTAGCAAGAAAGTTGCTAGTAAGGAGCAGAAGAAGCAAGTTACCAAGGAGGCTGGTGTGCCACCCGCCACGTTTTTTGGGAGCAAAAAAAAAAGTACGCCTGCAGCAGCAGGATCTGCTGGGGACCAAGCTGGGAGCAGCACCCCTGCTCCATTGGGTTCAGTGCCTCCACCACCACGCCAACTTAAGTCAAAGCCCTTGAGTGCTTCAGAGGCAGTCAGTGCACTTCTCCAATCACCATCGACCAGTGATGTTGGCTCATCGCAAGAAAGTAGCAGCAATGTCCCTGAATCAACACAGGTGTTGTAACTCATCTGACAAGTGTTGAACAACCACAGCCGCAACAACAACACCATGTGCAAGTACACACCCAAGTACATGTGGAAGGAGAGGGAGCAAAAGGAGATGCGCAAGCAAAGGTGCATGGAGGTTCACAAGTGCCCACAAAAGTTGTTCCTCCCGAAGTAGGGGCACATCAGGAAATCGACAATGAAGCCGAGGTATTGGAAGCCACTCCTCCTGATGATCATTCATTGTCTTCCACATCCCTAGCAAGGAAAATATCAAGGGGGGTGTCTACATCTTCTTCAAGCCCACCTCCTTCTGATGCAAGTGATCCGTCTTGGGAACCACAACTGCGGTCTGACAGTGAGGCACACCATGATCTGACAAAGGTACCTAAGCGTAAAAGGAAGGTCGTCGAAAAACTCATAGCTATGGATTGTGATGAGGCTCAACAAGAAGTGACAGATACTGCTGGTGATGAAGCCTCTCACGATGACGACGAGCCAGTCATCACAAAGGTCACTGCAGCCCCACCGGGCATGCAGCAAAGAGACATTTTGACCCTATCCCGAGAAGCTGCTGAGCGTGATGATGATGTCGACGAGGAGGCAATGGAAATGGAATCATTAGATTTGGAGTTAAGTAGTACACCAAAACCTACCGCTTCCATATTTCTTCCTCGCAAGAAGGTACCCACCTCGACCTCAATTCGTGGTGGTGAAAGTGCAAAACGTACTGAAGTTCGGCAATCCACATCCTCCACTTCATCTGGCATTAGCAGCAGGACCACCACCACCAGTATCGCCGCCTCCTCCGGCCCCCAAAGACATTTCAAGTCTCCAGTTTGGGACTTCTTTAGTGTTTGCCCAAAAATGGAAAACGTAGCCATTTGTAGCATTTGTAAGCTTCGAGTTGGTCGTGGTAAGCTTGGTTCTAACTATGGTACCGGAGGCCAGAGAGGTCATCTTAAGAGAGCGCACCCTGTCCAATGGTTTCCGCACCTAGAGGCGTTTAAGCAAGCCGGAATTGCACGTAATGAAAACGTTGATTTTTCATCTGATGATGACGAGGAGGAAGAAGACGATTCAAACACTTCACTTACACCCAGTACCCCTGTCAGCAGCACACCCCGTGTGAGGCACACTAAGAGTGTGGGAGAGAGCGAGACATCAATGCAGAAAAGTTCATCAGCGAGCGTAACTGGGTCAAAGATATCATCATCATCCCGTAAATCCTTGGTCCAGGGCAACATTAAAAAGATGTTGTTTACAGAAGCGCAATATGAACGCAACCACCCACTGACGCGTCTGTGTAACACTAAGCTGGCTAAAATGCTAGCTCTGGACCTTCTCCCTTTTTCTTTTGTAGAAGGGGTTGGTTTTCTAGAATTAGTGGCAGCGCTCTGCCCTAAATGGAAGGTTCCTAGCCGGTTCTATTTTGCCCGAGTTGCGTTTCCAGCACTACATGAAGATGTTCTGAAGGTGATTGGGGCAGCTTTGCAGAAGAGTGCTGTTCACACTATACATCTGACAACAGACATGTGGACCAGTGGCGCAGGCGCTGATTACATGTGCATCACTGCACACTGGGTCTCTTTTTCAGGGGCTAAAGCAAAGCTAAACGCAGGTGTTGACGCGGACATTGTTTTTAAAGCTGCTCGGAAACATGCAACACTAGCCATGTTTGGTTTGGAGAAACGTCACACAGCAGATAACATTTTGGATGTCTTTAACACAAAGGTCCTTAACTGTCTGTCCCCACTAAAACGCCAGGTTGGTTATGTTTCCACGGACAATGGCTCCAATATAGTTAAGGCCATGAGGGACGGTGACTATTTCAGAGTGCCGTGTTTGGCGCACTGTATAAACCTGGTTGTCCAAAAATTCTTGGGTAATAAAGGCAGTGCAGCGTACAGTGTATTGGACACCTGCCGAAAAATGTGCAAGCATTTCAGCCATTCTTTTAAGGCCTGGAAGCAGCTGAGGAGCCTGCTATATCAACGTCAAATGCCAGTGAAAGCACTCCTCCAGGAGGTGGTAACACGTTGGAACTCAACCTTCTACATGCTTGAGCGTCTGTATGAGCAGTATAAGGAACTCGATCAATATTTCCTTACAGAGGGTACAGAGGAGCTGAGGATGGGTGCGGCGCAATGGAACATAGTTCAAAGCCTGACACGCATGCTTCGTCCTTTTGAGTTCTTCACGCGTGCAGTCAGCAAGGAGGACTCTAATTTGGGAAAAGCTATCCCATTGTTGTACATGCTGGAGGACCAACTGAAGGAGGTGTGTTCTATGTTTGAAAAAGATGAAAAAAACCAAGACTCTTTGCTTCTGGCTGAGAAATTATAAGAGCTCCTACAAGGTGATGAACGTCTTAAAAAGATCCACTCAGAAGAGCATTACATTTGTGCTACTATTCTGGATCCACGCTACAAAAAGGCGCTGGCAGGCCAAGCATTCTTTCCTTTTGATGATGAACATGTTCCAAAGTACAAACGTTGGCTAGCCTTGTCAGCCAAGAGGTTTGAAAGAGAACGGCTGAAAATTGAAGGAAATGGCAGTACATCAGCAGGCCATCCCCAGTCAAAACAATCCACTTCTGCACCTGTGGCGTGGCACAAGTGACCTCTCAGCCGTTAAAGACACCGGCAACCGGATCATCTGCACGAGACACAACAGAAACATTGGAGGCTGAAGAGGATTGGCTAGCTCTGCGTGGGTTTGGTTCTCAAAAGGTCAGAGGCACAGCAAGAGCTAAGCAAAGTGGAGGAACCTTGGATGAGGACCTTGAGTCGATGGTGAAGGACTATCTGAATGACTCAACAGAGGTCTATGTTAATTCTGACCCATTGGCGTATTGGC
Source organism: Lissotriton vulgaris (assembly GCF_964263255.1). Taxonomy (NCBI): domain Eukaryota; kingdom Metazoa; phylum Chordata; class Amphibia; order Caudata; family Salamandridae; genus Lissotriton; species Lissotriton vulgaris. The sequence continues at coordinate 279,533,360 of NC_141693.1, forward strand.
ATGGGAAAAAAGAATTGTGGCCACAGCTCACCAACCTGGCTTTAAACTACTTGTCTTGCCCACTCGCAAGCGTGTCTTCTGAACGGGTTTTCAGTGCTGCTGGTGGCATTGTAACTCCCAAACGGAGCCGCCTCTCGCCCAAAAATGTGGAGAGGTTAACAATGATCAAGATGAATCAGCACCTCATACCACCAGATTTCAGAGTACGAGAAAGCGTGCCGGATGAAGAGGAGGTGGCCAGCAACATAGATGAGGGAATTTCTACTCTGTCAGGTGACACTGAGCTCACCCTAACTGAATTCGCAGAGTATGATGACGAAGCCTTATTCTTATTCCTGGACCGTGATAAGGAGCCCTGAAAATGAGACAACGAATCAATAACTTTCTTTTTCGTCCTTATTCACTTTTATTCCTGTGTGTCTGTCTTTCTTTGTTGTGCACAGTTAATATATTTCAAACTTTAATCAGATAATCACAAAATCAAGCCCATCAGCAGAACTGTCTTCACTGGTTTGCTAATTGATTTGAAGTTGCCGCAGTCTGCATTCCTCAGGTTCACAAGTTCAGAAGAACATGCTCCTCTATCCTCCTCCTCCAGACTCCTATTTCCATCAAACCAGAAGGCTGGTTTACGCCCAATGAAGAAAGACTCAGCACTTGTGGGGGTGTTGTTGTACCTCTTTGCAGGTGAGTTGACGGCTCTGGGACCATTGTTGGGAAGCTCTAATACCGGATAAAAGTGGTTTGGACCAAATCCCAGGCGGAATTTTTTGTGTGTTTTTGATGACTTGCTTGCCTTTGAGGTGCTCTTAGGGGGGGTTCCATCTGTTTGTGGGTGAGTTTCGTGGTCTGGGAGCACTGCTGGGACACTCTATTCTTGATTGCATTTGCTTTTCAGGAAATCCGTTGTGGCAACCCCGACTTATGGCCTAGCTACGCAGCGCGTTTGGACCGAAGGCCGAGAAATATTGCAAGTATGAGATTTTGCTTTTGGCCTGTTTGGGGGTGTTATGCTTCTTGGCGGGTGGGCTGGCGGGTCTTGGGGCATTCCTGGGAAGGTCTAATACCGGGTAGAAGTGGTTGGGACAAAATCCAGGCCGATTTTTTTTTGGCTATTTCTGACATTTTGCTCAATGTAGCGTTTTCGGGGGCCTGTTTGTGGGGCTTCCTGGTGATTTTGTGGGTGAGTTTCGGGGTCTGGGCGCACTGCTGGCTATATATACTTTACTTTGCAAGAGGTTTGAAGCAAATCCATGGTGGCAGAGGGGAGTTAGGGCCTAGCTGCAGAGCGCGCGCGGAGTGATTTGGGAAATTTGTGAAAAATTGGCTAAGTCCCCATTTTTGTACTTTTTCTCTTTGGCTGTTTGGGGGTCTTCTACTTGTTTTCTCCTGGGTTGACGGCTCTGGGGCCATTGCTGGGAAGCTCTAATACCGGATAAAAGTGGTTTGGACCAAATCCCAGGCGGAAATTTTTTTGTGTTTTTGATGACTTGCTTGCCTTTGAGGTGCTCTTAGGGGGGGTTCCGTCTGTTTGTGGGTGAGTTTCGTGGTCTGGGAGCACTGCTGGGACACTCTAATCTTGATTGCATTTGCTTTTCAGGAAATCCGTCGTGGCAACCCCGACTTATGGCCTAGCTACGCAGCGCGTTTGGACCGAAGGCCGAGAAATATTGCAAGTATGAGATTTTGCTTTTGGCCTGTTTGGGGGTGTTATGCTTCTTGGCGGGTGGGTTGGCGTGTCTTGGGGCATTCCTGGGAAGGTCTAATACCGGGTAGAAGTGGTTGGGACAAAATCCAGACCGATTTTTTTTGGGCTATTTCTGACATTTTGCTCAATGTAGCGTTTTCGGGGGCCTGTTTGTGGGGCTTCCTGGTGTTTGTGGGTGGGTTTCGGGGTCTGGGCGCACTGCTGGCTATATATACTTTACTTTACAAGAGGTTTGAAGCAAATCCATGGTGGCAGATGGGAGTTAGGGCCTAGCTGCAGAGCGCGCGCGGAGTGATTTGGGAAATTTGTGAAAAATTGACTAAGTCCCCATTTTTGTACTTTTGCTCTTTGGCTGTTTGGGGGTCTTCTACTCGTTTTCTCCTGGGTTGACGGCTCTGGGGCCATTACTGGGAAGCTCTAATACCGGATAAAAGTGGTTTGGACCAAATCCCAGGCGGAATTTATTTTGTGTTTTTGATGACTTTCTTGCCTTTGAGGTGCTCTTAGGGGGGGTTCCGTCTGTTTGTGGGTGAGTTTCATGGTCTGGGAGCACTGCTGGGACACTCTAATCTTGATTGCATTTGCTTTTCAGGAAATCCGTCGTGGCAACCCCGACTTATGGCCTAGCTACGCAGCGCGTTTGGACCGAAGGCCGAGAAATATTGCAAGTATGAGATTTTGCTTTTGGCCTGTTTGGGGGTGTTATGCTTCTTGGCGGGTGGGTTGGCGTGTCTTGGGGCATTCCTGGGAAGGTCTAATACCGGGTAGAAGTGGTTGGGACAAAATCCAGGCCGATTTCTTTTTGGCTATTTCTGACATTTTGCTCAATGTAGCGTTTTCGGGGGCCTGTTTGTGGGGCTTCCTGGTGTTTGTGGGTGGGTTTCGGGGTCTGGGCGCACTGCTGGCTATATATACTTTACTTTGCAAGAGGTTTGAAGCAAATCCATGGTGGCAGAGGGGAGTTAGGGCCTAGCTGCAGAGCGCGCGCGGAGTGATATGGGAAATTTGTGAAAAATTGACTAAGTCCCCATTTTTGTACTTTTGCTCTTCGGCTGTTTGGGGGTCTTCTACTCGTTTTCTCCTGGGTTGACGGCTCTGGGGCCATTGCTGGGAAGCTCTAATACCGGATAAAAGTGGTTTGGACCAAATCCCAGGCGGAATTTTTTTTGTGTTTTTGATGACTTGCTTGCCTTTGAGGTGCTCTTAGGGGGGGTTCCGTCTGTTTGTGGGTGAGTTTCGTGGTCTGGGAGCACTGCTGGGACACTCTAATCTTGATTGCATTTGCTTTTCAGGAAATCCGTCGTGGCAACCCCGACTTATGGCCTAGCTACGCAGCGCGTTTGGACCGAAGGCCGAGAAATATTGCAAGTATGAGATTTTGCTTTTGGCCTGTTTGGGGGTGTTATGCTTCTTGGCGGGTGGGTTGGCGGGTCTTGGGGCATTCCTGGGAAGGTCTAATACCGGGTAGAAGTGGTTGGGACAAAATCCAGGCCGATTTTTTTTTGGCTATTTCTGACATTTTGCTCAATGTAGCGTTTTCGGGGGCCTGTTTGGGGGGCTTTCTGGTGTTTGTGGGTGAGTTTCGGGGTCTGGGAGCACTGCTGGGACACTCTAATCTTGATTGCATTTGCTTTTCAGGAAATCCGTCGTGGCAACCCCGACTTATGGCCTAGCTACGCAACGCGTTTGGACCGAAGGCCGAGAAATATTGCAAGTATGAGATTTTGCTTTTGGCCTGTTTGGGGGTGTTATGCTTCTTGGCGGGTGGGTTGGCGTGTCTTGGGGCATTCCTGGGAAGGTCTAATACCGGGTAGAAGTGGTTGGGACAAAATCCAGGCCGATTTTTTTTTTGGCTATTTCTGACATTTTGCTCAATGTAGCGTTTTCGGGGGCCTGTTTGTGGGGCTTCCTGGTGTTTGTGGGTGGGTTTCGGGGTCTGGGCGCACTGCTGGCTATATATACTTTACTTTGCAAGAGGTTTGAAGCAAATCCATGGTGGCAGAGGGGAGTTAGGGCCTAGCTGCAGAGCGCGCGCGGAGTGATATGGGAAATTTGTGAAAAATTGACTAAGTCCCCATTTTTGTACTTTTGCTCTTCGGCTGTTTGGGGGTCTTCTACTCGTTTTCTACTGGGTTGACGGCTCTGGGGCCATTGCTGGGAAGCTCTAATACCGGATAAAAGTGGTTTGGACCAAATCCCAGGCGGAAATTTTTTTGTGTTTTTGATGACTTGCTTGCCTTTGAGGTGCTCTTAGGGGGGTTCCGTCTGTTTGTGGGTGAGTTTCGTGGTCTGGGAGCACTGCTGGGACACTCTAATCTTGATTGCATTTGCTTTTCAGGAAATCCGTCGTGGCAACCCCGACTTATGGCCTAGCTACGCAGCGCGTTTGGACCGAAGGCCGAGAAATATTGCAAGTATGAGATTTTGCTTTTGGCCTGTTTGGGGGTGTTATGCTTCTTGGCGGGTGGGTTGGCGGGTCTTGGGGCATTCCTGGGAAGGTCTAATACCGGGTAGAAGTGGTTGGGACAAAATCCTCGCGGAAAAGCCTTTTGGCACTTTTTGTAACTTAGGGTTCGTTAGGGTTAGCCCTAGCAGCAGGATTACATGTGTTTCGGGGTGTTCTAGATTTTTGCAACTGAGTTCTGGGGTCTTAGAGCACTCGTGAGAATGTGTAATTTTGGTTGCAAGTCATTTGAAGAAAATCCATGGTGGGAAAGGGGGGATTTGGCATAGTTAAAGAAAGCCTTTGCCACTATTCTTAACTTAGGGTTCGTTAGGGTTAGCAGTATTTCTATTGCATGTGTTTGAGTGGGGGGGATTTCGAGTCTTGGAGCGAGGCTGGCTATGGATACTTTTGCTTGGTTGCTTGCAAGTGGTTTGAATGCAATCCACGGTGGGTAAGGGGTAATTAGGAAGGGGGTACTTCGGCCTACTTTTACTTTCAAAGTAAGTTTTGTCACCAGTTTTCTGCTAGGCCTCGTTTTTTGAGATTTGATTGGGGGTCTTCTACATTTTTGCGACTGGCTTTAGTAAGGGTCTGGGTGGGAGCACTGCTAGGAAGATCTAATTTTGTTCTAAAACACAGTTTACAGTACACCTAGCTTGAGGGGAAAGATCCGCTACATTAATTTGCCCCTACTTATTTATCCTTCAAAAGGTGACTCAGACAGAGTACGCACTTTCAAAAATATTGTACTGTCTACTAGGAAAATCAAATTGTGACTTTTTGCACTCCACAGCCTACATACCTTATATTTATTTATCAGTGGTGTTGTAATATTATATCACTTCCTGTTTTTCGTTGAATAATTACAGGCCGGGTTTCAGTCTCTGCAATGGGGAAAAAAGGATGGAGTCAGGCTTCACATTAGCGAGCCACAATTCAGCATCAGGCAGGCAGTGGACAGGGTGTCTTCTGGTGACCAACATCGATGGACGAAGCGTCGGCTGCAATGGAGGAGTGCCGCTAATAAGAGGATTTTTTTTCTGCAGGCAACTTACTTACCACTTCCAACAGGACAACTACAACAACATAGATACAGTATCCCTTGCCTTTTTCTCTGACTGTGACTGCATTTCTTGGATCTCTCTCTGCTTCTAAATTGATCCCTTAACACATCACTTAGTCCACTCCACTATCACATCTGCACCACACATAGTCATTTGTAAGTGCTCCTACGTAATTCGCAAGTCGCAGCACGCCCCAGCCCGTAGAGGACTGGGATGGCCCCAATGATGAAGCATGTCACCAAGGGGCAACCCTGGTGAGTGAGGGGACACCTAGAAAAAAGCAATTTCTCCTTTTCTATCTACTATACCTTCCAGACCAACCCTATTGAGTGTTGTTGTGAATGGATTTATAGTGACCAGCAAGGCTCTCAGGTATCTGGCTACAGAGACCTTATGTTGAATATAGTTATCAATAATTCCACACACGCCCTGTACTGTCGCATTCTTTCTTCCACAGTTGTCGAAAGTACTACTTACTTTTCACTGACATGCATGCAGTAGTGCATGCACTTTCAAAGATTGATGGATAGGTTTGTACCCAAAGAATTGTTTATGTTCAATTGTTTATCTATGCTGTGCTTTTTTTACAGGGTGTCTTCTGGTGACCAACATCGATGGACGAAGCGTCGGCTGCAATGGAGGAGTGCCGCTAATAAGAGGATTTTTTTTCTGCAGGCAACTTACTTACCACTTCCAACAGGACAACTACAACAACATAGATACAGTATCCCTTGCCTTTTTCTCTGACTGTGACTGCATTTCTTGGATCTCTCTCTGCTTCTAAATTGATCCCTTAACACATCACTTAGTCCACTCAACTATCACATCTGCACCACACATAGTCATTTGTAAGTGCTCCTACGTAATTCGCAAGTCGCAGCACGCCCCAGCCCGTAGAGGACTGGGATGGCCCCAATGATGAAGCATGTCACCAAGGGGCAACCCTGGTGAGTGAGGGGACACCTAGAAAAAAAGCAATTTCTCCTTTTCTATCTACTATACCTTCCAGACCAACCCCATTGAGTGTTGTTGTGAATGGATTTATAGTGACCAGCAAGGCTCTCAGGTATCTGGCTACAGAGACCTTATGTTGAATATAGTTATCAATATTTCCACCCACGCCCTGTACTGTCGCATTCTTTCTTCCACAGTTGTCGAAAGTACTACTTACTTTTAACTGACATGCATGCAGTAGTGCATGCACTTTCAAAGATTGATGGATAGGTTTGTACCCAAAGATTTGTTTATGTTCACAATTGTTTGTCCATGCTGTGCTATTTTTTCTTGTCTCCCAAAACCTTTCCCAAAAACCCCCGTACCCATCCATTTTTCAAACCCTAACCCCCTTCCCCCGGGCTGTGTGGTTTTGATTGATGTGTGACTAAATTACAGCAATAAATCCACACACTTGCTGGGGAGGATAAGGTGATAGCAACAGGCTGGTAAAGAAATACGAGGATATATTCTTACTCTGCTTGACAAAGACCCATGGCTAATGTCAAAGAACTTCAACCGAATTAGTAGTTATACTTTACCATTTGTTAGGCTACAATGTGGCACTGTTCTAGTGTACTTCTGTCACCTGCTATATTCTCAGTTGTACCGTTGAATTGCTCAGGAGGACAAACCAGATTAAATTTTCTTTTTTTTCATAGGCATGCAACTGCCACTGTGTCACACCACTAGTACCACCGCTATGAGGAAATTTTATCCGACCAAGATTGCCAACCTTATTCGCTGTTTCCCGTGGAGCCAGCCCTGGGTCTAGCCCTACTTTCAAACACAAATTACAGGTAAGATAAGCGTTTGGTGGTTTGGGGGTATAATGGAGTATTAGTAGGAGAGACGAGAGACTGACGGTAGTACTACTAAAGTCCTAGGACTCTTGGATTCACTTCACTTACTCTGTGAGAGGCACTTAGTGTTGAAAACATTTGGGCATTTACACTTAAAGGAAGAAAATGGAACTAAACTTTCAGGAAAACAAAGTCACTGTTAAACCCCCACCCACCAGGCAAGCAGTAAGAAACGGGTATGCTCAGATAAAGTTTGAAAAAGTATATTTATATCCCTAACAAAATAATCTCCCGCAAGACCCTCCCTAACCCCAACGATTGTCCTTCAAAAGTCCCCAAAAACCCAACTCCCAATTCCCACCCCCCAAAAGTCTCTAAAAAAGGGGCAAGGGACACTATGGGTGGATGCTGTCTACTTTTTGGGCCAGGGCATCATGCTCCTGGCGGAGCAAGGCGTGCTCTACGCGGAGCCCCTCCAACTCGTTTGAAAAGTGGTGGAGCTCCTGCTGGAGGCGGGACACCATCAGGGTACTGCGGCGCAGGCGTGCCTTCAATGCCTTGCAGGTGCAACGGCTGTGAGAGGAAGCTGTTGTCCTTGCTACTCGGCGGTGGCGTTTGGCTTTGGCAGCCCGGCTCAGTCTGGGTGGACCACTGTGCTGGGTGGCAGCCCGTGGGGGCACGGAGGCCGATGCAGACGACGTAGTTGTTGTGGTCGACTGCACACTTTCTTCGTCCTCCAGGGCCACCAGCCGCCGATATTCGGCCACAGTGGCATCGATCCTCCGTTGCCGGGCCGCTCTAGCCAGCTCCTTCCTCCTTGTTCGTTTGGAAGGAGAACCTATATGAAGAAAGAAAGACATAGTCTGTAACCAATGCTCTTTAAGATTAACTCAATCATTCAGCAGAAATTTGTGTTGCACTACAACTAGCAACTTGCAAGCGCATTACATAACTATTGAGGCCAGTATCTATCTAACCTCACACTTCTTCATCCTTGCTCTAACATTAGTGGGAGTTTAAGGAACAAATTCTACGAGCACTATGGACTTCCATTGGAGTCGACTATGAAAGTACACCAGTCTTATTCTTCTTCTTGTCTCTTGTTTAGGAAAATTGGTACGTTATCTTCTGCAAGCCGGCATAATGCCAGCGCAGTAAACTTGCACCCGAGAAAAAGAGACGCACGCCATGAGGAGTGACCTAGACTTGCGTTGCGTTACTGTACCCGTCCAGTACATGCAGGTGGTGAAGCTCTTACTTTTCTATTACGGGTGGCACTGAGAATACTCTGTTACAACTCAAGGGCTACTGCTTAATTAATTTAACTTTCACCCTACAGTGGAAATGAGTACTAGAAATGGAAAATTGAAGAAGATAAATAATCGGATTATCTATCACTTCACATGGGATGTTTTTGCTTATATATGGGATGACTTTAGGTGCTTTGCTTTTTATTGAGTGACCAGTGATACATCCACACATGAATGACTGAGTACTACTAAACTTATTAAGAGAGGTAGGGAGTGGCCACCCTAATAACCGGATCTATGCTGTGCTTGCAATACAAACTACTGCTACTATTGATGGTAGTATTTGGACAAAATTAAAACTTCTTTTCCTTGCCTTTCCTACACTGGAACGGACGTGCGGGTGCAGTGTTACATGCTCTTCAAAGTTACACTTAGTTCATCCACTGACCGTCTACTCTCTCTAGATCATGGGTACTCACAAACTTTCTCTCAGGGGCTAAATTTACAGTGTAGTTTGTGGCCGAGGGCTGCACTGGTGGGGGCGGAGTCAGAGGGGGCGGGGCTAAAGCAAAACGAAAACTTGTGACCATGAGGTTGCACACAGGTCCCTGCAGCAGATGCCTTCATCCACTGAGCCACCAGACCCAGCATTTACATACATCTCTCTCACTCATGCTCTCCCTCCTGCCCTGCCTCTCCATCTCTCTCTCCCTCCTGCCCTCCCTCTCCCTCCCCCTCTGTCATCTCACTGTGTGTGTGTCTGTCTGTGTCAGCCTTCAGCCCGGGCTGAGAGTGAGACAGCTTCCTCAACGCGCACACACAGACAGCCACACCAAAGTACTTAACAGGTCTTTAAAAGACCATTAACATATTATTGAGGCTTTGTTTGTTGTAGCGCCCCTGCATCTCCACCCTGACAATCACTGCTTGCCCGGCCCCACAGAGCAGAGGCTTTGTTCTATTTCACCTCTTTGTGGCCCTGCATCTCCACTCTGCTCTGTGGGGGCCGGGGGAGCAGTGATTGTCTGCAAGGTCTGCACACCGCCAAGGAAGGCTTGCCGGGCCGCCACCGGCCCGCGGGCTGTACTATGAGTACCCCTGCTCTAGATACACATATGCTATCTAAGAGTCAGATAGTAGCATGATCCAGGTATATGGACACATACAGTTTCTGTGTCACCCACCCAGGCTGTTGTCCTTCCACCAATCATTGCTTCATCATTCACCCAGCCATGCATCTCATATTCTTTCCTTCCCAGCCACGTCTTCAATCTCAATAAGTAAGGAATATATAAGAGCTTACCTCTGCCCGCCACCACCACCGTCTGAACTCTCACAGCCGGCACTGGAACCGCCGCATCCTCCCCTGAGGAATTGCCCTCCGCCTCCGTGTCGAGCTCCACCACCACCTCCGCGTTGGCCCCGCCACCAGATGTTCCACCTACAAAGTACATTTAAGAATGTTAGAATAAACCACTCACTAGTATTTGGTCAAGGAATGAAGACATGTGAAAACAATGTAATGCAGCACTTTTTGGCACAACTGATGAAGGCTGGCTTTTTAACACGCACCATTTTTTTCCACACAGACAGAAGATGGACTTCTAACAACAAGATCAAGTTGAAACAAGGTGAGAGCTCGGCTCGACCACAAGAAATGTCTTCAATTAATCGTCAGCACTAACCACTTTTACATTCTCAGTTAAACGTTTCGTTTTTTTATTATGACTTCATTTTAATAAATGTGTTTACTTTTAATAAAGGTTTTAAACTTAGAGAGACTCTGTGTTTTTTGGTCCAGAGTGACTAGAGTGACTGAGCGAAAGGTTTTGCAATTTTTGCAAGCATGAGTCCGTGCCTCTGACACTTCTTGACTCTGAGTCCGTACTCTTCAGCTACGTTGGATAATAATCATCATTGGGGAACAATGATCGATGAATTCGGGAGGTAAATGACTGTGCCACACTATGTAGTAGTCAGTCAGTAAGGACATTGGGGGTTCAAAGTCTGTTATCACAGAGGTATGTGGAAACTCTAACAGCGCCTATTATAATTCATAAGCAATGCACTATTTATTGTCCATAGTTCTGTTTCTGCAGAAGAATTGTCCGCGCCACTGTAGTGGTATGGATTGTTCTCCTATCCAAACCAAAAGGTAGTATCTTATTATTTCTTGGTGGTCATTCACATTTTATAGTTGGGAATTTTCAAAGCAGATAGAACACTTCAAAAGACATTATGGACAATCCCAGAGGACTGCACTAAGTTGATAGAGCTATTGCTGACTAGAATGGGAGTTTCGCCAACCGTGCAATCTTAGTTAGCTACACAGACAGACTAATAAGAATAATCTAGTAATACCACAGGGAGTCATAGTAGAGGCAGGATAAGAATTTAGATACAGTCTACAAGAAGATCAAAGACGATTTTGAAAAAATCAAATGAGGAACGCTAGGAAAAATAGGTACTAGTCTAAAATGAAAACTTACTGGGGCCAGCAAAGGAGCCCTCGCCTGCCAGATCCTGGCCCTGTTGAACAGCATCCGCCGCCCACCGCTCCTGTGTCCTCCCCTCGCCCCTGGGGGGAGCTGACGTACAACATGAAAGAAAGAACAGAAAACATGGATGATTGTTGCTTGTCAATGTCAACCAAATCAAACATTTCAAAAGAACAATAACAAAATATTTCCGCGAAATTATATTGATTAGGGTTACTTTTCATTTATTTGCGGACCTGTGACTTCAAAAGTCACGTAACTCACTAAACAAAGTACTGAAAGGTTCACCTAGGACTGGCAGGCAGCAGTCCGCAGGCAAGATGCAAAGTGACAGACAAACTCCATTGTGATTTCAGTCAGATCAGTGACAACACTAACAGTTGCCTGCTACATTACCAGTCATTTAAATAGTCAAACTATCAATCCACCGCCACTATTTTTCTTATTGTCAGGGGTACAAAGGAAGGGGCAGATTTAAGCCCCTTGCGGCTCTTTTGCTCCGTTCTTGCGTGACTTTTGTGACGCAGCAGCTAAACAAAAAAGGGCGCCATGGTGCGGCGTATAATATTATAACAACGTGACGCATTTGGGAGATGCATCCCGTTATAAAGCCCTGCGCCATCAGGGGGCGTTCCGGCGCAAGGAGGGGCATTCCTGCGCTGGAACACATCCTAAAAGTGGCTGAGGGAAATCTACAAAATTTCAATCAGTCACCTTTAGGACAATGATGCGTCACACAAACCCTGCACCTGCTTGAAGCAGACGTACGGCTTGACCCAGCATTGGGGAGATAGGGTACCCCAGAGCATTGCTGGAGCTGCGCCATCGTTGCGACGCATCTCCAGCAGTAAAGCTTTGGTGCCGTTTTGGGCCCATGGTGCGCCGCATTGCAAATACGGCGCACCATGTTTGGTGGTGGTAGCGGGCCGCACAATTAATGGCGCATCACTTCTACTTTGCAGGGATGCGACGGTAATGGCAATTCTGCCCCTTAGGGGCATACTTACTTACGCGTTCTAGCGCATCTCCAGAGATGCGCCAGATCAAATGCGTCACGCAAAACTACCCTTGCGACACGGCAGATGCGCCTCATTTACAATGCGGCGCGCCCTGGCGCAAGGGTAGGCACTTGCGTGACGCATCTCGTCACGTAAGAGCGGCGCATCGCTGGAGTCACGTCGCCAACGCAATGCAACTCCAGTAATGCTCAGGGCCACCCAATACTTAACATGCTGTGTCAGTCCTTTCGCCTGCTTCAAGCAGGCATAAGGAATTGAATTGACGTAGCAGCGTCGCAGAAGTGCCTGCGTTAAATCTTAGGAACGCACCCATTGTGGTGCAGGCCCATGGCTTTATAACGTGACGCATCTCCCTAGATGCGTCATGCTGTAAATGACTCGCAGGGATGCGGCACGTTTACGCCGCTGTTGCGTCACGCAAGGCAACGTAAACGTGGCGCAAGGGGCTTGTAAATGTAATCTGCCCCCTAGTGTCTAGCATTACGCAGTTCTGTAAAGTACACTCATACATAATAGTTACTCAGGCCAATGAGACCACAAAATAGAAAACAAATAAGCATAGTAGCAACGCCACTGAGAAGGAGAGCAGTGCACCTGAAATGCACAGAAGATTTTGAAATATAATTTAACTACAATGTAATCGTCATCAGCGGCATTATTGGCTTGCTCCATGTAAAAAACAAATATTTGCAATACAACAACACAGAGCAGGAGAAAACATCATAGTAGTGAGTGATGAAATGGCTACTACTACTCACCAAGCCCGGGGATCTCCAAGCCGAGCTGGTCCAGCAGGTCGCGCTCCCGGTCCAGGAGGTCCGTCCAGCGATGGGTGACCTGGCTGTAGGTGCGCTGGACCCCGTAGAGGTGGGATATGGCCCAGCACACCTTCTCCCACCGCTTCCGGCGCTCCCGCATGTTGTAGCCGCCGGCCGCGATCCTGCCGCCTCCCGCGATGGTCCTGGGCAGGCGGCGCTGGACGAAGTAGACCAGCGCGCCCACTTCCTCCGGGCTGAAGATCTCCCGTCGCATCACCTGCTCCCCCCTCAATTGACCGCATGGTGTCCTGGCACGGGGTCCAGGACTCCTCCTCCCCGCCGCCGCTGCCGCCCTCAAGTGCCTGGGCAGCTTCACGGCGCCTGGCTTCACCATGGTCTGGGCAGGTAAGGTAGGAAGTAGAAAATTAGGAAGGAATAGGATAGGGAAGAAGAAAAGAAAAGAGTTTAAAAAAGTAGTTTAAAAGTAAAGAAAAATAGCAGAAAAGACAAAAATATACAGCTAGGAAAAGAGAGGGATAGATAAGAAGCAAAATCGTTAAAAAAAACCTGAAAACAAGCAAAGGATGGCAAAGATAGCAAGAGGATTAAACACCATGCCCAGACACAGGAAATGAATGAAAAACAAGATGGCCGGCGCCCGTTCACGAGCGCGAAAGTAAGTTCGCGCGAGATTTTCCTCGCGATCTCGTGCGAACCTCTACTCGCAATGCGCTTACTGCGCGAGATTATACATAGCGGGCGGAAACGGAAATACGTCACGCAAACAAAATGGCCGCGCCAGTACTCGACCTTGGGGTAAATTCGCGTGTTGCGCTGCAAGCGGCTCGCGAATACTGCAAAAAAACTCGCGAAACAACAAGCCGCAAAAAAATAAAAAGCTCATTCGCACGAATTGGCGGCTTCCGCGGTCGGTTTCGCACGACGCCGCGCCCCGCGAATAGCGCGAAAAAACCGAAAAACGATTTTTGCAAAAGCAAAAGCAATGAGCAGGTGCAAAAGGTCAACCTCATGATTTGTAACGATACCCTGTAGTGCTTCCTGAGGGGGCCCTCCAGAATTCGGTTGCCTGCTTGCAACTATTGTGTGACCCTGCTCTGACCTTAACTGTATGCCACAAAGGTCCTGATTTACAGCTAAAGGAGCAGACAAGCAGGTGCCAGGCTGGAACTTCAAATTCTTTCAGTGACACATTAATTAGCCCCTAATTCATTATGGTCAGTTGGGGCAGGGCAGGTGTTGTTAATAAACTAACCCCAAATTAATTCATGTCAGTTCAAGCAGGGCAGGTGGGCTTGCTTTTCCCCCCATCTTCTACAGTGATGATGAACCAGAGGGTGGCATTGATGTAACAGAGGGTGGCATGGGTCAAAGAGAGGGTGCCAGTGGTGAAACAGAGGGTGCTGGGAGGCTGTGATGATGAACCAGACGTAGAAACAACATAGTCGCGACCGTTGCGAGCCGACAAGTAAGTTCGCAATTGCGAACTAGTACCAAATCCTCGCGAACTGGCAGAAACACTTGCGAACACAAAAAAAAAAAATCTGCAAATTCACGAGAATTCGCGGATTTTGCGGATTGCGAATTCGCAAATCCGCAAAATTTGCGAACGCGAGATTCGCAAAATTCGCCCATGCTTAGACTTATGGTAGTGAAGCCTAGAGATGGCTTGTGCTATATCAGTCTTACTGATTTCCCCGTGCTGTAGGGCCTGGCCCTCCTCTGTGAGACTGGGGAGTTGCACAACCCCATAGAAGGCCTCCAGGCAGTCAGCACTGGCCTCATCTCCAGGATGTATAGGGTGTATGGGAGGCCAGGGACCTGTCGGATGAGTCCGTTGCCATCTCCCTCGACTTCGAGAAGGCGTTACATAGGGGTGAGTGGGGGAATCTCTTTACCGCCTTGAAAAGGTTCGGACTCAGAGAACAGTTTATCACCAAGGTCGGCTGGCTTTACGACAGCCCCTCAGCCCAGGTCAATTGTAGCTGCTACCTATCAGACCCTTTCCCAATCCAGAGTGGTATACGCCAGGGGTGTCCTCTGTCACCACTACTGTTCCTGCTGGCAATAGAGGCTCTGGCGTCAACATCTGACATTTGCCACTCCTCACAGATGTACCCATGCCGAAGGGGACGTCCAGAATCTATAGTTATGCGGACTATGTATTTCTTATACTCATGGACCTTCATCGGTCTCTGCCAGCCCTGATAGACCTCATAGCAGATTTCATAGCCCTGTCAGGGTACCAAGTGAATTGGGATAAGAGCAAAGCGCCATCCCTCTCACAGGTGGCCACGAGCGCGGCAATCCATAGCTATCCCTTTCTTTGGACTCCATTGCGCCCCAAGTATCTGGAGTTCTTGGTCAATCGGGGACTGGACCCTATTGTGGCAGACAACCTGGATCCTCTCATAGCCCACCTGAAACTGGACTTTGAAATGTGGTCCCATTTCGGTCTATCCATGTGGGGGAAGGTACAGGCAGTGCGGATGGTAACACTTCTGAGGTGTACATATACCCTTGGCATGTTGCCTCTCTTGGCCCCCCTATCGACGCTGCGCTCAGTGGATGTGGGGATCTGTGTCTTTGTGAGGGTCCTTACGCACCCATTCGGCTTACACCAAACTCCTGGCGCGACACTCATGTGGAAGTCTGGGCCTACTGTCAGTCAAGCACTACTGTCTGGCTCTCCGCCTGTCACAGATGGTGTGCATGCTACCAGGGACCTTGGATCACACCAGTGAGCTTCGGCAGAACGCTCGCTACTGTCAAGCCGGCACAGACTTGAACCCTTGTACAAGGTGGCACACCTTTAAGGTACCCTGAAAACACGATGCTGCAGGCCATGCGGAAATCCTGGCACCGTGAGCGTTGCCTCCTTGGAGTGGATCCATGTCTCATTTGCACGCGCCCCGATGGGGCAGCGATTGTCTATGCATTGGAGCGGAGGCCCTCAACTGGGAACAGTGGCGAGTGTGGGTATTCATAGCTTGGGCCAAGTAATTGCAGACGGGATCCTCAAGCCCTACACAATGAGTATGACATACCGCCCCATCAGGCACAATGGCATCTCCAGCTGCAATACTGCCTTCAACATAGCCTGGGAGCATGGCTATAGGCCCTACAGGCCTCACCAGTAGTAGCCTTTCGGAGGAGCCGGGGCTCCTCCTGGGGGTTAAGTCAGGATTCTATGACCTCCTGAACCGCCATTTACTCTCGCTCTGCAAATTGACTTTGAGGCGGATGACTAGAAAGACCTCCTGGAGGCACTCGACAAGGAGACATGGGAGGCCCACTTGAAAATCTGCCTCTTCAAAACCTTGCACGATTGGCACTGGACCCTGGTGAAGCTGCACAAGGTGGGAATGTTGCCACATGCAAATTGCTGGCGGTGTTCGGCCACCTGCTGTGACCATGTGCACGTACCCTGCGTTTGCTCCTCAATTCAGCCCTTTTGGAGCCATTGGGGATGGTGCTAGGAGAAGCCCTGATGCTCAGGTGTCCTCTTCTCTACTCTCTGATTTTACTGCACTACAAGGGGCCACCCGGGTTATTTCCAGCATGCAGCGCTGTCTCCTGCACACAGCCCTGGCAAAAGCCAAGATATGCATCCTCTGACACTGGTGCTCCCTCACGGCCCTTTGGCGGCAATGTTTCAGTTGGCCACCCACAAGCAAGTCATATACAACCTTCGGGAAAGAGCGGAGGTATTCCTACAGACGTGGTCGCCCTTCCTCACTGCACAGTGAAAGAAGAACCCTGTGCTGCTGTAGCTGCTCCTAAGACATTGAATTAAATGTCAGGAAGAAAGTGAACTAGCTGTTTAACCATTGAGAGTGTAGTTGCTGCCTCAGCTAATTGCCCCAAATGCTCAGCCAATGTTTGTAAGCCTCTTAACAATGACTGGATGGTATAGTTTCCTAATGAAGAAGCTCTAATAGGAACATTAGAACTGGGTCCGATAGAGCCGCCACCTCTGAAATTATAGTCCCTGAGAGGCTAAGCCTGTAATTAAGGAATATACTTACCAGCTGTTGAGAATTCCTCCGCAGAACCTTGCTAAGGATATCTCTTAGTTAAAAAGAGGGGGAAATAATGTTTGTAGGTGCTTGGTAATGAAGGAAGAGGAGATGGTTGACTCTCTCTCATGGGAATCATGGGAGTTGTGGCAGAAAGAGGAGACCTGCAGGTGGGATGGGAAACAGTCTTTTAATTCACAAGGAGCCTGTGTGCAGGAGCAAAAGCTAAACATGTAAATACTGGGACAAGGAAGGTAGACAATAAGATAGTGACAATTAATAAGGAAGCCACTACAATGAAGTGTCAATGCATCAGACACACTATATTTAAATGAAAACTGTGATCCTAAATCTAACCACAATCCTACCTTTATCCCTTAGTCGAACCATAGCCTTTGACCTTAATCTACACTAAGACATTACCTAAATTACCTGTGGTCACTGACTAGGTTCCTCCAAATTGGCCGTAGATTTTTCAGTGCCTACGATTACAGGTGGAAATTCTACCAGCAGAGATAGGTATAGTAGATTTTTCTGCCCCAGACTACTCCACTAATGGTCTCATCTAACAGTTTGGAGGAGAAACGCCATCAATGGGTAGAGGCACTACAATATAGAAGATTGGGTATTTAGACACATAACGCTCACAAGTCTTGTTGAAGAAATCCAGATTTCTCTAAGCTGGAACCAATTTGGGTCTCTGGTTGCTCCTACAAAAGTGCTTCCACATTCTCATTTATAACAAGAGAAATACATTTTCCGGGGCTCAAATTGTAGATTCATAATTATAGCACATTGCAAAATCAGGAGGTGAAAACCATTATGGTAACCCAACTGGTTACCACGGGTCTTTACCTCCCAATTTGGACTTGTGAGGAATAATCCGTAGCAACACTTTCACTGTGGCCATTTGTATGTATTTTTCAGTGCAATTATCACCAGCCTAGATGGAACTTGAGCATTGATTTCTGACTGTGATGTAGTTTTACCACATCCCTAATGTGGTATAATTGCATAATTATTAAAGATTTTACTGAACATTAAGCATGGGCGGAAAATCCGTTTCGCTCGCGGATTTTGCGGATTTTCGGTAAATTCGCAATCCGCGAGATCCGCAAATCTCCCGCAAAATCCGCAAATCCGCGAGCAGCGGATTTTATGGCTTGCTCGCACTGTTCGCGTGAGTTCGCGGCTTGCCAGTACAACTTCGCACCCCGCGAGTAAGTGCTAAATTGCAGAAATACGATCTTAGCAAAACTGAAACTACTTACCAGGTTCAAAAGTTCAGGCTCATCATTAGTAGCCATTTCCTGTAGTGCTTCCTGAGGGGCCCCTCCAGAGTTCAGTTGCCAGTTGCAACTATTATGTGACCCTGCTCTGAACCTCAGAATAGTTACACATATGCCACAAAGGTCCTGAATTACAGCTAAGGGAGACAAGCAGGAGCCAGGCTGGAAGTTAAAATCCATTAATCAGCCCCTAATTCATTATTGTCAGTTGGGGCAGGGCAGGTGTTGTAACTAATTTTGCAACAATGAAAGCACTTAGCAAGTGCAAAAGATCACTAATCAGGAAGCACTAAGGAAGCAGGTGCCAGCTAAAAAAATATTCTGTGACACATTAATCAGCCCCAAATTAATTCAGGTCACTTGAGGCAGGGAAGGTGTGCTTTGCTTTGCCGAAAATAATGTACACTGGACAACCAGAGGGTGTGGTGATGAAACAGAGGGTGGCATGGGTGGGCCAGAGGGTGGCATGAGTAGTCAGAGAGTGGCAGTGGTGACAGAGAGTGGCAGTGATGAAGAAGAGTGTCCCAAACAGGCTGGACACGTAGAAACAACAAGTTCGCAAAACTTGCGACCCGACAGGTAAGTTCGCAAATTGCGAAATTGTAAAAACCCTCGCGAACTGGCAGAAACACGCGCGAACACAAAAAAAAAATCCGCAAATTCGCGGGAATTCGCGGATTTTGCGGATTGCGAGTTCGCAAATCCGCTAAATTCGCGAACGCGAGATTCGCAAAATTCGCCCATGCTTACTAAACATAATCAAAAAATAAATATAAAGGTGTGATAATCAGATTGCCATTCACATCTACCATTTATCGGTACTCTAAATGATCCGTTAAGTGTTGTCTTTGGGTTTTGTAACTCTTTAGTCCGTAAACACGGTGTTTTACAAAAATTGAAGACATTCTCTCCAAGCTTATGGTAGTTCATGTTTTTAGGTCTCAGGAAAGACCTACAGATCTCTTGTGACAATACCAAAAACTTGAAGCCCACCCATCACTTACCATTGGTTGGCTTCATAGTCACTCTTGTTTGCTTGCTTCTTATTCAATGGCTTGTCTTCCTCTTCTTGTGCTCGTCTCACCCTTGGAGAATCTCCTCTGTACCATCCTTATGTTTGGATGACTTGTATTCTTCCACTGTTCACATTCAGGGAACTATGGGGCAATTTAAGCTTCCTGTGATTGCATTATGTTAATCAAATTTCACACTTTAGAGAGTGTAGTATTTAGATGTTATATTAACTCTTTTGTGGAAGATAAAAGTTCTCTAGAATTTTGGAGAACTTTTTAAAGACATCACCCATGATAGACCGAATGATGTGTAAAACACTGATAATCTGGGTCGAACAAACACTGTATATTACTTTTTTACAGAATTAATCCTTAGAACTTTGGTTCAAGAAATAAAAGGTAAGAATTTCGTAGTTTAAAAGGCAGCTTTGGTTTAAGCTTGAGGTTGGTGTCATTGCATTCAGCCCATCCAGTTCGCTCTTTAAATAGACAGTATATTTTCCAGATGTTACATTAAGTCCTTCATGAAAGATGATAGCCATAGTGGATAAGTTCCTCCAGAAATTGATATCTGTCCAGGCTTGAAGTTTGTAATTTCAGTTTCCAATTTAGATCTACCTGCTCTGCATCACAGCAGCGTTAATCTGAGGTATTTTCCACTTCTTTGTATTTGCAATGTAGACATAACATCTGATCTACAAATTTGTCAGTTCATATGTTGATTAGCCATTTTAATCAATCTGCCAAAAGACACAGTTTTAGAATCCAGTAGTGTTAAGTACAGAAATCTCTCAGAATGTATTTGAGTGGGAGACATGAAAGAGCAATCTTCACTGTCATGGTTCCATTTGTAACTTAGTCTAAATAAGTCATCTATGTTTATTTCTTCTTCTTCTAAAACTCCAAGTAGCCCATTATAAATTCCTGTGTATCTTCCTGAGTGTTCTTAGTAAATCATACTGATCCACTACATATATCTAATAGATCATGAATGCCTGAAGCACAACATATTATAGTCCTATCACTAACGTTGTTGCAAAGTACACAGTACAGAACATAATCTCTTCTGTGCTTTCTGTTCTGTTGCATTTATAAGATGTAATAAATGAAACAGTACATTGAGAACAACATTTGCATAGCAGTTGACACCGTGCCCCATTTTTCTGTTCTTAATATCTTCCTTCTTCTCCTTCTTTTCTTTCTTTTCAGCAACATCTGTAGATTTTTTGTGAGCTTCCACTTTGGGCAGATTATCCATTTTTCATAAATGGGATACTGTACTAAATGAGGAGCGCATACACTTCTTAACCGATTGTACTCTCTGACACAACTTGCATCAGCACTAAAATCAACAACAAAAAATGGACATTGTTCTTACGCGAGACAATGCAACATATGCCATACCTTCTTTAAACACAGTACTACCCATATTAATAAAAGTTGCGTCTACACTTACATTTTGAGATTTATGGATAGTTAAAGTGTACGCTAGAGATACTTGGAACTGCTGCCTCTGGACATATAAATCTTTTAAAAGCAAAAATCATACTACACATCAGCCAATCTGCTTCACGCCATCAATATGATAACATTTTATGGCTAAGTATTCAGTGTCATCCCTTTTTGCAAAATGAATGAAATCAATAACTTTACCCATAGCACCATTTATTAATCCTTACTCAACACTAACATTTCGACACAAAAGAATCTACAGTTTTTACATATGCGTAAACACTTTTTTAATCCTGTAGTCTTAGAAACATATTTCTTCAATGAATCCAATTTTGCTTGTAGCTTTCCACTTGGCAGTAGTGTTACTCTCTGGTGTTCCATTTCGTCAATAGCTGTAACTTCCAAAATATGTTCTTTCTCTAGTTTTAGTAATGGTTGATTAAAATTGGAGTATTCTTGGAGTGTAGGCATTAAACAGACTATAGATTTGCCTTCTTCAATGAAATTGAACATTAATTGTGCTGATGTGTTCTTAGAGGAGAAAAGCTTGTTAATAACTCGACTTTCTAAGTTATGTGCCCCTGGTTTGTCAGAACTCCTACTCTAATGTCCTTCTGAATATTTCCATATTTCATGTCGGATGCTTGACACATATTCCTCAGTAGTTCCTTGTATTTGAAGTTTAGCCAAATGTTTACAATTCCAACACTTCCCAAAGAATTCCAAGTTTCATCATGTAGAAGTATCTTTAAAATCGGTTGTCCTTTGATCGGGGTAAGTTGCATTAGAACACAAAAGACAATTAAATGCTTTCCTCTAAACAGCACTTTATACTCCATTTTTAAAATCTGTTGCATTCTCAAGTGTACAAAGCAAGCATTAACTTTGAGATCAAGTCCACCTCATCGATGATCAAAAGCTTCAGTTTTTTCAACACTCTTGACACCTCTTGACAAGCATCACAGCATAACTTTTAGCATTGGAATTTATTGGCATGTTCAACAGGTAGCATTAGTAGACAATATAGCGTAATTCCTTTAATGTTGTCTGCAACCAATCTAGTGGGTGCTGTTACTACAAACAATACATTTGATTTTGTAGTCCTTTGTAGGTAAGTTGTGGGAACTTTAATTAAAAAGCTTTTCCTGGTGCCAGCTTGACCACTGATGTATAATAGTATTGGTTTATTTATTTATTATTTATTTATTTATTTTATCAACTTATATGGCGCAACAGCTACCCAAAAAGGGTTTCCCGGCGCCTAACACACAAGTGATCAGATTACTGGTTGAATAACGAGGTTTTTATCTCCTTTTGAAATCTGAGAGGGTTTTGCTCTTTGCGTATTTGAATTGGGAGTGAATTCCAAATGACGGGACCCAGGTAGGAAAAGGATTTGCCTCCCATCCTGGCCAGCCTAAATCTGGGGACACAGAATTTTTCTGCAGCTTTAGAGCGTAAATTTCTATTTGGGATGTAGGGGGAAGCTAGCGCCTGCAGATATTTAGGAGCGGTGCCTGCTTTGATTCTAAACATATAGTTTAGGGCTTTAAACTTAATACGGTTCTCCACCCTCAACCAGTGCAGTTCACGCAGGTAAGGTGACACACTGCTGTTTTTTGGTATGCCACAAAGAAGACGAGCAGCCGCATTTTGTACTAGCTGCAGTCTTTTGGTGACAGATTTATTTGCACCTAAATATAGTATGTTCCCGTAGTCAAGCCGAGATGTAATTAAGGCATTGACCACCGTTTTCTGCATAGGGCTAGGCAGCATCCAAAGGATCTTCTTGAGCCATCTCAAGATGGTAAAGCAGAGGCTCACTACTTTATTGGCTTGCTGTTTCATGGACAATGTGTTGTCCAGGATTACACCCAGATTTCTAGCCTGCGGCACCGGTGTCGGGAGATTTCCCATCTGGGCAGGCCAATGTAATGAGTTCCAAAGCTCTGGTTGCCGGCCCAGAAGGAGAATCTCCGTCTTATCTCCATTTAATTTCAACTGGTTAGTTGACATCCAGTTGAAAATGGATAGCAGGCCAGTTTTAAGGAGAGATGTAGAAGAAGTTTGGGGTTTAGATAGTGAAAACACAATCTGAGAATCGTCGGCATACGGCATGAAGGTTAGACCCGCCTTTTCCACTAGATCCGCTAGGGGTCTTAGATATAAGTTGAAAAAGAGCGGGCTAAGGATGGAGCCCTGCGGTACTCCATGACGGGAATTGAAAGTTCCCGAACATGCCGCTGCCGATGATATTTGAAAAGTCCGATTGCTCAGAAAAGATCTAATCCAATTCAGTGCATTTCCACCTATTCCATTTTTTTCCAATAGAGCGATCAGTCTTATATGCGATACAGTGTCAAAGGCTGCGCTTAAGCCAAGTAAAATAAGCGCAACCGTTTGACCATCGTCGAGATGTTTCCTCATGACTTCAGAAACGCCCAATAGGGCAGTTTCTGTGGAAAAACCTGCTCGAAAACCTGACTGGGTGGGGTGGAGTAAGGCATTTTCTTCAGAAAAAAGCGTCAGGGCTGAAATTATGAACATTTGCATTCTTTCTTCTCGTGGAGGAATCCGTGCTCTAGTTTCTCTCTACCTCCATATATATATTTATTTCTGCTCGCCATTCAATTGTCAAACTAACTGTTTGAAATTAACACTTTCCTGCCTTGCTTGTTTCATAGCAGTTTCCACCTCATCCATGGCTATTGAAGCTTCGTTTTCAATAATGGGTTGTCCAAAAGGATCTTGACTCAGTAGTCCAGAACTCTGCCTTCTTTGTGAGTTCTCCTTAGCTATCTCAGCAGCATTTGTTTCCTCTCGTTGAATCTCATCATTTAACCTTTGAAAATAGTTTTCAAAGACTGAACAGTGAATGCTGTCTTTCACAGCGCTGAAAGAATCCTCATAGGAGTCATAGTATCCAAGTAATTCCGATTCAGCACACCAAAGCTTGAAGAGTTGTAGAACTGTCAATTAGAAAAAGTCTCTTCTGTCTTCAGTTTGGCAACGAAGGGGCTCATTACGATTGCGGACAAACTGTAGTCCGCCGCCATCCTGGAGTAAACCTTGACCATCCTCCATGCATGCAGCAGTCCCCCACACTGGATTAGGATTCGTCGCCACCATGGCGGACAGATCCTGCAGTTTAACATTGTGGCGTGCGCTGCTGACAGCAGCACCCGCCGCGATGCTAAAATGGCAGGTGTTGCATTTCACAGCACTACGTGGCAGGCAGCAGACGGTGCCTGCCATGTGGTGCTGTGAAATGAAGGGGGGTACCATGGGTACCCCCAAGTGCACCCTCACCTCCCCCAACACATGGGGGGCCCGCAACAGGCCCCCATCACCAATCCCCACCAGCCTTTTCATGGCGGCATCCCAGCCATGGAAATCCTGTCTGGAGCCCGCATCATGATTTGGTGGACGGTGCCTGCTAGGCACTGCTACCATATCTGGCCTTGAGGACCGTCCGCCAGGCAATCTGTGAGATTGCTTTAGGCAGACCGTCTTTACATCTGCCACGGTCCTAGCGCAATTCCCTCCGCCATCGTAATGTGGCGGGGGGAAAGCGCTGTGCGATTGCGGAAGGACTGTCATCGCATGGCTGGTGGTGACGGGCCTTCCGCAATCATAATTGGACCCAAAGTTTTCAGTGGTTAATTACAAGTTTCACCAAACAACTGTCACACCCAAATATGGCATATTCACCTTCTTTGTTTTCTATTGCATTCTTTTTGTATCTGTAGTGTTGAGGTACTTCATAAAGGCACACGTCTTCTGGATGTGGACTCCTTCTTGGATAGTACGTGTCTAACATATTTGATTTCACAATCTCTGTATTTTACTAGGTACTGAATTTCTGGAAAACACTTTAACAGTCTATTTCATGTACTTGCTAGGGCTAGACTTACCCAAACAATTTCCCTTGACGTTGAAAACAAACTGGCTGAGCTCGATTGGTCACAACACTCGTGTAAATCCCACCTCTCTATAGGGAAAACATTTTCAAGCTGACGGTACACAATTTCTTAGACAGAGTCTTTTCTGCAGAAATCTCCTCGCAAATCTCTTTCATCTCAGTCTTCTCTGATTTTTTTAATGTATGAAGTGATGTACCCGAGCAACAGTGATGGAATTGTCTGCAACAAATTGTGATCAATATTTGCATTCCACATCTTAAGAATCTCAGGGTTGTAGTCATTAATATACTTGGACGCCTCTGTTCTTCTTAGGTTGTATGTGTTTTTCAGTGATTTCCGTGTCAGTGTATGTCTGACTGCAGACAAAAAGATGTTCACTCTTCCTTGAGAAATCACAGGTAGTGGGAATCCAAATCAACATCTTGTGTAAATCTTTCCTTTGCATCTGTTTTCTTGATGACAGTACTTCCTAAATCTAAGAGTTGGAAAGCGTAGAACTTGATGTCTCAAGCCCTTTTCACCACCGTCTTTTGGAATGGCTCATGTCACATACTGTTCCATGAAAGACAAGATGGATCACTGTCTGCTCCAAAATTTGGTGCATATTTTATCCTTATTATTATTATTATTTTACTTTTAAAAGGCAATCAGCTACCCAAGGGTTTTCCGGCGCTGCCTAAAGAAGGTCAGAATAATGAAAAGAAAGATGGAAGACCTATTGATTGAAGAGCCAGGTTTTCAAAATCTAACCAAAGTGCACAAAACTAGGCTCGTTCCTCAAAGACTGAGGAAGAGAATTCCACAAAGTAGGGCCTAAATAGGAAAAAGATCGTCCACCTACCCTGGATAATCTATATCTCTGGACCGCAAATTTTATCTGGTTGGCTGAGCGGAGAAGACGAGAAGGGACATACGGTTGAGCAATGGAACTCAGATATTGAGGGGCTTGCCTGTTATGATCCTATGCATATAAGTTAAGGTCTTAAATTTAATGAGATTCTCCACTTTCAAACAGTGGAGATCACGCAAGGAGCTAGAAACAGGTGTCGTTTTTGGAATCTGGCAGAGCAAGCGAACAGCAGCATTTTGAACAACTTGCAACTTACAGATGACCTCCTTATTGGCTCCAAGAAAAAGGATGTTGCCAAAATCCAGGTAAGAGGTGACCAAAACCTGGATTAACGTTCTATTTGTGGGGTCCGGCAACATCCATAAAATCTTTTTGAACCATCTCAGTATGGAGAAGCATGTTGCAGCCACCTTTATTGCTTGAGGCCTCATCGAGAGACGATCATCGATGATAAATCCC
Source organism: Lissotriton vulgaris (assembly GCF_964263255.1). Classification (NCBI taxonomy): domain Eukaryota; kingdom Metazoa; phylum Chordata; class Amphibia; order Caudata; family Salamandridae; genus Lissotriton; species Lissotriton vulgaris. Next base: position 279,558,922 of record NC_141693.1, read on the forward strand.
AGGTTACGGGCTTTTTTGGTAGGCCACGGGGGGCACCCAATTCAGGGGCCAATGTTGGGGGCCCCAAAGCTCTTTGTTATTCCCCAGGATGAGCACCTCAATCAATCAATCATTTGTAAATCGCACTACATACCCGCGAGGGTCTCAAGGTGCTGGGGGGGGGGGCGTCACTGATCGAACAGCCTGGTCTTGAGTATCCTCCTGAAGGTCAGCAGGTCTTGGGTCTGTCGTAGGCTCAGTGGGAGGGTGTTCCATGTCTTGGCGGCAAAGTGGGAGAAGGATCTCCCACCGGTGGTTGTTCTTCGGATGTGCAAGATGGTGGCTAGTGAGAGGTCGGCGGAGCATAGCTGGCAGTTGGGGATGTAGATGGAGAACCGTCTGTTGAGGTAGGCTGGGTCGGTCTTTTGGAGTTCCTTGTGTGCATGGGTGAGGAGCTTGAAGGATATCCTCTTGTTGACGGGGAGCCAGTGCAGGTTTCTCAGGTGGGGATGATGTGGCCGTGGCGTGGTAAATCAAGGATCAGTCGTGCCGAGGCGTTTTGGATGCCTAGTAGTCGTTTGATGAGCTTGGTCGGGGCTCCCACGTAGAGGGCGTTTCCATAATCGAGTCTTCTGCTGTTGACGAGGGCTTGGGTGACTGTCTTTCTTGTATCTGTCGGGATCCATCTGTAGATCTTGCGGAGCATGCAGAGGGTGTTGAAGCAGGAGGAGAAGACAGCGTTGACTTGCTTGGTCATTGAGAGCGTTGAGTGGAGGATGATTCGCAGGTTGCATGCGTGGTCGGTGGGTGTCGGGGCTGCCCCCAGTGCCGTCGGCCCCCAGGAGTCGTCCCAGGCTGAAGGGTTGGAGCCGAGGATGAGGACCTCCGTCTTGTCCGAGTTCAGCTTCAGACGGCTGGTCTTCAACCATTCGGCGAGGGCCTTCATTCCTTCGTGGAGGTTGGCTTTGGCGGTGATGGGGTCCTTGGTGAGGGAGAGGATCAGCTGAGTGTCGTCGGCGTAGGAGATTATGTTGAGGTCGTGCTGTCAGGATACGTGTGCGAGCGGGGCCATGTAAATGTTGAACAGCGTCGGGGTGAGGGAGGATACCTGGGGTACGCCGCAGATGATCTTGGAGGCTTTGGAACGGAATGGGGGGAGGTGGACGCTCTGGGTTCTGCCGGAGAGGAAGGAGGTGGTCCAATCCAGAGCCTTGTCTCGGATCCCTGCGGCGTGTAGGCGTGTGCGTAGTGTGCGGTGGCAGACGGTGTCGAAGGTGGCAGAGAGGTCTAGGAGGATGAGTGCTGTTGTCTCGCCGTTGTCCAGCAGGGTCCTGATGTTGTCGGTGGCGGCGATGATGGCAGTCTCGGTGCTGTGGTTGCTGGGGAACCCTGACTGGGAAGGGTCCAGGATTCTGTTTTCTTCGAGGTATCGGGTTAGCTGTCTGTTGACGGTTTTCTCGATGACCTTGGCCGAGAAGGGGAGCAGAGAGATGGGCAGGAAGTTCTTGAGGGCTCTTGGGTCTGCCTTAGGTTTTTTGAGTAGGACATTGATCTCAGCATGTTTCCAGATCTCTGGGAAGATTGCGGTCTCGAGGGAGAGATTGATGACGTTGTGCAGGGGGGTGCAATGGAGCTGCTTGCCCTGTTGAAGACGTGGTGCGGAAATGGGTCTGGCGGAGAGCCAAGGTGGATTGTGCGCATGGTCTTGATGGTGTCATCGATGCTCACGCTGGCCCAGTCTAGCAGGGGGTCGTGGTTGATGGTGTGTGGAGGGTCTGTTGTGTTGCTGTCTGTTGGGGCTGTCTGAGTGTTGAAGCTGTCATGGATGTCTGCTATCTTGCGGTAGAAGAAGGTGGCGAGGGAGTCGCACAGGGCTTGCGACGGCGGGATGACGTTGGTGTTGGAGCTGGGGTTGGAGAGTTCCTTCACGATGTTGAAGAGCTCCTCGCTATTGTGTGCATTGTTGTCGAGGCGGTCTTTGAAGGAGGTCCTCTTGGCCGCCCTGATGAGCTGGTGGTGGTTGCGGATGGCGTCCTTGTGTGCTGCATGGCTGTCCGGAGTTTGTTCACTGTGCCATTTCTTCTCTATTTTCCGGCAGGCTTGCTTGGAGGCTAGGAGTTCTGGGGTGAACCAGCTGGCCCTCTTGCTGGTTTCTCTGTGGGGGGGTTTCTTCAGTGGGGCGAGGGTGTTGGCGCAGTCCTCGATCCAGCGTCTGAGGCTGTGGGCAGCGTCGTCGGTGTTGGAAGGTTTAGTGGGTGGGCTGAGATTGAGGTTTGCATGTAGTTGGTCTTCGGTGATTTTGCTCCAGCAGCGGTGGGGGATCTGTTGGGTGCGTTGGTGTATGGTAGGTTTCTGGAAGACGAAGTGGATGCAGCTGTGGTCGGTCCAGAGGAGTTCGGTGGTGTGGCTGACGGAGACGTACAGGCTTGAGGAGAAGACATGGTCGAGCGTGTGGCTGGCGTAGTGGGTGGGCGTTGTGACAAGATGCTTCAGTCCGAGGTTGCCAAGGTTATCGATCAGGGTTGTGGAGTTGTTGTCGTTGTTGTTCTCAAGGGGAAAGTTCAGGTCTCCGAGGAGGATGTAGTCGGTGGAGGTCAGGGCGTGCGTGCTGATCAAGTCGGCGATGGAGTTGCTTAACTGGTCACGCTTGCAAACTTAAAATCAGAGAACTAAAAGTGGCGTCATCTGACCTTCAAGCAATTACAATAGAGGGGCTGAAAACGGGACAAGAATCCCACCCTCTATTATTAATCAATTGTTACATTAACCCAACCAAACATCAAAAGTATCAGGCCATGGAATCTCTCACCAGTACTTTGGAAAACCTATTCATAAGCTTTGAGCATCACAATGTGATAATGGCAGGAGACTTCAATATAAGAGGCCTGGGTCAGACCCCTGTTGCACCCCAAAGTAAGAAGTTGGGCCCACTGATTTCACTTCTCACAAATCTTAATCTACAATCCACACATGGGACAAAAAAAAACAGCCATCCCATATGGATCGCTAAACCGACCTTCAGGAATGTTTCCACCATTGACTATATTTTCACCAATGAATGGCTGGCTCATAAATTATGTGATTTCACTGTGGACGATAGAGATGAAAGTGACCACAGACCTCTATGTGCCTCTTTTAATTTGGCGCGGGAACAGGTGGAAGCCCAGGAAATAATCGGAGCAACCACAGGCGACAAACGTCATCTTATCCTCAACAGAATAAAATGGACGACCAACCTCAGTCACAGCCTGTTGGAGTATGTAGCTAAAAGGGAGGCAGAACTAAATGCACATGACATAAAGAACATCACACATTTTTGGGAAACACTGACCATGGATTTACTGAAGGACTTGGGTAATACCAACCAAGGAAGAAGCTGTCTAAAACACTCTAGGTTAAGACCTCAAAAATCGCGGAGCCTGACTCAAAGCAAACAAGCCCTTAACAAGGCAATCAAGGCAAAAAGAAAGGCATCTACTGGTCACAGATGTCCTCCATCCCTGTTTTGCGAGCCACTTACAAGAAGAAAGTCTGGGAGTTGAAAAGACAGTGGACAGAAAAGAACTGGCTTAAAGTGTTCTCCCTAATTAAAGAAAAAGACAATAGTAAGCTATGGCGATACATTAATAGTCTGAGCCCCAGAAGCGAGCACAAGGAAAACAGTGTTGCAGGCATTGTGTGGGAACAGTATGTGAAGGGGCTGTACACCTGCGGGGGTAAACAAGATGGACCCTCGTAGCTCAGAGTGGTCGCAGGTGGCAGCTGTAACTATTAAATCTCAGAGCGTGCTGAAAGTCATCATAGGGCCCAGTCAGCCCGTCAAATACACAGAGGAGGACACTTTAAGGTACATTAGAGCCATAAGATCAGATGGGGCCCCCAGCCCAAATGGTATTCCTGCCCAGGTCTTTAAAACTGCCCCAGCCTTTTTTGCATCTATACTCACCCCGCTATATAATCATTCATTCTCCACAGCAATTTTACCAACATCTTGGAAAGGCTCGGTCCTATTTCCAATACATAAGAAGGGTAACCACTCGAACCCGGCTAACTACAGGCTCATAGCCCTTCTCGATATAGAAGCCAAGGTATATGCCTGCCTATTACTCAGGGACTTAGAGGCCTGGGTGGATAAGAACGGCATTCTCCCGCCTTCTCAGACTGGCTTTAGGGCCAATAGTTCCACCTTGGACAATATCATAACGCTGTCCTACCTCTCGAAGCAAACCGTTTTGCGGAATAAGTTGCCCCTGTTTTGTTTTTTATTGACTATTCCACGGCCTTTGATCGAGTAAATAGAAGTCGGCTAAGGGTAAAACTTGAATCCTGGGGGATCCCTCAAGCCCTGCTCGAAGCCATAAAAGCCCTCTATGAGGGGACATGGGTCCAGGTGAAATTAAGCCCAACAATCACAACATCAAGAATTGAAACTAATTCTGGACTAAAGCAGGGATGTGTCTTGGCCCCCCTACTCTTCAACTTATATACAGCGGACATGGGGCAAGCCCTGAAAGATGCCAATTTGGTACCTCACAGACTGGGGAAGCTGGTCTTGGGAACACTCCAGTATGCAGACGACACGGTGGTCATGGACCCCACCAGGGTGTGGCTCCAAAGAGCATTAAACAGTCTTGCAATATACAACGAGTAAAACAGCCTACGAATCAACGAGAGCAAGACAAAGATAGTAATCTTTGGTAAATACCATGACAAAAAACAAGCAACATGGTCTTTGGGTGAGCACTGAATCAGTACAGCCACATCCTATAATTATGTGGGCGTATGGATGTCAGAGAGGGCTACTGCAGCAAAACATTTAAAGGAGTTAAAACCGAGAATTGACAAAATAATCCTGTCCCTTAGACGCCTTAGTCATCGCCTAGTTAGTCCATCAACAGAACCGATGCTGACTGTACTTAGGGCAAAACTGATTCCCGCTATTACGTATGGCCACCTAGCCTATCCAGGAGCATTTCACAAAGCTATCAATGCGGCCCAGATGAAAGCCTACAAGTCTGTGTTAGAGGCTCCCAGACAGGCAAGGAACACCAGGCTAAGGCTGGAAGCAGGCTTGAAACGCCCGGAGTTGGTATTACAGGGGGACTTGTTAAAATATTATATCAGAGTACTGAAAGCCCCTGAAAATAATCTTAAACATTTCTTTAAAATTATATTTGGAGAAGCGGGCTCCCCATGGCACTCTAAGCTGGAACAAGGAATTGACCTACTGAAAATTGAGGGAAAGAGCTTGCCCATTCATGAAATTCCTTATTCTGCCTGGGCCCAAGCTGTAAAGCTCCAAGTCCAGACCATTTCGTTTGAACTGGATCGGTCATCACTCCGGGACAGCCCTCTCACACTGGCCCTGGATAAGTCACACATTCCCGGTAAACCCCAACCATACTTGCAAAACTCACTTTCTACTGAAGCAAGAAAGAAAATTCTGTATCTGCGCCTCCTGGCCCTTAGGATCGTGGACTTTAACCCAAAATGGGCGCAAACTGACTGTACCATTGCCTGCTTATTATGCAACTACCTTAGAGAATCTTGGTTACACCTTTTATGCTGCTGTACAAAACTGGCCAGCGATCGCCACCGTTTGCTGTGCCCGGCCCTACGGAATTTGGACCATAGAACTTGCAGAGAGGCTTCAGACTGGTGCTTTTCAGAAATTACGACTTGTCTACTTGCTAGGGTTGGTAAGTTTATCCATCAAGTTAGAACTGCACTTGATTCCCATCAAAAGGCCACAGAACTCAAGGACCCTGTTATTTAGCAACGAGAACCATCTGGTGTTCTAATCATGCTAGTTGTCACCTGATTTAGGAATTTCTTGCAAAGCCATTGGAATCACTGGAATCAGAAATCTAACCAGGGTCTTACAGGGGGCTTTTTAAGAACTTTTCTATTGACAATTGGCATTATGGAGAGAATAACCCTGTTGAACTTTCACACAACTTGAGACTCTCTGAGGTTTTCTTTTTTCTTTTTTTTTTTGCTTGCTTTGTCTTTTAACTGAAATTTTAACGGCCACAAAGCAGTAAAAACAGTTATTACGCTATCTTAAAGCTGAATAAAGGGGTTTATATGGGGTAGGGTATTTTGGGTGGGGGTGATGTTTATGTGTTCTATACTGTATAGATTTTAAGTAATCGCACATTCAATAAAGTTTTACTTACTTTAACTGGGGGTGGGGTCCGGGGGATCGGTAGACGAGGGTGCCTCTGAGGGTGGAGTTAGGGTCTGTGTGGATCTTCAAATGCATGTGTTTGGGCGGTGCTGACCGCGTCGGCGGTGCTAGTCGAGACCCTGATGCTGTTCTTGTGGACGATGGCGATTCCTTCTCCGACTCCGTTGGTGCGGTCTCTGCGGGTGATCTTGTAGCCGTCTGGGATGGCTATGGCGATGTCGGGTGCAGAGGAGTCGTTAAACCAGGTGTCTGTCAGGAAGGCGACGTCAGGGGATGTTGTGTCGAGCAGGTCCCAGAGCTCGACGGCATGCTTGCGTGCAGAGCTGGTGTTCAGTGGTATGCATCGGAGGTGGTTGGGGTCTTTCTTGGCGGGTGGTTCGTCAGCTCTGAGGCTGGTGTAGCTGCAGTTCTGCAGGTGAACCTCTGTCTTCTCCATATTGAGCTTGAGTGAATTAACTTGCATCCACTGCATAATTTTTCTAAGCCCATCTTGAAGAGAAGAGGGCCTAGAAGCTCCTTTAGCAGAAAGGGAGAAGACTATTTGGGTGTCATCAGCGTAGGAAAAGATTGACAGTCCTACCTCCTCAGCAATGTCAGCCAAAGGTTTAACATAAATGTTAAACAGTAAGGGGCTAGGAATCGAGCCCTGTGGCACCCCATAAGGGGAGTCATGGGTTTTAGAAGCTGCTTTTGAGGAAGCAACCTGAAACGTACGATCCGACAAGAAATTTGCCAGCCATTTCAAGGCAGCTCCAGTCACGTCGATGGAATGGAGAGTTTGCAAAAGCACGGTATGAAATACTGTGTGAAAGGCGGCGCTCAGATCTAACAGTATGAGCGCCACAGTGTCACCAGCATCCAAACGACTATGCAACTTTTCACTGACTCCTAGAAGTGTGGTTTCTGTGGAATACCCTTCTTTAAACCCTGATTGAGATGGGTGTAAGAGCTTGTGGGTTTCCACATATTGAGTTAGTTGGTTGCAAATTCACATGTTTCTCCAATAACCTGGAGAAAACTGGGCAGGGAAATGGGTTGAAAGGTAATAGCATGTGAATATGAGAAGCACCTCTTGCTTGGTACACTTTTCACCAAAATAAATGAGTTACTTTGCCAAGAGGAGGATTTCTTTTGTTGCAGATGAAATACATAGCTTGATATGCAAACATTAGCGGGAATCAAGGAGCAAATTTCTCCGGCTGTCTTCACTTTGATATCTTTAATGTTAGAGTTGGCGTCCCTCAAAAATTCAAACAGGTCATCCCCGGAGTACTCAGCACAACTGAGTGTCAGAAACCAAGTAGGTGCACCTAGATTTCTAAACATACATTTCAGTTCTCCATGATGGTGATACCAATACTCATTGGTGCCACGTTGGCACGCCATCAAATTAATCAAGTTGTACTCCAAGTTTTCATCCTTGCCATGAACTTTGTCAATTAATTGCTTTGCAGAGATATTTTGAAGTTTAACTCCTGTCTTCAGCATATGGTTAACATAGGAAAGTCCAGACAAGTCATTCTAAAGCAGAAGATGGAATATGTAGGGAATACACTTCCAAAATCTTGGATTGTCTGAATATAATCTGGTTGACTGGTATCTGTGCAGGGCGGTCATCAAAGCGTCCACCTCCTCCAATGGGACAGTTGTGTAAAACAGCAAGCTTCTAAACCTTTCTCTCGCACACTCATGGGAGCTCCATTTCCTTGCTTCATTTGAAAGAGATTAATAGCTTCACCAATGGATTCTTTGGAATACAGAGGATGGGTGATGTAGTGTTCGTAAATCTCTTCTGCTCTGGATTGATCCACTTTTTCAATCTGTCCAATTGATGGTAATGTTTAATCTTCTATTTATGTTACATCTTGAACAACACCAACAGTTTTACAATAAATATTATTTTGTACCAGGTATAATCTTGCTTTTTTAACTTTACTAACATCTACTAAGTCTTGCCAGATCTTTGATTGTTTTATTTATTTATTTATTTATTTATTTGTCCTCATCTCCACCATGGTAAAAGAAAGCCATATAGAACAAGCCATAACTCAGCTGTCTCAGTATTATAACTGGAAGGGATCAATCGTGATAGGGGGGCCAAGCATCCATCAGCTGTCTCTGGTTGGTCTCAATCTTGGCTACCATTGGTTAAGCCTACAGCAAGGACAGGACCGGGCTATGACCGGATATCTGCTGTGCTCGTGGCAAAACATAGGCATCATAGTAGTGTAATCATTGGACCCGGGGAAAAAAAAAAAAACCAACAGATTTTTATTGTACCCAAACAAGCATGTGCCAAAAAGCTCTTTTACTTTGATTCCCCAGCCTAGCAAGGTCAATTCGTGCCGTCTGTAGACAAGAAGCCAGCCAGTCTCCATGGGAAGGAGGTAGGGGGTCCTTCCACCTCCTGCAGATCTCCCTCCTATTTACACCCTTTACTAGAATGATAATTGGTTCATGATCATGAACATGTCTATGTACACCTGAAGTTACAATATTCTGTTTAAAATCCAAAGGTAGGTACACATCTCTTCCTTTAAGGCCTTTCTGAAGTTCAGCTGGTGGCAGCGTTCATGTCTTTGCCTCCATATGAACTAAAGCCTGAAATGGGTGTACACATGGTATGAGAAATGATTAAAAAACATTTAAATCTTGTAGTTGTTGTGGAATAGATACTAATTCTAACTTGTTATGTACTGGTCTAGCTGTCACTTTGTTTTCCTCTAACTTATCATAGCACTACTTACATATAATTTGCCGAGAGCACTCAAACCGTTACTCGACAAATATATAAACAGCAAATTCTTGCCATTTATCTCTGTTCTCCAATTTTGTGTTTGAGAATATAACTACATTGCGGCTTTGGCTTAGGTAGTGAGTGCGTGGACAATAAATTTAAACACAGTTTGGTCTCTCAGAAGAAACTGTGTTAAACTTTCTAATCTCTTCTGGAAAGGTAATAACACTTATACCTGTGTCCTGTTCCTCTACCCCTCCACATACCACCTCCTCATTTTCCCTAGACTCCTGTTGAGGACCAAAGAATCGAAACTGAACATCTTCACAATTTTTTTTCTATCTCTGCTACTGTACCATGCAAAAAATCTCTGCTCATTTCTCCTAAAAGCAGGGCAGGAGTTTTGACACAGTAGAGTCTACTAGCTAAATTTCACATTTTAGAGTGGTGAACAGCTAATATTCTGGAGTGATGAAAGCTGCTTTGGCATACTTTCTTTGAGAGACATGCTGGTGAATGTCCCTGTACATTTGTATAATTCTTTGCTTTGCATGGATCTAATCCTTGCACAGTCTCAATTTTTAGTTTCAAACTTTTGCATGGAAAGATATGTTGGAAACGTATCAATTCATCTACTGATTCCTGCCAAAAACTGCAAATACTGATACAGTTTCATTTGTATACAGAGGCTTGTCTACATCTTCCCTGTACCTCTTCAGCTATCACTTCCATCGACCAGTTGTTTCAACTGCTTGCACTAGTGTGTTCTCTTGTAAGTAGCTTTCATCATTAAAGAAAGGCTCAGTAATTGAAGTATGCTTCCATTCACCTCTGAGAATGTGACAGAAATCACTCCTATTCATAAGTCTTTTTTTGGCTCCTTTTCTTTATACACAACATTGTTTTATCCAGGGTTCTCATCTTATTCAGTATCAAAATGAAAAGCTTCCTCCTTAGGGCAAATGCCTTATCAATTACAGATTCAACATGTTGTTTTTGTTTGAAAAATTCTCTTCTCATTTTACAGTGCATTATAGTTTGTGCCAAATTCTTAATTACTCTATTCAAAACTTTCTGACTCTGATTTCTTTAAATTGCCTTTCTCTTCTTGTTAAAGTATTAGCTTTCTTTTAACATTCATTACTCTTAATATTACTTAGTTTGACTCGTTACTTAGGTGTTATAAAATCTTGCCTTTTATTTCCATCGTTTTTTTTGCTTTGCAGTTTTCCACACACGATTTTAAGAAACTTCTTAGCTTTTGTATCAACATCTCTTTTCTCTTTAACTACATTCTCTGTACATTGTCCCTTTTTTTCTGCATTATAAGGAGATAGTAGCCTTTCCTCTGTTTCTTTCTTCTTTGTGTTTTATTTGCCATTGTAAGTGTCTTTTTTTAAATAGAAGTAGAACTCTGCAAACGAAAATTAAATAAATATAATTAGCTTTTCATTATATATTATAAAATTACATAATGTAACAATTGAACTTGCTATATAAATACTTATAACACTATGTTATAGCCACTGAAAGTCTGTTACTTATCATGTCTAAATAGATGTCATGTTTGACTGTATCACTGTATGCATAAGTGTGTATCTGTGCATGTTACTGCATGCATCAGTGTGTATCTGGGTAAGTATGTGACTCACAATGTGGGTGGGAAAGTGGATGTATAACTGGGCGTATGGGACTTCGTGCACACTTAAAATTGCATGCCTTATCTTCTAAGCACATCCCACCCTGCTCCATGGCCTACCTCTGGCCTAACTTAAGGGTGACTACTATGTAGCATAAAATACTTTAAAGACCTGACAAAGCATTTAAATAGTGAAGTCGATATAGCAGTAAAGTTGCACACACAGGCTCTGCATTAACAGGCCTGAGAGATGTATAAACAGCTACCTGTCTGGATGGGTGAGTTGGCTGTCTCAGTGCTTGAGTACATACCTGAGTGAGTATATCAGTCCCTGTATGGGCATGTGCATGTTTGTGTAAATAAGTTTATCAGTAAAACAGTGTCTGTCTTAGTAACTCTGTGGATCTGAAAAGGTATATGCTACTGGATGTATGAATATCTTAGTGGCTGTGTTGCTTTGTATTAGGGTATCTTATTGTGTGTGCAACTAGATCTGGTATTGCTGGATACATAAGTGCTGTGTGAATAAATGTCTAACTCACTCTTTTGCCTCTTTTGCTGTCTGACAGGGTGTGTGACTGTCTTTGTTCTTTAAAAATACATATACGAATTACAGTATGGGTGAGACACTGGATGTATAACTGGACGTATGTGTTTGTAAGTGTGCATATAACTCATTGTAACTTTGAAATATATGTCTTACCTTTTAAGTACATAGCACCCTGTCCTACACATACCTCCAGCCTGCCTTAAGGGTGACTGATATGTGGTAGGAGAGTAGTCTAAGACCTCACAAAGGTTTTTAAATCTCAGTCGATATGGCAGCAAAACGGTACACACATGTTCTGCAGTAGCAGGCCCAAGACACTTGTAAACGGCTACCTGCCTGGACGAATGACTTGGTTGTGCTAGTACTTCAAGACATATCTGAGTGACTGCATGTGTCTCTTTATGGGAGTATGAATATGTGTAAGTAAGTATATCAGTGTAAGAGTGTCTCTCTTGGTAACTTTATGGGTATATAAATCTATATGCAAGTGGCTGTATGGATAGGTTACTGGCTCTGTTAGTGTTCCAGTATGTAACTGAGTGTGCAACTAGTTCTGGTACTGCTGGATACATAAGTGCTGTGTGAGTGGGTCAATGAATGTTTAAGTGCCTCTCTCACTTTCTGACTGGATGTGTGAGTGTCTCTATTCTTTTGAAAACACATATGTGAGTTGCAGTATGAGTAAAAGACTGGATGTATAACTGAGCTTACTTGTTTGTAAGTGTGCTTATAACTCACAGAATTTTTAAACTATATGTCTTGCCTTTTAAGTACATAGTACCCTGGTCTATGCTTACCTATGGCCTACCTTAAGGGTAACCTATATATATTAGAAGAGTACTTAAAGATCTAACAAAGGCTTTTAAATGCAAGTCAACATGGCAGTAAAACTGCATGCACAGACCTCGCACTAGCACGCCTGAGAAACGTTTAAACAGCTACTTGTCTGGTTTGTGAGTTGGTTGTCTCAGCACTTGAGTACATATCTGAGGGAGTGTATCATTCCCTGTATGGGTGTGTGAGTGTCCGTGTAAATAAGTATATCAGTATAAGAGTGGGTTTCTTAGTAACTCCATGGGTATGGAAATGTATATCCTGCTAGCTGTATGAATAGCTTAGTGGCAGTGTTAGTTGGTGTTAGGGTATCTAACTGTGTGTGCAAGTAGCTCTCATACTCCTGGATACATAAGCACTGTGCAAGTGACTATCTAACTCCTTTTGTTGTTGTCTAACAGAGTGTGTGACTGTCTGTGCTTTTAAAAATACATATTTGAGTTACAGTATGGGTGAGACACTGGATGTATAACTGGCATATGTGTCTGTAAGTGTGCATGTAACTCACGGAAACTTCAAAATATATGTTCTACATTTTAAGCACATAACACCCTGTCCTATTCCTAACTACGGCCTACCTTAAGGGTGACTTATAAGTAGTCTAGAGTAGTTTAAGGCCCGAGAAAGGGTTTTGAATGACAGTTGACATGGCAGTAAAACTGCACGCACAGGCTCAGCAGTACCAGGCCTGAAACATATTTTAATTAGTTAAATGACAAACAAACGCCTGACGTGTTTCGGAACAACCTTTCCTTCCTCACCGGTCAATTAGACATTTGAATTCACCCATAACATATAGTGCACAAAGATATAAACATAAACATGGAACTACTTGATAACTTTCCAGTTGGTGGTCAAAACGGCATCCATATTGGAATGGGTTGTTCATAGTGTGTGTTTTCAATCCATCAACTCAATTTCAAATGAATCCAGCAGAACATAATGATATATTAATTCTCTATCATAATACATTTCTAAATCATTGATGTTGAGTTTCTCTTCAGAAAAACTGGTTATCATTATTGTACCATCACACAATAACGGCCCATTGCGAACAAAAATATTCTTACAATTCTGCCCCTGTGGGCCATGATTGAAGTTGATCCATCAATTCATACTTTTCTTAACACAATAATTTTTGCAATTGACATTCTATATTTCCTACAATTTTGCCCTAGTATGCCCAAATATATTACAGTTAAGCCTCCATCGGGATAAACAGTCAAAAACAGAGAACAACTCCTATTTACAGTGATATATACAAAACACGATTTATATAAAAATGTATCGCCATCAGTCAATAGCACATTGTGCCTTTCTTCCTTACAAGAAGTTATCTTCGTCTCCTAAAAAATAAAATCAATGCACTGAGCAGTAACGATCCTATTCCTCCTTTAAAAACAAACATCGTAACTGAGAGGCAGTTTAGGCAGGTTACAATTTTGAAAAGCAGCATCAAATTCCTGAAAATTCATATAATATTGGCCATGGTGTACCGCTAACTTTTCATCCTTATTAATCCCCTCCAGATGCATGGTTTCAAATTTAATAATCGTTCTAGATTCAAGCTGTCTTAGCTCATGAATCCTGTTTCCTCCCCTTTCTGACAATGGTATTCTGTCTAAGGCACAGTATCTAAGTAGACCTGCCTTTTTGTTGTGGTATTCTTTGAAATGGAGAGCAATAGAATATTGCCTATCTTCATTAGTTATTGCCCGCATATGCTCTAATATCCGCCTCTTCACCTGATGAATAGTGCTGCCAATATATACCAACTGGCATGGGCAAATTAGAGCATATACACAAAAGTCTGATTTTATGCTTTGAAATTACAAATGGTTTCTGGGTTTTTGAAAGTTTCACTTTCACTGAAATTAATACTATTTCTGCAAAGGAAACCCCATCAGGAGCAGCTGTCCTGCTGCTCCTGATGGGGTTTCCTTTCTATCTTAACTAATTAACTTAAATAAAGTAACTTGATCAATCCTACTTGAAGTATCCATCTTCTCTTTGAGTACAACACCTTGCAAGTGTAGAAACCTTGTACCTTAAATTGGAAATTAGTCTCTACGGGTAGCATACTTTTACATAGCATGTCCTTCACTTAAAAACCAAAGGTTACAGGGAAGTTATAGTTAGAAATTAGCATTAAAGAGACTTAGAAATTCACTGAAAAAACAAAGGTTACAGAGATGTAATAGGCGGGCTCAGGTTCCACTCATATAAATCCAGAGAAATTCAGCAGTTATAGTTAGCTAAGCAAACTATAACTTGTACCCTTTCAATGTACTGCTTATGACCTCACATATTACATCACTCATGACATGGTCAGGGATGTATGACGGTACAACGCGTGCTTTTACAACGCGTACCATTACGATGCAGGTTTTACAACGCATGTCGTTACAACGACTTGCGTTGTGGGGCACTGGATAGTGAATAGTTTAATTTACTATTCCAAGTCCAGTCCCCGTGGATAGTAGGGAAGATGTTGGATAGTAAATTAAACTATTACCTATCCTAGAGCGCCCTCCAGCGAAAGTCGTTGTAATGACTTTCGTTGTTAAACCTGCGTCGTAACGGTACTATGTTGTAAAAGTTCCATTGTAAAGGACGTTCCCCCATGGTCAGTGACTTTCTGATGACATCTCAAATGACATCACTGAATGCATCATCCACATAATCTCTGATGCACCCACTCACTCCCCAATACAACCTTTCATACACCCACTCCAACTTCCACACTACCATTCTCAAAACCATTGACACACCCATACCAGCACTTACACACCCACTCCCTGATTCTTAGGTCTACACACACATCCACTCAGTCACCCATACAGCCACTCATATACCAACTCACTCACTAATACAGCCACTGATATATCCACTCATACATCCATACAGCCACTCACACATTGTCAGTCACCCAAAGAGGTACTCACACCTACTCACTCATCCTTAGAGTCCATCACATAGCCACTCAATTCATATATATATACTAACACATAATCACTCACCTATACAGTCACTGACACAAGCACACACTCACCCTTACGGCCTCTGTCACAACCACTCACTCACACAGTCACTCATATACTCCAACACCCACCTATACTGCCTTTCACATATGCAGTTACTCACCCTTTTACACTGGCACGTCCATTCACTCACTGACACAGCCATACACAGAATCAGTCACCCATGCAGCCCCTCACAGATGCACTCACTATCCCCTACAGCCACTGACTCACCCCCTCACTCACCCATGCAGGCAGTCACACATACCATCACCCACCCACACAGACATGCATACTCAGACAACCAATCAATCACCCATACAGCCACTCACTTACCCACTCACAAACCCATTCAGCCACTTAGACACCAACTGACATACTGATACAGAAATTCACACAACCTAGTCACCCACCCATACATTCAATGAGACTCCTAATAACTCACGTATACAGTCAGTCATGCTCCCACTGAATAATCCATAGAGGCACTCATACACCCACTGATTCACCAATACACCTTAATATATATTTAACACCCATAAACCTTTTAAAAACACTCACAGTCACTGGATGATGTCATCAGTGATGTCACTTGAGATGTCATCAGTAATGTCACTGACCATGTCATGAGTGATGTAATCTGTGAGGTCATAAGCAGTGTGGTGCAAAGTAAGAATTTTGATGTAAAAATATCGACTTGCACAAATATCGAGGTAAAAATATTGTGAGTCAGAAATATTATCGAACATAATATAATGGTCAAGAATATCGATTTTTGGTAAGTAATATCGATGTAAAAAATATCGCAGTCTTTAATATCATTTGTAAAAATATAGGGCCCGATGTAGGTAATATGAAATATGGAATTCTAAATACCGAATTTTACCGATTGGGTATTTAGAAATCGGTATTTCAGATGTAGGTAAGAATTCGGTAAAAAATACTGAATCCTTAATATTCGTTATTACCGAATCGGTAATTGAGATTCGGTAATAATGAATACCTACCCATTCATTCCAATGCAATTGGAGGCCCATAGGAATGAATGTGAAGACATTCGGAATTACCGATTCGGTATTATCGAATCGGTAATACCGGGAGGTATTTCAAGGGTGCCAGGGTGTCCAAAGGACACCCTGTTGCACCCCTGAAATGTGCATGTGTGCACATGTGGCACACATGCATGCCCTAAGAGCATGCATGTGTGCCACATGGCACTTCAAAAAAAGCAAGAAAGTGCTTTTTTATTAGAATTCGGTGATTACCACCAACTTAAAGTTGGTGGTAATTACCGATTCCTTAAGGCCCAAAGGCCCTCTTTTATGTGGGGGTTCCACATTGCATTTAAGGAATCGGTATTACCGATTCCATAAACACAAGGCCAATAAGGAATCAGCATTAACAAATCGGTATTTACCGATTCCTTATTACCGATTTCTTCCCTACATCACGAATGCCTAAATACTGGTCGGTAACGGTGAAATTTACAGAATTTCACCATTACCGACCGGTATTTGGGCCACCTACAGCGGGCCCTTAGTTAGGAAGAGGTGTGGCGCCGTGGCCAGGGCGACTGACTCCGGAAAATGGGGATCACGGTTCGATCCCCTGCTCCAGCAACAGATTAGCTCAGCACCATGTGACTCTGGGCAATAACTTGCTTAATCTTTCCGACTGCCCCCAGCGCCAAGAGACCCATACGGGTGATTGTTTGCGCTTTACAAATGTGGATTATTATTAGTTGTTAAAAATATCAAATTTTTATTAATGTTATGTCTTTTAGTATATATTTTATATGTGTGTGATGTTTGTTTTTTTGTATATGAATTGCTTGTATTTTTATTTTATGTGTTAAAATTTTAGTAGTTATTATTTTTTTTTAATTGAATGTAGCATTTTTTGTTCCGTAGCGGGTTGTGGGTTTATAGGGTAATAGGGTGATAAGAAATTAAACTATATTAATTTAATTGATTATTGTTAGTAGTTATTTATTTATTTTTAATTTGAAATAATTTGTGTTTTTAGTTCCGTAGCGGGTTGTGGGGTTATAGGGGAATAGGGTGGGAAGTAATTTAATTATATTAAATGTATTGAATAACTTTTATTTGTTAATATTTGTGTAATTGTGATGTTATAGTGTTAAATGTGTTATCTTGATTTATTAATATTTGTTAAATAATTAGTTGTGAAGTAATTTAAATGACGTTATTAGTAATTAATTATGGTAATTGTGTAATTAATTTTAGGTGTGTGTTGTGGTGTTTATAGGTGTAACTGGTGTGATGGGTAGGAAGTAATTTATTTTTTATTGATGAATTATTAATTATCTGTTAATTAATTTAAATTAATTAATTAATTAATTATGGTAATTGTGTAATTAATTGTAGGTGTGTGTTGTGGATATTATAGTGTTATAAAGACTGTGTATTCAATTAATATTTATTATCTTTTTTTATTAAGAATATATTTTAAATTAATTATTAATTATGTTAATTATGGAAATCATTTTAAATAAAAACGCTGATGTCTTTTTT
This sequence comes from Lissotriton vulgaris, assembly GCF_964263255.1. NCBI lineage: Eukaryota > Metazoa > Chordata > Amphibia > Caudata > Salamandridae > Lissotriton > Lissotriton vulgaris. The sequence continues at coordinate 279,576,405 of NC_141693.1, forward strand.
TTGGGTGTGGTGTTATAGGATAGGAAATAAAATAAATACATTTATGTTTGAAATAATTTGTTTGTGAATATTGTTTATACATGTATTTATTAATGTTTGTAATCATATTTGTACCTTTTTGTTATGTGTAATTAACATTATATTATGTGTTCTTTTTATATGTTTAATATATTTAATTGCATATTTTAAAAATATTGTTTATCTATTTTTAAGATTTTTTTTTTTTAATTGTTTAAATGTTAATGGTAATTTTTTGTTTCTCTGCTATCCAATCGTTTCCCTACTGTTGCACTCATTGGAGTGGAAATAGTAATTGTTACCCCTCCGCTACCCAATACTTTCCCTACTGTTGCACTCACTGGAGTGGGAATAGTAATTTTTACCCTTCCAATATCCAGCACTTTCCCTACTGTTGCACTCACAGGAGTGGGAATAGTAATGTTTACCCCTCCGCTATCCAATACTTTCCCTACTGCTGCACCCACTGGAGTGGAAATAGTAAGGTTTACCCTTCCGCTATCCAGCACTTTACCTACTGTTTTACTCACTGAAGTGGGAATAGTAATTTTTACCCTTTCACTATCCAGCACCTTCCCTAATGTCGCACTCACTGGAGTGGGAATAGTACATTTTACCCCTCCGCTATCCAGCACTTTCCCTACTGTTTCACTCTTTGGAGTGGGAATAGTAATTTTCCCACCTCCGCTATCCAACACTTTTCCTACTGTTGCACTGATTGCAGTTGGAATAGTAAATTTAATTATTTCGCTATCCAACATATTCCCTACTGTTGTATTTATTGTATTGCGAAATTTACGTTTTAATTTTTTTATAATAGTTTAATGTTTCAAATCATTATAGAATGTTTTTCTTAAATTATTGATATATGTATATATTTTATTTTACATAATTTAAAAGTTTAAAAATTAAATAAAGATAATAGTTAATAAATTGTTTTAAAATAAATATATGTATATGTATAAATTATTGGTTACATGTTTATATGGGCCCGATTCACAGAATGAATTTAAGACTCAATCCTAAACTTACTACTATTTTGGTATTCATGGGATGCACTTACTACTTTTGGCATTCACAGAATGCACTTACTACTTTTGGCATTCACAGAATGCACTTACTACTTTTGGTATTCACAGAATTAACTTACTACTTTTGGTATTCACAGAAGTTAGGATTTTGTCTTAAGTTTGTCTTAAGACAAACTTAAGACAAAATCCTAACTTCTGTGAATACCAAAAGTAGTAAGTCAATTCTGTGAATGCCAAAAGTAGTAAGTGCATTCTGTGAATACCAAAATAGTAGTACGTTTAGGATTGAGTCCTAAGTTCATTCTGTGAATCGGGTCCTATATTTTTAAATTAACTTTAATTTTTATATTTAGTTAAAATGTATATAAAATGTTATTCATTTTGTTAAAGATAATATTAATATTTTACATATTTGATATATATTCTTTTTTATATTTTTTAATATAGATATTTTTTACATCTATATTTTTAACTTCAATATATTTCATTCAATGTTTGTACTTACCTGTTTAAGTATAAGGAGTCAATATTTTTACTATCTATATTTTTTTCCGATATTTATACCATCAATGTTTTTACCATCGATATACTATGAGTGAACCAAGCAGTGCATTGTGGGGGTGCGAGTTTAGTTTAGCTTAGCTAACTATAACTGCTACATTTTTCTAATTTTGTAGGAGTAAAACCTGAGCCTAACTCTAACGTTTTAGTAACCTTTGGATTTTTCATTGAAGATGTAAATATATAATTGCTTTTGAATACAGGGGACATTCTGTTAGAATGTAGGCTCTCGTATTTCCTCAAGCATTCAACAAGTAAGTACATAGTGAAGCAGATATATTAACATAGTAACACAGAAGAAAGTTGATTTGTGACTAGGTAAGTGCTTTACGAATAAATGCTCTATATATATATTTATATGAATACATTAAGGGGTCGATTCCGAATCGGGAAAGGAATCCATACGACGATTCGTATTCGTAGCCGTTTCCGTACGAATCGTACAAATCCGTCCGAATCGCGAAGTACGATCCGTAGTTAAAAAATGCGCCTGAATCCTTGCGAACTGTACGAAAATCAAGCGATAATCCGTATGATACGGACTCGGAAAGTGAACCGTACAATTCGTAAACAGGCTGTTCGACCTGACAAGTACTATCCAGACCGGGGACCGAGAACGCGATTCTTACGGGAAAACACTGTCGCGTATGAACTGCAATTTGTACGGAAAACATCGCGTATGAGCAAGCCACACAATCAAATACGAAACAAACCCCCCCTGAACGAAGCATACGTGAACCCCGTAAAAACATTGTGTATGAGCGAGCCACTAAATCAAATACGAAACAAACCCCCCCTGAACGAAGCGCATGCGAACCCCGTAAAAATATCACGTATGAGCGAGCCACTAAATCAAATACGAAACGAACCCCCTGAACGAAGCGCATTCGAACCCCGTAAAAATGTCGCTTTTGAGCGAGCTACACAATCAAATATGAAACGAACCCCCCCTGAACGAAGGGCACGCAAACCCCTAAAAATAGTACACGGAGTACAACGACTCGCACAACACCACAAAACATGTCTCCTGTGTACATACCATTGGAAATGAATGTCCTGGCCAGATCCAAACAGGCAAACAGAGGGCCTAACTCAGACCCACCCCTTAAAACACACCCACCAAAAATTCAAACTAAGACCCACCTGCAAATGGACCAATAAAAAAGGCCCACACACAAACCATCGTCCTTTCCATCATACCCATTTAGCTACAGAGACTGACAACACACCAACAACTGCACACATCCACCTTCACACATACCCCCAATCACATTCAGACCCACACCTCCTTCACATTCAGACCCACACACCCACATCTATACACCGTCACCCCCCCAATCACATTCACCCCACAGAAGAATCCAAAGTTCACAAAGGAGGAGATGGAGATCCTTGTAGATCAAGTCATCAGAGTCGAGCCACAGCTGTTTGGCGCATTGGTCAGACAGCCCAGCATAGCTGAGAAAACACGGCTGTGGGAGAGGATCGTCAATAGGGTCAATGCTGTTGCACCCATCAGGCGCACCCAGAAGGATTGCCAGGCCAATTGGCACGATCTGCGGAGGATGGTCAAGCGGAATATGGACGACGACTACGTACAGAGCCAAGGCACTGGAGGTGGTGGTCCCCGCAGACCAGTACAGTGCCATCCCTGGGAGGAAAAGGTCATGGCCCTGCTACCACCGGTGGGAGTACATGGAATTGAAGGAGTCGTGGAGCCTGGTGAGTATACAAACAACTCATGTAACATGGGGGCAATGGCATCCACACCCCAAGTACAAAAAATGCCCACAACAACCACCAAGCGTCCGTCGCCCATAACTACAGGCAAAAACAACGCTAATGCCACTAACATGTGTATGCCCCATTGACAAACCAAGGCCATGCTATGTCCCATGCTACAGGAAGTACAGACCCAAGAATGGACGTCTGGTATGCTGGGAGGGTGGGTTTCACAAAATGCATCGTGGGACTCCAAATCAGACCCAATTGCATGGGCGTCTGCAGGAGGTGGCAAGGGTGGCTCTTGGCCCCCCTGGATCGCCAGTGTGTCTGGTGTGGGCCCAGTCAGGGCTGGCCCTAGTCCATCATGCTTTTCAAATGGTGCTATTGTTCCAGGTGGCAGCATCCTCCATTGTGTGGGAGAGGGGCAAAGGGGATGCTGAGAATTGTGCAAGGCAGAGGGGATGAGGGTGCAAGGGGGAATGCCAGAAGGGTGCAAGGGGAGGGAGGACCGGAAGGGTGCAAGGCAGAGGGGAGGAGGGTGCAAGGGAGAGGGTGAGAAGGGTGCAAGGCAGAGGGTGAGAAAGGTGCAAGGGGGAGGGGAGGAGGGTGCAAGGGGGATGGTGATGAAGCTAAAAATTTGGCCACCCCTGTCAACATTTCTGTTCAATGTACAGGGAGTGGGAAAGTACTGACAAGATAGCTGACACTGTGCCCTGGTGTAGGCAGCACTAGGCCCTCCTGTGTCCAGTGCAAAGACTAACGCCAGGACAACAAGATCAGATATCTTGGACAGGAACTCACAACCACTGTCAAGGCAGCATGCTCCATGGGGGGAAAGCCACACCAGGAGGGACGCCCAGTTTCTTTTTTTTTTGTAAATCTTTTTATTGAAAATAAAGACAAACAAGGCAATAAACACAATACAATAGGATATCAGTCCGAATGCGGAAGGTGGAATAAAAATACCATACAATAAGGTGTACAAATCATATTAGGGGATGGGATCAGGGGAGAGACAAGTTAAAAACCGGTTTGATATATTACATTACGAGGAATGGAAGGTCAGGGAGAAAGTGGAATTTCAGGGACATCCATAAGAGGAGGAGTACAAATGTCTCCACGGTAAGTGTTCCCCCATATCTTACCCCATTTGTTGGGTCGCCCCCGTGCCACATAGACCGTTTTCTCCCTAAACTTGCACCAATCCATGTTTTCCATCCAAGCCTCGACCGTGGGTGGCCTCTGGGAACCCCACAACTGCGCTATGTTTCTCTTAGCCACCATTTTCCCAGGGTTGCCCACTGCCTCTGTGCAACATTATAGTCAGTTGGTTCCCAAACATTCCGGAGACAACGTCTAGCCTCGGGCAGCAGATCAATACCAGTAGCCTCCTTCATTTTATTGTGTATTCCAGTCCAAAAAGCAGCTATTGCAGGACACTCCAACATTATATGTAGAAACGTCCCGAGCAGCCCACACCCACGCTTACAAAGACCATCTTCTGAATAACCCATTCTAATCAAGTGTGGGCATGGACTCTATGCAGGATTTTAAGTTGCACAAACCGGAGACGGGCCGGAATCGCGACCTCCTTGGGAGAAGAGATAGCAGACTGCCAATCCTCATCGTCTAATTCAAGACCGTCTCGGGTCCATACTTCCCGGAGGGACACCAACAGGTCAGTCCTACAATTGATCAGTTTTTTATAGATCAAAGAGCTAGTACTATCTGGCACATAACCATCCAGTATTCTATCCTCAAGCGGAGAGGACTCCGGAATATCCGCACATATCGAAAATATTCCCTGTCACTAAGGTTGAACTCGGCCTTCAATTCCTCAAACGTTTTAAACTTGCCTTTTGCCCAGAGGTCACCCACCTTACTGATACCGATCATATCCCATTTCTCAAATCCTTTCATTTTCCACAAGTTACCCAGCTTCTCGGAAGCAAAAAGCGGGGGCGCTCGGGTCAGTGGATCCTTCCATCCCATAGCATTGTTTGCGCAGAGCCAAACCCGTACAGCAATATTTGTGGGCCCGGAGAGCTTCCCTCCATCTAATCTAGAATAAAGCGCTCTATAATAATCGCCCCCCGGCAACAGCCACCTGTCCATGGCAAACGCTGGGTTCAATCCGGGACCATACATGCCATGATTAATGGCCCCCAATTGAGACGCCTAGTAATACCGTTTGATGTCAGGGAGAGCGTTACCACCGTCATACCATGGAAGCATCAGCTTGGCGAGGGCGATACGCGAACGCCCATCCCAGATTAACTTCCTCTGGAGACCCTCAATAGTCCGAAAATAGCTTGCGGGAATTACATCAAAGGTGTTCTGAAGAGCATACAGAAAGCATGGCAACGACATCATCTTAAAGAGCGCCGCATGGCCGAGCGGCGAAAGTGTCAGCTTGCACCAGCGCACCACGTCCAGCTTCAACCGGGTTAGCGGCGGGAGTAAATTCTGTTCATATCTGGCAGCCGGGTTAAACGATACAGAAACCCCAAGATACTTAAAACCTGTCTGTGTAACCCGGATGGGACAATCGCGCAGCAAAAGAGGGACATCTCCCGAGAGGACGTATAAGTAAGACTTAGTCCAATTAATGACTAGACCTGAGTTCCTACCAAAGGAGGTGAGGAAATCAAAAAAACAATTAACGACTTCCGGGGCGAAGTCAGGTACAACAGTATATCGTCCACATGAAGCTAAATACGATCTTCGAGGTCTGGAGCCCACTGAATACCCCTCATCGACGGTTCCCACATAATCCAGGCAGCAAGGGGCTCAAGAGCAAGAGCAAATAAGAGCGGAGATAATGGACAACCCTGTCTTGTACCCCTTCCGAGAACAAAGGGCTCAGAGACCCGACCATTAACCACAACCTGCGCCAACAGGTCTTCATAGAGTAGCCTGACCCAGCTAATGAAGCCAGGACAAAAACCAAACTTGGCAAGTACAGCCGACAAATACGGCCACGCCACCGTATCAAAAGCCATTGTGGCATCCAAGGAGGCCAAGATGGCCGGCTCACGCAATGACGAAGCCCACGCGAGAACACCATGCAAACGTCGCAGATTCAGGGCCGCATTCCGATGCGGGATGAAACCGGACTGGTCTGGATGAATCAAGTTACTAATCACCTTTATTACACAATTGGCCAATAGCTTAGCAAGAATCTTGGGTTCCGCATTAAGGAGTGATATAGGCCTATAAGAGGCGCAGCGGTCCCTTGGCTTCCCTTCCTTATGAATCACCACGATGGTCGCAAGACGCTGATCACGGGGAAGGAAGCCACTATCTCGTGATTCCAAGAACATGTCAAGAAGATATGGCGCAATTTTATTGGGGCGCAGTTTATAAAGTTCAATGGGGAGACCATTAGGGCCCATCGCATTCCCCGAACGAATAGAGCGAATAGCGAGAGCCACCTCGTCCGTGGTTATTACGGCATCCAGCAACTCTCTATCAGAATCAGATAAGCTGGGCAATCCAATGTCGTGCAACAATAAATGGGAGTCTTCCTCCGGCCTATCAGATACGGGGGAATACACTTCCTGGAGATGTTCCCAAAACTCTGGACGATCTCCTCGGGTTCAGTCACACGCATACCATTCACTCTCTCAATCACAGGAACCACACGACTGGCCCTCTCTTTTTTATCTAACCATGCTATCAGTATGCCAGCTTTATCCCCGACATCATACAATCGACCCTGCTGCTCCCTGCCCATAACTTTCGCGGAATTCGTAACCAAAGCCCTGTAGTCAAGTTGTTTAAGACGCAAAACATGCATCTTCTCACGGGTGACGCCCAATTCCAGATCACGCTCCAGCTCGGTGATCTCTGTCTCGAGTCTAACTACTTCCTCATTTCTACTTTTCTTCGCACCAGCGATCAATGACACTGCCTGAGCTCGGATGACCGTCTTAAAAGCCTCCCAGAGCGATACTGCAGAAGACACCGATCCCAGATTCTCAACAGAATACTGGTCAAGAGATTTGACCAACGCTGCGCGGGTCTTAGGGTTACGGAGATACCACAGATTAATTGGGGCTACCCGCCCCTCCGAGCCTACACGCGAGTCTATCCGAAGCCACAGTGGAGAGTGGTCGGATATTCCCCGAGCTAGATGGCGAACTTCAGTTATGAAGGGGGCCTGTGTAGCTGGCATCAAAATGTAATCAATCCTGGAAAGGCTACCATGTGCACCCAAGTGGAAAGTATATTGATTCTGGGCTGGGTGTAGCAGTCTCCAACAGTCCACCAACCCCAGTGTGTCTATAAAGCCACTAACAATGAATGAAGAAGGGTGCTGCACTCAGTTTCAACTTATTTTTAGAAATATTATTTCGATACGTGTGCTGTACTAGATTAGTGCCCTTCTCACTTGTGTAAAGAATGTATGTGGCCTGGTGTGATGAGTCACCAGGACTTTAGTACGCACTACAAAAATACTAATTCTCCTGTATTCCGTTTGATTTATTTTCATCAATATTTTAGCTTCATGAGAATATCGCATTTACATTTTATGTTCATGCATTTTAACTTGCAAAATCAATAGTTATTTCATTGTTTGTAACATTGTGAATACAATCAAACATACATTTTCCAAAGCACAAAAATAAAAAACCCAATGCATTTTGGGGCTTTGGCCCCTTCGTCGGGGGTCTGTTTGAAAAAGACACAAACAAGGAAAATATGTTACTTTTGTTGCTTAGGGAGGTGTTTAAATCAACGAACTGTGCTTACTCAACTAGTTCTTACCAAGTGTGCGTGGAAATAATAAGATTCTTTATTAACTTGCTTTAATTGTTTGGCAGTGTTCTAAAAGAGAAAATTAAGCGTGATTAAGGAGAGGGAAATTTATTGATATCGAGGCTAAACTACGCAGTCAGGGAAACGGAGTCAAATTACCTGTAGTTTTATGCACACTGAATTATCTGCAACAGAAAGAAAGGGGGGGGGGCGAATGTCATTTAACAGCATTCCTTGGGTAAACACAAATCAAGTATAGCATGTATTTAGACTCAAGTGGTAAGCTCACCTGCAAGTTTTCAAAGTATCGCATACATGAAAAAGACCTGAATGGAACAAGAATCGCCCATCAGTATAATATTCTGTTTAAAGATATTAGCGAGTTGTGAAAGAAAAACGGCAGGCTTTTACCTGCGAGCCTTGTGGGTTAGACTTCGGTCTCGCTGTGGTCTTAATTCACGGAACTATAAATGCAAAGGATAAATCCGTTGTAAAACTTGCTACTCCAGCTCAACATAGCGCTTAATATATGCTTAAATATCTCGAGAAAGCTTACAGTTCGACTTTAGTTATATCTATTTGGACAAACGACCGTCGCCGAGCTTGCCGGCTGTAAACTCAGCGGTAAACAAAAAGTCCTTTCTTCATTGTGACTGCCATGCTGCTGAATGCGTAGACATAGACAGGGGATATGAAACGGTGATCGCCATTCAGTGGTTTTTACTTTTCAATCGATAGTGATCACTTTATGCGCTGAGAATTTTAGTATAAAGATGACGTATTTGAATTAAAAGCGAAACCTCGCTTTTTATATAAGACTACCCTATTATTTCAAATCGACTTTGTGTTGTATATTTAATTGTAACTAATAATCAAAAAGAGAACGGACACTAGTATCTGCAAAAACCATTAGTTTTTATCGAAAACCCTCATAGACATCCTGGAGTTATTATAGGGGTATATCTTTTCGTCCGCCCCATCAGGAGTCTTGGCATCGTCATTGGGTCAACGATTAACGTGCAGTATGCCTGCCTCACCCGAGGCTACTTCTGGTGTATGCAGAAGTGTCCAGAAATGAAAATTAGTGTCTAAAAAATAATGACTTAGCCAAAAGGACTTGGTTTTTAATCTAAAAAATAGACTAGTCACTAATATTAAAAAGAAGTTGGGATATTAAGGTAGTTGAGTTACTAAACTACCATATCGTTCTCAAAATATGTCGACATGTTTCAGCTCACGGGGCCCACAGAGGGTCAGGGGAGCTTTCGTCAGGACAAGAACAAGAAAACAAACAAACAACAAATATATATAACTCATACACCTTTTGTGTGTATGGTGAAAGTGGCACAATGGAATTTCCAAGCTGTGAAAGAAACCAATAGAATAGTTGTATCAATGGTATGTTCACTAGGTTAAGGCAGACATATATATAAATAATAGCATTATTTTATGCATAACACAGGTTAACCATTTGCGGCGTAAACCTTGTGTGTTGAGGAAGTAGGAGAAACTTCATGGGCTTGGGAGGGGATGGTATATACCCTTGAGTTGTTGATTTACAGGGTTCTCAATGTAACAAAAAACTGTGCTTTCAGGTTTCTTACAAACATACATTTGTATCGTATACAATGCGGTATTGAAAATTATGTCGTCTATTCACGTAACACATTCGCAACAGTATGGTCAAAGCACCGGTTCATATTCAGGTGGCATGCATAATGAAAATACTGGCATTATTGAGGTATGCTAGCGGGGTCAGATATAGTCAAAAGTGCTTATACATGAGGGCACAAAATGTATGCTTGTATATCGTCGGGACCGGGAATGTATGGTATTGTAAGCCGACTCGTATGTTAATAAATCACTAATATTGGATTTAGACAGACTAGAACATTCGCGGCTTGTGCTCAAAACCCCATGCAAACACCATGTAAAACCCCCGTGAAGTACCTTGTGTTTTCAGTAGATAGATATCCACAGGGACTTAGAGTCGCTTCTGGAGTTGCTCTACATTTTCGAAATAATATAGTGCCTCTGGTTAGTTGTTGGGGTTTATCTTACCTCTTTTTCTTGAAAACACGGCAAAAACGCCATTCTTACCCATGCGGCATCAACTTGCGAGCCTTGTGCTGACTCTGCCCCCGGCTGAGGGCGGGTCTTGTGTTGCTGGTCTCTTATATGGGCCATAAACACAAAGGAGGGACCATTTGTTTACGTGGCCGATATAGTAGGCTGATATATTGGACTTAAGGAACCCGATTTGGGGCGTGGTTACCGGCAGGATGTAAATAGCGATATAAAGATTCTTATTGCACCCAGTATTAAGCATGTGTACGTGTTACCCATATTTTGCGCTACAGAGGGTAAATAGTCAGATGTACATCATATCAATCCGCATTGTTATTTTTTATGAGAGTGAAGAGACCCATGGGTCGGAGCAAATGTTCATTTAGAAATCGGTGTGTAGTATGTTTACATTGACAGATGTAGGCTGAAATACATTTTTTCTAAATGAATAGAGTCAGTAGAATTGATTCCATGGGATGTGATTGTTCATTCCTATTACATCAGTCTTTAAACGATCTACCCATCTTTGTTCTTTATTGAAAAGAACTTGTTCTGCATTTTGGCCCTTTATTTCAAGCATTTCTAGTACTGTCCACTTCAGCTCATCACATGTATGGCCAGCCTCTGTGAAATAGGTGCATAATTTGGTCGTATTCTTTTTTAACCTGACATTGCTCCGGTGTTCCCCTATGCGGAGTTTGACTTTCCGGCATGTCATGCCCACATATTGTTTTAGACATGGGCACGTGATAAGGTATATCACATGTGAGGAGTTACAGTTAGTATGGCTCCTTTGAGTCCATTTTAGATTGTCATTTAACTGTAAAGTCTTTGTACTTGCCGTAAACTTACACACTCCACAGGTGCCACAGGGATAATGTCCAGTAACTGGCACCATATGTACATCTCTGATAGTCGACTTTAAAGGTGTTTTTCTAGGTCTCGTGTGTACAAGAAAATCTCTTAGATTTTTAGTTCTTTTGTTCGCAAAACGAGGCTTTGGCCAGTTCAATGTTCCAGAGGTTAGTATCTGCCAATTTTTCTTGATGAGTTTTTGCACCTCATAGGTCGCTGGACAAAACGTTGTCACACAGGTGACGAGATCTTTGACTGGTTCTTTTTGCGTACTTTGTAGCAGGCAATCTCTTGGTTGATTAGAGGCTCTTTTTTTGCATTTTGATATTATTGTTGGTGTATAATTCCTTTTCTTGAGTTTTTGGCTCAATTCTTCTGCTTGTTTTTTATAGTCCTCCTTTTTGCTACAATTCCGCTTGTGTCTAAGAAATTGGCTGTAAGGGAGATTATCTCGTAAAGGGCGAGGATGGTAACTGTGGTAGGACAACAAACAGTTTTTGGCTGTCGGTTTGGTAAATGTTTTTGTCTCCAATTTCCCATTCTCAACGAATATGGTGAGGTCCAAGAAATCAATTGTCTGTCTGTGTGATGTAGAGGTGAATTTTAGCCAGCGGTCTCTGTTGTTTAGCCATTCCATAAATATTGTGAGGTCTGTTTTTGTATCCCAGACGAGAAGGACATCATCAATATAACGTTTCCAGTATTTTATACTGGAAACGTAGGGGTTGGAATCATGAAGAATACTTTCTTCTTCAAGGCGACTCACGTAGAGACCCGCCACCGACGGCGCAAATGCGCTCCCCATGGAGGTGCCATGGCATTGTAAAAATAGTTGGCCATTATATTCGAAGTAATTTTCTTGCAAAGCCAGTCTGCAACATTCGAGTATGAAATGGCGTGGTGTATTATATGTCCAATCTTGCATAAAGAGCAGATCCTCCAACATTTTTAGGGTATCTTCTTGGGGTAGGCTGGTGTAGAGGGATTCTACATCCAGCCCTACCAGTAGCATGGTGTCTTGGTCGAATTCCACATCTACAATCTGGTTCAACAGGTCTCTCGTGTCCTTTAGATATGTTGGCGTCTTTTGTACCAATGGTTTTAAAAACTCATCGGCAAATTTAGACAGTGGCTCGAGCAGAGAACCAATTCCCGAAACTATCGGGCGTCCAGGTGGAGGTGTTTTATTTTTGTGGGTTTTTGGTAATGAATAGAAGAAAGGTGTTTTGGGTACCTTTGGTGTTAAAAATTCGGCCTCTTTTTTTGATATCCATCTATTCAGTTCCGCTTCGTGTACCATAATTGTGATCGTGTTGGTCAATCTCTCGGTGGGATCAGTATCCAATTGTTTGTAGAAAGTTTTGTTGGACAGTAGACAGTGACAACTCAAGAAAAGGAATTATACACCAACAATAATATCAAAATGCAAAAAAAGAGCCTCTAATCAACCAAGAGATTGCCTGCTACAAAGTACGCAAAAAGAACCAGTCAAAGATCTCGTCACCTGTGTGACAACGTTTTGTCCAGCGACCTATGAGGTGCAAAAACTCATCAAGAAAAATTGGCAGATACTAACCTCTGGAACATTGAACTGGCCAAAGCCTCGTTTTGCGAACAAAAGAACTAAAAATCTAAGAGATTTTCTTGTACACACGAGACCTAGAAAAACACCTTTAAAGTCGACTATCAGAGATGTACATATGGTGCCAGTCACTGGACATTATCCCTGTGGCACCTGTGGAGTGTGTAAGTTTACGGCAAGTACAAAGACTTTACAGTTAAATGACAATCTAAAATGGACTCAAAGGAGCCATACTAACTGTAACTCCTCACATGTGATATACCTTATCACGTGCCCATGTCTAAAACAATATGTGGGCATGACATGCCGGAAAGTCAAACTCCGCATAGGGGAACACCGGAGCAATGTCAGGTTAAAAAAGAATACGACCAAATTATGCACCCATTTCACAGAGGCTGGCCATACATGTGAAGAGCTGAAGTGGACAGTACTAGAAATGCTTGAAATAAAGGGCCAAAATGCAGAACAAGTTCTTTTCAATAAAGAACAAAGATGGGTAGATTGTTTAAAGACTGATGTAATAGGAATGAACGATCACATCCCATGGAATCAATTCTACTGACTCTATTCATTTAGAAAAAATGTATTTCTGCCTACATCTGTCAATGTAAACATACTACACACTGATTTCTAAATGAACATTTGCTCCGACCCATGGGTCTCTTCACTCTCATAAAAAATAACAATGCGGATTGATATGATGTACATCTGACTATTTACCCTCTGTAGCGCAAAATATGGGTAACACGTACACATGCTTAATACTGGGTGCAATAAGAATCTTTATATCGCTATTTACATCCTGCCGGTAACCACGCCCCAAATCGGGTTCCTTAAGTCCAATAGATCAGCCTACTATATCGGCCACGTAAACAAATGGTCCCTCCTTTGTGTTTATGGCCCATATGAGAGACCAGCAACACAAGACCCGCCCTCAGCCGGGGGCAGAGTCAGCACAAGGCTCGCAAGTTGATGCCGCATGGGTAAGAATGGCGTTTTTGCCGTGTTTTCAAGAAAAAGAGGTAAGATAAACCCCAACAACTAACCAGAGGCACTATATTATTTCGAAAATGTAGAGCAACTCCAGAAGCGACTCTAAGTCCCTGTGGATATCTATCTACTGAAAACACAAGGTACTTCACGGGGGTTTTACATGGTGTTTGCATGGGGTTTTGAGCACAAGCCGCGAATGTTCTAGTCTGTCTAAATCCAATATTAGTGATTTATTACCATACGAGTCGGCTTACAATACCATACATTCCCGGTCCCGACGATATACAAGCATACATTTTGTGCCCTCATGTATAAGCACTTTTTACTATATCTGACCCCGCTAGTATACCTCAATAATGCCAGTATTTTCATTATGCATGCCACCTGAATATGAACCGGTGCTTTGACCATACTGTTGCAAATGTGTTACGTGAATAGACGACATAATTTTCAATACCGCATTGTATACGATACAAATGTATGTTTGTAAGAAACCTGAAAGCACAGTTTTTTGTTACATTGAGAACCCTGTAAATCAACAACTCAAGGGTATATACCATCCCCTCCCAAGCCCATGAAGTTTCTCCTACTTCCTCAACACACAAGGTTTACGCCGCAAATGGTTAACCTGTGTTATGCATAAAATAATGCTATTATTTATATATATGTCTGCCTTAACCTAGTGAACATACCATTGATACAACTATTCTATTGGTTTCTTTCACAGCTTGGAAATTCCATTGTCCCACTTTCACCATACACACAAAAGGTGTATGAGTTATATATATTTGTTGTTTGTTTGTTTTCTTGTTCTTGTCCTGACGAAAGCTCCCCTGACCCTCTGTGGGCCCCGTGAGCTGAAACATGTCGACATATTTTGAGAACGATATGGTAGTTTAGTAACTCAACTACCTTAATATCCCAACTTCTTTTTAATATTAGTGACTAGTCTATTTTTTAGATTAAAAACCAAGTCCTTTTGGCTAAGTCATTATTTTTTAGACACTAATTTTCATTTCTGGACACTTCTGCATACACCAGAAGTAGCCTCGGGTGAGGCAGGCATACTGCACGTTAATCGTTGACCCAATGACGATGCCAAGACTCCTGATGGGGCGGACGAAAAGATATACCGCTATAATAACTCCAGGATGTCTATGAGGGTTTTCGATAAAAACTAATGGTTTTTGCAGATACTAGTGTCCGTTCTCTTTTTGATTATTAGTTACTTGTTAAGGGGAAACGAATGGACTCTTTATCCTCTTCCCTCCTTTTTGTTTGATATCAGTATATTTAATTGTAACCATTTAATTTTTAAGAAGAATATGGTCATTTTAACGTGCTATTTAAATTTGGGTGATCTTTTATTTAATGGATTGCTTTTATTTTCACCTAGGGTGTGTTGCAATATATTGGATTAAACATGCTGTTTAAAACACCATAAATGGGGATGTTAATCAGACATTCATTATTAGTGAGATGATGAACTGTTTAGATTTTTAACCCTTTGGAAAGTACCCCTACGGTAGAAGAATCACAATCAAGTTGGGCTGAGGGACATATCCACATGAAATTCACACTAGCTGCTATAGCCACCTCGTGAATAATACACAGAATTCCTGCCTATTTACAATCTATGAATAATCCACTCTCTATGAAACATATAATGAAAAGCTGTATATACAACTGCCTATTTACAATCTATGTAAATTAATATTATGAATTACAACTCATTTTAATAAAAACCTTATTTGACCACATGTTTGGTGGTATAAATGGTATTGTGTGTATATATATCACTGTGTGTTAGAATCCCTAGAGATGTGTTGGACCCTTAAAGGAAACATGCCATCTCCATCTTATCATTTAACCCATTTGGGATCAGTGTCTGCAATTTTCGTATCCAGAAAGCTTCTCTCTGAAGGAGGATTTTAGCATTATCTATTCCTAGTCTCTGCGGTACTAACTCAATGATTTGGAATCGCAGTTGAGCTATAGAGTGGCCTTTTTCAATCCAATGTTTCGCCAACGGCGAAGTATGGTTTCTGTTGCGAATTCGACTTTTGTGTTCTGAAAGTCTCAGTTTTAGTTTCCTGTCAGTCTTCCCAATATATAATAGCCCGCATGGGCATTTAATGGAGTAAACCACGTGTTCAGAATCACAATTGGTTGTATGTCTAAGTGCTATTTTTTCACCAGTGCGTGGATGTGATAAAACATTTCCTGGTATGACATTATTGCAATTTTTACAGTTGAAGCAACGGGTTGTGCCTTTGAAGACCGCTTGTTGTTGCGAAATTTCTTTCATTGGCTTACTTAAAAGCTCTTTCAAATTTTGAGCTCTTTTATAGGCGAATAATGGCCTCTCAACAAATAGTGTCCCAAAATCCTTTTCTGCTAGTAAGATCTCCCATCTTTTTAGGATTACTTTCTTTATATCCCTAGATGCAGTCGAATATTTAGACACAAAGACCATTCTTGTGTTCACTGTCTTTGGTTTCTTTTTAAAGAGTTCTGTCCTTGGTATTGTTTTGATCTTTTCCAGATGCGCCTCCAATAATTTTTTGGGATAACCTCTATCTAGATATCTCTGTTTCTGCTCCTCCAAACTTTTGTCACATTGTTCTTTATTTGAAGATATTCGTTTAATCCTCATAAACTGCGATACAGGAAGATTATTTATCAAATTTGCCGGATGAAAACTGCCATACAGCAATGCTGTGTTTTTGTCCGTTGCTTTCTTATGCAATTTCGTTTGGATAGAATCATTTTTAATTTCAACAAGAACATCCAGAAAGGGTAATGATGTTGTACTTATATTATGCGTGAACTGGATTCTTGAATCAACTAAGTTCAGACTGTTGATATTGTGTAATAGTTCAGAAGTTGGACGATTCCATATTATGAATATGTCGTCAATATAGCGTCTGTAATATACTATACCTTGTTTCCATGTGGGATCTTCAAGAATATAGTCAAGCTCAAATTTCGCCATGTAGATGTTGGCATATATACATGCCCCCGGAAATCCCATTGCCGTGCCTGTAAGTTGAGTATAGTATCCATCCTGCCAAAGAAAATAACTATTTAGAAGACAAAATTCCAATAGTTGTAGTAACAAGATTTTAAGCTCTTCTGGTTTATCTGTTCTGAGGAGAGCCCACTCCATGGCTTCTAGTCCTTGTTTATGCGGAATAGACGTGTACAAGGAAGTAACGTCAATAGTGCAAAGTGTCCATCCCGTGCATCCTGTTGTTGTGAGGTTTTCAAGACTTCTGAGGAAATCTGACGTGTCCTCTAGATACGTTGACCAATTTTGAATGAACGATTGCATGTGTGCATCAATAAAGATTCCAAGATTTTCAAAAATTGATGAGCACCCCGATACTATCGGCCTGAATGGAGGGTTGTCTATGCTTTTATGCACCTTTGGCAAAATAGATTTTCGGTCTTCTTGGGTATATTTGCTTTAGATACCGTTTGGTAGTGTTATCAATCCAAGTCAATTCCTCGGCTTTATTGAGTATGATATCCAAGTTTTGAGAAATGTTAGTCGTCGGGTCCTGTTCTAGCTTAGCATAAGTGTTTGTGTCCTGAACATGTTCATCACCTTTTTGTCTGTAGAAGTCTAAATCCATTACAACAAGTCCTCCACCCTTGTCCGCTTTCTGAATCATTATGGTGTTATTCTTTGCCAATCTTTGGAGGGCGCTGTACTCTGCTCTTGTCAAATTATTGAGTTTTCTTTTATAGTGAATTTTATTCAGATCCGCTTTCACCAAGATCTCAAACGTATCCAGACTCTTGTGAGATATGGGTGCCATAAAATTGCTTTTGGGTTTGAATTGTCTCTCTGGTTCATCCAATGTATCCGTCGGATTCAAAATTGTGAAGAAATGTTTTAACCTCAGAACTCTCATGAATTTGAAAAATGCTACCTCCGTTTCCAATTCATTTGTCTGGTATGTACTAACGAAGGAGATTCCTTTATTTAACAGCTTTTCTTCAAAATTCGACAGTGGATAACTTGAAATATTGATTACGAGTTTTTGGTCTGACTCCGCAATCCCGTCTTCTTTGCTTGTTCCTTTTCTTTCTCTTTTTCTTTTTCCTTGTCCTCTTCTCGTCTTTTGTCTCCTGGTTGTGTTGTTGGTAAATCCGGTGGTTTGCTCGGTGGTGGATCCTTCTGTTGTTTAATCTGTATAAAATCGGTCGAATAGCTAATCTGAGACCTCTGGGGATCCGTTTCACGCGGTGATACTGGATTAGCGTTGTTGCGTGTAATCGCTGGTTTAGTTCCCGTCTAGTTAAATATTCAAGCTGTTTTAATTGCTGTGCAACAGATCCTCCTTGAGCATCAAAAGTTTTTTGCCAAAGGTGCATAAAAGCATAGACAACCCTCCATTCAGGCCGATAGTATCGGGGTGCTCATCAATTTTTCAAAATCTTGGAATCTTTATTGATGCACACATGCAATCGTTCATTCAAAATTGGTCAACGTATCTAGAGGACACGTCAGATTTCCTCAGAAGTCTTGAAAACCTCACAACAACAGGATGCACGGGATGGACACTTTGCACTATTGACGTTACTTCCTTGTACACGTCTATTCCGCATAAACAAGGACTAGAAGCCATGGAGTGGGCTCTCCTCAGAACAGATAAACCAGAAGAGCTTAAAATCTTGTTACTACAACTATTGGAATTTTGTCTTCTAAATAGTTATTTTCTTTGGCAGGATGGATACTATACTCAACTTACAGGCACGGCAATGGGATTTCCGGGGGCATGTATATATGCCAACATCTACATGGCGAAATTTGAGCTTGACTATATTCTTGAAGATCCCACTTGGAAACAAGGTATAGTATATTACAGACGCTATATTGACGACATATTCATAATATGGAATCGTCCAACTTCTGAACTATTACACAATATCAACAGTCTGAACTTAGTTGATTCAAGAATCCAGTTCACGCATAATATAAGTACAACATCATTACCCTTTCTGGATGTTCTTGTTGAAATTACAAATGATTCTATCCAAACGAAATTGCATAAGAAAGCAACGGACAAAAACACAGCATTGCTGTATGGCAGTTTTCATCCGGCAAATTTGATAAATAATCTTCCTGTATCGCAGTTTATGAGGATTAAACGAATATCTTCAAATAAAGAACAATGTGACAAAAGTTTGGAGGAGCAGAAACAGAGATATCTAGATAGAGGTTATCCCAAAAAATTATTGGAGGCGCATCTGGAAAAGATCAAAACAATACCAAGGACAGAACTCTTGAAAAAGAAACCAAAGACAGTGAACACAAGAATGGTCTTTGTGTCTAAATATTCGACTGCATCTAGGGATATAAAGAAAGTAATCCTAAAAAGATGGGAGATCTTACTAGCAGAAAAGGATTTTGGGACACTATTTGTTAAGAGGCCATTATTCGCCTATAAAAGAGCTCAAAATTTGAAAGAGCTTTTAAGTAAGCCAATGAAAGAAATTTTGCAACAACAAGCGGTCTTCAAAGGCACAACCCGTTGCTTCAACTGTAAAAATTGCAATAATGTCATACCAGGAAATGTTTTATCACATCCACGCACTGGTGAAAAAATAGCACTTAGACATACAACCAATTGTGATTCTGAACACGTGGTTTACTCCATTAAATGCCCATGCGGGCTATTATATATTGGGAAGACTGACAGGAAACTAAAACTGAGACTTTCAGACCATAAAAGTCAAATTCGCAACAGAAACCATACTTCGCCGTTGGCGAAACATTGGATTGAAAAAGGCCACTCTATAGCTCAACTGCGATTCCAAATCATTGAGTTAGTACCGCAGAGACTAGGAATAGATAATGCTAAAATCCTCCTTCAGAG
Source organism: Lissotriton vulgaris (assembly GCF_964263255.1). Taxonomy (NCBI): domain Eukaryota; kingdom Metazoa; phylum Chordata; class Amphibia; order Caudata; family Salamandridae; genus Lissotriton; species Lissotriton vulgaris. The sequence goes on from NC_141693.1 coordinate 279,595,886, forward strand.
AGAAGCTTTCTAGATACAAAAATTGCAGACACTGATCCCAAATGGGTTAAATGATAAGATGGAGATGGCATGTTTCCTTTAAAGGTTCAACACATCTCTAGGGATTCTAACACACAGTGATATATATACACACAATACCATTTATACCACCAAACATGTGGTCAAATAAGGTTTTTATTAAAATGAGTTGTAATTCATAATATTAATTTACATAGATTGTAAATAGGCAGTTGTATATACAGCTTTTCATTATATGTTTCATAGAGAGTGGATTATTCATAGATTGTAAATAGGCAGGAATTATGTGTATTATTCACAAGGTGGCTATAGCAGCTAGTGTGAATTTCATGTGGATATGTCCCTCAGCCCAACTTGATTGTGATTCTTCTACCGTAGGGGTACTTTCCAAAGGGTTACAAATCTAAACAGTTCATCATCTCACTAATAATGAATGTCTGATTAACATCCCCATTTATGGTGTTTTAAACAGCATGTTTAATCCAATATATTGCAACACACCCTAGTTGAAAATGAAAGCAATCCATTAAAAAAAGACCACCCAAATTTAAATAGCACGTTAAAATGACCATATTCTTCTTAAAAATTAAATGGTTACAATTAAATATACAACACAAAGTCGATTTGAAATAATGGGGTAGTCTTATCTAAAAAGCGAGGTTTCGCTTTTAATTCAAATGCGTCATCTTTATACTAAAATTCTCATCGCATAAAGTGATCACTATCGATTGAAAAGTAAAAACCACTGAATGGCGATCACCGTTTCATATCCCCTGTCTATGTCTACGCATTCAGCAGCATGGCAGTCACAATAAAGAAAGGACTTTTTGTTTACTCCTGAGTTTACAGCCGGCAAGCTAGGCGACGGTCGTTTGTCCAAATAGATATAACTCAAGTCGAACGGTAAGCTTTCTCGAGATATTTACGCATATATTAAGCGCTATGTTGAGCTGGAGTAGCAAGTTTTACAACAGATTTATCCTTTGCATTTATAGTTCCGTGAATTAAGACCACAGCGAGACCGAAGTCTAACCCACAAGGCTCGCGGGTAAAAGCGCGCCGTTTTTCTTTCATAACTCGCTAATAAATATTATACTGATGGGCGATTCTTGTTCCATTCAGGTCTTTTTCATGTATGTGAGACTTTGAAAACTTGCAGGGGAGCTTACCACTTGAGTCTAAATGCATGCTATACTTGATTTGGGTTTACCCAAGGAATGCTGTTAAATGACATTCGCCCCCCCCCCCTTTCTTTCTGTTGCAGATAATTCAGTGTACATAAAGCTACAGATAACTTGACTCCGTTTCCCTGACTGCGTAGTTTAGCCTCGATATCAATAAATTTCCCTCTCCTTTATCACGCTTAATTTTCTCTTTTAGAACACTGCCAAACAATTAAAGCAAGTTAATAAAGAATCTTATTATTTCCACGCACACTTGGTAAGAACTAGTTGAGTAAGCACAGTTCGTTGATTTAAACACCTCCGTAAGCAACAAAAGTAACATATTTTCCTTGTTTGTGTCTTTTTCAAACAGACCCCCGACGAAGGGGCCAAAGCCCCGAAATGCATTGCGTTTTTTATCTTTGTGCTTTGGAAAATGTATGTTTGATTGTATTCGCAATGTTACAAACAATGAAATAACTATTGATTTTGCAAGTTAAAATGCATGAACATAAAATGTAAATGCGATATTCTCATGAAGCTAAAATATTGATGAAAATAAATCAAACGGAATACAGGAGAATTAGTATTTTGTAGTGCGTACTAGAGTCCTGGTGACTCATCACACCAGGCCACATACATTCTATAAAGCCACTTAGCCAATTATGTGACCCCGTAAGGTCCCGGGGTGGGTGCCGATCCTCCCTGCCAGAGACAACCGAGTTGAAATCTCCGCCCATGACCAGAGTCCCCTCAGGAAGTCCCAGTACTATTCGCCCCAGGTCAGCAAAAGTTGTTGACTGTAGACCCGGGGGGACGTAAACAGAGATCAAGGATATAATTCTACCCTCCCATCATCCAGTAAGAGCTACGTAGCGCCCCCTATCATCCTGGATTGTTGCATCTATTTCTAAGGGGAGAGACTTCCTAACTAGGATACCCACCCCTCTGGATCCAGAGGAGAACCCCGCATGAGCAACCAGGTGATACCCTCTCCGGTTCATTGCGTGACAAGTGTTACCAATCAAGTGTGTTTCCTGCAACAACACCACATCAGGGGAAAGTCGCTTCAACAATTGTAACACAACCCCTCGTTTTATATTGTCCCCCAACCCATTCACATTCCAACTCATTAGTCTCAATCCGCTATCCCCATCCCAAAAGTGAAAGCAGATCCACCCTTCCTCAGAACTCAACATCCAAATCAAATGATAAAACAATACGTTGCCATGCAGTGAACCAAAACACACCAATTTGAACACCCCCCCACCCTCAAACCAGAAGCCTGTTGCAAATCCCCCCACCCTGCACCCCTGCGTAAGACTAAATATCCACCCCAACTTGCAGTGTGGCTGTCGCCCTGATATCAAACTAGTCTACAAAAAGAAACCCCAGAGGAGGAAAGAGTCCACCCATCACCCCGCCACTCCCGGGTATGAGACATCAAATCATACAGTAAAAGTCATCGAACCATAGTCAGGGTTATCAGTAAAGTTCAGGGGCCGGAAACCATGCTCCTATTCCTGCTCCATCTGGCCGCCTTCCGCTCCTCCAGAATGTTCCTCCCGGCCACGTTGGTTTGGCAAAGTGTCGAGCCAGCCTCCCGCCATCTCTGGACGATCAAAAAAATATGTTCGTTCCTCGAATTCAACGCGCAGCCTGGCTGGAAATAGCATTGCGTATTTCAGTTCCATCTCCCTCAGTCGTCGTTTATTGCCCAGAAATCCAAGTCTTTGCTTATGGACTGCCTGTGTAAAGTCTGGGTAGAAACTTACAGTGGTATTTTCGTATTTCGTGGGTCCACTCATCCGTGAGGCCTGCAGGATAGCGTCTCTATCCCGGAAGTTAAAGATTCTGGCGATGAGAGGGCTCGGCGGGGCACCCACCTTTGGTTTACCACCCGGTACTCTGTGGGCTCGTTCAACCGCGAAGAACTTGCTCAGACCCTTAGGAGCGAGGTGTTTGGTGATAAGATCTTCCACAAACAGATCAGCTGCCGGATCCTCTGACTTTTCTGGGACCCCAATAATGCGTACGTTGTTACGCCGGGCCCTACCTTCAAAGTCCTCCAACCGGCGCGCAAAAAGGTCATTCGAGGTCCGCAGGTTGCGGACCTCTGTCTGCCATTTGGACACATCACCCGTTAGGCTGGAAGTTTTCAGATCTAAAGATTTGACCTTTTCATTGGTTTTTGATAAATCCGTATGGATCAAATTAATTATCGATCGAAACTGTCCAGCTTGTGAAGGAGAGTCTCAAATTGGTGGCCGATGGATGCCTTCATCCCATCAAGGGCGCCCATGACGTCTTGTAAAGTCAATTCTGGCGATGAGGCCGGGCCCTCTTTAGTAACATCCAGTGATATGCTCGGTCCACCAGGGGATCCTTTAGATTGGGCATATCGATCCATATTGTTTGCATGGGTGTAGCCACCTCGCTGAGTGGTCTTGGATTTTCGCTTGTCGCCATCAGGTTTGGTCGCCATCACGGACAAGGAGGCCTTCCAAAGTGGCGTATCTCGAGAGAAAGTGGCCACATCAGGAGCTGCGATCAAAGCATCAGCAGCGACCAGAGGGCACAGTCAGTCCAGGCCCAGTATACGCAGTCAGGATATCACCTTATGATCGCTAAGCCATCAAATAGCTTCTGCTAGTAGCAGGCTCTCTCTCAGATAGGATCAGACTGGAGCCTGGAAAACGAAAGTGAAAGTACAAGTCAGTGTCTCCTCAGGCCGCTGTTGTTCAACTTCTGCCCGGGCACCATACCAACTCGAGCTCCGGGCATCTCCGAGGGGCAGGCCACAATATTCAAATTGTTATTATTCCGATTCCCGAAGTCCGATTCAAATTTGGACAATGGTGTCCGCCTCAGCTATGGCTCGTCTTCGATAACCTGTCAGTGTGGTCAGGATAATTTTCAGGATAGATGCGGGAGGTTGCGAGGGTCTCGGGAGCCCTGTGCTCACGCGGCCATCTTGGTTGCGCGCAAAGCTCCTCCTCCGGACGCCCAGTTTCAAATCAGACTCCAACTACCAGCACGACCAGTCACACACACCCCTTACATAAACATAGCCTCCTGGGACAGGTAATGGAGTGCACCACTGCCACAATCGTCATGTAACACAACAAAACAAATACAGATCTGATGAAGCATCCAAGCAAAAAATGCACAGTGCTGATTCACAAGTCCCTTGCGCTTCTTTCACGACGCCGTTGCTTCACCTTTGTGACGCAGCGGACGCACAAAAGTTGCGCCATGGTGCTGGGTATTTACAAGGTGATGCATCTGGGAGATGTGCCATATTCTAAAGCCTGCGCCAAAAGTAGGTGTACTGGTCCGGGGGGGTGGGTGGCCGTCACAGCACAGCAACACCTCCCAAAAGTGGCTGAGTGAAATTTTAAAGATTTCACTCAGTCACTTTTATGCACATGCTGCCTCAAAACCCTGTGCATGCTTGAAGCAGGCGTAAAGATTGGTGCAGCATTGTGCAGATAGGGCCACACAGAGCATTGCTGGATCTGTGTTGTGCCGGCAACACAACTCCAGCAATGTGCCACTTCTATGGCACAGATGCATGACGCAGCTGTGCCATTTTTCCACCATGCTGATCCACAGTGTAAATGTGTTGCATCCATGCTGTAAATGTGTTGCACAATGACTGGCTAATCCCAGCTGACATGCATGGCTGTGCCAGTCATTGTAAATAGTCACTCACATGTCAATGACTCCTGAGCACAGATCAATCTGACCCCACAACATACCCATCCACAAGTGAACATTGAGAACAATCCAAAGCATAGACAACTACCAGGTGGAACAGTGCCAACGTCTATGTATATGAAAATTGGATGTTGCATTAAATGGCATTAACATTGTCTGTCTCTCACACCCACAGGGCAACGTGCTGAATACAGCGACACCTCTCACCACTCCATGGATGACCCCGACCAACCTTGCACCTCTGGAGCCCAAACCTGTGCAGCAGCTGGATCAGGGACATCTGCGCCAACCACCACATCCATTCCTGCCACATCCCAGCAGACATCTCGGAGCCCTGCCCACACTCCATAACTGAGCCAGTCTGACAACCAGGGACAAGGTTCGCGGGGCACCCAGGAGGTAGCAGACAACACCACCACTGCCATCCCTCAGGGGTCCTGTCGACCCGATGTGCCCACAACGGCAAGCCTGGCTCGTGTGGGCAGGGGTGGTGGGAGTGGCACCAGGCGGAGGCGAGAACCTGACCAGACAGCTGCAGGGCCCGGTATGTCTGAACTACGAAACATCATGGAGGCATACCGGCGGGACACCAAGCAGTTCAGCCAGGTAGTGGGGGCCCTCATAGAAATTAAAAACCTGCAGGCCGAGCAACACGCCAGTCAACGAGAACACCAAGGACGGATGGAGGCAAGACTGGATGAGCTCTTGGCGGTGCAGAGGGACATAAGCCATTCACTCCGTTGGATCGCTGACAACATGCAGCACCCTCCCTGTGTCACCAGGCAAGAAACATCGAGGCGAAGACCGCCAACAGGCACAGGGAGGGAGGAGGAGGAGCTATCGTCCAACGGAGCGTCCCTTTCATCGGCAAGGCCTGCATATGAGGGTCCCCAAAGGAAGGTGAGTCGTCCACGGAAAAGACAGTGAGAGGTAGTGGGCCATGCGCATCTCCCAGGTCACCTGGTCTGGCATCTTTCCTTTGTGTGCAACAGCATCACCATATTGACTGTCCTATTCTCCCACATCGACTTGCTGGTTGCAGTCTGAACAATGATGCCAAGCACTGTGGTCTGGACTCTGTTGACTCAAACTACAAGGCATCACATCTCCCTCTGTGAACTTTGGATTCCCAGCATTTTTGTACAGCACCTAGCACTTACTCACGTTTCCTGCACAAGATCTATAAATTAACAAAACAAACACAATGGAATTTGATGTTGCAGTCTTTTTCACATACGTGTGGGGATATGTCAAAGTATGTAGAGTGTGGAACAAACTCAAGCCATCAATACACTGGGATCTGAGTCCGGTTGAGGACACACATAGGTCACAATGTATCATCAAATACATACATGGAGTGCAATAGTTACCTGTGATGGTTTCAATCTGCTGAGGGGGGGGGGCTTGCCATACTGGTCTGACAGACAGTTTAGGAAGAATTTCATGAAGGTGTAGAGGTCATGGGTCATGTGGAGGTGCCCAGGGAGGGAGTACCAGGTCTGTTTGGTGATGTGAGAGAACTATCTACTGCATGCAGTTGTACTGTGGATGTGATGAATGGTGCCCAGGGCAAGGGTGGCTGGACGGAGTTGGGGCAACGGGGTGTTGGATGGGAGACGTCCATGTTTGTCTCTGGGGCTGGGGTTGTGGAGTGCCTACTTAGTGTGGTTGAGGAGTATGAAGGTGATCCTGCAGTTGACAGTGAGACTATTGTAGGTACCTCAGGTGGACGGTCATGTGGCTGTGGCAGGGGATGTTGAGGATGAGGTGTGTGCATGCACCCTGGAAATGCACAAGTCCTCCTGGAGTCTGGCTCTTGTTACTGCGTAGAGGGTGTTGCCGTAGTTTAGCCGGCTGGTGTCGTGGACCTGGGTGACTGTCTGTCTTGACTAGGAGTGGATCTACCTGAAGATCATTTGCAGCATGCAGAGGGACTTGCAGCATGAGGTAGTGATGGTGTTGACTTGCATGGTCATTGTGTACGAGGAGTGTACGATGAGCACCTGCTTGCGTGCGTGGCCACTGTGTGCTTGTGCGCTGCCAGGCCGGTGTGACACAAGGAGTTGTCCCAGCCGTAAGGGGACATTCCTCAGATGATGAGCTCAGTCTTGTACAAGTCCAGCCTCATGTGGCTGATGTTCATCCATTTGTCAACGTACCTCATGCCTTCTTGAATGTTGGATCTGGGAGTGGCTGGGTCTTTGGTGAGGTTGAGCAGCTGGGTGTCAATGGCATAGGACATGATGATGAGGTTGTGTGCGCATGTGATGTTGGAGAGGGGGGTCATGGAGATATTGTAGATTGTCGCGCTGAGAGATGAGGCCTGGGCCCGATGACTCCAGTGTACTACGTGACAAAGGGGGGATGCGGACTCCCTGGGCCTTGCTGGGGAGGTACTTGGCGATTTCATCCTGGGTCTTCCTGTGGATCCCAGTGTTGGAGATGTGTGATCTGACAGTGTGGTAGCACATAGTGTTGAATGCCGTTGAGCAGTCGATGGGGTGAGGGTGGTGGTCTCACCATTGTTGAGCAGGGTCCAAGATGTCGTTGGTGGTGGCAATGAGGGGTGTTGCAGTTGGGTGATTACTGTGGAAGATGGTCTGGGGCGGGTTGCCTGGAGATGTTTGCTTGGAGGGAGATGGTCAGTTGCTCCTTGACTGTCTTCTTGATGACATTTGCCGGGTAGGCAAGCAGGGTGATGTTCCAGGACATCCTGCGGTACTGACATCCGTTGTCAAAGAAGGTCCTGGGTTTCTGCATGCCTCCAGCTTCCATGGAAAGTGGCATACTCAAAGGAGACATTCATGACGTGCCGGATGTGAGCTTCAAGGGTGGTGTATGCTGTGATTGAGATGTTGTGTGGGAAGGTTCCTGATGGAGAGCTGGATTGGATGGTGTACATGAGCCGGGTGGTGTCTTTGCTGGTGACGGGAGTCCAGGACCTGAGGGGGGGTATGTCCTGTGGAAATAGCGCTGTCTGCCTCTGTGTGGCAAGGCTTTCATGTACGTCCACAAGAGTTGTAGTAAGTTACAAGGGATCCCCTTCGCCTTGCAAGGGTGGGATGTCTTTTGGATGGAGAGCTGGGGTTAGATAGTTCACTCACAATACCGATGAGGTCATTCATGTTGTGTTTGTTGGTGCCTAAGCCATACCTGAAGGTTGTAAATTTGTCCGTGCTGATGATATGGTGATGTCTGTGTGTGGAGGATTTCAGGGCTGAAAGGTAACTGATGGTTGTTTGTTTTACAAGGTTTGCACATGAGTCCGGTTAGACCTGTATGAGTCCAGTAGGTCTGCCATCTCCCTGGTGGCTTAACTGTTATTGTGATTCACAGGAAAGTCCGCCAATGTGGCAAGAGTGTTGAATCAGTCGCTGATCAAATGTGTGCGGTTGCAGGGTGTGGCGGTGTCATTGGTTGGAGTGTCCTGTGTGAGGGTGCCACACAGCTCTTATTTGTTGACTCAGGTCAAGTTTTTTTGGTGGATCTGTAGCAGAGTGTGGTGCAGTGTGTTGTTTTTTGGACAACTGGATGCAAATGTTGATGTACCAATGCAGGATGGTGGTGTGGTTGTCCTCCAGCCGGGAGTTGCTGTCCCCCTGACTCATGTAGTCTGTGTAGGTGAGGGCCTGCATGCTGATGTAGTTGTCCAATGTCTGAGGACCAATCAGTAAAGCCGTTTCCCAGATCTGTGGTCTCAGATTTTGCCACAATTTCATAGGAAGCCTCTCTGCTCGAATTGCAGATGTGTAAATCTGGTTCCCCTACTGATCCCTACAACATTCTTTCTAAGATTCACAATCACCATTTAAACGCCATCTGGAACCTTACCCTCAGATTGTGCTCTAATCCGGATGCGTGGAAACACACGTTCCTCCTGCCCATCTTAAGGAAAGCCAAAGCAGATCCTGAATATCCTTGCAATCATAGACCTAACTATCTTTTATCAGCTTCGGCCAAGATTTCAGTGAATGTATTCTGGCAGCAACTGATGGCCTTTGTTGAAGATAATAGCCCCCTTCACGACTCACAATCCTGCTTCCATCCTGGCTATAGTACGGAGTTGACCCTCATAGAAATGGCAGACTCAATACGCTGGGCGGTCGACGGAGGTTCCAAGGCAGTGTTGGTTCTGTTAGACTTGTCTACAGCATTTGACACCGTCGACCATCCCATTCTTCAGAACCGCCTTAACATCATATGCGTGGGGAGCTCAGTGCTGGACTGGATATCGACCTTACTATCTGACCGCACACAGCAGGTCCGGACCTATCCATTCATCTCCCCAGTCAAACCACTGAAGTGGGGCGTGCCGCAGGGCTCTGCTCTGAGCCCTCTGACTTTTAATATTTACTTAACCCCGCTGGCTGAGTCGATTGCCATGTCTGAAGTCAAAATCATATTATATGCTGATGATCTTCTGCTTCTACTCACATTAAATCCTGTGTGTGTGGCAAATTTTGACCCACTCAAAAATTGTCTCTACATTTTTGCGGCCTGGATGGACTACAATTTCTTGAAACTTAATTCAGATAACACCTAGGTCCTATTTTATTAACCAACCTTCTCCCCTCTCTACCAATCTGTGGTGGCCAGAGGAACTGGCCATTGATCCGGCACACAAGCACTTGGTGAGGAATATGGGAGTTAGATGGGACAATCAGCTATCCCTTGCCACACAGGAACAAGAGGCGTGTGCCGCTTGTTTTGGCAAGATCTAAATAATCAAGAGATTTAGTAACTATCTGCACAATGTAACCCGGAAAATGGTGGTTCACGCACTGATCACCTCCCATTTAGACTACGCAAAAGGCTCATATGTGGGTCTCACATTAGGCTTGCTCTGTAAACTGCAGACGGTCCAAAACGCTGATGCCCGCCTGGTATGTGAAGTCCCACTTTGACAACATATCTCCCCCGTGTCTTAGACTACTCCATTGGCTGCTCATGGCTACACAAATAGATTTCAATGCGCTGACACTCACCTTCAGGGCAGGACAAGGCCGTGGTCCGGTCTACCTTAGGAGGAGCCTCCGTCCCTATTCTCAATCACGATCTCTACGTTCCAATTACAAGCACTGGCTCATTGGTCCTTGGTTTGCAAAACCAAGATCAGGATGTGAAACCTTTCAGGTAGGAACCACCCGATGTTGGACTAAGCTACCTCTTCCGCTGTGTATGATTCTGTCTGAATGTGAGTCTTGCAAAGCCCTTAACGGCTGGATATTTAGCCTGCTTGATTAGTTGCTCCTCCGTATGCTGCCTCATTTTCTGCCCACTACTGCACTGGGACACCCCGTTGGGTCAAATGTGCGCTCAATAAATTACTATTAATATAATTGTCGATGGCTTAGCAGAATTGTGGGTGTAGGCCTGGAGATCTGTAGATGATAGTTAGACTGAGGGTGGTCAGGGGGTTGGTGTGAAACCTGAAGTGCAGATGTTAGACAATGCTGAGTGTGTCCTTGGTGTTGTATGTGACTCTGAGGGTGTACTTCAGAAAAAATTGCAATTCATCCTCCTGGATTGTTGGTGCGATCCCTGCGGGTGATCTTGTATCCGTCTGTGATGGGAATGTTGAAGTAGTGTGCTTAGGATGCGTTCAACCAGGTTACTGTAATTAAGGCGATGTGTGGGGCTGTTGTGTTGATGAGGTAACAGAGTCCAATGGCGTGCTGGTGGATGTAGCTGGTGTGCAGTAGGAGGCACATGACCTGGTTGTACGGACATGGTCTGTTATGCGGGGCAGCGTGGTTTTGGTGGTAGGAGTTGCACACACAGCCTGCGAAGCTGTCATGGGTGCGCTTAGGTGTTGCCTGATAGCAGATGGATGATTGTCTGGTGTTCACTGTTTGGAGGGTGGCTCGAGCATGAGTCTGTTGTGTTACCTGTGTCATGGAAAGACCAGAGGGTCTTGCACTGCGCACGTTGCAGGCGCTGATGGTCCTGCCTTTGGCACGGAGGTGGCGCAACAGTGGCACTGACAAGTTGCTGCCTACATTAAGAATGGGTGGAGGGAGGGAGGAGCATCTGGGAGGTGTGTGTGTTGCAGAATCAGGGCACTCGGTGTTGCGGTGCCGCAGGGGAGGCAGCAGCAGGAATGAGTGAACACATGACAGCGGAAGGGGTAAGACACCATGCAAAAACTAGCACACAAAGACAAGGCGGTTTGAAAGGCACAATGTAACAGGTGTATGGAAAGGAAGGAGTGTCTGGTTACTCATGGCCCACTGAAAGAAAATGAAAGAACAATCACCAAATATGACGGGCACAGGATCAGGCACCAAAAGTCCAAGCTGCGCACAGGACACACAGCGTCAGCAGGTGTTGCCTGCCCGTTGTGGGTTGCAAGCTGCAACAATACATACACAACCATGTACTTCATGCACAATATGGATCATTATCCATGATAAACTGCATGCATGTTGCCACAGTACTCATTCTCCCATATGCACAATCTTTGTAAAAAATGCCATAGATGACGCATGCAAACTGGCAAGAGATCTGCGGTGACAGTAATGAGGCACATTGTACTGTGGGGAACACATTTTCTACGCAAATGGATCAAGTTTGTGTTGAGGCCATGATGCTTTAGCCAATGTCCATGGCTACTGCCATTGCTCTGAAGAAAATAACAGTCATGCAATTAGTTTATCTGTAATGCTGGTGAAACAATCTGCACACGACTACCTGGGACTGTCGGTTCCATGAATCCTCAGAAACGTGCGATGCTCAAAGTGGTCCATCTCCCAATAGCCCCATGGTCTGAGTAGAAATGACTGACTCAAAAGGGTGATCAGGCGAGGGAAGGAAAGGAAGGGAACAGCAGGGAGGGAGATCTGAAACAAAGGTAAACAAGCCTAAGGATTCAATACTTCTTGTCACTCAATCACAGAATACCTCAGGACCTATACTGTAACAGTTACACCTGTAAAGAAAAACAACAGCCACTGTATCGTAGTTGGGATCACAGTGATGAAAAGGATACTAGATCTGAGGATTGAACACGGACACATAAAAGGTTTGCCGCTAAATGAAGGGGGTATAACGCTCTGCAGGCTGCTTCAATACAATTAGAGCCATGCGGTTATAAAATAAATCACAGTGTATGAATAAGGCTCCAATAAATAGAAATTCCAATGCGCTGCAGTGCTACTCACACAAAGTCAACAATCCGTAGTTACCCCTGGGAATCAGTGAGGGTCAAGAAGGGAAATTACACATCATCCGCAAGAGCATTAAGAAGCTGATCCAACAAGGGAGGGAGAGGTGTGGCGCCGCGGCCAGGGTCACTTACTCCGGAATCTGGGGATCACGGTTCGATCCCCGGTGGCAGCGGCAGATTAGCCCAGCACCATGTGACTCTGGGCAATAGCTTGCTTAATCTTCCCGACGGCCCCTAGCGCCTAGAGACCCTCACGGGTGATTGTTCGCGCTTTACAAATGTGGATTATTATTATTATTAATTAGGTAAACACAAGGAAGCCCCGCAAGGGCCAGTCTTTGGCTCGTCCAACTGGGCTTTGAAATGCCTAACATAACAAGCTCCTGGGCTGGAACTCAACAGAGAGTAATGAGGAGCAATGGCACCAAACCAACCCTACCGTGACCAGAATATGCAGCACGCCACAAGAGAATCCTGGGATTAACGTCACCCGACAGGTGCCACAGAAGCGTTTACATTTGCTACAGCACAACGTTGTGACGTCATCAGCGCAACATTCCTGGCATCATGGGAATAGAAAGTTAACATCAACTTACCAAGAAGGCTTGCAAAGCAGTGTTCTCCACCGGCCCTGAGTAAGCGACATGACATGACATACTGGCACAAGGGGCAATGCATCCATACGAACAGACTCACAGGACATTTGACAGAACATGTGGGACATACGCTGGCCCACACCTTCACAACATGGTTGATTCTAAATCAAACTGTACTGGCACAAAAGATTAAGTGGATGAGCCAAACACATCCTGCTGCACACAGTGAGGCTGCAATTCCCCATAGAGCCTGTGGTTGTGATGTCCCACACAATGTCAACCTGTGGTATCCGCAATGTGTCAGGGTCAAGGTTTACACACATTGATGCCTTCACCAGAGTCAAAACTCCACAACAGATGACTGTCAAGAAGGGTGACTGTTCTGTCATGGGAGTGGTGCAACATGTAATTTGATCCATGGTGATGAGACATGTATGAATGGTTCTACAACATGCACAGAAACAGTTCCCACACATTCCCAAACCATACCAACCCCAAACAGCCTGTTTGGATCTCTTACCCGAACTAACATTTACACATGTCCGTGCATGGAAGGCTGATTCGGCCACGTTGCAATCATCATGAGGAATGGCAGGAGGACTAAGATGACACGAACAGACAACAGGTACAGCAACCTGGGAATGACAGACACACAAGGGCTCACCGTTAAAAATCTTTGCTAAAGACATGGGCATGTACAAAACCGGAAGAATGTAGTACACATGTAAATTTCAAGCTAAGTCATTGCGCATTTCTGTGTGGCATGACATCAGCACTTGCGTGACACATCAGAACACACATCAAAGTTAATTTGCATACAGTCAGCTGGACACACACATTGCAACACATGCCACTCAATGCTACAAGCTAGCACACTTATTCCCAGTGACTCACAATTATGAGAAGAAGTTGCGTATGAGCTGACTCCGGATATCATCCTCCTCCTCCTCCTCATCACTTTCATCGTGACCAAGCCCTTCATCCTCAACGGGTAGTTTTCCTGCTCCTCAGGATCCAGGATGAGTGGCAGGTGAGCAGACATCACAATGGGGGCATTACCACGCGCTGCCATTACGACGCTGCTTTTACAACGCAAGTCGTTTCAACGACTTGCGCTGGAGGGCGCTGTTGGAAAAGGAATAGTTTAATTTTCTATTCAAACACCTTCCCTACTTTAACGTGGGCTGGAGCTGGAATAGAAAATTAAACTATTCCACTATCCAGCGCTTACAGCGCAAGTCGTTGTAACGGCTTGCGTTGTAAAAACAGCATTGTAATGGCACGCGGGGTAAAAGCCTGCGTTGTAATGTCATACAACCAGTGGCACTGCCTTCTCAACTGCCATGTTCTGCAGCATGCAGCACACGATGAAGATATTACAGACCTTGGCCGGCGCATATGGGAGGTATCCGCCGGTCTTATCGAGGCACCGGAATCGGCCCTTCAGGAGGCCAAACGTCCGCTCAATCACTCGCCAGGTCTGCCCGTGTGCATTATTGTACAGCTGATCTGCTGCTGTCCTTGGGTTGCGTAGAGGTGTCATTACCCATGGCATGTTGGGATATCCTGAGTCACCTACACAGATACATCATGTAAGTAAGTGGTTCAGGAGATGCCATCAGAGAAAAACATACTGAAACACACAGGACAAACAGAGTTTACCCACCAACAAGACATGACCGATCATTGCGCAGCTGCAGCATCATTCGTGGCACCCTGCTACGCCTCCTGATGAATGCATCGTGTGCCGATCCTGGAAAACGGGCACAAACATGGGAAATCAGCATGTTAGCAAGACACATCACCAGGACATTTATTGAATGATAATGTTTCCTGTTGCAGTAAGCCTGCTCCTGAGCCTGTGGTGGCCACATGTGTCCCATTAATGGACCCAATGACATGTGGCATCCCTCCCAGGGCATAGAATTCACCCTTGACATCTGTCAACTCTTCAGGAGTAGGAAATTTGATGAATTCATCAACACGGCTGAACATTGTTCGGGGCAACCCACCGACATCAGCTATGGTTAATTGAAACGTACCTGTAGCAAAAAAATGGAGGGGGGTCAGCGCAGTAGGATACCTGTGTTGCGGTTGGAGATGTGGTTCCAGCCTCTTCGTCAAGTCCTGAATCAACTGTCGAGTGAATCTGTAACGTCGGATGCAGGCACGTTCCCTCATGGTAGACAAGTCTGGAAATGGCCTTGGTAGAGGCGGTGCCCTGCAGGACATATTTTGGAAGAATGGAGAATAACTGTCAGCCTACATCAATATCAGTGTACGTAGCACATGCAAAACTGCTATTATACATCAGGTCACTATGGAGTCTGGCGTGTGCAATACATCCAGGACACATATGCCAGCTTGCTGGCCCTCCTACGAAAACCCAGATACACCTGTTGATTGACAAATAAACATGACATGCCCTCAAATGAGCTGCTGGGCTGGTCTGAAGGAACGGCCCGAGATATCACTGGAGTGACACACGTCACCAAACCTGCAGTGGACGGTTGTCATCCCATCCAGTCAGCTGACTGCAAGGCACACGCACAGGTCACATGGAATGTCAAATGTACATATCAAACACATTGCAATTAAGGTGTGCATGAGACAACAAAACAACACAGCCATTGTCACTATGCAGACATGTATGCCTGGGGATAGTTGATGTCTGATGCCATCTGACCCAAAAGTTGTGGGAATGCACATGTGGCATGGTGTGCGGAGATGTGAAACCATTCCCATCTCAACACAGACCCATGTTAGATGCACCAACAGCAGATGCAGTTTATGGAACACAAACAGCAAGCTCAATGTTTAACATGACACACACATGACATTGTCACATAGGGTCATGCTGAGCGTGAAATGTCAAGTGACAAAGTGCCCCGGTCCCTGGCATCATGAGACTGTTGCCCGTAGTGATGACTGTGCCATCCCAGTATTGATGTGCATGACAACAGGTGCATAATGATACATATGGGACAGGTGTAAAGGTGATGTGTACCACATAGTGCTCCATCACACATGACATGTGTCAACAGGTCATCACACATCGATTGTGCAACAAGATCAGATGCCCTGTGCTATATCACTGCCTGCCACACCTAGGGCCTGCACATGAAAGTATGCAATGACAAGAACTTGATAGACATCCTTGTTTGAACCGTGCCCCTACATCCCTGCTGTGTGTGCGCCTCGTATCACTATTGTAATGGTGCCACACATGAGCTTGTGAAACATACCGTACCCTAGCATTCACAACAGCGTGTGAAACGCACCGTGTGAAACGCACCGTACCCCTACATTCACTACAGCGTGTGAAAAGCACCATGTGAAATGCACCATACCCCAGCATTCACTACAGCATGTGAAACGCACCGTGTGAAATGCACTGTACCCCTGCATTCACTACAGCAAGTTTAAACGCACCGTGTGAAACGCACCGTACCCCTGCATTCACTACAGCGTGTGAAACGCACCGTACCCCTGCATTGGCATCAGCGTGTGAAATGCACCGTACCCCTACATTCCGTGCGTGTGTATTTATCATCTCACTATTGTAATCGTAGCATACGTGAGCGCACCGTACCCCTACATTCCGTGCATGTGTGCGCGTCGTCTCACTATTGTAATCGTGCCATACGCGAGCGCACCGTACCCCTACATTCCGTGCATGTGTGCGCATCATCTCACTATTGCAATCGTGCCATACGCAAGCACGTGAAACACACCGTACACATGTGTGGATCTCAAAAAAAGTTAAGGGACACCTAGGGGATGAGTAGTAGGCCCTGAATGCATCCTGGTTGTCATGGATACTGAGATTTGAGTGTGTGCTACAGGTGCCCTGCAAAAGTCAGTTGGGCAAAAATTTACAATGCTGCAAAATGATTGTGGAGCTGAAGCTCACATTTTTTACGATGTGAATGTGTGTCAGAGCTGTAAGTTTAAAGGGATTGGATGAAACGTAGGATGCAAACGAATTTGACCTATAACTCTGTACTCCTCGAACCGAAAGCCCATCAGCAGCACTGATTTAAGGCTGCATGAAGCCCTGAGAGAGCACTTGCCTGCACAACATTGGAGTGGACCATACTGCTGCTATCTCTACATCCTCTGGCATTTCATGGCTCGTACTTTGGAGAGGGCCCCAGCCTTCAGTGAGGAGGAAAACCAGGACCTGCTGGATGCTCTTCTACCACAGTACAGCAAGCAGTATGGGAGACCAGAGGAGCAGGTGAGTGCTGACTGCACTACATTTGAGTGTGCACCTGTTGTTTGAGTGTCACAACAGGCATTGTGTATTGGTGGGACAGACATGCAATGTGGTTTTGAGTAAGTCCCGGGGATGTACATGGTGGTTTCCCTCATGCAGAGCATGTTGTAGTTCATGTGTGTTTACTCCTCACTTGCATTGTGCTTACTGTGACCTTCACTGCATAGTGAATGACACTTTCAGCCATGCCAGACCTTGGTGGCTTTATTCTCAAATGTCCTGAGGTGGAACAGTGTTCCCCCAGGAGTGACAGGTGACTGTACTCACAGATGTTTATTACTTGAGGGGACCTGTGGTGAGATAGTCCAAATGATGTGTTTGACCTCATGGACATTGAAGTGTGTGAATGTTCCTTGTCATCTGGGTGAGTGTGTATGTGATGTGTTGCACCACTGCTGCATGGCGTATGTAGCAGCTCTGCCATCTGATGTGACAAGTAAGCAGTGCTGTGTGCCTGACTTGCAAAGCTAGCAAGACACCTGTGACACCCCATTGTCAAGTGGCACATGTGCAAAGTGAGGGTTGTATCCGCTGTTGTCAGTGACAGGCTAGTGATCTGTGCCAAGGTGTGTCTGTCTGGTCTGCTGAGGATTCTTAAGTGGAGTGGGATATGTGACTGCTTGGCACGTGCTGTCCCAAACCCTGCAGTTGCATGTGTTGCCGAGTGTGTGCCATGATCTGTGAGTCTGTTGCACCAGTTATGCCACTGTTGCCTTTCAATGCCATGTAGTGCATTGGGGCTTGCCCACAGGCCTAATTCACATGGACAATGATGCAAGTCCGGTCACCATCCTATGCCCTGTTCACATTATCAATGGTGTGCAAGTGTGCGTGTCTGGGACATGGAGCAGGTGTAGTGATGTTGTTTCACTTTGTCTTCCTGACAGGTAACTGCCTACGAGAAGGGAGAAATGTGGTTGGAGATTGTCAGGGCCGTCAGGTCTGCGGGGGGCCATCGGCGGCGGCTGCGCAACATCCAGAAGAGGTGGCAAGACATCCGGTGCTGGACCCAGCGTATCGCCCGGGTCCAGCTGAAGATGGGGCCCCCACGCCGGCATGGTGGAAGCCGTTACCTCACCGCCCACATGCTCTGGGTCCTGGCAGTCGTGTTTCCAGACCTCGATAGGCAGTTGCAGGACAGACAGCAGCAAGGAGAGGGTAGGTACATGACTGTTTGTTGTATTGTGTGTCACCTGCTTTTTGAAGTGCTCTGAAGCCTGGCTACACTCCCACAGTTGGGGTATCTGGTCAGACAGGTTATATGTGTCTTTTAGATTCCCCATAGTCACCTGGTGCTCATTTTCATCCCTTCCCCTCCTTAACATGTGTCCCCTGGTCTGTGTGTAATCACATTTGCACATGCTCATCTAGGGTGCAAGAAAATAAGACTGCACATTGATTTCTGCATCATGTGGGAGGGTGGTCTGTGACATGTGTTGGGACCTTGCCTGTGCCATGACCTGGCACTGTGTTTGGGCTTCATATTCATTTGCACTGATGATGAGTCTCAACATAGGAGTGTGAGGTTTCAACTGCACACCCTTGCAGCATGCATGACGCATGTTGTGTTCTCACACATGATGTAAATCAGTGTGAGATATGCATAGTGCCATGACGGTTACTCATGGTACAGTCAGCTCATTCCAGACCCACGGCTCAGTGTGCCCACTACAATCCCATGAGACACCCTGGCCTCCTAATCATGTGTGTCATCCAACACTGTGCCCATTATATGTGGGTTCAGCATGGGTCTGCATCTGTGGTATTGTTCCCTGGCATAGTTTGTATTTTTCCTGTGTCTGTGACATGTGTACACTGGACATAGATTGAAGATTTGGCTTGTGCATACTCACACTGGGCAGTGCCTGTGTGCCTATTCACAACAATCTGTTGCTGGTTGTTTGTGACTAATATGTATTCCCAGCCCCACGAGGTGAGCTTGGGTTACTTTTGGAATTGTTGCTGCCCAGTTTTTGTTACCCTGATTCTGAGGTCTCACTTCTTGAGCTGTTTCAGTCACATTGACTGAGGTATGGGGGTGTTGTGCAGGAGAGGTCTACATGGGCCTGCCTGATTTAGCCTTGCCAGGTCTGACCTGTGGGTGTGAATTGGATGATCAATGTTTCACCATGCACTGCCCCTGTGATGTTAGCCAGTGATTTCATTTGGGGCTTGGCAGCCAATGTCATTTGGTTCCAGACATGATTCTGCCTCATACATTTTTGCCACATGTATGTAGTTCAGATGCAACACTGTTTTGCCTTAGTGTGCACACTTCTATATTGACATTTTGCCTAGGGATAACAGTGTGTCCACAATGCAGCAATGATTTTGGTCATCACAACTGCAGGCCCATTAGCTGAAGCATTGTCCTGAGTTGGGACATGTGTGCCACTTCACATAATAGCCAGTAGTACGTCTTATGTGCAAGCAACTGTGTCATCAGGGAATTGATGCCCATGTGAGGACTGTCATATTTCAAGATGTGTCACATAAATGATTGTACCTTGGCGCTCACAAGACTTGTTAAAAGTTGTTCATGTTTTGAATGTGTTAATATGATGAATTGTGTAAAGGACACTTATGTGCCTGCATGATAGTTGTCTCACAAGGTAGTGCACACAAAATGACATTTCCACTTTTTTGAAAGAAGCAGGCAGCTTTAGAAAGAGGCCAGTCTTAGTGATTAATGGTGTGCCTTAATCTCCATATACATGTCCTCACAGTGGTCTTGAGGTCTTGAAACTCCTCTGTTGTCAATTGTTCAAACTAATGGGTGGCAAGACATCCAGACCTCCGTTGGACCATGTATATGGCAAATCTGAATGCCATTTGTTTCTAACAGTGTTTTATCTTAGAGGGTGCCAGCTGTTTCAAAGAATGTGTAAATCTTTTTTGTGTGCATTTCATTGTGAGACATCTGTCATGCAGGCACATACGTGTTGTCTTCACAAGATGGCGAATTACCCCATTCAATACATGTCGATTGTGTAAAGTGTGATGAGTCCCAAGATGCAAACATTTATTTACATTGATTTTTTCAACAATGTACTTACAGGGCTCTGAGTGTTGTTTCATGTTGGGGAGTGAGGTGGGTTAGTTTTCCCAGAGGGGCACCACTACTCTTAATGTTTTTGTGTATTTGAGGTGGCATCACTTCATTGTATCGATCTGCTCTCCTGTAAACAAACATTAGCCTCTCTGTGTAATTCTCATTAAAGTTGTGGCCTGGTGTGTTCTTTGGATCCTTGTGTCCAAGTAGCATTATGTCTATACCAACTGGGCAGTACAAGTCTCAAATATGTGCAGGGCTATATGGCTGTTACTCATGATGCATGCCATTATTTGCAGTGTGACCTACTGATTTTGTGCTCATGTGTCATATGTGTACAGGTGACTGATGCATTTATGTTTCTTCTACTTGCCCACAGCATCATCAACAGAGACAGAAGGAGACACATGCACGGACCAAGAGGAGGGACCCAGCCACAGTGCCACCATCGCTGTGGAGTCGGAGGGAGCCAGTGGCACGGAGGGCGAGGGGAGTCAGCCTGCGGAATTTTTGGAAGGCGACACTTCCTACCACGCAGATGGGTCCGCCTCTGACTCCCTGGAGGAGGGGGACCCATCCTCCACCCGACAGCAGCACTGTGTCTGTCCCGCCTCCTCCAGGCCCATCTCCACCCTCCCAGTTGCTCCGGTCCCTTCTGTCCGTGCAGCTCCCCATGTCTCCTTTGGCCCAGGCACCGCATCCCCTGCCCCTGTTTCCCCTGCTGCCCTCAGTGCGGAGTCTCTGGACCTACTCCGCCAGATTCAGGTTGGTCAAACATCAATGCTGACAGTCCTCCATGGCCAGACTCAAATACTGACCCAGTTGTGTGGGTTCCGTTTGGCCAGAGACATTGTCCCAAGGAGTGTTCCTTCCTCTGTGACACCTGAGATCTTTACTGCAGACAGTTGCACAATTGTTGTGCTGACATGTGTGCACATTTCCTTTTTTGGTGACGGTTCCTTCAGCAATGGCCATGCCTGCTCACAAATGTATACTGCTCATTTGTCTGTGCCATCCATGCTACTCACTGTACTTGTGTTTTGAGTAAGTACAAATGCCTTCATGGACACACTCACCCTTTTTGCCACTATGCATGTGTGTTATCACAGCCTACCCCTATGTTGGGAATTATTCTGCAGGGTATGTGGGCACATGACTCACAATTTTTAGCATTGTACCTAAGGGTTTTAATCCCTATTTCTTCCATGAGAGACTACATCTTGGTGGTCTGCCCACCACCTGGACATTCATATCAACCAGGGATGTTCTGACAATGTGTGTTCCCTTTCACTCTCTTTGTTTGGTGGGCTGGTACATCACTATACACTATTGTGTCATGATGGTAGGGTGTGTATTTAGCCAGCAACCTCCATGAGTGGGTATGCATGTGGAATTTGACATCACACCCACATGTGGTGTGTCACGCAGTGTGTGACAAAAATCCATCCTCCATGGAGTGGGACACTGCTGTAAGTGATGTGTCGCTAGGGCTCTATCATGAAAGTCACAAGTTAGGGATATGCACATACCCCCATGTAGTTGTGGTATGCAGATGATGATGTCCCCCCCTATATCTGAGCACTGCTGAGAGTCCTCTGACCCACCAGATGGGGACATAACATAGCAGTGAGCAGGGGATGCTTCTGAGTGGCTCTTGCATCATTTTTGTTATATTTCTTTTTATTGATTACAAGAAACAACAATACAGGTTTCACAGGTAAAGCTTTGTTTAAGTCACCATACTCATTGACATGGAATATATCGGTCAATTCCAATAAATATCCCTTCCCTTGGTTAGATTGCGTGTGCATTTCTAGATTATGGTTCATCTGGGGAGGCTTCCAAAGGCAATCTGGGCGGTTCACATATATCCCCCCTATCTGCATTTCATTTACCCCATATTTGCTTCCACTTTCTTGGGCACCCCCTGGATGTATATACCGTTTTTTCCCGGAACATGCACCAGTCCAGATCATTTTCCCATTCTGTTACTGTTGGTACTTCCTGTGCCCCCCATTTCCTTGCTATGTTTCTCTTAGCGTCCATCTGACCCAGCGACACCATGTTCTCTCTTTATTGCCCAAATCTGTTGGTTCCCATATGTTTAGCAAACAGCGTTTGACCTCAGGTGCTACATTCTCTCCCAGTACCTCTCCCATACATCAGACGACCGCATTCCAGTACCTACTGATGTATTGGCATTCTCATATGATATGTAAGAACGTGCCCTCCCGGCCACATTGTCTTCTGCTATTATGATCTTCCCTATATCTCGTCTTAACCAGAACTGGCCCTGTGACATATATTCTGTGCAATATTTTCAGTTGCACTAACTTAAGTTTAGAGGATATTGCTACCTCCTTTGGTGATGCCAGTGCATCATCCCATTCCTCGTCTTCTAACCCCGACAAGTCCCTATCCCACCTTTCCCGGAGTTGCGGAAGAGGATCAGGCGAGTATTTTGAGTAGGTCAGGGAAATAGCTTTTCGTAGCATATACCCATCCAGGATCCTATCCTCGAGAGGCGAGGCCTCCGGAGGTGTCACACCCATCGGGATCACTGTATTCAAGGCATTTCGTACCTGTAGGTACCGGAATCTCTCGGTTTCCGCCAGTTCGTGATCTTGTTGTAGTGTCGCGAAGGGCATTACCTCTCCTTTTTTCCAAAGGTCTCCCGTAAGCATGGGCGAATTTTGCGAATTCGCAATCCGCGAATTTGCGAATTTGCAAATTTGCAATCCGCAAAATTCGGGAATTTGTGCGAATTTGCGTTTTTTATTTTGCGTGTTCGCGGGTGTTCACGGGACGCTTTGCATGTTCGCGCGTGTTCGTGAGGCGCTTTGCGTTTTCGCAGGTTTTTTTTTTTGCCTGGTTAATCAATGCCACCCTTTAGTTTTTTATGCCCATCTGCCCTCTGTACCACTCGTTTCTGTGTCCTTCTGCCCTCTGCCCCACTCATTTTTTGTCCCCTTCTGCCCTCTGTCCCACTTTTGTGCCCTTCTGCCCTCAGCCCCACTTAGTATGGCGCCGGCAAGCTGCCAGCGCCATTCTAAAATAGCTACAAATAGCTTCAACAGGAAGCACTAATAGATAAAGTAAAGCAGGTGCTCGAGTTGAAGGTCAAATTAAGTTACACAATCATTAATCACCCCAAGTTTGGGTTGATTAATGATTTTGTAACTGAATTTGAGCAGCACCTGCTTTACTTTATCTATTAGAGCTTCCTGTTGAAGCTGACTTTTGTAACTATTTTAGAATGGCTCTGGCAGCTTGCCGGCGCCATTCTAAAAGAGTTACAAAAGTCAGTTTGAACTTTTGACACAATCTGTTCCGCTCGCGGATTTTGCGGGAAATTCGCGAATCTCGCGGATTGAGAATTTACCGAAAATCCACAAAATCCGCAAGCCGAACGGATTTTCCGCCCATGCTTAGTCTCCCGCATGAGATATCCCAATGGTATCCCATTTATCAAAGCCCTTTGTTCTCCAGAGGGAGCCCAGTTGATCTATATCCCACAGCGGGGTGGCCAGTGTTATAGTCTTTGCCCATCCCAGACTGCTATGCCAAACCTGAACTGAGTGGTTTGTGGGGCCTGTCAGACCACATTTCGTGGGTTTGGAGTACAACACCCGTGTGTAATTACTCCCCGGCAGAAGCCACCTATCGATAGCATATCCTGGATCGTTCTGCGGTTGGTATATGCAATGGTTAATGGCAGTTAACTGCGTCACCCAGTAGTACCTTTAATTATTTGGCAGCCCTATTCCCCCTTCATACCAGTCTTTTACTAGTTTCGAGAATGAATTCATGATGGTCTATTTCCCCAGAGCAGCTTTCTCTTTGCACTTTCCACTGCTGCAAAATAGGACGTGGGGACGGGGTTGGGTGTGTTCTGGAGGACGTACAAGAAGCGAGACAACAACATCATCTTGAAGAGTGCAGCTCTACCCATTAGCGACAACGGCAGTGTCCTCCAGTGCTCCACATCGTGTCTTAGCTGCTGCAGTGGAGGCAGCAAGTTAGATGCATAGTACAGCCTGGGATCTTTGGTTATAAACAGTCCTAGATATTTGATTCCGACTTTGGCTATCACCACTTTGCAGTCTTTGGGCAAGGCAGGCGGGTTTCCATTCAGTACATATATAAGCTATTTTGACCAGTTAATGGTGTATCCGGAATAGGTACTGAAGTTATTGAATATATTACGATCCCTGTGTAGGGATCTCTCAGGCGATTCCATGTATAATAAGATATCTGCGTATAATGAAATACGATCTTCCCACTCCTCTGCCCATCGTAACCCTGGGATTATCGGGTCTTTCCGGATCCAGTAGGCTAGGGGCTCCAATATTAACGCAAATAAGAGCGCAAATAAGGGACAACCCTGTTGTGTCCCTCTGTGGAGATGGAAGATGGTGACTTGTTATTACCTACTATTTGTGCAAGGGGCTCAGCATATAGGAGCCATATCCAGCTTATACATTTTGGACCAAACCCAAGTTTCTCCAGTGTGACAAAGAGATATGGCCATTCTAATAATAATAATAATAATAATAATATTAATAATTATAAGGATATTTATAAAGCGCCTGGTTATGCCTTCCTGGCGTGTCCCCGCGCTGTGGAGAAGGACTGTCAGACACAGAGCGCAACCCTTAACATTAGCAGAAACTACTGGGTGAAAAGGAGAGTTTTAAGAAGACTCCTAAACCTGGTCTCCGACTTTTCCAGCCTAAGATAAGCCGGGAGTTTATTCCAGCTAAGAAGCTAAAAGAGCGACTACCCATTTCTGCTTTCTTAATCCTAGGGATTTCCAGCTGCCCAGTCCCATCAGATCTCAAAATTCTACCTGGCACATACCTAGTGACCAAGTTCCCGAGGTACGTCAGAGCCTTGTGCCAGAGAATGCGGTGGCAAATGAGAAGGGATTTAAACAGCACCCTCTTCTTGACAGGGAGCCAATGGAGAGTTTCAAGCGCTGACTTTGACGACGCCCACCTGGGTAGTTTCAAAATCAGCCGTGCTGCTGCATTTTGCAGGACTTGCAGCCATCCCAGATTCTTTTCAGATGCTCCCAAATATAATACATTCCCGTAATCCAGACGGGAAGTAATAAGAGCGTGCGTCATCGTATGACCTTCATAAGAAAGGGCAGGGTCCACCCATACCCCTAGATTCTTAGCCTCCGTACATTCTATGGTATGAAATGCCATGGTGGCATCCAAGGACATCACCATCGCGGCTTCTCTTATGGTGCCTCCCCTTCCCATTACTCTGTGTAGGCGTCGCAAGTTTAAAGATGTATTTCTAGACCACATCGAGCCAGATTGGTCAGGATGGCCTAGACTGGAAATAACTCGGACCAGTCTGGTGACCCGCAATTTGGCCAGAATTTTGACCTCTGCATTCAGTAGTGATATAGGTCAATACGACTAGGATTTATTTTGGGGTTTTCTGTCTTTATATATCACTACAAGAGTGGCTATCCTCTGGTCTTGGCTGGAGATATCCCTTCTCAAGGCTCTGCTAGTACATCGCCTTAAGGTGGGTGGCTAATCTATCCGGCCTCAGCTTGTAAAGCTCCATCAGGAGACCATTTGGGCCCATCGCCTTCACTGTCTGGAGGTTCCGTATGGCTTGAGCTATTTCTTCCTGGGCGAGGTCACTGTCTAGCAGGGTTCTATCATCCTCTGCTAGCACCCGTAAATGTATTTCGGACAATAGCCCTTCCACCTCTCCTTCCCGCCTAGCTAACCCGGACGTATACATTTGCTCATAACTCATGTATTACGCCCCAACCTGTACATATTCAGTAATTTAATCATCTCTCTCGCCTCGTCCCTGTACTCCTCTTTCTTCAGATTGAAAATGTGTGCCCTATCTCGCCCATTCAATGCAGTGAGTTCACCCTCCAATTTCAGTATCTCTTTTTCTAATTCTTGAGTGGCCTTCAATTAGATATTCAGGTTTCGAAGGTGCCATGGATTTATGGGCGCCAATCTAGTACTGCTGCCTTTTTCAATCTCCAATTGCACCCACACTGGGGAGTGATCTGATATGCTGCTCGCTAAGTGTCGGATCTCATGAACGTTTCTAACCTGGTCCACCGGGGTGAGAATATTGTCAATTTGAGACAGACTATTATGGGCCCCAGAGTGAAACGTAAAGTGTGACTCAGTCGGATGATGAACCCTCCAGGCATCCACTAGTCCCATTGCGTCCAGGAAATGCGGGAGTATTTGCTGCGATGAGGCTATATCTCTAGGGGGATAATGGCCTACCCATCCTGACAACAAGGAACTAAAGTCCCCCCATATTACCAATTTCCCGATGGGGAACATTAACATCACTTTCCCCAGGTCTCTGAATGCAGCCTCCTGCAAGCCTGGCGGGGAATATACCGATATTATAGTAAGCACCTCGCCCTCCCAACTTCCAGACACTGCTGCATATCTCCCCAGACTATTGGTACATATTTGATCTATTGCCATGGTGAACGATCTTATCTTCATGATGCCCACTCCCCGTGAACCTATGCTAAACCCTGAGTGTGCCACCGGTTGATAGCCCCACCAAGCCAGAGCCTTGCACATATTACCAATTAAGTGAGTTTCCAGGAGTAATACCACCTCGGTGCAATACAATTCCCCTTTTGAGCTTGTCCCATAACCTGTTCATGTTCTAGGACAGGAGCCTGAATCTCTTCTCACCCGAGGTGCTTATAGTTTACAAAGCAACTCAGTCCCACGGCGACGCAGGGTATTTCTGTTCCTCAGCCACATGCTCCGCTCCTAACAATCTCCTTTGTTGATGCATCCTGCTGCTCACTTTGATGTGAAGATTTAGGGGCCCATTAGGATGGCGGGCGGATTGCCCCCACTGCAAACCACCCGCCATATTATTATGGCTGGGGTGTCCATGGCAGACAGAAAGACCGTCCGCCGCATTTCCGCCCAGGTCGACTTGCGACCGGGCAGAAAGGCTGCAATATGGTGTCGTTGTCTGTTTGACACCGCCAGCCATATTACAATGTGCTTTGAGGAATGCCTTTCCGTGGTGGCAAGCATGCGGAGTCTGCTAGGGGGGCCCGTTGCGGGCCCCCAGGGACTCCGGGGGTGGGGGGTGCACCAGTTCCATGCACAACATGGCAGGCACCGCGCGGTGCCTGTCATGTTGTGCATGGAAGTGCACAACATGCCGCCCTAACATTGTGGCGGGCGGTGCTGAGTGCACCGCCCACCACAATGTTAGGGATGCAGGATGCGCCCACCACTGTGGCGGGCGCATCCATCCTAATAGCACCCACGGGATTCCCTCCCTTATGGCGGGCGGTCCATTTACACGACGGGATGCCATCCTAATGGTCCCCTTAGTTTTTGAGCTGTGCTCTCTTCCTTTCTTGGGCTTGTGGTCTCTTGCCAGCCTCCATCCCTCCAGGCAGTCTGCCGCTGATTCTGGTGTGTTATAGAACCAAGACCTTTCCTCTGCCTTGACTCTGAGCTTTGCTGGAAATAACATTGAGTATCTGATCCCCTTGTCATGCAATTGCCTCTTAATCTCCAAGAAAGTTCTCCTTTTTTTTCTGCACTGTGATCGTGAAGTAAGGGTAGAAAGTAATTCCATTGCTTTCATACTTAGTTGGTGGGGCCATGCGGGTACTTTGTAATACGATGTCTCGGTCCCTGAAATTTAACAGCCTCGGGAGCAAGGGCCTAGGGATGACACCCGGTTTGGGCCTGCCTCCGGGAATCCTGTGTGCTCTTTCAACTGTAAAGAAGGTCGACAAGGTCTTTGGTTTCAAATAATCACAGATGAGGGTTTTTACAATGAGATTCACTGCCAGCCCTTCCGCCTTCTCCGTCACCCCTAGTATTCTGATTTTGTTCCTTCGTGACCTGACTTTATAATCATCGAATAGTCTCTCCATTTTTTGCTGGGCTGGCAACCTGGAGATCCTTG
This sequence comes from Lissotriton vulgaris, assembly GCF_964263255.1. Lineage (NCBI taxonomy): Eukaryota > Metazoa > Chordata > Amphibia > Caudata > Salamandridae > Lissotriton > Lissotriton vulgaris. Next base: position 279,623,838 of record NC_141693.1, read on the forward strand.
ATTTCTTGTTGCATCTGTCTTGACTCCCCGCTTAGCTCCGTGGTGACCACTTCCATGTTCTTAACTTTTTCGCTAATGTTATGCATACCAGCCCTCATCAGCATCACCGCAGCCATTATCGAGTCCATTCTTGTTTCCAGAGATGTATGTATTCCAACTATGGCCTCCATGATGTCTTTCAGTGACGATTTTCCGCTGCTCGGTCCCTGCTCCATTTCTTCTCCTCCCTTATTGAGAGTTTCGAGCTTGGTCTTCTTCTGCATCGTGAATTTGTCCAATTTGGTTTGGAGGGTTCCCTTTGTTCCTTTACCCCCGGACTTCGTGGCTCATTAGCTGGTGACCTACTGGGGCCCAGACCAGTGTTATACACTCCCTGGCCTGTGGATTCCCTGTGAATTCTTACTTGCTTCTTGTATTCTGTGCCAGTGAGTCTCTGTACCCTCCAGGTGTTCGTACTACTGGACGTAGCCTCTACTCCCTGCCAGGGGGCCCGGTTCCAAATCTATTGGGCTTCTTTCGGTGGCTTCTTGGCCCCCTTTTGTGCTGCCCAGGCTTGGTTTGTCCATTTGCCCTAATAAGGATCTCCGCTTCTCGTATCTAGGCCCCGCCTGGACCTGGTTGGTGGATCGTCAGGCTTCTATTGTTCCTCAGATCGGCACTATCTCTTGTTCCCCTCCAATGAGTAGGTGCCAGCTCTCCTTCACAAACAAAACAGGTGATGGACCGAATGTGGATCAATGTCACACATTCACCCCAGTCCAAAGATATGGGCCCAAATCCATCGTTTTTTTGCACTCCACACCACCCTGGGTTAGACAATGGCAATATGCAAATCAGCTCTGACCCTGTGCCCCATGGGAACAGTCCAGTCCGAACTACAAAAGCCATGTCCTTCCCAGAACGGAATCAAGCATCCGAGGACCGGACCGGTTTCGAGGTAACACCTCTCATCAGCCCGGCTAGCTTGACTCCAGTGGTGTGGAGTGCCTGGGACCCACGTCTGAGCATCCCCAGCGCACTTATGGCGGAATTTGCAAACAAAACAGGTGATGGACCGAATGTGGATCAATGTCACACATTCACCCCCGTCCAAAGATCTGGGCCCAAATCCATCGTTTTTTTGCACTCCACACCACCCTGGGTTAGACAATGGCAATATGCAAATCAGCTCTGACCCTGTGCCCCATGGGAACAGTCCAGTCTGAACTACAAAAGCCATGTCCTTCCCAGAACGGAATCAAGCATCCGAGGACCGGACCGGTTTCGAGATAACACCTCTCATCAGCCCGGCTAGCTTGACTCCAGTGGTGTGGAGTGCCTGGGACCCACGTCTGAGCATCCCCAGCGCACTTATGGCGGAATTTGCAAACAAAACAGGTGATGGACCGAATGTGGATCAATGTCAAACATTCACCCCAGTCCAAAAATCTGGGCCCAAATCCATCGTTTTTTTGCACTCCACACCACCCTGGGTTAGACAATGGCAATATGCAAATCAGCTCTGACCCTGTGCCCCATGGGAACAGTCCAGTCCGAACTACAAAAGCCATGTCCTTCCCAGAACGGAATCAAGCATCCGAGGACCGGACCGGTTTCGAGGTAACACCTCTCATCAGCCCGGCTAGCTTGACTCCAGTGGTGTGGAGTGCCTGGGACCCACGTCTGAGCATCCCCAGCGCACTTATGGCGGAATTTGCAAACAAAACAGGTGATGGACCGAATGTGGATCAATGTCACACATTCACCCCAGTCCAAAGATCTGGGCCCAAATCCATCGTTTTTTTGCACTCCATACCACCCTGGGTTAGACAATGGCAATATGCAAATCAGCTCTGACCCTGTGCCCCATGGGAACAGTCCAGTCCGAACTACAAAAGCCATGTCCTTCCCAGAATGGAATCAAGCATCCGAGGACCGGACCGGTTTCGAGGTAACACCTCTCATCAGCCCGGCTAGCTTGACTCCAGTGGTGTGGAGTGCCTGGGACCCACGTCTGAGCATCCCCAGCGCACTTATGGCGGAATTTGCAAACAAAACAGGTGATGGACCGAATGTGGATCAATGTCACACATTCACCCCAGTCCAAAGATCTGGGCCCAAATCCATCGTTTTTTTGCACTCCACACCACCCTGGGTTAGACAATGGCAATATGCAAATCACCTCTGACCCTGTGCCCCATGGGAACAGTCCAGTCCGAACTACTAAAGCCATGTCCTTCCCAGAACGGAATCAAGCATCCGAGGACCGGACCGGTTTCGAGGTAACACCTCTCATCAGCCCGGCTAGCTTGACTCCAGTGGTGTGGAGTGCCTGGGACCCACGTCTGAGCATCCCCAGCGCACTTATGGCGGAATTTGCAAACAAAACAGGTGATGGACCGAATGTGGATCAATGTCACACATTCACCCCAGTCCAAAGATCTGGGCCCAAATCCATCGTTTTTTTGCACTCCACACCACCCTGGGTTAGACAATGGCAATATGCAAATCAGCTCTGACCCTGTGCCCCATGGGAACAGTCCAGTCCGAACTACAAAAGCCATGTCCTTCCCAGAACGGAATCAAGCATCCGAGGACCGGACCGGTTTCGAGGTAACACCTCTCATCAGCCCGGCTAGCTTGACTCCAGTGGTGTGGAGTGCCTGGGACCCACGTCTGAGCATCCCCAGCGCACTTATGGCGGAATTTTCAAACAAAACAGGTGATGGGCCGAATGTGGATCAATGTCACACATTCACCCCAGTCCAAAGATCTGGGCCCAAATCCATCGTTTTTGTGCACTCCACACCACCCTGGGTTAGACAATGGCAATATGCAAATCAGCTCTGACCCTGTGCCCCATGGGAACAGTCCAGTCCGAACTACAAAAGCCATGTCCTTCCCAGAACAGAATCAAGCATCCGAGGACCAGACCAATTTCGAGGTAACACCTCTCATCAGCCCGGCTAGCATGACTCCAGTGGTGTGGAGTGCCTGGGACCCACGTCTGAACATCCCCAGCGCACTTATGGCGGAATTTGCAAACAAAACAGGTGATGGACCGAATGTGGATCAATGTCACACATTCACCCCAGTCCAAAGATCTGGGCCCAAATCCATGGTTTTTTTGCACTCCACACCACCCTGGGTTAGACAATGGCAATATGCAAATCAGCTCTGACCCTGTGCCCCATGGGAACAGTCCAGTCCGAACTACAAAAGCCATGTCCTTCCCAGAACGGAATCAAGCATCCGAGGACCGGACCGGTTTCGAGGTAACACCTCTCATCAGCCCGGCTAGCTTGACTCCAGTGGTGTGGAGTGCCTGGGACCCACGTCTGAGCATCCCCAGCACACTTATGGCGGAATTTGCAAAAAAAACAGGTGATGGACCGAATGTGGATCAATGTCACACATTCACCCCAGTCCAAAGATCTGGGCCCAAATCCATCGTTTTTTTGCACTCCACACCACCCTGGGTTAGACAATGGCAATATGCAAATCAGCTCTGACCCTGTGCCCCATGGGAACAGTCCGGTCCGAACTACAAAAGCCATGTCCTTCCCAGAACGGAATCAAGCATCCGAGGACCGGACCGGTTTCGAGGTAACACCTCTCATCAGCCCGGCTAGCTTGACTCCAGTGGTGTGGAGTGCCTGGGACCCACGTCTGAGCATCCCCAGCGCACTTATGGCGGAATTTGCAAACAAAACAGGTGATGGACCGAATGTGGATCAATGTCACACATTCACCCCAGTCCAAAGATCTGGGCCCAAATCCATCGTTTTTTTGCACTCCACACCACCCTGGGTTAGACAATGGCAATATGCAAATCAGCTCTGACCCTGTGCCCCATGGGAACAGTCCAGTCCGAACTACAAAAGCCATGTCCTTCCCAGAACGGAATCAAGCATCCGAGGACCGGACCGGTTTCGAGGTAACACCTCTCATCAGCCCGGCTAGCTTGACTCCAGTGGTGTGGAGTGCCTGGGACCCACGTCTGAGCATCCCCAGCGCACTTATGGCGGAATTTGCAAACAAAACAGGTGATGGACCGAATGTGGATCAATGTCACACATTCACCCCAGTCCAAAGATCTGGGCCCAAATCCATCGTTTTTTTGCACTCCACACCACCCTGGGTTAGACAATGGCAATATGCAAATCAGCTCTGACCCTGTGCCCCATGGGAACAGTCCAGTCCGAACTACAAAAGCCATGTCCTTCCCAGAACGGAATCAAGCATCCGAGGACCGGACCGGTTTCGAGGTAACACCTCTCATCAGCCCGGCTAGCTTGACTCCAGTGGTGTGGAGTGCCTGGGACCCACGTCTGAGCATCCCCAGCGCACTTATGGCGGAATTTGCAAACAAAACAGGTGATGGACCGAATGTGGATCAATGTCACACATTCACCCCAGTCCAAAGATCTGGGCCCAAATCCATGTTTTTTTTGCACTCCACACCACCCTGGGTTAGACAATGGCAATATGCAAATCAGCTCTGACCCTGTGCCCCATGGGAACAGTCCAGTCCGAACTACAAAAGCCATGTCCTTCCCAGAACGGAATCAAGCATCCGAGGACCGGACCGGTTTCGAGGTAACACCTCTCATCAGCCCGGCTCCTTCACAGCGTTCCCTCCACCCGCTGTATATTCGGCCTCTGTATTATCAGCCGCTGGGTCCACTATAGCTCCACCGCAATGTTGAACTTCCGGTCGGCCGGATGGCCCAATATATGTTGTAGACTTCTATTTCTCTAGTCTCCCCCCCGCAGATAAGGGCTATTATGCCCCAATTATCCTCCTACTGATAATTGCCCCTGGCACTTGATTCCGCTTGTGCCATCTTGTGACTCCAGGCCCGCTTTCTCGTTGTTCTCCCTGCTGCTGCCTCCTTATATGTCTTGCTTGTGCCCCGGCCAAGACTATTTCCAGTGGGCCCTTTTCCCCTACATACGCACACTGGGGGTTACGGGCCAATGTCAGCACTCCCAGCATATTACCTCCTTCGGCAACCGATGCTGCTAGGCCTCTCCGCATCCGCGAGTCCGCCACCCGCCTCCTGCGTCATTAGCAAAGTCTTGTTTTTCAGAACTTATGACAAAGTCCCAGGTCGTGTTGTACGCAGCGCTGTTATTTTCCCCGGTCCACAATCAATACTATTTCTGCGTCTCCTCGACCCACACCAATCTCGATGTTGCTGGCCGGTCTCTCCCGTAACTTTAGACTGAGGCCTCACCTCCCTTCTAGGCCTCAGCTCTCGGCCGAGGCTGACTACACCCTCTCTGGTCACCGCTCTTCCGGTTTCACCTTACTTTTACTTTCCGGCGCTTAATTGCCGAATTTCGACATGAGTTTCAGATATATTTCAGGAATAATTGCGGGCAGAGGACCGGAGAGACACAGAGCCTCACAGAAGTGCGGCCATCTCAGTCGGGATCGAAGCCACGCCCCCGTGATGTACACATGCCTGCAGTGCACTTTTATACTGTCTTCCACCATTTCTTAATGAAAGGGAACCAGGGATGTTTCTTGGCATGTATTCACAACTAGCTCTTACATATCCCACTGGATTTTAAATGCACATATATATCGAGTACCAGTGGCACGAAAAGTGGGCACCTGTCTGTTGATGAGATTATGATGCCCCAAAGTGACATGTGATTTAATAAAATAATAAAAAATGTGTTGAGCCGACCGCACCTATTCTAACATAGTGCAGTCTTGGGTAAAACTCAGCTCTCAAAGAAGATCTGTAAGGTGCATGTAGGTAAAAGCAACGTTGAATGGAGCCATTTCCCTGTTGCAGTGTCCATTCAATTCACTGTGTGGCTGTGACACAGCCTCTTAGTCTTCACTCATCCTCTCCAAGGTGGCTGGACAAATGGTGAGTCCAAGGAATTGTGTAATCATTGATCTCAGCATTTTAACCCTCTCTTCTTGCTCAAATTGTGGAGACAATCTGAATAACACACTCAATACGACTTGATAAAAGGGAACACACGGCTGGAGCAAAAAACTATGAGACTGCAGCTCACAGTATCCAGCTACTTAATGACATTTATTATGATCATAATGAATGAATGAATGAATGTGTGCCTTATAAAGCTTGAACTTAGCCCCTGGGCATCAAGGCACTACGGATAGAGATAATGATCAGGGGTGTCCATAGATAGAGGGGTTACAAATGCATATTGGTAAAAAGCCAGGTCCTCAAATTGGCAGCAGCCAGCGAGAAGGACCTTCCCCCCATCTAGATTTCCTGAATATAGGCACAATCACCAGATTCTTGTTGGAAGATCTTGACTGCTTGCCAGGGACATATCTCCGAAACAGTTTTTTATTCCTTTGGATCCCATATTGTAAAAGGCCTTGTGCACCAAACACACAGCTTTAAACACAATTCTCTGACCCAAAGGAAGCCTATAAAGGCTCCTGATGGTGGCCGCAACAGAGTGGAATTTAGGAAGGCCCATCACCAGCCTTGCAGTAGCATTCTGCACAAGTTGGAGTCGGTGAAGGAGACCCCTATTTATCTATACTAATATAATAAAGAGAGAGCCCAAAACTTTGAGGCGGGTAATCTCAGGAACCACAGCACCAATCAGAACACCCAATACAGCGTTGGAAAGGGCAGTTGCAGCAGAAGGACCTAGGCTATGCAGACGCCCAACATATACATTTAAAAGGTAAAAGAACCGTGCCAGCAAAGTAGTCCCTTGTGGCCGTGTCTGCGTTGTGCTGTGGGCGTGTGCTGGGGGCGTGACAAACGCTGGGGGCGTGTGGTACGTTCTGCCCTTCATGCCATGTCTCATATTGTGTGCTAATCCCACCCTGCTCCCTTTAAATACCCCTGCACCCCATAATCATAACCCACCCGTACGCCTTAAAATTCCCCAACACCCTTAAACTCTAACCCATCTTAACTCTATAAATATACCCTGTATCCCAAAACCCAAACCTATCCCTAAACCCTAAAAATACCACCGTACCCCAAAACCCAAACCTAGCCCTGAACCCTATAAATGCCCCTGTACCTCAAAACCCAAACCTACCTCTGAACCCTAAAAATACCCCTGTACCCCAAACCTAGCCCTGAACCCTAAAAATACCACTGTACCCCAAAACCCAAACCTACCCCTGAACCCTAAAATACCCCTGTACCCCAAAACCCAAACCTAGCCCTGAACCCTTAAAATACCCCTGTACCCCAAAACCCAAACCTACCCCTTAGCCCTAAAAATACCCCTGTACCCCAAAGCTCAAACCTAGCCCTGAACCCTAAAAATAACCCTGTACCCCAAAACCCAAACCTACCCCTGAACCATAAAAATACCCCTCTACCCCAAAAACCAAACCTAGCCCTGAACCCTTAAAATACCCCTGTACCCCAAAACCCAAACCTACCCCTGAACCCTAAAAATACCCCTATACCCCAAAACCCAAACCTAGCCCTGAACCCTAAAAATACCCCTGTACCCCCAAACCCATACCTATCCCTAAACCCTAAAACTACCTCTGTACCCCATAACCCAAAACTATATCTGAACCATTAAAATACCCAAACACCCCAAAATATATATCTCAGTACCCCAAAACATATACCCCTATACCCATACTTACCTTATCCAAACATTTAAAAAAAACATGCTTTTACTATTCATGCATTTACAACGAATTTCGTTGTAAATGTATGCCTGGTAAAAGCATATAAAATATAATGCCATGCGTTATAATGGCATTGCAGAGTCATGGGGGCTTTTTTATGAGCCCTTGGGTCACTTTTACGCGGCTGGTGCGTCACTTTTTGTGACAGACCAGCATAGTAAAAAATTTGCCTTGTTGCACCATATTTACAAAGTGACGCATCTAGGTAGATGCGTCACTTTGTAAACCCCTGTGCCACATTATACCTGCGCCAGGTATAATGTATGCAAGGGGGGCATTTTGACGCAAGAAAGAGTCATAGAAGTGATGCAGTGAAATCTATAAGATTTCACTGCGCCATTTCTTGGATGCTAATGCGTCAAAATCTTACGCATAAGACAGACGCAGGCACTAACAACATGGGATTTGCCCATGTGAAAATACACATTCCTGGAGTTGCCTCACTTTTGTGACACACCCCAGCAATGCGTCACTTTTGCGCCTACAGATACGTCAGAAATACTGACATATCTGTAACTCCTTGCGACATGATGTGTCATGCTGTAAATATGACGCATTGTTAGTGTCGCAGAGAGAGCACAGTGAAAAGTGACGCATCACTGTTTTCACGCAGCGATGCGTCACTTTTCATAAATGAGGCCCATGGTACTTTCGTAATGAAAGTATCCGGAGTGATGGTATGCAAAAAGGAAGTTGCGGAATAATGAGTGTTTACCCTCTCCCGGTAAGTACATTGGTGGCACGGCGGCCCACATCTCCAGCAACATACTCATATTTTTTCACCACCCATTTGAAAAATGCACAGGTCTCTCTCATTGATGGCCAGCACCGACATACACTTTTAGACACACCTCCCGCCGCTAGAATTGCGAACTTTAGAGCTGGGGAGCTACGTTCGAATCTCAGCATCAGCTCAACATCCTGTGATTCCAGGCAAATCGCTTTATCTCCCTGTGCCTACCACAAATGAATGTGTTCTTCTGTAATGTAAATTGTGCTCATGCCATGTTGTTGAGTTTGCGCTATATAATATTGCAAAGAAAAATAAAGTAGGGAAACTCGAGTTCACACACTACTGAACGCGCACTCTTAAGTGCATCAGCAGTGCACTGTGAATCGGAGCGTTTCACAGGCCTGTCACAGATAAGAAATGCTATCAAAACGAAATCCTACAAAATAATATACTACTGGCAGGCAGCAATTCATACTCGGACAACGTCGGGACGGGCTGCTAGTCCCAACATAAAGGGCATTGCAGTAGTCCAATCTGGACAACACATGGGCCACTACTTCCTGTTTCCACGCGGAGAGGGAGAGAAATTGACATATCTTATCATTCCGAAGCAAGTGGAAACTGTTCTATTTATTTGGGGGCCCAAGGAGAAGGAGGTATCAACTATGATGCCTAGATTTTTGGCACTGAGGCCAAAACAAAGGCAGGATCCAAGTGTATCTGGCCACCAGGGCTTGGACAAAATCTCCTGCTCCAAAAATTAAAATCTCAGTTTTATCCCCATTGAGTCTTAGATAGTTCTCTACCATCCATACAGTTACCGCCTGCATGCAGCTTTTAAAATTTGCTGCTGATGCTTCAACACTCTCAGTAATGGTAATCATGATTTGATTGTCATCAGCATAGGATAACACTTCTAGGTCAAAACATCTTACAACCCTGGCAAGCGGTGCTACTTAAAGGTTAAAAAGGGTGGGACTCCATGAGGATCCCTGGGGAACTCCGCAGAGCAGCCGTTTAGGAGCAGAAAGGAATTGACCCATCTTAACTCTTTGAGCCCGTTCCATAAGGAAAGATGTAAGCAAGTTAAGGACAGAACCCTTAATCCCTATTTCCCGGAGCCTCCCAGCCAATCTAAGGGGAGAGATGGTATTGAAGGCTGCCGTTAGGTCCAGAAGGATCAGTAAGGTGGTGTGACCTGCGTCGACCTGTTGACGAATGTTGTTAAAAACAACGGTTAACGCCGTATCAGTACTGTGCTCACTTCTGAACCCATGTTGCAAGCCATCTAGCAAGTGATGATCCTCCAGATAGGTGCTAAGATGGAGGTTCAGATGTTTCTCCAAGATTTTAGCTGGGACGGGCAACAGGGAAATAGGCTGGTAGTTCTTTAGTCCTGCCAGATCCAGAGAGGGCTTCTTTAAGAGAGGTTTGACCACAGCCGTTTTCCAGGTGGTTGGATACTGGCCAGAAGTAATAGCGTCATTAAGAACTCCGGTCAAGGGAGGCACAATGGCCTCTATTCCTAGTTTCAGGATCTTCAGGGGACAGGTCTCCATATGGGAGGCAGAACTAATTCTTCTAACATCCGCTCTGTGTCTTCTTGAAGTATAGGGGGAAAGGCGCTCAAGCGGCAATCCTTCGAAGGAGCTCCCAGAGAATCGGAGGGAAGATCAACCTTTGACCCTCCAACATTGGATAGCTCCAGGGAGGAATATATGTCCTTGATTTTGTCATAAAAAAGAACACCATTTTATCACGTAGCTCCTAGGAGACCTCAGTGTTGGCAGAGGACGAGGGGGCTAGGAGGGAGTTAATCACAGTGAAGAGTTCCCTCAGGGATTTGATGGATTCAGTCACCTTGGAATAATAGATTACCTTTTCCTCATTAATGGCTAGCCTATATTCCTTCAGTCTGAGTCTATGCAGGTCCCTTTTGGCTGAGATAAGCTCACGGCGCCATATTCTTTCCTGCTGTGGGCATACCTGCCTAAGTTTCCTCAACGTTTCGGTGAACCAAGTCTCCGAAGGACGTTTTCTGACAACATAATCCTCCTTAAGAGGGGCGAGAGAGTCCAGAGCCGCTAAGAGCCAGTTAGAAAAATCATAATAGATTGAGTTAACATCCAAGTGGGGACAGTAATAATTGCTACGCTTAGTTAGAAGATCCTCCTTATTTATGCAGCTAAGATTTCTTTCCGTCTCCACCCTGTTCTTAAAATTGGGATCTGGGTGAGATTCTGCAATTTGCATAAAAAATGGAATGACGTAATGATCAGACCAAGAGAATGGGATGGGATCATTCACCTCTATCCTAGAATCGTTAGAGAAGATCCCATCCAAAATGTGCCCTGCCGTATGAGAAGAGCTCCTCACCAACTGAGGGAGGCCAAAGGAATCCATAGATTCCAGGAAAGCCTCTGTTTCAGAGCACAGAGTTTTCTCCAAAAGGAAATTAAAGTCAGCCAAAAGGGTGACATTGGATCTAGCCAGGTAGGGCTCAATTCGATTGCTAAAATCCTGATTAAACATTCCTCTGGGTCCGGTAGGCCGGTAGGTGACTACTCCCACAAAACTATCAGTGGGTAGGATCTTCAGGGAGAAATATAGGGCCTGATAGGGATCTGAGGGAGTGGTGAGGGCCTCAGTAAAGCACGAGAAGGTGTCTTAATAAAGTACTCTCAGCGCCCCCCCCACACCCTTCCTTCCCTATCAAGTCTGGACAGAGCATACCCTGAGGGGATGGCCTCCACCAGGTCAGACCCTGAGCAATCTCTATCCCAGGTTTCAGTAATCAATATCCAATCAGGCCTACGAAGGGAGACAAAATCATTAAATTCTGCCCTATGTTTAATTAGAGACCTGGCATTGAGGAGATACCCCGAAAAGGACTGTTACATGGGTAAAGGGTTGGGCTGACACGTATCCCTTTGGGGTTTATTAGCTACCCGCAACAGAATGACTGTCTTACAGTTAACACACTCCTATACCTGACACTTATCCCAATGCTCACAGTCCATCGACCTGCAGTGCACCTCTCTTTGCTCTTGAGGCTCCAAGAGCTGTCCTCTCGTATAAACAAGGGGCTTACCAGGGTCTACTTACCAGGGTCTACAATAAAAAGTCAAGCGTCTCTGGCACAAGGCGCAAACTTGGCGCAGACGGACGCAGATGGACTTGCCTTTGGCGCGCCTTTAGCGCGCCTGCTAGGAGCGTCCGGCCCGGCATGCAGATTAAATAGCTGGGCCGGTCAAGAACAACTAGAGCGCTGCCCGTCGATTAGGGACAGGAAGTGGAGTAGAGAAGGAAGAGTGTAACACTCACTTCCCTCCACACAATAGGCGAGCCGTGGTGGACCGGGGAAGGAGCAAAAGACCCTCACAAGCCCCCCCAAGATGTGGAGAGAAGCGAAAGAGTGCTCGGGAAGAGTGCAGAAGTCCCACACACGTAAGCAATGAAAAAGTATTTAAAAATATTCTGCCGTTAAAACACACACATTGATTAAAAAAAAATCTAAATCGCGGTAACTTCCTGAGAGCAGTAACAGCGCAACAGCGTGGCACCTCTAATCAGGGTGAAGCACTATAATGAATTCTGATTTTATATTTGTAAAGAACTTACCTATTGGTCCTAATTGGTTTTATCTGAAGATTTGCCTTTTTTATAAATCCAAAACCAAAAAGGCAGCGAAAGTGAACGAAATCATACCGACTGTCTGTTGAAAATTGTATTTTTATTTTAAGTATAACATTGCAATGGTTTTAATTGCCTATGCAAAAAATAAAGAAACGGAAACTGAAACTCTCTTCTTGCTCTCAGCCATCATGATGACTCGGTGGATGCACTGACCCATTCTTGAACCTGCTCACTTTACACCACTACTTTCTTGGCTTTTCCTCTATCTAGCTTCCCCACATATTACAGAAAGTGGTATGAGCAACCCAATTCAGCGCAACTTTGGTTTACTCGCCTAAGTTGACTTTCCACGTTACTCATGTGGTGTAATCTATCTTACAGTGAGTGCCAACTGTAGTGTAGCGATTCTACACAACCTTGTAAAGAACCCAGATTCTCAGATAATGTCTGATGCAATGCTTAGAATTTGTACACTTTCCACTTAATGCAATACGGCAAAACCTTATATCTCTTTAAATTCACCCTAGTCAAAAATTACACTTAAGTCTTTGCAAGGGGGGGGATCAATTGCTTCTTTTTGGAACATCTGTAACGCATAGAAATTGAGTGCAGACTGAAGGGCTTACTCTTTTAACTACTGCCACAACCTATACCTCCCACTGCCATCTGCCACATTAGAAGGGGTTACTGGGCCTCAATTGTCAAACTGGCGTCCTGGGTTCCCTATGCTGTTGTCGACCCAAATCGAAAATTTAGCACAAACTTTCAGCCCTTTACTGTTACGGTAGCAAAGTCAAAAAAGTCCAAGGCTCCCTCCAGAAGGTGATGTGGGAAACCTAACGCATATAATAACACTCAATAAATCATTGCCTGTTCCGTGCTTGCACAATAAGCTGAGTGTGCATAATATACAGTTGACAAAACAGTACACCAAACAGCCTCGACAGGTCAAAACACATTCAATAATGAAAGCCTACAGCCTTTGACAATACGTGTGACTTGTTAGCTGATAACCATGCTTGTCATACATCATGGCTCCGACATGCTTTTCAGTTTATCATCAAACAAGGAACATCTAATTGGTTCTTCAGGCCACTCAGTCATCCTGGCTTGGGAAACAGTCGGAACGCTGCGGCCTCAGCCGTGCGAGTTGCGACATCGCAGCATAACCAAGCTTTCCTTAACCACGCATATGTCTTGGGCATATGCGCGGTCTAGTTGCTGGCCGCAGCTCGGCAGAAGAGCAAGAAGCAGAAAGGGGAAAGATCAGGACGGGTCGGTGAGGTAAGTGGGGTTTTGGGGAATGGGGATAGTTTGTAGGGGTTGGGGGTCGTTTTCAGGGCAACTTGGAGTGGGTCGGGAGTTTTAGGGCTCAGGCAGGAGAAAAGGGTGGAGGGGGTAGTTTGGGTTGAGGTTGTTTTGGGGGCTGGGGGGTTGGGGTCGTTTTCAGATCTGGGGGCAGGAGTTTTAGGCCTCAGGGCAGGAGATGGGCGTGGGGGTAGTTTGTTTTGGTTGGGGTCGTTTTGGGGGCTGGAGGGCCATGGTAGTTTTCAGGGCTGGGGGTGTCGGGAGTTTTACGGCTCAGGGCAGGGGACAGGAAAAAGCCAGTATAGAGGCTAAGGGGGCATTTGGGCTGGGGCAGGGGGTTGGTGGTGTAGTTTTAGGGGGTAGGGCTGGTTTTAGGGTTCAGGGGGGAGGGCTGGGGTCGCAGTAGTTTTTATGGGGCTGAGTTTTAGGACTCAGGGCAGGGGACAGAAAAGGGGCAGTTTTCTGGTCGAGGGGGTAGTTGGGCTGGGACAGGGGGAAATGGGGTTAGTATTTAGTTGTGGGGACTGGTTGTAGTGCTCAGGGAGAGGGGCTGTGGTCAGAGTAGTTTTTTGTGGCTGGGGGTCGAGTATTAAGGTTCAGGATGGGGTGCCGGGGAAGTTTATTGGGCTGGGACAGGTAGAATAGACCACAGGAGGGCCGAATTTCAGGGCTCAGGGCAGAGGGGCAGGAGTGTGATCTTGATCACAAATGTCCCTATGACCAATCATGTCTTTACCACTGCGTGGTAAAGGCATGCGTTGGAAAGGCCTGCATGATAAAGACACAGTCATGGTTAAGACTGTGTGGTTCAGGCATGCATTGTTGAGGAATGCGCTGTTCCATCACACAACCGCCTAGCTTTCCTCACTGCCAGCACTGCACTTACTTCCTAGAGCTGCAGAGATAGCAACCTCCTCGTATCCCACTTGCTCACTGTCCCCTGCAGTGGCACTCCTGATGGTCGTGGTGGAGACCCCTTGTACAAGTCCGTGGTGGTAAGGCCCTCTTTGCAATTAAATTTTTTACAGCCCATAATGTATTAAAGGAAATGTCTTGTTACGTACCAGTAATCTTCTTACCCCGATTAGGGTCCTCCTCGTCCCAGTCTTTACATAGCGAGGCAGACTTGCCTCCATCCAGCCAATCAAAATGCCTAGAATCAAAAGTCTAAAGGTCACATAAACCCCTCCCGCCCACCAGGGCCGGACTGGGAACCAGAACCGGCCCTGGCAAAGTGCTCGGCCGGCCCCCCTCCCCCCTCTCCGGGAGGAGAGGGGAGGGGGGAGAGGTGCGACCGCACTCTGTGACAGGGCCGGTTTTCGTCTGTTTTTGTTACAGGGCCGTTTTTGCAGCATAACAGCCCTGTAACAAAAACGGCCCCAGGGGCCCAAAACCGGCCCCCAACCATGCGGCCCACCGGGGAATTGCCCGGTGCCCTCAACGGCCAGTCCGGGCCTGCCACCCACGCCATGCCTGTTATCCACAAGTCCCAGACACAAACACAGCGGGATGGAGGGAATGAAGAGGACTGGGATGAGGAGGACCCTAATCGGGGTAATGTAGATTACCGGTAAGCAACAAGACATAACCCATTCATGGGTCCTCCTCGTCCCAGTCCTTACATAAAGAGGGACTCACAAGCAGAGAACCAAGAAGAACAAGCATTTGCAATGCAATGGTCTCGGCATCATTAAAGGTAGAGCTATTGGCATTGCTCATGACATTTCTTTTTTTTTCTTTAAATCAAAAATAAATGGCCATTGTCATTAACATTGCCAATACACAGCACTCTGCACTCAACAGCACACAATGCTCTGCACACTTGCTCTGCACTCACTGCTCTGCACACTCACTCTGCACACTCACTCTGCACTCACTGCTCTGCACACTCACTCTGCACACTCGCCACTCTGCACACTCGCCACTCTGCACACTCGCCACTCTGCACACTCGCCACTCTGCACTCTGCACTCACCACTCTGCACTCACCACTCTGCACTCACCACTCTGCACTCACCACTCTGCACTCACCACTCTGCACTCACCACTCACCACTCTGCACTCACCACTCTGCACTCACCACTCACCACTCTGCACTCACCACTCACCACTCTGCACTCACCACTCTGCACTCACCACTCTGCACTCACCACTCTGCACTCACCACTCTGCACTCACCACTCACCACTCTGCACTCACCACTCACCACTCTGCACTCACCACTCTGCACTCACCACTCACCACTCTGCACTCACCACTCTGCACTCTGCACTCACCACTCTGCACTCACCACTCTGCACTCACCACTCTGCACTCACCACTCTGCACTCACCACTCTGCACTCACCACTCTGCACTCTGCACTCACCACTCACCACTCACCACTCTGCACTCACCACTCTGCACTCACCACTCTGCACTCTGCACTCACCACTCACCACTCTGCACTCACCACTCTGCACTCACCACTCTGCACTCACCACTCTGCACTCACCACTCTGCACTCACCACTCTGCACTCACCACTCTGCACTCACCACTCTGCACTCACCACTCTGCACTCACCACTCACCACTCTGCACTCACCACTCTGCACTCTGCACTCACCACTCTGCACTCACCACTCTGCACTCACCACTCTGCACTCACCACTCTGCACTCACCACTCTGCACTCTGCACTCACCACTCACCACTCACCACTCTGCACTCACCACTCTGCACTCACCACTCTGCACTCTGCACTCACCACTCACCACTCTGCACTCACCACTCACCACTCTGCACTCACCACTCTGCACTCACCACTCTGCACTCACCACTCTGCACTCACCACTCTGCACTCACCACTCTGCACTCACCACTCACCACTCTGCACTCACCACTCTGCACTCACCACTCTGCACTCACCACTCTGCACTCACCACTCTGCACTCACCACTCTGCACTCACCACTCTGCACTCACCACTCACCACTCTGCACTCACCACTCACCACTCTGCACTCACCACTCTGCACTCACCACTCTGCACTCACCACTCTGCACTCACCACTCTGCACTCACCACTCTGCACTCACCACTCTGCACTCACCACTCTGCACTCACCACTCACCACTCTGCACTCACCACTCTGCACTCACCACTCACCACTCTGCACTCACCACTCTGCACTCTGCACTCACCACTCTGCACTCACCACTCTGCACTCACCACTCTGCACTCACCACTCTGCACTCTGCACTCACCACTCACCACTCACCACTCTGCACTCACCACTCTGCACTCACCACTCTGCACTCTGCACTCACCACTCACCACTCTGCACTCACCACTCACCACTCTGCACTCACCACTCTGCACTCACCACTCTGCACTCACCACTCTGCACTCACCACTCTGCACTCACCACTCTGCACTCACCACTCACCACTCTGCACTCACCACTCTGCACTCACCACTCTGCACTCACCACTCTGCACTCACCACTCTGCACTGCACTCACCACTCTGTACTCACCACTCTGCACTCACCACTCTGCACTCACCACTCTGCACTCACCACTCTGCACTCACCACTCACCACTCTGCACTCACCACTCTGCACTCACCACTCTGCACTCACCACTCTGCACTCACCACTCACCACTCTGCACTCACCACTCTGCACTCACCACTCTGCACTCTGCACTCTGCACTCACCACTCACCACTCACCACTCTGCACTCTGCACTCTGCACTCACCACTCACCACTCACCACTCTGCACTCACCACTCTGCACTCACCACTCACCACTCTGCACTCACCACTCACCACTCTGCACTCACCACTCAGCACTCACCACTCTGCACTCACCACTCTGCACTCACCACTCTGCACTCACCACTCTGCACTCACCACTCACCACTCTGCACTCACCACTCTGCACTCACCACTCTGCACTCACCACTCTGCACTCACCACTCTGCACTCACCACTCACCACTCTGCACTCACCACTCTGCACTCTGCACTCACCACTCTGCACTCACCACTCTGCACTCACCACTCTGCACTCACCACTCTGCACTCACCACTCACCACTCACCACTCTGCACTCTGCACTCTGCACTCTGCACTCACCACTCACCACTCACCACTCTGCACTCACCACTCTGCACTCACCACTCACCACTCTGCACTCACCACTCACCACTCTGCACTCACCACTCTGCACTCACCACTCTGCACTCTGCACTCACCACTCTGCACTCACCACTCACCACTCTGCACTCACCACTCTGCACTCACCACTCTGCACTCACCACTCTGCACTCACCACTCACCACTCTGCACTCACCACTCACCACTCTGCACTCACCACTCACCACTCTGCACTCACCACTCACCACTCTGCACTCACCACTCTGCACTCACCACTCACCACTCTGCACTCACCACTCTGCACTCACCACTCTGCACTCACCACTCTGCACTCTGCACTCTGCACTCACCACTCACCACTCACCACTCTGCACTCTGCACTCTGCACTCACCACTCACCACTCACCACTCACCACTCTGCACTCACCACTCACCACTCTGCACTCACCACTCACCACTCTGCACTCACCACTCAGCACTCACCACTCTGCACTCACCACTCTGCACTCACCACTCTGCACTCACCACTCTGCACTCACCACTCTGCACTCACCACTCTGCACTCACCACTCTGCACTCTGCACTCTGCACTCTGCACTCACCACTCTGCACTCACCACTCTGCACTCACCACTCTGCACTCACCATCTGTCTGCTCCATCACTCTAATAGAAGTAAAATATGATGCGAGCTCTTCGCCAACTGCTGGTCTGCGGGCAATATGGTCCCCTTCAAAGTCTTGAAGCGCCTGCACATGCGGAGGTGCCTGACAAGCTGCGGATCCAAGTTCAGTGGATGGCAATGCCAGGGTGCCATGCCAAGCTGCCATGTCGTGCAAGCAGATGGGCAGGATAAAGCTGTTTAGTGTAATTATTATTGTTGAAATTAGAGGCACGTGGGAGCAGTTATTTACAGCCATCGCCCAGGCTGGGTGCCAGTGTTCTGCATGCAGTGGGAAGTCCTTTCTGTGTTTATTCGAAATGCAGAAACAGAAGATCAAAGCAACTTTGGGTGAGATAGAAACTAATGGGCAAAGGAGGACTTGAGAACCCTAACACCATATATTTGTTGTGTTTCTTGCTGGCTGGTCTTCTGCATTCCAGTGCTTCAGCTGGCTGTTGTCCTTCCTTACCTGCAGTGGGAGCATGTGTTCTCATTGATCGACAGCTGAGGCATGGTGTCTGTCTGAGTCTCCAAAAGCCCTTGAAAGATTTGTTAATGCATGCCTTCTTGACTGGAGAGGCATAACTATCCCAGTATCGTGCACATGTCTCAAGGGGTACAATGGACGACACAATTACGTTTTCTAAACCAAGAGATAGCACCAGATTCGTTACCAAGCTCGCCGCCCCGGAAGTCAGGCACGGTCGCCTGTGACGGGGGCGGGCCCACGTTCACACCGGAAGAGGAGGCAGGCGGAGTCGTAGCGTCTCGCGGCCCGGGGCTCCTGTGAGCGGTGTAGAGCCCCGGGGCCGCGCCAGCAGGAGGTTGGGCGCCGCGTGCTGAGGTAAGGTAAGTTCTGGAGCGCGATTGGTGCACTTGTGTGTGTGTATGCTCGTGTGTGTGTGTGTGTATGTATGTGCGCGACGGTGACGGCGGGGGAGGGGGGTCTGGAGCGCGATTGGTGCACTTGTGTGTGTGTATGGTCGTGTGTGTGTGTGTATGTATGTGCGTGACGGCGGGGGAGGGGGAGGGGGGGCCTCGGTGCACTTGTGTGTGTGCGCGCGCGTGAGTATGAGTCAGGGGTGGTGTCTCTGTATGTATGTATGTGCGTGCGTGCATGGGCGCGTGTGTGTGTGTATGCGCATGCGTGTGTTGTGCTTGCGCTTCCCAGGAGACAGCGCCAGGCCACAGCGCGCGTTCCAGCTACAAATCGCCTGGAAGGATGCGCGTGACCTGGACTGTCTCCTGGGACTGCTACTCGCTGACATAAGATCTCGGCGGAGACGCGCTTACGCGCGTCTTTTAGCCGAGACCTAAAAACGCAGGACACCTGGGATCCATGCAAAAAGTAGAAACCTTTAATCAAACAAATTGATCAACGAACAGCAGCATTCAGAATGCCAACAGCAAAACTGTCAACAGACGCATGCAAAACATCAAGACGATAATGCAGAAGAAGCGTATGATGGGATTGCCAAGTTGCCGCCCTACAAATCTTCTGGATAGAGACCCCCGCCGCCTCAGCCCAGGAAGCGGACACAGAACGTGTCGAACAACCCACCACCTGAGATGGAGGAGGCAGACCCACAGACTTATAGGACTGGCAGACCGCCAAATGCACCCACCGACTGATCATAGAAGTGGAAACCTTCTTCCCCTTAGCCACACCCCCACAGGAGACAAATAGGGCAGGAGAAAGCCAAAACCCCAGATTTTCCTGGAGGTAAATCTGAAGAACCCTCCGAACATCCAAAGAAGAAGGAACAAGGGAATCCCCCTCCGTAGCTAAATCAGGAAGTGTCACCTCCTGCTGCAAATGGAAATTGGAAGAAACCTTAGGCAGAAAAGCCGGATCAAACTGTAAAACAACCAGATCCTGAAGCAACTGTAAATAAGGGAAAGAAATTAGCAAGGCACCCAACTCACCCGACTGACGAGCGGAGGTGATGGCCAGCAAAAAAGCCACATTAGCCTACAACCACAACAAGTCTGCCTCCAACAAGGGCTTAAAAGGGGGCAACTGCAAACCCCGCAAAACAATAGGCAAATCCCAAGAAGGCACAGTCACAGGAGAGACCGGATGACGAAGCCTAAAGTTCAGAAAAAGCCGACTCACCAAAGGGGCAACAACCTCCAGGGAAGCCCCCGGGCCCCGACATGCATGAACCGCCACCCATTGAGCAGACAATGTGGAAGGGGAAAGGTCCTTCAAAAAACAACACGGAGAAAATCCAGCACAGAAGCAGGATCCCCAAGAACAGGGTCCACACCATGCAAAGAACACCAAGAGACAAAAGAGCCCCAATGTCGACCATAGCATTTAAGGGTCAAATGTCGATGCTACAACTGGATGTCACGAGCCACCATAGAAGAACAGCCCAAAGATTCCAATGTCAACCGATCAAGAGCCAGGCCGTCAGTTGCAAACGACGAAGACAAGGCGGAGACAGGAGTGGAAACTGAAGAGGAGCAAGAACCAAAGGAAGCCAGACCAACCGGGCCCCCGTCAGCCGCAACAGGAGAGGAAACCAAAGGCGATGAGGCCAGGAGGGAGCAATCCAGAGGACCGACACCCTCTCCCCTTGAATTTTCTGAAGTACCCTCGGGAGGAGGGGAATAAGAGGGAAGGCATACAGAAGGCCCGAAGGCCAGGGAATCAAAAGAGCATCCACCGCCCAAGCCCGAGGACACATCACCCCCGAACAAAACCTGGGGAGAAGAGCATTGTGAGGCAAGGCAAAGAGATTGATCCAGGGAGTCTCGAACCAAAGACAAAGGTCTGGAACAGAGGAAGAGTGAGATGGTATAGAACAGAGGATGGATGGTTGCAGTTCAAAGCCTCCGCATGAAAATTCAACTGCACCAGAATGTACACAGCTCTCAAGGCCAACAGGTGAGATTCCGCCAAAGCACAAAACATGGAGGCCAACAAATTCAGAGACGCATACTTGGTCCCCCCCCTGACGGTTCAAGTAACAACGAGCCACCTGATTGTCGGTACGAACCAACAGATTCACCCCGTGTCAATGAACCTGAAAGAACTGCACCGCCTCCCAGATGGCCGCCAACTAACGCCAGTTCTAGGAACAGGTGCTGTCCTTCCAAGACAACCGGCCCTTGGCCTCCAAGGACCCCAACGTGGCTCCCCAACCCCAAAGACTGGCATCCATGGTCAACAAAAGGGGAGGGGAAAGACAAAACCACACCCCTTCTCCAGATTGGGAGTGCAAAGCCATCATGCCAAGTCCTGAACAAGAGCAGGGGAGAGAGGAACCAGAGTCTTGTAATCCGCCTGGGAGGAGCCCACCGAGCCAACAGATGAGTCACCAAGGGCTTGAGATGCAGGTGAGCCCAATGAACCACAGCAGTGGTGGCAGCCATCAACCCCAGGACCCACAACCAAACACAAGTTGGGGGAGAGGGACGACTCAACAGATCCTGCAACAGAGTCTGCAGGGAAAGGATCAGAACAGGAGGGAGAAACACCGCCCCCAGAGAGGTGTTGAACAGACCACCGATGAACTGAAGTCTCTGAACAGGATCCAGATGAGACTTTGCCAGATTCAACTTGAACCCCAGATCCTGAAACAAGGTCAACGTAGCCTCCACCCCCAGAAGAACCTAAGGAAAAGACGAAGCAGAGATCAAAAAATCATCATTATAGGGAAACATAAAGAAACTCTGATGATGAAAACCCCCCACAGCAGTAGCCAATACCTTGGTAAAAGTCCTGGGAGAAGTGGAGAGGCCGAACGGTAGAACCTGAAACTGGAAATGCATCCCCTGGACAGCAAACCTCAGGAACCGCTGACTGGCAGGATGAACTGGAATGTAAAAATAGGCGGCTTCCAAGTCCAGAGACGCCAAAAAATCGTCTTCCTGAATGAGGGGAATGACGGACTGTAAGGTGACCATCCGAAAATGATCCAACCACACCAACTCGTTCAAAGTTCGGAGATTCAGAATCGGGCGGAAGGAACCATCGGGCTTTGGGACCAGAAACAGATGGGAATAGAATCCCAGGCCCACTTTCTCAATCAATCAATCAATCAATCAATCATATCATTTGTAATGCGCACTACTCACCCGTAAGGATCTCAAGGTGCTAGGGTGGGGAATGCTGCTACTGCTTGAAAAGCCAGGTCTTGAGGAGTTTTTTCTGAAGGTCAGCAGGTCTTGGGTCTGCCAAAGGTGGATGGGGAGGGTGTTCCAGGTCTTGGCGGCGAGGTGGGAGAATGATCTGCTGCCAAAGGTCACTCTTCTGAACCGTGGGACTGTGGCAAGGGCGAGGTTGGTGGAGCGGAGCTGGCGGGTGGGGTGTAAAAGCTGAATCGTCTGTTGAGGTACGTTGGTCCGGTGTTGTGGAGTGCCTTGTGTGTGTGGGTGAGGAGCTTGAAGGTTATCCTCTTGTTGACCGGGAGCCAGTGCAGGTCTCTTAGGTGGGGTGTGATCTGGCTGCGGCGAGGGATGTCGATGATCAGGCGTGCAGTGATATTCTGGATGCGTTGGAGCCGACTCAGGTGTTTGGCCGAGGCTCCTGAGCAGAGGGCGTTTCGGTAGTCCAACCTGCTGCTGACGATGGCCTGGGTGACCGTTCTTCTCGTTTCAGTGGAGATCTACTTGTAGATCCTGCGGAGCATGCGGAGGGTGTTGAAGCTGGAGGAGGAGACGGTGTTGACCTGTTTGGACATGAAGAGGGTGGAGTCAAGGATGACCCCTAGGTTGCGTGCGTGGTTGGTGGGTGTTGGAGCGGTTCCCAGTGCGGTCGGCCACCAGGAGTCGTCCCAGGCCGAAGGGGTGGATCCGAGGATGAGGACCTCCGTCTTGTCTGAGTTTAGCTTCAGTCGGCTGTTCCTCATCCATTCAGCGACAGCCTTCATTCCTTCGTGAAGGTTGGTTTTGGTGGTGTGGGGGTCCTTGGTGAGGGAGAGGATCAGCGGGGTTTCATCGGCATAGCAGATGATGTTGAGGTCGTGTTGATGGGCGTCATGGGCGAGCGGAACCATGTAGATGTTAAACAGAGTTGGGCTGAGGGATGGGCCCTGGGGTACGCCGCAGATGATCTCGGTGGCTTCGGAGCGAATGTGGGTAAGGCGGATGCTCTGTGTTTTGCCAGAGAGGAAGGAGGTGGTCCAGTCCAGGGCCTTCTCTTGGATCCCGGCATTGTGGAGGCGTGTTCGTAGTGTGTGGTGGCAGACCGCGTCGAAGCCTGCTGACAGGTCCAGGAGGATGAGGGCCTCCGTTTCTCTGTTGTCCAGCAGGGACTTGATGTCATCGGTGGCGGCGATGAGGGCAGTCTCAGTGCTGTGGTTGCTGCGGAACCCTGACTGAGAAGGGTCCAGGATGTTGTGCTCCTCGAGGTAGTGGGTCAGTTGTTCGCTGACGGTCTTCTCGATGACCTGTGCCAGGAGTTTCCTCCACCAGAACCGGAACAACAGACCCCTTTGACAACAACATGGCGATGCCGGACAACATGGCAGACCACCTCATAGAGTCTCTTGACAATGGGGTAACTTGAAAGTAATCCAGAGGGGGGGACCCCGGAATGAAATGGGGTAACCCATCCTGATGACCGACAAGACCCACTGGTCAGAAATCAGAACAGACCAACGGTCCAGAAACAAACAACTGCATAGTCACTTCTGTCCCGCACCATTGGATGTTGCTGCTGCTGCTGCTGTTTCTGAGGCCGGGATTATAATGGAACGCAGCCCGACCACGAAAGGGCAGAGAAGACAAAGCCCCCTGAAACCTCTGCTTATGAAAAAAGGACTTCTTCATAGGCACAGGCTGAAAAGGCTTCAACGTCATCTTCTCCTCCGCAGAGCGCTGCAACATCGCATTCAAATCATCCCCAAAGAGACGGGGGTTATCAAAAGGCAGCTTATGGACCAAGGCCTTCTGAGCAGCTTCAAGACACCAAGGCTTGGTCCAGAGAGACCTTCTACCAGCCACCGCCGCCCCGTCAACTGGGGAGAAGGCCCACAAAGAATCAAAAGTCACATCCGAGAGGAATTGCGCCAAGACATTCATTTGAGCAAATACAGGAGTGGGGTCCCCCTGATCATGCCAACAGTCAAACAACTTCTCAAAATCCTTCAGAAGGAACTGTGACGCATAGGCCGCATAAGTGCTAGCATGCACCCCAAAATGAGAATCTGCATAAGAATGTTTGAGAGCAGACTCTACCTTCTGCTCCACTGGGTCTGCCAGGGAAGCCTCCTCCGATGACAAAGAGGAAGACGAATAAGAAGCCAAAGAGGAAAAGAGAGAGTTGACTATGGGAACTGTAGGAAACTGGGTGTCAATGTCCGCCATGCAATATCGCTTCCCCAGAAACTAAGAAATACCCTTCTTATCAACATCAAGCCATTCCTTAGTCAGCATATCCTTCAGGATATCATGGAAGGGAAGGTCATCCACCACAGAGGAGCTATACTGGGAGTAAAACCCCTCATCCGATAAAGATTTAGGGTCAAAACCAAGCACCTCCCTAATATGGACCAGCATGTCCGTAAAAACCTTGCCCTGGACGTACGTTCCCTTAGGGGAATTGCCCATGTCCTCCTCATCCTCCTTAGATCTTTTTGCTGGAGGCTCCAGCAGTGCAGACTGGACAGCAGCATTGATCAACTCCTGCAAATCAGCCATAGAAATCTGCAAAACCTCATCCTCTTGCAGGTCCTGGACATTATTCTGCTTGGATACTGCCTTGGCAGGCAACGGAGAGGAAGCCCCTTCACTCATGGCGAGCAAAAAGAGTAAACCACATAGGAAACTCCCAACACACAGAAAGGAAGTGTCCAGCAACTCCTATGAAATACCGCCCCCAATCAACCAAGTCTTGTGGCATGAGACTTGAAAATCAGCAAAAAGGCAGCCCTGCAGTCTCCATACACAGCCACATACACACAATATGGCCGTGGGGGCTGTTAGAAACTCCCAGCGCTGGAACAACGGGTGCCAGGACATCAGGAAAGCTCCCTGCCCTAGCCGAGCACATGCGTGGGGAGCGTCCTGACCCAGGAGCAGGAGCGCCCCCGACCGGAGCACCGGTATGGCTGCACAGAGACAAAAAAGTCAGAAGAAACAGTGCAACTTTAAGACCTTTGAAAAACAGTTGACAAAAAACTCACGCCACCGCAACACATCCTGCAAAACCGGAAACAGCAACAGGATACACGGAGCACCAGCATTCCGACCCCGGTCGGAATATGAAAAAAATAGGCATGGCGGTGGGTGGGAGGGGTTTATGTGACCGTTGGACTTTTAATTCTAGGCGTTTTGATTGGCTGGATGGAGGCAGGTCTGTCTCACTATGTAAGGACTGGGACGAGGAGGACCCATGAGAGGGTAATATCTCTTAGCTTGGTGGTCGTGGTAGCTCTTTCCTCACGAAGCAACTTCTGGACATGGGAGGATGCAACAACAGCCTTTCATGAAGTAGCTGTTTAAAAAGCTGTATCTTTGAAACCATTGTTATATTTTGCGAGCTGTTTTCAGCATTTTATTCCTGGTGGTGGAGTCTAACCACCACTCCCGCTTTCTAGCCGCCTCCTAAACCCCAGCCAAAATTGAGTTGACCGTAGTTCTTTGTCAATCCTGCACAGCTGGGCTCCTCTTTTGTTTAGAGAGCCTGCTTCTGCTTGGCACTCAGACAGCACTCTTTGCCACAGTGAGTTTGGCTTCTTCCCACAAGGCAGATTCAGCTCATCCTGCAGGATTAGGATCCAAACCCCTTGCATAGTTTCTTAGTCACCAGGCAGCTGTGCTGAAAACTCCACAGAAGACATGCTTCTTCTCTGGGTGATGTAGTCCAACATCCAACCTTTCCTGGCAAGCAGTTACTTCTTTCTCTAGGCAGTCTACGGGATTCCTAGCATAGGTGTTGACTTGGTTGTCCCCACCTGGAGCTCAAGTAGGTCCCACTCACTCTGCTAGGTGAGTCCTGTCACTGGTCCTTGAGAATACTAGCACATTGGGTTTCTACCCAATATTTATCTGGGTTTTTCAGACAGCAAAGAATATTCCACTATTCCACCTCTGGGACAGGTTTCAGGCAGTTCCTGACATTTTGTGTATCCCTCCCAGACAGAGTAAGCCACAGTCTTTGTCCTGTTGTGCTAACAGGAAAGTGGGATGGGACAGGCATTTCCCTGTGAGCCTGTTAGGGGAAAACATCTGGTGGGCGCTGAAACAAGAAGGGGTTAGGATGTTTCACTATACTTCAAAGGGACAGGTATCCCCCTCTTTCCTTTCACAGAAGCCTGGCTCACATCAATGGATGTCAGAAATATTCCTAGTCCACATCCCTGTCTAGCAATGTCTCTCCATCCTCTGTACCAGGTAGACACAAGGTATCGACCAATGATTCCTGCCCCCATGCAATACAGCATTACAAATACATTCTGTGCTCATTACAGCACACATACCCAACATGTACAATGCAGATGCACTCTCCATACATTTCCCATGCGAGCTACACCTATCACTTTACCTCATCTGTCCACAGGCAGCAGACTTTGGGAGGGATTACTAAACTGTTATGCCGTGTTTGCGTCACAAAAGTGATGCAACACAGTGCAAAATCTTTTTTTACTACCTTACTTTCCAGCGTTAAACTTGTTTAGCGCTGTAAAGAATGTAAAAGTAATGCGAAGCAGCGCATAGCGATGCTTCACATTACTTTGCGCCATGGGGGCGTGCCAAGGGTGGTGCATGGGCGTTCCCATGCAACCACCCAAGGTTTCTCACGCTAAACCCAATTTACCAAATACTGTAGGCTTTAGTGTGAGAAAAACTGCACCCTTTTAGACTAGGCGCAAGGAAGGAGAAATGCTTTCATTTCTCCTTCCTTTTCCGACTTTGTATGCGTGCTGCACTGTGCTGTGCAGCAGGCATACAAAGTGTGAAAACATTTCCCTCGTGTCTAGGCATAGTATTTTGTACAGGAAGGGTATTCTTCGGTTCAAAACCTATGCTGGACTCACACGCACACACCTAGCGCTATGGCACTAAGGTGTGAGGGTGGCGCACCGCAGCTGTAATCAGCACCGGCACAAGGGAAAGGGAGGAGAGAGCCATATCTTTGAAAATGTGGCGCTCTCCTGCTCCCTGCCTGTCGCGCAGTGCAGCGCAGCTTCGTGGGGGGCTGAACTGCGTTGCGTGGAGATTTGGCAAATCTCCTCCTAAATTTTTTATGAACTATTTGAATGTACCAAGCCGTCTTACATTGTATATATGTTCATGCTAAATAAAACTACTTCAAGCATAACATGTATGTCCTCATCTCTTAAAAAGAGGGGTGGAGATACCACCTACTTGCCCACTGAACTCTGGAAGGGAGAAAATCAAATGAGGTCAGAATTCAACCCTGTAGCCTCATAATCTACAGGCTCCTCTTTTGTTAGGAAAATAGGCCGAACTGCCTCAAAATTCAGAGACTGGACTTAAACAAAACTGTAATCTACGAATTTGATAGAGGAGCTAATGTGATAAAGAGTCAGATAAATAGACTTGTTTGCTCATCTTCAGATAGAAGAAATTATATAACCAGAGTGTTTTCTGAAGAATCGGCATTGTCATGTATTCTTGTCTTATCAATCGATAATTTATTGAAAAATTCATTGAATTGGGCCGGGAGGCCCATAGGAATGTATGGGAAATGCGTGCGCAATTGGCTAGTATCAAATAGGTACTTGCAAATGGCGCGTGCAATTTCAAGGGTGCAAGGGGGCCAAAGAGCCACCCTGACCACACACCTGAAATTAGCATGTGTGCACATGTGGCGCACACACATGCCCCAAGGGCATGTGTGTGCGCCACATGGCACTTTGAAAAATGCACTTTTGTGCATTTTTCAGAGTTTTTGCAAATTACCATCAACTAGCAGTTGATGGTAATTAGCGTTTCCTAAATGCGAAGTCACATTAAGGAAAGGCTTGTTGCATCCCAAATAGGGAATCGCAATTTGCGATTCCTTAAATGCATTTCCAATTAGGTAATTGCAAATTTTGCAAATACCTATTTTACAAATTCGCATTTGGGTTGATGCATCCCAAATGCCAAAATACCGGCCACAAAGGGGCCGATTCTGAGAATCGGCCCATTTGCGACCGGTATTTTGGTAGATGCATGTGCCCCAAAATACTCTATTTGGGCATTTGAGTCACCAATTGTGGAGATTCAGCAGACTGCATTTTGTAGGAAATGGTAATGATTGCAAAATAAGACAAATTATGACAGTGTATAAGACTCAACACGTAAACGTATTGTCCTGCCTGTGGCATAACCTAAAAAAGTTGTAATTTTATTAAAAACAAAAATGTAAATAAAAATCACAGATAAACTACTGTTTTAGCTAGCACAACCAGAAGGTGCTAACATCTTCTGGGGCTGAGATATAATGGCAAAAATATTTATACCATTCCCCGTTAGGTTTTAAAATTGCATTATGCATCATGGATAATCGTACAAGATGTGCTTTTGAGCTCTCAGATACATTTGGGATTTGCCAAGTTTACTGTAGTGTGTGTAAACATAATCTCAATCACAGGGGAAGCGGTGGCAGAAAAAATTAATACATTGTAGCAAGGTTGCTAAGATATGTCTAAAGCCCCTGCTACTAAGTTTACATTGAAAATTGAAAAATGAAAAAAAAAAGATAAAAAAAGGTGTTAACTCAAAAACAGCGTCAACACACATATTCATTTGGGTGTTCGGATTCAATATCAAGTGCGCATAACGTACCATTGACATTCTCTGGTATGTGTTCATCAACAGTCCAGCAGAAACAAAACTATCCCCCTTCCCCCCTTGAGTTGCCTTCACTCTCCCCTTTTGAGGTCTTGGTCTAGAATCATGCGCTCCCTCCAAACACCCCTAGTGTACTGCCTTCTATTGCCAGTTTTCATTGGTCGTGTTGTCTATAATTTCACTTAGTTCTTTAAATGGTGCCATACAGGTACAGAGGACGAAAGGAACACGGGAGAGAAGAAAAAGATAAACAACAAGGTTGTCCCGAGGAACACCCGTCTCGGAGTCCAGAGTGGAGACAGCGGGTTCTGGTGTGGTTTTTACTCCCTTTTTGTCCTGCAGTCTCTGACAGGACCCACTACCAGTGCTTATGTTAGTAAGTAAGTAAAACATTTTTTACTTACTTTCTCACTACCAGTGGGCCGGTAATTGTCCTAGTATTTCTCCCCAACACTGGAATTACCGAATTCATGGTCATTGTTACGTCCAGGGGTAGAACTTCTGATTATAAGATAATGGAGAATAGCATACGGGAATCTTCATTTCCATACTAATGCTACCTAGTTTTTCTCAGTTTCCGTAGTTAAGTTACCCAGACATTTTGCCTGCTTCCAGGCAAAATGGTGCATGTTACACTTGTGAAACTTTAAAAGTTCACTAGTAATATTGTGACCTATTGAAATTCTAAATTTCGAGATCTTAAACACATGTCTCAAAGACATTTGCGGGTACCCCGGCTGGGAAGACACTACAAATGGTGAACAGATAGGGGATACGTAACCCAGAGATTGACAGTGCTCCCTTAGAGTTTGCCATGGTCCAGTCAAACTGGTAGTGTGTGCCACGTGTGCCATCGCTGAAGTACATAATCAATGGTGAATGCATGTGGAGTCAAAGCGTAGTTCCAGTCACTGTGAAGCAGTTGAAAACAAAATCATTTGGAGATTCTACACGCCATTGGTCGAGAGCCTGTTGGTCAGGCCGTAAATAAAGGTACTTCACTACTATGCTAACATAGAGCAATGCCTAGTATGGAGTGATAATGCAGGTAGTGCAAGTGCTATCAAGCAGAGGTCAACCCAGGGTAAAAAAGGGCAATGCGACAGCCAAGCTCAAGATAATGCTGTGACTACCAGTGCTGCAAGGCAGAGACCAACCAAGTGCAATCAAGTGCACAGAGACACCAAAAGCAAAGCAGCCTAGATGCAAGAAATGGTCGTCAACTTACCAGAAAGTAAATAAAGAGAGTCTTCATACCGCAGCACTGGGAACAGCGGCCCAAGGAGAAGTGCGTGGTGTTGTGCTTACTGAGCTGGCCAATGCTTCTAGTGGCACACCACCAAAGCTGCGGGTGGCGGCTCAGAACAATGCCAAAGGTCCCAGAGAAAGTGAAGGGCTCAAATGGAGACCAAGAGAGAGCTCACCATTCCACAGACTCTCCATGATGACCCAGAGACCAGCACATCACGGGTCTCAGAGATGGTATGGATAACACCGGTCCTAACAGACAGCAGACAGTATCTGACAGAACTCTACCCTCAGTATCAGCCACTCCCACAAATGATTTGTTGAAACCAACATCATCTTCCGGCTGCATTAAAAGGAGCGCGCCTCTGCCGCACTCGCATCCACCACCCCCACCCGCGGTGCAGAGGCTTTGAAAACACTACAAAGCCCATTGCCCGACTCGGGGGCTGCAAGCCCCCCATGAATGGTCTCTTTCCTTGCTCTTCCCTCCTCCTCCTGCTTGTGAGGGGTACAGAATACGCTAGCTAGGGCTCCCATGGGAGATTTGGTGAGAGGGTGACCCAGAGGGTGGCGCAGGAGACACTCTCTTCGTCACAGAACTGTTGCAACTGAACACTGGTGCAAGGGGCGAGAGCAGACTGGGGGTAACGAGGGAAAGCGACGTGGTGGACGAGGGGAGCCACCATCAATATGAAGTACTTGGAGGAGTGACGCAAAGGTACATTTTGGGACTGGACACTGCAGAGGAAGGGTTGCTGCGCCAAAGGTTCAAAGACAGGGTGCACTTAGTGTGTTGCAAGCAAATCCCCGGGCAGGCGAGACCAGCAACACTCCACACCCACCAAACAGGCTGGTGTATGTAACACAGGAATTGGGGCAAGTGCCTGCCTGGACAATGGTAAGTCTCTGTAATTCGAAGTGGATCTCCTCGGGTGGAGAGACTGGCGGCCCAGGGACAGAGGTATCCAGGAAGTGTAAGGACAGTGCATCCATGGCCACACATACAGCAACCATACTCCAAGCAATAAAGGACACCAAAACATCCTTGGAGACCCAAATAGCAGTGGTGCTGAGTGAAGTGGGTCTGCTCAGAGACGATCACAGAAAATCGACTGATCGGGTAAAGAGTCAGAAAACCAACTGGGCGTCACCCTGCTGCAAGTGAAATATCTTACTAGGAAGTGAGCTGACATGAGGAAGTACGTGAAACTACTGGCAAGTAGATTGTAGGACACTGAGGGAAGGTCCCACCACTACAATGTTAGAAGTGTAGGAGTACCGGAAAATCAGAGGGGTGGGGGGGACAAACATCGAACTCTTTGTGGAGGAATGGTTGGATAAGACTGTCCTACAATGTAAATCCTCCCGGTTTTTCTCAGTGGAACGGGCACACAGAATTCCATCCTATCTCCCGCAGCCAGGGGCAAACCCATGCCTGATCATAGTGAGACTGATGAACTTTAGGGATAGAGTCGTCATTTTCCAAGCAACAAAGAAATATGGCCCCTGGTCTATAGATGGACACGAAGTACATATGTATCCGGACTATACAAACTTAGTTCAGTGGCAACAAGGAGCATTTGTATCTGTCAAAAAAGTGCTGTGACAACTGGAACTCAGGTACTCAATTCTTTATCCAGCAAAGCCGACAGTGAAACATGAAAGGAAGA
This sequence comes from Lissotriton vulgaris, assembly GCF_964263255.1. Taxonomy (NCBI): domain Eukaryota; kingdom Metazoa; phylum Chordata; class Amphibia; order Caudata; family Salamandridae; genus Lissotriton; species Lissotriton vulgaris. The sequence continues at coordinate 279,655,634 of NC_141693.1, forward strand.
CTCAATTTCTCTTAACCGTTCAGGATGCCTGGTTGTGGCTCGAAAAGCGTGGTCGCTGGTCAAGCCAACTGCCTGGAGGGGAAGTGACAGAGGATGGAAACCAGCGTCGTCAAGGTAAAGAAACAATAATGGGAAAACCAATGCTTCCTCCCCCACCAAGGAACAGGTGAAGGCAGCACAGGAACAGACAGTAAAGGAGCTGCATCAATACACTGATGTTCTCAGCAACAACAGGTGGAAATCCCTTGCCTCTGAGCGAGAGGGCAATCTTTTGGAGCGAACAGAGACATAGCACGAAACAGAGAACGATCAGATGCCGCCCATGAGGTCAGAACACTTGGGGTAATGAGGGCCCTGATCGAAGGCAAGGTCTGGTAAGAATGGGACTGGCTTCGGGGCACGAGGGCTCTGGGCGATGCTTGAACTTTGTTCACTGAGTAGAGACTGCCTACGGTGGGACATTGATGCATGGTCAACCTCGTACGAGAGGCCGGCAGCTGTGCCCCAGCAAAATTGCATATGTTTGTTTGTTAATGTTTTGGTTTGGGATTTGCACATACTGTGAATTGGGGGTGGTTAGTTCTACAATCACTACATGGTGAGGTTGGGTCAGGGGTAAGTTTAGGGAATTTGCACAACAGCGCACCTGAGGTTGGGTAGAACCTTAGTTATGTTAACCATGGGGATTCAGACCCGGTTAGGGAAGAATCGATTACATCCGCCATGACACACTCCCGCTTACTAACACTACTACCATGTAATGTTAATGGCCTGGACAATAAAGTAAAGAGGAGTCTGGTGCTAAGGGCTATTAATAGAATTAAACCTGACATCATGTACCAGAGGGAGACACATTTAATTGACATGCAATATTGCAGTATGGGGAGAGGGAGGTATAAACTGGCTGAATACGCACAATGCACTTCAGGCTCACAGGGGGATAATTTTGATTAGGAAAACACCCCCATTCCACGCAGAGCGTTCTTGGACAGACATGCATAGGTGTTGCATTGCGATCCTGGGAGAACACGAGGGTAGGGTGGTACTGTTGGTCAACATTTACACCCCCGTGGGACTCCGGGCCGATGCACTGCGGAAAGTGGGTAGCATACTGTTGGAGGCGCCACCAGCGCTGGTGATACTGGGTGGAAATTTCAACCCGGTACTCAACTCAACCAAGGACAGGATGAGCCTCAGGGCGGAAGGGGGGGCCACTAAAGGGAAGCTGGAGGTCTTTACGTATGCACTGGGATTTTGTGACATTTGGAGGACACTTCACACAGGGGAGCGAGGGTATTCTTCTACTCTGGGTTACACAATAGGAATTCCCTTCTCGACTACATTTTCACCACAGGCAACTCGCTCCCCAGATTTAGCGAGGCTAAGTACCTAGCTAGGGGTCTCAATAACCACTCCCCTCTACTGACAACACTAACTATAAAGGCACTGAAACCCAAAGGGTCGTGGAGAATGGAAACGTGGCATCTCCCTGGCAAGCAGGAAGTTAAACGCATAGATAAAGCATCCAAATACTATTTCGAGGATTCAGTGAAGAGTCCAGTAATATGGGAGGCATGCGAAGCCACAATTAGGGGTGTTGTTATCACTGGGGAGGTAGGGGACAGACGGGAGAGATGTGCTATATTGACCACTTTAGAGGGAGAGTTGACACAGTTAAAAAGGGATTATGCAGAGACTCCAAGTCCAGGTAAAAGGGCCATGGACTTAAAGGGGGAAGAGTACCAGACAGTAGCCAAACATGAGGCAAGAAGGTTCTATCTGGCGAAGCAGACGCTAAGCTATGAAGGAGGAATCAATACTGGCAAACTGCTCGCACGGCTTGGTATTAAAGACAGAGATAGTATGGCTGTCAGAGAATTAAAGACAGGTTCCTGAGACACAGTGAGAGGGAGCAGTGAAATAGCAGAGACATTTGGCAATCATTTGGAATTCTTCTATGACTCCTACTTGAGTATCTCTGAACGGGATGTATTGGCCTTCATAAACTATCAGATGACGTGCACGCCTCAATGGTAGTTCTGGTCTTAAAGGCAGGCAAACCGACCCATATCACTTTTGAATGCGGACATTAAGATCCTGGCAAAACTTTTAGCGACCAGACTGAGGCGACAGAGTAAGAACATCCAGAACAGAATGGATTTATGCCGGGCCACTCGACCAAGCTGAATTTAAGACGGCTACATAACAATTTGGCAGCAGGTTGGGGCTCGCCGGTCGGGAAGATGATGGCTTCCCTCAATGCAAATAAGGCCTTTGACCTGGTGGAATGGGCCTACCTTTTCAGGGTCATGGCAAAGATGGGGTTTGGTCCTAAATACATTAGATGGGTCAGATTTCTGTATGACCAACCTCAGGCAAGAATGCAGATTAGTGGGCACACATCACAGGAGTTCAGGGTACAACGGGGCACACAGCAAGAGTGTCTGCTCTCATCAGTGTTGTTTGCCCTGGCTATAGAACTCTTGTCGGTATGTGTGCATGTGGATGCACAGATGTGGGGATGGCCTGGTGGCGGTGGTGAAGATGAATGCATCTCACCATATGCTGACGACATTTTACTATATTTGACCGATGTGGCCCAATCTCTAGACAGACTTGGGATACTTTCTGCAAATTTGGTGATCATTCCGGCTTTGCCATAAATCGGGGAAAATTACTGATGTACCTGATGGGTGGATATATGCCGCTGCATACAGAGAAGTCAAAGTTTAAATATCTGGAGATTTGGAAAACTAAATGCCCAGATTCATACTATGAGACAAACCTGGAACCCCTGCTTAAAAGTCTGGATCAAGATGTGAAACACTGGCAATCACTACTGCGTTCTATGTCAGGAAACACAGCAATTTTTAAGATGGTGGTACTACCAAGAGTCCTGAATATACTCCAGAACAGCCCCAATGAAATACCGGAGAGTTTTTTACTAAGGTGGACGCAATAGTGCAGACACTGCTTTGTGGAGAAAGACAACCACGAACAGCCATCAGAGTCCTCACAAGATAAAAATAAGAAGGGCGTATTGCTTTCAGTCAGTCAGTCAAAAAAGGCTTTATTTCGACATATAAAAATATCTTAAAAAGCGTACATACAATAAAATTCATTTCAGTGCATTTAAAGATAAAAACCACAAATTTAAATAGACCCTGATAAAAAACATAATTAAACAATTTGTCTGAGTCTTTTTGACCGAATTCGCCATGCCCACCCAAGGTACTTCGAGGTGGCACATGCGTAAAAAGTACGAGTGTCTGAAAGAAGAATCCTTAGGGCCACGTTACAATGCCTAGTACCCAGTGTACGACACATGGGTTTTAGCCATTTTGACCGTGGGACTTTGTATGCAGGACACTCAAATAAAAGGTGGGGGACGGATTCATGGCGCTGTGGGCAGAAAGGACACCACGGAGCAGTCTGGTATGGAATTTTCCAATGACTAGTAAATTCCATTACGGGGAGGAGGCCAATTCTAAATTTAAAATACAGGGACCTTTCCCAAGGGGCTGAGATTATGTCCAAATACAGTTCTCTAAAAGGAGTATCTTTGGACTCCATGAAATTTCTGGTCGACTTGCAAATCGAGGTGGAAGAATTCCTTCTATTTGTCACCCAGTTCCAATAAAGCTGTTTTATTGTTGATTTAGGCGGGGCTGTCTGTTGGAACCATGCTTCTTCCAGCCCCAGATTGGTGAGTAATGCTTTGATGTCCGTTAGCCACTTTATTTTCGCCCAACCTGTCGATCTTAATATCTCCCGCAGTCCATCCGCATAACTTGAGAGTTCGGGGACTCTCCAGATGCGGGCCCACAGAAGCAAAGGGCGTAACTTTGCTAGATCTTCAATCGCCCGACAGCCCATATCCAATTGCAGTGGCAAGATGGGGACAGAAGGGCCGAGGGACATCAGGCTTCTCAAGAAGATGTTCTCAGCTCGAGTGAGGTCTTTCAAGTTCGACATTCCCCATAGTTCCGCCCCGTACAAAGCGGCACTTACTCCTCTAGCCGAGTAGATATCCAGAACTGCGGCTATGGGTTTGGTTGAGGCTGCTCTCTGCTCTTTCAGCAGGGTCCCGGTTACTCTTTTTAGGTTTAACAGCATTTTAGTCAAATGCTGGTCCCATTTCATGGTATCCACTAGCCTGATACCCAGATAATCGAAGGTCTTAGTCCTGTCCAGTGCCACGGAGCCCAATGTTGGCGGAGGGCCAAGTTTTTGCGGAGGGTTCAAAATGAGATACTTTGTTTTGTCTGTGTTTATACAGAGTCCTCTTTGTTTACAAAAATCGTCAAAGCCCGAAAGAAGCTGTTGTAGGCCCATTGGCGATTTTGACAAGAGCAAAGTATCGTCCGCAAAAAGCAGGGTGGGAATAGAACGACCTGCCAGGCGAGGGGCATCTGCTGGTATCCTTGACAGGTGGTCCACCACCCCATTAACATAGAGCGAAAAGAGTGTTGGGGCGAGAACACACCCTTGCCGCACTCCTCTATTCACATCTATTCTTCGGGTCTTTTGACCATTAGGACCCCAGCGGATTTGGGCATAGTTGTTTTCGTGAAACTTCATAATCAGATGAAGCAGGTAGGGTGGCAGGCCGAGGTCATTAAGGACCTTCCATAAGTTGTTTCTGGGGACCAAATCGAAGGCCGTTCGGAGGTCGATAAAAGCAAGATATAATGTGCCCTTCCCAATCGTAACGACCTTCCAGTGAATCATAAATAGCCTTAACGATTGTTCAATTGTTCCTGTGCCAGTTCGGAACCCTGCCTGGAGATCCGAAAGTATCCTGTTTTCATCTGCCCATTGCTGTATTCTAGTTAAGAGGACCTTGCCTGCTACTTTTTGTGAGCAGTCTATTAGGCTAATTGGCCTGTAATTCCCTGGGTCTTCTCTTGAACCTTTTTTGTGCAGGGGGACCACTTCAGTGGCCATCCAGGAGGCAGGCAGAGGAGCACCCGCCATGGCAGCGTTCAATACAGATGAAATCAGCGTACTCCAATCGTCTAGGTCAACACGGAGCAGGTCACCCGGAAGACCATCGGGGCCAGCCGCCTTACGCGGGACGAGAGATTTTATTGCACCTTCCGCTTCTTTCTTGGTGAACAGACTTTCCTCAGGTCTCTCCTCCACTCGTGAGGGCTGTGGTACTGCGAAATCCGTCGCTTCAGCTGTGGTTGCTGTGTACAATTTCGAAAAATGTGTGTACCATAGGTCCTCGGTTATGTTACAGGTTATGACTGTATCAAGGGGTCTATTTTTCTTGTGCACTAAGTCCCAAAAACCTTTTGCGTTTTTTCCGGCGCTGGCAATTCGGAGATCCTGCCAAAATTTGTCTTCCCAGTCTCTCCTTGCTGTTTTAAGCTCCGTTTTATAGCTCTTCCGTTTGGTGGCTATTAGGGTAGCATCTCCACTTTTTACAGCCGCTATCAGAGCTCTCTTCAAGGCACGACACTCCTTCGAGTACCATCCTGGCTTGCCATGCCGGTTATCACGATTAGTGTTCCCATTTTTTACTTTAGCCTTGAAAAGGTCCCCAATTGACAGCGAGACCTCACAGAACAACGCTGTAATCTCATTTGGGCAAACAGGCTCACTTTCCAAAATGGCACAGGCTGTAGAAGTAACGGCTCTGATACATGCCAATTTCTCCTCATCTATTGCCACTTTGTCCCATTTCAGACGTCTTAAGCAGTTTGATGGAACCACCCCTCCCAATGGCCCTATTGCTAGTGTATCATGGTTTCCACTTGCATGGGTAATCTCTTTCCACCAGTTTGATAGGGTCAAAGAAAGAGCATTATGTTCACTATCCAGGGAGGGTAAGACTATCATATCCTTCATATGTGCCCACAAGGAAAAGTTTAAAAGGATGTAATCAATCCGGGATGAATGACCGACCCTATTATATGTGTGGGCCCCCGCTAAGTCTGATGGTGTCCTCCCATTGGCTGCTCTTAAGCCGTGCTCCAGAGTGAGGGAATTTAGCTGGATGATTCTGGGGGTCCAACTGTTTATGATGGGAAGATCAAGTGACGGGACACCTCTCCTAGAATCTTCATCATATAAATCCAGGGATTCATCGGGCAACAAAGGCTCGTATGTACAATTAAAGTCCCCCATAACCAAGATTAAAGAGTCGCTGCTACACTCGCCCAGGGTTACCTCCAGGTCCGAGAGCGTTGGTGACAAGGCTCTCCCAGAGGCCCCTCGTGTGTAGATGTTAATAATCTCCAGCTTTTCAGCTCTCCTCGGACAAGTTGCAGTGAGGCGCATCAAATCTGGAGATTTTTGGGGTTGATGGTGTACCCTCCATCCCAAAGAGATGTCTACCCAAACCAAGAGACCTCCATAGGGGCGACCTCTTCCCGAAGTTGGAATTTCTGCCGGGACAAAAAAGGTGGCATAACCCACTCGGTACCTTGGTTCTACGCACCACGTCTCTTGGAATGCACAGACTGAGTGGGGTTCGATGAGCGCCACCCAGTCCGGGACATCTGGCTTGCTGTTTAAGCCTGCCACATTCCAACTAATGGTTTTCAGGAATGCATGATGCTGGGGCTCATTGCAACCGCCATTCCCGCCCTGTGGACCTGGGGTTTGAGTTCCAACCACTAACTCAATTTTATCTGTCCCGTCACCTAAGGGAACGGTAGGCGGGGATTGGGGTACAACATTAATGGACACGGGTACCTCCCCAGCTATGCATATTTTATTGGCCCTGGGGGGGGAGACATTGATAGCCGCTACGGTAGGCGGGGATTGGGGTACAACATTAATGGACAAGGGTACCTCCCCAGCTATGCATATTTTATTGACCCTGGGGGGGGAGACATTGATAGCCGCTAAATTATCAAGTCACCAACCCCAACCCTGTGGAGTGGCTGATTGAGTAGGGGTCCATACCCTTGCTCTGGGGTCCAAGGTTGGATGATGAGGGAGCCAAGCTCCTCTACCCCCATCTTGAAGGGACTTGTTAAGCCCCATTAAAGGGGGGGGTGATAGAAGTACCCCAAATCCCTGGTCTGTATGTCGCAGAAATTGTAATACGACTGCTGGCTACAGATCATACCAGCTGCTCTGGGATCATTGAAGTTGATCAACACACAGTCCCCGGTAATAGCCTTACGTCTGTTGCCAATCCAACCCACGCGTCGGACGAAGGCTATTCTACCATCAATGTGCCCTGGGAGGGGTCTATTAGCTTTTAGCCAGGAGAGCGTCTTGTGTTTAAGGTCAGAGTAGGACTCACAAGAACCCTCTTCAAGCTCGGGGACCCCTGTTAAAATTACCACATAAGGCTTACAGCCAGGGGGAAGGCTAGCATTTGGCGTGTGCCGCTTTACCCTGTCTTTAGCCGGAGATTTTACTGTGGTTTTTACTGGAGGTTTAGGCACGGCCTGTGTAACAGGGGTTGGAGGAGATGGAGTTGTAACACCCTTACTTGCGGTCATTATGTTACCAGTTACCTTAGTGTTAGAGACTATAGGCTTGGGATTTGCAGCAAATTTGACCTTAGGCGCCTTGGGAGCCTGGGTACTAGGTTTATTCATTGGACGGGCCAAACTAGACTCAGGAGTAGAAGTAGGAGGGGGGGTATGGTTCCAGAGTTGGATTGCTTCGATTGGGGAACCTTTGCCATGGCTGGTGTTTTTTGGCAAGATGTGGGCTCAGGGGGGGCTGTAGAAATAGAGGGAACTAATGGCACAGCACCCCTCCTTGGCCCTCCATTTTCTTCAACCTGGGACTTAGCGTGAAATTTAACTAACGATTTCACTGCATAAAAGTTGTCCAGCATTGACTGCTCAAGTGAGGCTAGTTTGCGAGTGAGGCCGTCAATCTTATCTACGAGAGGCATCACCACAGACTTAATGATGCTCTCTACTTGAGGGAAAATGCTAGTATCTATAGGAGCCATTTGACCAGGAATACCCTCCAAGGCAGAGTCTCCGGTGTGGGATGCGTGAGGTTTTAAATAAGGAACCTGATTCGGGGTAGTACCCCCTTTTGATGCAATGTTCCTACTTACTTTACTGTGGGGTTTTAGAGATCCTCCCCTGCGGGGGCTAGCAGGACGCTTTCTCTTCTTTTGTGAGACTGTGCCTAGGGCTGGGTTCCCTACAGGTGCAGTTTGGGAAGTTATTACTCTACGAGTGTTAATAACGGTATGTCCTGTAGTGGATGGGGAAATCACAGCTTCACTAATAAGCACAGGGGGGCTGGGGACGTCGAGGTTTTCGGGATTGCTATCTAAAATCTGACCCCCTGGAGATGGAATACTAGGAGCAGAGGAAATGGAGTGTGTCGGGTCAAGTACAATACTTGGTGCTGTGGTGGTTACCCTTTCTAAACTGGCCCTAATCCGACTCACTCTCTCGTCTATAGTTGGAGAATCAACTATCAACAAAGGAGTTAGAGGAATATGACCAGGGCTATCAGCTAGGGCAATGGTGCCCAGAGATGAGCGCTTGTTAGACAAACTCAAAGAATCCCGAGATAACCTTCGTTCTGCCAAGATTATCTCCTTCTCAACTATGGAAACTGCTCGGGTTATGAACTGGTCCATTGTGCCTAAAACAACGTCTCCAGCAGATTTCTTTGTCTTACAGGATCGAGTACCTGAAGCCATTGTCCTGGAGGCTGTATATCCGCTTTGAGGAGCCAAGGGATGTAGCCCAGCCCGGCCTCCTTCGGCCCCGGACGGCCACAGACGGTCCCGCCCTTGTCCCGGGCTTCTCCCGCGCGCTCTCCCGCGCTGCGGGAGTACAAGTGGATGTTTATAGGACCTGCAACAAAAGGTGGATTGGTGGGAGGGGTCGGGGAGAGCGGCCCAGGTGTTGCTCCTTTGTGCTGGCGTGCGCTCCTGGGATATGGAGTCCCTCCGTGAGCGCACGCACTCGCTCGCAGCCCCAGTCAAGGTTTTCCCTCCAAGGACCCTCCAAACCTTTAGAACAGCAGCAGTTGCACCAACGCGATGCGGGACCCGCGAAGCGGGTTCCGCGAGCTGTAGGATTGCAAGCAGGTCAGTCCCAGCAAGGAAAGCTTTCAAACCCGCAGAGCGTCCCGCTTTCTGCTCTGGAAAGTGCCCTTTTGATGATAATCGGTGGATTGGTGGGAGGGGTCGGGGAGAGCGGCCCAGGTGTTGCTCCTTTGTGCTGGCGTGCGCTCCTGGGATATGGAGTCCCTCCGTGAGCGCACGCACTCGCTCGCAGCCCCAGTCAAGGTTTTCCCTCCAAGGACCCTCCAAACCTTTAGAACAGCAGCAGTTGCACCAACCAAATGTATGGAAATATTATGAGGCAGCAAAAGTAAGTGTGGGGAATGATTGGACATGCATAGACTGGTACGGCCTGACGTTTAAACAAGACAGGGCAAGAATGGGGGCAAAAAGCTACCTCCATGAACTATATAGGGGCAAACCATTACTCAAAGCATGCCCAGCGACAATAACCGTAATGGAGATTTGGAAGAAATTGACCAGGGAAATGGGATGGGGGCCACCTACTGACTCCAAAAACACAATCATAGGTGGGCTCCAGACTGCGGCCTGTTGTGGCTCTGCAAGGATTTTATGGGTTGGGACGCCATCGGCCTATCAATACCGGTGGATATGTGGGACGCAAACAGGGTGTTCCCCTTCTCCTATCTATGGCAAGAATATCAGATGTCAGAAGCACAGTAGTTACTCTATGGCCAGCTGAGGCACACACTCAGGGAATGTGTGTCCCTAGAAGAAGAAATACAAGTAGATTCCCATTTTAGAAAACAGACTCCTAAATGGGCAGGTAGACCAAGAAATTGATCTCACTGACATATGGTACAGTGATGAGAAATACACTGGCCTCCCTGCTGACACTGCGGGGTAGGTGGGAGCAAAACCTAGGGAAGTTGGATGAGGATGACTGGCGGGAAGCATTGGAGTTCATTGCGACTGAGATAACAAAAGCAAGTTTCAGGCTGATCCAGTTCAAGTTCATGCACAGGGTACACCACACGGACACCTTGCTCTGGGCGATGCAAACTGCCTTAGAGGCTGTGGCTTGGAGGGCATCTTTATACACACTTTGGAGCTGCCGCCGCATGCAAGCTTTCTAGGAAGTTGTTGGGAACTTGTTAGAGAAAGCAACAGGGCTAATCTGGAGGAGCTGCAGCCCAGGTTGGTACAAATGGGCATGTGGGGCCCAGCAGACCATTCACACTACCAGAAAGTGTTAGTAAATGTGGACTGCATGGTGGCAAAGCGGGATATTGCACAGAGATGGGGTTCTGGACTTACCCCTACATATCAGAACTGGGAGTGGAATTTTGTAGAATAATGGAAAAGGAAGTCTAAAAGAGAGAGCGTGCAGGAGAAAAAAAAAAAAAATATGGGGGGTTGGTACATGAACGTGGTTTAAGGGGGGTACGGAAAACCGTCCTTTTTTACAGGTGGAGAGGGGGTCAGGATACCTTTGGTATAGACTTGCAGCACAGAGGCCAGGATGCTGGGAAGGAACTGTAACGGAGTGAACTGTAGATACTGACAGATTGTGCATTAGTGGGGACTAGTGTCTAACCACGGGCGAAATGGGTGGTGGGTGATTGTCCTGAATGTAACGTTTAATCTACCTGTTGAAATGGAACATATACAAATATTTACCCAAAAAAAATAATTACATCATTAAGGGTTGGCCCATGAGACCTAGACAAAGTGTTAAGGGAATTTTAGGAGGTAAGAAACAAACATAACATTCAAGACAATGCATCTTTATTGGGGTGGTGACTCTAGTGGCTAAGCAAGACATTGCTCTCAAGTGGAGGGCCCCCACCCCTCCCGCGTTATCGGAGTGGCAACAGGGAGTGGACCGGTGTGCATGACAAGAGCGGCCCATCTACGAAGCCCGAGTCTGTCCCCATAAGCATGAGAAGATCTGGGGCAGGTGGTGGATTCCTCATGGGCTTGATGCTGATAATGGCTGATTATCACTGTTTTTTGTCTAGCTGACTATTGATGCTCTCTTTGTAATCCTCTTTGGCATTTTGGACATCGGTCCTCAATTCCTTTTGTTTATGTTGTTGTGCAACTGCATACACGCAATAAAAATTGGTTATAACAAAAACATTCAAAACAATAAGGTGGTTTTGCATAATGACAAAATTATACCTGCCATGGATTTGAGGAATAAAATTGCTGCTCTGGCTCATGAGGGCATTTAGGCAGGAAACTCACCAAGAAAAAGGCAAGGTGTACTTTCTGGTTTCCGAGGATGGACTCATTTATTTAACAAAAGGTAAAAGATTATCCAATTTGCCCCTTAAGTGACGAGAACAAAATTATACCCCAAACTCTCTTGTCCCCTGTTTCAGTGCAGGCCTGAGACACTTGCACTTGACATCATTGGTTCCATTAGCCTATCAGGAGCATACAATTCTCAATGGATCGGTACTAAAGTGGTACACTACACTTCCAATAGGGAACTCATAGACTTCTTGTGGGATAGTTTTTGTGTAGACAGTATACCGTCCACTTTAGTCAGAGACTATGGCGTCCAATTCATGTCCCATGAAATGAAGGGTTTTTAGGTTTCGCCTGGCGATCCGCTGCGCAGCAGCGTTCGCGCAGGTCGAAATCTTATGATTCTACAGTGTGGGGCTTTGTCCCGCCTTCTCTTCCATTGGCTAGCTCCATAAATGGAGGCTAGCCATTGGAAGAGATGGGTGTCTGTTACTCTTTTCCCGTCCTGACGCGATTCGGGGGCGTTTCTGGGTCTTTTTTTAAGTCCCGCCCCTTGTTGCCGTGTGTCCCGGGCCGCGCTGTGATTGGCTGCCGGCCCGGGATACCCCCGTGACGTCATTCCCCAGGCCGCGCTGTGATTGGCTGCCGGCCCCGGACACCCCCGTGACGTCATTCCCCGGGCCGCGCTGTGATTGGCTGCCGGCCCGGGACCTGACTTGTTTCTCCTGTCCTCATGCTCATCGGATTCCTCAGCCAAGCTCATTCATAATCAGGTTAGAGCAGAGTTAACTAGATATAATCCGTCTCAGCGCTGCAGCAAACTCTCTCCAGGGCCAGCTGTGATATTGTGTCATCTAACATAATAGCCGGAGTATACCAAGAAATTGGGGCTTATCTACAGGTTTTAGGTATCCGCAAGAGTGATCCAGTCTATACGAAGAACCCTGCAGTGTGTCTCTGTATGAAGCGACGCTGTTGAACAGTCTGCATTCAGTCAGCGTGAGGGACTTCCTTCCGGCCACATCGGCCCTCCCTCCTTACGATCGTTCTCATTTAGATAAGCTCTGAACCAGTTGCGTAATGCGCTTGGGGACGGCATTGATTTTGCTTGGTGGTGTCATTAGGAGCAGAGGGTCATTACCCGAATATTTACCTATTTCCAGAGCTTAATAGAGACATGCGATTGGAATCGGCTAGAGCAGGCCGCGGGAGATCACGCGCTGATTAAACTAAGTGCATGAGTATGGATCAGGGCAGAGCTGGCACATCCCGGCACCTGTCTCTCCGCGCTTGTGCTCCGTCTGCATGCTGTCCTTTCTGCTCTCCATCTACGATCTTCTGGGCTACATTATATCTCCATCTCTCCACACTGTTACTGTTACCTCGAAGTTTAACATGATGCACATGTATTAAACAATTTTGAACACTGTGCACTAGTCTAACTCCTCAGAGAGAAAAAATAACATTTGATGTAAAACCGTTGACAAAGATGCCCATCTAGTGGCTGAACTACAGAAGCAGGAACACTATGGACCAATCCCGGCGTCCATGCATGAACACACTGTGTGGTCCTAAGCAATCACCATATTTTACCACGCCTCCATTTTACTTATCATATGTGCGAGCACCTTGAAATAAATTAGTTCAGAATGGTATGTATGTTTAAATAGCCTTTACGGTTGGCCCGTCAATAATAGCAAGGCTAGCATTGGGAACCCATGAGAACTGGCTTGCAACATAGTTCACTAATAGCCTCCTAATACGACGACGGAGATTGATACGAATAGTGGAGTGGTGTGGCTCACTGGTTAGAGGCGGCAGACCCGTAAGCAGAGGACGGCCCGGGACCAGGGTTCGATTCCCAACGCGGCAGGGTCGTGGACCAGGGTCAGCGGGCTCGATAATTCTCGCCTCGGTGCCTACTCCAGTCAGGGACCACACTCGGCAACCCTGGGCATTAGCTTGCCTCATCTTCACAACAGCCCCCCCCAGACCGCCGGGGATGCTTGGTCGCACCTTAGAGATACCCATTAGGGACCATCTCTCAGGGTGAGCCAGGATGGGTTCCCCAGCGGTCGAAGCCTGGAGATACTCCTCCGGGAGTCGATTCTAGCGCTTTATAAACCCACAATTAAATTAAATTAAACCTATCACTACTATTAAAGTCACTCAATTTGGGGATACATTGTAATGCACATCGGTCACACTTGCGCATTTATGAGGCGATTGGATATACCTTCGAGGGGCTTGTTTCTTTAACAGTAATGAGGGTGACATGGGGGCAGCGGAGGTGGGTGGTCATGTCATTAGAGTGGCACGAGACGGCGACATAAATAATGTTCCTTTTCACAGATTCTGCCTCCTCTGCGTAAGTAGAGGAGAGTTGGGCTCAGTCTCCTCCCAGCTCCTCTGCTTGTAGCCAGTCTCTCCAAGCCACTGCCCGAGCAGAGGAGGGAATCCTGGCGAAGCGCTAGTCTGCACGGATGTCGGAGCTGTTTGGGGGAACGACACAGAAAGGTGGCTATTTTACGTGTGAGCCTCAACCAGTTATAGACATGCTGCAGGTGTATGAGCCATACAGTTCAACACAGGCAAACGTGTGGAACGGGAATACTTCCACATTTGGCAAAACAGAGATAGTGACTTGATATACGAGTTTCAAACCTTCTGTGTCTGTAATGTGAACGCTTGCTCTAGGCTCTGGGCACCTATCTTCACCCGCAGAGCCCCCACCGCTGGAAAAGACAGGCTGCGCACACCCAGAGGCTGCTGACATCGCCTCTCCCAGCCTACTCCTCTTTTCAGCCCCCCACCACTGGACATTGCCGGGCCCCGGGGAAAGCAGAGTCGCAGACTAGTCTTTCCCCGGGGTCTTTTGCGCAGGGGATAGGCCAGGTAGGGGAAGGGGAGGAGTTAGGGGGTGGGTACTTAAGCGCGGGGGAGGAAGGGATCTTCCTCTTTTCTGCGCCTGGCACCATCGGGAGGGAGCTCGAAAGGAGTTTTAGTTAGTGCGTAGTTGAGGCCTAGTGCTAACTTTGGGGCTTTTGCTCGGAGCTGTTCCACTGTAGCTGGGGTTGTTAGTTTTTCCTTGTTGTTCTATTGCTTGGGTAGGATGTCTGGTGTGCCTGCGGAACAGGTCCGTGAGGCCTTGTTGCTGCTTGCTAGGGCCGGCCGCGAGGATCTCATTAGGCCTGGGGTCATGGATCAAGCCTGGGTGGGGGCCACCAGGGGCACCAGAGCTGCCTCGGCCGGGGTCCGGGCGGCGGTTTTCGCCTGTTTGGAGGATGAGTCGGACCAGGAAGGGGGGTCTGGGGTGGGGAGGGGGGGAGGTGTGCCCAAGGACACAGCGCGGGGCGGGAAGCGCAGAACTACTTCCGCGCGGCCCTTCCCCCAGCTGGAATTTTTGCCTGGGGCCTCGGGTACGGCCGTGATGGCCGCGCCTCCCGCGCTTCCACTCCGCGGGCCCCTGTCGGTGCCGGGCGGCGCCGTGCAGGGGGAGGGGCAGGCGGGCGACCCGGCCGGGCCTGCCATGGTTGTGGTGGGGTCGCCGGGTGGCGACAGGGCATCTGGGCCGTTGGTCCGCCTGGAAGATGGCCCAGCGCAGGAGGGTGGGCTGGGCTTGGGCTTGGGGGGCCGGGCGGGGTGTCAGGGGAGGCCCCTATTGACTTGTCCAGGGGTTCCCGGGCTGCCACCCCGGCCGTGGTTAGGCCGCTGGCGCCCGGGTTTCCGGCGGGCCGGAGCGCTTCGCCCGCTCTGATCCCCATTGGTGGCCCGAGTTGGGTGCAGGGTTTTCAGCAGGTGAGGTTTTTTCCCCGGGGGGCGATTTCTTTGGCTATGGCCCGCCCCCGCCACCGCCGATCTGGGGTTCCGTTTCCTGGGAAGAGAGGTCTCGTGGGGAGCGGATTCTGGAACAAATTCAGGAGGTTAGATGGGCTGAGGAGACGAGGGCCAGAGTAGGTGCAGTTTGGGGCCCTGACATTGAGGGTCCCCCAACCCCCACCTCTGAAGAGGAGAGGGAGGCGGAAAGGCAGGAAGAGGAGACCAGGAAGGCTAGATTGAAGAAGGCAGGGTCGGCCGCCCGCCCTACTGGGGGCGCGGCCGGGGCAGGGACGGCCTGCACGGCTTTGAGGCCCGATGGTGCCGGGGCCCCGCCAGGTTCGAGCGACCTGGGGGGCGGGAAGGGTTCCAAGACGGCGGCTGTCGGCAGAGGCAAAGGGGGCCTAGCGGGGCGCAACACGGCTCCGAAACGCAGGCCGGAAGAAGTAGGGCAGTCCGCGGCGGCTGTCCCTCCTCCGCGGGATCGGGCAACCTCGGCACGTGGCGCCACCACAATGCGTGGCCGCGGATGTGTGCAGAAGGGTGTGAAGCGTGCTGTGAAAGATGTGGCCTGCGATGACGTGAATCTGGAACCGGTGCTTGAGCTGGATTACGGTGATGAGAGTGAGGAATTGGAAGAGGGGGAGGTGCGGGATGACCTGGAAGGCGTAGGCCGCGCAGCGGGCGACAACGACCTTGGTGTATTGCAGGTCGAGCCCAGGAGGAAGAAGACGGGATCCTTGGCGGTCCGTGGCAAGGAATCGGGTGGAAGGCCCCGGGAGCGGACGGAGGCACTGACAGGTGAGGGTGCTTGGTGGGCGGTTTGGGATGACGCTCCTCGGGGTGGGGATGGCCGTAAGCGCACATGCAGGTCTGTGGGTGTGGGGGACGGGTCTGTGAGGGAGGGGGGGCGCCGTCAGGCGGTCCACCTGAGGATGGTAAGAAGGTGGATGGTAAGTCGGTGACTTTGGGGGTGCAGACGGACAAAGTTGATGGCAAAGATGAGAAGGGGGTGAAGGTCCCTAAGAAAATGCCTTACATGGGGTTGGCGATGCCTTTGGGGTCGCATTTGTCGGAGAAAATGAGGGACAAGATTTGGAAACACGAGTTTGTGGATGTGTTTAAGTTGCTGCATCGGGAGGTACAGGCTAAGGAGGGATCCAAGGAGGAGGAGTGGGAGTTGACGAGGCGGCCTAGGGTGCCTATAACTATGGAGAACTGGACGTCGGCCTTTTTGATTTTTGCCAGCGTGTATTGCCAAAAGTTCCTGGACCGGGCAATTGCGCTGTTCAAGTATATGGATATCATTCGCAAGGCCCAGATGCAGTTTGGCGGGTTTGCGTGGTTGAGTTACGACGAGGAGTTTCGTGCTCGGGTTAGCGCTGTTCCGGAGAAGAGTTGGGGGGAGGTGGATCAGGAGCTTTGGATGCAGTGGATGGCGTCCTCGCACTCGTCGGCCTCTACACATACGGCCAGTGGTTTGCCGGTTTTGTATCGGTCTTTTCCGACGCGGCCCGCCCAGGGCGGGGCGGGGAGCGGAACTGTGCCCAGCACCATTGTATCCGGCCAGCCGCCCAAACCCGGAGGGCCCGCTACGGGAGTGTGTTGGAGCTACAGTCGGGGTTTCTGCTCTCGGTACCCTTGCAAATTCAAACACGAGTGCTCGAAGTGCGGCGGGAAACACCCCCTTACGCAGTGTCTCTCGCTCACCACCCCCTCCGAGCAGTGGCGGAACGCGAGGGGCCGGGGACAGCCTGGCCCAAAGGGCGCCTACTCCGGTTAGGGTGGAGGCGATGGCCCCGTGGCTCGCGCGCTATCCTGATCGCGAGGCCGCGGCGCGGCTTTTTTGGGGTTTCACTGTGGGTTTCAGGGTTGGCTACCAGGGTCCCAGGGAGTGTCGTTGGGCGGAGAACTTGAGATCGGCGAGGGAGTTGCCGGGGGTGGTGGCGGCAAAATTGGACAAGGAAGTGGCGGAAGGAAGAGTGGCAGGCCCGTTTACTGACTGGCCGTTGCCGGATCTGATCGTTTCTCCGTTGGGGGTGGTGCCCAAGAAAGAGGAAGGGGAGTTCAGGATGATTCACCACTTGTCGTGGCCGGAGGGGCGGTCTGTGAATGACTTCATCGCGGAAGAGGATTCGAGGGTGCTGTATGCGTCGGTGGACGATGCGGTTCGGATGGTACGGTCGTGTGGTCCCGGCGCGTAGTTGGCGAAGTGTGACATTAAGTCGGCCTTCCGGCTCCTGCCTATTCACCCGGCTGATTTTGCGCTCTTGGGCATGCAGTTCGGGGGAGCCATCTATGTGGATAAGGTCCTGCCCATGGGGTGTGCCATCTCCTGTGCGTTGTTTGAGCTTTTCAGCACTTTTCTGCAGTGGGTCATGGTGCGGGTGAGTGGGTGCCGTGAAGTCACCCACTACTTGGATGACTTCCTCTTCCTGGGCAGGGCGGGGTGGGGAGACTGCGGCAGGGCCCTGTCGCGTTTCCAGGCCTTGGCAGTACAGTTTGGAGTCCCGTTGGCGCCCGAGAAGACGGCTGGTCCCAGCTGTTGCCTCACGTTTCTGGGGATCGAACTAGACTCGGTGGAATGGTTGGTGCGCCTGCCTGCAGCTAAGGTGACGGAGATTCTTGCGTGTCTGGAGTGGGCTGTGGGGGAACGGCGGATCCCTTTGCGGGTGGTTCAGAAACTTCTGGGTTTCCTTAACTTTGCGTGCAGGGTGGTGCGGGCAGGGCGGACGTTCTGCAGGCGGCTCGGCATGGCCATGTCGGGGGCAGTGCTTCCGCATCACAGTGTAAGGATTTCCTTGGGGGTGCGGACGGATTTGAGGACTTGGATTACGTTTCTGCAGGATTTCAACTGGGTGCCTTTGGATTTTGATGTGGAAAGGACGGTCTGGCAATGCCAAATTTTCTCTGACGCAGCTGGGTCAGCGGGGTTTGGTGTTTTCTGGGATGGTCGGTGGTGTGCGGAGAGCTGGCAGGCCTCCTGGTTCAAGCAGGGCAGGAGCATTGCCTTTTTGGAGTTCTTCCCGTTGCTGGTGGCACTGGTGGTGTGGGGGGAGGACTTTCGGAACAGGACGGTGCTCTTTCACATTGACAACATGACGGTGGTGGACCTTGTGAATAACCAAAGGGCGAGGGACCGGCGAGTGTTGCGGCTGTTGCGTAGATTCATGTTGGCGTGCCTGCAGTTGAATGTGGTGTTTCGGCCCAAGCATGTCCCTGGGGCGAATAATGACATTGCGGATGCTTTGTCTCGTTCGCAGTGGCAGCGGTTTCGACACCTGGCGCCGGGAGCGGACGCCTGCAAGACCGAGCTGCCGGCCGGCATCTGGGCCTTGGGGGAGTGAGGGTGATTGGCCTGGTGGAGGGTTCGTTGGCTCCGTCCACGAGGAGGACATATCGTCTGGCATGGTCTGAATTTAGTTCTTTTATGGGCTGGACGGTGGACGGTGTCGTGAGTGGGGAGGCGGCTGTGCTGGAGGGTTTGAGGGGCTATGTGTTGTCCTGTATGGACCGGGGGCTGACTGCTGCTACGATATCTGGGAAGTTAGCTGGAATTTCCTTTTACTGTGTGTTGTTCTTGGGGTTTGACCCCACCAAGGATGTGGTGTTGGCTCGCATGTTGCGGGGGTGGGGCCGGGAGAGGGGGGCCGGGGGGGGTCGTCTGCGGGAAGCGGTGACTTTTGACTTGTTGGTTCGGCTGGTTGGGGTGTTGCCGGAGTGTTGTTATGACCGTTTTGAGGTGGGCCTGTTCAGGTTGTGTATGGTGTGGATGTTCTTTGGGGCTTTCCGGGTGTCTGAAATTTTGGGCACGAGACGTGGGGCGGGGAGATTGTTTAAGGATGTGCGTGTGGATGCGGGGCATCTGGGGATTTGGCTGGGTCGCTCGAAGACGGATCAGGTCGGCAGGGGCAAGTGGGTGTGGTTGAATGAGTCCGGTGGGGCGGTTTGCCCGGTTCTGGAATGGAGGACTTTCTGTGGGTCGGCTGGGGTCCGGGGCGGTGAGATTTTCTGCCATGCCTCTGGTGCGAGAGTGTCGGCTGGTCAGTTGCTGGCGGTGTTACGTATGGCACTGGGACGATTGGGCATTGATGGCGCTGGTTTCGGTACTCATTCCTTTCGCATTGGGGCCGCGACTGCGGCGGCTCGCCTGGGCTGGTCCTGGGATAAGATCAAGGGGATTGGGCGTTGGAAGTCACGCTGTTGTGAGAGGTATGTGAGGAAGTAGTGGGGTCCCAGGCAGGTTGTTGGTGTTGCACTGTTTTGTTTGCATGTTCTAATATCTTTTTCTTCGTAGGTTGCGTGGGTGGCCCGGGCGGTAGGACGGTGACTTGGATCGTTGGGCACTCATTCGTGCACTGGGCTTCCAAATATGCTGACCAGCAGGTTTACGGACGTAACCTGGGCCTGAAAGGACAATTGCACGAGGTGAAATGGTGGGGAAAGAGCGGAATGCGATGGGGGGCACTACTGCCCTGGCTCGCGAAGATGGTCCCACAGAGGGGATGCCCGGATTTGTTGATCATTCATTTGGGCGAGAACGACCTGGTGCAACTGTCTGGTTTGGCATTATTGCAACTTATGCAAAGGGACTTGGAAGTTTTGAAATCAAGGATGGCGGGGGCCTGCATTGCCTGGACGGAGCTGGTCCCCCGGAAAGTGTGGAGGGGTGCCATGAAACATGGGGCCATTGAGAAGGCCCGGAGGAAACTGAATCGGGCAATGAGACTGTACTGCGTGGATAGGGATGTTAAAGTGATTTCGCATCCCGGGATTCGTCTGGAGGAGCCTTTAGCTTTTAGGGAGGACGGTGTGCACCTGTCTCGGCTGGGCAATGCGTGGTACATGATGGAGTTGCAGGATGTGGTGAGCAAGTTGTGGAACGAGTCTATATTGTGTCGGCGGGAGTGACTCTGTAGTGACGGACGGACAGTCCTGGGGGGGGGGGGGCAGTGTACCGCCCTACAGGGGTCCACTGGTTGGCAGGTTTCGAAGGGACAGGGGGTCAAGAGCGGGCATACCCATCCCTTGGGGGGGGAGTTAGCACAGGACGGACCGAAGTTTGACTGGAAGTTTGCAATGACTGGGGGCTGGAAGATGGTGATTGACGGCCAAGAGAAGGGTGTTTGGGCCATGAGGGCTTAGTGATGACGTGGGGCGAATGAAACGAATGGGGGGGGGAAGTGTGAGTGGGGGTTTGTTGTTTACTGTTATTGTTTATTTATTGTTATGTACAGATTCGCAGTTCTGGTCTAATAAAATGGCCTTTTACGCTGACACTGCGTGGTCTGTTTTATTGCGCGATGCCGGGCCCCGGGGAAAGCAGAGTCGCAGACTAGTCTTTCCCCGGGGTCTTTCGCGCAGGGGATAGGCCAGGTAGGGGAAGGGGAGGAGTTAGGGGGTGGGTACTTAAGCGCGGGGGAGGAAGGGATCTTCCTCTTTTCTACACCTGGCACCATCAGGAGGGAGCTCGAAAGGCCGCCCACCCACCCAGCAGTTGTAGGTGGTTCCTGGGTTGGTCGTTAGCGTTGCCAGTTTAGGCCAGAGCTGCTGTTAGGCAGGTTTCGAAGGGTCAGGGGGTCAAGAGCGGGCATACCCATCCCTTGGGGGGGGAGTTAGCACAGGACGGACCAGAGTTTGCCTGGAAGTTTGCAATGACTGGGGGCTGGAAGACGGTGATTGACGGCCAAGAGAAGGGTGTTTGGGCCACGAGGGCTTAGTGATGACGTGGGGCGAATGAAACGAATGGGGGGGGAAGTGTGAGTGGGGGTTTGTTGTTTACTGTTATTGTTTATTTATTGTTATGTACAGATTCGCAGTTCTGGTCTAATAAATGGCCTTTTACGCTGACACTGCGTGGTCTGTTTTATTGCGCGATGAAGCCGGGACTTCCGGTCTCCCCCTGGCCTCCGCAATCCCTACCGTGAGCCCCCCCAGCAGTCCGAGAACAGTTTACCCTGTTGCAAACATCCTTGTCCCCGTATCGGTGAAACCAAAAGCATTTGGCGGCCTCCGTTTCCAGTGCTTTGAAGCCGTTGTAAGATCGTTTGTTCCTTAACTTTGCGTAATTTGTGAACTTAACGTTTCCCTTGTCTTCGCTGCTTGTTTCTTAGTCGTAGTCACTACTGTACTCCTGGAGCATTTGTGCACCCGGCTCCTCCCACCTTTGAACTCCAATCTGAAACATTTGAGTGCAACAAGCACCAACACCGCATCCTCCACCGCCACCCCCCCCTCCAGATTGCGCCCGACCCCTGATCGCCCGCCCAACTGCTCTCCAACCCAAACGGCCTCAGAAGGATGAAAGACATCCTGCATGCGTCCACCCCCCTCATGCAAGGTCTCTCCTGCAAGCACTCCCCCCAGGTCCTCCCGTGCACCGCCGACCGCCACTCTCTACTACCAGCCCCAAGCGGAACCGCAACCTAACCCGCCCCGTGGGTACAGTGTGGGAGCGTGCTCGGTTGTGCATAGGCGTGTCGCACAGAGCCCCCAAGAAAGCGTGGTGCTACGCCCTGCTGCTTGCACAGGCCATGTGGGGTTGTTGCGCTCTGCCAAGGTACAGTCACTGGATGAATGTGTCTTCTTGTGTACACACTTTGAGCTATCACGGATTCAGGCACGTATAGCGCTTGGCAGAAGGGGAGTCGAGGTACATGCAGCCCAGTGCCCAGATGAGGTGACATGCGCATGGGACGGTTTGCCTCACACTTCTCAGTTCAGTTAAGTTGTGGCTCTGTGTTTTGCATGCAGTACATATGGTCCGGCAGTCTCCAGTTTAACCAGTAGCGCTTCTCTTCATAAAGCACTACACCCAAATGAAGATGGGGGGGTTGAGTTATACTTTGGTATGTGATGATACGCTTTATTATATTCTGCCATGTGTATGTTATGTGTTGTCACACGCTGCACTGTATGCCATGGTGCACATCGTGCTGTGCTCTGGTATGTTCTATGTTTTGCTTTGCTTTTGGATGCTATATGCGTTCATATGTTTGTTATATATTAATGTGTGCTATGCTCTGCTGCCCTGTGTTATGTGTTGTTCTGCACTACGCTGGATGTTACGGTGTATATCATGCTGTCATCTGGTATTGTCTATGCCATGATTTGCTACGTTAATCTATATGTTATGACATGTTTTGGTATATAGTATACTGTGCCGGGGGCAAAATCATAAGCCAATTGCGTTTACGAGGCATGACGGCACAAGGTCATGAAGAGTGGTCGGGGCTTTGGGCTGCGATCTGACCCCCAACATCCCTCCCCCCAAAACAAAAGCTTCTGAAGCTACCACTTATGGAAAAAAAATACCCATGAAACGCAGCAGCCCCCACCCTCCAGATATGAGCTGGAAACCCACATCCCACAACCCCCACCTGCAGCGTGAGAGAAAGCAGTGTGTGTGAGAGACAGCATTGTGTGTTCTAGAGAGACTGTAGTGTGAGAGAGACAGCAGTGTGAGAGACATTTTATTTATGTTTTGATTTTTGAAACATAAATAAAACGCGTTATTTGCAATGTCAATAGCTTAAATTAGTGTAAATACGCGACGTATTGCATTGCAAATGCAATAGGTCTCGCATTTGCGAGAAATTAAGCTATTGCCATTGTAAATGACAATGCCATTTATTTATCTGTTTTCAAAACTAACACATAAATAAAAATGTTGTCATTTACAATGCCAATAGCTCTAACTTTTGCAAAGGCAAGACCGTTGCATTGTAAATGCTTGTTTAACCAATTCTTTCATTGAATATGAAAGGACTGCCATGTAATGCCCTGAGGCCAATGGTTTAATGGAAAAGGTCATCCATACTGACAAGGAACATAACATGTGTCAGTAGTCTAAATATGGAATAATATAATTACCATTCTCTGCACTTAAGAGTAGGAATTCATGTACTCAGCTTCATCCATGCTAGATTGGGGGGGGCCCGTAGACCATACACAATGTAAAATCAGGATAAGAAAGAACCAAATTAAGTAGAAAAATGGGCCTGATATCAAACATGGAACCAAAAACAGAGTTGGTCAGTGAGAGATTGGATTCTGGTGAGAAGGCCTGAAAGAGATTGTCAATATGTGAGCAAACTCTACAAACCTATGTGCATTGTTAAAGTTAAAAACAATGTTGACATTTTTGAGAATGGTCAAATGTGGAGCATGGATGGACTTATCAAACGTCTATTAACCAATCAAAATACCAACCAAGATTAAACCGCTGATGTCTCTATTGAATGAAACTATACTGATCTCAATAGACAAAGGTCTGTGCCAGGTTGGCACAAGGACTATTTTATGAGATAACGTCAGTATCTAGTTAATTGTTATGGTGGGGAAATGGTATATTTGACATAAATATTATGTGGCCCATTATGATGTCGGGTGGATTGCCCCCGCCAGGCTGGCGGTGGCCACCGCCAGCCTGGTGGGGGCAATCCGCCCGACATCCACTCTTGATTTCCCCCCCGCCATATTAGTATGGCGGGGGGGACCTCGGCGTACGGAAAGACCGTCAGCCGCTTTTCCGCCCCGGTCGCCTTGCGGCCGGGGCGGAAAAGGAATAATATGGTGGCGGTGTCTATCAGACACCGTCAGTCATATTATGATAGGCATTTTTCAATGCCTTTCCGTGGCGGCATGCAGACTTCACTCTGGGGGCCCCCTACGGGCCCCCAGAGTTAAGGAGAGTAGGGGGGTGCACACGGGGGGGTACCTCTGGTACCCCCCGCATTTGCATGATCAAAGCGGCAGGCACCGCGCTGTGCCTGCCGCTTTGATTATGCAAATGCAAAAGTGCTTTTTAAGCATTGTGGCGGGCGGTGCTGAGAGCACCGCCTGCCACAAAGCTTAACATGCAGGATGTGCCCGCCACTGTGGCGGGCACATCCTAACACCCCCCACAGGACCCCCGCCCTTATGGCGGGCGGGCAAAGTCCTCCCGCTATCCTAATGACCCCCCAAGTTCTTAAAGCATGTCTACAAACATATGTTCATAGATTTATTTCTATTAATAGTTTTTTGTCGAATAACCCTTTTCCCCTTACCTTATCCACTGATTTGTTCCATTCGACAGTTTAGAATGCTGTTTCCTTTAATTCCAGATAACTAATGTGAGCTTTGGAGACAGGAACAAACTACATGTGTCGAAAACCTTTCTTCACATTGATTTCACCCAATAGTACTAATCCTGAAGAGATGATTGCCATCTCCATGACACTCTCATAGTGTTTTTCAACCCCATCAGAACCCCTGCGTGCTGGTACAGTTGTAAACGATTTGTGAACACAATTTGAGGAGGCTTATAAAATCATCCACTGAAGTGTTTCATAAAATCCTGGAAATGGGAAGCAGCTCGTAGAACCAGATGATGCCTGTACTAATGATACCGAAAACGAATTCCGTTGACGCTGTCTTGTTAATTCTAAAATGTGTGTCCCAAAGTATCTTCGGATTGTGATTTTTACTATTCTACATCCCCAGTATTCCCACTGATTCCAAAATGGAGCCTGTGTTTGTCATGAAATTCTGCTTTTTCTATCCACAACAGAGTTACTGGCAGAATTTATTAAGATCTTTAGATCCCGAGAATGATAGGTCCCATCGATGGTGCATTTTTCTATTGTGTATTGGAGAATCTAAAATCCAATAGCTAAATGGTGATAGTGAGAAGATCGTATTAAAAAAACTCAATGATTTACTTGTCACTACTGCTCATAGCTATAATAACACATTTAGCGTTAAAAATCTTTATATGTTTAGGCTTGACCTTTGAATACTGGTCTGTGCTTTTCTTTCACTTAGATCAATA
Organism: Lissotriton vulgaris; assembly: GCF_964263255.1. NCBI lineage: Eukaryota > Metazoa > Chordata > Amphibia > Caudata > Salamandridae > Lissotriton > Lissotriton vulgaris. The sequence goes on from NC_141693.1 coordinate 279,680,491, forward strand.
TGAACTAGACTTCACTTGCGTAAAACAACTAAATTTCAAGTACATCAGCTGGGGGAATTGATTCAATCTCTTGCTTCACAAAGCCTTGCTTGGCTCATCAGTAATGGGGTTAGCTCACTTACGTAACCTTTATGATGTCAAACCCTCCAAATGTTGTCAGCCTCATGGGGATTCTTCCAAGTTTTCACACAGCTGAGTTGTCTTTCCCGAAAGCCCAGTGGTGGAGAGTGGAAGGGGAATTCTTTGGACACTAAATGACTTCTGATGGACTACACTACAAGAAGAGGAACAGAGAGGCTTGCCCAACTTTAACAAAAGAGTTGGTCCTTGCTTGATCTAAACACCTCAGTTATAATTTCATAGAGAATTTTGCAGTAATCATGCAGCTGTTAAGAAAGCTTCCCCATGAAAGAAGTCAAAGCAAACATCAAGATATATTACACATCTGGCTTACACAGGGGTGTAACATTAGTTGCTGCAGCCCCCGTGGTGCAGGGGTACCCCCTGAGCTTAAGAGGGCCCCCTCTGGGGCTGTGCACGGCACCGGGCCTCTGGCCTGAGAGCTTCGGACTGGGTCCCAGGAGGGAGGCCCTCCATGTACTTTGCCGGGTGACTACCTCAGGTTCCACCATGCCACTGTGCTTACATAGGCATTTCTTATGGAAAAGGATATGCCAATACCTGCCATTACCGCAATGTTACACAGAAAATGTAATCAAACACTTATGATTATGGTCATAGAAAGAATCAGTGATTTAAACATTTGCTGCTTTCAAGTACTGTGAACTGCAGTTTATAAATTCCAATCCCTGCAAGAGCTAATCATCCTTCTATCCTTCCTAGTTCAGTAGTTGTATTGCCATTAAATTGGTTGATAGTAACAGGTGTATTTTGCAGCCATTGGAAGTAGGGCAGAAGTGTGATATGAAGCTAAATTTGTTGTAGTTACTATTACTTCTGCTGCAATTACTGAGTAACACCATATTATCCTAGAAAAATATTTTAACCCATCTGAGAAAAGTTTCTAGACTCTGCATGGGCGATTCAGCACTTCTTCAGTCTAGTTAAAAGGAAGCAAGTCATCATTGAAACAATCCCTCAATCTCTTACGTTCCTATTTATTACTCAATGTAGAGACGTTTTCTACTTCCCAAGTCAGCAGTCATGCTACTGTACGCTATGCCACTCATGCCACTTAATGCCACTCTGTGCCACTCCACTGTCACTCTGTTTTATGCCACTCCAGTCTATTCTACTCTTCTCTATGCCACTCCACTCTCTCTATTCTGTGCCACTGCACGCCACTACTCCACTCCACACCACACCACTCCATGCCATGCCATGCCACTCTACATCACTTCACTTTGCTCCACGCCACTGCACCCTACGCACTCCACTCTACATAACTCTGGTCAACTCAGCACCACTCCATGCTACTTTGTCACTCTACTCTATGCCACTTCACATCATGCCATTCTATGCCACGCCACTCTACTCTATGCTGAACAACACTACCCAACTTCACGCCACTCTGCTCCATGCCACTCTGCTCCACACCTCTCCACACCACTCTTTGCCACGCATCTCCACCCTATGCCACTCCACTCTATGTCAATCCACTGAACTATACTCTATGCCTCTCCACTCTACGCCACTGAACTCTATGGCACTCTACGTCCCTCTACTGAACTCTATGCCACTGCACTATATGTCATTCCACTCTATCTCACACCACTCTGCGGCACTTAACTCTATGCTATGCCACAACACTCTGCTCTACTCCACTATACTCCACTCCCCTCTACACTACTCTACTCCACTCTACTCCATGCCACTCCAGTCCACACCACATAGTACCACTCTACGCCACTCCACTGCACAGAATGCTTCTCTAAGCCATGCTACTCTAAGCCTTTCTACTCCACTGAACGCACTCCACACCACTTGACTCTGAGCCACTTTACTCTACTCTACTCCACTCTACAGCACTCCACTGCACTCTACTCCACTGTCCTCTAGTCCACTCCAATCTACACCACGCCACTCCTCTGTGTGCAGCTCTGCTGCACTCCACTCCACACCACTCTACTCTACGCCACTCTAATCCACACAATGCCACTCTGTGCCACTCCACTGTATGCCTCTCTACTCTATGCTGCACTCCACTCTAGTCTATACCATTTAACACGACTCCACTTTATGCCAATCCAATCCACAACACTCTACTCTATGCCCCTCTATTCCACTCACCGTCACTCTACTTTACTCCACTCTACTCCACTCTACTCCTCTTCTATTTACACCTCTCTATGCACCTTTATGCCACTCTACATAACTCTACTCTACACTAATCCAAGCCACTCTACACCCCTCTGCACCACTTTATGCAGCTTTACTCCACTTTATGCCACTCAGCTCTATGCTACTCCACTCTGTGCCCCACTCTACACCACTCTATTTTACACAACTCCACGTTGTGCCACTCCACAGTATGCCTCTCTACACCACTCCTCTCTGTCCCAATCTATTCCTCTCCACACCACTCCATGCCTCTGTACTCTACCCTATGCCTCTTCACTCTACGCCAATCCACTCAAGTATATTCTATGCCTCTCCATTCTACGTCACTCCATTTTACGCCACTCCATTCTACTCTACGCCACTCTCTTCTACTCTATGCCACTCCACTCTATGCCTTTATACTCTAAGCCACTCTATGCCACTCTACGCCACTCTACTCCACGCTACTCTATGCTACTCCCCTCAATACCAGTCCACTCTGAGCCACTCCACGCGACTCTCTGCCACCCAACCCCATTCTCCACTGCTCTACACAACTCTACTCTACGTCACAGCATTAACTTTTAGCCATGCTGAACATCAGCCACACTTCTGTAAAGCATGGCCAAAAGACACTGGCAATACCAATCCCTCTTGCATAGGCTAGACCGGTTAACTTTGCCAATGCTTGTTTCTTCTTAGTTTGGCTGTGACTTGTTCAATTTGCACCACTCCACCCCCTCCTTCTTTAAAACTCTCTCTCTCTAGCCCCTGCTGTTCTCTGGGCCTCCGTTTCGCAGCTCCCTTTCTGCCTCTCTCGATTCTTGTGACTGATTCCCCTCCCCGGGAGCTTCGAGGCCCAGAGCCTTTGGTCCGGTCAGCTGCTCAGTGCCGGTGCCTGTCACCGCTAGTCCCGGGCTGTCCCCGGGACCTGGAACATCCTCGCAGAACCTGAAGCCGGCACGAGGAGACCGTGCCTGCATTTTGTGTAATGTAGAGGGAGAGATGCAGGGAGAAAAGATGGAAAAAATGTGAAAGCGAGGGGGAAGGATTGCAAAATATAGAAACAATGAGGAGAAAAGGAGGGATTGACGGATTAAGGACCGAGGTGACGGGTGCGAGCCAAAGGGAAAGGAAATGAAAGAAAGTATATCAGGAGAGAAACAAGAAGAAAAAGAAGAGAGAAGGATGAGGTAGGAGGGAGAGATGTTGGAGGAAGGGTCCGGGACAAAAAGTAGCAAGGCTGAACTGGACAAATTGGCCACAGCCGGGAAACCCCTGATAGGATCCTTCTTTTAGGAGTGGATGGATGAGGGGTCGTCGGCTGGTAAAGGGCCCTCAAGGGGAGTGCACACCGTCCTCAGGTGCAAAAACGTATAATTTGCTGCCATATCCTCTTGCAGATAGGCGGTCTAGCTAACATCACTGGGTAAAGAGGGGACTGGTATCAATATCCCGGGGCTACTTTTAGTTCACATTGTACCACAGCAAAAGACATGCAAAGGGGAGAAGCGAGCAGCTGATGAAGATTGTGTGGCAGATTTACAAGAACTGACGCAGCTCTGCATATTAGCAGAGATGCATCAGTTCAAGTGCGTCACGCAAAAAAAACCTTTGTGCCACCATGGATGTGTCGCCTTTATAATGCGATGCACCGTGGGGCAAGGAATGACAGATGCGTCATGCATCTGTTGGCTTACCGGTAACGCATCGCTGGAGTCATGTTGCAAGCACAACGCAACTCCAGCAATGCCCAGGAATGCCTATTCCTAATATGCTGCGTCACTCCTAACGCCTGCTTCAAGCTGCCGTAAGATTTTGTCACAGTGGCGTCGTAGAAGTGACTCCGTGAAATCTTATAGATTTCACGGCGTCACTTTTACTAGGCTTTCTTGCGTTGGCACGCCCACCCTGCATACATTATACCTGACGCAGGGCTTTATAACGCAACACATCTCCCTAGATGCGTCATGTTGTAAATGTGTCGCAACATTGTGCATTGTTTACGCCGCCGCTGCGTCACAAAAGTGACGCAACAGTGGCATAAAAGTGTTGCACAGGGTTTGTAGATCTGACCCTGTGTGTCTACCCAAAGTAAAGAAAAATGTTCAGCGTCCTTAAATATTTCTTTAAGGTATCCTTTTTCTTGATTTTTTATGACAAGTTTTTTATTCCAGCGTGCATTTCATCCAACATTCTGTTGTACTTGTACTCTGATGAAATTCTGTGAGCAGCCGACAAGTGTTTCGCCCCTTACGGGGCTCGATAGCTTGTGGCTTTCTCAAGGCTGCAAAGATACAAGCTCAATGTGGATGTAGTCAAACGTCAGTTTGTGACAAGGAGAAAAGGTGTGTCCACCACCATAGGTGAAGCATAAAAGTCAGTGATCAGATAGAGGTGAGTCGAGTGATTGGTTCAGGGAGAATTGTAGGCACGTTTTTATCAGGGGCTGGTGCCCATTCCTTTCACCCTAGGTTCATGCATGATAGGGCATGCGGCTAAGTCATTACAATTATCATGTGGTGCTTTAAAACTGGCATGCACTATTTTGATTAAGTTATGTGATTTATATGTAGTTAAAGTAAGTGGTTCTATAGTGCAAAAGTGAGGTAAAGTAGGGCTGGTGAAGGTAAAGTGAAGGGGTTTCGAGTATCGGAAAAACCCTTGACCGATTGTGAGACATCATTTGATAAATGCATTAAAAATAGTTGCAATACCTCTTGGAATCAGCTAAATGTTTCAATGGAGAGTTCTATTTCTTCTAAAAAATTAGTTCAGATAATATGCTGCTCTCGTACAATTCTGTTAATGCAACATTCATAGTCACTGAAAGATTCTACTAAATCATTGCATTTTAAACAGATAAGCTACAAGCGGTATATTACAAATGTACTTTTTGCTGTATATATAGTACGTATGTTGTATATGCATTCACATAGACCATATTTACTTATTTAGGGTTCAGGGGCTGGGGACCACATTATTTGCTTTTGTAGTTAGTTTTGGGGCAGTGGTGCTGATTCTAGAATTATCTTAGTTATGTCAAAAGTATAAAATCTAATAGGGGCTTCTAAGCTTCAGAGATGTGTGAAGCTCTGGGCGCTATTTGTCCGGTGAATTATTCTAGAATAACCAACCTGAGGCAAGTCATCTGCAATGTCCGGTCGGCTAATTAGCCTAATTGCATGGAGAAAATGGAATGCATGATCCGCATCCAGTGGAAACAGGTGATGGGTGCAGATTTGCGGTGCATTGAAATGAATACAAATGGGTTCAGATCCACACATTAAAACTGAATAAAAATGGTTTACTCCATATGCTTTTTTCCTGAAGTCACACTTATGCTGAACCAGCCCGAGTTGCTGGCGTAGTTATTATGCCCTTGATTAGGAACATAGTCAGCTGTGGAGCTAGTTCTATGCCGCATTGGCTTAGCAGTCAGCATGTTGTCTAAATTGCCGGAGTCCTCAGGTATAAAGAGCGGTGTGCGTAGTCTACATAAAGCAATGTTATGGCACTATAGAAAAGTTGCGGTACATTTATCAAAGTGGAAGTGAGTACATAGGTAAACTTGTTAAGATATTTTGACCCTGTGCATTCACCTAACAATAATCAATGGCATATGCTGTGTCGGCATGTGTTTCCGGCGTCGACTGTACAGCCTGTGATAAAAGGCTGAATGTGCATAGCAATACACGGCCTGCGCGGCTTTTTCACTCATTACTGCTGTGACGAGTGGCATTTCACATGAGCGCTATTTTGAAGTGTAGTAAATGTTATAACTAAAAGGTGTATGAGGAAATAGATTGACAGCAGTACTTGAGTACATGGTACGACGGTAACAGTGGTGATGGGGTAATAGTTCCCCTAATCCCCAGATCCCAAATTTATAATACTGAGTAGTATACCCTACTATTAAATGCAAATTGGGATACTACAATGGTTTTTAACACACTATTTGCGCGGCCCCCACTTTAATGAATAGAAGTGTCTCCTTGTCTTCAGGTGTAGGCCCGCTCTCTATCAAACCGAGTTTTTAGAGAGCGAAGGCTGCCTATGATGAAGCATGTCACCTGGTAGTGTGTGAGGATAGCCCTTCACAATTTTTAGCTGAAGGGCATCCTGGTGTTGCGCACCCACCCCATTCCCCACCTCTATACTCAATTATAGGGTGAACAGTCTTGAGCAACTTTCTGAACTGACTGAGTGACAAAGAGGTGTAGGCATGCTATTCCAGAGCTGAGATGACTCAACAATGGGAACACTGTGACCTAAACATGAGAGTTTGAAATAAGGCTGGCTGAGGGGCTGGCATTCGAGGAGCGCAGACAGCGGCCAGGGATGTAGTGATGAAACTTGTCCCGAAGGCAAACAGGGCCAACCTGATAGAAGACCCTGTGAACAATGCACAGAGACTTGAAAGGATCTGTTTTGGCAGAGGGAGACAGTGCAATTTGTTTGTTGAATTTGTTGAATTCACGATATAGGCCCGAATGCATCGGGGCAACGGACGGCCAAGAATTAATAAAGCTGCCTAGAAGAATTAAATGGGGACAAGTAGCCTCCGCAACTTTTAACAACTGGGCAAACTCGTGGGCAGGTTGGCCTCTGCACAAACACAGCCAGGATGCAATAGCAATATGGGACGGAATCACTGTGACTTTAGCAGCAAAACTCCGGGGACACGGGGACAAACAAAGGACAGCTCACTGGCATCCTCCGACGACCTTTGGATTTAACGCAGAAATTAAAACAAGTACAAAGGATTTAAACAAAAAACGAAAAGCCCTCAGTAAAAACCGCACAACCACAAACCAAATAAAACTGCAGGAGGCCGCAAAGAGCCACTCGAAAAAAGTGTGGGCTGCAAAGGGTAACCACTGCGAGACTCAATGGCTGAAAATCTTCGATTTGCTGAGCCCCGGGAAATCACAAGAGTTCTGGAGTTACATAAGTCACCTTGGTCGAGGTACAAACCACAGAGAAAACTCCCTCGAGGCATCAGTCTGGGTCTCTCACGTAAAAGCGCTCTACAACGAAGAACAATCAATCACTCAGCCACACGACATGCCCTCATTTAGAGAGAATCCGGCTTTAATCATTGATACAACGCCCCCTCCTGGAAAATCTCTAGTGTCCATAATATTAAAAAAAATCAGACCAAACGGTGCACCGGGACCCAACGGTCTTCCAGGCCACCTGTTTCAAATCAAACATTGTATTCTGGTCCGAAAACCTGACCTACCTATACACTGACTGTTGGCTAACGGGGGACGTGCCTGACTCATGGCGAGGCTCACTCTTGCACCCAATCAACAAGAAAAGGACCAAATCGGATCCAACGAACTTCCGCATGATCGCTCTCTTGGACATCGAGGGCAAAGCCTACGTCAGTGCCATCCTGAAGGACCTTACAGACTGGGCAAGCGAAGAAAATCTCCTGCCATTTTGCCAAACCGGCTTCAGACCAGGGTCCTCGACTGTAGACAATATCACCGCACTTTCTTACCTAGCAAACCGAGCGCGGCTGCGCAAAAGTCTCCCATTATTCACCTGCTTCATCAATTACTCAGCTGCGTTCGATGGAGTAGATCGTACCATCCTATGGAGAAAGCTGGTCAATTGGAACATCGACCCCTCTCTGCTAAGAGCGATACAATCCTTGTATCAAAACACCTGGGTAAGAATTAAACTTTCAAGTGACTCTGCAACCGACAAGATTGACACAAACCGTGGCTTAAAACAAGGGTGCGTGTTGGCACCCCTGCTGTTTAATTTATACACAGCAGACATGGAGATAGCCCTGTCGGGGGCTGCCTTAGCAACGCCAAAGATCGGGGCAACCAAAATTCATTTTATGCAATACGCGGATGACCTGGTAATCCTGGATCATACAAAAACAGGGCTTCAAAAGGCACTTACCGCCCTGGCAACATACAACAACAAAAACAGGCTGGTAGCAAACCTGACCAAGTCAAAAATAGTCATCTTTGGGCACTATCCCCCCAAAAAAAGAGCAAAATGGAGCCTCGGCCATTTGACCTTGGACAGCATACAGAAATACACGTACCTGGGGGTCTCCTTCCACGAATCGGGGCTGTGTGGCACCCACCTAAAGAAAATTCAGGATAAAGGGAAGAGCATCACCTTCGCCCTATGTAAACTAGAAGCCTCTTTATATAGTCCATCATCAACTGCCATTCAAAGAGTCCTCAAGGCCAAGTTAATGCCGGCCCTTAATTACGCACAACAGGCGAACCCAGGCAAACTGAACAAGGAGTTGGAAAAAATTCACTGCGGGGCTTACAAGAGACTGTACCATCTACCAAAATATACAAGAAACACTCTAATTCGCCTGGAATTTTCCCTCAACCAACAAAATCTGGAAGAGATGGCAGCCCTAAGCAAATATTACTATCTTACAACAGCGGCACGCGATAACACACTGAAGGCCGTCTTGAAACATATCTTCATGGAACCCGGGAACCCCTGGTCAACCACCATTGAATCAGCAATGATCCAACTGAACCTTGCGATCGAGTCGTGGAATCCAGACCATGTCAACTACACGACCATCAAACACGCGATAAAAAAGCAAGTGCGTGCTTGCTCTCTGGAGTTGGACCTTGAGTCTCTTGCAAAAAGAGCCTTTCATGAGTCTCCATGCTTGCAGCACACCGCGTATAACCCTCGAAACCATCTCACGCAGGCCGTGGGCCTCCCAGCCCTCCATAAGATTATAGCCTACAGACTGCACCCCCTCCCGCTCAAAGAACTATATCATCCGGGAACTGCTGGCACGGGAGTCCGGGAATGCAGACTCTGTAACTACAAACGTGAGCCATTGGCCCACTTACTATTCTGCTGCCCTGCCCTACGTGTACCCCGCACCCTCTACCTCAGGCCCATCCTTAGGAACGCGGGGTCATGTACAGGTAAAGAGGCAATCCATCAACTATACTCCTTAAGCATAGTAAAACAGATGGCCTCGTTCGGAAAGTTTATACAACAGACCCGGTCCGAGCTGATGGCAGCCAAGGGCGCACAGGAATAGAGACTTTGTTGCGGGACACTGGGTGGCCCTTCCAGGTCCCCGACCACGTGTGCCCCTTTGAACTCTGAGAACTTTTCATAAATGCCTGCCTGTAGAAACATTTTTGGTTTTAACATTTGTAATTTTATACTCTGGTCTTAATGTAATGGTTTTAAGTAACCACACAATAAAGTTATTCATTCATTCATTCAGTGCAATTTGTTGAGAGTTTTAGAAGCAGAGGAGAATTGGGGAAAGAAGAGAGCCAGGCACGTGGCTGAAGTTGAATGGGGAATAGGATCTTGATTGGTGGAGGGAGCCTGGAAATAGAGAATTCCCATAGTATAACGACTTAAGATAGTGGCCTGAACAGAGTCAGTGAGCAACAGGAAGAAGAGGTGGAATCTTCCGGAGCTTTTTTAGAAGTGGATGCCAACCAATTCACTTGGGCCTTCGGAGATACATCGCTATTTAATGGAACCCACGTTTCCTGCAGGAGGGAAATCAGACTGAAAGGGCCAGAAGTCAGAGGGGAGAGAGTGGGGGGGATTTTGTTCACTGAAATGCCGTCTGCATAGTTCATGAAGATGACACCAGGATTGAAAATTAGCTGAGGTAATGACCTCATGTAAATATTGAATAAGCCCTGAAGACCCCCGGTTTGATACAATGGATCGTAGAGTGGAATGGCAGAAAATAAACCTGTCTGGTTGAATCACGCTGGCATTTTATTGTACTTTATAGCACACTTTTCGCACCACAAATGATAGAAATGTACCTTCACGTGCCATGTCTTCTTGTAGAAAGATGGCTGTATTGGGAATGTTCTTCCCAAAGTGTGTATCGGCATGGAGTGTGCCGCGATACCGACCAATGTTTATTGCTAACAGTATACAATATTATACTGGAGCATGGTCAACCTGGCCAAGATGGCGGACGCAACTTAGGATCGCTCTCGGACCTCCTCGGTAATCCGACATTATCCTGGCAGTGGAGACTGCTGTACGCAGTCCTAACCGTAGTAGACGTATGGTGCTCCCCTCTCCTACGTCCCCAATTGCCAACACTTGCCCATGGTCCAAGGCGATGAAAGAGTAATGCCGGGGCCACTTCAACGTGAGGCACAGCATCCAACTGGGAGCGCTGTGGGGTCTAGAAGCGTCATCCTGAGGATCCGGTACTCTTTGGCTGAGTGAGCTGTGTGCCCACCCCACACATCGTGTCTACTCCCGCCACGATGGGCTGTCGGTGGCCCTGGGATGGCATTGTGGAGGCCTGGGCCTGCCGAATCATCTTGGACACCAGGGGCTCCCAAACTCCACTGAGGCATGTATTGGAAGTGCGGGCAAGCTCCCGACCAACTGTGGTGTAGGGGTAAGGATCTGCATGTGGGAGGTGTACTGCCTTTACACGGAGGTCCCCATAGCCCTGGAAAGAGGGAGAGAGATGTCCTTGTAGTATTCAATGAAGCTCAATAATTAATAGTTAAATTGTAGCTTTAATGTAAGAAGAAAAGCACATCCATGTACTTCGATGTCAGGAAGTAGAAAGACCTCAAGGTACATCATAGAATACAAACTGTGCACACTAGAATACAGAACTCCAGAATTCAAAGGATGCACTAGAAGTAAAGGCATGCAAGAACGAGACATTTAAAGGGAAAATACCAGATACTACATATCCTCCCTTTTTCTGAAATAACAAATACCTAACCATCCCCCTTTTACTAAAAAAAAAAAAAAAAACTAAATTATGTTCCATAAAAACATATAACAATTTTCTAAAATCTCTACAGTACAACTAAAAGATTTCACTATTTATAACAATGCACTGTATTTAACAGTAACTTTTAACACTCTTGTCAGTACATATCACCATATTGCATTGAAACTCTTCAGATGTAGATTGAGTATCGTTGTCAGAATCATAATCAGAAGAATCATCATTAACATTGAAAACTTTAGATGACTGTAAAGAACTTCTGTTACAGACTTTTGCATAGTGCCCCACAACCCCACAATTAGAACATTTAACAGATCTAGCGGGACATCTCTCAAACCCTGCATTGTGGCTCTTATCTCCACAACGATAACAAGCAAAGGAAAAAGAATTACTATCATTATACATTTTCTTGGAGAAGGATTTAGAGTTATAAGACTTTCTGTGAGAATTCACATTAGATTGAAACTTCCTATCATTCTTCTTGTCCGGTAACTCCTTATTAGTTTTTGCTAAAACTTCATTGACTGTAGAAGTAGAAGTAGTAGCTCCAGATTGATCAGCTAAAGCTTTAGAGCTTCTATCAGATAACTCAGCTTTTTTCAATAAAGTTATCACATCCTTTAGACTAGATTCTCCCTCAATCCATAGTCTGTCTTGAATACTTTTATTCTTAGAACACACAACAACTTGATCACGAATAAATTCGTCGTGCAGAACTCCAAATTTACAATGCATGGCTAGTAATTTTAATTGAGAAACGTACTCCTCCACTGTCTCATTTTCCAATTGTTTTCTTTTGAAGAAAGTTCGTCTGGTAACACCAATACAAAACAGTAGGAGAGTAATGTTCAGTTAAGTCAGAAATTGCATTATTGAAGATGTCACCATCGCCTGCTCTATCCGGTTTCTGCATTTGATTATAAACTCTCAAGCCTTCAGGACCCAAGCTATGTAAAAGCATACGCATTTTCCGTTCAGGAGATAATAGTCCAACATTATCCTCCAAAGTAGCAATATAATTAAGAAAGTACTCTTTCTATTCAGACCATTTTATAACTGGTTCTCCAAGTGAAGTCAAAAAGTCTTTAGGTGTGCTAATGTTTATATTAATACACGAAGCAGATGTAGGTATCGAATTAGTACTAGGTATATTACTAGTAGAAGCAGGAGTAGTGTTTGTCATGATGCCAGTGAAGACAAATTAATTGAATGAAGAGAAACAAAAAATGGAACAATATAAATAAATAAAAATAACTTACAAATTTGCTTCACTTACTTAGTAATGCTGCCAAAAACAATAAAGATGAAGAAGAAAACGAAGTACTGATGTGCTTGTATGAAGGTGTAATCATTCAATAATTGACGCGCGTTGAGATGCCGATGCTCGCATTAAATATGCGAGATAGCCCGTAGAAGAAATGAAGCCAAAAGCATAAACTCAGAGAAATCCAATATGGCGGCACGTTGATTGCACGTACACGTAGCGTAAGGTCACGTTGATTGACCTCTGACGTGTCACAAGAGCGAGGAAAACGTCTTCCTGAGGCGTTGCTAAGCACTAGCGCAATGGAGCACTGAAGCTCGAGGTAGCATGCAGCAACGAAGGAAGCGTTTGAAGGTAAACACAAACGCACATTGTCAGAATGTGATAAAATCCACTGAATGCTGCAGTTTTCACGAAAACCTGTATATTTACTCACAGTTCTCGAGTAGCACAATACAGCTCAGGCAGTTGTTTCTCCGTCCTTCTTCTACTCTTTTTTAATCGTAAAAATATTCCCAAAAAATATATATATATATATCTAGATTTCAATGGCTTACAGGAGTAGGATCGTAGGATGCTTCGTTGGTTCGTAGGTTAGCAGAAGTAGAAGTACAATAATGTAGCTGAACAAAAATGTTCTCATGAAGAAGAAAACAGCATAACATGAAGAGTTGGTATAAAGGATCCAAAATTATAAGTTACAAGGGTTTATTCTTCTTTATCCCATCCTCGTCGCCAGTTTGTAGTATTTGTGGTGGAGTGGGCTCACCAGGTCCTGGCTCAAAGACCTCCACCATGTGCACCTCCATGCCCCATCAAAGCCAAAATCCTAAACTACTTAGATATTATCCTGCGCCCAGGGGATGCTCACCTTCTAGTCAACCACTATTATGATCTTCCTGGATTACATGAGGGCAGTACAGAAACAGCACAAATCCTTTGAGGCAGTGAAGCTGAAACTGTAAGCAATAGCTCTGCAATATATGCTGCTCTTTCTGGCAAAACAGAAGGCGATCTTCCAATCTTGTTCTGGAGGATGCCTGGGAATGGCCGGCTGAAAAAAGTGCTTTTGGAGAGGGTCTAAAGCTGTCCGCTGTTGTGGCTGCACCGTTCGACTGCTCCGGCATACCAGGTCCAGACGGGGATGGAGTTCTCACAAACAGTTTCCTGAATCCTCGGACACTGAGCCTGGAGGCTTCAGGGGTGGGAAGGTGAGAGATACCCTGCTACCCCACCTCCCATTGGTGATTTGGAGTCAATACATGTGGGGGTTGCTGGTGGCATAGGACACGGATGTGGGTAGAGTAACACTCATGTCACGCCTCTAAACCACCATCAAATTTGACTACTGCACCTGGGTTCAGGGCATTTCATAACTGCTGCTATATGATCCTGTGTGTAGGAAGTCCAATTTGAGCACCCTGCACTGTATATTGTGCTCGATGTGCTCGATGTTGGGTCGACAGATGCTTCTAGGGTGGAAGTATGGGGTTGGGGTTGTTACTGACCAGACGGTTGGGTTTGATTTTGCTTTGTGTTTGTTTTTCTTTATTAGCTTATTGTGTATGTGCACACACGCAGCACTGCTTGATCCACTGAGAAATGCCTTGCCACTACTCGCTAATTGTGTCCCCTTGTGACCCCTATGGCTAATCTTCACATCTTTTCCTGGAACATTAAAGGCCTCTTTGACCATATCAAGCATACAGCTGTGCTTCACTTCATCAAGAAAGATGGCCAGTTAGATTATTCTGAATGTAATTGTACCTCACTTAGCCAAAAAGTCCTAAGCGGGCACACTTTTCATTTAGTGATTTTTACTTATTCCATAGTTTTTGGAGAACATTTATATATATCCAAACATCAAGAATACTCAAGTAGCAAAATTCACATGAAGCACAATACTACAAATAAACATCTTACAAACAATGTAAATGAAAAGTGTGCCCGCTTAGCACTTTTTGGCTAAGTGAGGTACGATTACATTCTGAATATTCTAACTGGCCATCTTTTTTGTTGTTCTAAATTAGAGTGGTCTAGGCTAGCTAGCACACAGACCCAAGCCTTTTTTGGTTTCATTATTCACTTCATCAAGAGGCACTCACCAAATGTAATGCTATATAACAGGAGACCCATTTTATGGGCTCCAACTGCCCCTTTCTACGCAGATTTGGATACAATCATGTCTTTTATGGGGGATCCAGAGGAGTGGCCTTATTGTTCCACATACACTTCCGTTTTGCTGTTATACAAGTCATCCAGGACTGCCATGGCTGCCACATAGCAGTGGACGGCACACTTGAGGGGAAGTCTCACAGCATCTTTAGTGTTTATGTACCCCCACAACATCAGCGATGGACCTTTACTGAGCTCACAGAAGTGCTCACCAACCTGCCAACTGGGGTTGTGATCTTTGGGGAGACTTTGACGCCACTCAGAACCCTGACTTAGATGTTTTGAGACACCCCTTGCGGGTCTGCCAGGCGATGCCCCGTTTATTTGCCTCTTGGAGTCACTCTGTGGGACTCTGCAATGCCTGACAGGTGTAGCATCCAATAATTCGGGCATATAAACACACATCTACAGCTACCAAAACTCTTTCCCGTATAGATCTCTCTTCTTCCTGCCAACGATGTGACATAGATGTCCACCACAAATATTCTTCCCTGTGGAATTTCAGATCACTCACCACTTCTGATTTACATAGGAACCCTTGCGGCACGCAAATGGCCCCTCTGGTCCCTCGCTCCATGCTACGCTTTGCCCTGGCCATAGAACCTCTGGCCAGAATTATCTGATGTGATGCCAGGGAGAAGGAATGGAATTGGATTGGAATGGGGCAAAGAGGACTCGGTTGCCCTGTAAGCTGACAATGTCCTCGTTTTCCGGGCCATTCCTCAAGACTCCAACCACCGAGTGCTGGTTATTCTCAGGGTGTTTGTAGAGGCCTTTTGCCTCCATATGAATCAATGCCAGTCGCTCCTTGTTCCAGTACGCAGTGATAATGCCACAATCTCCTGACAATCAGCCAGTCCGGTCCGCCATCTCAGCTTTAAATATGTGGGCGTACATATTACCATGCTATAATAGCTACCTACAACAAGAACCTCCCCCCTTTACTGACTACTACCAAAACCCAACTGAACAACTGGAGAGACTTCCCGCTGAATACACTGGGTCGAGTTACATGATGACGTTCCCACATTTTCTTTGCATAATACAGAACTACCCACTCCATATCCCTAACATGTGGTTCACTAAGGTTGCAGCACTCCTTTGCTCCTTTCTTTGGGTGGGGGATGGGGGGTTGACCCCCCCTTGCATAGCCTTTAACAAATGCAGCAGGTCAGTCTATGATGTAGGGCTAGGGGCAGTGGATATATTATCAGGCATCCCAGCTCCTAGTGATAAATGACTGGATGAACGGGGGTTGGAGTTACCCAGCATACCAACTGGAGTTGGCCCATTTAGGGCTCGACACTATGATGCACATCCTACATGGCTGTCTCATCCCAGGCAGATGTCACCAAAGTGATTTTGCTCACCTGGAGGGCAGCCAATAGGTTTATGAGGTGGGACAAGAAATGAACCCAACAAACAACCTATATGTAGTGTCCGTTGGGTCGGGCTCACGGCCCAGCTGGAGGGCTTCCGGGTATGGGACTCGACCGGGGTCACAACACTTGGAGATGTATGGAGCGAGACGCAAATTTCACACTCTCACACATGCAATTCCATAAATATCTGCAACTCTGTCACTCATGCACACTGAGCTCCTTGACCTGCCTGAGTTCAGCCCGTTGGAAGCGCAGCTCTTCATGGGCAGCCTGGGTCAAGGGGTTATTTCCCAGGTCTACAGTTCTTTGGTATGTAATGCCCCGGAGGCTCTTGAAATGCTCCGATAGAGATGGGAGCAGTTGGTGGCGGAAGTTGAAGACAATAAGTGGCGCGAGGCCACCATATCAGTGAGCCTGCGACTGATGCAGTTGCACTACCTACACATGACCTACTTTATACCGCAAAGGATCTGGTGAGCTGGAATTCTCACAGACTCTCACTGCACCTGGTGCTCACTCCATAACGCCAACTTCTTTCACATAGTGTGGCAGTGTCCACCTGTGGCTCGCTATTGGCCATGTATAGCTCAGTCTTTATCTGAAATTTTGACAGGACGATTATATTGATGACTAAGCTGGCACTATTCGATCTTTGGATGAGATTGCAGGTGCCCGAGGAGACTGAATGCTTGTGGACCCAGCAACTATAATTGCAAAGCAGAACATCGCACGTAAGTGGAAATGCCAACAACCCCCATCCATTTCTGAATGGAGCACTGGTATGGACTGGTGTGTCATGCAGGAGGAATTGTTGTCCCTGCA
The DNA here is from genome assembly GCF_964263255.1 of Lissotriton vulgaris. Lineage (NCBI taxonomy): Eukaryota > Metazoa > Chordata > Amphibia > Caudata > Salamandridae > Lissotriton > Lissotriton vulgaris. Next base: position 279,697,169 of record NC_141693.1, read on the forward strand.
AAGTTGCCAAGAATAGAGGCAAATGATGGTACTATTATGGACTTTCTATACTATCTGAAGGCACAACGTTTGTTGATGATGATACAATCTAATTGCATGAAGGAGCAGGTGTGAACGGTGGTGGAGTAGTGCGTGTAGTTTTTCTTGTTATTCTGTTATGCTTCAAAACTCAATAAAATATGTTTATAAATATATATATATATATATATATGCATCCATATATACATAACACTTAACTGGAGTAGTTCTTCGCCAGGGAAAAATAAGACCCTAAGTCTTGTGAAATCAAAGGACCGACCAGAGGAATCCGAGGGGATTGGAGTGGTCAGATCTTAGTGCCCTAACACACCTGGTAGGATGTCCTGCTTCATCATAGTCAAGCTGGTGCTGCAATGCCTGACAGGCCTGGGGGCTCTTTATCAGAGATCTTTTGATCTGTAGATGCTGTTAGATGAGTGCATGTGAGGGATCTGTTTTAAAAATAGGGTTGTGACAGAAGTGAGAGTAAAATAGTCTAGGGGAACCAAGGAAATATTTATGGGGTAGTGGTCCCTTGACTCTATAAAAACAGTTGCGCTATCCTCAGGCTACAATATACCCCCCTCTTCTCTAAAAAAAAGGGCCCTGGTGGATTGGGTCCCCAGGGCCAGGCCCTGTAGCCAAACCCCCTGCCTTGCATGGCCGAATGACTGAAGGTCATGTGCAGTGTGGGTTTGGCTGAACACCCCACTGTGCACGACCAGAGGCCATGTATAGTGTGGGGTAGGCTGCATAGAGTGGTTGTTGGCAGGCCAAAGGCAGTGTCTGGCAGAGGATTGGATGTACATATGGTAATTAAATATTACTTTATTTTTTTTTAAAAACTAGAAATGTTCAGTATCAACGTAACATTTTCAAACTCTAAAAACCACTAAAATTCACCACTTCTAGTTATATTTATCTCAAGTAACTATAACTCGTGCCCTAGGGTAATTATGATTTGCGCCCTCTCCATGCATTGCTAATTACTCCACCAATTAAATCATTCATGACATCTTTTATGACATCATTGATAATATCACTGCAACATTTGCAATGAAATTATTGGTGAAAAATCTGTGCATGGTGGAGGGGGGCACGAGTTATAATTACCTTAGAGCAAGAGTTACTTGAGATATATATCACTATAACTGGTGAATTTAAGTAATTTTTAGAGATTAAAACATTACGATGTTACTAAACAATTCACACAACTATAACATTATCTTAACCTTTAGTTTTATATATATATATATATATATATATATATATATATATATATATATATATATATATATATATATATATATATATATATATATATATATATATATATATATTGCTCACAAACCCCCTTTGGAAAGGGATTCACGGGACAAACTCACAAACTTAAAGGGTTTTATACTTTTTAATCAATTTTCCAGCCTTCAGATAGTGCAAATGCAGTAAAAAAGACAAGCACTGATCCACGCGTTTCAGGAGCACCTCTCCCTTGCTCACGATCACCTGAACACAGGAACTTAGTCCATTTAAAGTTACAGTGTAACCATGTCTACTCAAAGTGCATTTTGTCTCTAAGCATTCTGGAGGTTGTAGTTTTAGTTCAAATCATGTGTTATTTTTAACTCTTCAACATAATCACATCTTGCTTTCCAGATCATTTGCATTATATTTTTAAGGTATTTACATATCAATATGTGCATTTTTTTCTTTGTCCAACAATTCTCAAGTTTTATGATTTTTTTAATGCCAGCTTATTCTTTTCCCTTCAGTGGGAATTGATCTAATAGTTCTTTAATGTTTAATTAACATCTTCTCTGTCAATTTTTCGCTGAAAGATTTTGGTCTTATTTTCTTTTTTGATTTTCCTTTTTTTTTTTTTTTTCTTCCTTTTGTTGAGAATTTGTTTTGTTGGATTCATTTCCCATAGTGAATTTTACCCAAGTTATTGTTCTGAATGTTTTTTTATTTCTTATTTTTTACTATTCTGAGTTTCAGACAGTTCTGGAGGCACAAATAGAAAAACACGAAGAGACTGTGAGAGAAAGAAAACATACCAAGTTTATCAGGGATGCTAATGATTATGAGGAAGGTCGAATTTTTACATTTGCACGAAAATATGACGCAATAAAGGAACAGTTATCTTGGAGCAGTGCTACAAGTTGCTCGAGTAGCGCTTCATCATTAATTTCTAATGAAGACACAGAAGAAAATAGAAAGAGAAATTCTTTTTTAGGGGACATGCGCCTCGTACTACAACAACGCCAATGGGACCAAGCCAACCCCACGTTCTATCAACACGGAAGAAGAGGACGGGGACGACAACGATATCAAAGAAACCCACAAGAAGGGGTAAAAGGTGCTGGAACAAGCACAGAGAAAATAGGAACAGAAACAAGGAGCATGCGCCTGAAGAGGAAGTAAAGGATGAACTCCAAGTAGTAAACCTGTCGAATCGCCAAATAACAAACACAGAGACAATGCTGCTTAAAAAGGGAATACAATTTTGTCCAACTAAAAAAATGGATTTGGCACAAGTAAGAATAGACCTTTACTTAGACTTTCGGAAAATCAAATTAGCGAAATTCTTCATGGAAAAACAAAATGTAGCACCACAATATAAACCAATTGAGCAAACTGGAGGGTTACAAGCGAAGGATGCTACAAGCTACTTAACATTAGTCAACCTGGATACAATGGATGAGAATAACATGAGCTTGGATGAAGCTATTGCACAAAAGGGAGGTGGCCTAAGCGGACTAAAATCAAAATCAAAATTTTACCAACAATTGCTGCCGGGAAATAAAGTGGATATATTTCAAGAAGCCGTAATTGAGGAGCTGTACAAATTGAAAAGCAGAACATACAAAGACAACCTAACCAAAGCTGAAAGAGAAGCCCTAAAAAATCTCATGGATGACAATAATATAGAAATTAAAATCGCAGACAAGGGCGGAAATATTGTGATTCAGGACAAAGCTACATATGTAATGGAAGCCCACTGACAACTTTGGAATGGTGTCTACTATGAAAGACTAAAAAGGAATCCTACTAATGAAATAAAGGAAATGTTGGATGAAAAACTTCATGAATGGACAATGAAGGGACAAATTACAGAAGAAGAACAGAAATATCTAACAGTAAATCATCCTATAACGGCAACAATTTATTTTTTGCCCAAGTTACATAAGGACCAAAGGAAACCTCCGGGCCGACCGATACTATAGGCGAAAGGATCTCTACTCGAACCAGTGGCAAATTTCATAGATCACTTTTTGCAGCCCTATGTAAAACAGCTAAGCACTTATATTCAAGACACGACTGATATACTAAAAATGCTACAAAATACACCATGGTAGGAGTCCTACCTATTAGTGACAATGGACGTTGTATCTTTATATACAACAATAGGGAATGATTTTGGCATAGAGGCGTGTAGCTTCTCCTTACAGGAACGAAATATTCAATATCATGAGCATAATTGCATGTTGAGACAGATGATTGAGATCTGCCTCAACAAAAATATTTTTCTATTCGGAGAAGAGGTGTACCGGCAACGGAATGGCACAGCAATGGGCTTTTCCTTCAGTCCAAATTATGCCTGCCTGACCATGGGATATTGGGAAAAGGAGGTGGCGTGGCGAGCTGAAAATTATGAATTTCTAAGTAAGATCATTACGTGGAAGAGATTCATAGATGATCTTTTCATTATATGGGACGCCACGGAAGAGGAATTTCGAGAATACTTCGAAATCTTAAACAACAGTACTACCCAATTGAAATTCACATATGAAACAAGTAAAAATCGTGTAGTGTTTCTGGACACAGAAATCTACATCAGTGACAACCAAATCCACACAACCTTGCATCGCAAGAGTACGGCCACCAATTCAACGTTAGAAGCAACTAGCTTCCATCAAGAATCCCTGAAATCAAGTATCCCCTTCGGGGAGTTCCTCAGAATAAGGCGAATTTGCAGTGAAGAGGAGGAGTGGCAAAAACATGGCCAACAAACGGCGGAACGCTTTAAAAAGAGGAAATATAACAACAAAATGATATACAAAAGTTGGGAAAAGGCCAACCTAAAGCCAAGAGAGGAATGTCTATTGCCAAAAGAAAGAAAAAACGTAATGGAGAAAGAACCAATACGTTTAATAATGGACTTTTCAGTTGAGAGTAATCAAGTCATGAAAATATTGAGGCAAAATTGGAAGATCCTTCAGCTGGATAACACACTCAAAGAAGTAGTGGGCAAACATCCGGTGGTAACATATAGACGGTCCAGGAATTTGAAGGACCATCTTATTCACAGCCACTTTAAGCCAAAGAAAAAAGAAGGTGATTGGCTTAAAACAAAAAGATTTGTGAAATGCCACATGTGCAAGGTGTGCCAGATAGCGAAACAAACAAAAATGTTCCAACTGCAAAATGGGAAATCGTGGGAGATCAGACACCTTATAACATGCAAGACACAATATGTTGTATATATAGTTCAGTGTCCCTGTCCACTGCAGTACGTGGGCAGTACAATTTGTGAGCTAAAAAAGCGAGTGTTGGAACATGTAAGAGCAACGGTACATAAAGACCGGGCCAACGCTATCGCAAAGCATATGGAACAGCACCACCAAGGGGACTGGAAGCAACTACAATTTTTTGGAATAGACACAGTCCCACAAATGAAGAGAGGTGGAGACAGAGAGAAGGAACTTCGCCGGAAGGAATCAAAATACATCATCAAGTTAAGGACAATGCACCCGTATGGCCTCAACCAGTCGGAAGAACTTTATATACATCTTTGAATGGAGAAAAAGGAATCAGGAAGTAACTCGAACTGTCTGAAACTCAGAATAGTAAAAAATAAGAAATAAAAAAAATTCAGAACAATAACTTGGGTAAAATTCACTATGGGAAATGAATCCAACAAAACAAATTCTCAACAAAAGGAAGAAAATAAAAAAAGAAAGAAAAGAAAATCAAAAAAGAAAATAAGACCAAAATCTTTCAGCGAAAAATTGACAGAGAAGATGTTGATTGAACATTAAAGAACTATTAGATCAATTCCCACTGAAGGGAAAAGAATAAGCTGGCATCAACAAAATCATAAAACTTGAGAATTGTTGGACAAAGAAAAAAATGCACATATTGATATGTAAATACCTTAAAAATATATTGTAAATGATCTGGAAAGCAAGATGTGATTATGTTGAAGAGTTAAAAATAACACATGATTTGAACTAAAACTACAACCTCCAGAATGCTTAGAGACAAAATGCACTATGAGTAGAAATGGTTACACTGTAACTTTAAATGGACTAAGTTCCTGTGTTCAGGTGATCGTGAGAAAGGGAGAGGTGCTCCCGAAACGCGTGGATCAGTGCTTGTCTTTTTTACTGCATTTGCACTATCTGAAGGCTGGAAAATTGATTAAAAAGAATAAAACCCTTTAAGTTTGTGAGTTCGTCCCGTGAATCCCTTTCCAAAGGGGGTTTGTGAGCAATTTAAGAGCGGCATGGTTCAGCCGCAGGGAGAACGAACCCGACGCCGAGCGCTGCAAGTCCCGGACGCCGTGAACCAAAACAGGAGGATATATATATATATATATATATATATACCAAGAAGTGTGTGTAATTCTCACTTGAGGTTTCCGCAGGGGCGAGATGCAAGTTCTGAGGCAAGGTCCCAACTTCCCTCACCCACCAAGAATGCACAACAATGTCAAAGCCAGAAATGTTGAGATGGGGAAAACATGTGAATAGAAATGACACACGTCCACAATGCACTCAAGGTTAAATGGCAAGCTTCAGGTTCTTGCTGTGTTATTCCTGTGTGTAAAGAAAAGAGTATACATGTTAGTCTATGTATATGGTTTTGATACAATACCACACACTCCTATTATAAACATATTAACAATCAGTGAGAAACAACCTGTTAATTTCTCCTCTTCCATTTAGGCTTAGGGTATACTGGTGATAGGTTCAGGATCAGATTACCTCATTAAGTAAGAGATGACAATTTGGAATTTCTGTAATCAAAGCAGAGTACATATATATGAAGTGTAAATCATTATATGAACTAACCCATAATGCTGATACAGCACGGAGTCAGTGAAAGCACAAAAACATATAACCATACAAAATGGAAAACCAAAAAGTAATATATTCCCAATTGGAAATGTTCCTAGAATTAAACCAAGAAGATACAGAAATATTTGCAGGGCTAAAAATAGGGATGAATTCCTTAACTTGAGGAATGACCAATCCTTTGTATGTATTTTACATCGCTTCCTCAGAAATGCACAAAGGAATTGGAATCTCCAAGCACCGTGGATAACTATATCAGGTAAGTAAAGCACAATGTTTATCTTGCCGCCTTGATAGGAAGGTTCCTACCTTTAGAAGTTCTTGTATCTTTTCTAATTTATTTATTACATGTTTCCAAAGGGATACAGAAGTCACCACAGGGGACAGGTGATCCGAAACGGGACGGAAGCGGCATGGAAGCAGGAAGAGAAGCCACTGTAGTGCAGCCCGGCAAGGAATGCCAACCGCGATGAGAGGTGACCCGGAAACAAACTGGGGCGGAAGACTCGCGCGCATCTACCAGTACTCGAAGTGCTCTTCTAGTTTAATCTGGTTTAGTTTTCTCAGTCCCTGGATGTCTGAACGACATTAGCCTCACTTGTCAACGTGAGTGTATCCATCACTACAACACTGAAGTGACAATATCATTGAAATATTCTCAACGTATCTATTAATTATAAATGTTACATTCTTGGGTGTTCTTTGGCCTTGTGCAAGACTTTGCATATATTAATCCAGCTTAGCCCTTGGGCCTTGTTAGAGTAGCCTCCATCTCCTCTGGCACACTTGCTTGCATGGGAAGCTGCACCTATAGGTCTAACAATTCAACATCGAGCATTAAAACCCCAAGACGAAGGAAAAAAACAAAGTTAAGAAGTTCCTATGGATCTAGCCATAAAACGATGGCTCTGAGTTTGGCAAAGTAGGTGCACAAGCTCTAGTGCACTGGGAACCAACCTCAGAAACCGAGTCAGCATGAACCATAGGCAAACTCACATATCTGAGCATGGAGTCACAGAATCAGGCAAGCTGCGGTTCCCATATAAAGGACTCTACTCATCATTCAATACCTTCAGGTTCTACATCAGTTATGCATAGGAGCTATCAGTATGTGAGCATACACAGAGATATGGCTATCTCACAAGAACTGGAAAATGTTGCCAAAGTAGAACTCCTTAGATGCTTCAACCATTATCCCCTTGCTTTGGAAAGTGTGGATTGCATGTTGCACAGTGGGGCACAAACCCAGTGCGGGACTGGAAAAGCAAACCAACCCTGGCAATTACGTGGGACGAGCTGGGGGGGGGGGGGGGGTGGCTATTTGGGAAACACTGCTGCTGCGCTTTTGTTGCAGCAGCAACAAAACCGCCCCCCACTGGTCTAAAACCGGCCTCCACCCTTCCAGCCCCCCGGGAAAACACTCAGTGCCCGCTATGGCCAGTACGGTCCTGTATAAACCCTCCAAGCATCTTTAGTCAGGCTAAATGCTGACCTGAAGATTACACACAGATATCTGCTGTGAGCACATTGACCCACTAAGATATCTTACTGATATTTTGGACATGGGATTTCCAAGGAATAAAGCTATGTCAGCAGCAGGTGGTTTAACCACTGAGCTATCTTTTTGTAGTTGGAACACGAGACCTGAAGTTCCACCTAGAATTCTACTGCAGGTATAGCAGGTATCACTCACTTTGAGCTATTTAACCGGAATGGGAACCTTTGAAATGCAAGTTGCAATGAACTACACCTTTTCAGCATGTGCATTGCCACCTAAGCAATCTGAAACCCATTTCATTTTCCATGAATAGAAGATTGAAACACAGCGGAAAAATTTAACTGAATAGCGACAAGTATATCAAGGACAAAATATTGAGCGACAAAATATCAAAAGATTAGTGCATATAGGGACGTACAGATGTACTATTCCTAATTCTACATTCACATACCTTGATGATATGTGTACCGCATAGGTACATAGATGAAGAGCAAGGTATAGGAAATCTAGACTTATCTGTCAATATTTGTTTTTCAATATTTTGTCGTCCATGATTACTACTCTTCATTTTCTGATTTTATGTTTAGTGTGCATGCCTGTTAAAACAATCAATCAGTAATCTTATAAAGCACAACTACTCACCCATGAGGGTTTCAAGGCACTAAGTGGAAAGGGGGACCTGCATTTAAGTTGAAGAGCCAGGTCTTGAGGTCCTTCCAGAATTGTGGCAGCAATGGCGATTGCCTGAGGTGCAGCGGAAGGGAGTTCTAGGTCTTTGCAGCAAGGTAGGAGAAGGATCTTCCTCCAGCCGTGGTCTTGCAGATCCATGGGGTGGTGACCAGGGCACGTTGGGCGGAGCGGAGATGTCTGGTGGAGTGTAGAAGATGAGGTGGTGATTGAGGTATGCAGGTCCGGCATTGTGGAGGGCTTTGTAGACAATCAGTGTATAATTTTGAAATAATTCTCAAGCGATCAGGCAAACATTTTAAACTTTGCGGATGACTTTTAGAACTCTGTGATCTCTGCTGATAAGACAATAGCATTTTTGGGGGTCGGCCATGAAATAAATCCAAAATGCTCTCTAGTTATCTTGTTTGTGAGGGTACTGTGGGCTGCTTTGTCACCAAGTGGTGTGGGATAAATTGCAGCTCAGTTTATGATGAAGGGTTTTGCAATTTTAATTAATGTAACTGGTTAAGAACAGCAGTAAAGCTGATGTAGGGCGGATTTTCTTTCTTGCTGTCAGGGTTCAAGATGTCATGGCTAGTATTTTATCCAGGCTTACCAGTGTTTGGGGAGAGTTCATTACTGAGATCGAAGTCTGCATCTTTGTCTGTGTCTGAGGTTTAATTGCCAGGGTTTTTGGCAAGGTCTGTGTGTCTGTCTGTTGGATGTGCAGCAGAGCAGGACCTGGTTCGTTCTGCTCTGTGCCCTGTTAGTTTGCAATCAGGGTGTGTACCAGGAACTAGTTCCTGGATTTGACTCTTGGCTCAATGAATGGTGCCAGCAAAATCTATTGGCCATGACAAGTTGTCGTCATTAGTCCTCAGTTTATGTAGAATCTTGAACAGTGCTGATCCAGCACCTCGGTCACTTCAGAACACTAGGACTGACGCAAAAGAGAAAAATACTAAATTAAGGGTGGATTAAAGTCCAGCCAGATGTAGGAGAAGGCTCTAAGGGCCAGATGTATCAAGATACCGTTTTGCGAATCCTAAATAGCGATTTTTTGCGAATCGCTATTTAGAATTCGCAAAACGGTATGTATGTACAAAATCGCAATTTTTTTGCGATTCCTTATTATTCTTTATTTGCGAATTCGCATTTTGCGAATTCGCAAATAAAGAATAATTTTCAATGCATTCCTATGGGCCAGGAGGCCCATAGGATTGCTAGTGCAATAATTCTCAAATTGAGAATTCGCAAATTGCTAATAGCAATTTGAGAATTATTTCAAGGGTGCAGGGGTGTCTCAAAGACACCCTGCTGCACACCTCAAATCTACATGTGTGTGCATGTGGCACACATACATGCCCTATGGGCATGTATGAGTGTCACATGCCACCCTTACAAATGCCAATTTGGGCATTTTTACAAGAAATCGCAATTTACCACCAACTACAAGTTGGTGGTAAATTGCGATTTCTTAACACAAATTCGCAAACCAAAAATGTGTCATACATATCATTTAAGGAATCGCAAAATGTGCGATTCCTTAACTGCTATGGCAAAATAAGGAATCGCAAATATTTGCAATTCCTTAAATTGCGATTTTTTGATACATAACAAAAATCGCTAATCGGCCGTTTGCGAGTCACAAAGGCCGAAATTCTGCGAATTTCGGGCTTTGCGAGTCGCAAAAGCCTTGATACATCTGGCCCTAAATCTGTATATCTCCGTTCAGATCTGAAGCCACCGAAGTCATCTGCGGCGTCCCTCAAGGCTCCTCGCTCAGTCCAACCCTCTTCAACATCTACATGAGCCCCCTCGCAGACATCGCACGCCAGCACAACCTCAACATCATCTCCTACGCCGACGACACCCAGCTGATCCTCTCCCTTACCAACGACCCCGCCACCGCCAGAGCCAACCTTCACGAAGGAATGAAAGAGGTAGCCGAATGGATGAAGAACAGCCGCCTGAAACTGAACTCAGATAAGACGGAAGTCCTCATCCTGGGATCCTCACCCGCCGCTTGGGACGACTCCTGGTGGTCCCCCGCCCTAGGCAGCGCACCCAAACCAACAGACCACGCACGCAACCTGGGCTTCATCCTGGACTCCTCTGTCTCCATGACCAGACAAGTCAATGCCGTCTCCTCGTCGTGCTTCAACATCCTGCGCATGCTACGTAAGATCTTCCGGTGGATCCCCACCGAGACCAGGAAGACGGTCACCCAGGCCCTCGTCACCAGCCGTCTGGACTATGGCAACACCCTCTACGCCGGAACCACCGCCAAACTCCAGAAGAGACTCCAGCGGATCCAGAACGCCTCAGCACGACTCATCCTGGACATCCCCCGCCGCAGCCACATCTCCGGACACCTGAGAGACCTGCACTGGCTCCCGGTCAACAAGAGAATCACCTTCCGTCTCCTCACCAACGCACACAAAGCCCTACACAGCCAAGGCCCAGGATACCTCAACAGCCGCCTCAACTTATACGCTCCCAAACGCCAGCTTCGATCGACCAGCCACGCCCTCGCCGCCGTCCCGCGCATCCGTAGAGCCACCACAGGAGGAAGGTCCTTCTCCTACCTCGCCGCCAAGACATGGAACTCCCTCCCCACCCACCTCCGCCTGACCCAGAACCACCTCGCCTTCAGGAAGCAACTCAAGACCTGGTTGTTCGAGCAGTAGCAGATCCCCCTCCCCCAGCGCCTTGAGACCCACTGGGTAAGTAGTGCGCTATATAAATGCGATGATTGATTGATTGATTGATTGTATATCTTCAATTGCACCCAAGCTGCTTGGGAAGGTTTATTTTTCAAGAGTGTCCTGAATTTCCTCCGGAATAAGACATTTGAGTGGGAGGTGTGTGACATGATTGTGGCACAAAGTGGAAGTGGCATGATCACAGCTTTAATATTTATTTAGTACCAGACTGCAGAGGAAAGCACACTTTAAGAGTGGATGTTGTCTGTAAGGGTAAGTTGTAGGTAATTATACAAGCAATGGTCGAAGTGGGGCTGTTTGGGAGAAATTGTGTTCTGTGTGAAGATGTCAGGTTGGTTAGCAGTGAGAATTATTGTTTTTGTAGAGTTTTATATAGTGCGAACTTGACCCGAATCGGGTATCAGAGCGCTTTACATAGCACCAGTTACATTACATGAGGACACACATTCATTTTAGATAGGCTCGGGGAGATTAAGTGATCTGCCCAGAATCACAGGATGTTCAGCTTCATTGCTGAAACTCGAACCCAGTTCCCCAGATTCAAGGTCAACCGCCTTAGCCATTAGGCCAACTTCTCTCCCCAATTGATTGGTGATTCCAAGTTAGATGAGGCCAGAGCTTAGCCTTCAGTCTATTATCCTGGGTATGGAATTCAAAGTAGATTCCTAAATTTCTGATTGACAGGAGCCTCCAGCATGTGGAAAGCAAACAGAAGTAAGAGTCTGGAAAGGTCTATGCAAAGGAGGAGGTTACATATGGGGATTTGAGAACTGAGAATGTAGAAAGGAGTGCACATGGCAGGATAGGTGCTTACAAGTTGGATAAAGTGATGTTGTTTTTCAGTGGGACTGGAGTCATGATGATAGGCTGGAGCTAAGCAGAGGGGTGATGAGGTGTTATCACCGATGGCGGATGATATATGTAAGGAAACTGGCTTTTTGCAGGTTTACCCGCACTTTTGTTGCCCTTATTTTGACTACTAGGTACTGGTGTAATGGCTCTGAAATGCCCAGAGTCCTGCTAAACAGGGCTCAGTGAATGTGCTCTGACCTTTAAAATGGTGCATGTCAAATTGATTGTCCTCAATTGGCACAGTCTAACTTATTTGTAAGTCCCTAGTCTATGGTACCCAGGGCCTGTAAGTTACTGTGTCCCTCAGGGATCTCTGCACGTGTTGTGCCACCCTGAGTGGAACAAGGTACAATATGACTCCCAGTCTGCCACTGCAGACTGGAAGGGCAGTTTTAATCTACTAACTTGACCTTTTCCAGGCATGGTATTGGCAAAGCCCCAAACCCACTTTTTAAATATATGTAAGTCACCCCTAAGATAGGCTTAACGAGCCCTAAGGAAGGGTGCTGTATGTTAAAAAGTGGAACATGTACTTATTACATGTTCCAGCAGGAAAAAGCCTAAAATGTCATTTTTACTGGGGGAAGGCTAGTAGCCTCATTGGCAAGTACAGAGTTATAGGCTTACATCTCAGTCTCGCTAAATTCTGAATGGGTTTACTAAAGTTGGTAATGTAAAGAACAAAAAAAACGTGCATTCAATCCAATTTAATGGTTAAATCCAACTTAATGTCACTGGTAGGCAAAGTGCAATTTTTGAGGTTGCCACATCATTTGCCCAAGGTTTCCAATTTCCACTTGCTGTTGTGCTTAGGGTTCGCTCTGCAGACAGCTTTCCCCCCTCCTGGCGAGATATGATCATGACTCCCAGGAAAGATAACTATAGAGGCCTACCACTGGAGGAGGAGTTACCTCCCCCAGCCAGGAAGGCACCCGGGTGTTAGGCCAAAAGTCCAGCTTCAAAGGTGAAGCTGCCTTTAAAGGGCAATAGGGAAAACTTGATAGAGGGGCTGCTCTATTGTTTAGGTAGACAGGCTGGCATTAGGGACAGGGAAGGGCAAGCCAGTTGTCACTCCGGTTTTTCAGGGGCATGAAGCACCTTTGGTAGCCGCACCTCTGGGTTGAGCTACGGAACTCTGGACGCTGAGAGAGGGGTTCTCCCATGTTGGAAGTGGGCATTTCTGGATAGCCAGATGCCATACCTCCTCAAAAGTGGTTATCAGGAAGGAGGGAACCTAGAAGCCCATTTGCTTAAAACGTATCCTACTCTGATGGCATTTTCTGAGCATAAATAAGGCACCCCTGGCACCCAGAACTCAGTTCTTGACTGGCCTGGAAGAAGGAACAAGGAGGACTGCTCTGCTGCAAGAAGTTCCATGCCAAGAGAGGCTGTACCGATGTGGACTGCACCTGATGCCTAGCAAAGGAGAGGGACTGTGCCTGCTGTGTCCTGCTCAAGAAGAAGTCATTTCCAGAGCCTGGCCAAAGGAAAGAGACTGCAAGGGGCAACCGACTCATCTCCTGCTCACAGCATGAGGAAATCTTAACAGCTGAAGAAGCCTGCTAAGGGCAAGTGGTAGCCCAGATCCCCCCAGGTCACCGATCCCTGCCGTTGTGCATAGCCAGGGACGAGGACATGATGTTCAGAACTTGCACCTAAATCTGCTGTACTCAAGACAGTTGTCAGAGTGCAGCTGGTTGCCAAGGAGGCAAGCTACTGCCCAGAGAAGGATTTGGCTGTGACTGCGACACCTGACGACTAGTAGTCAAGTGGCGACTAAACTTTGGCTAGACCGGAGAGAACCTGTAGGATGTCAAACCCTGCGCCCAGGACCCGCCTCATCACCTTTGTGGACTATGGAGGCACTGCAGGAAGACCCTTGTCAACTGTGTCACATCCACAGCATCCTCAAGCATCCTGCATTCTCATCATCAGGACCACCTCCATAGGAATCCAATGAGCGTGGACAAAGTGACTGGAACTGCGGGAAGACTGCTTCTTCTGAGGAGGCAACTGTTTCTGGGGGCCATGCTGGTCCCCCTTGACTGGCTCTCTGCTGGAGTTGGTCACCCCAAGTTACTCTATCTGACCACATTACAAATTGCCCAACTTTTTGCTCAAAAAAGTTTCAGTGTCAAATGTGTTGAATTTGCCAATGCATGTTTGCGGTTAAGTGAAATGCTGTGATTTACTTACTATACATTGTAAGTTCTATATTGAGCCTCCAATGGATCTTTTTCATTGTGGTGTCTAAAAATACAGTCTATTTTTAGAAATTGGTGTCAGATTTCTTTTGCAACTTGTGGATTTATTTGTCAATTGTTTTGATGCTGTTTAAATGCTTTGCACTTGTGCCTTTGTGAAAGACCTAATTCTCAGTGCCACAACTACCCAGGGTTCAGCTGAAGGTTTGACAAACGAAACCTAAGGGTCCTACAGGTGTTGGTAAGTGTGTTACATGGTGAGGTTGCACAACCACACCATATAATACACCCCATTTCCTCACAATATACATGTAAAAGCCATATTTCTTGTGGGACTAGGTTTCAATGAAAGGCGGAGGGCCCTCCGCCACAGTGTTACTGTCTGCCATGTATTGGGAGCAGAGATGGTTTAAGGTATGGGCAAAGTGGGCCCTGGCCCTGACCCAGGGCCCCAGTCTTTCAGCCCCCCCCTCCCCGATACAGCGAGCTCTGTGCTTGACCTGATGGTCTTGAACAGTTATTAACAGATTGTCCTTTAACTTACTTTTAATGTGGGTAGTGTATGGAAGTCTATTTCACACATTTGGCAGATACATGATTGTTTTACAACACCATACAATACCCATAATACAGTTTCTTTTAGATCAAAACAGGACATAACATATGAGAAATGGCAAGAGGGGGTCACAAAGATTATTAGCAATAATATTAGAGAGCTGCTGCTGAAATATACTATTGAGAACACGTCACTATCTCCGAATATTAGTTGCGTATACATTTAGAATTCGGACCAGTGTACCTGTGCACTGACAGTGACCTGACAAAGAGGCCAAGAAAGAGCTGGATTGGATCATGAATTCAAAGCTGTTACGAACAGGAGCCCCCCAAATACATTTAGCCCATGCCCTCAAATTATGTCCGTGATTGGGATGTCCACCTTAGTTAGTCCAGGCTTCCCAATGCACAGCTTCTATACTTAGACCGTCAGACATGGGTAGGAAAAACAAACAATAGGGTCCCATATGTACCTTGAAGAAAATACTTGTGCGTCAGAGTCATTGTTTTGTATTTGTCAGAAACAGCTTTGGGGATTTATCTCTTAAAAATAACAAAATGCAGAGTGGGCCAAAAAACATAATGCCCCACTTGACATAAATGTTTGCTAAACTTGCATTTGACACACCATGGAAGGTGGGGATCTCTCAGCTTGGTGGGTGGTTAGTTTATTAATTGAATGGTAAGCGCCGGGGTTACTTAACAAACTGTGTGAGAGAGAGAGAGATAGAGAGAGGTTGTGTGCGTATTTTGTTCCACAAAGTGGTGGTCTCTTTTGTGATTGGCTGGGGATATCCATGTTGAATGTCTCTGCAAGCATGCACGCATTTTCTGTCTACCTCCCTCAAACTAGTTTACCTTGTGGCAGGAGAGGTCTCCAGATCATTTCCTTTATCTTTGTCCTTAGAGTAGGCCTTCCAGTGCTGAGGAAAACTCTCCTCATTCCTCTCCCAGTTCCTGTAATGGCATCTACCATGGATACAGCCCTCCAAATACCTATACACATGACTCCTGAAGGAGCTCAAACTGGTCTGGACACTGAGCAGAGAGCTTAGAAAAAGTGGTAATCAAAAGCCGAAATAGGCTCATTTGAGATTGGAGGAGCTTGTAAACTTTCAAAAGTTACTGACAATTTAAATGGCGATGGCAGCTCACCTTGACAACCAGTCGAATACATATTATTATTATTATTGCATTTATTGAGCGCACAGCTACCCGGAGGTTTCCCGGCGCTTGCCTTGGGAACCCGTCCTGGCTTTTCCCTGTGAGATAGCCCCTACAGGGCATCCCCAAGGTGAAAGCCAGGCATCCCGCCGCAGGGGGCCGTTGTGGAGATTAAGCAAGCTTAATGCCCAGAGTTGCAGAGTGAGAACCCATGATTAGAGCAGGCACCGAAGCGAGAATTATCGAGTCCGTGGACATTTGAGCCCAAGACCCTGCCGCGTCGGGAATTGAACCCTTGTCCCAGGTCTCACCTCAGCTTCCGGGTCTGCCTGCTCTACACCGTGAGCCACACTTCTCCATAGCCTCTATAGTGCCTCCATTGGTTAGGAGCGGGCTCACCTTTGTTCACTGAGGATATGAGAAGAACCACAAATCCCTTATACCTCTTTAATTGCAGGTGGGTCAGTTTAATTAGTTCAAAGAGGCAAAACAAAAAAATACATGTAGTGCATAAGACTATCACACAAAATCCCAAGGCTGGAAATAGTATGCAAAATGACCAGGAGGGAAATGCCCGGCCTACATTCAACTCTGTCTTTTTCTCTCACCTCTGTCTGTTTCAAAGTTGAAGCCCAATGTCCTGTCTTATTTCGATGATTGTGCATATTTGACCTTTACTTTTCTCTTCCATGGGGCCTTTAATTGAAATTCAACTCAATTCATAGACTTTCAATTCCTGTGTGCTGAAAGCAAACTTTAAGGTTCCTGCTTCTGAAGAAGCTTTCGGCCGATCCTGCCGTTCTAGAGGCAGATTTTCAAGAAACTGACGCATTTGTACAGATGCGTCACTTTACCTGCGCCTCCATACGAAACCCTTGCTTCACCATGGATGTGCTGTATTTACAATACGGCACACCATGGAGCAGGGATTGACAGATGTGTCGGAAATTCTGATGCATCAGGTGACACAAAAGTGACACATTGCTGAAGTTGTTCATGAAAATGACGCAACTCCAGCACTGCACCACAACAGATAGGTGATTTCCATTTAAAAAGCCTTGCATCATTTCTTACACCTGGTCTAAGCAGGCGTAAGGATTTTGACACAGTTAAGGCGTAGAGTGACGCTGTGAAATGTTGTAAATGTTCCTGTGTCAGTTCTGCATGACTTTTTGCGTGGGAACGCCCACCCTGCATACATTATACCTTACGCAGGTATAATGTGACGCAGGGCTTTAAAACGTTAACAACCACAAGGGCTAGTCCAAAAACCCTGAACCAGGGACAGTCAATCGATACACCTAACAGTAGGTTCAGGAGAACATCGAATTTAAAAAGACAGAGAGAAATAGACATAAAATAAGTAAAAAAAGAAAAAGGAAGCCTTTCAATCCAAAAGAACTGCAAAACATTATTGTTATTTATTGTATGTAATAAAAAAGCTTTTAAAACAATTGCGCTCAAGACAAAGTGCTGGTATAAAAAGAACATATCATAAACCAGACAGGTGGCAAACAAAAACCTTACATGTTACAATGAAGGAACAACATACACACAAACATAATGTGTCCTTCAACAATTTAGGCCACAAGAAGCGTCAACGGCGTTTCGACCGTTATGTTACTGCACGGTCATCTTCAGGATTCACAGTTTACTTGAGCGTTAACAGTCTGTATAATGGAGAAAGGCATAATATTATATTACACTGGAGTTTTGTAGACTTCTTCGAGCAACACCCACAGAAGGATATTTGAATACCATGTTGCATGCACCTCATGTACCCCACCTCCCCCACGAGCCTGTCAGTCATCTCCTCCTGTTGCCTTCTAGTTGGAGGTACTAGCCATCAGTGAACTGTTAAATGCTGGTGTTTTTTAGCAACATTATCAGAAGAAGCTGTATCAAACAATGTGGTGCCACCTTAACACTAATTCAGTAAATTTGGATCTCTGACTAGAAGGTGAGTCTAGTTCCCTAACTAACTTACTGAAGAGACATTTGATAGACCTGGGAGGGTATTTAAGAATGCATGGCAGTGACTGACTATGCTTGACTCGGCTCATGAATTAAAGCTGTTTCACAGGTTCGTTGGCATACTGTATTTATAGGGAGTTGCCAAGTATAGGTATAGAAGCCAACTGAAAATTAATTTCAGATGAAACTTAAGTTAGTTTAGAGATACCTGATATCAAAAATCAATTCAAGGAAGGTTAGACAAGACTTCTGAACAGTAAATGGATGTATTAAGGAGTTAGGAAAGAGCAAACTTAAAACGCAAACGCCTACGTTAGTAACAGATATTAAACAGCTACTAATAGAATTGTATGTCTATAAATGGAAGTACGTAGCGTGAACCTAACACTAAAGGACTGAACAAGAGCAGGCAATTCAAGAAGGAACCTATGGGTGGGGTAAGGGCCTTTTCAATCTCCATGCAACACCCTGGTGGGACATTACATGAAAGAGATGTGTCTTCTGGAGGGAAGGAGTTGAATAAGAATAGAGCTGGGGATCCTTGGTACACCCTTAGTACTTCACAGGAGAAGACCAGTTTGTCAAGTTTTCTCCTTTTGTATATTCACACTTCACTCCTGGTGCTGCTTTTGGTGCTGCTTTCAGGCTACAGAAAATCTTGATCCTAATGCACAGAATTCACTGCCTTAAAGATGATACCGTAGACTTTGAAGGTTGTGCAGGTGGGAATAGGGAGCCAATGGAGCTTTCTGAAGGTGGGGAAGATTCACAGAAACTTCTCCAATCCCTAATCAGTCATGCCACAGGGGGACATAGCAGAGGAGATGTATGGATCCTGGAGAGCAGAGCTTTGACTCTGTCAATATGAGCTGACCAGGGCTTGTGTAGCAGCTCTGAAGTCTGATTCAGGAACAAAAGCCTAGACTCTGCAAAGCATCTAGAGTAGATTTCGGGTAGGTTCCATCTTTGCAGTGAGGGATGTGAAGCTAAGGCTGCATATGATCCATTGAGCATGACACGAACAGTGACCTCACGCGTGAATTGATTGAGATTAATTGCTTTGGGGCAACCTCACACTTGTCCTTGCTTGCTGTTGCTTGTGATGAGCACAAAGAGCATCTGACAGGGATTGAGCTTCTGATAAGTTTTTGATGTTCATGCGAAAGTGGGGCAGTCTTTCCGCCAGTCAATGTCAATTATAGATGAAAACTTATTTAAAGCTGAGTGCCAGTCGTCTATTGAATCTTAATGTCTTGTCTGCCAGGAGCACTAAAGATTATTCCAAGTGGAGACTGAAAATCACTGTAAACAGAATAGAGCCATAGGGAATGCAGCAAGTTATACAGATGTAGCCCGACAGAGAATTATTGGTATGTTCATAGTGTTTTGCCACAAAAGTATATTTGTGCTGGCTAGAGCTAACAACCAACACAACATAGTCTTTTGACTACTGTATTTACAGCAAAGAGAACCACCAGGTTTTACAGAATTATCCAAAGTTCAGTAGCAACATTTTCGGGTGTAGTCAAGAAGAGAGTTCCAAAGCTCAGCTGCAATGAGAGAAATTGTTTAGTTACAGAGAAATGTGCCAACTTCCAAGCCAAGTTAACTGATCGGAGGGCTCTCTTAGGAATATGCCAGATGAATGTTATAGAGTTGGCTGCTAGAAGGACTTGTGTGCACTGGCCCAGCTTGCATATTGCACTCCATTGCACACCAGCTGCAGTGAATGGACTTTAGAGTGATAGACATTTCATCATCTTGAAGTCTAGAACCAAACCCAACTTCACAATGTCAGTTTAGCACATTTGATCTGTAAGATGACCAGGGGTGTCCCCAAAGATATCACTAAAGAGATCAACAGAACCTTCATCCTGCATGAATCCAATTTAAGAAAATTTAATGACACTCACCAGCCTACTGTGGCCATACAATGGGATAGGAGCGCTAATTAGTCTATATTCCCAGCAGGCATTTCCTATGTGGACAGCCTAAACATTCGTTATCTATCATCTGTGTGCATATTAAAATTCACATGCAGTTTACCAAAGAGGACTTCTTATGATGGCATGTATGGATGTTGAAGTTTGTTTTTTTATGTCAGCAGTCTCCGGGAGATCAAAGAAGCATTTCTGAACGGTCTTTTTTGCTGCATCCAATTCTAGGTTGAAACCGTAGATGAAGATGTTTAGGTAGATGGTTGATGCTGATGTGAAGGCTTTTAATATCTTGAAATTAAAAGTGGGGTTGAGCTGTGTGATTTATGCATCAATGTGTGTTGATAAGAAAGTGGTAAAAGGTGTGCTCAGCGTGTATAATATGTTAGGTAATGAGTGTGGTGCTGATGGGGCTGTTTTGGTTTGAAAGGTGTACATTGTGTGAGTGATGGTGTTAGAAATGGGATTTTTGGTCTGCTACTGCATGTGCCAAAGTCGGGCAGAAACCACCACTCTAGTCAGGATAAGGGAGTTACACTCCTAAAATAACCCCTGCTCACCCCCTTGGTAGCTTGGCATGAGCAGTCAGGGTTATCTTAAAGGCAGTGTGCAAAGCATTTGCACATAATCAACAGTAATACAGTATAAGCACTACCAAAGGACATCACAACAGGTTAGAAAGATATCCAATATTTTTATATATTTAAGACAAGACCACAAACAATAAAAATCCACAATACAGTACTTAAAAATCTTCAATTATCAAAATATGCTTGAAAAATAGTTCCTTGATGTCGACAGCTCCGTCCGGGGCTATCACGGCGTCGTAAGCAAACAAATCCAAACAGTTCTGGCTGACGCGGCGTAGCGGGCCAGCTACGGTTTCAGAAAGACACGCAAACAGTACCTTTTAAAAATGCAGGGTTTTGGCGACCCCTTGTTGAGCTTCCGAAAGCAAGGCGCCCGCAGGCGTCGGTTTCAGAGGTCGGTGCAGTAGTCGTCGGGCCCTTGAAGTCACACGTGTTGCAGGTCAAACTACCCTCTGTTGAAGTCAGGAGCGCTGGCGTCGGCAGGAGTCAGGTGCTGAGGTGCCCTCAGGTTGCGGTGCAAGCAGCGGCTCAGTGGCGGCTTCAGATGGCGTTGTCTAGAGACCAGGGTCGCGGTGCGAGGTGAAGACGGTGCTCGTCACGGTGCTGGCAGGTCACGGTGCAAGCAGTGGCGTCGTCATGGCTGTATCGCTGTCGTTGGCTGACAAACTCGAGTCGATGGTGCCGGCATCGGTAAGTCAAGGCTATGGTGCAGGATGAGGGCGGTGCGACATGTAACTTTACGAGCGGTGCCCTCGAACCACGGTGCAAGCAGTGGCGTAGATTTCGGCATGAAGCAGCTTCATCAGGGATACCAAGGCGTCATTGTGAAGGAAGGCGGTGCGGAGTGCGGTGCACACAGGTCGCGGTGCGAGCAGCGGCTCGGTGGCGGCGTCAACAGGTGTCGTCGGGGAGACCAGAGTCGCGGTGCGGCGTTGCCTTCTGCGGTGCCTTCAGGACAGAGACTCAGCAGCGGCATAGTAGACAGCATCAGGTTGCTTTTTCCTCTTTTGCAGCAGAAAACACACAGTCCCCAGAGCTGAAGGCAGAAGAGCTTGAAGTCTTTGCTGTTCCTGAGACTTCTTGAACAGGGGGCCTGCTCTACCTCAAGACCTTGGAGAAACTCACAAAAGTAGATTGCAGAAAGTTCAGTCCAGTCCTTTCACTGCCCAAGACAGAAGCAGCACTGCAGGCCAACACGGCAAAGCACACAGCAAAGTGGTATTCCCTCCTCACAACTTCTCCAGCTCGTCTTCTTGGCAGTCTTTCTTGATCCAAATGAGTTCTAAAGTTCAGGGGTCTGGGCCTCAATATTTATATCCCAAAATCCTTTGATTTCTTGGGCAGAGAGTGTCTGTGCCCAGCTAGAACCAGTTTTGCCTTCTCTGGTGTGACTTCCTGGCAGGGGGTGGAGGTTGCATGGTCAGAGGCAGACCAGGCCCTTTGAGGTGCAAGAAAATCTCCTACCCCATCCCCAATTGCAGCCGAGGTCTATTCAGCCCTTTCCTGACCCACCTAGACTATCTGGAGCCACGCCTGCTCCCCAGCCATCTGTCATCCAAAACCCAGACAGGCAATCCACACTCCAGCAGAGGCACACAGGATGACTGAGCAAGAAAATACCTACTTTCTAAAAGTGATATTTTCAAACACAGAATGTAAAAATCACCTTCACGAAAAGATGCATCTTTAGATTCTGAGTTTAGGCATACTAAACTTTATTTTCTGACCTAATTACCTAGGCCAGTTATGTTTATAAGATATTATAAACAAACCCCCCATTCTGTCCTATGGGGAACAGGTAGACTTGCAATGGCGAAAAAACAAAATTGGCCGTAATTGACCATCAGGAAATTCCACACACACCAGGTCATGTCCTACCTTTCACATACAATGCACACGGCCCACAGGGGTACCATTGGCCTACCTTAGGGGTGGTTGACATGTAAGAAAAGGGAAGGTGAGGGACTGGCAAGAGGAGGCATTGGCCAAGTCGACATGGCAGTTACAAACTGCGAGCAGACTCCACAATTGCGGGTCTGAGTTACCTTTTCAGGGCTACTCACGTGGGTGGACAATCAGTGCTGCAGGCCCACTAGTAGCATTTGATTCACAGGCCCTGGCACACTCAGTGCACTTTACTAAGGACTAACAAGTAAATCAAATATCCAGTCATGGAAACACCATTCCATAACAATTTACCACAGGAGCACTTGCACTGTACCACTGATCAGCAGTGAGAAAATATGCGCAGACACACTACACCAGCAAAAACAGAGTCGAAACCAGGAGGTCATAAAGCAAAAACTCAGGGAAAACAGGCCAAAAGATGCCTAGTCTAACAGATGGTGATGTATGAGGGGGACACAAAATGGTGGGAAAGGTGGGTGTCAAGGACTAGATGCAGTGAAGATCTCTTTAGCTTATTGCCTGATTGCCAAAGGAAAGGTTGAATCCCCCCAGTAGCCATGATGCCACCCTATACAGTACAATAAACGTGAAATTGTAAAGTGTCTCCTTGGATTTATAGGCGGCCTTTGACACCATATCCCATATGATCCTCATTCATCATTTAACCAAGAGTGGTGTTGAAGGGCCTGTGCTTGCCTACATTGCAAACTTTCTTTCAAATAGGCACCAAGGTGTCAGAGTCTTTACCTCCCCCTTTGTCTCGGATTTAGTCCTCCTTGACTGTGGGATACCACAGGGGTCATCTTTGAGCTCCATGTTCTTTAACATCCATAGTTCCCCGCTGGCAGACCTGATTTACAACTATGGCTTTGAAGTGCTGTCTTACGCCAATGACACACAATTGATTGTCCTACTGGAAAACAACAACCTTTACAGCCAAGAAAGGTTTAGGGAATGTCTAGCTTCTGTTGCCATCTGGATAAACAAAAATCACACAAAAATAAATTCCGACAAGACAGAAGTGTTGATTTTAAGAAATAGTCCCAATAAAAAACCCTCATTAACGTGTTGTTTTTGTGGTTGTCTCTGAGCGGTATATTTTCGTTCTCCGCTTCTTACACACGTTTTTGCAAAATCATGGGGTTTAGTGGTTTTGCAACCTCCACCAGGAGGTAATACCCTTTGCTATAACAGTAGTGACCAGAAATGGTGCTCGTGAAATGGTGAAGTGAATTTTAAAAGTCTCTCGGTTCCGGATATGACTTTTTATTCGTTCCGGGGTCTTTTGAGACAGTAAAACTATTGGAGGTGATTGAGGAGCTTGTTATGGCTCTATCACGCAATGATTGTGAAAAAGGTCGACATGTTTCAGCCCTCATTCGCCAGCAGGTCGGGTGGGCTTTCTTCAGGAGTTTCTGGGACTGCAGTGGCAGAGTCAGCACAAGACGAGTGACGAGGTGGCCGAAGGCCCCCGCTGACCCACACAGATTCCGATGAGGTCAAAGTAGACCAAAATAAAGGTACCAATAAAGGACCTTGTCAGAACTTTAATGAATGACGTTCTGAAATGAGATACACCGAGTAATTCTTAGGAGTATCCTTCACCTTTTCACCTCACCCTGGTCCTGAAGAAAGCCCACCCGACCTGCTGGCGAATGAGGGCTGAAACATGTCGACCTTTTTCACAATCATTGCGTGATAGAGCCATAACAAGCTCCTCAATCACCTCCAATAGTTTTACTGTCTCAAAAGACCCCAGAACGAATAAAAAGTCATATCCGGAACCGAGAGACTTTTAAAATTCACTTCACCATTTCACGAGCACCATTTCTGGTCACTACTGTTATAGCAAAGGGTATTACCTCCTGGTGGAGGTTGCAAAACCACTAAACCCCATGATTTTGCAAAAACGTGTGTAAGAAGCGGAGAACGAAAATATACCGCTCAGAGACAACCACAAAAACAACACGTTAATGAGGGTTTTTTATTGGGACTAGTACCGAGACCGCATACCCAATGTTATGCAGGACAAGTGATCCTCCAATGCAGGACAAGTGATCCTTCCACTTTTGATTAGTTGATATTTATACAAGGGAATTGAACGGATCACAAATTCCTTCCTCCCTCACTATTGATCGAGGATTTTAAGAAATAACCAAGCCTGGAACAACCAATGGTAGCCACCAAAACACAGCTCTTCACCTTTGCCAGTTGAAGTGGTTAGAAATGTGGGTGTAAAATTTGACACCCAACTTTCCTTCAAACATCAGATTCCTGCATTCACCTCTACTTTATTGAAACTTCCAAAATGTTTTAAGACATTTTCAGTTTTCTACATATCTCTGCAAAAGAACAGTCATCCACGTCCTTATTAATTCCATATTGGATTACTCTAACTCGTTGTATCTTCCTGATAAACTCATCAATAAACTTGTGCTGGTTCAAAACGCTGCTGCAAGTCTAATATTCAATCTTCCTAGGCATTGTCCAATATCTTCCAAACTAAAGGATCTGCATTGGTTTACTATTGCCAGTGATCAATTTTAAAACCTTGATGCACATTCACAGAGCCGTACATCTTTCGGGCTTCCACAGCTTTCAGGATCTGTTGATGGTTTATGTTCCTTCCAGACACCTGAGGTCTGCCAACTCTTTCTATATTCTTCCTCTTAAATTCCGCCGGGCGAGGAGAGGAGGTAGCTCCATAGCAGTTCTGGGAGCTAAATAATCTGCCTCTAACATCTTCGAACAACATCGGGTTGTTCTCAATCCCTGAAAGACCTAAAAAGATGTTTTTTAAACAGATTTATCCTTGAACATCTCTTTTTGTGCTCTATTTCTAGATTCGCCTCTATTCTTCTCCATATGTGTTTTGGGCTTCCTCTTGTCAAAAAGCATTAGAGCCCAGAAGCTCTATTTCAGTAATAGTTGCTCTCTACAAATCACACTTACATTACATTACCCAAAAGGATCCCAGTTAGAAGGAAAAGCCACAAAGGCAGAATAAACCTCCTTGCCAATATTGATAATTCTTGATTTGAGTTGGTAATTGATTTAGAAGTTTAAAAAGCAAGGCACGAAAACCATCCTGCAATCAGAGTTGAGAAACAGCTCAGTATATTGCTCCTCCAGAAAAAACAGAATCACAAAAGAAACGTGTTGCAGACAAATCAATCTAAACCTCAGGGGCAAGACTATACTGAGTTTACGACAAAAATGACAAAAAAACTGTAGAATAAATATGCTGCAAAGCATCTTTCTATAGGCCAAACCTCTTATATGTGGTCTAGGCAAGAAATTTTATTGCAGGAAATAGGGCTCATATCATATTGGATTGGGAACGTCAAGCAGAAAACACTGGAGATGCAACCATCTTGGAGAGGCATAGATATAAGGCTAGTCATATCTCCTCTTCCAGGAGAATAGTGGGGCATATTACCAAGGGCCATTATCACCGCTTTAGCTGGACTTTTTACCGCTACAGCGGCGATAATTTGATCGCCCTATTACCAAGCTGTTGCTAACTCCAGTTAGCGACAGCTAGTAGGAGATAGCGATCATCTTGGGGCCCGATTTGCATGTCAACGATAATTATCGCTAATGACATGCAAAGTGGGCCTGCCAAGATGTTAGCGACTGGAAACAGTCGCTAATATCGCTATCTCCTATTACCAACAATGGCTTAGTTTTGGAAATATTTGCGCTAAGCGCGAATATCTCCAAAAGCTAACGCCTGCCCTGACCAGTTCTTAGCCATGTTATCCAATGAGAGGTGGATAACATGGCTAAGAGCATTGTCATGGTAATGCCTGAATATCGCTGTATTGACAGCGATATTCACGCATTTCGCCCGTTTTTTATCGCTTCTGAGATAAACCTTGATAATAGCAAGGTATCTCAGCGATAAAAACAGGTGAAGGGCGGCGATAGGAATATTCCCGCTAAGCCAAAATAGCGATAATTATCGCTAGTTGTGGGTAATATGCTCCAGTGATTCTTGAAATGGCAGAGGAAGGAGGATGAACCCCATGTTTGATATCACTAGTACCTTTGCACTCTGCCAGCCGCCTCCTTCACTAATTGCTCTGCAATGCCCGATAAATACCCTGTCCAGCGACCAGAGAGACTCTGATACCAACAAAGCAAAGCAAGTGGAAAAGTCCCACTACACGCTGGATGCTAGAAGCAAAGATGTGCTGTCTTCTCTTTGCCTGACACAGGACCAGTAGAACACACTGTCGCCGAGAGTCCTGTTCTGAGATGTAACAGTGAAATGCACATTGTTCTATTTTTTGACTTGATATTAATAGCACAAGCAGTTGGCACGTATGGGCTTGTAGTGCTCAATCTTGTCTGTTGTTGAAGACAGTAAAACACAGTTGCTCCTTGGGGCAAATTCTCTCATCACTGTACAAACGATAGTTGGGCAAACACTATTTCTCTAAGACATCCTTGTCAACACCTTAGCAGAACTGAGATGAAGGCTATTCACTCTCATGAGCTGTTCTGAGTCTAAGCCAAAACATAGAACTCTTTAGCAAGCATGGTACGCCATCTATGTAGGCAAGTTCCTGTTATGGCCAGCTGGCCATTTGCAACATGCCTGTCTCCCCTCTACACTTTTCTTACTTTCACCGTAAGGTCCAACCAAGGCTGCATCTTGTGCCCTGGGCAGCATCAGTGAAAGTCTGTCTTTGTTTTAAGACATAGAAACGTTATTATTGCAATTGCATTTATATAAAGTTTACCGCCCCTGACGAGGTGTCAAAGCACTTTTCGACGAGTAGCCCGCTACTCCGGAACCCAAAAAGGATTAGTAGTGAATTCGTATAGGGAAATGGAATTAATTTGTGTGGTGGACATGTGGGTCTGTTAGTTGGATTGAAATGGATAGTGGAGGGATAGAAGAGGGAAGGGGTAGGAAAAGGCTTGAGATGAGTAAAGGAGAGATTGAAGGAGAGTCTCTAGAAGTGGATAAGGAAGAAAAACGAGGTATCGGGTCTAGGAGGGACACATGAGGGTAGGGTTTTTTTAAATGCTTGTTTGGGAGATCTGAAAAGTAAAAAGAGGTTTGAGGTGATGCAAGGAGGGATAGAGGAGGGAAGAGTTTAGAAAGGGTTATTTGGGAATTATAGTAGTAGAATGAGGTTTGGGATACGTGAGAAAGTGGAGGTAGAGAATATTGGGGCTACATATATCCAAAAAACTATTTTGGATTCCTTAAATAGCAAATTTTAGGTAGTCGCTATTTAAGAAATGCAAAATGGTATGTAAAAAAATTGTGATTAACTAATAGCGATTGCTAAAGATTTGCATTCGCAATTAGGTAATCTCTATTAGGTAATACTACTCTATTAGTTCCTACGGGCCTAAAGGTCCATAGGTGCGAATGGGTTTTCATTCCCTAATTTGCAATTACCTAATTGGTAATTGTAAATTAGGTAATGCAATACCAAGGGTGCCCAGGGGCCTAAGGCCCTCCTGAAGCACCCCCGCCCCAAAATGTGCACTTATAAAGCGCAAACATGTGCCCAAGGGGCATGTGTGCGCCACATGGCACTTTGAAAAAAACACTTTTCAAAATGTGCACATGATTACCATCGACTTGGGAGTGAATGGTAATAGCATTTCCTAAATGCACAGTTTGCATTTAGAAAATGCTTGGTACATGTGCTAAGGGAATCATTTCCCTATTTGTAGTCGCAATTTTAGATAATCACAATTTTTGCAATCACTGTAAATTGCTACTACAAAGCCTTTCATACATCTTGTAAGGCTATTTTGCATTCTCAAACATGCGAAATTACCGATTTGGGCCGTTTGCAAATGGAAAGTTATTTGATACATGGGCCCCATATTGAGAGAGATATAGGGTGAAAAATCATATGCTTCTATGGAGTTCACTTGCGCTTAACTTTCTATTTTTCACGGAAATATGTTAATCTCAGACTTATTCCAGCAAGTTGTAGTGTGATAGAGTGGTTGTACTATTGGTTATTAAAGCAAATATACCCCAGTAGAATTGCCTGTCATCTTCCAGAATCCAAACTGTCAACTATTGTGTTGGGTAGGAAGTCTTGCCTTCCTTCTTGGTTGGTAAAATATTTTTTCTACCCTGTGCGACACATCATTGAAGCTGATTAACAGCTCTTGAATAAATGAATGAATAAATGAATTGAATTTTATTTTTGCATAATTACTTACAATCTTTGCAAAATTGCAGTACATTATCCAGAATTACAGTAAAATACGTATCTCATGACATTGTAAAACATTTATCTAAACGTGTATAAAAATGTAGGACTGTCATTTGGTCAGTAATACCTAGGCTGTCCTGTTTTCAGTTTCTATTTTTGGTAAATTCTGGTGAGGTTTTTTCAGTGTTTTCAATATTTTAAAAAACAGTTATTATCAGTGGTTACACATTTTCACGCCACTAAAAACAACAGAAAAAGTGTTTTTCCGGTGTTTATGGAACGTTTTGCTTTTATCATTTCTTGCTTTCTGCACTGAAAGAACATGGTATATAGACAGTGTACGTACAGTGTATATGAGGCCAAAAGAGATTTTTGCAAATTAATCTTATTGTAGTACACCATACAATACTTCTTCAGTGAGTCTTTGATCATGTGCGCTCGCACTTTCCTTCCCATGTAAACTTTTGTGGAAAGGCCCTCTCAGCATTGATAGCCCCTTGGGCTGAGAACCGTCAGCTAAGGGACACAGTTGGGATGACTCTTTCTTTGATGCCACATAAAGCGCAAAATGATAAATATTTGCGTTTTAGTTCCTGGGCATAGGAAAACAGTGCACCAGAATGGACTAAAAAGTCAATAGCATCCCTCATTAACTCTGAAGATTGTCAAGATGCTTTCAGCATACCATCTAACAAGTGGCAAGGATCTCTTCACTTCAGCTCGGGTATCAATTTTGACAGGTCATCACACAAATTTGTTATATACGTAGCTGAATCACTGCAAATACAAACAATATCACTCCAATCTTTGTTGAACTTGGAAAGAACCTTTTTTGCAGAGCATAACAAGTGACACTGCGTTCCATGTTTTCCAAAAGTCTGGTGTCACGTTTTCACCACTATCCCAGATGCTTGGTGATATATATACTTGTCAGTATACCTTGCATTTAATGTTTAAAGCCTGAGGTGTTGGCAATTCACCTACTATCAATACTGACCCAATAGAAACTATGGTCTGATGTATTAAGGGTTTTTACCCATTCTCTGTGGGTAAATGTGATGACACATATTAGGAAAGATTTTTATGAAACTAGCCATTTTACCTATCAGTGAAAGAATCAAATGCAGCCAAAATATCAAATATGAGTTTGATATGTCCTGATTCTCTACAGTTTAAAAAATAATTAAACTAGACCTAAAACATGAAACTAAACCTTGCATCTTTAGACCAAAGGCCATAAAACTGAAAAAAGTAAAAGGAAGAAGAAACAATATTTTAGTGGCATCCCAAAAGAACAAAACTCAAGCAGAATAATATTAGCCAGACTTTCTTACTGCTAGCTTCTATAACAAAGTTACATCTTATTGACCCCTTCAGTAAGAACAAAATTACTCTTTCACTTTCTTTTTCCTTTCTTTGAATGGCATTTAGTTTGTGGTTGTGCAGGTGTTTTTTCAGTGTTTATATGTTTTCACCGGTGAGGGCTATTTTTCTTTCAGTGGGGTTTTATCAGTTATTATAGGTTTAAACCTAAAACCCCACAGCCTAGTAATACCAGACCATATCTAAAATGTGACCTTATTCTTAAATTCATTGTTTTTCAAATTAAATATTAGCAAAGGTCCTTATTCCCAGGGTTTTCATGGAAAGTTAATTCTTAGTTTATTGTGGGGCTTATAGGTGCCGGCAATTCTTTACTGGGAGGGGCTATTCGCCATACTGCTCCTTCTGTTACTTCCGGGGGCTCAACAGTCGTCACCACATGTTTTTCCTCTGTGTTATTTTCGATTAGGACCCTTCGTGTCATGTTCATATATTTGCCAAGTTTGGCTAGGTAGGAAGACTCTATACTTGATTGAAGCAATGCCACTGCATCGGTGCATCTTCTGGTCCCATGTCATAGGAACATTGGTTTTAACAGAATACGTCGATGCTGTAGTAATGCAGGACAGCAGCATAGTAGATGTGCCAATGATTCAACCCTATAATTACACAGCCTACAACTGACCATATTATAGACTCACGCGTACTGGTGGCAGAACTTTCACCGTTACGGCCGCCAAGCTTTGGAATAGCCTACCCATAGATCTTAGGTTCTCCGAATCTGAACAAGTCTTCCGTCGCAAATTGAAAACATGGCTGTTTTCTAAGCACTAGCCAGCAAATCCCTTGCAGACCTGCTCTTCTGACAGATAGTCATGTACTTGGCAACCCTCTCTGTGATAAACAAGTAGTCTTAGCGCCGGGACACCCCCGCTGGAGGTAGCCGTGCGCTCTATAAGCTTCTTAAATAAATAAATAAATAAATTGTTCAATGATTTCCAAGCCGGGTTCAGTTATTTTATTGGTAGGGGGACTAGGCACGTCCATTGAATTTCCTTCAACCACTTCCTTCCCAGAGGACTGTTCATGTATGGCTGGATTTTATGTGACTAGTATGCTTTAGTTGGGCCAGCCAGACCTCTGTTTACCTTCAATCTTGCTGTATCTTAGTTCCTTGATATCTGGTCGGTGTGGTTTTTTAGCACCCTCTTTATTGCAAGGTAGTTTGGTTTTTCTTGTGACCATGATGCTGTAGATAAGTCCAACTCTGCCACTGTCTTCAGACAGTATTTCTGCCATGGGTTCGACAACCCCTCAAATATTGTTCTCAGTGCCTCCTTAAGGGATCCTTACTGAGCTTTTGTCATCTTGAATCAAAATGTAACCAGGGTGCTCCTGCATTCATATTTTTATTGTACAAGGCCAAACTCAAGCCAAATCAAGACGTTTCTTGTGTACTTGGGGAGCCTAGAAAGCCTTTTATAACACTGGTACTGGACTTTTTCCATCAACTTTTCCATCATACCTGGGAAAGCCTGTGATTTTTTTTTTAACTCTTTTTATTATTTCAAAAAGAAAAACAAACAGACATGAGATAGCACCATCATCAGTACAAAGAGTCCGACATTCCATAATAGCGTAAACATTAACAGCGGTCCAGCAATCCAAGGAAGCAAGTATTAAAAGCACAGTTAAGGTCGCACTGCCCCTGGCCTGGGTCTGCCCAGCTGTGATAAGCGCTCTGGTTCTGTATTCTAGCACTTGGGAAAGTCTGGACTCTAGGTCATTATACGGCACCTCAGGCAGGTCTGCCCTCATTGTCTAACTACCCCTAATCCCCCGCCCCTGCTGCTGGCATATCTATCCTAAAAGAGTGAAATAAACATGTAGGTGGCCATTTACCGACAGGTAAATGGTCATTCCTGATGTAGGGGGCCTATTTTACCGATTCAGTAAATTTACCGAATCGGTAAATTTACCGAATCGGTATTTTTACCGATTTGGTAACTTCCATATGTAGGTGGGACTCTTCTGAGTCCCAAAGGCCAGTCAGATTCGGTATTTTACCACCCAATCCTATTGGGTGGTAAAATACCGAATTCAGGTGTGCATGCACACCTGTGCATGCACACCTGTGCAATGTGGACACACAGACATATCCTTAGGGCATGTCTGTGTGCCACATGGCACACAAGTCCGGAATTGGGGTGCTAGAGGGTGTCAAAGTGACACCCCCTGCACCCTTGCAAAATTCGGAATTTACCGAATCGGTAAATACCGATTCGGTATAGCACATTGATTCCTATGGGCATCGGTATGATTCGGGATTTTAGAAGTGGTAAATTAGAATTACCTACATTGGGCCCTGAGTGTTGATCAATGCCTATTCTAGTATTCGGGGTGTGTGTAGGCCATCGCATCAATGATATTCCTTACTATCGTGAGAGCCATGGATGTCGGGAGTCCTTTCCCTCGTCAGTCACCCCAAGGCCAATGGAAGTCATCTATTGATGTTCATCCTCCGTTGATGTGCCGGAGTCCGAGTCAGTTCCCAATTCTGAGGTCCGGAGCTCCGTCTCTAAAGCCTCCCACGCCCGCGTAGCCTCCAGCTCCCTATCGCTATGGGACCTATGAGCCTGTTGCAATCGTACTGAACTCTCGCTGCTTGCCCACATAAGCAGCGCTGCTTTCCATCTAGCGTAGCTGGGGCCAACCGCCGCCTTCCAACGAGATGTGATTTCCCTCTTAGCCAGAATGAATCCCAGGTCTACAAACTTGCTAGTTATCTTATTTTTGCTGGTGTGTGGAAACTCGTGTAGCAGGCAAACTCCCTTATCCATAGTGATCTGTCGTCCGGTTACTCTACAAAGTAAATCGGTTATCTCCTCCCAGTAGGTACCCAACTGCGGACAGACCCACAGCATATGGCTCAGGTCCGCGCCTTGTAGTTTGCATCTGGGGCATAGCGCGGTGTCCACACGGAAATACTGATTAATTTTAGCTGGTGTAAGGTATGCCCTATGTAATACGAAAAACTGAATAAGCTGAAACCTAGCGTTCCTGGTACTCTTCCACGCTCGTTTAAATATCTGCGACCAAGCCGCATCATGTATTGCCTTATCTAAATCCGTCGCCCATTGCTCCCGTAGCTTTTGTAACGGATTAAGCCCCTCTCCCAGCATACGTTTATATAGGCAAGTAACCGCCTTATAGGTGCCCGCTGCCATCAACACGTATTGACCGCTCCGCTTGTTGGTGGTTCGGAAAGGCCGGCTCCCCAATGCCTCTGTATGGCGGTGATCAGTGCCGCGTGCATCAGGTAATGGCCGCGCGGTAGACCAAAGGTCTCTTGCAACGTGCCATAGGGCAACAGCTCGTCATCCGAGTACAGGTCACTCACCATCTGCCATCTCAGCTCCTCCCAAACCGCAAGGGCGGACCAATCCCCGCCATGCGGTAACGCTGTACACATGCCTAATGGTATCTCGGGAGCGTATGGGCCCTTCACCCCAATTCTATTATGAAACCGTTTCCAACACTCCCCTAGGGTCCCCTCCACCATGGATAAATCGGTAGCTCGCAGATGTTGTTGCAGAACCACGAAGGACAAAACATGCAGCGGTATCTCCGGTGCAAACTCTCTTTCCGGCCCTCGAAATTCCAGCGCCACCGCCTGGGTAAGAAACTGGAATTGTGCAGCCAGGTAGTACAATTCAAAGTCCGGGACAGCAAGGCCCCCTTCAGCCCTCGGCCGCATCAATGTATCCAGCGCTACCCTGCGTCTTCCTGCACCGCAGATAAAGCTACCCACTGCGGAGCGGAGTTGTCGAAAGAGAGCAACCGGAATCCGTATCAGCAGTGTCCGAAAATAGTACAAGAGTCGAGGAAGTGCCATCATCTTAAGCACCGCCACGCGACCCGCCACAGACAGCGGAAGGGTCCTCCAGAACTGCATGCTACTCCAAATTCCCCTCAACGCTCTACCGATGTTACCTTCAAGAAGATCCTCCTGAACATGATACACGTGCGTTCCCAAATAAGGGAGACACCTAGGTTCCCACGCCAAATCAGGCGGTAGTGTGGGCGGGGAACATGTTCTGGAAACCGGGAACACGCAGGTCTTCGCCCAATTAACTCGTAATCCCAAGATATCCCCGAAACAATCGAGGAGGGTGCGCGCTCCGTCTAGGGCCTCCCCCGCATTTCCCAGGAACATTAAGATGTCATCCGCATAAAGCGAAATGTATTGTGCTTGGTTGCTAAGGCGCAAGCCGCAATACGCCCGTCCCGTTCTAGCACGCGTGCCGCCAATGGCTCTATTGCAAGAGCAAACAACAGCGGGGAGAGCGGGCAACCCTGTCTAGTGCCCCGCTCCACGGGGTACAAGGAGGAGACAACTTTTGGCCGCTAAAATGGGCGCTTGGCCGCAGAGCGCTTTATCAAGTTTCTTTTTCATTTCATTTCATTTCAACTCTACCAACTCGGACCCTAGCAGTTGCCGACGAATATAAGATTTTTGTCCAGCAAACGTAGTCGGCCCCAAGGCCAAAAGCTGGCATGACTGAGAACAGATATGGCCATTTCAGACTGTCAAACGCTTTAGCGATATCGACCGATAGGGCCATCGCTTGCCCTTCCGCCTCATGGCTTCCACCCAATAGTCCTATTAACCGATGTATGCTGCTGGCAGTATTTCTAGTCGGGATAAAGCCGGCTTGGTCGGAGTGCACCAACCTCGTCATAAAGGGGAGGAGTCTAGTGGCCAATACTCGGCTCAGTATTTTATAGTCGGTGGTGAGCATTGATAGGGGCCTGTACGCAGCTGGGTCAATCGGGGATTTCCCCGGCTTAAAGAGAGGGACAATAATAGCCTCTCTAGTGGAGGCCGGTAGTACCCCCACCCGACTGGCCTCCCTGTATATTGCCAACAGTCTGGGAGCCGAGAGATCGATATACATTAAATAGAACTGGATAGGCAAGCCATCACTACCCGGTGTTTTGTTGCGTGCCATTTGCTTAATGGCGCCACAAATT
This sequence comes from Lissotriton vulgaris, assembly GCF_964263255.1. Lineage (NCBI taxonomy): Eukaryota > Metazoa > Chordata > Amphibia > Caudata > Salamandridae > Lissotriton > Lissotriton vulgaris. The sequence continues at coordinate 279,731,898 of NC_141693.1, forward strand.
TCAGCCAACGTAATATCCTGACCCAGGGTCTTCGCTTCCTCCTCCTCAATTGTAGGCAGCTCCAGGCTCTCCAGAAATGCCTGAGTATCCACATCTCCAGTCTGTAACTATCTGGTGTAAAGGTTTGCATAGAACGATCGAAATTGGTCGTTAATGCGGTGCTGCGTATATTCCAAGCGTCCCGAGAGTGAAGTCAACGCCAAGATAGGCACACATCTAGGGGCAGGATCAACCAGCCACGCCAATAATGTGCCCATCTTATCCCGTTTCGCATGTGCACGGGCCAAGGAAGCTCTATGATCGAAACAGCGTAAGCGCTCCATAACCACTGCTACCGTTTCCTTTCGGAACTGAACCACGTCGCACGATCCAGAGCCATCAGAATGAGCTCTCTCTGCTTCTCGTAGAGCCAGTTCACCCGCCTCAACTTCCTGCAATAGCAGCTTCCTTACTCCCACCCACTCGGCAATGCAGATCCCTCGTACTACCACTTTGACGGCATTCCATTCCAAGGCCGTTGTCGTGGCGGAACCCGCGAATTCCGCAAAATAGTGCTCCACCCCATCACCCAACTCCGCGTGAAAAGCCTGATCCTCCAACATCTCTGGACACAATCTCCAGGTCGGGGTTATGATCCGAGATGGTGCGCGATAAATACTCGCTGTCAATCGCCTGTGAAACTAGGCCGGCGCTACACAAAATGGTGTCCAATCGCACGTGTAAATCGTGCAAGGCCGAAAAATACGACTAATAAGGGCTGACGATAAAGACTCTAGGCAGGGCGCCTGTTCTACATTAGGAGCATAGACGCTACAGAGGGTCACTTCCCGCCCATATAGGCGACCTCTAACCGCCACATAGCGGCCCGCAGGATCTACCACCTGATCAATCACCTGAAAGGGAACCCCCGCTCTAATTCAGATCAAGGCCCCCGCGCAAAGGCTGAGTAAGTAGTGTAATAAAGCTGACCTCGCCATCTATGCTGCAGCGCTAGCCCCTCTGTCTTGGTCAAATGAGTCTCCTGTAGGAAAGCAACCTGTACGCCCTACGCACCAAATAGGAGTGAACCTTGTACCTACGCTGCATGGAGTGCAACCCCCGAACATTCCAGGTCACACATTTCACATCAGTTAATGGACCCATAACATCGATGCAAAAACCGCACAAAACTGTCCTCCCCTGGTAGCCAGGTAGTGGTCCTATTATACAAATGTACAACACTCAATAACTCCACATTCTCGATTAATCGCGCCAGCAGATAGCATCCCCCAAACGAATTAGTCCCATCCCCAAACTTTCCAATCCCACCCATCACATCTCACTCCCCCCCAAGAACAGGCACCAACATAGTGAATCCCATCCAAACTAACCAACTATGTTCCTCGGCTTCGCTAAGGCAAACTAACTAGTACCATCCGGTGGGGGTAGGATAGAGCCTAGGGATTAATCTACGATAAGCTAGTCTCGCAATCATTGCCCGCCCAAGAATCCCCCTGAAATGTAATACCCCAGCAGAGCCCCCCGGAGCCCCCCACCAATATCAACAGTACCGCTGCCCCACCCTGATCAATCCCAGCTCAACCACTCAGTCTCACGCTCCTCCACTGTACCGTCAGAGTCCCCAACACAGACAATCATCACAATCTATTCAGCCATATCCAGCCTCCACCCCCAAATAATAGCACAGTGTCTACTCATCCAACAGTCAGTCCGCCGTTCTAGGTGTAACCAGCGGTAAATGTGCGTCGTCCGATGCAGAGGACTCTGCCTCTGAGTGAACCTTGTCGCTTCCTTGTTCCGAAGCCGTGGGCGTGGTCCTCAGCAGTTCCCCTAAGATTGCCGTTACTGCATCCAGTGCTCCCTTGCGTTCTATCGCCGTCTGCGAGGTTGATGCTTTCCGCAGCCCCCTCCGTCGGCGTCGCACCTGTTGCGATCTGTGAGGCTGCGAATCATCGGCAAACACCCGTGCCTCAACTTCCTGGCCATCTTTACCAGCCCTATAAGACTCCAGCCAATCCCATGCCTCCTCCGGCGTGTCATGAAAGTGGGTCGGTTCATCCAGCAGAAGAATAAAGAGTATTGAATCCCTTCCGCACGCAACTCTTTCTTAACAGCCCGGAAGGACATGCGGCGCTGCTGGGTGTCCAACGAATAATCCGGAAAGAGATTAACACTGCTGTTGTAGGGTATGTAACACTTACAACGCAACTTTTACGTCGTAATGCTGTTACAACGCAGGATCCATTACATCGGATGCCATTACAACGCATGGCATTACATAGCAGATGGTATTACAACGCATACCATTACATCGTAAGTATTGGTAAGTATATATATATTTTTTATTTTATTTAATATTATATAATTGATTTAATTATTATTAATTATAAATAAAAATATTTATTTATGTTTTTAAATATTATAAATTAAATATATTAATTTAAGTAATTTTGGGGTACATGGGTGTTTTTAGGTTTTAGGGCAGGGTTTGGGTTTTGGGGTACAGGGGTGTTTTTAGGTTTTAGGGCAGGGTTTGGGTTTTGGGGTTCAGGGGTGTTTTTAGGTTTTAGGGCAGGGTTTGGGTTTTGGGGTACATGGGTGTTTTTAGGTTTTAGGGCAGGGTTTGGGTTTTGGGGTACAGAGGTGTTTTTAGGTTTTAGGGCAGGGTTTGGGTTTTGGGGTACAGGGGTGTTTTTAGGTTTTAGGGCAGGGATTGGGTTTTGGGGTACAGGGGTGTTTTTAGGTTTTAGGGCAGGGTTTGGGTTTTGGGGTACAGGGGTGTTTTTAGGTTTTAGGGCAGGGTTTGGGTTTTGGGGAACAGGGGTGTTTTTAGGTTTTAGGGCAGGGTTTGGGTTTGGGGGTACAGGGGTGTTTTTAGGTTTTAGGGCAGGGTTTGGGTTTTGGGGTACAGGGGTGTTTTTAGGTTTTAGGGCAGGGTTTGGGTTTTGGGGTACAGGGGTGTTTTTAGGTTTTAGGGCAGGGTTTGGGTTTTGGGGTACAGGGGTGTTTTTAGGTTTTAGGGCAGGGTTTGGGGTTTGGGGTACAGGGGTGTTTTTAGGTTTTAGGGCAGGGTTTGGGTTTTGGGGTACAGGGGTGTTTTTAGGGTTTAGGGCCGGGTTTGGGTTTTGGGGTACAGGGGTATTTTTAGGTTTTAGGGCTGGGTTTGGGTTTTGGGGTACAGGGGTATTTTTAGGGTTTAGGGCTGGGTTTGGGTTTTGGGGTACAGGGGTATTTTTAGGGTTTATTTTTTTTAAAGTACGACTTTAATTAAATTAAATTAATTAAATTATTTTTAATTAATTAAATTTATTAAATCAAATTAATTACAATTTTAAGAATAATTCAATTATATTAATTAAATTAAATTAATTAAATTTAAATAATTACTATTATAAAATTTATTAAATCAAATTATTAAAATTATATTAAATTAATTAAATTACATTAATTCCTATTTTAAATTAAACTTATTTAAATAAATTATATTAATTACATTTTTTAAATTAATTTAATTATATTAGTAAAATAAAATTAATTATATTAACTTAATTACATTTTTTTTAAAAAGTTATACTTACCTATACTTACGATGTAATGGTATGCGTTGTAATAGCATCTGCTATGTAATATCCTGCGTTGTAATGGCATCCGATGTAATGGAAGCTGCGTTGTAAAAGTTGCGATGTTACAGCATGCGTTGTAAAACAACGCGTTGTAACATCATAGATCCCTGTTGTCAACCTGAAAGGGGCCATCGCTACGGGCCTTCCGAAGGAGCAAGTCACGGTCCCAAAAATGTAAGAGCCGCGCCACCACCGGCCGCGGGGGGCACCCCTGCTGCGGAGGTCTAGCAGGCACGGGATGAGCTCGCTCCAAGGTGTAGAAACTCAACAGCCCCTCAGGGGCCACCACCGTTTTAAGCCAAGTTTCCAGGTAGATCACCATGTCCGATCCTTTTTTCTGGCAGCCCCACCACACGAATGTTGTTCCATCGATTTCTACCTTCCACGTCCTCCGCCTGCCGTTCTAGTACCGTCAAACGATCCATGACACCCACCATTGTTGCAGATAGCGCAGTCTGAACAGGCTCAATCTCCTGAATCTTAGTTTCGGCTTGTTTCACTCGATCAGATAGTTTCGAGTGGTCAGCTCGCAACAAGCCCAGCCCTGGCGCCACTTGCGCAATGTCCTGCTGGAGGGCGACTCGAGTGTCTTTGATGGCTGCCAGAATTTTGTCCAGTTGGATTTGGAGCCCCGGTACTTTTGGCAGGTCCTGCTCATCCCTATTCCCTTGTGGCGGGGATTCGGCATCAGAGGGCTGCGGGTCTTCCTCCTTCTTTCCCCTGGGTTTCCCCATGGCTGCAATTGTTAGAGCACTCTGAAACCGTGTCAAGGAGCCCCTCAAAAAACCTCCAAGTTGTTCCTAGGGTCAGCACTCAGGCCCGGGATTCCGACGGATGTCCCCCGTCACTCTCCGTGGTTTTGGACAGCCCACCTCTTACCTCCCGGACCACGGGCTCGGTCGCTGCCCCGCAAGTACCATATCAGCGCCAAATGGGTGACAGTATTCAGGTTCCTTAGTTCGCGCTCCCCCTCAGCCCAGAGCCGCGCTCGGCCGTGGTTCGGAGCTCTTCCAAGAGAGGTCCCGTTTCCACTGTGTTGTTCAGGCAGGGCAACTCGTGGTCGCGCTGGCCCCCCCCACTCGGGGCCTCAGCTTCCGTAATCTGCTGCTGCCCTCACGGAACTCCTCCAGTGCTCCCCAGACAAGGGTGCTCCCGGTTCACCACAGCCCTGTATTAGGGAAAAAAAGCAGAGGTCCGCCGCCCTCCACCGGGCATCAACAACAAATCAAATATGTGGCCCCTCAAGTCCGTCTGTCCGCTCCCGCAATACCAGCAGCAGCAGCCACACCTTTACTGTTTCACCCCAGAATGCAAGGTGCCCAGCAGTGCGCCACCCGGTCGTCGTCCGCAACTCCGCTCAGCAGTTCTTTGGGGAGAGCGGGGGGGGGGGGTCCGCCATTTTGCTATGCAGTCCGTGCGATCTCGGGCCCACTCTAAAGTTGTCATGGGCTCCTATGCTGCCCCCCAAGATCCCACAGCCGGCACAGGCGTGCAAAGGAATTGGTGGGATCAAATTTCAGCAGCCTTTGAACTCCTCCCCCCAGCAAGGTCTTCCCCGGCAGCCCCATCGGCAGTATCACGCACCTACGTCTCTGCCCCCACTCAGTCCGGGGTCAGCGTCGCTCGCTCCCGTAGGAGCTGGAGCTCCTCTGCGCCCTCCACAGCCCCGGGGGATCGAGCCTCCGGTGTCGGTCCTCCAGCACCCGCAGTGCCCATGCCACCGGCACACCGCAGGCTAAGTTGTTTCTCCCTTTAGCAGCACCTACTCAGTATTGTTCGTCGCCTTCAGGGCTCCACACTCCGATCACCGGCACCTCCAAAGCAGCGGCACCCCGCCTCCGATCGCGGCACCGAGCATCGGAGGTATCGACTTCAGAGCCCGGGTCAGAAGAGTTGGCCCAGCGCCATCTTGATTTGGCCTGCGGCCGACTCCGCAGCACCTTCAAACAGCCGCAGCGCTCGTGTTAGCCCAGCCGCTGCAACCTCCACTGCTAGATCTACAACAGCGCCAACACACTGGCCCCCTCAAGAAACCCTCAGGCAAACAGCCCTCCAAGAAGGCCAACTGGTTCTCCTCCACCCTCCAAGAGTCCAGGCGTACCTGCAGACGTCTTAAGAAAAGATGGAGAAGCAGCAAGATCTCGGCAGACCATGCAGCCTTCAAATTCACCATGACCGCCGCACACCACCGGCTCATCAAAACAACAAAGAAGGCAGCCATTGAGGAACGCAACAACAGCAACACACACAACAGCAAAGAACTCTTCGACATAGTCAAAGAATTTGCCAAATCCAGCACAGAGAAAGCAGACATCCCCCTGTCACAAGACCTCTGTGACAACCATGTCACCCTCTTCCAACGCAAGAACAAGGAGATCTACGACAACCCAAGAACAACCACCTCATCCAATGGATCCAGCCCCCAGCAGACCTTGACCAACTGGACTACCCTCACCTCTTATGACACCTTCAGGATGATGAAGAGCATCCATTCCGGAGGTCCCTCAGATCCTTGCCCTTACCACATCTTCAACAGAGCTGGCACCTCCATTGCTCCCGAACTCTGCTGCACCATCAACTGCTCCATTGAGTCTGCAACTTTCCCACAAAACTGGAAGCATGCAGAGATCAACCTCCTGCTGAAGAAACCTTCTGCCGATCTGACTAACCCCAAGACCAACATGGTCCATCTCTCTGCTCTCCTTCCCAGCTAAAGTTATTGAGAAAGCCATCAACACCCAAACTCTCTGATTTCGCCGAAATGAACAACATTCTGGACCTCTTCCAATCGGGCCTCAGAAGCAACCACAGCACTGAGACCACTCTCCTCGCCGCTACAAATGATGTCCGCACCCTCCTCGACCGAGGCAAGACTACAGCCCTCATCCTCCTGGGACTTCTCAGCTGCCTTTGACACCATCTACTACCACACCCTCTGCGCAAGACCCAACGACGCCAGCATCTGCGTCAAAGCCCTCGAATGGATTCGCTCTTTCCTCACCAGTCAGACTTCTAACGTTCAAATCAGAACCCACAGAGATCAGCTGCAGATCGCCTCAGGGATCCTCCCTGAGCCCCACCCTCTTCAATATCTACATGGTCCCCCTTGCAGCAATAATCAGAAGTCACAGACTCACCATCATCTCCTACACAGATGACACCCAGCTGATTCTCTCCCTCACAGATGAACCCACAGCCACCAAGAGCAACTTTCACAACTGGATGAAGGTAGTCGCCACCTGGATGAAAGACAGCTGCCTCAAGCTTAACTCAGATAAGACCGAAGTCCTCATCCTGGGCTCCTCCCCCTCCACCTGGGACAACTCTTGGTGGCCCACAGCGCTTGGAATCCCCCCCCCACACCCATGGACAACCTCATCTCATCCTGAACTCCTCCCTCTCAATGAACTGCCAAATCAACATCGTCACGTCCGTCTGCTTCCACACGCTCCAGCTCTTTAGTAAGATCTCCAAGTGGATCAATCCCCACTGAGGCCAGAAAAACAGTCACCCATGCGCTCGTCAGCAGCGGACTCGACTTCAGCAACACGCCCTATGCCGGTACCACCCAGAAACTCCAAAAGAAATTGCAGACCATCCAGAATGCCTCTGCCAGACTCAACATGAACATTGCATGCCGCAACCACAACACCGGCCACCTGAGAGACCTTCACTGGTTACCTATCAACAAGAGAATCACCTTCAAGCTTCTCAAGCATGCGTACAAAGCCCCAAAGTTTTTATTTAGAATGTCAGGAGGGACAGGATATATGTTGGCATAGGAGGATGCCAGGCTTCAATATGAGGTTACATCAGAGAAGGAATGAATTAGGGACTATTGAAGGTATTTTGGGGAGAAGTGGATGGTGCGCAGGATGCAAAATCATGGGATTTCAGATCTGCAATGTTTAAATTAATGTATTTGCTTGAAATCTAATGATTGATATTTTTTCCATAGGTATATCTTTCCGAAAAGCACAGTATGTTAAATAGGCAGGATTTATTGAGCTATTGTCAGAATTATCAATATTGCTCTCCTTGTATTTGGTTTTGTCACATGAATTTATTATGATATTTATTTATTGGATTTTGATATTATGTTTTTACTTTACAGCCCTGATGATGTCCCTGGGTGGGACGAAACGCGTTGGCTGTGTAAGCCAATAATTATAATTTTTTTGACATAGGATCATGAAATACTCCAATACACTTGGGGAAAAATAACTTGTGCAAATAAAGAACTGAACACAAATGATTGATTCATTCATTTATTCATGTTTGGTGTTGATCAGTGAGTACCAGGCACCTGTGTTGGCCCCAAGATGAAATTGTTTGCCTTTATACTAGAGGGTGGACTGATGTTAGATAGTCGCATAAAGAATCCAGGAAAGTCAGCTATTGTTCAGCTGTTCTGTTTAGGTCTGCCACTTTCTTCTGGCTGTGGACCATTCTCAAACCCATTCGGTCGGGAAGCTTTCCAAACCACATCAGAATCGGGCCCTTATTATTTGGAAACGAAAGTATGCCCCTGTGATGGTGTGTCCACTCAATGTATGCTTCATTTTATGTGTTTTTGAACGTTTTATGCTGTGTATACCGGTCAGAATTTAAATTCTGTTTTAAAGAAGCACCATTGCAGAATTTATCAATGTAGACCTGCTTTTAGATTCTAGCTTTTATTATCCAATAAAGATGCAGTTTTGTATATCAGGGCCTTTATATAATCAGCTGTTCGTGCACAAAGGTCTATTTTGTTTTAATGGGTATTTTGTTGCTATTTTATTTTACTGTATTATGGAAATCAATTATTTCAAAATGTTCATGTAATACTGTTTTATTTTCTACATGTTGTGATGCTTTCATGGATGTCTTGTGCTTCCGAAATAAAGTTAAATTGAATTGGATTTAATTGAATTGAAAATTAATTTATTGTGTTTTTCAGTAGTGTGAAAATATTTGTTTTTATTTTGGTAAAAAATACGTTGTCATTTTTTTAATGGTTAGAGGGGCATTTTGAGGAAATGTTTTTTTTCAAATACTCATTCATATTCCTTTCAGAATATAAATTTGAAAAAACTCAAAAATATTGGTATTCGGTATGGAAAGATATTCTCCAGTATTACAGCATGTTGTTTTTAGGGTTGCTCATTTTATATTAGTTTGAGGGGTGCTGCTTATCTTTAAAATGTTTGGTTTGATCATTTTCAGCAATTCTGTTTCATTTTTATTTTGTTTTACTTTTTCAGTTTTATGATATTCTATTGATAGTTTTTTATGTAATTTAATCTAGTTAACAATTTTTAATCCGTAATTACATTATTTGGGTGTAATTAATTTGATCTATCAAATATATGCTGTTTACAAATGTGAAACTAAAGATCTGATACTATATCTGACCTCTGCCTCCATGTATGCACTTTTCCCAATGGTTGAAAGACTGCAGTTTAAATAGTAAATCTGCCATCCCATGTATGCACTTCTCCCAGTGTTTGTAAACTGAAGCGATAATGGTCAATCACCCTCCTCCCAAAATGTATGCACTTTCCCCAATTTTTCTTAGAATGAATTTAGAATAGCAAATCATACCCACCAACCCACTGTATGCACATTCCGAAATGTTTGTTAGAAATGACTTAGAATAGTAAATTTGACCCTATCTACTGTAAACTCTTTCATTAAAGTCTGTTGTTAGTATAAGATATCTGACACCCATTCCCAATATATGCATTTTGCCCAACGTTTGTCAGATTGAAGTTTGCATATTAATTATGCCCCCCACCCATAATGTATGTATTTTTCCAAATGTCTCTAGGATTATAGTTAGTTTAGTGCATTTCAATTGTTTTTATTTATTTTTTTAAATGGTATTGAATTACTTAATCACTATTTTTCACTTCAGTCTGTAAGATATTTTGAGGGTATTTAATTTAAAATGACACGTTTAAATTATGTTTTTATCGTTTATTGGGTTTTGTTTAGTAAATCATTTCCTTTATTTTATTATGTGTTTTAGTATACCAAATAAAAAATTTTTTTTTAAACATATTACTTATTTTATATGTTTATATTGTGTTTTATCAGTTAACATGAATTAATTTTATATTTTTTAATTATTTTAAATGTATATATTTTAAGATGTATTACATTTTTAGACATTATTTTTCTTTTAATACAATAAAGTTACTGACATTTAAATACATGAACTTACCAATGTAGTGTTGATATTTTGGTCCACAATATTTTTGTAGTTGAAATTCTCGAACATTCCATTATATAAATGTAAAGTCAATATTTTGGTTATTCATTATTTGACAACAATATTTTTGTGGGCGATATTCTGTCTTCCAGTGCCCTCAGCCGGCTACGAGAGGGTAAGGGCACCTTCTCTGGACCATTGCCCCATTTTTGACAGACTCATTGAATTTAATGTATTTGTCGGTGGGTGTAATGGGACCCTGTGCTTTCCTGAGAACAGATAAATTGTCTCACTAACTGAGATCTGATCAAAAACCTCTTTCATCCATTTACTTCATCTATATTGTGTTCTCTCACCTCCTCCTAAACCTGTTCGCCCATCATCTTCTTAACCATGGTTCTCTTCTGACCTCCAACAACTATCTTCCTCTACCCTTCAGCCATACCTCTGTCCTTTTCTTACTTCCATCTTTGCCCAGTCTTCTTCTCAGCTCCATCTACGAATGTATTCTCCTCTTATCTCCTTCTATACCACTTTTCTCCTCTCACCTTCCTCCAATACCTCTGACTTCTATCCATTACGCTTTCCTTTTTTGCCTTTACCTATATCTCTTTACTACTCTCAGCTCCACCATACCACCATCCTCCCTATCTACCATCCCCTCATCACAATCCATAATCTGATCTCCAGTTCTCAATTTTATGTGTACCTGTCCTCCTTTCACATGTATCTCTCATTTACTATGCACTCCACCATTTTGTCATGGGTCGCTCTTATCTCCAACTCAACCCTTCTTTCTTCTCCCTGGGATTCCCTTTAATTTCCATCTCTGGCTCCCAAGTTCTCACTTTTGTCCCCCCGTTTCCTCTAAAGCTGACCATTATTTCATTTTTATCCTTTCATCTTCCTCAAGTTTTTGTCTATTTTCCACTAGGTTATTTTTCTCTTTTAATTCATATCTCTTTCCCTCTCACCAACATGCTCTTGTTGTTTTATCTATTGCCTCAGTATTCTAGCCTCCCCTTCTCATCTCAGCTTCCCTTCAGTTTCTGTCCCTTGGGAGGGAGGGGGGCAAGCCACACCAAGTCAATTTTGTGTGTGTAAAAGGCCGCTTTATTGAAACAGGTGCATATCACAATTTATTAACACTGGCACTTGCCTTACAAAACTAAAACCTCTCTATACATAAAATGCCTGACCCCTTGTTCCCCCACCCCTATGATCCCCACATGAGAACCCCCACACTGCAAAATACAATAAATAACATTACAGAACAATAATATTACACAATCTCACACAATATAGCATTTACAAATCCTAACCTCTCATGACCCAAACCCCTACCTGCCTTAATGCAACTGTAACTAACGAACCTCTAATCTAAACTTAGCCTACCTGGTTACCCTGTCCCTGTTCCTGTTCACAAACTCCCCACACTTAACAAGAAACTACAAAAACTCCAGCCAAACTTGGCCAACTTTCAAACAACCCCGCCACCCAGGAAAAGGCGAACGAGACAAAGCATTGGCTATGTCATTGTCTACACCAGGCACATGCACTGCGCGAAAGGCAATATCATGCCATAAGCAGCCCAACACAAACACTCTCCGCAACTTCAAGCCTTGTTCGTCCCTAGCCGACTGGCGGTTCACAATTTCCACTACCGCCATGTTGTCTATTCTGAACGTTACCTTTCGTGTGCCAGCTTTTTCCCCCATAGCGTGACCGCTACCACCCGAGGGAAGAACTCCAAAAAGGCTATGCTCCGTCCCCCTCCCGCTCACTCAGGAGGCCACCGCTCCGCACACCATTTACCTTGCCAGTACAGTCCAAAACCTTCGCTCCCTGCCGCATCAGAAAAGATTTGTACATCCCAAACCATGTCACCCTCCCGCATCAGGGGGATGCCATTGAAGTTCTGCAAGAAAAACTGCCACATTTTAAGGTCTTCCCTCACCCCGGCTGACAGTCGCACATGATGAAGCGGTGGTCTCCATCCTGCTAGTGCCCTGCCCAGTCGCCTACAAAAAGTCCTCCCTACTCTCACCACTCTACAAGCAAAGATAAGGTGGCCCAATAGCACTTGAATCTCCGTCACCGTGACCTTATGTCTTGATAACATAGTCGCCAGCAGCCCCAACATTTGCTGCTTTTTGTCCTCTGGAAGGCGTGTCTCCATCACATTAGAGTCCAACTCAATGCCCAAAAAGGACAGAGCCGTACAGGGCCCGAGTTTTTTCCGGTGCCAGCGGCACGCCCAGCTCCCCATGATCTCATTGAACCTGTCCAGCGCCTTCTGGCAGTCCGTGGATCCTGGGGTGCCCACAAAGAAAAAGTCATCCAGGTAGTGTGTTACTCCTTGGTGTCCTGTCCGTTCCGAAAACAACCATTGCAGGAACGTGCTGAAGCATTTAAAAAGTGAGCAAAATATAGAACAGCCCATCGGTAATGCCTTGTCCACGTACCAATGACCGTTAAATTGGATACCCAAAAGGTCCCAATCCTCTGGATGGACTGGAAGCAGCCGGAAAGCTGACTTTATGTCGCACTTTGCCATCATCGCAGTTGCGCCCGCGGTCCCTACCAGTGACATGGCTACGTGAACTGATGAAAATGACACCGTGGCCTCCCGCTCATCAATGAAATCATTCACCGAGCCACCTTCGGGCCACGACAAATGCTGTATGAGGCGAAACTGCCCTTTCTCTTTCTTTGGCACCACTCCAATCAGTGACACAATCACATTTTTTAGAGGCCAATCCACAAAGGGTCCCGCCATGCGGCCCTCAAGCACTTCCTCGTCCAGTTGGTCCTGTACTATTTCTGGGTGCTGCTTTGCTGACCTCAAATTGTCCACCCACTGTCTTGTCCTAGGTCCACCGTACCCCAGTCAGAAACCCTCCAGAAACCCCAACCTCAAACGTTCTGCAGCCTGCGCGTCAGTATATCCTTGCAGGGCTGCCACCAAGTTGTCCACTCTAACTGGCATACGAGCCCTTTGGCCCAGACCTCTTGGCCCCTCACCTGCCTGCGAGCGGTTGCTGTTGCTGATTCCCTGACCTAAACCCCCTGCCTGCCACTGCTGGTTCCCCTGTTGTTGACTCTGTCCTCCCCCCCAGAATTTAACCAATACATGCCTGCGTCCATACCCTGAGTATTCATGCCGAAACCTGCAGTACTCCTGGGTGCACAAACCTTTTTTGTAGTCCCAATAGGCCCCCTTGGATCCCGCCTGTCTTCTCCCCAATCCCCCCACCCCTCCTCGGGTGGGGCGGCCCTGAAAGGGCTGATAAACAAGCAGTAGCTCGCTGGCCATAAAAATGGTCTTCCCTGACCCGGCTAGCCCCATCGTATAATGCCACAGAATCGTGTGCAGCTCCCCCCATTTCGCCTCTGAATCCCACGCCACGCGTGCCCAAAACTCTTCATCATATTGTGCCCATGCATAACCACCCCTGGTAATTTGGGCCTTCCTAATTACGTCCATGTACTTAAACATGGCCACCGACCTCTCTGGGAATTTCTCACAGTACACGCTGGCATAAATAAGAAATGCCGCTGTCCAATTCTCTATCGTCAAAGGCACCTTCGGCCGTTTTACCAACTCATATTCCTCCTCTTTTGACTCCTCTTTTGCCCTGACTTCTCTGTGAAGGAGCTTAAGGATCTCCACGTATTCTCCCTTTCAGATACGCTCCTTAGTGGTCAACATTAAATGCGCACTCAATGGTTTTGTGACTCCCATATACGGTAAACGTTATATCTTCAACTCCTTACTCTCCAGCTTGGTCTCCGTCTCCCCTGTCGTTACCTCTACCGTCACTTTCTTGTCCACCCCAGAAACCTTACCCGCACTTTCTGGTGACCCCTTACCTGGAAAAACAACAGTTGATGGACAGAATGCAGAACAATGTCATACATTGATCCCAGTACAGAGATCTGGGCCTAAATCCATCGTTTTTTTGCACTCCACACCACCCCAGTTCAGACTTGGCCATATGCAAATCAGCCTTGGCCCTGTGCCTCATGGGAACAGTCCAGCCCGAACTCCCAAGCCATGTCTTTCCTTGACCGGAATCAAGCATCCTAGGACCGGTTTCTGGCTATCAGCCGTCTTCAGCCAGGATAGCTTGACTCCAGTGGTGTGGAGAGCATGGGACTCACGTCTGAGCATACCCATCCCACTTGGGGTGACAATTGCAAAAACAACAGTTGATGTACAGAATGCAGAACAATGTCATACATTCACCCCAGTACAGAGATCTGGGTCTAAATCCATCATTTTTTTGCACTCCACACCACCCCAGTTCAGACATGGCCATATGCAAATCAGTCTTGACCCTGTGCCTCATGGGAACAGTCCAGCCCGAACTGCCAAGCCATATCTTTCCTGGACCGGAATCAAGCATCCTAAGACCTGTTTCTGGCTATCAGCCGTCTTCAGCCAGGATATCGTGACTCCAGTGGTGTGGAGAGCATGGGACTCACGTCTGAGCATACCCATCCCACTCGTGGTGACAATTGCAAAAACAACAATTGATGGACAGAATGCAGAACAATGTCGTACATTCACCCCAGTTCAGAGATCTGAGCCTAAATCCATCGTTTTTTTGCACTCCACACCACCCCAGTTCAGACATGGCCATATGCAAATCAGCCTTGACCCTGTGCCTCATGGGAACAGTCCAGCCCAAACTGCCAAGCCATGTCTTTCCTGGACCGGAATCAAGCATCCTAGGAACGGTTTCTGGCTATCAGCCGTCTTCAGCCAGGATAGCTTGACTCCAGTGGTGTGGTGAGCATGGGACTCACGTCTGAGCATACCCATCCTACTTGGGGTGACAATTGCAAAAACAACAGTTGATGAACAGAATGCAGAACTATGTCATACATTCACCCCAGTACAGAGATCTGGGCCTAAATCCATCGTTTTTTGCACTCCACACCCCCCCCCCCCAGTTCAGACATGGCCATATGCAAATCAGCCTTGACCCTGTGCCTCATGGGAACAGTCCAGCCCAAACTGCCAAGCCATGTCTTTCCTGGACCGGAATCAAGCATCCTAGGAACGGTTTCTGGCTATCAGCCGTCTTCAGCCAGGATAGCTTGACTCCAGTGGTGTGGAGAGCATGGGACTCACGTCTGAGCATACCCATCCCACTCGGGGTGACAATTGCAAAAACAACAGTTGATGGACAGAATGCAGAACAATGTCATACATTCACCCCAGTACAGAGATCTGGGCCTAAATCCATCGTTTTTTTGCACTCCATACCACCCCAGTTCAGACATGGCCATATGCAAATCAGCCTTGACCCTGTGCCTCATGGGAACAGTCCAGCCCGAACTGCCAAGCCATGTCTTTCCTGGACCGGAATCAAGCATCCTAGGACAGGGCCGTTTCTCCCATTAATTAATTTGCGTGTTTATATAGCGCTAGAATCACTCCCGGGGGAGTATCTCCGCGCTTCGACCGCTGCGAAACCCTTCCTGGCTTCCCTGAGAGATGGTCCCTTAATGGGTATCTCCAGGGTGAGACCAGGCATCCCCGGCGGTCTGGTGGGGCCGTTAGTGAAGATGAGGCAAGCTAATGCCCAGAGTTGCCGAGTGTGATCGCTGATCAGAGTGGGCACCGAGGCGAGAGAATTATCGAGTCCGCTGACCCTGGTCCAGAAACCTGGACTAGGCGGCTGCCTAGGGCGGCAAAAGGGGGAGGGCGGCAAAAACACGAGTTTGGGAATCCCCAGTACATTCAGCAAGTGGGTTTAATCTACAGTTCAAGAAAAAAACACGCAATCTTGTCAAAATTACTTTGTTAATTAACCGAGATACCCTGGCAACAGAATACCGTCACATATTAAACATGACCCCGTCACCTATGTGTTCCTGCAGGCATTAACGTTTCCCTCCTTCAGCACGCGCTAATTCTCTCAAACCGGCAGATTGCACAACTGTTTTACTTGAAATCATGATATGCTGAAACGGATTGGTGTCAGTACAACGCAGATTTTTACAACGCATTCCGTTACAACGGAATTTTTACAACGCAGGATCCATTACATCGGATGCCATTACAACGCATGGCATTACATAGCAGATGCTATTACAACGCATGGCATTACATCGTAAGTATAGGTAAGTATACCTTTTTAAAAAAAAAATTATTAAGTTAATTTAATTAATTTAATTTAATTAATTTAATTAAAATACATTTTAAAATAGCCATTAATTTAATTTAATAAAATAATATCTATTTAATAAATGTAATTTTAATAAAAAATGGAAATAATTTAATTTAATTAAAATAATGAAATTAATTTAATGTACATATTTTTATAATTGAAATTAAATTAAATTAATTGAAATAATTAATTAAATTAATTAATTTAATTTAAAAATGTAATTAATGTAATAAAATTAATTTAATTTAATAAATATATTTTAATTAATTTAAAAATGGTAAATATAATTTAATTATCCCAAAACACAAACCTACCCCTGAACCCTACAATACCCCTGTACCCCAAAACCCAAACCCTGCCCTAAAACCTAAAAACACCCCTGTACCCCAAAACCCAAACCCTGCCCTAAAACCTAAAAACACCCCTGTACCCCAAAACACAAACCCTGCCCTAAAACCTAAAAACACCCCTGTACCCCAAAACCCAAAACCCTGCCCTAAAACCTAAAAACACCCCTGTACCCCAAAACCCAAACCCTGCCCTAAAACATAAAAACACCCCTGTATCCCAAAACCCAAACCCTGCCTTTAAACCTAAAAACACCCCTCTACCCCAAAACCCAAACCCTGCCCTAAAACCTAAAAACACCCCTGTACCCCAAAACCCAAACCCTGCCCTAAAACCTAAAAACACCCCTGTACCCCAAAACCCAAACCCTGCCCTAAAACCTAAAAACACCCCTGTACCCCAAAACCCAAACCCTGCCCTAAAACCTAAAAACACCCCTGTACCCCAAAACCCAAACCCTGCCCTAAAACCTAAAAACACCCCTGTACCCCAAAACCCAAACCCTACCCTAAAACCTAAAAACACCCCTGTACCCCAAAACCCAAACCCTGCCCTAAAACCTAAAAACACCCCTGTACCCCAAAACCCAAACCCTGCCCTAAAACCTAAAAACACCCCTGTATCCCAAAACCCAAACCCTGCCTTTAAACCTAAAAACACCCCTCTACCCCAAAACCCAAACCCTGCCCTAAAACCTAAAAACACCCCTGTACCCCAAAACCCAAACCCTACCCTAAAACCTAAAAACACCCCTGTACCCCAAAACCCAAACCCTGCCCTAAAACCTAAAAACACCCCTGTACCCCAAAACCCAAACCCTGCCCTAAAACCTAAAAACACCCCTGTACCCCAAAACCCAAACCCTGCCCTAAAACCTAAAAACACCCCTGTACCCCAAAACCCAAACCCTGCCCTAAAACCTAAAAACACCCCTGTACCCCAAAACCCAAACCCTACCCTAAAACCTAAAAACACCCCTGTACCCCAAAACCCAAACCCTGCCCTAAAACCTAAAAACACCCCTGTACCCCAAAACCCAAACCCTGCCCTAAAAACTAAAAACACCCCTGTACCCCAAAACCCAAACCCTGCCCTAAAACCTAAAAATAACCAAACACCCCAAAACATATACCTCAGTACCGCAAAACATATACTCCTATACTCATACTTATTAAAAAAATTACTTAAATAATATATTTAATTTATAATATTTAAAAACATAAATAAATATTTTTATTTATAATTAATAATAATTAAATCAATTATATAATATTAAATAAAATAAAAAAAATGATATACTTACCAATACTTACGATGTAATGGTATGCGTTGTAATAGCATCTGCTATGTAATGCCATGCGTTGTAATGGCATCCGATGTAATGGATCCTGCGTTGTAATAGCTGCGTTGTAACAGCATTACGACGTAAAAGTTGCGTTGTAAGTGTAACATACCGCTGAAACTGGCCATTCAAGTACGTAACTAACTGGCTTTAGTTAATCGATGCAGTTCTCTTGTTTTGTCTGCTTCCTGAGCACTTTGATTGCCTGTTTTATGTACATAGGATACAGTGATATCATTTGAATATTTCTAGAAAAAACATAGCCAGCTATTCATTATACAGATATATGCACGAGGTTAAATATAGATGAAAATTCCATGTTCTTTCGGCCAGCAGGTGTTGGTAAATTTGTTGATACAGTCAGCGTGGGTTTGAGTATAAATGGAGAGTCAGGGCTGCATGTTGAAATGAGAAGGACTAGATCAACAGCATCAAATCACCAACTACTCTATAATATATGTGCAATGCTTAAATACACGTTTATCTTTAGATGCAATCCAATAAAGCAAGCTCTCAATTTAATTCATGATGACGGTGTTAAAAGGGCAGCAATATAGTTCTAAAAAAGTAAAGGTCTTAAAAACTGCTTTGAGGGACAAACAGCATACATTGATTTTTATATCTGGTTAATTCGTAAGCGAGGGTGCCTTTTGAACATGCAGAACCTGCTATTTATGAGTTTATGTCAGTTGCTGAGGAAAATATGGACTATTTAGCACGTAATATACAGAGGTTCATAGGAGCAGGAGATGGGCTGAAAATAGTAGTAACTTTCAAACTAATTATTTCAAGTCTCCTTTCACCTGTCCTTTCCCTGTCACCTTCCTTGTATCAGGCCCTTGGTAATAACTGTGAGCTTTAATAGCTAGCCGATTCAGGGGTACCTTCAGGCGCCCCTGACTCGGCTAGTAGCCAACCAATCCTGAGGCACAGAGGACCTCCCAGTGGGCTTGACAGTAACAGGAATTGCAAGCTCCTTTCGAATGAACACTCCTAATGCTGCCCCAAAAATCTTGTTTACTTTCTATAGGTTCCAGCCATTGTACTTACCTTAGCTCCTCTGTAGCCAATAGGAAGATACTGAGGGGTGAAGAGTTGTACAAGAGATCAACCCTGTGATGCTATTGGGGTCACAGGGAGTGTGATATTCTCCTGGTCTTTTGTTGAATCTAGATAAGGTAGACGTGGCATTTTCTGTTGAAAATGCTTCCATAATTCACATTCTAAAAAATATATATTATCAATCTAAAAATGAAAACGAAAATAAACAACAGCGAGTATATTAAATGCACACGCCTGTGAAAGCATTTCAGACTTGGGCATAATTCTGAGTACAAATTTGCTTTTACAAGTTATTGCATTTGATAAGGGTATGATAAAAGTGAACACAAATCGCTTAAATACCACACTGGGTCAATGATTCCTTTTCAACTAGTGAAAGAGAAAAAACATGTCTTTGAAACCTTTCCCTTATAATCTCATTAAGGTAGACTGAAAGGCGTGAGTGGGAGTGACAATCTGTATTCCGAATCGTTATACCTTTGTGGACGCCAAGGCCTCGAGGTGCAAGTACTAAAAGGAACTTGTTTTCTGCACGGTCTTCATAAAGACAATTTCCTCGGGTGACAATTTTTCACTCTCCACAGGTACTAATAATGCCTTTAAAAATATAGACATCCAACAAAGCAATTCTCCTTCCAGCAGAAACGTTACCCAGTTTTCAAGAGTATATTTATTTAATCATAGCCAAGACATCATTAAAGAAAAAGTTTATGAATGAAATGTTTGAATTATTCTCATCCGCTGGAAACAAATCTGGGTTTTAAAGTAATTGATCAAATAGCCCAAAATGCCCATACAGATTGAGGCCGGACGTATTCAAAACGTACATAGTCATGTTCTAATAGGAGCCGTCCAGTCTGAACTAATAGGTCAAATCCCACCTATATGAGAACACAAGTAACCCGGCACTGGTGTCGGCCTTAAAGGGCCTCCTTCCTCAGTGAGAAGCAGCTTAAGTCATACTGCAACCTGAGCATGAGTTCTAGGTCTGGGAATACCCATCATACTCAGAACATCTCACAGGGAAAAACAAAAAAGGCACAGGTGGGATCTTTCTATTAAATTCAGCCAATGGTAACTAAATCGTGCATCATCCAAATTCATCCTTTTTTTCACCCACTAAGCCACTCCAGCCATTTTCAATTCAGTCTTGGGTGAGAGGGGTCAGAAAATTAATGAGGATAGGCAATGCCAATGCAGTCTGGTTGAGAGTCAGAGCACAAGCTGAGCCATCCAACATCCGGTCCAGTTTGCAGTGTTTATTTTGTTGTGAATTTCAGTGGGATTTAGGCCCTTCGCTGCGGGGGTTAATCCCCCGCTGTGCTGGGGGGAGGGGGGCGCGCACAGCGCCCCCATGCTCATGACGAGCTCAGCTCGTCATGAGGCACGGCGCTCCTGTGCTCATGACGAGCTCAGCTCGTCACGGCCACACCCGTTCCCGTGGACTGCTCAGCACAGCAGGGGAATTATCCCCGCATGCGAGCGTTCCATGGCTCATGACGAGCTGAGCTCGTCATGAGCACCGGAGCGCCGTGGCTCATGACGAGCTCAGCTCGTCATGAGCCTCGAAGAGGCTAATGTTTGATGGGTTTTTCTTCTAGCCTGGATGACAGGGGGAGAGAGTGATGGTAGTAAAAGGGAGGGGCGGCATTTCTCAATTCTCACCTAGGGCAGCAAGAGACCTAGAAACGGCCCTGCCTAGGACCGGTTTCTGGCTATCAGCCGTCTTCACCACAAAGGCATCCAACAATAAATCACTTGATGGTGTACCATCACATGCAAAGCTTTTGCAAATAACTCCTCTCTTTTAATTGATGAGGTAGGAGGTACATCCATGTTATGCCATGTTTAAAAACATATGCCCAATCCCTTGAGAACGTGAAAACAGTTGTGAGACAACAAATAACACAAACCTACGTGCCAAATTCAGGTAGATAGAAAAAAGTGTGTGTGAGCGAGATGGCGCCTCATGGGCGAACCACCAACAGGAACCTGGCAGGTACTCACCAGGATTGCCCTGATCTCATCATTGGAACCATCAAGCTCAAAAGAAAGACGGGTGTCCAAAGAACAAACAAAACAGTGTTTGTGAGAGAATGCAGTGTGTAGGAACAACGAAAAACACAATCCGTGTCAAACAACAAACATACAAAAACCACAAACAACACGGAACTTAGCTTTATTCTGTCACTTTCGTGTTGGTTGCGGGATGTTAAAAAAGTGAGAATGGCTAATACCTATCTAGCCATACTCCACTTGCCGACATGTTTCATTGCCAATTCCAAATTTAGGCAATTTCTTCAGGGCGTCACAAATTTTTAAGCCACTGCATTAGGACATGCGTTGTCTTCACAACTGAAATAAACATATAAAAACACACACATGGTTGTCATCCTTCTGTATAAAAAAAGCCAAAAGAGAGAGGCTTTAAAGTATGAGTGATCCCAAACCACACACAACAACCCATTATTTACCCTCAGTCGACCACCATGGCCCGTACCAGTCGAGAGGTCCAAACCCTGATAGGTTTCTGGGTGACTCCAGATGTGAGTCACTTTTCCTTCGGTAATTTTTACTGTGAAGAATAGAGCATATATAATTTATAATTTCTATGTATCTAGTTTGATAAATCGCCTTAGATTATTGTAAGTCTTTCCAACACCCTTTAGTCTGCCACTGTGACCATATCAATGTTTGGAGGAAAGAAACCCTTTGAATGTTGCTATTAAGGTGATATCATTTAAAATTCAAAACAGCAATTACACACGGAGCTTCCTGAAAGGTACAGGCTTTATTTATATTTAAATGAGTTGTTTTGGCGGCACTTAGTTACGGAGCTTAGCGTCCCAAAAACGCAGTAAAAGTCACACTGGATCACTGTGCCAAGGTTTCTATTCTCACCCTTCCATTTCTAGGCGTACCAAGCCCCCAGTTCGGATAATATACGTCTTACCGGTAAGGAACTCGGAGCCGGCATTCACTCAGCACACGCGAACACCCGGAACGTCAGCCTCAGTTAAAAATAGTTCCTGGGCGTCACGGAAGGCTCGCGAGAAGACGGGTCATCCATCTTGGAACGGGCAAAAACCCAGGCAATGCAATGGAAGGCAAGGGATCTGGCGAAACCTCGCGGAATGCTCATGAACACTACAAGGCTCTGTTATTTGTGCAGCGCCGGGACAGAGTTTAGTGGTAAAGGTGCATTAGTGAACCATACAGATATTAATGGTCATATTATGAAAAAGGTACTATTTACAGGGAGAACATATTAAAAGGAATGTGATACTAAACACGAACTTCTGTTACAGCACCTAGATATAATGACGTTTTTTAATCCCAACATTTAAACAGTGATTCAGGGCAGATCAATTAACAGGTAAAAACCTGTATCGTGATGGGACAGGTCCATTGAGGAACAAAGGAACGCTCCAATGGATCATGGGCTGTCATGTCTGCGCTAACAAGAGGTAAACGCAGGGGGTACTGTGTCTCAATGTGTATGTACACAAGAACCCTCACATAGTCTGCTATATGCATAGGTGGAACTTATTGCACTTTGTTCCATTCAAGGAGTTCATTGAGCCCTATCCTTTCACATTTTTCTTGATAGATCCATGAGGCCTCCTTGGTGGTGAGCAGCCGCTCTACCGTTCCGGAATCTCCTGTTACTTTCTCCAACACCACCCACTTGAAAGAATGTTTATTGGTGTGGCAGTGTTGAACCAATTTAGTGGTGAGTTTACCTGACCTATTTGTACTGAGATGTTCTTGTATCCGCGTTTTAATCTTTACTGGCATATGACTCATACCATCCGAGGTTATAGTGAGACAATGGAACTTAGCTTATTCAATATAATTACAATATATAGTATAGGAACTCAATGGAAGCTATACAATTCAGGTTGTCCTGGCCCAGCCGGGGCAGGAGTTTATTACCAAAAGACACTGTCAAATATACAATACAATTTTGCAAGACACAAGCCTGTGCCGTACTGACAAGAAAAGAGGGAGTAGATATAGGGTGAAAAAGAGGGTGATTTCCAGGCAAGGAAAGAGAGCAAAGACAGGGCACTGCGAAAAGATGCAAGGATTGCTGGCAGTGTCGCCTGGAGTGGAGTGTACACAAATTTTTTAATATTACAAGTGTCAACCCACTCTTGGGTGTCGACGTTTCGATCCCTAAAAGCTCTAGTAGATGCACGGGATCATCATCAGGACTTATTTAAGTAGCAAAACATGCCTGAAATGAGCAAAGCCATATGGTTGGGCTTGTACATACGATTCTCTGGGGTTCAGTGGTTGTTTCTATATAATCGTATTAAAACTTCAACGACAGTCTGAAGGTGGCTTCTATATCACATGCTAGCGTCGGAATCATAAGTATACAAACATCAGTGGTACCATACTTTGTGTCAGTGTGCACGACTCCTTTAAATTTGGAGTTTCCAGACTTGCTGCGCCCTGGGCTTCAACAATGTGGGTAACGGGCGTTGGACATGATATGCCAGCCGCCTCTCCCAGGGGTGCTCGGACGATGCCGGTCCACCATCCGAGGGCCTTAAGAGATAACCTGCCGGTGGGTCAGTTTCTCAGATCCCATAGAAACTGTTCAACTACGGACATGTACAACGAGCAGGCTCAAGTTTTATGTGAGAAATTTGAAAAAAGGAATTACCCTGTGAAGATTATAAAACAAGCCAAAAAAAGAGCACTTAATGCACCTAGGAGTGCTCTTCTTGAGGTTAACCAAAAAGAAAAAAGTGACTGTCTCCCAGTGGTAATGACCTTTGATCCATTGGCCACGAAAATAAGGCAATCCATACGTAAGCATTGCTCCTTATTGTCTAGCGGGGATTTTAAAATGCCACCGCCGAGGTTTGCTTTCAAGCGTTCAAGCAATCTAAAAGACAAGCTAGTTCACACTAGGACACAAGTCAGAAATGCGTTCAAAAACAGTACAGTCCCAAATGGACATTTTCCCTGTGGGGGTTGTTCTGTTTGTCCATTGACATCTAAGACGATAAGTGTTACTTTGCAATCAGGTAAAGAATGGTTTTTAACCCAGTTCAGCAATTGCAATACCACAAATGTGGTGTACAGGCTTGAGTGTGAATGTGGTTTACAGTACATCGGACTTACCACCCGCAAGATTAAAACGCGGATACAAGAACATCTCAGTACAATTAGGTCAGGTAAACTCACCAGTAAATTGGTTCAACACTGCCACACCAATAAACATTCTTTAAAGTGGGTGGTGTTGGAGAAAGTAACAGGAGATTCCGGAACAGTAGAGCGGCTGCTCACCACCAAGGAGGCCAGATGGGTCTATCAAGAAAAATGTGAAAGGATAGGGCTCAATGAACTCCTTGAATGGAACAAAGTGCAATAAGTTCCACCTATGCATATAGCAGACTATGTGAGGGTTCTTGTGTACATACACATTGAGACACAGTACCCCCTGCGTTTACCTCTTGTTAGCGCAGACATGACAGCCCATGATCCATTGGAGCGTTCCTTTTTTCCTCAATGGACCCGTCCCATCACGATACAGGTTTTTACCTGTTAATTGATCTGCTCTGAATCACTGTTTAAAAGTTGGGATTAAACAACTTCATTATATCTAGGTGCTGTAACAGAACTTTGTGTTTAATATCACATTCCTTTCAATATGTTCTCCCTGTAAATAGTACCTTTTTCATAATATGACCATTAATATCTGTATGGTTCACTAAAGCACCTTTACCACTAAACTCTGTCCCGGCGCTGCACAAATAACAGAACCTTGTAGTGTCATGAGCATTCCGCGAGGTTTCGCGAGATCCCTTGCCCTCCATTGCATTGCCTGGATTTTTGCCCGTTCCAAGATGGATGACCCGTCTTCTCACGAGACTACGCGAGCCTTCCGTGACGCCCAGGAACTATTTTTAACTGAGGCTGACGTTCTGGGTGTTCGCGTGTGCTGAGTGAATGCCGGCTCCGAGTTCCTTACCAGTAAGACATATATTATCCGAACTGGGGGCTTGGTACGCCTAGAAATGGAAGGGTGAGAATAGAAACCTTGGCACAGTGGTCCAGTGTGACTTTTACCGCGTTTTTGGGATCGCTAAGCTCCGTAACTAAGTGCCGCCAAAACAACTCATTTAAATATAAATAGAGCCTGTACCTTTCAGGAAGCTCTGTGTGTAATTGCTGTGTTGAATTTTAAATGATATCACCTTAATAGCAACATTCAAAGGGTTCCTTTCCTCCAAACATTGATACGGTCACAGTGACAGACTAAAGGGTGTTGGAAAGACTTACAATAATCTGAGGCGATTTATCAAACTAGATACATAGAAATTATAAATTATATATGCTCTATTCTTCACAGTAAAAATTACCGAAGGAAAAGTGACTCACTTCTGGAGTCACCCAGAAACCTATCAGGGTTTGGACCTCTCGACAGGTACGCGCCATGGTGGTCGACTGAGGGTAAATAATGGGTTGTTGTGTGTGGTTTGGGATCACTCATACTTTAAAGCCTCTCTCTTTTGGCTTTTTTTATACAGAAGGATGACAACCATGTGTGTGTTTTATATGTTTATTTCAGTTGTGAAGACAACGCATGTCCTAATGCAGTGGCTTAAAAATTTGTGACGCCCTGAAGAAATTGCCTAAATTGGAATTGGCAATGAAACATGTCGGCAAGTGGACTATGGCTAGATAGGTATTAGCCATTCTCACTTTTTTAACATCCCGCAACCAACACGAAAGTGACAGAATAAAGCTAAGTTCCGTGTTGTTTGTGGTTTTTATATGTTTGTTGTTTGACACTGATTGTGTTTTTCGTTGTTCCTACACACTGCATTCCCTCACAAACACTGTTTTGTTTGTTCTTTGGACACCCGTCTTTCTTTTGAGCTTGATGGTGCCAATGATGAGATCAGGGCAATCCTGGTGAGTACCGGCCATGTTCCCGTTGGTGGTTCGCCCGTGAGGCGCCATATTGCTCACACACACTTTTTTCTATCTACCTGAATTTGGCACGTAGGTGTGTGTTATTTGTTGTCTCATAACTGTTTTCACGTTCTCAAGGGATTGGGCATATGTTTTTAAACATGGCATAACATGGATGTACCTCCTACCTCATCAATTAAAAGAGAGGAGTTATTTGCAAAAGCTTTGCATGTGATGGTACACCATCAAGTGATTTATTGTTGGATGCCTTTGTGGTCTAGGTCTTGTTTTGTGAATACATAATTGAGTGGAGGGCGACCTATGACGATTGTTCCCTCTAAGCTGCTTGTTGTTAACTATCAGCCGTCTTCAGCCAGGATAGCTTGACTCCAGTGGTGTGGAGAGCATGGGACTCACGTCTGAGCATACCCATCCCACTCGGGGTGACAATTGGAAAAACAACAATTGATGGGCAGAATGCATAACAATGTCATACATTCACCCCAGTACAGAGATCTGGGCCTAAATCCATCGTTTTTTTGCACTCCACACGACCCCAGTTCTGACATGGCCATATGCAAATCAGCCTTGACCCTGTGGCTCATGGGAACAGTCCAGCCCGAACTGCCAAGCCATGTCTTTCCTGGACCGGAATCAAGCATCTTAGGCAGGTTTCTGGCTATCAGCCGTCTTCAGCCAGGATAGCTTGACTCCAGTGGTGTGGAGAGCATGGGACACACGTCTGAGCATACACATCCCACTCGGGGTGACAATTGCAAAAACAACAGTTGATGGACAGAATGCAGAACAATGTCATACATTCACCCCAGTACAGAGATCTGGGCCTAAATCCATCTTTTTTTGCACTCCACACCACCCAAGTTCAGACATGGCCATATGCAAATCAGCCTTGACCCTGTGCCTCATGGGAACAGTCCAGCCCGAACTGCCAAGCCATGTCTTTCCTGGACCGGAATCAAGCATCTTAGGCCAGTTTCTGGCTATCAGCCGTCTTCAGCCAGGATAGCTTGACTCCAGTGGTGTGGAGAGCATGGGACATAGGTCTGAGCATACACATCCCACTCGGGGTGACAATTGCAAAAACAACAGTTGATGGACAGAGTGCAGAACAATGTCATACATTCCCTCCAGTACAGAGATCCGGGCCTAAATCCAGCGTCTTTTTGCACTCCACGTCACCCCAGTTCAGACATGGCCATATGCAAATCCGCCTTGACCCTGTGCCTCATGGGAACAGTCCAGCCCGAACTGCCAAGCCATGTCTTTCCTGGACTGGAATCAAGCATCCTAGGACCGGTTTCTGGCTATCAGCCGTCTTCAGCCAGGATAGCTTGAATCCAATGGTGTGGAGAGCATGGGACTCACGTCTGAGTATACCCATCCCACTCGGGGTGACAATTGAAAAAACAACAGTTGATGGACACAATGCAGAACAATGTCATACATTCACCCCAGTACAGAGTTCTGGGCCTAAATCCATCGTTTTTTTGCACTCCACACCACCCCAGTTCAGACATGGCTATATGCAAATCAGCCTTGACCCTGTGCCTCATGGGAAAAATCCAGCCCAAACTGCCAAGCCATGTCTTTCCTGGACCGGAATCAAGCATCCTAGGACCAGTTTCTGGCTATCAGCCGTCTTCGGCCAGGATAGCTTGACTCCAGTGGTGCTGAGAACATGGGACTCACGTCTGAGCATGCCCATCCCACTCGGGGTGACAATTGCAAAAACAACAGTTGATGGACAGAGTGCAGAACAATGTCATACATTCCCTCCAGTACAGAGATCCGGGCCTAAATCCAGCGTCTTTTCGCACTCCACACCACCCCAGTTCAGACATGGCCATATGCAAATCCGCCTTGACCATGTGCCTCATGGGAAAAATCCAGCCCGAACTGCCAAGCCATGTCTTTCCTGGATCGGAATCAAGCATCCTAGGACCGGTTTCTGGCTCTCAGCCGTCTTCAGCCAGGATAGCTTGACTCCAGTGGTGTGGAGAACATGGGACTCACGTCTGAGCATGCCCATGCCACTCGGGGTGACAATTGCAAAAACAACAGTTGATGGACAGAATGCAGAACAATGTCATACATTCACCCCAGTACAGAGATCTGGGCCTAAATCCATCGTTTTTTTAGCACTCCACACCACCCCAGTTCAGACATGGCCATATGCAAATCAGCCTTGACCATGTGCCTCATGGGAACAGTCCAGCCCGAACTGCCAAGCCATGTCTTTCCTGGACCGGAATCAAGCATCCTAGGACTGGTTTCTGGCTATCAGCCGTCTTCAGCCAGGATAGCTTGACTCCAGTGGTGTGGAGAGCATGGGACTCACGTCTGAGCATACCCTTCCCACTCGGGGTGACAATTGCAAAAACAACAGTTGATGGACAGAATGCAGAGCAATGTCATACATTCACCCCAGTACAAAGATCTGGGCCTAAATCCATCGTTTTTTTGCACTCCACACCACCCCAGTTCAGACATGGCCATATGCAAATCAGCCTTGACCCGGTGCCTCATGGGAAGAGTCCAGCCCGAACTGCCAAGCCATGTCTTTTGTGGACCGGAATCAAGCATCCTAGGACCGGTTTCTGGCTATCAGCCGTCTTCAGCCAGGATAGCTTGACTCCAGTGGTGTGGAGAGCATGGGACTCACGTCTGAGCATACCCATCCCACTCGGGGTGACAATTGCAAAAACAACAGTTGATGGACAGAATGCAGAACAATGTCATACATTCACCCCAGTACAGAGATCTGGGCCTAAATCCATCGTTTTTTTTAACTCCACACCACCCCAGTTCAGACATGGCCATATGCAAATCAGCCTTGACCCTGTGCCTCATGGGAACAGTCCAGCCCGAACTGCCAAGCCATGTCTTTCCTGGACCGGAATCAAGCATCCTAGGACCGGTTTCTGTCTATCAGCCGTCTTCAGCCACGATAGCTTGAATCCAGTGGTGTGGAGAGCATGGGACTCGCGTCTGAGCATACCCATCCCACTCGGGGTGACAATTGCAAAAACAACAGTTGATGGACAGAAGGCAGAACAATGTCATACATTCACCCCAGTATAGAGATCTGGGCCTAAATCCATCGTTTTTTTGCACTCCACACCACACCAGTTCAGACATGGCCATACCTGGGCCATCCACTTCATCCGTCCCTTTATTGTCACCATTGGTACCCTCTTTACCCCCGGACGCCTTACCTGCATCCTCTACTGACCCCTTACCTGGGTCCTCCGTCCCTACCCCCACATGCATGTATGTACCTTTGCTTAACCTACCCGCCGCCCCCGCTTCCTCCACACCCCCCCCCACGCCCACTGACACCATGGAAGGGCCAAATCTGGCCACCTGTTTACTTGGGGCTAAAGATTCCCTCATTGCTCCCTTGTCCGTCCTGCCGAGGGGGCCAACCTGTCCTCCCAGCGCGATGTCCGACCCGTGGGCTCCGCATGGCGTCGTGACACCTGAGAAACACTATGCACACCATTACTCGCCCCCCCCTCGCCTTCTCCTTCTCTCAGCTCTCCCTCCTCCTTGCTATCCACATCATAGTCCAATTCCTCGTCCATAGAAAAACCGGCCCTAACAGCCGGGGGTGCAGACTGCACCCTCCTAAAATCATTTAAATTGACTTTCTCTGCGCTCCTCCTCCTGCGGTGTCCCCCGGACCATGGTGGCCCTGTGGGTGGTTGGTCTGGCAAGCCTGCTTTGGGCCTACTACTACCAGCCTCGACGGGTTCCCCCGCCGGTACTGGGCACGCCGCCCAAGGCTCAACCCTCCCTTCTCCTTGGCGCCATCGGGCCGCTCACAGCCCTACCAAGTCTGCCGCCCCGCGTCGGTCTGCCGTCTGCAAAGGAAAAGCATGGACTGGTGTGCTGGGCCCCACTCTCTTCTCTCTCCCATCCCAGCTCCTCTTCATGCATACGCCTAAGGTGCTAGCCGCCCACGCCCGGCCTACCACTCTAAGGTTTACCACCTCCTCCCTGTCCCCCAGATCCACCTCCTCCTCACATCCACTCCAACGCTGCCGCACCCTGACCTCCGGCCCATCAGAGCCTCATCTCCTCGCCCAAAAACCCATCATCCTGCTCCCCCAATACCCTCCCACTGTCATCCTCCGGCTGGAGCCCCTCGCCCCTACCCCTCGAGGTGGGGGACCCGACCCACCCTTGGCCCACAGCCATACCGCCTTCCCCCTGCGTGCCCCCTACCTCTTCCACCCAAGAATCAGAAATGTCCAACCCCTCCCAATCCTTCTCGCTCCCTTCCGACTCCATCAACAAGCGGGACCCATCCCCCTCCCCTCGGTCCAAACCCCGCTCCAGCCGGCGATCTCTGTCACCTGTTCTGACCCCCCATTCTGGCCCCAATGGGCGTGCCTCCCCTCTGCCTGTTCGGGGCCTTCCCATGCCCTCCCTGCTGCATCTCCGCCTAAACGCTGCTCCAAACCCCGCCCAAGTGCCGGGGAGGCAGGCACCTATGAACCCTGCTGCCCCTTCTTCTTGCCTCTGACTCCACTAGCAGGCGGGGCCCTTAGTGGCTGGATCGCACTGTCAAGATCTTGTGGGGCTGCTCTACTCCCGTATGTGCAGCCCCTGTCCTCTTGCGTCCACTGCAGGGTGACATGCAGCGCGCCCCCGCGCCGGGCCGCCTTTGTACCCCCTCGAGGCCCAGACGCGAGCGCCAGGGCCTCGACATCCGCAACGTTCTGCCTCCCCTCTGCGCCCCGCCCACTCGGGCCGCTCTCTGTGTTCCAGAGCAGCCCCTCTTTACAAGCTGCCCCGGCGGAGAGACATGGGCAGCGCTTCCCTGCCGGGCCTTACGGCATCTTACCGCCAGTGCCTCTGCCCCCCTCACCACCCCGAGAACCCGACCGTGCTCCTGGGGCAGCGCTCAAGCCATCCGCGTGGCCCTGCCCACTCACCTTACTCTTCCCTGCCATCCGGGGGAACGAGCAGGCCAAAACGGCGGCCGCCACCCACGCCGATGTGCCTCTCACGGGGCGCGCCCCACCCGAGGCACAAGGCAGCAGTAAATCCATCCAGCCAGCCTCGCCGAGGAGGCGGATTGCTTTCAACACCCGATAGTCTTCCCCAGCCATCGATGCCACAGCACATGTCGCAATCTACAACAATCTAACAGCGACTGCTAAACCAACCAACTACAGCTATATCCCCTGATAAAAACCTAACTGTGCAGCGCTCCAGCCACCAGGTCACCAAACCTAAAATGATGGCTTGGGCGGCACGAAAAACCCTTAAATAATCCTTGGGCTGCATATCAGAAATTGGGCTACAATTGGGCTAATCCCAAAGCAGTCCAATGGCCCCAAAATGGATGCGCTCGTCCAGCCCCTCCCAATCTGACAGGGGGGCAGACCTCGCGGTGCTCGGCTGCCCTCCAAACCCCCCTTTGTGTCACTCTTATCTGTGGTGTTATGACTGTTTCTCCTCTTTATCTGTATTGACTCTCACAGATATACTCTCATTCTCCCTAGATTTTCTTTCCTGCATTTTTGTACTGCCTGCCCTTAGTTTACTTTTCCTTTGTTTGCTTTTTGATATACTCTTCTAGTCCTGCATCCATTTTCTTATTTTCTCTCTTTTTCACTCCTTTCGTCTATGCTCTCTTCACTACATTCTCTATCTTGCTGTCAATTTCTCCTCATCCCTCTTCTGTGACTCTGCATTATTTCCTATCTTTAGCCCCTGCTCTTGCTGTTTCTATACGTTTATTAATCTTTCTTTCCCCTGCTCTTGATGTTTCTATACGTTTATTAATCTCTCCAACCCACTTTATGATTGATCCCTTTTCTTCTCTTAATGTTTATTTTTCTCTTTACTTTCCTGTCACCTTGTTTCTTTCTCCCCTTGAGCTATAATATTACATTTCTCCTCTACTTTGAGTTATAATAGTAAACTTGCTCTCAACTGATGTACACACTTTCTCCAATGTTTGTTGAACTGGAGTTCAGTTTTTCATTTTTCCATTTCTGTCCTCTTCTCACACACTCTACTTTTACCTTCTCTCTCCCATGTCCAATCTTTTTGTTTTTTGCTCACTCTTCTTCTGTGTCCCTTCCTCATATTTCTATTGACTCCGACCTTTTTTTTTTGCTCCCTCCATTTTTTCTGACCTCAACATTTATGTTTGTTTTCTTGAACTCTGTGAACTTTGCCTCTGGTGCCTCATTTTCTTTCTTTTTTTTTATCTCCTATCACTTATGTAGCTTTCTTTCTAGAGGTGGGTAGCCACTGAAGGTCTGAGTCAGATGCCTGGCTCTGGCTCAGCTCCAGGTCCTTTTCGACCCTCAAGCCCAAAACGAGCAGAGCTTTCATGGGGGTTTTGACTGCCACTCACTCTCTAACTTCACACGCAAAAAAAGAGAAATCATTAACCTTTGTAAAGCACGAGAAAGAAAGAAATAGCCATCTCGTGGTTTATTTGGACAATGACAACACAGAAAATCTGGGCTCAGTTCCAGATTCCCAATGTGACCAAATTGTGTGATGCTGAGCAAATAACCTATGTTTAGGTATAAACTATAATATTGCTCCATGTATATTAAGAATCTAGGCCTCATACAGGGAGCACATGACCACTGATTTGTCTGTTAGTTTATCAATGACATAGCAATGACTCATTAATGTAATGTTGTCTGATCCCCCAAGGAAGACGCTGCAGCCACTATGTGGATCACTACTTATTTATTTAAGTTTCTCCCTAAAGAGCGCCAAGCCTCTGCTGCTCGTACCGGCTCTTCGCGCCAATGCTGCGCGATGCGCGCGCAGCCCAACATGGCCACCAGCACGTCACGTCGCCGACGTGACGTGCAAACACTAGACTGCGCCACTACATATCTCCCCTTTTTCCAACACAGAAACAGTTTAACTTACAGTCCGCCGTTCATGTCATAGTCTCTGAACCTTGCAGGCTTGACCACCGCTACCCCTCCGGGTCAGTCTTAAAGGGGTAGTGGGGGCCACTCCTTCGCTTCTTCCTCCGCTTCCTAGCGCAGCCGCACTTCCATCTCCTCCACTCAGGTCCTCTCCGACCATCTGCTCCTGGTCGCCGTCACCAGTCTTTTCCCTTAGTTGTTCTCCTTCTCTCACGTCAAGTTCTGCCTCCCGATGTTCCTGCTGGACAGTTCCTTTTTCCTCGTCTCCTAAGTCTGCTCCGCCATGGTCCCAACTTAGAATCTTATTGCATCTCGCCATGCGGTCCTGCGACCATACGTTTCCGTCGCTCAGCAAGGCCGCTCTGCCCAGAACTTCCTTTACCTGCATGGGCTTGCTGTATTTACTCTCTCCTTTCCTTTGTAGCGTGGCCAACTTTACTCGCACCCATTCCCCTTTTTCCAGTCCAGTGTCCTTCACATTTCTCCGGTTGTCATAGTGTTTGGTGTAATCGGCTTGTGCTTTCTCCAGGTTTGCTCGCACCACTGCTGGGGACCACTCACTCGTTATTGTTTTCTCTTTCCACACCCGATTGTCTTGGGTGAATGGTTCGCGGCCTCTCAATATCTGGAAGGGGCTATAACCGGTCCCTGTGGGGGTGATCCTGTACGCCCACACCATGTGCCATATCTCCTTTTCCCAGTCCTTGTTGTCAGAGATGGCGGCTTGAACTGACCCCATCACCACTCTGTTAAAACGCTGTACTAGACCGTTCCCAGCGGGGTGGTATATGGATGTATGCTTTGCTAGGATGCCGTTCCTTTGCATAAAATTGTTCCATTTTTCTGATCTGAATTGGGGGCCATTGTCACTGAGGATGGACTTTGGGATACCTTCCCTCACAAAAGTGTCGGCCAGAAATTTTATAATGGTCTCAGTGTCCATTGCCTCGTCTACCTTCAATTCCGGCCACTTCGAGTACCTGTCCACAAGAACACATACGTACTTTTGGACTCCATGTACGTCCAAGATTGGGCCTAGAATATCCACCGACAGCTCCTCCCATGGATTTCTCGGGGGGTCAAATTTGCCCAGAGCTGGACGCAGAGGTTTGAGAATCTTATCTGCGCCTTGGCACCGTGCACAGTCTCTGACGTGTCTCTCTGCCCTTACATCCATTCCTGGCCACCAGTAGTTTTGCTTGGCCCTCAATTTCAGTTTACCAATTCCCAGGTGTCCCTCGTGGAGCATGTCCAGTAGTTTGGGGATGATGTCTGTTGGGGGTATGACCTTCTCTCCCCTGTACACAAATACTCCTCTGTCGTCCATCGACAGCTCTTCCCTGACTTCAAAGTATGGGTTGAGTTCCCCCCCGGGTCTGTCTCTTGTTAGGCCATCCCTGGGTGATGTATGATTTCACTTCTTCTAGAATCTGGTCTTCCTCATACGCCTGTTTCCATTGTTGGTGGCTGATGGTGTTTTCTTGGTCTTCCGTGAGTGCTACCCATTCTTCTGTTCCCACTTTGTCTTCCTCGCTCGGCTCCATGGCTGCTGCTCTGCTCAAATAGTCTGCCACTCTGTTCTTGCTGCCTGGGATATGCTCCACGTCGTATCTGAATTCGAGCAGTTTCAGCGTCAGTTTGGAGATCCTGGGCGTAGCGTCGGCATGCCCACTCGATGTTAGCACTTTCAGTAGGGGCTTGTGATCCGTCCTCAATTGGAACCGTGTGCCCCATAGGAATTGTCTGAATCTGGTTGTAGCCCACACCACTGCCAGCATTTCTTTTTATATTACGCTGTACTTCTTTTCAGTTTCACTCAGCGTGCGGGATGCAAAGCTTAGCGTCTCCATCCTTCCTTGCCCTCGGTCTTGCATAAGGACAGCTCCCAGCCCTTTATCGCTGCCGTCTGTGGTCAGTACTGTCCTCCCTTAGGGGTCGTACCCTTGGAGTGGTATTGCTCCTGCTACTTCCTTCTTGATGACATCAAATTCCCCTTGTGCTTCCTCTGACCAGCGAAATTCCGTATTGTCTCTTGTCAGCTGCCTCATGTGATGGGTCTTGGAGGCGAAGTGCTGCACAAACTTGCTATAATACTCCGCGATTCCTATAAATGATCTGACTTCTTCCTTGCTGGTGGGTGGAGGTGCCTCACAGATAGCTTTTACGTTCTCTGCTTTCGGAGTCACTCCTCGTACTCCTATTTCGTATCCTAGGTAGGTCACCGACTCCATTCCAATCCGGCACTTGGTCCATTCCGCTGTGAGGCCCTTTCTCTCTAGGATCTTCAGTACATTTCCGAGTTTTTTGTCATGGTCGGGTCTATCTCGCCCCATCACCAGGATGTCGTCCTGGAAGTATTGGATGCCGGTCGTGTCTTTGAACAATTGGTGCATCAGCTTCTGGAATACTGCTGCCGCCGAGGCCAGCCCAAACGGCATGCGGCGGAACTGATAGCACCCGAACGGGGTGATGAACGATGTGACTCTGCGGCTCTCCGGGTGTAGTGCGATCTGGTGGTAGGCTGAGGTCAAGTCTATAGTGGAGTACCACTTGATTCCCCTGGTGCTGGCCAGCATCTCCTCTATTCTGGGTAAGGGGAACCTCTCCACCACAATGTTCTTGTTCAGTTCGCGCAGGTCGACGCACAGCCTGACCTTACCGCTGGGTTTCTTAACTACCACCAGAGGCGCCAGCCACTCAGCACACGTGATGGGCTCAATGATCCCCTTTCTTTCTAAGTCCTGAAGTTCTTCCCATACTGCTTCCCTCACTGCCAAAGGGACATTTCTCGCTTTGTGGGCCACCGGTATGGCATCTTCTTTCAGAATGATTTTATGTGAGAATTTCTCCAATCTTCCCACCGTGCCACCAAATACCTTGGGGTATTCGCTCCTCCATCTGTCGAGGTCTGGCCATGCTTCCGGTTCCGTTAGTAGTATTTGCTCTTTGCCTCCCGGATCCAGCTTGATGCCTAGGTCGCCTTGGTGTAACCATCCTAGGACCGAGGGGCCCTTCTCTGACACGTAGAGCTTGCAGTAAGCGGACCGGCCTCTAAATTCGAAGTTTAATGGTCTGAATCCTGCCATTGGTATTCGGTCCCCATTGTACGTGACTGGGCGGATGTCCAGCTTCTCTAGTTCTGGGCCTAGACGCGGTGCAAATCTCTCCTCCCATACCGCTCTCTGGACGATGGTGTAGGGTGAGCCTGTGTCGGCCACCACACTAATTGTGATTCCTCCTATCGACATCTCCAGGACAGGTTTCATTGTCCTTCTGCCGTCGACGCTCAGAACTTGGCCATCCACGCTCAAAACCTGATCGTAGATGCAGAGTACCGTTACGACATCCTCCTCGGTCCCGTCTTCTTGTTCGTCGCTTCCTTGACCGACGTATCTTACCATGCCTTTGGAGGCTTTCTTCCGACATACCTTCTCGTAGTGGCCGATTATTCCGCAATACATGCATTTGGCACGAAATGCTGGGCACTTCCTGTCGTGTGCCTCGTGTGACCAGCTCCCACACCTGTAGCATGGCTTCCTGTTGTTTCCCGCCTGTTTTCCCGGGGGAACTGCGTTGCTTTACCATTTGCTGGGTCCCTTCTCTGACGACCTCTTGTTCTGGTAGTCTCTGCGGGGCTCCTCATCGTCCACTCTATTCACCATGGTGCTAGGCGCTGTTTCCTTCTTTGTTGCGTCCGCACACCTGCGTGCCAATTCCGCTCTTTTGACGATGACCATCACCTCCTTTAGAGTGGTGTCCCCACTGGCCCATAGTTTGTCCTGCACTGCTGTGCACGTGGTGTGCATCACCACCTGATCCTTAATGAACTCCTCTTCCCAGTTGTTGTATCTGCACGTGGATGCCAGCCGCTTCAGTGCCGCCACATATTCCTCCTCCGTCTCTCCTGGGCGTTGCTTTCTCTGCTGGAAATTGAATCTATCCACCGATACACACACCGCCGGCCTGAAGTGTTCATTCAGGTCATCAATTGCGTGGGCGTACTCGTCATCGTCCGTGCTTGCTCTCTGTTTTGGTACTAGGCTTTTGTAGATTCTCAGACCTTCCGGGCCTAGGTTTAGCAGCAAGATGCATTTTTTTCACATGGGTTTGAATTGTTCTTCATTTTCATCTTCTAAGACTCCTATGAAATTATCAATGTATTCTCTCCAGTCCTCCCACTTCATAAGTGGTTTTCCGGGTCTGGGTAGGAACTGTACCGGCGCCATTGCATATCCAGCTTGCGCGCTCATCTTCTCGCTCTTGACCGTGGGTTGTACACTCCCTTGGCTTCTGGGGCTCCCCGGTGTGTTGTCTTGCTCTTCCTTGCTTGCTTGGGCTTGGGGACTACCTGCGTCGGCCCCCTCGCTCTTTTGTGAGGTATCCAGCGCGGTTCCCCTTGTCTTGTAGGTCGTAGCGTGATCTGGCGCGCTTTGCTTTGAGTTTCTGGGGTCTGTCCACCCTCTGTGGTTTGGCTGTCCTACCCTTCTGGGCGCTCTTGGGCTCTGTCATGCTCTTTGGGGTACCTGTGTGGTAGCCGTTGGACTTTTCTGGCCCTCTGTTCCTCTGGGCACCTGGCTCCGTGGTCCTGCTTGGCGCTGGTGTTTCCTGCCCACCGGTGTAGTTGCTGTTTCCCTCAGTGCTGTTTCCTTGCTATGGGGGGGGGTCTGCTATCCCACCCTCGTCGCCATTGTTATGTTGTCTGATCCCCCAAGGAAGACGCTGCAGCCACTATGTGGATCACTACTTATTTATTTAAGTTTCTCCCAAAAGAGCGCCGAGCCTCTGCTGCTCGTACCGGCTCTTCGCGCCAATGCCGCGTGATGCGCGCGCAGCCCAACATGGCCGCCAGCACGTCACGTTGCCGACGTGACGTGCAAACACTAGACTGCGCCACTACAATTAATAATTCGAAGTTCATGTTTAAAAAGCCTCACTTTGAACAAGAGCCTCTTAATTTGAGCAAATAATTTGATGTCAAAATTGAAACGCTTCTGTGTGTTAAAGACCTTTTTTCATAAATCTGGAGATATGATAAATATGTTTACGTTTTTAGGAAGAATTACATGCCAAACATTTTCACGGCTCGGCTCCCTGTTAGTTTGTTGGATAACCTACCTTAGTTTCTTTCTCGCGTCGCGTATATCGCTACTTCTTTTTCTTTCTAGTTTACTATTTTCCTTCCTTCTTTGCGCCCATTTCCCCTAGTGCTTGAAGTTTAAATATAGAGGTGCTCATGGTCTTACATTACTTGTTTGCGCCTGAGAAGCGCCGCTGCTCTCCCATTAAAAGTTTTGCACCACAGCATAGCTGTGCTGGTAGTCTCCCTTTTAAATTGTAAGACGTTCAGGTACTTGGTACGCGCCAGTGCCTGTCCATTAAAGGCACTGTTTTTCACTCCTTCTCTCTTCTGTGCCTGTCTCTCGCTTCTCTAAGCCTCCCCACCTCCTCCGCCCTCTCACCTCCCTCCTCCTCTCTCCCCCTGTCTCCGGCTCCCCCGGGCTCCGGCGGGTCAGTCTCTCCACGGGTTATTTATGACCCTTCGCCCGGCGGCGGCGGCGCTGCGGCTCCGGGGCCGCCGCCAACAGGAGCCGTGGGGCGCTCTGGAGTGGGGCCGTGAGGAACGACCGAACGGGGCCCAGGGCAGCGACCAGCAAGAGGGAATGCGAGAGAGATCTATGAAGAGACGGAGGGCAATGAAAGAGATACGTGGAAAGTAGAGTAGGAGGTAATGGCAAGGAGGAGAAGCGAAAAGAAGGGGAATGGGAGTAATATAAGCATTTGAAAAGGGACCTAAGGAAAGTGAGACAGATAACGAAGAGGAGAAGGAATGGAAGGGAGGAAAAAAGGAGGAAAGAGCGCAAGGTAAACGAGAAATATAAGCGAGGCTGGCAAAGCTTCAACTAGAAGGGCAAGGAAGAAAGGAGAGGGAAAGGAGACAGGAAAAATGAAAAAAGAAGAGCGGGGAAGGTCCGATAAGAGAAACAGAAATAGAGGGACGAAGTGGAAAGGGGGAGAAAGAAAATATGGTGAGACGGAGAAAAAGAAGAGAAGATAAAAATAAAAGAGGGAGGGCGGAAAGAGTAAGAGACGAAGAGAAGAAAATAGGCGAATAGAGACTATGGAATAGCTGAAAGAGAAAAGGGGCGTCGAGCGGGTAAGGAAGGGGCAAAACAGGGGATAGAAGAGGGGAGATAAAAAGTAAATAATGGGAAAAAGGGGGGTCGAGAACAAGGATTAAAGGTGAGACTGAAGTGGTGGGAAAAGGTGAAATGAGTATGGGAAAAAAAGTAAACGAAGGGTGTGAGAAAAGTGGGAATGGGGGAAGGGCAAAAGGAGGGGAAAAGGAAGAGAAATAAAAGCGAATCAACAGTAAGTGGAAGAGAGGAGCAGACAAATGAAGAGGGAGTAAGGAAAGCGGTAGGGTGACGAAGAGAAAGAACACGAGGATTCGAAGAAATGAGGAGGATGAAGAAACGAGGAGGAAGAAGGTCAAAGGGCAAGGAGAAGGTGAACGTTAAAGAACAGTATGATTGAGAAGTGGAAAGTAAACATTCAAGCGGAGGGCGATGAGATAAAGAGGGGAGATGTGGAAACGAGGAGCTCAAGAAGAAAATGTCAACATTTGTTAAAATGAGACCGAAACGGCGAGAGATTGAGGTAAAGAAGGAGAGAGGGAAACAGAGTGGAGAGCGAGAACTGCACTGTTATCCACTGAGGATAGAAAGGGGAGAAGGAGGACGCAGGAGGGGTGTTAGGCAGGGAAGGAAAAGACCAGTGCCGCAGATGGGAGAGAAGG
Source organism: Lissotriton vulgaris (assembly GCF_964263255.1). Taxonomy (NCBI): domain Eukaryota; kingdom Metazoa; phylum Chordata; class Amphibia; order Caudata; family Salamandridae; genus Lissotriton; species Lissotriton vulgaris. Next base: position 279,771,318 of record NC_141693.1, read on the forward strand.
TGCACAAATGGTAGAAAGAGTGACACACTGAATGTGTAGAGTGTCAGAGAGACTGAGACTCAGTGAGGGGATCAGAGCTAAAGAAGAGGAACGAGGTTGGAGACATGGAGAGTGTGAAAAGAGGGTGAGTAAAACATCTCAGCCGTAGTGACTCTGAGTGAGTGACAGTGTTTAAGAGAACAGTAGATACATGAGAGACTGAGGAAGGGAGGGACAGTCCTGTGATTTTTTTGCTCTCTCACTTTAAACTACCATAGTTTTAGTCTGGCTGGACAGAGCAGCCGGCCCTACTGGCCCTTATGTGATCAGCATAAAAGATCTTTCAGAGTACTATTGGGAGAGGGACCTGGATTCCACCCAGATGTTTTTTTCTGAGTACAGAATTTGATTGGGCCAAAGTGGTGTGCTTCCACTGCATTGAGTGCTTGTATTGCACTGTTTTTAGGGCTCGGGCCTGCCGTACACTGCGCAGCAGTGTCGCGCAGCGAGTCCTTTTCCGAGCGGAATTAAAAATGGACCTTGAAATTCTATGTGTGGATTTCCAAGGTCCAATTTCATTGGCCTTCGGGTGCGTGCTGTTTTTAAACAGAACACGCAATAGGCCATGGGCGGTCGCATAGCTCCGCCTATGGCCTATTGGTGTCTGTTACGTGCACCAGAGGCCATATGTTTTGAATTATCGCGGTTTGACATCCGCGATAATTCAAAACATATGCTCGCAGTGGCGTGCGCACCACTCGCGGGTGTTGTTTTTTTTTTGTAGTTCGCGATCGCTTTCGATCACTTGTTTTATTTAGAATATCCATATAGCGTGCACTTAGAACAATATCCCACGTAGGCACTTTTCTACGACAAAAACACTTCCCTAATAGCAGCAACTGGTTTACTTGTCTGCATTTTGTCGCTGAAGCTTTTTTTTTCTTCTTGATAGCATATTGTGTTAGTTTGGGCGGAGCTTTGGGTGGCAGAGGCAATAGGGGCGCAGGTGTCTTTGTACTCCTGCCTTGGCAGCCAGCATTTGTAATTCCTGGGGCCGGGGCGGGGATGTCTGGACTCCCGGCTGCCCCTGTCGCTTTAAACTCAGCCTGAACAAATGACAGCTGGAGCGTGAGGGGAGCTTTGTGTTGTATTTAGTTCTGATCTGAGGGGGAGGGGGCTCCGGGGGTGTCATCACGATGGAAGCTTTGTGTTGAATTTAGGCCTGATTGGTGGGGAGGCATTTATCAGGACAAGGACAATCCTAAATTAAACCCCTGGAAAGGGGTGGGGGCACAAATGCAGTCGAGAGAACGCCCCCCCCCCCCTTCCTTGCTGTTGCTGACCCAGTCCCAGGGCTGCTACATTTCACTGAGAAGCCGTTTGGTGAGCAGTGCATCGTCCTGTCAGTGAGGAGGAAACAGTGCTATTTCTACAGCAGTGTACTGGGATTAATTCTTCCTTCCCTTTGCACTCCGCTTGTCTCTACCGGGTGCAGGTCGTGCCCCTGTGGGTTGTGTTGCAAAGCGGTGCAGTCGCTGTCGCCTATTGATCCTCCGGTGGCGAGAGCACGCACTCACGCACGGCGTGACCCCCGGAACCACCGGAGACGTGGGGGCGCCCTGCTGCCACCAGAGCCTCCTCCGCAGAACAGCGCCTGACCCGCCACCGCCGAGCGAGGATTATGGTGTGTGCCATGCAAGCCTTCATTATTATTTCTTATTCAAGTTTTATTATTATGAGCAGTAGTAGTGGCAGAGAGTGATCTCGCATTGAGGAAACAGTGAGACTCGTGACTCCCATTTCGGTCTCAGTTTTTTTTTTTTATCTGGCTTTCGATTCGTAATCGCTCCTTCCGTTTTCTTCTTGACTGTCAATCTATCTAATGTGTTTGGTTCGCAAATTAGTTCAGGTAAAATAACCCAGTGGGTTGTTGCGCCTACTGCAGATGTGTGTCGTCTATAAATGTCAGGTTTGGGTACCTGCAGAACGACCATATATTATTATTTTGTTTTTTACTCTTCAGAGGAAGCTAAAATGAGTATCATTGAGTTCTGTTTCCAGTCATATATTATTTCCAGTGTAATGAAACGACAGCACTGTGGTGGCACAAGTAGTGCTGTGTTTTGGTGGCGCAGGAAGGCCTCTTTCACATTCCCTTTTCCCTCCCAGATTAGAACCAATTTGAGCAATTAATTACTGTGTTCAGAGTAAAATATGACCAGCACTATGCGGTGGGCGTTGTAGGGAGCTGGGACTGGTGGGTAGTCTCAGTTGGCACAGGTTCAAGCTTTTTAATATTATAAGAAAACACAGGAAGAGATAATAAAGCCTTTGGAGGCTGCTTGGTGATAACATGATTGAGAGGCAGTTATGTTGCTTTAAATGCTTCCTTGTGGTATGTTGGCCGTACTGAGGACAGGTGAACCAGGAGACCAGAACTGTAATCATGGCTTCCGTCTTGACACTATTCTACGATCCTAAGTAACTCCCTTGCCCAGCCCGGGCAGACTTTTCTTATTTGCTAACTGGGTTGGACTGGTCCATACAGCAATGAATCAGTGCCAGAATTGCAGGTCTGCACGCAACACACTGCTGCATGACTCACACTGCTGCACGCCACACACTGCTGCACAACACACACTACTGCACGCCTCACACTGCTGCATGCCTCACACTGCTGCACACCGCACACTGCTGCATGCCGCACACTGCTGCACGCCTCACACTGCTGCATGCCTCACACTGCTGCATAACTCATACTGCTGCATGCTGCACACTGCCGCTCGCCTAACACTGCTGCCCGCCTCACACTGCTGCCCGCCTCATACTGCTTCCCGCCTCACATTGCTGCACGCCTCACACTGCTGCATTACTCATACTGCTGTATGCTGCATGCCACACACTGCTACATGCCTCACACTGCTGCACGCCTCACACTGCTGCAAGCCACACACTGCTGCACGCCTCACACTGCTGCACGCCTCACACGGCTGCAAGCCACACGCTGCTGCACGCCTCACACTGCTGCACGCCTCACACGGCTGCACGCCACACACTGCTGCACGCCACACACTGCTGCACGCCACACACTGCTGCACGCCTCACACTGCTGCACATCACACACTGCTGCACGCCACACACTGCTGCACCACCACACACTCACCACCACACTTTCACCAGTCACACACCCTCCATCAGCCGTCGGTGCACACTTTCAACAGGCACACACAACACCAGCCGTCACTGCATGCTTTCATCAAGAACACACAGCACCAGCCGTCTGTGCACGCTTTCACCAGGCACACACACCACCAGCCGTCTGTGCACGCTTTCACCAGGCACACACACCACCAGTTGTCAGTGCACGCTTCCACCAGGCACACACACCTCCAGCCGGCAGTGCACGCTTCCACCAGGCACACACACCACCAGCCATCAGTGCACAATTTCTACAGGCACACACACCACAAGCCATCAGTACACACATCAATTGTTAACGCATCCACTATTGTAGCAATCGCAGTATGGCACACTTTACTTTTAAACATATTCATCTAAAACGCTGCATGACACCATTGCTACAATTCAAATCCAACCCACATAATTCCACTAAACACCACATGCATACACTCCATAACACATGGAGAAAAGACATTGCCATTTACAATGCCATTAGCTCAAACTCAAATAAATCCGAGACCTATTGCATTTCCAATGCTTGTTTGGCTTGGGGCAAAGCTTGTAGCCCGTACAGCAGGACTGAATTAATTATGGTGGTAAGCGCCTGATCATGGCTATAAGTATCATCGGTTTATGATAAAATGTTACAATAAAGGCAGTAGGCCTGATGTATTAATTGTGAAAATCATATGTTAACACCAATCTATGAGGGTGGATTGTTATTATAGATTATTGAAGTAGGCGTGGTCTTTGATATTGGTTATCACCCCTCACCTCTACTACTGCAGATATAGCAGACTTGCTCTTTGAGACTCCTTGTTATTCTCTCGTAGGAGAGGTAATATTTAGTTTAGACAACTTTAATTTTGTATACATTTATAAATGTATGCCTGGGGTCTGATGGTTGTTTTAAGGGAAAGCTTATTATCGAAACTGTAGGCCTGAGTTGGTTTTGGGAATAAACTACAGGCCTGATTTGTGCACTAGAAAACATTATGTTCGATGCCATAGGTCTGATCTGCTTATTGTAAAAAGGTATAACCAACTCAATAGGCCTAGCTTATTTATTGTGAAAATTATTTGTTAAAGCCAGTAGGTCTTTAACCTGTTTACCGCATCGCAAAATCCGCCACGGTGCGGGCGTTCGATTAGGTGGGCGGGGCTGCATCCGCCAACAGTCGTGCTCAGCACCAGGGAGCTAGTGCTCGCGTCGGCCATTCGCCAACGCGAGCACGGAACGGGTTAACAGTGAATTGTTATCACATTGTGTTACTGGTTATGGGGACATATTTTTTATGTGTAATCTCATTGATTATTATAGTAGGTAAGGGTTTATGCTGTTATCCATAGACACTGACAAACCCTGGAGTTTTCACTGTAACAATTCTTGTTAGGCCTTATTGAGAGGGTTTGAACATTGTTTTGCAAACTGTATTTTTATACATATTTGAAATTTTATAACTGTGTTCATGATGGTTGCCAGCAGGGCCGGCTCTAGGCATGTGCAAGCTGTGCACCTGCACAGGGCCACCAAACCCCAGGGGCCACCACGCCAATATATATCCTTAATATATTAATCCTCTGAGGATGGATACATATTTGCGTGGTGGCCCCTGGCAGGGATTTGGCGGCCTCCGGCTCTGTTCCACTTCTAAACTCCCTGACCCCCTCCCCTCTTTACTGGCCTGCGTGCTCCGCCCCACCCGGACCCCCTCTTCCGGGCCCCCTACCTACGCTCCCTGCCCAGGGCCACCATGAGCCTAGAGCCGGCCCTGTTGCCAGTTTATACAAACGTTAGTAGGCCTGTATTGGCTATAGTGTGATGCCAATAGAAAAGACTAATGGAATTATCGGTTCACTGATAAGTTATGTTACATTCCTCAGGTGTGGCCTGTTTATAATGAAAAGTTATGACAATGCAAGTAGACCTGCCTTACTTATTGTGAAATGCATGCATTAAAGACAATAGGTTTTTATGGGTTGATTGTTATTTCACTGTTCTAAAGCCCGCAGGGAGGCATTTTGTTATATGGAATCTCACAGATTACTATAGTAGGCAAAAATTCAACGTTGGTAGTGCACCCAAACAAACCATGGAGGAAGAAGCTGTGTACTACAATAATCCTAATTAGGATCTTTTCGGAGAGATGTTATATTGTTTTGCCACCTGTAAAGGTGTACACACTTCTAATATCATTACAATATTTATATATGATGTTTGCCTTGTGGGAAAGCCTTTGCCCAACACAGTAAGTCTGTATCTGTTGTGGGAACAGGCCAATGATAAAGGTCATAGGCCTGATTGTTTCCTATGAAGCGTCACAATGAAGCAAGTAGGCCTGACATATTTATTGTGAAAAATATATTTTAGTGTCAATAGGCATTTAAGGGTTGATTATTATTACTATGTAATAAAGTCTGCAAATTGGTGTTTTGTTCTACAGAATCTCACAGATTACCACAGTAGTCAAGGGTTTTGGTGCTGGTTACCCCCTCTGACAAAGCTTGTGGATAGACGATTTGTACATTGAGAATCCTTCTTAGGCACTCTCAGAAGAAATGGTATTTATCTTTGCCTAATGTATTTTGTATACATTTGTAATGTTATGACTATATGACTAATTGTTACTTTGTGGGAAATCTTATGTGCAATACAGTAGGCCTCAGTTGGTTATAGTGACACGCCAACAGTAAAAGCTAGAGGCCTTATTGGTGCAGGGGAAAGGTCATGCCAGATGCCATGGGTATAGTTTATTTATTATGAAGATTTATGAAAAAGGGAGTAGGCCCGTCTTATTTATTGTGAAAAGCATTTGTTAACCTCTTAGCTGCGTCGAACGTTCAGCACCCAGTGCTGAATGTTCGAATAACGAGCGCTGGGCCGTCGGCCAACGGTCGTGCGCAGCACTGGCAAGGTAGTGCTTGTGACGACCGTTGGCCGACGGCAGCGCTTAAGGGGTTAAAACCAATAGGCCTCCCACAGTGGACTGCTATCAAACTATGTTACAGGCTGTACACAGGTATTGTGTAACATGCAATCGCACAGATGACCAGAGTAGTCAAGGATTTTCATGTTGGTCACCCACTCCGTCCAACCCTGAGAGTAGAATATTTTTCTGTCACTATTCTTGTTACACTTCATTGAGGGAGTCGCATATTGTTTTGTTTACTGCAATTCTGTACATATTTGTTATTTTGCTTGTGCTTCAGGAGCCATGTGTTGGTTATAGTTTCAAGCCAATGCTAACTGCTATATACCTTGTTGGTTCACCAGAAAAATTTACATCAGATTCCACAGGTGTTATCTGTGTATAAGTAAATATTATGGCAATGCAAGCAGACCTGACGTAGTTACTGTGCAGAACATTGTTAAATTCAATAGGCTTTAAAGAGTGCATTGTTTTTACACTGTTCTAAAGCCTGGTGGCAGATACTTTGTTACATAGATTCTCACAAATTAGTAGTAAAAAATTAGTAGTTACAGCATTTTGATGTTGGGTTTCCGGAGTAGCGTGCTACTCGCCAAAAAAAGCCCTTCAACACCCCATCAGGGGTAACAAGTGCTATATAAATACAAATCTTTTTTCCCTCTTCTATCCTTCCGCTATCCTTCTGAATCCAAATAATTGACTAACCTATTGACTACTTAAATTACTTTCATATTTCACTATACTAATTCAACACTAATCCTTTATAGGTTCCGGAGTAGCATGCTACTCGCCGAAAAAGCATTTCGACACCTCGTCAGGGGTAGTAAGTGCTTTATAAATACAATTACAATGCAATACAATACATTCTGAAAAAGCCATGCAGATAGGTTTGCACAAGTATAATCCTTATTAGGATCTCTTAGGAGGGATTCTATATTGTTTTTTGACAGCTTTAATATTGTACACACTTGTAATTTTATTATGCTATACCTCATGGTTCCCTTGGGGGAAAGTTTATATCCAACACAGTAGGTTCGAGTTGGTTATAGTGACAAGCCAAGGAAAAAGGTTATAGGCCTGATTGGTGATTATGAAATGTTAGGCAGTAGGTCTATCCTATTGTTTGTGGAAAGCGTATGTTAAAGTCAAGAGGCATTTAGGGGTGGATTGGTATTACTCTGTATTAAAGCCTACACATAGGTATTTTGTTACATTGAATCTCACAGTTTACCATAGTATAGCAAGGGAGTTAGTGCTGGTTACCTCTATGATAAACCGTGGCTATAGAAGTTTTGCACTCTGCGAATCCTTGTTAGACCTTAGGATATATAGCATTTTGCTTTGTCAACTGTAATTTTGTGTAATCTATACTTTTATGACTGTACGCCTGATGGATGCTGTTGTGATGCTTCTTACGGCGGGGAAAGCACAACTCAGGAGACGTAGGCCTTGTTCAGGTAAGTTTAATGGAAGAAAGCAACCTGGCATCCGACCACCTCGAAAGCGCAGGACAACTGTCAACTATTGAGTGTCGTGTACCAGATGTTCCACACGGAACACAGGGAAAGAGCAGAGCGAGCAGAGAATCTTATGAACAGGTAAGATTCCAACATAACACATCCTATTCCCTAGGAAAGAAAGAAACTAAAAAAAACAAAAACGGAGAAAAACGTTAACATGAAAACATACAGAATCCATCCCACTTCGCTGGAAAAAAAAAACAAGTTAAGAAAGGACATAATCATTGAGATAGGCAGGAGACTTATGCACTCTACGCCCAAGAGGCAAACTCGCACTTGGAGAAGGGAGAGCGAGGGGATCACACGCAGACTCACGGGCACCAGAAACACAGGAACCATAATCACAAACCGACTCATGAGTACCAGAGTCTCTGAAATCAGAATCAGGCATGAACATAGCACCAGAGCAACCCTCACCCTTAGAAGCAGGGATATGAAACGAACCACCCTTCTGATAAAGTGCGACATTTCTGAGGTTCCACCTGTCACCACCTTCTAGAACAAGGGAAAACTTGTTGAGGGAAACAACACGGAAAGGGCCCTTAAACTTATGCAGACCAGCCTTAGTTCAGCCAGATTTAACTTTGACCCAATCACCAACAGCAATCTTCCCAGAGACAACTACAGGAAAACTCTCACCATCAGACAGTACCCAATCCTTTAACCAAGCAGGGACTGTTCTAGAACCTGGGGATCGCTCACGCATGACTTGGAAAGGAGACAGATGAGTGACACTGTGAAGGGTAGTCCGGTATGACCAAACCATGTCCTGAACCAACCGTCTGGGATCTAAGTTGTTGGCCAAAGCAAGTTGAATGGTACCTTTAATGAGACGGTTGGACCTCTCGACCATACCATTTCCCATGGGGTTGTATAAAGAAGTGCGAGAGTGTTTGACACCACATTTCTCAAAGAAACACCTCATATCATTAGAGGTTAACTGGGTGCCGTTGTCAGTCAAAACCATATTAGGGAAACCCTCTAAGAAAAACAGATTCTCAAGCACTTCAATGGTAGACCTAGTGGTGATATCTCTAAGAAACTCCACACAAAGCCACTTGGAGTGAACATCAACGACCACAGCAGCAAAACGCATGTCAAAAGGTAGGCCAGAAAGAGGGCCAATGAAATCCAAACACAGATTATACCAGGGTTTAACAGGATCCGAAATGTGCCCTTGATTGGCTTGAAGACCAATTTTCAACCTCTTTTCGCTCTCCTTGCAATAGGAACAATTTTCCACCCAACCACGGATCACATCATCCATGCCTGGCCACCAAAACTCTTGCTTTATCCTCCTGATAGTCATGCCCTGGCCCAGATGTCCCAAGTGGGCTAGCTTGAAAATATGTAATCTCAGGCCAACAGGTGGCACAAAACGGTCACCCCTCATTATGATCTCAGAACCTGAAAGAGACAATTCATCTAAGAGTTTCCAAAAGGGCCTGACCGCAACAGGCACCATACTTTCCCTGGGAGCACCTCTCCTAATAAGTAGAATTACTTCTTGCAGGACAGAATCCTTCTTCATTTCAGACAACCACTGGTCTTGAGAAAAGGCACCCACCGAAGATTCACACACATCCCCAACAACAGCAACAGCCTCATCCACACTGCACTTTTCAAGATCCTGATCAACTAACTTCCAATCAACAGACAAACGAGATAGACAATCTGCCTGGACGTTTTTCCAACCTTGGATAAAAACAATTTCGTATGAGTACTCCTGTAATCTGGCTGCAAATCTTGCAAGACGAGCAGAACCTTTGCCAGCACCACCGCCCGATAAAATCTTCAGTAAAGGCTTGTGGTCGGTTCGCAAAACGAACCTCACACCCCACAAATATACCCGAAAATACTCCACACTCCATGCAGCAGCCAAAGCTTCTCGTTCAATGACCGAGTAATTCCTCTCAGCCTGGGTTAGGGTTCTAGAAGCAAAAGCGATGGTTTTTCCAAGACCATGTTGAAGTTGTGAAAACACTACTCCAATTCCAGTTAGACTGGCATCTACAGTCAGGAAGGATTTGCACCCAGGATCAAAGGGGGCTGGAATACCTGCGTTGCAGATATTTTCCTTGATCTGTTGAAAGGAGTCCTCTTGGGCTTTTTCCCAAATAAACTTGTTGCCCTTTCTCAATAACAATCTCAAATGTTCAGACAAACATGCAAAACTTTTAACAAATTTCGAATAATATTCGACTAAGCCCAAGAAGGAACGAAGCTGGTCTCTGTCCCTAGGTGCTGGGGCTTGACTGATGGCAACTAGAAGATTCTTTTTTGGAGCAATCCCACCAGCGGAGATAGTATAACCTAAGTACTCAATGTTTTCAGTTAAAAAGACACACTTATCCTTATTAACAGTTAAACCGGTGTCTTCTAATTTGAAAAGGACTTGACGCAAAGCTAAATTGTGATCATTCACACTTTTCCCAGACACAAGAATGTCTGGGAAAAGTCCTCCCACTTCATAAGTGGTTTTCCGGGTCTGGGTAGGAACTGTACCGGCGCCATTGCATATCCAGCTTGCGCGCTCATCTTCTCGCTCTTGACCGTGGGTTGTACACTCCCTTGGCTTCTGGGGCTCCCCGGTGTGTTGTCTTGCTCTTCCTTGCTTGCTTGGGCTTGGGGACTACCTGCGTCGGCCCCCTCGCTCTTTTGTGAGGTATCCAGCGCGGTTCCCCTTGTCTTGTAGGTCGTAGCGTGATCTGGCGCGCTTTGCTTTGAGTTTCTGGGGTCTGTCCACCCTCTGTGGTTTGGCTGTCCTACCCTTCTGGGCGCTCTTGGGCTCTGTCATGGTCTTTGGGGTACCTGTGTGGTAGCCGTTGGTCTTTTCTGGCCCTCTGTTCCTCTGGGCACCTGGCTCCGTGGTCCTGCTTGGCGCTGGTGTTTCCTGCCCACCGGTGTAGTTGCTGTTTCCCTCAGTGCTGTTTCCTTGCTATGGGGGGGGTCTGCTATCCCACCCTCGTCGCCATTGTTATGTTGTCTGATCCCCCAAGGAAGACGCTGCAGCCACTATGTGGATCACTACTTATTTATTTAAGTTTCTCCCAAAAGAGCGCCGAGCCTCTGCTGCTCGTACCGGCTCTTCGCGCCAATGCCGCGTGATGCGCGCGCAGCCCAACATGGCCGCCAGCACGTCACGTTGCCGACGTGACGTGCAAACACTAGACTGCGCCACTACAATTAATAATTCGAAGTTCATGTTTAAAAAGCCTCACTTTGAACAAGAGCCTCTTAATTTGAGCAAATAATTTGATGTCAAAATTGAAACGCTTCTGTGTGTTAAAGACCTTTTTTCATAAATCTGGAGATATGATAAATATGTTTACGTTTTTAGGAAGAATTACATGCCAAACATTTTCACGGCTCGGCTCCCTGTTAGTTTGTTGGATAACCTACCTTAGTTTCTTTCTCGCGTCGCGTATATCGCTACTTCTTTTTCTTTCTAGTTTACTATTTTCCTTCCTTCTTTGCGCCCATTTCCCCTAGTGCTTGAAGTTTAAATATAGAGGTGCTCATGGTCTTACATTACTTGTTTGCGCCTGAGAAGCGCCGCTGCTCTCCCATTAAAAGTTTTGCACCACAGCATAGCTGTGCTGGTAGTCTCCCTTTTAAATTGTAAGACGTTCAGGTACTTGGTACGCGCCAGTGCCTGTCCATTAAAGGCACTGTTTTTCACTCCTCTCTTCTGTGCCTGTCTCTCGCTTCTCTAAGCCTCCCCACCTCCTCCGCCCTCTCACCTCCCTCCTCCTCTCTCCCCCTGTCTCCGGCTCCCCCGGGCTCCGGCGGGTCAGTCTCTCCACGGGTTATTTATGACCCTTCGCCCGGCGGCGGCGGCGCTGCGGCTCCGGGGCCGCCGCCAACAGGAGCCGTGGGGCGCTCTGGAGTGGGGCCGTGAGGAACGACCGAACGGGGCCCAGGGCAGCGACCAGCAAGAGGGAATGCGAGAGAGATCTATGAAGAGACGGAGGGCAATGAAAGAGATACGTGGAAAGTAGAGTAGGAGATAATGGCAAGGAGGAGAAGCGAAAAGAAGGGGAATGGGAGTAATATAAGCATTTGAAAAGGGACCTAAGGAAAGTGAGACAGATAACGAAGAGGAGAAGGAATGGAAGGGAGGAAAAAAGGAGGAAAGAGCGCAAGGTAAACGAGAAATATAAGCGAGGCTGGCAAAGCTTCAACTAGAAGGGCAAGGAAGAAAGGAGAGGGAAAGGAGACAGGAAAAATGAAAAAAGAAGAGCGGGGAAGGTCCGATAAGAGAAACAGAAATAGAGGGACGAAGTGGAAAGGGGGAGAAAGAAAATATGGTGAGACGGAGAAAAAGAAGAGTAGATAAAAATAAAAGAGGGAGGGCGGAAAGAGTAAGAGACGAAGAGAAGAAAATAGGCGAATAGAGACTATGGAATAGCTGAAAGAGAAAAGGGGCGTCGAGCGGGTAAGGAAGGGGCAAAACGGGATAGAAGAGGGGAGATAAAAAGTAAATAATGGGAAAAAGGGGGGTCGAGAACAAGGATTAAAGGTGAGACTGAAGTGGTGGGAAAAGGTGAAATGAGTATGGGAAAAAAAGTAAACGAAGGGTGTGAGAAAAGTGGGAATGGGGGAAGGGCAAAAGGAGGGGAAAAGGAAGAGAAATAAAAGCGAATCAACAGTAAGTGGAAGAGAGGAGCAGACAAATGAAGAGGGAGTAAGGAAAGCGGTAGGGTGACGAAGAGAAAGAACACGAGGATTCGAAGAAATGAGGAGGATGAAGAAACGAGGAGGAAGAAGGTCAAAGGGCAAGGAGAAGGTGAACGTTAAAGAACAGTATGATTGAGAAGTGGAAAGTAAACATTCAAGCGGAGGGCGATGAGATAAAGAGGGGAGATGTGGAAACGAGGAGCTCAAGAAGAAAATGTCAACATTTGTTAAAATGAGACCGAAACGGCGAGAGATTGAGGTAAAGAAGGAGAGAGGGAAACAGAGTGGAGAGCGAGAACTGCACTGTTATCCACTGAGGATAGAAAGGGGAGAAGGAGGACGCAGGAGGGGTGTTAGGCAGGGAAGGAAAAGACCAGTGCCGCAGATGGGAGAGAAGGTGCACAAATGGTAGAAAGAGTGACACACTGAATGTGTAGAGTGTCAGAGAGACTGAGACTCAGTGAGGGGATCAGAGCTAAAGAAGAGGAACGAGGTTGGAGACATGGAGAGTGTGAAAAGAGGGTGAGTAAAACATCTCAGCCGTAGTGACTCTGAGTGAGTGACAGTGTTTAAGAGAACAGTAGATACATGAGAGACTGAGGAAGGGAGGGACAGTCCTGTGATTTTTTTGCTCTCTCACTTTAAACTACCATAGTTTTAGTCTGGCTGGACAGAGCAGCCGGCCCTACTGGCCCTTATGTGATCAGCATAAAAGATCTTTCAGAGTACTATTGGGAGAGGGACCTGGATTCCACCCAGATGTTTTTTTCTGAGTACAGAATTTGATTGGGCCAAAGTGGTGTGCTTCCACTGCATTGAGTGCTTGTATTGCACTGTTTTTAGGGCTCGGGCCTGCCGTACACTGCGCAGCAGTGTCGCGCAGCGAGTCCTTTTCCGAGCGGAATTAAAAATGGACCTTGAAATTCTATGTGTGGATTTCCAAGGTCCAATTTCATTGGCCTTCGGGTGCGTGCTGTTTTTAAACAGAACACGCAATAGGCCATGGGCGGTCGCATAGCTCCGCCTATGGCCTATTGGTGTCTGTTACGTGCACCAGAGGCCATATGTTTTGAATTATCGCGGTTTGACATCCGCGATAATTCAAAACATATGCTCGCAGTGGCGTGCGCACCACTCGCGGGTGTTGTTTTTTTTTTGTAGTTCGCGATCGCTTTCGATCACTTGTTTTATTTAGAATATCCATATAGCGTGCACTTAGAACAATATCCCACGTAGGCACTTTTCTACGACAAAAACACTTCCCTAATAGCAGCAACTGGTTTACTTGTCTGCATTTTGTCGCTGAAGCTTTTTTTTTCTTCTTGATAGCATATTGTGTTAGTTTGGGCGGAGCTTTGGGTGGCAGAGGCAATAGGGGCGCAGGTGTCTTTGTACTCCTGCCTTGGCAGCCAGCATTTGTAATTCCTGGGGCCGGGGCGGGGATGTCTGGACTCCCGGCTGCCCCTGTCGCTTTAAACTCAGCCTGAACAAATGACAGCTGGAGCGTGAGGGGAGCTTTGTGTTGTATTTAGTTCTGATCTGAGGGGGAGGGGGCTCCGGGGGTGTCATCACGATGGAAGCTTTGTGTTGAATTTAGGCCTGATTGGTGGGGAGGCATTTATCAGGACAAGGACAATCCTAAATTAAACCCCTGGAAAGGGGTGGGGGCACAAATGCAGTCGAGAGAACGCCCCCCCCCCTTCCTTGCTGTTGCTGACCCAGTCCCAGGGCTGCTACATTTCACTGAGAAGCCGTTTGGTGAGCAGTGCATCGTCCTGTCAGTGAGGAGGAAACAGTGCTATTTCTACAGCAGTGTACTGGGATTAATTCTTCCTTCCCTTTGCACTCCGCTTGTCTCTACCGGGTGCAGGTCGTGCCCCTGTGGGTTGTGTTGCAAAGCGGTGCAGTCGCTGTCGCCTATTGATCCTCCGGTGGCGAGAGCACGCACTCACGCACGGCGTGACCCCCGGAACCACCGGAGACGTGGGGGCGCCCTGCTGCCACCAGAGCCTCCTCCGCAGAACAGCGCCTGACCCGCCACCGCCGAGCGAGGATTATGGTGTGTGCCATGCAAGCCTTCATTATTATTTCTTATTCAAGTTTTATTATTATGAGCAGTAGTAGTGGCAGAGAGTGATCTCGCATTGAGGAAACAGTGAGACTCGTGACTCCCATTTCGGTCTCAGTTTTTTTTTTTTATCTGGCTTTCGATTCGTAATCGCTCCTTTCGTTTTCTTCTTGACTGTCAATCTATCTAATGTGTTTGGTTCGCAAATTAGTTCAGGTAAAATAACCCAGTGGGTTGTTGCGCCTACTGCAGATGTGTGTCGTCTATAAATGTCAGGTTTGGGTACCTGCAGAACGACCATATATTATTATTTTGTTTTTTACTCTTCAGAGGAAGCTAAAATGAGTATCATTGAGTTCTGTTTCCAGTCATATATTATTTCCAGTGTAATGAAACGACAGCACTGTGGTGGCACAAGTAGTGCTGTGTTTTGGTGGCGCAGGAAGGCCTCTTTCACATTCCCTTTTCCCTCCCAGATTAGAACCAATTTGAGCAATTAATTACTGTGTTCAGAGTAAAATATGACCAGCACTATGCGGTGGGCGTTGTAGGGAGCTGGGACTGGTGGGTAGTCTCAGTTGGCACAGGTTCAAGCTTTTTAATATTATAAGAAAACACAGGAAGAGATAATAAAGCCTTTGGAGGCTGCTTGGTGATAACATGATTGAGAGGCAGTTATGTTGCTTTAAATGCTTCCTTGTGGTATGTTGGCCGTACTGAGGACAGGTGAACCAGGAGACCAGAACTGTAATCATGGCTTCCGTCTTGACACTATTCTACGATCCTAAGTAACTCCCTTGCCCAGCCCGGGCAGACTTTTCTTATTTGCTAACTGGGTTGGACTGGTCCATACAGCAATGAATCAGTGCCAGAATTGCAGGTCTGCACGCAACACACTGCTGCATGACTCACACTGCTGCACGCCACACACTGCTGCACAACACACACTACTGCACGCCTCACACTGCTGCATGCCTCACACTGCTGCACACCGCACACTGCTGCATGCCGCACACTGCTGCACGCCTCACACTGCTGCATGCCTCACACTGCTGCATAACTCATACTGCTGCATGCTGCACACTGCCGCTCGCCTAACACTGCTGCCCGCCTCACACTGCTGCCCGCCTCATACTGCTTCCCGCCTCACATTGCTGCACGCCTCACACTGCTGCATTACTCATACTGCTGTATGCTGCATGCCACACACTGCTACATGCCTCACACTGCTGCACGCCTCACACTGCTGCAAGCCACACACTGCTGCACGCCTCACACTGCTGCACGCCTCACACGGCTGCAAGCCACACGCTGCTGCACGCCTCACACTGCTGCACGCCTCACACGGCTGCACGCCACACACTGCTGCACGCCACACACTGCTGCACGCCACACACTGCTGCACGCCTCACACTGCTGCACACCACACACTGCTGCACGCCACACACTGCTGCACCACCACACACTCACCACCACACTTTCACCAGTCACACACCCTCCATCAGCCGTCGGTGCACACTTTCAACAGGCACACACAACACCAGCCGTCACTGCATGCTTTCATCAAGAACACACAGCACCAGCCGTCTGTGCACGCTTTCACCAGGCACACACACCACCAGCCGTCTGTGCACGCTTTCACCAGGCACACACACCACCAGTTGTCAGTGCACGCTTCCACCAGGCACACACACCTCCAGCCGGCAGTGCACGCTTCCACCAGGCACACACACCACCAGCCATCAGTGCACAATTTCTACAGGCACACACACCACAAGCCATCAGTACACACATCAATTGTTAACGCATCCACTATTGTAGCAATCGCAGTATGGCACACAATTGTCATGACTACATCAGGTGAACTGGGATTAATCACAATATTTAAATCAAACTGGTGCATCCACCCCAAGATTGGAGGACCTTCTCTGGCTATATACACCTTCCCATTGATACTCCTGGATTTAAATGCGATGACACCAAACATGTATCCCAGAACATCAATGGGTTTGCCTTGGTATCCAACTGGATCAATGTCTTTTTCAGTCAGAGAAACATTGTGCCACAACGAAGAAAAAGTAGATTCTGGAATTATGGTAAAGAAAGAGCCAGAATCAACCATAAGTAAAACATCTTGACCACATACAGAAAAAATTGCGGAAGGTCTTGTTAATCTGGGAGAATCATACGGGGTACTAACCAAATCACAATTAATTTGTTGAATTACTAAAACTCTGTTATCGATAACATTCACCTTAGACTTGAGTTTGTCAAAAGTCTCAGATGATTTGGTTTTATCAGAACCCTCGCCTTGTTTACACATCCTGAGATAATGACCTTTGCGACCACATTTTCTACAAATCTGGTCAAGGGCATAACATTTCTTGAAATCACCTGAATGGAATTGACTTCCACAACGCCAACATTCTTTACTCTTGACCTTGGAAGGAAAACTGTTAGGGTTATTCCTGTTAAAGCGTTTAGAGACAGCATTAATTTCATAACCTTCTACACATTCATCATATTCGACACTCCCAATTTGTGAGGAACTTTTATCTCTACGTTCTAATTCTTTGATACACTTCTGAGACTCTTCGATGACTTTTGCCATGTCTATCGCATCTTTTAAGGAGGGATCCTTGGCAGCCTATAACCTTTCCTGAATTTTTCTATGACGACATTGCACTATGAGCTGATCGCGAACTAACTCATCAGTCATGTTACCGAAACGACATTTGATGGAAAGTTCACGTAACCTGGAAACAAATTCGTCAATACTCTCGTTTTCAGCTTGTGGATGGGTATAAAAGCGGTATCTTGCCATAACTAGGTTGACCTCTTTGGCAAATCTAGTCTCTAGTCTTTTGAGAGCCTCTTTGTAAGCGTCATCCATGGGTTGGCCATTGGGACCTAAAGCAACCAGTAAATACTTAAACACTCTTTGACCTTCATTACCAAGTGTGCTTAATAAAAGCGCTTTTTTCCTTTCAGGGTGAAAGTTTTTCCCATCAAGCGCAGTAATGTAATTGTCCAGCATTTCAACCCAGTCCTCCCAATCTATTAATGGTGTGCCAGGAGAGGACAGAAACATAGGAGGCATAACAATATTTGAGGCCATAATGAAACAAGAAGAAAAACAAATGCAAGCGATATATTTTAAAACAAAATAAAGAAGTAAAGTTAAACTTCAAACTTGAAAAAAAATATGGGTGTGCAAATCACCGTGAAAGTGTCTGCACGAAGATGAGCAAATCACCGTGGCCACAAGAAGTCAGGAGAATCACAGAAAGTCGGGTTGATGTCACAAAGACGAGTGGAATGTAGAGAAGAGCTGCAGTGAGAAACTGACGTGAACAATGAGCACTGCGTAGGAGGCAGCAGAGCGTTCACTCTTTAAAGACGTAACAAAGGTGACTGACGATGCGTTTCAATGACGAGGGACAAGAGGCGTCACCATACGTAGCAACGTCAATACGCAGAGCGTGGAATGCGTTTCAAACACGTCAGATGCGGTGCAGTGACGTGGGATAACTGAAGAGCTTGGAACGTTGGGTGTTCGACAAGCGCGATAAATAAAACTTTAAAGACAGTACCTTGAATGTGGCTAAATCACTTGAAATCGAAGAAAACCAATCACCGGAGCAGGCGAAAGCAGCCGAAGACAAACTCAGCGCTGAAGAAGATGTCAAGTGATCACCAGGTTGCTTTTCACACGGAGAATCAAGCAAAGAGGTGGGGTAAGCCGAGTCAGATGAATCCAAGCATCAGGAAAGCGTCGCCAAAAATGTTGTGATGCTTCTTACGGCGGGGAAAGCACAACTCAGGAGACGTAGGCCTTGTTCAGGTAAGTTTAATGGAAGAAAGCAACCTGGCATCCGACCACCTCGAAAGCGCAGGACAACTGTCAACTATCGAGTGTCGTGTACCAGATGTTCCACACGGAACACAGGGAAAGAGCAGAGCGAGCAGAGAATCTTATGAACAGGTAAGATTCCAACATAACAGATGCCTTGTTGGGAAGCTTAAGCTTAACACACTAGGCAGGCCTGTTTTGTTTATGGTGTCAATCCAGTGATATCAGCTATAAGTCTGACTGGCTCAGTAGAAAAAGGTATGTCAGGTGCCATAGTCTAATCTGTTTTGTACGAAAAGTTACAAGAAAGGCAGTAGGAACAATGTATTTACTATGTAGCCTTTAAGGGTGGCTTGTTTTGCACTGTGTGACCGTCCTGAGCCTCGGCGAAGAGGTCGCTCCCCTCGCTACTCCCTACACATCAGCCTGCTTCTGGTGATTCTGGTGGTATCGTTTTCACCTTGCTGTGCACGCTCCGCTATCTGCAGCGCCTCTTAGCAGACTTGGTTTTCACTGTTTATTGATTTATTTATTGTAGCGCCGTGCCCCAGCTCGTCCTGCGCTGTTTGTATCACTGCCGTTTTGTGCTTTTGCTGTTGTTGTTGTTTTGCCTCGCCTACCAGCCCCGCACCCGCCTCCCGGCTGCTCCTCCCTCCCACAGAGATTAAATCCCCTCACAGCCGGAAATAGCGCTGTGACCGTCCTGAGCCTCGGCGAAGAGGTCGCTCCCCTCGCTACTCCCTACACATCAGCCTGCTTCTGGTGATTCTGGTGGTATCGTTTTCACCTTGCTGTGCACGCTCCGCTATCTGCAGCGCCGCTTAGCAGACTTGGTTTTCACTGTTTATTGATTTATTTATTGTAGCGCCGTGCCCCAGCTCGTCCTGCGCTGTTTGTATCACTGCCATTTTGTGCTTTTGCTGTTGTTGTTGTTTTGCCTCGCCTACCAGCCCCGCACCCGCCTCCCGGCTGCTCCTCCCTCCCACAGAGATTAAATCCCCTCACAGCCGGAAATAGCACTGTGACCGTCCTGAGCCTCGGCGAAGAGGTCGCTCCCCTCGCTATTTCCTACACATCAGCCTGCTTCTGGTGATTCTGGTGGTATCGTTTTCACCTTGCTGTGCACGCTCCGCTATCTGCAGCGCCTCTTAGCAGACTTGGTTTTCACTGTTTATTGATTTATTTATTGTAGCGCCGTGCCCCAGCTCGTCCTGCGCTGTTTGTATCACTGCCATTTTGTGCTTTTGCTGTTGTTGTTGTTTTGCCTCACCTACCAGCCCCGCACCCACCTCCCGGCTGCTCCTCCCTCGCCCCTCCCCCCCACTATCCATATATGACAGATGCTTTTACGCGCAGCGTCCACGCACAGCGTTCGCGCCCCATGCGCGCCGAAGGTGCGAGAAAGTTAAGCCCATCTACGCCCGTCCGCGCCAAGTCCGCGCCCAGCGCCAGACCCCCTGTCCCCCGTACCACCCTCCCCACCCGCATTACATACGACGCCTCCACCCTCTTAGCCCTTAATCCCGGCCGTCTCCCCACCTGCGTCCAAGCCGCCCCTGGACACACCCATGGACCCTTCACATGCAACTCCTGCAAATATGACGCCACCAAGACCAACTCCACATCCACGAACACCAAACAGAGATCTGACACCAACCACCTAAAATGCATCCTGCTCAACACCCGCTCGGTCCACAGACACGCCATCGAACTTTGAAATCTACTAGACACCATTTCTCCGGACGTCGCCTTCCTAACAGAAACATGGATGAACGCCTCCTCAGCCCCAGACATCACCATTGCCATCCCGGAAGGATACAAGATTATTCGTAAAGACCGCACCAAGCAAACAGGAGGAGGCATCGCCATCGTCCATAAGAATTCCATCCGCATCTCAACCAGCTCAGACATCAACCTCACTAGCGCCGAAAACCTTCACTTCCAGATCCACACCGACCCAAGACCACTCTCAGAGGCACCCTCCTCTACAGGCCACCAGGACCCCGTGCACAATTCAGTGAAGACATCACTGACTTTATCACTCCTCACGCCCTCGACCCCATCTTCACCTCCAGCAAACATATCTCCTTCAGTCACACCACAGTTCTCCATTGGACGGACCACAGCTGCGTTCACTTTGTCTACAAAAAGACCACAACCCACAACCATCCTCAACCCACTCTACGAAGAAACTGGAACAAAATCACCATCGACCAGATCTCCTCTTCGCTTCTTCAAAACCCCCCTGCCCACTCTTCGAACCCCAACCAAGCAGCCATTAACTTCACTCAATGGCTAACCAACAGCGCCGACAACTTAGCACCTTTGAAAAAACGTCAACACAAACTAGACCGCAAAAACGCTCCCTGGTTCAACGATGATCTTAAGAAATCCAAGAAACTCTGTCGCTCCCTCGAGAAGGCATGGAAAAAAGACCCGAACACCAGCACCAAAGACGCCTTCAAAAACGCCACCCGCACACACCACCAACTGATCCGGACTGCCAAGAAAGCTGCACTTAAAGACCGACTAGACAACAACGCCCACAACAGCAAGGAATTATTCAACATCATCTAAGAATTTACCAACCCCTCTGCCAACTCCAACGACATCACTCCCTCTCAAACCCTTTGCGACTCCCTAGCCTCGTTCTTCCACGACAAAATCGCAGACATCCACAACAGCTTCGACAACCAACCCAGAGACCAACCCTCACAACCTTCTGCCGTACCCTCACCCCCCTCGAACATCCTCAACGACTGGAACCCTATCTCCACCGAGGACATCATCCGCCTGATGAACACCATTCACTCTGGCTCCCCTACAGACCCATGCCCTCACCACATCTTCAACAAAGCAGACTCCATCATAGCACCCCACCTCCGGGACGTCATCAACTGCTCCTTCAACTCCGCCACCTTCCCGGAAAGCTGGAAACACGCCGAACTCAGCGCCCTTCTGAAAAAACCCACAGCCGACCCCACCGAACTCAAAAACTACCGCCCCATCTCGCTCCTACCTTTCCCGGCCAAAGTCATTGAGAAAGCTGTCAACAACCAGCTCGCCGCCTTCCTCGAAACCAACAAATCCCTCGACTCCTCACAGTCCGGCTTCCAAGCCAAACACAGCACTGAGAACGCCCGCATCGCAGCAACAGACGACATTCGTACTCTACTGGACAATGGAGACACATTCGCCCTCATCCTCCTTGACCTCTCCGCAGCCTTCGACACAGTCTGTCATAGCACCCTCATACAACGCCTCAGAAACATCGGAATCCAAGGAAAAGCACTGGAATGGATGTCCTCGTTCCTTGCCGGAAGAACTCAAAGAGTCCGCCTCCCACCATTCAAGTCAGAGGCCACTGAAGTCTCTTGCGGAGTTCCACAAGGATCCTCACTCAGCCCCACCCTCTTCAACGTATACATGAGCCCCCTCGCGACCATCGCACGCCAACACAACCTCAACATCATCTCCTACGCTGATGACACTCAACTGATCCTCTCACTCACCAAAGACCCGACCACCGCCAAAACCAACCTACATGAAGGAATGAAAGAAGTTGCCGAGTGGATGAAGCACAGCCGTCTGAAACTGAACTCAGACAAAACAGAAGTCCTTATCTTAGGTACCTCTCCCTCCGCCTGGGACGACTCTTGGTGGCCAGAGGCCCTTGGAAAAGCACCCATCCCGACGGACCACGCACGGAACCTAGGCGTCATCCTGGACTCCTCTCTCTCGATGAACAGACAAGTCAACGCGGTTTCATCATCTTGCTTCAACATTCTTCGCATGCTCAAAAAAACATTTCGCTGGATCCCCACCGAAACCAGAAAAACGGTCACCCACGCACTGGTCACGAGCCGCCTAAACTACGGGAACACCCTATACGCCGGTACCACCGCAAAACTTCAGAAAAACTCCAACGCATCCAGAACGCATCAGCCAGACTCATACTAGACATCCCGCGTAACGACCACATATCTGGTCACCTGAAAGACCTCCACTGGCTCCCCGTCAATAAGAGGATAACATTCCGCCTCCTAACCCACGCACACAAAGCACTTTACGAACTTGGACCCGAATGCCTCAACACTCGACTTTCCTTCTACACCCCCCCCCCCCGCCAGCTACGCTCCTCCAACCAAGCCCTTGCCACTGTACCTCGCATCAACAAGACTAATATGGGAGGAAGATCCTTCTCCTACCTGGCAGCTAAAACCTGGAACTCACTTCCCACTCACCTTCGCCTCACTCAGAACCATCTAGCATTCAGAAAGCAACTGAAAACCTGGATATTCGACAAGTAATTCCCCACCCCATCAAGCGCCTTGAGACCCTCTGGGTATGTAGTGCGCTATATAAATTATTTGAATTGACTTGACTTGACTGTGTTAAAGCCCGCATTCAGTTAATATGTTACATGAGATCTCACAGATTACTTTAGTAGGAAAGGAGTTTTGTATTGAGTACCGCTTCGACATACCCTTGGAGTATTAGATGTGCACTGTAAAAATTCTTGCTAGAGTCTCTTCAGAAGGGCTAGTGGCTTAGCAGTATACCAGGATCTCGTAATAAAAACATTAAATAATACATATATCCATAGATTGTACATATACATCCATACTGATGCATAGAGGGGTTTTGGTCAGCCGACTCCTGCCATTACTCTGTCAGAGTGTCATTTACACTCAGTTTCCATCTATGACAGCATATTGCATAGAGTAATAATTCAATCTGCATTGGCCATTGGCTCTCTTGCCCTGTGAAGGACACCATTTTCTGATTAAATGCCCACATCCAGCTAAAACTAAAAATTAGCTTGCTTAAGTGTCAACGCTGGTTGGCTAGTCCTTTAGGTTTGAATTTCCTCCTTTTAAAGTTTCCTTTTCATTTCTATGCTTCTCGTCTATGTGATAGTAATTTTCTTAAGCGGCAACTACAGCACCACAAACACGGGTTGCGTGTTTGCTACTTATTTCATCTGCAGGACAATGCATCCCGCTTGACCACCTCCTCTAAACCAGGTGACCGTTATACAATGCTGATCTTCATAGTGTATCATTGTTTTGTCATTCCATCATGGCCAGCACTTTGGTTACAAAAGTTGCAGCCATGCTGGAGCTATAAGACAACAATATATTATATAAACTACCACTGCAAGATGGACTTCTGCTGATATCTTTAGTTTCAATGTTTGTCACAGGGTGAATGCAAGAATGAGTCAGTAAAAAAATTAATGGATGCATAAGTGTAAAGATGAGTGACAGAGTGCATGCATGATCAGTTATTGAGTTTCTAAAACCCATCAATAACACAAAAGCACACTTTTAATGTGAAACCTAGACCTATTGACTTTGCCAATGTTTGTTGATTTTTGCATGCAGTCACTAAATCACAAAGCCCGCTTCCCCCCTGCTGACAGTTCTAGTGCCACTCCAGACAGAGTTTAGACTCCACCTCAAGTCTTTTTCCTTTTATCCTCTGGGTCTTCCTTTATACTCTCCATGTCAGGTTACTGGGTTACTACTTTGTTAGTGGTAGAGTAGGTGGTGGCTATGGCAGGGGCATTTTCTGAACTTGGGTTATTATTATTATTATTATTATTGCATTTATTGAGCGCACAGCTACCCGAAGGTTTCCCGGCGCTTGCCTTGGGAACCCGTCCTGGCTTTTCCCTGTGAGATAGCCCCTACAGGGCATCCCCAAGGTGAAAGCCAGGCATCCCGCCACAGGGGGCCGTTGTGGAGATTAAGCAAGCTTAATGCCCAGAGTTGCAGAGTGAGAACCCATGATTAGAGCAGGCACCGAAGCGAGAATTATCGAGTCCGTGGACATTTGAGCTCAAGACCCTGCCGCGTCGGGAATTGAACCCTGGTCCCGGGTCTGACCTCAGCTTCCGGGTCTGCCTGCTCTAACCAGTGAGCCACACTTCTCCACAGTTGGAAAAATACTCTGATCCCTACCACACTTTCTAACCCTGTGCCCCCTTTTCATCACCTATTTTTATAAAAATATTCTCCTGTAAACTTCCCACCCCTTGCAAAATGTTTGCTCACCGCAGACCTGTTCATGATCTTTAGAACAAACCTAGTAAAGGCTCCTTTTTATTAAGACAAAGCTTAGCCGGCAGTTCAGGTGTTTGGTTGCCAAGACGTATTGGGAAATGCTGAAAGCTTCCCTAGGATGTATGTATTTGGAAATGCTGCAAGCTTCCCTAGCATGTATTCCAATCATTGCTTACCGTTGGCTTTGTGTTTTGGAACTCAAATTGGGTTTCTTTCTATTTTCTTGCTTTATTGGTTTTAGGCTCACCAGCATTTCTCTGTCCTTCCCGTGAAGCATAGCGTGTTTACCACCTCTCAGACTGGCTCCTTATATTCTTCTACAAGTGCTCGCTTTCTAGTAACTCTTTTTTTTCATGAGGCACTCCACAAGAGTACATGTGTTTTCAGTTGTCTCCCTTTTATGCTAGTTCACAGCAGTAAACGTGTTGTATTTCTTTGAATAGGTTTCCTGCCTCCTATATTTCCGCTTGACCGATTCTACTTATCCCAGCCACCACAAGTTCATCAATCTTTCATGCCTATGAGGAACAATGTTCTGTCTACAAGCATGTTTATTTTGGTTAGTGCTCTTTCCCAATAGCATAACTTAAAAAAAACCTCTCCCTCAATTTTACCCCCATGCCAAAGGAGAGTGGGGGTGCTAAAACACGTTCAAAATAACCATGCTGGAGTTCAGAAATGAATAAGCTATACACAGGCCTTTACATTTTGCTTTTATCTTGTTTCCATCGCTTGGGTGCTATACAATTTTATCAGTAAAACTTTGTCTATGCAAATGTAATTGTATTATTGATTGAAAATGTGTCTGTTGTTAGACCCGGCATCTTTGGTGTGTTTTTTTCCCTGCCTTAATTGCTTCTGACCTCCTGTTTTTTACTGTGTGCTGCATTTAGTTTTTGCTGGTTTCAGAACTCTGCGCACTGTACCACTGCTGATCAGTGCTAAAGTGCAAGTGATCCCCGTGAAAATTGTGATTATGATTGGCATATTTGATTTACTGGAAAGACTCTAGTAAAGTGCACTATGTATGCAAAGGACCTGTAATTCAAATGCTACTTGCGGGCCTCCAGCATTGATTATGCCACCCACATGAGTAGCCCTGCAACCCTGTCTCAGGCCTGCCATAGCAGTGTCTCTGTGTGCAGTTTTAAACTGCCAAGTCAACCTGGCAAGTGCACCCACTTGCCGGGCCCAAACCTTCCCTTTTACTACATGTAAGACACCCTTAAGGTAGGCACAAAGTATCCCCATGGGCAGGGAACAGTGCATGTGAAAGGTAGGAGATGTACTGGTGTGTTTTACATGTCTTGATAGTGACATACTGCAAATTTTATTTTTCACTATTGTAAGGACTATCTCTCCCATAGGCTATCATTGGAGTTGCCTTGTAACTTTTTATAAGTGTAACTTTCAATTGGGAAGAGATAGAGATTTGGAGTTTGGGTATCCTGAACTCAAAATTTAAAAACACATCTTTCCATGAAGTTGGTTTTTAAATTGCATGTTTGAAAATGCCACTTTTAGAAAGTGTATATCTAGTCGCCTTAGCTGAAATTTTTAAATCAAAAACACTTTAGATTGTGAGTCCATTAAATGAATTGTCTTGACCTGTCTGTTTACTCACACCTACTTCATAATAATTCATACTGTTGTAATATACACTCATGCTTGTCCTGAGGACCGCCATCCAACAATTGTCAAACACATCAATATCTTCTGTTCTCCTTTTGAATCCGAAGCAAACAGAAATCAACACCGTTGAAGTTTCCCTTCGCATTAACAAATGAAAAACATAACAAAATAAGAGGACATAATTTGGCAGATTCTGAAAGGATATAATTTGGAAGCTTCGTAAAAGGACAAGGACAACGCCCATTTCTTTTTTTTTTTTTTTTTTTTTTTTTGTTGTCCTCATATTTGCCCTTGGAAACCAAACAATAACGATCAGTTAGAGGGGATAACTAAGACACTGACCCAGATTAACTGAGGGGGACTTTCTTGGATCCTACCGGGGTATCCCGCAGTGCCAAGCATCAACACCTCAATGATCGAAGAATGGTACCAACTGGACTAGCGTACTGCTCAATACAACCCAGAATGTAACTGATGTCGCCCTAGTTGGGTATGTATAAAAGGCGAGGATCGAATAAACGACCCAACAGGCAGCGAAATCATAGGACATGGGGAAAAAAAAAAAAACCCATTACCAATTTAAAAGCAGCCAAAATCTTCCCTTGTGTTGGTTACCTTCTCTAGCCATGTCTAATTTAGACATCTGTAGCATTGCTGCACGCCAATCGGTAAAAAGAGGGGGTGTCTTATCTTTCCACCATCTGCATATTTCTCTTCTGGCTAGCAAACAACTATAGAAGACCAATTTTTTACACATGCCGTCGAGCTCTGGTATAATACCAAAGAAAATTAACATGGGACTAGGGTTAACTTGCGAGCCTATTGCTAACGAGAGAGAAGCACAGATTTCATTCCAAAATATTGATATAAACGGACACTCAAAAAACATATGGATATCTGATGCTGCTACCAAGCCACATCTAGGGCATGCCACCTGATCATTATTGGGGAACTTTGATAGACGCAATGGAGAGTAATACACCCTATGCAGAGTAAACAGGTGGTTGCGACGGAGCCAAGATGGTTTAACAATCTCACCCAAAATCCTAAATGATTTTATCCACAGGCCTTCCACGTCGGTATCGGAGATAAAGGTTTTCCAAAGCGAAAGGGGTAACAGAAACTCACCATCAGTCTCATCCAGAATAAGATTGTACCAAAATGTAATCTCTTTTTTGAAGGGTGGTTTATCCATCAGGTGAGTTACTAAATTACTCTCGATACCTATTTTAAACCTACCCCTTCCTTGGCTATAGGCCTGTGACCAACTCTGAATTTGGAGATATTTAAATCGTGAAAAACGAGTTCCTATAGTTAGGCTCAGCGTCTCCCATGTGTGTAAAGTTCCTTCAACAAATAGATCCCCCCATGATGAAAGTCCGGCTGCCCTAATTGGGAGAGCTAAACTATCTAAGAGCCAAGACGGTGCTCCTGGGGAATCCCAAAGTGGGACCCTACTAGAATAGTAATCCAATTTGAGTGTTCGTCTTAGACTAGCCCATGTTCTAGCCAGGTCTCTTAAAACCTTTAGTTTGACCTTCTTGAAATACTTAGGGTCGCCAAATTTTAATAGAAAATTCGTCGGCCCGGTTTTTTCCCCCCTTAGAAGTGCTGAAAATAGTTTCCCACAGCCAGCATTATTAGGGGCCTTTAAGAGCATCCTGATATGTGAGAGTTGGAAGGCCCATCCATAAAATTGCAAGTCTGGTGCTGCAAGGCCTCCTTTTTCTCGACGACGTCTAATCTTCTTCCAAGATAGTCTAGGCGTATGACTGTTCCATATGAATCTATTTATTTTGGTTTGAAGTTTGGCAATCAAGGATGAATCAAAAAAAAGAGGGATTGTATTGAATAGGTATGTGATCTTGGGCAAAATGGTCATTTTGACCAGGTTAGACCTGCCTATTAGGGAAATAGGGAGAGCAGACCATAATCTCATCGATCTTCGAGCCACCTTAGCTACTTCAGCAAAGTTTAAGGGGACAATCTTATTGATGTCAGTATAGATGTTTAACCCGAGATATCTGAGGGTAGAGCTGGGCTGTACTCCTACAGTCGGTACAGGATGATTCCAAACCATGATATCAGTTTTGGATGCATTTACTTCATAACCGGATATAGCCCCGAATTCTTCCGCAATAGATATAACGGTAGGAAAGGACGAGCTCAGCTCGGATGAAAAAATAAGAACATCATCCGCATACAGTGCTACTTTCTTCTCCCATCCTTCAAAAATAAAAGGTTTTATATTAGAGTTATCCCGAATTAACTGAGCAAAAGGTTCAATATATAAATCAAACAAAAGTGGTGAGAGAGGACACCCCTGACGAGTTCCTCGCGAGATGTTAAATGGCTCAGTAAGTTCACCGTTAACCAGTAGTGAGGCAGAAGGGCTTTTATATAGTAACTTAATAGCTCGCCTAAAGTTATCACCTAAGTTAAACTTACTCAGCACTTCCTCTAGATAAACCCAGTTTACCCTATTGAAAGCTTTTGTTGCATCGAGGGTAAAAACTGCTAAAGGTAGAGATGCTAATGTGGCCATGTCTATTGCTCCGATAAGGTCGTAAGTCAATTCATAGAGTTGCCTTCCTTTTACAAATCCCTTCTGGTCGACATGTAAAATGTTGTTTGCAACTTCCCCCAATCTGTTTGCGAGGACCGATGTAAAGAGTTTATAATCGGTACTAAGAATTGAGATCGGCCTGTATGACCCACAGCTAGTTGTGGGTTTACCGGGTTTTAAAATCAAGGTTATAGAGGCCCTATCCCAGGATGCAGGAGGTAAGGCACCATCGACTAGGATACTGTTAAAGAGGTCTGTTAGATGGGCAAGAATTATAGGGCACAAAATGTTATATATTTCGGAGGGTAGCCCATCGGGACCTGCAGCTTTATTTTTTTTACTTTTAGAGATGGCAAGGTTTACTTCCTCCTGTGTAAAAGGGCGATTTAAGGAAATCCTTTGTTCAAAATTTAAGGATGGAAGAGATATACCAGTTAGCCAGTCCCTTGCTTGACTAGATTGTACCCTCTTATCCTCTTGATATATATCCGTGAAGAAACTTTTAAAAGCTCCACTGATTTCCCCTGGAAAGGGGTGGGGGCACAAATGCAGTCGAGAGAACGCCCCCCCCCCTTCCTTGCTGTTGCTGACCCAGTCCCAGGGCTGCTACATTTCACTGAGAAGCCGTTTGGTGAGCAGTGCATCGTCCTGTCAGTGAGGAGGAAACAGTGCTATTTCTACAGCAGTGTACTGGGATTAATTCTTCCTTCCCTTTGCACTCCGCTTGTCTCTACCGGGTGCAGGTCGTGCCCCTGTGGGTTGTGTTGCAAAGCGGTGCAGTCGCTGTCGCCTATTGATCCTCCGGTGGCGAGAGCACGCACTCACGCACGGCGTGACCCCCGGAACCACCGGAGACGTGGGGGCGCCCTGCTGCCACCAGAGCCTCCTCCGCAGAACAGCGCCTGACCCGCCACCGCCGAGCGAGGATTATGGTGTGTGCCATGCAAGCCTTCATTATTATTTCTTATTCAAGTTTTATTATTATGAGCAGTAGTAGTGGCAGAGAGTGATCTCGCATTGAGGAAACAGTGAGACTCGTGACTCCCATTTCGGTCTCAGTTTTTTTTTTTTATCTGGCTTTCGATTCGTAATCGCTCCTTCCGTTTTCTTCTTGACTGTCAATCTATCTAATGTGTTTGGTTCGCAAATTAGTTCAGGTAAAATAACCCAGTGGGTTGTTGCGCCTACTGCAGATGTGTGTTGTCTATAAATGTCAGGTTTGGGTACCTGCAGAACGACCATATATTATTATTTTGTTTTTTACTCTTCAGAGGAAGCTAAAATGAGTATCATTGAGTTCTGTTTCCAGTCATATATTATTTCCAGTGTAATGAAACGACAGCACTGTGGTGGCACAAGTAGTGCTGTGTTTTGGTGGCACAGGAAGGCCTCTTTCACATTCCCTTTTCCCTCCCAGATTAGAACCAATTTGAGCAATTAATTACTGTGTTCAGAGTAAAATATGACCAGCACTATGCGGTGGGCATTGTAGGGAGCTGGGACTGGTGGGTAGTCTCAGTTGGCACAGGTTCAAGCTTTTTAATATTATAAGAAAACACAGGAAGAGATAATAAAGCCTTTGGAGGCTGCTTGGTGATAACATGATTGAGAGGCAGTTATGTTGCTTTAAATGCTTCCTTGTGGTATGTTGGCCGTACTGAGGACAGGTGAACCAGGAGACCAGAACTGTAATCATGGCTTCCGTCTTGACACTATTCTACGATCCTAAGTAACTCCCTTGCCCAGCCCGGGCAGACTTTTCTTATTTGCTAACTGGGTTGGACTGGTCCATACAGCAATGAATCAGTGCCAGAATTGCAGGTCTGCACGCAACACACTGCTGCATGACTCACACTGCTGCACGCCACACACTGCTGCACAACACACACTACTGCACGCCTCACACTGCTGCATGCCTCACACTGCTGCACACCGCACACTGCTGCATGCCGCACACTGCTGCACGCCTCACACTGCTGCATGCCTCACACTGCTGCATAACTCATACTGCTGCATGCTGCACACTGCTGCTCGCCTAACACTGCTGCCCGCCTCACACTGCTGCCCGCCTCATACTGCTTCCCGCCTCACATTGCTGCACGCCTCACACTGCTGCATTACTCATACTGCTGTATGCTGCATGCCACACACTGCTACATGCCTCACACTGCTGCACGCCTCACACTGCTGCAAGCCACACACTGCTGCACGCCTCACACTGCTGCACGCCTCACACGGCTGCAAGCCACACGCTGCTGCACGCCTCACACTGCTGCACGCCTCACACGGCTGCACGCCACACACTGCTGCACGCCACACACTGCTGCACGCCACACACTGCTGCACGCCTCACACTGCTGCACACCACACACTGCTGCACGCCACACACTGCTGCACCACCACACACTCACCACCACACTTTCACCAGTCACACACCCTCCATCAGCCGTCGGTGCACACTTTCAACAGGCACACACAACACCAGCCGTCACTGCATGCTTTCATCAAGAACACACAGCACCAGCCGTCTGTGCACGCTTTCACCAGGCACACACACCACCAGCCGTCTGTGCACGCTTTCACCAGGCACACACACCACCAGCCATCAGTGCACAATTTCTACAGGCACACACACCACAAGCCATCAGTACACACATCAATTGTTAACGCATCCACTATTGTAGCAATCGCAGTATGGCACACTTTACTTTTAAACATATTCATCTAAAACGCTGCATGACACCATTGCTACAATTCAAATCCAACCCACATAATTCCACTAAACACCACATGCATACACTCCATAACACATGGAAGAAAAGACATTGCCATTTACAATGCCATTAGCTCAAACTCAAATAAATCCGAGACCTATTGCATTTCCAATGCTTGTTTGGCTTGGGGCAAAGCTTGTAGCCCGTACAGCAGGACTGAATTAATTATGGTGGTAAGCGCCTGATCATGGCTATAAGTATCATCGGTTTATGATAAAATGTTACAATAAAGGCAGTAGGCCTGATGTATTAATTGTGAAAATCATATGTTAACACCAATCTATGAGGGTGGATTGTTATTATAGATTATTGAAGTAGGCGTGGTCTTTGATATTGGTTATCACCCCTCACCTCTACTACTGCAGATATAGCAGACTTGCTCTTTGAGACTCCTTGTTATTCTCTCGTAGGAGAGGTAATATTTAGTTTAGACAACTTTAATTTTGTATACATTTATAAATGTATGCCTGGGGTCTGATGGTTGTTTTAAGGGAAAGCTTATTATCGAAACTGTAGGCCTGAGTTGGTTTTGGGAATAAACTACAGGCCTGATTTGTGCACTAGAAAACATTAGGTTCGATGCCATAGGTCTGATCTGCTTATTGTAAAAAGGTATAACCAACTCAATAGGCCTAGCTTATTTATTGTGAAAATTATTTGTTAAAGCCAGTAGGTCTTTAACCTGTTTACCGCATCGCAAAATCCGCCACGGTGCGGGCGTTCGATTAGGTGGGCGGGGCTGCATCCGCCAACAGTCGTGCTCAGCACCAGGGAGCTAGTGCTCGCGTCGGCCATTCGCCAACGCGAGCACGGAACGGGTTAACAGTGAATTGTTATCACATTGTGTTACTGGTTATGGGGACATATTTTTTATGTGTAATCTCATTGATTATTATAGTAGGTAAGGGTTTATGCTGTTATCCATAGACACTGACAAACCCTGGAGTTTTCACTGTAACAATTCTTGTTAGGCCTTATTGAGAGGGTTTGAACATTGTTTTGCAAACTGTATTTTTATACATATTTGAAATTTTATAACTGTGTTCATGATGGTTGCCAGCAGGGCCGGCTCTAGGCATGTGCAAGCTGTACACCTGCACAGGGCCACCAAACCCCAGGGGCCACCACGCCAATATATATCCTTAATATATTAATCCTCTGAGGATGGATACATATTTGCGTGGTGGCCCCTGGCAGGGATTTGGCGGCCTCCGGCTCTGTTCCACTTCTAAACTCCCTGACCCCCTCCCCTCTTTACTGGCCTGCGTGCTCCGCCCCACCCGGACCCCCTCTTCCGGGCCCCCTACCTACGCTCCCTGCCCAGGGCCACCATGAGCCTAGAGCCGGCCCTGTTGCCAGTTTATACAAACGTTAGTAGGCCTGTATTGGCTATAGTGTGATGCCAATAGAAAAGACTAATGGAATTATCGGTTCACTGATAAGTTATGTTACATTCCTCAGGTGTGGCCTGTTTATAATGAAAAGTTATGACAATGCAAGTAGACCTGCCTTACTTATTGTGAAATGCATGCATTAAAGACAATAGGTTTTTATGGGTTGATTGTTATTTCACTGTTCTAAAGCCCGCAGGGAGGCATTTTGTTATATGGAATCTCACAGATTACTATAGTAGGCAAAAATTCAACGTTGGTAGTGCACCCAAACAAACCATGGAGGAAGAAGCTGTGTACTACAATAATCCTAATTAGGATCTTTTCGGAGAGATGTTATATTGTTTTGCCACCTGTAAAGGTGTACACACTTCTAATATCATTACAATATTTATATATGATGTTTGCCTTGTGGGAAAGCCTTTGCCCAACACAGTAAGTCTGTATCTGTTGTGGGAACAGGCCAATGATAAAGGTCATAGGCCTGATTGTTTCCTATGAAGCGTCACAATGAAGCAAGTAGGCCTGACATATTTATTGTGAAAAATATATTTTAGTGTCAATAGGCATTTAAGGGTTGATTATTATTACTATGTAATAAAGTCTGCAAATTGGTGTTTTGTTCTACAGAATCTCACAGATTACCACAGTAGTCAAGGGTTTTGGTGCTGGTTACCCCCTCTGACAAAGCTTGTGGATAGACGATTTGTACATTGAGAATCCTTCTTAGGCACTCTCAGAAGAAATGGTATTTATCTTTGCCTAATGTATTTTGTATACATTTGTAATGTTATGACTATATGACAAATTGTTACTTTGTGGGAAATCTTATGTGCAATACAGTAGGCCTCAGTTGGTTATAGTGACACGCCAACAGTAAAAGCTAGAGGCCTTATTGGTGCAGGGGAAAGGTCATGCCAGATGCCATGGGTATAGTTTATTTATTATGAAGATTTATGAAAAAGGGAGTAGGCCCGTCTTATTTATTGTGAAAAGCATTTGTTAACCTCTTAGCTGCGTCGAACGTTCAGCACCCAGTGCTGAATGTTCGAATAACGAGCGCTGGGCCGTCGGCCAACGGTCGTGCGCAGCACTGGCAAGGTAGTGCTCGTGACGACCGTTGGCCGACGGCAGCGCTTAAGGGGTTAAAACCAATAGGCCTCCCACAGTGGACTGCTATCAAACTATGTTACAGGCTGTACACAGGTATTGTGTAACATGCAATCGCACAGATGACCAGAGTAGTCAAGGATTTTCATGTTGGTCACCCACTCCGTCCAACCCTGAGAGTAGAATATTTTTCTGTCACTATTCTTGTTACACTTCATTGAGGGAGTCGCATATTGTTTTGTTTACTGCAATTCTGTACATATTTGTTATTTTGCTTGTGCTTCAGGAGCCATGTGTTGGTTATAGTTTCAAGCCAATGCTAACTGCTATATACCTTGTTGGTTCACCAGAAAAATTTACATCAGATTCCACAGGTGTTATCTGTGTATAAGTAAATATTATGGCAATGCAAGTAGACCTGACGTAGTTACTGTGCAGAACATTGTTAAATTCAATAGGCTTTAAAGAGTGCATTGTTTTTACACTGTTCTAAAGCCTGGTGGCAGATACTTTGTTACATAGATTCTCACAAATTAGTAGTAAAAAATTAGTAGTTACAGGATTTTGATGTTGGGTTTCCGGAGTAGCGTGCTACTCGCCAAAAAAAGCCCTTCAACACCCCATCAGGGGTAACAAGTGCTATATAAATACAAATCTTTTTTCCCTCTTCTATCCTTCCGCTATCCTTCTGAATCCAAATAATTGACTAACCTATTGACTACTTAAATTACTTTCATATTTCACTATACTAATTCAACACTAATCCTTTATAGGTTCCGGAGTAGCATGCTACTCGCCGAAAAAGCATTTCGACACCTCGTCAGGGGTAGTAAGTGCTTTATAAATACAATTACAATGCAATACAATACATTCTGAAAAAGCCATGCAGATAGGTTTGCACAAGTATAATCCTTATTAGGATCTCTTAGGAGGGATTCTATATTGTTTTTTGACAGCTTTAATATTGTACACACTTGTAATTTTATTATGCTATACCTCATGGTTCCCTTGGGGGAAAGTTTATATCCAACACAGTAGGTTCGAGTTGGTTATAGTGACAAGCCAAGGAAAAAGGTTATAGGCCTGATTGGTGATTATGAAATGTTAGGCAGTAGGTCTATCCTATTGTTTGTGGAAAGCGTATGTTAAAGTCAAGAGGCATTTAGGGGTGGATTGTTATTACTCTGTATTAAAGCCTACACATAGGTATTTTGTTACATTGAATCTCACAGTTTACCATAGTATAGCAAGGGAGTTAGTGCTGGTTACCTCTATGATAAACCGTGGCTATAGAAGTTTTGCACTCTGCGAATCCTTGTTAGACCTTAGGATATATAGCATTTTGCTTTGTCAACTGTAATTTTGTGTAATCTATACTTTTATGACTGTACGCCTGATGGATGCTGTTGTGATGCTTCTTACGGCGGGGAAAGCACAACTCAGGAGACGTAGGCCTTGTTCAGGTAAGTTTAATGGAAGAAAGCAACCTGGCATCCGACCACCTCGAAAGCGCAGGACAACTGTCAACTATTGAGTGTCGTGTACCAGATGTTCCACACGGAACACAGGGAAAGAGCAGAGCGAGCAGAGAATCTTATGAACAGGTAAGATTCCAACATAACACATCCTATTCCCTAGGAAAGAAAGAAACTAAAAAAAACAAAAACGGAGAAAAACGTTAACATGAAAACATACAGAATCCATCCCACTTCGCTGGAAAAAAAAAACAAGTTAAGAAAGGACATAATCATTGAGATAGGCAGGAGACTTATGCACTCTACGCCCAAGAGGCAAACTCGCACTTGGAGAAGGGAGAGCGAGGGGATCACACGCAGACTCACGGGCACCAGAAACACAGGAACCATAATCACAAACCGACTCATGAGTACCAGAGTCTCTGAAATCAGAATCAGGCATGAACATAGCACCAGAGCAACCCTCACCCTTAGAAGCAGGGATATGAAACGAACCACCCTTCTGATAAAGTGCGACATTTCTGAGGTTCCACCTGTCACCACCTTCTAGAACAAGGGAAAACTTGTTGAGGGAAACAACACGGAAAGGGCCCTTAAACTTATGCAGACCAGCCTTAGTTCAGCCAGATTTAACTTTGACCCAATCACCAACAGCAATCTTCCCAGAGACAACTACAGGAAAACTCTCACCATCAGACAGTACCCAATCCTTTAACCAAGCAGGGACTGTTCTAGAACCTGGGGATCGCTCACGCATGACTTGGAAAGGAGACAGATGAGTGACACTGTGAAGGGTAGTCCGGTATGACCAAACCATGTCCTGAACCAACCGTCTGGGATCTAAGTTGTTGGCCAAAGCAAGTTGAATGGTACCTTTAATGAGACGGTTGGACCTCTCGACCATACCATTTCCCATGGGGTTGTATAAAGAAGTGCGAGAGTGTTTGACACCACATTTCTCAAAGAAACACCTCATATCATTAGAGGTTAACTGGGTGCCGTTGTCAGTCAAAACCATATTAGGAAAACCCTCTAAGAAAAACAGATTCTCAAGCACTTCAATGGTAGACCTAGTGGTGATATCTCTAAGAAACTCCACACAAAGCCACTTGGAGTGAACATCAACGACCACAGCAGCAAAACGCATGTCAAAAGGTAGGCCAGAAAGAGGGCCAATGAAATCCAAACACAGATTATACCAGGGTTTACCAGGATCCGAAATGTGCCCTTGATTGGCTTGAAGACCAATTTTCAACCTCTTTTCGCTCTCCTTGCAATAGGAACAATTTTCCACCCAACCACGGATCACATCATCCATGCCTGGCCACCAAAACTCTTGCTTTATCCTCCTGATAGTCATGCCCTGGCCCAGATGTCCCAAGTGGGCTAGCTTGAAAATATGTAATCTCAGGCCAACAGGTGGCACAAAACGGTCACCCCTCATTATGATCTCAGAACCTGAAAGAGACAATTCATCTAAGAGTTTCCAAAAGGGCCTGACCGCAACAGGCACCATACTTTCCCTGGGAGCACCTCTCCTAATAAGTAGAATTACTTCTTGCAGGACAGAATCCTTCTTCATTTCAGACAACCACTGGTCTTGAGAAAAGGCACCCACCGAAGATTCACACACATCTCCAACAACAGCAACAGCCTCATCCACACTGCACTTTTCAAGATCCTGATCAACTAACTTCCAATCAACAGACAAACGAGATAGACAATCTGCCTGGACGTTTTTCCAACCTTGGATAAAAACAATTTCGTATGAGTACTCCTGTAATCTGGCTGCAAATCTTGCAAGACGAGCAGAACCTTTGCCAGCACCACCGCCCGATAAAATCTTCAGTAAAGGCTTGTGGTCGGTTCGCAAAACGAACCTCACACCCCACAAATATACCCGAAAATACTCCACACTCCATGCAGCAGCCAAAGCTTCTCGTTCAATGACCGAGTAATTCCTCTCAGCCTGGGTTAGGGTTCTAGAAGCAAAAGCGATGGTTTTTCCAAGACCATGTTGAAGTTGTGAAAACACTACTCCAATTCCAGTTAGACTGGCATCTACAGTCAGGAAGGATTTGCACCCAGGATCAAAGGGGACTGGAATACCTGCGTTGCAGATATTTTCCTTGATCTGTTGAAAGGAGTCCTCTTGGGCTTTTTCCCAAATTAACTTGTTGCCCTTTCTCAATAACAATCTCAAAGGTTCAGACAAACATGCAAAACTTTTAACAAATTTCGAATAATATTCGACTAAGCCCAAGAAGGAACGAAGCTGGTCTCTGTCCCTAGGTGCAGGGGCTTGACTGATGGCAACTAGAAGATTCTTTTTTGGAGCAATCCCACCAGCGGAGATAGTATAACCTAAGTACTCAATGTTTTCAGTTAAAAAGACACACTTATCCTTATTAACAGTTAAACCGGTGTCTTCTAATTTGAAAAGGACTTGACGCAAAGCTAAATTGTGATCATTCACACTTTTCCCAGACACAAGAATGTCGTCTTGAAAGTAGACAACCCCAGACAGACCCTTAAGCATGTTAGACATCATCCGTTGAAAAACACTGGCAGCCGAGGCGAGGCCAAACGGCATGCGAGTGAACTGGAAGGTACCCTCGGTGGTAATGAAGGCAGTCAGTGGTTTGGAGTCAGGGTGTAGTCTGATTTGGTGGTACGCACTCCTCAAATCGATCTTTGAGAAGAATCTACCCCCTCCCCCCCCCCCCCCACAGATTGTAACAACTCATTGATATTGGGAAGGGGAAAAGTGTCAGTTATAATCTCTTGGTTGAGGGACCTGAGGTCAATGCAGAATCTCAACCGACCATCGGATTTCAACGTGATTACAACAGGAGAAATCCAGGGCGAAGCTTCAACAGGTTCAATGCCTTTGGTAGACAACATGTCATGCAATAAATCCTTCAAGCCCTGTCTAACCGAAAGAGGTACTCTTCTAAGTTTATGTTGCACAGGAGAAGCATTGGGCTTCAAAACAATTTTGTGAAAATAATCCTTAACACATCCTAATCTATCTGCAAATACTCTATGGGCAGCATTCAAAATGTCTTTAACTTGAACATCGTGCTCAATTGTCATGACTACATCAGGTGAACTGGGATTAATCACAATATTTAAATCAAACTGGTGCATCCACCCCAAGATTGGAGGACCTTCTCTGGCTATATACACCTTCCCATTGATACTCCTGGATTTAAATGCGATGACACCAAACATGTATCCCAGAACATCAATGGGTTTGCCTTGGTATCCAACTGGATCAATGTCTTTTTCAGTCAGAGAAACATTGTGCCACAACGAAGAAAAAGTAGATTCTGGAATTATGGTAAACAAAGAGCCAGAATCAACCATAAGTAAAACATCTTGACCACATACAGAAAAAATTGCGGAAGGTCTTGTTAATCTGGGAGAATCATACGTGGTACTAACCAAATCACAATTAATTTGTTGAATTACTAAAACTCTGTTATCTATAACATTCACCTTAGACTTGAGTTTGTCAAAAGTCTCAGATGATTTGGTTTTATCAGAACCCTCGCCTTGTTTACACATCCTGAGATAATGACCTTTGCGACCACATTTTCTACAAATCTGGTCAAGGGCATAACATTTCTTGAAATCACCTGAATGGAATTGACTTCCACAACGCCAACATTCTTTACTCTTGACCTTGGAAGGAAAACTGTTAGGGTTATTCCTGTTAAAGCGTTTAGAGACAGCATTAATTTTATAACCTTCTACACATTCATCATATTCGACACTCCCAATTTGTGAGGAACTTTTATCTCTACGTTCTAATTCTTTGATACACTTCTGAGACTCTTCGATGACTTTTGCCATGTCTATCGCATCTTTTAAGGAGGGATCCTTGGCAGCCTATAACCTTTCCTGAATTTTTCTATGACGACATTGCACTATGAGCTGATCGCGAACTAACTCATCAGTCATGTTACCGAAACGACATTTGATGGAAAGTTCACGTAACCTGGAAACAAATTCGTCAATACTCTCGTTTTCAGCTTGTGGATGGGTATAAAAGCGGTATCTTGCCATAACTAGGTTGACCTCTTTGGCAAATCTAGTCTCTAGTCTTTTGAGAGCCTCTTTGTAAGCGTCATCCATGGGTTGGCCATTGGGACCTAAAGCAACCAGTAAATACTTAAACACTCTTTGACCTTCATTACCAAGTGTGCTTAATAAAAGCGCTTTTTTCCTTTCAGGGTGAAAGTTTTTCCCATCAAGCGCAGTAATGTAATTGTCCAGCATTTCAACCCAGTCCTCCCAATCTATTAATGGTGTGCCAGGAGAGGACAGAAACATAGGAGGCATAACAATATTTGAGGCCATAATGAAACAAGAAGAAAAACAAATGCAAGCGATATATTTTAAAACAAAATAAAGAAGTAAAGTTAAACTTCAAACTTGAAAAAAAATATGGGTGTGCAAATCACCGTGAAAGTGTCTGCACAAAGATGAGCAAATCACCGTGGCCACAAGAAGTCAGGAGAATCACAGAAAGTCGGGTTGATGTCACAAAGACGAGTGGAATGTAGAGAAGAGCTGCAGTGAGAAACTGACGTGAACAATGAGCACTGCGTAGGAGGCAGCAGAGCGTTCACTCTTTAAAGACGTAACAAAGGTGACTGACGATGCGTTTCAATGACGAGGGACAAGAGGCGTCACCATACGTAGCAACGTCAATACGCAGAGCGTGGAATGCGTTTCAAACACGTCAGATGCGGTGCAGTGACGTGGGATAACTGAAGAGCTTGGAACGTTGGGTGTTCGACAAGCGCGATAAATAAAACTTTAAAGACAGTACCTTGAATGTGGCTAAATCACTTGAAATCGAAGAAAACCAATCACCGGAGCAGGCGAAAGCAGCCGAAGACAAACTCAGCGCTGAAGAAGATGTCAAGTGATCACCAGGTTGCTTTTCACACGGAGAATCAAGCAAAGAGGTGGGGTAAGCCGAGTCAGATGAATCCAAGCATCAGGAAAGCGTCGCCAAAAATGTTGTGATGCTTCTTACGGCGGGGAAAGCACAACTCAGGAGACGTAGGCCTTGTTCAGGTAAGTTTAATGGAAGAAAGCAACCTGGCATCCGACCACCTCGAAAGCGCAGGACAACTGTCAACTATCGAGTGTCGTGTACCAGATGTTCCACACGGAACACAGGGAAAGAGCAGAGCGAGCAGAGAATCTTATGAACAGGTAAGATTCCAACATAACAGATGCCTTGTTGGGAAGCTTAAGCTTAACACACTAGGCAGGCCTGTTTTGTTTATGGTGTCAATCCAGTGATATCAGCTATAAGTCTGACTGGCTCAGTAGAAAAAGGTATGTCAGGTGCCATAGTCTAATCTGTTTTGTACGAAAAGTTACAAGAAAGGCAGTAGGAACAATGTATTTACTATGTAGCCTTTAAGGGTGGCTTGTTTTGCACTGTGTGACCGTCCTGAGCCTCGGCGAAGAGGTCGCTCCCCTCGCTACTCCCTACACATCAGCCTGCTTCTGGTGATTCTGGTGGTATCGTTTTCACCTTGCTGTGCACGCTCCGCTATCTGCAGCGCCTCTTAGCAGACTTGGTTTTCACTGTTTATTGATTTATTTATTGTAGCGCCGTGCCCCAGCTCGTCCTGCGCTGTTTGTATCACTGCCGTTTTGTGCTTTTGCTGTTGTTGTTGTTTTGCCTCGCCTACCAGCCCCGCACCCGCCTCCCGGCTGCTCCTCCCTCCCACAGAGATTAAATCCCCTCACAGCCGGAAATAGCGCTGTGACCGTCCTGAGCCTCGGCGAAGAGGTCGCTCCCCTCGCTACTCCCTACACATCAGCCTGCTTCTGGTGATTCTGGTGGTATCGTTTTCACCTTGCTGTGCACGCTCCGCTATCTGCAGCGCCGCTTAGCAGACTTGGTTTTCACTGTTTATTGATTTATTTATTGTAGCGCCGTGCCCCAGCTCGTCCTGCGCTGTTTGTATCACTGCCATTTTGTGCTTTTGCTGTTGTTGTTGTTTTGCCTCGCCTACCAGCCCCGCACCCGCCTCCCGGCTGCTCCTCCCTCCCACAGAGATTAAATCACCTCACAGCCGGAAATAGCGCTGTGACCGTCCTGAGCCTCGGCGAAGAGGTCGCTCCCCTCGCTACTCCCTACACATCAGCCTGCTTCTGGTGATTCTGGTGGTATCGTTTTCACCTTGCTGTGCACGCTCCGCTATCTGCAGCGCCTCTTAGCAGACTTGGTTTTCACTGTTTATTGATTTATTTATTGTAGCGCCGTGCCCCAGCTCGTCCTGCGCTGTTTGTATCAATGCCATTTTGTGCTTTTGCTGTTGTTGTTGTTTTGCCTCGCCTACCAGCCCCGCACCTGCCTCCCGGCTGCTCCTCCCTCCCACAGAGATTAAATCCCCTCACAGCCGGAAATAGCACTGTGACCGTCCTGAGCCTCGGCGAAGAGGTCGCTCCCCTCGCTATTTCCTACACATCAGCCTGCTTCTGGTGATTCTGGTGGTATCGTTTTCACCTTGCTGTGCACGCTCCGCTATCTGCAGCGCCTCTTAGCAGACTTGGTTTTCACTGTTTATTGATTTATTTATTGTAGCGCCGTGCCCCAGCTCGTCCTGCGCTGTTTGTATCACTGCCATTTTGTGCTTTTGCTG
Source organism: Lissotriton vulgaris (assembly GCF_964263255.1). Classification (NCBI taxonomy): domain Eukaryota; kingdom Metazoa; phylum Chordata; class Amphibia; order Caudata; family Salamandridae; genus Lissotriton; species Lissotriton vulgaris. The sequence goes on from NC_141693.1 coordinate 279,813,221, forward strand.
TTGTTGTTGTTTTGCCTCGCCTACCAGCCCCGCACCCACCTCCCGGCTGCTCCTCCCTCGCCCCTCCCCCCCACTATCCATATATGACAGATGCTTTTACGCGCAGCGTCCACGCACAGCGTTCGCGCCCCATGCGCGCCGAAGGTGCGAGAAAGTTAAGCCCATCTACGCCCGTCCGCGCCAAGTCCGCGCCCAGCGCCAGACCCCCTGTCCCCCGTACCACCCTCCCCACCCGCATTACATACGACGCCTCCACCCTCTTAGCCCTTAATCCCGGCCGTCTCCCCACCTGCGTCCAAGCCGCCCCTGGACACACCCATGGACCCTTCACATGCAACTCCTGCAAATATGACGCCACCAAGACCAACTCCACATCCACGAACACCAAACAGAGATCTGACACCAACCACCTAAAATGCATCCTGCTCAACACCCGCTCGGTCCACAGACACGCCATCGAACTTTGAAATCTACTAGACACCATTTCTCCGGACGTCGCCTTCCTAACAGAAACATGGATGAACGCCTCCTCAGCCCCAGACATCACCATTGCCATCCCGGAAGGATACAAGATTATTCGTAAAGACCGCACCAAGCAAACAGGAGGAGGCATCGCCATCGTCCATAAGAATTCCATCCGCATCTCAACCAGCTCAGACGTCAACCTCACTAGCGCCGAAAACCTTCACTTCCAGATCCACACCGACCCCAAGACCACTCTCAGAGGCACCCTCCTCTACAGGCCACCAGGACCCCGTGCACAATTCAGTGAAGACATCACTGACTTTATCACTCCTCACGCCCTCGACCCCATCTTCACCTCCAGCAAACATATCTCCTTCAGTCACACCACAGTTCTCCATTGGACGGACCACAGCTGCGTTCACTTTGTCTACAAAAAGACCACAACCCACAACCATCCTCAACCCACTCTACGAAGAAACTGGAACAAAATCACCATCGACCAGATCTCCTCTTCGCTTCTTCAAAACCCCCCTGCCCACTCTTCGAACCCCAACCAAGCAGCCATTAACTTCACTCAATGGCTAACCAACAGCGCCGACAACTTAGCACCTTTGAAAAAACGTCAACACAAACTAGACCGCAAAAACGCTCCCTGGTTCAACGATGATCTTAAGAAATCCAAGAAACTCTGTCGCTCCCTCGAGAAGGCATGGAAAAAAGACCCGAACACCAGCACCAAAGACGCCTTCAAAAACGCCACCCGCACACACCACCAACTGATCCGGACTGCCAAGAAAGCTGCACTTAAAGACCGACTAGACAACAACGCCCACAACAGCAAGGAATTATTCAACATCATCTAAGAATTTACCAACCCCTCTGCCAACTCCAACGACATCACTCCCTCTCAAACCCTTTGCGACTCCCTAGCCTCGTTCTTCCACGACAAAATCGCAGACATCCACAACAGCTTCGACAACCAACCCAGAGACCAACCCTCACAACCTTCTGCCGTACCCTCACCCCCCTCGAACATCCTCAACGACTGGAACCCTATCTCCACCGAGGACATCATCCGCCTGATGAACACCATTCACTCTGGCTCCCCTACAGACCCATGCCCTCACCACATCTTCAACAAAGCAGACTCCATCATAGCACCCCACCTCCGGGACGTCATCAACTGCTCCTTCAACTCCGCCACCTTCCCGGAAAGCTGGAAACACGCCGAACTCAGCGCCCTTCTGAAAAAACCCACAGCCGACCCCACCGAACTCAAAAACTACCGCCCCATCTCGCTCCTACCTTTCCCGGCCAAAGTCATTGAGAAAGCTGTCAACAACCAGCTCGCCGCCTTCCTCGAAACCAACAAATCCCTCGACTCCTCACAGTCCGGCTTCCAAGCCAAACACAGCACTGAGAACGCCCGCATCGCAGCAACAGACGACATTCGTACTCTACTGGACAATGGAGACACATTCGCCCTCATCCTCCTTGACCTCTCCGCAGCCTTCGACACAGTCTGTCATAGCACCCTCATACAACGCCTCAGAAACATCGGAATCCAAGGAAAAGCACTGGAATGGATGTCCTCGTTCCTTGCCGGAAGAACTCAAAGAGTCCGCCTCCCACCATTCAAGTCAGAGGCCACTGAAGTCTCTTGCGGAGTTCCACAAGGATCCTCACTCAGCCCCACCCTCTTCAACGTATACATGAGCCCCCTCGCGACCATCGCACGCCAACACAACCTCAACATCATCTCCTACGCTGATGACACTCAACTGATCCTCTCACTCACCAAAGACCCGACCACCGCCAAAACCAACCTACATGAAGGAATGAAAGAAGTTGCCGAGTGGATGAAGCACAGCCGTCTGAAACTGAACTCAGACAAAACAGAAGTCCTTATCTTAGGTACCTCTCCCTCCGCCTGGGACGACTCTTGGTGGCCAGAGGCCCTTGGAAAAGCACCCATCCCGACGGACCACGCACGGAACCTAGGCGTCATCCTGGACTCCTCTCTCTCGATGAACAGACAAGTCAACGCGGTTTCATCATCTTGCTTCAACATTCTTCGCATGCTCAAAAAAACATTTCGCTGGATCCCCACCGAAACCAGAAAAACGGTCACCCACGCACTGGTCACGAGCCGCCTAAACTACGGGAACACCCTATACGCCGGTACCACCGCAAAACTTCAGAAAAACTCCAACGCATCCAGAACGCATCAGCCAGACTCATACTAGACATCCCGCGTAACGACCACATATCTGGTCACCTGAAAGACCTCCACTGGCTCCCCGTCAATAAGAGGATAACATTCCGCCTCCTAACCCACGCACACAAAGCACTTTACGAACTTGGACCCGAATGCCTCAACACTCGACTTTCCTTCTACACCCCCCCCCCCGCCAGCTACGCTCCTCCAACCAAGCCCTTGCCACTGTACCTCGCATCAACAAGACTAATATGGGAGGAAGATCCTTCTCCTACCTGGCAGCTAAAACCTGGAACTCACTTCCCACTCACCTTCGCCTCACTCAGAACCATCTAGCATTCAGAAAGCAACTGAAAACCTGGATATTCGACAAGTAATTCCCCACCCCATCAAGCGCCTTGAGACCCTCTGGGTATGTAGTGCGCTATATAAATTATTTGAATTGACTTGACTTAACTGTGTTAAAGCCCGCATTCAGTTAATATGTTACATGAGATCTCACAGATTACTTTAGTAGGAAAGGAGTTTTGTATTGAGTACCGCTTCGACATACCCTTGGAGTATTAGATGTGCACTGTAAAAATTCTTGCTAGAGTCTCTTCAGAAGGGCTAGTGGCTTAGCAGTATACCAGGATCTCGTAATAAAAACATTAAATAATACATATATCCATAGATTGTACATATACATCCATACTGATGCATAGAGGGCGTTTTGGTCAGCCGACTCCTGCCATTACTCTGTCAGAGTGTCATTTACACTCAGTTTCCATCTATGACAGCATATTGCATAGAGTAATAATTCAATCTGCATTGGCCATTGGCTCTCTTGCCCTGTGAAGGACACCATTTTCTGATTAAATGCCCACATCCAGCTAAAACTAAAAATTAGCTTGCTTAAGTGTCAACGCTGGTTGGCTAGTCCTTTAGGTTTGAATTTCCTCCTTTTAAAGTTTCCTTTTCATTTCTATGCTTCTCGTCTATGTGATAGTAATTTTCTTAAGCGGCAACTACAGCACCACAAACACGGGTTGCGTGTTTGCTACTTATTTCATCTGCAGGACAATGCATCCCGCTTGACCACCTCCTCTAAACCAGGGGGCCGTTATACAATGCTGATCTTCATAGTGTATCATTGTTTTGTCATTCCATCATGGCCAGCACTTTGGTTACAAAAGTTGCAGCCATGCTGGAGCTACAAGACAACAATATATTATATAAACTACCACTGCAAGATGGACTTCTGCTGATATCTTTACTTTCAATGTTTGTCACAGGGTGAATGCAAGAATGAGTCAGTAAAAAAACTAAATGGATGCATAAGTGTAAAGATGAGTGACAGAGTGCATGCATGATCAGTTTTTGAGTTTCTAAACCCATCAATCACACAAAAGCACACTTTTAATGTGAAACCTAGACCTATTGACTTTGCCAATGTTTGTTGATTTTTGCATGCAGTCACTAAATCACAAAGCCCTCTTCCCCCCTGCTGACAGTTCTAGTGCCACTCCAGACAGAGTTTAGACTCCACCTCAAGTCTTTTTCCTTTTATCCTCTGGGTCTTCCTTTATACTCTCCATGTCAGGTTACTGGGTTACTACTTTGTTAGTGGTAGAGTAGGTGGTGGCTATGGCAGGGGCATTTTCTGAACTTGGGTTGGAAAAATACTCCAATCCCTACCACACTTTCTAACCCTGTGCCCCCTTTTCATCACCTATTTTAATAAAATATTCTCCTGTAAACTTCCCACCCCTTGCAAAATGTTTGCTCACCGCAGACCTGTTCATGATCTTTATAACAAACCTAGTAAAGGCTCCTTTTTATTAAGTCAAAGCTTAGCCGACAGCTCAGGTGTTTGGTTGCAAAAACGTATTGGGAAATGCTGCAAGCTTCCCTAGCATGTATTCCAATCATTGCTTACCGTTGGCTTTGTGTTTTGGAACTCAAATTGGGTTTCTTTCTATTTTCTTGCTTTATTGGTTTTAGGCTCAACAGCATTTCTCTGTCCTTCCCGTGAAGCATAGCCTGTTTACCACCTCTCAGACTGGCTCCTTATATTCTTCTACAAGTGCTCGCTTTCTAGTAACTCTTTTTTTTCATGAGGCACTCCACAAGAGTACATGTGTTTTCAGTTGTCTCCCTTTTATGCTAGTTCACAGCAGTAAACGTGTTGTATTTCTTTGAATAGGTTTCCTGCCTCCTAACTTTCTGCTTGACTGATTCTACTTATCCCAGCCACCACAAGTTCATCAATCTTTCATGCGTATGAGGAACAATGTTCTGTCTACAAGCATGTTTATTTTGGTTAGTGCTCTTTCCCAATAGCATAACTTAAACAATCCTCTCCCTCAATTTTACCCCCATGCCAAAGGAGAGTGGGAATGCTAAAACACGTTCAAAATAACCATGCTGGAGTTCAGAAATGAATAAGCAATACACAGGCCTTTACATTTTGCTTTTATCTTGTTTCCATCATTTGGGTGCTATATAATTTTATCAGTAAAACTTTGTCTATGCAAATGTAATTGTATTATTGATTGAAAATGTGTCTGTTGTTAGACCTGGCATCTTTGGTGTGTTTTTTTCCCTGTCGTAATTGCTTCTGACCTCCTGTTTTTGACTGTGTGCTGCATTTAGTTTTTGCTGGTTTCAGAACTCTGCGCACTGTACTACTGCTGATCAGTGCTAAAGTGCAAGTGATCCCCGTGAAAATTGTGATTATGATTGGCATATTTGATTTACTGGAAAGACTCTAGGCCTGCCATAGCAGTGTCTCTGTGTGCAGTTTTAAACTGCCAAGTCAACCTGGCAAGTGCACCCACTTGCCAGGCCCAAACCTTCCCTTTTACTACATGTAAGACACCCCTAAGGTAGGCACAAAGTATCCCCATGGGCAGGGAACAGTGTATGCGAAAGGTAGGAGATGTACTGGTGTGTTTTACATGTCTTGATAGTGAAATACTGCAAATTTTATTTTTCACTATTGCAAGGACTATCTCTCCCATAGGTTATCATTGGAGTTGCCTCGTAACTTCTTATAAGTGTAACTTTCAATTGGGAAGAGATAGAGATTTGGAGTTTGGGTATCCTGAACTCAAAATTTAAAAACACATCTTTCCACGAAGTTGGTTTTTAAATTGCATGTTTGAAAATGCCACTTTTAGAAAGTGTACATCTAGTCGCCTTAGCTGAAATTTTTAAATCAAAAACACTTTAGATTGTGAGTCCATTAAATGAATTGTCTTGACCTGTCTGTTTACTCACACCTACTTCATAATAATTCATACTGTTGTAATATACACTCATGCTTGTCCTGAGGACCGCCATCCAACAATTGTCAAACACATTAATATGTTCTGTTCTCCTTTTGAATCCGAAGCAAACAGAAATCAACACCGTTGAAGTTTCCCCTCGCATTAACAAATGAAAAACAGGGGAGGAGCTACGACACCAACTAAGATGGCCGCATAGTCTCCCGGCTCCGCTGACCTCCGTCCTGCGCTTCACTATCCTGTTGACAATCCTGCTTACCTGAACCGGATCCGTGTGGGTGATCCGTCCCACACTCCAGTGGTGCAATCCCGGAGTTTTTCCGCCGTCGTGGAGTCGAAGAACGTACTGAGGCCTAACCTACCTCAGAAGCCGGGATCTCTATTGCTGGCCCTGCCGGGTCCGAGCTGAACAACAACGGGCTGCTGCATGCGGTTGGGCCCGGTCTCTGGTCCACTCGAACTTTTTCTTGATTGTTTTGCTACCATCAGCTGCCTGGTGCCCTATAACGTGTGAGGCGACGAGTGACGCAAGGTACTGTCTTGTGAGGGTCCCTGACCGGGGATCCGGCATCCATAACGCCGAGCCCCTCGGATCGGCGCCTCGCCGCGTACCACTGCTCGCTGACCGCCGTTCCCTCCTAGCTTATTCCTGCTCCGTTTCACTTTACCCCGGAGAAGGCGCCTCTCCGTTGGGTTCACCATGCCTGAGGACAGAATACGTTTAAAGGAGCGGGTTCGATCTGGCCCGTCTTTGTTAACGGTGATGGAGGCACTAATGGCGCTTCAGGGCACTATCAAAGCTCTGACTCGCGCCTTGTTGTCTGCGATGGATGAAGTCACAGGCTCGAGACCGGACCCTGACTTGACGCTTGCGACCCGGCAGCCAGCCCACTTTGCAATGTACGCTTCGGAGGTGTATTTAGACCCGGCGGTGGAAACAGTGTTTGCCCCCATTGTGACGGATTTGCCAGACTGGAGTGTGCCTGGACACCCAATTAAACTGTTGAAACCTTCGATCCTGCACCCTTCGGAACATTTATACGTCCCCACTGTGGTGTCCTCCACTTTGTACTGTATGCTGTTTTGGGCTTTGTCGATCCCCCTCCTCCACCGGTCGTTCAAGATGGCGGATGAGACGAAGCTTGGCCTTGGAGATGGGGAGGGGCCATGGTGGTACCAGCAATCTACATCTATGCGCTCCTGTTCTGTCGACTTATGGGACATTGTGTGTAAGGGGCTTCCCTTACTTACCGACTTCAGTACATTTGATCGTAGGGGTCAGGGTTGAGATCCTTGTCTGGGTTTATCGATGTGAAATTATGGTTGACGGGATTGCTTCACTGTCCTAACGGATTCCGGGGCAGGGTTGGCTAGGTCGGGGGAAGGAGACCGGGAGTCCGTAGTATTATGCCCTCCTCCGATTTCCCCTTTCGATTGGGGCTTTCTTACTTTTTCCTCTTTCCCTTTCTTCTATATTTCGGGCTTTGGTTGCTGGGCGACAGGCACGCTGCGTGGGGGGTGGCCGTAGTCATTTGCAGGGGTGCAGGGTGGGGGGGGTGTGGGGGGGGGTATTTCGTTTTTGCCTTTGTTCTATGGCCTCTTTTTCTTCTTCTCTTCTCTTGCCATCCTTTCCTTTCTTTTCCGGGTTAGTGTAGTGGGTTCGGCTTTCTCTACATCCTCATCTCTACACCTGTGCCTAGACCTCTCCGGGGCCTGGGTGCCGGGGGGCGGACAACAAGGACGGTGTGGATACTAATAATGTGCTGTTTATCCCGATGTCGCATGCCTAAATGCCGTTGATTGCTAGGGTAGCGAACTTGGTATGGACGCATCGTTTTCCTGTTCGCCCCCATTCCCATGGTCCGAGACACTATATGATACCTGATCCTTTCTATTTTATATTGAAAATGAAAACCTCCTATCCTGTTTCGCATCGAACTGCACTCGCAACCACTGTATTTGGTAATCTGAGCTACTATGATCCCCAGGGACAATTGCTTTGAAACTGACTATGAAACTATACTGAACTGCTTAGCGGCCAGCCCTGGGGGTTGTAGGCCCGGTTTTGTATATGTGTGCAAATGTTAAATAAAGGTTTTCAAAAAAACAAAAACAAAAAAAAAACAAATGAAAAACATAACAAAATAAGAGGACATAACTTGGCAGATTCTGAAAGGATATAATTTGGAAGCTTCGTAAAAGGACAAGGACAACGCCCATTTCAAAAGAAGAACGAGAATGCCACCACTCAGGGTGCTGAAGGGTGCTTAAGAGAACCCCAAAATAATAGAAGGTTCGAAACGCATCAACGGAATACATTTTGGGAAACATTCCATTTTGAATTAAATTGGTCTTGTAGGCAACTACAACTAACTGAAAAGCCTACTTCAATCAAATAGCTTTGAACCCCCAAAAGAATTGTGAGCAAGAGGTCCAAGAAGTTTTTTGTGATTACAGACCTTTGCATTATGTGGAATAATAGACTGGTCATAAGAGCACTTTTGAGTTATTTATGTTATGTGTTACTGCAGTAAAGTGTTATCACGTTTTGTATTTTTTTGATGTATAACATTACATATGAATGTGTTTGACAATTGTTGTAAGGTGGCCCTGAGGACAAGCACACGTGTATATTACAAATGTTTGAATGCTTATGAAGTAGATGTGAATAAATACATAAGCCAAGACAATTCATTTACTTGACCCACAATCTAAAGTGCCATTGATTTAAAAATTTCAGCTAGGGTGACTAGGTATACGTACATTCGTACATTAAGGAGGCCCAACCCAGCTCTTTTAAAAGGGCCCAACCCCCTTTATACATACATTTTAGAAAGTGGGCCTTTTCTTGCTTTCCCATCCTACGCCTTTGCCTGCCTGTGAAATCCACGTCTGGTTTAGACTGACAGTTGGGTTGCTTGAGCATTAACTCTAGACAGTCATACAAAGGGAGCTGAGGTGTGCTCTACATTTTCTTGAAGGCCAATTAACAGGTTGATGGGACTTCCTGAGCTTGAGTAGTGGGAGGAGTTGTCACTGACACCTCAATCGGGCTGTGCCTGTCCTCTCACAATGCTGTCTCCATCCTCCCTGTAGTGTCTGGAGCCAGGTCAGGCAAAGACAATCCTTTGAAGTGTGCCTACTTCAAAGGCCAAAAGAGGTATAAAGTATTGAAGAGCACTTCTGGATCAAGAGGAGACTCTGCCAAGAGGAAGAGCTGGAGAGCTGTCAGGAGGAGTACTGCCCCTTTGCTGTGTTGCTTTGCTGGTGTGGTCTGCAGTTGCTACTTATGTCCTAGAGAGGACAGGGACTGGACTTTGCTTTGGTATCCTGCTTGAGAAGATGCTCCAAGGGCTTGTGTGTGCTGGCCTCCTGTTAAGAAGTCTCAGGGCCATCAAAGGTTTCATCTGCAGCCACCCAGAACTCCTCTGCTGTGACTTGTGGCCTGCCAAGTGGTGCCAGTTCCAGTTTTGGGCCCTTGGAGGTCTGGATGTTCAAAAGACTCAAAACCCATGCACCGCCCTTCCTGTGCTGTTTTTCCCGCCGCAAGCTTGCCGTGCGGCTGAAAAACCAATGCATCGCCGTGACGCCTGTCCTCGACCAGAAGAACCGCAGCAGCCTGAGTCTTGAGCATTGCGTCTCCGACATCCAAGACCTACGCTCCGACTCCGATGCAGGCCAAGCTGGGCAACGCATCACCTGTTTGCGGCTGGAAGAATCAACGAAGCTCCTGTTCTGCTGCTGCAGCATCAGTTTCAGCGTGGCCAGACTTTGCACTGTGCCTAAAGTCTACATCGACGCTGGGCTTCAGTAAGGAACTGAGGCCACGTGTCTGGAGAAAAAGACACTTCACTTCCACACGCAGTAAGAAACAGACACATCACCTCCTCTCACATTAAGGTAATAATGTATCACCTCCCTTGCATAGCAGTAAGGAACCAACGCATCACCTTCCCTGGGAGAAAGGAACCGACGCATCACTTTGCTTTCTGGCATCTTACCTCCCTTGCGCCTGTGTTCGTTTTGTGATTTTGATACATCTCAGGTACTTTGTGCCAAAAGTGACGGATCCATAATTCTATGCAGACTTAACTGTCTTATACGTTTTTAAAGTGATATCTTGAGTTGTGTATGTTAGATTTTTGTCATTTCGGTCTTGTTTTGTTTAGATAAAGTTTGGTTATTCTAAAGTGATGTGCTATCCATTTGTATTATTTTCACTGTGTTACTGAAAGTTTATGTGCAACTGCATGTCAGGCTCTGCTTTCTGGCCTCTTCGGGGCTGTGTTGCTAGACCTATAACCTCCCCTATGAACAGCCTCAGAGTCTGAATTGGATAACACAGACTACTTAGGGAGTCCAACCGGGGAGGGAAAGGAAGGGGACAGCAGGGAGGGAGATCTGTAACGACAAAGAATAACGCATTTAGAAGACCCTCCCGAGCGTGCAGTTCTAACCCACCCACTTCTCTGTACCCCTTTAGTTCAAAGCAGATTGTACAATAAACCACACTTGTACCTGTAAAGGAAAATACAAATGACTGTTTCTTTCTAGGAGACACGAAGCGAGGTGGTACCAGACACTCTACCCAGCTGCAAAACGACAAACAGAGAAACAACTCATGAAAGCCTTAACCTCTGAGGACTACGCTATGTAAAGGTATGACTGCCACACCTACCTAAATCATGTAATATCTATCCTCAATGGGTGAGCGAATTCCCTCTGAAAATAGTACCCCTCTTGTGTCTCCTATGTAGGAAAATATAATAAACAAGGTTGTAGAAGAAAATGCAGTGAATACAACAACAGAAACAGCAAAGGGTTCTCAGCTCCGTTTCCCTTTAAATGTGTGTCTTTGCTTGCGGGTGTTCAATAGCACACCCGGGTTTAAGTAGCACCAAATAATACTTATTCAAACTGTTTCACTGAGGTTTGTGCCTCCAGTCTCTGGATAGGTTTCAGGTTTACTTGCACTCGAAACATACACGTATTGCTCCCAACAGCAGAGAGGAAATCAGTACTTCAACAAGACACCATGTTCCCTACGTGATTCATAGGGTTTCAGCACAGTGTGTAGCCAGCCAAGTATATCGCCCTTGTTGTCCCCCTCAGCCGAGAGGAAATCGATATAACCACAGGACTCCACGCTAACGGCGTGGCTCACACTGTTCCACACAGTGTGCAACAAGAAACAGGAATGCCGCGGGTAAGACCTGCTTTCTTACCGCTACGTCTGCAAACAAACCGTCCTCCAGGCAGTAAAAGGAATTATCGGCAACGCCAAAGTCTCCCGGGCTCCTTTTGATTACGCTATGCGCACGCACCATGCGTCTACTAAGCGCCTGCCCCACAGCCTGACGGGAAATGTAGTCCACAGTCCTTCCGATGCGCTGGAAGCGCGGATTTCGGTACGCTGTGTGTTCAGACCGGCCGATCATGACACTGCTTTACACATTGCCTCTGAGATAAGCCTGACTGCTCGTGCCAATCTACCAAGAGGGTGAGCAGGGCATATCTCAGTTGTGTAATCCCCTTACCCTGACTAGAAGGAAGGATCCCTACTTGGACAGGGTGCAAGCCACTGCCAACTAGAGACCCCTATTTCTAACATCTGTAATGGCAAAACCCTACCACAGCATGCATACTCCACTCCACTCTAAGACACTCCACTCTACGCCACTGTATGCCACTAGACCCAATTTCAGTCTATGCCACTCTACTGTGCTCTACACCAACTCATCCTATACCACTCAACTCTACATCACTTCACTTCAGGACACTTCACTCCACTCCACTCCACTCAGGGCCACTGCACTCCACGCCACTCCACTCTATCCGATTTCACTCTATTCCATTCTGCTCTACTGCGCTATACTCTACAATACTCAACTCCACTCTATGCCACTCCACTCTATTCCAGTCCATTCTACTCCACTGTACTTCACAACACTTTGCTGCAGTCTGACACTCTACTCCACTTCACTCTATGGCACTCCACTCTACTACACTCCACTCTATGACACGCTACTCTTCGCCACTCTACTCTACGCCACTTCACTTTATGCCATTCCACTTTACAACATATCACTCTACAATATTCCAGTCTATGATAATACACTCCACGACACCTTAGCCCATTCTTAGCCACTCCACAACACTCCACTTTATGCAGGGCCGGACTGGCTGTAGCGGGCACCGGGCAATCCCCCAGTGCGCTGCATGGGTGGGGGGCCGGTTTGGGGCCCCTGGGGGCCGTTTTTGCAGCATAGCTGCAAAAGCGGCCCTGTAACAAATTCGGCTGAAAACCGGCCCTGGCAAAGAGCTCGGCGGCACCCACAACCCCCCAGTGGGGGTCAGGGGGCCGGCCGAGCACTTTGCCAGGGCCGGTTTTGATTCCCAGTCCGGCCCTGACTTTATGACACTCCATTCTATGACACTCCACTCTATGACACTCCACTCTAAGACACTCTACCCCGCTCTATGCCACTCCACTCTATCCCACTCCACTTTACTCCACTCTATGGGACTCCTCTCTATGCCTTTCCTCTCTACAACATTATACTCAACTCTACAACACTCACTCCAAGGCACTCACCCTAATCTACGCCACTTTACAACACTCTTTCCACTCTTCTCCACTTTTTGCCACTCTTTGGGGGATATTCACAAGGACTTATCTCAAATTTATCTCCACCTTAGCTCATCAAAAGTGGAGATAGATTTAACACTTCATTCACAAGCTGGTGCAAATTGCAGACATCGCTAGTATTCCCGCAATAACTGCCCCAAAATCTATCTCCCGTGCAAAAACACACGAAAAAACCACACCACCACTTCAGAACGAACTGCCAGATCTGCAATGCGAACCAAAAACAGGCGATAAGCCGTGGTAGCAGCAGGGAATTAACAGCTAAGCAGGACGACTACCCACAACATGAAAGAGAGCCCAGCCAAGAGCCACACCTGAAGAACCACAGATGCCATGGTGGCAGTGATAATGCACCTCCGATACACATAAGGGCCACAACATCCCCCGCCGCCACCCCCAGCCACCCCACAGCTCCCCGACATACACATACCGTGCACGACACAAGAGCCACAAAAAGTGCATGATGACGCACATTGCCAAAATAAATATACACATGTGTGGCCAGAATAACCAGAAACAGTCACACAGCACTGAAGTAACAACCAAAAACTTTATTGAAATACAACACAAAACACCAATGCAGAAGACTCCTGTCGGGTCCGTCAGGGACAATCTCGACATCAAAGCCTAAAAAATAAAGCACAAAATCAGTATGCGTGTCTTGCGCACATCAAAGGAGCGAAACACAGACAAACAGAGTAGGAAAGTAAGCCAGAGAGAGAAAGAGAGGGAAGGGAAGATAGGGAGAGAGAGAGAGGGGAAAGGAGAGAGAGTGAGAGTGAGAGAGAGAGACGGAAAGGAAAGGAAGGGAAGGGAGAGAGAGAGAGAGACACCACCGCCTCTTTGCACACATGCCCCACTGCTCACCTGCTGCCACCGGTGTGTCCACCAGTAGGCACACCACGTGCCTGTGCAAGCTCCAGGCCCCCGTCCTGCCACAATGGCATGGTCCACATCAGGCGAGCCCGCCCGCGGCCGAACAGGTCTCACACATGACGCTGAGTCCTGAGTCATCAATGGCGGAGACCACATCAGTGCACACGTCATCAACGCAGGCTGCACACCCGCTCTGCTATATCGGTGCCACTAACCCTGTGCAACGCCAGTCAGCACCACGTGGTGGTAGGCCTGTGACGGCAGCAAGGCTACGGGTGCCACTAACCCTGTGCGCAACAACTCATGGGCCCTTTATTATTGAGAACCGTGGAGCGTCCGTCATCCAGTCACCACAGACAAAGGGGAATGTGACGTTGTCGGCCCCTTATATTTGACAGGGTCACATGGCCTGTGATTCCTGTGCCGGATGGGTGTGATGTGTGTGCAATCCTGCCTTCAGGGAGTGGCCGTGACATGCTGACAACTAGACCAGTGAACTGCATACCACTAGCGAGTACGCCTGTGACAGGTAGCTATGTGGGCTCCCATTCTCGGAGCGTAAGCGGAGTGCTCTGGCCTGGCGTACGCCAGACCAGCGCAGGGCTTTAAAAAATGACTCGGGGACTCGGTGTGGTTCAGTCCATGTCCGGACAAGGAATGCGTGTGTCCCTGTTGTAGTGTCCACAGCACCCGGAACACAATAGGCAATGTAGCACACTGACTGGCATCCCACTAGATGATCATCATTGACGTAAGGAAAATCACTGTCCCTACATTCATCCACACATTCATACATGAATGATTAAAGACATGACACAGCGGAGCGTTGCTGGAGGTTTATTGCACATCCAGTGGAGTGTTGCAGCTGGAGCGGTACAGGGCCATGCCAAGCACACTACAAAATATGGGCCCCTGGGGGGCCAGCCAGAGCCCATCCGGGGATGACAAGTACTGCGGAAGAGGAACTGTACAGTCCGCAGTCTGGGCGCCGTGTCATTGGTCATCAAACAGGATATGGCAGTCCATGTCGCGGTCCAAGGTGAGTGCAGCAGAGTGTATCGGGGGTCAGTGGAAGGTCATGGGGCCATGTGCGGCACCAAGCAGAAACAATCCTGGTGGCGGAAATGAATGCTAGTGCCTCCTTCTGAACACAATCCCATTCACGTCCTCGTCCTCGGATGTGTGGTCTGCCCCACTTGTGGGTGTTGCAGTACCAGCTGCGGCACTGTTTGCCACTGACACATCAGGGCCGGAGGAGGATTGTCGGCCGCACTGTGTGGCAGTGACACATCAAGTGCCAGAGTGGATATGCCTGCCGCACTGTGAGGCACTGACTCACCAGGGGGCGGAGATATGGACTGTGTGGGGGCAACAGCATTTATCAGCGCCACGCCTTGTGGCAGCAATGCCATGATGAGGATCTGCAGGGCATGGTAGATCCCAGCTACATTTTGCTGATGTGCAGCAGTGGTTGCCATGCTTTCTGCCTCCATCCACACCATGTCCTCCATGAGCCTCCGCATGTGTGCCAGCTCACGGCTGGGATCGCTGAAGCCAGTCTGAGCAGACAGGTGTTCTTCTCTCTGCGTCATGACGCCAGCGATGTCAGTCAGGGCTCGTTGGAGACCATGGAGCGGGCTGTGGGTGTCCGTTAAGGACTGGAGCTGGTCCCTGATGGGACCTAGACACCGATGGATGGCGTCCAGTTTGGTAGCCATGAGGTAAAATCCCACCTGCACCTGCTCAGCCGTCTCCCTGTGGCCCTCCAGCACACGGCGTTGGAAGACCATGTGTTGTTCCTGGGGGTCTTGGGAGACTGCCGGGGCTGTGGGTGCCTCCTGCTGAGTGGTTTATGTAGTGGGTGGGGTCTCCTTGATGCCGCTGCACTGCCCTGATCCTGGAAGTGAGTTCCAGATGATGTCAATGATGTGCTGGAGGGCTTGGATGTCGATGCGGGTGGTGTCCTCCTCGTCATCAGGGAAGAGTGGCTGGTACTGCTGTGCAGGAGGTGTTGACGGTGCCTCTGCAATGTGAAGGGGAGATGGTGTATTACAATGTGTTCACTTGTATGTAGCAGCATGGTACATGTTGACATTCAGACAGCATAGCATTGTACATTGTGACAGTCTGTAGATCAGGGTCATGACTCAGAGTTGTTGTGGGTGTGCACTGTGCTCTGCTTGATTGTGCATGCCATTGTGGCCATCTCCACCCGTCCCCCCAGTACCTTGGGTCACTCACCCTATTGCACTTGTGTTGTGGCCTGCCGAGCAGTGTCCGGTCCCCCGACTCCGGCCACAGTCTCCACACTGATGACTGTCGACACCAGCTCCTCCATGTCAGTCATCCATCACGAGCTGTGGCGCTGGGCTCCCACCTCCAGTCTGCATTGCTGCCTTCTGGTTGGCTGCGAGTTTGTCAATCCATCGCCTCTTGGCCTCGTCCACTGACTTCTTGTGCTCTCCGATGGCATTCACCATGTTCACGATGTCCCGCCATCTCCCATTTTTGGTGCCCAATGACACGTTGGAGGTGACATACAGTTGTTGATGGTGTTCCATCACCTCCGTGATCAGAATCCTGTTTTCCTGTGGACTGATCTTCATCTTCCTCTTCCTCTTGTCCTTGCCCTTCCCTGTCCCAGAGGTCCCAGGCTGGCCCCGCCTTGTTGTGAATTTCACATTGAGACAGGGTGATTTTCCCGCGATAGGCTGCGATGTGTAAAGTTACATTAGCATTTCTTGGTGATGTTTAGCACATTTTATTGTCACGCTGTGCCTCTCCACTCTGCGACATACTACGCCACTCCATTACATTCTCCACCTCTCTACGTCATTCCATTCTACATCACTCCACTCTGTGACACTCCATGCCACTTTATGCTGTGTCACTCTATGCCATTCACTCTAGTCTACGTCACTCCACTTCACTTTGTGTCACTGTACTCCACTCAACTCCATACCACTCTACAACACACTACTCTACTCCAAAACACTCTACTCCACTCTACACTATGCCACTCTACACTACTCCACTGTACTCAAGTCTATGCTACTCCAGTCTACATCACTCCTCTCTATGACACTAAACTCCACTCTACGCCACTCCACAACAATACTCACTCCACGACTCTCACTCCACTGTACACCACTCCGCTCCACATCACTCTACTCGACTCTGCAATACTTTACTCCACTCTATAAAACTCCATTCTATGCTACTCCGCCACACTACTCTATAACACTCCACTCTATGACACACCACTCTCTGCCACTCCATGCCACTTTACTTAACTCTATCCCACGATACTCTGCTTCACTCCATTCTACACCACTTCACTCTACTCCACAACTCTATTCCACTCTGTGCCACTCCACTCTTCGACACACTCTGCAGCTCCACAACACTCCACAGCTTTCTACGCCACTCCACTCTACACGACTCCACTTAACATCGCTTTACGTCACTCTGTGAAACTCTACATCATGACACTTTGCATCACTCCACTCTATGACAATCCACTCACCAATTCTCTACTGCACTCTATACCAATCTACTCTATGCCACTCTGTTTTTCAACACTCTATTTCACTACACTCTACTCCTCTCTACAACACTATACTCCACTCTACACCACTCCACCCTACAACACTCCACTCCACTCTATACCTCTCCACTCCACTCTCCTTTATGCCACTAACATTTAGCCATGCTGAACAGCATCCATGGTGGTGTACAACATAGCTAAAATGCATTGGCAAAGCCAATAGCACTTGCATAGGGGAGACCTATTGGCCTTTCCAATGCCTGTTGTTGTACATGTACTCCCCTCTCCCCATGTCCTTTTCAAAGGCCACAGAATGTGATTTGAAGCTCTTCCGCGGTCATCGAGGAACAGAAGTAGCATCATAGGAAAGGGATGACGTTGAAAGTGAGCTACCCTGAATTATATGGATCTTATGTATCAAGTGTACTAGTCTTCATAGATGTTAAACCTGCCCTGTGGAAGGCCCTTACCTTTGCACCATAGCCCCTTTCTACCTCGCAATCTACCTGAGCATCAGGCGTGGGGGTGAGAACCACCCAATAGACTGTGAGGGAGGGCAGTGACAACTGGTGCTTTACCAATGGCACTGTCTGTCATAGGCAGTGAAGTTCAAACACCAATGACTGCACCAGACTTTGAAGTAGAAACTCACATTTCTCCCTTGACTTGTCACTGAGTTTATTTAGCCCTGAGCCCATCTTTCCTATGCAGTGGGAGCCCTTGACCAGTGCTAGTCTTTAGCCAAATAATTTGACCACGACTGGTGGAACCCGAGTTAATTGTATTGAAGTTGCTCATTAGCCATATCTGATAGGGCTCCCAGAAATTAACGATTTCCAAGGAACTGGCAAAAAATGACCACTACTTCCCAGAACAGAGCTATTGACCTGTGCAAGGGGATAGAGTACCCTAAGCGCCAGGCTCAAGGACCAAGGAGGCCTCCCACAACCAGCCAGTTTTCAGTTACAGCCTCCTTTTGTATATCTGGTACCACCTCTGACATCTCAGAGCCAGGATGTGCCAAAGGCACACTTGTAGCAACTGAACAAACACTGTTCCAAAAAAGCACAGTTGCCTCATCAAGTTTTGTTGTGCCTTATTATCCTGAGGTCTGAAATTTTCTAACGTAACCAAACCCTTAAAGCTTACTTGAGTGCCTGCAAGACTTCCTGTGACTGTAATGCCAGGTCAGTCTGGTACCTAAAGATACTTTGTAGCCTTTCGTTGTACATCTGTTTGGTAATGTGAGCATTGATTTTCTGCCAATAAAAAGAGCATTACGATCTAAGCTTGTTCTAACATTAGCCTGTGTTTACACTGTCCTCCATCTTGTCTCTACGTCACAATATATCATATGATAACAGTTGTTGATTACGGTTCTAAATATAGTCAAGGACGATTCTGACTGTCCCAGGCTTATGTTTAACAATATATCAGCTTAACTGAACAGCTAAGACTGTGAGAATGGTTGAATTTCAATGTACCACTATGCTGAGCGAATCCTAGGATGTATTCTATGGTAAAATGTTTCTTCTAGGATGATTTCTATTGGTCAAAAACCCAGAGAATCGTGTATTCCCACAGAACGTATGAACATCTTTATCTAAAGCCCTATATAAAACGGTGGAGCTTGTTAGCAAGAGAAACTCCCTATTCCCCAACTTGAAAAGCAAATCTATGCTGAATTTAATGTAGAACACTACCGAGTTCTTTATACTTATGGCTTAAGCTTTGCTGCTAACTTTACTCATGGCACCTTTTCTGTAGTTTACCAATTCTTATATTGAGCATTGAAACAAGAATCTCTGTCTGTCAATCTTATGAGACTATTTCAGCATCATTGTATGAGGTCACCAAATTAAAAGCGACAGTTCCAGTCAGGGAGCCCCAAAGTCCATAGCAGGACTACTCCGCTCCCCATCATAGATGTTGGTGCGCCCCATGAGTTCGAATTTGATATAGATTTACACACTGACAGTAGTACACACAACAGCAATTGCCAAAGACCTAAGTACTTGAGAGTGCTGATGAAATTGGCTCTATAGTTAAGCAATCTCCCATCTAGAGCTTAGGCAGCAACCACCGTTTTTGGTATAGGATTTAATTGTATAAAATGTAATGGTTCACGGGATCGGTGAATCTTGGAACGCTAAATTAAAAAAATGGTTGTCTTTTTAAGACGCAAGAGTGTGCACGCATGGTACCACGTGCACATATATGTCATCACGCCATGGCAACGTAGCATCATGCATACATGCATACATGCACATGCGTGAAGACCTATATTTCTCAGCATTTTCTCTTTTTGTTGGCCAATGCTAGACATAATTGCTTTGGAAATAGTTTTCCTTTTCAGTGCCATTATAATTGTTACGTTACTGAGTGTGGAAAAAGTATGTGATACGCATTGAATGCATGGCAACCGACCTCATGACACACAGTTGCTACATCTAATAAAGGCCACCCTACTCTGAGAGAGGGCTGTTAAAATGGACCTGTGGCAGATTTGGGTGCTGCTTTCAGAGGTATGGTAACAGCTGAGCTGAGAAAATTAGAGCCACCTCATAAAGATTCACATAGACCATGGTTCTCCAATGTCGGTCCAGATTTTTAAGATAAATACAAATATCTAAATGTGGATATGGTAAAATCTGGCATGGATACGGCCCTCCAGGACCGACATTGGAGAAACTTGACATATAGCAAGGACCTCCTCTGTGATCCTGAACTAAATTTCCAGACCGTCCTCTGGGGGCTTTTTAGGGAACAATTTAAACCCGAAGAACCTTGTCCCAACTTCAACTTTCATCAAGTCTGGCACTTCTGGCACATTCTAGCTCTACCTCCATATAGAAGCAGTGACCTGTAGTAATGTGTAAACTATATAGCATTTTGACATCAAACTTTTCTATATACAAGTATAGTAATTGCAAATTTGTACTCATTTTGCCCTCCTTGGGTAAGATAAAAGCATTAACAGACCATGTCAGACTGTTAACCTGTCACCTGAAGATCACACACTGATCTCAACTGTGAGCGCTTAATTCACTGTGCTTTCCTACCAGCTAATTTTACAAATCAGACTGATTTAGATCCGCTTTGGGCCCTCAATTATTAACAGGAGGATATGACCTGAAAAATGTAAGAGCAGTTAATGTCATTAGGCAGGTGAGACAGGAAGACACGTAACATTTTTAAAGAAAAAAAACATCTATTTTGATGGAAAGAGAACCATTGAGCCCTATATGAAAAGGTGCGTACCCATGAGTATGAAATTAAAAAGATGGATTTAGAAGCTGCTAGGTTACCTCTTACACACGCTTCTTACTGAGTAATTTCCGCTGATCCAATTCTAATGCGCCAAAGAACCTGATGGTATATAGCAGAAATGTTTCTGCAGGCTTTCCTGAGATGATTATGAAGCTTGATGCTAGTGAGCAGAACATTTATGTAATCCTGAATGAGGCTAACTGGTTCCAGCTCAGTACGCAAAATACTGTAAGGAAAGTTGGAGGAACCAATCTGCTTACTGGGATAAGCATGGTGTATGCAAGAATCCTACTGAATTGGTAATGGGTCAATAAGTGGATAGCTTGTGGATTATTTTACCTTTTGTATGTTGATTATATTTTGGTTTCTAGCCAGTAGAGCAGCTTTAGGACCTTCTTAGCTCATGCATTGCAGACAGTAAATGTAAAAGCTGTAGCAGGAAATCCACTCAATATCAACTTGGTTCACAACAGAGAACACCATTGCCAGTTAACCAGGCAGGAATACCAATTACATTTGCACCCCCAGAAAACCTTTATTGGCTCAAAAAACTAATAATGTTCACAGGAAGATGAAGCACCCCAGGATAACGTGTCCACATTTATGTGTTAAAATTCAAAGGCCTCAAAGAGGCTTGTGGCTGGTGCATAGACAGGTGGTCTGTGGGCAAGACCCTGAGCAGGAGAGCTATCAACTGCTGATGGGATTTGTCAGAGCCAAAGATTACCATCTCTTTTCCCATGTGGAAGTGTCGTCTAGCAGATTTCTATGGATGTCTTGATGGGCTACCCTTAAATATGGAAGTATAACCGTGATGTGCAGACAAAAGCAATATGTGTTAAACATCTTTCTGATGGGCAAAGCCTCACTGGCCTCCTGTCTTCAGAGCCACCACAGTGATGGTAGATCAAAAAGCTGTTGCCCCAAGAAAGTAGGCACCGTGGGCACCAGACTTGTGTCAGCGGTGCCTAGATGCCAGATGTAATAGGATATACCTTTATTAAAATGGGAGTGGTTAGTGTCGAATTAACCCACTCAGTTGACCAATTTAGAGCACTCAGGATAGGAGACTCTTGTAAAAGAGCATCAAGCAGAGGACCGAGGCAAGGTGCATGGATGTTGGACTTCGTAGGGATCCACAGAATTTCCTGACCACGTGATGGAGGAATCTGCTATGGTCCTGAGACCTAATGTTTCTGACCTTGGAACCTGCAAGGAAAACCTGAGAGTTACAACCCAGAACAACCCAGTAAGATTAAAAGGGCAGGTGATAAGAGGATATGTCCACCAGCAGCAGAGAAAGAATCAATTAGAATACCCTTAGGCAGCCTTTGGAAAGTGCAGTGGACAACCTAAAAACGATTTACATCTGAGAGGCCATGCCTTCCAAAGGTACATGTGTACACAGTCCCTGATGGGCAGATCAGGTGATAACATTTGAAAAAACAACAATGGAAATAATCTCAGCCACTGGCAATCGCTAGGGCTGCATCCCAATCCATCATTTTTCGACCACCGTGCTACCTCAGTTAGAACCCAACCATATGCAAATCAGTCTTGACCTTGTTCCTCATAGGAACAATTCAACAGACTGGTTCCAGTCTATGAACAAGGGAGACCCTAGGTAGGACAAGTGGCAACAGCTCTCTGCTCCATCCTCTTAAAGAAATCTGTGATGTTCAGTAAGGCCCCAGCAACCGGACGGAGACTCTTCCCACAGAATAGGTTAACAGGTGAAGAACGGTGGTCTTTTCAAGAAGACTTCCTTGAGGTGAATCTGTTTCTCCCCAAATGAGGTAACACACAACATGCTTCCTATTGAACACTTGTTGGATCTCAGTGAATGGTGTAAAGTGAAGGCAATTGAAGTCTTGATAATATTTCCTTCGCCGTGGCCTTCTTCACAGGTAGCTGAAATCGTGGGTGATAACAACTGAGTTTCTGGACGTCTTCTGTGTTTTGACCTTGTGAATCAAGGAATGGATGAGGTCCTAACATTCACTTTAGTGGGTGGCTCACCGCATACTAGGAGTAGCCCTTTCTGTAAAATGTAAAATTAGGGCATGGGAGTCTTCTAAACTCAAAGTGAGCTTAACCGACATCTAAGTTTGGAATGGTTCAGAAGTGACAATCACAGTATCCCACCTACAAACCCAAAAATGGTGCCTAGTGCTCCTGCAGGGGCATAACATCCCTCTCTTGTGGAGGCGGAATAGACACCCGAAGGTGCCTGGCATCACTCACTCCACAGTGTTCCTCCCTTGTATCGCTTATATGTACACAGGACCTGCAGTACTTGGTTCTGGCTCGTGTCCTTGAACGGCCCCATCTCTCCCCACTTTGATAGATCAGAAGGTCATAGGGAAGAGCGTTCACAACTGGAACTGGTTAAGCCCTGTGGTCCAGCAGGTGCCCCTGCTCTCTTGATTCACCTGCTACTGGAAAATCTTTGATTGCGGCCAGCTGGTTTTGAAGATATTAGTGCTCCGGAGGAGGTCATTGCTGACACTGTACTACAGTTGCTTTACTGAAAGCTACCAGTTGAGCTTGCAAATGGTCCGTAAAAATATTTGACCGCGCTCTACCTGGTGACTGATGACTGGAAACCAGTTATTGTTGAGGTGGGCACTCTTTTCACGGGCAACCTCAGTACTGACTTTGCTTAGATGCTATCATTGCTGAATTTGGAGACATAGATTTGTTATATTTGAAGTTCAAACAAGGCTGCTTTGGCTCCTGCTCATTGAGCTGTGCGATGTTGTTGGCAAAGTCAGAGTCCAAAAATGGGCCTTCCCTATCATGTTATGTTATATAGTTGCTTGTAACGCGCACTGTTAGTCGAGACTGTCCTGGCGCGAGAGAGGATTCAGATGTCAGCTACAATAAAAGCAGATGGTCTACAAGGCTTGCCTAAATAAGTGAGTTTTTAGATGTTTTTTGAAATATGTGAGGTTTGTCGTGTGCCTGAGAACGTCGGGAAGATTGTTCCACAGCTGAGCAGCTCTGACCATCAAGGATTGTCCCCCTAGACGAACTCTCTTAAATCTGGGGATGACCAGATGTCTCAGGGTGCCAGATCGCAGATGACGAGGAGGATGGTAGAAAGCAAATCTGACCCTTAGGTAGGACGGACACGGGCCATGTAAGTCTTTAAAAGCCAGAGTCAGGATCTTGAAGCATACTCTAAGAGCGACTGGAAGCCAATGCTACTCTGAGAGCTGCTTGCGTACGCTGAGTCTCCTAGGAATGTTAAAAAGGAGCCTTACTGCCGCGTTCTGGACCACCTGCAATTTGTGGAGCAAAAAGTCAGGCTGCTACATTGTCTTCTATTTGTCGGGCACCTGTGTCTCATTGACTGAGACTGCTGGAAAACTTAATACAATGGGAGTCCCTCCAGTTGACTTAAATGCAGACCCATAAAATAACCTTGGCCATAAGTTAATGTTATAGAAATTACAGTAATGTTGTTAACATATTTAGGGCCATATTTTGGCGCACGAAGGGGCAACTGGCAAAATGAAAGAGCCACTACAGCTGAACACAATAGAGACACAAAAATCTTTGTTCAGACTTTAAAAAACGAAATAGTAATTGAATTAAGCTGAAACCTGGATTCTGAAAAAGAATCCAATAATAGCTTATAGAATCTTCTCCTTATAAAAAATAGCCTATCCATTTAAAAATCACAGGTAAGATATTTAGTGATGCTGCTTGGGAAAGACCTTACCTATCTGGACTGCTAATCTAGGGAAAAAGAGTTGGCAAAATCATTAGGTCCGACCTTCGGGGTCTATTTGTTTTGCAAGTGCTTCTTGGGGATCATGTATTGCATCTGCAAAAACCATTTCGTGCAAAAGCTGTGCAACAATCGCTAAAAAAACAAAAAGAAAATGCTCAATTACGCAACTACTGTTGGCACATGCATCATTGGTATGAATGTTAGCAAGTGTCAGCATGTGTTCATCTGCCAATGAAATTACGTGGGAGCCATTACAAAAAAAATACTGATGCAGGCTGGATTTTTTTTTTTTTTTGTTTAATGGAAGTAGCGCAAGAGAATTTTTTTGTAAGGTTGAGTGGCAGATGGTAAATTGTGGCTGCTTTCCTACCAAAAATTAGACATAAAAAACAATGAGTGGATTTGTGAAGTGGTTAGGGTTGGAGCAGACAAAATCAAAATAAATCCTAGTGGGGAAGGTGTGAAAAGGCTGAACACAAGGTAAAGAGCGAAATAAAGTGCAGAGGACAGAAACCCACAAGATAAATGTAAATGTAAATGTATGAAGCTTATATAGCGCATGACTTACCCTGGGGCATCTCCGCGCTTGCTTAGGGAACCCCTCCTGGTATTCCCCTGTGAGAGATAACCCTGGCAGGGTATCCACAAGGTGAAAGCCAGGCATCCCACCGCGAGGGGCCGATGTGGAGATTAAGCAAGCTATTGCCCAGAGTCGCAGAGTGTGAACCCGTGAGTCGAGAAGGCACCGGAGCGAGAATTATCGAGTCCATGGAATTATTGAGCCCAAGACCCGCCGAGGCAGGGAATTGAACCCTGGTCCAGGACCGAACTCAAGCTCCAGGTCTGCCGCCTCTAAAGAGCGAGCATCACATAAAGAGAGAGCAACATGAAGGGGAGGGGTGGGTATTTGGCATGGGGAGAAGCACAAGAGGACGAGAGCTGTAAAACATGCGTTCTCATGGCGTACTTAACCAAAAAAATGAAAAAAGTAGCTCCCTTATAGTGAGCAGTAGAATGATGCATGTCAGCTAGTCAAAGGGAGGGTAACATGGCTTTGGTGCAAGGGAGGAACATTAGAGGAGGGAGAAACAAGCATGGGCAAAGCCAATAGGTCTCGCCCATGAGACCTGTTGGCTACTCCAATGTTTTAGAGCCATGCTTTACAGGTTTGTGGCTGCATGGCTAAAAAAAAAAGATGTGATCATATGGCAGGCGCGTTATTTTGTAGGCACTCAAATGTGTTCAACATGCATGTGCATATCTAAGGTGGATCACTGAATACAAAAAGCAGCACAAAAGCACTTTATTACAAAAGAGCACAAAAGTTTTTTTTAATTTCTTTTAATTAAAAAGAAACAATGAGCTGGTTGGAGGTGTATGCTTGTTACAGATTATAAGTATGAAATTGTTAAAGGTTTTCATTTGATATCAGAAAAAATGATCGTTGTAAGTATAGTATTTGAGAGTATTGAAACATTCCTAAATATTATTATTCATTTCAAAATTGTTTTATTTAATTAGGAGGTGTCAGGGAATACAATACACAACTTACAACAATGTGAAGCTATAACGATGTTGTCACAAAATGGGTAATATGGCTTAGATTTAAGGTATAAAGACAAAGTTGTTATTGTTATCGTATTGCATACATGTAAGATGTAGGATGGTTGCCGAAGACCAAGGAGTTGGAGAGAATTTGTTTGTAAACCAACAAAAAGTAGCAATGGGTCAAAAAGACAAACAATCTACTGACTATGTATCTGTAAGACAGTGACCTCAACTGTTAAGGTGAAACAGCGAATTTGTTTGTGTCAAGAGCAGGTGGAGTAATATCAGAGTACTTTAACAGAGGTAAGGAAGGCATAAGAAAAGTTTACACAGAGTGGAAAGGGCAATTCCACACAGGTTTACACGATTTTACATTCTATACACCACATTTCTTCATTCTGCACTGGATGTCAGCATATATTTTAATAAAAACCACAGATCCTGACTCCTGGAGACTTTGCCTGCAGGCTTTGAACATGTCCATCTCTAAGGCCTGCGGTGCTCGAATAGAGAGTGCACTGCGAAAAACAAACACAACATGAGACTTAGTGGACTGTAAATTATTTCGCTGATATTGATTACTTGGAGCGAAAGGTAATATTATTCAGGCCACTGACTACCTCCTGGCAGTAAGGCCATCGACGGCTTGTGGAGAAGATTTGCACACACACACGCTCTCTCTCTATATATATGTGTTTGTGTGTGTGTATATATATATATATATATATATATATATATATATATATATATATATATATACATATGTATATATATATATATATATATATATATACATATATATATATATATATATATATATATATATATATATATATATATATATATATATATATATATATATATATATATATATATATAGCTCGCTCAGGTTTCCACTACCACTTCGATAGAAACCACGCACTCCGGGGATAATTCTCACAAAACTTTATTCAGTTCGCAACACTACAGGAGGAGAGAGCGCAAAAAAAAATATATATATATATATATATATATACTCTCGGTGGTATGCGAGAATTCCCGGCATGGAGTAGCGCCCGACAAAACTGAGGAGGATGGGTAACACCAACAGACCAATCAGTGTGGATCACCCATGTTACTTAAACAAGCCCTCAGCAGTAACAACTTGTACGTGATGGAACTGGGCACTGAAGAAAGCCGACAGGCTGAAACGCGTCTGCCAAGCGTTTCCACCGAACACTCTGTGTGCGCTCCAAATTTCGAATAAAAGCCTGCTGCCAGAGCTCCGAGCATGTGTCGGCCCGTTTTTCTTGCAAGAATGGGATTGGTACTGATGTATAGGCGGTAACAGCAGGAACCGCTTACCGGCACGCCCTCCCGGTCTGGAGCTCCGCGCATAACCTGCTACAACCCTGGTATCGTATGAAAATACAGCGCGGCGCCCCCCCGCATTGAAAAGGACACTCACCTGAGTCGAGAAGACATGCGGGGAGGGAGGACGCAGTCGTGTGCTGCGTAAGGAGTCTGTGACAGGAGTGACTTTTGTTTGGGATCCATGTAATGCGGGATATCACTGCATACCTCTGCCGGTATGACTGGGAAGCCACTGTGCTAGTAGAAGTTGGATCCTCACTGCACGATCCACTCTCGGTGGTATGCGAGAATTCCCGGCATGGAGTAGCGCCCGACAAAACTGAGGAGGATGGGCTAACACCAACAGACCAATCAGTGTGGATCACCCATGTTACTTAAACAAGCCCTCAGCAGTAACAACTTGTACGTGATGGAACTGGGCACTGAAGAAAGCCGACAGGCTGAAACGCGTCTGCCAAGCGTTTCCACCGAACACTCTGTGTGCGCTCCAAATTTCGAATAAAAGCCTGCTGCCAGAGCTCCGAGCATGTGTCGGCCCGTTTTTCTTGCAAGAATGGGATTGGTACTGAAATATATATATATATAAATATATATATATATATATATATATATATATATATAGATAGTTATCGTTAGGACCTATTTTCCATAGGAAATCCGCAATATTCTATTTGGAATAACTTTGGCGCCGGTTGACGAATCTTCGCGAAATGTTCAAAACTGGTGGCCTGCTCCAGTCCGCTCCAATCCTGAAAGTCTTGGGGTGATTCGTCAAGCGGGGGCTGAGAAAAAAGGGGGGCTGAAAAACTTGGTCCCCGGGGCCATAGATGGCCGGAGGAGGTGGGCCACACAGCCCACCTCCAAAAATTAACAAAAAAAGGCCATACCCCGGGGGATCGGGTTCCCGGGGCCGATTAAAGCCTCGTGGGGGGAGGGCCACGCGGCCCCCGTCCCCAATTTTTGATTTAAAAAAAACAGAATTGGGGGCAGGCCCTGCGGGATGGGGTCCCCAGGGCCAAAATATAAGGAAAAGAAGGGGGGCACACAGCCCCCCTTCTTAAAACAAAAAAAAAGTAAAAAGACCGGCATCGTGCCGGCCACGCCCCCTTCTTGCAGTACTCCTGGCGCGTTTGCAGAGGGGGAACGAATTCCACTTGAATACTGGGAGTCCCTGGGGCCAACTAGCCCACTAGAAACCTCCAGTATGCGCCAGGGGGCTGCGTTGCAAAGAGGTGTTCTGGGGCAATGCCCCTTTTTACAGCTCTGTGGCACTTACTGGAGGAAGCTGGTGGGCTAGTTGCACCCCAAGGACCCGTTTGCAAAGTGCTGAAGGGAGGGGGCGGGGCCTGAGTTCACATGTGTGCAAACACACCCTATGGCGCGGTTTAAGTTGAGGAATTAATTCCTTGTCAATCCTGAGGGTCCCTGGGGGCCAACTAGCCCATCATATACCTCAAGTAAGCGCCACGGAGCTGCGTTGCAGAGTGTTGTAAAATGGGGCGTGGCCTCTGAACACCTCTCTGCAACGCAGTCCCCTGGCGCATACTGGATGTACCTGGTGGGCTAGTTGGCCCCCAGGGACCCACAGGATTGAGGAGAAATTAATTCTCTAACTTAAAACGCGCCACAGGGCGTTTGCAGACATGTCACCTAAGGCCACGCCCCCTTCCTTTACCACTGTGCAAACGCACCCCGTGGCGCGTTTTAAGTTGGGGAATTAATTTTCTTTCAATACTTAGGGTCCCTGAGGGCCAACTAGCCCAACAGGTATCTCTAGTATGCACCAGGAAGCTATGTTGCAGACAGGTGTTCAGAGGCCATGCCCCTTTGTACACCTCTCTGCAACGCAGCTCTATGGTGCTTATTGGAGGTACCTAGAGGGCTAGTTTGACCCTAGGGACCCTCAGGACTCAAGGGGACTTAATCTCCCAACTTAGAAGGGCCACAGGGTGCGTTTACACAGTGGTGAAGAGAGGGGACTGGGCCTGAGGTGACGTGTGCAAACACGCCCTGTGGCGCGTTTTAAGTTGGGGAAAAAATTCCCCTTCAATCCTGAGGGACCCTGGGGGCCAACTAGCCCACCAGGTGCTTCCAGTAAGAGCCACTGTGCTGCGTTGCAGAGAGGTGGTGCAGGCCGTGCCCCTTTTTACACCTCTCTGTAATGGCGCTTACTGGAGATACCTAGTGGGCTTATTTGCCTCTAAGAACCCTCAGGATTCAAGGGGAGTTAATCTCTCAACTTAAAACAGCCACAGGGTTTGTTTACACAGTGGGGAAGGGAGGGGACGGGGCCTGAGTTGACGTGTGCAAACACGCCCTATGTCACGTTTTAAGTTGGGGAGATTATTCCCCTTCAATCCTGAGAGCCCCAGGGGGCTAACTAGCCCACCAGGTGCTTCCAGTAAGAGCCACTGTACTGCATTGCAGAGAGGTGGTCCTGGCCGTGCCATTTTTTACACCTCTCTGCAATGCAGCTCTGTGGCGCTTACTGGAGGTATCTAATGGGCTAGTTGGACCCTAGGGACCCTCAGGATTCAAATGAACTTAATCTCCCAAATTAAAACGGCCACAGGGCGTGTTTTCACAGTGGTGAAGGGAGGGGACGGGTCTGAGGTGTCGTGTGCAAACACGCCCTGTGGCATGTTTTAAGTTGGGGAAAAAATTCAGCTTCAATCATGAGGGCTCCTGGGGGCCAACTAGCCAACCGGGTGCTTCCAGTAAGCACCACTGTGCTGCATTGCAGAGAGGTGGTCTAGGCCGTGCCCCTTTTTGCACCTCTGCAACGCAGCTATGTGGCGCTTACTGGAGGTACCTGGTGGGCTAGTTGGACCCTAGGGACCCTCAGGATTCAAGGGGACTTAATCAGACAACTTAAAACGGCTACAGTGAGCGTTAACACAGTGGTGAAGGGAGGGGACGGGGCCTGAAGTGACGTTTGCAAACACACCCTGTGGCGCGTTTTAAGTTGGGGAAATAATTCCCCTTCAATCCTGAGGGACCCTGGGGGCCAACTAGCCCACCAGGTGCTTCCAGTATGCGCCACTGCGCTGCGTTGCAGAGAGGTGGTCTAGGGCGTGCCCGTTTTTAGGTCTCGACCTCTGCCAATGCGCTTGCGCATTGCAGATGTCGAGACTTATAGAGTTGGCTCCACGAAAGCTAAACCAGGCAGATTGGGCCAAGTGCATGTGCCCGTGCACGTGCTTTCCATTTGCTCTCCGAGCCGCCTGCCTTGCATCATTGCATCAGACCCACCACAGCAATGCCGAGAGCTTCACTTCAAAGGGATCCACTCCCCGGCCCCCTGCTTCACACTTCAAAGGAATGCGCCCCCGCCAACGCAATGCCGAGAGCATTTCCCAGACACTTTTCCTTTAATAGTAGAAGGCAAACTGGGACAATGACTCCCGCCGCACCTTAACGCATGGAACTCCACTAAATCTCTAGGTTATAATATTTTGTAGAAAGAAAATCTGGACTAGAATACAGTATCCCTGACATAGGCTCATGTGCTATGGTTCAGCCAGCCAAATGCTTGCCGCTGGCCATTTGAGTTGCAGCGCAGCTATCTGGCTTGTTTTTTTTATTTTACAAAACACCTTAAGTTTCTGATAAAAGTGCACTTGTTTTGCGAGCGTTTGAGGAATGTGCTTCCTTGTGATAAGTGTTATGGGGCTCCCCTTGCTCGACCAGAAGAAATCCTTGGGTTTGCTTTTGAAGTGGAGGGGGGCGGGTGTTTTATGACCCCTCCGTCTGTTTGCTTAGGAACTTTTTGCAGACGTGAGCTGCATCTACTGCTGCGTTAGAAGTGTTGAGCCAACATATTTACTGTTTGTGATCAACAAAGGATTGTTTTACTTACAGCTGACAACCCCGCACTGCGCTGTACTATCTGGAGCAGCGGCTTTAAAATAGGATTTTCTGATCCGCCCCCACCATCCCCCCCAAGCAGTGCCCACGCAGAGCGTGCCACTTTCCTGCCTTCTCCACCAGAAGCCGGGCCAGAGTTTTAGAACTGATGCGGAAACCAAGCATTCATTGCCTCCTGCCGTCCTACCAAGTCGCAGTCAAACTAAAAGCAAATTATTCCTGTCACCATTTCTGTTCCTCTGCGTTTTACTGTCTTTAAAGAAAATGTGTGAAACGCATCTCTCAGCGAGTTGTCATAGGAGAGTTGGGCTTCCTTATCACTGGAATGTCTGATTACAGAATACCACTTTCCTGCTACAAGCCCACAGCGTGCTCAGGCCATCCAGGGCAAAGCATCTCTCACCCACATATCTACCCATCCTCTTACCCACTCATCTAACCACCCTCTTACCCACTCATATCACCACCCTCTCATCCATTTATCCATCCTTTCACCCACTTATTCAACAATCCTCTCACTCATTCATTATTCTATCCACCCAACCATCCATCTTTCACCCACCCACACATGCATCCTTCTAGCCACCCATTTTTGACTACTAGCCCATCTTTTTTCTTTATTGCGTTAATGTTGCCCGTTTATCTGCCAAGTTGCAGACAGAAGAGGTACATATAGAGCCTCACCCCCTCTAGCTGCTAAAGTGGAGGGTTCACAATGTGAATGCAATAGATCTATGATAAGTTGCTCGGAAGCTGGGGCGTGGCATTTGGGGATGCTGCCCACCGGTTATTCGCAGCTGTCTCTCCCGTCTTCTTGTAACCCTGCCCCTCCTTTCACCAGAGGCTCTCTGTTTCTAACCCAGTCACTTATTTCATCTCAGCCTTTCAGTCTATCCTTGTGGCACTCCCCACCACCACTCTAGGCTATCTCTGCACTCTCCTAGTCACCCTGCCCCTTCCTTCACTAGAGTCTCTGCTTCTTACCGGTCTCCTCCATTCACTTCACCCCTTCAGTCTCTCCTCATTTCCCTCCCTATGGGCTGTGTCTCCCTCTCCGAGTCACTCCGTTTCTCCTTTCACCAGAAGCTCTCTCGGCTTCTTAGTGGACTCCTCCTGCCACTGTCTTCTAGTGGTACTGCCATCCTGTACTACACGGGCTATCTCTCCCCTCGTCATTCTGTCCCTCCTTTCAGCAGAGGCTGTCCTTTTCTCAACCAGTCACTCATTTCATCTCAGTCTTTCAGTCTCTCATGGTGAGGATGGGGATGGAAGAAAGACTTGAGGAGACACCAGGGAGGAATAAAGTGATAACATTTGTGAACCTACATCATTCTAGTGCAGAGAAGCAAGGTGACTGGCCGCCTTCACCAGCTGGCATCGCATCGTGCTAGTGCAACGAGGCAGGGTGACTGGCTGCCTTCAACAAATGGCATCTCATCATGCCAGTGCAGTGAAGCAGTGACTAGCTGCCTTCAGCAGCTGGTGCAGGGTGGCTGGCTGCCTCACACACACACACAACCACACACACACACAACCACACACACATGCACACACACCACCACAATCACACACACAACCACACACAACCACACACACAACCACAAACAACCACACACACACAACCACAACACAAACACAACACACACACAAACACAACACACACAACCACACACACACAACCACACACACACACACACACACAATCACAACCCCACACAGCCACACACAACACCACACACACACACAACCACACACACAACCACACACACAACCACGAACACAACCACACACACAACCACACACACAACCACAAACACAACACACAACCACACACACACACCACACAACCACATACACACAACCACACAACCACACACACACAACCACACACACAACTACACACACACACCACAACCAACCACATACACACAACCAAACACACAACCACACAACCACACACATAACCACACACACACACACAACCACACACACAACCACACACCCAACACACACACAACCACAATCAGACACACCACAACCAAACACACCACAACCAGACACAAGAAATGCGCATGAGCGGGCGGCCGCGCATGCACATTACCATCCAAGACGCGCGCGCCGGCGCCGCAATGACGAGCGGGAGCCCCGGGGACGCGGCAGGACAAGGTAAGTGGTTTTATAATTATTTTATATATTAATGTAAGCATTTAGGGAGGGCGGGAGGGAGACGGGTGGCGCGTAGTGGGGCTACGCGAAGTGCGTGGGTGGGCGTAGTGTTTTGCCCACTTCGCGTAGCTTCGCGAAGCCCCACTACGCCCAGGCTTAATAAATATATTAAAAAATATATAAAATAATTCTCAAAAAATCAAAATTTCAATATTTTTTTTAAAATTCAATTTATATTAAAAATATGTAATGTAATTTAAAAAATAAAATATCTAAAAATAAATGGTTTAAAGAAATTTAATAAATCAGTATAAAAAATATATAACAATTAATACATTTAAAAATTGTCAGTTACAAAACCTTTGCAATTCACTGAAAAAAACATAGGTTTCAGACATGTTATAGTTAGGAATTAGCATTTAAAAAACCTTCGAAATTAACTGAAAAAAACATAGGTTTCAGACATGTTATAGTTAGGAATTAGCTTTTAAAAAACCTTAAAAATTCTCTGAAAAAACATAGGTTTTAGGGGTGTTATAGTTAGCTGGACATTTCACTCATACAAAACCATTGAAATTCCTCCATTATAGTTAGTTGCACTAACTATAACTCACGCGCCCGCAATTCACTGCTGATGATGTCACATATTACATCATTCATGACATGGTCAGTGACATTACTGATGACATCACTGATGACATCTCAAATGGTGATGGTGATACTATTACTGCTCCTGATTAGAAAGTCAAACCACAAGATATATTTATCTGTCTCATAACAATAGAGTCACCAGATTCCAGCCTCCTGCTCCTCATTTCTTACATCTCCTACCACTTTAGTCAACAATGAATTTCAGACACAGCAATTAACGAACATTAGATTGTTACCATTTTCAACCACGTATAGGCCAATTTCACAAATGTGCAATGACAGTAACCATAACATCCACCTCTTTGCACAATTCCTTATCTCCAAGACATGTATGCCACTCATGATTTACGATGACTCATAATGCCAGTAGAGAAAGAGTGAGTTTAGTTTAAAGGGACTCAGCGCGAACTCACACTGGGGTATCAGAAGTCTCATTATAGTTTCATGTTCTCGATATCATGCTGTAAACATTGTGTGGGGACACATAACTACTGTAGATGGTAATGGATCTCATCTTCCGTGTTATGCCCCTTCATAAGGCACCTCAAGCGGCATATCCAGGACGCCTCCCTCTTTCGCAGAATGAGTTCACGATTACCCCCCCCGAGGATGTGGGGGGAGGTGGTCAATACCCTGAAACCATATGTTTTTAGTGTCTTGGTGATGCTCTCGCATATGGTACGCCATTGGGTATTTAAGGTCATAGTTCTTCATTGCCCGTACGTGTTCCTGAATTCTCAACTTTAGTGGTCGTACCGTGCTGCCCACATAGATTTTATCACATTTGCACCCAATTACATAAACCACGTAGCTCATGTTACAATTAATGTAGTGTCTTATTTCATACTCGCAGTCGGTATTGTATTGAAATTTCTTAGTTCTGTTTTTACCCAAAGGGCAAATGTTGCAGCCACCACATGTGAAAAAACCATTTGGCGTTGTGGATAACCATGTCTTGGTTTTGGGTGCCAAGGGGTAACGGGGACATAACATGTTACGTAGCGTTTTCCCTCTTCTAAATGTTACTCTTGGTGTGTTGCTAATGATATTTCTCAAGTTAGGTACTTCTTGAGTAAGCCCCAGTGTTTTCTCAAAACTTTGAAGATGTTGGTACTATTCTGTGTGTATTGTGTGATAAATGCAATTGTCGCTATCTCCAGAGCTTTTTTTCGCTTTCCTTGTTTCTTGACTAGGGTGCTTCCTCGAGTAACCTTTTGTATTCTTCTGTCTGCTTTGTCCAAAAAAATTTCATCATAGCCCCTATTTCTGAATCTTTTCTTGACACCATCTATTTGTTCTCTGAATTTGTCATCTGTGCTGCAATTGCGTCGAACGCGCACCATCTCCCCAAAGGGAATGTTATTAATGGTGGAGCTAGGGTGCGCGCTGGACGCATGCAGCGTACTGTTGCAAGAAGTGGTCTTGCGATACAGATTACTTTGTATCCTGGTGTCTTTTATATAGAACAATATGTCCAGAAATTCGATATTAGTTCTACTGGACATGATGGTCAATTGGACATTGTAGGGGTTATCATTTAAATAGGTGTAATATTCAGCGAGTTGGTCTTCAGTTCCCTTCCAAAGCATGATGATATCATCAATATACCTCCCCCAGAACACGATCATATCAATCAGGGGGAGGCATATTTGTCCCATGCGTGCTCCTTTTCCCACCACCCCATGAAGAGTCCTGCATACGAAGGACCAATTTGCTCCCCATTGCAGTACCCCTAGTTTGGTGGTACCAGGTGCCGCAGTGTAGAAAGAAATTCCTTGAGAGTATCAGCTCAGTCATCTCGATCAGCATATCATTATGTTCAACATGGTCAGCAGTTCTCGATGCCAGAAACGAGGAAATAGCTCTTATCCCAAAATGTTGGGGTATGCATGTATATAGTCCGGTCACATCCATTGTGACAAACAAAAGGTCTGTGGAGTCGACCATGGAAAGCCATCAAATTTGCTCAGGCTGTCCCCTTAGTCCTGGATGTATGCAGGTAGGTTGCTAACAAATGGTTGGAGAAAACCATCGACATATTAGGAAAGCCGCTCCGTGGGAGAATTAATCCCCAATATTATGGGGCGTCTAGGGGGGAAGGGGCTTCCCTTATGTATTTTTGGGAGAATGTAGATACAGGGCGCCATTGGATTTACTACTTTCAGGTATCTACATTCCTCCTCCGAGAGAAGGCCAATCTCACCCAGTCGTAAATCCTAGTATTGATATGAGAGACAAGGGAGGGAATAGGGTTGTCATTCAAGCTTTTATAGCAGCTCAGATCAGCTAGTTGTCTCTTAATCTCATTGTTGTAGTCCAAAGTATTCATGACAATGACATTCCCCCCCTTGTCAGCTTCCTTGATGGTGATACTTTTATCCTTGGCAAGCCCTTCCAAGGCCAACCTCTCTTTCTTGGTCATATTTTGTTGTTTGTTTATGTATTTGTTGGGACAGTCAATCATTGCATATAAATCCCTTGACACTCTCTCTAAACAGATCAATATTCTTGTGGGTGTTGGCCGGAATAAACTTAGAGCGAGGTCTTAAACCGCTTGTGATTGTTAAATCTTCCTCAATGTTGAGATCTGCTCTTATTTCCTGTAAAGAAAGATTATAATCACCTTTGATAGATAGCAATAACTGTGCATTTTGTAAATCAGAAATGGTTGTAGTACAAGAAGACACAGTGACAAGGTTATTTTGGACAAC
This sequence comes from Lissotriton vulgaris, assembly GCF_964263255.1. NCBI lineage: Eukaryota > Metazoa > Chordata > Amphibia > Caudata > Salamandridae > Lissotriton > Lissotriton vulgaris. The sequence continues at coordinate 279,849,550 of NC_141693.1, forward strand.
AGGATTATCCTGAAAGTGGTCTTTTAATTTCAAAAGTCGCACAAACTTAAAGAGATCTACCATCAAGTCAGCCGGGTCCCCAACTTGTGATGGACAAAAAACGTAATCCTTTCTGTAGTATTCCTGTTTCTATTTCAGTAAGAATGCGGTCTGATATGTTTACAATAGTCAGGGTGTTACCAGATATCACTTCATTGTCAGTATTATCTGGGTGTGCTATGTTGCTTAGGTTTTCTTGGATCGGGTGTCCATTGGGTGTGCTGTTTCCTCTCTTGTTGCCCCGAGCTTTCCAGCTTTTGCCACCACTCCTGGTTTTGGGTCCTGTTTTGTATTTGTTATCTTCTTCCCTTGTCTGATTCTTTCCATCTCCAATAAAAAAATCCGTTTTGGAGAGATGGCCCGACATGCCCCACCATCCTTAGAAGATGAGCTATCCAGAGAGGAGACTGAGCTACTACTAGCACTGATGGATTCTTCTCTTGCCCTTTTGCCTTCTCCCCCTGGTTTTATGTTATCAAATTTGTGGGCAAAGGTATAGATGCGCCCTGTTTTGTAATCGCTATCATCACGCTTTATTTTTCTGAGTTTTTTGTCACGTAGGTAGATTTGATATCTACCCATTACACCATCAAAGATTTTATAGTTCTTTTTTATGCTAACTTTACGGCTTGATTCATCTATCTCCCGTTCCAAATCCACAATCTCTTGTTTTAGACTAGCTACTTTTTTCTCACAATGGCGAATAAGAATAGTGTGGGATGCCTGTTTCAAATTGTCTTCCCAATCCCCGAGGGCCTCGTCATCCAGGTCCTCAAAGTTTGGGAAGATCAAGATCCGCAGACCACGTGGTATTTTCTGATTGTCTAGATATTTTTGCAGTGTTATACCGTCCCACCATCGGGACATTTCCAGCTTTTTAAGCCTTTCTAGCTTCAAAAACTTAGCACGTAGTCCCTCCGTAGCCGGTTCCCCGGTCACATTGGAACTAACGGCTTGACTATTTCCGAACAGGCTTGAAGCCATCTCTTCTCTAGTGTCCTTGAATTTAGACATGTCTCTCACAAAATCAGGTCAAGCAGTAATGAACAATATTCACAAAAAGGTCCTACAGCAAACACTTCAAAATGCAGCCAACATACACAGTAAAGCAATTCTCTCGGTTAGGATTGTACACACCGTGGGTCCAAACAAATTGTCAATGCAACAACACTTCGGACAGTGGACCACTCAAAGAAAAGACAAGGCACCAATCCTGGGATCACCAAATAAATTAGTTTTCAAATTCCAGCATGCTCTTTCCAAATGATCCCTGTCCTAAGAGCATCACCCAAACCTGGGGTAAGCAGTCAATTTTTTGTCCAATATGGAAAAGCACCGCTCTACAAGTTGGTCTCATCCAGTTTTAAGAGACTAGACAACTTTCCTAGTGTCCTTTTATATAAACGCTGAGTCTTGATGTAAGTTTGTAATGCTCATTTAATGATCCATTTTAGGAAAACACCAGCCAACGTGTTTCGTTCTGAAACTAGAACTTCTTCAGGGCTGTAAGTTTAAAAACATACGAAATAACAGTATAAGTGCTATACAAGACAACACACTAAGTGTAACAAATTACATTACAGTGCCCACATAAAAAAAAACACAAAATATATGAAAAAAAGGCGTAACATTTCATCACGTAGATAAAAAAGTACATACATACAATGTTTATACAAAATTTGATATCAAAACATTTAAGTGCTATACATTGTTATTTACATAGGCTATTGAATAGTAGCCACAGCAGTTCACTTCTACTAGTTTTAAATCGGACTCATTTGCGTGCCGCAAAGGCAGCAATTTTAGTGAAAGCTGTAGGAAACATCAAATAAATTATCTATCATCATTGATACTATTACTGCTCCTGATTAGAAAGTCAAACCACAAGATATATTTATCTGTCTCATAACAATAGAGTCACCAGATTCCAGCCTCCTGCTCCACAATTTTACATCTCCTACCCCTTTAGTCAACAATGAATTTCAGACACAGCAATTAACGAACATTAGATTGTTACCATTTTCAACCACGTATAGGCCAATTTCACGAATGTGCAATGACAGCAACCATAACATCCACCTCTTTGCACAATTCCTTATCTCCAAGACATGTATGCCACTCATAAATTGAATGCTCGCAACTATAATTTGTGTATATGATCATCGCGAGCCAATAGGGCCAGGTATCAGCCCCAACAACATAATACATTAACTAACTAAATTCATGAATGAAAGACATGAAATGTCCCCTACCGAAGTAGTTGTTCCGAGGCAAGTTAACTTCCAATCTCGAGAAGTAGTGGAATGGGGGAAAAAGGGCTTTTTATCCTTAAGCTTCTTTTCTATTCTTTATATTGTGACTTCCCCAAAAGCGAACTCCAAATTGCGAGAATTATAAATATCCCACTCTAGTATTCTTCCTTGTGTAAGTGATTCGGAAGACCGAAAATTCTTTAATTTCAAGAAATGGACAGTCGTCCCATGTCAGTAAAGAAGGCACGCTTGATGCATTCCTCCTGGTCACAGAACAGGTCTGAACCTTGGAACCATCATGGACAGGCCTTGGCCTACATGTCAGCAGAGTCAACAAAAATCAGGATATGAGTTTCACATGCAGTCAGGTCACCAGCAGGCATATCTACCATGTGGTGGACATTACTATCCCAACAAAAGGGTAATTTAGCTACTTATGCACACGTATATATATTGAGTTCATAAATAAGGTCTGTCCAGTTTTATGTTCCCCATAGTTTTAAAAACATGGAGTATATGTAGTCAATAATGTGCTACATGCTTAAATGTGTAGAAAGTAGCTACATACGTTTTCTGCTGTATTTCATTGAGACAAAAGAACTTCACATTAATTTTAATGACCATTTGATTGCATTGAATTTGAAGAAGGTGAATTATACTTCACCCACTCTAATTCTTCAACACCATACCATTCAGATATTATTTTTGGTTTTAAAATTAGATTTCTTTTTTGTTTGTAGTTATTTTTGGTATCTATCTACTTCAGTTTTGTCTCAGTCAAACAGGCTGTGTTGACTTATTAGTAAGGTTAATTGATTGGAGACATAAAACCTTAGACAACATGTTGTTTAACCTTTTGACTTCCTTGACCCTCCACTTAATCATTACTGGTACATGGGAACCCTCACTGAAGCATTATTGGAATATGAGGCCCCCACTGCGTCATTACTGTAAACCAGGGACCACCGCCTAAGTAGTTTTGATGATTTTAGCCATAAAATAATATACATAATACAGAAACAAGTATTCATCAAACAATTTCACAAATGTTAAAATATGTTATTTAAGTCACAATCAAATTAAATGAAAAATCTAACTGTTAATTTAATTAGGAAGGTTGGAGCTTTGCTAGACCCAATTCATACCACCAGTCGTCCATACCATATTTTGTTTCATGCACTTTTACTGCTCTACGAATCAATCTGAGGATACCAACTTAATTTTTCATCTTCAATTTCACATTTCATCAAACTTACAGAATGTTTTACATTTTTCAATTCACATTTTGCTGTTTTTTGTTTCTATACACTTTATTAATCTGTTAATATTATTTAATTTCCAAGCCCCCAGGGTTCACCGGACACAGGTTAAGAGCTGATGCCCTAGACAATGAGAGAAACATAGTTTTGTGAATGATTGTGAAATAAATAACATTTGTACACATATAAAGTCTCTTTGGGTATTCCCAATTTTTTTAAACTACATAAATTAGGGTCCCTGCAAAGTGGTCACCTTGGTGATTGAACATATAGAAGATGAGTGATTCTCTGCAGGCATTTCCAACTTTATGGCTTATTAATTATGGTTGGTGCGTCAATCATATCTGCTTGTATTGGCACAAGTACTGTCTAATTGCTGGTTAGTTAACTGCAGTTCACAAATTCAGAGAGTAAATTTGGTTGTTGCAATAACAGCTATTGAGACAGACTGCTGGATTAAATTGCAACTGCATATCTTAATTAGATAGGGAGCTGGTGTAATACCTACTGCTTGGCAACATATTGAGAGGTGAGGTGGTCACATTGGTTTATAGTGAACAATAGCGCACTGCCTGGTCAGAATTTACTTGATGAACTATTTTTACATATAAAGAACTTGTCTCAGCTATTCACAACCTATACCTATTTGGATCCTGTTGCATTCCCACTCAAGAACATTGACAGCATTTACATTTGAAATAGCCAATGTAGCTAAACACATATGTGAGAAAAAAATGACAAACATAGTGTATTACTAAACTTATCAGCCCCAAATGATCCACAAAACATTGTTTTCTAACTGTTGCGCAGTATTATTATTTGAACTTAATCTAACACAATTGAGATTACATGCAAACGAAGACAAATGCGTAGAAATTTAGACCCTTTATATTTCAAAAAGACAATGGCCATTAGTGAAAAAAATAGATGCAAGAGCGGTATTACAAAGTAGAAATGGTGACTAAATAAAGTGCCAAAGAAACATCAAAATAATATAAAACAAAAGGTGGAAAATATTCAAGTTGATTGTACTGCTGAATATCAACCACAAAGATACATAGATATAAAAATATCGATTTGAAATATAAAGAACCAAAACATCACATTTTTATTGAGTCTATGGAAATGACAAATATATTTAATAAAATAGAATGTAATATTTTAATATCAACATGAACAAAATATCAGTAGACAACTTATAGAAGCAGATAATATCAAAACCACTAGCTCAATAATAAAGACACTAAAATATCAATAAATAAAATATTGAGAAATATATTATCAATACACTATTAAAATAAATACATGTATAACTATATAAATCAACAACAAATAAACAAATCTAATACACATTAAATAGCATTTTCCATATAAGGAAAATACCATCAAAAAATAAAATAACCAATCACAGTCAAAAGAAACACTGACAACAATTCAGAATAAAGCATTAGTAAAATATATACTATAAAGGAAACCACAAAATTATCACTTTTATGCCTGCACACGACACAGAAGACACAATCCTGCTATGCTGTCCAAATAAATACAGAAAGCTAGTACAAAACTAATTTAAATTCTTTTTAACATTGAAACACTCCAATTCAAAACAACTTCTAAAATAAAACTCAATATATTTCCTTATACAGAATAATACCCAGATAAACCACAGTGAAGAAACAGAATACCCAATCTATAAAGCAGCTAACACAAAACAGAAATCAACTTAAAATTGTAAGTAATAATGAACAAAAATATGTGATAATTGTATAATAGTATGTATATTAGTAGTTAAATTATATTAGTAGTTAAATTCGATTGAAACATAGACAAATATATTTAATATTGAAGCCAAGAAAGATCCTACTCTGTAAGTTTTATCAGGTTCCAAGAAAGATCCTACTTAAACCAATTCTCAAGGACTGGGGTCTCCGGACATGTAGAAAAGCTTTTTTAGACTACAAAGGTTGGAAACCTTGGAAGTGATTCATACTCTAGTTAAATTTCTGAAACTTTTGGTAAAGTTTAGGAACTCGATGTAATATATTAATTGTCTATATGAATTTTAGAATTTTTTAAAATGTATAAGATTTTAAGGACAATTTTTTTAATTATTATTTTGATTTTATATATATGCATAAGTGATTTTCCTATATTCCCCCTGTCTTTTTTAAAATGGTAATGTACTGGCTTCTTGTGACTTATATTTGTTTCTTGTCATATATGTCTTTTAACAAATGTATGCTTTTATGATATTATACTTTATATCGAAATAAAGCTTTTTTGAATTGAATTGAATTGAAGCCACATTCACATAATCGAAGAAAGGAAAACCGTTGTTCATGTATGTAGGCTACATCTTTCTCAAAGAAGTGGCGCCAAAGAATGTAACCTCTAGACATGTATTAACGATTATTCTAATGGTTGTGATGGGAGGGTTATCTATATAAGTGGCGTAGTGGAAAATTCTACTGAGCATAACCATTCCATATTTTGTAGAAATTGAAGTCCACAACATAATTCAGGACTAATTCTTACTTTTGCAGAACCTCAAACTCACTAACTCTCAAAAAGATGGTGCTCGAGTTTAGGAATTAAAATAACATGCAAATTTATTGGCACTGGTCCCCAACCAACTTATTAATGTCTGCATTTAACAGGGTTGAAAAATAGTTTTGGTTACTTCACTTATCAAGAAAGCTAATCTCCCAACTATGAAGTTCAGTAATTAATGGTCAGCCATTACCTTGCCGTGCCTTGTCAAAAAACCTGAGAAGCCTATTACTGAGCAACTACAAGACTTTATTTATACCTGCAGTATTCACTTACCATTTTAATCAGGTGTCAAACCACAACATGGTTTGGAAACTATCTTATTCACTTTTTTAGACATTGCTTTACCTTTATTGCTGAGTGGTCAATGTCACACTTAGTATTGCTAGATCTAGCTGCATTCTTCAAGCCAGGCATCCTTTTCTAGTCTGTCCAGAGGGATGGAGACTTTGGCCCTCACTAAAAAATCCCTAAGGGCCTCATTACGATGCCGGTCGAAATGACCATCAGACCGCCGCAGCAGCAATCTGGTTCTGACCGCTGAGGCTGAGAAAGCAACTTGCCGTTTTACGATGTAACTTCTGCTACTACGGGGGTCTCATCTATGGTGGTACACATACTTCCGAATATGTCGCTGCAAGTGCGTACAAACTCATAGGAAACATGTGATATGTACACACATGCATGATTTGAGTGAGTATGCAACCCAAATCCTTTGTTTTCGATGAGTCGAGGCAGCCTGTCAGACCTCCACAGTCTGCTCATCGGAAATGCACATCGTAATCCAGACGGCGGTCAGAACTCCCTGTACAGCTCTATGGCTGCTGCTTTTCTCCGCCTGCCATCTCAGCGGTCAGAGAACGACTGTTGAAGTCGGTGGTCTGTCAGCGTATGGTCGGAGTACATGATGCATGCATCATAATCCGTTGGTGGGACTGATCGATTCTGACGAGACCGCAGCGATCTGACCACCTCCGACAGGACCACAGAAGCCGGTCCGACTGGCATCGCACTGAGGCCCGTAATTCCTAGCGATGAAAACAAATAGAGCAAAATGAGGACACTTTTCTTTCAGAAATAAGTAGTATAAATTGTGTAAACTCAACTAGTGGTCATCACTGACCCCGGCCTTTTATAAATATATACCTCTATCCCTTTCTTCATCTCTTTCATAGGTTGCAACGGTCTGTCCACTCTCATGATGACTACACTAAGCTATATATGAAATAAATGTTGACCCTGCTCCAACTAATGACCATGAAAAGATTCAAAATAACAATTCAAAATTTCCTCCATCATAAATTGTAAAACAAAAAGTAAAATAAAATACCATGAAACCAATTTCCTTCACAAAAATGATATCTAAAAAATAATTTAAAAATTGAATTCAGCTCTTAGATACAAAATATTCGCTCTATAATCACATTTGCCAAAATAACATTTAAATGATCGAATAGTTTTTTAAATATTCTAATATTTTATCATTTAAATATTTTTTTAAGTATCAAAGAAAGTATAATAAAAGTACATGTTTAAGTTGGTTTAAATATGTTTTTAATTAAACCTATGTATTTTGTATGATACTATCAATTCTATACAAATAAACCAGTAATTTATTTAGAAAATATTCAAATATTTTAAACAATCTTTACTCAAAACAACAATAAAAGTCAACAACCCACAAAAATAATTTAAAATAATATACATATAAACTTTATAAAAATAAAATAAATGAGGTAAAAAATAATTAACAATATTTTAAAAGACTACTCAACTATAACCCATACAAAACCAACAACTTGATAAATAAATGACTTGGAAAAAATCCAAAATAAAAATATATAAAGTATTACAAATTCCAAACCATAATTTCAACTTACAAAAAGTCAAACTTTTAGTACATTACCTGCTCATAACATCTATAAAACTCATGAACCTATAGGACATCTAAAATTCACACATTTTGTTTTCGATGATTAAAGATTTTCTAAAAACAAATGTATAGTTCAAACAATAAATTAATAACTTTAAAAGATATAAAAAGATAATTGTACATTAGACACCTAGAATGCCTATAAAATTTGACAACACAATAAAAAAGATATATAACTTCAATATGGAGGTCATTCTCTTTGATTGCAAGGAAAGACTATCTCTCATAATTATTGAAATGTCTAAAATCTTTTCGGTTAGACATTCAGCTGAAATAGTACTGAACATAGGTGTCATACTGAATGCAGATTTTACACCGGCCCACAATCAGTGGTGGTCATTATAAACTGTGTTTGTCAACACAGTATGTTGGGGTGAAACCCATTCTTTATTTGTAATCATAGAAGAAAGCTCCTTATTGATAAGTGTTGCAATATGCTTACTTAGACTATGGTGTCTTCCCAAGAATGTGATCCAGAATACTGTGACAAGAGTGATACTTGATCTGGGAGGGAAAGATCATTATTCAACTGTACACAGGGGCTTAACTGACCTCTGCTACCAGTTAGGTTCACTTCAAGGTCACATGCTCAGTTTTTAAATCGTTACACAATTTGGCAACAGCCTATCTGGCTGCTGAAATTGTCCCCTATCTGCCAGATCTTAATCTTTGGATAAAATCTAAAGCTCTCCTTAAGATTCCTAAATTTAAGCTCCCTTCTAAAGGAGGTTGCTCCTTTTTTTCAGCTCAGGCTCTACTTCTGCTGCAATACTAAGGGCCTGATTACGAGTTTGGCGGTGTTGCAGCAGGCCGCCACGCCAGAGCCCTCCTGCATTACTGCCAAAGCCACAGGCAGACCGCCTGCCGGATTACTGCTGGAATCCAGGTCGGGCAGTCCTGCTTTGGCGTAGCCTTTGAAAGTCTTGTATGTGAGTCTTAGACAGGCAGCGTCAAAGCACGTTCCTGCATGGCATGGACTGTGCAGTCCATGCTGTGCAGGAAAAGGGCATACATACCTACAGGGGCCACACCATGTGCCCCCTTGCTTGCACCCCCAGGCCAAGAGGCAACAGGGGGCCCTGTAAGGCCCTTAGTTTCCTCACCACCACCCTTTGCATAGTGGGCTCACTGCCATGAAAAGGAAACTCGTAATATGCTTGGCCGTGCCGCAGCGGCACCACCAGAATATTACAACCTCACACCTCTGTGCCACCACCACATGATCACGTTCCCCGGCAGGTGCGGCGGTCTCACCACCATAGTTGTAATGCAGTGGGTGGGCTGCCAGTCTAGCGGTCCATGGACTGCCACCGCGGATTCGGTGGTCCGATGGACCTCACTGAACTCTCAAAATAAATTCATAAATCATTATCTTTGGGTTTACTGTGTCGCATAGATGCAGATTTATATATAATTTTTTAATTGACAGACCGTGCCTTACAGATGGCCGCCCTCTCATAGAGTTCTGGCACAGCCCTCTTCCTTGGGCTGCTGTATTACGATTGTGACAAGTACCCAGCCCGAACGCAATCTGAGTGGATGCGCAGTGCAGTTGTACACCCAGGGACCTTTCCTGGCATCACCATTGGTATGTAAGCCAGAGACCACTGTTCGAAGCAAGGGCCCATTGGGACAGAGGCGCTGTGCCATTTCAAGAGGGCATCACCTACATAGCCTCTGACCAAGTGGGCCACAGAGACTGTAGGAGAGGTGAGGTATTGACCCCAGTCGTGTATCATAGGGCATTCCTTTGAGACATTGAATTTTTTGGAGTACAGCGACAGCAGAGAGGCAGTGCCAAGAGCAGGCGAAATCTCACGAAGAAGCTCAGCACTGGACCGCCCGTCGAAGGTGCTTCAGCAGTGTTACCATGGTGTTCGTACATTTATCTGCTGATGAGCACTGGAGAACAGATTTTCTATTTTTAATGAATTTCTGTGCATCCTGGATTTAAAGAGTGGGTTCTTGCCTAGCGATTACAGTGTCACTACTCAATTTAACCCAGCAGTGCTGCCACAGGCTGATGATAATAATAAAAATGTGAGAGAGGAAGAAATGAATTCTTCCAAAATCCACAGCTCGAGAGGGTTCCCAATCAGAGAGGGAGACAGATAATTCCTATCTTACTAAAATGATACAGGGTGAATCTGTTCTATTTGACCTCATACAAGAGGCAAATGCAACCATAAAGGAGACTGCGGGTACGGTGTCGCCACTGGAGGATACTGTAGCAAAGATTCATGTCAAAGTAGACGACACAGAGAAAGGCCTGGAGAATTTGAAAGGAAAGATGTCATCTATGGACTTACAGAAGCAGACGCATGAATCTGAGATTCAACAACAGAACAAGTTCAGAGGCCATGCTGGGAATGTTGTGACGAGATTGAAGTTCCTCATTGAAGACTTAGAGAACAGTGCAAATGCGCAAGATGAAAGTGTTTGGGTTCTGATCTACTTCAACTGATGAGACTATGAGATCCCTTTTTGTGCCCCTTTCAATACTGAGATATTTTGGGATTCCCCCCATCCTGCTGGAAGTTTAAAGGGTGATGAGGCTACCACCTGAGGTTCTCAGAATTCCTTGTGGGGAAGGGATCTAGTTCTGGACTTAGGCTCTGTCAAGCATAGGGAGGAACTCGTCAAAGCAACCATGAAAAGTAAAGGGCTGCTCCGGGGGAACTAGAGGTTCCAGATTTCCCTTGATTTGTCACATGCATCAAAACACTAAAGGAGGTCGCACCCAGTAGTGCAGCCACCCTTTTCTTTCCAGCCTGATCTATGGAATGTGGAGCTTCAGAAGTGGGGGTCTGTTCTATTCTGCCTCAACCGTTCTGACTCAGTGATTTTTCAGCCACTTGCAGAAGCCAGCGGAGTCATCAAAAAATAAGGTTTTACATCCACTATGAACTTGAGCTTGACTGGGAACAAGAGTTTATGCCACAGGCCCACCTTCCTGAGGGTCTTTTTAACCTATAGAAAGTATGTTCATTGTTGTTGCACCTCCCTAGTGAATTCAGGAAAATTTGCTACTGAGGTAATCTCAGCTTGGAAGTGACCAGCAGTTTGGGAAAACTGAATAATTAATTCTCTGTCATGATAATGGAGCAGGTGCGTCACAACCGGTCGTGTTTGCCCCCCAGTAGCAGAAGATGTTGCAGGGACTTTGTGTGCCCTTTTTAATGCAAAGAATGTTGACAGACCCTGAAATGCCACCACCTTATTCAGCCAGTCTTCAAGGAAGATCATCATGCCAGTCTCCTTCACTTTCTCTAGTAGTCCCACCACTCTGATACTTCTGGGGCTGTGTCCTTCAGTATCTTGCACCCTCTGGTCCAATATGTTTACCTTTCTAGCAAGCTCCTTCATTCGTCCTTGTAGTTTTTTCGCGGTTGAGTGCATTTCACCTGTGATGACCTCATTGTGTTTGGGCTTAGAGGCCATTTTTGATGATCATTGCGGAGCATTCTAAAATTCATGCGCACTTTATCTATCTTGTGTTCCAAGATCTCCTGAGACTTCTTAACTGCATCCAAAATCTGATCCAATTTAGTGGAGGGGCATACCGTCTGGGTATGTATGATATGCTTGATCAGAGGTCGTCTCTTCATGTGGTGGTGTACTGTCAGGCTCTGATCTGCAGTCACTGTTCACATCTTTCGTGGTTGCAGCAATCCACCCCCAGGGGCAGAAAAGGGGGTGGTCCCACTGTCCCACTTCTCAAAACCTCCAGAACCAGGCTGTATTGGGACAGGAACTCAGAAAACACAAAGTGTTTTTTTCATACCTTTAACACAATGTCAGTAAGTGTGATTGCAGTTTAATGGCAGTCTGAGAGGGTTCATATTGTCAGAGAGGGGTCTCTCTTACCTTGTGTCCCCAATGCTCTGCTCAGTGATCATATGATAATACGGTCCGCGTCCTTGCTCTTCTAGGGCATATTATCAAGCAGGGCATTAAAATGATTGCTGTTTTGAATACATGAGACATTTTTGCTGGTAGCCACTGACTGTCCTGAACCGAGGAGGGATGACGGGTGCATAAGTACTTGCTGTAATGAATGCCTGTGACAATCACCAGGTTGTGTTTTTCTTTTCTCTTTCTAAATAATAAAAAGAGTTAAAATTTTTTTTAAAAATTATCGCTGTTTTAGCGGCAGAAAACTGCAGCTAAAGTGGCAATAATGGGCTTGATAATATGCCCTGGAAAATTCTAATAGAAGCCCATGTTCCCACCAGAACATGGGTTTCTATTGGAATTCACAAGGACATATTATCAGAGCCATTATCACCGCTTTAGCTGCAGTTTTCAGCCGCTAAAGCGTGATAATTGTTAACGCCCTGCTTGATAATATGCCCCCTAGTTTCCCAATCCGCACCACTCGGATGCCTGGTCTGGGTTCAGTAACTTATGAAAGTACGGGAAGACTCCGCCTCCGGGCCCCCAGCTTGTCAAAGTGCATCGATAGACAGGCTTTAGGAGAGGACGGTGGGAGCTCACTAAAATGCAGTCATCATTCTGCGCAGCTGGCAATGCCCCTCCATGACAGAAACCTATAGTAGGAGGTATGTACTGTACCCGGTAAATACCTCACACGTGGACAACGTTGTAGGCCAGGTGCAATAAACTTACCCCCGAATTTCACACAACTTGAAATCAGCTGGAAGATGGTTTCCATAATTTAAAGTGCCTGTGCCAAGGCTCAATTATATACATACCCGGAATCAGGGGTTATAAGAGTCAATAATATTGGTCCTGGCACTACAGGACCTAATGACCTAGCCTAACTACTTGTTGCGTCTCAATGCATGCTGCTACTTCTGTTGCCCCTAACTGCCTTGCATTGTCAAAAACCCTAGCAAAACAAGATATGTTTGCACTATTGACATATCTTCTAAGTGTTAATGCGTTTTATGTTTGTGCGTTTTCTGGTGAGGTTCACAATACATAGCTTCCTGGAAGTGGTCGGCACATATTTGCATTTGTCAATGAGCATGTAACATTATAATAAATTGTTTTCACTTGTTCCTTTAAAAGACACATTTGTGTTTTCTAAAAGACAGTCCATAATTGATAAGTTGGCTTCCCAGCAGACGAATGTGCATTAAATTCAGTGCAATTTATAACACGAAACTTCACCAAGGGATTTTTCACACGTGGTCAAGCATAGAAGGTGTATAGGGTGTTGTTTCCCGCCAGGATTTGATAATTGTACAGATTTTTATTTTTTTTATTTTAACCCCTTTATCGCTCCGCAAATTCTGCGCTAGTGCGGAACGTTCTATTGCGCGGGCGGGGTCGGAGCGTTCAGCGGACGTGCGCAGCACTAGCGAGGTAGTGCACGCGACGTCCGCTGAACGTGCGCCGCACTTAACGGGTTAAATTTCTATATAGCGCTGGCTAGACCCGGAGGTATCAGAGCGCTTTACATGAACATCAGATCGTAGTTACAGGTTACATCGTTACAAAGGTTACACAGTTATTAGAGCATGGCAACATAGTTCCTTGTAAGAATAAGATAAACAATAAGCGCAAATACGAAAGGGGAAAAGCAAGCAAGGAGAAAGATTCAGGGGAGGGGGGAAGGAGCCGGGGAAGTAGATAGGTAATGAAGGCGGAAAAGAGGAGGGGAGGGTTAAGCATATTGCAAGGAAAGAGGAGGGGAAGGGCGAAGGGGACACAAACCGGTAGACGAGTCAAAGCAATGTCCAAAGTCCAGTAAGCTGTGATCCCAGGGGAAGTGGTATCACTTATCTATCTCTGTTGCGGGAGGTTCCCTTTACGCAGTGGACTCTCTCAGAGGGGTCTCTGAGACTCCAGGCCTACATACTGGATTCTTCCCCAAAAAGGGGAGAGGGAGTGCTTTGGCAAGGGGTGCCATACCATACCTCAGCTGTGAGTGGCTCCCTTGGCGCAGTGGACTCTCAGCGGGTACGCTGAGACTCCAGAGTATAAATATAGGCTCTTTCCCCAACAAGGGGAGAAGGAGTGCTTAGTCAAAGGGCACAAAGGACAGGGGGCTAGGCAGACTAGCAGGTAATGTGAGAGATTCAGGAGAGAGAGGATAGGAGCTAGGGAGGTAGACAAAGGGAGAAAGAGTACTAAATGGGAACAAATTTAATGAATGAGTTATTATATAGCTCTGGCTAGACTCGATGGAATCAGAGCGCTTTACATGAGGGACAATAATGTTGCAAATTACATCAGTTAAAAATTACATAAGTATCAACAAAAGCATTTAAAGAACATAGTGGAACAAGGTGAATGGAGCAGGAAGGGTAAGGGGATAGGGTAAAGGGGTAGGAGGAAGACAGGACATAGAGACGAGGGTGAAATAGTTACAAAAGAAACGTTTTAGGAGCACAGAAGAAAAGAAAAATGGGGTGAGGAATGGAATAGGGGTGAAGGCACCCTTGCTGGTAGATCGGGAAGACTTTTCTGATTTCACAATAAATGACCCCTTGTACGTAGCCCATTGCCAGGTGAATTCCTTCCTTTTCATCCTTCTGTCTAGCAGTTGTTTTTTGGCCACATCTAGATAAAGAGAATTGGAGTTAGCATTTCACCCCACTACCATAACTCACATGGAGCATTTCACCCCACTACCATAACACATATGGCCATTGGGACAATAGCGATAGTTTTCTTGAGTCAGGATAGAATGCACATAATACTTTTAGTGGCATAGTTCATTTTGGGGCTATACTTAAATGTCTCATTGATAAACATGACTTGCTTCTTCACTTTTAGGGCCTACCAGTAAAATATTGGTTTCACCTGAAGTGCATAAGCATGAGGGCAGGTGGTGAAATTGATTTCTTTTACCGTCTACTGTCATCTAAATCTGGGTATTTTTGGAGTAATGTAATGTAATGTAATGTAATGTAAAAAGAATTTCTATAGCGTAACTAACACCGAACGGTTTCTTGCCGCTCGAGCACAGAAAGGGGACTTGTCAACAGAGCACAGGTGTTTATTGATAAACATTACAGAACAAATAAGTTTTAAGAAGGGACCTAAAATGGTTACAGGAGGAAGCAAGTCTAACACCTAAGGGGAGTGAATTCCAAAGGGAGGGGGCAAGAAAAGAGAATCTCAGACCTCCATGCTTCTTATGTTTATAAACTGGTACCTTAAGCAAGGCAAGGTGAGAAGACCGGAGGTTACATGAGGGAACATAAGAATGTATTAGTGAAGAGATATAGGAGGAACCCGTGCCGGCAAGGGACTTAAAAATAGTGCAGCCCAGTTTGAATTTACAACGCTCAGACACGGGGAGCCAGTGAAGGGATTTTAACAAAGGACGAACATGTTGGTGTCTGGGTTGATGATAAATGAGGCGAGCAGCCTGGTTCTGGACAAGCTGTAGCCTCTTCATTAGGCACGCCGGAATGCCAACATACAAAGAGTTGGCGTAATCCAACCTTGAGATAACTAAGGCTAGCAGAACCAGAGTAAGAGCCTCAGTGGTCAGAAAACGAGCGATCTTCTGGATTTTCCGGAGCTGGAAAAAACTAGAAGAGACTACAGCGTTGATCTGGGGCTTTAAAGTAAGATCTTTATTAATGATTACCCCCAGACTTTTGGCTGAGTCGACTGGACTCGGAGGAGGACCCAACCTCGCAGGCCAAAAGGTGGAATTCCATGGGTTGGCAATGCCCCCGACAAGAACCAACTCGGTCTTGTCGGGGTTAAGTTTGAGGTGGTTAGCCCCCATCCAGTCATTGATGTGACATAAGGTTGACTGGAAGTTGGCAATGGACTGGGCCGAGGAGTCAATATTAAAAACCAGCTGGATGTCATCCGCGTAATTGAACGCGGAAATATGGCTGCCTCGCAAAGAACGAATAAGGGGGACCAAATATAAATTAAAAAGAAGGGGGGATAAGGAGGAACCCTGTGGAACGCCACAGGTCAGTTCGACCTTATCAGCAGTGAACTGCGAGAGCCGAACCGCCTGGTGGCGGTTGCTCAAAAAGGAGCGGAACACAATTTTGAGAAAAGGGGACCCCTACTCCTAATACATTCACTACTTGTAGGGAATAATATAAACTATAATTTGTAAAGCAAACAGTAGTGAGCTTAATAATTAAGCCAAAAAACCCAAGAAAACCATACAATAAATTAAGTGGAATAGTATCTCATGTAAAAAAACTTAACATGTTATATTTGAAATTGATTTTTTGAATTTTATTTCAGTTTTTTCTTCATTTTAGTTAAATATTTCTTATATATAAATACATATATTGCATTAAAAAGTCAATCACATACAATTTATAATTCAAAAGGTGTATGAAAACATACTAAATCACAAAAAAGAAAATGGGGGAATTGAACAATACAAATGACAATGATCTTAAGTAGGGCTAGTGGAGTTAGCAAAGCAGTGGATGTTGACTCTACGCGCGTTTCGGCATTTGCCTTCTTCAGGAGTCCGTCATTTGCAATTGGACATTACATACAACAAATGGGATTAGATATCTCTCTCTTTTTTCTTGTTGCTTGAATTCAAGGTAAATTATTCAATTTGGAAGTAGCGCAAGAACAAGAATAAATAGCAAGTAAACCAGGGTCCGGAAGCGCTACTTCCAAATTGAATAATTTACCTTAAATTCACAATGTTAAGTTTTTTTACATGAGATACTATTCCACTTAATTTATTGTATGGTTTTCTTGGGTTTTTTGGCTTAATTATTAAGCTCACTACTGTTTGCTTTACAAATTATATAAAAAAGGAGCGGAACCAGTCAAGGGCCGCGCCCCGAACGCCAGCCTCCCTGACACGGTCGACCAAAATATCATGATCGACCGTGTCAAAGGCGGCCGACAGGTCCAGGAGCACCAGGACCTGGCTGGTGTTAGAGTCCGCTCCTCTTCGCAGTTCCTTCATAACGGACAGAATAACAGACTCCGTAGAGTGAGCGGGTCTGAAACCAGCCTGTTGGGGATCAAGATATTGGGAGTGTTCAATAAAGGAGCTCAAGAGGCTGGTCACATAGGACTCAAGAATCTTGCCCAGGTAGGGGAGGAGGGAGATAGGGCGGTAATTGCTCATAACCTGTGGGTCTGCAGTTGTTTTTTTTAAGATAGGTACGACCTCTGCAACTTTAAATAGACTGGGGACTAAGCCAGAGGATAGAGACTTGTTCAGGAGCCCCAAAGGGGGGGACGGACAGGCTGTAAAGACCTCGCGAAGAATTCGGGGAGGACAGCAATCTTTGGGGGACCCAGAAGACACCTTATTTAAAATAGCTAGGAATTCCTCCTCTAGGATAGTATGATTGAATGCGTAAGTTATGTTCTCTGATTCAGTATTTTTGTGGGCATACTTACACTTTGAATGCATGTGGTGTCATTGAATACCTCTGTGGTATGCCTCATGAATGGAGAAGAGATGTAAGGATGTTGTGTATGATCACAGTCAGTTTTTGAAGATAATGGGAAAAACTCAGCTCAGATGTTGAAAGGTTAATGGATAATCCACAGTATATAAAACTTCAGTGGTCCAACAATATCAATGGGGACTGTTCACAAAGGTAACTTACAGTTGTGAGTAATTTACACATGTAATTTATTTTTACACTTTTGTGTAACTTAACTACTTTGAGCTTTTTACAAAATCCAAGTATAAAGATACTTAAAATTGAAGACTTACATTTGGCCATCTCCTGAAAAAGAGCGTGGACCCAAACCTGTGAGAGTAAGATACCAGTGTCTAAAATGAAACAGTGGTAAGTCTAGCGCGACATATGGCCAGCCACTGATACTTCAATACCGTCCCATGGAAATCAATGGAGGTAGTGACTTCAAAATAAAACCCCAAAGGAAATAATGTTACATAAAATTAAATTATTCAAAATAGTTTAAAAAATCTACATTTGATATGTATTATTTAATTATAAAATAGCTTACCAACCTTTTTGGAAGATATAAATCTTAGAATAGTAATTGCTGTGTTTAAAATGATGTGTTTACCCCAATAAGTATTTGTCCTGATGAATTACCCTCATACCATTCTACGGACGTGGTTTCGCTCCTTAACCTCAAAATGTACACCCTTTGTTTGGGCAGGTTGGCGACATCGTGTGGGTTTCAACTCGGTTCGCAAATCACCATTTGATAGAGGCCTTGGCATTCCAGATCTTTATGGATATTATCTTGCAGCACACCTAGTCTCTTTTAACGAATGGTTTACCAGGAGCTTGGATGATCCTGCGTACCATCTCTAATTACACCTTATAAACCTTGATGGGCTCTATGGCAGTTCCTACCTTCCACAGCACCCTCCTGCACTCGAGTGATGCTGCTCTGTTGGAGAGCGGCCCTGCGCCTTACTCAATGGACTAGCCGCCTCACAGACATGATACCGCTGTGGCGTTGTTCCTGGCTGGGTCAGGTGGTGGGCCTTGCAGGTTTTTCTCAGTGGGGTCACATAGGTGTCACATAACTGGGCGGCATTTGCCAGCGGAGGTCCCTGATGTCCTTCCTGGAACTGCGGGATCAATACCGCCTATCTCACACACAGTACTTCTGTTATCTCCAACTGCCCCATGCTCTGCAGGCTCCTCTCCCGGCAGACACACAGATCCCTGAATATAGTCCCCTAGAGGCGAAACTCATGACCGGTCATCTGGGCAGGGGTGCAATCTCTGTGCCTTATCGCTCCCAAATGATCAACACGCCAGATCACATCTTGCACCTCCATCACAAACGGGAGGGCTGGGTGGGCGAGCTGGCAGATGAGGTCTGGCAGGAGGCATGTCTGGCCCCAAGGAACTGGCAATGTTTTCATGTTCATGGATGGTCCAGATTAATTATCTTCATGCGACATACCTGTCCTCTCAACGACTACAACGGATGGGCCTTGCGGACCAGGCTAAATGTGCACGCTGCTTCCCCCCAGCTGCTGACTTCTACCCTGTGGCCAGGTCGTGCCTGGTTATGACACCCTTTTGGAGTGGGGTAGGCCATCAGATCTCGGAGGTCCTGGGCCACTGGATTTAATGGGCCCCCCGGGAGCCGCTGTTGGGTTCTTGGAGGGAGTTGGCGAGTTCTGCTCAGAGAGGATTTTCATAGGGGTAGCATTCTTAGTGGCCAAGCGGGACATCGCTCATGACTGGAAATTTCCTAAATCCCCCTCCCTGGTGGTTTGGCGGAGGGATGTTGATTGGTACGTGTAGCAAGAACAACCAATTTACAAAGCTCAGGGATGCCCCCAAAAACCTGATAAAATATGAGGTGGATGGTGTACTTTTCATGGACTACCTATGTAAAGTGTGTAATTATGCCAGGAGACTACCAATATTCAATGATCAGGTCCAGGAATGCGATATCACTTATTGTATCTATCAGTGAATGATGCTTTGTACTGGTAAACCTAATTACATTTGGTTAATAAAAAAATGTAAGAATAGATTTTAATAAAATATAATAAAATCACTTTTAATTAATTCTCCACATCCTTTTGACTAATCATGCATAATACTATAGTTGGAAAAAGATATTTTTTAATCGAAGCTTTAGTAAAATAATTTAAATGAAGCAAATTCGGTCACAAATCCTTCATACATACTGTTGTTACTTCAAAATAGGGCAAATGCGTCCCTCTCACACCTCCTCCAATTTGCAATTCATAATAAGTTACAAAAAACATTTTATGAATTAAAGACTTTTCTGACTCGTAAAAGGAGTCTTGCAAATAGCTATGGGCATGATTTAAAATGTTAGCAGGACAGCAATGGAGTGGCCTTTTTTGGCGGTCTCCCCACTGCCAACCTGGCGGTCCACCTGCCCTATTTAGATGTTGGCTGCGATAGGGAAAGAAGCCAGTCGCAGTCCCACCAACTCCGCTAGGACTTCACTCCCTGCCCCTATGGCACGATGGGCTGCAGCCGTCAATGGCAGGACTCCAGCCAGGATTCTCACCCCCCAGATTTGGAGCTGGGTTGTTTCTAAGGGAATTCCTGCGGAAATCCCTCCTACTTTGAGTCGGCAGTAAGGCAAGAAAAGGGGGAATACTCACATTTTCCTGGAGTACAAAATGTGGTTTCCTCATCTTCGCCGTTGTCCAGGTCCTCCCGTTCTACTGCACCCTGGCCACGACAGACCAGCACCCTGTTTTGACGCAATCGAAGGTAGGTGTTCGTGGTGTGTGCGGGTATACATTGCATGGTGTGTGTATGTTGGTTGTGTGCACAGAAGTAGGCACATTTTAAGATCACTACACATATCCTACACCCACATATGTACACAAACACTACATATATAGGTTTTACGTAAATAAAAAAAAGTGACTTACTTGTCTCCCCACCACCGCTGTCACCCCCGTCCAGACTACGCCAAAAGGAAACTGCCAGACCAACGTCTAACATCTAAATCGGCTCAGCGTCAGGACGGCGATGGAAGGTAGGCCGACAGCACAGAAGACCACCACGTCTTCTATGTATCGCGTATACATCTAAATACGGCCAGCGGGACTCCGTCAACTTGACGGAGTGCTGAAGCCCGCTGACGCAGCAGACTGGCAGCCGGACCGCCAAGATCTAAGTCAAGCCTTAAGTCTGTCTTTTGTGCACGTCGCATTATTGGAGTTCAAAAACAGGTTTTGATCATAGGGTCCTAAGGGTCCAAATACAATCTGGCGCAGTAAACATTATGGAAACGCATCTTTGTTTAGATCCTGGATTGGTAGTTTGAGGAATAACTAGCAGTTAAATTGAGGCGTGATGATACTGACCCATTCCTGAGCGCTTTACACATTTTCCCTGTGCATTTAACTCAAGTGTTTTGCTAGCAGTAATGGGGCATGGTTTTTATGTGTCAGTGTCACCGATGCTGTAGGCAGTTTTACAGATTAACACCTATTGGTTCCTCTGCGTCTTGTAGAGGTGGGGAACTGTCAGGATTCCATATAGTGGCGTCTCAGATAACTACATTGTTAGAAGCCTTCGGCCCAATGGCCCGTCCGCTACAGTTGCAGACCCCCCCATCCCCTCCTCGATCCAGGCCAAGGAAACAAACAAATGCCCTTGATGATCAGGTATTACCTCCCTGTGCCAGGGTCGGCTTTAAGGCAGTGCGACTGGTGCGGCCGCAAAGGGCGCTGACCTGGGGAGGGGAGTACTGATCTCTGGAATAAGGTATGATTGAAGAGATGAGGGGCACTTTTGCCTGGTGGTAGTGAGAGAATCCGAGGAGGCGGTCATAAGGTGTGGGGGCGCTAAAAAGGATTGTCGCACTGGGCGCCACCAGTTCTGTTCTGCAGAAATAGTGCTATCACGGCCGGACTGGTAACAGAAATTAGCCCTGGCAATTCCACTCGACCGGCCCGTGAGAAAAAGCACTGGCCCTGGGATTGGGGCAGGGTACTCTTGTCAAGAACCACTGCTGCTTTTGTTACAGGGGGCGATATTGCAGCGCAAAACAGTAACAAAAGGGCCCCAGGGGGTCAAAAACTGGCCCCCACCCTTCTGGCCCACCGGGAAAACGCCTGGTGCCCCTTACTGCTAGTACTATGCTGCAAAAAACAAATGCTGAGCAGGCTGCAACAACATGGCGTCTCACTCAGCTTTCAGTTCAGCCGAGAGTTCATGAGGATGCACTTCCGGTGAAACGATCCAAGCGGGCCGGGACCTTTAACCCCTCCCCTGCTGATGACGGAACCGCTCCGTCATCAGCTGCGGTGGCACTGTGCTGATGGTGGAGCGGTTCCATCATGGCCTGCCCGCCGCTCATGCGCGGCGCGAATTCCGTGCCTGCGCTGAGCGTTCTATTGAGAGGGCGGGGCCATGACGGAACCGCTCCGTCACAAAAACAGCGCAACCGACGCTGGTGGCGGAGCGGTTCCGTCACCAGCATGCGCCCGCAGCTCTCCCGCCCCGCCCCCTTAGCACTGCGGCGGAATAGCCGCCGCAGTGAAGGGGTTAAATCTGGAGGGCCCTCTTTTGCAAGGAGTGCAGAGGGGAGTCTCGACTCGGGGTCTTAGCCGGCAGCGCACCAAAAGTTATATCAAGCCAGGGCTGGACTGGGAACCACAACCGGCCCTGGCAAAGTGCTCGCCCGCCCCCCCCCCCCACTCAGGGGGGGTAGGGGGGGGGGGGGGGTTGGAGGTCACCTGAGCTCTTTGCGGGCCTGTAACAAAACCGACCCTCACCCGTGCCGCGCACCTGGGATTGCCCGGTGCCCGCTATGGCCAGTCCGGGCCTGTATCAAGCCCAGAAGGCAGTTCAGACCATAGATTGGTGGTTACCCTTGCTTCTGCCCTCCCTGTGGAGTACTGCCCACCATATGTACGGATTCAGGCTGTGCTTGCAAAGGATTGTTTCAGTTCAGCCAAAAATGATTCTGCACCAGCAGAAGCCTCTTTGGCAAAACTCATCTACCAATGGGCTGCCATAGATGCGGATTCTTGGAAGCATATGTTTTGCTTTAGAAGAAACAAAACACCAAAGCAGGGTTCATAACTGCAGAACGAAGAATCAATACTCTGAGTGTGTGAATGGACCATTATATATTTTCCTTTGCCCATTCGACTTGCCTGTCACAGCGGCCATAGACAGGAACAACAGACTCAGAAGGCCTGGCGTAAATAAGGTGAACCTTCTGATGCTTTGAATAGGCTGCCCTGTGGCAGATGGACTGCTGGCAAAAGCTTTTCCATTTGGAACTTTCCTGAAGGTCTTCCATGGAAAGCCCAGCGATCCCCGACTTCTAAAGTAGGCTGGGTCACCATAATTTTGGTAGGGCAGAGGAACCACTGATTTTACAAGAGTTCTCCTATCTTGCCAATAGTTTTACTGACCACCCAGGTGTTCTAGCCAGAACTTAATTGCAGAGGAACCTGAGACATTGTGTTCAGTTTGATCTTGGTTCTTCTTAGTCTCGAAAGAGGGTATTCCCTGTCAACCATCCAGCAGCCCTCATCTTTCTACCTTCAATCACCGATCACTCTTCTCACTGGGTGTTAAATGCGGGTCTCAAATACTTACCTGTTGCTGTAACTTAGACAGTGAATTCCTTGGCCAGGATCATTCACAATACCTGTGAAAGCCCTGTCTGAACATTCGATGAAATTTAAACATCCCTAGTTTTCCAATTTGATGATGGAAGATTGTCACCTTGAACATTCTTCCAGATAGGACCCCAGTGGGAATTTTAAGAAGGGGCTGAGGTTCTGGGTTTTAAGTTCATCTCTACAATCCAGACCTAGACCTCTCACTCACAGCCATGTAATATATAGGTGCTCTGCATTCTTAGACCCCAGGCCAGAAATTATAGACGACAGGATGTGAAGGTTCGAAGCCAGCAAATCAAAGGAGATCTTTTCCATCCAAAATGCCAGTCTATAGCAGGGCAGATCAACTGGTATTGATTCTCATAACCATATACGCAAGACACCCCGCCATCAATTTTTCCCCACCTTACTACTAATCAACACAACTGAGAGCATGGTGGAATTTAGCAACATTCTGATTGTGGGACTCCCACAGCATTCCTTCTCGTCTGTTGAGAAAGTGATCAACTTTCAACTTGTGTAGTTTATTCTCCCTCATTTTCATTCCACCTCCCGCTGCAGACAACAGGCTGGCTGGCCATCTGCCAGCAGCGCAGCCTTGCTCAAACTCCTCATGTTGGTTTCCAAGGTGATCGATGGCTCCTGCCCTCCATAACTTGCTGACTTCGTCTGCCATCCTCCTCCCCCATCACTGCGTTCTGTTAAACTCCATCTCCTATCCGAACCAACCCCCGCTGTGTACACCCTGTCATCTATCCAGCCACCACCCCTTCCGTCTGCTCAACCACATTGACCAGAGCACTTCCCAGCGAACCTGCAGCTCTGCCACACTTCAAGGCTGCTCTTAAATCCTATATTTGACCCTAATCTGTTACTAACGCTGCTCTCACCAAGTCTCAAGAGGATGAACACACTCTCAACCTATGCAGATACTCCAAAACCAAAGTATCCATAATAGGTCAATATGAAAATTACTATGGTGTGTTGTATTGTTATGTCTCTTGTGTCATCTAATGCCCTCCAGCACTCCAATTAAGCATCTATGTTACCATCTAAACTGCTCAACGGTGCTGTGTCGATGATCACTTACATGTACATCTCTTTGAAATGCTCATGTTCATGCTACAAATGTATGAATAAATGACTAAAGAAACAAATTAATACAAGGAAAATGCTCCCATAGTCAATGAAGTCAAGAAAATTGTGCTCAGAATTTGGAAAGAGCTTTGCTAATAGTGCCAGGTCAGGTTTTGATAATTTCCTTGCCCTTGCCTTATAAAAGGTGGGGGTGGCGTAGCATGCTGTCTCTCTCCATTCCCTGTATGTTTGAGCTGGGGTCTGGAATGCTGAGAGTGGATGATGTCATAGAATGTTGTTGTGTAGTGTGAGTGGAAGCTAGGAGATAGGGACAGTCTGAGGTAGAATGCAGCCCGACAGGACCTAATGCTGCTGTAACCAAAGGCTCTAACATGAAATAAAGAACTTACCTCCTACCTCCAGACGCTTGTATGAAGATCCTGACCGCTGACTTCCTCGGAGGGCTGGACAGATGTATTCTCATACAGTGTGTATCCCTGCTATGTTGAAGCTCCCCTGCCGTCTCCTGTGCTGCTTCTCTGGGTGATGTTTTATTGAAAGATGACTTGTTCTGCTTCAAAAACATTAAGGAGGCCTTTTTTGGAGGATCTCATGGGGCATTATTGACTGGAAGCTGCCTGACCACCCCACAACATTTTTATGTTCAAAGCCTCTTGCTGTGCACTTACAGGTACCTACTCTCACTGGGGGACAGTGTATAGACAATCGTGTGGCAAGACATGTATTTATTTATTTTCGTGTTTATTTGTGGAGCATAAACAACTCTATCAGAATTGTCATTGAAAAGGGCATTTACAGTGCAGACGCATATTTATGTTACACCACATGAAAGTCAGGGATGAAGGGTAGAATAAACTATAGTGGGTGTTTTAGTTGTTCCATAAAGAATCTGTTATGTAGTAAGTGAACACTGAGGGGTAGATTTACAATAACTGGCGCATCCCTGCATATCAGCAGGGATGCACCAGTTATTGTGCGTCACGGCTCCGCCACCATAGATGCCCAGCATTTACATTATTATTATTATTTTTAATTTTATAAGGCTCTCAACTACCAAGGGTTTACCGGCAGCGCTTGCTTAGGTCAGAAACAAATACGGAAGAAGAGCCTATTGATTAAAAAGCCAGGTCTTCAACATCCCACGAAAGTGCACAAAGTTAGGCTCATTTCTTAAAGACAGAGGAAGAGAGTTCCACAAGGTAGGTCCTAAGTAAGAAAAGGAGCGACCGCCTATTCTAGATAATCTGTATCTAGGGACCACAAATTTAGTCTGACTAGAAGAACGAAGAGATCGAGGAGGAACATACAGTTGGACAAAAGATTTCAAATATTGGGGGGCCTTACCCATTTTAATCTTATACATATAGGTTAAGGTCTTAAATTTAATGCGTTTGAAAGTGGAGGTCGCGTAAAGAACTAGACACAGAAGAGAATTTGGCAATTTGGCAGAGCAATCGGGCAGCAGCATTTTGAACAATTTGAAGTTTGTGAATCACCTCCTTGTTAGCTCCAAGAAACTGGATGTTGCCATAATCCAGACGAGAAGTAATCAAAGCCTGGATGACAGTTCTTTTAGTCGATTCCGGCAGCATCCATAGAATTTTTTTGAGCCATCTTAGGATGGGGAAACAAGTTGCAGCGACCTTTATGGCTTGCGGCCTCATAGAAAGCTGATTGTCGATTACAAAACCCAGATTGCGGGCTTGTTTAGTAGGCCGAGGGGTAGCACCCAGCTCAGGAGGCCTATGTTGGGGGCCCCAAAGTTCTTTGTTTTTCCCCAGAATAAGCACCTCTGTCTATTCTCCATTAGGCTTAAGAGAATTGTTTAGCATCCACTGCATGATTTTGCTCAGACCTAGTTGAAGACAAGAGGGTCCAAAGGCTCCTTTAGCAGAAAGGGAGAAAATTATTTGTGCGTCGTCAACATAGGAATAGATTGACAACCCTGCCTCCTCCGCAATCTCAGCCAATGGTTTCACATAAATGTTAAACAATAAAGGGCTGAGAATCGAGCCCTGTGGCACCCCATAGGGTGAAGCATGGACTTTGGAGACTGCCCCTGAAAAAGAAACCTGAAATGTACGACTGGACAGAAAGTTTGCAATCCATTTCAAAGCAACTCCCGACACGCCAATGGATCTCAGTGTTTGCAAAAGCACAGTGTGGGACACTGTGTCAAAAGCGGCGCTCAGGTCTAACAATATGAGCGCCACGGTGTCACCATTATCCAAATGGCTGCACAGCATTTCACTCACTCCCAAAAGTGTGTTTTCAGTCGAGTACCCTTCTCTAAACCCTGATTGAGATGGGTGTAAGAGCTTATGGGACTCCACATAGTGAGTTAGTTGCGAGTTCACATGTTTCTCCAATAACTTGGAGAAAACCGGAAGCAGGGAAATAGGACTAACATTGGAAAGTTGAGCTGGATCAGCATTAGCTTTTTTTAACAGTGGAAGAAGCATCGCATGCTTTCATTCAGGAGGAATCAAAGCTTCACATAGGGAAGCATTGAGAAGTTCCTTAATCTGATCTAGAATGGAAGGATGCATTTTTTGTAGTATAGAAATGGGCAGCAGGTCCCGGGGAGAGCCTGATTTAACACTTTTTAGGACACTATTCAAAGAAATCGTATCAAACAATGACCAGTGTTCAAGTTTAATCACATTGTTCTCAACCTGAGTCACTGGCTGAATATCAGAATTCAATAAACCAGTAGTGGCCATACGTTGTTGTGTAGTGGAAGCTTCAAGGACATTTAATCTGGCATAGATCTGTTCTACCTTATCAAGAAAAAATATAGCAAGCTCCTCACATTGTGAGTCTGATAAAGTAAATTGTGGAGCTTGACAGGCCATACCAGACAATTCCTTGACCAAATTAAACAGAACTTTAGGGCAGTTTTGAGCATTCGTGATAGTAGTACTGACATACTCTGTCCGAGCAATATTACAAAGAGAATGATATTCTCTAATAGATTGTTTATATCTTACTTTGGCCACTGAGGGATAGTCTTTCCTCCAGAGTCTTTCCATTGCTTTACACTTACTTTTCACTTTTTGTAAAGTAGGTGAATACCAGGGTCCCGTGGGCGATGGTTTTTCACCTTCTGGGAAGAAAGTGGGATGCAGATGTCCACTGACTTAGAAATCCAGTTCATAATAGTTCCTAGGTCAGTCATCGAAGTATGATTAATAAAGGGCATAGTTTCCATTAAATGATGATTGAAATTATCCATGTCAAGCTTGTTCCAATTTCTAGACTTAAATTTTTCCCCCAGATTGGGTAAAGACTGATTGGTATGCTCTACCATAAGTCGACAAGTAACTATAAAATGATCAGACCAAATGACAGGAAGGGTCGAAGTACATCGCAGACTAGGTAGATTGGAGAAAATTGGGTCCAGTAAATGACCTGCTGTATGAGTTGGTTCAGAATTAATCAGTACACAATTCATAGCCGCTAGATCAGAAGTTAAAGATATACTAGCAGGGCAAGACAGATCATCAAAATGAATGTTTAAATCCCCCAAAATAGTCAAATTAGCTGCGTTAAGTAAATGGGGAGAGAGCAAATTGGGAAGAGTAGAGGCCCACAAACCAGCAGGGCCAGGTGGACGATAAAGTAATTTTCCTGAAAATGTAAACTGAGGGCTAAGAGCAAGCTTGAATAACATAGCCTCACTATCTTTCCAGTCAAGTTTTTCAAATTTGCAATTATACACATTTTTGAAAATTATGGCTAGGCCGCCACCTATTTTACCTTCACGATCTCTACGAACTATAGAATAGCCAGTTGGAAGAGCGGCCGCTACATCGGGAACGGAGCTTTCATGAAGCCATGTTTCGGTTAGAAAACAGCGTCAGGATGTTCACTATTTAAAAGGTCAAATATATCAGCTTTATGCTGTGGAAATGAGCGACAATTTAGGCAAAAACAATAAAATTCTCCATCCTTAATAAAAGTGTTATTTGGCATACAGTTAGCCTTACAACTATTAATAAAAGAAGGACAATTAAGGTCGGACTGACCCTTAGTAGTTGGAGGGAGTAATGTGAAGCCGCATTTCCGACCATTTTTTGACGTTTCATCCAGAGAGACAGGGTGCAGCAAGGTACAACCAGTATGGAGATCAGACCGTAGATCCCACAGTTGTTTAGATGAATAGATGCAAGGAGCAGGTAATATTTGAGCAAGGCTCATGGCCCCTGGACCCATACTAGTGAGGGCGGGCGCAGACGGGCTTGGCTTTGGCGCGTCTTCGGCGCTCCATCGGCGCACCCGTTGCGCGTCTGTCCCGAATCCATTAAATAGCCTAATGGGCGGGCGGCGTGCAAGAGGCGTCTAAACAACTGGAGCTTTAACCGCTCACGACGCGAGTCCCCACAATGGTGGCAGGTAAAAAAGCACTCCAAAAACTCAACTTTACACAAAATATCCCCCAAATTCCCACGCAGATTTCCATTTAAAAGATTTTTAAAAGATTAGTCAATTCGGTGCAGACGTATTTGAAAAATGAACCTGTCAGGCACTGTGCGCCCGTCCCGAATCCATTAAATAGCTTCATGGGCGGGCGGCGTGCAAGAGGCATCTAAACAACTGACGTGCTAACTGCTCACGACGCGAGTCCCCACAATGGTGGCAGCTAAAAAAGCACGGAGTTTAACATACTCCAAAAACTCAACTTTACACAAAATATCCCCCAAATTCTCACACAGATTTCAATTTAAAAGATTTTTAAAAGATTAGGCAATTCGGTGCAGACGTATTTGAAAAATGAACCTGCCGGGGGAGGAGCTTCGCGGGCAACCAAGATGGCCGCGTAAGCTCGGAGCTCCGCGGACCTTCCGATCCTCCTCATATATCCTGCCTGATATCCTGTTCCACGAGAGTGGATTCTTATTGCTGATGGTCTACTGAGGCGAGAACTGCTTTCCGTTTTCGAATCGGTGGTTCCTACGCTGAGCTACGTCGAGTGGAACTCCGTGCCAGTACTGTGCCATTGTCTCTCCGGTCTCCGCCGCTCCGCACGATTGATCTGCGGAGTGCCTGCCTGTCGCCTCTGTTGGCGGAGTTCTAGTGCCTGCAGCGAGTTCCTACGTCAGCCTGGTCTAAATATCCAGCCCGGACACCCTACTCGGCTCGCTGGGCTTGGCTGGCACAGCCCTTTGTCCTCATCGGAACCAACATGGCGGGCAGAGGTGACCCCGACAAGACATCGAATAAAGGCGTCCGCGGGAAATCACAGTCGCAGCAGAGCAGAATTGAACGCTATACCCAGCCGAAGACACCGCCTGTCACGGGACCCTCTGCCAAGAGCCTTCCACCTACGGGCTCGCCCGACGGCTCCGAGCCTACCCTGAGCGACATTATGGGAGCCATCACCAGTTTTCGGGCTGATATGCAACAGCAGCATGAGATCTTGACCCACAAGGTGGACACTATGGCCGTTGACCTGACTCTCATTAGAGCTGACCTGGGCAAAACTAATGATAGAGTGAAAACATTGGACATTAAGACCTCCAGCCTGACAGCCGACGTCTCGGACCTGCAAACCGAGGTCCGGAACCTGCGGATGACTGCGGACCAATTCTCGAGGAGGCTGGAGGACTTTGAGGGACGTGCCAGGCGGCAAAATGTTCGCATTGTCGGTGTTCCGGAGGGATCGGAGGAAGCGGCGACGGACCTCTTTGTTGAGGAACTGATAAAGACCCACTTGGCACCGTCTGGCCTTAGTAACTTTTTCTCTGTGGAGCGTGCCCACCGGGTGCCGGGCGGCCCGCCGAAGTCGGGCTTGGCGCCTAGGCCCATTGTGGCACGACTTCTCAACTTTCGAGACCGGGACGCGGTCCTGCAGGCATCCAGACGACATGGACCGCTTCAGTACCAGAACGCCGAAATACACTTTTACCCGGACTTTACTAGGACGGTACAGCGGCAGCGCCAGAGCTATGCCGGGGTTAAGAGGAGATTGCGAGATATGGGATATAAGTATTCCATGATGTTTCCTGCCAAACTCCGGATCGAACATGAGGGCCGTGCCCTGTTTTTTGACTTTGCCGAGAATGTGAGTGACTGGTTGGACACTTTGTCGCCGCGTCGAGACACTCAAGACGACCGAGATGGAGGTGCGGCTGGTGGCCCGGATCTATGAGACTTGGCTCTACAGTAGGGACACCGGCGCTCGGCGACCCCGCTTCATTAGACTGTTGGGTATTGTTTCTTATTTGACCCTGTTGGCTTTCCTGTCGGTACATGGAGGGTGGCGGGAGGAGTTCGCGGGGATTCCTTACTCCTCTGGGTCTCTTTTTGTAGAGTAGTTTCTGGGGCGACAGGCACACTGCTGGTTGGGGGGGCTTTTTAGTCTGATGCAGGGGTGCAGGGTGGGGGGTGCAACTATGCAAGTTTATTTGTTTGTTCGTTCTTTCTCTTCTCTTTTCTTCAGGCAATGGATCGTGTTTACTGCTGTTTACTTGATGATTGGGTTGGCTGGGATTGGGTGGGACGGGTTGCGGGACAATGGGGGGTAGAAAATTGAAAGTGATCAGTTGGAATGTTAATGGGTTGGGTGATCGAATTAAGAGAGGGGTGGTGATTCAACTGCTTAAAAGGCATATGCCCGATATTGTGTTTTTACAGGAGACGCATTTAGTAGGCAACTCTTGTAAAGCCCTCAATCGTAAAGGCTACAAGATGGTGGCCCACTCTGGGTTCTCTTCGGGCTCCCGAGGGGCGGGTGTCTTGGTGCGTGCGTCCCTTCCTCTGGAGATAGACGTCACTGTGATTGATGAGAGGGGCCGCTACGCTGCAGTGGCGGGGAGATGGGAGGGGCGTTCCCTAGCGCTACTTTCGGTTTATGTTCCCCCGGGCCTGCAATCTAGTACTTTCCAAGACCTTGGTGCCGCCATATTGTCTCTGCCTGCTGACCTGTTGATACTGGGAGGTGATTTCAACTCAGTCTGCTCTGGTTCCCTTGACCGCCAACCGCCGAGAGATCTCCGCAGCTCCCAACTGTGGTTGCCTTCCTTTCTTGATTCTATGGGTTTGGTGGACAGTTGGCGACTGCTACATCCCGTGCTCCGCCAATTTTCCTTCCTTTCGAGTGCCCACGGCAGCCTCTCCCGTATAGACTACGTACTTACCCTTGCCGCGCATGCGTCTGCCGTGTCTGAGGCCCGTTTTCTGGCACGGGGTATTTCAGATCACTCCCCGTTGTGGGTCTCGTTTGATTTTAACATCGCACTGTCTGATCGTCCGGTTACGGTTAACCCGTGGTACTTCCGTAATCCCAAGACTCGGGCTCTCCTTGCTAGGGCCATCGACCTCTACTTCTCGGAAAATGTGGGCTCGGTTGGCTCGGCTATCACCTTGTGGGAGGCTTTCAAGACTGTGTTGAGGGGTGAGGCTCTTGCTCTCATTGCCGAGGCCAGGCGAGTCAGAGACGCCGACCTCGCGCGTATTGAAGACGAGGTTTTGCGCCTCGAGTCCTGTTTGGGGCCCGAGCCCGACCCCTCTCTCTTGCATGACCTTTCCCTTAAACAAGCGGAATATCACGATATCGCCACGAATGTTGCCCTTACCCTTGCCAAGAAACAACAAGGTCGTATTTACGATGTTGGGGACAAGGCCGGAAAGCTGCTGGCTTGGCTGGACAGACGTGAGATGGCCAGCCGTGTGGTGCCTGAGATTCTGGGCGACGACGGTGTAGCAGTCACTGACCCGAGTGCCATTGTCGAGTCTTTTGCGGATTATTTCCGGGGTGTCTATACTTCCAACTCAGACCGCTCCGAGGCTGACTCGGCTGCGTTCCTCTCGACGATTGACCTCCCCTGTCTTTCTGATGAAGACCGTGCCGACTTAGATCGAGACATATCCGCTGACGAGGTCGCCTTGGCGATCCGTGCGTTAAGGTCGGGTAAAGCGACTGGCCCCAATGGTATCCCGGTCGAGTTATATAAAATTCGACCGGATGTGGTATCCCCGCACCTGCGGACTATGTTTTTGAAGGCACGGGACGAGGGCCTCCTCCCCTTAGACCAACGGCTGGCCACCATCGTGGTTATTCACAAAGAGGGAAAACCGAGAGATGTGTGCCGATCATACCGCCCCATCTCTCTCCTCAATGTGGAGCCTAAGATCCTGGCCAAACTACTTGCCAATCGGTTGATTGGAGTAATTGGTGATTTGGTACACCCTGACCAGTCGGGTTTTATTCCCCCCGTAACACTGCCCTTAACCTGCGTCGGCTTCATGGCGTTATGGCCAGAGCTCACACCCTAGACGAACCGGCGATACTTGCCTCCCTTAACGCCACGATGGCCTTTGACTCCCTTGAGTGGAGTTATCTTTGGGTGGTGCTGGCGAAGCTTGGCTTTGGACCGAGCTTCCTGAGTTGGGTCCGACTTCTCTATGCTTGCCCGCTGGCTAATGTCACAGTTAATGGCCGCGTGTCGGCATCCTTTGCCCTTCACCGAGGTACCAGGCAGGGTTGCCCCCTGTCACCTCTCCTGTTTGCTCTGGCTTTGGAGCCGCTTGCGGCCATGCTGCGTGTACACCCGGACTTGCATGGTATAACCTGGGCCCCGGGCTTTGAGGATAGAGTTTCCCTATACGCAGACGACATCCTGCTCTACCTTACTTCCCCCTGCAAGTCGCTCATTGTGGCATGCGACGTGCTCAGACTGTTTGGGCGCCACTCTGGCCTGGTCATCAATTGGGACACGCCGCGCCTCCCTAGGGGCTGCAATATCCAGATGGCCGGTCAGGGCTTTAAGTACCTGGGAATTTACATTTCCGGTAGTTCTAAGGCGCGATATGATCACAATCTCCTTCCCCCTCTCCAGCGACTGCGGAGAGATGTGGAAAGTTGGCGCAAGCTCCCGCTCTCTCTCCTGGGCCGGGCAGCATTGTTTAAAATGATGTCGTTGCCCAGATTTCTGTATGCTCTACAGAACACTCAGGACCCGGTTCCGGCTCGCTATTTTCGTGAAATTGAGAGCTTGCAACGCGCCTTGCTCTGGGAGGGTCGACCCCGTGTAGCCATCCAGAAGCTCACATTGCCGTGGTACGACGGAGGCATCGCCCTACCGGATGTACGTCGGTACTACTGGTCCTCTCAGCTCACTGCAATCAACCATGGTTTTTATGGCCCCGCGGATAGTCCGGGTTACGCAATGGACAGATGGCTTTTGTGCGGTGGTAACTACTATCGCGCCCTGTACTCCAGATCCTTCGATCGGCGCATGTCAGGCCCGACCAGGGTGGCGGTTCACACTTGGCGAAGGATTACTAAAGCACAGGGTTGGCAGGGCAGACTGACTAGATTTACCCCTCTGTACGACTCTGATATCTTGGGCAGGCTGTGGCACACCAAGGGCTTTGATAAATGGGACCTCATAGGTATCTCCAGAGTGGACGACATGGTTACGAAGGGCGAGGTTAAGACCTTTTCTCAACTGCAAGCCGAATATCAATTGGGTGGTTCGGAGTTTTTCCGGTACGCCCAGCTGAGGCACGCGTTGATCTCTGCCGGGCCGGTGGAGGGTGAAATCCCCGAAAGCTCCCCCTTGGAGGACAGGATTCTGGATGGCCATATGCCTGACAGTGCTATTTCTCTGTCCTATAAAAAGTTGATTAATGTTCGAACTGACCTCCTCCTGTGCTTGAGAGATCAATGGATGGCGGACGGCCTGGAACTTGACGACGAGGACTGGCAGAGTGCAGTGTCCTCCCCTAAGGAGGTCGCTATCTCCTCACGTCTTCGACTGGTACAATTCAAAATCCTCCACCGGGTGTATGTTACCGGCCCTCGGCTTTTGCATATGGGATTTTCGCCCGATGGCCTTTGTCGTCGTGGTTGTGGGGCTCTCGCAACCTTTATGCATATTCTGTGGGAATGCCCCGTCATTGTCCCTTACTGGGCGAAAGTGCACCGGATTATGGGAGAGGTGACTGGGGTGGTCCTGGCAGTGGAGGCGCGGAGATGCCTTCTTAACATCTGGGAACCAACTGATTGCAACACGGCGCAGACTCGTTGGGCGACATTGGGCAATATGATTGCCAAGCGCGATATTGCTCAAAATTGGGGTGC
Source organism: Lissotriton vulgaris (assembly GCF_964263255.1). Taxonomy (NCBI): domain Eukaryota; kingdom Metazoa; phylum Chordata; class Amphibia; order Caudata; family Salamandridae; genus Lissotriton; species Lissotriton vulgaris. Next base: position 279,883,778 of record NC_141693.1, read on the forward strand.
TGCTACGGCCCCGCTGGTGGTACAATGGAAAGCCAACATGGATTGGTGCATGGTCAGGGAAAAGACGGTTTATATTGCCAGGGGGAGGCCTCAGACATGGAATAAGGTGTGGGGGGCATGGAATGCATACAGGGGCGATGTGTGCTTGCCACCGGAACCTATCCCCCTGGATGAACACCTATCACCGTAGCCTGTAACACCAACTGTTTTCTGCAGTTTATATTGCTCCTGATCTTTCCTTCCCCCCCCCCCCCTTCCCCATTCTACCATTAATTCTTTTATCGAAGCTCTACCTGTCCTCCTCTGCCCTTGGCCGACTCCTATACGTCTCTGTTGTTCCATTGCCAATCTTTCGCGCCTTTTGGCGCTTCCTTTCTTGGTTTAGTTATCTTTCTTATTAAAATAAAAAACAACCTGCAATGTTCTGATGTGAATCGCCTTGCACTATTTTCCTCCTGAGTCTATGCTGCCTTGCCTCCGGGATGTTAGGCTGAATAGCTGTGTGCTCTTTCATAATAAAGGTTTTAAAAATAAAAAAAAGAAAAAAAAAAAGAAAAATGAACCTGCCAGGCGGCGCACCATGGGGCAAAAATAGACAGATGCGTGACGCATCTGCTGACGTAAAGGCGGCGCATTGCTGGAGTTGCGTCGCAAGCGCGACGCAGCTCCAGCAAGGCTCGGGGTGCCCTAACTTTAAAATGCTGCGTCAATTCTTACACCTGCTTCAAGCTGTCGAAGGATTTTTACGCAGCATAGCCTTAAAAGTGGCTGAGTGAAATCTTGTAGATTTCACACAGCCACTTTTAGGAGGCGCTCCTGCGCCGGAACGCCTACATGTGGCGCAGGGCTTTACAACGTGACGCATCTCCCAGATGCGTCACGTTGTAAGTACCCCACACCATGGCACTGGCTTTGCACCGCCTCTGCCTCACAAAAGTGACACAACAGCGGCGTAAAAGAGGCGCAAGGGGCTTGTAAATCTGCCCCTGTATATATCACTTTTGCACATGATGCACACTGAAGAATCACAGATTGCATATTTAGTATTTTGCTGCATTGAGTTACGAGTTACTCTTTCTATGATAGTAATCAGAGGCTCTTAAGGATAATGTTGAGCTCACTGAGTGAGCAGTGAATTCTTGGAGGTCAGTGTGATGCCTTTTCTAGATTTTTCTAGAAACTTGGATGTGAGTTTTCTAGACTCACCTCACATCAATGATTGTCACTGTGCCATCCCTAATCAGAAAACAAGTTGAACTGCAATCACGCCGCAACCCACTGAAATATATTTTGAAGGAGATGTGTTTCAGGTAACAATCAATCCCATGAAACATTGTAAGGATATTTAGTGACAATGAAAACTCTCTATCTTGAAAGACATACAAACTCAAGAACACTAGAACATGGGGCATATATTTTAAAGATTTATTTTAAAACTAAAATCCTAGACTAGTGCTCACCACATGAATTGTAACCACAATGAGTCGTGTGTTGGCTAGTAGATTGCTGACTCATATGCCGACCTTAATTCACGTGGACCAGGCTGGATTTATTCCGCCTCGGAACACAGCGATGAATGCTCGGTAACTCCTGCGCATTCTAGGGACAGATACTTATTGCAAGGAGGATTCCTGTATTTTAACGGTCGACATTGAAAAGGCTTTTGATAGCCTAGAATGGCTGTATCATTTAAATGTCGTGAGGGCGTTTGGTTTGGGGGACCGATTTGTGGAGTGGACGGCGATCTTGTACAATAATTCCACTGCTGGGGTCAGGACGGGGGGACAGCTTTCTGCTACCTGTCAAGTGGGTAGGGTTATGAGGCAGGGGTGCGTCCTGTCCCCTCTGTTATTTGCCCTGGCAATGGACCCCATGGCCGTCCATGCCAGGACAGGTAGACACTATCAGGGGCTTCTAGTGGAAGGACAGACGCAGCATATAGCACTTTATACAGAGGATCTGCTTTTGTTCCTAGCCAACTCTGGTGGTGCGCTTTGGGGAGCTAAGGACTTGTTAGGCACGTTGGGGAGGATTGCAGGGCTCTGCGTCAACTGGACCAAATCGTGCCTATTCCCTGCCAGTCCTAGCAGAGTCAGTATGCAGTGTGTGGAAGGGGTTCCATGGGAGTCCGGCTTCTTGCTGTATCTGGGGACCCGGATCTACCACGACCCCGAGGATCTCCTTCCAGGTAATATAGGACGGACGGTGCGTAGCGTTATGAGCTTCTTTGAATTCTGGGCAACACTCCTGCTGTCTGTGGCAGGTAGGATTGCACTTGTGAAGATGGTTACCTTACCCAGCCTTCTTTATCTCTTCGGGACACTCCCCATCTGGATCCCAAGTAAGATCTTTGTGCAGCTCAACACCTTGATCACTGGGTTTTTGTAGGGCAGCGAGAGGCGGAGAGTGGCACTTGTCACTATGCAGCGGCCCAGGGCGGAAGGGGGTTTTGCTCTGCCGGACCTTGAGGCCTACTATCACGCAGCGCAGCTCCAGTGGTTTACGAAGTGGGCGGCGAGGCGAATCGGGGATGCTGAGGATTTGGGTGGTCAGGACCCAAGTTTGGCCCAGCTTTTTCGGGTGCTGTTATGGTTGCCTGTGAGAGATCGAACAATTCCCCCTGATTTGCGAACGGTGTTGGAATCGCCTGGCTGAAAGGGCCCGGGTACGGATCCCGTACATGCATGAGAGTCCGCTACGGGTGTGTGAAGCGATGCCTCATGAGGGCAATTGGAGCAAGTTGCGCCAGTGGGAAGACGCAGGGGTCATCACTATTGGAGACTTATTTGAGGATGGTAGCCTCCTCCCCTTCGATGAACTATCGGAGCTCCATGATCTGCCACAAGGAAACTATCTCTTCCATGCGGCTTTGACGGCAGCCATTAGAAAACATTGGTGAGAGGGGTTGGTGGAACCCAAGACGTTCCCGGCATGTCAGTACGTAGTGATGGCAGCGGGGACTATTAAAGCGGTTACATGTCTCTCTAGGCGGATCATGGATGACTTGCAACAACCTCTGAAAGCTTTACGCCTTAAATGGGAGGCAGACTTGAGGAAGGCCATCGGGGAGAAACCAAAGGGAGAGATCCTAGAATGGGCTTTGAAGGGCACTAGGAACATGCATTTTCAATTAATTCACTTCCATGTACTGCACAGGGCCTACCTAACACCCGGGAAACTTAACAAATACTTTGGGGTATCGTCCACCTGCCCAAGGTGTAACCTGGAGTGTGCAGGGTTCCTACACATGTTTTGGGAGTGCCCACACCTGGGAGAATACTGGAGAGGGGTGACGACTGGACTGACCATGGTGACGGAGAGAGATGTAGCATTGACTCCTGATTGTTGCCTTTGCATTGGTTCCTTCATACTGCTAAGACAAAAGTTACTAGTGAATTTATCGACTTGGGGTTAGTATTGGCAAAGTGGGAGCTTACTATTCACTGGAAATCAAAGAATGCCCCCAACCTGCTGAGATGTAATATGGAACTAGTGAAATGGGTGGCGAGTGAGGGGACCTGCAGACTACAAATGACTACGCGCACTGGCAATGAAAAGTCTATGGAAATGGCACATGCATGGGTAGCACTGGCGGACTTGGTGAAGCACCCGCTTGAGGATGCAAAAGACCCCTTGGGGGAGTTGGGTGCCGCATTGGACGACTGAATCCAGCAAATCCTCGCAGACTTGGGCATAGTGTGGGGCCTGGGAAGGACTAGTTGAGGGCTCCCTTCCACTCTCTCCACGATCTTGACCCCTGGGGTTCGGGATGATGGGGACATGGAACACGGTAGATGCACTAGGTGGCTACAAACTGACATTTTATTGAGGCAGCAGCATGCCTGAGGGGGTGGGGGGTAATGGTTGCTTTTTTAGGGAGTTGGGGGAGAGGGGAGAGGGAGGAGAGGCGGGGCAGAGGGTGGCATTCACATGTGGAATCCTGCTGGGATGACCACTCTGAGGAGGTGCTCTGCGATATTTACATAAGGCTAGACATGGGAAGGGGAGGTGGAATGGTGGGGGGACGTATCTGTTGCCTACCCGATGGGAGGCTCGGCGCTGGGAGGGGAAGAAGGACCTTATGACAATGAGCAGGGGGATACCTGCACTGGACTTTAATTGCACCACTTTCTCATCTATTGTGCGCTCTGGGCTGTTTTTCCTATGATTTCACCTTGAAAAACCAATAAAAATCTGTTTACAAAAAAAATGAATTGTAACCACAATGAAGACAAAATGTCTGCAGAAACATTTACTAAAAGCATGAATAAGAGAAACCACTTCAACGTGATTGCTGTTATAAATGTTAGCAATCCTACACTCATTTTACCACTTCTTAGCTCTAAACTAATTCTACCACAGCAAATAATAAATCCTATTTTGAGTTTCAGAGATAGTACGGACCCCCATACCTGCTTGAACAATAGAGAAATTATATCTTCCTTCATAGCCAATGTTCAATGCAATAGCAAGGTCTGCTGTTCTCTTTTCAACAGGCCAGCTGCACTGATAAGACAGCGAGTGAAGGCTGAGTGTTACTGTCCCAATAGGTTTCAACTGGAAATGGAACTATGATTCTATACAGCCTCTCCCAGTGTCCACTGGCAGGAAGATTCCCCTCTGCACTTCACTCAATGTGCTCAATTTTTTTAAACTTATTTCATTTTTGTTAAAGCTGCTTAGCATTAACGGTAACACAGAGTGGCCTGATGACCTTTCACTTATTTCATTCTGTGAGACTATGCTCTGGGTATTAACAACAATAAACAAAGCACGTAATTGTCAACTCTCTCGAAACTCTTACACATCCATAACAAAAAACTATAAAATAAAGCAGCCAGCATTCCGATTAGATACTGTGAATTTAAACCTGACTAGCACATTGCAAAATATACTCCTATAAATCCAAATATGTGTTGCAATAATTACACATTTGCTTTTGATTGTATGGTACAGGTAACTCAAGCAGGGGGACATACAGAATAGAGAAGGCACACTATTCATAACAAGTGAATGGAGAGAGAGGAACCTGGGTGCTGCACATAGTGGTTGGGTGGGATTCGGAGATTTAGGCTGGTAAATCCCAAATCTTTGTTTAGGCAGCAGCAAGAAAATAGAATGGACTACTTTAAAACTAATGTCAGTCATTTGTAAAGTTCCCACTGTTTTGAGTAGCAAAATGAACAATCTTTTCTAAGACCTGGAACGCACTTAGAGGGAGACCCTTCTGTGTTATGCTGCAACTGGCCTCCTGCCTATAGCCAATGCTTAATTTGTGCATGTTATCAGCCCCAGCTCATTTTTGGGGAATTAAACATATTTTTTATCCATCAATAGACTATACTATACTAGTATCCAGCATTAGAGAAAAGCAAATAAAAATGGCGATACATTGGAAAACTGTGACAAAGCGAGAAAGCAGGGCTGAAAAAGACTGCAAGAGTGAGATAAGGAGAGCGAAAGTGTGGTTGGTGGAGGAAAGGGTCAAGCAGTGTAATCAATACTAGGTGGCCTTGGTATTCAGAAAGTATTCATCAGGCACTGGCGATGTGCTCGTAAGAAAAAAGAACTCCCTGTTTTATTTATGTACAGCCTTTTAAAAATTAAACACTGACAACAGTACACAGAGTAAAGAAGGTGTGCAGTTTATAGGGTATTTTAATGGTCTTTTCTCTCTGCCAACTTTAGGAAAATCGCCGCTTCATCTACTGCCTGTTAGGGGACTAGGGCTGAAAAAGAAGCATTAGCTTGGACCGAAGTGTTGCATACCCCACCACAGGATAGAGAGGCAGTCTAAGATTGAGACAGGAGGGATATTAAAACAAGCATTAGAAATGTAATAGGTCTCGCATTATTTTTGAGTGAGAGCTATTGGCATAGCTCAACAGCTACAGGACAGAAATTGCCACTTTACCGAACAGAGCATTGCTCCCTGAAACGGCCTGAAAGCCTAAAACGATGTTGATAGCCTACAAAATAAAAATGCAGATCAGGATTGACTTTTTGAGCCCCCAAACCCCTGATGAAGTGTTTATTTACATGAAACGCTTTGGGCAGGACTTGATGACTGCGTGAGGTGGTTCCTGGTGCTCGTGTTGCTTCTTGCAATAAAGTGATTTCTTGGCTATACTTACTTGTTTTGGGCGTCTTCTACAGCAGGCAACCCTTTGGTTTGGATATATATATATATATATATATATATATATATATATATATATATATATATATATATATATATATATATATATATATATATATATATATATATATATATATGGAGAGAGTAGTTAGAAAGAGAAAATCATGAAAGGAGAGGACAGTGCAGCCTAGCAAAGGCGCAGGAGAGGAATAGAAAGAAATCATGAAAGGAGAGGACAGTGCAGCCTAGCAAAGGCGCAGGAGAGGAATAGAAAGAAATCATGAAAGGAGAGGACAGTGCAGCCTAGCAAAGGCGCAGGAGAGGAATAGAAAATCAATGTATGATGGTTTTATCTATTTCATCTGAATGTTTTTTAATCTGGTTTTTGCAGTATTTAATATTTATGAATACATACATATCTTAGTATTTATGTATTTAAGTATTTGTACAAGCATATATTTATACATGCCGCAATGGTGTTCCTATATCAAATTATGGTCTTATTTTTACACTCTACATTGCAAAATACTGCCAGCCGGCGTTATTTATGAGACAATGAAATGTATTTTGTTGCCTTGTCAACAAACGCAAAAATTAGTTTAAAGAAAAATATATAGAGAGAAAGATGGAAAGACGTGGGAAAAGGGGAAGAGAGATAAATCGAGAATGAACTAGGGAAGAAGACATTAAAGAATAGTGAGGAGAAGATAAAAGGAGAGGAAAGAGTGGGCAAGCAAAATTATGAGAGAAGTGGGACATATATATGTGTGTATATATATATATATATATATTACCTACTGGCGGTCGCCAGTAGGTATATATAGTTAGGATTTTTTCTCTATGGGATTTTTGAAAATTCTATGTCTAATAACTTTGGCGTTTGTGGACGGAATTGGCTGAAATTTTCAGGAAAATGGAACATTTTGTTTCTGAGCAGCCCCTGACAATTTGGGGGGGTTTCATCAAGGGGGGGGTGAGAAAAAAGGGGGGTCCCAAAACACGTTTTTCCCATGTTAATTTCCATAGGGCGGTTGGCCTCACTTTTAGCTCGAACGGCTGAATGGATTTGCACGAAACTTGGCAAAATTGTAGGGACTGTTAGCCCGATGTGCCTTTGCTAGGTCTCAATATATGTGCTCCAGTGGATTTTGAGTAATTTAGGTTCAAAAAAAGATATATATCTGGGCGGAGCCTAACCACACATCTGATCTGATTGGCTGTCAGCACTTCATCCAAGAAGTGTTGCCAGCCATCTTGGGACCAATATACATGATAGCACCTCATTAAAAAACATTGTAGTTAATAGAGGGTTTTAGGACTTTAGTTACATTATAAATCATTTGTTGATGGTACCATACTCGTTTTAGGAATTGTGGTGGGTTCTAAGGTGATTTTACCATGTGAAAAAACCTTCTGCTGTGATATCATGAATATTGTTTGAAAGAAAACGAATATCTCATGATTTTCCCACAGTGGTTTGGAAGGGGATCTATAAGCTAAACTGAAAGCATATTTTCTGTAAATTCACATTATCTTTCTCAGTCATGTGAAAATGAAGTCTGACATTCTCAGTAAAACATGTACATCCAACAAGGACAGAGACTGTCAGTTGATTCCTTTGTGTTCTACTGCAGCTTCCTAGAGTGTTCTAAAGAACAACTAGAGCGCTAACAGTCCTACTTATTACAAAGGTATGGCACACCTGAAGCCATCTTGATTGGAATAAAGTGGTAACTCTTAAAACATTTAATTTAAAAAGAAACAACATGAGGGGGTATATTTTGCCATAGAAAGTATGATTAGTGCTGCAGAATGAAAAATTAGGGCACATTTTGAGTAACTTCTCAAATCCTTTTCTATTTCATTAAAACATTCTGACATGCAGTCTCCCAAAATGGCCACCAGAGACAAAAGAGCCCAAATGTAGCCCAAATATCACCCAGATGTAGCCCAAGTATAGCCCAATGACAGAATGTCCCAGAGTGTTCTAAAGAACAACTAGAGCGCTAACAGTCCTACTTATTGCAAAGGTATGGCACACCTCAAGCCATCTTGATTGGAATAAAGTGGTAACTCTTAAAACATTTTATTTAAAAAGAAACAACATGAGGGGGTATATTTTGCCATAGAAAGTATGATTAGTGCTGCAGAATGAAAAATTAGGGCACATTTTGAGTGACTTCTCAAATCCTTTTCTATTTCATTAAAACATTCTGACATGCAGTCTCCCAAAATGGCCACCAGAGACAAAAGAGCCCAAATGTAGCCCAAATATCACCCAGATGTAGCCCAAGTATAGCCCAATGACAGAATGTCCCAGAGTGTTCTAAAGAACAACTAGAGCGCTAACAGTCCTACTTATTACAAAGGTATAGCACACCTGGAGCCATCGTGATGGGAATAAAGTGGTAACTCTTAAAACATTTAATTTAAAAAGGAACAAAATGAGGGGGTATATTATGCAATAGAAGGTATTATTAGTGCTGCAGAAAGAAAAATTAGGGCACATTTTGAGTGACTTTTCAAATCCTCTTCTATTTCATTAAAAAATTCTGACATGCAGTCTCCCAAAATGGCCACCAGAGACAAAAGAGCCCAAATGTAGCCCAAATATCACCCAGATGTAGCCCAAGTATAGCCCAATGACAGAATGTCCCAGAGTGTTCTAAAGAACAACTAGAGCGCTAACAGTCCTACTTATTACAAAGGTATGGCACACCTGAAGCCATCTTGATTGGAATAAAGTGGTAACTCTTAAAACATTTAATTTAAAAAGGAACAAAATGAGGGGGTATATTTTGCCATATGAATTATGATTAGTGCTGCAGAAAGAAAAATTAGGGCACATTTTGAGTGACTTCTCAAACCCTCTTCAATTTCATTAAAAAATTCTGACATACAGTCTCCCAAGATGGCCACCGGAGACAAAAGAGCCTAAATGTAGCCCAAATATCACCCAGATGTACCCCAAGTATAGCCCAATGACAGAATGTCCCAGAGTGTTCTAAAGAACAACTAGAGTGCTAACAGTCTTACTTATGACAAAAGTATGGCACACCAGAAGCCATCTTGATTGGAATGAAGTGGTAAGTCTGAAAACACTCAATTTAAAAAGGAACAACATGAGGGGGTTAATTTTGCCATAGAAAGTATGATTAGTGCTTCAGAAAGAAAAATTAGGGATCATTTTGAGTGACTTCTCAAATCCTCTTCTATTTCATGAAAAAAATTCTGACATGCAGACTGAAACATGCACTTTGAATACCAGCAGCAGACGTCCCTGGTGAGCAGTAGCTTTACTACAGTGATCTAATGTGCAACTAGAGTGCTAACATTCAGAATTTATGGCAAATGTGTGACACATCTGAATGCCTTCTTGATGGAACCAAAGTAAACAAGCATTGAAAATGCAATAGATCTCGCCCTCGTTTAAGTTAAAGCCATTCTGTTTGTAATGAGGTGGCTTTTTAGCTTTGCTTTTATTAGTGTTTTTTCAACTTTCATGTAAATAACATGCATCTGTATGCATATAAGTATATGTATGCATGCATTTATGTTTGTATTTATATAGATATACAGATGATATATGTTTATATATGTATGTATATATATATATTCACTGAAAAAAACCATAGGCTATAGACCATATATAGTTAGGAATTAGCATTTACAAAACCTTGAAAATTCACTGAAAAAACCATAGGTTATAGACCATATATAGTTAGGAATTAGCATTTACAAAACCTTGAAAATTCACTGAAAAAACCATAGGTTATAGACCATATATAGTTAGGAATTCGCATTTACAAAACCTTATTTTACTCACACAAAACCATTGAAATTCCATATATAGTTAGTTGCACTAACTATATATCGCGCACCCGCAATCCACTGCTGATGATGTCACATATTACATCATTCATGACATGGTCAGTGACATCACTGATGACATCACTGATGACATCTCAAATGACATCACTGATGACATCTCAAATGACATCACTGATGACATCACTGATGACATCTCATTTGACATTACTGATCACATCACTGATGATATCATTCATGTGATAATACGATGAACTTCTTCAGACTCTAATATAACCTTAGATACAATCAGTGTAAACAGACACTCACAGACTGTCACTCATCCATGGAGTTACTCACACACCTAGTCAGTCATGCAAAGAATCAATCACACCTCCATTTCCTCAACTATACAGTTATACAAACTTTACTTATTCAAACATATACTAACACATATTTACTCTCTTATACAATCCCTGATACAAGTTCACAATGATCCATACAGCCACTCACACATTCACTGGCTCTTATGCACAGTTATTTATATATGTCAACTCTCACATGTACTGTGTTTTACATATGTACTTACTTTGACATGTAGCACTGAGATATCCATTCACTCACCAATACACTAATGCACACAGTCAACCGCCCATACAGCTGTTTCCACATGCACTTTTGAAACCATACATCTAGTGAATCAACTGCTCACACATCTATGCACAGAGTCATACACCTCCCAGTCACCCACACACACACTCAGTCTCCCATACAAATACTTGGGCAACCAATCAATAACCCATATAGTTACTCATATAGCTACTTATCAACACGTGCAACAGTTTACAGAACAACAGACATAATGATGCACAAATTAAGACAGTTTAGTCACTAACCCATGCACCCAGTGAGACACATTTAATCACTCACTCATACAGTCAGTCATGCACCTACTAAATCCTTCATCCAGACACTTATACATCCACTCATTCTTCAATATGTAAGACATATTTTAACTTTACAGAAACATACAGTCACTGGATGTTGTCATCAGTGATGTCATCAGTGATGTCATTTGAGATTTCATCAGTGATGTCATCAGTGATGTCACTGACCATGTCATGAATGATGTAATATGTGACATCATCAGCAGTGGATTGCGGGTGCGCGATATATAGTTAGTGCAACTAACTATATATGGAATTTCAATGGTTTTGTGTGAGTAAAATAAGGTTTTGTAAATGCGAATTCCTAACTATATATGGTCTATAACCTATGGTTTTTTCAGTGAATATATATATATATACTTATTTATTTGTTGTAAAGAGAAGGAGAGATTTGGTGGATAGATATAGAGAAGAAGATGAAAGGAAAGGCGATCATAGGCACACAAAGAGTTTGGAGAAGACGAACAGTGTTGTGATTAGAGAGAGGCAGAGAGGGAGAAGGAGAGAGAGAGTAGGTAAATGGAATATAGTCAGGGCTCGAGTCGAGGGTAGACGTGGGTGGACTGCGTCTGCCCAATTTTTTCACAGGGTGGACACCGTCCACCTTGCCAAGAAGTTGGAACCCACTAAAAAATATGCTGAATTCGTCTGGTGTTATTTGCAAACACCGGGACACATTCAGCAGCGACTTCACGTTGTCTACTTTCGATCGTTGTCTGCATTTGATCACAACAACGTGCAGGGAGGGACACAGGGCTTTCTTAGTTTGGACTCCTGCAGGGCCCAGAACAAAGTCTACTTATCTCCCCAGCACACGTCAAGTAGTGAACAGATTTCCCTATTATAATTGAGAACACGTTAGTATTTTATCATCATACAACATAAATATGAACAATTCCGTTTGGTTCTTATTTTACAGGCTTTTATTTTCGTTGTCTTGTATCTCAGTTTCCACAGCCACAGCCAACACGTGTTTCGTCGCTAACGGGGCGTGATCCCGCGACTTCCTCAAGGCTAAATCCTTCCTTTGAAATGTGGTGATACTTCCAACCCACATTGGGGTTTCGATCTACGCGGCGTGTCCACAGTTATCAGTCAATTGTAAAAGTCTCCTTGTCTAATCAAATTCTGGTTTCTACGCGTGTATTCAATCTGGACTTCATGCCGCTCCTGTCTTTCACCGAGTATGGTGACAAGCTGAGAACAAAGGCCTAATTTGAGGGGTCATCAGGCTTCCTTTTATTCGAGTCTCTTGGCTAGGAGCAGTCAGGAGCCTCACACTTAGAAGCAAATGCAGCAGAGGGGAAACAAAGGCTCACACCTTGTTAGTACTTCACACATTCTTGAGAGGCAGCTTTTCACTTTGTTCAGTCCCTGTTTACAAGATATGCATGTGCTGTAAGAATTTCAGATGCATTGGTCTTTCCCTGTATTTACTCCAAATAAATGTCATTTATATAGTGCTTACTAACCCTTAGGAGGTGTTGAAATAATTTAAGTACCACCATTTTTTCTTGTAAAGCACTATGGGTAGAGGAAGTTTGTGCTAACAAAAGGCAACATTGTTTTATGTACAGCTTTCAAAAGTGTGAATATTTTGCCTCAATCAGGAGGGTTTGCATGTATACTCTAAATGGATTGGTCCCCGCTGCTCTTGTCTGAAGGCAGAGTCAGGGATTGGGAGGGCTTGGACGTTTTCGACTCCTGGGCGGAAGGAGTACGGGAGGCGCAGGGAATGGGCGAGGGCAGGGTGCACCGGGGTGTGGGGCTGAGGGTTCCCCGGAGCGGGGGGAGGGGGAGAGGTTTGGGGGGATGGGAGGGGGGAGGTGATGGGCGCGGAGGGCTCAGAGGATGGGGGGGCCACGTCGGATGAAGGGGGGTTGGAGGGTTGTCTTGGAGCAATGACGAGGAGGATGGGAGGGAGGGTGGATCTCAGCGTGGTTGGTAGGGCGTGGGTGGCAGGCATACGTGAGGCGTCATGGGGCGGGGGACAGAGTGAGGGACCTAGCACACCAGTCCGGCCTTTTCTTTTGCAGGAGGAGATGCGGCACGGGGCTGCAGACTTGGCAGGGATAGGGATGGCCCATCGGTGCCAAGGCAAAGGGAGGGCTGAGCCTCCCGTATCGTGCCTGGCACCGGCAGGGATCCCGTCACGGCCGGCAGAAGAAGTCCTGTGGCGGGCTTGCCGACCCCTACATCCACAGGGCCGTTAGGGCTTGGGGAGCAACGCAGGAAGATGAGCGACGCACGTGTGGTTTTTAAGGTTTCTGGATGGGTCCAGTCGGATCCCCCAGCTGGAAGGGTTTATGTGGCTAGAGATGTCCAGTTAATTGAGGATGAGGATAGTAAGGAGGAAGGAGAGCTGAGAGACGGTGAGGGTGGAGGGGGGGCGAGTAATCCTGTTGATAGTGAGTTGCAGGTGTCACGGGGCCAGTTTGAGAGGACGGCCCGGGCTTCATGTGGGGAGGAGAGAACGGCGTCCCTGGATCGGAGAAGTGGAGAGCGGCGTGCGGCCTCCTTAGCTACAGGTAAACGAGCAGTGATGCCAGTGGCGCGCAGGGTATCGGTGGGGGTGGGGGATGGGGATGGTTGGTTGCGGAGGGGTAGGTATGTGGCTGACAAAGGGGTGGGCCTGGACGAGGGGATGGCGGGGCTCCTGGGGATAACGCCAGGGAAACAACAAAAATGCGGGTGTGGGGTCCTCGGGTCGGGGGTTGATGTGGCTAAAGGAAGTGGAGCTGCCTGGGCCGCGAGCGGGGCTGGCGTGGTGGGTGCTGGCGCAACTGGGGAGGATGTGGTGAAACCAGAGAGTAAAGATTTAAAAATCAAGTGGCTGCCGTACATGGGGGTAACAAAGCCGTTGGGAGCCCATTTGTTGTTGACTACTAAAGAGCACATTTGGAGGGGGCGGAGCTTGCCGGCAACGATGGCGGACGCTTGAAGTGAGAGCTCCGTGCCGTCGCTCCTAAATATCCTGAATTTATCCTGAACTAGCCGAGCCCCGTGGTCGGCTGTGCTGTCTACCGGCCCCCGGAGGGTGCCCGACTGTAGCCGAAAAAGAGCGAGGAGATTCTAAGCCTCCGCGGCCGCAAACGATACTGGACCGGCATCGTGGCGACTTAGGCCGCTAAGCCGGGCACTTGCTTAGACACCACCCCGGAGTGCGTCACTCGACGTGCGGCCAACGCAGCGTCCTGAGACGGGGAGAGCTCGCACCACTTGATCGGACCAGACATTCACAGCAAGACACGGCAACGGCTGCAAACCCAGCTCTCTCACCCCTCAAAGAGTGTGATGGGGAATAGGGGCGATAGCTGGCTCCTGCTTATCTGAACTGACAAGTGGGAAGCGGCGACCGATAACAGCGGGGCGCAACTACGCTTTGAAAATATTGCACCAAGAACACTGCCTACCTGACGAGACTCGGAGGACGGAGAAACAATGACCTCCACACGGTCCGGCTGTGCGACGCTTGGCCCTCACGGCGCGGCAGTGAGTGTGGTTTCGCCTGGACCCTGTACGAGGCCTGGTGCAGACAAGGAGCGCCAGTGCGGGTCCGACACGTGGTTGAAGGCCCGACTGTGAGTAGCGACCAGGGACTACTCCAGACACCGAGAGAGGCGAACCCACAACGACGGACAACCCTTCAGAGCTGAAACAAGCAATGGGAAAGCCCACGGTGGAGACCCGCTCGGCGATTGCTGGCGGGGGCAACATGGGCAAAGGAGATAAAACGCAGTCCAAACTGGCGTTCGAACAACGCAAAACGCAGCCCCCGGACACACAGGAATCATCGCCTACGCAGCAGGTCAAAAGCCCAGGGAGCTCGTTTTACACAGACATCAAGGGACTTCTCGTCACAATGGAGAAGAGCCTTCAAGACAGCATGACCGCGATAGGTACAAAACTTGACGCTCTCACTTATCGGATGGACCGAATGTCGGAGCGAGTGGACAAGCACGCGGAAATACTGGATATGTTCGAAAGGCGCTTGACTGAGGTGGAAGAGGCCCTAATGGACCTGGACAAAGATCGCAAGCAGATGGGGAAGCTGTTGCAGGTCATACAGGATAAGTCGGAGGATTTGGAGGCCCGCTTCCAGCAATCGAACATCCGAATCACGGGCGTGGCGGAAACGACCCAAGTGGGGAAAATGGAACTGTTCGTGGAACGACTGCTCACCACGCTGTTGGGGGATGACGTATTTTCACCCATGTTCATCGTGGAAAGAGCGCACCGATCCCTAGGCCCGCGGCCGAAGTCAGGTGCCCCCCAAGACCAATTATTGCATAAGTCCTGAATTATAGAGACAGAGACACTGCTCTGCGACTAGCCAGAGAAAAGGGGAAACTGCAATTCGCTGGATCATCGATCTCCTTATACCCGGACTTCACGGCGAGGGTGCAGGAGGAACACCGCCGCTTCGCCCCTTACAAGCAGCAGATCCGCGATCTGGGGTTGGACTACGCCATGTTGTACCCGGCAAAACTCCGCATAAACAGACACGGGCATTCCCATTTTTTCACCGACCCTAAAGTACTGCACAAAGCGTTGAAAACCTGGTCCAAGGACAGACGTAATAATTCTGAGGACAGGAACGAAGAACAAGACCTCGTCAGCGGCCTAGAAGACCAGGAATAGGCCGCTGGGGCCACCAGCTCTCCCTCATTGCCCCCTGACTTTAAGGGGGAGAGTCCCCTGGTGATCGGGTGGCGTGCTCAAGGACTACGGCCCCCCCCTCCAGGCGCTGAAATCCAGTCGAGCCCTAATATTGGCGGGGCTGCCGGGGCGACGACTTCGAGGACCCCCGGTGAGAACATTGCAAGTTATGCTGTGTTAGCTCTTCTGTACTTTCACCTTGAGCTGCTTGTCATTGGGGCCACCTTGGGACTTAAGGCCATGGACAGCCACACTGTGGTTAACCGAAAGGGGAGGGGGGGGCAACTGTGTAGCTGCTGTTGGGTTTCCGATGGGTGGCGGGGGGGGGCGCGGGCGATCTGGGGCGTGAGTGCTAAAACACTAAGGGAGCGGCGGGGCTCAGCAGCTCTCAATGCCGAGACGTTCTGAATACATGCAATCTGCACTGATCTCGGCGACCTCTGCCCCAGAGTTGTACGCACAACTGGACCCTACTTGGGATTCTTTGGGAAGTGGGGAAGGGTGGAGGGGGGACTGTTCTATCATGCTAGGCCATGTTGGGGTTGGTCTGCTGTGGGAGGAGGGAGGGGGATCCATGGGACGAGGGGAAATTTACTGTTCTTATGTTCTGTTCCGAAGTGACTTGCCTCAGAGAACACAAAGTGCTTGCTGTGACCAATTACTTCCCCGCGAGATAGCCTGCCCTGCTCATCTGACTACATTCTCAGAACCCGTGCAACGTCCTCATGGCTGACGAAAATGGTGGGCGGACAGACGAGAGGCCTGTATCACTACACGCCCTCACATGGAATGTTAGGGGGCTTAACGATCACAGAAAACTTAGGACGGTGTTGAGCTACCTTAGACGCCCCAATATTGATATTGCACTCTTGCAAGAAACGCACCTCCCACTCACGAGCAACATGCTGCACAATAGGGGTTTAGCGGGGAATATAGCAACGGCTGGATTCACCACACACGCTAGGGGGGTCCTTACTTGGGTAAACCCAAAATCAGGCATTCAAATACAGACGTTGGGTGCAGACACTGAGGGAAGGTATGTCATAGCGTCCTGTAAGGGGCTAGGGATGGACCTGTTGGTAGTCAACACCTATGGCCCCAATTACGACTCCCCTGATTTCTTTGACACACTGGCCAGTGAGATAGCTAGGCACGACAATCCACACGTACTGTGGGGTGGGGACTTTAATTTAACGTTAAACCCAGACATAGACAGATCATCGGGACACCCCCGACAGCCCTCGTCAGCTGCACAGTCGCTCACAGCGAAGTTAGTGATGTTAGATGTGATAGACATGTGGAGGAGCAGAAATGTTGGAAGGGGCGGCTTCACACACTATTCTGCATTTCATGAAATACACACAAGGATAGACTACTGGTTTGCCACTACGGGGATCAACCGCTCTGTTAGGCAGTGCAAGGTGCTCCCGCGCACACTCTCAGACCACTCCCCCATACTGTTAGCCTCGGATACCCCAGTGAAGGGATACGCACCGTTCACATGGCGCTTCCCGCCTTACTCCCTGTTGGACCCGGTCTTCCATGGAGAGTTAGCGGAGGCGATTTATGTGTTCTTCAAGAATAATGTGGGGTCGGTGGAGGACTTCCAAACGATTTGGGAAGCGTTCAAGGCCTATTTTAGAGGCATAGCGAAGTCCAAGCACTCCAGTGCCCTGAAGGCTACAAGGGCCAAATTGGCCGAACTGGAGCAGCAGTTGCAGGCGCTCGAGGCAAGGAGTCGATCTAACCCGGATGACACTGTAGAGGGAGACATTAAGCGCCTACTGGTGGAATACCACGAGGCCGAAGGCTACAAGGGCCAAATTGGCCGAACTGGAGCAGCAGTTGCAGGCGCTCGAGGCAAGGAGTCGATCTAACCCGGATGACACTGTAGAGGGAGACATTAAGCGCCTACTGGTTGAATACCACGAGGCCGCGGACAGAGAGGTCCAACATCTAGGCAAGTACGCCACAGCCCAAACATACGGCGAGGGGGAGCGACCAGGCTCAGTCTTGGCTAACGTTATTAAAGGCCGCAGGGGAAAGGTACTAATCTCAGAATTGAGAAACGCAGGCGGAGATAGGGTGACGGATGAGGCAGAAATCGCCGCAGTCTTCAGAGACTACTACTCGGAGCTGTATTCTTCCAAAGGTGGTGACATGTCGGCTGAAATACTGGATTATCTAGAACACATACAACTCCCGTTCCTCCCGAATTCTGAAAGGGAGTTCCTAATGTGCCCTATACAGTTAGACGAAATCAGAGATGCACTAGCCTCCATGAGATCAGGCAGCGCGCCAGGCATTGACGGACTCTCGGTCGACTTCTATAAAGCATTTCAGGAACAACTACTGCCACACGTGCACACCCTCCTGGATGACATATGGTCCAAGGCACCATGCCCAGTTTCATGAGGGAGGCAATGATAGTCACCATTCTAAAGCCGGGTAAGCCACATGACGACTCTAGCTCGTACCGCCCAATATCATTGCTAAGCGTCGACACCAAACTATACGCCAAAGTCCTAGCGACTAGACTCGCACTACTGGCCCCTGACTTAGTGGCCCCAGAACAGGCGGGATTCATCCCATCCAGAAACCTGACATACAATATAAGGACAGTGTTAGGAACCATCCAACATGTAAAGCAGGATAAGCCAGCAGTGGCGCTCTTTCTAGATATGGAGAAGGCATTCGACTCCGTTGAGTGGCCTTTCCTTCTTCAGGTGTTGCGTCGTATGGGGCTTGGCGAATCCTTCATCCAAATGATAGGCGCACTATATGACGGCCCCTCGGCTAGGGTTCGTGTGGGCAACGCAATCTCTTACCCACTATACATAGGCAGGGGCACCCGCCAGGGATGCCCTTTATCTCCTTTACTGTAAGAACTCGCAGCAGAGATTAGATACTTGGGGATCCAGATCCACACGGATCCGGACCTGCTCATCAGTCAGAATTACGGGAGAGCGGTCAGTAAGCTGGAGGAGAATATAGAGATCTGGTGTAAACTGCCTCTAACACTGATGGGCCGCATAGCCATAAGGAAGATGATAGTGGTACTGAGATTTTTGTTCCTTTTTAGCGCCTTGCCAATTGTGCTCTCTAAGGCCTTCTTCCAACGCTTAACCAGCCTGATGATAAAACTAGCGTGGGCAGGGAAACAGCCGTGAGTCAAATGGACAACGCTCACCCTCCCGTAGAACCTGGGGGGCTTAGCTGCGCCGGATCTTGAATTGTACTACAGAGTGGCCCAAGCGTCACATCTACATACTTGGGTACATGGCGACAAGCAAATTCCCCATGTCCGGATGGAGCGACTATTTGCTCATCCACTACCGCTCCCGGCAACGATCTGCCAGCTGCAGGATCGTCAAACGGGAATACTGGATTCCATCTCCTCCACCAATCACGCCTGGCACTCTCTCCTGCTTCGTCAGGGAGGGGCGACGATTTACTCGCCGGAGATGCCGATAGATTGGATGCGTTGGCTCCCGCCCATGGTTGAAAGAGCGGTCACACAGGAACTGACGAAATTGGGTCTGAGCAGGGCAGGTGACTTGTTCCTGGACGGTACAGTCAAAACCTGGGACCAAACTCAGGGAGATGGAGATGAGCCTCCTTTACTCCAAAGATTCCACTTCCATAGAACTCGTAGTGCCCTCTCAGAACTTCTGGGTCCAGATATGGCAGAGCCTCCGAAAGTCCCAGAATTAACATACGTGATTACACACAAGGAACCCAAGAAGCTCTTAACAAATCTTTACAGCATAGCTAGGTCCCATGGGGAGCACCAGCTCATGAAAGCTAGGTTGGAGTGGCAGAGAGATTTAGGAGTCACGCTGGACGATGCGACATGGCGCTATTGCTGTGAAAATACGAAACGTATCTCCCTAAATGGAAAACATCGGCTCATACACTTCAAATTCCTCCAAAGGGTGTATTACACCCCTGCACGGCTTCACAGATATGGGCTGCAACCGGAGGCTCACTGCGAGCGCTGCCGAGCGGCGGATGCCAACTTCCAGCATTTGTCATGGTGATGCCCGGGTATACAGGCGTTCTGGCGCGAAATATTTGCCAAAATGAGCAAAATTCTGGAGGTCGACTTGGACATCAATCCGGGAATAGCAGTTATAGGAAATTCCAGGGTGCTCCCGGGTGCGATACGCAGACTCACAGATATGGGGATGCTAATGGCCAGGAGGGTGGTGGCCCAGTGTTGGATGCGAGGCCCTCTGCCGACTAAGGCCAGATGGGCTTGAGATATGCTGTTCTGTAGCACACAGACGGAGACGTACAGTGAATTACTACCCCCAAAAAGCCGCCCGAAAAACTTCTGGGCTTTATACCAGACTTATTTGCAGGGACAGCAAAATGAGGACGTGAGCTCCACAGAGAGTGCTTTACCAAGGGTGAGAACAATATGTGTAGAGGGGGAGGATAGAGCGCGAGGTGCACTAGCGGGGATTTACTAGTGGGAACATACATCACATGTAGGTACATCTAGACGCCGTACTAACACCTAGAAAGATAGCCTGAACACCTACGGGGCACTTTTCCACCGGGCTTAATGGTACTATTAGGTGAGAGGTCGGGTATGGGTCAGGCTACTACATTCGCAGGTAAAGGTAACTCGAAATAGAGCAGGAAGCTTTTCTGAGGCTAAGATGTGGGAGGGGGCGGGAAGTTACCACAGGGGAGTTATGGGGTTGTTGACGAGGGTGAAAAGTTACAAAATACACATGAACATTGGAAACTGTCTGCACTTGAGATCAAGACTGGATAATGAGAATACACTATCTGCTTCACCCCGCCGGACCCCCGGGTTGTCGGCCACCAGGCTGTGTAACATACGGTATAGTTTTGATTGAATTACCTGTGATGCGGCCGGCCCGGAGGGGTTGTAGGTCAGAAGCTGTGTCAATTGAATTTTTTCTGTGCAATAAAAAAAAAAAAAAGAAGAGGACATTTGGAAGGGGGAGTATGTGGAGATATTAAAACTCCTACACCGGGAAGTGCGGGCGAAGGAGGGTTCGAAGGAGGAGGAGTTTGAACTTTAGAAGAGCCCGAAGATGCCTCTTACGATCAAAAATTGGACGGTGGCCTTTTTAATATTCGCCAGCGTGTATTGTGAGAAGCTTCTGAAGCGGTCGGTGTCCATGTTTAAATACATGGACGTCATCAAAAAGGCCCAGATTATGGGAGGAGGGTACCCTTGGGCCCAGAATAACAAGGAGTTCAGGGCACGCATGGCTTGGGACCCTGAGGCTAAAAGGGGGGAGCTGGACACCGATTTGTGACAGCATGCGATGGGGCTGGCGGGGTCGGGAAAGACCATATTTACTGCGAGTGGGTTGCCTATAATTTACCAGCCCTTTCAGGGCCGCCCCACCCGAGGAAGGGTGGGGGCAGGGGCCAAGGGCCAGTCGAGCTTCCCAGGAACATGTTGGGATTACAACAAAGGGGCGTGCACGAGGGAACGTTGCCGGTTCCGCCATGAATATTCGGGCTGCGGGAAGTATGGACAGCCCCTGGTCAAGTGCTGGGGAGCCTCGGGACAGCAGCAGGGTGGACAACAGGGGCAGGCAGGGGGGTTTGGTCTGGGACACAACAGCAAGCAGGAGGTGGTAGAGGGGGCAGGGGGCCTGGGCCCAAGGGCTCGTACTCCAGTTAGGGTAGACCGTTTGGTGGCAGCTCTACAGGACTATCCGGATACAGGAGCTGCTGAGCGTTTGTGGATGGGGTTTCTAGAGGGGTTTCAACTGGGCTACAAGGGACATAGTTGCGGAGGTGGGCTGACAATTTGAGGTCTGCCAAGGAGCACCAGGAGGTGGTGCGGGGCAAGCTGGATAAGGAGGTGAGTGAGGGCCGCATGGTCGGACCCTTTGATGATTGGCTGTTGGTGGATTTGATTGTGTCCCCATTGGGGTAGTGCCAAAGAAAGAACGGGGGCAGTTTCGCCTCATGCAACATTTGTAATGGCCCGAAGGTGGCTCTGTAAATGATTACATTGATGACCGGGAGACCAATGTGTCTTATTCCTCTGTTGACACAGCGATGTCCTTGGTGGTGACAGCGGCCGCAACAGCAAGGATGGCAAAGTGCGACATCAAGTTGGCTTTTCAACTGCTTCCAGTCCATCCAGATGATTGTGGCCTACTGGGGATCCAGTTTGACGGCCCCTGGTATGTGGACAAAGAGTTGACAATGGGCTGCTCGATGTCTTGCGCACTGTTCGAATGTATCAGTACATTCACTACAATGGTTGTTCACGGTACGGACGGGTAACCAAGGAGTTACGCACTTCTTGGTCGGCACCCCAGGCTCCACGGACTGCCAGGTTGCGCTGGACAGGTTTCAGGAGATCATGGGGGAATTGGGGGTGCCATTGGCACCGGAGAAGACAGTGGGGCCGTGCACAGCGCTGTCATTCTTGGGACTTGAGCTGGACTCGGAGGCAATGGAAGCCTGTTTACCAGCGTAGAAGAAGCAGCAAATGTTGGAGCTGCTGGAGGTTATGTTGGCACGACACAAAGTCACGGTCTTGAACATACAGGTGCTGTTGGGTCACCTCAATTTTGCTTGCAGAGTGGTGCGAGTGGGGAGGACTTTCTGTAGGAGACTGGGCAGGGCGTTGGCCGGACGGAGGCTGCCGCATCATCACGTGTGGCTGTCTGCGGGTATTCGGGAGGACTTGAGGATGTGGCAGTTCTTCTTGCAGAATTTTAACGGGATCCCCATACAGAGGGGGGATGACCTGGTCTGGGATGTCCAAATATTTTCAGACGTGGCGGGGAGAGAGGGCTCGGGCTGTACTTGCAGAAGAGGTGGTGTGCGCAGAAGTGGCCCCCGGAGTGGGCGGGGGGTGGTAGGAGCATCGCGTTTCTGGAGCTCTTCCCCTTAGTGGTGGCAAACTTGCTTTGGGGGGACTTGTTGGCCCACATATGAGTAACATTTCATGTGGATAATATGGCTGTGGTGGAGGTGGTGAATCGGCAGTCGGCCACGGATGCGCAGGTGCTGAAGCTGCTGCTAGTGTTTGTGCTGGGCTATTTGCGCCATGATATTGCTATTCACGCGGTGCACGTGCCTAGGATCGCCAATGACATAGCAGATGCTTTGTCTCGTTCGCAGTGGGGGAGATTTCGTGGGTTAGCCAAGGACGCCAATCGGGACCCGACCTGCATGCCGCCGCAACTGTGGTACGTAGGCAACACATGATGTTGCAGCTGGTTTTAGGTCCTTGGCGGAATCGACGAAGGTGACCTATATGACACCATGGGGGAGTTCATGGCATCTGGGGCGAGATGGCGGCTGTCGGGGAAGGGGAGTCAGGAAGACGTTATGCAGTTTATCCTGTCGCTAATTGAAAAGGGGCTCACGCTGATCACGATAGCTGGAAAGCTGGCGGGGATTGTTTTTATGGGTAAACTCCTGTGGTGTTACGCACCATCTGCGTGGTAGCTCGGCTCTCGGATGGTGGATGATTGGGCCCGGGAGTGTGGGAAAGTGTGCCTGGTCAGACAACCATTGTCTTTGGATCTTTTGGAGCGGGTATTGGGGACATTGCCTTGACGCGGGGGAAAACCGCCTGTTTACTACATTAATGTCGTGGATGTTTGCCGGGGCTTTTCGGGTGTCTGAGTTGTTGGGAGCCAGAGGAGATGCTGGGCTTTTGTGGTCTGAGGTCTCTTTTACAGGGACCGAGGTATGCTTTTGGTTTCAAAAGTCTAAGACGGACCAGAGAGGCGTGGGTCAGTGGATATCTTTGCCGTCAGCGGATTCAGATGGGATATGCCCTGTGCTGTGGGGGTTGAGACTGAAGGCTGGGGCACCGGCGGAAGATGTGGTTTTCAGGCATGCAGACGGGGGTAAGGCTAGGGGTTCGCAGCTGCTGGTGATATTGCGCAAGGCGTTAGATCGGCTGGGCTTAGTTGGAAGTCGCTATGGCACACATTCCTTTCGGATCAGTGCGGCGTCGGAGGCACACAGCCAAGTGTGGGGGCAAGGGGACATCATGCGCTTGGGCAGGTGGTCTTCTGACTGCTACAGGCGCTACGTGCATTGTGTTTCTAGCCAATGATCGCACGGTTTGGTATGTGGCTCCTGTACTTACTCTTGTTTCTCGTTTCAGGTTCAGTGGCGGGTCCCCTCACCAGAGATTTGGCAGTGTGGATCGTGGGCCACTCCTTCGTTAAAAGGGTCCAGGTGCAGGCCCGGTCCAGTTATTTTGGAGAGAACCTAGGGTTTAATCCTAATGTTTTTAATGAATGTTGGAAAGCAAGAGGGGGCATGCTTTGGAGGTATTTGTTGGCAACACTTAATGGGCAGTTGGTGGCGGGTAGGTGTCCGGATGTTTTGGTCCTCCATTCAGGGGAGAACGACATGGGCAGAGAGACGGGTTTGGTGTTGATGAGGGAAATGAAGAAGGATCTGGAGGAGATTAAGAGGCAGTGGGCAGGGTGCACGGTGGTCTGGACGGAGTTTGTTCTGCGCCAGGTGTGGAGAGGTGCAGTGAATCCAAGGGCAATAGATAAGGCCATGAAGAAGGTGAATGTTGAAATAGTTCGGTTTTGCAGGCATTTAGGTTTTTCGAGAATATGGCACGGGACATTCGGTATGATGCGTCAGAGTTATTTAGGGGCGACGGTGTTAACCATTCGCGCCTTGTTACGGATCTTTACTTGTTAGAATTGCGAGAGGTGCTGTCCAGACTGCTGGGAGTGCGCAGAGAGTGAGAGGGTAGTTAGGTGGTGTAATGGGGTAGTGAGTTGGGGGGGTGTTAGGGGGTCAGGAAAGGGGGAGGCGGTGTAGTCGCCTATCCTCCCGCCTTTACCTGGGTGGCGGAGTTGTTTTTGAAGTTGGCCAAGTTTGGCTGGAGTTTGATAGTTTATCGTTACGTTTGGGGAGCGGGGAAAGGTTAAGCAGGTTTGAAATTTACATTAGCGGTTCATTAGTTACAGTTGCAGGAAGGCAGATGGGATTGTAGGTCTTGGGAGGGTAGGAGTTTTAAATGTTATGTGATAAGATTGTGTATTATTTAATGTATTGGAAGTTATGCATTGTATGTTGCAGGGTGGGTTTTATTTTATCATGTGAGGATCGTAGGGGTGGGGGGAGGAAAAGTCAATGGGTCAGGTAAATCAATGTTTAGAGAGGTTTTAGTTTTGTAAGACAAAGTGCCAGTTTAAATAAAATTATGATGTGCACCTGTTTTACTAAAATGGCCTTTTACACACACAAATGGTTGTCGGTGTGGCTTGCCCCCCTCATCCCTCCCAATAGTGAAACGAGTGCTGACGAGACAGAAAATAGTAAAAGGTGAGATATTGGGAGAAGGAACAGATGGCCTGCAGGCATACTGCAGCATAGGAGATAGTAGCACAGAGAAGTGAGAGAGCACAGGCGGCGACACATCTCAGGCAAAGTGGCAGTGAGTGGGAGAGAGGCACGCAGAGGAGAAAGGAGAAGCAGGCAGGAGGTGCTTGAGAGCGAGTCAGGGAGGGAAGAAAGGGGGACACTTGGGGCAACTCGCTTCATGGCCCTGGCAGGTCCCTGCAGTCACTGCCCGTCACAAGGGCCCTGTTCACCTTCAGCGCAATAACAACGAGTATCTGTCAAGTATGGGAGACAAAAAAAACCTTCATCACGTTTTCGGATGGAGGGAAATCATTTTGTATTATGTCACTGCTCCACCCACTGCAATGCCATGATGATGAAAGTAGAAGGTACAGGTAGACCTGGCGATAGAGCAGAGACATAGATAGAAAAAACTCATTAGCAAACAGAGATGGACAGGGAGTGTGCTCTGAAAGGGGCTGGGAGCACAGAATGTATTTCAGGAGTTCCCCGCCCAGGACAGGCAGAGCCACGCTTGGGAGTATGTGTGTATATCTGTTGTTTGTTTAGTGCAAACCTAACCAAGGAAGTAGTGGGGTTACAGGATCAAGTGCAAGCATACAAGAAAGGAATGAAAGATGTTACCTATTTTGTAAAATGTGACTGCATCATCATGTAGTGTTCTTTTTTTTAATTTTTTTGATTTCAAAGTACTTTATTGATTTTCCATAAGAAAGATACATAGAGTAATACTGTTTCAGGGTTAGCACACATATATATATAAAGCAAACATATTTCCCTAAATGGAGCATTCTTGGGTTAGTCCTGATGTACACAGGGATGTTGTTGCAGATCTTGGGTGCTTAGCCTGAAAATGTCTGTTGTCTTTTTTTTGTTCTTTATATCACTTCTTCTCCTGGCAGATAGTTCCTGGAAGCAGGTTTGCCGAGAGCCGTCAGAGGTGCTGAGCTCATCAGATGGGTAGGTGGGTGTCAAGCTCGTCAGCTAGACAGGCTGATCATGAAGGCTTTGTAAATGATGCAGATGGATTTGATGATGATGGTGACTGTAATTCTTTAGGCCTGGATCGGATGTCCTGTGGCGTGTAGCATGCCCTTAAGAGGTGCGGTTATGTAGCATGATAGGCCATGGAGTAAGACATTTCCGCCATCCAAATGCGGGAGTACAAGGACTTGAACAGTATTTCTGAAGTCACTCTGGGAGGAACGTTTCAGCAGCAGAGAGAGCTAGCATCAGGCCAGGAGCGGCTCCTCCGCTATGGCGGAGGAGCGTTGCCCCACTCCTTTAAACAGTGTGAGAAGAGGAAACATAACATGATAATAAGTTTCAGCTATTATCATGTTATGTTTCCTTTGCGGGCGGGAGGGTGGGCGGGGCTGCTCTGCTCAAGGAGCAGGGCAGGGACGGAGTGATTTGCCCACTCAAGTGTGCAAAAACTGTTTGGTCCGCCCTCTCGGGACACCCAAAGCAGTCATGCGCACTTCCCTGTTCTCCATGCAGGCTGCATTACAGCCTGCAAGGAGAACATGCCCACCCCTACAGTCCCTGGCTGAGCGCAGTATCACGGTGCTCAGACAAATCACAACGCTCTATTGGAGCCTTGTGATCGGCTTAGGAGTGGGAGCCTGGCTGCCTGCTACCTGTTTCTGGAAGCGGACTCAGGAGAGCAGGAGCACAGAAGACGCAGGACCTGGCCTCAAGGAGCATTAAAAATTAATTCTAAACTCCGCTCCCCCCGCATGACCCCTGCCCCCCAAGACACCTCCTGTGACCACCGCACCCGCCCCACCCACCCACGACCCATGCCGGTCTCCCCTGCACCAGGCCTTTATTGGTTTTTTGGCAATTTCTTCCTTGAGAGTGAGGCTGGTAGACAGGATGAATCCAAGTGAGTTGGTGTGATTGAAAGTTGTGGTTTAAAAGTACCAGCTTCATGTCATTGATATAGATTTGGACTACGTCTTCTGTGTTGGTCTTGGCAAATAACACTCATTCTGCCTTGCTGGGCTGAGTTTCAGGTAGGTGCTGGACATCCAAGTGTGGATGAGTTGCAAGTAGTGTTTAGGCGTTAGGTGTCTGCAGCAGAGGAGTCAAGTAGAGTTGTGTATCATTGGAATATTGGCTAATTTTGATGATATCTGTGAGGTGTGAATTAGAAGAAAAATGCGCAGTGAGTGAATGCAGCTGGCCTACGAGAAAGGGATGATTTGGACAGAATGAGGCAGACTGAATCTAAGAAAGAGAAACTGATGACATTTATACGATGAAATGGATGAGAGGTTTAGTTTAAAGAAGCATTCAGAGGAGACATTACTGAATGAGAACATGAGGACAGTAACCTTGAGAGTTCATTGAAAAAGAAGCCTCTTGCAGAGACAAGCAGAAACACTGGAAGCCTAGAGAAGCAACCAGAGAGTGCCTTGGAAAATAAACTGGTGAGAGACAGTGAAAGATCAGAAGAGTGTCTTGAAGAGACACTGAGGAAACCAGTGATAAAGTGCACTAGTGAAGAGGGCAGGCACAGCCTGCAAGCACACTTGAAGAGAGGTCAGAGACAGATAAATAGAAGGGAGACTGGGGAAAGACAGGCTGCCAAAGGCAGTGGAAGAAAAGTTACGTTTCGACATTCAGAAGGTCCTAGAAGAGAGGTCAAGCAAGCAGCCGCAAGATGCACAGAAAAAGAGAGCTGTGCCAGCAACAGACTATTTTGGAAGAGATGGTTCAGCCAATCCATAGTCAATTCAACAGTACACTTTATAATTTCATAATTCTGCATTTGCTTAAGAATTTCAATATTTTTACGTGTTTTTAAGATGAAATCTTTTTAATTAAACTCTCAAAAAACAGGTCTATCACAGACACAGCCACAACAGTACCTTCATGGTATGTGACCCCCTTAACCAAGTATATGCCTTCTTTTGGGTGTGGCTTAGCCGGCTGCAAGATGGCCGCACTCTTAAGTGGGCTTTGCCGGCCAAGCCTAATCATCCACCATTATCCTGCGGATCTGGGGGGTGTCGTACCTCCACCCTCGACGCTTCTGTCTCCCTGCATCGTGGGGATCTGTCTGCCTCCCTCAGGGAAGTCTGGATCCACTGGATCACGGAGTGCACGCTGGATCACGGAGTGCACGCCTGCGGCCTTGAGAAAAGCCTCCGGGCTTCCCGGACTGGGCGCGATTAGTGACCGCATCGCACTGCTACGGGGCTGAGGGACTGCCGCTGGATGCTGTGGAGGCTGGCACTCCTCATTGCCCTTCCCTGGTGGCTTGCTGACCTGGAAGGACGGTGCTGGGACTGTGGGGGTTTGCGGTGGGGTTGGGGGAGCATGCGCCGCACCACAGGGCCTGAGGCTGTGCTCCTCTCTAGTGAGCGCCAGCACGTGCTACAACTGTCACGCTGCTCCTTCGTGCCCATTCAGGGCCCCACAACGGGGGTGGCGTGCCCCCCAACTCTCCTCACTTCTATCTGCCCCCGCGTGCTGCTAGCCTTCCCTGCTGCACCACCGGGAACAATTTCAGGACACACTACGGCCTTCCTGCCACTTGCATTGGCCCAGTCCGAATCGGCCTCTTCTCATCCTGGTGGACTGCGGCTGCCTCCTGGAATAACCGGGTTCTCTCCTGTTGCCCCTGCGACCCCGCGACCTGGTCCCCTGCTGTTTTATCTTACTCAGGGGAAGCGATTGCATCTCTTCTCATCTCCTGTTTCCTGCCCTGTCCTGGAGTCACCTGCCTGCGGTGCGGCATTGTCCTACTTCTCCAGGGGCACCAGCGGATCTGGTGCCTGTCTGGGCGGGAACCTCTCTGCAAACTTGCTCTCACTGTGCTTGTGCATTCTGCTGTTCCCTGTCTGCAGCCCACTCCGGCTTTGCCCGCCCTCTGCTTCACGAGTGCCTGCTGTGCTGCTGGTGGCTCTACTTTTCCATAAGTGCATTGCCACACCTGACTTCCAGTGTGCCCTGTGGCAGGCTCGACTGACAGCGGTAGCCCGAATATGGGGAAGAAGGACCCCAAACAGCTTAAACTGGCCTTTGATCAGCGCAGGCAGACTCAACAGGACAGGGCTGTTCTGGACGCTTATGACCAGGCCACCCGGCCTGGCGTCGGTCAGACACAAGAGGATGATCTCAAGGCCTTTATGCTAGATGTAAAGGCCACCATCATTAGGATTGCTACCCAGCTTGACTCACTATCGGCCTGTCTGGACACTGTTAAGGCATGGGTGAATTAATTTTATGACCTAATCTGTGTCGCATTGTTTGCTACATTGTCTTTAGCATTGCACATTGTTGTAAATATGATGGTGATAGATGACAGGATACTTCTTGTTGATTACAGGTAGATTTATTATAAGACACAGCTGAGTACACAAACCTCGCCAGCTGACCAGACCACCAACTGACACTAGTGGAATTCTCCAGGTAGAAGTCAGAACATACATTGGCATTGTGGTAGACAGGGAACAAGAAAACACAAAGAAAGGACTAAGACAAAAGACAACCATATTACATGAAGAATCAATGTACAACACATCTCCCTCCTTTATAGAAAAGAAAAGAAATAAAGAAAAACAAAGATTACAATGCAAGAGACTGCAACGACAACCACAAAGACAAAAGAGTATTCAGAGACCCAGGATGAAGAGTGAAGAGTGAGGTGAAACAAAACACTCAAACAACCAAACAACACCTACCCCATGTTGTACAATAACAAGATACACAACACCAATTAAGAACCATACCAGGTATCCGAAATATCATTACACTCCATCCCCCTCCCTCAGAGAAACCGGGTAGAAACCCTATTAACAAAGGTAGGTATAAACATAGACCCTTGGGAGAAACACAACATACCCCAAGAAAGTAATAACACAACTTTCCTTAAACAGGGTACACCTCAGGATAGACAACTACCCTCGTCGCCAAAATGTTGTAAATATGATGGTGATAGATGACAGGATACTTCTTGTTGATTACAGGTAGATTTATTATAAGACACAGCTGAGTACACAAACCTCGCCAGCTGACCAGACCACCAACTGACACTAGTGGAATTCTCCAGGTAGAAGTCAGAACATACATTGGCATTGTGGTAGACAGGGAACAAGAAAACACAAAGAAAGGACTAAGACAAAAGACAACCATATTACATGAAGAATCAATGTACAACACACATCCCTTCTCAAGCACATCTGGCTCCTACTCTGCATCTGTTCCTTTCCGACACTCACTTCTCTGGTGTAACATTATGACAGCCACCACGCTCTGGACTTGGAATGTCCATGGTCTCAACGACCATCGGAAGGCTCGCCATGTATATGAACACCTTATTCGCCACAAGGTTGACATTGGTTTCCTTCAAGAAACCCATTTATTACCTGCCACTGCCCCTCGGCGTCACTCCTGACACTGGGGAGAGGTTCACTCCTCCTTCTACCCCTGCTATTCCCGTGGGGTGTCCATCCTCATACGTCGAGGGCTTCCTTGGCAGACCACCAAGGTTATTGTGGATCCCGAGGGGCGCTTCGTCATCATCCAAGGCACGCTCTTGGCCCAACCCCTGATCCTCACAGCGATTTATGGCCCTAATTCTGATGACCCTGATTTTTTCGCACAGGTATGGTGGCATATTTCCTCCCTGGGTCCTGTCGCCCTGCTGTGGGGGGGGGGGGGCAACTTGAACATTACATCTTCTGCCACCCTCGACCGCTCAGGGCCCGCACTCTACACCCGTGCCCCACATCCCTCTTACACTTCAAATTAGCTGAAAACTCCTTGCTTTATGCGTGGCGACACACTAATTGAGAAGCGGGCGAGGGCACTTGCGATACAGGCTCTCTGGGCTGTTGGTCCCGCTTGGACCTCTGGATCACCAATCAAGACGCCTTTACATGGTCTCTGCTGTTGAACACATGATGCACACGCTCTCCGAACATGCTACCGTCCGCCTCAGCCTGCTCCCCCCGCACGCCCCTAAGCGCATGTTTGCCTGGCATCTTCCCCCAACGCACTCAGTGACTCATTGTTTTGTGGCGAGATCCAAACTGCGATAGATAACTATTTTGAACTCAACGCCGGCTCCGTGGACTCCCCTTCCACACTCTGGGAGGGTTTCAAGGTGGTGATTCGGGGCGAATGTATCTCTAAGCAATCCGGTGTCAAGCGCTCCATTCGCGTGGTCCTCGAGTGCTTAGAGAGGGAAATCAAGGCTCTCGACTCCTCACACTCTCCCAGCCCCAATCCCGACACCCTCGCGCAGCTCCAGGACAAGCTTTCTGAGTTTGAAAAAGAGGCTGACAGAGAACTTTCCTTTTTGGGTAGGGAGGCGATGGCACGCCATTATGGCGAAGGCGATCGCCCGGGTAAGACTTTAGCTAATCTTCTGCGGCTGCCTCATGCTGCATCCTACATCATAGCGCTTTAGGACGGGGGCCCATGGCGTACTACCTCGCCTACAGAGGTGGCATCCAGGGTCACCGCCTTCTACACTCAACTTTAAACCACAGGGATTACCCCCTCACGCGACCTCCTTGACCAATACTTTGACACTCTGGAGCACCTCTGGCTGGGTAACGGCCATCGCGAGTACCTTGACACGCCCTTTTCTAAGGAGGAGATTCTGGCAGCCATCAGCAGTCTACCTGGGGACAAAGCACCGGGTTCCGATGGTCTGACAGCATCCTTCTACAAGGCCTTCGCACCCCTCCTCATTCCGCACCTCGTCGCTATGTATAATGAGTCCTTCGAGTCCAGCCGCTTTCCTCCGTCGCTCCGCGAGGCCCTGTTAACCCTACTCCTGAAACCGGACAAGTCCCCCGAGCTTCTTGATTCGTATCGCTCCTATCCCTCATCAACACCGATAATAAGATTATCGCCAAGCTTTTGGCTTTCCGCCTTCGGCCCCTCATGCCGACGTATGTCTCCCTACTCCTTTTCCCTACCCACTTACCTTTCTTCACTCCATGAACCTCGTCCTCTACTCTACTTAATTGTTTTCATTGGTATATTACGTAATTTGTAACGGATGTAATTTTTGCAACTTTGTGGAACCTTATGTAAAGCGCTCTGATACCTTCGGGTATAGCCAGTGTTATAAAAAACTATTTAAATAATAAAATTAATAAATAATAGCTCATCCAGACCAGTCCGGTTTCATACCCGGGCACGCCACATCACACAACCTCCGGACCATATTTGCTGTACTCCACCATATCAACCCCGCTCTCACGGCCGTGGCTGCTCCTTTGGACGCCACCAATGCCTTTGACACTCTCAAGTGGCCCTTCCTTTTTTACCTGATCCCCCGCCTTGGCTTTAGCCCGGTTTTTCTGTGCAAGGTCCATCTCCTCTACTCCCTTCCCACTGCTCGCCTCTGGATCAATGGTTAGGTCTCTGAGCCCATCCCTGTCTCACGGGGCACTCGGCAGGGGTGTCCGCTTTCGCCCATGCTCTTCATTGTGGCTATGGAGCCCCTCGCTGCTAAGCTCAGACAGCATCACACCCAGAGGGGTCTTGGATTTGCTGCCCGAGTCCTGCTCTTCTCCATGTACGCAGTTAGACTCTACGTCCGCCACCCCCAGGAGGATCTCGTTACCATGGTCCGTGAGGTAGTGTGCTTTGCGCTTTGGGGGTCTAACCGGCATTTAGGTTAATTGGAGTAAATCTATTCTCTTCCCTCTGACGGACGCCACTGTCCCCTTCACTCCGGACTACCCATTTATGTGGGCATTGGGGCCCATCAGCTATCTGGGCGTCGGGCTCAGCAGGAGCGTGGAAGAACTCTGGAAGGTGGACTTCGGCCGCGCGGTTGATTGGCTGGAGACTAACATTTCCCTCTGTTGCCATCTACCACTATCCTTGGCGGGATGCATTCCCATCGCCAAGATGGTTGTGCTACCAAAGTTTTTATACTTGTTCCTGAATGTTCCCATTCCTCTTACGGCTCATTTCTTCCGCACACTCCGCTCTCTCATCATCTCTCTTGTCTGGGCTGGGCGTCAACGTAGAATTGCATATGATATCCTCATGCTCCCCCTCACGTGCGGCGGGATGGGTGCCCTGAACTTCAAATTATACGCCCTGCGCCTCATACATTTTAAATATTTACACAGATTGTACCGCTCTCCCGCTCAGCTGTAAAGAATGGGCCTCGCTCCCTGCGACAGATGTCTCCGGTGCTCAGCTACCGCGGCTCACTTTTCTCATCTTGCTTGGTTGTGCCCCGGAGTTTCTACGTATTGGCGTGATGTGTGCACCACCACCATTACCGAGATTACTTCCACATCTGTCTCGCCTGGTCCATTGGTCTGCCTTTTAGGTTTTGTAAAACATTGTTCTGACACATCTCGTCGGCTTACCGCTATGCTGCTTGTTATCGCGGGTCGCAGAGTTGCCATGCATTGGAGTCGGAGGCCCTCTCCCAAGGTTAGCGCTTGGCTAGAAGATGCTGCACGTTGCCAGATGTTCCTGTCTGAATTTTGGGAGTTGACACCGGCCACTGGTCGGCCTCTTGATATCTGGGATCCTCTTGTTTCATATCTCCTCCGCCAGAGCACGCCTCCCTCTGCGACCTCTCCTGTGCTCCCTGCCGGCTCACCGCCCGTGGCGGCCGCCGGTGCTGGACCATAGAGGAGTGCCAATCCCCCTCACACTTCTGATTCTCCACAGCCTCCTCCGCCGGTACACTGCCTGTGCCCAGCACTCCTCCATGCCCTTTCCTGATCCATCTCCCATTACCTCCCACCCATATTCAGTTGTAGGCTACTAATGTACAAGTGCCTTTACGATATATGTACCAGATGTGGATTTTCTTCCTTTTATTGTCCTTTGCCGTAACTTTGATTTCTTACTATGTAACCTGATGTGCAAATTTCAATAAAGGTCTTCTCCACGGATTCCCTCACTACCACCCTTTAACAGTGCCCCTCAAGTCTCCATAACCATTCTCTCTCTCTACTGCATTTTTTATGTTTTATAGTGCCACTCATACTAGTGTAAGGTGTCAGAGCACTTTACATCACATACACATTACATAGAGACAATGAATCATAACTGTGTAAATCAGTGTCCTGGAAATGTTCCATCAGACAGAGGACTGCAAGGTTTAGGAGCCACAAGTCATCCATACTGGTAGGCAGAATAGTATAAGAGTGCTTGGTCTGGAGCAGCACAAACTCAGAATTTAAAACGTAACACCATGGTTAGGGGTTGGCTTTACTAATAAGAATTGATTTCTACCCAAGTGAACCCTTTTTGCAAAATACCTTGCAGTTTGCATGCAGCTCTTCGATGACAGATAAAAGCTCATTGTTCTAAATTAGAATTAACATTTATAAACTGCAAATAACACATGGGGCTTTTTGACTGAAGCAGTACTGCACTGACCTATTTTCATTGTATGCACTTTGTGATATGCATGGTACACATTCTTTGCAGCAGGTATTTTAAACTTTTGTGCTGCTTTATGATGAGTCAAAAGTTCCACTACACAAAACTCTGATCTCTCTGCAGCATGTCCATCAATCACCAGAGTTATCATGACATTTTTATGGTTGCCTGAAAAATGCTGGCAGCAAGGAATGCAGTAGCAGGTGCTTTAAAACCATATTGAACTTGAAAACACGGCATACCCAAAAGTCAGCGCCAGGTGCAGTGGCACTGATCTGTTTGGGAGCCTTGAGTCAGGTCTGCTATGCCTATGTTGGTTTTTAGGTCTCACATAGGCAGCGCATGTGCCATCTCTTGAGACATGCTGTATCTACTGTATGGACTTTCACCATGCCCATCCGTTTCAATTCGTTCCTTCATGTGCCTTTCGAAACTCCTTTGTTTTCGTTGGTGAATAGTTTACATTTGTTCCTCTTTTTGGTGTTCTGGTCACACCCTGGAGACTAGCCCTATTACATGGATCACTTCACTTTCGGCCATATAAGCTAGTTTTGAGGCACTGCTTTTTCTTTTACCTGGGCATGTTTGGCTTTACGAACGCGCTTAGCTGATGGCTGCAAATCATGTGCTGATCTTGTTTTCCACTGTCTTTGGTTTCACATGTGCTTTTCAGCCGGAGACTATGTTGTTTTTCATCCTATAACATTTTTGGTTTCATTAGCTCAAATGTCCAAACCTTAAATAATATTCTTACTTAATGAAAGTGTAGCTTAAAAAGACGTCCAACAGTAGGATCTACCTATTTACATTGTGCTTTTGACAGCGTGATTATTTGGATACGATTAAAGAGGTGAACACGCCGTTATTGCCTTATTTTATGAAAATGGAAGCAGCCTTAGGTTGCGCGCTTTCAACTTTTGATGCTTTCTTTTAGGTTTTAATCGGTGGTGAAATATAACCAGTATCAAGGGATCCTGCTAGTAGAGAGTGTAACACCACCTCAGCACCACCGCAGCCCCATTTCAGTATCAGTGCAGCACCACTTCAGCACAACAACATCACTCAGCACCACTTTAGCAGCATCACTCAGCAGCACCTGACTACCAACACAACACCAGCACATCACCAGCTCCGCATCACTCTGTCTCAGTGCAGCACCACCTCAGTACCAGCACAAGCACCACCTCTGCGTCAGTACAGCACCACCTTACTACCAACGCCTCACTACCTCAGCATTAGTGCAGCATCACCACCTCAGCATCAGTGCAGCCACCAGCACAGCATCACTCAGCACTACCTCAGCACCAACGCAGCATCTCTTCAGCACTGTTCTCTCTCAGGTGCGCACCTGGGTGGCTGCTCAAGCTCTCATTTATCTCCGCATGCAGGCCTCTTAGGAGCGCGCATTATCAAATGCCCCTCCTGCTGTGCAGGAGGCCAGCTCTTAAGGTGCTATGTGGAAACCTGTCCAGCAAAGAAAATAAATGATAGTCACAACACAAATAGAAAAGCATGCTTGTGTTCATGTTTTTTCACACTCTCAGGCCTTTCATCGCGCTTTCCTATTATTTGATTTTGCAACCTTATACTCATTTCATATCCAGCAGCACTTTGACTGCCTTTATTGAGGCTCTATCATTATGGAGGACAACCCATGACCCCAACATACAAAGACAAAAGAGAAGCTTTAGTTTACAAGCAGCCAGTATGTTCACCAAACAGCCTACTCTCCTCAGAGGTGGGAGAGCTCATAATGTTAAGGTCAAATATTTGGGAGGGTGAGATGAAAAGTGAGGCTATATAAGCATGCTTACATTCACTTTTATGTTGCCAGACTGTATCTCATGGCATGCATTTAACCCCTTCCAATCAGACTTTTATTATTTAAAGGCCACTTAACAGCACTGAGCCCGATTCACAAAGGTAAACTAAGATGAAAGTCTAACTTTACGATTTTCGACATTCACAAAGGGCATTTACTTTTGGTCTCAATTAAACTTAAGACCAAAACTTAAGTTTAACTGAGACAAAGGTCTAACTTTACTACAGGTACATGACCTTTCTGAATACCGAAGTTCGTAAAGTCAGACTTTTGTCTCAGTTTGTGACTCTGGCCTACTCTGTTTACAAGCAGAAAGCAGGGAGAACGTTTTTAAGTAAGTTCTGTGTCAAAAGTCAGAGACCAAAGGGCCCCTCTATGTTGCTGATCCTGCAGAATATATTTTGGTATCCACAAGTGATGGTTTATGAAGGGTAATTTTTAGGGGCATGTGGGAGTGATATTTCTCACATCTGTGAGGCGTTGCCTTGAGCTCTAATATATTCGGAACTAAAGTTAATATGAGGAATTTGTTGAAAAGGCTCCGCTGTCTATTAGGTTGCAGCACCTGTGTATGCACAATAAGGATTTCTGATATAAATCACCGCTATAATTATCTTTCTGTATTTTGTGCAATGATTTCCAGTACATTATGGTGTTCACATGTCCTTTACTCTCATTACCATGAAAGATGCTACTCACAACATAGCCACTTTTTTTTTAACATTATCAGCATTTTAATATGAAGTTATAAAAAAACAATGTTGACATGCATCAAAGTATTATATCAAATAGCATATAGCGGAATCACAATAAAGTAAGAAAGAGTTACGCACATGGTAAATCTAATGCAAAATAATCTTATCCCAAACATTTTAGAATTGGTTTGCTCTTAAAATCCCTGTTAAAGTGCATATTGATTTGAATTCTTAAGACATTGAAGCCTTGAAATGAAAGGTTTAGTGAGCTCAAAAGATATTCCTAAACTTAATGTCAGTATTATCATTATCGCATTTGGAGCACCTACAAGGTTCAACAGAAATCACATTTATATCCCCTATGAGTAAGAAACATGGAGGAGAAAGCAAGCAAACCTCCCAAAAAAAACTGAAGAAAAAAACATAGTACTGAGGTGACACTGAACAAAGATTAGCTCTCTTCAGTTAGTCACCATTGATCGCCTGATTGTGAGAAGTTGGCCTGATATGTGATGTCCACTATTCTAGTGGGCACCCTGTATCAGTCCAAACAACCCTTATGGTGATGGTTGTAAAGTCAACCTTATAGACCAGCTATCCTAGTGGTAGCATGGACAAAGCAGTCTTAGGCTAAACTCAAGAGGGCATGTGAAGCCAGCTGTTTTACCATATGTAACCCCTTTAATACCAAATGAAAGGACACCACACAGGTTATATATAAAATATATATGTATGCATTACTAACACAACCCCTCTGAACTCTTTATGAGATCAGAGGCACAAGCACATAACAGAATACTCAATTATCATACAATATGTTGCACAATATACAGTAGAGCCCTAGGGGCACGTAAAACCATATACTAAAATAGTGGTATAAGAACCACGTCACGAACAAGGAATAGGCCTAGGGCCTAGGGAATCGCCGGGGCTACGCTGTAATACCAAAGGATAGGAAGCAAGAGGCCCACGGGAGGCGTGTGCAGTGTCTTAACACACACACAAGTTACCATAGAGTTATAATGGGAACAAAAAAATTTAGAAACTAGTTGATTTAGGACACTTTCGGATGGACTAGGAGAAAGCTACTGAAAACTAGGACACTAGGAAAGTCAATACCCACAGGAGCACCGGAGTACTCGCGTTACCTCACCCACAGGAAGCGGGTGCATAGGTGTCAAAGTGTGTCGGGTTTTGTCGCTGAATCATATAGAGCCTTGGAGAAAGATGCTGCAGGCGACCAGGAGAGAAGTGTCCGGTTGGATCCAAGGGCGGATCGAGGATGAAGAGTACCTGAAAGCAGAGGGGACAGAGTCTGGGTCACTAGCCAGTGACCAGGAAGGAACCAGGAAGGAACCAGGCGATGTCGTGAAGCAATCAGGTGATGTCGTGAAGCTTGTCTCTGCAGCCACTTAGACCAGGAAGTGTCGACGATGACCAGGAGCTGGGCACGGACTGTCCCATGAAGGATCTCGCTGTTGGCGGTGTCGGCTTCCAGATTGGAGTCAACAAGCCTTGGCTAAGGCAACCCATGCAGGAATCAAATATGGCTTCTTGATCAGACCAGAAGGGTCTGATGGGCTTCTCCTTTTCAGGGAAGCAAGGGCCAGCCTGTAGCAACCAGGCCAGCAGTGTACATTTGTGGGTTCATCGTCACAGAGGCCACTAGCTAACGGGCAAGTGACCGGACAGACGCATTGAGCACAAAAATACTAGCAGGCCCCAACCCGCACTCGTGGAGTATGGAGAGCTGTGCATCGCTGTAGGAGGTGCTCGGGGCTGGGGCTTCTCAATCCCCAATGCACAGCTTCGAGGGTGACTCGGGAGCTGCACAGGTAGCAAAGTGCAGGTTTTTCAAGATGGCCGGTCCCACGTCTCTCGTCGCCACCACGGGTCTCAGCTTTGCTGTGGCTGTGGATCGGGCTCAGAGAAGTCTGGAAGTCTGGATCTTGTCAGGCTTTGTGATCGGGCTCCGGCGGGAGCGTTAATAAAGCAAACCGCAGATTGCTTGATGGTGTCTGTTTGCACAGGGTGGTCACTCCTTGACCACAAGGGAGATTCTTCAGTCTTCTAGGTTCAGTAGAATGTCGAAGGTCCAGAGTTTCATTTCAAGTTTCAGTTCAGGATAAATCTAAAGTCTCTTGACTCAGCTCCTACCTATATACCAATCTGAGGGGCTGGATTACCTGCTAGGTCCTGCTTATGGGTGGGGCCAGGGAAGAGGGTGGTTACACCCCTTTCCCTTTGTCCAGTTTTGTGCCAGAGCTGGGGCTGGAGTGCCCCAGCAACTGGTTTCAACCGGACTATGCATGGGACACAATGTGTGCCCCATGCAGTGTCTCATTTCATTCAGCCCTCCCTGCCCCAATACACTAGGGCCTGTCTGGGGTGGTGCTAGCACCTCCCATGACAGGAAACCTATTGTCCAAGCCTCTCTCACTGGAAGGACTCCCAGCAGCAGGAGGTTAGACTTATGTCTGTGGCAGCAGCATCCATTTTGTGATGCTGAGTCTCTGGTTAACTTTAACCGGGATTACTAGGAACAACATGTCTTCTCCCTCTAAAAGGGTGGAATGCTACCCCCGTCACCAGAACTGGCGAGGGGGTAGTATTCCAAAGCGCATGACACCTTACTTGACATGTTTTGATAAAGCCAAACCAAAGTTAGCATTCAACCGCGAGGATGATAACGCACTTAAGAGTATATGGTATGGCTATATCATAGAACAGCTATAAGGACATGGTTCCGAAAGCTGCAGACAGGCTCAGCTCATGCTAGAGCCTCATCTCACATAAAACCAAGCACTCTGCCTCCAGGATTGTTAAGGCCTGCCATAGGAGTGACTTATAGGTGTATATGTGTCTATATATAAGGTTAGATATATGTATTCTATATCTAAAGCAAAGGGTGATTATACCACCTTGCCCCAGCTGAGTGATCAGCCAGTTGTGTCAATTTGGATGGCCAGCCAGGGGTGACATAAAACATTTCCAGCCCCTGGTAGGCCTTGGATGCACCTATGCCCTGGGTACCTATAGTACACTGTACAGGGGCTCATAAGGTGACCCAACATCCAATTGGAGATGTACCTAAAGTACTTGTGTCCATTTTACAGTGAGAGCAGATAGCCTGGGGCTCTGATTAGCAGGATCCCAGGCCAACTAAGTTGAAAACCAGCTAAACACTAGACAAAAAATCTGGGGTAACCATAGTCAGATATCCACCTTCCTACACAACCCCCCCCCCCCACCCCCACCCCCGGCCAAACGAAAGGAGATAAGGCTATCCTTGACAGGTAAGCCTATATTGCCTAGGTGGCCATATAAGTGAGTACCTGCACTAGCATGGTTACCCCCTGTCTCATGGTCCACTAAGCAATCCCTTACCCTAAGGGTATCATAGGGTCTCCACCATAGGGAATCTCTACCTGTGGTGTGTTTTGGCAAAGTAAAAGGCTGGTGTTGAGATGGAGTACTGAAGTGAGGCTCCTCTAATTTAGGGCTCAGCTTCCTCCAATCATCTTCCACCATGTGTGCCTTTCTTTCCATGACTGAGTTGCACTGTGCTCTTAGGGTCAATCTCTGGCTGCCTACAGCTGGAGGCTGGGTCCCTTTTGTTGGCTTACTGGAGGGACAGGTCAGGTTTGGGGCCATTGGGTCCCAGGTTTGGCTGTGCCCAACAGAGTCCATCTGGGGGAGGTTCCTAACTAAGTGAAAGGGAGATTCCTCAGGAGTTTCTGAAATTTTCACCTTGCTAGGGCTGCTAGCTTTGGTGCCCCTAATCTGCTGATGGGGTGGTTCTTGTGGACAGGGGGCCCTTTGGGGTCCACTGCCTTCTCTGACCTCTACAGCCCAGGGCTGACTGAGGCAGGGTAGAGAGGGACAGGATACCTGCTCCAGATTGGGTCCCACCTTGAAGGGTCCACTGACATCAGGAGCTCTGCCAGGCTAGGCCTGACTACCTCTGGGGCAGTTCCTTCACAAGGGGTAGGGTCAGTTCCCTGAGGAGGCTGACTCTCACCTAATGTCTGGTGGGAGGGAGACTTTTCTTCCTCCCCAATACTCTCTGTCTGAGTGGAGTGATCCATAGTTTCAGGATTCACAACACTAAAATCTGTTTGAGTTTGGGCTGTGACCATCGTGTGGGCTGTGACCATCACAGCCCTGCTAACCTTTTCAGGGAAGTCTGTTTGAGCTTGGGCTGTGACCAGCACAGCCCTTCCAACCTCTTTAGGAAGGAATTCTGCTTGAGCTGGGGCTGTGGCCATCACAGACCCACTAACCTTTTCTGGAAGGCCTACCATTTTGGAATGGGTTTCTTGTTCTACCCCAGTCCAGGCTGAGATCTCTAGATCATTTCCCAGTAGACAATCTACAGGCAAGTGTGTAGACACTGCCATTCTCTTTGGGCCAGTGACACCTCCCCAGCTGAGATTAACTACTGCCATGGGATGATCTTTCTGCACTCCATCAATGTTGGTCACCTGATAGGTGAACCCAGGTAAAAGTTGTCCTGAGGGGACTAGACTGTCAGTCACCATAGTGATGCTAGCCCCGGTGTCTCTATAGGCTTCTACTTTCTGGCCATTGATGTGGGGCTCCTGTCTATACTTGCCCAAAGTGTTGGGACAAGCAGTGAAGTTGGCAAACCCCATGCCATTTTCACAGACAAGAGTAACTATGGTAGGGGACCTGGTCTGGTTAGGCCAGAGTCCACATGAGTTCCCAAAGTAAACCCAGCCAAATTCTTGGGGGCACTCCCACCACCTGGGGGATTACTACTAATAGTAACAGGAGGTCTGGGAGCATTACTTGGGGGAATGTTTTCCTTATTGTAGGCCCTTGGGCAACTGCTGTCAGTCTTCCAGTGGCCAGGCTGTTTACAGACATGGCAATAAGGCTTCTTTTGGTTAGAGGAAGTGTTTTGGGATTCACCCACCCACCCATTTGGAGTTTTGGGGCCCTGTGGAGGACTTGTCTTTTGATTTATCCCTACCCTTCTCTTGAGGCTTGGTAGAATCTTTCTTCTGGTCACCACCCTGATTTTTAGGCCTAATCCTGGTTCTGACCCATTTGTCTGCCCTCTTACCCAATTCTTGTGGAGAGGTCAGATCTGAGTCCACCAGGTGCTGATGTAGAAGCTGGTTTTGACAATTACTAAGGATCTGCTCCCTCATAATCAAATTATACAATCCTGTATAGTCATGTACTTTGCTGCCCAATAACCAGCCCTCCTGAGCCTTAGTAGCGCAATCTACAAAATCAGTCCAGTCCTGAGTCTGCGTCTTTTGGGTATCCCTGAACAACAACCTATATTGCTCAGTGGTTAAGCCAAACCCATCAATTAGAGCACTCTTCAGGGCTGAGTAGTTTTTAGCATCCTCATCACTAACTGTGAGGAGCTTATCTCCTTTTTATCTCCTTTTTCTGAAAAGGAGAGCCACAAGATTGCTGCTCACTGACTTTGGGGTACCTACTGTATTTTGCAAGTCCTCTCCAAAGCAGTTATCCATTTGTGGATGTCATCCCCATCTTTGTAGGGGGGCACAATCTTACTTAGGTTTCTATTGTCATAGGACCTATCTTTTTCCTTAGGGATATTGCTGCCACCAGTGGAATCTAATCCACTTAACTTTTGCTCTCTTGCCAGAGCCAGTTTCTCTTTAGCTAGGGCAAGTTCCTCTCTCTCAATCCTGAGATTGACATCTCTCATCCTAGCTGGTGTTCTCTTCTCTGAGGAGAAGTCATTCCCCTCTGAGAACCCCTTGAGGCATTGGAGAGGAGAGATTCCCTAGAGAGGGATCTTTCCCTCCAATACCTCTGGCTAAGTCCACTTGTAGGCCTGAATGGGGCTGCCCCATTCTCAGCCCCAAATAGGCTTAAGTTAGCCTGGCTAAGTCTCCTAACTTGGGCCTGGCTGTCTACCTCTTCCTCAGAATCTTCCTCCTTTTCCTATTCCTCATCTTCTATGATAGTAGGGTCAGGGGCATCATCTGTGGAGGGTATGCCCTCATCTGCATTACCTGAAGGCCCTGGGTTAGAGGCCTTTTGGATATCAAATCTTTCTAGGAGTTCTATCAGGTGCTGAAGGGTAGGGTTAGAACCCAGTTTCAACCTCCTTGTGGTACACAAGTGTCTCAGCTCATGGAAGTTGAGTGCATCATATCATGAAGCTGCCCTCAGAGGGTCAGTTCCCACAGGGAGAGGCACAGTAGTCTCTCCTGTGGTAGACATGATCTAGTGAAGTATGGTGTGTGCACCTACCTACACTAAGTGTTTCCTACTAAATCTCTCTAGGAGTTGTAGTCAGGGTGTGCTAAGCCCTTTGGTCTACAACAACTAAGTTCAGTAGAACTTAAGTATTATAAGACTTGTTATATGTAATGTAATGTAATGTAATGTAATGTAATGTAATGTAAAAAGGATTTGTAGAGCGCTGCGTTCACCGGACGGTTTCTTGGCGCTGATCACTAGCCCAGGGAGAGGCAAAGGGGGGAGAAAGAGGAACCTTATGTATAAGCATCGTGGAAAAGGTGAGTTTTTAGGACAGACCTAAAGTGAAGGTAGGAGGAGGAGAGTCTGAGGTCCAAAGGTAGAGAGTTCCAGAGTGAGGGGGCCAGAAAGGAGAATCTAAGGCCTCCGTGCTTTTTACACTAAAACCTAGGTGTCTGGAGGAGAGCCTGATGGGAAGAACGGAGGGGTCTGGGGGGGCGTACATTACATCAGTCCAAACAACCCTTATGGTGATGGTTGTAAAGTCAACCTTATAGACCAGCTATCCTAGTGATAGCATCGACAAAGCAGTCTTAGGCTAAACTCAAGAGGGCATGTGAAGCCAGCTGTTTTACCATATGTAACCCCTTTAATACCAAATGAAAGAACACCACACAGGTTGTATATAAAATATATATGAATGCATTACTAACACAACCCCTCTGAACTCTTTATGAGGTCAGAGGCACAAGCACATAACAAGATACTCAATTATCATACAATAAGTTGTACAATATACCGTAGAGCCCTAGGGGCACGTAAAACCATTTACTAAAATAGTGGTATAAGAACCACGTCATGAACAAGGAATAGGCCTAGGGCCTAGGGAAACGCTGGGGCTATGCTGTACTACCAAAGGATAGGAAGCAGGGGGCCCACGGGAGGCGTGTGCAGTGTCTTAACACACACGCGAGTTACCATAGAGTTATAATGGGAATGAAAGAATTAGAAACTAGTTGATTTAGGACACTTCCGGATGGACTGGGAGAAAGCTACTAAAAACTAGGACATTAGGATAGTCAATACCCACAGGAGCACTGGAGTACTCGCGTTACCTCACCCATGGGAAGCGGGTGCATAGGTGTCAAAGTGTGTCGGGGTTTGTCGCTGAATCCTACGGAGCCTTGGAGAAAGATGC
Organism: Lissotriton vulgaris; assembly: GCF_964263255.1. Lineage (NCBI taxonomy): Eukaryota > Metazoa > Chordata > Amphibia > Caudata > Salamandridae > Lissotriton > Lissotriton vulgaris. The sequence continues at coordinate 279,928,005 of NC_141693.1, forward strand.
TGCAGGCGAACAGGAGAGAAGTGTCCGGTTGGATCCAAGGGCGGATCGAGGATGAAGAATACCTGAAAGCAGAGGGGACAGAGTCTGGGTCACTAGCCAGTGACCAGGAAGGAACCAGGAAGGAACCAGGCGATGTGAAGCAATCAGGTGATGTCATGAAGCTTGTCTCTGCAGCCACGTGGACCAGGAGGTGTCAACGACAACCAGGAGCTGGGCACAGACTGTCCCATGAAGGATCTCGCTGTCGGCGTTGTCGACTTCCGAATTAGAGTCAACAAGCCTTCGCAAAGGCAACCCACGCAGGAATGGAAGATGGCTTCTTGATCAGACCAGAAGGGTCTGATGGACTTCTCCTTTTCAGGGAAGCAAGGACCAGCCGGGAGCAACCAGGCCAGTGGTGTAAATTCATAAGTTCGTCGTCACAGAGGCCACTAGCCAACGGGCAAGTGACAGGACAGACGCGTCAAACACGAACACACTAGCAGACCACACACGGCACTCGTGGAGTGTGGAGGGCTGTTCATCGGTGTAGGAGGTGCTCGGGCTGGGGCTTCTAAATCCCCAATGCACAGCTTTGAGGGTGCTTCGGGAGCTGCACAGGTAGCAAAGTGCAGGTTTTCCAAGATGGCCGGTCCCACGTCTCTCATCGCCTCCACGGGTCTCAGCTTTGCTGTGGCTGTGGATCGGGCTCAGAGAAGTCTAGAAGTCTGGCTCTTGTCAGGCTCTGTGATCGGGCTCCGGCGGGAGCGTTAATAAAGCAAACCGCAGATTGCTTGATGGTACCTGTTTGCACAGGGTGGTCACTCCTTGACCACAAGGGAGATTCTTCAGTCTTCTAGGTTCAGTAGAATGTCGAAGGTCCAGAGTTTCATTTCAAGTTTCAGTTCAGGATAAATCTAAAGTCTCTTGACTCAGCTCCTATCTATATTCCAATCTGAGGGGCTGGATTACCTGCTAGGTCCCGCCTATGGGTGGGACCAGGGAAGGGGGTGGTTACACCCCTTTCCCTTTGTCCAGTTTCATGCCAGAACTAGGGATGGAGTGCCCCAGCAACTGGTTTCAACCGGACTATGCATGGGACACCTTGTGTGCCCCAGGCAGTGTCTCATTTCATTCAGCCCTCCCTGCCCCAATACACTATGGCCTGTCTGGGGTGGTGCTAACACCTCCCAATACAGGAAACCTATTGTCCAAGCCTCCTTCGCTGGAAGGACTCCCAGCAGCAGGAGGTCAGACTTGTGTCTGTGGCAGCAGCATCCATTTTGTGATGCTGGGGCTCTGGTTAACTTTAACCGGGATTACTAGAAGCAACATGTCTTCTCCCTCTAAAAGTGTGGAATGCTACCCCCGTCGCCAGAACTGGCGAGGGGGTAGTATTCCAAAGCGTATGACACCTTACATGGCATGTTTTGATAAAGCCAAACCAAAGTTAGCATTCAACCGCGAGGATGATAATGCACTTAAGAGTATATGGTATGGCTATATCATAGAACAGCTATAAGGACATGGTTTCGAAAGCTGCAGACAGGCTCAGCTCATGCTAGAGCCTCATCTCACATAAAACCAAGCACTCTGCCTCCAGGATTGTTAAGGCCTGCCATAGGAGTGACTTATAGGTGTATATGTGTCTATATATAAGGTTAGATATAGGTATACTATATCTAAAGCAAAGGGTGATTACACCACCTTGCCCCAGCTGAGTGATCAGCCAGTTGTGTCAATTTGGATGGCCAGCCAGGGGTGACATAAAACATTTCCAGCCCCTGGTAGGCCTTGGATGCACCTATGCCCTGGGTACCTATAGTACACTGTACACGGGCTCATAAGGTGACCCAACATCCAATTGGAGATGTACCTAAAGTACTTGTGTCCATTTTACAGTGAGAGCAGATAGCCTGGGGCTCAGATTAGCAGCATCCCAGGCCAACTAAGTCGAAAACCAGCTAAACACTAGACAAAAAATCTGGAGTAACCATAGTCAGGTATCCACCTTCCTACACTGATCACAACACAATTCTGATGATAATGAAATTGTTCTGTTAGCTTAATTGACCTATTGATTGTGCATCTTCATACAAGAAATTCCAGAAATGTAATAAGTTGAAGAGGTTATGATATCAAAAGAAACTTGTGATGTTAACAAAGGCTCATGTACTAAACCTGAAGAAAATGGCAAACTGTCGACAGTCTGAACTGCCTCAAGTGTCTTAGCTCTTTTAGGAACATTTTTAAATACCCAAACATGATCCATAAACAGCCCATAAGCACCACAATACAACCAAGCTGGAACATAAATATTCTTTCCTTCTTCTGTCTTCAAAACAATTGAGAAGACAAATGTTTGACAATCTAAGCCACTCTTAAAGATATTAAATCCAATGCATAACATCTCTCTTCTCTTTTTCTAATGATTGAAATTAACTCATGTCCTTTTGAGGCAAGCACAAATCTTACGTCTTGAATCTCCTCAATACAGGCAAGATCTGTCCTTTGTCAGCATGCTTTTTCATCATCTGATAATGGATCCCTAGCCATTTCTGGTGTTGGTGATTAGTGGTTTCTAGTTGAAAGACCCACACAAGACCTTTTTCTTTCTTCTTCTTTAGCCTGCATTGTCTTCACAAGGCAAAGTCAATATATTAAGCAGCTGAAGTAGGGTAATGAGAACAAAGAAACTCGCCCACAATCTCTTCTTTCAATCCATGAAGGAATAATGTCATTTGTATTCTCTCAACTAAGTAGACTCTGATGCCGATTGCTGAAAACTATTTGCGTTAGTCAATACATTCATTCCATCCTGCCAGATATTACAAAATGTTTCCTCAGAATATGCTTCAAATATGTGTTTAACCATCTTCCAATTTTATTTTAAAAAGTAGCATAATAACCCAAGCAAGGATCATCACTAAAGGATTAGCCAAAGCTAAGACAGAACCAGCAACACAAATAATTAAATATCCCCCTTTACAAGGTCTTGAGTAAACTGTACAAGGTGGAAACCTAAATGAACGATAATGGAATCAAAAACTTCTTTAACTTCAGTAGATCCCAAAAATGTTGGACACTGGAAGGGCTGCTGGAAATTGGTACACATAAATGTTGAGATGGCTTTACATTTTCAAGGTATAGTTGTAACTTTTACTCCAAGTCCTTGGAAGGATCCATGGCCTTTATAAACCTAAAGAGCTTTTTCTGTCGTAATCTCTCAAAGACTGGACACTCTGAATCACTGTCAAGTTTTTTTCTTGATTGCCCGAAGAAAGGGTGATTCTTCCCAATAGCTACAGTGCGACACTTCATTTAATATGCATGTGAAAGGTGGCAAGTTTCTTCTTACAAGAGTTCCAGTCAGGAGGTGAAAGCTTAAAAGAGAATAACAATCTCCTGTAAATATGTGTAGAACATATCCACCTTTTAAGTATGGTAAATTATGTTTCTTTCCCTCCTTCTCATTACAATTGATTTTTACCTGTACTCTGTTTTACATATTCTTCTTGAATTTATTTCAGCATTTTATATCTATTCTCATTGTCTGTCTGTATCCATCGCCCTTTGAACCTCCTATGTGCTATATAAAACTACAAAATTAGGGGCGTGGCTTGGATGCCGCGCAAGATGGCCGGCTAGACACGGAGCTCCGCCGCATCAACAAGCCTCACAGCGTGTTTCCCGATGTGAACGGGACCGTCCTTGAGCCCCGTCGCTGAATTTGGCTGGCGGAACATCAGCGGAGTCGGCGGAGCGGCTTTGCGGCTCTTGTGGTGCCGTTTTCGCTCTTCTCCGCGATGTCTCTGCAGCCCCTCACGGAGCCGCCATTTTGAGGCTCTCTCGAATCCCGGAGCCTCTGCCGTCGAACTTTGCCATCACACGACGTGTCACCAGACACCAACGACCCTCACAGCGCTGATTTTAGGGGTGAGCAAATTTGTGATGTGAAAGACTCTCTGCTACGTTTTTCTTCTTTTTTATTCTACATTGAGGGAAACAGCTCAAACGCACTTTACATAGCGCTTCACCTCTGAGAACTGCTTTTCATATCTCGACGCACTCAAATCTCTGCGCTTTTTTCTAAATGCTCCTCCTCATAGCGTTTTGCTAAAATTTTGGGACTTTCTGGCCATTTTTCCTACGCCTCAGCTACTTCATGACGCACTTCCAGTTGCTCCCATTTTAGTCACCCTCTCTCTTTTAGTCACTAGTATATTTTCACTCTAATTCCCTGACACTCTCTCCTACAAATTACGAGCGTTTCTTCAGGAGATAGCTTCATTTTCTCCTTTGCATCTACTTTTTGGAACGTCTTGTACTTTATGGTGCTTCACCTTATATTCAGATGTTTTTCTGGAACATTTTAACCGCACCTTTATATGCCTCTCAGGGAATTGAGATTACTTATTGGCACAAGGAATCATTTCTATGGTGAGACTACGTAAACCTCAATTTGTCTTTACGCCCTCAGTGAATACTTCGGTGGGTTCTTCATCTGGTACAAATAAATCGAATTCCTCTACAAAAATGTCTTCTCAAAAATCATCTTTGGCTCATACACCTGCCAGTAAGCCTTCTCCACCTGCTCCATCGGGCAAACGCCTTAAACAAAATTCTCCTACACCAGAAGATAATCCTTCAACCTCTTCTACTGATCAAATTTTGGAGGAGCTGCGAGCAATGCGTCCCTTTGTTGAAAAAACAAGTACGGATATGCAGCTTTTGAAGGACAAATGGGAGAATATGGATGCCCGACTTTCTACTGTTGAACGACATATCCCTGAGCTTCAGTCCAACACGCAACGTATTGTTGCATTAGAAAAGACTGTCCTCTCTCTACAAAAGCACACAGAAGATTTTGAAAATCGCAATAGGAGGAACAACCTCCGTATTTACAATTTGCCGGAAAATCTTGAGGGTGACAATCCAGTGTCTTTCTTTACCACCTTTCTGCCGAAACTTCTAGACTTACCACCTTCTACTTCCATTAGTATATAGAGGGCTCATAGATTAGGCGCAAGAACAGATTCTTCTTCGAAACCTCGTGGAGTCATCATCCTATTTTTGAAGTACACGGATCTCCTTTTGATTCTTTCAGCAGCAAGGAATAAGAAACAAGTGACTTGGCAAGGTCAACGAGTCTATTTATCTCAAGATGTCTCTAATGTCACTGCCTCCAGACGTAAAGAATTTCTGGCTATGCGTCCTTCTCTACGCTCCATGGGAGCAAGATATGGCCTGTTTCACCCTTGTACTCTCAGAGTCACTTATCGGAATAAGACTTGGTCATTTCAGGAGCCTGGAGAACTAAGGAACTTTCTCCTTCTGCAGAGTGAAGAAGGGATGGACGCCTCCTCCTCTGCTTCAAACAGTGGCTGAAACTTGGCTTTTGTTGTCTCCATGTCTTGTTCTTCTAGTAGTCTGTCTCTGACTTCATGTACCTCTCTATATTCCCTATCTCAGTTTTAACCTTCTCATCTTGCTTATCTTCTCTCTGAATATCTCTCTCTTGCGTATCTTATATATATCTACTTTCTCTTTCTAACTTCTGGATCTATACTTTACGTCACATGTTATGTATGTTAACAATTTTTCCTTTTTCCCCAGACGGATATGTATCGGACGTTCCTTTCACCATTTTGTTCCATCCTGTGTTCCTTTTTGTGCGGTCTCGGTGTGGTTCTGCTCCTGATCCTGGTCCGTCCGTCTTGTAACGCATCACCACCTCCCCACCTTCCCCCTGTGTGTACTTCCCCTTCCAGGTATGTTCAATACAGTCATCCTTTTGGATTTGTACTGTCTTCTATGCCTTCTCTCTTTTCTCCCTTCTCCCTACTTCGCTGATCTTCTTTCCCTGTTCCGGCCCCTCTCCCTTTCCCCTTTTCTTTTTCTTCTTCATTCTCTACCTATCCTTCCTTCTACCTTTTTGATGATCTTTATGGTTATTATCTCTCTAAAGTTTGAATTACTAAATGTACAGTATGTTTTTGCATTTTTCAATTTTGATCAGTTTAATAATCTTTCACCTTCAAAGTTGTTTCATGGAATGTGAAAGGATTTAATCACCCTATCAAAAGGCAAAGAGTACTCTCACACCTCTCCTCTTACAATCCAGATATTGTTCTTATTCAAGAAACCCACCTCTCAGATATTGAATCCTTAAAACTAAAACGATTGTGGGTTGGAACTGTTTTATTCTCTCCTGCTTCTCAAAAAAAGAACGGGGTTGCTATTTTGATTCATAAACGCCTCCAGTGTAAAGTATTACTAGAAGAAAAGGATGATGAGGGGCGTTGGATTTTGGCTAAACTACTCATTAATGCTATCCCAATTACGGTGTTCAATGTTTATGGCCCTACATGTTTTGACTCCTCTTTTTGGCCCTCCATTACAGCAAAATGTGTTCAATATAAGGATGATTCCTTCCTATTAGGTGGAGACTGTAATCAGATCATTGACCCCTTTTTAGACCGTAGATCTTCTGTTCGTTTTTCCCCTCACAAACCACATAAGCAATTCCTTGACACTATCACTCAAACTCATCTTGTGGACTCATGGAGACTCACTCACCCAGATGTTATGGATTTTTCCTTTTTCTCTCCTCCTCATGCTTCTTTCTCTCGTTTGGACTACATTTTTCTATCTTCATCTCTATCTCAACACCTTATATCCTCCTCTATTGAGCCTATTGTTATCTCTGACCATGCTCCTATTATTACTGTTTTTGACCTTCTTCCTCCTACTCCTAAATCTTCTCGTTGGCGTTTTAACTCTTCTCTTCTTGCTGATCCTCTTTTTTCTTCCTCTTTTCGTTCTTTCGCTTCTGAATTTTTTCACCTTAACTCTACACCTGATACCCCCCCTCATATTCTTTGGGATTCCTTCAAGGCCACAGCCCGAGGTTTTATTATTGATTTTGTCTCTAGAAAGAAGAAAAAATTCCTTCAAAAACGTAAAATTACCCTTGCACACATTAAATCGCTGGAACATCAATTCTATACTTCCTCTACTAAGCATATGTCTCCTGAACTACTTAAGGCTAAGATTGCTATTAACAAGCTTACTACAGACTCAGCCTCCTCTTTTCTCCTCCGGAGCAGCGCACGATACTATGGAGGTCGCAATAAATCAGGTAAATTATTGGCTAACTATCTAAAATCGCGTAAAGAACGAACTAATATTGATTCTATCTATTCCCCCTCTAATATTCTTCTTCATACAGATGCGGAAATTTTGGAACAATTTCACTCTTTTTATGAATCTTTATATACTCCTGAGAACCCCTCCACCCCAGAGCTTATTCAATCTTATTTTGATAACATACCTCAACCAGATACCTCCCACCTTAATTTTTCGGCCGTTGATTCTGATCTCACTATTTTAGAGTTATCCACTGCTTTATCCTCTCTCACTAAAGGCAAGACTCCAGGACCCGACGGCTTTCCAGTTGAATTTTACCTACATTTTTCAGATCTCCTCTTACCTAAACTTCTATCTCTTTTTCAGTCTTTTTGTTCTACTGGATCAGCCCAAAGCTCGTTTCAGGACGCTACCATATGCCTTATCCCTAAAGACGGTAGAGACCCTAAGTTTTGTAAAAATTATCGACCTATATCTTTAGTTAATGTGGATTATAAGATTTTTGCAAAATTACTAGCTCTTCGCCTCGACCCGCTCCTACCACATCTTATAGGGAAAGAGCAATGTGGTTTTGTTAAGGGCCGCCTTACATCGGATAACTCCAGACTCTTCCTTAATGTTTTAAGTAAAGCCCCCTCACTATCAATTCCCATTGCAGCCATTTCAGTAGACGCTGAGAAAGCCTTTGATCGGGTTGACTGGTCCTTTCTCATGGCTTCCTTAAAATGGCATGGCTTCAATCCTAAATTTATATCTTATATCTCTTTGATATATTCTATGCCCAAAGCCTCTGTTCTCGTCAATTGTCAACTCACTTCCCCATTCACGCTTCAACGTGGAGTTCGTCAGGGCTGTCCTTTGTCACCTCTTTTATTTATTTTGGCGCTTGAACCCTTCCTTACTTCCATACGTAATAATCCCTCCATTTCTGGATTCTCGTATGGTAAACAACATCTTAAATTATCTGCCTATGCTGACGATATCCTTTTATTTATTTCAGACCCGGTCACCTCTGTTCCCTCTTTATTAAATGAATTTGGAAAATTCTCTTTGGTTTCCGGTTATAAAATAAATTCTGACAAAACAGAAATTCTTCCCTTAACCAAATTTTGCCTTCCCCACTTCTTCACAGCCACCGGCTTTGCTTGGAATTCTAAGAAAATTAAATATCTTGGTGTTCTTTTTTCTAACTCTATTTCCTCTTCTATTCAACTTAACATGAATGCGGTCATTTCTAGAATAGACTCACTACTCGCTTCTTGGAATCCTCTATTTCTTTCCTGGTGGGGTCGTCTTGACTCCATCAGGATGATGATTGCCCCGATTTTGATCTACTTATTATCCATGCTTCCAATTCGCATCCCAAATTCATATTTCCGCCGCATTGATTCTGTTTTGTCCAAATTTCTCTGGAAACAGAAAAAGGCTCGGATATCTCTCTTACACCTTCGTAAATCTAAACTTAATGGTGGAACCAACTTTCCAGACTTTCGCCTTTACCACAAGTCCTTCTCACTTCGACAAGCTTCCCGCTGGTTATCTCAGGAAACCTCCCCTTTTTCTCCCCTCTGGCTTTCTGTTGAACAGGAGTTATTGCTTCCATACTCTTTACAAGAGGTAATTCGCTTCACTTCTAAAGCCCCATGTCTTAACCCCCTTTTATTCAAACATACCTCTTCTCTTCTACGGCCTTTAGTCTCCTCTACCTCAGTCTCTCAGGAATCCTTCCTACTATTACCTATATGGTACAACTCACTCCTATTAATAAATAACAGACCTATTGCATGGCCCTCATGGAGAGCGAAAGGTATCATCTGGGTACGTCATCTTTTTGATGGCTCATCCCCCTGCTCGTTTCCTAAATTTCAATCTCAATTCCACTGCCCTCCTTCTTTTGCAAAGAAATTCCTCATCCTTATGGAAACAATTCTAGAGTGTTATTATTCTCTTCCTTCTGAAAGTCTACCACCTTCGTCTTCCTCTCTACTCACCGTCCTCTCTACTATTCCTAAAGCTTCCCTCATTTATCGATATTTCTCAGCCCCCGACCCGGACCGTCTTAAGTCGAAATTGGAATTGTCTTGGGAGACGGATTTAGGTTCCTCATGGTCAACTTCTCTTTGGGACAAAATATGGGCCAGATCTTTGAAGATTTCCCGTACTGCCTCTCTTACTCAATCCCTATTTTTCTTCTACCACAGACTCTACCTTTCTCCTCTTTCTATTTCTCGCTTTCAACCCAATTCTGTATCTAATTGTTGGACCTGTAATGCTCCCAATGCAGATCTTCTACACCTTTTCTTCCTCTGTCCTTCAGCTCGCATTTTTTGGTCTCAGATATGCTCTCGCCTCTTCCGTATTTTCAACATCTCTATTCACTTTTCCACCTCTTTTGTATTTCTCGGTAGCCTTTCAGATGATTTGGATCTCCCTCCACATTCTCACGGTCTTTTTGACCTTATGCTAGCCCTTGCACTGCAGCACATTGTTTCTAACTGGAAATCCTTGAACACTTTGTCTCTAAATTGTTGGTGGAATTTAGTATGTCAATCACACAGACTTGATGTTGCCTTTGCCTCCTCCTGCAAACCCTCCCGAAATGTTGAACTTTACTGGTTACCTCTCACTTTATATTTAGATCAATCTGCCAGAAAGACATACTCTCCACTTTCCTCGGATAATTTCAAACCCCCTTGAACACATGTACTCTTGCCTGTAGTTTATGATATTTTTCAATTTCACTATTGTGACTTTTTTAGCTTTATACATGTTTCCTTTTTGCTAAACGTTCTTATTTCAAGTAATTGCTAAATATGATGTTTTCTTCTGTACTTTCTGACTGACATCCATTGTATTTTCTATTTTTATTCATTCTCTATGATATTACCATGTTTTATTTCCCTCCCTCCCCTCCCCTCCCTCCTCCCCGTAAAATAATTCAAAATGCTTTGCTTTTCATTGTGATATTGGTTACTTATGTTTAGTTTATCCCATCCTTTATCCTTTTTCTTATATTTTGCTGATGTCACCTTATTGTAATATCTGATTTTACTCTAATAAAGCTTTCAAACATAAAAAAAACTACAAAATTAAATTTAAGCCAAACACTTTTTTTGACTAAAGGGGCGCATTGAGTGCTAAATAAAAAGAATCAATGTCACCTTGTTTGCTGATTAAAAGGAATCTGTGATTTCTATTGGATTATGTATACATCATGAAATCTCGTTTTTATGGTTATGTTTAACTATTTACAATTTGTGACATTGGTCAATGTCATACTACAATCCCGTATAATTGATATTGCATGTATAAGCGCCCATGAACACATGGAGACATTTTTGCCAGTGTATTTTTGTTTTTAACTATATGTGTTGTATGAAAGGCTGTGGTGTGTACGTTGTATGAGAGGTATGTGGGTAGGTGATGATTGTCTTTCCTTCTAAGGAAGTTACTGTTATTTGATAAAATAAATTGTCTTGATATTTAACACCTTCGCTCCGGCGGCTATTCCGCCGCAGCGCTAAGGGGGCGGGGGGGGTCGCGCGGCGCGCACATGCTGGTAACGGAACCGCTCCGTCACCAGCCGCGGTTGAGCTGTGCTCATGACGGAGCGGTTCCGTCATGGCCCCGCCCGCTCAATGGAACGCACAGTGCAGGCGCGTCGGGCGGGCCATGACGGAACCGCTCCGTCATCAGCACACCGCCGCCGTGGCTGATGACGGAGCATTTCCGTCATCAGCACGGAAAGGGTTAAGGGAAAAAAGTGTTTTATAATCACAATTTTGAAAATAAAAATGAGTGAAAAATAATATGTAGGTATTATGCATGTTTATGGCTCTATAAGAATTCTAATGATATTTATGAATAACTGGAGTTACACTCACCAACAAAATAAAGGGAGTAATTTAGAGGTTGTCATTTTTCTTCAATATTGTTTCCCCTGGTTCCTCGCCCCCTACCAGCCTTCAAGGGCCCTCTGTTTTTGATTTCTGATTTGCTCTTCTGACTATAACTGGTGTATATCATTTTGCAATTTAAAATCTACATTTAGCCATTCTGGAAGATAGGTTATGAATTGACTGTAGTGTTTTCAGTGACCTATTGGTTAATTTCTATATGTATTTGACAGTGCCTGCATGCACTACTTTTATATGCTTATTTCCTAAGCACTGCAGAGGGAGCAAATAAATAAGTGAAAATATAACTGATTTTGTCAGGGCGAAACAGAGAAAGTTAGAAAGTGGAGAAGAATCAGTGAGTACCCTCGGGCTCTGCAAATAAATAACCACACATAAAGGAATGCTCTGAATCCAAACATTAATATTTTTGGTTGCAGTGGCCGAACATGAAATATTGGATTATTTCATGAGCCCAGTCAACCCATCAGAGATTCCATAATATCTACAGATTTTAGCCAGTATAGTTGGTATAATAATAATTAAAATTTACCTTTAAGTCTGTTTCCATACAAAATGAAACTGAGATGCTGCTCCTAGATCACCCTTCGATAGTACGCTTGCTCATATAGTGAGTTACTCACACAACTGAGAAGAGCATGCACATAAACTCAGTGATGGTGCACACAAAGAAAAATAATTAGGGGGAACATTACTCCTCAGTATAACTCAACACACTAGAGTACCACATCAGCATCTGCACAGCACCACCTCCGCATCAGTGCACCACCACCAGAGCAGCACTAACTCATCGCCAGCACAGCCCCACCACAACATCAGCGCAGCACCAACTCAGCAGCAACAGCACTAATGCAGCACCATTTTAGCATCAGCAGAGCACGACCTCAGCACCAGTGCAGCATAACCTCAGCACCAGGGCAGCAGCAACTCAGCACTCAGCACCACCTGAGCACTAGCACAGCATCACCTGAGCACCAACAAAGCATCACCCGCACCACCTTAGTATCACTTAGCACCACCTGAGCCGCACCGCCTCAGCAGCAACACAGCACCCACTTAGCACTACTTCAACATTAGCGCAGCACCACCTCAGCATCAGTGCAGCACCACCTCAGCATCACTCAGCAACACCTGAGCACCACCAAAGCATCACTGTGCACCACCTCTGCATCACTCAGCACCAGCTGAGCACCACCTCTGCACAAGCACACCACCACTTCAGCACTACCTCACTATCACTCAGAACTACCTCAGCAACAGTGCAGCACCACTGCAGCACCAGCACAGCATAAGTGCAGCACCACGTAAGTATCAGTGCAGCACTACCTTAGCACAGCCACCTCCTCAGTATCAGCACAGCACCATCTCAGCATCAACACAGCACCACCTCCTCATCAGTGCACCACTACCATTGCAGCACCGACACAGTATCAGCTCAGCACCACTTCAGCACTATCACAGCTCCACCTCAACATCAGTACAGCACCATCTCAGCATCAGCACAGCACCACCTCTGCATCAGTGCACCACCACCAGTGCAGCCCGACCTCAGCACCAGCGCAGCCCCCCTCAGCAGAAATTTAGCACCAATGCAGCACCTTTTCTGTATCAAGACAGCACCACCTCAGCATCAGTGCAGTATCACCTCACAACAGCGCCAACTCATCCTCACTCAGCACCACCTCAGTATCACTCTGCATCACCTCAGTATCATTCAGCATCACCTGAGTATCACCTCCGCACCAACGCACCACCACCTCAGCACCACCTCAGGATCATTCAGCACCACCTGAGTATCATTCAGCATCACCTGAACATCACCTCTGCACCAGCACACCACCACCTTATTCAACACTCAGAATCTGGCATCGGTTGATTCTCATATAACACACAAGTTGGGAAGGGTCCAAGGGGAAGAATATTTAGAGACCACCAAATACAGTCTACTCCCCCAGTTAACATATAACAACACAGCAAAAAGACTAGTGGTAGTCTATATCAAAAGACTGAAGACTGAGCAAGGAGACAGAAAGAAGCTATGTGTCAGATCTACTATGTGTATGAATAAAAGGAAATGAATCCCATCAGCCCACCCATATGGCGGAGCCTCGTCATCTGGGATTGTGACAGGTCAAGAAATAGATAAGGAGACACACCTGGTGATATTGTGTGTTTCTCTCCAAATCTCCAAGACCTCCAGTGAAGGATCCGACCCAGAATGTTATGTGTGGGTGTGATGGTGTGGGAAAATGATATTGCAGTGAAAAAGAAGTGTAAACAAAAAAACAAATGTGCTACTTAAAATTGGCTACCATGATATAAGGAGAAACTTTAATGGGAATAAATCATGGTGTCAAGATTAAAACAAAGTGTATGACAGTCTGAAATAATGACTGCCCAAACTAGATGGTATTATGGTCAACATGTTTCTGCCATGCAGGGGCGTCTCCCCTACCAGGCTTTCATCAGGACCTTGGAAATACACTACTGCAAACACGTACAAAAATCAAAAGTAAATTTTGTTACCAAATAATACAGGATACTTTATCATCCGCGAGATACTTTCTGCGTCGGTGTATCCAGAATTTCAAAAAGATTCTTTCCTAAAAAATTCAAAACACACGAATATTTAACAACTATGTCTGACACATATACAACGTACTTGCTGTCAAAAATTAGATTTTCCTTAAATTGCTTCTAAGTCATCCTTCACAAAGATAGTCAAAAAAAGGAATTTTTATGAATGTTTTTTACTCACCCAAATATTCTTGGGAGTAAACCTCACCTCTCCTGGCCACTGCTCATGAAATGGAGGCCCCGCTCTGTGGTAAGGAAAATTTCACCAAAAACATGCACACGAAAGGAGCAAGCGACCTACTGCACCTTACCTGTCCGTCGGTACCTCTGGCCTCGTCCTAAGCCAAGGGGGAGGTACCGACGTATCGGTGTTCAGTTGCTTATAACCCGTCATAGAACCAATCATAATGCCGTCGTCGGTCATCTGACCGGCGGACCTGATTGGAAATGGCTTGAAACCAGCTTGTAAACTCTCGTTTCGTAAACACCTAGCGGATTGGTGCAGCTCGCGAAAGGCAACTGCTGAATGGTCCTCTGGCGGCCAATCATAGTTGTTTATAACCCATCATAGAACCAGTCATGAAGCCGTCGTCAGTCATTTGGTGCAATTTTCCTTACTTAAAAAAGGCATTTTAGCTAATCCATCGGCTCTATAAAAAGCATAGATATATGGGATACCATAGGAGAGTTAAGCTAGAGTTATCCTGACAGTTTTTGAAGCAATGATTTGACTATGCTTCTCACTGCTACTCCAGGTTACACACTATTGATAAAATTAACAAGAGCAGTCTTTTTGAACACACCATAGCTCTGTGTTTTTGATTTATTACAATCTTTTGTTCCACGTTTGGCGATAGCCCTTGAATTTTCAGCCATTTCCATTTTAAAGTGACTATATACCAAGGTTTCATGAGTACTCTTTTGAGAGAGCACATGTAATGGATATTTACCTGTTAGGTTGTTGACTTTGATAGGATAACCTACATATTTGTAAATAAGCATTTTCCAGTACCACAGAGCGGGCCTCCATTTCCTGAGCAGTGGCCAGGAGAGGTGAGGTTTACTTCCAAGAATATTTGGGTGAGTAAAAAACATTCATAAAAATTCCTTTTTTTTTTTACTATCTTTGTGAAGGATGACTTAGAAGCAATTTAGGGAAAATCTAATTTTTGACAGCAAGTACGTTGTATATGTGTCAGACATAGTTGTTAAATATTTGTGTGTTTTGAATTTTTTAGGAAAGAATCTTTTTGAAATTCTGGATACACCGACACAGAAAGTATCTCACGGACGATAAAGTATCCTGTATTATTTGGTAACAAAATTTACTTTTGATTTTTGTACGTGTTTGCAGTAGTGTATTTCCAAGGTCCTGATGAAAGTCTGGTAGGGGAGACGCCCCTGCATGGCAGAAACATGTTGACCACTATACCATCTAGTTTGGGCAGTCATTATTTCAGACTGTCATACACTTTGTTTTAATCTTGACACTGTGATGTATTCCCATTAAAGTTTCTCCTTACATCATGGTAGCCAATTTTAAGTAGCACATTTGTTTTTTTGTTTACACTTCTTTTTCACTGCAATCTTATTTTCCCACACCATCACACCCACGCATAACATTCTGGGTCGGATCCTTCACTGGAGGTCTTGGAGAATTGGAGAGAAACACACAATATCACCAGGTGTGTCTCCTTATCTATTCCTTGACCTGTCACAATCCCAGATGACGAGGCTCCGCCATATGGGTGGGCTGATGGGATTCATTTCCTTTCATTCATACACATAGTAGATCTGACACATAGCTTCTTTATGTCTCCTTGCTCAGTCTTCAGTCTTTTGAAATAGACCACCACTAGTCTTTTTGCTGTGTTGTTAACTGTTGATTCTCCCCTAGTGTCCATCTGCTGCTCGTGTTGTAATTCATGTACTATTTCCCAACCTCCACCGTACCATTGATTATGTCTCCCCCTATAAAAAAGGCTATAACAAACAAGCATTAGAACAGGCAGGAAGAAGTTGCTAGCATTGCAAAGACAAAAAAACTAGAAGACTTTTTTTGTTAAATCTTTTTTTGATAGGGTTGTTCAGTTCTACATAACGTCTTCTTGACTATATATATATGGTAACAAAAATGCTTATAGCACTTTTATATTCTACCTTTTCAACATGCTGCACAGCGGCTACAATGCTCTACAACACAGCTTAAGGACACTGGCAAAGCCAATAGCTCTGGCTAAAGACTTATAAGATCCCAAAGGTGAGAAATATTGGCTGTGCCAATGCTTGTTCTCATTGTTGTAATTTCACTAATAGGTTTTAAATTGTCATTTTTTTATTGGGAACACACACACACACCCACACACACACCCAACCCCCCACACATATAACATTTTCACCCATCATGAGTTGTGCCTTGAAGTGGTGCAAATTTACTACTTTTTTAAATTCAAACAGTTGTAGGCGTGGAAAGCTCCACCAGCCTCACGTTTCCGGGCATACTACAGACAACCAAACTCTCAAAAGGTGATAGGAGTAATGCTTGCAGATAGACTAACAACTGGCAATCAATCACTCGAGATAGCGTTCCAACCCATTACGTTTCACACATTGTGTCACTCTAGACAGAGTCCCACCTAATGCAAATCAGTACTGACCCTGTTCCTCATGCCCAGGTTTGAGGGACACAGGGTTACCCCATTGACTGTATTAGCCTGTTTCTCTTAGGAGCAGTAGATCCTGAACCTTGGATGTCATATCAACTCTCCAACCAGCAGCCCACCATTTTTTTAGGTGGGAAATTTGAGATGAATGTCACTGACTACACCACACCCCTGAGTAACAATACCCATACATAATAGAAATACTCAAAAGCAACTTTGTTTGCCATTTAAGAAGCAGTGTAAGAGGCACAGATGGTAGTATAATCAACAGCATGGGATACAACACTATCAAAAAAAACATACAGGTGAAAAATGAGGGATGGGGTGGGAGGACAAGAGAGGAAGTTGCATTATCAACAATTTCTGCTGAGACTTACCCTCCAACATGGTGTTCTATCGAAATATCATAGTCAGAATATAACCTGACACACATATTGTGTCTTAAATATCAGTTTACACAAATATCACCTCACTGGAGTCAATAATCAGAAATTGACACCCAATGGGACAATGTTTTCGTAAACAATGTGTTGGATACTATTTTTATGTCAGATGATATTTCTATAAACAATATTCTGACACGCAACTCTGGCTGCGTCAGAATATCACCTTCATTTCACAAGCAGGCAGAGCAGTTGGAGATCCTACCTTTTGACCAAAGAAATTAGGAAAAACATCCTAATTAATAGAATATTTCATCAAGAATAAAATATAATCAAAATTAACTACTTTGGCATACACACTAGTGAAAATTGCGATGAAGTGGGGGGTGGCAGAGGGGCCATTGCCGAAGAGCTGGGCAAGGGAACTAGACAAATGTATGATAGCGGAAAAGGAGGTGTTCAAGTCCAGAGGTTGTCCTAAGAAATGGGATAAAAAATGGAGCAAGTGGAACATGCACCGAGGGGATTGTGTACCTCACCCACCAAAGAGATGGAGATGAAAGAGAATCGTTGGGATGATATAGGTATACATGGCCGATTTAATAAAGACCTCTATATATATATGAAACTGATGCAACTGTGTTGAAATGTACAATTACAAAATGTTTGTGATTAATTTGCTTTTCAAACCAATAAAAACATCTAAAATAAGAATAAAATATAATCTCACTCTGGGTGAGCGGTACTGTCCATCCTTGACTTTTGACAGTCCCCTGCAGCCTCTGGTTTCACAACCACTATCGTGGGCCCGCAGTCGAACTGGGAACCATGTAGTCACCTCCAAGCAGTTGTCAATGAACTCTTCCTTTGTAAGCTGCAGGTGCTCTCTGCGCCACAGGGTGACAAGGAAGGCTGAGCTCAGTGAAAAGGTGACCTCTGGAACTACAAACAGCTAACCTTCCTTGGTCCCAAGGTCATGCTGTCCAGTATCATCTAATTCGGATACACTGTCTCCATGCCTGCCCTTTACTTGTGCAACCTCTAATAGGCAAACAGGGCATTTTCATCAGCAACACCCTGCTCATAGCTTCATCTTCCCAAAGAACGGAAGTCAAAAATCTTTACACCTCAGTTTTGAGATCAGTGGCTTTATCTGGCATCGGGAACCCCAGGATATTGGGTTTTTATGTATTTTGCTTTGTTTTTTAGAAACTTCACTCTCGATTCCATTTCTAAGTATGCAACTGATGAAAACACACAGATTTCAAACTTACAACTTCTATGGGTTGTATCCTTAGGATCTTCTGTTTTATTTTCTGTGGAAGTCAAATGTTATTTTAGGGAGCTCAGTCACTGAGGCACAATCTTTATTATTCTCCATAGCTGTCTCCAAGGTGGGTATCTTTTATCAATGCTTCTAGTCATACCTTGTAGGTCTTTTAGTGCAGTCGTTATCAAAGACTCTGCATCTGTGAGAGTGATGCCCTGATTCGCAGGTACCTCATTGCCTCCCCCCCCCCGAACCCACAGAGAATGAGGCTGTGGTTTAAAGAAATCTTTGTTGTTTTTCACCTCTCGTTGAATACTGTCTTTAGAAGGCGCTCTAACTGCTGGAGTGGAATTGCTACTTTCTTAACTCTTTGTCTCGCACCTCGGAATTGGTCCAATTTTCAAACGGGGGCACCTGCTCCCTTTAGAGAATATCCACCACACTCCCAAGCATGGCTGTGCCTCTTCTGCACCTAAGTGCCACAGTGTCTGGGTACCCAAGAGCACCCCTACCATTGGGGCCAGCCATGAAGACACTCTGGATTTCACTCTTTTTTCATGACCGCTGGTGGCACAGGATTACCACTGCGACTGTATGGCTTTGCAATCTTGCCCACCTCCATGCCCCATTTTGACAAAGTGCAACAGCGGCATAAGGGATACCTAGGGTTGCATGACATTACAACGCAAGCCCTTACCACGCATCTTCCTTTACTGTGCATACAATTTACCACGCAGGTAAGTATAAATTAGGTACGTGAAATATGTATATATATATATATATATATATATATATATATATATATATATATATATATATATATATATATATATATATATATATATATATACATTTTTAATCTTCTTTAGGGGAGACCCCTTCAACCCCCCATTTAAAAAAATAGCTTAACTTTATTTGTATTTGGGGTAACACCCCCAAACCCCCTTTATTAATTACCTATACCACCCTATGTCCTTACCCACCTCATAACCCTAAAATACCTTTACCACTCTGTACCCCTACCCACCCCAAAATCCTAAAATACATCCTTACCACCCAATACCCACCTCAAAAACCCTAAAAATACCCTTATCACCTAATACCCATTCCAAAACCCTAAAAACACCCTTCTAACCCTATACCCCACCTACCCCTAAATTCTGAACTACCTCTACTTCTACAACCCTATACTCCTACTTACCCCTAAACCCTAAAAGCACCCTTACAACTTAATACCCTTACTCACCCCGAAGCCCTAAAAATACCTTTACAACCCAATAACCTTATCCGCCCCTAAACCCTAAAAATACCCTTACCAGCCAATACACTCAACGTGTCATAAACCCTAAACATCTTTTCAATCCACTACCATTACCACCCCTAAACCCTAAAAAAACCCTTACAACCCAATACCTTTACCCACCCCTAAACCCTAAAGAGTAACCTTACAACTCAATTTCCCTACCTACCCCTACACCCTAGAAATACCATCACCACCCAATACCCTTACCCTGCACGAAACCTTAAAAATAATCCTACCTCCCAAAACCCATACCCATGCCTAAACCCTTAATTGTATGTATATATATATATATATATATATATCAATGCTCCAAGGTTCACCAGTATCGCAAGTCACTCTGCTGGCGGGTGCTGCCACGCGTTGGTGTACCGCGTACAAAAATACTTGCTCCACAGCTTTCTCCTCAGATCCCTGGGTTAAAGAAAGACAGCAGCACTCACGGGTTTCTTGGCAGTTTCCAACAAACTTTATTCAAGACAAACGCGTTTCGGGAAGCGTCCCTTCCTCAGTGTCATAATGGAACGCGATGCAGGGCGCCATTTTTAAACATTCAAAACAGTGCAATACCAATCGACAAAGGACTATACTCTGCACGATCATGGGCGCCATCTTAGAGTGTGTTTTGATGCGCTTTAAGCAAGCATTATCCAAATATATACAGTTACACTTCGACATTGCCGTGTATCGGCATAGATGTCTCTCCATAGAGAAACATAAGACCCTTAGCGAACATAGTATTACAATTGCTGTTTATATAACTAAGATCGCGGGTGCGCGTCCAGTGCATGTCTCTCATCTTGAACCAAATATATGAAGATTCTGTATCACTCATTAAATTATTGAGTGACACTCATGCAGGAAAAAACCTGCTATAATTCTATCGCACATAACGTGCTACCAAGAATTAAGATCTCGACGTGGATTGGCAATTGCAGCCACATGGCTGCATTTCCTCATATATAAACTGGAACATTTCAAGAGACATGTTCTCCAGACACACACCACTCCATCTTGTCAATTAAAATTCTTTAGGAATCACAAAAATATACCTTAGAATTTTTTCAATAATTAAATTTTCAATTTGTTCTACAAATTACATTTTCTTGTAAAAAGAGCTGTCGTAGTAAACACATCATAAGATATCGAATAATCAAATCTAAAGCATCAGTTAACTTTGATCAAGATTCTCATACAGAGGTGATTAGATTGACATAGATCACATTTCATTGGTTTTATCCGAGATGTGACGCCATCTCTTCCCCCGTATTGAGTCCCCCCGGTGTTTTTGTTTCGAGGTCTACTATATATCGTGATTTGAGTCTTCTTAATTTTTGCAATTTATTTCCTCCCCTGTTGTTTTCGGGAACACAATCTAAACAAAAATATTTCAGAAGGCCTCTATCACTATTATGCTTGAGGGCAAAATGGCGAGCGACTGGGTAGGAAAAATCTTTGTTCACAATCGCCCACATGTGCTCGAGAATTCTTAACTTTACCGGGTTGATTGTACTGCCTATGTATTTTAGGTTACACGGACAGCTGAGGCAATATACTGCATGGCTCGTGTGGCATGACATGAACTTGTTGATCCTCCTCCCCCCACTACATCCTCTCACTTCATAAGAAAGGATACGTTTACTGGATGCGCAAGCTTTACATCTTCCCCAAGGGAAGAACCCTTTTGCATCTTTTAACGTCCCTGGTTGTTTTGTCAATGGATTTAGATGGCTATGTACCAGATGATCTCTTAATGACCTTGCTTTTCTGAAGGTGATCAAAGGTGTAGGGGGGATATCAGGTCCAACGATGGAATCAGTTTTGAGAATATGCCAATGTTTGATCATAATATATCTTAATCTGTGAGAGTCCACAGAGTATGGCGTAATTAATCTAAATTTACCATCATCAGCAGTTGGACCAAGTTTCTTTTTGAATAAGTCTCGTTGAGGTAGTTTCCTCACACGATTAAGTACATCTTGTAACAGTTGTTGGTTATAGCCTCACTGTAGGAACCTCTCCACACTTCCCTGTGTTGCTATTTCAAAATCATTGTCAAGTGTACTATTTCTTTTCAGAAGGAAGAATTCCCCATAAGGGATGCTGTTAATCAGTCTGCGGGGGTGACTACTGGACGCATGCAATATGCTGTTGCCCGCAGTGGGCTTCCAGTACAACGAGGTCTTGATTTTATCATCATTTACCTCGATTTTTAGGTCCAAGTAGTTAACTGTTTCTTTGCTAATCTCCCCAGAAAATCTCAAGTTGCAGTTGTTGTTATTTAGTACCTTGATGTAACTCTCTGCTTCTACCTTTGACCCTTCCCAGACCAAACAGAGATCATCAATATATCTGTACCAAGCGACCACCTTGTTTGACCACTCGATGTTTCCTGGGGCCCAGGCTACCTGCTCCTCCTACCAGCCCACGAAAAGGTTCGCGGAGCTGGGTGCGAAGCAGGAGCCCATCTTCTTAATGTTAATGACTTGACTGCATGTGAACTTTTAGAAAATCTTCGGTCGGAGGCGAGACACGATGAAACAACAGACTCACTGACACAAAGACTAGCCAACATAGACATTGAGCAAGAGGCACCAAGTAGTGGTCTGAAATCAACTTCCAGATTCCTACCACAAACTCCAATTGATGCCATTGACACTTTTTTCGGATGCTGTCATCAGGGATCTAATGGCAATTCGAGTGGAACCTGCATCTAAAAAACAGACATATAACATCACTAAATCCCAAAGGTTGGCAACTAAAACGTTATCAGAGGACACAACTATCATCTGTAAACCTTCTGATAAAGGAGGGAACATTGTTATTCTATCACGAGAACAATACACAGATGAAGCCATGCGTCAACTCACAGACTTACATTGCTATGAAATAACAACTAAGAAAGAATACCAAGAAAGCATCTTGAAAGCACATAACCTTCTAAAGAAATGGCATGATAAGAAAATGTTGGATTTGGATGAATATCTTTTTCTGAAAACTACAGACCCGATTATCCCAACTTTGTATCATTTGCCTAAAATACATAAAGACATTGTCAAACCTCCAGGAAGACCCATTATTTCTTCGATTGGGGGATTAACAGAAAATCTCTCAAAGTTTTTGGACCACTATCTATTTGAGTTTGTTTTGACCCTCAAATCCTATATCAGGGATACAACCAATTTCATTGAAAAGATCGGGACTTTGGTCTGGTTACCATCCTATTGGTTAATTACGCTTGATATAACCAGCTTGTACACATGCATAGATCACGAACAAGGATTGCATGCAGTGGAGTACTTTCTAAACAAACGGCCATTAAAACTGGCCATGCATAACAAAATGTTACTGGAACTTGTTAATTTTTGTCTTAGAAATAACATCTTTCTTTTCCAGGATACATTGTTTAGACAGTTGTCTGGTACAGCGATGGGCTCCTGCTTCGCCCCCAGCAACGCGAACCTTTTCGTGGGCTGGTGGGAGGAGCAGGTAGCCTGGGTCCCAGGAAACATCGAGTGGTCAAACAAGGTGGTCGCTTGGTACAGATATATTGATGATCTCTGTTTGGTCTGGGAAGGGTCAAAGGAAGTAGCAGAGAGTTACATCAAGGTACTAAATAACAACAACTGCAACTTGAGATTTTCTGGGGAGATTAGCAAAGAAACAGTTAACTACTTGGACCTAAAAATCGAGGTTAATAATGATAAAATCAAGACCTCATTGTATCGGAAGCCCACTGCGGGCAACAGCATATTACATGCGTCCAGTAGTCACCCCCGCAGACTGATTAATAGCATCCCTTATGGGGAATTCTTACGTCTGAAAAGAAATAGTACACTTGACAATGATTTTGAAATAGCAGCACAGGGAAGTGTGGAGAGGTTCCTACAGAGAGGCTATAACCAACAACTGTTACAAGATGTACTTAATCGTGTGAGGAAACTACCTCGACGAGACTTATTCAAAAAGAAACTTGGTCCAACTGCTGATGATGGTAAATTTAGATTAATTACGCCATACTCTGTGGACTCTCACAGATTAAGATCTATTATGATCAAACATTGGCATATTCTCAAAACTGATTCCATTGTTGGACCTGATATCCCCCCTACACCTTTGCTCACCTTCATAAAAGCGAGGTCATTAAGAGATCATCTGCTACATAGCCATCTAAATCCATTGACAAAACAACCAGGGACGTTAAAAGATGCAAAAGGGTTCTTTCCCTTGTGGAAGATGTAAAGCTTGCGCATCCAGTAAACGTATCCTTTCTTATGAAGTGAGAGGATGTAGTGGGGGGAGGAGGATCAACAAGTTCATGTCATGCCACACGAGCCATGCAGTATATTGCCTCAGCTGTCCGTGTAACCTAAAATACATAGGCAGTACAATCAACCCGGTAAAGTTAAGAATTCTCGAGCACATGCGAGCGATTGTGAACAAAGATTTTTCCTACCCAGTCGCTCGCCATTTTGCCATCAAGCATAATAGTGATAGAGGCCTTCTGAAATATTTTTGTTTAGATTGTGTTCCCGAAAACAACAGTGGAGGAAATAAATTGCAAAAATTAAGAAGACTCAAATCACGATATATAGTAGACCTCGAAACAAAAACACCGGGGGGACTCAATACGGGGGAAGAGATGGCGTCACATCTCGGATAAAACCAATGAAATGTGATCTATGTCAATCTAATCACCTCTGTATGAGAATCTTGATCAAAGTTAACTGATGCTTTAGATTTGGTTATTCGATATCTTATGATGTGTTTACTACGACAGCTCTTTTTACAAGAAAATGTAATTTGTAGAACAAATTAAAAATGTAATTATTGAAAAAAATTCGAAGGTATATTTTTGTGACTCCTAATGATTTTTAATTGACAAGATGGAGTGGTTGTTTGTGTCTGGAGAACATGTCTCTTGAAATGTTTCCAGTTTATATATGAGGAAATGCAGCCATGTGGCTGCAATTGCCGATCCACGGCGAGATCTTAATTCCTGGTAGCACGTTATGTGCAATAGAATTATAGCAGATTTTTCCTGCTTGAGTGTCACTCAATAATTTAATGAGTGATACAGAATCTTCATATATTTGGTTCATGATGAGAGACATGCACTGGACGAGCATCCGCGATCTTAGTTATATAAACATCAATTGTAATACTATGTTCGCTAAGGGACTTATGTCTCTCTATGGAGAGACATCTATGCCTATACACGGCAATATCGAAGTGTAACTGTATATATTTGGATAATGCTTGCTTAAAGTGCATAAAAACACACTCTAAGATGGCGCCCATGATCGTGCAGATTATAGTCCTTTGTCGATTGGTTTTGCACTGTCTTGAATAAAGTTTGTTGGAAACTGCCAAGAAACCCTTGAGTGCTGCCGTCTTTCTTTAACCCAGGGATCTGTGGAGAAAGCTGTGGAGCAAATATATATATATATATATATATATATATATATATATATATATATATATATATATATATATATATATATATATATATATATATATGTGTGTGTGTGTGTGTGTGTGTATATATATATATATATATATATATATATATATATTTATATATATATACACAGAAACACATATATACTTACCATGCATTGTAAGGGTATGCGTGGTAAAAGGCCACAAAAATACATGTGTAATAAATGCTTGCATGGTAAAAGTTGTGTGGTAATGGCACTGTATGGTGATTACCGTGTTGTATAGTCAGTTTCCCATACCCACCAGCTCTGCACCAAATGCCAAACCCCTTTGTTCCTCATGACAGCATCCATCGGCCCTGAGGTGAGAGCTATGACATGCCCAAGAAACCATGGCTATCTTAGTTTGTGGCGGGCTTTAGTGGGTTTTAGATCGGTTTGAACTATAGTGCACAGTTGTAGAGTTTGCTATTATCTCCGAGAGCACTTGAAATTTCTGCAATATCACAAGCTGAGGACATTACACCAGGGTTGTGTGCTTACTTAAAATATACTATGGGGCAAATCTACCAGAAACGAACACAGCGCGATGCAGCAAGTGATTTTCCTGCGCTGTGTTAGTTTCGAAGCACAGGGATGCAACATATTTAAACAATATGTTGCATCTCTGTGTTTCCCCCTGCTCTGTCGCACAAACTGCTGCCATGCACCAGTGCAGGCACCCTTGCACCATGGGACAAGGATGCCTGCGTCATGGGGAGATTGTTTTTGTGCAGGAAGGGGCACCTTCATGCGCAAAAATAATCAATTTAGGTGATTTTCTCTTCCAATGTGTGCTGTAGAATGCAGCACGCATTGAAAGAGGAAAAAAACACATCGCTATGCCACCCCTAGGATGGTGTAGCGTTCTGACACAGTCAATTGTAGGCAACTTTACGAATTCGGACATCGGACCGAACGACTTGCTCCATCGATAATTAATTGGGACAGAAGGATACTATTTTGGAAATTATTGAGGGCAAACTGCGGAGAGTACTTATCTCTGCTTTGTGGCAGGCACGATTTTACAAGTTATAGAAACACGCAAATCAAACTATTGGCGCTCTTTTGGGCAAGACTCATCAGAAAGTACTGATGGAGCAGACTTTCAGAATTAATTCTGAATAAAAGTACGCGGGAAATGAAACTCCCATAATATTAATTTACTAATGAGTGTTGCAAGATTTGCACGTTTTGTACTGACACAACCTAGAATAATGTGCACCAACATAAACACGCGGGTTTAATAATTTGTGCTCTTGTCATGTTTGTCATTTTGCTTTAAAATAATACATTCACTTTGTCTTTTGTTTTGTCGTTTATTAACTGCGGCTGTTTTCAATAATAGCATGTGCATTCTTTAAAATGTGCTTTCGTTTATGTTATGTCGTCTCATGTGTTTGTGTTTTGTTTATTCTTATGTATGCAAAACTAGGTAACATAGACTAATGGGTTAATATTAGTAAAGGGGGTGGGTAACAGAATAATTATCATTTCTTGAATTAATTATTGTCTTGTGTTTCCTTGCATACTAGACTCACGCTAAAAGAGGCCTGTGGCCTATTTCTAAAATGGATGCCCGGAGCTCTGTCAAAAGTGGGCCTTGCACAGCAACGTTTGAATGTGGAAATGTTTTTTCTACAATTATTCTTTGAAAGAGGCTCGTAACCAAGGTCGTGTGGAAGCTGAGGACATTTGATTCAGCTTCTATCGTCAAGGACAGGATATTCAGCGGCGGAAAGGCTTGGACGGAGGAAATAATTTGCTTAATGTTGCCACTCTCGGGAAGCCTGTGACACGTATAAACTGTGAACAATGCCGCTCTTGAAGGAACGTGACTCTTGCTATGCAAGAGTCGTATGACTTCATCGGATGATGTCCTGGACCAATTGTGTTACGTCTTGCTCGAATATTTGTATTCTTTTAGTTAGTTTTAGATAGGAAAAAGGTATAAAAATTGTCCCCTTGCTAAGAGCACTGTTCGTTCGTTCCTGTGCTCCAGAAATGCTGCCGGACATTCGTTTCACGTAAGATCCATTGAGACTTTACTTTTTCACTTTACGTTTTCTTTAGCTAAGTTAGGGAAATAGGGGCTTTTGAGAAATAACCTAAAGGTTTGAGCATTTTCTCATGCTGAGTTTGGTTCGAACTGCCAGTCAAATGTGCCTTTCTAATAAATAATTTTGCTTAATAAAAGTTGCTAATAAAAGAGTTTTCGCTTAAAATGCATTCTGCTTTAAAATAAAGTTAATAAAATAGATTTTGAAATGACAAGCTGGACTTAATTAAATGTATTATATTATGTTTGATTAATTAGGTCATAAGATTCAGTTGGTCTATTTATGTCTCAGTCATTTATGGGCCTAGTGTTAAATTTATGAATAATGGTGAGTATCGTGGTGTAGAGTTTGTTCATATGAGACAGAATTTCTCTTGGCCCGCTGGATCAGTACGAATAAAGGATTATGAATAAAGCCTTGAAGAAGTCTCATGGAGACGAAACACGCCGCGTCGGCTATGATCATGTATCTTGTTTTTAAAAATGTGAATGAAAATTTCATCCATCAAATAAAGAAAGAAGAACACTTTTTGACAAAACAAAGTCTTCAGCAAACATATTGGGCTTTGGGATTGTATCTATTATTATTATGATTGACACTAGACTGCATTCTTAAAAATGGCACTATATCATTCTTTAATATTCTAAATATATCGGTATGTGCTGAGCACCTTTGTTTGTGGTATTAATTTTGGTTTTCCAAAATATCAAGGGAGCTAGGGAGGTCAGGTTCCCAGTTCGCGCACTACCACCGTTCTGCTTATATCACCTAGAACATTAGCAAAACCAGTGCAGGTCCAGAGTGCCTTGACCTTTTATTTAATGTTTTACAATGGTTTATTTATTGCAAAACACACACTTTCGTTTTTGAGGCCTATTTTATTCTTATTGAATGTGAATTCTAATTTTATTTTTTAAGCATTAGCAGTTTGTACATGTGCATAGTTGCTTACTCTTATATAATAGTAACATGCAGTTATTTAGCATATCATATGGTTCATTTCTGGATTTTTATTAAATTTTTATTTAATATTAATTAAATGACATTTTGCATAACAGACTGATGACAGCATGAAAACACAAACACACACATTGAGCTCATTCAAGACATATACAGAAGGGATCATACACTCAGAATCACATAATACAGCGCATTTAAGGCTAGCAATCTTTACACAAAGAGCGCAATTGCTATTTACTTACAGAAGTATCACTAAATTGAAACCACGAATCACATAGACATTTAAACACACATTTAACCCACAGATCAACACTTAAGACAGAAACAAAGGACAGCCCACCTTTTGTAAATACTAGTTGTAAGTCATATTTACAAGAAGAGCTTCTTAATAGTATTCCAAAAGACTGCAAAACAAGCATTTACAATGCAATGGTTTTGCCTTTGTTAAAGTTAGAGCTATTGGCATTGCTCTTGACATTATTTTTATTTATGTTTTTTTCTGACATAAATAAATGGCATTGTCATTTACAATGTCAATAGCTTAATCTCTCGCAAATGCCACACACAAACACCCACAGGAAGCCCCCCCACACACACATAGAGCCCCCCCACACACACACCCACACAGAGCCCCCCACACACACACAGAGCCTCACACACACACAGCCACACAGAGCCCCCCTCACACAGAGCCCCCCCACACACCCACACAGAGCCCCCCCACACACTGCAAGCCCTCCCCACACACTGCGAGCCCCACCCACTGCGAGCCCCCCCACACACTGCGAGACCCTCCACACACACTGGGGATCAACATGAAAATAGGGCAATGACTGAGTTAGACCAAGAAGCAGGGGGTCAGTGTATTCTGCACTCCTCAATACGTTGAATAATAGTGGGGCTCACCAATCTATTGTCTTTGAATAAGTCAATAGGGACCCCATTTAGGCCCAGCACTTTGATACCTCCCTTCAGGGTAATTTTGGGGAATCACTACTATTTATGCTTCCTGGCATACACCCACACAGAGCCCCCACACACACACACACAGAGACCCACACACACACAGCCACACAGAGCCCCCCTCACAGAGCCCCCCCACACACACCCACACAGAGCCCCCCACACACACCCACACAGAGCCCCCCACACACACTGCGAGCCCCCCCACACACTGCGAGCCCCACACACTGCGAGCCCCCCCACACACTGCGAGACCCCCCACACACACTGGGGATCAACATGAAAATAGGGCAATGACTGAGTTAGACCAAGAAGCAGGGGGTCAGTGTATTCTGCACTCCTCAATACGTCAACCATCGACGGTTGTTCTGCCCGCCACACTTTTGTTTAAGGAAGGGCAGTCAAAATAGGAAAAATGTACAATTACCCCAAATTCCTGTCAAAAGTTTCCATTGTGTCTCGACCATTGCTATCCTATTTTTCAACACAAACCACTTATTTTGGGGTTTGTTTCTTTACAACAGAAACATGCAAGTCGAGCTGGCATGACCAGCAGAATGCGGGCCGGACATCTTCTTCCGGTGTTTCCAATGCCTGCCCAGATTCGGGGGCGTTCCCGAGAACAGGCTTTCGGCTGACGTCGCCAAAAGCCAAAAATTCTCGGGAACGCCCCCGAATCTGGTCCTGCATTGACGGACAAACGTGTCTTCCAATGGCTAGCCTCCATTTATGGAGCTAGCCAATGAAAGACGGGGGTGGATTCCCAGCCCCCATACTATACTCATTAGCTTTTTCCTAGCACATGCGTACTTCGTACGCATTGGCTAGGCAAAACCTAAAAAGAAGTAGGCGTCTGGACAGTAGAACTACCCACGGGTCAACCATTCTTAATTTGTTTCAGGTGCATGGTTTTGGCTGGATTTTACCCTCTTAACTGGACTTTATTTTCAACTGGTTAAGGATTGGACAACAGGGCAGCTGTAAGTTTGCACAAAAAAAAGTTCAGTCTTAGCTTGCATTTGAACAATATTGAATTCTGCACCTTATCACATGAATTAATTTCTACCATGTCCCGCCGACTCGTGTTTACTCAGGGTTCCTGCGCCCTGCAGCTTTCTCACGGCACTAGCTTCAAATATTATTGTGTTCGACTGGGTCGTTCATCCTTTGCGAGTTCTATTGAGCTGGATAATACCTACACCTATTCATCTCAGTACTACTCCTCTGTTAGCCACAGTACTACAAAACAGCAACAGTGTGGTACAGTGTCGCATGCACAAAACAAGCACAAATGTATGTGTGCGTACAGTTATGTCTTTATCTAGACAGATGGAAAGGGGTGTGCCACTTTTTCACAGGGATGGGGCCTAAAATGTTTTAATTTTTTTTTAAAATAAATATGGTAAACCTACCAAGTTCCAAACCACCAGACCCACCCCATAAAAATCTCAACCTCAACCTAGCCCTGGAAAGGGAAAGGTCAAGGTAGAGGAGAAGGCGAATTTTGGGGACGGGCTAGTAGAGGGATCTCAACCTACCAAGTGACTAAGTCACCCGTCCGACTTTAATTCAAATCAGTCTGTCCAGTATATCTCCCTGGAGAGGCCTCTTTTGGAAGGTACCCCAAGCAGCTGACAGACACTGACATTCTTAGGCCAAAGGATTAGTTTCAGGAGAAGGGTTTAGTTCCAGGATCACATCTGAAAAGCAGACAACTTTTGAAGAAACTGAGTACAAAATGGTGGGTTTCACCAGAGATTTGATGCATTTTAATAAAAAGTGAGTATTTTGTTTCTGTTACTTGCCAAACATTTTTTGTTAGTTTATTATATTTTATTGGAATTTTCAAGTAGGACGAGTCCTTTAGTGTCAGAGGAGAGGCACTTCTTTACAACTTTGTATGGTCGCTACACATCTAGCAAATGATGGTTGTGATTTGTTGCCCTAATGTGATGTTGGTAGAGTGAGTGACCCAGAAGTATGGAGTGATGGTTGCCTTGTTAGCTGCCATGGGCTTCTTATATCAATCAAGGCATTCTCCATATATCTTGACAAATGGCTTTAGTTTGCTTTTATCATTAAGGTATAACCTATACAAAAAAGTTGTATTTAATTAGGGCATTTCAAGTAAAACCATGTGACTACGGTGGTACATAGGCTACACCTGTAAAGGACCCTTAGTTACATACGTTTCCTAAGCTGTGCCATACACTCTTCGGGGTCACACTTGCAAGTAAATATTGTTTTTTGACACGTTAAGACCCCTTTGGTATGTATCCCCCTTAAAGCCCATGCGCTGGCGATGGTGCTCTGGATCCAGGGTGGACGGGAGCAGGCAACGGGCGAGCTCCGCGTTCACCAAACAAGCGTTAGCCGCCCCCTACATGCTGCAGGTCGGCGCCTGGAGCGAGGGCTCTTCGTGCAGTTTGAGGGACGGCAGAACAGGAGTCGGCCAGGGTGTGCTGTCACATCCAGGGGAGTGTGGCCACTCACGGTGCTGATGGCCGGGGGCGGGAGAGAGCTGGCGGCATCACATCTCATCTCCGGGGCTCCCGCGGAGGCAGGCAGGCTGTCCTGCGGCTGTCAAAGGCTGCCTGCTGCTAGGATGCTCTAGTGGTAGTCACCCCTATCCACCCCAGCCCCCCCCCAACCAGCAGGGCACTGGGGCTGCTCCCCCCGGGTGATGCCAGGGGCTGCTGCCCCCACCTTTCCTCCTGCTGCCGGGCGGTGCTGAGACTGGCAGGGCAGCGCGGGGCTAGCAGCTCACAGCAGCTCAGCTCCACACAGCAGACCCCAGAGCCTGGTGCTGGTCCCTGCTGCTGAGAGTGAGAGAGACGGGCAGCCAGCGGACAGCTAGAGATGCACTGTGGAATCTGCGCGGCTTTAATGATGTCTCTCCAGCCAGCCTCCCTCCCACCCTTCTCTCTGTAGCGTGTCTCACTCTCTTTCCCTCTCTTTGTTCGACCCGCCTCTCCCTCGACCCTCTCTCCCTTCAATTGACTTTAACCCAGCAGCTCGTCTTCCCCGTCAGGTCCCGGGCCGGCAGCCAATCACAGCGCGGCCCGGGAATGACGTCACGAGGGTGTCCCGCAGTTCCGCCC
This sequence comes from Lissotriton vulgaris, assembly GCF_964263255.1. NCBI lineage: Eukaryota > Metazoa > Chordata > Amphibia > Caudata > Salamandridae > Lissotriton > Lissotriton vulgaris. The sequence goes on from NC_141693.1 coordinate 279,959,807, forward strand.
CCGGCCTGCTTGGCTTCCTGGTCGCGGGCCGGGGACTGCAGAAGATTCGGGGGCGTTCCCAAGAACAGGCGTTCGGCTTACGTAGCCAAAAGCCAAAAATTCTCGGGAACGCCCCCGAATCTGGTCCAGGATTGACGGACAGAGAAGTCTTTCAATGGCTAGCCTCCATTTATGGAGCTAGCCAATGAAAGACGGGGGCGGATTCCCAGCCCCCATACCATACTCATTAGGTTTTTTCCTAGCACATGCGTACTTCGTACGCATGCATCGCTAGTCAAAACCTAAAAACAGCCCAACAAACTGTTTTATTTTCAAGAAGCCAAAATACACTGAATTCACTAGCTTTGTCTGGCAGAACACCAATAAATCGCTCTGCATATCTCCATTTATAAAAGTGCGCAGAAAAGGATCCTTGTTTGTATTATGTCCATATTTGAATTCCATGGGGATACAGAAACACCAAGGAAGAAATATGTTTTTATACCTAAACCTATTTAGGTATTCCCTCAAGGGAGCCGGCTAATTCACTTAACATCTCACTATGGTACCTCCAAAAAGCAACACATTCTTCGATGTGTGCTTGAAACAGGCATGCCAAAAGTATTGCAAAATATGCAAATATTATAACCAAAGTAGCGCTTAAGGTACTCTTCGTACGTTGCGCCGTTCAAACAAATTCAAACAGAGAAAAATCTCCTCATTACCGCCTACATAAATTGCAATTTACATATTCCATACATACTAATCAAAAGTTGGCCAATGCAAATCTAAGCCACAGTAAGTGTTACTAAACTACCTTACCAATCCAAGGCATCAAAACCAACATCAAGTGCCGCAGAATGACTCTTACCAATCAAATGGTTGTCCAAATTCTAACTGCCAAGTTCTGAATGACCCAACGGTTGTTTTTTAGAATACTCACGCCAAAAAGGTTCTCAGTCAGGAGTGACATCATGTGGAGGATCAAAATCAGGAAGACCAGAAATATACTGGGCTGCCGAGACAGAAAATCCCCAGAATCTCCGTGCACAGAGTACCTCCTTAGTAGAGTCCTGTCCTCCTCAGTAGATTTCTGTCTCCTGAGAAGATCACTCCTTAGATAGCCACTTCTCTGATGAGCCCCACGTTGGAGCGCCATTTGTAGAAAATAGAAACCTTCTCAGGGGTCCCACTGATACTTGGTCCTTTTAAACCAACAAAGAAGAAATTGGCACAGAAGCTGAAATATAAAAAGAATACATTTATTCACCTCAGATGAGGGAGTCTACGTCACACAGAAGCCTTAGCAACTGAATGAGGCAGTCTAAGGAGTACAGAACACAGGGGCCTTATATATGCTTAGGGTTACATAGTCAGCATAAGACCAAGGGGCAGCCCTGGTTCATGTAAGCATGCAAAATGCCCAAGATGGGCATGCAAGATCTGCTTGCTCAACTAAGTGGGAGGAGAGTTACTTTTCCATACAGCAGCAAAAATAGCCTGACAGTTATACTAGAGAAGCAGGCGCATTTTACTGGCTCGGCCCTTCTGAGCATGTGCGAAGGTGGAAGATGCTAAATATAGTTAGTTTCTAGGTAGATTACAAGAGCAGTCGACACTGAGGGAGGACAGAGCACATGGCGAGCATGTGGCAGCACATGGCAAACAAGATGGCTGCCAGAATTACAAAATGCCTTTCAGCTCATGCTAACAAATCCCTGCAATATTTAACAGGGTGCCAGTTTACAAATTGGAGTTACACCACGAAAAGGGGCTTAGAACCAGCTTGTAAATGTGTTGCAGGGCATAACGCCACCGGAGGGTCAAAAAAAGTGAAGCTCCGGTGGCGCTAGGGACTTGTACATATGCCCCACAATGTCACAGATGCCGAAGTCCTGAGCTGTCTTTTGAGAGCAGCAGGAGCGGAGCGCTCAGAGATTAAAGACGGCGCCGACAGGCAGGAAGCTGCTTGCTGTTCTATTTGTTTTTGGCCTGCAGCTACCTGACGTTGCATCTCTTACCTGAACTGCCGTTTTCCGATGCAGCATCCTCCGCTGGCTCTTCTCTTCAGGCCAGGGTTCTGTTGTGGCGTTTCGGTTGCCAAAGAAAAGAAAGACAAAGAATCAAGACGCTTCTACCGTGTCTGGGTGACGCGCTAGCTCGCCTTGCATACATATCAAACACTGTCTCAGAAAGGTTATACGTATCCATGGTCGGATTGGTAACGCTGGCACTCGGGCAATGCCCGAGGGGCCGGTATCCAAAATCCAGCTGCGTGCTGCTTTTCTGAGCAGCCTGGGGGCCGATGTGGGCGGTTTCTGCGTTGTTTGGATGCCGCCAGTGGGTGCATGAGTGGCCTTTTTGGCAGTAGATGGGCATTCATTACCTCCCTTTTATCAACCGGCAGAGGTGTCACTCCCTTTCCCTCGCTGGGCCGGCCCATTAATGTGTGCATATTGAGCAGGGGCAGGGGCCCTGAGCAAAAGGGCCTCACTTGTTTTCAGGTGTTTCATCAGTGTAAACTAATATGTGCATTATTTTTATCCCCCCCTTTTTTTTCCATAAAATTTCGCCAAAGCAGTGTTTTGCAAAAAAGCAATATGCAAATGTGGGCCGCTTTATTTTTTTGCGTGCCCGGGCTGACTTTTAATCCCAATCCAACCCTGTACTTATCTGATTCAGAGCTTTTCTGCACTGCTACTGTGGCTCAAGGAAGAAACATATGGTATTTCTTACCTAGAGGAAACACAGAGAAACAAACATTATTATTGATCAGATTGGATTGGATCTTTACATAATACCACACTGAACACTCAGCATCATTACATGTTTTTTATTTAAGGCTTGTTTTTTCTCTTTTTTTGTGTTTTGACATTACTGCGATGGCTGAGTATTAAGCACATGAAGTAATGCACTGAACCTGTATGTTTAAAAAAAAAAAATATATATATATATATATATATATATATATATTCACACAAAACCATTGAAATTCGCATATAACTATATATCGCGCACCCGCAATCCACTGCTGATGATGTCACATATTACATCATTGATGACATGGTCAGTGACATCACTGATGACATCACAGATGACATCACCCAGTGACTGTATGTTTCTGTAAAATTAAAATATGTCTTACATATTGAAGAATGAGTGGATGTATAAGTGTCTGGATGAAGGATTTAGTAGGTGCCTGACTGACTGTATGAGAGAGTGATTAAATGTGTCTCACTGAGTGCATGGGTTAGTGAATAAACTGTCTTAATTTGTGCATCATTATATCTGTTGTTCTGTAAACTGCTGCATGTGTTGATCAGTAGCTATATGAGTAACTATATGGGTTATTGATTGGTTGGCCAAGTATTTGTATGGGAGAGTGAGTGTGTATGTATGGGTGGCTGGGAGGTGTGTAACTCTGTGCTTAGATGTGTGAGCTGTTGATTCACTAGATGTATGGGTTCAAAAGTGCATGTGGAATCAGCTGTATGGGCGGTTGACTGTGTGCATGAGTGTATTGGTGAGTGAATGGATATCTCAGTGCTACATGTCAAAGTAAGTACATATGTAAAACACAGTACATGTGAGAGTTGACATATATAAATAACTGTGCATAAGAGCCAGTGAATGTGTGAGTGGCTGTATGGATCATTGTAAACTTGTATCAGGGATTGTATAAGAGAGTAAATATGTGTTAGTATATGTTTGAATAAGTAAGGTGTGTATAACTGTATAGTTGAGGAAATGAAGATGTGATTGATTTTTTGCATGACTGACTAGGTGTGTGAGTAACTCCATGGATGAGTGACAGTCTGTGAGTGTCTGTTTACACTGATTGTATCTAATGTTATATTAGAATCTGAAGAGGTTCATTTTATTGTCACATGAATGATGTGATTGAAAATGAGGACATTTCTGACAATCAAATATTAGAAGTTCTTTTAAATTTTGAAAACGAATCTGAGAAATAAATTTATATTTAATAATTCAAAAATTGTTTGAGACATTATTCATTTTTATATGTATTTTTTAAACTAGTACCAAATTGATTATAATGTAAAGTCAGACTTTAAATATACTGTGCAACTTTTTTGTGTTACATAGTAAGTTTGCTCATAGTTACTTCCTTTCTCCCACTATTTTATCTCCAATGTGTATTTAACATCTCTTTTTCATCTCCTGCCTCCATATTCTTTCTGCTTTCCTCACAGACTATGCTATGAATTCCATATACCACAATAACTTCTGAAACAACATGCAAGATATCTACAAAGGAAACGGTGTATTTTTATTTTTAGACTCTGCATTGGTACCTACATGTTGGTACTTAAATAGAAAAAAAAAGAACAATCAATATACATACAGTATTTGAACATTCTTTCATTCTATTTGCCCTATATTACGCTCCCCGGACCGCTTCCCGGTGCGCGTACCGAGCGCTCCCCCGCAAAAAAAACGATAATAAAAATTTATTTTTTTTGCCCCGCGGGGCCCTTTTAAAGCTCCCTCATCAAACCTAGGGGGTCAGGGAGGATGTACTCCTCCCCCTTATGCTCATTTCCCCCTTTGTTTTTGCCACCTCTTGTGTCTCGATCCTACCGAGACACAAGATGGCGGCCGCTCCGGACTGTTTAGAATGTTCACAGTCACCGGGAAGCCAATCCGCTTCTCCTCGCGAAGTTCCGTTACGCGTCAGGTACGCGAACCGGGGCGCTAACCGGAGCGCTGTCACAGATATATCTGTTTTTTAAAACGTTAATTTCTCAAAATCCACTGGAGCACATATATTAAGACATAGCAAAGGCACGTTGGGCAAACCATATCTACAATTTTGCCAAGTTTCGTGTAAATCCATTCAGCCGTTCGAGCTAAAAGTGAGTCCAACCGCCCTATGGAAAAATGAATGGGAAAAACGTGTTTTGGGACCCCCCTTTTTTCTCGGCCCCCCCTTGACGAAACCCCCGCAAATTTTCAGGGGCTGCTCAGAAACAAAATGTGCCATTTTCCTGAAATTTTCAGCCAATTCCGTCCACAAACGCCAAAGTTATTCGACATAGAATTTTCAGAAATCCCATAGGAAAAAAATCCTAACTATATATACCTAATGGCGACCGCCGGTAGGTAATATACATATATATAAATATATATATATACATATATATATATAGTTCTCTTTTTATCTATTTTATTTTCAGTCATTTCCCTATGAGCATAAACTATGAAGACCTAATTAATGCATGATGTATGCTACGATTGATGTACACTTAATAACTATGTATACTTTGTGGGAAGTATTGAAGACATGTGATAGATAGTTTCTCTCATGCACTTTTCGATTCTTTTATAACAGGGAGAGACTTAGACGGTGACGACCAACACACTTCTTGCAGTTCAGTCATTCTCTCTTTTCTCTTCCCTTCCCCTCTTCCCCATCGGTTGGGGTACTTTGACCGCTGTTGGGTCATTTCGGCCAATAGGGAGGTTGGGACCTTGCATTGTGGCCTCATCTCGCTGCCACAAAAAATCCAGGTGAGATTCTGACACAAAATACTTGATGAATTCTCCCTTTCACTTAGCAAGCATTGCATCCATATATTAGAATTACAGATTACCTGGCGAGTCAGGCTGTCACAAATAACAGGAGGGGATAAATCAGTACTCAACTAGAATACAAAATGGTTTACAAATGATGTTCTTTTTAGTTCTTACCTCCCAGAAAGTGCAAGATATCTGGTTGCGAAAGACCTATCGTGAACCTACAGTGGTCTTACAGCCTGCCCATTGCTTATCAGCGGCTGGCCTTATTGTCCCTCTCATTTGCGTACTCCTTAATCAATGTCTTGTCTTGCTCTTCCTCCTTGTGCTTGTCCCTTCCCTGAAGCAATACCTTTTTTAAATCTTTTTTGTTTTGCTCTCATGTATCCTTACATTGCTCATATTTATGGAACTACTTTTTGCTTTTTCATTCAATGCTCCCATCAGAGTGCATGTGTTTTCCAGCTCTCTACCTCAAGTGCTGCTTCCCCTCATCAATACTCCAGAAATGTCTTGCTCCCCACTCCTCCCAGATTGTCTTCAAAAGCATAGCAACACTGATATTTCTGCTGGGTTAGGCTAAAGAGCAGGATTTAAGGGTTGCTTTTGTTTTACCTCCTGAATTCCACATAATTCATGCAAGCACAAGTTTTGTCACACAAAGGCTTTTATGACACTTGAGGAAGGACCATTTGCTGTGTTTTCTAGGCTGGCTTCGGAGACAGAAAGTGTACTTAGAATGACGCCTCTCTTGGAGGCCTATACATCTGGTCCCTGGGATACTACAGTGAACCAAATGGCTGAATTACATGAAAGTAAATAAAGCCTTGGCAAGCATTACCCTTTACATTCTGTCATTCTGACGCTTCTGTATTCTTTTTAAATTGTGCTTAGACTTACCCTGAGTGAAAAGTATTTGAAAAATAAACCATGCCATTTATAAAGATTGAAGACATTGATTTCAATGTTGGGTTTTGAGATACCATAATGTTACAGCTGTTATGTTATGTTACAGCTGCTTATATAGCGCAACGGCTGCGCCAGCGAAGGAGCGTCCCGGCGCTGGACCAGACAGGAGAGAGCGCAACATACCACAAGCTTTAGGGTCAGCTTAGCAGAACAGGTGGATATATGATATAACATAAGATATATGTTTGCTTTTCCTCCAGTATTTTGAATGTGTTTTTTCTTTTATATTTTTTAAACAGTAGTTTACAAATATTGGAAAAGCCAACAGCTTGGAACTTGCATTATTAGGGCAACACCAATTGGATTTGCCTATGCTTGTTTTTGAATCCTCGCCATAGTGATAATGTAATTGATAATTACAATCTGGACCACTTTATGTTGAGACCTTAGAAGACCTGTAATTAGATTGTCCAACATTATTAGTCATTAAAGATCATCCATATGGATACCAGGTCATTTAAACGCGTATTCGTAATTCACTGTGGCTAACAAGTCACTTCTCTAGAATATTTCCCAAAATGTCCGATAACATTGGATATTCTTATTTTTTATGTTAATGAATAACTCTTGTTTTCTTTACAAATAGGTTCTCAATAAATATTCGACTCGTAACCCTCTGGGGCCTCATTTATGAGGCTGTGCGTCATTTTTGCGCCTTGTTGCCCATATTTACAAAGTGACGCATCTAGGTAGATGAGCCACTTTGTAAACCCCTGCGCCACATTATACCTGCACCAGGTATAATGTATGCAAGGGGGGCGTATTGACGTAAGGAAGGGTCGTAGAAGTGACGCAGTGAAATCTATGAGATTTCACTGCGTCACTTTTAGGACGCCGATGCGACAAAATCTTGTGCCTGCCTCACAGCAGGCGTAAGACTGACGCAGGCCCTTTCACATGGGGCTTGCCCCATGTGAAAGGACGCATTGCTGGAGTTGCGTTACTTTTGTGACACACTCCAGCAATGCGTCACTTTTGCGCTTACAGATACGTCAGAAATACTGACGTATCTGTAACTCCTTGCGACATGATGCGTCATACATTAAATATGATGCATCAGGAATGTCGCAAGGAGTGCGCAGTGAGAAGTGGCGCATCGCTGCTTTCACGCAGCAATGCGTCATTTCTCATAAATGAGGCCCCTGGTGTGGAAATTATGCTGATGGGAATCTCTACATCTCACAATTCATCACAATCGGGATTTGCATGGAACAGTTTTTTGCTTCGCAGCATGGATCAGTGATACATCTGCAAAATGCCGTGCACAGTACTAGGGGCACTTGCATCTGCACTTTGTGTCCCCAACTGGGGAGGCCCAGGGTCAAATGACGGCTTAGATCCGGCACCACACCCTTGGGATGGTTGCTGCAGACTGACATAGTGAGGGAATTGAGTTCAGTATGCCTATTGAAACACAATATTATTTTTGTTATAAAAGAAAACATTTTAGTTCATGCAAGTAGGTTGGGGCTGTGAGGACATACGCATGGCCGCAAGAATTGTCCTGTGGGTACGCTCCAGTGTTTAGCCTCATGGTCGCAGATTTGAATCCCGACAGGCCTCCTCAGCCTTCCATCCTTCCCATGCATACAAAATGAGTGCTGTTGGGTAACCACAAGCATCTAATACCCCAAGGCTAAGAGACTCGAGGGTGAACGTGCCCTTTTCAAATGCAAGTTATGTTCTGTAGTTCTGTGCTAAGGCAATGTTGACCTTGCCCTCTATGAAAATGCCTTTTTGCACCAGGAGATCGGCCTTGTTTCTATTTTTAATAAGCGTACTCAGATTTACATTGATTGAGCAGGAAATTATTAGAGATGATCCATTTCTTAATTTAAAAATGTATAAAGTAATGAATAAGACCCAAAAATGTATCAAGAAGTAGTTGGCTGTGCGGTTCCCTTTTGTGGCAAGCGAGGAATCCACAGTCGCGCGAGTCCATAGCCTAACAGGGGCAGGAGCTCTGCAGCACCTCTATGGCCCACTGTCAGGAACATCTTCTCTAACTGTGTGACAGTGTGGCAGGGATGAGGACCAGTGCACATTTGAAGTCTCATTACAGGCCCCACTGCCATCTCCTTACATCACATTGTGCAGTAGGCTCCGAGTGCCTGATGGTGCAACACCCGTATATTTCAAGGTAGTGCATCTGGTGACATGAATTGTCACTCAGGTTATCTTTTCTCTCACTTGGTGCCTGGTACTTTCTACATTCCCAGAAGAGTTCTTAGTGGGCAACCTTGTATGTTCGCTTCTCCGGCAGGCCTGTGCTCTCCCATGCGAGTAAGGCCAGCAGAATACTGTGGTCTGTAGAATTCCTGATCCTGCTCCGAAGGATGATTGGACCGCACTCCTAGGCACAAATGACACCTCTGGGAACTCCACATAGATATAGCAGTCTGTGTCTTTAAAGAGCGATTGCTACCAGACCTTCTTATAGGACAGTTTTTTGTTTCTGTCTGCTCCTGTCTGTTGTCACGATGCTCTCTGCACTGTACTTCCATTGTACACTCTGAATGGTTGTTGCTAGTCTATCAGCTCAATGGTTGTCATTCTCTTACCTCTGTTATTGTATTTGGTCAGCATCTTGTCCAGCAGGGTGTTGCCCTGGAGCTCTCTGAATGGGCAGCATGAAGACTACAGTTGTAAGAATAGTTCTGAAGTGTAAGACACGAAACCATCTACTTCAGTTTGATTTGGCTAGCCAAGAAGCGAAGAACCTGGGAGTGATCATGGGCTCTATCCTTCTCGTACTACAGGTAAATCAAGAGTCGCCTTGTACACCACGCGAGACACACTCTACAGCGTTCCACATCTCCGATTCTCTTGGAGGGTGCAGGTCAGCCTTGAGGTGGCCCTCTTGCCTAGATTATGCCAAAGATCTTGGCTCTGGTACTATCTGGCAGGGCTGCTGCAGGTTAGGGATGAGATGCTCTGGAAGAACTGTGCTGGAATACCAGTCATGGAAAAGTGACATGTCAGAATTGAGGAACATTGGTAGAGGTACAATAGCGCTTGGAGAGTATTGTTTGGTTCTTAGTGCTGGAGCAGCAGGCAGTGTCACAAACCACTCATCGGGCACATTGCTGTAGCTGTTCACAGTTCTCAGTACTGGAAACGTGGGTGGAACTGAAGAGCAGGTTTGATGTGCATTGGCAGAACTGTACGTGGAAATCAGGGTTTTAGTGCTGTAATATCATGGTTTACCGCATGGGGTGATGAGTGAGGTGTTCTGGTAGAGCTGTGCAATCTCCTTGCTAGGAATGCAGAGCTCTCTAAGCACTGCTGTAAGAAAATGCCTCTTTTTGCATGATCACCCCAAGGTTTTGGACTAATGCTGTTGTTGTTTCAACTGAGAGTGCACTGAGATCTTCTCAACAGACCTCAGTGACATTGTTCTAACCCCTTCTAAAATGTATATAGATTTGTCTACCTCCAATTGGCATAAGCTGACCTCCTTCTATGTCCCGAGTATATGGTACCAAGGGAACCCAGGGCATGTTAGAGTGTCCATCTAAGGATGCAGCATTGATTGTGCCCCGTGCATGTGACAAAGTACAAAATGGCTCCCAGCCTGCCACTGCAGCTTGGAAGAGCAGTTTTAAACCACTAGGCCATTTTTGCCATTGAATCTAATGACAAAGCCCTCACTTCCCTTAACAATAAATCTAAGTCGCCCCTAAGGGAGGCCGACCAAGAGCTAAGGCAGGGAGTTGTATATTATTAATAGGGACATATGCTTTAATATGTCTTAAGAGTATAATTTCCAAATTGTCATTTTGCTGTGGAACACCAAGTAGAGCCATTGGCTAGTACAGAGTTACAGGTTGCCTTCGCAGTCCTGCTAATGTCTGAATGGGACCACTAAAATCGGTACTTCTAGTTATCAAATTAATTGTGACATTAAACCTGACGATGTCAAAGTTGAATTTCATGTCACTTTTTAGGTAAAGTAACGTTTAGAAAGTTGCAATTCTGTTGCCCAGTTTACTCTGTAGTCTTTCACAGTTTCTGGGCACCAGACAGACAGCCTTCTGCCCTCCTGAGGAGTTGCAAGAACGACTCCCCAGCCCTACAACAATAGAGGTCGGCCACAAAGGGAGGTGGTACCTCTCCCTTGTAAGAAGCCACACACTGTGTTTTCCAAAAAGGCGAACCTCAGAGGAGAAGCCGCCTTTCATGGGCTAATGGGGATCCCACTGAAGGAGGGTTGCCCATTTGTTTGGGTAGATGGACTGGTGGCGGGAACAGAGAGGGCAAACCAGTTGCAAACCGTTTTTCCGGTAGTCACACTTCTCAGGTGGGCAACCAAGCACCTAACATTCAAGGAAGAGAGCAGACATCTTGAGAGTGGGCAGGATAGGGCACTCTGGGATTGCTAGATGCCACACATAGCCAGAAGTCGTCTCGGGGCACGAGAGATCTTGGAAGCACATTAGGTAGTGACCGCATTATCCCCTAGGACACTTTCTGTTTATAAATATGAAACCCCTGGCACCCTGAACGTCAGATCACATCTGGGCTGGAGAAAGGACCAAAGGAAGACTGCCCTGCTGATCCCAAGACCCGGCAGGAGAGGCTGCACAATCTCTGGACTGCACCTCCTGCTCTTTTGGCTAGTAGATAGAGGACTGTGCCTGTGCTGCCGGGCTCTGGAAAACGTCACTCCAGAGCCCTAGACTGACAAGGTGTACTCCAAGGGTCAGTCGGCTGACCCCCTGTTCCAGCACCAGGACCATAATAGCTGAAGTAGCTCCTCCTGGTTAATCAGTAGCCACCCGCAATGAATCACTGCTGATTGCCGACATGCAGCCAAGAAGACTGCCACACAGGACTCAAAAGTTGCACCCATGTCTGCCAGATTTGGGAGAGCCATCAGAGTGTGGATTGGTCACCTAAAACGGGCACTAGCTCTCACCGAAGGAAACCGCTGTGACCGAAAATCGGTAGCCAAGGCGCTGCTGAGCTTCTACTGACTCCAAGAGGACTTCCAGGGACTAGCTCCTGGTGCCAAAGATGCCTCGTCTTACCTCTGGACTGAAGAATAACTCTACGAAGACCCCCGTCACACGCACAGCACCCAGAGCATCTTTCAGCATCCTGTATCCTTAGCATTAGGATCGCTCTATTGAAGTCTATGGCAGTTTTGCTGTAAAGTGTGGAACTGGACTCAAGACTGCTTTGGTATCCAAATATTCTTGACTAGCCTCCCTGGTCTTCTTCCTGTTGGAACTGGTCACTCAGTCCAGGCCAGAGTAGAGGAACACAACTTTTTCAAACTTTTCAAAAGTTTATTAATTTTTCGGTTACCAATGCTTGTTTGCGCTTTGACCTAAAGACCTGAAAATAACGTTTTACCTGAAAATCTATATCTCCGGAACTCTTCACTGGGTTTTGCTCAACTTAATAAAAATATCTATTTTTATAAAATGGTGTAGGATTTCTTTCATGTTGTGTGACTTTATTTCGTTGTTTGGTACTCCTAAATGCTCAACACTATTTCCTTTGTTTAAGCCTTGATGCTCAAAGCCACAGCCACCCAGAGTTGAGCAAGAGGTTTTACAATTTAGCCTGACTGTACCCACAATGATTTTGTGAGCGCATTACACAGTGAGGTCGCACAACCACACTATATAATACACTACTAAACTCACAACCGCCAATGAGGTACATTAGAAAAGCTTACTGCGGGCTCTTGGTCTGCAATTGCGAGGTTGACCCAGATGACAACTGGCGCACTGTTGTGTAAAAATCCTCATACTGGAATGGAATTGCAAGGGATGACGCAGTGTGGGAACTGAGAAGAAAAGTGTGTGTGTGGACTTGGAGTGAAACAGCTGGGATTTTGGCTGCTGATCAGGGTTGTGATACAATGGCAGAGCTATGTGTGAGTCTAGTACTGAAATAGGTGTGGGTATGTACTATGGGTGGTGCATGGACTGTATTGGCAGTATCATTTTTGGCTACCTGTTCTGGGAATACATTGGAAATAAAACAGAGGATATAGGAGTTTGACTCAGGAAATGAATTAGCATATATTTTCAATCAAGAAAAAGACACCAAGCAGTGATTTAAGGTATTGAAAAAAGACAAAATATACAATGAAACAAAAACCTGATAGGAAATGAAGAGCCGTTAAATAAAGAAAAAGACTAGTCAACAAGCGAACATGCTCTCACAGAACACCGGCTGGTTAACTGACAATTAGGTGAGACCATGTAAAGACCAGCATCAGATTGCACTATGTGTGCCAAACCCACGCGAAGGTGTTCAAAAGTCTCTTTTTGAAGATTTTGAAAATAGAAATGGTGCTAACTGGTGCATTTTGAATCATAATTTTTAAATGCATAGAAAACACACACATTAAGTAATCCTGTATTATAATCTGCAAAGTGAACCAGACTCTGCAAACTGGGGGAGAGGTGGCGGGTACCCTCTACACATTTTCCAAAATATTGAGTCCAAAGAGTATGTTCCCTTCTAAGTAGCTACACAGAGATCAAAATCTCAAGCTTTAGATAGCAGACCTGTCTCTCAGGTTAAACATATTTTACAGATGCAGGCAGCAGAGCCTGGATATACAGGTTTAGCCCTCAGGCTGCAGCTACACAAAGCGATAATAAAGTCATAAAGTGCCATCAATATAGATGTGAGAAGCCTCCACAAGTCATCAAATACTTGCCAGAACTCCAGGAATGGGGTTAGAGAGAGAGAGAGAGAGGTAAAGGGAGTGAAGAGCAAGAGAGGGTTGGTGTGCAGTTGACCATTGGGGGACATACAAGACGGAGATGTTATGTGTGTGTGTGTCCCATCACTAGTGAAAACAGGTTAATTACCGGCAGTGTCGGCTACCATGTACAGAAGGGGGGGGTCGGATGACAAAAAAATTAAAATAAAACCAAACAGACTAACCTTCCAATGCAACGCAACGTCCTTCTTCAGCCTTCTAGTAGGCTCCAATGAGGGACCCAGCAGCCAACTCCCCTGACCAATCCTGGAACTGTTCTCACCAGTAAGAGAGCAGCACCAGGATTGCAAGGAGCAGCTTCACTCGGCGCTCCAAAGAGCACGGCAGGCCTGCGCTTTCTTTAACCCAGCTGTCTAAGACAGCTAGATGAGAGAAGTTTAAAATGTTCATGTTTGACAGGCCGTCGCAATACGGCCAGCCAAAGAGACATGCACATTTTAAAGCGCACAGCTTCCTGCTGCTGCCACTCGGCATGGCAGCACTGGCCCTGCCCCATCCTGTCACTGAGTTGAGGACCTGTCGTTTGCTGAAAAATAAAGCGGTAATAAATAAACTTCATTACCCTTTTATTTTTCCGCTCAGGTCTGAGGCTTTCTTAGTGCGGCGATGCTCCTCCCCTCAAACGTAGGAGCTGCCCCTGATTAACGGTTGCCCTACGTGTGCATCATTAAGAGTTTTCCAGTCACAATGAGGTACAACATACAGAATCAGAGTTTTGCACATCAAATTTCACATACTGGACGGTGAAGGTTTTCCTGCACAACTCATAACTGCGATTTGATGGAAATTCCCAATTTCCACCCAAATGAGGATTATAAAGTTTAGCAGAATGAGCCTATAAATGTTATACCTTTTTTATAGAGCACCGCCTTTGCCAATTACTTGACTCCTGGCATTTTCCTGAACAGACCTAAATCTGAAGTTATGGGTTTCCAAAAATAGTGTTTCTATGGACTTGTGAGTGTTGTTCAACTTCTCCCGGCCTGAGTGAGTGTGAGTGAGGGGTCCCACTGCCATGCTCCTTAGGCAAGTGGTTCTTGAAACCTTTAGTGGGTAATTAAGGCCCTCTAATTGATCCACGCCAGCTGAGGTGGAATGTCCTAGTTTCTAGGATCCTGGCAGAGGTCTGCTCGAAAGACAGGACTGATGATCTTCCACTTGCTCTGAGTGGGTGGGCGACTAAGTTGCACGTCTGTTTGATACTTGTATTACCAGTGGTGGTTGCTGCCTTTCTAAAAGTGGCAGGGCAGCTGTAGGAGAGGCGGGGGAGAAATAGTATAAAATAAAAAAGACTTACCTGCCGCTCTGCTTCTACTGCCTTGCTGCTCCTCATCCTGTTGCGCCGGAAAGGGCATGGGCCCTCAAGGCACAGGCTCCCCACCCAATCCAGATGCTGCTCTCATGATATGAGATCAGTGCCAAGATTGGTCTGAGACTCCTCGTTGGCCACTGAGACAGTGCATTAACGCCTGTAGCATTTCTAAAACCTGGCGGTGCAGCTGGGTTGGAGAAACATAGGTGAGCATGCCTGTTTGGTGGCATAAGACGGCCGGACAAACAGACATGCACACTTATACACTTATAAGTGCGCATTACTCCTTCTCCCTGCTATGCCCATCCCTGCCCCACCCAATTCTCATTGCACGGCTCAGAAAGCATAATTAAAATGATAATAACATTGTGTTAATATCATTTTATTTATCATCAGCTGGTGCTGGTGATGGGCTGCGGGCACTGGCGTAACAAAACTTGACCGGGCCCCCCTGCAAGGCACGTGGAGGGGCCCCCTCTGGACTAAATTAGGAGCTCTCTAGATAGAGTACTGTACAGAGGGGGCCTCCTTGAGCTTGGGGCCCCCCTGCTCTGCGGGGGCTGCCGGGGCCTGTGTCAGGCCACTAGCAGTGGGGCGACACTCCTCTGCCATTAAGGGAGAACCGCCCCTCAGTATTACTCTTAACAAGATGTTCATTTTCTTGGGCTCGGAGGTCAAAACAATCATGCTGGGGCATGCTTTGACCAAACTGCATACCCACTCATGCTTCTGGAGAACTCCAGCCCCTTTGAAAGCACTCTGCTCTCAGGGAGGTCAGGGTGCTGACATTCCACCTGTCTCAGAGGTTCCACCATACCCTCTGTTCCAGGGGTTCTAAAGATACCCTCATAATGATGCCTAAAGCAGTCTCATTCATCAGCGTCCTAAGCCTTTGATCCTTAAGGTCCTTGTCCTCCTTGCTGATCTCTTGGCTAACGGGTTGAACAGCATGGTTGTATATTGAGAGCTATGTTATGGGATTATGTTTGTTGTTGTGAGGTGTAGTGTATAGGTATGTAGGTATGTATGTATGGATATGTTATTTCTGTAGCTCAAACCTAGCCAGCAGGTAGCAGGACGTTGTACATGGTCAAAGATAAGAATACAGTCAACACGTAATAGGAGATTAAGCTGGGTTGTGGCTGGTTAATGCTTCTGCAAGTCCTAATTTGCAGTCTGATGGTTTGCAGGCTGCGGGTGTGCGGAGAGCCATCAGAGATTTTGAGCTTGTCTGCAAAATAAGCGGTATTCTGATCAAGATGGCTTTGTAAATTATGCAACCGGTTTTGAAGATGGTGCGGGCCAATGAAGTTCTATCTGGATGCAGGTAATGTGACTGAGTTGCTTCAGGTCCTGAATGACACTTTCTGTGACATGAAGGATGCCCCTAAGGGCAATAGTGTGGTGTTCGGGAGGCCATGAGTAGGGCATTACAAGCGTTCAGTAGGCTCGTTCTGGAAGAAACAGTTTAACTTTCTTTAGAAAATAAAGCAAGTGCCTGTTAGCTTTTCTTTTTTTGGCACTGTGTTACTTGAGGGTGAGGCTGATGTTCAGGGTGAATTCAAGTGACTTTGCATATTGTGAAAATTAGGAGTCAAAGCCATCAAGGTTCATGCCATTGGGCCAGGTTTGTACTGTATCTTGCTCGTTGTTCTTGGCGAATAACAGGAATTCTGTCTTAGTTGGTTTGAGCTTCAAGTTGGCTCTAAACAGTCCTGGATGATGTGCAAACAGTATTTGAGGGATTAGATGTCTGAAGCAGAGGAGACTTTTAAGTAAGGCATATTAGTGAATCTTGATCCTGATACCCGTGAGTAGAGCACAGAACAGTTCCATGTAACGGTTGGCAATGACAGGAGACAATATGGGAGCCTGATTTGGTGTCATGAGATACAGTGGTGTGATGGAAGTGTGCTCATACTTTGTGTGCTGCTGTTTGGAGGTATTTGTCCTGCAGTAGGGAGAGAGTCATGGGTGGGGGTCAGTAGTGAAGTAGTGTGGCTCACTGGTTAGAGGCGGCAGACCCGAGAGCAGAGGACGGCCCGGGACCAGGGTTCGATTCCCGGCGCGGCAGGTTTCTGGACCAGGGTCAGCGGACTCGATAATTCTCTCGCCTCGGTGCCCACTCTGATCAGCGATCACACTCGGCAACTCTGGGCATTAGCTTGCCTCATCTTCACTAACGGCCCCACCAGACCGCCGGGGATGCCTGGTCTCACCCTGGAGATACCCATTAAGGGACCGTCTCTCAGGGAAGCCAGGAAGGGTTTCGCAGCGGTCGAAGCGCCTTGGGACCCTACGGGTAAGTAGTGCGCTATATAAATGCCAATACATACATACATACATACAATTAGCGCAAGCTGTTTGATATGGTGGGGCTTTGTTCAGGGTGTGCTTAGTTGTTTGGTGTGGAAAGTATGTCTGATCAGAGATGCCAGGAAAGTGTAGGGTGATGCGGCCAGGTGTGATGAGGTGTTGGGATATTACGTTGGCTGGTGTCTTGTAATATGTGTGAGGTACTCTAAAGGTGTGAGCTGCTTTGGCTCTTTCTAAACTGTTCTGTTCTATGTGTGAGTGTGGCACATCTTGATGGTAGTGGTGGATGCTGGATATTATTGGATCTATATGGGAAAGCTAGTTAAATATGCTGTAACAGATGTTTTCTGTGATGTTAATTGGTGCAGTTAGAATTCCTGTGAAACCAAACATGTTGCATATTCAAGCTGTGCTGGATATATATATATATATATATATATATATATATATATATATATATATATATATATATATATATATATATATATATATATATATATATATATATATATATATATATATATATATATATATATATGGTGTTATTTCTATGTGTTCTGGTTCTGGTGTGTATTTGTGTGTGACCTGTCTTGTTGGTAAGTTCTACTGGAGTACTGTGAACTCCCACTGTATGGCATCGTGTACTATGTGGAAGTGTGTGATGTCTGCTTCATGTGTTTGCTGATGTTGCAGAGTTGCGAGAGCATAGCAAATAATACATTTTTAATTAGCCTGGTGTGTTAAGTAGTACATTTGATTGCTATTTTACACTACAGTATGCCATAGCACAGTGGATGCAGTCATGACATTCACATGTTGCATTACCATAAAATGTGTTGCCATGTCTTGTTAATTAACATGTTAAGTCATTATGATGAATGTGCAAGTCTGTGCAATTGACTACATTAAAAAAAACATCTGAGGTAAAATGTTTATGTTTATTAGTGTTAAAAATTACAAAAAGTAATAAATAGAATACTTTTAATAAATAAAATAATTGCATTTATTTTCAAATTAAAATGTTATTAAAGTTTTGTATAATAAAATCATTTTATATACTTTTTAAATAAAAAATGTAATGCAAATTCTCAATTTTTAAAAGTCGAAATCAATCATGTATTTTAACATCATTTTCTATATGCTCTATTTTAAATCCTTGCCACCATTATTTTCTATGCAAGGATGTTGTAGAACCAGTAGTTGGCCATGTGTGGTACTGGAATTGCTCCAAGTCTGAGCTTAGTACATTTACTACTGATGTGTGTCCTTCTTGGCTGTAGTAGCTTTAAAAGTACAGTTTGTGAATAGCAATGGGCTTACTGTTTTGTGGATGGTATCCGTCCCTCCCTAAGCCTCTCCTTTGCCCTTTTGAACCGCCTTGTTACTCCATCCTAGCCCCCTCCTCCCCCCATTTAGTTGTATTTCCCACTTGGCAGGACTCCCTCGAGCCTTCTCACATATACTACTAAGTAGTAAACTTACAGGTGTGCGTATCCCCCATACAAGAGGTAGGAGAGGAGGAGGTAGAGAGTTACACTTGCAGGTTTCTAAATTGCATTTTGGATAAGGTAAGTAGCATTACTTAACATCCCAAAATGAAGTTGTGTTTTCATTGGTTTTTTTCTCACTCTGTCATTATTCTAAGGTTACTAAAAAACGTTCCTTTAGTAGTAATAAAGTCTTATTATTACAGACCACCCCAACCACTAAGCTATCTATTAAATCTTAACTTTGTGCCTCTCCCGATAATGCACTCCTCACATATAATGCCTATCAGTATTAGTATATGAAATGTGACTCCATTATTTACTGTACATAGATTTACATACTTGCATGATATATTGTGTCTGTATGATCTCTGCGTGTGATGTAAAGTGCTTTGACATTTTACATTGGTATGAGCAAAGCTATACAAAATGATTAAAAATTAAATAGCAAGTGCTATTTAACAAAGTCAAAAACCTGTCTCCAAACCATTGTTTCTCTTAAGTACTTGTGAAATAACAATGCTGTGTGCATTCCTCCATTGCATAGGCATCGAAGTATTAGGCTCCAAATAGTTCCGAGTCAAAATGATACTCGAACATCAATAGGGCTGATGGCCCTTAAAATCCTGCCTTTGGTTTGGGGCAAGCTGGATGTGAAAATAAAAAGGCATCTCACTGCTTGCAGGTTGCTGCTCTGAACAGAAAGCAGCCAATGTATAGGTGCTAATGAATGTGTTCTGGTGTCTGCAAATTACACCAAGACAAATTAAGCATATATCACTGGGTCCACCGGAGATCCTGTTTCCTGCTACTGTAAAAGCTGCCGAATCCGTGATCCACCCAGATCCTCCTTATTCACTGCATTAAGTATATATCAGTTTTGAGAGCAGTATGCTCGGTGAGGGCGTAGACGGTTAGTATTCAGGGCTGCTCTCCAGAGAACCGTCTTCACCAGAGATAGGAAATCTTTATAGCCTTCGTTATGATTCGCAATGTATCAGTTAAGTCCGGCAATAAGTCTCAGAAATGAATAGTCATTAAAAGAGGATCCTTGCACAGAAAGAATCTGGTTATGTTTGGTTTCATCTTGATTTATACATGCTGCCTGCTGGAGCAGAGAGCTTGCTGTGCCGCTGTTGCCTCAGGTGTTGGCCAGGCACTAGTTGAGTATTAAGGGATGCATGTATTTATTTAGTGACATGTGAAAGCACTCTTGTGCAAACACACTGTGCCAGCCTGCTGCCTTAGGAAGCAGACATGCATTCTGTGTCTGTCGCCTGCCCCAGAGAAAGCACAAACACGGGTTGGCAGTACCTTTCCGTAGTCTGTTCACAACCTGTTCTAACCTCCTCCCCCTTCTGAAATCTGACGTAAGCAAAAGGTTCCACATAGTGCATTACAAACGCCTACTAAATGATCAAACACAGTATGCACACACACTGTACCTATATCCTGTCCCATAGTGTATACACACCCATATGCTGTTCATCCGGCTTTAGGGTGAACACACATACCCTGTGCCTGATTATTGTCTGATGGCACACAACGCATACACTTGTCCCATGCTATAGAAGGCAGTCACTGCTTCTGTGCTGAGCAGCACACACTACCGGTTTCACCTTTCTACCCTTGGGTGCATGCACTCCCAGTGCATGCGATAGAACGCTTTGCTTTGTGTAAATTCAGGTTTAGGAATTGTTCTATAAATAATCGATAATTCTAAATGAGACCTAATATGATTTTCAACACATTTCTGTTACCTCAAGACCATTAGGCTCCAAGGAGAAGTCATAGAGTATTAGATTGTAAACCATGAAGGTTTATTAAATGATTACAAATTTACATATTCAAATCATCAGTTTAGTAGTAAATCAATAATCTGTATGTGAATAGATTAGCCAATTCTCAAAGAAATTCAAAGATCGTCAACAAATACTCACTATATAAAGTTGACACACAAGGAAAGTTAAGCAAGATCAGTTTTCCCATAAAGAGAGCACTCTACTCTGCTAAGTCAGAGAAAGGTTCTGATAAGAAATTAGGAATGAAGGATTTCTGCCATAAAGGCATCTGAAAAGCATCTGCTCTAAAGACAATTGAAAGGGCATCTGAATCTTCATCTACATTGCATTAGCTTAAATCATTAAATTCTAACATTTTGTACACCTACAAATTATTCCCACAGAAAGGACCAATCAGGTTAAGGTACATGAAGATAATACAGATTCACTATTTTTACAAGGTACTACACAATGAGCCTACTCGCAACGTCCCTCAAACTTACAGTTATCTACAACATAATGAGATACATTGATCCAGGCTGTGCTCTGAAGGTGCATTGCAGCAGCTCGTTATTGCATTCTACAAGAATTGCATAAGAGAAAAGGATTTGAGATTGCTGGGTCAGCTTCTCCTTGAATAAAGAAAGATACATGGCACACAGCAAGATGGCAACCAAACATTAGCCATTTTAAAATGCGGCCTACATTTGCTATGGTCAATTAAAAAGTGAAAAGTAGACACGCGCGGCAGACTCCACCCTCTTTCATAAGTAGGATATCTAAAGCAAACCAATTCTGCAAAATCGTTGCTCTTATTGCCACAAGCTCAGAGTTAAGAGCAGTTAAAGCCCCAGTAATATTAGTAGTGAGGGGATCAACCAGTGTAAGCAGCTTTTCAATCTTTAAATTGTTCAAAACTATACCTTCAGAAGGAATCGTAGCCCAAAATATGTCACCTACTATCTGAGAAGCACTACGTTTAGCTCTTACATGTGTCACTGTCCCCTTATCATCTATTTAATCTACATGATACACTTTAGGAAACGTTAACGCTAAGTAGCAACAGCCAATCCAGTTCACAGGAAGCTAAAAATATGCATTCTTCCCGCACACATAATATACTCCAGGAATAGCAGGATACTTCCCTGAAAATGTTTGCGCGCCCATCTCTTCCATCCTCTGAACACATTCACTCCATTGCACCATCTAAGGATTCTTACCTTGTTCTTATCGTCTCATGAATACACAACTTTTCTTCCTTTTGCATATCCAAATTTGACTTTAAAAAAATTCCCGCTTCTATCATCTTGTCCTTTTCGTTCTACCAAGCCACTATTTTTCCTCTCCTTGCCCTCCTCTCAATCTCGTCCCTCTTTTTATCCAATTCTTCAAATCCTTCTTTGGTCAGGCTAATTTACAAGTAATCCCAGCTCTATTAAATAGAGGGATATACATTTCTCTAATGAAGATACAAAAGGTATGCTGTTCCTAATTTTGAGATAGAGGAAACTGGTTTTGTGTGGTCATGAAGTGTAGGAGGATGAGGATTCCTCCTCTTGGAATATAGGACCCTCACCCACCCGGCAAGCTGTCATGCTTCATCATATAGGCTGCTCGTCGTCAGGTCGGCGCTGCAATACCTGCCGGGCTCCCTATGAGGCCCTCTTTGGCGGAGATCCATTTATTAAAATAATTTTCGCTGGTACACCCTGACCTGTTTTAATATTTTATACTATCGAGGGCAACCTGTTTGATCATAATGCCATAAAATGGAAACATGACATGTTCACAACATGTAAGACCAAGAATGTGGTGTGTCCCTGCAACAGAGTTTATATTGGCAAGACCTGCCAAGCTGTAAATGTGAGAATTACGCAGCACCGCTCAAGGATAAAGAAAAAGGTGTTGTCTGCCCCGATGGTGGAGCATTTCATTGAAAAGAACCATGATGCAAATGATTTTAAATGGACCGTGCTGACATGGATTGACCCAAGGCATCAATCACCCAATATTGAAAGCGCCTTACTGCGCAAGGAGGCGTACCTCATAATGAAGTTTGATAGCATCAATAAGGGGTTAAATTGCATGAGCGAATTGAGTAGGGTGTAGCTAGTCGCTACTCTCGTGCTGGGCAATAAACCCTAATTCCCTAGCCGCTTCGCCATACGGGCAATAAATAAATGCATCACAATTGCAAGAATATGCAAATTTTTGTTCATGAAAATTTTTTTTAACACACAACCTGCCCCAACAGCAGGTGACCTACACGCACGCTATGTGCTGCAAAAATCATTCAGCGCATTTAAAGTTCTTCATTATATATTTTTTCCATAATACATTCTGGGACTACATGCCCCAGAAGGCCTGTGTTGCACTCACCGGGCCCTGAATACACCTGATTGGCTGATCACTACCATGTGACCAAACCTCAGTTTTTTTTAAACCTTTGGTGTTTGTCTACACTTTGCTTCGTGCTCATTCAATGAGAGAAAACAGAAAGATTCTTTTTGAACCAAAGAAGGTAAGACCGCGAACAGCGCGCTGCCCTGCTTTGGGCGCTTGGTTAAATTTCGCCACAATTAGCATGAACACTGATTCTGTGTTCGTTTACCTTTACAGTCATAATTCCTACTCACAGCGCCACACGCTCGATTGCGGTGGGCTGTTCAGCCTACAGAGTTATTACAAAATGTGAGTATGACAAACTTGATATATCAAAAGCGGCAGGCACCGCGTTAAAAAAGGTTTCAAATGTAATGCAACTTTTGATTCAGGCAGCACGTTTGTGACCCGGGTTCATTTCGCAAACTTTACATTGCAGAACCAACTTTAAGCACAGTACCTCACGCAAGGTTGCGGTGGACTGTTTGGCTTCTGAATAGAGAAGACTTGTGAGTACCCCCATGTTTTTCTCATAAGTAATGCAAAGGTATTGCATAAATACATGTAGGCGGACACTGATAAAAGCGTTTATCCACACTTTAGGTCACCTTGGAACAATAAACAATGCCTTGACAAGAGACCACCCTTGAGGCTTTCACTTAAGGTAATTTCACTCCCTATTTTGTAGCACAGCGTGTGTGCGGGCACCTTCTTTTAAAGGACAATCATTTGAATATATTCCTTCTCTGTTGCAGTGTGAGACACACAGTGGCGGCCACACTACTATTAATAAAAGGTCGCACTCAAGCCCTCAATCAGGTACGACGCATCCAGTGGATGCTTTTTTAGCTTAGTGTTGTTGGTTTTTAATGGATTTGGAGGAACCCTTACTAAACATAAATCCTTCATTTTTTTCATTGATAACAGTTCCCCGTGGAATCCATTTAATGCTGCCCTGATGAGAGCCCTGTGACTTTCTTAACAGGACTCGAAACGCGTCGGCTACGGCACTAGTTCGCATAAAATTCTTGTTAATACATTTAATATGAATGCTCAAGTTTAAAAGGAATGTTTAAACTTTGACTCATGTGGTTCTAAAAAGAAATAGTGCACCACATTGTGGAAACTGAATGCATATTTAATATTGGCAAATTCTTTCTGTCCATGATTAACTGTTTTTTTATAATTGGAATTAAATGATATATGTTGATTTAATGTTCTTTGTATGTCACATGTACATTAGTCCTTTTTTGTTAAGGTCTATTGATGATTAATTCAATGTTTATTGTATGTTATTTGTACATTAGTCTTTTGTGAAAATTCAATCGCTAGAGGTTGAGTTGATAATGTTGATTCTCTTGCCTAAAAAATAATCATCTAAAAAACTGATTCTAAAGATACTGACAAAATAAATTGTCTTGGTAAAACTAATTCATTTAGCTTTATCTATTGTCTTACTGAGTGATTTAGAAATACATCCCGGAGGCATAGGTACAATCCCCTTGTTTTATATCAAAATTAGGAACAGCATACCTTTTGTATCTTCATTATTGTTAGAGCATGTATGCTGGACCTGTCTAAAAAGCCCTCAGTCCCTCCTTTGTGATTGGATATCAATTTCTCTGACAGACCTTAAATAATGATCCACTCTGTCCACTGATTTTGCTACAGAATTCGGATTTAAATTCTTGTATATAGGCACATATAAAAGCAAATCATTAGAAAAACATCATTCAAAGAGACCCTTCTGGTAAGATAAGCTACTATATAATTATACTAAAAGAAAGGGCATAAGTAAGGGGCAGGTGGTGGTAAGTTAAACCAGCTGCTGTGGAGGTGGATAACTATGTGCAGTTATACCAATCATGTGCATGCATGACTCCTGAATACTCATGTAGTTAAGAAAACATGGAAAAGACATTGTCAGACAAGTTTCCCTCTCAACCATCTCCATGCAAAATATTTTGGGGCTTATTTACAAGCCCATTGCGCCGGCGGTGAGTCACATTTATTGACACACCAGCAGTGCAATGTGTGACTTTTCATGGCCTTGTAAATATGTTTCCCTTTCACACATAACTGTGTGAAAGAGGCGTTCCATGGGTGTTGCTGTGCGTGTTCCCACCCAACATCTATAGAACATGACGCATTTCCAGATTTACATTTTGTAAGCCTGGGAATGCTTCAGAATTCTACGCGACAGCAGGGGAGGTGTAAGGAGGAGTAATGAGGAGAAATACTTTTATTTCTCGTTTTTTCCTCTTTCTATGCATGCTGCATTATGCAGCACGTATAGAAAGAGGAAAATTCCTTTATTTATTGTTTTTGTGCAGGAAGGGGTCCCTTCCTACACAACAACAATCATCCCCTCAGCACAGGCACACTTGCAAAATGACACAAGGGTGTCTGTGCTGACGCACAGCTGCTGTTTGTGCACCGGCACAGGGGAGAAGGACGTGAATATGCTGTATCTTGTAGATATGTTTAGGGAAAACAATGGTTCAAATTGGCCCAATCGGGTCCCATGCAAACAAGTGTAGTCCTCGAGAAGGACACAGGGTAAAAAAATTAGCTAGACAATCAATCATTAAGAGAGCACGAAAGTAGTAGGGGAGCATGTGAAGTGTAAAATAAACATTTTATTTTACAAACATGTTTAGCAATAGTCAAAGTAAACAGGAGCTCACATAAAGTGACAGGTGCGTAACGTGACAAGGTGCAGTGAACTTAAAAACATTACATCACATTGACAACAGAGTAGGAACTTCGCATAGGTTAGTACAATTGAGGAAGTTCTTGTAGATAGGCCGCATTCCTGCCTTTTTATTTTGACACACGGCAGCGCAGCAGGAAGGTTTGCTACGCTACCATGCATCAAAATATTGTAAATGAGGCCCTTCATATTAAATCTGCGTTGTTCTTCGAAATAAGCTTAATCGAGTTTAAGTTTGATGGACGCATGCTTGACAGATGTGTTAAAACCCACTAATAAGCCAATCATCAGTATTCCTATGGCAGATGCCACTATGTTTATGATGACTGTACATTTTTCGGTATAATCTACACCTGGTTTCTCTCGAGTAAGATTAAAAGAAAATCAAAAGCAAAACTCTACTTTCTATTGTGCAAATCGATAAAACTTTCAGTTTAATACAATATAAGTCTATTAGTTCAGTTAACGTTAGAATTGGAACCTACCACAAAACAAATCAGGCTCTTCCAGGGGGAAGTCTCGAATGTCAGGTCTTGGCTTGATACACAGTTCTGTAATATCTGAGCAATCATGGTCAACCACATCATCAGCACCTTCATCAGTCAATTGAAGTGCCAACATTGTAGCAGGGTTCAAAGTATTGCAATTCTTGAGAAAAAAACATTATTCACAGCCAAACTCACCTGCCAAAATCATCTTGTAAATCTGCTGTTTGTCATGTGTTGTGTTTGAGCATGGGTCAACAAAATCTCGCCTGATTGTGGAACAATTACAATAAGCAACTTGTCCATATCAATGCCCTCGCACTGCTGAATGTTGACACCAACTGCAGCCACCGCCTTTAGGCATCCATGCAGTGCTGCGGCTACTGAAGCAAGAGTGGCAAAGAAATAGGCAACTGGCCATTTCGTTCCACCATTGGTCTGTGTCAACACAGACAAAGTGTACCCTTCATAGTCATAAATGCAAAGAATAACATCTTTCTCATAATCGGGCACACCAAGTGCCGGGGCTCAGCAGAGTTTCTTTCTCAGCTCTAAGAAGGCACTCTTGAATTTATTTTCCCAGGATAGCCATTCAGACAAATCCTTGTGTGTAAGGTTCTGTAGAGGCTTTGCCACTGTGAAAAAGTTGGGAATCCACTGATGACAGTAGCCAACCATTCCCAGAAACATCCCGACTTCTCTATGTGTTGTAGGGGGGTCATTCTCAGGAATGTAGCAATTCGCTCTTGGGACACTTTCCAAGCTCCTTTTTCAATGCGATGTCCCAAATACAGAGCCTCCCTCTGAAAGTACTGCAATTTTGTAGAGGGCATCTTAGGTTTGTTTTCTGCCAAATTATTTTTCAAAGCAATTGTGTCTTGCTTGTATCCTTATTGTGTTGTCGAAGCAACCATAGGTTTTTGATGTACTGGATCAAAACCGAGTCACATGGTAACAGCAAGGTCTCCAGTATTTTCTTCAGGATCTGAATAGAGATTGAGAGGCTCTCTGTATATCCCTGCATAACCTGCCACCATGTTGAAATGTTCTCTAAAATCCAGAAAGCGAAAAGGAACTGACCATACTCCTGTAGATGGATGGAGAAGAACGAAGGACACACATTTATGACAGATAGCCATTCAGCATCACAAGGGATTTGGAAAAGTATTACAGCGGGATAGTAGAGTGGGTAGCTCGAGTACAGATCAAAAATGATATAGGATGGCTATTCACTTCTTCAACTACATACGGCCCACTCTGGTCTACCTCTAGAACTGCACAAAGCGTGCAATCCTCCTCTCAGGCACCATCATTATGATTGGTCAGAATCCAGTCCACTGAGACTGTAAAAAAACAGGAAATGGTTGAAGCTTTTGGGACTCATAAAAGGGTTCTGCTGAACCTTTGGGTTTGAATTCAGATTATACCGTGAGTTTGCAATGATTTGTTGCATCATTGGAGCTTGGGGCATACTGGCATTATATGGTCTTTGAACTTGCATATTCTGCATTAGCATTGCATTCACATTTGACATTTGAACATAATTTTGCATTCGATTTGGATTCAGTCTATGTTCATGTTTCCAGCGGTCCACCTTGTTACAAATATATCATGGGGTAGTCTTTTTTAGCATGTATGTCCATCCCTGAATTCTGATCACTAGCTACCCCTTGGCCTCTGCCTTGTGAGCTTTGTGGAATAAAGATCCCTGACTGCATCATCTGACCACCACCTTGATAGCCAACTCCATGCATTCCTGCACCAGGACTAGAGCTATATCCTGGGTTTGCCACATATGACATCCTTTCTGCATCAAATTAGTCTTCACTAACATGTTTTTCTCCTTAATATTTTTCTGCTTCACCTCTAAGTCATCACTGCAATGTTTCACACATCTTAAAATCTCATCAAGAGACATTGATTGCCAACAAATCGTATTCTGCTGTAAATGGGCACTGTCTGGACGCAAACCAAGAACGAACTTTGATAAGGAGCCACCAAAGGTTTTCCCTTTCTCGATTTTCAATGCCACTATGCTGGCGGACACCTTGCATGAGCCTCTCATAATAGGCATTACAAAAGGGGATGATGGACGGAGCGTTTGAGCAAATCAAACATTCACCCCCAGTCAACTGATCTGGGTTTAATCCATCACCATTATTTAGCTCACTCAGCCACCCCAGTTCAGACATGACCATATGCAAATCAGTCTGACCCTGTGCCTCATGGGAACAGTCCAGCCCGAACTGCCAAGCCATGTCTTCCCTGGACCGGAAACAAGCATCCCGGGACTGGTTTCGGATTCATAATCCTCATCAGCCAGGCTATCTTAAATCCGGTGGCCAAGTGAGCAAGGGACTCACGTCTGAGCTTACCCTGCCAGACTTAGGGTGAACAAAGCGATATCGCCTATAGTGTGCCAAATCCTAATGCCGCCTAACGCCTGGTTTGTTTGCCCGGTCAGCGCAATATTTACAACGCGCATCGCTGAGGCGATAGAACTCCTGGCAAAAGCGGCATTAAGCATAAAATATCCCAGGAATACCAGCAATATGACACAGAATCAGAGGAAGCCTTCTAAATAGGAAGAGATGGATCTAGCATTATGATCCACCTCCCATTCAAAATATTGCTAAGTCATGTCATTATCAGGCGTAAGGAACCTGCGATAATACCTGATAGCGCTAGTTTAAATATCGCTAGGTCGGCTAGTGATTTTCTTGCTGATAGGGAGAACTTCTGTCAGCAAATGTTTTCGCTGTATTTCGTGTGTCGTTCACACGGGAACGCCTACCTCGCATCTTATTAGCGATGCGAGGCGAGGCAAAAGGATAATGGGCCCTACAGCATGGATTCACACGTTAGCATGCCCATGCTGATAGGGAGTTAAAATTATTTTTTATTTTTATTTTTTTAAAAAAAAAATTTGTCCTCATCTTGCGATTACTGTATGATTGTGGAGTATAAGGTGTCTACCTCTTTATTCTTTTCCGACACTGCCCCTCGTTCTCTCTTGACTGGGGAGTTTTGACCTCTAGTTGGTATGAGGAGTTTCCTTTACTCATTACATATCAATGTTTCTGGCTTGGATCGAGGGGAGCTAGCCAACTTGGCTACTCGACAAGTACCATACTTGTCCACCAGAAAATGTATCGCTTTAATCATTGGACTTAAGTTTGAATCTTATTTGGGGTTTACGAAAGTTTCAGAACTATCCCAAAACTTAAATCTTTTGCTTACATTTCTTAGCTTATCAAGTTTGTTGATTCTTATTGCCGAGTTCAGCCATTCTGTATGAGTTGGGCTAGAGGCTCCTATCCATTTAATACAAATTTCTCTCCTTGCAAGAACTATTAACACAAAGAGGAGGTTTTCCTGCTCTCTAGTAAGCCCCCCTTCATTACTCGAGTCTAATATCCCAAAAAGAATAAGTGTAATACTCACAGTTAGTTGTTTGGACAGGATAGTGCTCAGGGTCTTACCGACTTGATCCCAAAACTCTTTCAGTTGGGGGCAGTTTTTAAACATGTGGATATCGTCTGATTTTTCCTCTCCACATTTGGGACATTTCTTTATTCCAGCATTTTTAAATTTGGAGAGTTTTTTTGGTGTCCAGTAAGCCCTATGGATTGTATACAGATGATTTCTCTTCAGAGCAGCAGATTTCAAGTTGGACCAGCATTTATCTACAGATTTTTCCCAAATTAAGTCCAAATCAGTTGTTTCAATGTCTTTCCCCCATATTTGAGCTTCCATATTGACATTAATATCATTGGCCATTATCAGAGCCCAGTGCCACTTTGCTACTTCCTTAGGTAATCGCGCTGTTTTAATCATGTCATCTTCCAGTTTGTCATTACCATTTATACTGGGCAGAGTTCTAGACCAACTTAACATTTGGTAATATTTAAATTTAGATAGAGTATTGTTTGAGATTTCTTGTAGTTCTGACCATGTTTTTAAGTTTGGACCGTTTAAAATTTGTCCCCAATATTTGATGTCAGCTTTTTTTAATGCCAGAGCAAGTGTGTCTTTTAAACATTCTGGGGTTCCAGGAGATTCCCAGATAGGAGCCCACTTACTGTAGTACGATATATTTAGGATACCTCTTACTTGTGTCCACATCTTTGCTGCATCCCTTAATATCTTGAGCTTTATTTTTTTGAAGTATTTGGGGTGTCCAAACTTAAACAACGCATAATCCTCTGATTTTGTAATTACCTTGAAGTAGGCGGGGTAATATTCGTGGTTTTTTAGTAATACTTTGATATTTTTGAATTGGAAAGCTCTGCAGTACTCCACCAAATCTGGGCTTGCCAACCCACCATCTTTCTTGCTCCTCCTAATCTTTTTCCATGCAATCCTCGATCCTTTTGCTGCCCATATGAAGCTTGTTATGTTTCTCTGTGCTTGAGCTAATTCCGACTTTCCAAATTCCATTGGTATCGTATTAAATAAGAAGGTAAACTTTGGCAAGATGGTCATCTTGATTATATTCGATCTCCCAATCAAACTTAACGGTAGAGAGGTCCATGTCTCAAGCAGTTTTCTTACATCTCCGGCAACTTTATTTAGATTTTTGTTTGCAATCTTCCTTATATCATGATTGATTAGAATTCCTAAGTACCTTATTTTGTTTTTTATAAAATTGCTTTGAAAAGTTGTATTCCATGTCATGACCTCTGTCTTCGTTTGATTCACCAGGTAACCTGAGATTTTCCCGAATGTCTTTAAAGTTATCTCGATTCTTGCTTTAGTTTTTGGATAATCATCCGTGAAGATCATTAAATCATCCGCATAAAGAGCGATTTTTTTCTCCCATGTGCCATATTTAAATGGAGTGATTTTGTTGTTGTTTCTTAGCTTATTTGCCAATGGTTCAATATATAAGTTGAATAATAAAGGAGAAACTAAATTCTCGACCAGTGGGAAACCACACTGACTGGTGTGATCTACCCTTGTGCACAAAGGATCAACCAAAAACGAATCCCGCAATAGAACTTTATAAGTCCCTGTCTTGGTGCGCATGATAGCACTTTACAGTTCAACACCTCAATTTTTTTTTTTAATAAACTTTCTTTTTCAATTTTCAATAGAAAATACAACTCAACCCCCGCCCCATGGCATCTTGAAAAAAAAACACACATTTGTTCACAGATCGATGGACTCATTTTGGCACATTTACGGAGAATGCCAACACCTCAATCTTAACAGACAAGTAAAAACCTTAAAATAACTGCATCTATCCAGGGATCTTGGACTATGACGAATCTGATAACCAAACGTCAACTCATGGCAGCAAGGGTGTTACTATTCATAAAGCATAAGCAATATATGCAAAAAAATCACTTCAATTCCTACCTTCAACAAGGAGCCCTATTGAACCCAAGTTGACACTACAACTCAGAACACGACAAATCATCAAAAACTGCAAACACACGTCAACTCTCAACAACTCACAATCAAAACACATAACCCTTCTTATACTCATACTCTTAGGATACTGTAACTACTTCAGGAGCACTGGAATGTGGTCAGTACTCCGAATGGGACCATGGAAGCTCAGGAAGGTAGACTTGGTCGGGGCATATTCAAATACCCTCTGGGGCCAATTAAAATCCTCTAAGCCTCATTGGAAACCACCCTCTGTTACCAAATTCATTATAGTGTTTTCCTCCTTGCAAATTCCTTTGGAAATTCCGGTTCAGAAAGCACTCTCAGATTAATCTTTAGTTCCAAAATATTCTAAACATAATTTTCAACACATTTCAGTGGCGTAAATCACATTAGGCTCCACAAAGAAGTCAGGAAGTGTTAAATTGCATTCCATGAAGGTTTATTAAAGGATTAGCAAAGGTAGAAATTGGAATAATCAAATTAGTGGTAAATTGGTAATCAATACATGAATGTGTTAGGCAATATTTAAAGCAACGCAAAGATCAGTTGGGAAGGCGGGTAGTTCTAAGTCCATCATGCAGGGAGGCAGGGAGGAGAGTGGGTCGGGGGTAAAGTTCTATGGTTCTTAGTTATTGTATTTTCTATGTTTTAAACAATTTACGGTTCGAATACAATGCTTCCACACAATGCTTCAGATATAGTCTCCTAGGCACTCCTAATACACAACTATATAGATGACAGGGGCAACAGCGCTGATTGACATGGCGACCACAACACCACTGACCCCCCCCCCACGGTGGGCTTACCCTTATCAATTATTTCATGGAATGTAAATGGCCTCTGCGACAAAATAAAGAGGGGACTGGTCCTGCAATACCTTAAACATCAGTTGCCAGCAGTGGCCCTGCTTCAAGAGACACACTTAGTGGGATCAGCATGTAAGGCCCTAGATAGGTGGGGCTTCCGGATGGTGGCACATTCAAATTTACCTCAGGCTCAAGAGGTGTGGGCATCCTGGTTCAGAAGCAGTTTCCGCTCATTATTAAGCAAACATGGACAGATGGCCAAGGAAGGTTTGCAGCCATCTCATGTCAGTGGGAGGGACGTCCATATAATATAGTCTCAGTATATATATGCCTCCAGCACTTCATGCAGTGGCACTTCCAGCTCTCAGCACCTTCTTACTTACACTCCCGGAGGAGGAGCTTCTCGTGGGTAGGGACTTTAACACCACGGTGGATGACATGCTAGACCGTAAGCCCCCTAGGGAACAACGTAGTACAATTTCCCGCTTTGCGGACTTCCTCCAGGAAATAGGACTAATAGATGTCTGGCCTTCCCAATTTCCTCGAGAACGACAGTAAACATTTCATTTCGGGGCGCACAACATCCTCTCTAGAATAGACTACATACTCACACTGGCAGATAGTCTTGAGGAAACTAGGGGAGGCAACCCACTTACCTAGGGGCACCTCTGCCCATTCTCCTGTCTAAGTTAAATAAATACAGCATAGAGCAATTCAGAGATGAATATTCCCGATATATCCCAGATTTTTAAAAAACCTCAAGGTGTGGAAAGGCCTAACTAAAACTACACAACAATATTTTAGAGAGAATGAGCACTTGGTCACATCTCCAGCAACTCTATGGGAAGAATACAAGTCTGTTCTTCGAGGCCAGGCCATTTCATTAATTACGGACCACCAAAAAGAAAAACAGAAACAAATAGAAGCCATAGAGCGTGAAGTGGGACAGGCGGAGGCAACACACGCCATGAATCCTAATACAGCCAACGCCCACAAACTAAACTTGGCAAAAAAGGAATATAGGGACTATGGGGCCGATTATGATCGCGGACGGACTTGCGTCCGTCCGCGATCATTGAGGAGGAGGGGACGTCCGCATGGGCTGCTGAGTCCCCTCCTGTGCGATTAGGATGTGCCCGCCACCCTGGCGGTCACATCCTCTATTTTTAACATTGCAGCGGGTGCAGCTTCAAGCTGCACCCGCGGCAATGTTAAAAATGCACGCATTGCATTTGCATGCAGAAAGAGGCAGGCACCGCGCGGTGCCTGCCGCTTTCTGCATGCAAATGCAGGGGGGTACCATAGGTACCATAGCACCCCCCACCCCCTTCACCTAGGGGGCCCACAACGGGCCCCCAAGGTGAAGATCCGTATGCTTTTCCACGGCGGAAAACCCGCCGCAGAAAAGCACTTTTAAAATCCCATCCTGATATGGTCTGAGAGACACCGTCACCATATCAGAGCTTTTCCGCTGCGGTTGTAATCCGACCGCGGCGGAAAAGCTGCGGACGGAAACCAGGACCCACCAGCCATCCTAATCTGGCGGTGGGTCTTTGGTCAGTCCGCTGCGGATTTTCCGCATCCTCGGGGCCGGCGGTGGCTTCCGCCGGCCCAGAGGATGCGGAAAATCCGCAATCATAATCGGCCCCTATATGTGGGAGGAAGCAAATGCCAAACTGGTAGCCACTCAACATAAAGTCTATGAGATCGGGGGTAAAGCCGTCAAACTTTTGGCATGGCTGGATAAGCGAGAACGGACCAGTCGTTGGGTGGCACGACTCCAACTAGACAGTAGAGACACCATAACAGACCCACAAATGGTAGTAAACACACTAGCATCACATTACGAAAAGATTTACACCCCGTCAGCCACAGTCACGCTTGAGGAGGCACTAGCATTCCTCAAAGATATCCAGATGCCCTCACTTGCACCATAAGAAGTCCAGCCCCTTGAAACAGACCTTACTTCTGAGGAATTAGCATTGGCCATTTGCACCTTACAGTCAGGGAAAGCACTAGATCCTAATGGTATACCCATTGAACTCTATAAAAGAGCAGCAACAAAATTTACACTGCACGTGCTAAACAATTACATAGCCAGTTTACACGTGGGAGAACTCCCCATGGACCAGCGAATTGCGACAACAGTAGCTATAAACAAACCCGTGAAGCCGGCCCAGGACTACACGTCCTACCGGCTCATATCATTGATCAATGCAGAGGCCAAAATACTGGCTAAAACAGTGGCTGCCAGACTCACACCCCTTCTTACCAGACTGGTCCACTCGTACCAATCTGGATTCATGCCGGGAAGAGATACGGCACTCAATTTGAGATGCCTCCATAGCGTAATAGCGCGCACACCTACTATCCAAGAAGAAGCAGTCATTCTTTCCTTGGACGCACATATGACCTTCTATATGGTTGAGTGGCCCTTCCTCTTTGCGGTCCTTAAGGCTATGGGCTTCGGTCCCAAATTTTGCGCGTGGGTTCAGTTGCTTTACACAAAACCTTTAGCGCAGCAGCAAATGGCCGAATCTCAGCAGATTTCCTCCTTGGACGTGGAACGCGTCAAAGATGCCCCCTATCACCGCTCTTGGTGCTAGAGCCATTGGCATCTTGGATAAGGAGGGACCCGGTCATTGACGGACTTCAATGGGTAGAGGGCTGGGAAGACCGCATTTCATTATATGCAGATGATGTGATGCTATACTTAGCATCCCCCAGGCTCTCACTTAACATGATCCTGGACATCTGTGAGTCATATGGTAGATTCTCCGGATACACTATCAAATGGACTAAATTGATTCTATATGTCTTGAATGGTTCCCCACCGCGGCTACCAATGGGAGGTAGGGTGCGAATCGTAGAAGGAAGCTTTAAATACCTGGGAATCTACATTACACCACTACCTGGGGAATTTATGGAAAAAAATCTCCTACTGCCCCTGAGAGGGCTCCGAAGAGATAAAAACCATTGGCAATACTTACCCTTGACGCTGCTCGGAGAGCCGCACTTTTCAAGATGATGGAGCTTCCCAGATTCCTCTATGCCTTGCAAAATATCCCATTCCCAGTGCTCTTAACGTACTTCAAAGCGATTGAAGCAGAAGTAAGTAACCTTCTATGGGATGGGAAACCAGCTCGCATACCCATGAATAAATTGGTAAAGGGCTGGTAGGATGGCGGAATTGCAGTCCTGAACATACTAACATATTACTGGGCCGCCCAGCTGATCGTGATTAATCAGTGGCTTCACGCCCTTCAAACAGAACCGGCATTCCGTTCAGACAGATGCACGCTGGGAGAGGGAGGTGTAATGAGAGCACTCTATAATAGAACCCGAACTGATGCCCTAATGGGACCAACTGCGCACACAGTTCAAGTCTGGCATATAGCCACCAAAATACTAGCTTGGGACGGCATCATAACACAAATGACTCCGCTTTGGGACACCCAAAGATTGGGCATGCTCAGTACCAGCAAAGGATTTAAACAATGGGACTCCATAGGAATCTCGAAAGTGTGAGATCCCTGCAGTAAAGGGGAGGTTGTTGCCTTTACTCAACTCCAAGATCAGTACGAGATGGCGCCTACTGAAATATTCAGGTACACTCAGATTAGACATGCACTCATGACAGCTAGTCCGTCAGGCACCATACTCCCATAGGCATCCCCCTTAGAGGATAGGCTACTAACGGAATATATGAATTAGAAGGCCATTTCTTTAACTTACCGAAAGCTTATCAACAACCAACCGGGCCCCACAAAAACTCTCCATGAAAAATGTCAGACCGAGGTGGGAGACCTTGACGAGACAGATTAGCAGGAGGCACTCGCCTCCCCACGAGAAGTGGCGCTATCCTCAAAATTAAGATTGATACAGTTGAAAATACTACATCGAATCTATTACACAAGAGTAACCCAGCAGAAAATGGGCAAGACTGATAGCCACCTTTGCTTGAGAAAATGCGAGCAATTGGCACCTTGTATCATGCAATGTGGGAATGCCCTTAGCGACATATTCGGGAACGATCATGCACACTATTACACAAGTGAGCGGCGCTACTGTCATACAGGAGCCTAAAAGATCCCTTCTAAACATCTCGGAACCCACAGATCTCAACCACATGGCTCAAGACTAGGCGACGCTAGGTATAATGTTCGCCAAACGCAATATTGCCAAACACTGGGGAACACAAGCCACTCCAATTTATCGCAAATGGTGCGCCGACATGGATGAGGCTATGGTGGCAGAGAAGGCGGCATATGTACATCGAGGGAGCCCCAAAAAATGGGAGCGGCTGTGGGGAAAGCGGACAAATTTAGAGGGAACATCTGCACCCCACCTCCTGATGAGTCAGCAACGGACACCAGTGAATGAAAAACGGAGGAGGAGCCCAGTCAATCAATTTACCACAATGTCAATGTAATACTGTAAAATTTTACCGAAAGAGTCTGAATTTAGTGTGAACCACAAATGTATGATGACCATTTGTTCTGTAACCATATATTTCAAAGATGAACGTGTACTCAATAAAAAGAGTTTTAAAAAAAAGCAACTCAAAGATCATAAACATAGACAAATTATTATAAAATTGTCTCAAAAGGAAAGTTAAGCAAGGTCAGGTCTCACATAAGCTATTCTGCTAAGTAAGAGCAAGGTTTTGCCTAGAAATCATGAACAAAGAGTTCTGCCATAAAAGCATCTAATAACATGTGCTGAAAAAAAAGTGGAAGGGCATCTGAACAGGGGTGGCTCCCCTGCTAAGGCGGAGGGCGTCGCCCCACTGCTCTCAGACCAGGAAAAAATAAAATGATAATAACCTTGTTATTATCATTTTATTTTTCACTACGGGCTGGGTTAGGGCAGGGCAAGGCTGAGATCACAGGGGAGGAGTGGTCAGCACACTAAGGGGTCGATTATGATGTCATGCGGGGAGCCTCTGACCAACATTCAGATTCTCCTACACCGTGTCTCGGAACCCGTTCACCCGACTCGGTCAGATTCCATTTCGACCGACTGATTACAATGTTCTCATGAGAAGGGGAACCGTTCGGTCAATCCAAATTGGTTCTGACTGGCTTTCGGTGTATCCGTGTAAGTCGGAGCTGAATCGTACAGCTCTAAAGACAGTGTTTCTGACCGAACTATTAGGATGTTGGATTCCAACTGAAGGACCAGGTTTTAGAACCTAGCGGCGCCAGGTAAAACGCCTGATGCCTTCGAGTTCCTCTGCCTCGGTAAACAGAGACACAGGACGCTTCTTGATGACGCCAAAGACCAAAGTTTATTGGCTGCAACCAGGAACAGAGGTCTACGAAGCACAACACAGGTGGTTCGCTAGAGACTGCACAAATTCAATGAGCGGAGCATGGTCTTTTATGCCAAAAATCACATTCCAAAGGTGGCATCTGTTACATGCAAACTAGCCAATCACATAGTGACATTTCAAACATATCGCATGACGACAATCCCATTTTCCGTTGTCTAGCCCACCAGAAATGACCAAGCAAATTCCAATTTCTTGTTCGGTCAGGCCGGACAAACCCATCATAAAACCTCAACCCAAATCAGTAATCATGTCGTAAAGGAAGGAGCAGAAACAGATTGGAAGCAAGATAGAAAGGTGGGTGCAGTGTGCTGTAAACTGCGGCACGTCCTGCTCTTTGATCTTTATCTGACCAGCTGCTTAACAAGGAACTGGCTCAGCGAGGTCAGCCTCGGGCAAGGAGTCAGTTCGGCCAGGTCATTCAGAAGTCAGCTAAGGTGTACGTGTCTCAAGGACTCGTTCAGCCGTAGACATCGGCCTATGTGAGGGCAACCACACAAAATGGCTGCCACACACAAAATGTAACCCGAAAGTTCAAACGAAATCCCTGAATACATAGTGTTCTCATTGATCGATTAATGCGAAAACACTCGTGCATACCGCGCTCGTGATTTGCGGTCCGCTGATACCAAAATCGTCTATTTCCGACGACCTTTATTGAACAGGTTCTGAACCACCGAACCAGACCCTCAAACTACGGAACTACACAACAGCCTTTCTGAGTTGGACTGTCGAACACCAAAAGGATTGCGGAAAGTGAATTTGGGGGCCCCTAGCAGGTCCCACTTCATCCTGAGGTATCCAGTTTGGGACTGAGGATGTACCCAAGGGACCCCCTGTAAAACCATGAACTGTGTGGCAGGCAACATGGGGTACCTGTGACAGACTGCAGGGTTTTCTGAAAACACCACTTTTCCCCATAGGAGCCGGTGTTGTCAGTCAGAAGATGGACCCCAATAGAAGTCAAGGGGAGTCCGACTGAAAGAATAGTGTTCGGAAATATATCAGTTGTGCGGAAACGCCAATTGCGAGTCGGGCGGAACCGATTCCGAGAAGGAGTTGGGCGGAAAGTTTCTGCACAACATCGTATTCACCCCCATAGTGCACATGGGGGTTTGGCGGGCCTTCTTGGGCCGGCCAAACAGTCATGCGCACTTTGTATGTTTCCCACCAGGCTGTCCATTAACAGGCTCCCTGTCCCCGTCTGATGCACGGCACTCAGACCAATCACAACACTGCATTGCAGTGTTGTGATTGGCTTAGGGGAGCCTGTGTGCTTCCAGGACCAAAGCTGGGCAAAAGGTGGCCATGAGAAGGGACTGAAGCTGAGGAGAAACTGCAGCTGTGAAAAGGTACAATTTTTAAATTTTATTTTATGTTACCCCGCCAACGTCCCACATGCCGCACAAGGGATTAATCAGGTTACGGTACATGAAGATAACACACAATTCACTATTTTCACAAGCTACTACACAATGAGCCTGCTCTCAGCATCCTTCGGACTTACGGGTATCTGCAACATAATGACGTACATTGGTCCAGGCTGTGCTCAGCAAGTGCATCGCAACAACTTGTTAGTGCATTCTACAAGGATTGCGTAAGAGAAAGCGGTTCTGATTGGAACAGAAAATAAAGATACATCAGTTGAAATTGCTCGGCCAGTTTCTCCTACAACAAAGAAAGATACAGAGCAACATGGCAAATAGACGTAAATTGTTTTTAAATGCAGCCTATATTAGCTATGGTTAGGCTAAATGTTGAAAATAAACCCTCAGTACATTTGTGTGTTCTTTGTTAATATTGATTTAAATGCAGACCCATTGTTATAAAAAAATTACCATCACATGTACAGTAGTCTAAAGTGTACACTCACAATCTGTGCTAACATTTTGATTTATGGTGTGCACACATATGATATGATGGGTTGTACAGACAGTCTTTGCTGTTCTCCTCCCCTAACCCAAGGATTCAGCTACTATCCTAGTCAGCACACACAACACTTGCCTCCCTTTTGTTCTTGGGTACACACATCCCGTCTGAGAAATAGTTTGGATGGCCCAGGGCGGCCATGGGAGCTGCGGCCCCCAATTGAGTCACCTGAGGTTGTTTATAGCTGGTGTCTTGGGGTCACATTTGTGAAAACAAATCAAACCCTCCCCTTCAGCACTTGCCTCTCACGGTAGGAGCAGCAGACTAGCCGTCCAGGCCTCCCTTGGGTGGT
This sequence comes from Lissotriton vulgaris, assembly GCF_964263255.1. NCBI lineage: Eukaryota > Metazoa > Chordata > Amphibia > Caudata > Salamandridae > Lissotriton > Lissotriton vulgaris. The sequence continues at coordinate 279,999,273 of NC_141693.1, forward strand.
AATGTGGGTTGAAACACGCACACCTTGGTAATCCGCAAAACACAACTCAGTAATTAATTATTATTATTATTATTTTTTATAATGTATGTGTATCTTTATACAGCGTTGTCATGGCAGATACATTACACATAATACAGTTACATTTTATGATATCTTCCCACATAATTCAAACAACATGATAATTTAGACAGACAAAAAACAGAAGGAAAAAAGAGAAAAAAGGGGAAAAAGAAATATCAAGAGAAGGGCTAAAACAGAAGCGAAAGAAAGGATAAAGAGAGAACATTGGGATTGGGAGAATGTAACCCAGAGAGGAAGTATGTATGTATGTATTTATAGGCATTTATATAGCGCACTACTTACCCGGAGGGTCCCAAGGCGCTTCGACCGCTGCGAAACCCTTCCTGGCTTCCCTGAGAGATGGTCCCTTAATGGGTATCTCCAGGGTGAGACCAGGCATCCCCGGCGGTCTGGTGGGGCCATTAGTGAAGATGAGGCAAGCTAATGCCCAGAGTTGCCGAGTGTGATCGCTGATCAGAGTGGGCACCGAGGCGAGAGAATTATCGAGTCCGCTGACCCTGGTCCAGAAACCTGCCGCGCCGGGAATCGAACCCTGGTCCCGGGCCGTCCTCTGCTCTCGGGTCTGCCGCCTCTAACCAGAGCGCCCTTTATGGAGCCAGCCCAGCGTTGTAATTTATTTTACTCCAGCCATCTAGGGATTGGGGCCCAAATTTTCTGCCCCATTTCAAGCCTCCTTCCACTTCCCAGTCTATAGACAGCGATTTCCATATTATGTACTGCTAATAATCGAGTACACCATTAATAAACATGGGAGAGTCAGGGCTTATCCATTGAGAGGTAATGCATAGTCTCAAAATAACCATTGCTAAGAACATAAATCCAATCTCGGACCTAGTCCGAGCATTAGTTACCAAGTGACCTTTTATACCCAAAATAATAGGATCTGGTGTTAATGTTACCGGAATAGCAAGAATCTCATTCAATAAGGCTTCGATTTCCTGTAGAAATTTTGCTAAATTTGGGCAAGCAACAAACATATGTATAGTATCAGCCGCCCATGTCCCACACCTACTACACGTGCTGCCCTGTAAGCTCCCACATTTAGAAACCTTTGAGGGTGTATAATATAAGTCAAAAGCAGACATGAAATGTTGAGTCCTCAGACTCCCGGTTGTTACAATTTTATTGGCCAGCTCCAGAGATCTCTCTAGATCCATAGGTTCTATCCCAAACTTTCACTCCCACCTGGCATTCTGTTCGCTCAAATCATCGAGAAGACCTTCAATTAGTTTTTGATAAATTACCCCGATTCGAGCTCTATTCCCAATGATATCAATCAGACCAATTTTGCCCATATTAATCTACGGTCTTTGGATAATTTTAACCAAAATACTCCTGATCTGTAAAAATGTTAAAAAAATAATTCCGGAGAAGACCAAACTTCTCTTGCAAATCAGTAATAGAGGCAATTTGACCATCCAAACAAAGATCACCCAGGGTATTAATTCCCTAGTTCTCCCAGCTAAAAGAGATATGGTCTTGAAATATTGACGGTAACAAGGCATAGGATGAGAAGGGAGTATAAGCATTTATAATGGGGATCCTATATCTAAGTCATATCTTTCTCCAGATTGAATAGACCGACTGAATTATTTTAAATTTTGTTTTTTTGTAATAACTTGGTTCTAAGATTTTAGCTAAACATTGCCTAGCCTCATCTCCCAAGGCTATTTCATAAATGGTTGGGACTGTGGCTGGCGGAATTTTTGCCTTTACACCTACCAACAGTACCCCCAAATGCTGTAAAAAAGCAGCCCAATGATACGAAAGAAGGCTAGGTACACCTCAGCCACCCCTAAGTCTTGGTAGCCTCATCCATTTACTAGCCCTTCTAAACCTGTGATATCCCCATATGAATCTAAAGCAGGTTCTTTCTGCTTTAGAGATATAAGATGAGGGAATTTCCATCACATTCCAGGTGATGCATCGCAATTCAGGTAACGTCCCCATTGAGGCTGAGCAAAGTCCACCAGTCCTTCCATACACGTCCACACCCCCCAGTGGCCCCTACTTCCCAACCATAACCCCAACTCCCCCATCCCCCCCTAGAACAGGACCTAGTACAAAACTGCCAGTCCCCATCCAAACCATGCTAACCCAGTGTGAAGTAATGCACATGTAATCAGTGGCTTGGCAGCTGGTCCACATGTCTGCAGTCATGTGGATCGTGTGAATAGCACTCTGCTGCAAACCTTGTCCAAGCAATTGCAGCCCATTGTGATGTAGTGCTGGAACAGCAACTCTGGCAATATAGGACTATCTGGGAACCTTCCATTTTGGGCAGATGGTTGTCACAAATTCAAGAAAACCCATCCCTTCCACAAAAGGAGAAAGTCCAGCGCTAATATTTTAGCCAGCTTTGCATTGTACAAACGTGCCATCGGGTGATTGCGTTCGTACTGCTCCTTCGACCTAAACATGCTGACAATGGTAGCTTGGATTTTATTTCTTTTCTGGTGCCAGTAATGCAGGTGTCATCTTCTTGACACCAGATGTTGTTAGGCTCAACACACGTTTCGTTGCAGTACTCTTTTGCCTGGGACCCCTTGGTGTCTCAGCCTGACTCGTACTCTTGTGCCACTGCGATGTTGCAGATGCGGATCTGGCAGGTATCACTGCACTGCTGGGGACAGGGTTACTTTGTGTACCAGAGAAAATGTCTCCCTCTTGTTCACCTTCCACCGTGATCTGCTCTTCTACTCCTTTATCCCCACCAATAACAAGTTTGACTCTCTGCAGTACCTACTTCTACAAAGAGGGACAAGGAGAACCCATTAAATGGCTCGGGACCATGGGTATCAAGTATTTAACAAAACAACAAGCGGTCCTGAGCATACAAGAATAAGGGAGAGCACAAATAATGTATATAGATCACAGTGGACTTCTATATAGTTCAGAGTTCCTTGACCAGCCGGTCAGGGAATATTTAATAATTTGATAGATTATTTAATCTCAAAATGCAACACATAACCCGAAACATTGGGGTTATAGTAGGGCACAGTCCTGTGCCATACAAAGGGGGGAAGTGAGAAAGTAAAAGTAAGTGAAAGGAAATATCAGGCAAACAGAGTGAGCTTGCAGGTCACTGATACTAATTTACATTGACAGTGTATCCTGGAGTTACTCATACAAACAATAGTGTAGTGGAGTTACATGTATGAATTACTCTAAAAGGAGTCGACGTTTCGATCCCAAGCTCGGTTATAACCAAAACCAGAATATCTCGCACTTCAATCATCCTTAGAAATCCCTAAAGTTAGAAGGGCTTTCCCCAGCTCAAAATGGCCGCCCGCTCCAAAAATCGAAGCCAACACGGACCAGGGTTTCCCCCTGTCACATGACCCGTGTTTATACCAATAACCAAATGAAACCAAGGCGGACCGCGTCATCCCCCCGCCACGTGACCCTTGTTTAAACCAATAACTAGGGAATTGTTTCACAACACGGAAGCGATCCATCGAGAGATAGCTCCTGTGACCGGCGCCTGCAGAGCATCGACCACTCCACCCGGTAAGCTCACCGTACCACTGCCCCTAGATGTAACATTATGCTAACCCTCGTAAGCAAACTCCTGTAACCCTTGTTATTTTGCCCCGCAGCGGACCAGTCATCTTTCTGGCCGCCCCGCCAATTCGGCGTTAATCAAATCGCCGGACGACGGCTATCCCGCCTAAGACTTAACCGGTAAAGTAGTGCTTTATTCTAGCGCTTCCATCACCACCCGACCATAGACTAAACTTCTTGTTCCCTTCCCCACAGAGTTTGGCCATATACTTGTTCGCCAATCAGGCAGATCGAAACCTTCCTGTGCACATAGATACTACATCCTCCCGGTAAAGTGCTGATTGACTATCAAAAATTCCTTTTTATAAATTCTTTCAGCATATAACCCTGGTGTCCAACTTACCCCTATAGCGGTCCCAGTACACTTCTTGGACACCTGGAGCCTTCACAATACCACCCATCCCTTCCCCCGTGGAAGCATACCTACAAGGCATGGTAATACTGCCCCATGAGCTCTTAAAATTTTCTCTGATCACCCAAGACCCGTCACCTTAAAACTGTTTTATTTCATTTCATTTGGCAGCTACGCAATATATGCGTATAAGAAACCCTGGCTGAGCGCATGCAAGGCTTTGACTCCGATATATCAGATATAAACTCCACGCAACTCAGACAGTAATATGTAACTCCCAACAAAAGCCTTACAGCAAAAGCGTTTTTTGACACGTATGAGTGCCCGTGGTCATGTAAATATTTATTTCAGACCAGCACAGACACCGTGACTGAATACCAATCCCGGCGCCTGTATAGAATTTTCAACCATCCTCGCCCAAAAGAAACGATTTCTCAATGAAGGTAAATAGGATAATACCCTACTACTTACTCTTTCTCTCCTTCTGGACAGTATGATTTCTTAAAATACATCTTATTGCCAACAGAGCGACATGTGTTGTGGACCATCCCACTTGAAGAAAACTCTACTTCAATTTACCAACCGGGTAGGTCCCGTTGACCATCCACCACCATGCGCTAGACGCACCGATAGAACGGCATGGGCTTCATCATGCCCCCACAACCACCATATTCTTTTCACGTCCACAAGCCTCACCATCCCCACGGCTGACCTAAGTTCTTAAATCACTCTCACGTACCCTAGTTATCCGAGAGTTCACTATCACCAACGGTTAAAATCGATCGTGGATAAAAGGATTTCACTAAATTATGCATGAGTATGAGAGACCTTGCACAGAATACCCACACCTCATGGCAACACCTAACACTGCGATTCCGAATACCGTAGTTACAATGTGAGTGCTGACTATACAAATAATGATTGTATATATATCTCTGTTTTCCTCCCTCTTGCTTTCCTCCAAAACAGGTGTTGTTAAAAAACTTTGTTCAGGCAAATTTATTCTCTTGTCCTGAAGATGATCCCGTTATAACCGAGCTTGGGATCGAAACGTCGACTCCTTTTAGAGTAATTCATACATGTAACTCCACTACACTATTGTTTGTATGAGTAACTCCAGGATACACTGTCAATGTAAATTAGTATCAGTGACCTGCAAGCTCACTCTGTTTGCCTGATATTTCCTTTCACTTACTTTTACTTTCTCACTTCCCCCCTTTGTATGGCACAGGACTGTGCCCTACTATAACCCCAATGTTTCGGGTTATGTGTTGCATTTTGAGATTAAATAATCTATCAAATTATTAAATATTCCCTGACCGGCTGGTCAAGGAACTCTGAACTATATAGAAGTCCACTGTGATCTATATACATTATTTGTGCTCTCCCTTATTCTTGTATGCTCAGGACTGCTTGTTGTTTTGATAAGTACCTACTTCTACTGCAGTGGTTGTGCTGGATGTAGGTCGCTGCCGGGCCTTTGCAAATGCAACTATGGAAGCTGGAGGTGGTGTTATCTGTGTTGGTGGTAACGTGCCACATCCCTCACAGCAATTTGAGATGGGGTAATGTCAGTCTCCACTGAGACGGGACTAATGTCCATGATGAGTGGGTAGTCATCATCATCATCCTCCTCTTCGACATCTACCTCCGTAACTCTAAGGCTTTCTGGAACCTTCCTTTTCCCTAGCATTGTTTCATGGCGTGTCTCACTCTCAGAATGAGGTGGTGGCTTGCAAGTGGCATCTAGATCATCAGAAGAGGGACTTGCAGAAGAACTCGATGGACTAACCTTCCTTTTCTTTGCTGGGGATCTGGAAGACAATGGATCTTCTGAAAGAGTGGCTTGCTCTTCTTCTTCCTCTGCAGGAAGCTCAATTTCCTGAACTGCCCCTACTTCGGGAAGAACAACTACTGTTGTTGTCCACTTATCTGAGTTTCCTGCCTTGATTGGGTACTACTTTGCCATAATTTCAACATCACTGTTCATTGGCGTTGTCGTGATTAGACTGGCTGCCTCTGTGACAGACATGGGCTTGGGTCTAGGTTGGTGGGGTTGGTCCACTGATGCAGGGGTGCTGCTACCAGCTTGCTTCCCGGACACCGCTGCGGCAGTCGCAATTTTTGGTTTCACAAAAAAAGATCTTGGGGGCATACCAGTCTTGGTAAGTGGCAGTTCCTTCTTCTCACTGGCAACTTTCTTGGTACTGGAGGACCTGGTACCTTTCTTTGGGGCCATCTTCTTCAGATGTCTGCAGCTTGCAGTGACACAAGTTGAAGAGATGTCTGTGGTCACACATCATGTGACGTCGTGCGCAGCAGGACTTCTGTCTGGCAGTACAATGGGTAATCACTGATGATGACGCCTCCTCCTCTTTTGTGCACCTAAAAGCAAAGAAGCAAAAAGAACATCAGTGAAATGTTGTATTTATTGTTGTGGTTTAATTACTACTAGTACAAACAAATATAATATATAACGTAGTGTGTGCTCACACTTGTTAATGTTATTATAAATACTATTACATTTTATTAACTCAGAGTCAGTTATTAAAAAAGCATAACAGTGTAGCCATTTGTGAGACTTTGACAAGGGCTTTCATGGTGTACTGTGTACACTCAGGAAGGATAGGAAAGAAGAACAAAAAGAAAAATACAAATATAACGAATGGAACACGTTTGGCATTGCGCTTCACGTGGGATACAGCATTCAGGGAGCTGCAGCTGGCAATGGGGATGGAAGCAGTAAGCCAAGAGGAACAAAGAAAAGACATGCAGGCCTATGGGCTGGCAAAAGCAGCACACTAATACCACCACAAAATGGCCACCAACTACATGGTCACTCACAACAAGCAGGAGGCCTGGAAAACAATGAACTCAAGCAGGCCTGTATGGCCACACAAAGGAGGCATACTAAACAACACAGCTTTAATGCAATAATGCAAAAAAGAAAATCCACAGGGCTAAAAAAGGTTTGCAAAATCACATTTTGCAATTCAATCCAATGCCATACATGCCCTAAATTATTATTATTATTTTTTTTGTCCTCATCAGCCACCATGGTTTCAAATACTGACAACAAAGGGAAAGAGTAGAAAAAGTGATTTCATGCTGCCTCAGTTTTAAAACTGGCAGGGATAAGAAGATTGCGAGTGATTCCGACTCCCAACAGCAATGACATATTCTACAGAAGTCAGACGCCCAGAGATCTAGGCGGCAAATGAAACCACAGTACCAGTTACAACCAATGCTTGCCGAAATTCCAACGAAGGAAAAAGGGCTTAGCAGGGAGATTTAAACTATAGTTGCGTAATCATCGGACCAGGGGGAAAAAAAAACCCTGGTACAGTCAATGGGTCCAGTCAAGTAGATGCCAAAAAGCTCCCTTATCTAGATTTCCAGCCCTAGCAAGATCTAATTTCGAGACTTGCAGGACTGAGGCACACCAGTCATTAAGAGAAGGAGGGGTAGAGTCCTTCCATTTTCTCAGATTTCCCTTCGTGCCAGTAAGATGAAATAGAACAGAAGATTCTTGGCTGGGCTCCGAGCATAGTCCAGAACTCCAAAAATTACAAGGGGGAGGTTCACAGTTACAGGAAAGCCCAGTGAGGCCGTAAGTTTATTGCTTATTGAGTCCCAGAAAAGAGCCAAATAGGGACATTCAAAAAACATGTGTACACCCGGGGCCGCCTCTAAGCCACACCGTGCACACGCCACTGGACCTCCCGAAGAAAATGTTGACAGTCTCTGTGGGGAATAGTAGGCCCCATGCATGGTAAAAAGGTGATTCCTACGAAGCCAGGTCGGTTTAACAATGTCCCACAAAACTTTGCAGGACGTTGACCATAGATCTTGCACATTTCGGCCAGGCATCGAAGAACCCCACAGTGAATTCACCATCTATTTCTTCCAGAATTAGGTTATACCATAGGGAAATCTCCTTCTTGGCCGAGGGTTTATCTAACAGAAGTGATTCAAGTTGAAAGCTCCCCCCTAAGAGAAAACTACTCCACCGAGCAGGTTGGGAGGCAAATGCTTGAGCCCAACTAGCTATCTGCATATACTTAAATCTAGAAAAATTGAGCCCAACTTTGCTTATTAGATAATCCCAGGGGAGAAAGCACCCTTCCACAAACAAGTCTCCCCAGACTTCAATTCCTGCCTCCCTTAACGGCACTGCTAAGCTGTCTCCCAGCCAACCTGGACTCTCGGGGAGGCCCCAAATCGGAGACCTGCTAGAGAAATACCCCAGCTTTATTGATGACCTCAACCTAGCCCAAGTTCTCGCCATATCACGCAAGATCTTTAGTTCGACTTTTAAAAAAAATTTAGAGTCACCAAATTTAAACAAAAAGCCCGACATCCATGCCCTAAATTATGTTTAAATTCAACAGACGCCACAGACACATTTGTTGAATGCACCCATAAGTAGCTCTGGCCTATTGGTTGGAAAACCCATTGGCAGACTAGGCCACATAGTCAATCAATTCAAATCAATAATATTGCAAATGTATTAGAAAATGTAGCGAACTGTGCTGCATTTTTTGCTGGTTAAAAGAAGAAAAAATGGCATGCAAATCAACAACAAGGCATGGGCACCACAAAGAAGGCTTAAAGGCCTAATGCAGAAGCACACTGGCCCCCATCACAAAATGGCCGCCAGCCACATTGCCAGGCCACAACAATAAGAAAGCGAAGACAGAGAATGAAGGCCTATCTCAAAAGCATACTGGCTGCCTTCACAAAATGGCCGCCAGCCACATACATGGCCAAGCCATAACAACAAGACAAATTAAGCCAAGAGAAAAAAGGAAAGACATGCAGGCCTATGGCAAAAGCAGCACACTGAGTACCACCACAAAACCACCAGCCCCATGGTCACTCACAACAAGCGGGAGGCCTGGAAAACAATGAATTCAAGCAGGCCCCATATGGCCAGACAAAGGAGGCATGCTAAACAATACAGCTTTATTGCAACAATACTAAAAAGAAAATCCACAGGGTTAAAAAAGGTTTGCAAGTTACACAACAACAACACCACATACATCTAATAAAGGCATTTATTGGACACACACGAAAAAAGTGAAATAGCCCCCCAAATTTTTACAATTTAATACAATGCCATCCATGCCATAAATGATGTTTAAATTCAACAGACACCACAGCAACGGTTATTTCATGAACCCATGAGAAGCTCTGGGCCTACTGTTTGAAAGGCCTGTAGTACTGGCAGACTACTATGCTAATGAATTAAATATATATTCAGACCCCCCAGGATATAGCGGCATGGATTAGCAAATTTAGCGGCACAAAAATGGAAATTTAGCGGCACAAATATAGAAATTTAGCGGCAATTTTGCGGCCTTTTATGTGGCCATTTTTCCCACAACAAACAAAGATATCTTAGTTTTTTTAGTTATTCAACAACATGAAACTATGTATATTTGGTTTATTTACAATGTAGACACTTTGTTTCCCTCGAGCGTGTGCTTCACAATTATGGGCTGCTGCAGTTTCACAGCAAATCTACAACTAAGATGGAATATTTCTTTCCTGTCCATATTTTATTGTATCTTGCTCCCTGTCCCATCCTTCCCCTGTTGTTGCAACAACACCTCCTCACTGTACAGGAGTTTTTTCCAGCTAGTACTGCAGCCTGGAGGGTCTGTGTAATGTACTAACCCTGGTGTACGTTGTCGCTACTCTAACAGTTGAAGGTTTGAGTACCTTGCTAAACAGTACCAAAACATGAGTTTGTGTTTAATTACGCTGCCGTTGGCTCAGTGGGCTTAGCATCGCTACCAGTGGTCTGTGTCCGACCCCATGCTCACAGTTTCAAAGTTAGAGGGTTTATTCAGCATTTCATGCTTCCGAGATCGATACAATTGTCGAGCGGCGGGAACATGACTGGACGGACGGCTGCCTTCCTTAGGATGTGGAGACGTCTTTGTCATTCCCAGGTACACGTTTGTGGTTATATTAAGTTACCGCCCACAGACCGTTTCCCGGACTGGTAGTTTGGTACGGTGGAATCGCCTCATCCCCTGCTCCCTACTGCGTCACTTGTGTGTTGTTCTTTATTCTTACCGTGCACTTTGAGTTATGCAAAGGTGGAGATGACATTGCAGCCTAGCAGGGGGTGTACTGCTGCGCCCTGAAAAGGGGGGGGGGGGGCGGCACTGGGTAGCGTGCACTAGCTGTTCCTGGGAGGTCTTTGAAGGTATTGGGGGCCCTCCCCTACACAAGACCTGAAACAAGCCCCTTCACCACAAACTCGGGGGTTGGTGGGGGGGGCCCTCTCACCATTCTAACCCATCTATGCCGTGGTCACTGTTGTATACTGCATATGCTGTCTGTTATTTATGACCACGAGATGGCACGTGGCTTTTCCTGTGACATCTCGTGGCAGTCTCTTGCTGTTGTGCACATGCTCTTGACTGCATCTTTTGAATATGTATGCTGAGGTTTGTGTTTGGAACGATGTCATTATTAACTGATACTCGGGACTTACTGAGACGTGTTTCCAATAAACTCCTGCTACATTTAACTCCTCGAGTCCTCCAGTCTTTCCTACACTGGCGACGAGGGAAAAAGGACTTTTTCTTCATTTTACAGAAGATTTCGTCAACATTTAAAAAAAAAAAAAGAGGATAATTTTCATTCCAAATTTATTCCTGACTTACTGAATCGGCAGATCTCTACAGCGACCCAAGCGGACTCTCGCAGCAACTCCGACGACTTGCTCTTCCATTTCGGAGGTATTTGAATCCATTTAACACCGTTTTCAAAGCTTTAAAGAGTTGTTCCTAGCGCGAGTTCCCAGCGCGAGTTTCTGTCTGCCTGCTCGAGCTTCAGACTGCACGCGCGCATGCGCGAACTACGTGAGAAGTGACTCCACGTCATACGCTGTCAAAACAAGGCCTTTTGCCTCTAAAAAGAAAGCAATTTCCATGGCGGCCATTTTGAGTTGGTAACTTTTATCGGATTGTTCTTCTTCTCACCGTTTTTTTACTTTTAAAACCGTTTTGCTTCCTGGAATTTATTCTACACGATGGTCTCTCAACTCGACCTCATTTAAAGGTATTGTTTCATCCAGCTTTCTATTTAAAAGTACTCTTGTTTAGATTTTCATTTTTTTTACACATCAAAATAATTGTTTTACATCAATCATTTTGACATGAGTGGAATTGTTCCTCCTCCTTCGTTTTTGGCTAATAAAGGTGACCCCCCCATGGAGTGGGAAATATGGGAACCTGTTTTCCTAGCCTATGTTGAGGTCATGGATGGCACTGAATGTGAACCTGAGAGGAAATTATCTCTTTTAAAACATTGCCTAGGGGGAATTGGATTAAAAGAATTCGTCACTCTTCCAGCTTTAACTAATCCTGGAGAAAAAAATGTGTATGAATGTGCAGCTGAACAATTAAAAATCAGATTTGGAAAGAAAAAGAACATTGTTATGGAGAGATTTATTTTCTATTCTCGCAAGCAATCTGCAGATGAACCGATTGATGATTTTGTATCGTCTCTCAGATCTCTTGCCGTAACGTGTGATTTTGAACATATAACCTATGAACAGGTATTAAGAGACCAAATACTGATGAGAACGAATAATAAAAAGGTCCAGGAAAGACTTTGGACAACCTCGGATATGTCTCTAAATGCAGCCATTGACATTGCCAGGTCGATTGAACATTCCGAGAAATTTGTAAAGGAGATAAGAGGGAGTGAAAAAGGAGATGTTTTTAGCGTTTCCAAAGAAGGAGAGAAATTCAGGAAACCGTTTTCTTCTAAAAATGACTTTGCTAATAATAGGAGTGACTCAAAATTTAAGTACACTAAAAGTGATAAGAAGAGCAACACTCAGTGGATTTGTTTCAGATGCGGAAGTTCAAATCATTTAGCAAATTCTAAAGTTTGTCCTGCCCTTGATAAAATGTGTATGAAATGCAATAAGAAAGGGCATTTAGGGGAGGAGCCAAGATGGCGGACGGGAAGGACGTCTGAGCTCCCGGCTCCGTAAGCCGTCCACCTTTGGCGGAATATCCTGACTTTACTCCTGGCTCACACCGTGTTTAAACGCTGGAACTATCACGCAGAAGTCGACCGCTTTCCTTTAAGACCTCCGGGGTCCGACTTGGTGCAGGAATCACTGACTTCGCCGTTCTTTGGAGCTGCCCGGGTAGCTGTGTTGATTGCTACCGCTGGACGCCATGGGACCGGGCTGGTGAGCCGAGTGGGGGAGGTGCCGATGCCTACGGGAGTGCTGAGATCTCGACACAGTGCTTTTCATCTCTCTCCCGCTGCAGAGTGCCTCACCTTGGCCGAGGTGGGTCTTTGAGACTGGATTCCCTGCGAGGCGCTTCCCCCCGCTCTGCAGCATATCGTCTTGGCATCCCCCGTTTTGGGGCGAATCTCGGCTGCAGTACAATCGCATTGGCGGGCAGGTGATTTTTGTACTCTGCAACCCCTTGCTGTGGGCTGCATTATCGCCGGAGCATTAACGCCTGCCTCCCTGGAAAGTAAGATCGTCCCCCCCCCCTCATCCTTGCGGACTTCCCGAGTGGCGGCAATGGCGCTCGCCCTTCATGACAAGGCGCCGGCTGCATCATCATCGCTGCCGCGCGCTGCCCTGCCTGTTACTGGGCTGGAAGCGGTCCCCAGGGCATCGCCGCTCGCCGCGGACCTGCTGCTGATTCAGGACACCCTGACCTACGGGGATATCCTGCTCGCCCTTGCGGACTTGGCGACAACATGGCGGCGTAACGTACAGGAGCTTACGGAGAAGGTTGAGGGTGCTTCCTCTTGTGTAATGCGACCAGGGCTAACTGAATCCCTGCCACCTCAGGCACTGTTTGGAGCTGCTACAGGGTTGCAAGATGTGAGGGCGGAAATGTGCCGTGTCCCTGACGACAATGTTGCTGATCCTCTCCTTGGTGAGGCTTTGGTTACAATGTTACCCCCCACATTGGAAACTGTGATTCTTTCCCCACAATGGCTCTGTTCACCGGCCTCCCAGAGCCTGATTCCCCATGAGGTCTTTGCCTCTGGAGCAGCTTTTCTAAGGTGGTGGAGATTGTGCGCTGTGGAGGGGGTGCTCAACAAAATGGATGCTGGACCGGGTGGTGACCGGGGACGCTCCTCTCCGCCTCCTGTGCTTCTTCCTCGTTGGGAGCGGCCATCTTGCTCCTTTGTTCTACCTGGGGACTACTCGCAGCGATGGCCGGCCCAGACTGGAATTCGCCGTTCAGGCCAGGGCTGATGTTCTTTCTCGTGCCTTTGCTCGGATGGATGGCGGAGACTCGGACTGACCTATGTCTTGATCGGCTGACCGCACATACTGTACTCCCTTTTTCCCGCTTTGACTCGGAATCGCTATGTCCTGCTCTCTATTCTGGTTGGGGGGGTTGTAATTAATGTGTCGACCTGCGACTCTAGATACGGATGTTTAGACTCTCTATTGGCTGACTGTTGTTGAATTTATTGTAACGCGGTGTGGGAGCTCTATGGGGCTGTGGGAGTTCGGGAGTCCGGATTCTGTAAGGAAAGTGTGGCCCTCCCCCGGGGTTAGGTTTCCTGGGAGGATTAGATTAGACCTGTCTTTTCTGGCTCCCTTTATTGATGGGGACGTTATATCTTCTTTTTCTTTCTTTACTGTCTCTACTACATTTCGGGTTTATGGGGCGACAGGCGCGCTGCTGGGGGGGGGTAGGCCGTAGCCTTTGCATGCGTGTAGGGTGGGGGTTGTGGGATGGGTATTTTGTTTCTTTTTCGTTCCTATGGTGCCTTGGTTTTTTCTTCTGCTTTATTTCTTCTTCTTTATGTCTTGGGTGAGTGTTGACGTTCTTGCCGGGCGGGTGGCGGCGAATACTGATAGGGCCTTGGGTCTAATATCCTGGTAACGTGCATCCTGGCCGCCATTCGGCCTGGTGGGTTTTGTTCCCTGGGTTGCTGGGGTGTGTATACCTGCGTTGATATTTCTATCGTACGTCTTCACGGACCCTGTTCTTCTTTTTGCCTATGTTCCTTTTTATTGAAATTAAATAGTTGGACATTATTGCTTGCCATGAAACTTTGAAAATTAACCTTCATAACTCCTGAGACGCGCCAGCAAGGATTCCATAGTGTAACTGCTGAATGCTTACTGATCACACTGCTGTAATGTCGCGTCACCGTATTGCCTGTGTAAGTGCTCAATCGTACTTGTGGCCGGCCTGATGGTTGTAGGCCACTATTTGTAATTTCTCGATGCACTAATAAAGGTTTTCAAAAAATTAAAAAAAAAAAAAAAAAAAAGAAAGGGCATTTAACAAAGTTTTGTAAATCTACTACCAAAAAAGTTAACATTGTTCAAGATTTTGATGACTATGATTCCAATGAAAATGATATCAATACTGTCATTAATATTTGTGGTAGTGAAGGTGTAAGTAAATTCCCATCTTGTGATGTGATTATAGAGGGAAAGACAATTAACATTTTTGTGGACACCTGTGCATGGTATACATTATTGGGTTTAGATGTTGTAAAAAAAAATTGGCCCAACAAGATTTTACTTGAGTCTGACATTTCCCCAGGGGGTTATACTGGACATAGGATTGAATTAGTAGGTTACTTTTGGGGAAAAATCACCTTTTCCGGTGAATCCACATATGGTAAGATATATGTCGCTAAGTCTGGGCAGCCTCTGTTAGGATGGCCACACCAGGATCAGTTGGGCATTAAGATAGATCCTAGAGCTAATCCTCCTGTTTACTCTGTTGCTAACACCAGTGATCCTGATCGTAATCTCATGCTTGATAATCTGAAATCTGAGTTCTCTGATGTTTTCAGTGGGAAACTCGGTCAGTTTTTGGGTTTTAAACACACTATTAAACTCAATGATGGTGTTGTTCCTGTTCGGCACAGAGTCAGGAACGTCCCTCTTACCTACAGGGATAAACTTAAAGTTCTTCTCAAAGACTTGTGTGACAAGGATATCATCGAGCCCATTGAGTCCTCCCCGTGGGTTTCCCCGATCGTGATTTCGGTCAAATCCAACGGCGAATTGAGGCTCTGTGTAGATCTTCGCAGTTTAAATAATTCTATTTGGGTAGATGCTCATCCCTTGCCAAATTTGCATGAGATGGTTTCAACATTAGGAGGTGCTGAGATTTTCTCGTGTATAGATTTGGCAAGCGCCTATCATCAAGTCGTTCTGGATGATGATTCCAAAAATCTGACGGCTTTTATTACGCCAGAAGGCCTCTTTAGATATAAACGCATGCCTTTTGGATTGGCTAGTGCCGCTTCCGTCTTTCAAAGACTAATGAAAGAGACACTTGAAGGGTTGACTGGGGCAATCGCCTTTCAAGATGATATTCTTGTATTTGGAAAAAATGTAGAGGAGCATGATATTAATTTAAGGAATGTTATTTCCGCTTTGTCCTCTAAAGGTCTTACCCTTCGCCTTGATAAGTGTAAAATAAGAGAAAAAGAAGTTGAATACCTGGGACATTCCATAAGTGGTGCTGGGATCAGACCTAAGCAAAAACACATAGAGAGCATCATTAAAGCCCCGGTCCCTATTTCAAAAGAACAATTGGTAGCCTTCTTAGGATTAATGGAATTCTATGCCAAATTTATTCCAAATTTTTCTTCCAAAGTTGATTCTTTTAGACCACTCCTAAAGAAGAACGCAAGGTTTTTATGGTCTGACGTAATGACGGAGGCATTTCAGAACCTTAAAGCGTTTATTGTGAATGCACCCTGTTTAAGACCTTTTGTTATTGGGAAAAAATGTACCATCATGGTTGATGCAAGTAGCACAGGGTTAGGAGCTGTGCTCATGCAGAATGACTGTGGAAAAGAATGGATAATCGCTTATGCTTCAAGGGCTTTGAGGGATGCTGAAAAACACTATTCAGTTATTGAAAGAGAGTTATTGGCGTCAGTTTGGGCAGCCGAACATTTTAAAACATTCTTGTGGGGAACAAAATTCACCATTAAGACGGACCATAAGCCTCTCATTTACATGATGGCACCAGGTGGAGGTCGAACTTTATCGGCTCGCCTGGCCAGGTTGGCATCTAGGCTACAATCTTTTCATTTTGAGATGGTGTATGTAAAAGGGAAAACTAACATTCATGCTGATTGCATGTCTAGGTTGCACACCTCTTGCGATGTTCCATGTGACGATGATGAATGCGAAGTAGCTTTCACTTCGCAAGACATTATGCTAGTGTTTGGGGAGAAGTTTGATTTGAGTAAGGAGTCCTGGGCAAGAGAAATGGAGAAGAGTGTTGAATTGACTCAGGTTAAGAATTATATCCTACGAGGATGGCCTGAACAAAGGAAGTTTTCAGGCGATATGATGAGTTATGCCAAAGTTCAAGATGAGTTAGCTGTTGAAAATGGGGTCCTGATGAGAGGTGATAAATTCATTCCTCCTTTTGCCTTGAGAAACACTATTATTAGTATTGCCCACGAGGGGCATTTAGGAATTTCATTTACTAGGAGACGTATAAAAGATTTTTTTTGGTGGCCAGGAGTGGACGGTTGTGTAGAACACTATATCCAAAAATGTTCAGAATGTGCCAACAGTGATAAGTCTGCTGTTCCTTTGCGTCCTGAACCCTGTCCTGTGGAATATCCTCTTGGTCCTTGGCAGAAATTAGGTCTTGATTTTATTGGTCCATTTTCTGTTCTACCTGAGCGTGAGAGATTTGGGATGGTTTTGATAGATTATTTCTCAAAATGGCCAGAGGTAAAAATGGTTAAGGAGATAACAACTAGGAATGTAGTAGAGTTCTTAGATGAAGTTTTTTGTAGAGAAGGAATCCCAGAAGAAATAGTGACTGACAATGGACCACAGTTTACTAGTAAGGATTTTCAATGTTTTATCACCAAATGTGGGATTGTGCACAATAAAATCGCTGTGTTCCATCCCGAAGCCAATGGCCAGGTTGAAAGATTCAACAGAGTTGTGAAGGAGGCAATCCAACTTTCTGTTAAAGGTCAATTAAATTGGCGTAATGCCCTTCAGTCTATGTTATTGTCTTATAGGACATCTCCCAACTCTGTCACTTTGGTTAGTCCGTTTGAACTTTTAAGGGGTCGGAGACCCAGTACTCGTTTAACTCCATGGTGGTTAAAAAGAAGTGTGAGTGACAATGGTGTTTTTTCAAAAGTAGATTATGAATTGGTTCGAGACAGAGTTAGCGCATATAAGGATAAGATGAAGGAAAGGATGGAGGCAAAGCAGGGATCCGTTAGCAAACATATCATCTCGGTTGGTGATTTTGTTCGTATTAAAAGAAAGGAAGGTGTTTTGAAAGGGGGTCAAATTTGGTCCCGTCCCATGGAAGTTATTGAGGTTTTCAAGCATGCCGTCAGAATTGAGGATGGGAGTGTTTGGAACTTGAACAGAGTTTCTGTATTTAAAGGCCAAGGTACGCTTGTGTCAAAGGATGGCGGTAGCACTTTATTCAAAGGGAGTGATGCTGTTGTGTCAAGCGATGATAGCAATGTTTTTCTTGACTTTGAATCTGGAAATGTAGGAACTTCTTCAGGGAGTCTTTTGAGTGAGAATGGGAACCCTAAGGTTGTAAGGACCACTCCTTTTATTGTGGCCTCAAAAAGTCGTCCTAGGCCTCATCGTCTCCCTGAAAGATACAAGGATTTTGTCATGAATTAAGATCTTAGGATTGTATTGGTTATTGTTGTTTTTTTACCTACTAGGATTTTGCCATGTATTAAGATCTTAGGATTGTATAGGTTTTGTGTTTTTTTGTTGTTGTTTTTTTTCATTTACAGGAAGGGAGGTGTGTTGTATACTGCATATGCTGTCTGTTATTTATGACCACGAGATGGCACGTGGCTTTTCCTGTGACATCTCGTGGCAGTCTCTTGCTGTTGTGCACATGCTCTTGACTGCATCTTTTGAATATGTATGCTGAGGTTTGTGTTTGGAACGATGTCATTATTAACTGATACTCGGGACTTACTGAGACGTGTTTCCAATAAACTCCTGCTACATTTAACTCCTCGAGTCCTCCAGTCTTTCCTACAGTCACCCCCCCGCCCCCGCTATTGTGAAAGAGTTCAGGGCTAAAACTAGGCCCGGAATAGCAGGCCTCGCGCAGCCAGACCCCCTTCGAGCTGATTTCACTGGATATAAAACTGCAAAGAATGCCCCATAAAGGACAGGTTTATGTCCTGCTGTCAATCAGCTCTGCCCATCACAGGAATGAGTGAGACGCAATTCTACCTCCCCCCACGACCCCATGTCTACAGAGATGGTGACCGCTCCTTGGGCACTGAAAGATACACCATTTTGGCAGCAACCTGGAAATAGTGTTGCAATAGACACTGTTTGTGTTCTAAAAGGAAGCATAGCAGTGCAAGCAGATGGAGGGGAATATGCCTATTCCGGGGTTGTTTCCAAATAAAGGCAATCAGTTGTTTTTATAAATATAGCCGGACCACTGAAATTATTCAATAAGCGGAAGTGGCATTTTGTGCTTGTTTTCTAACGCCCTGCTCCACTTCCGTGTGCGGGGTTGCTCAGTGTGCCCCTTCCCTGAGTTTGTACAGTTCCCCCCTCTTTCACCCTTTCCTTGAAGTGGAGATTAAGAACTGTCATAAACAGATCACCCTTGCCTTCCAAATACGCAGGCTTTTTATGGCCCTATTACAAAATGTAGACCGTTATATGGGTTCTTGAGGAGACGGGGGCATAGCAGGGGGTCGAGAAGGGGCGCTGCCAGGCCAGGCAAAAGGGTTGGAAATGATGACGGGTCCTTTATGTACCTTAGAGACACCAGGAGAGAGGCTTCAGAAGCAGGCACGAAAGGGCAGTGCGGGCGGCGCAGGTGTGACTCAATGTGTGAGAGTGAACATGCTGTTTGTAACCACTGCTCCGCCGTTATCTGCTGGGTACTGCGAGTATCTGTGTTAAATCCATGCTGTCTTTATAAAAGAATGTGTAAATATTTGTATAAATGCCGCGATTTCTACAAAAGTGCCGATTTCGCAGGCACTTTTGTAAAAATCGCGGCATTTTTACACAAGTGCCGATTTCGCGGCAAATCGCGAAATCGCGATATCCTGGAGGGTCTGTATATTGCAATTTAATTATTTCAAAAGTTGGAGAAAATGCAGTGAACTGTGCAACTTGCTTCCTTTATATAAGATGAAAAATTACTTACAAAAGAAACAACTAGGCTCCTACTGAACTACAGGCCACCCACCACAATACATTTTAAAAAAGCGATGAAAAGTACAAAAAAAATGTAGGTGTAATGCCCAAATCAAACAAACGACACCAATTTTCCAACTTACTTGTGAAATCTCAGATTCACAAGTCCATAAATTCAATGATATATGATTAGGGCTCCCGGTTTTATGGTATTTATTTTTGGGCCATTTTTTTTGGTATTTATCCATATTTATTTTGTGTTTTGCGTATAAATGAAGTTGTAAAACTGTATATTTCCATATCGATTTAACTGATAGACTCACTCATACTTTGATGTCCGTCATGTTTTAGCAATTTAAGCTGACAAATATTACATAACAATTCATCCCCTGGTAAATACTAGCATTATACCATAAATGTATGTTGATATTTGCTGTTATTTAAAGAAAGTTCATCCTATTTTTAATTTCCCATGCTGCCCATATGCTCAGCTGCTGGCCTATAATTAATGAAATACAACAGGAAGAGTCACTTAAAAGAAGTACAATTTTAGGTATTTATCCACTTTTAAAAATAAATGCAAACAGAAAACACATTCTTTTCTGTCTGTATTTATCTATATAAATCCGTAAAAACAGAAAACAGGGAGCCTTATATATGATGCAGCACCCACAAAGAGTGATCGTTCCAGCTCCAAATCCAAATCTAAAGTGAACAGGAGCTGGACAAAGCACTGGGAGGAGCCAGCTTGACAGGAACAGGATTGGAGACTCTGGGACACTTCCATCCTCTTAAAAAAAAAAAAAAGGACTTCCTTGCACAAAAGAATACAGCCGAATGTCAATCTGAGGAGTTTTTTTTAATCCAATTCACTGTTTAGAGAAGGGTTTGATGCTGCTCGGGAGAGATTCTTCTCCAGATTGCAAATTATGCGTGTTTGGGATTGTGATCTTTGCAAAACTTCTGCCGGAAGTTCGATGGCGCGCCAAAATTACGTGTCCGCGATCGCACACTCTCTCGGGAACGTGCGGCCGGCTACCAATTCTCGTGGTGCTCGCAAACAGATGAGAAATCTCGTCAGCAATCGCAAGCATCCCAGTAAGTCGCTCCTGCGCACGCGAAAAATTTTTGGGAGATCACAAACACAAAAAAAACTCCGTTCCGCTGCGGAGCGCGGAGTTTTCGGTAACTCTGCGTTCTACACAAACTACGCAGGCGGAGCGGATTAAATGCCCAGGCCTAATGCCAAGAACATTGCCGATATGTTGGGTATGTGTTACCCATGGCATTACAAAATTGACAGTCTTTTTTTTACCCTAATGCTGGCAACTCTGCCTGGTGCACCAAACCGATCATTGCTAGAAAACGTGCATATGGTGGCCACTAATGTAATCTTGTCTACCATGATCACTATTATAACACTACTAGTAGCAGTAGGTCTTTATACTGAAAAGGTTGGAGCCCCTGCTCTATTA
Source organism: Lissotriton vulgaris (assembly GCF_964263255.1). Lineage (NCBI taxonomy): Eukaryota > Metazoa > Chordata > Amphibia > Caudata > Salamandridae > Lissotriton > Lissotriton vulgaris. The sequence continues at coordinate 280,019,917 of NC_141693.1, forward strand.
CGTCTCAGAGTATGTGTCCTGTGAAACCTGCCAGGCTCTGGAATATTGCAGACATGTCACAGAGGCAGAAAGGATCAACAGAATCCTTACTCTGCACCTCCAATGTATCCCTAGCACACCGTCACCCTGGCTTCTTTACATTGACTTATCACCACTTCGCCTGCCACGACATCATTCACTATTCCTTTCCGAGTAAGTGCCCTTTGGAACTTGCCAGGCCTTGGTGTACTGAAGACGTGTCCCAGAGGCAGGAAGGATCAACAGAGTCCTTACAGGCACCTGACTCTGCTCTAATTACACGTAATCAGACAGAATAAGCAGGTGCTGGATGCCAAGGTCCGCAGGGGCTGTAATAATAAGAGTATCATTTGAGCTGTGCTTGGTTTGCAAATCAGTAGGCATCTTACCACTGCCAGCTCTTTTTCATATCCACAGTTAGCTTTGTTCCTAGCTTCAAAGAAATTGACTTGTTGTAACACATATTCTCCAGGTATCCTACAAGTGCTAAACATTCTTCTGAAAGAGTCACTGGTTGCTCCGAAATGCTCAGTTCGTTTAACTTTCAAATTCATAATAATTTCATGCCCACAATATTTTAAGAAGGCAGAAACTCCGGAAACAGCATTGGCACCGACAGAGCTCCTTGGACTATCTGGTAGGGAGAGGGTAGAATTTGCTTTTATGCGTGGCTGCCTTGTGGTGTTCAAATAGGGAACACCAGGTCTTGATCAGGAACACTGTCTCATAGGATACACCCCTGGAACCAATCCCACACACAAGTATGCTACTGGGGAACTGAACAGGAACAGTCTCGCCGCAGAGATGCACAGATGCAGGGTCTTACGGAATGCATTCCAACTTAAAATTAATAAATACAAAATTATAGCATGCCCATAACCAAAAACTATACATTCAGTACTAAACCCTGAAACCCAAACCTGGCCAGTATAACCTTAGAAGTGTGCCAACTGTAAAGTGAACTGGGAATATGTAGGGCAGGGCTTGATTTAGAATTTGACGTACAGGGTGCTCCTTCGCAGATTCCCCAAAACTGACAGTTCGCCCACTCTTATGAGAGTCGGGTGGATCATCATGTTTACGATGGTGATGCCCCCACTGGCTCTGCCAATGAAGTGTGGGCCATCTGTGTATGTACATCTGATTGTCCGCCCTATTTAGAATGGACATTGTCTTCTGTTCAGGACTTCCAAAGACACCCAGACAGCCTCAAACAGCAAAAAAATATAAAAGGACTCCCACAACCTGGGATAAAACTCCCTGGGTGTCAGGGTCATTGTTTTTTGTCTTTCAAAAACAAACTCTCACTTGGTAGTCTGTTTTGGGAACACAAACAAGTTTGCTGAGAGTCTGCCTAAACCGTGGCGGCCTTTCACCAAAGTTTCATAACTCCATAGGACCAGTATGGCGGTGGCTCAAGAAAGCCAGAGGGATGTTGCCAGCACCGGCAGACATTTCTAAATATGGTGGATGGAAGGCTGGCCTGGGTGGCAGAGGATGAAGTGTGGCTCACTGGTTAGAGCAGGCAGACCCTGAAGCAGAGGTCAGACCCAGGACCAGGGTTCAATTCCCGACGCGGCAGGGTCTTGAGCTCAAATGTCCACGGACTCGATAATTCTCGCTTCGGTGCCTGACCTAATCATGGGTTCACACTCTGCAACTCTGGGCATTAAGCTTGCTTAATCTCCACAACGGCCCCCCGCGGCGGGATGCCTGGCTTTCACCTTGGGGATGCCCTGTAGGGGCTATCTCACAGGGAAAAGCCAGGACGGGTTCCCAAGGCAAGCGCGGAGATACCCCTTCGGGGGTCGATTCAGGCGCTATATAAGAAACATAATAATAATAAGGTTACCTCTGCCACTATGACGGACAGTGGGCTGTCCACTCTACCTTGAATGAGGGCCATATGTACAGGTGGGTGGCTTCAAAGGACATGCTCCCACATTATGCTAATATATGAAATTTCAAAAGTTGATGTGCTAACAAGACAAACTCAATCTCTACACCACATGAAGTTCAACGTTAAACTCTGCATCTCAAAACCTACCAGCACTACCATGGAAATATGCTAACGGGAAAGACTCAAAGCATGTTGGGGTGTTCACCAAGATATCTATCAATCTGTCAATCTATTTCAAGATATAAGTGCTATGCAAGAAAATTGAACAGATCAATTCTAGCTTAAAGGAACCTGAACTGGTGTTGTGATTCGACCCTACACTATCCAGTACATGTCAGTGAGCTGGTTACAATTACGCACATTTGGATGCAGGCGCCAAAAGGTTCATACAAAGGATCAAAATCACTTACGTAATTATCGTAAATATAAGTAGGAGGGCTGCATTTTTCAAATTCTATAACTGTCTGCTTATTTATTTCTTTATTTTTCAATTTATAAAGGTGCATTAAGTGTATGTTATTCGGAACCAGTCTTTTTTTTTTGATTGCCAAAGAATAATTGTATTTTTGTGAATTGACACGTTCCAAAGGATTGCTGAAGCCCATTGTCATGGCTGTGAGATAGTGTTCCGCGTAAATGATTTGCTGCTTAGCACGCTTAGCTAACTTGGTTGTAGAGGATGTTTGACAGTATTATTTGACCACTCTTACCTGGGGCGCATTCAGTGAGTTGGAGGCGTATAAGACATTGATGAAAGCCCGCTTCAACCTCTTTCAATATAATTTAACGCACTAGGTTTACTTGAGACCCAAGTTCGCCCTCGTGTTCCCGTTGCAGCAAGCCAGAGGCAGACTTTCTACGAATGGTATGGGAGTGTACTCTGATACAGGATTACTGGTAGGAAGTGGGGTCACTGCTGGTCTGCAACTGGCTGGTCGATTGAATTGAGTGTGTGGTTACGCCTGCTTGGATTGGTTCCCAAACGCAAGAAAAGATGGCTCAGCAGGCAGTTTATACTCATGGGGTGATCCTGGCAAAATGTAGAAATGCAATTAGATTGATCTCTTAGGTCTCACCACTGGTCTCTGATTGGCTGCGGGATATGGTTGCATGGGCAAGGGCAGAAGAAAGACGTTTGTGCAATAAATAAATAACATTAATTTAAAGTACAAAAGCACTAGAAAACCGGAGTTTATTTATTGCATCTTTAACACCTTGGGTTCTAAGCTGATCCCCCTCCTGTTCTGAGGTTTACTGAATCCCCTTTTTCATGACAAGCTCAGCTCGTCATGAGCACACGAGAGGTGTACCTCATGACGAGCTGAGCTCGTCATGAGCATCAAAGGGGTTAACCTACATATACTACCTTCCTTTATGCATCTATATACCTTCCATGCTTTTATGGATCTATATACTTATTACTTTTCTTCTAATTCGGCATATCCAATGAACTATCCTATTTTTCACCCTATACTACTCTGAATATATTTTTGACCTTAACTCTCTGATTCATATCAAACCTCTTTCTACTACTCTTTCCAATGCACTACCCTATTTCTCACCCAATACCTCTATCAATATGTCCTCTACCTCCACTCTCTCATTCATCCCAAACCTCATACCACTACGATGATCCCCAAATTAACCCTTTCTAGATTCTTCCTAACTCTAACCCTCCTTGCATCATCTCATACCTCTTTTACTCTTCCGATCCCCCAAAACAAGCCTTTCTAAACCATTCCCACTGACTCTTCAACCTTCACCTCCCTTTTACTCATCCCAAGCCTCCTTCTACTGCTATGAGCTCCAAAACATCCCTCCACTATCCTTTTCAATCCAAATACCAGACTAACATGTCCACAACTCAAACTACTTTCATATTTCCCTATAATAATTCACCACAAATCCTTTTTGGGTGCTGGAGTAGCATGCTACTCTCTGAAAGAACGCTTCAACACCCCATCAGGGGTAGCAAGCACTATATAAATACAAACCTTTTTCCCTCTTCTATCCCTCCACTATCCTTCTCAATCCAAATACTTGACTAACATATCCACCACTCATATCACTTTTGTTTTTCGTTATACTAATTCACCACTAATCCTTTATGGGTACCGGAGTAGCGGGCTACTCGCCGAAAAAGCGCTTTGACGCCTCATCAGGGGTAGTAAGCGCTATATAAATGCAATTACAATACAAGATACGCAGGGATGACACATTAGCGGACGATATGAGGGCATGGGTGGCGATGTTTAATGACCTACTAGTACCCAGCGATGCAAGACCCCTCTGAAGTGGGAGGGTGCAGACGGGAGAGGGGCAGTCGAGCGAGGGGATGGGCCCGCCCAAGGGGGAGGATGATATAGCAGTTGGTGTAGCTGGAGAAACAATATTGCTGTCACTTAAATTTAATGTATGTGGCCTGGTCACAATGAAATGCAAATTGGAAGACAGATCTCATGTTGCTTATGTTTCACAAGTAGAGCGGGTGGGGGGGTTTGTTTGGGGGTGAACATTCTGTATCGTTTTGTGATACAACGAGGTCCAAGAATGTGTACCCTTGTATGTTACACACACAAAAATGTTCATTATATTGTGAGATTTCCAACCTTATGACTTCGGCTGTGAATTAATCGTCCAGCATACAAGTGGCCCCATCTCCCCACATACATAAAGGACTAGTCTCTGCTTCCTTCTGCTCGCAGGCCTCTTCATTAGACAGGCATGTCCTAGAGATTAATGCAATAACCCACGTTCCTGACTTCCTGGTAGAACTTTGCTGTTTACACCAGTCCTAGTCCATTGCCCCCGCCTCAGTGTATGAGCCGAACCAGTCCTGATCACTCCCTGTCCCTTTGTGGACTCCAACTCCTGTACTGGTTTCTTTTCTCCCACTGTACAAGCCAGCTCCACCCCATGCGAGCACTCTCCCCTCCACCTTAACTGCCTGCCTGGCGACAGCACCCCTCACCCCTCCATGCCCCCTGGATGCCCACCCAGCACCACCTGCAGATCCTCAACCTCTTAATGCCACAACCTTGATCTGAAATCTGTAAAGTTAGCACCGTTGCCATAGCTACAACAGAAAGATGTGCTTTTAATGAAACAAAATCTGTTATTTTCCTTTCCTCTTTTCCCTTTCCAGCAGAAAGGGCACCATCGGGCGTGTGGCTGCTGGTGTCCTCACAGGGCAGGGGGAGGAGGGCGCCGGCGACACCTACTGCGTTCTTGGTCCTTACAGAGGTCACAGAAGCAGTAAGAGGGATGGAGGAGTAAGTGAAGAGACAAAGTGATGGGAGACGGGATTCAAGCAAGGAAAGCAAGGCGAGAGAAGGGAAGAGTAGTAAAATGCAGACAACAGGAAAGAAAGGAGGAAGATACAAAGACGAAAATAGTCTAACTACAGATTCCTTACCGACTTTCCCGCCAGCCCGTTCTGTGGACTCCCAATATATAGCTCTGCAAACTGGTCATGCCGATTTGCAGATGGGCTATCTGAGGGTTCATACAGCCTGAGAAAGCAACTGACGTCCGCCCACATGGGTGACATTTGTAGGCGGATCTGCTCATTACTTCTTTTTCCCTCTTCTATCCCTCCGCTACCCTTCTCAATCCAAATAACTGACTTACATATCCACCACTCAAATTACTTTCATATTTTACTATACTAATGCACCAATAATCCTTTATGAGTACTGGAGTAGCGTAATACTCACCCAAAAAGTGCTTCAACAGCCCATCTCGGGTAACAAGCGCTATATAAATGCAAAACTTTTTGCCTCTCCTATATCTCCGCTATCCTTCTGAATCCAAATAACTGTCTAACCTACCCACCACTGAAATTACTTTCATATTTCACTATACTAATTCAACACTAATCCTTTATGGGTTCTGGAGTAGCGTGCCACTAGCCGAAAAAGCACTTCACCGCCTCGTCAGGGGTAGTTAGTGCTATATAAATGCATTTGCACTGCAATACAATACAATATTGAAGAAAAATGAGGGACATTGAATAAAGGTGCATCAGAACAGACAAATGAGTAAAAAGTGATAGTAAGTGAACAGAGAATGAGATACAAAAATGGGCATGGGATCAAAAACATAGATAAGAAGAAAGAAAAAAAGCAGGTTGAGAGAAAGAAGGAGCAAAGAATTGTTGAAAAGTTGGAGCTAGACCGGGAGGAAGAGACTGAGGGGGTGAAGGTTTGACACAACTGCGAGTTCTCAGGACTGCATGCCTTCCCCCAACATGATGAAGCGGCCTCGGAATGTAAATGGTCGTTTATGTTCTGCATGGGCGTACATATTTTAGTATATCTAGCCTTGCAGCTGTTTTGGGTGGTATTCCTTAAAGACATCCAGATATTTCTCCTTTTTTGGCATTTTTGGCACTGGCTGTAACCTGTTTAACATTTGGGGTCAGTGTGACTTTGGAAAGGAATCAACTTTCCTTCAAAATGCTAAGGGATTACAATCTACCTTCTTCCATTGGCCATTGTTACCTCTCCTATGATCCGCCTCAAAGCCCCTGTGGAATCCCAGGCTTGCGGCATCCAGTTCTCTAACCTAAGAAGCCTCTGAGCCCAAGCATAATGAGCACTCTTCTCCATGCCATGCCCCAGTGGGCCGCACTGCTGGGTCATTATTGTGGTTGCATTCCAAAGATGCTCCGAGGCTTTGTCGAGCTACACGAGTACCCATGTCACTAATGGATAGTATGAGTCTGACGCCACAATGGACATTTTTATTAAAGGTAGTCTCTGTGCAGTGTTGCTAGCCCCCTTGATCCATCACACTGCCAGTAACATGAAAACTCCAGGCCATTGACCCTGAAAAAGCATAAAGGATCTAAGACGTCCCTCCTAAGGACAACATTGAAAAAGGATTTCAGCATCAAGGATGGAGACTACACTACCCATGGCCCTAAACCACCATAGGATAACGCTGGGTGATTCATTTAACATTTGATCATGGAGTAACATTGGCCCTCTCGATTCTTTGGGTACAGCAGATCTCACGTGTACGAAAAGGTTGAGGTAGTAACCTGAAAATTGTTAGGATTCGAAACTTCCCTATTTCTTCCTAATTTTAACCATTTTATAAATCTAGAGTGAATAAGAAGAGCTAATCCTTTGGAAAAGGCTACATCATTCATATTTATTAACATCAGTGATATTGGTGTGCCACTGAATCTGGAGCCAATTTTCACCTCATCTATAGAGCTGGTTAGATAATGTCTGTATGTATGTATGTGTTATTTATATATCTCAAACCAAGCCAAAAGGCAGCGGAGCTCTGTACATGGTCAAAGGCAAGCTTAAAGTCAGCGAGTAGCGGGAGAGGAAGCAAAGCTGGGGACAGATAAGGGATTTTGATGTAGCGTTCTTTAAAGAGATGAGTCTTCAGCTCTTTCATAAATTGACCAGTAATGGGGAAGTCTTCATGCATATGGGGATTCTGTTCTAGATCCCTGGGGCATAGATGGAAAAGGCCTGCTGCTTCGTTTTTTTCTTTTTAACACTTCTTCTTCCGCAGTCTGACGGTGTCTGGCTGCTTGTGTGCCGAGAACCACCTGAGAAGGTGAGCCTGTTGCTAGCTGGTAAAAGTTGGGTCAATTATGTTGCATCAGGATGGGGGTGATTTCATCATGTTTCTTCAGGCCCTGGATGAAACGTGCTGCAGCATGGACGGTGCCCATAAGGGGTCCTGTGTACTCCAGTTGCCTCCACTAGAGCTAGTACTGGGACGATTGCTGTGGAGTCCTGCCTCACTATTGCATTCAGATAAACCCAGTTGTATGCCTGTATCGAGTACACAGAGGAATAATAGTTAAACCTCTCGCCACTCCCTACTTGCTACCTTGATCTTGACATACTGGACTTTTACTTGCCCAGGATGGGAGAACATGATCTGTGTCTTAATACTTTAAAATATTATACCTTCGGACTGCGTCCAAATTGCAGTGTTTTTTCTGCTCCAAGCTATAAATGGATGCCAGACCAGGCTACAGTGCATGCTTCACTGTCGTAATCATAGCTTGGAATGAAAAATTTTCTTATCCATAGAATTAAACTTGTACAGACAAAATGGACGTCATCCCTTCTTGAAAGATGCTTCTAGCAAAATACACTCTCTGCAGGACTGAACATAATATGGAACAAGAGCTTGGGGCCCGATGTACTATGGGATTTTGCAGTTGCAAATTCTGTGATTTGCACAATCACAAGGTTTGCGACTCCAGGCCCGTGAGACTCTCATCTCCTGTGGCAACCAGGGTGGCGACTTCAGGCTGATGTAGGCAGTAGTCCAGGGGACCACTGCCAACTCTCTCTTAAGCTTTTCAAAATGGGAAATATATTTGTTTAAACAATCCGTTTCATTTAAGGAAATAGTTTTGCTTTAGAAAGTGCTTTTGCAGTTTTGGGAAGAAGTCACAGAGTAGTGGTCCTCCATTCCCTTGCAGGCCACCATCCCTATGATTGTAGTCAATTGCAGGTGGTGGCATTTGCAACCTGCCTATTGAATATTAGTTAGGTAGTTCATTCTGTGACCACCCCTCGTGATTCCCTATTTTGCAAACAGACCTACTATTACTTAGGTCTGTTTGCAAATTCATACTAGATTCGCAAAACCTCAGTATGCAATTTGTTACAGCTTTTTGCAAATCCAGGTTTGAACATCTAGCCATGAGGGGTTTCAGCCTGCAGAAGATAAATACCCGGACAGAGGAGAGGGACTGGGGTGCACAGAGGAGGCAGCTTATGAACAGGGGAGTGGAAGCACTACAAAACACTCACTGCAGTGTGCCACCTTTCATTTACTATGTATAGTTTTTGATGAACCTTAAATAAATTGGAGTGGCATAAACACAAGGCTAGGTCCCCAAATTATTCAGCAGTTGTCCTGAGAATGTAGCAAGCCATGAGTGAGTTTACACACTGCAGATAATGGACAGATGCAATTTCCTAAGCAATACTGAGCGTTAAAAAAAGCCATTAAAGAGGACTTAATTTCCTATCACAGGAAGTGACATCACTGGGTTCCCCTTCATCCATTTGCACAGGAAATGATAGGACTTGATTTCCCATCATCCATTTGCACAGAACGTGACATCAATGGTTTCCCACCCACAGCACCCTTTTCTCCTCTCCTCTTAGGACCTACTTAATGGCGGCTGCAGTGCGGATGCGCGCAGCGGGTGGACTGCTGGTGCCAGAGGCGCCACAAAGACAAGCCTGTGTGCGCCTGTCCGTGCATTGAGCACAGGCAGCACCATGAACCCTTGTTCTCCAACTACCCTCCACGACCCTGCCGTGCTCCTCCGAGCCCTCACCCCAGCCATTGCTTGCTGCACTGCTACCACACTGCACCACACAACACAGAAGGAACTTTCACATGCACATTTCCACACCATTCACCCATCATTCCAGCACCAAAATCAGCCAGCACTTCACTCGCTCATGCTCATACAAACCAGCCACACACTCACACGCAGACAGACCAAACACCACCCACCCAACTTGCCTCACTCATGCATGTTGGACAGGACCCACATGCTCACCAAACACTACACAGAGATATGGGACTTGCTGCACGATCACTCGCCATACCGGCTCATCCTCACGGAAACATGGGTAAATCCTACCTCTATACCCAACATCCCTACAGCCACCACCATTGGCTACAAGATCACCGGGAAAGACCAACAGCACAAGCAGGGAGTTGGAGTTGCCATCAAATTCAAAGATGCCGTCAGCTGCACCACCTACTTAAACACACCCACTAGCTACATGCAACACCTCACATTGAAGATACACATCACCGCCAATTTCTCCCTGGGTAGAAGCCTTTTTTATAGACCACCCCTACCCCACACTCATTTCCCCTGCTACATCTGCGACATGGTCGCACCGCTCATCTTCAATGCTGGCACTTTCGGGACCTTAACTTTCACCTAGAAGACCACACCAACCCAAACTTCTCGCCCCTTCTAGGAAACCTTGTAAACATTGGACTTGCCCAGCATGTTACCAAAGCGACCCACACCACAAGACACCTATTGGAACCGATTTTCTCCTCAATCGGCAACATCACAGTCAGCAAGCCAGCAACTATGACCTTAACAGACCTAACCACAGTACAGAAACAGCACTCATTGCCACCACAGAGGACATCTGCATGATCCTTGACAGAGCAGACACTGCAACGCTCAGTCTCCTGGACCTCTTTGCAGCATTTGACATGGTCTCACACCCCATCCTTATTAGACGCCTACACAAGATTGGAATCCAAGGACCAGGTCTCCGCTGAATCTGCTCCTTCTTAACAGATAGAACAAAAGCTCTCATCTTGGCACCTTATTACTCAAAAGCCTCCAAACTCATCTGCGTAGTGCATCATGGTTCATCGCTCAGCCCCACCATCTTCAACGCATACATGATCCCTATGCTCAATGTATTCAATGCAAATTACATCAACATCCTCTCTTATGCCGACAACATGCAGCTCATACTCTCTCTCTTGGACAAGACCCCAATATAAGAATCGGGTTCACTGCCTGCATGACCAAATTCACTGACTGGACAAAAGCCAAGTGTCTCAAGCTCAACACTGACAAAACAGATGTAGTGATCTTCAGCAAGAACACCTCACCATGAGGCTCCAACTGGTCGTCAGCCGAATTCGGGCACACACCCAACATCCATGGCAGGAACCTCTGAACAATCATCAACAGCAAAATGGACATGACCACACAAGTCAACACCATCACTGCATCCTGCTTCCAGACCCTAAAGTTGTTTAGGAAGATTTTCAAAGGGCTCCCAAACAACACTAGAAAAGCTGTCGCTCACCCTGGCTACCAGCAAGTTAGATGACTAAAACACCCTCTACCCCAGTATCACCAGAAAACTCATTAGAACACTACAAACATCCAGAACTCAGCAGTTAGACTCAACCTAACACACAGTACCTGCATCACCCCAAACTTCAGGGAGCTCCCACCGGCACCTGATACACAAACGTGCTTGTTTCAAACTCCTCAAACACATTTAAGCACTACACAATATAGGCTCCACCTGCCTGAACAGTCGCATCTCCTTCCATCAACCATCCAGACACCTCCGCTCAGCAAGACTCTTATTAGCACACATCCCATGCATTAACAGAACCAGATAAAGAGGACAGGCGTTCGCTTACATCGCTCCTAAAGTGTGGAATGGCCTCCCACTCCAAGAAGAGAGGAAGAGGAGGATCTGATGTGAATTCTGCAAGAAGCTGAAGAGCTGGCTTTTAAATTAACCAACTAACCATGGGCAGGACTAGGAACACACACCTGCTCAGTGCCAGGATACCCTTGCGGGTGATAGTGCACTTTACAAATACACATAACATAACATATGGAGTGCCTAGTAATGGCCCAATGGAACATCTACTCTGTTGGTTATCTCACAACTGCTGTGGCATTTATCTATCTCAGAAAGAGAAGCTGCTGCCCAGCCTAGGAATTAATTAAAAGGGTATTGTGCAGATGCACAACTTTGTGGAAACTGATTTCCACAACTTCATTCTTACAGATGGGTGTGGGAAGTTCAGACGCCATGATGGAATGATATATCTTCTATTTAAATCCTGCTCAACAGGATTTCACAGCAGTTGGGAGGGGAAACTTGATTCTAAGGTCTTTAAGACAACAATGTCACTTTTTGACAGGGGCAACTCCTCCTCAGGAGTGGAGGAGTGCCGCCCAGCCTGCTGCGAGTGCAGCAGGCAAACAGATATAAATAAAATGACATGTCAATGTCATTTTATTTATTTGCCACCGCACCGGCTTGCACTGAGTACAGCGCGAGGGTGGAGGCAGGGCTGAATCCTGCAATGCAAGAAGACAGCACTGGTTTACAGTTCGTTTGTCGGATTAACCAGCCGCCTTGCGACAGTCAGCCCGACATGCGCACTGTAAACCTAGCAATGCAAAGGCTGTGAAACAGCCAGGGGATTGCTGGCACAGGCCCCCAGACTCAAAATGTGCGCTAAGTGAACCTGCTCCCACCAATCCTGGAGCTCCTTTCATGCTAAAAATAGCATGAGAGCAGCTCCAGGATTAGTTGGAGTTGCATACCACAAGTAGGAAGGAAGAACTTCCTTTTCCTGCTCGTGGACAGCAAAGAGAAGTGCCACACCAGTCATGCTACCACTCCCAAATTTATGAAGAGTTGTGTGCCCTCAAACACCACCATTTTTTACTTAAGCTAGCAGCCACCGCTTTCTGAACATGCCTCACATTTTCAATAACTTAAAATGTGCTGCCACCACATCAAGTTTTAATTTTATTTGAGACAACTACATTAGATTACAAAAACTATACTTTCATTTTATGTGTAAGGCCTGCATATAACTGCGAGCCATTTGGGGAACCAAATTTTAGATTCGATATTTAAAATTCAACATATTGACTGGAACCCATTATGATCTACCCGTTAAGCTAAAATTACTTTCTTCATCACTCTGTTCTTAGTCTGACATTTTCATTTTATGGAATACTACATTTACTCCTCTTTTCACCCCAGAGTGTAGGACAGCATTTGACATCTTACATGTGCTTAGCTATGTTCTCAATTTTTTATAAATCATTGTACTTACATTTAGAATCTACTATGTTATAATTTGACAAACAATAGTCAAAAGTAAATTTGAAACTGTTTGTGGTTGTGGACACTATCCTTGCTAATTGCATTGCATATATTATATGATTGTTTATCAATATTGTCCATTAAAAGAAATCATTTGACATTGTAACTGTACTTTAGATATAGTCCCCAGCAGAGAAAAGATGATGGAACTCCATTTGCTCCTCTTGCAAGCCCACACAAACTTCAAAACCAGCTGCATCATTTACAAAGCCATCTTGATCAGCACAACCACTTATCTTTCAGACAAGCTCACCATCTCTAGTGGTTCTCGGCACTCGCACAGCGAGGATACCATCAGACTGCAGACAAAGATTTGTAAAACAGAAAAAACAATGCAGCAGGTCTTTTCCATATATGCACCCAAGATCTGGAACAACATCCTGTATCCATCAGGATCGGCCCAAAGCAAATGCAATTGAGAAAAGAGTTGAAGACTCGGTTCTTCAAAGAACGCTACAGTAGAGTGATTTCTCCTACCACAAAACAGCTACCTCTCATATCACTTGTTGACATTATGCTTTTCGTTGACCGTGTACTGTGCTGCATTGCCTTTTGGCTGGGTTTGCTCTATAGAAATACCATATGCATTCAAACATACAAAAGATAACAATTGTTCTTCTATATGCATTGAGTACGTTATATGAGCCATTGTATAGTTAAAAAACTATACCCCAAGACAGAATACTTTCAGTAAATGGTAGTTTGATTATAGTAGAATAAATGTATTGTTCCACTATTTGTAAATTGTCTTTTGTCTGTACTGATGGGTTGTTCCTGAGTCCTGCAAAAATCTAAATCTTTCAAAGGTGAACTGTGGCCAGTATATACACCGAACCTAAGCAAGACTGAGCACAAGATAATTAGGCAGACTGCATTTACTGTATTTACCCCATGAGCAGCTAGTACCTGATGAAGATCGCTTGCTTCGGTCCCCTGCTTCATGCAGCATAAGAGGTTCCAAAAACACATTGAAGTGTTTCCCAGCTACATCCAGACCAGTAGGCTCAGCATGAACTCAGAAATGGTGGCCATGAGCCTGGGTGATCATCTCTCTTAATGTTAGTGGGTAAATGGGAATAGGCTGGAGGAGGTGAATGAATTTAAATACTTGGGTCTCCAGAAGATAGTGGTGGATGTGATGAAATGAATATGCTTTGCTATTTTGTTTGTGCATTGTTCCATGTAAGTTAGCATTCGCAGCACCATTTTATGTTTAGCCGCCATTTTGAATCGTACCATTAGCTGTTTATTGTCTCCTTTGGAAGCAGGCTGTGGAAAGTTTCATTTCTTCAAGGTTAGGCCTTGCTCTGCTAATGAATACACTGTTCTTATTAGCGCATACCTTTCCCAATAGATAGAGGTCTTCTCCCACCAGTCTAGCGGTAGCACAGACAAAAGGTCCTTGGGTAGGAGATACTGTGTGCCCGGCATCAGAATCAAAACCCATCCTACTATACTTCTTTGTGTCAGCTGCACCTGCTTTGAAAATTCCATTATGGGTGGGTTTTCCTTGCTTCTGAGATGTGCATAATATATCGCTATTTTTGCTGAAGTCAGTCCTCTCTGCAGCACCACTAAGCGACTGGGCGAACAGGGCTCCACACGAGTGTATCTGAATAAACATATATTTGGTTTGTATTCTCTACTGTCTGACAGACTCTTCATTTGGTATCGAAGGCTGAGATGTGGTCATGAGTGAACCCGGTGAGTCTAAACGAGCCACTTCCTTCAGTTGGCGCCCGAACAGGTACACCTTTGGGTGAGTGACCCATCCCCTCCTGCGGACGGGTGGGGAGGATGGAGCTATCGTCGGGTCAGACAGACGGATCAGGGATCCCTGCACGAGAGTTCCTGAACTTGCAGCTGCCGGACGGTGCCTCGCCCAGTGGTCATCCCGACTGGAGTCCTGAATGGGGAAACCCTTGGATATGACCGTTTGGTTCAAAGAGTCGGCAGTGGAAAAGAAATTTGTTTGACCTGCATATATCAGGTGAGTTTGTTTTGGTTTCATGTGGCTATGGTACCATTTTGGTTTGTATTTGGTACGGTCTGAGGACCCTTTTTGGGTGAAGAGTGTTTGCAAATACTTTGCCAGGCATAAGTAGTGAACATGTGGGCTGTCATTGTTGTTCTACTGATGCTCGATTGGAAGAAAGTCAGTGAGCGCCTTCAGAAAGCATGGCCTTAGCCTTGGCCCTAATATGTTTAGTACACTGTGGCACAAATATACGAGGGAAATGCTGAGTTGCAGTGGCCGTTGACGGGCACTTTTGATGAACAAAAATTGGGTTTTTACAGGAGAAATTGTTTGCAAAAAGAAGTAGACAGTCTATGTTTGATTCCCTTCGAACGTGGCAAAAGGAGGCTAAACAGAGGGGAATGAAAGCAGAGAAAGAGGCCCGGAAGATGAGGATGCAAACCTTGACTCAGACAGCTGTAGCACATGATAGAGAGAAGCAAGAGATAAGGGTCGAACGCGAAGGTAGGAGGTTTCGATTATAAATTGATAAAATGTATGTAGCCCGAGAAGAAAACAATATTTTTGTGGATAATGTTGGATACTAGACCCCCACCCCCACATGCCCCTCAGAGGTTTATATCCCGCTCTTCCCTCACAGGCCCATCTACCCGGTTTTACTGTCTCTACTGTTTCTGTTCCTGTTACTATTGATCGGACTGCCATGGCCACAGCACATCCTGTTCTTTCTCTGTCCTCACCATCTGCGATAACTATGACTGTTAGTACTACTGCAACTTCTATGGCTTCAATGTCTCTTTCACCAGACCTTACACCTACGACGCAGCCAGTAGCGACGTTGGTGCCTGTTACTTCAGTTGCTACTTCCCTTTTGTTCTTTCCTCCCCCGACATTACTGAGTAGTGGGACCCCAGTATGTGGCCTTGAGGAGCCAGATTAGATGAAATTTAAGGAATGCTTGGGGCGAACGTTAGTGCAACCTGATGTGAGAGATGAAGATAAAAAGGTAGTAGCTAATCAGGCTGCCCAGTGGGCTCGAAATCCCATTTACAGTGTGGAGGATGTGTGGAATGTGACAAAGGATTATAAGCCTTTTGTACAACAGCATGGCCTTAAGCACATGTCTGCTACTTTGATCGCTCTTTGGGAGCAGTGTTTCAACAATGCAGCACTGCAGATTTTATATGATATTAAGGATCGTGTATATGCTAGTAATATTAATATGGAGCCCGGCCAAGTTTTTAGTAGTGTCACAACATTGATTGCTTATCTGGGTAGGCTGCTTGAAAAGAGCCCCACCACAGTATCCCAGCTTCCGATGCGGGCGGTTCACCCTATATATCACCCAGAGATACCAGAGTTAAGGGACCAGCACAATGCTGTTATCAGACCAGGTGAGGCTGCCAGTTTCCAAGAACAGTGGGTTTATACTCTATGGAAAAGGAGTGAGGTGTTGTCCCTTAAGGCTCAGTTACCAGACCCTAGGAAAAATCCTACTGCATATTATAAAGAATTGACTGAGGCAGCCTCCTCAACAGTAATGATGCTGGCGGATATTGAAATGTTTTGTGGTTTGCTGGTTCCGGTTGGTATTGGGAGACAAGTGCACACACAGGATCATGGTGCCGAATTGGGTGATACGTGGGATCAAATAAAAGCATGGGATCAGGACAGGAGGCCCGGTGATAAGCCTAGGGCAGAAATACTCGCTTTGCCAGGTTGCGTTATAACATGTATGCATTCTCTTATTCCACCAAAAAAGGTGGATTGGGACAAGTTATCAGCTTGTCGTCAGAAGAAAGATGAGAGTGTGTCTGATTTTTTCACTCGGTTTGAAAATGTGTATCTGGATTATAGTGGGCTAGATTTGTCTATTGAGGGAGGTGTCCGATTGTTTGTTAATAGACTTGTTTCAAATTTGCTTCCTGAGATTTCGGCTCAATTACAGGAGAGCACCTGGTCCACCTCTTCTCCTTTTGTTATTTTGAATATGGCACAGTATTATGAGCATTGGGAAAATGAGGATAAGGAAAGAACAGAGAAGAAGCACAAGGATTTGGAGACAAAGGTGTTGTTACAGCAGACTTCTAGAGGGAATGGTAGAGGATGTGGTAGTTTGGCCCGACATCTTCCATGTAGCAACAGGAATACTACGCCTGCAGGGTCGAATCAGTGTGCGTATTGTAAGGAGGAGGGACACTGGCGTATCGAGTGTCCTATGTTGTTGCAGAATGTGGCGGCCCCAAGAAGACGAGATTCTTGTGGATGGGGTCGTGGAGCTGGAGGAGCGGACAGGGTTCAGAATGCTGCGGTCTCACAGGGTCGTTCTGATAATAATTACTTCAATGGCCACTCTGGCGGACAGTATTTTCATGATGATTATGGCACAGATGAGGTGACATGAATGTCTTACAGCTAGGACAGCCAGGGACAGAGTAAGGGACCAGTTTCAATGTAGTCCTTATGTTACAGCAAACTTGCATGCTCGGCTAAGGAATTTTTGGTGGATAGAGGTGCAACAAACTGCTCTATTTCTCGCGCCTTGGTCCCTGGGGGGGCTCTGTCTGGACATAATAATGTTACAGCAGGTTTTTCTGGAGTACCAGTTGTAAGCCCCATTTCAAAATCACTTGCATTGACCATAGGTCCTTTCACTGTGGATTCGCAATTTTGCTGACATCTAATTGTGGTGAGAATTTGATGGGTCTGGATTTATTGAAAAAGTTGCATGCCACAATTTATTGTTCTCCTGATGGTGTCTATATGACAATAGGTCCAGGTGCGGTGTGCGCTAAGAGGTGTCTGCCCAAAGATGCGCCCCTTCCTACTGAGTTTAAAGACGTACCATCCACTCTGTGGGCAACAGGAGAAACAGATGTGCAATTGTTGCAGATATCGCCTGTTTCGATGCGCGTTAAGGATGGTGCCATTTTACCTCGTGTCCCTCAATATAAAATACCGCAGGCAGAAGAGCGAACCTTGTTGTAGATCGTACAGGATTTGATTGAGAAATGTGTGCTTGTGGAGATGACTGCCACTATTTGTCATAGCCCTATTCTTCTGATTCTTAAAAGGGCCACCCCAGGTTCCTCTGATGACCATGCAGATGTTTATCTCTTTGTGATTGACTTTCGTGAAGTTAAGAAAATAGTGATTCCCCAGTTTCCGGTGGTTTCTGACATCAACACTCTTCTGACAATGATTCCCTCTTCTGCTAAATTCGTTACTGTCATTGACTTGAAAATTAGTTCTTTAGTATTCCTATTCAACCTGATAGCAGGTATCTGTTTGAGTTCACCCTAGCTGGTAGAAGCTTTAGATTCTGTTGCACTCGTCAAGGCTATACAGAGAGTCTGAGTATCTATAGTCAGGCATTGGAAGGTCAGCTGGATTCTTTGTCACTCCCCACAGGTAATGTATTGCTACAGTACGTTGATGAATTGCTCATTGCTTCTGACACAGAATAAGGTTGCAGGGACAGTACAGTTAAATTGTTGTTGCACCTGGCACACCACGCACATAAAGTGTCCCTTTCCAAATTTCAGTATTGTCGACAGGAGGTCACCTATTTAAGTCACCTACCGTCGAAGGAGGGTAAGAATCTAACTCCGGAGTGTATTAGTATTATTGTTAAAAAGCCCATTCCTCAAACTCAAAAAGATGTGCGCGCTTTTATTGGCATTACTTCCTACTGTCGCCAGTGGATTCCAAATTATTCCCTACAAACCAAACCCCTGCTTGCTTTGACTACTAAAGATGTGCATAAACCTTTGCCTTGGACGCCTGAATATCAGCAGTCTTTTGAGCAATAAAAAAGTGTGCTTTGTTCGGCTCCAGTGCTTGGTTCGCCTAACTACAGCAAGCCATTTGTATTATATGTCCATGAGACGGCTGGTTGTGCGCTTGACACCATTGCAAGAGCCCGCCTGAGCTGTCTAAGAGTGGTTGTGGCCGTTGATAAGACAATCGGCTGTAGTTGTGCTTGATACTAATCTCACAGTTATGGTACCCCATGCTGTGGATATACTTTTGAATAAGACTAGGACACAGCATCTCACCAGTACACGTCTGACGGATTATGAATTGACACTCTATGCGAAGAGTATTATGGTCAAACGATGTGCCACTCTGAACCCAGCCACGTTACTACCCCTTCCGTCTGAAAGTAACAAAAATGACATACATGATTGTATCTTTCGGATGGAAGAAGAGACAAATAGATGGGTAGACTTGACTGATGTTCCCTTATCTGACCCACAAGGGGAACTATATGTCGATGGCTCTAGTTTCAAATTGCCAGATGGCACTAAAACTGCAGCTTATGCCACCACCACCACATGGTGTCTAACCCAGGGTGGTGTGGAGTGCAAAAAAATAATGGATTTAGGCCCAGATCCTTGTACTGGGGTGAATGTATGACATTGTTCTACATTCTGTCCATCAACTGTGTTTTTTGCAATTTTCACCCCGAGTGTGCTGGGCATACTAAGACGTGAGTCCCAGGCTCTCCACACCACTGGAGTTAAGCTATCCAGGCTGATGAAGGCTGATAGCCAGAAACCGGTCCTTGGATGCTTGATTCCGATCTGGGAAAGACATGGCTTGGTAGTTCGGACTGGACTGTTCCCATGGGGCACAGGGTCAGAGCTGATTTGCATATAGCCAGTGTCTAACCCAGGGTGGTGTGGAGTGCAAAAAAATGATGGATTTAGGCCCAGATCCTTGTACTGGGGTGAATCTATGACATTGTTCTACATTCTGTCCATCAACTGTGTTTTTTGCAATTTTCACCCCGAGTGTGCTGGGTATACTCAGACGTGAGTCCCAGGCTCTCCACACCACTGGAGTCAAGCTATCCAGGCTGATGAAGGCTGATAGCCAGAAACCGGTCCTTGGATGCTTGATTCCGGTCTGGGAAAGACATGGCTTGGTAGTTCGGACTGGACTGTTCCCAAGGGGCACAGGGTCAGAGCTGATTTGCATATAGCCAGTGTCTAACCCAGGGTGGTGTGGAGTGCAAATAAATGATGGATTTAGGCCCAGATCCTTGTACTGGGGTGAATGTATGACATTGTTCTACATTCTGTCCATCAACTGTGTTTTTTGCAATTTTCACCACCACATGGTGGCATAAGCTGCAGTTGATGAAATTATGCAAATTGACGAAGGCATCTTTGGTTCTACATCATCCCTTGCAGCTTCTATTCCTGACGCTGAGCTTATGGATTGTTCCAAATATTGATATCCTTTTCTTCATAATAATGTTATGTCTTTTTTGCCCCCATTAATTAGTTAACGAATGCTAAAAGGAGGGTCTGATGAAATGAATATGATTTGCTATTTTGTTTGTGCATTGTTCCATGTACGTTAGCATTCGCTGCACCGTTTTATGTTTAGCCGCCATTTTGGATCATGCCATTAGCTGTTTATTGTCTCCTTTCAAAGCAGGCTGAGTAAAGTTTCCTTTCGCCAAGGTTAGGTCTTGCTCTGCTAATGAACACACTGTTGTAATTAGCGAATACCTTTTCCACTATGTAGAGGTCTTCTCCCACCAGTCTAGCGGTAGGCATGGACAGAATGACCTTCGGTAGGAGGTACTGTGTGCCCGGCCTCAGAATCAAAACCCATCCTACTGTACTTCTTTGTGTTAGCTGCACCTGCTTGGAAAATTCCTTTATGGGCGGGTTTTCCTTGGTTCTAAAATTTACATAAAGTATTGCTATGTTTGCTGAAGTCAGTCCTCTCTGCAGCATCTCTAAGCGACTGGGCAGACCGGGCTCCACTCAAATGTATCTGAATAAACATATACTTGGTTTGTATTCTCTACTGTCTGACCAACTCTTCATTTGGTATGGAAGGCTGAGAGGTGGCCGTGAGTGGCCCGAGTGACCCTAAACGAACCACTTCCTTCAGATGCTGCAAATAAAGGGACAATGAAGAGGGCTCTAAGCATATCTTCCTGAATTCTTTTGGGACAAACAGAAAGGACTCAACCATTTACCCCTGCTAAGCTTTTTGCAGGCATCTGCACGGGAATCAGTAGCACCAGGGATCACTAGCACTTGTTGCCTCCCATAGCACTGAATCTGGAGATGTGATGGCCCACAGGCTCAAAAGATGTGCCAGACATGAGCAGGAGCTGAATAAACATAAATCCATGTGTTGGTTTTTTCACAGAAATTAAAGCATGATATAGATGGCGTCCGTGAGGGACGAGTGAGAGGTCAGCTCGAGAACGGCTCCTCTCTACTCTAAGAAAGACTCGTTAGAAAACCCGGTAAAACGTGGCTGTGATCCCGGTTTGCTTGGCGGCATTGGAGGAGTCATTACTTGACCAGCGGCGCGTGAACGGAGATATTTACAGATGAGCAATGGTGATATATTGGTGAAGCGGCGGGAGAACACTACCGGTGGAGACAACAGTGGCTGCACGGCTACCTGATCTGATGAAGGCGGCAGGCTGATTTGGAAACTCGGAACTCACTGGTGGAGCCGCGGAACATTGCCGGCAAAGATAACAGAGACCTCGCGGTTGCTGGCTTTGGTGGGGGCTTTGACGGCGGTGGAAGTGGCGCTGTGAGGAGATACGGGGATAAGTTACCGATCCGTTGGATAAAAAGAAAAAAAAAACGGCAGGGTTCACCAAACTTTGACTAACTATCACTATAACAATAGTGACCTATTGGGCACACTAAGGTGTTTGAAATCTTATTTTTGGACCACGGATTACAGAGACATACATCATACATCGATTCACAGGTGCATTGTGGTCCCTGAGGTCCCAACAGCTCTCTAAATACACGGCAATCTCTAGAGCCCCTTCATGGCTGTAGCTGAATGATGTGACAACTGCTGGGGGAAAAAGAAAATCTTTTTGGACTGCAGATAATTGCGGTAAGACATTAAGAATTCAAGATATACAATATTCTGAACAATTCACCTGAAAAGCTTTAAAGCTTAATAGCAGATACTGCAGTTTTTTGGCGTAATTAAGGCACTGTTTGATATCTGTAA
Source organism: Lissotriton vulgaris (assembly GCF_964263255.1). Classification (NCBI taxonomy): domain Eukaryota; kingdom Metazoa; phylum Chordata; class Amphibia; order Caudata; family Salamandridae; genus Lissotriton; species Lissotriton vulgaris. The sequence goes on from NC_141693.1 coordinate 280,041,518, forward strand.
GGGAAAAAAAATAGACTGTTGAAAAGACATTGAAAAGGTATTGGGCAGTAGCAGGATATATAATATACATCTATTAGGATATATGCGATGCCGCCAAAACTGCACGAGGTGGTAAGAGCAGAGGAGGGATGGACACTCCATCGGGTAATCGTCTTCAAATACCACAAGCAGGTGGCAGCTTTAAAAAAAGAGCTTTGGAGGGGGGCGTTGGAGAGGTAGAATCTGTAAATCCTAAATTAGATGTATCAGACGTGAAAGAGGGCAAAAACAAGAAAGTACCACAAATGTTTTCAGTAAGGCAAGATAAGAAGGATAAAAATAAAATATCACAAGATCCGGACCCCCAACAACGACGTATGCCAGGAAATCCAACACAGCTAAAGAGTACAAAACCGGTAGAAAAGCAACACACTGGGAGTGTATCAGAGAAAACTGTCCCGGTGATAATGCAACCTATAGTGACCCAGGACCTTGATAAAATGAAGGAAGCTAATACCGAGTCAGCAGTTGAAAAAGACTTACGAATAACTTATGAGAGTGATTCAGGTGAACCCTTCCTTTCATTCTCGGACCACACAGATACCTCAGAGGATGAATTTGATGAATCAAATAAGGTGGAATCATTGGATGGATCTACAAATAGCTTAGTAGCTGACCAAAATGATTCAGTTTTGGACTCGACATCGGAAGAAAGGACTCCTAATGCTACCATGGTATACAAGGAGATGATGGCTAAAGAGACCCAAGAGACTCAGAACGTAGACATTGTACAAGCTGGGGGAGGTAAAAGTCTAACCTGGGAAATATCCCTCTCTCCAGAAGCTTATAATGACTCTGAAACTAATCAGGAAACCGCAGAAGGTGGAGAGGAAGTAATAAAAGAGGCTATGCCAATCGTATCAGCAGTCCCTAACAATTCCAATGAGATTTCATTAAATGCAATATACCAACTTATAGTAGAGCATAGAGCAGAGACCCGCTCCGAAAGTCAGAAAACACAAGCTGCCTGCCGCAAACTTCAGAATGCAGTCAGAAGGGTCGCTAAGACCTGTAGTGAATTTTCAGAGAGGATAAATGTGACGGAAGAAAGAATCTCAACATTAGAAGACAGTTAACGACACAGAAAAAAGATATAGATATGATTTCCGCGGATCATGAGGATATGCAATTAAAGATTGCGGATTTGGAAAATAGACTCCGGAGAAACAATCTTAGAATACTAGGGATACCGGAGGGGGCAGAGGGATCAGATATTCACAAATTTGTTCAGGATCTCTTCCAGGAAGCATTCCCAGTGTTAACAATGTGGGACTGGACTACAGAGTTACAGCGAGCTCATAGATTCCCTTTTAAGATCTCTGAGAGGAAAAAAGGTCCTTCGGCAACAGAAAGGTTTCCCAGAGCTATTCTGATTAATTTGAATAACTTTTTAGCACGGGACGCTCTGTATGATCTTGCGCGACCCAACAAAAAACGACAAGGGAAAGGCCATCAGTTCTTTGTGAGACCTGATTTCTGTCACCATACAGTGGAGAGGAGGTGACATTTAAGACGACTAATCTCTCCTTTCCAGAACAGGGGGCACAAGTCTATTTGCTAAATCCGGCAACTCTAAAAACAATCTTTAAAGGTCATACCCGTTTCTTTATATCAGAGATACAAGCCCAAGACTATCTGGATACACTTTGAGACACTTTGAGCCGCTATGTGATTTTGTGTGATATAAGAACTAATGTGTGCCCGATAACAGAATATCAAATCATTTAATCGTCTATGTATTTAATAGGGGTTAATGCCATTTGAAATGTATAGAAAATTGATATAACTGGGAACATGAAATATAATGTTACTGGTATATATATGCAATATTTAAAAAAGGAGTAGAGAGGGGACTGGAGTAAAGTCTCTTCCCATCGACTAGGGCAATAAGCCCTTTTTTCCGTAGATATGGGGTGAAGGGTGGGTGGGGGGAGAGGAGGGTGAGCACAGGTGGGGGTGGTGATAAGGGGGGAGTAGAGAGCTGGGGTCACGGCAGGGGGCGGCGGGGGGGAGTCATAGGGGTAGGTAGGGTGGGGGGGTCCGCGTTAGAGAAAAATAAAGAAAATCTGAGGGTCAGACATGTACAGTTGGAGGTAGAAATGGGTTTGGCATACTGTGTAAAGACAGCATATACAACAATTACGAAGGAAAGACAGAACATCCTAAAAATCCTAAATAGAGAATATGGTTAGATATAGAATATGTTCATCAAATGTGGGGGGTCTAAATGACAAGGCAAAACACGCAAAGGTGTTTGAAATTATTAATACATTGAATCCTGATGTTTTATGTCTACAAGAGACACATATTTCGTGGGGGAACAAAACATTTCTTGAAATGAGAGGCTATAACTTAGCAGTATGCTCTACCCAAACGACAACAACTAGAGGTGTTGCCACAAATATTAAATATCAGAGGGGAGTAGTACATCTAACAAAAGCAGATAAGTGAGGGTCGTTGGGCCATAATGGAGCTATCATTGGGATTTTCTGTAGTTAATATATATGGCTCAAATTTAGACGACCCTAATATATGGGAGGAGTTAGCAGTAGAGTTAGCACAATGGTTACGCTATCTGATTATATGTGGCGATTTTAATATTCACATGGGAGAGGATATCACGAACACAAGATATACAGGGAGAAAGCCTACGGTGTTTAAAGCAGTTTCTACACTCAAAGGTATTCATGGGCTTATGGATGTATGGGCAGAAAAACATCAGAATGACCCAGGTTTCACATACTACTCATATCCCCATAAAAAGTTTGTTTGCTTGGATTATTTTTTGGCACCTGTACAATGGTTAGACAATGTAGATATAGTGAAACTTCCACAATTATATTCCGATCATAACCCACTAATCCTGGAAATTAAGGAAGTTCAGGGTTTGAGTAGGCAATCCTCGTGGACCTTTGATAGGAAACTATTATTAGATAATACATTTTGTATGCTTATTAAGCAGTGGACACAGTCTTTTTTTGACTGCAATAGATTTAGTGCTTCCCGGGCATTAGTATGGGATTCATATAAGGCTGCATTAAGGGGGGAAATTATAGGATTTGATGCTCATAATCGCAGAGAACAGAAAAAACGAACGGATTATTTAATCCATAAATTGGGGAAATTGGAAGCAGAACATATACAAATAATCCATAATGGGACATCGGAAGATGTATTAAAAGAACATTTGTTTAAAATTGTACTGGCTAAGGCTGATATCAATCAATATTTTTATGAAAAAGTTGCTCAAAAGTTTCAGATATATAGAAAGGAGCTATATGAATATGGAGAAATAACGGGGAAGCTACTCGCGATGAGGACGAGACAGAAAGATGTTAGAAATAATATATCAAAAATGAAAGATTCAGACGGGACAGTGACATCTGATTCTGTGAAGATCGTTAAAATCTTTGAGGACTTCTATAGTAGATTATATCAAGCTGAATCTATGATAGAAGATCAAATGGAGCAAGATGATTTACAAGATATAGATAGCTGTGGTATATTTCTTCCCAAGTTAAGTAGCGAAATGGCTCTAGAATTAGAGCAAGAAATTACACTAGAAGTACAGCAGGCAATATTCTCCCTTTCTTCTGGCAAAGCTTCTGGGCCAGATAAGATTCCAATTGAGCTATATAGAATGATATCAACACAAATAATACCTTTGATGCAAGATTTATTTTTGGACGTACAATACCGTGGAATACCCCCTAGCTCATGGCAAGATACAGATGTTGTTGTGTTCTTAAAGAAAGATAAACCTCCAGAAATACCCTCGTCATATCGCCCAATATCACTTATGAATACAGATGTAAAGATCTACTCAAAAATTATGGCCACCCGATTACAGAAAAGCATTGCTGCAATTATTTCACCATGGCAGCACGGCTTTATTCCAGGCCGGGGGACCACAGACCACACTGGACGGGCGATATCAATATTAGACATAGCGGAGGTTGAGGAGAGAGATGTGGCTGTGGTCCTCCTAGACGCTGAGAAAGCCTTGGATCGGGTGACATGGAGATATTTGTGGGATAAATTAGCAGAGAGAAACTTTGGACCAGGATATATACGGGCTATCCAGGCTATGTACTACAATCCATATGCCAAAATCCAGATAATGGGCCATACTTCCAAAAGATTAAAGATAGAGAGAGGCACCCGCCAGGGTTGTCCCTGCTCCCCAACCCTCTTCGCACTTTATTTAGATCCTTTTATCTCCTTGATTTTAAATAACCCTATAATTAAACCAGTAATATCTCATAATTATGAGACAAAAATATTAGCGTATGCTGATGACATTGCCTTAATAACACCTGCTCCACGGGAGGCAATTATAGAAGTAGAGAGACTGGCAGAAAGATTCGGGAAAAGATCCGGTTATTTGTTAAATTGTACAAAGACACAAATCATATGCTCATCTCACTGTATACTGGATGATTCCCGGGTAAAGGAGTCTGCAGTATACTTAGGTGTAAGATTAACAGCAAAAATGGGGAATATATTTGGACAATAAATATAGACCCAGTTATGACCTCCATCAGTAGGGAAATAAAACGATTAGATTATCTACACCTCACAATAATCGGTAGGATAAATGTAATTAAAATGAAAATCTTTGCGAAAATCTTATATTTAATGCGGGCTATCCCCATAGAACTAATGACTAGCAAAATACGGAAAATTGAAGGGATCTTTACCAATTTTATTTGGAGTTACCAAAGAACTCGTCGTGCTTATAAATACTTAAATCAGCCGATTGATCAAGGTGGTTGGAATGCCCCAAATATACAGCTATTCTACTGGGCGACGGCCCTGCAGAATTTAGGTATCTTATACTATCATAAGAAAATACAAAATGAACAGATGGATATATCTACCATTTATGAATTAGCAATTGGGGAAGTCGCAGCAGGGCTATTCCAACGCCAAAGCGATATGAGAAAATATCAAAGGAAAGGATATAAATGTATCGAATGTGCAATTAGAAACTGGAAAAAGATCGTGAAAACATGTGAGATTAGTAGATATACAAAATACACATCACTGTGGCATTCTGATCTCTTACACACAAATATATATGACGAGATGGCAAAAAAATGGGAGAAAAAGGGGATTGTATTGCTGACCGATATCTATGAAAATTCAGAAATGCGTAACCTAATAGGAATTGCACAAAAATATGATTTACAAAGCGATTCATGTTTTAAATATTTACAAATTAAGAATTCTATGAGAGGTATCCCAAAAGAGAATATTAGTCTTGATCCTATACCAATACTTAATTTTATAAGTAATCCCAAAAGTAGAATTAGAGAATTTTATCAGGAACTGCAAAAATTTATATCTAATGATTTAGAGAAAACAGAATCGAATTGGTCAGCCAAATTGAACGATGGGGATGTTGATATAAATAAAGTGCTGGAAATAGGCAAAAATGTATTTATGGCATCTAACTTGAAGGCTCAACAATATAAGACTGTATACAGCTTATATTATACACCAGCGAAACTTTTTAAATGGGGAAAGAGAGAGTCGGATAGATGCCCAAGATGTCAAAATGGGCGAGCGGATATAATACATATGTTCTACTCTTGTACTAAATTAGATGAGTTAAAAACGGGAATTGAATTATTTATGCAAAAGATATTAGGGAGGAACCTCAAGATTACTCCCACACTAATGATGCTGGGTTTTGATGTAACATTGCAAATCGATACCCCACAAAGAGACTTTGTGTTTTTAAGCTTAGCAATAGCACGTCTTTTGCTTGCCACAGTGTGGAAGGATTCCGAACCACCAACTTTTCATCAGTGGCTAAATCGACTAATTTGTATTGGGAAACAAGAAATTGCATTATATAAATGCAAAGGTTCAAAAAATAGAAAAAGAGGTATGAATATCTGGAAACCGCTTATTGTTTGGATGGAGGAACGTAATAGACAAGGAATAGGTTAAATAAAAAGATTTTACGGTTTTGATTCTATGCTAATACAATAATAGATATCTGTAAAGAAATATGATACTCTCTTTCTGCTGTATGTACCTCTTTTTTTTATTCTATTTAGTATTGTATCTAAAGTACATATTGTATAATGCTCTAATGCCATATTTTCTTTTCTTTTGTTGTTTTCCCTTTGTGTACTCCAATGTACCATGTATCATGTCTGATTCTCAATAAAAAAAAAAGAAAAAAATGAAAAAAAAAGAAATTAAAGCATGACACTCAAGACACTGCAATGCAACATGTTTTTGCTATGGGTTTGCCCAAGAGGGCAGTGATCACCACGGTTTGTCGGAGGTTAAAAAACGTGTCTTAAACCAGAATAACAGGTTGCATTAAGTGCTTATGGAAATGTATGACAGTAACCAAAATACTTTTTTGCCTTTTGAGGTGCTTTATTAAAGAGGTACCTAGAGGGAGAAACCTAAGCCGCAAACAAACTGAATGTGGCCCGAACTGTTGATGGGGAAACAACCATAGTTTATATATTTTATTTTTTCAATCTCAAGCCAAACTTACTCTTTCCTCCTCTCTAATACCTTTTAATATTTTGGGTCAATCATATTTCAAGGAAAACATATGACACACGTCTGGATACCCTATCAGGTTGTTAGCAGTGCTTTAGAAATCCTTATTGATTGATTGCCACTCTTGTGAGGGTTAGGCTAACTCCTCCTTTTGTTTAGATTAAATTACCTGTGGTGAGTGTCTGTTTTCAGGTTTATAGGTCTTATTTGTGGCGCCGTGATGGACACAATCTTCAGTTAAGGTGTCTCAATTTTTTTTTTATATCTGTTACATTCATAACAAGGTGCTGTTTCTGAAGAAAAGAAGTAACTGAGTTTCCTGTACAATGTTTTCCGAAAATACACAAGAAAGATTTATAATTCTTATATTTTAGACAAAGCAAAATTGTGTTACATCATACAATTTCTAGATAGTTTCCAGTTGTTCTCCTTAATGGTAGACTAAGCATATTTTATTGAAACAACATAATCATATGTTGTTGTATTCCTCCTTGGTAATAAATCAGCTATGTCTAAAATACTCCTTATATCAGCAAGTTGGATACGGCTATAATTCGCCCTGATGATTGAACAAGACAGCTGATAGCGAATCAAATAGACAGCCAACACATGTTTCGTCCCTTACATGGCTTGCCAGCCTGGGGCTTTCTCAAGGCTGAAATTAATGTAGTATGATTTTAAGAACTTATCATAAACCTTGGTGTATAGCGTCACACACAAAGAAGTGAATTCACAACAAATTGTGATAATTTCTTACTCGTGGTCCTTATAAGTTATCCTTTCTTATGTATAGGTGAAAAGCATCAATATTAATATGAAGAATTATACCCACCCATCTCTGATAAATGCTATAAATATTTGTGAGATTTTAGGATTTGTTTATAATTGTTATTATTTTTAATGAGCACTGGCATCCTAACGAAACTCAAATACTATGTAACATTTACCTTGAAGTATGGAGTTCCTTATGTAGGTTATTCCAATTAGTTCCAAAAATAATAATTCCTAGGCAACTCGGTACCTGTCTAATGGTCAGGTATAATACGCAACACAAAATGAGACAAAAAAGTAACCTCAATGTATGGAAAAACAAGGAAATAGTTTTAAAAGAAGCCGTATGTTATCATTTATTAAAAATACTGAAAGAAAATCATGTGCAAATCATATACATAAAGGTTCTCCAGAAGATGGCGTGTTACACGCCGAAACGCGCATAGAGACGTTCATCACATTCACCTTTAATACTCTGATTATTATTGAACGGATTCTTCTGTCTGTATACCCTTGTAACATTTTATCTGAATACACATGAATGTATTATTAATGTTTTTTTAATTGATATGACCTGTTCATTGTTTTTATGTATATGATTTCATGATTGTCTTTCAGTATTTTTAATAAATGATAACATACGGCTTCTTTTAAAACACTTCCTTGTTTTTCCATACATTGAGGTTACTTTTTTGTCTCATCTTGTGTTGCGCATTATACTTGACCATTAGACAGGTACCGAGTTGCCTAGGAATTATTATTTTTGGAAATATTGTTACCCTGTCCTAGGAACTCTAACTAGTTTCAGGGGGTCCCTGTTTTCCATATTGAGGTTATTCCAATTAGTGCTTTCAAAAGTCCTGTGCTAATTCTATAGAATAGATATGGTTGAAAGTGTTTATACCTTCTAGTACGAAAATGGTGCAAATCAATTTTGAAAAGACCATAGGCTATGAAAAGATCAAAGGTTGTGAAAAGTCATATCATGTTTAGAATTATGGGGCCCATTAGGGTGTCGGGCGGATCGCCACCGCCCGCATGGCGGTGGCTATCCGCCCGACATCCTTGCCCGCCCGCCACCCATTTCCCCCCGCCATATTACTATGGCGGGGGGGACAGCGGCGGACGGAAACACCGTCCGCCGCTTTTCGGGCGGAAAAGGGTTTATATGGTGGCGGTGTCTATCAGACACCACCAAACCATATTAGGATGGGCTTTTGCAGATGCTTTTCCGTGGCGACAATGCCGCCACGGAAAGTCATGTAGAGTGTGCTTTGGGGGCCCGTTGCGGGCCCCCAAGGACTCCGGGGGACGGAGGGTGCACATGGGGGGTACCTATGGTACCCCCCAGCAGTTCCATGCACAGCATGGCAGGCACCGCGCGATGCCTGCCATGCTGTGCATGGTTTTTGCACAGCATGCCTTCTTGCCATTGTGGCGGGCGGTGCTGAGTGCACCGCCCGCCACAATGGTTGGAATGCTGGATGCACCCGCCATTGTGACGGGCGGATCCTAATGCTGGCCACGGGACCCCCGCCCTTATGGCGGGCGGTCCAGATCACTGGTAGGATGACGGGCGGACAAAGTCTGCCCGTCATCCTAATGGCCCCCTATGTATTATATCGGATTTTGAGCTATGAAAGTCCTAAGTTGGTTAAGTACTTGAGTGTAATCTTACATAATTTTCAAATATGTAGCCATCTCAGTTTCCCTGATAAAAAATGTGAATGGGAAGATTTATTCAGACTATTTGCCTCAGATTGGCAAAGATCGAGTAAAAGGACGAGGATAATTATCTCATCATTCGGCCCAAAAAAGTTTTCCAATATGAAACTTTAAAACAGATCCTTTAAATGATACGTTTTCACATGCGGTATGGGATCTTACCAGTATCTGGTATTGATGCCTTATAAGTACTTTTTTAGAGACGCTGCTTCCCACCACTGTGAAATCTCTGTTTTTCAGAGCGTGCCCTAGGACTTGGAAGGTACACTTTGCTAAAGTAGGATTAGGTTGTTCTTGTCTAGTCGTTCCAGGGCTTGTTGTATCAGAAACCTCTTTAATCTGTTATTTCTTTGTTCCTGTCGACTTCTGCATTTCACCATTGGTGCTGTTGTTCAATAGTAGTTCATTGGTTTGGCAGGAATAGAGGTGTGTGTGCAACTATGTATTCATTCTCAGGCCCAACTCACTCTTTCCTGCTCTCTAATACCTTTTAATATTTTGGGTGAACCATATTTCTGATGGTGTTGCCAGCTAAGGCTGAAGCGAAACCCAGCAGTCCCCTCACTCCTAAGATTGATGTGGTAATTCTAAATTTAGTGGGTGGGAGCTCTCTCACTACCAAACTCTAAATGAGTCCAATTTGCATTTTAGCAAGTGTCTCTATTGTAAATTATTTGTGGCACTTAGCTGGCCCATCATAATTAAGAGTGTTCACGGGCAAATAGGGAAGCACAAGGCAAAGTACTGTCCATAGGGAAACAGTGTTGTGGAAACTGTACACTATGGGCTCCATTAGGATGTCGGGCGGATTTCTTCCGCCAGGGTAGCGGTGGCCACCGCCACCCTGGCGGAGGCAATCCGCCCGACATCCTTCCCTGCATTCCCCCCGCCATATTACGATGGTGGAGGGGACCGCAGCGGTGGGAAACACCGCCCGCCTGTTTTCCGCCCCGGTTGCCTTGCCGCCGGGGCGGAAAAGGGATAACATGGTGGCGGTGTCTATCAGACACCGCCAGCCATATTAGAATAGACATTTTTCAATGCCTGTCCATGGCGGCAATGCCACCACAGAAAGGCATGCGGTGTTCACTCTGGGGGGCCCCTTTGGGCCCCCAGAGTGATGGCCAAAGGGGGGTGGCACACGGGGGGTACCTGTGGTACCCCCTGCATTTGCATAATCGCAGCGGCAGGCACCGCGCGGTGCCTGCCGCTTCGATTATGCAAATGCGTGCATTTGTTATTAACATTGTGGCGGGCGGTGCAGTGAGCACCGCCCGCCACAATGTTAATTTGAGGAATGCACCCGCCACTGTGGCGGGTGCATCCTAATGCCAATGTCGGGACCCCCGCCCTTTAGGCGGGCGGTCCCGATTTACGATGGGATGACGGGCGGGCAAAAATCCGCCCGTCATCCTAATGGAGCCCTAAGTATTGTTGACCTGTCCTTTGTATCAAAAACAGGAATGGATTTAGTCACAGAGATGGGATTCTCTAGGTGGGTTAGGAGAGTTCAATTAAGAAACATTTTGCCAAAATTCCATAATAATGAGACAGTGGCTGAGATTTTAAGGGTGCTTTGACAAAATATCAGATTAGAAGCATCAAGTTGCAGAAATATTGGAGAAAAAATATTGGAATACAAAAATATGAAGCGGAAATATTGCTGTCACGAATATCGATTTTTCAGGTAAGTAATATCATTTTCAATAATATCGCTATAGTTAAGATCGTTTTCAAAATAAAGTTGTAAAAAATATTGTTTTTGTGTGTTAGTGCCTATATTAATGGTATGTGTTATTATTGCTTGTATAATTGTTAATAATATACTTTGTAATTTTAAGTGAATTGTAAGTTTTTAATTTAATTGCTAATAGTAATTTATACTGTTGTGGCGGGTTGCTAGGGGGTAGGGTGGGAAGTTAATTGTACATAATTTATTATTGATAATTAATTATTTATTATGTATTATTTAATTGATTATTAATTATGTAAATTGTGCAATAATTGCAGTAGCAGCTGATGGCCTTACAAGGTGGGGCAAGCGAAGTGCCCCACCACCTCTCAAAAAAATAAAACAACTTTTCCCTCCCTACAAAAGCCAATACTAAAAAAAAACCTTCCTCAAAAGCCAAAATAAAAACAACCCCTCCCTCCAAAATAAAACAAACACAAACTAAAATACATGCATTACACATTTTTTGTACTTACCCACAGGCTTCGCGTCCTCCTCGTCGTTTCTTCTGAAGACTGTGGAACGAAGAACCCCCAACCCAATACAGATGCTGCTCTCATGCTGTCATCCAGCATGAGAGCAACGCCAGGATTGCATGGAGCTGGTGACACTCCTACAGACCCTAGAGGCCTGTGCTTGATCTCCACCTAGCTGTCCAGGGCAGCTGGGTGGAGAGTTTCAAAGTGTGCATGTCACTTTGGCCGGTGCAAGACATTCAGCCAAAGTGACATGCACACTTTCAAGTGTCTAGTTACGACTACTCCAGTCCTCCATGCTGCCAATCGGCAGCAGAGGACAAGCCCTCCGGATTTGGGGGCAGGCTGGTGGCTGCAGCGCACCTTGGTTAAAAATTAAACGGCAATGAAATAATTTCATTGCCATTCTATTTATAACACTTAGGGTGGCTTGTATAGGACGGGGAAGGCGGGGGGGGTGATGCTCCTTTGCCCTCATGAACAAACCGCTGCAGAATAATTGTAGTCTGGGGGCTGCTGGGTTTGTAGGGGCATAGGGTGGGAAGTGAATTAAGTATTAAATAATTATCCGGAGTTCAACACTTTCCCTACTGTTGCAAAGACTGGAGTGGGAATAGTAAATTTAACCCCTTCATTACACAGACTGGAGTTGTTATAGTAAATGTATTATTCCCAGATTCTAATATTTTTTTATGTTGTTTAAATATAACTAATATTATTATTTATTTAATGTTATAATATTTGTATGTGTATTATATATATATATATATATATATATATATATATATATATATATATATATATATATATATATTTATTTATCCAGTGTTTCTATATCTATTTAATTTTGTAATTTATTCAATAGTTTGCACTTGATTTGTTAATATGTTTTATGTTTTAATATATATAAATATATATATTTATTCTTTTTATAGTAGTAAATAAAAAGAACATTCAAATATTTTTTTTAATTGTTTTATATTTTATATATATATATATATATAAATATACACACTTATATATTTGTGCTTCCGTTTATATGTTTATTAATGATATATATTAAACTATTTAAGAATTAGTATTTTAAAAGATATATATTGCAAAAGATACTTTTGTATGTTATTAAATAATATTAGTGTAAAAAAATAATTTTGGGGGATATTTTTGTACTTACCATTATAAGTATAGGGAAACTTTATTTTTGTAATCGATTTTGACTTGATATCTATGACTCTCGATATTGTTGGAATCGATTTTCTGTCAGATATCCAGTTTAAGGGCACAAGCAAACTATGTATCAGGTCGACATGTTTAATGTGTTTACATATTTTAGGTAACATTTGCAAGACAAATAGGTTGCTACATAAACCCTTATATGGCATTGGGGTGTATTTTATTCAGTATATATTCAAATAAATCATTTTGACATTCACAACATAATTACACATTGATTATAATAGAAGCCAGTGAGGATGAACATCACATGCTTTCTTCTATGCGATAATTTAAAAGATTTGAAAATATGCATTTCAATGTGATTTTTGTACTCCACTTCTGCAAACTTTAGTTATCCTAATTTAAAGGATGTCAGTCAATTGGTTCTAAGAGCACCCAGTTGTTGCTGGCCACTGTACTTGGTTGGCACTGCCAATTGCCACTGGTGTTTCAGAGCTACATTGTTGGACCCGGCCCATTAGGCAGGTTCACCCCTAGACTTTTTGCGTTTTCCTAGCCTATTTATGGAACCTGGTATTGGTGATTTTAGGCCTCTGCGCACTTTTTCACTGTGGTACAGTGTAAAGTGCTTGAGCTCTCTGTGAATGAATGGTGAGTGACCTGCCCTCCCATAGGAATGAATGGGGAATATGTATGCCCATGGTAGTTCCTGATGCGTGGGGAGTGCAGGGGCGAGTTTGGTATGAGAGAACTCGTGAGAATGAATGCTGCAAAATGATGTATGCAACATGGCTGTGTCTAGTCTAGAAGTCCTACTTTTGGAAGTTGGCATATTTGTGTAAGTTGGTGCTAGCGTGTGATTGGCTGGTGAGCCTGGCCCAGAGTGCATGGGCCTGCTTGTGGATTGACTGTCTGGTTTGAGGATGACAGGGGCTGGAGAGCCCAGGAGGTTGTCTGAGTCAGCCCATGGATGAAAGGCAGCATCTGCTGCCAGGGAAGTGGGAGGAGATGGCACCTGATAGTGAAGGGCTGTTCCTGTGTAACTACAAAGCTGGCTCCACCTCCCGCTGGGCGACTGACACCTCTGTCCCTGATACTGAAGGGGACTTCCCTCTAAACCAGTCCAGCTGGTTCTCACACTGCCTGCTTCATAGGACTTCAAAGAACTTCAAAGGTTTTGCACTGTATAAGAAGGGGTTGTATCCCCTTCCAAATTGTTCTTGTTTCTGACTTGAATCTGCCAGGGGCATGCTGCTGCTGGGGCTCAGGGGAATCCCTGGGCCCTGCCCAGCTCCTGGACCTCTGATGGACTTTCCTGGACTCCTGGGGGACCCCTCTGCCTTGCTGGGCTGATGGGGGGGACTTTGCTTGACCCTTGGGAATTTCTGGGATCTTTGCAGCATGGAGAAGCTGCATTTTCCTCTGGAGGGCGCTTGTGTGGGATTTCTAGCACCTGGAAGCACTGTGCTTCCCCCTGAGCGCTCTGCCTGTTTTCTAGCGCTTTGGAGCGCTTTATTTTGATTATAGCGCTGAGGAGCGCTCTGCCCGCCCTGGCGAGTGCCCAACCTCGCTTATTTTTTTATCTCATTTAACTTCGGCTGCCCACGCCGTGATTGCTGCTGCCCGGGGGCCTGAAGGTGACAAGAGGCTGCGGGAGGAATCACGAAGGGGCCGCGACCTGATTGGTTGCTGCCTGGAGGCTCGTCGAAGAAGACGCGCCGTGATTGGCCGCTGCTGTGGGCCTGTTCTGGTGAGCTGCGCCTCCATTGGAGGAAGTGCCGCTGCGTCATCAAAAGCTGTCCCGGGAGCCGCGCTGTGAGTGGCTGACCCCCGGGTGCTGCTGGAGGCTCGTCCCAGGGGCCGCGACGGGATTGGCTGGCTCCCGGGCGTGTTTACAAGATGGCCGTGATCACCACCGGGCCCGGGAGAGAGGAGAAGAGTGATGGCGGCCGGCTGACAGGGCTCCCGTGAGCGGAGGGAGCCCTGCCACGAGAGGAGCGGCCTGAGGATGGAAGCGGAGGGGGCGCGAGGCACATTGTCGGTGCCTGCCCCCACCGCGAGGCTCCCCGTTGCGTGGAGACGGCCGGTGAGTGAGGCAGAGCAGGGGAGGGGCGCCGGGACACGTTGTCGGTGTCCGCCCCTCCCCCGCAGTAGCGCGAGCTCGCGCTCGATGCCGAGAAGCCACGAAGGCTTCAAGGGCGGCCCCAGATGGCAGTGGGCGGCTCCATGTTGCAGAGTGCCAGCAGGAAGCCATGAAGGCTTCATGGGCGGCCCCAGTTGGCAGTGGGTCGCCCCAACGTGTTTTGAGGGCCCCGTGAGGTCCAGTGTTGGTGGGGCAATTAGGGCGGCCCCAGTTGGCAGCGGGTCGCCCCAACGCAGTCCAGAGCCCCGAGAGGCTCCCTGAAGGCATGTTTTGTGCCAGAGCCTGAGAGCTCCAACGTGGGGGCATAATTGTCTGAGAGAGCCTGTGTGGCTCAGAGGGGCCATATGTGTTTTTAAGAGCCTGTGTGGCTCCAACGTTTGACCAGTGTTGGCCAGAGCCTGTGTGGCTCCAACGTGCACAGTGTATGTGTCCCAGAGCCTGTGTGGCTCCAGCATGGCGCAGTTTGCGCCCAAGGGTCAGTGAGGACCCTGTCGCAGTTTATTTTATTGCGATGCCCAGGTGCCCAGCACTTTGTGGGCACCTGCCACGTTTAGGCTTTTTGTACTTTGGACTGGCGCTGCATGGCAGCGCGCCCTGACTTTGGACCCAGGGCATCCTTGCCCCATCAAGGCCAGTTGGCCTAGGGACTGCCACAAGTAGTGGCTTATGTAGTGTAGGCGCAATGTGATTTCTATGCTTTTAAATAGTAATTGCCTACTGTGTGTTTTTGCGCTATTGACTTATGTTATGGCACCTCTGAATGTTTATGCATTATGTGTCTTCCTTTCCATGCGCTGCACCTCTGAATGTTTAGTCATCATGTGTCTTCTTGCGCTGCACCCCTGAATGTATTTTATTGCATCATGTGCTTTATTCTTAACACCTCTGAATGTCTTGGGCGTCATGTGTTTTCTCTTTTCTACTCCTCTGAATGTAGGTTTATTGCATCATGAGTAAGGTATTCTTTCTAAGACCCCTAAATGCTGAGTGATACTTAGGTGGTTGTCTTTTCTACTCCTCTGAATGTAGGTTTATTACATCATGGGTAATGTATCCTTTCTTAGACCCCTAATGCTGTGTGATACTTAGGTGGTTCTTCTTTCTTAGTACAGGTGGTCCTAGTAAGGTCCTGGTTCCTGTTACCAGTGGTTACTGGTTGTTATCTTTGATTATTATTTTATGTTACATTTATTCTTTATTCTAGAAGTGATTTGATATTCTACATTTTATCTAGAAGTGCTATATCTGAATATGACAGTGGCCCTTGTGGCCCTGTCTTGTGTACATAATCCCTGTGAATATTGCCCGTGCCAGTTGGCACCATGTATATGTGTGATTTTATCTGATATGTTTTTACAATACAAAAGTTATTTTTATAATAACCTTGTGTGGAGTCTCTTTTGTGGTGTGCCTAATATGTTGTTGCTGTTGTGCGCTGGCGCAAATGCTTTACACATTGCCTCCGAGTTTAGCCTTACTGCTTGAGCCAAGCTACCAAGGGGGTGAGCAGAGGTTATCTTGGCGTGTGACTTCCTTGCCCTGACTAGAATGGTGGTTTCTGCCTGGCTTTGGCGTCAGCCTTAGCCTACCAGAAATAGCCAGTTCTAACATACATGTACTGCTTTAGCCCAATATTGGGACTTTAGAACCGCCTCCGCAATCTCATGGGCTACTGCAGGGCCGTCTTAGCTCATTAGGATGCAAAGGTTTTATATAACTCAGTTTTCTTCTTATTGCCATGAGGGATATTTCTTTCTCTGGACAGTTCCATGAAAACTGTAGCCAATACAGTAGACAAAGAAGGCTAACCACAATGTATGTAAGGAGCCAGCCTGTTGAGTTAGTGCAACAGTCTTGTCCTTCCTGTAAGACTGTTGGCTTCATGTTTGACATTCTTGACTCACCTTAAGTAACATGGCTTGAACATTAGGCTATGTTATAGCAAAAAATACATGTGATGTGTGTCTTAAAAACGTGAATGTCCAAGCCAGGCTCAGCTGAAAAGATAAGTTGTTTAAAAACATATATGGCCTGAATATAATGGCGGTCGGATGAGCGTCCAACTGCCATCACCGCAGGCAGGTGACTGTCCGACAATGAGTCGGCAGTCCCACCTACCCTATCATGATAGGACTGTCGCACAGGTGGTCGGAAAGTGCCTTTTTTTACTGCGGCTGGTGCTGCAGCCCAGGAAAGCAGCAGTAGTAAAAGGCACTAAGTGCACATCCATGCACCTTGTGCCAGGCACTGTGTGGTGCCTGCCACACGGTGCATGGATGTGTGGAGTGACACTACTTGAGACCATCCAGGTCACTTTTCAGTGGCCCACGGTGGACGGGGGCCCTGCTGAGGGCCCCCAAAGTCCCGTTCCGGCTGCCTTTTTGGGACTGCCATTAAAAAGCAGTCAGAAAGGGTCATCGTAATCCCTATGGGGGTGCCTGCGCAGGCACCGCCCTCATGGTAGGGATAGGAGTCCGACCGCCACCCGACGGGATCCTTGATCCTGTCGGAGGTGGCGGTCTGTCCCACAGACTGCTGCGTTCCGACTGTCCACATCGTAATGTGGCAGTCAGACCGATGGCCTGGATGTCAGTGGAATCGCCACCAACGGCCTGCCGGTGGAGGTCCCACCGACATCATAATGAGGCCCATTGTGTTGAAAAACTAAATTTGATGACTACATCCAATATTATTAAACACAAAACTCTATTCACCTTAAAAAAGGAATATCTAACGAAGTATTCTTCAAAAGATATCTGGATCAAAAAATACATCAATCAAAACAACAGCGACATGTAGACACAAAAGCATTTGAATTGTAGTTTGAACCCAATGGGCAATGCTTGATCAGGACAAAGAGTTAGTGAAGAGTGAAATCTTTGAGGAGCAGGAGGAAGAACGTTGATTTATTTATTTATTTGAAATGTCATATATATTGCTGGCTAGACCCATTGATGTGATGTGTTGAGTGGAATCCATCACAAGTTGGAATATGGTGTTGTAGTCAGCGGTCGGAGAAGGAAGCTCATAGCCACATAGTCACCAAGGGGGCGTTAAGCTGTGTGAAAGGTCTGGATCAGCAATGACAATCTTTTATTGTCCTCCAGTGTGAGGAACTCTGGAGCAGAAGCTCATCATGAGAATATATCTTCAAATTCAGGCACATCTTCAGTTTTATCTCCATAGAGCATGACCTCTCAGGAAAGAAAGACCTCCTGCAACACTTGCCTGCTAGTCTCTTTTCATCCCCCTCAAGTTAGCAGGAAGGGAGCCCAGCAAGGCAGGTAGGACCTCGAGTTCAGTACACAGGCTCCGCAGGTCTCCAGCAGGCTGAGGGCTTCGGTTACAAGCCTCAGAGCGAGCTCTTTTTCTAGAGTTTCTTCATTCACTTACGGGTTTCAATGTGGTTGAGACATTCAACAGCCCTGGCAAGGTTATAGGATGCAAATATATACAGTGGTAGAGAAGGTACTACTCTGTTGTCCTAAAATTCTCACACCAAATCTCACCTGATTTTACTACATCAGGAGGACATATGTTCAGCCCTGGCCCAGTACCTTATAGGTGAAACAGCCCCCATCACCCTAGAAGCTCTGTTGGAACGAAAATCTAGTATGTTGGATACAATGTTTCCTAGAACAGACCCCTATGCAGGTCTGAGTGCCCTGGCCTCTTTTCGTATCATGTGGCGAAGGAGAATAAAAGGAATCCCAACTCTTGTCTGTCAGCAACAGCCAGCACCAATGTTGAGGAGCTGGCACCCTAGATCAGCTATATCCTTTAGTTTAAAAAGAAGAAGGCAATTAGGGCGTCACTACAATGACGGAGAGACAGCCATCGACATGATGTCGGTGGCGGCCCCACCGCCGACTGCCCTTTGGACCCACCACCACCATACAATGCTGGTGGTCAGACCCTATTCTGTTGGGGGACAGACCGCCACCTTTGACAGGATTACAGATCCCAATGGGGCGGCAGTCAGAATTGTTGTCCAGACAGGAGGCGGTGTTGAGGCAGGCACCGCCGTTCGGATTCCGATATCCCTTTCAGACAGCATGTTCATGGCAGGAACACCGCCATGTACAGGTTGTCAGAAACTGACTTTGCGGGCACCAGACATGGCCCCGGTCCCTCGTGGGCCACTGCAAAGTGGCCATGGGGCATGGGGGCACATGTAGTGCCCCCACACATATCCATGCACCATCTGCAATTCACCACATGGTGCATCGCACATGGTCCATGGATGTGAAGGAAGTGCTCTTGTTTGCTTTTCCTGGGCTGCAGCACAAGCTGCCATGAAAATGAGCACTTTGCAACCGCCAGCCCAGCAGTTGCATCGTAATTGTGGGGTTGGGTCGATGCCTGCTTGTCGGGCGGTCTCCTTACCGCTGTGATAGCGAGCGGAAGTCCAACCGCCCGCTATCATAATAAGGCCCTAAGTGTCGCACCGAGAGTGTACAGAAAAACCAAAGCAGTTACTGGAATCACTCCTTCCTCCCTTAACACCTTCAGCGCGGCGCGAATTTTGGCGCTGTGCTGAAGGTTCTAAATAACGGGCGTGGCCGTGACGGAAAGGTTCCGTCATAAGCTCAGCCCAACCGGCGCTCGTGACGGAACCGTTCCGTCACAAGCATCGAAGGGGTTAAAAGATCATTAGCCTTAGTGGATCTTCCAGTTAGAAGCCAAACCATACTTATAGAGCATTTCAGTTTTGTCTTCCAGACACAACCATCAATTCACTTGTATGCACTATGAGTTGGAAAAAAACAATTCTCTTATATTTTCTCATAGGAAAGACGTATCAAACATCAGTTGATTAATTTAGACTCCTCATACAGCAATGCGTGCATGAACATGGGCCACATTTCAGCAGATGTCACAAACACAGAAATAATAACCGTTTGCCATCCCTTTTTAGGAGGGACAGGACATGAGCACAACTTCTCTGGCTTCCCAATGTGATAATAATGATCTGGCCAGCTGTCCTTAAATGATTCGTTTATAACTATTTATGAAGGTTTGCGTTTGTTACGATTTAGTGGCATCTATTTGCAGCTGTTCCACACCACACAAAATAACTATTGACAAATACTGATAAGATGATCAGAAAAGTATCGATAAGATTTAAATAAAAAAAATGACAACTGAGAGCCCTAATTTGGGTTATTCTGCATTTTAAGTCTAGGCTTGCAGATGTTTCTGTTCAACCATTTGGTTAAAAACAAATTAAAAAGTATTTCCATAGCTCTTTGCAGCCTCATGATCCTTGACTCTGATTCCCATTGTTTCTTCTCCCTTTTACACAAGCGGTGATATGTACATTTCCTGCCAATCTGATTCTGAATGCATCCAAAATATATTGTTTTTCAAAGAGAGAACTCACCATACAGTAATGATTGTTTTGTGTCTGAATGACCAATAGCAACTCCCCTAAACATGTTTTCAAGGTTAGGGGGTCAGAGATGTTGTAGGTCATTAATTTAAAAAGTACCTAAAGAGTAAATTAGATTATTTGGAGAAATCCCTCTGTTGGTCCAGTTCACAAAGGCAAACTTAGACCTCAGGTCTAAACTTAGATTTCAGGTCCAAGGGCCCAACTCGTAAAGGTAAACTTAGGCTTCATGTCTAAACTTAGAACTTAAGACTTCAGGTCTAAGTTTACCTTTGTGAATTGGGCCCTTAACCTTCAGATCTCAAATTTGAGTTAAGGTCTAAGTTTATCTTTGTAAATTAGGCCCTCTATGTTTAGCTGTGTTGTACCAACTTAATGTCCTATACTGATCAAGTACAATCTCATGCTCACACACATGACATTATATAAATATTTTATTTGTGGACAATCAATTATACAATAGTGAGAATGAATTGCTATTTTTACAATGAACACTTTGAAAAGGTAACGGTTGTAGATTACATTTCGTCAAACACATATTCACGAGAATTCACACAAATGCATTTAATCGGCAAATGATGTTCTCATCCTTTTCAGTTGTCGTTTATCTTCATTAACTTAACCAATAATTTGGACGGCGTATGTCCAATTAAATTACATTAAGCAACATAAAGAAGGAACAACTGCCATCTGCAACCCTTTTGACTTATCGTTTAATTCAAAGCACAGCAAAGTAATACATCACTCTAGGGAAAACAAATACAGTTAGCTCACCATTTTCTCTAGAGGAATGTAACATAAAAACATGTTTGAGGTACAATTAGTGATTAGAAATTCAGTGCAATTGGGAAAGTGTCATGTGATTTAAACAAAAATATTTCCATAGTTTTTTTTTAACTCTTTTAAGACCTGAACATTTTATATAGCTGCTAACAATGTTTAATGCACTTTGTAGGTGGCTTCATATCAATTGAAAGATATGAACTTAGGTGACGTGATGTTTCTATCTAGTGGAAGATGATCAATGAAGTACTTGAAATACTTATATTGGAATGGTTATTGGTAAATGTCATTCCTTGTGACTACACTGCAAGGAATTACAATAAAAACTAAGTCATCAAAAAGTAAACAGGGTCTCTTCATAAACACGGAAGAGATGCCTCTTGCCAGGCTCAGAACTGATACTTGCAAATCTACAGATCGAAGATCCACACAATTGGGGGTCGATTCCGATTCGGGAAAAACCACTCCGAATGGCTGTACGGAGCGTTTTTTCCCGTTCGAATCGTACCCTGCAGCGTCCCCGTACGTACGATGGAGTACGATTCGTACCAGGAGCAGGACTCCGTACGAATCGTACAAAGACCGTACAACTCGAATCTCCGCACGAATCTCCCTCGGAACCCGCTGTACGTGACATCCGTACGGTTCGAAGCAGGTTTTCCCGACCCAGCAAGTACGATTTGTGTCGGGTACGCACCGTACGACGCTTATTTTACGGGAGCACAAAACATCTAGAGAAGCAGAGTTCGCCTCGAAACAGGTACGGAACGGCCCCCCGGGGTACGGTGCGTACACCCCATGTCTGCAGGGGTACGGTGCGTACCCCTGCAATCATGAGGTGTACACACTGTACCCTGCAATCATGAGGTGTACGCACCGTACCCCATGATCGCAGGGTGTACGATGCGTACACTCTGTGATCATGGGGTACGGTGCATACACCCCATGATTGCAGGGGTACGCACCGTACCCCTGCGATCATGGGGTGTACGCACTGTAAGGTGTGTATGTGATTTTGTGGTTGGCCGTACAAATCGCCCTTACCTGATGTGGACCGTACGAATTGCGTCCTCGTACCCCGGTCCGGATCGTACTCGTCGGGTCGTACAGCATGTTTACGAATCGTACGGTTAACTGTGAAGGGTCCGTGTCGTACGGTTTCACCTTTGCAATTCGTACGGTTTGCGACAATTTGGACGGATTGACGAGATACAGATCGTACTACGCGATTCAGACGGACGTGTTCGATTTGTACGGAGAGGGCTCCGATACGATTCGGACGGAGGCTTATTTTCCTGAATCGGAATCGACCCCTTAATGTACTTTTTTCCATGCGATATCTTTGCCTAGTGCAATCCTTACCTGGATGGTTCTTGAGAAGAGGTCAAGACATCGACATCCCAGGGCATTGGATGCAGGAGATGGCTGGATCGAGAGGTGTAAGGTAAAACACCAGTGTCAGAACTGAGTGTTTGTGAGGTGTCAAGCACTCATATAGTAATTAAATGTGTGTATTATAGAACATGGTTTTCGCCCGTGGTTCATTCAATGACGGGAAGATACACCCTACTCCCCTGGTACCATCATGAGATTGGTAAATAATAACTAATTGTATGAAGCACACGCCATTCAAATCAATTACAGTTTTATTGAAAGACAGTCAACATTGTATTGAGCAAAATAGATTTATTTTCTTGTCTTCAATTGTTGTATTTTATTTCATTTTCTTTAGGTGACCTTCCTTTAGCCTTCAGCCAACATGTGTTTCTTCGTTTCTGGGAGAGATCCCTACGACTTCGTGAGGGCTCAACGTGGAAACCCATGCCACAAATGATTGAGTATAGGTTTGACTACTGAATCCTTTCAACAGACCAGATCCAATATCTTTTCAATGGGTGAGCAGACTGTGACAGAATTTGTAATCCCTCTATCTAGGATAGAGATAGAAGTCTCCTTCACATACACATCTGGGCTTTAAGGAAAGCTATAAGCATAATCCACGTATGTCATTTACCCTTGACACATGTCTTGGCATTTGCATTCATGTGCTTGAGTGTAAAGCAATGACTGTTCCATCACTCTGCACATGATTCTTCGATAGTTTCGCACCGTGTGTCACAAGATTACAGTCATATGATCTACCTCAAAAGATTTGGCATGGATTTCCACGTTGTAATGATAACCAGGATACACATTCAAATTGACTTGGGAAAAAGAACAGATTTAATACGATCTGGATAGCAGCCCTGATGAAGTCGTGGGTTCCATCCCAATCGACGAAACACGTGTTGGCTGGACTGGAGGAAAACCTCTAAAGATTAAACGAAGTTGAATCTCTATCGAACTTGTATTATATTTGTGTAATTGAAATATTGTTGAAAATTTTTTTTTATTAATAATTCTTGTTGGTGTGACAGGCTTTGTACATTTATATACCTAATCTAAGGATTACTTGGGGGTACGGATGACAACCCATGCCTAGGCACCCAATTACAGATACACTTAGTGGTGTGAATAGCAAGAAGAGCCTATAATTTGTAAAGCGCCAATACCACCAAGATTGGTCATCCTTCTATCTCTACAAATAAGTAATACTAGCCCACATTAACAAAAATTCACACAGTCAGTGCCCTTTGGGAGCCTGTACCTATTGTCCCCTGCCCCCACCCCTTTTTCCTGTTAATCCTATTGCCAATGCTGTAATTTAAGGACTAAGGAATTGTATATAGCATATAAGCTAGTAAGAAAGAAGTACATTTTTTACAAGCGTTACCTAGGGCAGGCTCAATTTTCCTTGTATATAAATGACCTACACTATGTTTTTCTGATCCTCTTGATCATTCACTTGAGCACATACCTTACTTCTTTCTCTGTGCACGTTCTCTTTTTTATAAAAAATGCATTTTTGTGTATTACCTATGTAAATATATGTACAGAGATACATTCAATCCCAAATTTTGTTATATTGTTTATTAAACTGACCGTCCTGATTGGACTTTTGCGGTTCCATTGGTTTATTGGCACTGACTGTGTGAATTTTTGTTAATGTGGGCTAGTATTACTTATGTTAGTAAGAGTATAGATTCAGTCCTGGTGTGAAGTAAATCAACTTGACCGAATGTAATGATTATTGTCTATGGTAAAAGTATGTCAAGGACCAATTGTTGTCTATACTACTGAATACCCAGGTCCTTGGACTATATTGGGTCAGCCCCTGTTTTATAACAATATATATGAACAGATCATGTTCCTGTGCAGAGATCAAATCAGGAGCTGCAGTATATATCATTGACTATTCTTTGATTGAGATACCTTAGGATGTTTGATACTCACATAAGGAGTTAACCTCGTCAATGATTTTTTTGTGCAGGATGATTAGCCAGTTTAGCTGCTCTGTCATTTCTAACCCTATCAACTGCTGATATCTGAATATGATTCAGAAAAGGGGGTGGTGATGAACAGAGTGTCTGAATTAAGCAGACCACTCTTACCCAGTCCAAAGATCAGGGCTTGATCCATCACCGTTATTTAGCTCACTGCACCATCCCAGCTCAGAACCTGGCTATATGCAAATTAGTCTGTCCCTGGCCCAGTGCATCATGGGAACAGGGCAGACCAAACTACCAAGCCAATTCTTCACCAGAAAGGAGACAAGCTTCCGGGGGCCGGTTTCTGGCATTTCAGCCGTCGTCGGCCCGGCTTGCTTGAATCCTGATGGTGCAGTGAGCAAGGGACTCATGTCTGAGTATACCCTGCCACACCTATAGTGGCCAAAAACGATTCAGAAAAGGGGGTGGTGATGAACAGAGTGTCTAAATTAAGCAGACCACTCTTACCCAGTCCAAAGATCAGGGCTTGATCCATCACCGTTATTTAGCTCACTGCACCATCCCAGCTCAGAACCTGGCTATATGCAAATTAGTCTGTCCCTGGCCCAGTGCATCATGGGAACAGGGCAGACCAAACTACCAAGCCAATTCTTCACCAGAAAGGAGACAAGCTTCCGGGGACTGGTTTCTGGCATTTCAGCCGTCGTCGGCCCGGTTTGCTTGAATCCTGATGGTGCAGTGAGCAAGAGACTCATGTCTGAGTATACCCTGCCACACCTATAGTGGCCAAAAACGATTCAGAAAAGGGGGTGGTGATGAACAGAGTGTCTGAATTAAGCAGACCACTCTTACCCAGTCCAAAGATCAGGGCTTGATCCATCACCGTTATTTAGCTCACTGCACCATCCCAGCTCAGAACCTGGCTATATGCAAATTAGTCTGTCCCTGGCCCAGTGCATCATGGGAACAGGGCAGACCAAACTACCAAGCCAATTCTTCACCAGAAAGGAGACAAGCTTCCGGGGACCGGTTTCTGGCATTTCAGCCGTCGTCGGCCCGGCTTGCTTGAATCCTGATGGTGCAATGAGCAAGGGACTCATGTCTGAGTATACCCTGCCACACCCATAGTGGCCAAAACGATTCAGAAAAGGGGGTGGTGATGAACAGAGTGTCTGAATTAAGCAGACCACTCTTACCCAGTCCAAAGATCAGGGCTTGATCCATCACCGTTATTTAGCTCACTGCACCATCCCAGGTCAGAACCTGGCTATATGCAAATTAGTCTGCGCCTGGCCCAGTGCATCATGGGAACAGGGCAGACCAAACTACCAAGCCAAATCTTCACCAGAAAGGAGACAAGCTTCCGGGGACCGGTTTCTGGCATTTCAGCCGTCGTCGGCCCGGCTTGCTTGAATCCTGATGGTGCAGTGAGCAAGGGACTCATGTCTGAGTATACCCTGCCACACCTATAGTGGCCAAAAACGATTCAGAAAAGGGGGTGGTGATGAACAGAGTGTCTGAATTAAGCAGACCACTCTTACCCAGTCCAAAGATCAGGGCTTGATCCATCACCGTTATTTAGCTCACTGCACCATCCCAGCTCAGAACCTGGCTATATGCAAATTAGTCTGTCCCTGGCCCAGTGCATCATGGGAACAGGACAGACCAAACTACCAAGCCAATTCTTCACCAGAAAGGAGACAAGCTTCCCTGTACATACATTTTTGTGGGGGGAATCAGTGTTCCAGAGTGAGAGTGCACTAGGGGCCAGATGTATGACCCTAAATTGCATGCACAAATGGGTATGCGCCCCGTTTGCGAATGCAAAATGGCCCAGGGCCATGTACAATTCCTAAATAGTGAGTCACAATTTATTTGCAACTCGCTATTTAGGAATTGTGAGTCGCTATTAGGAATGGGCATTCCCTTCCTAATTGCGTCTGCAAAGCAATGTATGAATGTTTTGTGCCCGCAATTGCGGTCGCAAAACACTTGCAAAGTACATCCCTCTTCAAGAGGGTCGGAATGCAGTCACAAATTTGGAAGGGGTCCCCAGGGGACCCCTTTCACTTTGTGACTGTCTCTAAAAATATTTTTAAAGGGCAGGCAGTGGTCCCAGGAGCACTACCTGCCCTTAAAAAATGAAACGGAAACATCAAAAAAATTATTTTTATGCATCCCGTTTTCCTTTAAGGAAAACGGGCTGCATTTAAAAAAAATAAAAAAACTGCTTTATTTAAAAGCAGTCCCAGACATGGTGTTCTGCTGAGCCCAGCAGGCCACCATCCCTGGGAGGGCCTGTCATTCCCAATGGGCTCGCAAATAGCGAGAGGCTCATTAATATTCAGGAGCGTCGCAATTTGCGACCCCATTGGGAATTGCAAACAGCGTTAACCCTTTAAGTGCTGCCGTCGGCCAACGGTCGTCACGAGCACTACCTTGCCAGTGCTGAGCACGACCGTTGGCCGACAGGTCCGCACCCATTAATCGAACGTTCAGCACTGGGCGCTGAACGTTCGACGCTGCTAAGGTGTTAAACATACTGTTGTACATGCCAAATAGCGCCTCACAAATTGCGAGTCGCAAAGGAGTCGCAATTAGCGAGGTGCTATTTTTCAGGTCGTACATCGGGCCTCTAAAACTTTTTTGAAAAAAAGAGATATGTTTGTGATCTTTTAATAGCCATGACACATTCAAAGATTTGTCTCTTGTCGTGGTGCACGAAAAAATCCCGTCCCTTGCCTACCTGAAAATTGGTGTGGCGTACTAGTTTCTTCACACAAAATGTTTTTTCCCTGGGAGAAAAAGTAGCTAGCAAGTGTAAGCTAATTGATGGAAAACAGTCTTGCATGTGCAGTTGGAAAGTATGTACAGTTATACATGCATGCCTTTGCATGAATGTCCATGTCACGTAATATAATGTAAAGTAGATCCGCAGAGCATGCTATCACCTGGGTAAAGTATCTTGGCGCTAAATAGGTAAGTCCAGCCAGCTAGGGCCCAGGAGATACTCGCTGGGAGAGGGAGTTCTCAAAAGGCACCCTTCCTGGACAACCTGGAGACCCTGATATTGGGGTCAAAACAGCTCTAGAAGCCGAGGACAAAGTGCACGGAGCCAGCATATTATGTCAATCAATCAATCAATCAATCAATCAATCAATCAACAGAATTTGTATAGCGCGCTACTCACCCGTAAGGGTCTCAAGGCGCTGAGGGGGGGGGCGCTACTGCTCGAACAGCCATTTCTTGAGTTGTTTCCTGAAGGAGAGGTGGTCCAGGGTCAGCCGTAGGTGAGTGGGGAGGGAGTTCCATGTCTTGGCTGCCAGGTAGGAGAAGGATCTTCCTCCGACGGTGGATTTGCGTATTCGTGGGATGGAGGCGAGGGCGAGGCTGGCGGATCGGAGCTGGCGGGTGGGTGTGTAGAATGTGAGGCGGCTGTTGAGGTGCTTCGGGCCCATGTCATGGAGAGCCTTGTGTGCGTGGGTGAGGAGTCTGAACGTGATCCTCTTGTTGACGGGGAGCCAGTGCAGGTCTTTAAGGTGTGTAGAGATGTGGCTGTGGCGAGGGATGTCCAGGATGAGTCGTGCTGAGGCGTTCTGAATGAGCTGGAGTCTTTTCTGGAGTTTGGTTGTGGTTCCGGCGTAGAGGGTGTTCCCGTAGTCCAGACGGCTGGTGACGAGGGCCTGGGTGACCGTCTTCCTGGTTTCGTTGGGGATCCATCGGAAGATCTTTCGGAGCATGCGCAGAGTGTTGAAGCAGGATGATGAGACGGCGTTGACTTGCTTGGTCATCGTGAGGGAGAAGTCCAGGATGAAGCCCAGGTTGCGTGCGTGGTCCGTTGGCTTGGGTGCGGTGCCCAGGGCAGGGGGCCACCAGGAGTCGTCTCAGGCAGAGGGAGATGGTCCGAGGATGAGGACTTTGTCTGAGTTCAGTTTCAGACGGCTGATCTTCATCCATTCCGCGACGTCTTTCATTCCTTCCTGGAGGTTGGCTTTGGCAGTGGCGGGTCGTTGGTGAGGGAGAGGATCAGCTGGGTGTCGTTGGCGTAGGAGATGATGTTGAGGTTGTGTTGGCGTGCGATGGCTGCGAGAGGGCTCATGTAGACGTTGAAGAGGGTGGGGCTGAGTGAGGATCCTTGCGGAACGCCGCAGATGACTTCGGTGGCCGCGGATCAGAACGGGGGGAGGCGGACTCTCTGGGTTCTTCCGTCGAGGAACGAGATGATCCACTCCAGGGTCGCTCCTTGGATTCCGGTGTTGCTGAGGCGCTGTATCAGGGTGCGGTGGCATACGGTGTCGAAGGCTGCTGAGAGGTCCAGGAGGATGAGGACAGCGGTTTCCCCGTTGTCGAGCAGGGACCTGATGTCGTCGGTGGCTGCGATGAGGGCGGTCTCGGTACTGTGGTTTGCTCCGAAGCCAGACTGTGAGGGGTCTAGGGAGTCGTTGGTCTCGAGGAAGGTGGAGAGTTGTCTGTTGACGGTCTTCTCGATGACTTTGGCTGGAAAGGGGAGGAGCGAGATGGGGCAGAAGTTCTTCAGGTCCGTGGGGTCCGCGGTGGGTTTCTTCAGGAGGGCGCTCAGCTCGGCATGTTTCCAACTCTCCGGGAAGGTGGCGGATGCGAAGGAGCTGTTGATGATGTTCCGGAGTTGGGGTGCGATGATGGAGTCGGCTTTGTTGACGATGTGGTGTGGGCAGGGGTCAGTAGGGGAGCCAGAGTGGATGGTGTTCCTCAGGCGGGTGGTGTCTTCGGTACTGACAGGGGTCCAGGTGCAGAGGGTGGTGGGGGGGGCGCTGGTTCGGTGGTTGGGTGAGTGGTCAGTGCGCCAAAGCTGTTGTGTAGGTCGGCGATCTTGCGGTGGAAAAACGAGGCGAGTGAGTCACAGAGGTCTTGTGAGGGTGTGATGTCGTTGTTGCAGGCGTTGGGTATGGAGAGCTCTTTAACGATGCTGAAGAGTTCCTTGCTGTTGTGGGTGTTGTTGTCCAATCGTTCTTTGAATGTTGTTTTCTTGGTGGTGCGGATCAGCTGGTGGTGTTTGCGGGTGGCGTTCTTGAGGGCGGTCATGTGTTCTGCTGTTTGGTCGTGGCGCCAGGCTTTCTCGAGGGTGCGGCAGGTTTTCTTGGAGTTTTTGAGGTCGTTGGTAAACCACGAGGCTTTCCTGCTGCCGGGTCTGCTGGGAGGATTCTTCAGTGGTGCAAGTTCGTCGGCGCAGTTGGTGAGCCACTGTGTGAGGTTGCGGGCTGCTTCGTTGGGGTCCGTCGTGTTGGTGGGCGGGTTCTGGCTGAGGGCTGTGGTGAGCTGGTCGGCGGTGATCTTGCTCCAGCTTCTGCGGGGAACCTGTTGCGGGTGGTGGTGGGTTGTAGTTCTCCTGAAGTTGAAGTGGACGCAGCTGTGGTCTGTCCAGTGTAGTCCGGTTGAGCGCTGAAGTGGATGTGCTTGCTGGAGAAGAAGATGGGGTCGAGCGTGTGGCCGGCGTAATGGGTGGGGGTGTTCACCAGTTGCCAACCTTGAGTCCGAGGTTGGCAAGGTTGTCCAGGAGGGCGGCGGTGTTGCAGTCCTTGTTGTTCTTCAGGTGGAAGTTGAGGTCCCCTAGGAGGATGTAGTCTGTGGAGGTGAGGGCGTGCGGGCTGACGACGTCTGCGATGGCTTCGCTGAATTGTATGCGTAGTCCCGGAGGTCTGTAGATGAGGGTGCCTCTGAGGGTGGTCTTGGGGTCGGTGTGAATCTGGAAGTGAAGGTGCTCGGCGGCGGTGAGAGTGTCGTCGGAGTTGGTCGTGATGCAGATGGTGTTTCTGTGAACGATGGCGATGCCTCCTCCGGTTTGGTTGATGCGGTCCCTCCAGGTGATCTTGTAGCCTTCTGGGATGGCTGTGCGGCGCGCAATCGGCACGCCCGCTGCGCACGTCCGCTGCGCGTCCGCCGTGCGGCCTCGATATGAGGGGCTGAGGGAGGGAGGAGCAGCTGGTAGGCGGGAGCGGGGTGGCGAATGGGAACGGCGGGGGGGCGGGGCCGCAGGGAGCAGCGGCTGGAAGCAGAGGACAAGGCGGGAAGCGGGAAGCGGGAGGACACAGAAGGCAAGGGGGAACGAGGGTACCGAACAATTAACAGGCACAGTTACAAGAGTACAACAGGCTAAAGGGAAAGAGGGGTAAAAACAAAGCGTAAAACAGCACAAGTTACAAAAAGGCAAGGGGAAAAAAACGAAAGATGTACACCAGAAAAGGGTAAAAACGAAGAGTAAAACAGCACAAGTACAAAAAGGCAAAGGGGAAAAAACGAAAGATTTACACCAGAAAAAGTTACCAGTACAGCACGCAGAAATGGCGGTCAGAGCGTAGCAGCACAGCACGGGGAGGACCACGCGGTGGCTAGGGGGGCGACCTGCCTGGTGACAGGGTCAACCCAGTGGCGGCTGCAACTCAATAGTGTTTATCCTTGTACAAGATGAGCATTCAGGCAAAGACCTCAATAATGGGGGCTGGTGACTCATACAGGGACTTCCGGGTCAAAAGAGGCAGCCCAGGTCATACAACCCAGCATTTTGGAAGAGGAAATTGGGTAATCTAAAAAAATAAAATTGGGAGAATGTATTTCTCCCATTGACTTCTATTGAGGCCGAATCGGGTCTATTGTAATGTACCGGGACTAAATTAAAATATAGTTTTTTTCCTTACCTGTCAGGAGCACGGAGAAGCTGCTATGGCAAGCAGAGAGAGACTGAGAAAAAATCTTGTGTACTGGCCATGCAGGAACAGTTTACTGGCTGTGCATACTCCGTAACTCCTAGTCACACAAGACCAGTCCCTGTCTGCAGAAGCCCGCAGTGGAATCGGGAGGGTTGGCCCAGGTATAAAACACCTCACACACTTAGCAGCAAGTGACCTAGCAAATGTGTACCTTTGGTTTCTTACATTCGTTCATCACCCGGCCTTCCACCTAGAGCTTGCTTCCTTGTGTTTTTTGCCTCCTTTCGAAATTATGCTTTAGTATATTCCCTAGTTCGTGCTCGAATGAACTATTTCGTCTGTAAATAATATTACTCCTCCTTCTACTCCTAATCTCAAATGACAGTGCAGGCTTCATATTATGGCTCACGAGTGGGTCAAGGGTCTCCAGAGCCTACCGCTGTGAGTGTAATATTGTCATTTAGCTGGTTAAAGTGATATCCTGAGATTAATCTGTACCTGCATTCCTATGTTCTTCTGCCTGATGGTGGCATGGTCTTTGGGTTGTTGGACCGTTTCTCCCTTTGTTCCCATTTCCCCTGGGTCTGAAGTATAGTACTTTTTGTCCTATTCATATTTTTGGCTCTTCAGAAGAAGGGGGCTGACTGTTGGCAGCCACTAGAGTATGCACAAAACTTTAGTGAATTCTAAGAATACATAACCCTGTATCCGAAAGTTTAAGGAAAACTTACAAAACTTACTGGTGAGAAAGTGGTTTTACCCTTACTTGTGTTGTAATATCCATATGTGTACTGCAAACATGGTATTACCCACTTGTTCCTTAAACGTGTATCAATACATTTATTATTGAATTGCTGTTGTGTTTATACCAGCCTAAATCCCACTAATATCTTAGTAATCCAGCGCATTTGTAGACATTTTAAAGGTACTGCAGCCATAAAATTTCATTTGTTATTACAATTGCACATTTACTCCACAATGTTAGTAAAGCATAGCCTAATTTTGAAGGTGGCACAACAAAGGGAGGGTTTGGAGGGATAGCGCTTTCCAACATCCTGAAATATTACTGGGCCGCTCAACTCACGACCATTAATCAATGGGTACACCTCCCTGCAGATGAACCAGCCTTTTGTATGGATAGGCTAGGTTACAACCCTGAGGATACCTGCTGGCCCTCTACTCTAGGCCGCGACACTTGACACTCCAGGGACCCACAGTGGTCACAGTTGCAATCTGGCATACTACACTCACATCCCTGGGATGGAAGGGACAGCTGACACAAGCGACCCCCTCATAGAATTCCGAAGCTTTGGGTACCCTGAGCAGTCAGCCCGGATTCTACAAGTGGGATCTTATTGGTCCTTCCAGGGTAGGCGATCTATGGTCGCAGGGCAATGTTGTTTAGTTTTCCAATCTACAGTGGGACTATCAGTTAGCCCCTAATGAGAAGTTCTGCTACCTGCAGGTGGGTTGAGGATGCCCAGACGTGGGTCCCTTGCTCACTGTGCCACTGGATTCAAGATAGCCTGGCTAATGAAGGGTGACATACCCCGAAACCGGTCCCAGGATGCTTGTTTCCAGTCCATGGAGGACCTGGCTTGGCAGTTCGGTATGGACTGTTCCCATGAGGCACAGGGTCAAAACCGATTTGCATATGGCTGGGTCCAAACTGGGGTGGCGTAGTGGGCAAAAGAACGATGGATTTAACCCAGATCTCTTGACTGGGGGAGAATGATTGAATCATTCAGCATTCCATCAATCATTTGTTGCAGTTACACTTTTCGCCCTAAGTGGGATGGGTATGCCCAGACGTGGGTCCCTTGCTTGCTGCGCCACTGGATTCAAGCTAGCCTGGCTGATGAAGGGTGACATACCCTGATACCGGTTCCAGGATGCTTGCTTCCGGTCCAGGGAGGACCTGCATTGGCAGTTCGGTCTGGACTGTTCCCATGAGGCACAGGGTCAAGACTGATTTGCATATGGCTGGGTCCAAACTGGGGTGGCGTAGTGGGCAAAAGAACAATGGAATTAACCCAGATCTCTTGACTGGGGAGAATGGTTGGATCATTCAGCATTGCGTCCATCATTTGTTGCAGTTACACCTGAAGGTCCAGCACAACCTCCATGCTTCCCAAAACAAGGAACTACCTGAATCTTCCCCCTTAGAGGATAGATCACTTGACAACTATATGCCTTTCAATGTAACTTCACTTACCGCAAACGGATTAACAACTCCCCTGACAATCTCCAATGTCTAATGGAACACGGGGACCTAGATTTGGAAGGTTTGGAGGACGATAAATGGTCTGAGGCCCTTGCCTCCCAGAGAGAGATAGAAATGTAGTCTTGGTTTAGCTTAGTGCAGCTTATGGTACTACATAGGTCATACTATGGACCACCATGGTGAAAATGGGTACCGCTACAAATGTGTACTGCCGCAGGCTGTGTGGATAGCTGGGTATGTTATATCATACATGGGACTGCCCCACTGTGCGGAGCTATTGAGAAGCTTGTTAAACTGTATCAACAATCTATGTGGCAGTAAGATGCCGCTCTTTGCCTAGTGGTGCCTGCTCAATATTTGGGATGTAACAGACTTGAATTATATGGTACACACCTGGATGTTCCTGAGTGTGGCGATCTCCAATCGCAATATTGCTCGAGTGTGGGGGGCGGAGACGGTGCCATGCCTCAGCGACTGGAAGCGAGATATGGACTGGTGCTTAGTGGCTGAGAAGGTGCTTTATATAGGCAAAGGCTGTCCAAAAATGTGGGAGAAAACTTAGGGTACCTGGAACCATTAAAGAGGAGGCCTGGGTACCTCCTGCGCTCAAGTGAGAGCGACTGTGTTTCCTTCTTGGCGGCTACGTTGCTAAACCTCCGGGTACCAGGCAGGGAAACGACTGTTGTGAAATATATATCTGCACTGTATTGCTGTTCCGATGCTTATTGCATATGTACTGATACATGACTGTGATTTGGTGAAGTGCTTTGATTGCCTTTTCGCTTTCTACTACTTATTAAAAAGATATATACATAGTTTTTAAAGTGCGGATTTGAGAAACTAGAGCAGTCAGCTCCAGCTAGTGATATTTGTCTCATATTTTCAAGGACTCTTCATATTCCTTCTCATGAGAAGATCCTGGCACCCGCTCATTATTCATTATCTGCAAGCTCATGTTTATCATGTGGTCTCCTGTGCACAAATGGTATGCATTGCACCATTGTATGCTCCAGTTGAATATGGGTGAAGCTATCGTCATCACTTGGCTATCCCAAGTGATGGGATTTTTCTTTTTATAGGCTAGATGTACATTTATTAAAAGATTAAGGACGTTTTACTTCTTTCACATAAGCCAAATAGGGTTGTTCAGATAACCTGTTCCCCTCTCATATTACCTTTTCTTTGAGAATAATTCTAATACGTTTGCTTTTTTACTCACATTTCTAAGAATTTGTGACTGTAACTTCATTAAGCTTGAATACACTCGAGCTTTTTGAGGTTCAGAAGTATTTTAAATTAAAGAGGGCCTTTGTTTATGTCTTCTGAGCGTTATTTATTTATATTTGTTAATCCTATTTGGGGTAGCAAGGTGCTTTGTACCCTAAAACAAAGAAGGCAAACAACATCACTTATAACAACAAGCACTGGCAATGCCAATAGCTCTGACCCAATAAAATATTTTAAATGCACCCTGTCACACATTTGTTTGCTCATGCATCCATTCATCCACCCACATACTCATTCTTGCATTCATCCTCTGACACAACCATGATAAAACACACACAAACGCAACAACTTATGCAAGATAAATTAAAGGAATACAAAGGAAAAAGGTAATCATGCTGCTGTGTCACGCAAAAATAAAACCTGCCCTTGTACATATGTTTGCAATTGCAATAACGAAAATGAACATAGCTGGTGTCTGTCTTGCAGTGGTATTGTATATAGTGTATTGTTGTTTTAAAGTTCCATGATGTCTGCCACATTTAGAACAAACATGTTGCCCATCTAGGCATTATATAAACGCAACAGTGGTTTAGGAACTGATTAAAAGGAAAATAACATTTATAACTTATGATGGTCCACTTAAAGAACACAAAAATAAATGATAAAGTACCCACAAACATATATAAAAATTTTTTAATAAACAGATATAAAAGATTCAAATATACAATAATGCAATAATACATTAATAATAAAATTTGATGTGGCATAAAGACTTTTAAGGGAATTATCTCTGCGATACCTCCCGATTCCTAATGGCGGGTTTATTTTAATTACTTAAGTCACTGCCCACTCCTCTCGTAACTGCATCCAAAATTGAGTACCACCTTGGCATGGCATGATAAAGCAATGATACACTACTCACCACAGCAGTCCATACTGGGTGCCCGGTTTAGACAAAGTGGCCACGCTGAATGTGGCAAACTGCAGATGAAATGAGCTACAAGCAAGCAACCCATTAGCCATGCCGGGGGGAGCTGCAATGGCCGCTTAACAAAAATTAAAATTAAAAGATGAGAATCAAATACATTAAAGGGGGAATATAAAAGAAGAAAATGGAAAACTAAATAACTGCCCAATCAGCCCTGACTCTTAAGCACATTTATTTTTAGGTGAATGTGCACGAATAATAAAAAAGTACCATCATTCAAAAGACAAGAAAGCCAATGACTTATGCGGACTGAACCATTACCCCATGCAGTGAGATGTCATGGCGGTAAAGGGAAAATGGCACTCAGACAGACCAGTGGCAGAAGAGGGCTGACCCAAGAGGCTTTCTTTTTATCAATATGAATATATAATCATATATATGAATGTATGTATTATTTATTAATTGCTTTATTAAATGATCCTTGCAGATAGTTAACATGTGAGGCCTTCCTAAATGATTCTAGCAAGAATTATTACAGTACCAATACTCTACCCCTAGGGTTCATCAAGGGGGTAACCAACACCAAAATCCTTCCCTACATCTCCACCTTGTGGTAAAGCATAGCATTGCTTTGTGCTTTACCACCTTGCACATCAGCACCAGTAACAAACCCAGTGATCTGGAAACCACCTTGACCACCCTCTTGGAAAGGTTTTGCTTTCTTCTTAGCATCGCAACAGTCACTACAATACTAATCATAGGCCTGAATCTTGTCCAAGGATTTGGCCAGCCAACACACCACGCTTTGTTGAATATGCAAACTAATCTCCAGGCGCAATCCAAACACAAAAGCAGAAACGAATCCAGAAACACCTTTTTTAATGGGCTCTCCAGCTTCACTACACTGTCTGCAAATATGTTATGTTATGTTATAGGGGGGTGCTTCTATAGCGCGGCTACTCCGAGGAGTGTCCCGGCGGCGCTGTCGGAGCCTCACAGATCCAGAGTGGAAAAAGACAGGACGAATGAAGGGAGCGTAGCTCAGCGGGCGGTATTATTGCAGGAAAAGCAAGGTTTATGCAACAATCTCTCATAATAAGCATGCACTGATTCACCTCGATATTGCATCGCTCTCATAATCTTGCCCAATGTACTTGTTCTGGGGAACTGCTGTCTTCAAATGCTCAATAACTTGTTTGTATTTCATAGCATATGGAGAATGCTTATTCTGAATGGTGTCTCTCTGGTTCTTCTACCAGTCACTGTAGTATGATCGTAAACTCAGTCCACAAATCTCGAGGCACAACAATCTAAAATAAAGCAGTCAATTCGGTCCAAAGCACTTTTGAAATAATCACAATTCTTTCCACCTTTGTATAACACTTCTCGAGATGCTTTCTAAACTTAGAAAATCCTTACTAAATGTGTCTTGACCAGAGTACATGCACATACACTCCTTCTTGCACTTCTTTCCAGGAAATCTCTTTTTCAACCACCACTCCAAGCTCAGAATCACCCACACTCACTGTGTTCTTCTTTTTACTCTTTTTTAATGCCTCATATGTGTCGGTGACTTCCGTACTTTCTTCTCGAAAATTCGGCAGGTCTTCCAATTTTCTGATCATCTCCAATAATTCTGTGAAACATCTTGCAACATTTTGGAATTTGGCTTCATTTATTCGTTTGCAGGCATCCCGATCTTATATCACTCACTAATTTCCTTTTGCCTTAAAGCTACTGTAGGTTCTCCAGCCAATTCCTGGAGTTTCTCAAATGCGCAATGAGCATGTTTTCCTGCTTCTGCACTCAAATCTACCAATTATTTTGTATTAAATTTTGACATTTTGTCTTCGCCAGTTCCCTTTTCTTCCATTATTTCCAAATCTCCTGTAAGTTTAAAAGAATCAATCCTCACTGCTTTTGTCCCTCTCTGTGAAGAAGAACGAGACACAGCCCCATCTCCCTCACACTCTGTTCTCCTGCTCCTATCTCCTGCACCTGTGCTTGCACATGAACCTCATTATATGGAGGTGGTCTCATCTCAATCAACAATCGGTCCATAAACTCGTCCTCTCCCTCAGAGTCACTCATTCCTCTTTCTTTGCCTCATTTTCGTCATTTTTGTTTTCTTTTTGTCTGTTTTGTCAGCAATCACAGGGAAAGTACCAACTGTTTCTAACACTTCCTTTCTCATTGCCTTCTTCCATAAACACAATCTCACATCTATCCTGTGGATAACAGCCTTACCAATCTAGCCTTCTAACAGTTTCTTATGTGTTCTCTCATTCGCTCCCTCAAACTGCGCAGGTGTAGGCTGTGGCGACATGTCAAACTTGGCACCCCTCACATTTTCAATCTTTTGCAGTTTAAATGTACCATACACAGCAAACTGGAGCTTTTTATTGTCAGCAGTAATTGTATTCCATTCTTTAAACTACAAAAATGTATGTTCCCAGGGTCCATAAGCACCTTGTGGGTGGGGTTATCAATAGGGGTCGAGAACCTCCTCTACTATCCGGAATCGCTGGCTTATATAAACGTGCACTCATTGTAATCTCAACCTAACTAACAATATGACGATACTAATACAACTAATCACAATAAGATTTCAATGCATCTTCATTAAAAGCACACCTTACAACAGCTTTGCAATTTGCAATAAATAAATAAATTATAATGCAATGCTGTTTTTGATGCATGACAATTCGTGCCATAAAATACCGTTGATATAATACATTGTGTAAAACAAAATAAATCCCATCTATATTATGTTAATGGAAAGGAAATCCAGCAGACCTTTAAAAGTGAAGGCTAAAACATCATTTTGTTTGCAATTGCAAAAGTGCACATCTATATAGGGAGTATTAGGACCACTTATGTCAACTTTGGAGGCCTAGCTATGCTAATGTAAACACACATAAATGGGCAATATTTTATACTAATAAAAATAATGCTTCCCCAACTTTTTGGCGTTAAGTGCTGTCTACTTGTTTTAATATATGGGCCGGTACATCAAACTCCATGGGTGGAGTCTAAAGTAACACAAAGCGCAACTTTGCATTAATGTAGAGCTATTTTTCAAAGCAAATCAGAATTTATGATGGAAAGGAAAATCCAAAAACAACACTTTTCTCTAAACTAGACACACTGTGTTCGTAAATCAGTCCTAGGGTTCTTCTTAAAATCAGAAAAGAAGAATGCAGGTCAAGTACCCTCATCTACAGATGATAAGACCTCAGGTTTGTGGGCAGTGTCGTCTCCCCTGAGAGATACAAAAACATTTTGGGGATATTCTTGTTCCGTGGTGACTCCTATTATATAGTCTTAGCCCCTTCAGCGAGATTCTCCGGAGAGCCACAGAAATTTGCATTTTTCCTTGATCAGTGCCAGTTAAATTTTTGCTCGAATCTTCCTAGATGGTCAAACCAAGGTGACATTTTCATCTGTTTTATTTGAGCAAGAAAGTGGCCAATGGGAGTATACTGTTGGGAGACAGAAATGGTCCTTCACTTTGTAATATTTCTGCTTTAAGTAATCAGACTAGAAATTATTTGATAGAAAGTTTCATAATCTTTCTTTAGATAACGAGCTGTTAAATCTAAAACAGGGCCAACAAAATCTGGTGGCTTATATTCCCACAATGAATGACTTGGTAGTTAAGACCATTAGTGAAAATGGCATTTGTATTTTATCACCTTCGATGCTGATGACGAGCTCAGCTCGTCATCAGCTACGGCGCTCTTATGCTGATGACGAGCTGAGCTCGTCATGTAACGCAATATTTTGAAAATAGCCGAAAACACAGCGGGAAAAGCCGCCGCAGCGATGCGGTTATTAAGGCCTCCGAAGTGAGTTGAAACATCTATTGTCACATGTGGTCATTCCTTTTTACAAAGTGAGATAAGCTCAAAGAGTGAAAGGGACGTTTTGATCATTGTGTATCTGAACGCTGCTGGGAAAGTCCAAGGGGCATATTATCAAGAAACGGCGTTAAAATTATCGCCGCTTTAGCGGCAGAAAACTGCTGCTAAAGCGGCGATAATGGGCTTTATAATAGGCCCTTGAGAATTCCAATAGAAGCCCGTGTTCTGTTGTCAACACGGGCTTCTATTGGAATTCTCAAGTGTATATTATCAAGCCCATTATCGCCGCTTTACTGGCAGTTTTCTGCTGCTAAAGCTGCAATAATTTTAACACAGTGATTGATAATATGCCCCTAGTTCTCCAACCTATGGTAGAGGAGAACAGAACTATGGAGACCTCAAAGCCAGTGTAGTTAGGTAGCAGAAGGGGGACAATTTCTAAAGAGACGAATGAAACAAAATGCATGGTTGCGTTTCTATTGTGCACGGTCAGGACATTGGCTAAAGGATTGTAGAAGTAAATAAAAGAGTTTTAAGAGTCCGGTATCAGGTTTCCATAAGGGTTCTGAATATAAGTGTCAGCTATGGTGCAAAGGATAATTCCCTTGAAGATAACTTTGTCAGGAGATCATAAAAAGAGGGTTTGGGGATTTTTAGATTTGGGTGCTTCTTGTAATTATATTAAAATTAAGTTTGACCAATCTTTGGAAACTCCAGTGATTAA
The DNA here is from genome assembly GCF_964263255.1 of Lissotriton vulgaris. Classification (NCBI taxonomy): domain Eukaryota; kingdom Metazoa; phylum Chordata; class Amphibia; order Caudata; family Salamandridae; genus Lissotriton; species Lissotriton vulgaris. Next base: position 280,081,264 of record NC_141693.1, read on the forward strand.
CAATAAGATTATTGAGGATGTAATGAAAGTGGATGGTTCCAGTGTATCCTCACACGCATTTGATTTATTTGGTTTGTTTTGGAAATATTTATGAAAAAAAAATTTGGGTTTGATAGTTTCTCCTCCATTCAATGTAATTTTGCACATGCCCTAGTGGACCTTGTACTAATTCTGATTATTACTAGAACACACCTCCCTTTCAAGGTGCTTGCAGGTGTGGGTATTTTTCCAGATATTTGGTGCGTTATATTTTTCTCCCATGTTATGGTTAATGTAGTGATATTTTGATAAGAAAAGGGCAAATATGTTATCCACTGGAATTATTACTACAAAATTGATTAGAAGTCAGATGCACATTTTTTTGTATTCGAGTGAAAACATTCACTATACCAAAGACAAAATATAATATGCAGCATTTTATCTTTGAGAAATCCAAATACTAGTCAGGTTCAGACTGTAGCCTGCTTTTCTAGGAAACTTTCACTAGCAGAGCTAAATTGTGCCATTATTAACGAGGAACCTTTTGCCATTGAGAGGACTTTGAAAAAACATAGGTATTAGTTAGTACCCAAATGCATCATACAAGTGTATCAAGTCAAGTCAAGTCGAAATACCTTTATTTCGGCAACATGTGCCATAAATGTTTGGCACACATAGTAAAATAGTTTGCATAACATACAGTACGTGTATTAATAAAAAAAGAAAGATTAGCAAAAACTTCAATAATCATTACTGTTATATCATCAAGATACGTCTGTCGTAATTACAGTATTTTCCAAGGCATACGTGCTTGGTTAAACATCTCTAGATAATGAACATTAACTCTTGTGCATGTTTCAGCTTCAAGTTGGGCATCTTTTTCAATGATTTGCCAGAAAAGACAATCATTTATACAGTATAACAATATTCTATATCAATCGCTTGAAAAACAAGGGACATAGCTTTTTTTTGTGTTGAATTTTTTTATTGAAATATTCAAAAGAAAATGCAAATATGATAACAAAGCAGAAAAAGTATCATAGTAAGTGAATGAGAATATAAGTGATAATAAATCTTACGTAGAACAGAACAAATATGAGGAAATAAATAATAACATATATTCCATAATCCAATATAAGGTAACAATAGAAAGAGTGATGGACAGATCATGATATAAAAAGCAAAATGAATAAGAAGGGAGAGAAAAAGAAAAAGAAAAAAGAAAGAAAGAAGAAAAGAAAATTAAAAAGAAAAGAAAATAAAGGAGGGGAGTACCAGAGCAACAATGGCGGGAGGGTATGAATTAGGAGAAAGGGAGGGGAAAGGATAGCTATAGTAAAGTAATAGAAAAGGTACCACTGAAGGAATTAAGTAGAGATATTATGTGGAGGAGAAGAAGGAGTAGATGTAGATTTATCATCTACCGTGGTTTCCAAGAAAGGGGACCACATTTGGAGAAAAATGGAAGCCTGATCCTGAAGATTATAAATTGTGTGTTTGTGTAAAGCCGTTTGCATCATTGCCACCAACCATTCTTCCCGAGAGGCAGATAAGGGATATTTCCAGTGACGTAGGATACAAATTATGGCTGTGGCCAAAGCAGTATGAAGAAGACGAGCTTGTGGTTTGGAAAGCTTCGGAAAACCTCGAAAATCGTGTAATATAATGGTGGCGGGCGTAAAAGTTAATGATAATGACATTGTAGAAGTCAATGTCTTCCCCAGAAAAAGCCAAAAGAATCTAGTACGGGGACGTTCGCAAACAATGTGTGTTATGTCACAACCAGAAGCAGAACATTTCCAGCAAAAATTATGTGATAACAACTTGGCTTGGTGTAACTGAACAGGAGACCAATGCCATTCATGGAGAATTTTGAAGATACAGAATTTAAGACGAGCTTCCCAAACACCTTTATGTAATCCTTCTAAAATGTGATCCCATTGAATATTGGAGTACACAATTGATAATCGGGATTGCCATTTCATCTGAAGAGCATGTGAGAGAGGCTGTGAGAAGATAGGATGCAGAAACGTTTTATAAAGACCAGAAGTCACTCCTTTAAGATTTCCCCATAGCTGTAAATAAGACAAAATGGGAGATACTGGAAGCAGTTCTGGTGGAGAGCCTAAGTGTTTTGTAATATATTGTTGAAGTTGGATATATTTAGAGGATTGTAAAGGTGGTAGATGAAATTCCTCACAAATTTGGGGAAAAGATGTAAAGTTTCCATCATGAAAAAGTTGATCTATAGAATAGATAGCAGCTTCTTTCCATAAAGGCCAGGACAAGGTATGGCCACCAATATGAATAGCTGAATTATGCCATAGGGGAGCTTTAATGTGAATTCGCGAGTTAGATTTTAGTATGCGAGGACCTCTCTGCCAAGATTTATGCATTGCAGATAAAATAGGGTTTTTAGGATCAGAAGAACTAGTCCCTGTACCATATAAAAGGGATAATCCTAAATCTTGAGCCAAAAGATGACGTTCAAGTGGAACCCATTGAGGTATATCTTTAGATTTGGGCAGGAAAGATGAGAGTTGAGAGATATGAAGGGCAAATGAATAATGCTCAATGGAGGGAAGACCCAAACCCCCCTGTAGCTGATGGGCCTTCAGTTTGGCCAAAGAAGACGTGGCTTAACCGTACCCCAAATAAAGAGTTTTATTTTGGAGTCAACGGATCGGAGAGTAGGTAGGGGAATATGAAGAGGAAGCATACCTAGAACATAAAGAAATCGTGGTAAAGTAACCATCTTAACCGCTTGAACTCTTCCTCAAAGAGATAGTCCCAGAGCTTTCCATTTATCAAAATCTCTTTGCATTTGTGTAAATAAAGGAGTCAAATTATCAGTGACCATATTATCCAAACCTCTATTAATTAATATTCCTAGGTACTTAAGACGGGATGGTTGCCAACGAAAAGGGAAGCCAGAAATTGCTGTCTTCGTAGTACCAATTGACATGGGTAACGCTTCACTCTTATCCCAATTCATTTTATAACCTGAGAAAGATGAGAAATCATTGATAATTTGAAGGTGAGCGGGAAGAGAACGGGGAAGGTCAGTAAGAGTGAGAAGAATGTCGTCGGCATACAAGTAAATTTTAGAATGGCCAATTGGAAGAGGGACACCTACAACTTCTGTAGATTGTCATATTGCCGCGGCCAGAGGTTCCATCGCTAAGAGGAAAAGAAGAGGGGATAACGGGCAACCTTGACGGGTGCCTCGTCGAATAGGAAAAGGGGTGGATAAGAAACCACCACAATTAACTTGAGCTAGTGGACTATCATATAGCAAACGCACTTTATCAATAAATTGATCACCCAAGCCAAACCTTTGCATGACTGTAAAAAGGTATTCCCATTCAATGCGATCAAATGCTTTTTCAGCATCAAGGGAAAGAATCAAAGCATCTTCTGTGAGGTGTTTAGCTGGATGGTTCCGAGATGAACGACCCGGAACGAAACCTACTTGTGAATTATGAATTACGGAAGGTAAAACTTTACAAAGACGGGACGCAAGAATACTAGCTAGTATTTTAATATCAGAGTTCAAGAGAGATATAGCCCGATAACTGCCACATAGCAAGGGGTCTTTGCCATGTTTTGGTAAGACAGCTATAATTGCTTTGTTAGAAAGAGATCCTAAAGAGGATTCCTCATCAGCTTCTAGAAACGCAGCATGTAAAGTATCAATCATATTCTGATCAGTCCATCTATGAAATTCAGGAGGGAAACCATCCTCTCCTGAGGCCTTATGATACGGCAAGGCAGTTATAGCTGAAGAAATCTCATCTCTTGTAATAATACCATCAAGTAAAGCTCTACCATCATCCGGAAGTCGGGGAAGATGTATCTTATCTAAAACGTTGGACATTTTAGATTTATCTATATGATCACTCTGGGAGTAAAGAGATCTATAGAAGGAAGCAAATTCTTCAACTATTTCTTGTGGCCTAGTAAGTATGTCGCCATGACTTGATTCGATAGCTGGAATCGCCATAGCAGCCTCCTTCTGACGCAATTGTGCAGCCAATAGCCGACCAGCTTTTTCCCCCTGCTTGTTATGTCTCCCTTTCATTTTTTGCAAGGCGTATTCGGCCTTGGAAGTTAAAAGACTATTAAGAGACATTCATGCCTGTTCCAATAACTTACGGTTCTGAAGGGTAGGATTTGAAATATACAAATGGGAAAAATGTTGAATGTCTTGTTCAAATTCTGCTTGTTTGGCAGCATTGTTTTTGTTGATAAGAGCAGCATCGCGCATTAATTGACCTCTGATGGTCGCTTTAGCCGACCCCCAGACCGTTCTCTTAGAGGAAATTGAATCCTTGTTAATAGTGAGATAATCTTGGCGGTGCAATTGTAAAAGAAGTTTACCTGCAGGTGTCTTATATTTTTGAATACTCATTCTCCATGGTTTGCGTCCTGGTCTAGAGAGACCTAAATCGAGGGACAAAAGAACAGGAGAGTGATTGGATATGGCTGCTTCTAAAATTCTCGAATCTGTAACCAACTGAACTGCCTTTTGCGAAAGAAGGAAATAGTCTAGACGGGAAAAAGTGCCATGGGCGGAAGAAAAGAATGTGTACTCTTTCTCTTGTGGATGACTAAGCCTCCAGTGATCAACTAGACCATTGTCGGCGAGAATATCATGTAAAATGGTTCTATCAGGAGCGTTAACATTGTCAAGGCGGCCTGTTTTGTTGAGGACAGGATCTGGAACCAAATTCCAATCCCCTCCAATGAGGAATTGAGAAGCGTTTATTTCTGTGAGAAGACGATTTAGTCTAAGGAAAAAAAAATTTGGGCACAAAGTGGAGCGTATATAGAACCAAGATAAATGAAAGAGTTTCCAATTTTCAATTTAGCAAAAACATATCGACCCTCCGGATCAGACCATGTCTTGGAAATTGTGAAGGGGAGTGATTTCCGAATAAGAATGGCTACACCACATTTACGAACAGGATTAAGGTTGGTGGGATCAGTTTTGGAAATACTACTATGAATAACCTTTCCAACCCAGTCTCTACTAAGTGTAATAGATTCAATATCATCCAAATGTGTTTCCTGCAGTAGAGCAATGTCCACATGTTTAGAGTGCAAATATGAGAACTTTTTTTCTTTTAATATAGTGGGTGAGACCATGAACATTCCAGGAAATCACTGATAGAGGATGAATAGGAGACATAACAGAAGAATTCAAGAACAAAATAGAGAAAAATAGAGGAAATAAGTATACAGGGGAAAATGGATAAAGGTGTTACTCTGGATAGCAAAAGACAAAGTGTGTAAAAGTCTGAGAAACTAATAAAAGAGAAGTAAAAAAAGAAAAGAAGAAAAAAGAAAATAACGTGATGTGAGAAGTTTTAGAAAAGCAAAGTAAATATCCTGTATAGAAGAATAAAAATAAAAAGGAAAAATAAATATAATAGGGAAGATAGAGGAAGTGGAGAAAAAATAAGATAAGAGGATAAAGAAGGAACCGAGACTGTTAACCGCGGGGATGGGACGGGACCCCATCTGAGGAAAGAAGGATATGGATCCAATGAATAAAGGATAATATGGAATATATGAGAAATATCAAAATGTAAAATATTCAATGTAACATTATCAGAACCAAAATAAACTCTAACATATTATGATGTAATATAAAGCCATGTAATAGGAACATTGAAATCTTCAATATGATATAACTATGATAAAAGATTAAGAGAGTATTGCAATAAATGAAGACAGAAAGTGTTGAGAAGGAAGGAAGCCATAATACATAACATAGGGAATGTGAAAAAGGGGAAAAAACATCCATGAAATAATGAAGGTAAAAGAGTGAGACATATAAATAATCAAGAGACAAACAAAAGTTATAGAGGCATAAAAGATAAAATACAAGAAGAAAGAATAAATTGTAGGATAGAGTATATAAAGCAAGAGGAAAGAGGAACATGAAAAAGAAAGGAAAACATGTAGAATAAGAAATTGAAACATAGAAATGAAGTAGACAACAAATCTTACCTACAAACACACACAACAATTAAATAGCAATACCAACTACAACCTTTGAATAACTAAGAATATTAAATGTGCTATGCCAAATTAAGTAATACGAATATCTCCAAAGGAGGGAGATCAACAATGCAGAAAAGATATGCAACATGTTAATTACTATAGCCTAAACATGCAATAAACAATATAGTAATAGGAAGATATGTGTTTTTGAGAAGCAGAAAATAATGCTAATGTGAAATTACGCAATAACATTAGATCAGAAACTGCAATATGAAATAGGAAGTAGAAGTAAATACATGATATAATACAACAAATCGTCAAAATAAACAGTTGAGTTTCACAGTCAGCATCTATATCAATAAATCACAGAAGTATACAGGTGAACAAGAAAAGAGTATTCAGTCAGCATCTGAGGGCTTTTTAAGAGGAGATCTAGATTTGTCTCTCTGCGGTGCATTAGTCTACATTTAATCCACATTTGTAAAGCACACAATCACCCGTAAGGGTCTCTAGGCGCTGGGGGCCGTCAGGAAGATTAAGCGAGCTATTGCCCAGAGTCACATGGTGCTGGGCTAATCTGCCGCCGGTGCCGGGGATCAAAGCGTGATCCCCAGAATCCGGAGTCAGTCGCCCTAACCGCGGCTCCACACCTCTTCCTCTTCCTTAGTAAGAGTAGAAATGGAGTGTAGAGCTGAAATCCTAACATCCTGAGAACGAGTCAGACGATTTAAATCTCTACCACTCTGCCTGGAGTCACTGAAAGTGTTTGTGTGTGGAATGGGCAGATGTGGAGAGGAAGAAGTAGACAATTGATGCTGGTCACATTGAGAAGCTTGAGTGTCCATGTCTCGAGATTTGATGTCATCCAAAAATTGTTGCAAAAGTGCAGGGTCATAGAAATCCTTGGATTCTCCATTCCTAGTGATACGAAAATGTGCAGGTTCAAACAATCCATACTTAATGTCCAGCTGACGCAATTGAGGTCGCATGGAGAGAAATGCCTTCCGTCGTTCGTTTGTCTCTTTCGAGAAGTCTGCAGCTATATTAATAGTATAACCGTGAAAAAGAAAGGAGCCTCGTGAACGTGCCATGGACAAAATTTGTCGAGTCTGTTCATGTCGAAGAAAGCGATAATTGGTCTTGGCTGCGCAGAGGGATCCGTATGTAGAGGACCAATTCTGTGAGCTCGTTGTATCTCAAGAGGAGGAGCAAAGGAGATACCAGTCAAAGTTGGAAGAGTGTCGTAGAGAAACAATTTCATGTCATTTTTAGGTCTCGCCCTGGCGAAAGCGCGTTCTCATCGCGAGAACTAATGTCGTTGGCTCAGCCGACAACGAGTGGAGACAAGAGCTGGCCACGTGTGCAGCATTGTTAATGGGAGAGACAAGAGCTGTTCATGCGCGCAGGATTGTAAACAGGATTTGGTCGCACGCGTGAGTCAGTCTGCAATTCAGACTCTGAGCAGCCGATGTGCATGCTCACGGCAACGGCGTCTCGTGGGCTCCCACCGCGCTTCCCAGGAGAATTATATAGGGTACTTAATTCTACGCTTACCCCAGTTCTCACGAACCTTTTTAATGACATAATGATTAGAGGGCAGTCACCACCAAGCTCCTGGGGGGAAGCCAATATAGCCTTATTATTAAAAACAGGTAAGGACCCAGCTGAATGTGGATCATATCGTCCAATCTCGCTTCTCAATAATCACTACAAGATTTTCACCTCAATATTGGCTGAGAGATTGGGAAGCGAGATTGGGTCGATAATCCACCCTGACCAAAAGGGTTTTATCAGAGGTCGGCAACTGGCTGATCTAACCTATGATTTGGTGGGAGCTACAGATATCGCCTCAACCTTCGGCCTACTCCTGGCCATCATGACCCTCGACGCCACCAAAGCGTTCGACAGGGTAAATTGGGTATACTTAAATTCAATAATGGATAAATTCCATTTGGGACCCAAATTTTGTAGGACCATAGGCTTATTATATAACAAACCTAGAGCATCTCTACTAATAAATGGCACACAAACAACTCCTTTTAAAATTAGCCGAGGAACAAGGCAGGGCTGCCCCTTATCCCCCCTTCTTTTTAATTTGTATGTTGAACCATTTGCACAGTCTATTAGGGAGGATACTAACATTTCACACTTTACTTTTGCGGGCTGGGAAAAGAAGATTGCCCTTTACGCCGATGATATACTCATTTATACAACTAACCCTACGTTGGCATTCCCCATAATTATAAAAAAAAGCAGAGAACTTCGGGAAATTCTCGGGGTACGAAATTAATGCAGGGAAAACTAATATTATGGCCTGGAACATTCACAATCTTCAACTCCCGGTAAAATCCTCAATGAGATACCTGGGAATTACAATAACTAAAGATCTAGACCACTTGGCCCAAAACAACTTAGCCCGCATTTCCCGAGAATCCCAAACTTTGATGAAGGCCTGGTCTTTCCTCCCACTTACTATTTATGGGAGAACTAGTTTGATAAAAATGAGTATTCTCCCGAAATTCACTTTTATCTTTAATTCCATTCCGTTAGTCTTTGATACCAAGCAGCTTGCAAAATGTCAGCAAAATATTAATTCATTTATCTGGGGATATAAATCTAGTAGACTAGCTTGGAAAAAACTGAGAAGGAGAAGAGAAAAAGGGGGGCTTGCATTGCCAGATCTGGAATACTATGCTTGGGTATTTCATCTGTCCCATTCCAGGATGTTACTCAAGATCCCCTTGGAAAATGCAAATGGGCTTATGTACAAGGCAATGCTATTGGGTTCAGACCTTCCAGTGAATGGCTTTCTCTTCAAGTTCGGTCACCAGAAGTTTTTAAAAAAAGTTAGATTAAAGACACTATTGAGTAGTTTAAAAGTGTGGTCTCAAATAAAATCTAAAGCCGGGATAGGATACTTATCTGAACATGCCCCGATTTGGGATTTACCTGGACTAGCATCACAAGAAGTCAACACAGCTAAAAGAGTACTACTAGACGCAGGGATCACAAGGTGTGGTGATCTGCTGATGGAAAGAGCAATCATTGACTGGGATATTTTCAAGCTTAAGGTAACATCATCATTATCCTGGATAGTATACCTACAAATAGGAAGTTGGATTCGGACTCAAACTAAGAAGAAAGGAATGATGGGAGAGGAGAGTCCTTTGGAAAATATCCTAGTTGAAAGACCAGTGGGAAAAAAGGAAGTAGCACTCTTTTATTGGCAGATTATAGAGGATAGAGAGCGAGACTTTAACCTCCCGGAAAAACTATGGGGTGCGGAGGGAGAACCACATATGGAGGACATTTGGGAGGAATATTTTACCCTCCTCTATAAAATCACCAAGCCAGCATGGCTGAGACTTAATCATTTTTTCACACTCCACAGAGCGTATTACTCTCCAAAAAGGCTGTCGAAATTTCAATCCGGGAAGTGCTGCGGTAAATGCTCTTTACCAGCAGCTTCAGATATCCATATGTTTTATGATTGTCCGAACATTGCCACCTTTTGGTACGAAGTCAGAACAACACTCGAATCTATTCTGGGAGTATCTATCCCGTACTCATGGTCTTTAATCATTTTCGGACTAAATGACAACATCAAGGGTTTAAAGAGAGATTTTCTGTTTTATGCCATCTTACTGGCTAGAAGAGAAATCTGCAAAAATTGGGTTGGCATAAATCCCCCAACACATGCAGAGTGGCTGTCTTCATTATATGCAACATCAAAGTTAGATCTATCGAGAACTTGTAGCCCTCGATCTCTAAGATTTTGGGATTTTTTGATTGATTGGAGGAGGGATAGTTAGCTAACCCGGGTTTTTTTTTTTTTCCACGGGTCCGATGATTAGGCCTAAAATCTCTCTGTCCATAAGGGTGGTATCGTATAATTACTGGACAACTGACCGAACTGGTCCGAAGGGAGTATGTTCGTCCAAGCTCTGTCGGCGGTGTCGGGCTGACTCTCTGGGCACCTGGAGCTTAGAATTGGGCTCCTAGGTGCTACGGGGGGAAAGGTCCTCATGACTGCGAGGACAGGAGCACAGTTGGATCGACTTTTTGGCTAATGAGGACAAAAAAAAAAGAGTAGAAATGGAGTGTAGAGCTGAAATCCTAACATCCTGAGAATGAGTCAGACGATTTAAATCTCTACCACGCTGCCTGGAGTCACTGAAAGTGTTTGTGTGTGGAATGGGCAGATGTGGAGAGGAAGAAGTAGACAATTGATGCTGGTCACATTGAGAAGCTTGAGTGTCCATGTCTCGAGATTTGATGCCATCCAAAAATTGTTGCAAAAGTGCAGGGTCATAGAAATCCGTGGATTCTCCATTCCTAGTGATACGAAAAAGTGCAGGTTCAAACAATCCATACTTAATGTCCAGCTGACGCAATTGAGGTCGCATGGAGAGAAATGCCTTCCGTCGTTCGTTTGTCTCTTTCGAGAAGTCTGCAGCTATATTAATAGTATGACCGTGAAAAAGAAAGGAGCCTCGTGAACGTGCCATGGACAAAATTTGTCAAGTCTGTTCATGTCGAAGAAAGAGATAATTGGTCTTAGCTGCGCAGAGGGATCCGTATGTAGAGGACCAATTCTGTGAGCTCGTTGTATCTCAAGAGGAGGAGCAAAGGAGATACCAGTCAAAGTTGGAAGAGTGTCGTAGAGAAATAATTTCATGTCCTTTTTAGGTCTCGCCCTGGCGAAAGCGCGTTCTCACCGCGAGAACTAATGTCGTTGGCTCAGCCGACAACGAGTGGAGACAAGAGCTGGCCACGTGTGCAGCATTGTTAATGGGAGAGACAAGAGCTGTTCATGCGCGCAGGATTGTAAACAGGATTTGGTCGCACGCGTGAGTCAGTCTGCAATTCAGACTCTGAGCAGCCGATGTGCATGCTCACGGCAACGGCGTCTCGTGGGCTCCCACCGCGCTTCCCAGGAGAATTATATAGGGTACTTAATTCTACGCTTACCCCAGTTCTCACAAACCTTTTTAATGACATAATGATTAGAGGGCAGTCACCACCAAGCTCCTGGGGGGAAGCCAATATAGCCTTATTATTAAAAACAGGTAAGGACCCAGCTGAATGTGGATCATATCGTCCAATCTCGCTTCTCAATAATCACTACAAGATTTTCACCTCAATATTGGCTGAGAGATTGGGAAGCGAGATTGGGTCGATAATCCACCCTGACCAAAAGGGTTTTATCAGAGGTCGGCAACTGGCTGATCTAACCTATGATTTGGTGGGAGCTACAGATATCGCCTCAACCTTCGGCCTACTCCTGGCCATCATGACCCTCGACGCCACCAAAGCGTTCGACAGGGTAAATTGGGTATACTTAAATTCAATAATGGATAAATTCCATTTGGGACCCAAATTTTGTAGGACCATAGGCTTATTATATAACAAACCTAGAGCATCTCTACTAATAAATGGCACACAAACAACTCCTTTTAAAATTAGCCGAGGAACAAGGCAGGGCTGCCCCTTATCCCCCCTTCTTTTTAATTTGTATGTTGAACCATTTGCACAGTCTATTAGGGAGGATACTAACATTTCACACTTTACTTTTGCGGGCTGGGAAAAGAAGATTGCCCTTTACGCCGATGATATACTCATTTATACAACTAACCCTACGTTGGCATTCCCCATAATTATAAAAAAAAGCAGAGAACTTCGGGAAATTCTCGGGGTACGAAATTAATGCAGGGAAAACTAATATTATGGCCTGGAACATTCACAATCTTCAACTCCCGGTAAAATCCTCAATGAGATACCTGGGAATTACAATAACTAAAGATCTAGACCACTTGGCCCAAAACAACTTAGCCCGCATTTCCCGAGAATCCCAAACTTTGATGAAGGCCTGGTCTTTCCTCCCACTTACTATTTATGGGAGAACTAGTTTGATAAAAATGAGTATTCTCCCGAAATTCACTTTTATCTTTAATTCCATTCCGTTAGTCTTTGATACCAAGCAGCTTGCAAAATGTCAGCAAAATATTAATTCATTTATCTGGGGATATAAATCTAGTAGACTAGCTTGGAAAAAACTGAGAAGGAGAAGAGAAAAAGGGGGGCTTGCATTGCCAGATCTGGAATACTATGCTTGGGTATTTCATCTGTCCCATTCCAGGATGTTACTCAAGATCCCCTTGGAAAATGCAAATGGGCTTATGTACAAGGCAATGCTATTGGGTTCAGACCTTCCAGTGAATGGCTTTCTCTTCAAGTTCGGTCACCAGAAGTTTTTAAAAAAAAGTTAGATTAAAGACACTATTGAGTAGTTTAAAAGTGTGGTCTCAAATAAAATCTAAAGCCGGGATAGGATACTTATCTGAACATGCCCCGATTTGGGATTTACCTGGACTAGCATCACAAGAAGTCAACACAGCTAAAAGAGTACTACTAGACGCAGGGATCACAAGGTGTGGTGATCTGCTGATGGAAAGAGCAATCATTGACTGGGATATTTTCAAGCTTAAGGTAACATCATCATTATCCTGGATAGTATACCTACAAATAGGAAGTTGGATTCGGACTCAAACTAAGAAGAAAGGAATGATGGGAGAGGAGAGTCCTTTGGAAAATATCCTAGTTGAAAGACCAGTGGGAAAAAAGGAAGTAGCACTCTTTTATTGGCAGATTATAGAGGATAGAGAGCGAGACTTTAACCTCCCGGAAAAACTATGGGGTGCGGAGGGAGAACCACATATGGAGGACATTTGGGAGGAATATTTTACCCTCCTCTATAAAATCACCAAGCCAGCATGGCTGAGACTTAATCATTTTTTCACACTCCACAGAGCGTATTACTCTCCAAAAAGGCTGTCGAAATTTCAATCCGGGAAGTGCTGCGGTAAATGCTCTTTACCAGCAGCTTCAGATATCCATATGTTTTATGATTGTCCGAACATTGCCACCTTTTGGTACGAAGTCAGAACAACACTCGAATCTATTCCGGGAGTATCTATCCCGTACTCATGGTCTTTAATCATTTTCGGACTAAATGACAACATCAAGGGTTTAAAGAGAGATTGTCTGTTTTATGCCATCTTACTGGCTAGAAGAGAAATCTGCAAAAATTGGGTTGGCATAAATCCCCCAACACATGCAGAGTGGCTGTCTTCATTATATGCAACATCAAAGTTAGATCTATCGAGAACTTGTAGCCCTCGATCTCTAAGATTTTGGGATTTTTTGATTGATTGGAGGAGGGATAGTTAGCTAACCCGGGGTTTTTTTTTTTCCACGGGTCCGATGATTAGGCCTAAAATCTCTCTGTCCATAAGGGTGGTATCGTATAATTACTGGACAACTGACCGAACTGGTCCGAAGGGAGTATGTTCGTCCAAGCTCTGTCGGCGGTGTCGGGCTGACTCTCTGGGCACCTGGAGCTTAGAATTGGGCTCCTAGGTGCTACGGGGGGAAAGGTCCTCATGACTGCGAGGACAGGAGCACAGTTGGATCGACTTTTTGGCTAATGAGGACAAAAAAAAAAGAGTAGAAATGGAGTGTAGAGCTGAAATCCTAACATCCTGAGAATGAGTCAGACGATTTAAATCTCTACCACGCTGCCTGGAGTCACTGAAAGTGTTTGTGTGTGGAATGGGCAGATGTGGAGAGGAAGAAGTAGACAATTGATGCTGGTCACATTGAGAAGCTTGAGTGTCCATGTCTCGAGATTTGATGCCATCCAAAAATTGTTGCAAAAGTGCAGGGTCATAGAAATCCGTGGATTCTCCATTCCTAGTGATACGAAAAAGTGCAGGTTCAAACAATCCATACTTAATGTCCAGCTGACGCAATTGAGGTCGCATGGAGAGAAATGCCTTCCGTCGTTCGTTTGTCTCTTTCGAGAAGTCTGCAGCTATATTAATAGTATGACCGTGAAAAAGAAAGGAGCCTCGTGAACGTGCCATGGACAAAATTTGTCAAGTCTGTTCATGTCGAAGAAAGAGATAATTGGTCTTAGCTGCGCAGAGGGATCCGTATGTAGAGGACCAATTCTGTGAGCTCGTTGTATCTCAAGAGGAGGAGCAAAGGAGATACCAGTCAAAGTTGGAAGAGTGTCGTAGAGAAACAATTTCATGTCATTTTTAGGTCTCGCCCTGGCGAAAGCGCGTTCTCACCGCGAGAACTAATGTCGTTGGCTCAGCCGACAACGAGTGGAGACAAGAGCTGGCCACGTGTGCAGCATTGTTAATGGGAGAGACAAGAGCTGTTCATGCGCGCAGGATTGTAAACAGGATTTGGTCGCACGCGTGAGTCAGTCTGCAATTCAGACTCGGAGCAGCCGATGTGCATGCTCACGGCGACGGCGTCTCGTGCGCTCCCACCGCGCTTTCAGTTTCGCCGCCGCCATGAAGATCCTCAACCCCCGGAGCAGCACCAACGGTAAGCGGGTTTCGGGGGGCTTCAGTTTGTTTTTTCTCTGCTTACATTCCTCTGTAATCCTGGTCCACGGTCCTTTGTGCCATGAGTTTGGTGACTTGTCTACACAAGTCGCAAAAAGAAGGACTAGCCGAATTTGTTCTAAAAGGACTTTTTCACTGTTCTTAACTAGGATTACCGCGCGTTTTTATCGCCCGGTCACGCCAAGAAGCCCTGAGGCACTGAAGTGGTTTTTAAAATGAACATGCTAAAAATACATTTGTTTTAAGCTATTTCTCGAGCAAGGCATAGCCAGTTATTTGACCGAGGGAACAGGGAAGGAGGCACTATTTCCCCTAGACTGTGCATAAATGAGCAGGGAAGCGGGCAGAGTGGCCACAAGTGGAAACCAGAGGGAGTATATGGCGCACTGATGTGCGCGTGGTGTGAAACAGCTGAGACTGATAAATGTTGGGAACTCACACTAGTTGATCTTTCTACGTTTCGTCCTATACATGTAAAAACACGTGTGAATTTGTAAATGCACACTCGTATTTTTTTCTCATCCTGACACTCACTACGGCTCTTCGGCTCTGTCTGCAACTTCCCCATATCCGATATGTTGTAGGGACCACATTGTCAAAGGTGAGAGAGAAGTGTTGTCTTATGACTAGGAAGCTGGGTACTTGGTATAATAATGTAAGTTAGGCCCCCGCGCTTCCTTTCTTTCTGGTATAGGTTGGACAAGAAACAGCTGACAGGTGGTAATACTTTGATTGAGCCAGACATTTGTTTTCAGATACATCGTCCTTCAATGCGTCCGGGGGCTTTCCGGCCTCTGCGCTTAATGTTTATTCAATCCGTGAAGTGGACTCCGTGTTGATAAATGTAGGGCACAAGCCTTCCTCCGACCTCAAAACCGCTTTGTCAGTACGGCCATGCACATTCCGGCTCCTAAGCAAGAAGCTTGGATTATTTATTATCAACCTATCCAAGAACAAATTAACCAGTTCTTCGGCAGAATAGCTGCTAAAGTACATAAGAAGGCCATCCAAATCTTAGGGAGCAATGTATTCAAAGCAAGAAGAAGTAAATATATTCTGTGTTCCTAAGCATGATTACCAATACAAAATCATTCATTTGATCGAACTTGTTTCCTTTTAATTTTCACAATAACTGCTATTTAAATTGGAGGCTAAAAAATCAAGCATTTTCAATGCAATAGGTCTCTCATTTGTGAGAGTTCGAGCTATTGGCATTGTAAAAGCCAATGCCTTTTAGTGATGTGTTTTGAAAACCTAAAAGAGGTGCGTAAACAAGCACTTTGTACTTATAGTCCTTGCTTACAAGAAGCAAGGCTGGCAGTAAAAGAGGTGCAGTAACTTCGAGACTTACTTCTTGTCAGCAACAACTACTAATAAGTACAAAGTGCGTGTTTACTAACCGCTTGTGTGATTTCATTCGGTGCGGTGCTAGTGTCTCTGTGGGCAAATGGTCACATTGGCATTTTAGGAGTGGCATTTCGGACACAAGTGGGACATCAGATTCCGTGCTTTACAAAGCAGTGTTTCCTTTGTTCATGCTACAGCACATATAGTTTTAAGCAAAGTACATAAATCATTTGTTTACATATTGAAGAAGCCTTACACTGTCAGGCTGCTTATTACTTACTATGAAATAAGTAACTCTTGAAATGGTGACGTTCCTTGCCCACCTGTAATAATAGGCATTCAGAAAAGTTAAACATTTGTTTCCTTAAATTGAATTACAATAACAATATTTGAACTTGTTTGAAATGAAATCAGCTTTATTTGATCAAAGGTGTATTAATCCTAGCAAGCTGGCTAATTATGTATGTGTGCAGTTTGAAGGGAAGGCAATGTCTGTACTGTTTGAGTGCTACTATGGACTTTTCTCATCTCAGTTTCTCCAGGCCTGGCGCTAGCTAACGCCTTTTGATTTTATCACAATTATACGTGTACTATACTCAGTTAAAGGGGCTTTTAGCCAACCCTCTTCATCCATTGGTCGGCTGTCATTCACATTTTTCCTCTTCTCAATACAGCAAAAAAATGGGGCGATGGGTCAGCCTACTTCACCCTTTGCGCTACCTTTACTGTGAGTGACAACATTCTTCTCTTTTAGAAGAGGCACACCCGCACACAGTAAGTGATGGACTAGTATGGCTGGGTGTAGTTACAATACAGAGTTTGCAAAAAAAATCATGCAACACATTGTCATATACAATGCCAATAACTCAAACTTTAATGCTGCGAGACCTATTGCATTGCAAATGCTTGTTTTCTATATTTTCTGGAAATCCAAAAAAACTGACATTGTCTCTACGCCTGCGATCTTCCAAATCGATGATTTTGCTGTGTAAAAAATGAAGGCCCTGGTCCGAACTATGAACTGAATCCAGGCGACTCTCCATGTCTAGTATTTTAGATTCAAGATTGTCAATCCTTGTATGAAAAGTGGTAAGATCCGCTCTAATTGATTTCATTTCTTCAGACAGGGATGTGATTGTGACATCTAGTCCTTCCAGCCGACGATTAACTCCAGAAGCTCCTTTAAGATTTGTTGCATAGTATCGGATAATGATTTATCACTTTGAGGTGACAAAGCTTGGGATGCAGGTGGTGATGAGGACAAGTTACCTTTCGCTGGTAAATTCGTAGATTGTTTTACCACTTCAGTAAAAAGTGGTTGTTTAGGAGGTCTACTACCATTCCTGTTATTCGACAGTGTGGTACACAGTTGCACAGGTGTTCTACAAAAGTGGATTGATGGAATTATGTGATATGAAGCAATGGTGAAAACAATGCCTTATTATATGACAGAAAGGAAGAAAAGCAAATAAATTTTCAGGTCAAAAAAAATACGAAAGAAGTATGGAGCATATTATCAAGGGGGTTTATCTCCGCTTTTTTGGCTTTAAAAGCCAAGAAAGCGGAGATAAAATTATCTCCCTATTACCTAGCTGTCGCTAACACCAGTTAGCGACAGCTAGTAGGAGATAGCGACCATCTTGGGCCCCACTTTGCATGTCAGAGGAATTTATCACTAATGACATGCAAAGTGGGCGTGCCAAGATGTTAGCGACTGGAAACAGTCGCTAACATCGCTATCTCCTATTACCAACTTTTGGAGATATGCGCGCTAAGCGCGAATATCTCCAAATGCTAACACCTGCCCTGAGCAGTTCTTAGCCATGTTATCCAATGGGAGGTGGATAACATGGCTAAGAGCATTAGCTCGGTAATGCATGAATATTGCTGACTTTTCAGCGATATTCATGCATTGTGGCCGATTTTTATAGCATTTGCGATAAACCTTGGTAATACCAAGATTTATCTGCGATAAAAATCGCCGCAGGTCGGCGATAAATTTTTGTCTCTAACCAAGCAATAGCGATAATTATCGCTATTGCTTGGTAATATGCCCCTAAATTTCCTATATAAGCTTCAACCTTATAGCTGGCAGACTAGAACAAGCATTTACAATGCAATGGTTTCGCCTTTGTTAAAGTTTGAGCTTTTGGTATTGCTTTTGACAAATGGTCTTTTCTAACTTCTTTGAATTATGTGTAAAACGTTGATGTGTTTTACTTTACACAGAAATATGGATTGCATTTATAATGCAATTAGTTACAGATGCACAGTGAATTAGAATACACTTTATTTCCTAAAGCATGTTAGTGAAGCCAGGAGTGTGAGAGAAGACAGGAGAGAGAGGGCAAGAAGGAGAGAGATGGAGACTGAGTGCAAGAGAAGAAGTGATAGATATAGAAGTTAAGGAGAGCAGGAGTAAGAAGGAAGAAGGAAGAGAGGTCAAAAGGAAGAGGGGGCAGGAAGGAAAAGAGGCAGAAAGGAGAGAGGGCAAGAAGGAGTGGGAGGGCAGGAGGGAAGGTAGGAGTGTGTGAGAGAGGGCAGAAAGGAGAGGGAGGGCAGGTGGGAGAAGGATGGCTAGAGGAGGAGAGGACAGGAAGGAGAGAGAACAAGAGAGAGATGGAGGACAAGAAGGTGAAAGAGAGCAGAAGAGAGAGGTGGAAAGGGAGGGCAGGAGGGAGTAAGAAGGCAGAAAAGAGAGGGATGGTAGAAGAGAGAGCAAGAAGGAGGGCAGAGGGAATAGAGTGAGAGAAGGCAGAAGGGATAGGGAGGACACGAAAGAAGAAGAGAGCAGGAAGGAGGGCAGAAGCGAGAGAGTGAAAAGAAAAGCTAAGGAGTGCAGGATAGAGAGTGAGGAGAAAATGGGGAGGTAGATGGAGAGTGAAAGGCAGGAATGTGAGAGATGTAGAGGGAGGGCAAAAGGAAGAGAGATGAAACAGAAAGGAGAGAGAACAAGAGAGGGATGGAGGACAAGAAGGTGAGAGAGAGCAGAAGAGAGAGCTGGAAAGGGAGGGCAGGAGAGAGTAAGAAGGCAGAAGAGAGAGGGATGGCAGAAGAGAGAGAAAGCAAGAAGGAGGGCAGATGGAATAGAGTGAGAGAAGGCAGAAGGGATAGGGAAGACAGGAAAGAAGAAGAAAGCAGGAAGGAGGGCAGGAGCGAGAGAGTGTACATGTTTGGCATAGAATAAGACCGTAAGAAGTGTGTGTTAGAAGTGACATTCTAAAATCGCGATTCGAAATGTATTAATGCAGTGGGTAAACAATAATGGATCTTAAAAGTGCATATCTGTACAGTCACAATGGGGGCAAAATGTTTGCCATGAATGAAAGCGTAGAAACAAATAAGATGGATAGCGAAACAATATTTCAGTAGAGATATAGTAACATAACATAAACGAGAGAAAAGTACAAAGCACTTTCTAAAAGGTTATTAATAGCGAAAACCTAAACTGTCAATACCTGGACAATCAGGTCTGAAATTAAATATCAGAGGACACATAGGTTACTGGAATAAAGCTAACAGGAGACTAGAGATGAACCACTAGAATCATGTATGCAGTTATAATGGTGGATGAAGCCTGCGCCGACTAGGCCATTTCCAAGTGACATTGTTCGACATGCAGAAAAAACACAAAAGGGCATTAAATGAAAGACAAATATGCTTGCTACACACATGGGCCTGGTACGGTTTAAGTAAAGATGAAAATTTTGTCTATCAAAAGGTTTGGATGAGGTCTTAAAAACAAAATAAATGTGGAAGTGCTGGAAATTGAAACAGCATGCTGGCAAACACAAGTGTGGGAATTGCTAGAGTTCTAAACATGTAATCCAAAAGTAACCTGAATGGATATTCAGAGCGTAATGCAAGAGTGAAATGTATAAACAGAAAATGGTACCTCACAATGACCAGCTACCCATGCACAATCCATGTTTCATATATCAGCACGGCAAACAAGTATTTGAGGAAAGAGTAGAGCCACAGACTGAAATGAAGGAGAGGAGTGAGCCAGAAAAATCAGACAGAACATGTGGGTTAGACTTGCGTCGTGAATAACATGAAAGGGGGTGTTACCCTTCATACCTGTCGATTAAGTGAAGGGATCCTGAAAATTCTGTGAAAGGATAAGACAGTGCGGCACAAAATACGAAAATGCCCGTATTTATCGAGGTACAATACTCACCGCAGGGCCGGTGGGTAATCTAAACCGATCATGGACCGTATGTAGAACAAATAGTAGGATTGAAGACTTGTGGTCATAGGACGGATAAGTCCAAAGCTATGGAGACCTAAGACAAGACGTGGGTAAAACGGAGGGAAATCAATAACTCTCCTCACGGCTGAGGTTAATCCTCGGGCGGCCATCCCACGGAACCCAACACTTACCTGGGCTCTCGTAGCTGTGTGTCTGTAGTCTAGTCTGGCGTCTCGTGTCCCGGGTAATGGACACTGAAAATGCCAGGCGGAAGTGATAAAAAACAACCCTCAGAAACCACTAGAGCGGCAACTGTTCTAAAAAGTGGGGTGTCAGTATAGGAAGTGGAGCCGGTCTCGTAGTAACGAGAGCCGGAGTCTGGAAGCAGGCAAAAGGGACGCTCTGAATGAGCGTAAACATAAACAAGCATTTACAAGGGGCCGGAGACACAGACCGCGGGAGGGGGGGCGGGAACGGGCACACCAAGAGGGGGGGGCGGGAACGGACAGCGGAAGAGGGGGCGGGAAAGGGCACACCAACAGCGGGAGAGGGAGGGCGGGAACGGACACACGGGGAGAGGGGGGCGGGAAAGGGTAATCAAAAGGCAGAGCACTCACCTGGACTTCTTGGAGCAACGAGAAGTCGACGGGCCCCGGCGCCATCTTCGGCGCAATGACAAAACTAGGCTTGAATTGTGCCCTCATTTTCTATTGTTGCCTGTTGCTACATGTGTGCTGTGTTTTTGGCCTTCTAAGGTTCCGGTTGCATTCTGGCACTTTCGGCCGGCTCGGGAGGCGGGGATCTGCTGTGGGAGGGGAGGGGGAGGCGGGGATCTGCTGTGGGAGGGGAGGGGGAGAGCGGAGGCCGTGTTACAACGGCATCGGGACCGGCTGCGGCTCGGGAGGCGGGGATCTGCTGTGGGAGGGGAGAGGGAGGCGGGGATCTGCTGTGGGAGGGGGGAGGGAGGCGGGAATCTGCTGTGGGAGGGGAGAGGGAGGCAGGGAGAGCGGGGATCAGCTGCGGCTCGGGAGGCGGGGATCTGCTGTGGGAGGGGAGGGAATGCTGCAAAGACAATGGGACACAAGGGTTGTTTTGCTTCTGTGGGAGGGGAAGGGGACACGGACGGCCGGCGGGAAACGTGCACAGGACAGCGAGGAGGGGGGAGGGGGGACGGCGGGAGGAGGGACACAGAGTAAGGCAGGACAGCAGCAAGCACGGCCCGGCCGGACCAGATTCGGGGGCGTTCCCGGCTTTTGGCTGACGTATCATGACGTCGCCAAAAGCCAAAGAATCTCGGGAACGCCCCCGAGTCTACTCCGGCCATGACGGACGCCTCTCTGTTCCAATGGCTAGCCTCCATTTATGGAGCTAGCCAATGGGACAGGGGGGGCGTATTCCAGAGTCACTACTGCAATCAAGAGATTTCTCTGGAGGCGGAGCCTAAAGGCTCCGTTCCCCAGCGAAACCTAAAAAGCACTATAATATTGTCACAGGAATAATGAATCTTGTTACATATATACTCAATATAGTCATGAAAAACATAGCATTGCATCTCATCAGGTCAGTAGGGCCTTACTTCTTGTGATCCTCGTCATGCCCAAAAATGTTGCCACTGAGCGAGCATAAAGAGGGCTTGGGTCGGATTTTAGTAATCTCAGGGCGATGTTGTAACTATGTGTGCCTATCTGTCTACAAATCGGCCTACTCCAGATGGATAGCGGGCGAACATAAGCCACAGGAGAATACTAAATAAGCAACAGTTTCATTCGCAACACTAAAGTCTGGGCATAGTAGGGATGTAAATTGTGTAACAGACCATTTAGCTGTAAATACTTTGAGGGGCAACGATCCTGTCCTGAATTGAAAGTAGAACTTCCTGTCCATAGGGACTGAAATAATATCCAAGTATTGTTCAAGGGTGAAAGTCGACAAATTCCTTGCTAATGCATTTCTGATTGTGACTTTGGCGTTATTCTGCTCTGACCATAACCAGTAGCGATTCTTTAGCAGCTATTTTGATGGAATTAGCTCTCAGGTCAGGGTATTCCACACCTCTTGCATGCCCAAGGAAGTCCGCAGTTTTTTTATATTGGTAAATCAAGAGATTTTATGAAATCTGCCCAAATCAATCACTTCCTGTAGAGCTTCAGCATTGTGGGCTACTTCGTGTGTGGGTCATAATCTCCTCCAAAACAGAAGTGGGCGTGGCCTGCCTTTATTCTGTGTTGATTTCCTCGCCATGTCAAGTTTCAGAGGATATAGTGGGGTGATAGGCAGCCAGAGGACTACATTTCTTTAAAATGTATTCTCAGAACTAGCCATGATATTTATTTTAGAAACTTCAGAGTTCGGCTCCGTAAAGGGCTAAGTCCACTGCTTTCACCTCATAAACTGAAGGGCCGGCGCCCCTGATTTGCTGTATGATACACGGTGTTCTTTAAGAATAGCCCCCAAAAATTGCCTAGGTTTTGAAGTCGTTTTCTCAACATGGTACTTCCATGTCATGGAGGCAGTTAACTTTATACCAAGGTAATCAAACACATTCACCTTTTCAACAGGCACACTCCCTAGTACTAGATTCCAACTCTAGGTTTTCTGCTGGTTTATAGTCATATATTAGGTCTTTGCTGTATTAATCTCCAAGCTGCGAATGCAGCAAAAATCCTCAAAGCTGTTCAACAACCATTGGAGCCCGCCTGAGGTCTGGAGACTAATACAGTATTAACAGCAAAGAGAAGAGTGGGTGTTTTTACCTTAGCAAGAGTGGGGGCGTTTGCAGAGTGTTGAGAGAGAAACTGTACTATGTCATTCAGGTATAGAGAAAATAGTGTGGGGGCTGGCACGACTCCTTGTCGGACACCCTTGTTGAAGTGAATTCGGTCTGAGAGCTGTCCCTGCTCACCCCAACGACTTTTAGCACAGTCGCCTTCATGGAGGCGAATGACGAGGGATAAATGTCAGGGGGCATTCCCATGTCATGTAGTATGTGCCATAACTTTTGTCAGGGGATCAGGTCAAAAGCTGATTTTGAATCGACAAAGACAACGTATATGTTGCCTCTGGCAAAACAACACCGTTTTCCAATACAGGAGTAAGAAGCGGAAGACATTGTCTATAGTATTGTTTTTTTCTGAATCCAGCCTGAATGGATTTCTTTCTTGTCGATCCAATCCTGGATTTTAGCCAGTACTTACTGACAGAATACCTTTTGCATACAATCTATTATAACTAATAGGTCTATAGTTTGCAGGTAGGTTTCTGTCGCACTTCTTGTAAAAACCACTGCGGCACCTTTGCAAGAGCCAGGAACCGGAGCACCTTTTGAAATGGAATTTGATAATACAAGTCTGTATTTAGACCAGTTTTCCTTTTTGTGAATAAAAATCTCCCCTGGTATACCATCGGGCTCTGGGGCCTTACCACTCACAATAGCATCTGGAGCAGCATTTATGTCACCTAGATTAAACATCAGATCAGCATGCATCTAAGCTTCAGTTGGAATGGGCACCCCATAGTCAGAAGCCAGTGTTTCATTGGTGTACAGAGCTTTAAAGTAATTAAACTAGTCAGTTGGTGCTAAAAAAATTTTTTACAGCTTTATATAGAGCGAACTAGACCCGAGATATCGGGTATCAGAGCGCTTTACATGAACACCAATTTCGTTACAGATGAACGCATTCATTTTTGTTAGGCACAGGGAGATTAAGTGATTTGCCCAGAACCACAGGATGTTGAGCGTCATTGCCAAGACTCGAACCCGGTTCCCCAGGTCTGAGGTCGCCTGCGCTAGCCAGAAGGCTACATCTTCTCCCCAACATGATTAGTTGGTTGGAACGCAGCCGCGTTTCCCCATCAAGTGTCTATGGACCAGAATTTGCTGGAATCTTTATCTGTGCATGATTCTTTAAGATCGTGCCACCTCTTTATATTCCAGTCCCTTTTTGCCTTGAGCTGAATTTGCTTGTATGTCTTCCTTGTAGAGCTAATTTGGTCAGTAACCTTAGTTTTAATGGCCAGAGCCACCAGGCTTCTAGATTGTCTACAATCTTTGTTGAGCCAAGATTTGGGGTTGTGTGAATGCTTTTTGGCATATGACGCAGGGACTATAAAGTATAACACAATATATTTGAAAAAGCTTTTGCGAATAGGTGATGCTTCCATAGCGTCATCATCTTTGTGCTGACTGGCATTTAGGTTAGATTAGGCTACTTGCAGGTCGAGACTAGTGGAGAACAAGATATCTTGTTCAGCAGCTAAATGGTGCCATTTAAGACGATGTTAGTCTTTAAGGATTCGATGTCAAACGTGATACAACGTGAGAGGGAATCAGATAGGCTCCTACCACATAGTGATAACATGGTAAGGCACAAAGGGCTGTGGTCACTCTCTATTTTATAGCAAACACAACAAAATGATGGACGGCATGCTGAAACTTTTCAAACCTCCACCCAAGTCAAGAGATCTGGGTTAAATCCATTGTTCTTTTGCTCACCATGCCACCAGAGTTTCGAGCCAGCTATATGCAAATCAGTCTTTGACCCTGCTCCTTATGGGAACAGTCCAGCCGGAACTGCCAGGCCAGGTCTTCCCTGGACCGGAAACAAGTATTCTAGGACCAGCTTTGGGGAATCACATCTCATTAGCCTAGCTAGCTTGAATCAGCGGGACAGCGAGCAATGAAACTACATAGAGAGGGAACCCCCTCTGGTGGGTAATTGAGGTCAGGGAGAAAAGGGGAATAATGAAAACAAATTAACAGAGAAAACTCCCCTTTGACCTATACTACTTTACAAAACAGGTTGTATCTGGTATGGGTATATACAAAATCACATAAATGAAAGTACACCATGATAGAAAACAAATCTGAATATTTATTCTATCATTGATTCCAGGCAGGTAGGGCAATTTCAGACTTAAGGCCAGGCACATTCCACGAGAAGAGTGTTACCAAGGGAGGTATTTCTGCTACTGATGCCATGATGGTTCAGCATGGCTCTACCAAGGTAGATTGGTCAAGAGCATTGGTGTTGAGTACCAGTATCCTACATGGATCATTAAATTCCATGAATATTAGGACAATTGTTTTTCAACTAGAGGCTATACTTATGTTAGTCATAAGTGGACTTGATACTAGCGGCAGGCCACTCAGATTTGCCCACAAGGGGATGCATTTCGTTTCTGAGGAATTGGACAAGCCTGTGGAAGAAAGCTATGCAATCGGCACAGTCAGTCTATTTCACTCAGTGGAAAAGTGCCAGCTTCAAGAAGTAGAGAATTGTGCGAAACACTGGTCATCAAGTCACCTACCAAGTGGTATTTGAACTGGATATTAGAGTTTTAGGAGGGCTAGTCCTGCTGCCGTGAGCCACTAAGCTATCAGCTAACCAGTCTCTGAGGGTTAGTTCAATGCTATCAAAGCTCTGATTGTGTCAGAGAATCTTTTAGTACTATGGATATCTTCCTGGGTGACTGATCTACAACCCCTCACATGTCTTATCCAGTGAATGGATGTATGTCGTTACAACGCATACTTTTACTCCGCATACCATTACAACGCAGTTTTTACAACGCATACCATTACAACGCATAGCGCTTTGAGGTGCTGGATAGTGGTAAGTATAATTTACTATTCTAACTCCAGTCCCCGTGGACCCTAGGGAAGGTGTTGGATAGTAAATTAAACTTACCTCTTATCCTAGAGCGCCCCCCAGCGCAATGCGTTGTAATGTCATGCGGTGTAATGCCTGCGTTGTAATGGTAGTGCGGAGTAAAAGTTGCGTTGTAACGGGTGTATACCCCAGTGAATAGCTTCATTTTTTAATGAATGCTACCCTTCAAATCTTATGTGGGGCAGAAGATTGGGTATGTTAACCATGTAAATTAAGGAAAAGAGCTGGCCGCCCCTAGTGTTGGCATGAGGTTTAGTCAACTGGCTATTGTTATACTGTTGCCAGTTGTTATTGTTACCCAACAGCCCTTCTCATATGTGATCGCTACCTAGATCGAGTTGATCCGTGGTGCTTCAATTCCCTGTTGATCTAAATTCACTAGGGGGCACTGAACTTAGGGTGCCCTGGGTTGTGTCTCTATCTCTTCTTGCACGTGTATTTTTGGGTCTTTCTGAAGCATTGTGTCCCATGAATGGTCTAAGTTGCTGCTCGGATGCCCTGTTCTTCTGACTTCTTATTTCTTGCTGGTTTCTAGCATTGGATCCCTCCTTCACTGCTAATAGTTGCTTTACCATGCTTGATAAATGATTTAT
Organism: Lissotriton vulgaris; assembly: GCF_964263255.1. NCBI lineage: Eukaryota > Metazoa > Chordata > Amphibia > Caudata > Salamandridae > Lissotriton > Lissotriton vulgaris. Next base: position 280,107,473 of record NC_141693.1, read on the forward strand.
CAGAGACTTAAGCTCTCCCACCTGTGCCCTCAGATCCCTGATTAGTAACATGGGGTTGCCCATATCTGAAAAGGGATAATCTAGCAGGGCTGATCGACCTGACACCTCGGCTAGGGCCTCTTGGGCTATTGGGGTATCAACAGTATTTAGCAAAGGCGAAAAACGATTGCTACAGTGTATGGCACTCGCACTCAGGGTTTTCTTGATCACCAATGCAAACTAACTCAGCGGCGCTTAATGGATGTGGAACAAGGTCGGAATGGCCATATCAGGCATTTCTCCGGGAGGCTGGAGGGGTCGGGGACTGTTTTGCAGGGGTGTAGGCCGGTTTTGTTACTGGGGTCGGGATTACAGCAGTGCTACAATATCGACCCCCGTAACAAAATCAGCTGGCCAGATGAATCTACTCACTTTCATTTCCAGTCTCCACAGGTGGACTCAACTGGTGGAAGTCTGTCTAGCTGTAGCATTTGGCCCCTAGCTCAAGGGCAGAGCGAGGCTTCCGAGTCGGAGGGAGCCCTGGAGAGGGGAGCAGATACTCATATTTTCGAAAATAGATTATGATAAACATTGACCCCCCCCCCCTGCTTTTTTTCAAAATTGCAAAAGGCACTCACATCCTTGTGGAGTCAAAACCTGCTTAAAAAGTGCCAAATGCAGGGGGGCGTGGCTTGCGCGCGGCTGCAGTATGGCGTGTTGCGCTTGAGCTCCGTGGCGAGTTGGTCCCGTCGAGCGTTTTCTCTCCGTTTCCTCTTGCCCTTCTGACCGGAAAATCATATACCAGCAGCGGAACATGTGGTGATCTCTACGACGCTGTTTTTCCGCTGTTTTAGCCATCGGAGATATGCTTTCTGCTTCAGACCTCACAGGCGCTCGCATTCCTGAAGAGCGGCCGCCATTTTGCCGCGCATGACGTTCCTGTCATCGGACTTCAGAGGCGCCGCCGCGGATACAATCTTGCAGTGTCAAGTATCCGACTAAGGGTTTCTACACGCGACGTCTAAACTGGTAACATTTATGTTTTTTTTGATGTTACTCTCTTGCTTCTTGGCTGGTTTTTAAGCTGCTCGCAGTCTATTTTTACCTCAAATTGTTCATGGAGGTGTTCATACCGCTTCACTGAGGTGATTTCCTGCTCACCTATGCTCATACTCGAACCGCTAGATTAGCTTAGCGTCTTTTGAGCGTGAGCTGCCACTTTTTTTTACTATATCTGTCTATTTTGCGCAACTTTGGTGTTATAGCCTATTCCAGTGGTATTCTGTTAGGCTCCTACTAAAACACTGTCAATATGAATCGGTCCTCGAACAACAAAGGCTCTAAGGACCCGGGCACATCCTTGAAAAGACTTAAGTCAGTCTCTCCGACGCCTGAATCTCCTCAGGCAGACAATACTTCCACATTGGACACCATTTTGGCGCGCCTTAATGAAGTTCATGATATTGCGCAGTCAACAAAAACTAACACTGACTTACTACAAGTGGAAGTGTCTGCTATCAGGAATGACTTTAAAGCCCTTTCTCTTCGTGTATCAGCGACAGAACCACGAATAAGTTCCGCTGAGGATGGTATGCAAAAGCAATCCAGGTCTCTTTCTCAACTGGAACGCTCTATGGCGGCGATGCGCAGAGACCTCACGGAGCAGGAGGATCACAATAGGAGATCTAATCTGCGTATTTTTGGCCTGCCGGAGGACTCAGAGAAATCATCCTCCTCTATGATTGAGTTCTTATCTCATTGGATTCCGGATACACTTCAATTATCTTTCCACAGAGATTTTGAGATTGAAAGAGCACACCGTGTTCCAACGTTCCGTTCTAAGGCAGCCACTCAGCCAAGAGCAATCATTTTTAAGCCCTTACGACATCAACACACTGAACTGATTCTGTCTCATATGCGCAAGATTAAACAACTCAACTGGGAAGGTCATCGCATATCCATTTCCCAAGACTTTGCCAGAGACACAGTTATAAGACGGAAAGGTTTCTTGAACCTTCGAAAACGTCTCACCGACTTGGGCATTCCTTTTTCCTTTTCTGGTCCATCCAAGTTTCGCATTACATATAAAGGGCGTTCCAGAATCTTCGATGAACCGGCGGACTTGGCAACGTTCTTAGACAACCAGGAGGAAATAGAAATGGAAATTCAAAGAGCAACTTCGCAGGCTCCTGGTGCCTCAGGAACCTGATTTGTTTTTCTCTCTATTTTTGGTTGTGTCTTTTTCTGGATAGATGCCTCCTCTTTTTTTCCAGCTATGTTTACACGCTGATCTACTCCTCTGCTATTGTACGTCTTATCTCTTTTCTCTTCTCCATACTACTCTTGAATCTCTCTTTTTTTCTCGTATCCGTCCTCTCCGTCTTTTTCTCTTGTTTATCCTTCGAGAAGACTTTTTTCAGATCCTTTCAAATTTTTCTTCTTTCTTTTTTTACCCGATGTATCTGGCCTCTTTAGTTTTCGTACCTCTTTATCTTTTCCTTTTATCTTTCTCTTACCTATTTGTGTTACGGTGTGTTTCATTTATATTGTTGCTGTTTAAACCTACATTTTACCTGCCTTTTTATAGCTATTGTATACAGATTTATTGTCTGTAATTAATGTATTATTACTTCTTTCAATAGCTTTTTTTCTTACATTTGCCTTATACTAGGTATCACTATATTATGGATGTGCAGAATTCTCCTTATTCTTTCCGCTCCTTTTCATCTTCCCTTTCTGTTTCTTCCTTGTCTCCATATGCTGTTCTCATGCACCTCTCTTTTTTCCTTATACAATTCCACTTTATAGTATAATTATATGCAGGTGTTTTTCTATTATTAATATGCGGTTTCAGTGCATATTTGTTACTGTATTCACAAAATGATATATGTTATTTAGGCTGTTTCGTACATAACTAAGCTTTTATTGCATTTTATATTTATTGGTATTTAATATATGATCTTGTTCTCGCTGTGTTATTACTAGTCTACTCTGAGTTGTATTATTTTTCCTATAGCAATTTAGTACTTCATTATCAAATGTATTTCTATTAGTATGGTTTTTTATTGGTTTTTTTTTATCTCATTGACAGTTGTTTTTTAATAATGGGCTATTCTTCTTTACCAACTTTTGCTCCTAGTACGGGTCTCCTACTCGCCTTTTCCACGGTCTCCCTTGCATGATATGGGTCTCTTTTAGACCTCCCCCTCTGCCTCTTCTCTTTCTCTTTTCTGGTCTTTCTTCTCCTCTTCTGTCTTTTCTTTTCTCCTGGTTCTCCCACATGGATGCTCCCGTAACATCTATTTTGTTTAATGGTTGGTCTACTATATTTTTGAATTTCGCCCTTTCTCTGTCATCAATGTTGTCTTCGTCTGTATCCCCTTTTGTTATATGCCAGGTTTAAATGTATTATCCCTTAATGTTAAGGGTTTGAATCATCCGGTGAAACGATCTAAAATCTTAGATTATTGTAAGTCTCTCTCGGCAGATTTAGTCCTATTTCAAGAATCTAAGATCACTAGTAGAGAAGCGTTATTCTTAAAGAAAGAATGGGTGTCGGATGTGTCTTGTTCGGATGCTTCTGGTAAACGCAATGGTGTGGTTACGTTAGTTTCGAGGAATTCAGGTTTATCAATTCTCTCTTCTGAGCATGATTCTGAGGGTCGATGGCTCTTATCTAAACTGTCGGATGGACAACATGATTTGTTTGTTATGAATATCTATGCTCCGAATGTTGATAACCCAGCTTTTTGGAAATCCATTGCTAAAAAATTGCACGATACCCCACATGCTGGCAATCTCATTGTTGGTGGCGATTTTAACCTACCTATGGACCCTTTATTGGACAGGAATTCTGCTTTTCAGTTTCGTCCGCCTAAAGCACACAAACAGATGCTTAACATGTGTTCCCTTGCTAACTTGCATGATGTTTGGCGTCTCCATAATCCCACTGGCAGTGACTTTTCTTTCTTTTCCTCCCCTCATTCCTCATTCTCTCGTATTGATTATCTCCTAGTTCACTCTTCTCTTGTCTCAGCTTCTTCTTCTCCGCTTATCCATCCCATTGTCATCTCTGATCATGCTGCGGTCACTTTTTCGCTATCGTCCTTTGCTCCGAAACCACGTGGTCGTTCCTGGAGACTTAATACGGAAGTGTTACATGACTCTTCCCAGGTGGAAGAATTTTCAACGGATATAAACACTTTTTTCCGTGAAAATGAGGATTCTGTATCTTCTCCAATAACTTTATGGGACTCTTTTAAGTGTACTTTCCGGGGCCAAGTTATTGCATGCATGTCCAAACGTAATTTAGCAATTAAAAAAGAACTTACTGATTTATCTTCTGAAATCAAGACTCTGGAGGCTTCCTTTCGACATACCAAGGATCCGACTACCCTGCAACAAATTAAGCTCCTAAAATACAAATATAATACAATTGTCACTAAAAGAGCTCATATTGGTTTCCAAGCACAAAAGTCCAAAAAGTTACTTTTAAAGAATCGGGCTGGGAAACTTTTGGCTGCTACCTTAAAATTCCAAGATTCTTCCTATAAGTCCTCACAGATCTCTTCTATTAAAGATCATACGGGCTCTAAAAAATTCCAAACTGAGGAAATTCTTGAAGTTTTTCGCGATTTCTATAACAAATTGTATACCCCCTCTAACCAAGCTTCTTTTGATAAGTGCCAAGACTTTTTAAAATCGATTCCGATTCAATCAATATCAGAAGAAGATCGCTCCACTCTGAATGAACCTATCTCACCTGATGAAATAGTTTCTGCTATCAAGGCCACCCGTTCGGGGAAAGCACCTGGCCCAGATGGATACCCGATATTATTTTATAAAACCTTTCTCCCGTTGCTTGTTCCTAAGTTACAAGCTGTCTTTGACGCTTTTGTTCGTAATGGTTCTGTCTCTGGTACAGCTGCTGAAGCCACCATAGTAGTGATCCCGAAAGAGGGGAAGGACCATTCGGATCCTAAGAATTTCCGCCCTATTTCGCTTCTCAATATGGAAGCGAAGATTTTTGCTAAAATCCTGGCTAAACGTCTAGAATCTTTTATTCCCAATCTAGTTCATCCCTCCCAAACTGGTTTTGTTAAGGGTAGGCTGGCAAGAGACAATATTCGCACTTTTTGTCATATTATTGGGGCGGCTAAGCGATCCCAACTACCTGCCGCGGCCTTGGCCCTCGATGCGGAGAAGGCCTTCGATAAGGTCTCTTGGCCTTTCCTTCGAGCTGTCTTATGTGCACATAACCTTGGAGAGTCTTTTATTAACATGGTAATGTCTTTATATTCCCAACCTAAAGCTAATATTAGAGTTAATGGTTCTACATCCTCTTTTTTTAATCTGTGCCAGGGCACGAGACAAGGATGTCCTTTATCCCCTCTCTTGTTTTTGTTATCTATTGATCCTCTCCTTCAGCTGATTGATTTACACCCTGATATCAAAGGGTTTTCTTTTGGCCCTCACTGTCTTAAAACTGCAGCATACGCTGACGATGTTCTCATTTTCTCAGATGATATCGCGTTGGCCATTCCTGCTATCTCTGACACCATTTCTTTGTTTTCTAAGGTATCGGGATATACTCTAAACAAGGATAAGACAGAAATGTTCCCTTTAAATGCCTACTGTTTTCCTGCTCATATGGGTTCGGCTGGCTTTAAGTGGCAATCTACCCATCTCAAATATTTAGGCATCTATTTCTGTTCCACGCTACATACCACGGTTGCCTATAATGAATCTCAAACTCTTACTAAAGTTCGTCGTCTTCTGGATACATGGTCTCCAAAACATATCTCATGGTGGGGTCGCCTACAAACCCTTAAAATGATGATCACGCCAATTATCAATTTTGTCTCATCCATGATTCCGATTAAATTATCTGACTCTTTTTTTCGGGAAATCGATGGTATCACCTCCAAATTTTTATGGAGCGGCAAACGTGCTCGGATAGCATATAAACATTTACGTAGACCTTGTGACATGGGGGGTTGTAATTTCCCGGATTGGGAAAAATACCAGACTGCTTTTTTGGCCTCTCAAGGTGCCTTATGGTTTTCTCCCCCAACCCGTCATATTCCTTTATGGCTACTCATAGAACAGGATTTAGCTGCACCTTTACCAATTGCCTCTTTTTGTACTACTTCCACTCTGCATATTCTGTTTTCCCGCTCTATAATTATTGATACAATTGTCGCAATTAAGAAAGTGGACAGGAGGGTGGCATTTCCTCTGCACAAAACTAGATGGTCTTCCATTTGGCGTAATTCCAAAATTAAACTTAATATCACTCCCACCCTCATGTCTTACTGGGCTACGAAGGGTGTCTCTCTTGTCCAACATTTGTATAGTGATTCTGGTGAGCCCTTACCTTTCTCTACCTTAGCGCTCAAACACTCTCTAACAAATCTAGACTTCTATACCTTTCTTAAAATCAAGGTTGCGGTCTCAAAAACTCGTCTTCACCCCTCCTCCACCACCATCTCGCTGTTCTGTATTTGGCTCAAAGCGGGTCATGTTGCTTCCCACATATATAGGTTTCTATCCTCTACTTCGCTTCCTGACCAGACGGTTGCACAGCAAAAATGGTCGCGTCATTTTGATCACAATATTACGGATCATATATCTTCCGAAGCTTGGCAATCCATTGGCAAATTGGCGCTCCGTAATAAAATAGCTCCTTACTTAATACAGTCCAAGTTTTTCTCGATCAATCTACTCCACTGGACACCTGTACGTCTTCATTCCCTCAACCTTAAAGAAGATGTCCTCTGCTGGAGTTGTGGCTTGGAGGCGGGTGATTTTCCACATATGTTCTTTAACTGTTCCTTGCTCAAACCTTTCTGGGACCTTATTCAGCAACATTTGTCTCTTATCTTTGATATTGAGCTCCAGCTCTCCTTTCCTTTAGTTATATTAGGTCCCTGGGCTGCTCCTACGCCTCTTCCCCTTGATCCGTTGCAATTACAACTGTTAGACCTTCTTTTATCTGTAGCGGTCAAAGTTATCCTTATGGAATGGAAATCTTTCTCGTCTGTCTCCTACCATACGTGGTGGGCATGGGTTTCCTTCTTACGCAGTGCTCACACCTCAGTAGATCTAGCACACCTGTCGCCTTCCATCTCTAATGGGGTTTGGGCAACCCTGGATGACTACATGGAACTCTCCTCGAAAGGTGTAGTTCCTCAATTTCCTGTTGGTCTGTCTACTTAATTTTTTGTCTGCAGTTGCGTTACATTGGGTTATTCCTGTGGGATTCCTTCTTCCTTTCTCCCTCTTTCCTGTCCTCTCTTCCCGTTCTTTCTTTCTGCTGCTCTTTTCCTTTCTTTCCTTCTTTCTTCCTTTTGTTCTTATTTTCTTCCCCTGCCCCTATCCTCATCTTAGAGAATGATACGTTCTACGTTCTGAACATTTAATCCTTTATTAGCTCATATAATTAACTTCATATTGATTGCCTTTTTTCCAATTTTACTTACATTGAGTTTAGTTACTGATCAATTGTTATCCATGGTTTCACGTTCTACTCATATTGGAATGTATCACCTCTTTGTATTTTGATTGCTATTATTTGGATCATTATTTCTCTCAATAAAATCTTCTTGAAATGAAAAAAAAAAAAAGTGCCAAATGCACCTACCTCTAAACCTGATCCTACAGCTTGTTAAACCGTGAACAATCTGGCTGACAAAGTGTTATGGGTTTTGTTCTCAGCAAGTCTATGAATATCATAGTTTGCCGGGATTTATTCTTGTGTTATGTAACGTGGATATGGTCAAGCAGTCTCACATACCTACTCTTTCTGGGATTTTTGGCTGCTGTGTGAGAGTTATCTTCCTACTGTGCTTTTGCATGCAGTCTAGGGAGGTAGGTCTATGCGCCGTGTCAAGGACGCATGGTAGAGGGGAGGAAAGTGCAAATAAGGCCTGCTACACACTGTGCATGAAAATGCTGTGTAGAATTCACCCAGGGCTGGTCCTAGGCATGGGCGGTATGGGCAGCTGCCCAGGGCCTCGCGCTCAGGGGGCCCACTGCCGGCCCCGCAGAGTAGACCGCAGAGCAGGGGGCCCGATATGAAATGCGGGAAAAGCGCACTCGCGCAAGCAGTAAGGCACTTAGAGGGGCCTCACATCTTCCCTTTCGCCCGGGGCCTCTGAAGGCCTAGGACCGGCACTGAATTCACCACTGACCGAATAAAACTGCATATTGGGCCCTGCAGAGCAGACAGGGTAAATCACTTACTTTCCCGTGCCTCAAAAAAAATAATATATCTTAGTGTAATGCAACTGGTGCTCATGAAAAGTGCTCCCATTCCTTTGGGTTGAGTGCACATTGTATAAAAACTGTAGAGAAATGCAGAAAGAGGTAAAAACAAAGCATTAACATAACAAGGAAAGAGAAATAGATACCCGTTTAGTGGCTTATTTGCACAAAGTGAAACTAGAAAAACCAGATAAATTGTGGGTTCCCCACTTAAACTGTGTGATCTTAGGCAAATACTTTATTTCACCCAAACTCATTTTTCTTAATTATCACAACAGGGGCGACTCCTCCGTAATGGCGGAGGAGCGTCGCCCCACTGGTTAGAATCAGTCAGACAAAAAATAAAACGGTATTAAATCAATAATATAATTGTATTTTTCTTTGAAGGGCTCTGGCTGATGGTGCGTGAGTGCGGTCAAAGCTATGACAGGCAGGAGTGGTGGGCACTTAGAAGTGCCCATGTAAGTTTGGCCGGCCGTCTTCCGCCGGCCAAACAGACATGCGCACTTCTATTTCTCCGACCCAGCTGTGTTGCACAGCCGGGTTGGATTAAAACTGCAGGCAACTGGGCAGTGTCTGAGTGGCAGATCAGGCCGCTCAGGCCAATCCTGGTCTTGCTCTCATGCTTCGCAGAGACTGCCGGGAGTGAAGCACCCAGGTGGATGTCGGGGCAGCGAGAGGTAATTTGTATCTAATATAATTTTTACCCTCAATCCCCCGTCTTCCCCCTCCTCCCTCCACTTTCGTTGTGTGGCAGCTCCCACTGTGATTTAATACCCAATTATATGGCTCTTTAATAATCTGGTGCACTTATAGGGTTTACATGACAACAGTCTTGCCGTGTTAGTTCACTAATGACCCATTTATAAAAACTATCACTTTTAATAAGTACTTCTCAGCGGAGTGTTATAATGTGACATATTATGTCAGAGCTTCCACATGTTAAATAAACACACTTTTTTTATTTTGAAGAGACTTTATCATATTTTATGTAATTATTGTTGTATGGTTTACGTAGTAAAAAATTTCAGGGCTCAACTCGTGCATGGACTCTAAGGGCCCTATTCACTGAATGAACTTAAGACTAAATCCTAAACGTACTACTATTTGGTATTCACAGAATGCACTTACTACTTTCGGGATTCACAAAGTGAACTTACTACTTTTGGGATTCACAGAATGAACTTACTACTTTCGGTATTCACAGAATAGATTTAAGACTACTAACTTTACGTCCGCACTCGGGCCGTAAATTCTGGCCCAGAGGCGGAGTTTCCGGCTTGTGGGCGGAGCTTCTGGCCCGGAGGCGGGGCTTCTCGGCCAGAGGCAGAGCTTGCGGCTTGGAGGCGGAGCTTCCGGCCCTGAGGTGGAGATTTCAGCCATGGCTAAATACCCACCTCCGAGCCGGTAAGTAAGTGCATTCTGTGAATACCAAATAGTAGTACGTTTAGGGTTTAGTCTTAAATTCATTCTGTGAATCGGGCCCCTTGAGCCAAGCCAGACCCTGGCTCGGCTCTCCCTGTTAATCTCATGGCTCACCCACCTCTACCATAAATCTCCTCCCAAGCTTTGTGGCACTTTCCTACACCCTTAAAAGACCTCGCATTCATGTCCAGGCTCAAGGACATTTAATCTCCTCGCAGTGATGGGGGCCTGCGGAGAAGGTAGGAAGGGATAGGTTGCCTTGGCTGCTGAGATTAGAAAGAGGTTTTACTTTTTTTCTTTTAACCACTTCTCTAAGCTGTGAGGGACTCTTGGGAAAATACAGAGGAAAGAGCACCTATTTAACAGCGGATTGTCCCATTCATTGGTTATCTTTCTGGAGTAATGAAAGATGTTTTAGAATAAGACGCTTGACTTGACCATACCATAAGATACAATACCATAAGACTCCATTACCTCTCCCGGTCCGGTTTCCTCAGGAGTAAGAATATATCCTTACAGGTGGCACCTCCTGCTCAACTTCCATTTGGTGATTTTCGCTGTGGTGGCCTTCTGCCCTGTAAGGCTCTTCTCCAGGGGCCTTGTATCTGGTCTTGAGGTATGCTGGTCCTTCCCCGTTGGTGCTTCTTGGTGGTGGTGCTTGTATTATTCAGCCATTGGCTCTGAAATCAGTCTGCGGGCTGGGTTTATGTGCTGGCTCATTGTTGTACTTCTTCCAGGCCTTGCCTGGCCCTGAATTCTGAACGGGTCCCTTTTTCAAAGGGAGAGAAACCCCCTGCCCCCCAAACCTCCGTCGTAGTAATCAGACGCGTTCGCTACCCACTATACGGTTCTGGTCCGACTAAATTTGCCAAGGCTGCTTTGGGCACCCAGTCCGGACCTGAGGCAGACTCTTTCATGTTGATTTCTTAACAGCTTTGTCTTTGAAACAATTTGGAAGAGTTTGAGCAGCTTGTTTTGGCCTCCAACACAGCCCCCTTGAGTCGCCCTGTCTGAACTGTTTGATCCTATGATGGATTCAACTTCTTCTATCAGAAGGTCTATCTCAATGATGGGTTGCTTTGATGCCTTGCTTTGTTTTGACTGGGGTGGTGTGGAGTGCAAAAGAACGATGGATTTAGGCCCAGATCTCTGTACTGGGGTGAATGTATGACATTGTTCTGCATTCTGTCCATCAACTGTGGTTTTTGCATTTGCTTTGTTTGAGGCACCTTGTACAATGTTTGTTGGAGCTAATGTAATGGGAACCAAGGAAAGTTTGGGGGTCATGGGCAGTGGTCCTAGTAGCACACTTACATTGGTTACAGTAGTTGTTTGCGTGCACCTGCTGCAAAAACGTTACACATTGACGGACCTGCCCTTGGTCCGAGCACGGTCCGGGCAGCGGGGCTGCATCAGCCTTATAGAGCGCAAGTTGGAGGTGTGTCAAGCTGTAGGGGTTAAAGGACTTGTGGTCCCCAATGGTGATGCCAGCGATTTACCAGTAGCAATGTCTGCGTCCAAGCAAAGTGCCCCCAAGACAATGGCGCTGCGTTGGCGCTATATAGCGCAAGTTGAAGGCATGTCAAGGGCAGGGGTTATGGGACTTGTGGCCCCCATTGGTGATGTCAGCAGCTCCCCAGCAGCAATGTCGGTGTCCAAACAGGTGTATCAAGATCACAGAAACCTGCTGTGCTTGAAACAAGCCCTAGTACTTATGTCTAGGCAACTCTGATACATTTCTTGTCCTTTATCATTTTGTGACAAATTACAGACCAGGTCCTAAGAATGCGGAGGCAGATGCCGTATAACAATTTGACAATTGGAAAGTGAAAATCAAGTGACTGAGGTCCACCCTTAATATCATCTCTAAAGGTTTTGTGTGATCATTGCAATGCCAAGCCAATCTATCGATAAAAAGGCTTGGTTAAAGGAACGAGGAAATAGGCTTATAAAGACGGGTTGCTGAGGCATGAAAAAGCTGTGTTCCTACTGTCTGATCAGTTAAGAAAACATGCTATGAATGGGCTTCATGATTTAAAGGTTGCTAGGCATCCTGGAAATTCTTGGAATTGCTAATAATATGTCAGCGGTAAATTATACTTTTGGTGGCCAAGTTTTATTTTCTGATGTGAAACCTTACGTACAATTATGTTCCGTCTGTGCTCAAATCAAGAGTTCTCTTAGCAAACCAACAGGGTTGTTGCAGCCAGTGCCTGTTCCACACAGACCATGGCATACGGTGTTAAAGTATTTTATTGTAGAGTTGATCAAGAGTCATAATTACACAGTAAATCAAGTGGTTGAGGGTCATTTTTGACACACATTATTTTGGCTGTTTGCAGCACAGATTGTTTTGCAACACATTGTTTACTGGCATGATGTACCTCAGGTTCTAGTTACTTACAAAGAATTCCAATTATTTTACAATTTCAGTCTGCTTTGTGTGAGGAACAGAAGCGGTCCATGCAGGTAAGCGCAGTGGGGGGATGTGGACAGATGACATGACAGGAAATTATTTATTTATTTCCTTTTTTTTTTTCAAAAACTTTTATTCGATTAACATTCTGTTAAATCATAAAAAGTACATTTACAGGTTCGAATATAAAAACACAGGATTATAATACAATTAAAAAGGGACAGACTAGTAATTTGGGACATAGCTAAAAGATGACAGTTTCAAGATAATCAGAAGACGGCGATTAACAGTACATCAAGGTGAGGAAAGCCCTATGTTGCAACGCATTCTCAGACATGATTTTAGAAAAAGAGCTACGCATTTGGCTACATGCGTTGTGTCTAACATCTGGAGTGCCAGATAGGCTGGCCGACATGTTCTCAACCCCATTTTTCGGAGGAGTGGTATGATCCAGCGTTTGCGAGTTTGTTCATAATAGCGACAGAACAAAGTAAGGTGGATGGTCGATTGCGGTGATACACCGTCACAAGGACACTTAGCCAGATCATGAGACCAGTTTAGCACCTTAGGGAAGGTTACAAGGCGAAAAAAAGAGTTGAAACAAAACCTCGTTAAGACAAATTTCTCATGATTAGTCAAAAAGAATGTTAAATAAGGCTGAATACCTGGGGAGATTTGGACCATCAGAATTTGCACATTTGTTGGCTTGGAAACCTCACTTAAAAGGCGGAGGTCTCTCACATGGGTTAAACTGAGAGCTTTCAACGCCTTTCTACTGATATCTAACAGAGTCGATGGTTCGGTGAAGTAAAAAGCACAATTCAGATCTGTTAGGAAGTTGGAAACATAAAGAAGCCATGGGATTTTTTTCCATTTCTCCAAAGATAGACAGTCTTGTAATAGGGAACGGGTTAGGTGGCATTGGAGTTTGGTCCAAATACGGTGCCATAAAAGAATCGGCTGGCATCTAATATTGTCAATAATGTAATCGATACCCAGCTCGATATGGGAACCGTATATTGGAGCACTATGGGGAAGTGCCAGGATATATTTTAGGAACCCATTTTTGACCAATTGTAGTCCATCCACAGAAGCGTAGCCCCAAACGCCAGCACCGTAGATGGCTACACTATGGCATTTTGCATGGTAAATTTTAAGCAGCTCTTTTGGGGCCAGTTTACCCAGTTTTCTTGAGAAAGAAACAAGAGCTGAAGTTGCTCTTTGAAAGAGCATTTTTTTACTTGCAACTCCTGCTTTCCAATCTAACTGATCATCCATTAGAATGCCTAGGTAAGGGTATTGTCTAGCACGCTCCAATCTAACCTGTTCAATAAAGATGGATTTGGGTTTCTTCACCTTGGGACCAAAATGCATAACATAGGTCTTACTCTTGTTAACTTTTAGCCCCAGAGATAGCATAAACTGGCAATATTTGTCTAGTTGTTTTTGCAGCTGCGTTAATGTCCTAGCTAAAATAACAGAATCGTCCGCGTATAATAAGGCAGGGATTGGACGATGATTGATAGATGGTGAGTCCTGGCTTCCCTCCAGCATGGCCTTCTCAACCCCGTTGGTATAGAGGTTGAACAAGAAGGGGGCCAGGACACACCCTTGCCTTACTCCTCCATTTATTGTGAATAGGGGTGTTAATTCACTGCATATCCCGTATCTCACGCATGCTGTAGCGTCAGAATAGAGCTCGCGGAGGAATTTAATAAGAGGAGGGTCCACCCCAAGTTTGCTAAGAATGGACCACAGCTTGGAATGGATCACACAGTCGAAAGCGGAGCTAAGGTCGACATACACTATATATAGGTTGCCGCACTTAGCTCCGGCATATTTGCCTATTAAAAGGGTTAAGTTTAAAGCCTGTTCGACTGTGCTAAGTCCCTCCTGGAACCCATACTAAAGGTCAGTCATGATGTTATTCTCAGACGCCCAATCCTGGAGGCGTTCCAGGATCAGGCGCCCGGCAACTTTCCCCAGGGAGTCCAGGAGAGAGATGGGTCTATAATTATTATTATTAGGGAGTTTTATAAAGCGCCTGGTTTACGCCCAAAGGCGTGTCCCCGCGCTATGGTAAGTAGGATAACAGTCTAAACAGCCATCACAGTAGCCTAGCGTCTGAAGAGATAAGTCTTAAGTTTCCGCCTAAACAAGGATTCTGAAGGCTCCAGACGTAGTTCTGGCGGCAGGTCATTCCACCTCTTCGCGGCCAGGTATTTAAATGATCTGCCCCCCATACGTGCTTTTTTAATTTTAGGAATTGTCAGAAGTCCTGTACAGGAGGAGCGCAAGCTCCTTGTAGGCTCGTACCAGGTAACCAGATTCTGTAATGGGGCAGGGGCTTTGCCTCTCAAAATGCGATGGCATGTGCAAGAGCCTTAAATTCTACCCTGCTCCTGACCGGAAGCCAGTGCAGAGCCTGGAGCGCTGCCCTGGAGGAAGATCTTCTAGGAAGCCTCAAGACAAGGCGAGCGGCAGCATTTTGCAGTACCTGGAGGCGATTGAGAACCTTTCCCGTGGCCCCCAGATACAACAAATTACTGTAATCCAGGCGCGAGGTGACCAACGCATGCACCAGCGTCCGGCGAGCCGTGATAGGCAGGAGATCCAAGACCTTCCTCAGAGTTTTTAAAACTCCGAAGCACGTTTACTATTGGTTTTGAAAAAAACTCCGAAGCACGTCCCCACCACTCGGCTGACCTGGGAACCAAAAGCGAGATCAACATCAAGCCATACCCCCAAGTTCCTTACCTCCTGGCAAGGAACAGGTACCTCCCCTAGGCAGGATGGCCACCACGCTGACGACCAAGCAGATGGACCTCCCCCTACTACGAGCACCTCGGTCTTACTGCCATTAAGCTTCAGGCAGTTGGCGGACATCCAGGCTGCCAGTTCTTGCATGCATGCTCTGAACTTGTCCGCCATAAGACCAGGTGCACGCAAGAGGGATATCACCAGCTGCGTGTCGTCGGCATAGGACACGAGACGTACTCCATAGTTTTCAACAATGGCCGCCAGTGGGGAGACATAAAGGTTAAACAAGGTCGGACTCAGGGACGAGCCCTGCGGTACGCCCTGGCCCAACTCAATCTCCCTGGAATAGCAATCTCCCTGGCGGACTTGGAAGCATCGGCCTGACAGGAAGGACCGAATCCATCTAAGAGCAGGACCTGACACCCCTCCGTCATTCAGACACTGTAGCAGGGTGGAATGAGCTACAGTGTCGAATGCTGCGCTTAGGTCCAAGAGGATCAGGGCCATGGTTTGACCCTCATCCACTCCCTGCCGTATAGACTCTACTGCCATGAGCAATGCTGACTCCGTCGAATGTCGTGGACGGAAGCCAAATTGAGAGTCATGGAGCAGGGAAGCTTCCTCTACAAAGCCCATCAGCTGAAGGGTAACAATTTTTTCAGCAATCTTTGCCAAGTATGGCAGGAGAGAAATAGGGCGAAGACTGTCTAATCTGTCATAGCTGATATTGGGCTTTTTTTGGAGAGGAAGAACTACCGCTCGTTTCCAGGCATCTGGGACAGTGCAAGTCTCAAACGAAACATCCAAGAGATGATGGATATATGGCTCTAAGACATGCAAACTACCCAACAGGCGTCTGGGTGTAGTGGGATCTCGAGGGGAACCTGATTTAATTGACCCACAAATGTGGATGAGTTTTTCAGTAGGAGGCGTTACGAATGTCGTTAGCACCCGTTGTACTCCCCTTACTTCGAGTGCCTCTACCATCTCGGGGTCTATGATGGCCCGGCTGGGGAAAGCCGAATAGATGGTTGCGACCTTATTGGCAAAAAACTCTGCTACTCGGTTACAATTGTCCACCGTGCAGAATTCCTCTGGGACTGCTGCAGGCTTCCCCACCGAAAGGGATTTGTATATTAAAAACAGTTCCTTCGAGGAGTTCTCAGCTTCCCCAATCCTGGTGCCATAGTAGACCTTTTTGGCCTTTCTGATTAGTCTGTGGTAGTTGCGCCTACTCGAGACATAATCCATTCTGGCTTGGGTGGCGAAATCTGCTCTCCACCGCCTTTCTGCACGTTTACACGCGGACTTGGCCCTACGCACCTCTTCATTGAACCAGGAAGCAGTTTTCAGTGCACGTCCCTCTGTTTTAATCTGGGCAAGCGGTGCTACTTGGTCCAGGGCAGCTAAGATGTGCTGGTCCAGGTTATTGTTGACTTTTTCCACATCCTCTCCCCCTGGTACATCCCCCACCATAAGAGCCTCATTAAACCTGGCAAGGGAGAAGTTGGCCCATCTCCGTCTCGGATGATGCAATACTACCTTTTCCGACACTCTAGCTCCAGGGATGGAAATCGAGAAGGGCACCAGATGGTGGTCCGACCAGGGGATAGGTATGGGGGTCAGGACCTCCACTTGTTTCCAATTGGCAACAATAGGGTCCAACAAATGGCCCAGTTGATGGGTAGGAGATTCACCCATCAGCTCGAGCTGAAGCGCACTTAGCTCTTTGCATAGGTCCCCTGCCTCCTTATTAGCAGGATCGTACAAGTGTAGGTTGAGATCACCCAACACCAGGAACCTATCCGTGCGTAAGGCTGCCTCTGTAACACTTTCAACCAGGCTGTCTACAAATCTGGCAGAAGGGCCAGGTTGCCTGTATATCAAGAGGCCCTTCACAGTGTACCCCCCGTTAACTTGAATGGAGAAAGTGCCTGCCTCACTATCAGTGACCACAGTCTGCTCCAAAAGGCAGCGTAAGCCCTCCCTAGCAACAATGGCTATTCCTCCACCTCTGCCCTTGGGTCTGTCCTGTCTTACCAGGGTATAGCCCTCCGGAATGGCTTCCAGGGCCTCAGGGGAGGAGTCACAGTCCAGCCATGTCTCCGTAAGAAAAACTAAGTCCCAGTGTTTTTCCCTGAGGAGATCATAAATATCAAGTCTGTGCTTACGTAGCGATCGGACATTCAACGAGCCACAGGTCAGCTTGTAATACTCACTTTTTGTCTTTTCAGACAGGTCAAACCTGAACTGGCAGTAAGTGCAACCAGAGTTCATTTCCGCACTCATACCGTGCAGGCACAAGTTACTAGCACACCTATTGCGTAGAGACAGCAAATCCACTCTGCTCCAGCGTATGTGTCCTATCGGAGGGGCAGAGGGAATGGCCCTAGGCCGCGACTGGCCACGGACGGGCGCAGACGGGCTTAACTTAGGCGCAACTTCGGCGCGCCTTCGGCGCGCCCGCTGCGCTCGTCCGCTGCGCTGCCGAAAATACATCCGCCTTTTATGCCTCAGAGCGAGTGCCTCAGGAGCACTAGACCGTTAACCGGTCCCCCCGCTCACCGGAAGTAGCAGTCTCGACCTTCCTCGCCCTCCGCGCAACGGTGCTAATCACCGCATCGGACCAGGGCGGGAAGGAGGGAAGAGATCAGCCCCGGCGTCAGATCCAGCAGGTAAGCCAGCAAACTAACGTGGCACAGGAGAATTAAAAAGGGAAGCCTAAATCGCTATCCCGTCAAAGCCTTGTGCAAGTTGCAATGTCAGAAGGAAAATTAAAACGCTTTTAAAATACTGCCTCAGCGCCGAGCACAGTGGCTGTAGACACTGCCACTGCCTACTCACCACCACGCGAGCAGGCAGGGTTATTGCGATCCCCCTTTTTGAAGATGGGTAATAGAATGGAGGAGGACCAGGAATCTATGAGGCCAATTTTCAAAACTGCCGCCATCACCTGGGTGATGACAGGAGACCACAGTTCTATATTATTTACAAAAATATCTACAGGGACCCAGTCAGGGCCAGGGGCCTTGCCAGATTTGGAAGATGTTAATGCTTGAATGACTTCGCTAAGGCTAAAAGATAGTTCAATGGGATAAACCTGTGATCTAGCGGGGTCATCTGCTGGGTTGGCCGTTTTTATAGTGTCGACTGGGGACCCCCCAAATATTTTTGAGAAATGGGTCACCCAGACGTCAGCGGGCACAGCCACGTCAAGGTGCTTTGGCGCATTAGTATTAGTTAGGAAAGGTGACTTGACGACATGCCAAAACTGAGAGCTGTCTTTAGTTAGGCTTTCGTGGAGTTGGGCCCATAAGGTTTTCTTTAGCTCCTTTTTACAGTTTTGTTGAGCCACTTTAGAAATCTATCTTAGTTTAGCTATCTCCGTTGAGTTTCTATTGGTGTTATGTAATGCCTTTTTTAATGCGGATAGGGCTTTACGACAAGCTGTATCAAACCATCTTAGAGATCCCTGAGTACCTGGTTTATGTTTGCAGAGTAACTCAGACCGCAATACTAATAAAATCTCAGAAAAACTATTTAAAATCAACTGAGGTGGGGAATCCTCTGCTAGGCAGTTGGTTGTCCAAGGAAGGGTTTTTGATATAACATTGCCACTGATAACTATCGGATCAATTTTGGACCATTTCACAGAAAATCCATTTAGTTTATCCATTGTCAGTGATTGCTGAGTTAATTGGCTGACCTTTTCGGGGTGACGAACGCCAATTTCTATGGCTAAAGTAATACTATTGGGAAAATGGTCAGATATCTGTACCAGTGCTAAACCGTTGGAGTTTACCTTTTAGCGCCGAAGAGCATAAGATAAAATCAATGGTGCTAAACATGCCCCTACCATGGAAAGTGGGTCTAAATTCAGCTGGAAAATCTGCTAGGTTATTAGCACAGTCTAGTTCCATTGTGAAAAGACAATCGTTCAGAGCATTACCCAAAAATGAGTGTGTAAAGTGGGTTAGTGGACAGTCGTGTTCGTCTAACAAACCACAAATACCTCTCATATGATTGACACACAGTGAGACATTAAAATCTCCCCCCATATCACATAGCAAGCGAGTGTTGGGTGCTTATTACATTGTTCATTAACAACAAGCGAGATTTCTTTTACAGACTTAACACATTCAATTGGGGACAGGTTGTTATAAAAATTTATAAAAAGATACAACGTACAGTTACTAAAAACAACCTTGACAATTTGAAAGTTCGCAGTGGAATATAAGACAAATGAGTTCATTACAGATAAATTATTTGAGATATACACCACTAAACCTCCCTTGGATCTGCCATGTGTGGTGATACTGGCTGGGGAGTGGAACGTTTTGTAGCCCTGAATATGAATAGGATCTATAGCCCACGTTTCCTGTAAACTAACTATTTGGTGGGGGGTTACTGTGTCCAACCATGGTTTAAGTTTTAACTTTGAACGGAGACCTGCGACATTCCAAAATAGAACAGAGAGCTGGTAAATAGAGGGAGCAGGCTTTCTGTTGTTCAACTTGTGATCTAAAGTTAAAGTACCTGGGCTAAGAGAAGTATGTACTAATGGAACAACAGAGGATGGATCCAAGTGAACTTCTTTATTAGAAACAGAATGTTGATATGGTATTGGTGGGAGAATTGGTACTTCTGAAGTTGGTGCTTGTGAAATGGATAAAATACTGGTTGGGAGAGGGGAAGACAAAGAGTCATCAAGGTGGTCTAGTCGATTAGACACTGGAGAAAATGGAGCAGTGCCATCCAGATGACTGTCGGGTGGTGGTCAATCCACCATCTCCAGGCAGTCGTATCTGTTGGTCAGGGGCACACCTCTCCATCCAAGGGTTGGGGCTACATCTCTACCCCCAGTGTTTGACCAATCGACCCAATCACGTCTCCAATTCCAGTTGCCAACTTGTGTCCAGTTCCATTCTGGACCGGTGTTATAATGCTGGACTGGAGGATAGAAGAAGGAGAGTCTTTTAGTACCAATTCCATCGGATGTATATTGTGTACCCCAGGAGCAAATATGCTCTACAGTGTGGGGGTCCTCAAACTTAACAATGACACAGTCACCCGGTAGAGATTTTAGCTCTTTTCCTATCCAGGCGACTCTGCGAACTGTTGTAACTCTGTTGTCAGAATAGGGAGGAAGAGGCCTATTGACAGAAAGCCAATGGAGTACCTTACTTCTAAGGGACCAGCCTGGTTCCTCCACGTTAGAGTTCAACTCGGGGACCCCTGTCATGATGACAACGTATGGAGCGGCTTCTGGGGGAAGATGGATGGAATGACCGCCCTTCCTCCTGTTCTTATAGGTGGTGTTTAGTGGCCCTGGATTGTTAATTTGCTTAGGGGGCGGGATGATAGGATGTACAGGTGGAGGGGCAGGCGTAGTCATTTGGATAGGGGTATTGGTCGCACTTGGAAGAGAGGGTTTAGAATGGGAAGGCCCTACTGTAGTATTTGGCTTTGTTGGCTTTGTTGCTGCGGCCCCATCAATGGGATTTTTGGATTGTGGTTTTTGAACCCTAGGTTGTACCGAAGTATGGCTAGAGGCAGACCCTTTATTGTTTTTTATCGCTGATGATAGCCCTTCTAACTGTTTTTCTATTTTTGAGAGGGTAAGTTCAAGCGGTTGGAGGTAAGATTTAATTAGAGCCCCCAACCTATCTAAAGTTGGCTATTTAGACCATGGGAATCGCTATTACTACCCATATTACTGGTGGCGCTAAGATTAATTGAAGTGGTGGAAAGGTTTATTGTATCAGAGGGAATAAGGTTCCCTTCGTCCAGTAAGGGGGCAACTTGTTTGGGGGATTGATGGGTAGGAAGGGGTTGCGTCGTATTTTGGGATTGTTTGTTGGAAATTTTGGTTTGCTGTTGACTCCTGTTATGCTGTGCGTTCTTTTTATTCTTTTTGTTCTTGGGTATTGCTCCCTCCCTGATACCCCGAATTTTGGTAACGGTAGGGTCGTCCCTACTCGGGCTAGTGAAAAGAGCTGGTGTCTGCTCCAAGGACGTAGATAAATGAGATGTTTGATGGGCTGATAGCTCAAGTGAGACTGACAAGTCCACAGTACCTGGGACTGAATTAGGGTCAACCAGCAGAGTATCAGGTTCTAAGGGACGCAAGGGGGTTTTGGCTGCCGCTAGTAAGCCCAGCGAGGAGCGCTTTGCGGTGGTCAAATCCTGTGAGACCCTCCGTTCCAGTAAAAGTACGTCTTGATTAATGGCGTCATTTGCTTTGGCAATAAACTGATCGATTGGGCCAGTAATTTGAGCAGTATGGAGCGCCTTATTACTCCTGGTCCCTCTAGGAGACATAGTTTGTGATAGTAGGACCCAAGAAAAAGGAAAAAATACACAATAATTGGAGCTAGAGCAAAAAGTAGTTGGCAATATAAAATATACAAATAGGCAAGTGTCAGTGGGGTGGCCCAGTCCAGTCTTACCCGGTCTTGAACGGGCTTAAACGGGCGCGCCCTTGGCCCGGGCTTAGTTCCGCGCTTGGCCCCGCGCGCGTCCCGCGTGCGCGTCAAACGTGTTCTGTATATGACGAGAGGGGGGCGGGAAGAGGACCAGCTGCGGCGAGTCTTCAGCGCAGCACCCGCTGGTCCTCGCAGTCCCGCAGGGTAAATGGCGTCAGTAGTTGGCTCCTCTCGTAGTCAGAGAATCCTTGGGGTCTAAACCCTAGAGCGGCGCCCGCGAAGCGGGGGCCGCGAGGAGTGGGTTCGTAGGCTGGGAAAAGAACACTTGTCCTGAAAGCAGAAAGATCGTCCCTCAATAAACAACACGGTGCACAGAGCTCCCAGCGCTCTGTTCTTTAATCCAGGCGAGAGGGGGGCGGGAAGAGGACCAGCTGTGGCGAGTCTTCAGCGCAGCGCCCGCTGGTCCTCGCAGTCCCACAGGGTAAACGGCGTCAGTAGTTGGCTCCTCTCGTAGTCAGAGAATCCTTGGGGTCTAAAGCCTCGAGCGGCGCCCGCGAAGCGGGGGCCGCGAGGAGTGGGTTCGTAGGCTGGGAAAAGAACACTTGTCCTGAAAGCAGAAAGATCGTCCCTCAATAAACAACACGGTGCACAGAGCTCCCAGCGCTCTGTTCTTTAATCCAGGCGAGAGGGGGGCGGGAAGAGGACCAGCTGAGGCGAGTCTTCAGCGCAGCACCCGCTGGTCCTCGCAGTCCCGCAGGCTAAACGGCGTCAGTAGTTGGCTCCTCTCGTAGTCAGAGAATCCTTGGGGTCTAAAGCCTCGAGCGGCGCCCGCGAAGCGGGGGCCGTGACGAGTGGGTTCGTAGGCTGGGAAAAGAACACTTGTCCTGAAAGCAGAAAGATCGTGCCTCAATAAACAACACGGTGCACCGTAGGTTGTCCCGAAGTATGGCTAGAGGCAGACCCTTTATTGTTTTTTATCGCTGATGATAGCACTTCTAACTGTTTTTCTATTTTTGAGAGGGTAAGTTCAAGCGGTTGGAGGTAAGATTTAATTAGAGCCCCCAACCTATCTAATAGTTGGCTATTTAGGCCATGGGGATCGCTATTACTACCCATATTACTGGTGGCGCTAAGATTAACTGAAGTGGTGGAAAGGTTTATTGTATCAGAGGGAATAAGGTTCCCTTCGTCCAGTAAGGAGGCAACTTGTTTGGGGGATTGATGGGTAGGAAGGGGTTGCGTCGTATTTTGGGATTGTTTGTTGGAAATTTTGGTTTGCTGTTGACTCCTGTTATGCTGTGCGTTCTTTTTATTCTTTTTGTTCTTGGGTATTGCTCCCTCCCTGATACCCTCGTAGTCAGAGAATCCTTGGGGTCTAAAGCCTCGAGCGGCGCCCGCGAAGCGGGGGCCGCGACGAGTGGGTTCGTAGGCTGGGAAAAGAACACTTGTCCTGAAAGCAGAAAGATCGTCCCTCAATAAACAACACGGTGCACAGAGCTCCCAGCGCTCTGTTCTTTAATCCAGGCGAGAGGGGGGCGGGAAGAGGACCAGCTGCGGCGAGTCTTCAGCGCAGCGCCCGCTGGTCCTCGCAGTCCCGCAGGGTAAACGGCGTCAGTAGTTGGCTCCTCTCGTAGTCAGACTTACCTCACCTCACCTCCCGCCCCACCCCACCGCGCTTACCTCCACAGAACGCTGCTGGTAAGCAATTAGGTATGGATACATCATATGGCCACCTGTCATCATCCTCGGGTGGATGGACAGACTAGTGTTGAACTAGTGTGTTGAACTGTATTTAAGATATCAAGCCATAACACAATAAGAGAGTTGGAGCAAGACTTTGTAGGGGCAAAGTTAACACACCATAACACAGAGCATTCATCTACTGGGATGTTACTGTTGTCTATATATAGGATGATTTTGGTGTATTTCCTTTGGATCCGTCTTTGACTACCGTAGTGCCTTCTGTGCAAGAACTGACACTTTAGTTATCTGATGTTCAGAAATCTATAGAAGAGGCTTTCAGAAAAACTAAAGATGCTCAAACATTTTATGGTGATTATAAAAGGAATCCTGCACTTTAGTATGTTGTGGGTTAGGGGGTCTGGATACGTACAAAAATTGCATTTGAAAACAATCTTTAAATTGAAGCCCAAATTGTTAGACCCATTTTTGAAACAACGAATTCTGAATTGTGTTAATTTACGATCGAAATTGCCTCACTCGGGTTAGCTGACAAAATTTGAACTTGTGTGCTTCAGTAGTTGTTGGGTTTTTAGCGTTAGAAAATGTCTCAATGCAATAACTCACTATAATGTTACTTTAATCTTTGGTTTTCCGGTGAATTTCTGTTTTTATTTTATTTAAGTTATGGTCTCAGAAACTAACCTAGCTGCAACATCACGTTAACCTCTGTTTTTAGTGAAGTTCTGATATTTTTTTAATCATATTCTAAATTGCACCAACGGTCAATCCACCTCGTACAGACTAAGGAGCCCATTAGGATGGCGGGTGGATTGCCCCCGCCAGGCTGGCGGTAGCCACCGCCGGCCTGGTGGGGGCAATCCGCACGTCATCCTCACCTAAATGAACCCCCGCCATATTAGGATGGTGGGGGGGTCCGTGGCAGACGCCCGCCGCTTTTCCGCTCTAGTCGCAAAAAAGGTCCAATATGGTGGCGGTGTCTAATACACACCACCAGCCATATTAACATGGGCTTTTTAAGATGCCTTTCCTTGGCGGCATCGGTATGCGGTCTTCACTTTGGGGACCCCCTATGGGCCCCCAGAGTGAAGGAGAGGTAGGGGGTGCACATGGGTGGTACCTGTGACACCCCCCTGCATTTGCATAAACAAAGCGGCAGGCACCGCGCGGTGCCTGCCACTTTGTTTATGCAAATGTATATGTGCATTTTTAGAATTGTGGCTGGCGGTGCTGAGAGCACCGCCCGCCACAATGCTAAAAATGCATGATGCGCCCGCCGCAGTGGCGGGCGCATCCTAATACCCCCCACAGGACCCCCGCCCTTATGGAGGGCAGTCCCAATGACCAATAGGATGGCGGGTGGACTAAGTCCGCCCGCCATCCTAATGACCCCCAAGCCTCAGGCCATCGGTAGGGGGGATTGGTCGCTCAACCCCAGCCAGTGCCCAGTTTCTGCTGGGTGTGACCTTCGCTGTGTCGGGTACCTTGGTAGTCCTGTGTTGCCCCCTATGCAAACATCCATCCCACAGTTCTGTGGTATTGTGACAGGGTATTATGGGGTCCATGCTTGCACAATGGGTCCAGCGATGTATTGTGGAGCTTAATGGGAGGGCTGCGCTGGTTCCTGCGAGAGTACAGCAGTACCCACAGCCCAAAAATGAAATGCATGTTCATAGCATGTGTGGCCGTACCTACACCTACTCTGCATATTCCTGCCATCTAGTGTTCAGTTTGGACATTACAAGTTGTTTTTCTTCGAATAAGTCTTTGGAGTCACAAGGTCTCGGGGATTCCTGCTCTGGATCTAGATGCGAATGGTCACCAACTGCATTGCTGGATTGTACTTCTCCGCCATCGGGTTTTGGCGTGATCCAGTGTGCTACCGGTCTTGATGAGTTTGTTGGTGAGTTTGTTGGCTCCCATTGTGGCCTCGAGTCTTCTGACTTCCATTCCTGTCATGAGAAGACTCTTCAATAGACACTCTTTAAGAAATGCTCCAGTGTCGTTCTAAGTACCTCAAGGCCACCATGTGTAACATATGCCTCTCGCCAGACCATGCCAGGAGCCGCTGCAACCTCTGTTCCATGTTCTGCAGCAAGAAGACCCTACGTAGGCACTGAGATCGACGGTGGGCACTCAGCAGGATGTCGCAGTCCACTTCAGAGATGTCCGACATCATCGGTGAAGCTGATACCCCCTCCCATCAGCACTGCCCCGGATACATTGAATTTGACGCCTTAGAGAATGGCAAGGAGTTCTCTCAAAAGGTCAACAGTCACAATATCGAAAAAATAATATTGAATCGACAGAATATCGAGTTTTTTATGTTGAATGGACAGAATATCGAATTGCAAAAATATAGTGTTGCAGAATATCAATATTCAGGAACGAAATATGGATTTCCATAATATCCAAGTTAGTAATATCGACAATCATAATATAGCTGTTAAAAATATCAATTTTTATAGTGTTTTAAGTGTTAGTATATGTGTTCAAAGTATGTATTATTTTTGTAATGTATGTTTGAATTTTTTTAAAGTAATACATTTTATGATATTTAACTTTTGCGTAATTTAATTCTGTAGCGGGTTGTGGGTTTTATAGGGGAATAGGGAGGGAAGTAATTTAATTATAGTAAATGAAATATGAATTTTAGGAATTATTAGTTATTTTTAATTTAGTTTTGCGTTTTAGTTCTGTACCGGGTTGTGGGTTTATAGGGGAATAGGGTGGGAAATGATTTATTTGTTATTAAGTAAATATTTACTTTTTTATTGGTATTGATAATTTATTTATTGTTAATTAATTATTAATTGGTAAATAATGTTTATTAATTTTTATTAATTGATTAATTGATAATTATATTAAATTGTATTAATGCATTATTCTGAGCTGGTTATAGGTTTATAGGGGAATAGGGTGGGAAGCAATTTAATTGTGATTAAGTAATAATTTAAATTATTTTTGTGTATTGATAATTAATTTACTGTTAATTAATCATTCATTGTTTTTTTATTACTTATTAATTTTTGGTATTGAAAATTAATTGGTTGTTAATTAATTATTATTAGGAAATTCATTTGCGATAAATAATATTTATTGGTATTTATAATTAATTATTTATTAACTTTTTGTAATTGGTAATTAATTGTAAAAAAAATTTTGGTATTGACAATTAATTTATTTTTGTTTAAATATTAAATCATTACATTCCCTACTGTTGCACTCACTGGAGTGGGAATAGTAATTTTTACCCCTACGCTATCCAACCATTTCCCTACTGTTGCACTCTCTGGAGTGGGAATCGTAATTTTTACCCCTACGCTATCCAACCATTTCCCTACTGTTGCACTCTCTGGAGTGGGAATCGTAATTTGTACCCCTACCCTATCCAACGCTTTCCCTACTGTTGCACTCACTGGAGTGGGAATACTAATTTTTACCCCTACGCTATCCAACGCTTTCCCTACTGTTGCACTCTCTGGAATGGGAATAGTAATTTTTACCCATACGCTATCCAACACTTTCCCTACTGTTACACTCACTGGAGTGGGCATTGTAATTTTTACCCCTACGCTATCTACCGCTTTCCCTACTGTTGCACTTATTGGAGTGGGAATAGTTATTTTTACACCTACGCTATCCAACGATTTCCCTACTGTTGCACTCTCTGGAGTGGGAATCGTAATTTTTACCCCTACCCTATCCAACGCTTCCCTTACTGTTGCACTCACTGGAGTGGGAATACTAATTTTTACCCTTACGCTATCAAACGCTTTCCCTACTGTTGCACTCTCTGGAGTGGGAATAGTCATTTTTACCCGTACGCAATCCAACGCTTTCCCTACTGTTGCACTCGCTGGAGTGGGAATAGTAATTTTTACACTCCCGCTATCCAACGCTTTCCCTACTGTTGCACTCACTAGAGTGGTAATAGGGATTTTTACCCTCCCGCTATCCAACGCTTTCCCTACTGTTGCACTCACTGGAGTGGGAAGAGTAATTTTTACCCTCCCGCTATCCAACCCTTTCCCTATTGTTGCACTCACTGGAGTGAGAATAGTAATTTTTACCCTCCCGCTATCCAACGCTTTCCCTACTGTTGCACTCGCTGGAGTGGGAATAGTAATTTTTACCCTCCCGCTATCCAACGCTTTCCCTACTGTTGCACTCACTACAGTGGTAATAGGGATTTTTACCCTCCCGCTATCCAACGCTTTCCCTACTGTTGCACTCACTGGAGTGGGAATAGTAATTTTAACCCTCCCGCTATCCAACGCTTTCCTACTGTTGCACTCACTGGAGTAGGATTAGTACATTTTACCCTCCCGCTATCATACGCTACAAATATTGAATATTTTGTATTAATATTAAGTTAATATATATGTATTAAAAAATAAAAATGCATGTTTCTTTTTTTTAACTTATATTAATTATTTATTAATTTTAAGGTAATTTAAGTATTTTTCACTATGTTTTAGTTCATTATATTTATTATTTCATTAATTTTACATTACTTTTAAGACATTTTAAAAATTCGATATTTTAACTCTATTATTTACAACGATATTTTGGACTCAATATTTTTGTACTTACCTGTTTGTAGATAGGAATTCGATATTCTGGCATTCTATATTTTTTCATCGATATTTTGGCAGGTCGATATTTTGCTCCTCGATATTCTGTCAGTGATCCCTTCCAAAAGGAGGAAGAAGATGCCCCTGGGGACGCTCCATTCACTTCAGTCAACTACTGTCCACGTGTGAAGACTACACCACTCGTGGCAACGGTCAACGTCCCCGTCCACACCACCCCTCAATATTGGGCAAAATAGCAAAGCATGAAGCCATCATTTCTTAGAGGCGCATAACAGTGTGAACTGAAAGGTGACTGAGTGGCTGTAAAAGAGGCAGCATTTGTTGGAATGCCTGCACCCTTTGTGGGTGGGGAAGATCTCTCCCACTGGTTCCATGTGTTGTCAGGAAGTTGAGGCTAAATCTTCTCACTCAAGATCATGGCAAGGTCAGACACCCAGACACCAGGCAGCTCAAATTAGTGATTTGGCTCTTGAAGTCAGGGAGTTTGGTCACCTTTGGTTGTGGCAGGAGTGTATGGACATACTCACAGGAGCCTGTAGACTCACCACACACACCTACTACACTGCTAAGTGGAAATGTTTTGTGCTTTACTGTACCTTAAACAACATTATTCCACTCACTTCGACGGTGCAGAGCATTATTTGTTACCTCATATACCTTCAAAGGCCTGGCTTGGTTTAGGCATCAATCATTCTACATGTAGCCGCTATCTCTGCATACATGCAGAACAGGGAACACTCTTCTCTATTCAAAATCCTGGTTATCGAAGCTTTTATGGAGGGCCATAAGCGGGTATTCCCAGCTGGGGTTGTCCCTGCCCCAGTGTGGAGTCCAGACTAATGGGGCCACCCTTCAAGCCCCTGCATTCATCCCCCCAGAAGTTTCTCTCCTAGTTTGCCTTCCTCGTCACAATCACCTCATTTAGACGCATCAGTGAATTGCAGATCCTCACTCTTCAGGAACCCTTTTTCCAAGAATATAAAGGCAACGTAGTTCTCAGAACCAATCCTACATTTTTGCCTAAGGTGATCCCTCCTTTCTGATTCAAACATTCAAAATGAGATCCCAGTC
Organism: Lissotriton vulgaris; assembly: GCF_964263255.1. Lineage (NCBI taxonomy): Eukaryota > Metazoa > Chordata > Amphibia > Caudata > Salamandridae > Lissotriton > Lissotriton vulgaris. The sequence continues at coordinate 280,136,113 of NC_141693.1, forward strand.
TTTTTCACACAACCTGACTCAGTAGCTGAGTGCTCTGCATGCTTGGCGTTAAGCGTGCTCTTATGTATCACATTGACAGGACCACACCCTTTCGTAAGAAGCAAAAGTTGTTTGTATCTTTCTCCAAGCCTCATAGAAGACATGCCATCACAAGGGCTGGGATGGGCCCGTGGATTGCTAAATGCATCCAGAGCTGCTATACTAAAGCTAAAAGAAACCTACTTTTTTGCCCAAGGCCACACTCCACTGGCAAGCAGGGAGCTACTATTATTTTTCTGGGGAACATACCCATTGCAGATAGCTGTAAAGCTTCCACTTGGTCTATTCCACACACTTTTAGAAAACATTATTGTGTGGATGTCCGGTCAAGAGAGCAGACCAGACCTCTACACCATCCACTGACTAGCCTTAAGGGATGACTGAAATAATATCGACGGACACAATATCGACTTGCCAGAATATCGTGGACAAAATATCGACAGTCAAAATATCGAGTTTGTATCTACAAACAGGTAAGTACAAAAATATCGAGTACAAAATATCGTTAACAATAATATAGATGTAAAAAATATCGACTTTATTAAAAACAGTGTTAAATTAAATTAATATTAAATTTAAATTACTAAAATATACTTAAAACTACTTAAATTAAATTATAATAATTAAATAATAAATGAAAATAATAAAAATAATTTTTTACAATCTTATTAGTTGACCCTGAACCCTAAAAATACCCCTTTACCCAAAAACCCAAAACTGACCCTGAACCCTAAAAATGCCCCTTTACCCAAAAACTGAAAACTGACCCTGAACCCTAAAAATACCCCTTTACCCAAAAACCCAAAACTGACCCTGAACCCTAAAAATGCCCCTTTACCCAAAAACCCCAAACTGACCCTGAACCCTAAAAATACCCCTTTACCCAAAAACCCAAAACTGGCCCTGAACCCTAAAAATGCCCCTTTACCCAAAAACTGAAAACTGACCCTGAACCCTAAAAATACCCCTTTACCCAAGAACTGAAAACTGACCCTGAACCCTAAAAATACCCCTTTACCCATGAACTGAAAACTGACCCTGAACCCTAAAAATACCCCTTTACCCATGAACTGAAAACTGACCCTGAACCCTAAAAATACCCCTTTACCCATGAACTGAAAACTGACCCTGAACCCTAAAAATATCCCTTTACCCATGAACTGAAAACTGACCCTGAACCCTAAAAATACCCCTTTACCCATGAACTGAAAACTGACCCTGAACCCTAAAAATGCCCTTTTACCCAAAAACTGAAAACTGACCCTGAACCCCAAAAATACCCCTTTACCCTAAAACTGAAAACTGACCCTGAACCCTAAAAATGCTCCTTTACCCAAAATGTATCAATATTATTTAATTACCAATTAATTATTAATTAACAATAACAATAAAGTAAATATATTAGAACATTAGCTGTAATTATTTTAATAAATAATATTATTTTTTCCAAATTAATTACTTAAAAATAACACAAAATTAAATATATTAAAAATTTACTCTAATTAATGTAATTAACTAATTACAAATAATTAATTAACAATTAATTACTAATACAAAATATGTTCAAAATTATATTAATTAATTAACTAATTAATATTAATTAATTATCAATTAATTATTAATTAAAAATATTAACAAACATATATTAATTAATTAATTATTATTAAATTACTTCCCACCCTATTCCCCTATAAACCCACAACCCGCTACAGAATTACATTACGCAATTATTATAAAAACAAAATTCATTTAATAAAATATTTTATAACATTAATACACACTATTCACACATATTATTACATAAAAATACACTAAAAAATATTATATATTATTAAAAATTCGATATTTTTGCTATCTATATTTTATACAGTCGATATTACTTCACTTACCTGAAAAACGATATTTTTGTAGTCGATATTATGTCCAGTCGATATTTTGTCCAGTCTATATTTAAAACTCGATATTATGTCCAGTCGATATTTTGGAGTCGATATTTTGTCTGTACACCAGCCTTAAGGTAAGTCTGCTATTCAGTCTATACAGAGCATGTGTGTCTACGGCCACACATGTTACTTTACAGGTAAGCATCTGTTTGTTGCATGTAGCGCTGTAGATTCACATGCACCCACCCTCCCCCTTGGAAGCAAATGGTTGTTACAGATATCGCTATATTTAAGATCATTCTTTCTACTGTCATTGTCAGTATATCTTTCTGGACACACTACTTCATACTTACTCTGACCCGTTGGGCAATAAACAATAGAGTGGGTGATCATGTGCATCACCATTCAGAGGAGGAGGCACAGAGACCTTGTGACTCCAAAGACTTACTCGGAAAAAAATACTTGCAACATCAAAGCCCAACACTAGATGGCAGGAGTATGCAGAACATGTGAATCTACAGCACTACATGCAACAAACAGGTGTTTACAGGGTATGTAACATATTCCCTTAATCTCTGGGGTGGTCCCCTCTTATGGCTTTAAAAAAAAACTTTCTCAGAACACAAGGGTCGAGTCTCTCAGTCCTGTAATGGACGAAACAAAATTTGCCGAAATGTTGTGGCTGGCGATTCAGATTAAGAGGTACTGTGATACCGTTGTGGGTACTCCGGTACCCACCCCATTGGCTGATGGGAGAAAAGGCTACCTCGTCTAATGGCATTCGAAGATTTTTTTAAATGTTCATTACCACTGGGGCCTTGTTCTACATTGATGACCATGTATCACTAACTTTTATAGGAGTTTAACCCTTTCCTTTCCACCCTTTTGAACACAAATTTCTCAAACTACTGAACAGGTTTACACCAAATAACGAAAAGCATGCTTTCTTCCGAATTTTGTGCAAACCAGTTCAGCCACTTTTTCTGTATCAGAAAGCAAAGTTTCCTATGTGAATTCAAATCTGAAAACAGGATTTTTCCCCCCATTTTTCTAGGCACCGACTTGAGGGATCAGCACATAAGTTTCCATGAAGGAGCTGAAGTGAGTGAACTTTTTCTGGGAACGTTTCGTGCAAACCTAACTATAACTACACTGGTGCTGTTGTCGCTAGTGTAGTACATAATATGTGTATATTCACCTAAAATCACAAAGTGCAGTTATGATTACAAATTAGAACCAAAGAATACTGAAATTGAAAAATGATGGTTAGAAGCACGATCCATAACTCGTGCACAACCGGTATGATATCCATCTCACACACAAAATGTAATGTTCACGACAACTGGTAATAAAAATAAACAATTACATGCCGTACATCATTATACAGATGAGATTACATATACATTACCCTCACCCTATTGGCAGAGACTACTCTGAATGTAGAAAAATGTATTGGTTTGATTATATATTGTTGAACTACATTTTGATTTTATGTTTTGTTGTTTGTTGGCATAAATATTGTGAGGTCGCAAATATTGCACTCAGTGTGTAAGTTATCATTTGCATAGTTGTTTTTCAAGTTATAGATTGCATTCCTAACCATAACTTAAAGATTTTAGTGGTTTCAGTTTGTTTGTTTACATAACTGCATTTTAAGTGTGTTTTTTTAGATACATTTCTGAGTTCGAATTATTAAACATATGTTGATGTGTTATAAACAAAGATACCCATAACTTCCATTTAACCATTGTTTCTTTTAGTTATATTTTTTTAATCATGCACCCCATCCAATAATACCATGCATTCCCCTCTTAGGTCTACCAACTCCTGCAGCGCACAACCTTTGGCCATGTGCAGCGGGGAACATCCTTTATAACGCGGATGTTACACCGCAGTTCCCTTATGACACAACTTTTACAACGCAAGTTGTAACAACGAATTGCCCTGGGGGGCGCTCCAGGATAGTAAATAGTTTAATTTACTATCCAACTCCTTCCCTACTATCCACGGGGACTGGAGTTGGAATAGTAAATTAAACTATTCACTACCCAGCCCCCAACAACACAAGTCGTGGTATCGACTTGCGTTGTAAAACATGCGTCGTAAAGAACTGCGATGTAAAACATCGCGCTGTAACAACATACATCCATGTGCAGCGGAGGGTTTGCTGCAGTGTCTGGCCCCTGGATTTTGAGTGCCTGGTCTTTGAGTCTGATGAAGATATGGGTCTGTGGGACTAAGGGAGGGTCCTAAGTCACAAATCGAATAAAGGAGTTGAGAGTCTCACAACAAAAGTCATTTTGGACAAATATTTAATGGCCATAGAGGGTCCCTGGGCTAGGGCTGGTTTACTTCCCCCCGTTGAGCCCTTCTCTCTTTATGTTTCCAACATGACCCTCAGTGCACCTTGGGGGTAACGGCTGATGCAACAGGATTTGTTCTGTGATCGCCGGCCAATCAGAATGGGGTGGATCCATGAATACAGAACTGGTCCACGTTGCCAACATATTAATGCCCACATAAGACAACTATTTAAATGCCTACTTTCACAAAAACTACAGAACAGAGTAAAGTTTTATTTACATCCCAAATTTTGTGTAGTTGCATTCAGCTGTTTTTCTGTATCAAGGTGCAAAGGATCCTAAGGGAGTTAAAATTAGAAATGACACTTTTGGGAATGCGCCCATATTTTTAGGCCTCAACTTGATGGATCTGAATAAAACTTGTTGTGAAGAACCCAAAGTTGCATGCATGTGTTTTGAACAGCCCAAAGTTATTAAGTAAACATATTTTTTTTAAAGGAAAGTTTGGCTTAACCATATCGACAGAGGTGCTATCGCCGCTGTGATATATTTTTCACCGAATATAACAAGGGCTACAGTGATATCATAGTTAGGTGTTGAAATAAGGTAAGAACTAATGTTAGACAACAAAATAAACACTGAAATACTCTAGTTATAATTTAGTCAGTTGGCAATAAATTGTTCCTCCTCGTGCACTGCTTTGGACCGCTCGTATAACCCTGCTCACCACGGTATTCATTAGTAATTTTAACAATATTATTCTTTAAATCTATTGAGTGAGATAATCAATTATGTAATTTAACGTGTCATTACTGATGTAATTTGTGGTTGTAAGAAGTGCATGATGGGTGTGCAAAGTAAAGTTAGCTGATTAATCTATAACACTTGTATTTTGTGGATTTTTGACATTAGTTCTTGTCTCCTTTCAACACTAAACTAAAATAACACTTTAACCTTTGTTTCGTCAGTGAATTCTCTCTTTTTATCATATTCTGAATTGGCCATGTGCCCAGTCCTTCATGGGAGACATAACCCCGCTGTGCGAGGCCTTATACTGTGCCCAGTGGGAGCTGCCTGCAGTCCTGGCATCATGGACAGACCCTGTGCCCAGACATCTGCTGGCAGCCAACCCACGCTGTACACCAGGCGCGCAACACCCATTGGACTCACCGGGCTTCAGCCCCCCCCCCCCCCCCCCCCCCGTCGTGTGTGGCAGCCCGGGATGAGGCAGCTCCCGGGCACACACAGAGCCGCACCAAAAGTTTCACAGGTCTTTAAAAGACCATTTGCATGTTAATGAGGCCTTGCAGTTGTTTCACCCCTTCTAAGAGCCCCTGCAGCTCCACTCTGACTACTGATTAAAGGTTTAGCCCTCCCACCCCCGAAATTTCTTCTTAGCCCCGCGAAATTTGGCTCCAGATGCGCCTCTGCTGTACACAGCATTTGGTTGTGTGCAGTGGGGGTTGGCCGTTGGGCCATGTCTCAGGCCATGCATTCAAACCTCGCTGCACACGGTCAGAGGTTCAGCCACTGGGTGTGTGCCCAATCCTCCATGGGCGCCCAGCACATGTCCAACCATGACTGTGCATAAAGATTGTCATCAAATATGTGACTTCAGAGGTTGCAGTGATGCTATCAATCATGTCATAGAATGCGACATAAGTGGTGTAACATGTGAGGTAATTAGCAGTGCGTGGCGAGGGTGAAAGTTGTAGTTACTTTAGAACACAAGTTACAGTTACCTGAGATAATTATAAACTGTGAATTTCAATGGCTTTGTTAGTTCAAAATTGTTTGTTTTAACTGACACTTTAACCTAACTATAACGTACCTTTACCCTTTGGTTTTTCACTGAATTTCTAAGCTTTTTTTCAATTAAAAGTAAGATATTATTACAATTCCTAACTATTACTTCACTTTAACCTTTACTTTATTCATTGAGTTTATATGTTCTTTTTTAAATGTAAAGTAAGATGCCCATTGCCGTGTGTGGCATGGGGTAGGGCACCCAGGCCCTGCGCCCAACCCCCACAGGAGCGCATGGTTGACTATGATATAACAGTATAAAAGGTTGCAATAAGTAAGGCAGACCCAGGACTTTGTCAAAGGGTCAGAACAAAAAATATAAAAAGCGGGCCTATTGCTTTCATCAGGGGGTCAGCACATATATAAAGCACAACTATTCCGTTGTCAAAAAGTCACTAATAACTATAATCAAATATATATTTTAAAATGTTCACACAATGCAATTTTTTATATAATTTATTGTCATAAACCTTTTTCAATGAAGCATATAAAAAAAGTCTTTGAATCATTAAATAAGGCCACAAAGTGCAGCTACAGAACCAACCACAAGGTGAGGCTATACTCCAGCTGAAGCACACTCTAAAAAAATATGGTAAGTTCCCCTGGGGTCATGGAGTCAATGACCCAGGAGACTTACTGTGTGATTGATTATTGTAACTGGGGGGTTGTCACACTCCCTGCAGCCACTACAACATTTTTTTAAAAGCCTGAAGGTACACCTGCCTCTTTTAGGGGTACCACCAGCATCAAAAAGTATTTTTTAAAGCCCTTGCAGGGCATTATGGGGTGCTCGCCATCTAGAGCAGTGAATGTGAAAAGAGTGGATGCTCTGGGCTTTCACATTCACTGTTTTCTTTTTAATTATTTGGGATGGGGGACATGTGACCTCTCTCCCTTCGAGCCCTTTTATGGTCCTGGGAACCCCATCACCTGGTGCGATCCCTTTTATTTATTTTCGGAGGGGGAGTGCGCCCCACCCCGCCCCCAACCACGAAAAACGTGGGGCACCATTCCCTGGGGTTGATGTCTATTTTTAGGGGAGGGGGCATGTGACCCTTCTCTTGAGCCATTTATGGGCTCCGGGGATGCCGGGCCCCGGTGCTGATTACTGTTTTAAAGGAGGGGGAGCATAGGGTTCCCCTACCCGAGCCACTTATGTCATAGGGACCCCATGCTTTGGGATTCATTACTTTTTTAAAGGTGAGATGGGTGTAGACCCCCTCTGCCCAAGCTTCTGAAGGGCCCTAGCGATCCCATCCCCTTGAGGCGATTTTGGTTTTCTGGGAGGAGGGCCCCAGGGACCCTAACCCCTAGGACAAAAAAGTATTTGGGGGAGAGGGTATAGGGCCCTCCTTCCTGAATCATCCAGTGCTCAGGGGAACTCATTCCCCGGAGCCCGAAGGCAGTAGTGTCCCGGGGACCCCATCCCCTTGGACACTGCAGTTCCCCGTTGGGCCCGAGCAAAGCGCTGCAGCCGGCTCCTGCTGTACCATGATGGGTGCAGGCAAGAGCAGCTCATTCATTAGTCTCCACTCCATGCAGGGAGTGTCTCATAATGCTCTGCAAGGGCCGTAATTATTTTAAACATGGGACATGCACGGCTGGGGGTCGGTTACGCTCGGGGGCAGCGATGGACATCTTACTTTACATTAAACAAAATAGGAATTCAGTGAAAAAAAACATGTCAAAATGAGGTTTTAGTTAGGAATTTTAATAATTTCTTAGTTTACATTTTTTTAAAACATCGAAAAAAAAGTAACTATAACTCATGCCCTCGCCCTGCACTGCTAATTACCTCACATATTACATCACTCTTGACATGTTCTTTGACATCATTAATAACATCACTGCAAATTCTGAAATGACATCATCAATGATAAAACTGTGCATTGCTGGAGTGCGAGTTATAGTAACCTGAGATAATTATAACTAGTGAATTTCAGTGGTTTCCCCTAACTATGAAGTCCCTTTAACCTTTGTATGTGAATATATATATATATATATATTCGTAAAGTTAAATTTGACGTTATATGTGGGTGAAAATCTCAATTATGACATCACATTTTAAACATAAAAAACGGAAATTCACTAGTTATACTTTACTAAGCTAACTATAACTTGTCACACCCAGCATGCACTACTTATTACCTCACATATTACATCACTCATGACATGTTCAGTTACATCATTGTTGACATCGCTGATAATTCTCGTCTCCTTGATTGCCGACAGTTATCTGTAAAAGCGTTGCTACAGGCAACAGTTGTGCGAGTAGGTGCTTGCTCATATAAGGGTCATTGAGTATCTGGAGGGAGTGGTCTGTGCATAAAACGTTATGCTAAAAAATGTAAATTGATACTTGTATAGCGCACTACTCACCCGCAAGGGTCTCAAGGCGCTTGTACGAATACTGCTGTGGAACCCATCCTGGCTTTCCACCTCCACTCCTGGGCACCTCCAATGTCCAGGCATCCTTAGCGTTGTGGGGGTCGTCGTGGAGATTAAGCAAGCTATTGCCCAGAGTGCAGAGTGGGACTCCATGATTGGAATAGGCACCGAGGCGAGAATTATCAGGTCCGTGGAATTTTGAGCCCACGACCCGCGGAATTGAACCCTGGTCCCGGGCTAGACCTCTGCATCAGGGTCTAATGCTCTAATCATTGAGCCACACTTCTCCACTAAAGAGTCAAGACAGTATGCACCAGGTAGTTACGCCTCCCCCCATGTTTGCTTGATGCCACCAAAAGATGGGCTATCTGGAAAGTGTTTGGTACAGGGTGACTGACCTGCGCGGCACGAGTGCGTGGAAGGTGTGAGGTCTCCAGGGAGTGTTTCGGCACACAGCAAAGACTGTTTGCAATAGGTACTTTCCCACCCATGGGTGGTCGATCAGGAGACACTGAAATCTCATCTCGGATGTCACTGAACATGGTATGAGTAATGTAATATTTGAGGTCAAAGCCGGGAATGGCAGGGCAGAAGTTATAGTTGCCTCAGTGAACTCTAACTGGTGAATTTCAGTGTTTGTTGCATTTAAAATATGACATTATGACAGACATTTTCATCTAACTATATTATTATCATGCCCAACTATAAAATCACTTAAATCTTTGTTTTTTTCATTGCAATCCTAGGTTTTGTTTCATTTAAAGATCCATTACCATACCTAATTATAAGTAACGTCACTTTAACCTTTATTTTTTTTTATTGAATTCCTGTTTTTTTTATGTGAAGTAAGATCTTATTGCTACAGCCAATGTCTCCCATCGTTTGGGTCCCGCTCCACTCTTGCTTGGAGATAATACATTCTACTTTAGCTTTCATGTAGCGCTTCAAATCCCGTTGGCAGGCGTTGAGGCACTGCAGAAGGTGCTTGGTTTGTTGTCATCGTAAGAGGGAAGCGTTTTGGTAACACGCGTGTCTGACTGTGGCGCTCTTGTTTTGGGGTGCAACGCCAAGTTGCGTGACGGAAGAGGAGGTGTGAGAGAGATGGGCGCCCAAATTCGCGTAGGTAGGATGTTATCGCTCGAGAAAGTAAACAAAACACGGTATTTTGTATTCCCTGTCAACTCCCGACGGGTTCCCTCCCCGAGAAGACGAGAAAAAAAATAGTTTAGAGGGTCAACCCCCCCCCCCCCGCCCCCCCCTTCCCCCCTCCCCGTTTCCTGGGAACACCCCGTGCCGCGCATGCTGTTCGTTGATGTGGACTCGTCCTATATGTGTGAGAAGCTGGAGCTCGCCCAGGGAGGGCGCTGAATAGATGCCAGAGCCGCTCGTTGCTCAGTCCTCCCGGGACCCCTTTAGCCGCCTGGTACCGGGTTTAAATGGGCCAAGTTAGGAGAAGCGACAGGAGAGGCGGCAAAGCCTGTGAATGTGACTCGTGATGGTCTGAGCCCCAACGCCAAGGGAACCCAACCTCACACATACACCCCCACCCCCAATGGCAACACTCCTCCACAGGAATCATTAACACCTGGGTCCCAGGCACGGGAGGAGATCTGGGCAGAAGGGGAGGGAGGGCAGGTGAATCCCGGGGAGAGAAAGTGAAGGAGGGAGAGAAAGTGAGGGGCAGGAAACACTGAAGAGAGAAAAGAGAGCGCGACAGAGTGCGGCGAGAAGAGCCGGGCATGTGCAAAAGTTCTCAGATGAGAGAGTAAAGGGGGCAGTGGAGGAGTGAGAGGGCAGGGGACGGGTGGAATACAAGGGGGAGGTGTGTGCAGGTCAAGACCCGGGGCCGGAGGGCACTGCAGCCCGCGTAGGAGGGCGGGGGCACGGGGTGGCAGAGCCGGACCTGGAGGCAGAGAGAGGTCGATACTCCGGGATCAATAGCAGCCTGTGCGGCAGCGGCAGGATGTCTGCTCTGGAGGCGGCGGGGAGCGCCTGCTCTTCCTGCCGGGGGTGGCGAGGCTCAGCCCGGCGGAGACTGGGCGACAGCGGCGCCGGCCGGTGAGTGGGGCTGCAGAGTCTGGGCGCCGGGAGCCGACTTCAAGGACCCCGCGGCAGGAGCCCGGGGACGCACGGAGCCGTCCACAGGAGCACTCCACAGGGACCCGGCACAGAGGCACGAGGAACACGCGGCACAGGAGTGTATGTAGTACAGGAGCAGATGGAACAGGGTGCAGACGGAGCTGGGAACCCGAGCGAGGGGAAGGATAAGTAGGGCGAGGAGCCCACTGCTGACTCCCCGGACAGGACACGGGGCAGTAAACCAGATGTAGGACACAGCGTCACAAAATGGGTCACACACCCTATTTTTTCCTTGCGCAAAGCTAAATCGGACTCTTCACTGGAGTGCAGACTTGGGCAGTACCGGTGACACTACCAGGGCAGGACACGCGCAAATTGGCTGTACTGGAACCCTCTTCCAGCAGCAGGGCGCACGGATATTGGCTGTACTGGGACCCTCTTCCAGCAGCAGGACGCACGGATTTTGGCTGTACTTGGAACACCCTTTCACGGACAGGACGCTTGGACGTTCTTTGCACTTTGAGCTTTCTTCTAGGGGCAACCACACTGACATCATCGGTACTGGAACCCCTTTCTTTTGGGGCAGGACACACTGACCCCGGCCGGTCCTGGGGCACCCTCCTGCGGGGCGCTGGGGCGGCCCCTCCTGGCTCAGGGCGTACGGAGCCCCGACATGCCCGCCGTCAAGAAGGAACGCCTGGACCGGGAGGACCTGGCATTGGCCGTCTTTAACCGGCACTTGGTGGACACCCTGCCCGATTACCTGGCGCCCCTGGCAGCTGCCATTCCGGTGGTGACCCCGCACCCTCCTGGGGGCTTCGAGCCCCCCCTGTTCCATCCCTACTTGGGCCTGGCGCCCCCGCTGCCCCCCGAGGACCTGGTGCTGGAGCGCTTCTCTTCGCTGCCCGACTTCCAGCCCTTCCTGGACAGCGGGGAGCCGTGCATCGAGGTGGAGTGCGGCGAGAACAAGGCGCTGCTCTACATCCACAAGCTGTGCCAGGGCAGCAAGGGGCCCTCCATCCGCTACCGGGGCGAGTGGCTCACCCCCAACGAGTTCCAGTTCGTGAGCGGCCGGGAGACGGCAAAGGACTGGAAGCGCAGCATCAGGCACAAAGGTGAGGGGGCGTGGGACCCACCTGAGGGCAGGTGTTGGAGGATCCCACTGGGGCAGGGTAGCCCCACGAGGGGTGTGGGAGGGGGGCAGTGGGAGACTGCAAAGGACTGGAAGCGCAGCATCAGGCACAAAGGTGAGGGGGCGTGGGACCCACCTGTGTGCAGGTGTTGAAGGATTCCCACTGGGGCAGGGTAGCCCCACGGGGGGGGGGGGTGTATGTGGTGGGCAGCGTGAGACAGCAAAGGACTGGAAGCACAGCATCAGGCACAAAGGTGAGGGGGCGTGGGACCCACCTGTGTGCATGTGTTGGAGGATCCCACCAGGGCAGGGTAGCCCCACGGGGGGGGGGGTTGTTTGGGAGGGGGCAGAGGTAACTCCTACACACAAATTGGGAAGCAATCCCTTCATGAGGGAGGAACAGAAGTCAATCTCCTGTAGAGAGGCAGGAAACCCCCACCGAGGGAGGGGGGGGGGGGGCATTTACTTAAGGTCAGAATGGAACTTCCCGAAGAGGGGCAGGGCGGTAACATCTACCCGAGAGACAGGATGTAACTTCCGGAAGGGGAATAGGGAAACCCTCAGCCCCCGTCCCTCCACGCACTAGCGGGACAGGTGGAAACTGTCAGAAGAGGGCAGGGGGAATCCCCGCAGATGAGACAGGGAAACCCGACTGGAAGGGGAACCCCTCCCACGAGGAAGAGAAGGTGGTCGCCTAAAAGGCACCCACGAGACATGCTTTGGGGCACTTGTAGCGTATAGGGGCCATATGGGGAGGGCGTAGAGACCCTGGTAGTGTAAAGGTGCAACGAGGAAAGCCCAGGCAGACCCTTTAGGTGTAAAGTCCCCACATGGGCAGAACAAGCAGGGCCTCTCGGTTTAAAGGTGCTATGTGGGCAGAACAGGGAAAGCCTCGTACGATGAAGGGCCCACGTGGAGAGTGCTGTTAAAGTTGTAGTATAGATGTTTAATGTGCATAGTACAGACATAAGCATTTAAGTACTGAAAGGGCTTTGTGGGATGTTCAGGGAGAGCGTTGCAGTATAAAGGTGCCATGTTTATTTATATATATAATTCGATTGTAAATAGCGCGAACTTTACCCGAAGGTGTCAGAGCGCTTTACAAAAGGAACAGTTACATTACATAAGGAGTTACAGAAAAGATACACACAGAAAAACTCTAAACTCACATAAGAATGGTTGTAAGTACAAAAGTCTACTACAGATACCAATGGTTAGAGTTACTGCAAATTAACTCAAGTTGCAAATTAACTGAAACACTGACATGTGGGAAGTACAGTAAAGTAAAGATGCAATGAGGAAAGTGCTGGGGGAGCCCCGTAGTATTAAAGTGCCGCGTGTGCAGTACAAGCAGAGCCAGATGGTGTATGAGGGAAGTACCAGGGAAGCCTGTCCTCGTAGCGTGAAGGTGCCATGTGTACAGTATAGGAAGACTAGTGTAAATGGCCCACGCAGGAAGTATCGAGAAAGACTTTCGCTATAAAAGTGCCATGGCGAAAGTGCGGTAAACCTAAGTGGTCACCTTGAACAGGGAGACCTTTGACGGAAGGGACCCACGGGCCGAAGTATTGAGGGGCCATTTGGGATGCACAGACAGGCCACAAGTGCCTGGCGAGCGATCTGATTGTAAGAGGCTAACTTGGCTAATAAAGGGAGCGAGTGAAGTGGCGTCTATTGGCAGGATGGGATGCACGTTTGGGGGCGAGGTGGGGGGACGTGTGCTGCGGTCGTATATAACGCACACATTAGTAGATTGTAAAACACTCGCGCTTTCCCCCAATTCCGCCTCACAAATCAACAAGGAAGTGAGTGGCGCAGGGCTGCCCCGTCACCTCACGCCCCTGCGTGGGCGGGGTGCGCCCTCCGTCGCGCGGGTGAGTGCCAGGCTCCCGCCTGGGCCCATCTGTTTATTGGGAGACCAGACACTCGAGCTAGTCTTGCAGCATCTTGGCTCAGCGGCGGCGGCAATGCTCATGACCGCTCAGTTCCTGACTCCCCAGCCTCCTCTCTGCACTGGGCAGTAAGTTGGCTCTGGCCCAGGTACCATGTGAGCCCTGAGGGTGACAGCTGAGGGTGTGCACGTGGCCAGCTCGAGAGTAGCAGAAACACACCTGGGAGGACAGTTCCTGAGCAGCATGGCAGATCTTTCTGCCCAGGAGCTCACACAGGCTGGGACACTACCCTCTCGAAGGCCCGTGTAGGTCACATATGGGGATATTTCAGTTTCCCGGGTCACAGGGAGGTTCTTCATCAGACCTGGAGGTTTCAGAGGGTGAAGCCTCACTCCTCTGCTAGAACTGATCTGCTCACAGCACGCGTGGGGTACATCTCATTCCTTGCAAGCTCGCAAGGAGCTCTTACAGGAGAATGCACGTCACTGCTTCTTACATCAGAGGCGCTCATGTTAATGAGAGTGTCTCTATTTTTTTACACCTGAGGAGCTCGGACAGGTGAGACCCTCTGATGACTCCCAACGTGTCAGGAGCGTGTGCTCGTGTCACCACCTGACTCCTTTCCAGACCTGAGGAGCTTATAGTGCCGAGGCCTTCTCACTGCTTCCCAGACACAAGGAACTCACACTGGTGAGACCATGACACTACTTCCCAGACACAAGGAGCCAGCTCAAAGTGGTGAGACCATCTCACTGCTTTCAGGTCTGAGAAGTTCACACTAGTGAGACCCTGTCACCTACATCCCAGAGAGACAGAGCTCGGTCACAGTGGTGAGACTATCTCGCTGCTTCCCAAGACTATACTTTCAGTCTTTGTAACTACTTACAGCTGTATTGTCTATCTTAAACCATCTGTAACTTCCACGTAACAAAATATTGCCCCTGTAAACCGCTCTAGCACCTTTGGGTAATGTCCGCGCTATATAAATATGCATAAATAAAAACAATAAATATAATTTCACTAATCCTCAGACATGAGGAGCTGGATCACGTTTCCTCTCATCGGAGAAGTTCCCATTTATGAGACCATCTCACTCATCCTCAGAGCTGAGTAACTCACACTGGTGAGACCATGTCTCACTTTCAGTGGCTAAAGTTCTTAGGACATGTGTGACTCCTCCTTATGTATGGCTTCAGGACTAAGCATGTGCCCACAGATCATTGGGGTCAGCATCAGGTCTGTCTAGGGGATTTGCTGTGTCAGGCTAGAGGATGGAGGGGTCTCGTAAGTGTGGCAGGGAGTGTTGGGGTGCACCCAGTGTTCTTGGGGCTTGTTTTGGGTGACCCTCTGGTGTGGCTAATTTGCTCTGGCTGACTGTGGAGGTCTAAGTACCCACAGGATTTTTCCATTTCTCTACCAATCTCCCCCTTCAGAATGCACATCAGCGCACAAGTGGACAGCTTAATGCAAATCTCGCGCTCCTGTCATCAAATTTTCCTAGGGGGCTCCCAGACGTCCTTGTGTGCACTGTTGTTGGCTCTGGTCTGCTCTTATCACAGCACTAAAGATATTGTGTGGCACCGCCAGTCGGGGCAATTTTGCCTGTTGCTGGCGGAGTCTGTCCACAGTGGTGGTGGATGTTGGGGAAGGATTGGTGGTCAGTCTATCGTCATAGGGGATGTTGTGCAGGTGTCTGGTCATGGTCTGGCAGGTGTTGGGTTGGGACTCTTCACAGTCATTGTGTACAGGGGCCCTGGAAGTTAGGGCCTCTAACTCTTCAGTGGATGATGGGGTGAGTCCATGGTCATGTTGGAGGATGGGGAAAGGTGAGACAGTTCAGGGTTCCAAGTATTGTTGTAGAGTCTGTTTATGGTCCTGTTGGGTGTTCGGGGATTGGTGGTTGTCTGTCATAGTCCTGGTACATTTTTGGGGGTGGTCTCAGTTTCAAGTGGGTGTTAAGTGGGTTTGTCTACTGTTCAGATAGAGGTTGGGGGGTGGGAGAACGTCTACCCATGTTCCTCATGGCTTATGTGGGCCAGTTTAGGGTCTTGTTGAATGTCCTGGGGGTGGGGGGAAGTAGTCTGTCAATGGTCCTATTGAGGAAGGAGGGTTGGTTCCTGTTCATGGTGGTTGATTCAACAGGGTGTTTGGGAAAGGGAATCATGTGTCCACAGCTCTATGGATGGAAAGTAGGGAAACCATCTATCTATGGTCCCAGTGAATGTTAAGGGAGTTTATCGGTTCATGGCTCCAGGTGATGTTAAGGGGGCTTTCCAGGATTCTGGTGGATGTTAAGGGAGTTATGTCCATGGTTCCGATGGATACTGGGAGATAGGGGTCTGTCCATGATTCTTGTGAATGTTGATTGGGGTCTGTCCATGGTCCCTGTGGATGTTGGTGGGGTCTTACACGGTTCTGGTGGATGTTTGAGGGAATGTGGTCTGTCCATGGTTCTGATGGATGTTGACGGGGTCTGTATATGTTTTTGGTGGATGTTAAGGGGTGGGGTCAGTCCACGGTTCCAGTCGACCTTTGGAAGTGTGGTCTGTCCATGGTTCTGATGGATGTTGGGGGAGTGTGGTGTGCCCATGGACATTGTGAATGTTGAGGGGGTCTTACATGGTTCTGGTGGATGTTGAGGGGAGACTTAAGTCCACGCTTTCAATGGATTTTGGGAAGTCTGCTCTGTCCATGGTTCCTATGGCTGTTGGAGAAGTACAGCCTGCCTATGATATATCCATGGTTCAGATAGATGTTGGGTGAGTAGGGACTGTCCGTGGTTCCAGAGGATGTTAAGGCGGTCTGTCCCGGATACTGGTGGATGTTAAGGGAGTATGTTCAAGTTACTGATGAATATTGGGAATGTGTGGTCTGCCCTCTGGTCCTGGTGCATGTTGTAGATCGGTTTGGGGTCCTCATGGATCCTGGGGTCAGGAGAGGTGTGTACATTGTCCTGCCAGGTTTAAGGGGGAAGGGGTGATTGGTGGGTGTCTGTCCATGATTCCGGAGGATGATGGAGGAGCAGAACCTGTCCGTAGTTCTGGTGGATGGAGGTCTGTTCATGGTCCTCCTGGTGGATGTTGAGGGGATCTGTCCTTGGGTCTGGTGACTATTGAAGGCCTGGATCTGTTGACGGTTCGGGTGGATGTTAAGGGGGTCTCTGTCCATGTTTCGGATTAATGTTTGGGCAGTGGGGTCTGGCTATGGTGCTCATGGATGCTGAGGGAATCTATCTTTGGTTCTGGTGGATGTTTGCGGTGTGTGCTTCGTTTGGGTGGATGTTGAGGGTGCCTGTCCATGGTTTCGATGGATGTTGAGGGAGTGAGGTCTACCCATGGCCCGGATGTTGATGGGGGTCTGTCCATGGTGCTGGGGAATTTTAAGAGGAAGGGGTTTGTTCACTGCCCTGGTGCATGTTGAGGGTCCGTCATTGGCCCTGGTGGGTTTTGAGGACATAGAGCCCGGAAAATGTTGAGGGGCTCTGTGCTTAGATCTGGTGATGGGTAGGCATGGTGGGGGCGGCCAAGGTTCGGTTGTGTGGTGGAGAGAAGGAGGGAAAGTGGTCGGTCTATGGCCTTGCTCTAGGTCGGTGGCACGTTCCGGCTGCTGGTGAACATTAAGGGGCTTATTTACAAGGCCCTTGCGCCGCCCCTATGTCACTTTTTCCCATATTAAAAGTGACGCACCGGCGTACTTCAGCCCGTGGGCCTGGTGGAAGTTGGTTGGGGGATGGGCTGACAGTCCTAGACAAGTTGGGGAAAGTATGTAGCATGATTGGGGAGATCTGCACATGGCCCAGATAAATGTTGAGGGTAGAAAACCTGCTGAGGGAGAAATCTCGTCTGTGAATATTGAGACTATATCTAGTGTCCTGGTGCAAAATGCTAACTGTCGTGCATGTGAGTTGTCGGGGGGCTAAGTCCAGTCACTTGGGCTGCGGCGGCGGGGGTGGTCTGCGGGTTTGTGTGGGGGAGGGCTCCCGGAAGAGCCCGTCTGTTTGAAGTTGTGAAGTGTGCCTGGGGACGGCGAGGAGGCGGGCGGGCGGCCCGGGGAGGGGAGCGGTAATGCGCAGCCTGTCACTCGAGCGGCTGTGGGAGTGAAGCGAGACGCCTGCCTCCGGGGGATCCTCCGGCAGACGGAGGCGCCCCTCCCTCCCTCCCTGCCCTCTCCTCCCCTCCCCCTCCGCAAACAGAGCCGAGGGAGCAGCCCGGCGCCGCGGGAGCTGCACGAGGTGCTCTGCGGCTAGAAATCTGTAGCAGAGGAGTTTGAGCTCCGGGCGCTCTGCGGGGGGCGGAGAGGAGAGAGGGGGCGTTGGAAGCCAGCCCAGACAGGCAGAGTGTGACATGCAATTAGCCCCAGAGCTGTCAGCCCAGGGGTCTGCGCGGCATTAGGAGGTGACTGGCACCTCGCCGTGTTTATCGACCGGGCGGGGGCTCACTTCGGGGGCCGCTCTAATGATGGTGATTATTCTCCTCAGTTTGTCTCCGGGCACGATCACCCCCCCCCCCCCCCCCTCCGGGGTGAGTCAGCGACGGGCTGGGAGGAGAGCGTTAGAAGGGGACGCCTCGGAGGTTACTTGAATGACGGGGGCGGGAGCGGGTCTAAAGAAGCAGCGGTCATCTGCTTACTCCACCCCCCAGCCAAATTCAATACTCGTGTTTAATTGCACTGACCTCCTTTCCCCGAGCGCCGAGGGAGGGGGCGGCCTCCTTCCGCTGCACATGGCGTGGGGGGGGTGTTCTTGCAGGGCTCTGGCACACGGGGACGCCTGCCCGCAAATAAATGTTCATTATTCGGCTCCTCAGACTGGAGACAACCGTTTTTTAACAAGGTTAGACGGAGGCTAATGGGACGTGCTAATTCCTCCTGCTTCTCCAGACCTCTCTGCCGCCTCTCCCCCTCCCTCCCCCCAACCCCCCTCTCTCTTCGAGAAGACTGATCGGGAAATGGTGTAATGGGTCTTAACGCTAGCTCTACAATTTTTCGCTGCTTTCTGAGAGCTCATTTTCCTAAAGTGTGTTTTTTTCTTCTTTTTTCCCGCTCCCCAGGGAAAAGTCTGAAGACTCTCATGTCCAAAGGAATCTTACAGGTACATCCTCCCATCTGTGATTGCCCTGGGTGTCGAATTTCGTCTCCAGTGGTAAGATTATTGCTCAGAATATGTGTTTCAATCCCTCCCACCCCTCTTGAGTGTTGTTTACTTTTGCTGGTTGCCGGATGGCCTACGGGGGTGGTGTGAAAGGGCTCGTGGAAGGAGTGAAGGGCGAAGACAGTTCGACTGCCCTTAGGTCAATCTAGCAGTGCCAGAAGGGCTGGTCTGACAGGCCTGTTTTATGATCTGGTGGGCAGTTTTTTTCTGTTGATTTTGCTGATATTACCACGAACAGTCTCCCATACCTTGTACACCTATAGAGTACGTCTTTACAGATTCAAAACTTCCCTAAATCAATATGTGGCCCATTTTAGGTACATGATTCGCCATTGTGGGTACCACTTTTACTTTGGTGTCTGGGCCTATTTTCTGTCCCAGACCTTGTGATACAATTGGGAAAAGCATGTGACAGGCGCGTTTTATGGACTGACAACCCCCAACGTTCCTTGCAAATGCTTAGCCCAGTCGTTGATAAAATGTCTGGGGAGATGTGGGTTTCACAAGTATCCTCTCTATCACCCCGCCTTCCATTGAATTGAAGAGTTTGTGGTTAGTGAACAGAACAACTATGCACCCCACACACTGCAGCTGAACGTTTTTTCTATTTAAAGAAACAAAATGTCCATGTTACACGGTATTCAATATAAATCCGAGAGGGTGTTTGTGACATCACAGTGCCTTACTTACGCTGTGATGTCACAAATGCAGAGCTTTCGCCAGGAAGTTTGTGACATCACCGTGCCTTACTTACGCTGTGATGTCACAAATGCAGAGCTTTCGCCAGGAAGTTTTCCTTTGCTCTCATCTGGTGCTCTGTAAATTGATGGCAGTGTCATGCTCTGTGACGTCACAGTGCCCTCATCCATGACATCACAAAGTTGTCTTGCTCTGTGGCGCCACAGTGTCTTTCTCTGCGACATCACGGCATCCTCTGTGACATCACAGTGTATTGCTCTGTGACAGAAGGCTGAGCGGTCACAGGAGCACACTTTATCTTCTAGACAAGTCCTTTTTGTTGTAACATTGTTTCCATCTGCAATAGAGCTATTGACGCAGAAGGAGTGTAAATGTGTAGTGCGAGACTGCGAGTGATACAGATGGATTGAGAATTGTAAGATTTTTCTTCAGACTGATGTTTGTGGTGAGCACAGAGTAGTTTCAAAGACCATGAGGTATGTTATCTGTAGAGACCCAGGGTTCTAGGCACTTGGTCTGCAGTGACTATGAGGGACTTGTCTCTTCAGTGTCAGGCAGTCAATACCTACCTTACAGGAGGAAGTGTGAGGCTTGGAACCAGATATAGTGTAACCAAACAATGCTTGCAGCTGCCACCTGTTGAGGGAATTGCAGCAATTTAACTTAAGGGTAGAGTTCATTAAATTGAAGTTCAGAAGTACATGAGCCGTTGCTGAGATCATTCCTCTCAACACAGTTAAAAACCTCCAACCCACAACTACTCATTCATAAGTTGGGGTAAAGCTGAAGAAACTCTGCCAGGTTTGTACCATCTGGACGGGGAGAGAGGGAGAGCGCAGTTTCATATCCAACACTGTACTCGTCAGGTCCACACAGTTCAACTGGGCAGTACTATTCAAAGTACTGGCTGTAGAAGCCCTGCGCATAATCATTTCGGGGGAGCCGGACTATTTAATCCACGCAGGATATAAAGAAACTGCTGCGTCACTTTTCCAGGTTAAATTGACTGACAGGAATATGTATATTCAAGCAAAAAGCCAGGCATTTGCAAAACCAATATAGCTGAATATAAAGTTTGTGGGTGGGCTACAGTGAACATCTATTGCAGGGGACCCCAGTGAGTAGCTCGGGAGCTACTGGTGGCTCACCAGCCCCTTCAAAGGGTAAGCTAAGACCTGTACCTCATTCAGTGGGCTTGTGAATTTTAAAAAAAGGCAGCACTGCTCATCTCAAGACCCATAGTGACAGCCCACAATACAAATGGCAGGGCCTCATAATAACACCCAAACACACACTGTATTGGCCTTTGTGGCCTGCCACATGACCACCTGTCTCCACTCTCAATCTAGGTAAGTGACAAGGAGTTTGGCTACGCTGTAGGCTCTGCTCTATCTGTCGCACCATGTGTGTGAACAATAGCCATGTAAGAAGAGTGCCAGTAGTAGCCTGAGCAGTAACTAGTGCTGACCCACTAACGTACGAAGGCAGGAGCAAGCGTGAAAATATGTCAGTTGGGTGCATGATCAGTGCAAGAGGCGAGGAGAGCAAGAGAGCCTCAAGTGCATAGATCTGCATGTGTATATGCATGTGTGCATATTTATATGTGAGTAAGACAGTGTGTCAAGGCCTAATAAACCGTGTTGCTTCCTGGAAGCTATGCATGGTGTCACACCAAAACATATAGTCGACCAAAAGAGGTTAATCACTGGCATTTTAATGGTCATCTTTGATTGTTGTGGGCATTCTTGGCCTAGTTATGGAAGACTGGCAGCCATGATTGGCATAGTAAGATCACAACTGGCCTACTTTAGCTCATACTGACATAATAGTTGCCACCCCTTTCATAATATTGACCATGACTGATCTAGGATGGGCATCCTGACTGTTATGGTGTCCATCCTTGGCACAGGGATGGCCTTGGTGTAATGTGCATTATTGGCATATTACAGGCACCTTAGTGTTGCGGTAAGCATCCGTGGCATATGACTGTAATACCCGGGCACTCACAGCAGAATCTGTCTGTGAGGCATGTGTACATGTGAGCACCTGATGAAAATGAAAAGCTGTTCTTTTCCTCTACAATAAAAACTGATATTTCGAAAGAAAAAATGTTTTTTCAGAAAAGGGTTTTCTTCTGAAAGATTGAGTTTGTTTCCCCCAAAATGGAGAGTGGTATTTGATTGAAAAATATGTCTATTTTTAGAAACTGTGTTGCTGATAAAGACAAAAAAGGTTGCAGTTCCAAAACACATCTACAGATGGTAGTTGAATTCTAATTCAAGCTGAGTTTGGGTGACTTATTCCTGCGGTTATGTCCTTTGTGCCAGAGGGCGTACACTGCTTTGACTTTTACTGCATCTGGCAGAGGGTGGCATTAAGTTCTGGTTAGCGCTTAATGGTATTTCTGCTGCCAACCTCCCCATAAACGTTTGGGGTGTTCGTGGTGTAATGTTGACATATGTTGTCACTATATAGCAGTGATGGAATTTGCTAGTAGTTCGGGAGAACCATATGTGAGCAGAAGTGGCTCTCGCTAGAGAGAAGGTTGGAGTCCGTTGGTCCAGTGTCTCGAGATAGTTAGGTCTTCTATTAAATGGGTGGTGTGCATTCTGCACCAGCATTGTAACGCCATCCTCGAACTACAAGAAGCTGATGTAGAGATGTGCGTACGTAGAGTCTTAAGTGCTGACTTTGTGTGGTCATTCTTATTCGGTCCTAGATATCCTGTGGCGCCCCAGTTCTGTATTGGCACGCCCGTGGTCGCATTGCTGTGGTGCCCCATTGACATTGGAGAGCTGGAAATGTGTACTACAATTGATAGAAGACAATTGGAAATAGTGTGAACAAATGATACAATGGAATCCTGAATGTATAATGCAATTGATAATAGATTGAAAATGTGTGAAGCGATTTATTCTAGTGACTCCGGAATAAATATTGTACTTGATACAGAATTGTGCGAATCCTCGATAACATTGATACAAATTGATCGCGGATGTTTTATGCCGCTGTTACAGAATTATTGGTGATTGATTTATGCGAACTGGCAGAGTATGTTAGGAGTGACCCAGGATTGGAAATGTGCAGTAAAATTGATACAGAAGGTTTGAGATTGTACAGTGTGATTGGTACAGACTGACTGGGGATGCATAGTGAGACTGGTACAGGAGGGATAGAGCGTATACTTAAAGAGGCTTATACAGGAGAGACTGGGATGTACATCTGATGATGTTTACTGTGAGTGGTAGTAATTGCCTGGGGTGGATAATGTGATTTATAGCACATGATAGTGTGAGTGATACAGGTGGATTTGGAATCTGGACTGCACGTGGTTTGGGAGGTTGGGAATGTTTCCGGATTATGACGGTATAGGGTGAGTGATGTAGAAGGAATGTATATACACAGTGTACCTGATAGATAATCCATGCGTCCATACGCTGTGATTACTACGGGAGGGACTGTAAATGTGCAGTGCATTTCACACATGCATGTCTCAGAATGTATTGTGTGATTGGTACAGACCAAATACGGATGTACAGATTGATAATAGGAGACTGGAGATGTATAGTTTGATTGATACAGAGGAATAGGAATGTGTATTTTCATTGATAAAGAGAATTCAGAATGCTCAGTGGGATTGTCATACAGGACTCCTGGTGCATTGCTGATCGGCAGAGAGGCCTGCAGATGTATAATTTGATTGATACAGAGGTGTGGGGTGCATAAAGTATTTGTTACATAGATCTGAGAATAACAATAAATAATAATACATTATACATACCAATACAGTGCATGGTGTGAATAGTAACAAAGGATTGGTGATGCATAATGTGATGTACAGAGTGACTTACACAGGAGACAGGGCATACGTGGCATGATTGACAACGCAAACTGACAATGTTCAGAGTGATTGACACAGAAGGCAGAGTAAGTGACGCAGGAGAAATGACTGGAAGCTGCGGCACCCCCTGATGCAGCGACCCCAGGGGGGAGGTGCGCAGATTACCTCACAGTTTGTTCTAGGTCTTGCTTTAAGGTACAGTTCACTTTTATGTACCCTTTATGTTTAGTATTTGTGTGTGTGTGTGTGTGCCTGGGTGTGCTTTTTTGGGAGCAACGAGACAATGAACAGTATTACAAAGTCCCTCGTGCTTTTAGAAACAAAACCTACGCCTTCTTTTCTGGGATACTGTGTGCCTCAGATATGTGCAATAGATGTATGGGTATACACGATATGTACTCCAATAATGTATATAATGAATATTTCCCCTACCAGGGAAGAGTAAGGTTCACGAACCATGCCTTACTCTTACAAAGCACAGAAGAAAAAATATATTTCATATAATTATAATCTGCCCAACAACTCTGAGGGTCTTCAACAAATCACCACAGTGTGATCACTCCGCCTGGTGCTTGCTGTATAAATTGCAGGTTGTTCCAAATACAAACAAATTCAGGCAAATTTAGTAGGTTTGGTGTTGGCTGCCAGCATTCTAGCTTTGTCAATGCTTGTCTTGTTTAGTCATTGTTTTTGTAAAGCTTGATTGACGGCGGAGCCGCTTTTCCCCGGCCAATATATAAAAAAAGGTATTCAGGGAAAAATATTGTTTTGCTCTCAGAAAGCACATAGTGCAATAGTAGTCCCTGGCACTGAAGGGAACTATTTTGTTTGAGGATGGTTCCGTGTGAAAGAGCCGAATGCTGTCACTCACAGTGAAGTCCGTCAAGGGCTGAAGGGGGCTGGTCCATTTCCAAATGCTGTATGCTGTAGTGGGTGGAAGAATGTGAATGAGACAGCAGTACAATGGAAAAAGAAGGCTGCCGAGAGACCCTACAAGTGCATTATGTGTATAATTTTAGTAGGATCAAAATACCTAAAAAAGTGGGATCAGGTGTATTATATTTGGAAATGTGTGGATGTAGCATTATTAACTATATAATAATATAATAACAGAGCTTACTGCCTCTGTTTTGCAGTTTCCTATCACAGCTGATAACACTCTTACTACTCTTCAACTAAATCATTAGCCTCAGAAGGATGAAATACTGATCCATTTTCAGGCAGTTCCAACCTGAGACTTACATAACTTTTATCTTACTGGCACATATGGTACAGTCTGGTATATATGAGGGAAACCAATAGTGCAAACCTACCCGTAAGGAGGCAGAGCACTGTACAGTCATCAGCAAAAATACAGTTAATGAGTGAGGGGGGGGGGGGTCGCTGGGTTCTGATGGTGGTGGTGAAGAGGTACTTGGTTGTATTGTAGTGCCTTTCTAATAGGTACATCTTCATTTGGACAGGTTTGGGGTTGTCCTGAGGGATACGGGGCTCATTCGCTTTATGTGTGTTTATTGACTGTATGCACTATTCGACTGTGTAATATCACATATATCTACTCAGTCAATCGTTGGCCAGTCTGAAGAGACCAAAAAAAACCTTCTTTACAAGAATATGGTACTCACCATGGCCTGGGCCGTATATTTGTTTACTGGCGATTAAGTGAATGAGGTTTACGGGTAAGTTCAATTCACATCAGAATGTAAGGCATCATTTAGATTGCCTTTACTCTCACGGTTATGATGTATACAGCGGTGGCTCCTCTGTAAAGGCGGAGGAGCGTCGCCCCACTGAGTGCAAAAGGAAAAATATAATGATAATAACACAATGTTAATAATGTTACGTTATTATAATTTTATTTTTAGTATGAGCCAGATTTGGACGGGTCTGAGCTATGTGACGAGCAGGGGGAGGAGTGGTTGGTGCACATACGTGCGTATGACGGTTTTGCGGGCAGTCTCGGGCCGGCCACACAGACATGCACACTTAGCATTTCTCCACCAGCTGTATTGCACAGCCGACGCGAGTAACATGCACAGGCTCCCACTCCCTGTCTGAGCTCCAAAGCAAGCTGCTCAGACCAATCACTATGCTGCTGTCATGCTGGTGATAGCGGCGTCGGGATTGGCTATGGGGTGTCTGAGAGCCTGTCTGCCGCCGGGAGCCAGGAAGAAAGGGACCGCATGGTACCGTGCCAGATATTTACGATAGCCGCTGACAATATAAGTTAGTTCCGTTTTCATTTAATGTGTACAAATCTACCTGTGAGACAATAACTATGACATGTGTACCCCAACCCTTAGAGACGTTTCAGTCATGTATGGATTTGGTTGAGTTGGTGAGGGGGGGATCCATAAGTGGGGGCTTCCTGGGACTATGGTGGGATGCTGTGACGGGAGTGCTTACACAGGCCTGACCAGAGCAATTGGCCCCACCCTGAGTGGGTTGAGGTGGGCTTTTGGGGTGGGTAGAAAGCCTACTAAAATGCATAGGCTCGGGTTGTGGGCAGCGAGGTCCCCCACTAAGGTATGTGCTGTAGAAATTGCCCCACCTGGGGTTGAGAACATTGTTTACTCAGGCACCTCTCAACCGGGCATTGATCTGTGGTTGGCGATGAGGATACCACTGAACTGGGCGAGGCTGTGTGGCAAGAGCTGGGGGGAGGGGCAGTGTCACGAGAGGAACACTCCAACTCATAGGGCAGTGAGGGTGTTTTTTGTAGCAGGAAAACCACGCCCTCCTTCGTCTGACACCTGCAAAGGAAAGATCTGTGAGAAGAGAGCCCCTCCTCCCTTCAGGGAAGTGGGTGGAACCTCAGGTCGGACTGCGTGGCGGGAGGAGCCCCCACCTTTAGAATGCTTGGGGTACAGCAGCAGGAGCCCTCCCCAAACTCACAGGAGCTGTAAAAAACCTCACCCCACACCTGTGAATTAGAGCGGCCTGGGCTCAGTGGCGTGGGTATCAATGGTGCAACAAGTGCAGTGGCACCGGGGACAGGGGTGCGAAGGGCCCACTCCAACCTAATTAATTAGTTACAACAAATCCCTGGCCGGGCTTGTGGCAGGAGAGGACACGCCCATTTCGGGGTGTTGTTTCTGTGACAGGAGAGCGTCCCCTGCCCCAGCCCTCGGCCTCACTCTGACGGAGGCCCTCTTTCCCCTCAGTGGCTCTGGCTGGGTCATTGCCAGGGGCTGGCCTCAGCTTCCTGTCCCACAGCCAGACGCTCCGAGGAAAGATTAGATTAAACAGACTGCCCCCCTCACTTCACGGGTACCTTTTACTCAGGGGTGGGGCTATGGATGGGCTGCGGTCGCCGGGGGGGTGCCCACCTCCGTCGAATCCAATTTGTGCTCGCGACGGAAGGGAGGGGGGTTAATTACTGTCAGCGGCTCCGCTCGAAGGCGACGTCCCCGGCTCCTTCTGGGGTTTCTGTGATTACCAGATTGATTGGAAAAGGAAATTACATTTGGTGGTGCGCGGAGTGCGGGGCGCGCGGGACGGGAGGGGAAGTCAAGGTATTGGAGGGAGAGGGGGGTGGGATGCGCGCTTGATTAGGGGATGGGTGAGCGGCGAGATGCGGGGAGGGCTGGGCACAGGGTGCGAAGGCGAGGGCAGAGTGGAGAAAGACAGGTGACGGGATTATAGTAGTCAACAGGGTAAGAGGGAGCGCGTGGGAGGATATAAAACTCAAATAAAGCAAACTACAGAACTTGGAAAGACCAGACCGCATGCCACGAATCGGCACAGACAGCAGACGTCCGCGCATGACTTGGATGCAGGGAGTTGCATCTCTTGCTGGCTGCCTGCCACAGCCTCCCTTCAGTGCCTCCCATCATCTCTGTCAGGAGCATCGGCGCCTCCAGCTACTGTCCCACCCGTATCCCCGTGGAAAGATAGACACTGGTCTGCGGATATATGAAATAGTTTAATTTTGCAATCCGTATCATTCCCATGGCAGGCTGTAGATTATGCCTTGGCCCATCGTCCCTCTAGGGTGTGCATTGGTTCATGTTTGTGTCTGGTGAGGGCCTGCCCAGGGAGAAGGTTCCAGCAGGGTAGCCCCCCGCTTGAAGTCCTGTCTCTGACGCATATTTTACCTTGGAAGGAATAAGTGTTTATTCGTTTATCTATGGATGCAAAGTTGGGAGCATCATATCTGTATTGCTGGTCTACGCGCTTCCTTAGCTTTAAGTGGAAGAAAGTGGGTGGTCCTTATGACCCTCGGAGTATTGGCAGTTGTGGTCCCATCCCGCTTTAACCTTGAAGGAGCAGGTGTTCGCCAAGAGCCATCTAACAGGACAAGGTTAGACAGGCTCCTGCGGCTCACACTCATCCCGGTCTAAGAGAGGTGGGGAAACAATTCAATGACCCAGGGTCAGGTGGCAAAGCTTAGTTAGGCTAGACCAAACCATGTGGGACTCTCTCATGGGATCCCTCTTCTGTTGTTACCAAGTCTTGTACTCCTAGAAGGGGAGGACGCATTTTGGGTTAGTCCATTTAACGGTGCAGAATAACGAGTGCCTATCGAAGGTTCAAGACAGCGGGATCCGTGGCAGACTTTCATGATATCCACATAAGATACGTTTGCAACGATGAATCTGTATGGAACTCACGTACGTAGTCAGTGGCTGTGCTGAAAATGTGAAATTGATCTGGTGTCCTGAGCCTATGCTGGATACCTGTGGTTACATGGTGGTGACTTTGGTTAGATGCACCTTGTTTAATTTGTTGGAATGACTCTTGAAGGGTGCCTCCCTCTACCGGAGCTGCTGAGCCTTGAGTTCTGCGACCCAGAATATTGTTCTAGCAGAGTCTTTGCTGGCACTGTACAAAATTGACGAGTCCTTCTCTGTACCCATCTCCCCAACTTATCTGCAACTGCAGGTGCTAGTGTGAACCAGAAGGTCTAGAATGTGACGGCCAGCAGGAAGTCTTGTAGCTGACGTGTGCTTGTTTCCTGGCCTCAGACACGTGCTGCTAGTCACTGAGCTGGACGAGAGCAGTCTTTGCCGTCCTCAGTCCCGGAACACAAAAGGTCTTCCTTGTCTGAGGAGTTTTCGGCTGAGTCCAAGTAG
This sequence comes from Lissotriton vulgaris, assembly GCF_964263255.1. Classification (NCBI taxonomy): domain Eukaryota; kingdom Metazoa; phylum Chordata; class Amphibia; order Caudata; family Salamandridae; genus Lissotriton; species Lissotriton vulgaris. Next base: position 280,164,399 of record NC_141693.1, read on the forward strand.
GACAGACAGGCTCACGGAGACCATCTGTTCTTCACCTATTTCTCCAACAGTGATTCCATCTGGACAAGTCTGGTTTCTGGAGAAGCCACCAAAACGCATTCACACAAACGTCTGTTCGCACGTTCTTGCTGGAATGAGGGAAATTACAACAATAGAGACACACACAGAATATTTGCTGATTTTTGCCTAGCGCCATCACTGCAGCGTGAAGTGTCAAGAATCAAATATACCACAGTTTGACTTCAACTGGGGACATTTTCCCCAAAAAGCCTAGGTGTAAAAATAAAAATAGAGGTATTTCTTCGACAGACTGGAAACCAGTCTTGATTCGGCACTCTATAACCCAGACCCCCTGATGCTCCGAGCCTTTAGGATGCTGAGTAAGATGCAGGAATCTGAAAAGAACGGACTCTATTTCTCTCCAGCTCTAAGGATGGCCAAGCAGCTCCAGATTTTGAAATAGGTCCTCCTCTCTCCCTTCCTACATTCGGCCATGCCTGTTTATATACCATTTTAGTCGCAAATACCGTCTTTTGCTGCCTCTGTCCCACACAGCTTAGATGCCCCACTTTTTGAATTATAGGATAATAATTAATTAGAGGGGAAAACTTGTGGCTCTTCTGAATAGTTACTGAAATTGCACGCCTTGTCTTGGTTAAACTTCCCTGCCTGTTTCAAATTAGCATCCATAAACGTGTACATTAACATTTTTGCTGTATTAAATAATATTGCTTTTCAAACCCTGTCTACACATTGCCTTTGCGTCAATGCAGGACAGAGCAGTATGAGAACGGACAGGAATACAGGGTTAGTGGAGAAAGATAAAGAAAGGGGTGCAAGAGTGTGATTAGGACATAGGATAAGAGAGGGGGGCGGATGGAAAAGGGAACTGAACAGAACATCAGCTAGAGTGAAAAAAGAAGGGACTTTGGGACTGTGATCCTGATATGGGATGGGAATGATTGTGGGGAGAGAAGAGAATGTCGAGATTGTCTTGAAGGTCTCTCATTTATGACCCTGACTGACTCTGCTCTCCTTATCTTCAGCATGTCTCACAGGCCTACTCCCAGCCTGTCTCACAGGTTTCACCCTCATCTTCCACGCTCTGCCCCATCCCTTGGTACCATCCGAGCTTGTCTCACCAGTGTGCCCACTCATTCCCCAGCCTGTTTCTCAAGCCTCCCATTCTCCCACCGTGTTGACCTGCCTCAGGTCTCCGCAGTTCTCTTGGCCTTTTAATCTGGTACTCAGATGTTTGCCCCCCAGGTGACATGTGATCCTCCCCTGGTAGTTTGTCTCCCACTTGCTCCACTCCAAGTGTATTCCAAGTAGTCACTAGCAATACCACTGGCGAGATTACTGGTTTTGCAGCGTAAAACGACCATAGAATCCCACGCTGTGCATATTTCACCCATCCAGTGGTTGGACTTGGGGAAGCATCTTGTCGTTATGACGCACTATGATTTTGACCCAGATCCCACCATGCCTTATACCATGCCTTACTCATTAGGTGCTGTCTTAAAAATGCAGGTGCTCTGTACCAGCCATGCCCTCTTGGTACTTTTACTGATAAAGGCTAACGAAGACTCCTTCAGTTTCTTAGGCTGCACCGAACCAGTTGTGGTTGAGCGGCGGCGAAGACTTTCTCAGCTGATGCGGGTATTTGGAAAAAGTCATTCACAAATTATTACACTTTTTAAAGGTCTGTGTCCTCTAAGAGGGATTTCTTTAAAGAGGAACCAGATAGACTGGTGAGTTAAAGTGAGAAACAATAGTGAAAACCAGAAGTGTATTGCTTGTACTGTTCTAGAAATAGGTTTTACATAGTTTTGGGGTACATAAAACAAAGTGGTGGCTACCTCCTATACTTTAGAAGAGTCTGTACTACACTATGAGCAGGCTTCGTGGCACTCGCGCCACTGTGTCTCCTAACAAAACCCTCTGGGTTTGGGCCCTGATGAAATCACTACTTTCTTACAAGTATCCACATATGCGCCCAAAAGTGCCATACATGTCTATCACGACCACTGCTTGAAGTCTGGTATAAATTTCCATGCAACCATTGAGGCAGCATCCCATTATGTTTCAATTAAACTGAATTAAAAGATGTTGCTCGGAAACGGGGATTGCTGGAAACTATGGTTTTAACTGACCTGGGCCCACAAGTACCAGATGCTTGTACGACTGCGCCGTGATATGAATCGCCCCAGTGCGTAGTGTGTGCCAGTACAATAACAAAGGGGTGTTTCCTCATTCACATGGTCTCAGGCACTGTGGGAACTGTGTGCCGATGCTCCATGCATACTGCAAGCTAGGAAGCAGATGTCTCTGAAGGATTCGAGTATCCAATCACATCCAGGTACCACTTGTTACTTGATGAGATGATTGGAAAATCAATGTCACCTTGATTGGGTTTTAGGATGTGCCATGTATGCTGTGTGTTCCTTATCACCAAGGATCCCTCTTTAGGCACGTGCTGCACGTTCCTCGAGGAGGAGAAGCTGCATGTGATGGACCTGTGTGAGGCACCTCTAATGTGAAAATGCCCTGCATTAGGCTTGTGCCCAGTGAGGGATGACTTTTCAATTTCCAGTGGCATGGCCCTGGGCACAAAAACACTCTCTGCGAGGCTTGTGACCGTAGAGATAGGAACACCCAGTGTGATGCCTGCGTACGCCCATTGGGTAGGCACAGCATGCGTCTCACCGGTGCTGCTAAGGATAGAAACACTCTGTGTGATGCCTGTGACCTTAGGGATAGAAACAATCTGTGTTTGACCAGTGCTGCTATGGAGACAACACCCTGGGTGATGCATGTGACCTTAGGGATAGAAACAGCCTGTGTTTGACCAGTGCTGCTATGGAGAGAACACCCTGGATGATGTCTGTGACCTTAGGGATAGAATAAACCTGTGTCTCTGACCCGTGCTGCTATGGAGACAACACCCTGTGTGATGCATGTGACCTTAGGGATAGAAACACCTATGTTTGACCAGTGCTGTTATGGAGACAACACCCTGGGTGATGCCTGTGACCTTAGGGGTAGAAATAACCTGTGTCTGACCAGTGCTGCTATGGAGACAACACCCTGTGTGATGCATGTGACCTTAGGGATAGAAACAGCCTATGTTTGACCAGTGCTGTTATGGAGACAACACCCTGGGTGATGCCTGTGACCTTAGGGGTATAAATAACCTGTGTCTGACCAGTGCTGCTATGGAGACAACACCCTGTGTGATGTCTGTGACCTTAGGGATAAAAACAACGGTAACTAGACATAATATTGAATTCAAAATATAGAACTACCAAAATATCAAAGTCAAAATATAGAATGGACAAAATATCGAATGGACAGAGTATAGTGGTGAAACATATCAAATTGAAAGTAAGTAATATAATATCGATTTTCAAAATGTAGAAAGTCAAAATATCGAAGTATATAATATAAGTATTAAAATATATCGAATTTTTAATAATATCGAATTTTTTAAAGTGTTTTGTATGTTAGTATATGTGTGAAAAGTGTATATTATTTTTGTAATTTATTTTAAGTAATGAATTTTATGTTATTTAATTTTTGCTTAATTTAATTCTGTAGCGGGTTGTGGGTTTATAGGGGAATAGGATGGGAAGTAATTTAATTATATTAAATTAAATATACATTTTTAGAAATTACTAATTATTTTTGCGTTTTAGTTGTGTAGCGGGTTGTGGGTTTATAGGGGAATAGGGTGGGAAGTAACTTAATTGTAATTAATTAAATATTTTTATTTATTTATTGGTATTCATTTTGAATTGTTAATTAATTTTGAATTGTTAATTAATTTTTATTAATTGATTAATTGATAATTATGTTAATTGTATTTATTTATTTTCTGTAGCGGGTAGTGGGTTTATAGGGGAATAGGGTGGGAAGTAATTTAATTGTTATTAAGTAAATAATTGTTATTTATTTATTGGTATTGAGTTTTTTTAATTGTTAATTGTTAATTGGTAATTAATTTGTATTAATTGGTAATTAAATTGTATTAATTCATGAATTGATAATTACGATAATTGTATTCATTTATTTTCTGTAGTGGATTGTGGGTTTACAGGGGAATAGGGTGGGAAGTAATTTAATTGTAATTAATTACATATTAAAAATACTTTTTGTTTATTGATAATTAATTTACTGTTAATTAATTATTAAGTGGTGTTAATTTTTTAGTATTAATTAGTTTTGGTATTGAAAATTGATTAGTTGTTAATTAATTATGAATAGGTAATTAATTTTAATAACTAATATGTATTTGCATTTATAATTGATTAATTATTACATATTAAATTTGCAATTCGTTTTAATTATTTTTTATTGCCATTGAACTTATTTTTATTAATATATTAAATCATTACTTTCCCCAGTGTTAAACTCACTAGAGTGGGAATAGTAATTTTTTCCCCTACGCTATCCAACGCTTTCCCTACTGATGCAGTCTCTGGAGTGGGGAATAGTAATTTTCACCCCTACGCTATCCAACGTTTTCCCTACTGTTGCACTCTCCGGAGTGGGAATAGTAAGTTTTTACCCCTACGCTATCCAACGCTTTCCCTACTGTTGCACTCTCTGGAGTGGGAATAGTAATTTTTACCCCTACGCTATCCAACGCTTTCCCTACTGTTGCACTCTCTGGAGTGGGAATAGTAATTTTTACCCCTACGCTATCCAACCCTTTCCTTACTGTTGTCATCTCTGGAGTGGGAATAGTAATTTTCACCCTCCCGCTATCCAACGCTTTCCCTACTGTTGCACTCTCTAGAGTGGGAATAGTAATGTTTACCCTCTCGCTATCCAGCGCTTTGCCTACTGTTGCACTCACTGGAGTGGGAATAGTAATTTTTACCCTCCAACTATCCAACGCTTTCCCTACTGTTGCACTCACTGGAGTGGGAATAGTAATCTTTACCCCTGTGCTATCCAACGCTTTCCCTACTGTTGCACTCACTGGAGTGGGAATAGTAATTTTTACCCCTACGCTATCCAACGTTTTCCCTACTGTTGCACTCACTGGAGTGGTAATAGTAAATGTTACCCTCCCGCTATCCTACGGTAAAAATATTGTATATTTTTTATTAATATTACGTTAATATATATGTATGTATTAGAAAATAAAATGTTATGTTTTTTTATAACTTAGATTAATTATTTAATAATGTTAAGGTTATTTAAGTATTTTTAAGTATGTTTTAGTTAATTATATTTATTATTTCATTAATTTAAATTACTTTTAAGACATTTAAAAAAATTCGATATTTTGACTAACAATATTTTGTAAAACGATCTTTTTGATGCGATATTTTTGTACTTACCTGTTTGTAGATAGGAATTCGATATTTTTGCATTCTATATTTTTTCATCGATATTTTGGTAATTCTATATTTGTGTATTCGATATTATGTCAGTGATCCAGAAACAACCTGTGTCTGACCAGTGCTGCTATGGAGACAACTCCCTGTGTGATGCCTGTGACCTTAGGGATAGAAACAACTTGTGTCTGACCAGTGCTGCTATGGAGACAACTCCCTGTGTGATGCCTGTGACCTTAGGGATAGAAACAACCTGTGTCAGACCAGTGCTGCTATGAGACAACCCATTGTGAGATGCCTGTGACCTTAGGGATAGAAACAACCTGTGTCTGACCAGTGCTGCTATGGAGACAACATCCTGTGTGATGCTTGTGGCCTTAGGGATAAAGCGAACTTGTGTATCACCATTGCTGCTAAGGACACAAATACCCTGTGTGATGCCTGTGACTTTAAGGATAGAAAGAACCTGTGTCTAAACAGTGCTGCTAAGGATAGAAACACCCTATTTGAAGCCTGTAACCGTGGGGATAGAGAGAACCTGTGTCTGAACAGTGCTGCTATGGACACAACACCCCTGTGATGCCTGTAACCGTAGGGATTGAAATGATCTGTGTCTGACCAGTGCAGCTTAGGAGATAAAAACCCTGTGTGATGCCTGTGCCCTTAGGGATAGAAACAACCTGTGGCTGACCAGTGCTGCTATGGAGACAACACCATGTGTGATTCCTGTGACCTTAAGGATAGAAACAACCTGGGGCTGACCAGTGCTGCTATGGAGACAACACCCTGTGTGATGTCTGTGACCTTAGGGATGGAAACAATCTGTGTCTGACCAGGCTGCTATGGAGACAACAGCCTGTGTGATGCCTGTGACCTTAGGGACAGAAACAACTTGTGCCTGACCAGTGCTGCTATGAAGACAACACCCTTTGTGATGCCTAAGACCGGCTTAGGGATAGAAACAACCTGTGGCTGACCAGTGCTGCTATGGAGGCAACACCCTGTGTGATGCCTGTGACCTTAGGGACAGAAACAACTTGTCTGACCAGTGCTGCTATGGAGACAACACCCTGTGTGATGCCTAAGACCGGCTTAGGGATAGAAACAACCCGTGTCTGACCAGTGCTGCTATGGAGACAACACCCTGTGTGATGCCTAAGACCGGCTTAGGGATAGAAACAACCTGTGGCTGACCAGTGCTGCTATGGAGGCAACACCCTGTGTGATGCCTGTGACCTTTGGGATAGAAACAACCTGTGTCTGACCAGTGCTGTTATGGAGACAACCCCCTGTGTGATTCCTGTGACCTTAGGGATAGAAACAACCTGTGTCTGACCAGTGCTGCTATGGAGACAACCCATTGTGTGATGCCTGTGACCTTAGGGATAGAAACAACATGTGTCTGACCAGTGCTGCTATGGAGACAACATCCTGTGTGATGCTTGTGGCCTTAGGGATAGAGCGAACTTGTGTATCACCAGTGCTGCTCAGGACACAAATACCCTGTGTGATGCCTGTGACTTTAGAGATAGAAAGAACCTGTGTCTAAACAGTGCTGCTAAGGATAGAAACACCCTATTTGAAGCCTGTAACCGTGGGGATAGAGAGAACCTGTGTCTGACCAGTGCTGCTATGGAGACAACACCCTGTGTGATTCCTGTGACCTTAGGTATAGAAACAATCTGTGTCTGACCAGTGCTGCAAAGGAGACAACACCCTGTGTGATGCCTGTGATCTTAAGAATAGAAACAACGTGAAGGCTTGTTTCCTTGTGGAGAGAACTACAATGTGCAAGGTGTGTTCCTTTAGGGATAAACTGCAGGGTGCAAGAACTGTCCCCTTAGCGGTAGAAACACACTGCTCAAGGAGTGTTTCTGATATTGATAGAAACACAATGTGCAAAGCGTAGTTACTTAGGGGTAAAGATACAGTAAGAAGGCATCTCCCGTTAGTGATAGAAATACAGTGTGAAGTTGGGTTCCCTTAGGAATAAAAGAGCAGCGTGCAAGCAGTGTTCCCGTAAGGAGTAGAAACACAATATTCAGTGGGTGTTTCACGTAACGATAGAAACACAATGTGCAAGGCATGTCCTGTTAGGGATAGAAACACAGTGTGCAATTCCCTTACAGTAGGGACACAAGGTGCAAGTCATGTTCCTTTAAGGATACAAACACAGTGTGCCGTATGTGTTCCCTAAGGGGTGTAAACACAATGTTCAGTGGGTGTTTCCTTACAGATAGAAACACAATGTGCAAGGCATGTCCTGTTAGGGTTAGAAACACAGTGTGCAATTCCCTTCGGGTGGGGACACAATGCGCAAGTCATGTTCCTTAAAGGATACAAACACAGTGTGCCAGATGTGTTCCCTAAGGGGTGTAAACACAATGTTCAGTGGGTGTTTCCTTACAGATAGAAACACAATGTGCAAGGCATGTCCTGTTAGGGTTAGAAACACAGTGTGCAATTCCCTTCGGGTGGGGACACAATGCGCAAGTCATGTTCCTTAAAGGATACAAACACAGTGTGCCAGATGTGTTCCCTAAGGGGTAGAAACACAATATTCAGTGGGTATTTCCTTACAGATAGAAACACAATGTGCAAGGCATGTCCTGTTAGGGTTAGAAACACAGTGTGCAATTCCCTTCGGGTGGGGACACAATGCGCAAGTCATGTTCCTTAAAGGATACAAACACAGTGTGCCAGATGTGTTCCCTAAGGGGTAGAAACACAATGTGCAAGGCGTGTCCTGTTAGGGATAGAAACACAGTGTGCAATTCCCTTTGGGTGGGGACACAATGCGCAAGTCATGTTCCTTAAAGGATACAAACACAGTGTGTCAGATGTGTTCCCTAAGGGGTAGAAACACAATATTCAGTGGGTATTTCCTTACAGATAGAAACACAATGTGCAAGGCATGTCCTGTTAGGGATAGAAACACAGTGTGCAATTCTCTTCGGGTGGGGACACAATGCGCAAGTCATGTTCCTTAAAGGATACAAACACAGTGTGCCAGATGTGTTCCCTAAGGGGTGGAAACACAATGTTCAGTGGGTGTTTCCCTTATAGATAAAAACACAATATGCAGGACGTGTTCCATGAGGGATAGAAACACAGAGTGCAATGTGTGTTCCCTTAGGGTAGGGACACCAGGTGCAAGCCATGTTCCTTTAGGGATAGAAACACAGTGTGCCAGATGTGTTCCCTAAGGGGTGGAAACACAATATTCAGTGGGTGTTTCCTTACAGATAGAAACACAATGTGCAAGGCATATCCTGTTAGGGATAGAAACTCAGTGTGCAATTCCCTTTGGGTGGGGACACAATGCGCAAGTCATGTTCCTTAAAGGATACAAACACAGTGTGCCAGATGTGTTCCCTAAGGGGTGTAAACACAATGTTCAGTGGGTGTTTCCTTACAGATAGAAACACAATGTGCAGGACGTGTTCCATGAGGGATAGAAACACAGAGTGCAATGTGTGTTCCCTTAGGGTAGGGACACCAGGTGCAAGCCATGTTCCTTTAGGGATAGAAACACAAGGTGCCAGATGTGTTCCCTTAGGGGTGGAAACAATGGTCAGCGAGAGTTTCTGTTACAGATAGAAACACATTGCAAGGCGTTTCCCCTAAGGAGAGAAACACAGTGTGCAAGGTGTGTTCCCTTAGGGGAGAAACCCTCTGCTGGAGACCCCTGACTAAGGCCTGTTCCCTTAGGTGTAAGTACGACCTGTGGAGGCCTTTGACTCTAGCATATGAAAAAGTCCAATGTGAGACTTACTGATAGAAGCCACTTGAGGGAAAACGCACAGTGATAGGCCGGCACTTTGGACCTGGCCACGAGCCAGTGCATCTTTGTTAACCCCTCCTGCTTCTCCCACCGTCACAGCCACGAATCCAAGCCAGGGCTGTATGTAGTGGGGATCAGGCCACACCTAGTGAAGTTCTGGTGTTTGAGTAAGATTCCCGATTTCCCACCCCGAGCCTCCATCTCGCACCTGGCACTATGCAGGTGTGTCCCTGAAGGAGCCCCGTCGTTCACCTTGAGTCTTTAAACTTACACCTGGTGCTATGCAGGTGTACCGGTGACGAGACTCCATCGTCCCCTCCTCCCTCCTCCGTCAGGCTGCTTAGACTCCGTCGTGCACCCACAACCTCCCAACCGGAGATGGATGCGATGGTACCAGGCTGTGAGGATGCTGTTGCCACGGTAACCCCAGACTGCGCCTGGAGACAGGAAGGACCGGAGCTGCACTTCCCCCGTGTCTGGGAGCCGCACAGATGGAGCCGGAACAAATCCAATTAGAAGCTCCTAAAACCCTTGTAGCTGAACGAGGCCGAACTTACACTCATTGGAATTAAGCACCGCCCCCAGTCCTCTGGACTCCCTAGCCCAGCAATATTAATGGCATACATGAAACATCTTTATCCGCACAAGAGCCATTGAAAGAAGGCAGATTCCGAATATAGTGTATAGTGCTTAATTATTGGCCCAGGAGCACACAGTTTACTAGGAGGCTAAAATGGGAACCATCTTTTGGGGCACATTCAAGCCATCAGCACTGTATGTGCATAGAACGTGTTGTTGATTCATTCAGACGTGGACTAGACTGGAATTTGCTTGGCACTGTCCTATGGGACGCATGGAGCCAATCGGGTGACTGGATGTTAAGAGCAGGCAATCAGTGGATTGGAATAACCACACGATCTGGTGCTGAGGCACACAATCCATCAGGAAATTGGAATGTGTATAGCACATTGAGCTGGGGACACAGGCAGCCAATAAGAATATATTAGTACAGGGCGTCGGGACTTGCATAACCAATCAAGGGGCTGAAATGTCCACACAACTTAGTGCTGGGACACACAATCCACCCACAACTGGAATCTACAAGATAGGAGCGATGCAGCCAATCGGAAGACTGGGATATGCTTAGAACATGCACAAGCACCAGAAGGTTGAAATGTCCCAATAGTTTAATGCCGAGACACATAGCCCATCAGTAACTGGAATGTGTATAGAACACTGAAATAGGACAGATGCAACCAACCAGGAAATATGCGTAAAGCACAGTATTTTGATGCGCACTCCAATCTAGAGATTAAATTGTGCATCAGACACAAGACTGAGGCATAGACAACCATCCAGAAACGGAAATGAGCACAGAACACAGTGTAGGGGCACATTAACCCAATCAGTAGAGTGCAATGCACACAGAACATGGAACGTGTCAACACAGCCAATCCAAAGACTGCAATTTGTGTCAAACACAACACTGGTACACACACATCCAATCTGATGAGTGATGTGTGTCTTCTTAGGTGTACAGAGAGTACAGAGCTTCACAATATTAATAATTATCTGGGTTGTGTTTTTTTTTAGCTTAGTTTTATATAGCGCGAACTAGACCGGAGGTGTCCGAGCACTTTACACAAGCACCAGTTACATTACAGACGGACACATTCATTTTTTTTTAGGCACGGGGAGATTACGTGATTTGCCCAAAATCACAGAATGTTGAGCATTCCTGCCGAGACTAAAACCCAGTTCCCCAGCTCCTCGCCCTAGCCGTTAGGCCACATTCTCCCCCCACTCTTAGGTACCTTGACACTGACACTGTTAATTATTACTAGACAACTGGGTCCTTTCGCTACCTGTCAAGGTGAAAGATGGCTGGCAAACTGCAGTGTGGGCATTCTTGACAAAAAGCATACCAATAGTTCATCTGCTGTGTTGCATGGATCTCAGTAAGCCACTGAGGTGTTTCTGCTTGCTGTGGCAAGGCAGCCATTTTTTCTTCAGCACAGAAAGACCAATATCCGCCTATGAGACATTTCATCATTCTGTAAAATGGCGTCCAGCACGAGGGAGCTAGGCATCGCATGACAAGGATGGTGCGAGAATGAAAGTTCTTTTCTTCCATGTACCAGGGATATTAGTAAACCCAATAACCATTCTTGGAAAAGGATACTAGCAGGTATGGCAACCATGTATTCTCTCCATGCTATGTGTGTCAGCAAGTATATCAACCATTTCTTTTCTCTATTCTAAGGGTGGCAGCGAAACCACTGCGAGGGATGACATCAGGACAAGCAGCGGTTTCTAATCCATATGCAAGAAATTATAAAGAAAGGGCTACCCGATAACCACATGAAAATTAGGGTACATCACCCTTAATGTAGACAACGTGCTTTCAAAGGGACAAAAATGAAAATGCTTACAATATGTTTTCAGAACAAATGGGGAGGTGATAAACCATCCACACTTACACAATAAAATACGATTTAACCACATCAGCGCGGCGCAGATTCCTGCGCTGTGCTGAACGTTCTAATGAGCCAACGGGCTCATGACGGAACCGTTCCGTCATGAGCACAGGCCAACCGACGCTCATGACGGAACCGTTCCGTCATGAGCATCGAAGGGGTTAAAGAACCAACTGGTAAGCATATAAATTGACAATGAATGTGGCAGTTGTTGCCAAAATAACTGCTGACTTGACCCCGATCCTTCCTCTTGCTATCTGTATTATTGGTCTAATTGGCGTTTTACTTGCCATTGTGGATTCATTCCCTATTGTGAGTTGTTAACTTCTTTTTGCCTGGTGTTCTTTGGTGATTTGTGTGTTTTTTGGCTCTTATTTTCTTTCTTTCGTGACCGATGTCCTTCATACATCTATAATTACTCTTATGTTAGTATTTGGACATTCATTGGAGTCATCCATTTTGCCTTTTCCAAAGCACTGTTTTCTGCGGATGGCCTTGCATATTTATTATATTTGGAACCAAAACATGTATTCTTTCTTCCGCATCTTGCGGAACGTTGCAAGGATTGCCAACTCATCAACTATTAGCACATTTATGTACCTATGTATGTGTCCAAGACAATACTATTGTCTTTTGCTGTACATAGTATGTTGATGCTATTGTGTGTAGCACATGTTTTTAAGTAAATATTCTCCTTTATTGAATAACAACTTATGTGTGGTATGCCAGTTTCAATATTTTTGTTGATGCAGTCAGCATCCAGTGTTCACATGCATACTTGCTGCTCCTTTAAATCTTCATGTATTGTGTAAGGGGGGTAGGGGTGCTTTATCACCTTCCCACTTGTTCTGAAAAAAACATTCCCAGTATTTTCAAAACGTTCCTCCTTTGAGAGCACTTTGTCTATATTGATGCCTGTGTAGGGGTGGCATTGAGCCCAGCAGTTATTTCTGCTCTTCCTCTTACGGATGTCAATGAGCCCAGCAACTATTTCTCCTTGTTGTGTCAAGGATGGCAGTGTGCCCAGAAGAGATTTCTTCTCACCTTGCCCAGGATTACAGTGAACCTGCCTGCCCTGGTACACTGAGCGGAGTAGTTACATCCCCTGGGGGGCTCGGGTTGCACGCTGACAGTGCTCGGAAACGAAAGGTGGCTCAGCCGTGGGCTCCTCCCAGACTTTTTTTAAATCTGACTGCTGAGCATTCCCTCAGGTAATGGTGAGGGCCCACCCCCACACCTGGACGCTCTACTTGCCAACATTGTCTGGATGCCAGGTATTTCCCTGGTTCTGTACTCAGGGTGGCAGGTAGGGCTCCTCACCTGGATGCTTTTAATCCCCTGTGCCCACACCGTGCCTGCCTCGTATGTCTCAGGGCACTCTGGAACCTCTTTTTCTCAGTCTTTCTGGCTTTCCTGGTCCCCCCCATCCCCCGGGCCTCATTCTGACTGCTTTATAGAGCTTAGAGGCATTCGGCACATCTGTGTGTACTGCTCGCCAGCTTTGACTGATTGCCTTGTTTTCCTCTGCACACAAATTTGGGCAGCCAGGTAGGGCCCGGGGTTCTCGTGCAACCCTGGATCTCTTCTTTTTTCGGGGGTTTCTGACTGCCCTCTGTCCCATGTACTCACACTCAAGCTGGCAGTTAGGATTGAGGTCCTTCCTGATTGTTGGAGTGTGCTTCTGGTCCGTATGGTAAGGCTGCCTTTGGGTTCCCTGTACTCACACGTAGGCTGTCTGATGCGACTTTAGACCCTCCACACACCAGGCACCTTCTCCCACCCACCCTGCAAGGCTGCCTGTGGCCTCCCTACACTCACACACGGGCTGCCAGGTTAGGTTCTAGACCTTCTTCACACCTAGAAACTTCTCACATCCTTGTAAGACGACCTTCTTTTTCCCTACTATCACACTCAGGCTGCCCGCACGGCACTACTAGGCCTTCTGTACATCTGGAACCTCTTCTCACATCTTTATACGGTGGCCTTCGGTTTCACTACTATCACACTCGGGCTGCCAGGTAAGACACTGGGCCTTCTACACACCAGGAACTTCTTTTCACAAGCCTTGTCTGCTTTTCCCCTGCACCAGCGGTTAGACTGGCCAGTATGGCTGTAGATCAACAGCATTCTAAAGGCATTGAGTGGTAAAGGATGCATGGCAAAGGCATTGTGTGGTAGATGCCACAGTGTAAAGGCTGTTTCCCTAGATCTATACATCTGGAACGTCTTCTCACCAGCCTTGTCTGACCGCCTGATATTGCCCTGCAGCAGCACTCAGGCTGCCGGGTACGACTGTAGACCTCTCCGTTTCTGAGGTCATCCTAACCAGCCTTATCTAGCTGCCTGCTGTTTCCCTGCTGCAGCACTCAGGCTGCCGGGTACGACTGTACGCTTCTGCACTTCTGAGGCTTCTCCTATCCAGCCTTGTCTAGTCGCCTGCTGTTTCCCTGCTGCAGCACTCAGGCTGCCGGGTACGACTGTACGCTTCTGCACTTCTGTGGCTTCTCCTATCCAGCCTTGTCTAGTCGCCTGCTGTTTCCTCACAGCAGCACTCAGGCTGCCAGGTACGACTGTAGACCTCTCCGCCTCTGAGGGTCATCCTAACTAGCCATGTCTAGTCGCCGGCTGTTTCCCTGCTGCAGCACTCAGGCTGCCAGGTACGACTGTAGACCGCTGGACTTCTGAGGCTTCTCCTATCCAGCCTTGTCTAGTCGCCTGCTGTTTCCTCACAGCAGCACTCAGGCTGCCAGGTACGACTGTAGACCTCTCCGCCTCTGAGGGTCATCCTAACTAGCCATGTCTAGTCGCCGGCTGTTTCCCTGCTGCAGCACTCAGGCTGCCAGGTACGACTGTAGACCGCTGGACTTCTGAGGCTTCTCCTATCCAGCCTTGTCTAGCTGCCTGCTGTTTCTCTGCAGCAGCACTCAGGCTGCAGTCTTTTCTAGTCGCCTACTGTTTCCCCACAGTAGCACTCAGGCTACCGGGTATGACTGTAGACCCCTGCAATAATTAGGTTCTCCTATCCATCCTTGTCTAGCTGCCAGATATTGCTCTGCACCAGCACTCAGATTGCCGTGTACAACTGTAGACCTCTGTGGCTTCTCCTGTCCAGCCTGGTCTAGCTGCCTGCTGTTTTCCCGCAGCAGCACACAGGCTGCAGTATTTTCTAGTTACCTGCTGTTTCTCTGCAGCAGCACTCAGGCTGCCGGGTTCGACTGTGACCTCTGCACTTCTGAGGCTTCTCCTATCCTGCCTTGTATAACTGCCTGCTGTTTCCCTGCAGCAGCACTCAGGCTGCCGGGTACGACTATAGACCTCTGCGTTTTTAGGCTTCTCCTATCCAGCCTAGTCTAGCCGCCTGCTGTTTCCCTGCAGCAGCACTCAGGCTGCCGGATACGACTATAGACCTCTGCGTTTTTAGGCTTCTCCTATCCAGACTTGTCTAACCGTCTGCTGTTTCCCTGCAGCAGCACTCAGGCTGCCGGGTACTACTGTAGACCTCTGCGTTTTTAGGCTTCTCCTATCCAGCCTTGTCTAGCCGCCTGCTGTTTCCCTGCAGCAGCACTCAGGCTGCCGGGTACGACTGTAGACCTCTGCGCTTCTGAGGCTTGTTCTATCCAGCCTTGTCTAACCGTCTGCTGTTTCCCTGCCGCAGCCCCACACGTGGCTGATAGGGCTCCGGTCTACCGGTGGCACCTGTAAACAGTACTGGAGTCTGCTTGTCAGACACCTCCATCAACTCACATGGCTCTCTTGTACGGCCTCAGTAGTGGTATCAGGCCAGAACTTCTGCTACTGAAAGATAGAAATAAAACCACCTCCAAACACCTTCTACTATAGCAGTAACTCTGCCAGTCTCCCCCGACGGGTGCCATCAGAGTTGCCATCTCCTCCTGACTGGTTGGAGTACTGCCCCGTTGATAAGCAGTAACTCTGCCTTTTTTCTGCAGCCCCGGGCCAGCAACTCTGCCCCATACTTAAAACTGATAGTGGCGCAACACCCCCTATTCTACTCACAGGTGACAGTAATGTGCCCTCCTCACCTGCCTAGTACCAATACCTGCGTCCCATCTACCCTGAGCTGTGCCAAAATGTACACCTTTACTGGTGCCAATGCTTGCTCCTTCCTCCTCACTGTTGGCACTATATCTTCTTCTTTCTACTGATGGGTGCCAGGTCCTGTACTCCCTCCTACCAACAGGTGAAATGAATTGCGCCCCTTCCCTCCGACATTGCCAGTACCGTGTCTCTGTCCACATGAATGAGGCCAGTATTATACTCACCAGAGAGATTATCGCTACTTCCTTTTGACAAATTGCAATACTTTGCCACAGTTTTTACCCTGGTGCAGTAATGTGCCAACTTCTCTTGAACCGAGTTCGCACTCTGCCCAGTCACCCTGTCCAGTAGCGGCACTGTGACTCTGTCCTCCAACCGTACAGACGGCGGGGGTGGAGGAGCTTCAGATTTCCCAACAATCCCGCTGGCATATCTTGTTAAAATACATGAGAAGCAGGACACGAGGGGCTTTAAAAGGCAGTGGAAAGAGAGAGGAGTGGGGATTTGACTTAAAACGCAGCCGTTTTCAAACTAACCAAGTTTTAAGGCAGAGACGAGAGAGAGAGTGTGTGTGTTTTTGTCTGTGCATATAAAATTCCAGGGTGGAATTCGACAGACACTCCACCATACCTGAATGAAAGGACCTGTACCCATCTATTTACTACAGAAGGCATTTCTTTTAGGGGGGTGTAACACCCCAAACACCCCCTGGAAGCTACACCCCTGCTGTTGAAATATTTCACCTCATTTGTTACACCCCCATATAAATGTATTTTGTGATAAATAGTTGAGTACAGGTGCTTTCAGTCGGGTATGGTAAAGTGTCTGTTGGATTTCTCCAGGAATCTTTACACACACAGACTAAAACGCACACACGCTCTCCTTCTCACTGTTTGGAAACACTTAAAAAACAAGCATTTGCAATGCAATAGGTCTCGTATTAGGAAGGTTTGAGCTATTGGCATTGTAAATGACACATTTTTTTATGCAATGGTTTTGAAAATGGATAAATTAATAGCATTGTTATTTACAATGCCAATAGCTTAAACTTTCGCAAATGTGACACCTATTGCATTTGTAATGCAATATGTGTTGTGTTGAGAGTTTGTGAGTGAGTCAGTGTTTGAGAGTGAGTGGGAGAGTCTGTCGGTGAGAGTCTGTCAGTGAGAGTGAGTCAGTCAGTGAGAGAGGGTGGGGGAGTCAGTGAGAGAGGGAGAGAGATAGTTAGAGTTTGTCAGTGAGAGTGAGTCAGTCTGAGTGAGAGTGAGTCAGTCAGTGAGTGAGAGTGAGTCAGTCAGTGAGTGAGAGAGAGAGAGAGTGGGAGAGTCAGTTAGTGAGAGAGTGGGAGAGTCAGTCAGTGAGAGTCTGTTATTGAGTGTAAGTCAGTGAGAATCTGCCAGTGAGAGTGAGTGAGTTAGTCTGTCAGTGAGAGTTTGTCAGTGAGAGTCTGTTATAGTGAGTGAGTGAGAGAGTGGGAGAGTCAGCCAGTGAGAGTGAGTTAGTTAGTGAGAGTGAGTGAGTCAGGCAGTGAGAGAGTGGGAGAGTCCTTCAATAAAACATGTCCCTTACACGAAACGGCCCTGTTTGTAGCCTAATCGAAAAGTCCTCTGCACGCCATGATATTATGGCCTTGGCGGATGGTTTGTGTTGTATTAAAAGCAGTTGTAACATAAGGGGTGGGGGGAATAAGAACAAACAAACAAGAAAGGAGAACTGAAGAGTTTTTGTTTTTAAAAAAATGGAGAGTTTAAAGGGAAATAGGGGTTGAGGGAAGAGAAAAGGTTCAGGACACAGGAGGATGTTATAGAAAGTGCTTTAAGTTGTGTGGAAAGATATGGCCAGATTGGAAGGAAACGTATGAGGAACAAATCACTGACAGGAGAAAAAATGGTAGGAAAAGAGTAGTGGGAAAGATGTGTTGTGGCTGCCTGCTGTCCATATGGCGTTGCTGGTCTTTCCTGTGAAGCTTTGTGACAACCACTTGTTAATTTATGTTAGTAGGAGCACCCGAGGCCGTGATTACATTTGTGGGAAAGTTTTGCGTTTGGAAAGTGAGCTTTATTGCAAGTGGGGGAAGTGTGGTGCGTATGCCTGCAGGAACTGTAAAGGAGTGGGGTTGCAAAAGGAAATTTTATAGGCAGGATGCTTTGTATATGTATAAGCCTTATTGGTTATGTTTAATTTTTAAAATAGAAAAGGAGGCCAAACAAACGTGTACAATGTTTCTAGAAAAAAGTGTGAATACAGTGTTAAGCGTCCCGGAAGACCCCGCCCTAATTTAAGCTTTTTGCACGTGTTAATATTACGCCACTAATTTGACTAAAAGTGAACAGTTTTGCACAGTACATTGTCAAATAGGCACAAAACTGTTAATACAAATTTGATTGCAGAGGAGTAGTCACTGTTTATTACTGGCTCTGGCACATTGTAAATAAAACAACATCAAAGCGGCCGGCCGCGAAAGTGAAAGACACTGCTGCAACAAGTAGAGTGGCCTAGTCCAATACAAACGGAGATGGGTTAAAAATACA
Organism: Lissotriton vulgaris; assembly: GCF_964263255.1. Taxonomy (NCBI): domain Eukaryota; kingdom Metazoa; phylum Chordata; class Amphibia; order Caudata; family Salamandridae; genus Lissotriton; species Lissotriton vulgaris. The sequence goes on from NC_141693.1 coordinate 280,182,595, forward strand.
ATTATTTCCTGAAATCTGGAATTAATGGCATCACAGTGTTTTGTGTATATGCATTTATCAGTTGGAAACTGTCCTGAAGAACTAGAATCTAATTACCGTTTGCTCGACTGACAGTCATGTGCTCTTGGGCCTGACAGCCTTGGTATCACTGGAAACATTGCGCATTAGGACTTTGGCACATGTGGATGTTTATGTAGACGGTGGGCCTACTGCAGAGGGGTGATCAGCTCTGGCACATGGTAAACAAAACAACATCAAATCGGCCGGCGCGAAAGTGAAAAACACTGCTGCAGCAAGTAGAGAGGCCTAGTCCAATACAAACGGAGATGGGTTCAAAATACAATTCTTTCCTCTAATCTGGCATTAATGGCATCACGGTGTTTTGTGTATATGCATTCAAATGGCATTTATCAGTTGGAAACTGTCCTGAAGAAATAGAATCTAAGTCGGGTTTGCTCGACTGACAGTAGGTGTGATCTTGGGCATGACAGCCTTCAGCAAGCAAAGCCAGAAACGGCGGGGGCGGGAGAGTAGATTCTTTTGAAGTGTTTGAAGTCTGATGCTGGCTGCAAGCAAACCAGCATGAGTGCGGAGAGAGGCTCAAAGGCTGCCAAATGGTGTGTGATGTGCACGCGCCCGCACACATGCACTGTAGGCAATCCGCCTGGAAAAGCCTTTGGGAGCACTTTTGAAAGCCCTTACTTAATATCTGGCCAAAGCATCGCTAACGCAATGGCTTAGGCGAGACCTAAAAATGTTGGTTATTTCACAAAATAATGTGCTTTCTCTCACTTTGTACCCCTACCAATCCACATTCTTCTCCCTTCCCGCTGCCACTTTTGCCCGTCTTTTGTGCCATGCTCGTCAGCATAATATATTCTAACAATATATACCAGCGTGATGTGTGGGAAATCTGAGGTTCACACCCCTCAGTCTTACTGAGCAAGCTACGCCCCTGACAATTGGCTTGCTCCTTGTCCTAAGGCTGTCCTGCTTCTTCTTGTGTTTTGTCCCGCCTCTGGAGCACTGCTGTGTTACAGTGCCTCTTAGAGCCATGCATACAGGTGTAAGCGGCTGAAGTGTGGGAGATCGCAGACAATGCAGCTCTTCCAGAAGGAGTATAGAGATGAGCCAGCTGAGAAGATTAAGGATCCAGTGCCATCTGATCTCTACCCTAACATCCAACGTCTGATCAGCACCATAGGGTTGGTAGCCTGCAGCCCTTCTAGTCCATTTGACTGATGCCCTGGTCCTCCAGTAGAAAAATTGGGATATGATGGGCTTTAAGCCCAGTAGGTTGGAGAGATATCATGAGTGTGAGAAGTTGAAATTGATAAGTTGATGCCAGGTTATGTAATGTGTAACCATCAAGCAGTTCTAATGTGCTTCTGCACCGGAAGCCAGTGTGAGGGAGACTGAATCTCTTTAATGCCCATCAGTCAAATGGGTAGGTATGTTCTAAACTCACTTCAAATTCTTCGACTTGCAGTGTGTTAGGCCCAAATAATGAGTGTTAGTGTGTACTTTTTTTTATTTACTCAAGCTCGTAGCATCTCTTTAGGATAGACCACCTCAGCTGATGGAGCTTGTTAAATTTGAGTTAGGTAATATGGAAAACTCGGGCCACATTTGCTCCATTTTTTGGAATCAATTGGCCTTGATGACTGTAGATGAAGCTTTTCCCTCGTCTCTTCTGTGCTATGTGCAGGCTGTGTACGCATTGCTTCATTTGAGCAGGTGGTTGCTGGTGGAGGGCACTACCACTTATTTTTGGGGAAAGGCACTTAATTTTGCGAACAGGCACTTAGTTCTCCTCCTCAGCCATTTCCCAAGTGTAAGAGAGAGAAAAACACACACAGAGCGGGAAGACAGAGGAAGAAAAAGATGGCAAACCCATCACAAACAAAAAGCAGGAACTTGCAAGAGCGAGACAAAGGAGCAAGGAGTGTCTGGTAGTGCATAAAAGTCTACCGGCCTTGGCACTAGGCACACCCAAGTTTAATTGCACTGGCTGCCGGCTTCTGAGCAAGCTTCAGGCACTGGCACTCTGCTGCACAAATTAGGCACTGTGTGTTCGGGTAACTCCGGTCATAAACAGAGGCAGCTCCTCCTCAAGAGCGGAGGTGCGTCACCCCGCCTGCTGCCAGCGTAGCAGGCAAACAAAAATAAATAAAATGGCACCCCAATGCCATTTTATTTATTTGTTACTGCACCAGCTCACGCTGTCTACAGCGTGATGATGGTAGGTTTGGGGCTGAATCCTGCAAATGCAGGAGGACAGCACTGGCCCACAGTGCGCCTGTTGGATTGGCTGGCTGTCTTGCAACGGCCAGCCCGACATGCGCAGTATAGGCCCAGCAATCTAACTGCTGTGAAACAGCCTGGAGATTTCTGGCACAGTCCCAGCCTCAAAATGAGTGCTGGGTTAACCTGCTCCAACCAGTGCTGGAGCTACTCTCATTCTGAAGAGAGTAGCTCCAGGATTGGTTAGATTGCATTCCAGTGAGCAGGTAGATAAGTCCTTCCTTTTCCTGCTCGTGGACAACCAGGATCCGATTCCTGGTAGAGAAGTGCTGCATCGGTCGTGCTCACACTCCTTATGGTGAGTTGTGCGCCATTGGGCCCTACCATAACTTTTTTATGCTAGCCGCCACTGGTCTTTGGGATCAGGAGATGGAAGCCCAATGGAGCAGAAGCTGAATAGAACTAGTCTGGTAGGTGGGATCATGCATTAACTCTCCACCTTCCTGGTCTGACTAGGATCTCTCTCCCAGGGCAAGGATTGTCAGCAGATCGCAACCGAAGTGGTCGCCTCTCTGAACTCTTCTGGCCCTGCTAGTGTCCAGCATCAACAGGGTTGGTCTGGCCTGGGGCGATCAGGCAATTGTCTGATAGGTCAGTTTGTGGTCCTTTTTTAATGTTATGGGGCCTCTTTTATGGCCTGGTGGGCCAGTTGTTACTGTTCATTTACATGATATTAAAAAAAACATTGCCTAAAGAAAGCTCAAATCCATACAGTCTTCCATGCTTTGCAAAACACTTATTCAGTATGTCTTTACAAGTTCAAAACTTCCCCAATTTGAATAAATGGGCCACTTTGTTGGCTATGGGGGGCACATTTATTGTGCTGCCTGGACTATTTTTTGTTCCACTACGATCCTAAGCATTACTTATATCATCTCAATCCATATGTGACTCTTCTCACAAGAAGCCAGTCCTCCTCCAGGCTGAACCCTTAGCAAGTCCTTAACTTGTAACTAAGTAACTTACACCACACTACACTTCCTGTTTTTTTATATCCCTCGTGCGGGTTCTTTTTCATCCCTGCTTTCTCCCGTTGTCACAGTTTTCCTTCCTTTCTCATTCTTATTTCTCCCTTTTCTACCATTCTCTCTTGTACTCCTAGTGAAAGTATGATGGTAAAAGAAAAGCTGTGTCCCCAAAAATCAATGCTGGTGCCTGCCACCTGCATCCACCGGCACAAATTAAGCCTTGCAGCTTAAAAGGCTTCTGATGAACTAGGAAACCAGCTTCGCCACCCCCTCCCCCAATCCCCATAGGCTATCTTTCTTTTTTGACAATAGGTGAAATTGCACCGTGGTAATAAATATTTGATTTGACTTTGTTAGTACATTTGTCCAAATAATGGCTATTGTGCTATTGGGCCCAATTCGTTTCATCGGCAAGGCATAGATAATAACATTCCATTCCTTATTATCCATGATATTCCATCTGTTGGTGGAATATAAATAAACCTGCAATTTGGATTAGGAACAATTTGGAATCTACCTGGAGTAGGATAATCTCTGGACCTTTCTCCTTCTTTGTGGATTTGGATTGGTTCAAAGAAATTCCTACTATTAACACACCTCTAGTGCTTGGAGATACTGCAACTCCTTGTTCACTACTATTTTCTATGCCAACGGCTGTTCAGAGGTCTACAGATGTTAGCATTTGCTCTGTTAAAAATAATTGCTGTTAGTGTTGCACTTGGCTGTATTTTCACTTATGATATAATTGAGTTCATATATTGAATGCAGGGCCACTGGAATTGTGCGGCAGGGGAGGGCCAAATTTTGTGGCAGTGTTGACTGAATTGTGCTGCAGGAGGAGGCAGATTGTTCAGCGTGGTGTGGTACATGTGGTGGTATGGTTTTATTATTTTGTCATTCTTACACTTTTGCACACTGGGCATAAATACAATTTACATATACATATATTATCTTCTTATACATGTATACCTTCCATGTACTTATGTATCTTTATATGTATTACTTAACTTCTAATTCAGCATCTCTAATGCACTACCCTATATCTCGCCCTATACCTCTTTCAATATATCCTCTACCTTCACTTTCTGACTCATCCCAAACCCAATTTACTACAATGATCCACAAAATAACCATTTCTAGACTCCTACCTCATCTACTGCTCCTTGCATCATCTCATATATCTTTACCAGTCAGATCTCCCAAACAAGCCTTTCAAAACCCTTCCCCCTGACTCTTCCCCCTCCACCTCCCCTTTACTCATCCCAAACCACCTACTACTGCTATGAGCCCCCCAAAAAACACTTTTAGACCCTTCCATCTTCTAAACCTCCACTATCCTTTTCAACCCAACTAACATGTCCACTGCTCAAATTTATTTAATATCTCCTTATACTAATTCACCGTTGATCCTTTTTCTGTTCCGGAGTTGCGTGCTACTCGCCAAATAAGCGATTTGACGCCTCGTCTGGGGTAGGAAGCCCTAAATAAATGCAATGAAAATACAATACAATATGTGCAGTCTTTGGTGTGAGTTTTGCCTTCAAAAAGCTAAATAGTCTTAAAAAACAGAGATGTGTGCTCAGAGGCCGTATTCTACCCTGCAGGCAATCACTGCACAATGTATTCTGTGGTAGCGTCCATGTGTAATGGGGCTCAGATACTCTGAGGCAGACACTGCAGCCTGTGGTTACAACAGGGACCTAACGGAGGCCAAGGGTTTCTTGTTGACGGGAACCCCTCACCCTCTAAGACATGCTGCAATGGCATGGAATAAGAAATAGATAGTGCTGGGGAAAGCCACTTGGCTTTCCCAAGCAGGACCATGCTGTGCGGGGGAGGGGAGGCAACCATTCAGGGGGGCCTCCATTGAGCCTAAGACCAATGAATATCTGGGAGATGCCAGGGTCCCTCATACATTTGCTGGGGGGACCCATCATTTTGCATTATGTCACTGGGTAACGATGATCCAGTGTAGAGCAACAGTACTGGAAGAAATCACAGAGACTCCAGGCTTCCGGCAGTGCAAACACCCGGGGTTGCCTAGCACTGCAAAGCAGTGATGTCTACCATCACAGCACCCATTCATAGCCACCGCAACCAACACAGAGCAGCAGAGCTACCTACCATTACAGACACACATGACTGACTAAATCAGAGCAGCTGCCTTTCTGCAATCCTCAACACTCCTGGGTACCCAGCACAGAGCAGCCGGGATTTGTTCCTCCCCAGACCCCAGTAGCAGGCCTGCAAAAGGAAAGAGGGCTCTCTGACACCCTCAAGCTCTCCTGGGTGCCAAGCATCGAGCAACAGGTTTTCTGCCATATGAAAACCCATGGGTACACAGGATAGAGCAGCAAGCATTTCTACCACCTTAAACCCCCATGGGTGCCCAGCAATGAAAGGGTGGCCTTCTGGTACCTTGAATACGTATGAGTGCCAAATATTGAGTTACTGGGCTTTCTGCCATTCCAAACACCGGAGGGTGCCAGGCAGAACACAGCATGATTTTCTGCCATCTCAAATACCGTTAGGTGCCAGGCATGGAGCATCAGGGCTTTCAGTCACCCAAAACACGCAGCGGTGACCGGCACAAAAAAGTAGGGAGTTCTGCCATCCAAAACATCTGGGTGCCCAGGGCAGAGCAGCAGGTCTTGTTGTCATCCCAAGCACACTGGTGCCTGGCAAATAGCAATAGGGACCTCTGCCATCCTAAGCACATGATTGCCCAGGGCAGAGTAACAGGACTTGCCATGGGTGTGCAGCAGAGAGCAGTAGAGACTTGTACTCTGCTGGGTACACCGGGCAGAGCAGCAGGGCTTCCTGCCATACGAGACACACATATACCCACAGCGGTGCAGCAGCGATTTCTGCCATCCCCAACACACACAGGCATGGGTGCCCGGACCAGATCAGAAGAGTTATCCATCACCCTCATACTCCCACGAGTATTTTTAACATGTCCCTCCATTAACTTTTTTTTCACCAATTCTCTACCACCCCCCACGCGCACATCGGGTGGGGGCACTTAAAGCCCCCTCTTCAGTAGCAGCAGACACACACTCTCCTCTGCGTGGGAAATTAAGCCGTCTCCGGTGAAAATAACCATAAATGTTCATTATTTGAACAGGAAAATCAATTTGTGGGCCAATTGACCAAATAAAGTAATGCAATTTGCCGGAAAATCCCCCAGGTGCGGCGAGGAGCTTGAATTCTGAATATGAAGGCCCTGCTCGGGCAGAGCAGACGGAAACCGAGGGAGGGAAAGACGAAAACAACAGCTTACTAGAACACTGCTCCCTTGAATAAATAAAAACACGTGCAGGGTTTTGATGTGGGAATTGGAGTCACAGTCCTGCCAGTGTCATACAGGTGGTGAGGATCTGCAGTGAGGTACACTGGTGCAGCTGTGTTTAGTGCCTTGAAGAAGGGCCCTATTGCGGTACATACGGATGCACTGTGAAAATCCTGGTGTTTTAATGGGACCGATGCTTGTGTTGTAATTGTGTTAAAATTACAATTTTCATTGACAACGTTCCACCGGTGAAGAAAGTGGTTTGAGCCAGGGGACGGTCAATTCTATCTCTGACTGTCTGGCATCATCGTTCACCGCCTGCTGGTTGGGCGGGGGCTCTGGTTAATTTGTCTACATTTCAAATTTCCAGGAGTATGTCACTCCTACTTATAGAAACACCATTCCAAATCGGGACCTTTGTGTGTATGTATTTTAGGGGAGTGATGCGGTTGTACTACCACCATCTTTGACTGTGTGAATGGCAGCAGAGAATCTCATTGGCTGACTGACACCTGTGTCCCGCCTTTTGTAACACTGCAGACAGATTTACTTAGAGCTTCAACCTCAGGTGTCAGCCGCAGCCCGTGCAGTTAACATCGGGGTTGGGGGGGTGATTTCGACAACAAGGGAACAGGCCGCGGCTGGATGTCTCCCTATCCCACTCTCTGTGGAGTAGGGGTGTGTCATAGAGAAATGCACCCAGTTTTATCAGGTGAGCCCGCAGTAACAAAAGCTATGGCAGAAACCTGTTCATGTTAGATCTGTAAGTGTGTACCAGCAGCGAGCACTTCAGAACCCCATTCAACTGAAGACAGGAAGCAGGAAGTAACAGCATGCACGTAGGATAGGAATAGGAGTGTTCACCTCCTGGGCTGGCCCTTGCGGGCACCGGGCAATTCCCCGGTGCGCCGCATGGGTGGGGGCCGTTTTTGTTACAGGGCCGTTTTTGCAGCATAGCTGTAAAATCGGCCCTGTAACAAAATCGGCCGAAAACCGGCCCTGGCAAAGAGCACGGTCGCACCCCCAGGGGGCCGGCCGAGCACTTTTTTGGTTCTCAGTCCGGCCCTGCATGCAATAACAACATCCCCCAAAGCAGCTCGCCCACCGTAGCTTCATGAGCCTGTAGTAAAAGCATGCTCTGCCGAAACCCATCCAACTAAACTAAGGGAGTATGTAGCAACGATGACTACTGTAAAAAAAAATGCAACTAAACTAAGGGAGTATATATATACTAAGTTCATGTTTTATCTATCAGAACTGACCCAGCTCTGGTAGCGGTGTTCCGAGCACGGGGGTGGCCACTTTAACACGCAAAGATCTAGCAGAGATGGGCACACTACAGGGGTATTATTTTGGTACCAACACCATCAGCAGATTCCCTTCTTGACTCAGAGATTCGACAATTCAATTAATGAGCATGACCCCCCCCCCCCAGTACTCTTAATATACACTGACTAACGGGCGGTTGTGCTCCGGAATGGTACCAAGGTGTTTATTGTTTTGTAATGGTAGGGACGGCGTACCTGCTAATTATACATCTGTAATGTGGAGGGAGGGTGGTGGGGTGTTGCTACACTGTAATGTTTTTTTATTGGCCATGTTGGCCACCGTGTTATAAGCCAACAAAATTCCAATAAAACGTGTCATGGAAATAAAAACAGAACTGACCCAGCTCAGCCCTTTAAGCATGTGATAACAGCATCAACTAAAGAAACTGATTCAGCTGAGCTCTGTGAGCATGAAATAACAGAATTGGTCTGAGGGCCGTGGTTCAGCGCCCAGATGGGGGCAGGGAGCCTGTACATGTTCTCCACCCAAGCTGTGTATTGCAGCTCTGTGGAGAACATGCTATGTGCGCATGATTGTTTGGCTGGTCTGAGAGGGCCGGCAAAACCGCCATGCGCACTTATGGTGCACAAACCACTCCTCATCCCTTGGCTTTGACACCAGCCCCGTAGCTCCGAAAAAGAAAATGATGATAACGATGTTATTATCATTTTCTTTTTCTTTTTTTACTGCTCTGAGAGCAGTGGGGCGACGCTCCTCCGCCTTAGAGGAGTCGCCCTGTGGGCATGTTGTAACTGCATGTATAGCAGGAACTCGTCCATGTTCAGGTCCGGATTGGCCGTAGCGGGCACCCGGCAATCCCCTGGTGCGCCGCACGGGTGGGGGCCGGTTTTGGGCCCCTGGGGCCGGTTTTGTTACAGGGCCGTTTATGCAGCATAGCTGCAAAATCTGCCCTGTAACAAAATCGGCCGAAAACCGGCCCTGGCAAAGAGCTCGGCGGCACCCCAAAAACCCCCTGGGGGATTGGGGCGGGGCAGCCGAGCATTTTGCCAGGGCCGGTTTTGGTTCCCAGTCCGGCCCTGTCCATGTTACTTACAGCTGTACATAGTGACAGCACATACATAAGTTGTGAATCCAATCAAAGCTCAGTGACCTTATAGTTGAATCAAATCACAAGAAAGGAGAGGGAAAGTTTAAGCCACCACACGTACTCCCAAAGTATTTGAACCACAACACAAAAAATACCATGGCTGTATAGTGCCTTATGCAGCAGTGTTATTTATGCAAATCACTGGTACCCTATTTAGGCAAACCAAGATTCTGGGTGGAAAGGCATAAGAGAACAAGATTTTGGAAGAGAAAGCCTCACCCAGGTGATGTGGCACACTTCATCATAGGCAACCTCCCGCCACCGTGGCCGGAGGATTCCACTAGGGTGGATTTAACCTCCTAGTGGACCTGATGGAGGCAGTTCTTAGATAAGGTATTTCCTGAACAAAACAGGGGGATCCAGATAAAATTAAAAGTACCAAGCGGTATCCGGGTTTTCACCTTTATTACCAGTAGCCTCTTGTGCATCTAAAAACAATTATGCGGTGAAGTCAGAGTGCAATGGGTCAACCCATCCACCTTATAGTTAAGAAGATGCACTCACCCGGCTTAGCTCTGTGAGTACGCAGGCATAGACTGTTAGTACAAAGTCATCCAGCTTAATTTGGAGACCGTATAGAAACCGGTGCTCACAGGTGTGCAACGCCTATTGGGCGCAAAGGGCTTGGGTGATGTGGGGGGTGCTCATCTGTGTATGACACACTTGTCGGGAGCTCGGCACTGCTCCTAGTTTCTGGTCCGGGGTGCTCGGTTGTGTGTGGGGTACACACCGTGTCCTCTGCCCGCCTCTGATTACACGCCGTCTCAAGGCCACTCACTTCCTCTCCATGAATAGCAGTTCCCTAAGGCCTGCCCTGAAGGGCCCTTACTAAAGAGCCCACACCAGGTATATATAAAGCTGGCACGGATGATGTCATTGGCTCCTGCTTGCCACCCTGGAATCGCTGAGACTTTGTTTCAGACTCTAAAAGTAGGACACGCCATGGGCAAAGCGTGGAGTGTCGGCCAGACGACCTGCCAGGGGCTGCTTGAACCCGCGCCGGGGACTCGTGACCCGGTGCTGGCACGGGTGCTGCTGCCATGCCAGGGCTTGGCTGAGCTGCGGTGGAGCGGCACCTGGCCTCGCGCCCAGTGTTTCCAGGAAAGGCTTCGACATTAGTGCCAGCCAGGCTTCCGTGGAGTGGCTAATGAAGGCCCGGGAGGCCCTTGCACTGCTGGCGGCTGCACTCCCCCTCCCCCGGGACCCCTAATCACTGCCGGACCGATGCTGCGCGAGGTGGCAGCAGTCCATGGGGGTGAAAGGGCTCCGCGTGCCCCTCAAGGCACCGGGGCGCCTTTCCGGGCATCGTTAGCGCCTCAGCGGCTCTCTTAGGAACACGTTGTTTAATGTCGCCTGACAAAACAACCCTACGCAGAGAACGTGACGTAAGCACGTCTCCCTTATTCAGAGAGCAAGATGAAAACCTCTTTAGGATGGAAAGAACGGCGGCACCCAAGAGTGGCGGGAAAGTGGCATCTTTGGAAGAAGCTCACGATTCGTGGCACTGTCTGTGTGCCCAATGTGTCATTCTAATGGGCTTTTGGTACCCGCTCACCGAGAAGCCGTTCGTGTACTCCGCTCACCCCGGTTCCTTTGCATTTTTTTGTGTACTCGGCTCTTCTACATATTTACTTTCGTTTTCTTAGTACTCCTCTGCCAAAGGTTCTCCGTATTCGCCTCCTGCAGGACTTTCTATCCGGGTTCTGTGTACTTTATTCTTTCACGCCTTTCTATTCGGGTTCTGTGTACTTTACTCTTCCACTCCATCGACGCCTGTCTGTCCGTGTGCTGGGTACCTTAGGGCTTATTTTCGCTTTCTGTGTACTGTCTCTTCGCCTACTTTCTTTTCCCCATTTGGTGCACAGTACTGTTTCCTGACTTTTTTTCTCTTTTCTAGGTATTCTGGTCTTCCAGGCTTGGGTTTCTTTTTAATTATTTTCGACATACGCTACTCTTTTCATGTTTTCCTTCTGTTTTCTGTGTATGTTTGTTTTTGTTGATTTCTGGTTCTCCAGAGTTACTTTTTGTTTTTATATACTTTGCTCTTCCATAGCTTTCTTTTCGTTTCATAGGTATGGTGCTCTTTCCGAGCTATCTTTATGTTTTCTGCACACTATTCCTTCAGTGCTTTTTGTTTCTATTTTCTATGAACTCAGATTTTCCGGTATTAATTTGTGGTTTTTCCTTACTCTGCTCTCCACTTGCTTTCTTTTCGTTTTGGATGTCTGAGACGGCAATGATTTTCAGGCTCCTGCCTACAGTTCTCTGCCATGCCAGGTTCCACCCTTCCCTTTACCTGACTTCTGAGGGAGAGATGATCACTGCTCCTTACTCCAGAAAATGGCTACATTTCCTTATAGACAGAAAAGGGTGTTAATTATGTGTCAAGAGAGCTTGACATTCCCTTTCTGTGATTATGTATGTGCCTGGTTCTAGATGTACCACTCTTATCCTTGTTTGTGTGCATGTGTGATTCTGCCAGTGGGTTGCAGTGTCCAGTTCAAGCTCAGTAGAGTAGTGACGGAAGAACAAACCAATGCACCCTGGGATTTAGACTCCTTTTAAGACTCACTGTCAATAGGACACATCACTTCAATGCTCTAAAAATGATGCCATACGCGTTGTAGGATAAAGAGTGTTCAAAAAAGGGTTTGATAGGGACACGCCTGTGTGGTACCGATGGGAGAGGGCACAAGGAAGTAAGAATGAGATCTGGGCAGGCCATGTAGCTTGAGCATCCCTGAGACAGAAACTGAGTGCCAGCTGGGGTGCAAAAGGCTTTGGCCCTCGGGAACTTTTAAGATATTCTTGGGATTTTCACAATTTACCTGCTCTTGGAAATGTATGCCGCTCACAAATTGGCGAATTTGATAATTGCCACCATTCTATGACCAAACAGAGGTAGAATTTTTCAATTTTGATAACCAGTTATTAGAAAAATGAAGGCACCACCTAAAGTTAGATCATTTGACATGGGGCACATATCACAGGAAATTACACAGATAACATTATGAGAAATAAATGACATCTCAACTGGATGACCTGTGAGCTCTGGGGTTGGATTGACCTCATAAACCCATATCTTTGTCAGACAGAATTGTGCAACATAGTGCTGTCAGAAATTCCATCAGAAGTAACAGTTCAAACCATTCAGATCGGTGATGGCAACTTTTTACTGGCTCAGGAACTTGGTATAAACACTTAAGAGCTTCAATTCACAGCTTTGCACAAAAGCAGTAGGGTCACCCAGATTATTCTTTATATATGCTGTAGTGTTGACACACAAGCATCAGTCAACTGCATTGCTTTTACTGGATTGGAAACTTAGGGGTGGTTTAAAAAGAGGTGCGGCTTCAGGAGGGCAAACGGCTAATATAGCACAACTATCCTAGGCCATAGGAAACAAGCATTGGCATAGCCAAGAGGTCTCGCTTTTAGGAATTTCTAAGTATTTAGTTATGCAGCACAATATTCTTGGTGCAACCACATCAACTATTGCGTGGCTAAACACTTATAAGGTCCCAAAGGGTGTTGTTGTGGGTGTGTGTGTGGTTGTGTGTGGTTGTGTGTGGTTGTGTGTGTGGTGCGGGTGTGGTTGTGGGTGTTGATGTGTGGTTGGGTGTGTGGTTGTGTGTGTGTAGTTGTGTGTGTGTTTGTGGTTGTGTGTGTGTGGTTGTGTGTGTGTAGTTGTGTGTATGGTTGTGTATGTGGTTGTGTGTGTGTGTGGTTGTGTGTATATGTGGTTGTGTGTATGTGTGGTTGTGGTTGTGTGTGTGTTTCTGTGTGTGGTTGTGGTCGAGTGTGTGTAGTTGAGTGTGTGTGTGTGGTTGTGTGTGTGGTTGTGTGTATGTGCGTGGTTGTGTGTATGTGCGTGGTTGTGTGTGTGTGGTTTGTGTGTGTGTGATTGGTGTGTGTGTGTGGTTGTGTGTGTGGGTGTGGTTGTGTGTGTGTGTGTGGTTGTGTGTATGTGTGTAGTTGTGTCTGTGTGTGTGTGGTTGTGTGTGTGTGGTTGTGTGTGTGTGTGTGTGGTTGTATGTGTGGTTGTGTGTGTGGTTGTGCATGTGCTAGTGTGGGTGGTTGTGTGTGGTATTGTGGTTGTGTGTGTGACAGTAATACTAAAAGCATCTCAAAATAAAGGAACACAAACATCGAGTTTGTGGAAAGAGAAAGCACGTTGTAAGTCAAACGGGCAGCAGCAAAGCATTAACACAACAACATGTTCTTTGATATTTGATGTTCTTTGAACAAGACTATCAAAGGGGCGCCCCGAAAGTGATCGCGGGCGAAAGTGAAAGCGATCGCGGGCGCTTAATGAGCATGATGAAGTTTGCTCCTAAGCGCGCGCACACGCAAATGCACAGTAAGCTGTAGCCAGTGGTAGCATTTTTTGAAGCCCTTCTTACTTAAGGTCTGGCCAGTCTAGCGCAAACGCTGGGTCAGGCGAGACCTAAAAAACACTTGACAAGGTACATTTAAAAGCTAGCAGTGCCCGAGTATTTGCTCCAATACCCTGAAGAGACACGTTTACAAGGGGATAACTTGGTTAAACATTTGGAATGAAATCTAATACCTGGGGACACTGGCCTTAGATTATGTTTTTAACCCCAGAAGACCTAGAGAAAAGGCTTCATTCACAGTCTCCATTTATCGTTAGTCTCTCATCTGCAAACAATAGGAGTGCTTAGAAGCAGCATAAATCTGTTAGTGAGTGCTTTTAAAAACACTGTGATTGGGCTTCAACAAAGTGGGACAGTCAACGGATGGGTGGTATGTAGCCTCACCAATAGATGTGTTCCAGTACACGGAACATCTGATCATGGTTCTAACAAAATATGTTGGTGATAAAATGCGAGTAAGCCCTGACACAGTGGCATTTTCCTGTGGTTATGTTTTTTCACTAAAGAATTGAAATGGAAATAGAGTCCTATAGGCAGAACTTTCCTATTATCAAGGAGTGACGCAGGTCTCCTAAGTTGACCTGTCCCCTCTGTTTCTGGGTATTAGATCCTGTCTGACTGCAAGAAGGCCCACTGTCTTTGAGGAGCTTGGTAGCCGTGTTTGTCCTTTGTAGGGTAATGCAACAGAAGAGCCACAAGCTTGAATCTTTCTAATTGAGATGAGTAGGTAGTGATCTGTGTGGACACAAAGTACTAAGTGCCTGGGGTATTTTACCACAATCACCTAAAATGTTTGTTTTTTCTAGCAAAGTTTTTTAAGCATAGAATTAGCACAGTGCCATCCATGCCAAGCTAGAAAGAGAACAGGCATTTGCAATACAATAGGTCACGCATTAAGAAAGTTTGAGCTATTGGTATTGTAAATGACACATTTTTTATTTATGTTTTGTTTTTGAAAATAGCTAAATTAATAGCTTTGTCATTTACAATTCCAATAGTTATAACTTTCGCAAATGTGACACCTATAGCATTTGGAATGCAATATGTGTTGTATTTACGTGACTTACATGTATTGATATTACAAATAACAATGGCTTTTAATTTGTTTTCAATAATTAATACTTAAATAAAAGTTATTGTAATTTATAATGGCAATAGCTTAAAGTTTTGTAAATAACTTTTGTGAAGATTATGTTCAGTGTATTTTATTGTGACGATAATCCAAGAACAGAAGTGAAATATTAACATCTTTTTGTTACATTTGTAATAAAGCTTGAAACATTGAGAGAACATATTTGAACCAGGTGTTTTTAAATGGTTGCACAGATTGATGCTGTGGTGGCGCTGAGTGATGGCGAACGAGTGATGCTGTGGCGTTCAGTGATGTTGTGGTAGCGCATAGTGATGTTGTGGTGCCCCTGAGTGATGCTGTGGTGGTGGGGAGTGATGCTGTATGCTATGCTATGTTTTGTTTTGCTATCCTATGTTTTGTTTTGTTATGCTATGTTTTGCTATCCTATGCTTTGATTTGTTATGCTATGCTATGCTGTGTTTTGCTATGCTATGTTTTGTTATGCTATGCTGTTTTGCTATGCTATGCTTTGTTATGCTATGCTATGTTTTGTTATGCTATGCTATATTTTGTTGTGTTTTATTATGCTATGCTTTGTTTTGCTATGCTATGTTTTGTTGTGTTTGATATTCTATGTTTTGCTATGCTAATATATGTTTTGTTTTGCTATGCTATGTTTTGTTGTGTTTTGCTATGTATTGTTATGCTATGTTTTGTTATGCTATGCTATGTTTTGTTTTGCTATCCTATGCTTTGTTTTGTTATGCTATGCTATGTTTAGTTTTGCTATCCTATGCTTTGCTTTGTTATGCTATGCTATATTTTGTTATGCTATGCTATGTTTTGTTGTGTTTTATTATGCTATGCTTTGTTTTGCTATGCTATGTTTTGTTATGCTATGTTTTGTTATGCTATGCTTTGTTATGCTATGTTTTGTTATTCTATGCTAAGCTTTGTTTTGTTATGCTAAGCTATGTTTTTTTTGTTATGCTATGTTGTGTTTTGCTATGCTATGTTTTGTTGTTTTTTGTTATGCTATGCTATGTTTTGCTATGCTTTGCAATGCTATGTTTTGTTATGTATGCTATGTTTTGTTGTGTTTTGTTATGCTATGCTGTTTTGTTGTGTTTTGCTATGTTTTGTTATGCCATGCTTTGTTTTATGTTATGTTATGCTATGTTTTGTTATGTTATCCTATGTTTTGTTCTGCTATTTGTTGTGTTTTGTTATGCTATGTTTTGTTCTGTTATGCTATGTTTTGTTATGCTATGCTATGTTTTGTTTTGCTATCCTATGCTTTGTTTTGTTATGCTATGCTATGTTTTGTTGTGTTTTCTTATGCTATCCAGCTGTTTTGTTGTGTTTTGCTATGCTATGTTTTGTTATGCTATGTTTTGTTATGCTATGCTATGCATTGTTATGCTATGTTTTGTTATGCTAAGCTTTGTTTTGTTATGCTATGCTGTGTTGTGTTTTGTTATGCTATGCTATGTTTTGTTGTTTTTTGTTATGCTATGTTTTGCTATGCTTTGCAATGCTAAGTTTTGTTATGTATGCTATGTTTTGTTGTTTTTTGTTATGCTATGCTATGTTTTGTTGTGTTTTGCTATGTTTTGTTATGCTATGCTTTGTTTTATGTTATGTTATGCTATGTTTTGTTATGTTACGCTATGTTTTGTTGTGTTATGCTATGCTATGTTTTGTTTTACTATGCTATCTTTTGTTTTTCTATGCTTTGTTATGTTATGCTATGCTTTGTTTTGTTATGCTATGTTTTGATATGCTATGCTATGTTTTGTTGTGTTTTGTTATGCTATGCTATGCTTTGTTGTGTTTTGCTATGCTATTTGTTATGCTATGTTTTGTTTTGCTATCCTAAGCTTTGCTTTGTTATGCTATGCTATGTTTTGCTATCCTATGCTTTTTTGTTATGCTATGCTATGCTGTGTTTTGTTATGCTATGCTATGCTGTGTTTTGTTATGCTATGCAATGTTTTGTTATGCTATGCTGGTGAGGGTGTGTGAGTGTGTGTGAGGGTGATTGTATGTGAGGGTGAGTGATTTTGTGATGGCGAATGAGTGATGCTGTGGCGTTCAGTGATGCTGTGGTAGCGCATAGTGATGTGGTGGTGCCCCTGAGTGATGCTATGATGGTGGGGAGTGATGCTGTATGCTATGCTATGTTTTGTTTTGCTATCCTATCTTTTGTTATGCTATGTTTTGCCATCCTATGCTTTGATTTGTTATGCTATGCTGTGTTTTGTTATGCTATGCTGTTTTGCTATGCTTTGTTATGCTCGGCTATGTTTTGTTATGCTATGCTATATTTTGTTGTGTTTTATTATGCTATGCTATGTTTTGTTATGCTATGATATGTTTTGTTATGCTATGCTGTTTTGCTATGCTTTGTCATGCTATGCTATGTTTTATTATGCTATGCAATGTTTTGTTGTGTTTGATATGCTATGTTTTGCTATGCTATGTTGTGTTTTGTTATGCTATGCTATGTTTTGTTGTTTTTTGTTATGCTATGCTATGTTTTGCTATGCTAATGCTATGTTTTGTTATGTATGCTATGTTTTGTTGTTTTTTGTTATGCTATGCTATGTTTCGTTGTTTTTTGTTATGCTATGTTATGTTTTGTTGTGTTTTGCTATGTTTTGTTATGCTATGCTTTGTTTTATGTTATGCTATGTTTTGTTATGTTATGCTATGTGTTGTTCTGCTATGCTTTGTGTGTTATGCTATGCTATGTTTTGTTTTACTATGCTATGTTTTGTTTTTTATGCTTTGTTATGTTCTGCTATGCTTTGTTTTGTTATGCTATGTTTTGTTATGCTATGCTATGCTTTGTTGTGTTTTGCTATGCTATGTTATGCTATGTTTTGTTTTGCTATCCTAAGCTTTGTTTTGTTATGCTATGCTAAGTTTTGCTATCCTGTGCTTTTTTGTTATGCTGTACTATGCTATGCTGTGTTTTGTTATGCTATGCTATGTTTTGTTATGCTATGCTGGTGAGGGTGTGTGAGTGTGTGAGGGTGAGTGTGTATGAGGGTGTGTGAGGGTGTGTGAGGGTGAGGGGGTGTGAGAGTGATGGTGTGTGAGGGTGTGTGAGGGTGATGGTGTGAGGGTGAGGGTGTGCGAGGGTGAGGGTGAGAGGGGGTGAGCGGGTGTGAGGGTGAGGGTGTGTGAAAGTGAGGGGGTGTGAAGGTGAGGGGGTGTGAGGGTGAGGGTGAGGGTGAGTGGGGTGAGAGGATGAGGGGGTGTGAGGGTGAGTGAGGGTGTGTGAGTGTGAGGGTGTGGGGGTGTGAGGGGGTGTGAGGGTGAGGGGTGTGAGGGTGAGGGTGTGAGGGGGTGTGAGGTTGAGGGGTGTGTGAGGGTGAGGGGGTGAGAGGTTGGGTGAGGGTGTGTGAGAGTGAGGGTGTGTGAGGGTGAGGAAGTGTGTGAGGGTGAGGGTGAGGGTGTGTGAGGGTGAGGATGAGGGTGAGTGAGGGTGGGTGAGTGTAAATGAGGATGGGTGAGAGGGTGAGGGGGTGTGTGAGGGTGAGGGGGTGTGAGGATGAGGGGGTGTGAGGGCGTGGGGTGTGAGGGTGAGAGGGTTGTGAGGGTGAGGGGGTGTGAGGGTGAGGGGGTGTGAGGGGTGTGATGGTGAGGGGCAGTGAGGGTGAGGGGCAGTGAGGGTGAGGGGATGAGAGGGTGAGGGGGTGTGAGGGTGAGAGGGTGTGAGGGTGAGTGAAGGGGTGTGAGAGTGAGGGGGTGTGAGGGTGAGGAGGTGTGTGAGGGTGAGGGTGTGAGGGTTGGTGAGGGTGTGAGGGTGAGTGAGGGATGTGAGGGTGAGTGGGTGAGAGGGTTGTAAGGGTAAGTGAGTGTGTGTGAGGGTGGGTGAGGGTGAGTGAGGATGTGTGAGGGTGTGTGAGGGTGGGTGAGAGGGTGAGGGGTGTGTGAGGTTGAGGGGTGTGAGGGTGAGGGTGAGGGGGTGTGAGGGCGTGGGGGTGTGAGGGGTGAGTGAGTGTGAGGGTTGTGAGGGGGTGAGGGTGTGTGAGGATGGGTGAGGGTGTGAGGGTTAGGGGTGTGATGGTGAGGGGGTGTGAGGGTGAGTGAGGGTCAGAGGGTTGTGAGGTGGGTGAGGGTGTGAGGGTGAGTGAGGCTGTGTGAGAGGGTGTGAGGGTGTGTGAGGGTGAGGAGGTGTGAGGGCGAGGGTCCGAAGTAAATGGTGGCAGGGCAGACATCATAAGACAGAGAGAAGAGACTGGTGGTGACTGCGTTGGTCAGTTTCAGAATCGGGAGGGGCAGAGTCAGTAAAGTATGCAAGGGATCAACGTGTCTAGAGGCAAAGCATAGCGGATGTAGCATTGCAGCTAGCAAGTCGAGTGTTTTCAAGCTGCGTGTCCCTAGAGAGATGGTAACACAGCAACAGCATGTGAGGAGCAAGGCTACTGTAAACAAGCACGGAAGGCTTTCACTTTCATCCAGAAACAAGCTCTCGGCATTGCTGTGGCGGGCGGGGGAGCGGGAGCACGAGCGCATTCCTTTGAAGTATGATGCGGGCGGGGGAGCGGCAGCCTTTGAAGTCTGATTGGGGGGGAGTGGCAGTCTTTGAAGTCTGATGCGAGGCACAGACAAATGGTGGTGTGTGACGTGGCTGGCGTGCACGCGCATAGATCACATGAACTGTGTCTAATCCGCAGTTTTGGCAGACGTTTCGTACTGGTTACTAGAATCTCGCTGCAATGCTTTCGCATTGCTTCAGCGAGACCTAAATAGTATTTTGCCATTTCTACAGCAAAGTCTTTAAACGTAGGATTAGCAAAATGCCATCTGCGCCGAGTTGTAAAATGGCAAAGGCCTTTTACCACTCCAGGCACAGTATTACACCTTTGGATTAGTAAAATACCATCCAGGCTAACCTGGAATCAAAAAGCATCCAATGTGTTTTGCTTTCATTGTAGCTTTTCAGAGAGGTTTAGCTTTGTCCAGACAGAAGGGAGCATCCAGTATAATTCAAAACAATACCCTTTCTGGCGTAAAGTGCTGCATAAATTATGCAAAATTGGTATTTTACCAATTCAAAGCTGTATTACTGTGCCTGGACTGGTAAAAGCTTTTGTCATTTTACAGCTGGACGGGGATGGCACTGTGCTAATCCTATGCTTAGTGAAAAAGGCAGACTTGTCCGCCGAAACGCGTCTATTCGTATGGAATAAATATCCTCCTTAAATTTCATCCCACGAAGTCGGTGCCTGATTTGGTATGGTGTAAAACAGGATTGGCTGAATATATATCTATATATATATAATATTATATATATATGTGTGTGTGTGTGTGTGTGTGTGTGTGTGTGTGTGTGTGTGTGTGTGTGTGTGTGTGTGTGTGTGTGTGTGTGTGTGTACATATATATATATATATATATATATATATATATATCCCTAATAGAGAATAACATGCAGATTTTGGTTCTTACTGGATCACAATCTGCAAGCCTACGATCTTCGAAAAAAACTCAGGTGAAATACAAAGTGAAAAACAATTATAAATACACTGTTCATGCAAATTTACGGAACCAATTGTGTGCACTGTCACTTTAATGGGTGTGATAAGAAAGCAAAAAAGGGGAAAAAAAAGCCCCCAAAAAATGGTGTAGAGTTTAAAAGCAGTCAGGTGATACATGTACGTGTCATGTGATCAAGGCACTTTGGTGCTGAAACGCGTAATGGCCGACTGAGCGCAACCTAATAAAGGATTTTGTGCACTTAATGGTGGTCCGTGCTCTGTTACTTGTGGAACTACAGATTCCGGCTGGCAGAGGAGTTTGTTGCGATATCTATACTACTAGTATAACACCTTCGACGCTCATGACGAGCTCAGCTCGTCATGATGTACACCTCTCATACACTCATGCCGAGCTGAGCTCGTCATGGAGCATGGGTTTCTGAATATTTCAGCACCCAGCGAAAATTGCTCTAGCAGCCATGGAGTTAAAGAGAGAACAGAAACCTTTTATAAGGTAAACTCGGGAACCACAGCACCAGTCCACACACCCAATACATTGTTGGAATCCTCAGGGTGTGTAGATGGACATAGGCGACATAAAATAGAAATAAAACGTAAATTAAAAAATTAAAATTTACAAACAAAGTAGTCCCCTAAAACTAGCGCCGGCTGAGAAGTAGCGCTGACCGCGACCTAGACGTGCGTGATGACGACAGGCGGGGAGGAGCGGTGACGAGCGGCGAGGAGTGACGGTGAAGTCCGGAGCTCGGGAGGAGCGGCGGCTCAGGTAAGGCGAGGCGTGAGGCGGTCTGGGCAATGTCGGGGCGGGCGGGGGCCTGGGAGTGGCGGTGAAGTCCGGAGCTCGGCTCAGGTAAGGCAGAGGCAGGCGAGCGGGAGGCGGGAGGCAGGCGGGCGGGGGGCGGGAGGCGGTCTAGGCAATGTCGGGGCGGGCGGGGGCCCGGCCGGGACTGCACAAAAGCCGAAAATGCTGCCCCCAGCCCCCTTCTGCCCCGGGCAACGCCGGGGCGGGCTGCTAGTATATATATATATATATATATATATATATATATATATATATATATATATATATATATATATATATATATATATATATATATATATATATATATATATCACTAATAGAGAATAACATGCAGATTTTGGTTCTTACTGGATCACAATCTGCAAGCCTAGTGTTGACATGGCCTTTTTCTTACATTAAATTTAGCTAGTTTGATATTTTGGGGCTGTGGACTTTATTGCACCCAATAATTATCGGGTGTGATAAAGTTTGTCCAACTCATAATTCCAACTTTTGAACTACTGGATTTGCACAGAACTGGGACTTTTTTGGCGTTGTCGCAATCGGGGCTGTGCTGTAAAAGAGTGCAACCTCCAAAGTGGATCACATCGCCAATGCGATAAAAGAATGCTAAACTGTCCATCCACCAGGAAGCCATAAACCAGTGAACAAGGGCGGCAACCACGCTCGAAACGCGTATGGTGTTCATGGCAAAGACTATGGTGACGAGGGCTTGAACGTTGAGGCTGCTGCCGGTTTTCCTTTGAAAGGCTAAGTAAAAAACAACGCGTGGGTGTCTTCACTGCAAGAGCAACTTGGTTTCATAATAGGTGGCTGGCTCGAGGCCACGGAGACAACCCCCCTGCACTTGAGCGGGTCCCTGTGCTCACTGAACTTGGAGCATGACTAGGGAGCGCTGTTGCTGGGAACAAGGCACAAGAGAAGCAGTCCAACGCCCATGCAGCAAATCATCAACCCGAAGGTAAAGAACGATGGAGGGAGTTGGACATTAAGCACCACTATGGTAAAGAATGACTACATTAACCATGATGCAATGCGCCAATGAAGGCGGGACTACTACGGATCACATCGCCAATGCGATAAAAGAATGCTAAACTGTCCATCCACCAGGATGCCATAAACCAGTGAACAAGGGCGGCAACCACGCTTAAAACGCGTATGGTGTTCATGGCAAAGACTATGGTGACGAGGGCTTGAACGTTGAGGCTGCTGCCGGTTTTCCATTAAAAGGCTAAGTAAAAAACAACGCGTGGGTGTCTTCACTGCGAGAGCAACTTGGTTTCATATATATATATATATATATATATATATATATATATATTCCAGCAAAAGTTTTGGCGCAAAGCTGCATTGGCCACTTCCAGCGGCGGGCCCCGGACGGGATCGCCAGTCCCTTCACACAACAACCAACTCGTTCACAGTCCTCAAGAACGACGTCCAGGCCACAAGTAGTATTCAAATCTGGATTTATTTCACAGCCCTACTCTAGATATATATATATATATATAGATCACTAATAGAGAATAACATGCAGATTTTGGTTCTTACTGGATCACAATCTGCAAGCCTAGTGTTGACATAGCCTTTTTCTTACATTAAATTTAGCTAGTTTGATATTTTGGGGCTGTGGACTTTATTGCACCCAATAATTATCGGGTGTGATAAAGTTTGTCCAACTCATAATTCCAACTTTTGAACTACTGGATTTGCACAGAACTGGGACTTTTTTGGCGTTGTCGCAATCGGGGCTGTGCTGTAAAAGAGTGCAACCTCCAAAGTGTTCAGTGGGAGAAACGGGGGCATAGCTGCCATTGGTGCAGCAGGTACAGTAGCCCTGGGCAGAAAGTCCTGAGGGGCCCATTGGACCCTGATAATTGCTGTATTTTAGTACCACAACAGCAGTCAAAAGGGCCATTTTCCTTGTCTGCACCACGGCCCGTGGCATCTTGTAAACATTACTTGGGAAAAACAGCCCGAGAAGCATGGCGGGGCAGCTATGATGCCGATAGACTGGCCTTCAGGAGTGAGAATAAGGGCATAAGGCCAAATTTGGCTAGTAGGCTGCAATGCTGCACGAGTAGCCTCTGCTAGCCAACCTACAGGCCCTTCGCCAGATCTTGAGCTGACCATTGGGTCAGCAGCCTCTTTTGCTAAAACTGCTTGAACCGGCAAGTCTATGGCCATTCGAACAAAAGCAAGCAACGCCGGCTGATCAGCGGTGCAATGGCGGCTTGGTGGTCGGGTCGCCATTGTTTTCTAAAGACAAAGTTCAAATCAGAAGTTTGATTTTAGAAAACAAAAAACAATGTCCCTGACAGTTTTCTCCTAGTTTACCTGTCCAGTCTCAGAGCATGTCAGTTATGTACAGGGAAAACGGCTGACATGGCATCACAGAGTGTGTCCTCTTATGGGTGAGCCTTACAATACCATTCTTGCTGGAGAATGACCAGAGTTCTGATGTTTCAGGCCACAGATGCTCCACCATCAGACATACAGCTTTTTCTCCACCTTCAAATGAGGGCAGGGAGCCGAGAAATGGGCAGACCGAACAGCTGCCAGTCAGTTTTTGTCAGTTGTCCTACTACCACCCAATTTTAACCCGTTAACCGCGGCGGTAATTATGCCGCGGTGCGGGCGTTTCCGTGCGCGGGCGGGGCCGCGTCGGCTATTGGCCGACGGCAGCACTAGGGAGGTAGTGCTGCCGTCGGCCAATGGCCAATGGCAGCAATTAAAGGGTTAAATGACCCCTAGTTAACTTTGTCAACAATTAGTCTGGGGCTTCACTAGTTTGCCTGTGTGCTTAACTAAAACTCCATATCATTGGGGACATCGTGTTTCAGTCTTAGCATTCAGTTAAAAAACCCAGTGCATTCTGGGATTCCAGTCCTTGCAAACCTCAGTTGAACCAATTATACCAAAGTTAGATTAACAACTAGATAACACGAGGTCATCCGGTAACCTTCTGCTTCACCTTTTGGGTGCCTCAGTTAACACTTCTTTCCTTGTAAACATCACCAACCATGTCGTGGTCGAGGACTGAGGTGCTCTGCGCACTGAGCGGGTCTGTATGTCCCTGTGGAGGGGGGTGCCCTGTGCACTGAGATGTCCTGCGGTTTCTCTAGGACTGAGGTGCCTTGATTACTGAGAGGCCCTTGTGTCAATGAGGACTCGGGTGCCCCACGCACTGAGTGGCCCTTAATGTCTTTGAAGACTGCGGTGCCCTGTGCTTTGAGAGGTCCTCTGTGTCCTTGAGGACTGAGGTGCCTTGAGTACTGAGAGGTCCTTATGCTCCCTGAGGTCTGAGGTGCCCCACGCATGGAGTGATCCTAAATGTACTTGAGGACCGAGGTGCCCTGAGCATTCAGAGGTCCTGTGCCTTGTGCGCTGGATGGTTCTGCATGCCCTTAGAACAGAGGTGCCCTGAGCACTACATGGTCTTGAATGCCTATGAGGACTAAAATAGCCTGTCCACTGTGTGGTTCTGTATGTCGTTGAGGACTGAGGTGTGCATGGGCTCAAAGGTATTGAGATTGCATTCGGAGCACGTGCACTGAGAGGTCTTTGGATTGCACTCTTATTTTCCCCATTTACCTACTTTCCAACTTTTTACCCTTTCATCTTGGTTTTCCCTCTCCTCATATTTTCTATTCTTCCTCCCCTTTTTCCATCTCCGCCAGCCTATCCTTGTCTGCCTCACTCCCCTCTGCGTCACTGCCACCCTTCCCCTTTCAGCATTAACTTTTCTCTCTCCTGATCTTCTCACTTCCCCTCTTTTCTCCTTTACACTTGTTATCCCCTTTCCTTGTGCTGCTGCAGCACCCCAAGGTCTGGAGGCATGCCGGTGATGGAAAACAGTGAGGCCTTTCAAAGTTGTGGTTTCATGCAGCATTATTTGTTTGTTCAAATGTAGTGAAAGGTCAAGAAAGTACAAAGAGACGCTTATAATCAACCACTGCAGACGTGTTTGTTCGTGTATATCTAAGTTTACTTTTAAGTGACTTACTTAGCATTTGCTAGCATACTTTTAAACACTGTTCTGATCGAATCAATTGAAGACTAAAGACTGTGTGAAAGGGCCCAATCTAAAAAAACAGCTCCTGTTTATTAGTGTACAGATATTAAAAGATGAGGCCAATTGGGCCTTTTAAAATGTGGCATGCTGGCAAGTTTGAGAAAACAAACCAATACATATTTATTTCATACACATGGCTAAAACAGCTTTGACTTATAGTTTATTATTTACTAAAGAACCTACTTTTTTTAAAATAAAAATGTGACACTACGTATCCGTATATTTAAATAATGCGTCAGAATTGATCACTGAACCACATTTACACAAAAAAGTTATGGATTACCACCTCCTGGTCTCTCATAGGCACAAGATTTTTCCAGATGATGTTTTTTTGCTCATTTGCTGTCCTCACTCATTCTTTAACACCCGGATTTTTTTAGAACCCCTATAATTCTAGTGAGCAGATCCCTCTGGCCAACACCTTAGTCTGAAACTGTTCCAGCACCTCTGAACTTTATTTCTCTACTCTCCTCCCTCCCCCTCGTGTATTCCTTCGGACATCCATTTCTCTCCCTTCTTCGCCACTATCCCTACATGTCTGCTTATCCAGCGTTTCCCCCATTCGTCACTACTTCCTTCTCTAACCTTGGGTCAGCTTTCCCTACTCCCCTCCTCCTGTCACTCCGCGTTCTTCCCCTTCCCTCCCCCTCTCATCCCCTCTTCTCTTCCACTCTTTTCTCTTTTGTTCTCTCCTCTTTCGCCTCCTCGTCACGCTTCTCATCGTTTGTCCCACCCCATCAAGTCCTTTCCCATCTTTCCCCGTCCTCTTGACTCCCCTCTTCAACTTGTTCTTCTATTCCCCTCTTCCACTCCTCTCCTTTCTCTTCCTTCCCTCTCGCCCTCTGCTTTCCTCCTTTCCCTTCTCCTTTCTTCTCCCCCCCCTCTTTTCTCCTATCATCCTTCCTCATCACACGGATCAGTCTTCTCTCACCCCTCCCCACCGTCCTGGCCCTCTTCTCCCTACTGTCCCACCTCCGCCTCCCGTTTCCCTCCTTCCTCCTCCCCTTCCCTAGTGCCCCACCTCACCCCTCCCCCGCGCCCGCATGGGTGTACGGCTCAGGCCTCCGCTTCTCTGGGATCAATTAGAGCGGCTCTGAGGATCCTCTTCTGCCGCTGACACCTCGGGGGCCCTGGGGCCTGCGGTTGTTTTGACCTGAAGCCTCAGCTCCTTTGGGAAGAGGAGGGAGCAACGCGCCGTCCTCCGAGCCCCCCTCCCTCCCTGCGCCTCCCAGTCGTTTCCTCGCACGTTGTGTGCGTGGCTCAGCCTCGGGAGCTGCCACAGCCCCGGTGGCAACCCGCTCCGCGGCCCTGCGACTGTAGTGCCGGTCGGCTGGGTCAGGTAATGCTTAATTTGTGCAGGTGTTTGCAGATGGCGAGCACCAGCACTCATTTGTGGAGCCCGCGACCTAGTTTTAAACCACGACTTTGCCCCAGAACAAGAGAGACAAGGAGGAAGGCTAGAAATACAAAGGAGATAGAAAAACCGTAGCAAACAAAGAGATGAAAAGGAACCTTCAAAGTGGGATGAAGAGAGACAGGAAGTGTAGAGTGGCGAAAGTCAGAGGCATGACTGGCAGCCCTGGTGTTCGACAGCTCGGCCTTCGCAGGTGCTGCGGTGGTGGGGGGCATAATAAAACTGGAGAAGAGCCCCAGCAGCACGTCCCCTCGGGCCCTGTGTCAGGCCCCTATGGTTAATACACGCAGTGCCTCTGAAGGCCCTGAGTACCTCTTGTAAACATTGCAAGAAGATGTAGAAAGGTGCAGCAGATGCACAAACACCTCACACACAGCCCGCTCTTCCCTGGATTCTCACACACAGCCCGCTCTTCCCTGGATTCTCACACATAGCTAACTTTCCTGCTAAACTCCTGACTGTATCCTGATCTCCACTGCACATGCAATACTTAAAGCACTCTTAGGGGAGCAACTCCTCATCCATTACCCACAACTCTGTGTACAACTCGGATCGCCACACACATGCAGATAGATACCTTGACCCCCATACGATGTGGGCAACTGAATGTACACTTCCTGGTCCCCACGCACACAGTTTATCCTCTGATCTCCACATGCCTTGTGCAACACTGTATTTCTGATCACCCGCCCCCACACACCATGTTCAACACTATGCACACCTCACAATTTCCACACATCATGCAGTTTACAGTTCCTACCTGTACAAGGGCCTCCCAAACAACTCGTGCAGTACGTAACACCCCAAACCCCCACACACAACTCCTACACCCCTTATCATGCACACACAGTACGCACATCCCATTACCCACGAGCTGGAGACCATGTGAGGTCAGTGTGTGTGGCAGAAAGAGAGAAGAAGCCCGGACAGATATTCTCGGATAACTTCTTTTGTTGTCATTTTTTATCTTCATTTTTTAAGTCGAGCCAGTTACATATTTCGAGAGACCGTTGCCTGGAGCCTGTGATATGAACGAGGTTGATCGTGTGTGCTCTATTTCAGGGTCATTTGTCCCCGATGACCTATCTGCCCTTCACGGCGGGTGAGGCGGCTGCTGGCACCGGTCCCAGCCATCTGCACTGATGGGACGCCTGCTGGCAGCGCTCCGGTTATGCGCCCTTCACTGGCGGTGGGGTGCCCGCCAGGGTGTTCTGGCGGATGGAGCCCTGCGTTCCACCGAGCCCCGGGGCATCAGCTACAGTCCCGCCGATGGCGTCACAACATTCGAAGTGAGTCTCAGGGGCCCTCGCGCGACGCGCGGCCCCGGTGGAGGCCGCTGCCTCGTGCCAACTCTGCGGCGTTCCCTCGCGGCAGCCTGCGCGTCACTGGGCCGGGGCGCGCGCTGGCACCGGCTTCAGTCAGGCAGCTGAGCCAGGACTGCCGCCAGCCCACCACCCACGCAGTCATGACATCCGTCAGTGAGCCCCAGGTGGCCATGGGAGCGACGAGGCGCAGGCCGGAGTCACTTCCGCCATCTGCGCGGCCCGTGAGGCCAGAACCCCCACACTGGGGCCCAGGTGCCCGCCTCGAGCCTGCTCGCGGCCCCTCAGACCTCGATGGCGTTAAAATGAGTTTTATGGGCTTTCGGTGTCGCTTCGCTGTCTCTTGTGCAGTGGGATTATTGTATAAAATTACAAACACCCTTATTGTGTTTACGCATCTTCCATGGTCTGGAGGGGACCCGCAGAGGGGGACCGCGGTTACCCAGAATGCTCTCCTCTGCGAGTGCCCCCAGTCCTTATCTTCTCCTGAACGTTTTATAGGGGGATGGGCACAACGAAGTCACACTATAGTCAACTTTGCCCGGAGCATGATTGATTGACAGTTGGGATATAATTCGACGCTATTTCATCCAAGGAAGAGGTGATCACGTCCAGTGGAGAATGCAGAAGCAAGGGGCACAGAGGCAGAGTTAAATCCGACCACAACAAGGCGGGGCAAAATACTGAGGCCCTACTTGCTTTGGAATGACTTCAGTTTCCTCAGTAAATTGCTTTGACATATAAACACACAGAGATGTGGAACTAGTGACCAGGGATACTTACAACCCAGCTCTGAGCTGAATCCAAACTTTAGTGGACTTTTGGATATTGCTTCGCTTATCAGCGGCTGGGCACATAGCTTTGGTTTAAAAAGATGGATTCTGGCTAAATGATTGTATCGCTTTATCAATATTCTCAAACCTCCTGCCTGTTACTTGAGGTATTTGGGTTTGACACATGTGGCAGGCGAAGAACCCAGACTAAAGCGGAAGATCATGGTGCTCTCTTATAATTTGTGTAGCCGGATGTATAGCACAATTTGCTCTCATTTGGTATCACATGGAACTGGTAAGTGAGAAAGATGGTAACTCCCTGGTAGTTGGGAATGATCTCGGGAGGTCATATCGAGGACCTAACAAACTATCCATGTAGTAGTTTGCATGTGCTGGGCCAGGCGGCATAGTCCATGAAGGCCATATTTATTTTCATGCTTAACCCTTCACCACTAGGGCCTTGATCACGAGTCATGCACAGTGCGGTCCCCAGGGGGGATTCCACCCTGCCTGATACCTAACCACAACAAGTGTCTCCCTCAGGGTTTATTTACATGGACAGAATCTTCTTGTGAAATCTGTTTACGGAAACACAACTGGGATAGAAAAATGGGACGGTAAATCCAGGCCCTGCATTTATTCCTCAGTCCGGCTGGAAACATTAGGTATCCATTGAGCAGTAGAGGACCAACCAGCCACAACTGGTGATTCTGCCCTCCTACTTGCGACTGGCCTCTCAAGTGTAGTTACTGGCACAATTTTCTCCCCTATCATGGTTCACCCACCAGTAGCTCCCGGGTAGATGCTAGATGGATATTCAAAATTACGTTCTTGACGAACAAAATTCTCTACAACCAATCTCCTTACAATTTGACTAACAAGACAACTATCTTCGGATTCGACCGAGCCATTCACAGCACTGATGTTGTGCCCCTCACTATCCCTAGATTTAAAATACACCACACATACGACTTAGTCCTTCTTTAGCTGTGCCCCACAGATTGACAATCAGACCATCACCCACTGGGCCTTTATAAAAGAGTGGAAACCTCATCTTTTTAATCACCTCTCGAGCCCGATCCATGCCCCCCCCCCCCCCCACTGCATTATTAGGACACTTTTTCTTTTCTGACCCGTTTAGCTCTACCCATTTCATACTTCCCCACTCAGTCTCTTCTTCTCTTAAATGGGCTAATTTGGATTCTACAAACGTGTAATAAATCCAGATGAATAATTGATCATGTTTTTCAACCGCTTCATTCTCCCGTTGCACGCTCCACCATTTGTCTCGGTCTTGATATTGTCAATAACAGTTGTTTCCATCTGGTTAATCAGGTCTTCTGTGTATTTTCTCTATTATTTTTGTAAAGGTATCATTATATGTCCCGCACTCCGATGCGCCTTGAGTCCAGTTCACCCCAAATAAAGCAAAATCTGGATAAAATAGATATTTCTAATGTGTGATGTGGTTCATTACATTAGTAGCTACATGCACCTGAACCATTCATCAAAATGAGTCACACTATCCAAAAAGATTTTCTTTAACAAATTTGTCACCAAATTGTTTCTCTAGTTATTGTAACTTTATTTTTCCTAACTGAGTAATTCATTCCAATATTCCAATCCAGCCAATAGATGTTTCATTACTCATGTGATGCTATTGTAGGCCAGATGTTCTTAACCTTTTGACTTCTGTGGACCCTCATTGAATCTTTAATGGAATCTGGGACCCCCAATTAATCATTATTGGAATCCGGAGAACCTTGCCTAATCAGTTTTTAGAATTTAAACCTCAAAGCAATACACAAGGATACAGAAACAAGTATACATCAGACGGATACACTGATGACAAAATATTTCATTTAATTCACAAACAAGTATTGAAAAATGTAAATTTTAATGAAAAGTTTGGAGCTTTTCAAAATGTAGTTTTTAGTTCGTAAAGATTAATTTATGTGCTACGCTCTAGCTTATCACTGTGTCTTTTGTGATCCTAATCCATAATCTCCTTTTGTTGGTGCTTGAGGCCACCGATCGTTCATACTATAGCCTGTTTGTGTGACTTTGGCTGCTCCACAAATACTGCAAAGAATACTAACTTAATTTCTAACTTCCAATGTAAAAAATCCTTCACATTTACAGTGCTTTAAAATGTTAAATTTTACAGTTTCCTACTTTATTTACATTTGCTTTATTAATTTGCTAATAATACTTAGGAAGTCATTAGGGTGACGGGCGGACTTTGTCCGCCCGCCATCCTATCGGGAAACGGGACCGCGCGCCATAAGGGTGGGGGTCCCATATGGGCAATTAGGATGCGCCCGCCACAGTGGTAGGCGCATCCTGCATTCCTGTCATTGTGGCGGGCGGTGCACTCAGCACTGCCCGCCACAATGCCAGGAAGGCAAGTTGTTCACTTCCATGCACAACATGGCAGGCATCG
This sequence comes from Lissotriton vulgaris, assembly GCF_964263255.1. Taxonomy (NCBI): domain Eukaryota; kingdom Metazoa; phylum Chordata; class Amphibia; order Caudata; family Salamandridae; genus Lissotriton; species Lissotriton vulgaris. The sequence continues at coordinate 280,213,402 of NC_141693.1, forward strand.
CGCGGTGCCTGCCATGTTGTGCATGGAACTGCTGGGGGGTACCATGTGCACCCCCCAGAGTATCTGGGGGCCTGCAACGGCCCCCCACGGTCCATTCCTGCATGCCTTTCCGTGGCGGCAATGCCGCCACGGAAAGGCATCTTTCCGCACCCATCATAATATGGATGGCCACCATATTAAACCCTTTTCTGCGCGGTCAACTCGTTGACCGGGCGGAAAAGCGGCAGACGGTCTTCCCGTCCGCCCTGGTCCCCCCTGCCATACTAATATGGCGGGGGGGAAATGGGTGGCGGGTGGGCAAGGATGTAGGGCGGACCGCCACCGCCATGCGGGCGGTGGCGATTCGCCCTACATCCTAATGGGCCCCTTAGTTTCTAGAAAGTATTAGTCCCCCTAAGTTGGTATCACAGTAAGATCCAGGGGTTAGAAATCCCTAGTCATGTGTAATTTCTGTCCAGTGGTAGTGGTTAGTAAGGCCTATTGATGAGTTCTACTCTGAGCAGTAATCCAGTGAGATCCAGTGGGTTAGGACAGACAAGTGATGTGTTCTATAGTATAGTGCAGGGGTCTTCAAACTAGGGGGGCGGCCCCCCTAGAGGGACCTTAACTGATCACGGGGAGGATGCCAGGCTCTGGTTGAAAGAAGCATCAGGCTGATGGCAGTGCTTTGTTTTAAGTTGAAAAAAAACGAGCCGCAGTAAGCCTGTCTGTACTTGGCCATCACTAACATCATTTATCATTGATATCTGGCTGGGACTGCGTGTCAAAAGCAAAGGGACTCCAAATAGTCTTCATACCTCTCCGCCCTCCATTTCTGATAAACACACTGAACACTTTAGCACGCTAGTAAGGCCTAGCTAACCACAATAGTACTTTTGGCAATCATGTATTTGATTGCATTTTTAAAAGGGGTAACAGAACTTAACTGCAATGTTTAAGTAAGTCTAGACATATTTTAACATTGCCAATTTAATGGAATAATTGTGAAAAATTCCAGAGGTGGCCCATTAATTTTTCTTTTACACTGGAGGGGGCGCAGCATTAACAAGTTTGAAGACCGCTGATATAATGAGATCCAGTGGATAGGAACGCCTATTGGTGTGTTCTATTCTATGCAGTAATCCAGTGAGATTTGGGGGTTAGGAAGGAAAAGTGATGTGTTCTGTTCTGGATCCAGTATTTAGGAAGGCTATTGAGTTCTGCTCTGAGCAGTAATCCAGTGAGATCCAGTGGATAGGAAGGCCTATTGATGAGTTCTACTTTGTGCAGTATTAGTGAGATCCGAGGGTTAGGCAGGCCTGTAGGTGTGTTCTATTCTGTGCTGTAATCCAGTGGTTAGGAAGACCTATTGCTGAGTTCTACTCTGAGCAGTAATCCAGTGTGATCCAGTGGATAGGAAGGACTGTTGGTGTGTTCTAGTCTGTCTAGTAATCAAGTGAGATCCAGTGGTTAACAAGGCCTAGTGATGTGTTGAATTCTGTGCAGTAGAGCAGTGAGACCCGGGGATTGGGAAGGGCTGGTGATGTCCACGGATTCAGTGGGATTAGAGTTAGGAAGGTCCAGCGATGATGTTCTCATATTTCCTATTTCATAAATTTAAATGCACCCTTCGCTTCCTGTTGGTCCCTCACTCCGCTCCTCTGTGGTCAGTTTCACGCCTCCCATGTGCTGGACAGATTTCCCCTTAACCTAATGAACGCTTTTCTTTGTAGCTCTGAGTTGCAGCAGCTGAGGATGTACACCATGTAATCCCTTTGTTTTTCTCTTCCTCACCAAGAACCGCGGTCGTTTGGCAGAAAAGAGAACCATCCCCCTGCCCCCCAGCAGGATCACCAAGAAAGAGCCCAGCCCCTTCTTCTCGCACAGTGACGACAGCGAAGAGGGGGACAAGGCCAATGGGCAGCACCCCGAGGTGCGGCTGGAGGAAGACCTGCATATCAGTGTTATGAAAAGGAGGTGAGTGGCTGAAACTGGGGACTGATGGACCCCCACAGACATGTCGCGCCCCCCACAGACATGTCCCGGGAGAGGGCACCAGCGGGCATCACGGAGCAGTGATCCTGGGGTGGGAGAATCTCTGCCAGCGCTGGTCACTAGGGTAGTACAGGGTGCTCGTGTTGTCCCGTAACCCTTCAAGTGGAGTAATTTCACTGTGAAAGATGGATTGTCCCTGTTTACCTATTTTTATACACAAATAAAGGCTGAAATATGCCTCTCCCTATCTGGATTTAAATACAGAACCAATCTCTTTGTGTGAGTTACTGTCCATGCGTCAGTCATGACTGCTTGTACAGTGTGCATGCAGATTAATTGCATGGGGTTAAAAAGGGGAAGGAAGATTTTTCCTTAAGTAGCTGTGGATGGGCGAATGTTTGTGTACTGCTCTGCTAATGTTTTCAAATGAGTCTTTGCATTATAATGTTCAAGTATAGTGCTAAACCCTGCTCTTAACAACAAGGCATCATTGCCTAAACGACCCTGGGCAGTAGAAAAAATATGGCTGGAAATATGTCAACATAGGTTAAGGTGAAGAACTGATGTATTTCTTCAAACCTTATGGTCGTTTCTAAACCGTGAGGGCGGGGCAGCAAGAAGACCCACAGTGGGGTATTTGAAATGATTTGCAAAGTTCCTTAACACCACCAAAGAAGCCATATTTGCATCAGCCCTGTGTCTACCCACAGACGTAACTAACATCAGGGCTGGGTGGGTGAGTTCTAGGGCTGTCCATGGTGCTGAAATCCCCATAGGTTAACATTGGACCATAAAACAATATGCAGTACAGAATTGGGGAAGAGAACCTTAATATCTGAGGTCGGCCTTTTCTAAGGCTTCACTGAGATTACGCTGGTGATTTTCGCAAAGGTCACCTGGGTTTACACATCTTATTCCTATCCAAACTTAAAAAAATTGTTTATCTGAAATTTTAAAACAGATTATGCTTTTGGCTTCTAGTTTTTGTTATAGGACCTTATGTAAACTTCTTTATTAAACACATTTTGTCTTGAAGATGTATTCTTTTTTAAAGTAATAATGCCCATGATTCTACATTTTTCAATATTTATTGTGATAACTTAGTGCTGTGCCGTATCTGGTGCCTACTTTTACAACACCTTCCTTTGCTGACTGCTCAGCCCCAGCTACCATTAGAGAGTCAATGCTGCTATTGAGTCTTGTCTAACTACCGAAGTCCTAATACCCAGAAGTCTGGACCACTGGGCCAAACATATGGAGCATTGTATAGAAAAGTGTGCACAGTCATGGCTCTGACAGAGAATGGTGTGAGAATGGTGCCCAGACTGGGACACAGGGCTTTGACAAGTAATAAGAGACATCGATTTTAAGAGGAAAGGCTTGAGGTTTAGGGGTCACAAGGGTCGAGGAGTGATGTGAGAAGAGGGTTGAGTGTGTGATAGGAGCTGAAAAGGCAGAGTTTTAAGGGAGTTTGTTAGAAGGAAGGAAGCAGAGAAATGACTAGGAAGAGAATTGAGCATCACTGTCCCTAATAAAATATTTTTATTCCTGCAGATATTTTAAATTATGCTTTTAATTTCGCACAATTTCGGTCTAAGTATCTGATGAGCCAAATAGCATTCTTAATTCTTATTAGAGTCCCCATAATATCAAATGCTTCGAATCGTAAATCTCCAATTATGGTAATGTTCCAGCCTGCCTTGTGGGAGGGAAGGCTACGAGGATAGCCGGTAGAAATGTTCCCTGCCTCCGCCTTATCTGTTCCCTCACAACCCACAGCAGTCTGAGACCGCATCGGCTGCCCCCAGCCTTCGGCATTCATCAACCTTCCACTGCTCATAGCCTCGAGGCATCATCAGCCACTGGGCGGCCTCCGTCAGCCTTCGGGCATCATTGCATTGCCTCGCCTCCAGCCCTTGCCAGGCTCAAGGCATCATCGTTCCTGGGTTTGTTCCAAGCCCAATGTGTCCTCATCGTCCACCGCCTCTAGCTCCGAGGCATCATCATCATCCCACCACCCCCTTCCGCTTAACAGAGTCGCCGTCTCCCTTGGTCTCCATCCATGAGACCTGATCTCTCCTCCGTCCATCCTCGAAGACTCAATGTCGCGGCTCGGCCTTGAGCCCTCGGATCCATTTATCTTCAACTGCCTCCAGCCCTGAGGCATCAGGTCTCTGCTGCCCCTGGTCATGAGGTATCATCAACCCTCTACCTCCAACACCATCTCTGGCCCAAAGCTTCAACCCCCTGTGCAGTCAGCGGCGCTTCCATTTCGGAGGCCGAAGCCTTCCAGCTAGGTCCAATCATCTTCCGTTTTGAACGGGTGAACTATCGTCTTATGCGGGCATCATTCCTCTCCACAGTGAGAACCACCTCAGGTTCTGAGGGAGCAGAGTTCCAGAGAGTCAGAACTACCTCCAGGTCTGAGGCATCAAAGCTCCATATATTCGGAATAACCTGCAGCTATAGGGTATCAGAGGACTTCGCACGGTCAGAGCCATCTCCAGTTCTGAGGCATCAGAGCTCTGCAGAGACAAACCCACCTCCAGTTCGGAGACCGCAGCATTCTGTAGAGACAAAACGGCCTCCATTTATGAGGCAGAACCCCTATGCATAGTCGAAACCACTCGAGTTCTGCGGTATCAGCCCTCCATACAGAAAGAACCAGATCCTTTTTCTAAGACATGAAAACTCTGCAGAGCAAGAACCAACATACTCCATGTATGAAGCATCAGAGCTCTGCACAGTCAGAATAAACTCCACTAGAGCTGTCTGGGCTCAGACCCAACTGAGCTTCAGAGGCACAACCAGCCACCTCCACTTCTGAGGCATCAGTCCTCTGTTCATTCAGAACCGGTCAACCGGCCCAGCCCTGCAGTATCAGAGCTGTGCCAAGCTAGAACCACCCTCATTTCTGAGACACCAGAGCACCGCACAGCCAGAACCACATTCCCTTTTGCGGCATTGGTCCGTTAGAGTCACTACTACCTCTGGTGCTGTATGTCATTCTTGTGAACCACCAGCCTTAAGGTATCAGTTCTATGCATTCAGAGCTTTGCACAAGGAGGAGTTGCCAGTGCTAAAGTATAATATAGCACCCTTTCCCGCACACTCCTACGCAAGGCCTTGATCTGCAATGGTCAGTCTGGATTCTGTTGCCTCTAGGGCTGTCCAGCCGTGGAGTTGAAATATAACTCATGGGAGAGGGCGGGGGCCTGGGAACCTGATATAAAGGGCAGAAAGGATTCCGTAAGATTTAGGGGGGGTAGAGCCTCACTCCTTTAGAGGAGGTTGGAGGTAGTACTTAGGGTAGAGCCGACTCATTCGAGAAGCAAGGAAATCTACTGCAGCGACACAGATAACTCATTATAGACATTATGGAGAGCTGTGCCATTTGAGCAGAGCTGCCCGGTTACTGTAGAAAGGAAATACCAATTAGGGTAGAGCAGTCTGTAGGGCAGGGAGGCAATGACAGGAGGGTTAGAGCTGTCCTCCTAGGCAAGAGGGGTGGCAATTAGGGAAGATCGGTCCGGTTAGGGTAGCAGGGAGATAGCCATTAGTATGAAACTGCCCTGTTAGGGTAGGTGGAAGATAGCAGTGACGCTGGAGTAGCCCAATGAGGGCAGGAGTGAAGAGCTGCCCCATTTGGGGAGAGAATGTGGCCTAACGGCTAGGGCGGTCAACCTCAGAGCTGGGGAACCGAGTTCGAGTCTTGGCAGGGATGCTCAACATTCTGTGATTCTGGGCAAATCACTTAATCGCCCTGTGCCTAACAAAAATGATTGTGTCGGTCTGTAACCTAACTGGTGCTCATGTAAAGCGCTCTGATACCTCCGGGTCTAGTTCGCGCTATATAAAACTGAAGAAAAAAAAAAGAAAAATTAAAGCAGAAAAGAAATGACATTTAACCAAGAACTGCCCAGTTGAGGCAGACAGGGATGGCAGTTAGGGAAGATCTGTTCTGATAGGGCAGGAATGACAGGGCAATAAGGATTGAACTGGCCGGTTGGGACAGGAAGAAATTGCCGCTAGGGCAATGCTAGACTGCTAGTACAGGAGACAGCGGGCCTTTAAGGCAGAGATGTCTTCTTAGCGGAAGTGGCAGATTGCCTTCAGATCAGTTGTGCTCTGCTAGGACAGGGTGATGAAGTAAAATAGGACAGAGATGTGTTGATTGCATCAGACAGGAGGTAGCAGTTAGGACAGAGCATCCCCAGAAGGTGCCGATGGTCCAGGATCCTAATGAGTGTGAGGTCTATGTGCACTACTGGCAGCAGTCAGAGGGTGCTCTCAGAGCCCATGTAGTCGAGAGTTCCTTCAAATGTAGGGTCTGTGTGCCCTACAGGAAGCAGGCCCATCCTACTCCGTGAGATCAGGTTAGTGATTCACTTCACGTAGTCGAGCACCTTCGTCTCGCGCTTATTTAGTGCAGATTTATCGATAATGTCCTTCCCACAGCAGGCGCTGGAAGCCGCTTCCAGGCAGCATCTCTCTAGCCCTGAACACCTCAGCCGCATCTTCCAGCCTCCGACAGGCGGAGGGGGGCGAGTGACACATCCGACTTCCATACCCGGTACCACAGCAGTCATCTCACTCCCACAACAGGCAAATGATTTCCACAGCAGTCACCTCACTCCCACAGCAGACAAATTATTTCAACAGCAGTCATCTCACATCAGACAAATGATTTCCACAGCAGTCATCTCACTCACATAGCAGGCAGGTGCCTCACTTCCACAGCAGGCAAAACATTTCCTCAGCAGGCATCTAACTCTCTGAGCAGACATGTGCCTTACTCCAGTACAAAGCTAACACAAGGAGATGATGACGGAGCGCTGAAGCTTTTCCGACACTCATCCCCAGTCACAGATCAGGGTTGAATCCATCATCGTTCTTTAGCTCACTTCGCCACCCCAGTTCAGACCCAGCCATATGCAAATCAACCTTGATCCTGTGCCTCATGGGAACAATCCAGCCTGCGCTGCCAAGCCATGTCTTTCCTGGACCTGAAACAAGCATCTTGGGACCAGTTTTGAGGTAACACCCCATATCAGCCAGGCTAGCTTGAATCCAGTGGCAAAGTCAGCAAGGGGCCCACGTCCTCCAGGGCTTTCATTTGATGACCTAGTGCTTGCTGGGTGCCACTGCACTTGCATCCATTGAATCAATAAACAAACATGATATTGATGGCTCTGGATAACGTGCTAACCCACCTTCTGGGGTTTTTTGGCAAGTCACTTGAACGTGGCTGCAGGCTGTTTGATTTTTACCTAAGTGGACATGACAATTGTACTTCTCAATTAGTTGCTCCCTGTTTAGAAGTACTCAGACCCCACAGCATGGTTCTGAGGACAGGAGGAGAACCCAAGATCATCCTTCATCGAAGGAGGTGCAGGAGTGAGAGAGACTTACAGCACTAGGAGCAAGGTTTTATAGTGGATGTGTCTACCTGTCACCTTTAAGGAAGAGATGCTAACCGGCCTCTCCTGTCGAAACATTTCTAGCTCTGGCCCCTCTTCCTGCCCATGCCTGCTTCACGAAAGGCTGTGATGCGTATCCAGAGCTGGACTAATCAAGACCAGCCCTGGAGGGGCTGCTGATGAAGAACACTCCAACATGCGGTGATCATGCAGTGGAAATGCAAGCTCTGATTGCAGACTTCTCCAAAATGTTTGCACCACAGATGATTGTCCAGCTTTGAATAAATATTGGGCAGTTTCAATGCTGATGTGGAATCACACACCAGCATGGATGGAAAGATTGCTGGGATCCAGGGTTTGAACATCTTGCTGATCAACATACTAGGGGCACTGAGCCTGCAGTCCTGCACCCTGCTAGAACAGCTATCAGGTCTGTCTGGAGGAAAGTTGCATTCTTGCCATGGGCGTGGTGCTGGGGACTGGTGTGTGCCATTGCAGAAGGAAGCTGCCATTATGTCTACCACCCAGGTTTGCAGGGGTACCTGGACCCGGTGTAATGGGAAAAGATGAACATCCGCCCCAGTTTGTCAGCTGTGTGCCTTTGTCATATTTATCGGTTTTCAAATTATACCTCTTAGAAATGTCACCACTTGTTGCCCTGGAGATCCTGGTGTGCAGGCGCTGGGGATGAACTTTAGTACTCCATCGCACTCCTTCCGTGCTCTTACCCCATCCCCTTTCTGCAGAGGATCGGTGTTCTCTGTGAGTGGGCTCATTGGCCCCTTTTGGTTGGTGGGATTCATAGTTCGGTCCTTGCGACTCCTGGCGGAGCCCTGCCTGGGCACCAGAATCATCCTCGAGGGGGATGTTTGCTCTGTTACCACCCAGCTTGGTGCAGCGCAGCTCTCTGCTCCTGACCCGGACTGCTCTGCCCATCGAGGACAGAAGACGTGCTCTGTTATGTTATGTTAAATGTCATTTATAAAGCGCACGGCTACTCCCAGGAGTGTCCCGGCGCTGAAACAAAAGACCACATAACAGCCAACAGAAAGAAACACCTCTGTGCGGAAAACTGGCAGAAAACTCAAAGTTGAAAGAGCCAGGTCTTTAGTTTCCGCCTAAACGTGAGGAGGTCTTGCACATGCCTGAGATCAAGAGGTAGAGTGTTCCATAAACGAGAGGCTGCCACTTGAAAGGTTCTACCTCCCCGATCCGAGACAGCCGGACCTTAGGCGTGGAGGTCAGAAGCTGAGCAGATGACCTCAGAGTGCGTTGTGGGATATAATGTTGAAATCCTTCACTGAGGTAGGGGGCCCCTATCTTATGGAAGGCTTCGATGACCATAACTAATGCCTTAAAATGAATTTGTTTCTGAACCGGAAGCCAGTGTAAGGAAGATAGCGGATGAGTCGTATGTGTCCTAGGGCCTGCCAGAAAAATGGCTCTGGCCGCCGCGTTCTGAATCATCTGAAGATGGCTAACCAGATACGCCGGGAGGCCCAAGTAAAGAGAGTGGAAGTAATCCAGCCTTGAGACCACCAAGGCCTGAACAACCATCTTTCTGTGCGACACAGGGGGCAGGGGGAGAAAGTTTCGCAACATTCTCATAACCTCAACACAGTTTCCGGCCACTGATTGGCTCTAGACTGCAAGGACCGCAGGCTGAAGCTGCCAGTGGTGCAGAGCTTCATATAGGATTAGCTTTCTTCTAACATTCTTTGCAGAGCCGGGTGAAAGGCCAAAAGGACTTTATGCTTGTTCATTGTGTAAACCCAGTGACAAATACAGTAGGAAGGGGTTTTGCACTGAAAAAAATCATATGACAAATGCATTGGGAGTGGTCTTTACATTCAACCCAGTTTGGATACTTGTTGTGCGTTACTCTGTAGTCCAGAGGGGTCTACAGAGATCTGGCCATTGTTACACTGTGCCCATGTTTTGTTTTATGTGTATTATTTAGCTTTGTGTTCAGATAAAAGTATTTTTTCTTTCACAAGTAATACCTCCGGCTGGTCATTAATAACTAATGGGCAGCTTGGTTGAGTTTGGGGTTTCATGCCCACACCACTTCTCTGGGTGAGCCTTGGACTGCTCTAACCAGTTCCCTCGAAGATCAAGTGCTAAGGGGGGTCACTTGCTGCTCAGTTTTGGGTCAAATAGTAAGGTAACGTATCAAGAGAGAGAGAGAGGACCAGATAGCTAGTCCGAGTCCCCAGGGATATTTATATGTATCAAAAAAAACTAGCTACTTGTGACTTGTATATTGAACTCTGAAATGTCATATCCAGGGCACCGGTTGGGTGTCTTCATGAAGCCCTCACCCACCAACCTAGTTGGTGGCATGCTTCATGATCGGGCCCACCCAGTGACACCTAATGTGTCCCGGGTGTGCTTCGACGCCTGATTACAGCGGAGCAGGTATCTTACTGGGAGTGCAGTGTAGTGAAAATGGTGAAGTGAGATTAAAACGGTTTGACAGGGGTCCCAGTGCCCGAGGGCTAAATTCAATTTTAATAAATGGGCTCCTGTCAGCGGTTAAAAACAAGGCAGGATGGATGTGATGGTGGCGGATTACGACCTCCTACATCCGGTGTTGGTCGATATGTTTTAAGCCAGTGCCTTCTATTAATTCTGGTTTTCCTCAGGACCGTTTATTAGTGTGGGTGCATATTAAAATTTACATAGTTAAGTGAGTGTAGCAGGCTATGTGTCGCACTCACTAAGGTGCTGTAGGTGTTAATGGGGGGGGGATTCCCTCCTCAAGCATATGCTGACAATTGGCCCGCAATGCTTCCAGGAGTGGGTCGGCAGGGGGATTGACTAACAGTCTCGGTCAGGACCTGCGGGATACCTGTGTGCCGTCCTCGCACTCCTAGCCTGCTACACTATATACACTCAATATACAAGTCACAAGTAGCTAGTTCTTTTTGATACATATCAAATAGTAAGGTGACATCCGAGGTCAACGACTCCACTATCATAAATGGAGGTCTGTAACCCCTGAGTGCCCTTGTGCACCTTAATCCCTTCACCCAGCAAAAAAGCCCAGAAATGAAAGAAGAATGTCTGAATGACTGAAGCCAGGTGCCCCCCCCCCTTTTATTTTAGAGTTAATCACAATATATTGGCCACGTGATTCTGCCTGGTGCCAGGACCCCACTTAAGGATTTTGGTACTCACAATTAAGGGTCACAGTTTTATTTATTTATTTTTAGACATAAATTCAGCCTACGAAAACTCCATACACATAAAGCGTGTAGTTGGGCATTTATCTGTTAAATAAATGTATAGATATGTTATAAATGTGGATATATATACTACTTGCAACTTCGATTTTCTATTTCTATTTATTGATTAAGGATAAATGTCTATAAGAGTAGAAGGTAAAAATGCTTCCATAGAGGAGACGTGAACAAAAAAAAATGTGAGCCTTGCTCAGAATTCTGCATTTTACATTGTGACGCGACCCGAGTACACGACAGTAACAGCTTCCAAAAGAAGATTAACCCGCAGGGTCGAAGAAAGACACCGTCAAAGCCTCTAACCGGCCCCACGCACCCCCACCCCTGTCTCTCGGCTCCAAAAAACGAGGTCTTCCTTTTATTAATTTGTAAGAAGCCGCCTTGGCGGCCCCGCTCCGTGGAAGCCGAGCCCGGCGCTTGTACTGCTGATAGCCTGCAAATTATTAGTAATTTGATTTAAATTGAATGAGCGACCCGTAAAGCAAGGCGCGCATTACCGGCGGATGCAGCTGGCGCGCGCCTGCCAGCCAATCGGAGGCCCCGCGTTCGGCTGTCCAAGCGACTGCCTAATTGGGCATGGTGTGTGTGCAGCAGTTACGTGCCATGTGTGTGTGATGGTGTGCATTCATTGGCCGTTGCACTGGTTTACCTTGGTTTGAAGTATGTTTTTTTAGCAAAGTAGCAGTTTTGTGCGTATATGTTTCTGCTGTAGTATTTGTGTCTTTGTGCGTGTTTTAGATAAATACCCCCCCCCCCCTCCCCCCCATTACTACTGGGGGAGAAGTGCCCCTCATCTCTCCATAGCCCGCCTCTCACATACATTTCATTTGTTTTAAAGCACTGGTAAAGTCTGGCTTTACTAATAAGAATTTATATCTACCCAAACAAACCCTTTTTTGCAGCATTCAGAATAGCTTGTGAAAGACTGGAGGAAAAAACTTAAGTTCCTAACCAATTTTACACAGTTTTCAAGCAGTTCTTTGATGACAGTTTGTAACAGTCACTGTTCTATATTAGGGTTGTATCTTATGAACCGTGGTAACAAATGGATGTCTGTGACAAAAGCAGTGATCCACTCGGCTATCCACATAAAATACAGAACTGTTATCTGCACGGTATGCACGCTTTGCAACATGCTTCTTTATGGCAAGTCAAAACAGCAAAACTGCCACTAGACAAAGATATCTCTCTCTAGTAGGAACATTAATCACAAGAGTTATCTTGACATTTTTATTGCTGCCTGAAAGCCAGACCACAAAGAACTCTGCAGCAGGTGTTTTTAAATTGTGAGTTATTGCTAAACACAACCCCCCCCCCCTCCCTGAGGTCAGCGCCCTATTCCCAAGGTCAGTGCCAAGTGCAGCCGCACCAGCCCAGTGTGTGTAACTGCGTTATTGTGCGTGTTTTTATATGTGCGTGTCTGTATGTGTTTAAGTGTGTGTAACTTTCAGTGTGTGCCTTTGTGTGTCTATATTTAGGTGTTTGTAGAGGCTTGTGCATGTGTGTGTGTGAGAGAGAGAGTGCGCGAGAGAGACCTTTTACTCACTTTCCAAGTCCTCTTCGTACAGTTGCGGCCCGTGCAGGTAAGAGCGGTGGGGCCGTATGGGGGAGGTTTCGACAGATGATGACAAGGGAAAATTTATTATTTATTTAATTTTCCCTCGTGGTCGTGTGTCGAATTCCCCCACCCGCCAACCCGGCCTCACCTTTCTTTCCTGCTCCGGCGGCTCATGTCTGTGACTACCAGACCACAGTTCTGCCTTCCTGTGATATCGTCAGGTGTGCATGCGTGCTTTGTTAGTTCGGACCTATACACAGCTTTAAATGTTTTGGCAACTCATATTTCCACCAAAAAACAACAAAGCATTGAAAATGCATACATAAACGGGGGCATGCAGGGGCTTTGGTCATTCCTATTCAGCCACAGTTTTATTTGAGACTCATTCACATTTAGTTTTTTGCCCTCCCCAGCATGGGGCAAGGGGCCAGCCCTTTTCAGGCTTTGCTCTCGTCACTGTGAATGGCAGCATTTTGCATGTGCACGTCTGCCTAAAAAGTAGACCACTTCACTGTGAGGTCTAGTAGGCCAATATCTGCTTTCGTTTCAATATTTGTAATTTATTGTTGCAATGGTAATGTTTTACTTAATTGTTTTTGCAAACATGCGCACTCGCCTTTGGACCATGGCATTTTTACTTTGTATTATTTTTGCTCTTGCAATGCAATTTGCACATGTTTGCATTAAAAGAAAGAAAACATTGCAGACTTACAAAGCCCAGGCTATGGCTTTGCAATGCTTGTTTATAGGACAAATGGGATGCTGCTGGCTAGAAATCTAGAATAAAATCACTAAGAAAAATAACACAAGTCTTAAATACTTCTTCAGTGTAATATTTAGTAAATAACCACATTCATGCTTCATGCCGGACTTCACACCAGCTCGCTCTTTGGGCCTCCTCAATGCCTCATCATCCTGGACGTTTTTATTGCAACAGAGATCTCACACATTTGTTCCCAGAAAGATGGATGAAAGCTGCATTTGGTGCTACGTGTCAAGACGGCGGTAGCAGAGACCTAGGGGCTTATTTACAAGCATATTGCGTCGCTGGTGCGCTACTTTTATTGACGCGCTGGCAATACTATGGACTTCTCCATATTTACAAGGCCATGTAAAGTCACCCTGCATTGCTTTTCATGGTCATGTAAATATGTTACCCGTTCACACATAACTCTGGACCAGGGCACACACCCTTATGTCATTTTGCAAGGGTGCCTGCGCTGAGGGGAGGATTCTTTTTGTGTAGAATGCAGCACAAATAGAAAGCGAAAAAAAACAAGCAGAAATAAAAGTATTTCTCCTCATTGTGCCTCCCCATGGAAAGTGTTGGATTCTGACGCATTTCCAGGTTTACAAAATGTTGTAAATATGAGAATGCGTCAAGTGCCATGGACGTTGTGTGGGAACACCCACAGCAACACCCATGGAACGTCCCTTTCACGTAGAGGTATGGGTGAAAGGGAAACATTTACAAGGCCATGGAAAGTCATGCAGGGTGACTTTTCATGGCCTTGTAAATATGGGGCAGCCCATTGCGGTGCTGGTTCGTCCAAAAAAGTGATGCACCGGCGGCGGCATACCTTATGCTGTCATTGGGTCTGCAACCCTTCAGCATCTCCCCTCAGCAACTGGTCCATGTCTCCAAACACCCTGCCACTGCACTCCTACCTTATATACCTTTATTATTAATGGTTCCATGGTGGAGCGAGTATGGGCCACTCATGCTTAGCTCCTGCTTTATTACAAAAATATACACACTGCCCCATTGCAGAGGCATCCAGAAGCTACGGAGTTAATGCGACGAAGATCTGAAAGGTCATCCTCCTCTGCAGCTGTGATAACAATGCATGTAGCAGAGAAGTGGAAAGTTTTCCTTCTCTGCTTTGTAAGTCATAATGGTTTCAGAAAACCATGGAGTTTATCAACTGAAGAGAGGGTGATCAATCACGCATTTGAGTGAGTCTGCTTTTCTGGGCTCCAGGCCTATACACACATTCACGTATGTTGAATGTAGTCATGTTTACTTGCAATCAGTCCTGATTTGCACGTAACTTGCACTATTATCATATAGCACTGCAGTGACAGTGTGACAAGGGATAGTGACTGGTATGCGGGAATGATGGCACTGAGTAATACATTGGCAGAAGAAGCCATGACAATGGAAGATTGAATGTTTGCTGTAGGTAGAGATGCGGAGCAGTGGTGGTGTAGGACCAGTAATATTGAAGGATTGTGGGGGTCCCTGGCCAAATATATTTTGGATCCATTTTCGGCTATTTCATGGCCATTCAATTATTACATCACAGGAAGTTACATCACATAACCAGTAGCATGACCAAGAGATCACAGGAAATGACCAAAAGAAACTTGACTTGGACCCGACTGCCGGAAAAGGCTATGCAGCCTTTGAATTTTAGGTCACCGTGTGGAGTGAAGGGCTAGGGCAAACATGGTGGATGAAGAAGGCTGCAGGCCCCTCCCGGTCGAGCCACTTGCTACCCATTGTTAATTTATTAGTCTCCAGCTTTACCCTTGTCCCCAAATTGGTGCAGCAGCTCCATTGCCGATTTTCCATGCTCGGCATCAGCATGATTTGCTCCTTCTTCCTCTCCCTGCACCATAACGGTGTACTTGCAGAGAGGGTAGGTCTTTGTGCATCGTTGCCTTGTCTCCAGTGTTCCTGAGCCAGCCCTGTCGCCTCTCCCTCTTGCGGAGTGAGATTTGGAAAGGCTGGTTCTGTTATTATCATTTTATTTTTCCTTTGCACTGCTCCGAGAGCGGTGGGGCAACGCTCCTCCACCTTAGCAGAGGAGCCGCCGCTGGTTGAACTCCTGCCACCCAGGCACCCCTGATCTCCTCTGTAGACTTTGCCTCTGATGTGGACAGAACAGGAGTGGAGCAATCAAGGGTTTACCTGCTCCTGACAGTGCTCCCGATGGGCAGGCGTGGTCCGATACTGAGTATCTGCAATTCTGCTGTTCGAAGAGGAGCGCACCAGCGTTATTCAGCAGGGTTCAAAACTTTTAATAAGAGAGTCCAGAGGCTTCTCATTATTAAACCGGGATTAGTGACGTTACAACGCAGGCTATTACAACGCCTGCTGTTACAACGCGGTTTTTACATCGCATACCATTACAACGCATAGTGCTTTTAAGCGCTGGATAGTGAATTATTTAATTTACTATTCCAACTCCAGACCCCGTGGATAGTAGGGAAGGTGTTGGATAGTAAATTAAATATATTCCCTATCCTAGAGCGCCCCCCAGCGCAATGCGTTGTAATGGTTTGCATTGTAATGGTTGCGTTGTAATGGTAGTGCGTTGTAATGAATGCGTTGTAAGTGATGTTTCTCTTAAACCGATATTCCGGAATCGTGAGCACCTGCATTTTTATATTTGCATTTTAAGCCCTGGCTGCTGAGTTGGCCATGTCTTCTCGCACCTTTCATGTTAGCCTTGCACCGCGGTGGCCAGAAGGATATTGCGATTTCCGAAGTCTATAGGAGATCTGGCGCGAAATGCTTGAGTGCCAAGGAGAGTTCGGAGAGAACAGTGTAAGTGAGAAGAGATCCAGCCTTGTCTCTAGTTGGGCTCAGTATGGAGGGATCAGATCAGGGAGTGATGCTCAACAGTCACTCACAAAAGGATGGCAGGTGGCGCTACCATCTACAGAATACCTTATGGGGCTTGGAGCGCCCTAGTGGACTCCACCCGCCAGACCACAGCCCAACCCTATGGCAGCCCACAACCAGTGTGCAAAGCACGACCAGACAATAGGCATAGGTGAAAGCCCGCCTTCCTACTTCAAATACGGTCTCACTGCTTTTTTGGCATATCTTTGTTTACTGTATGCAAGGCTGCAAATGCACGGTACTGGACGGCTCTGTAGTGGACTGGTACTTGCGGCACAGGGCAACATGTAGCACACTCCTCCCTTTCAGGCGGCTTTGAGCGCAGAATGAAGTATATGTGTGTTTGGGTGGGCATCCGTACTTAACAGAAGCATAGCCAAGCCCAATCAGAACTGCATCATGCCATTATTAACTCTTTGCTTAATTTTGCAAATTTTAGGAAGCCGGGTATGGCTGGCACTCACAACAATCACAATCCAATAAAGAAGGAAGTAACAGTTTTTTTTCTGATTAGTTATTACAACGTCTCTGTTATGATCAATTAAGAAGGGCTCCCTTGAAGGATAGAGCCCTGGTCCAGAGGCCACTTTGCCCATCGTGGTCAGGACCATGTCCCAGCGTGGGGCGGAGGCAGACGGCAGATGGAATGAGGTCCCAAGATGGAGGAGTCAGTGGCACAATGTGGAAGTGAATGTCAGCTGCAGGTGGTGCAGTGGCAGTGAAAGCAGTAATGCCTGGTGTCAGTGGTGCGGTAGCATGGGGCAGAGTTGTGTTTAAATGGGGGCATCTGGAAGACAAGCTCCCGCAGTAAACTGGGAGGGTGGCAACAGTAGGGTGGAGCGTTGGTAGCAGTGAGTTGGGAGGGAAGGTGAGGGCTGCAGTGGGATAGAAAGGTGTCAAGAGTGGAATGAGGCTTAACGGTGGGTGGGGCTGCATGATGGCAGAAGAAAATGGCACGGTGGGATAGGAGGGTAGCAGAATGGGACAGGGCAGTGTCACCTGGTGGCGGGGCACTGGCAGCATTGGGATAAAGAAGGAGCAGCAGTGACCTCTTTGGTCAGCTGACCCCGTTCTTCTTCCAGACATCCGATGTCACAGGGTCAAGAGTATAGGCAGATGTTCACTTACTCATTCCACTGGTGACATGCATGTGTACAACATGTTTACATGTAAATGATGATTATTTAATTACATATACATCTTTTTTGGGATATAGGCACCCCTTAAGGTCACAGAGAAAGGAAATATTCATGAGCAGGGGTCCATGTGTTGGCACAGAATGTAGATTAAAATTGGATAAACAACGGTAAAGGGCAATATTACTTATTAGAACATTGGAATGTTGGGAGCTCCATTGCAGACAATGGAGTGCTCCCTGCTTCTAGGGGCCGGTAAAGGCCCACAGAGCAACATTCCAATGTTCTACAAAGGCTTCTCGAAGCTTCGAGAACCCTTTGTTTAATTTGTTAAAACATTCTGCCCTCTAGTGGCAGAATGTTCCAATACCCTTATAGCCCTTCGTAGCGGGGCTATACCGGCTATTAAAGTCCCGCTGTCTCGTTAAAGTCCCTCGCCTTCGGCTCAGGCCTTTAACGATTCAGCGGGCCTTTAATAGCCGGTATAGCCCGCTACGGCGGACTATAAGGCTATAATGAATGAAGTTGAAGTGATGAGCGGACATCTGAGGACAGGGGAAAGTGGGAGTGACAACAGGTTTCTTCTGTCTCGATGGTCAGCAAGCCGTGCACATGCGAGTGTGGTTCATGGTGTGTTAAACTAGTTCAAGAGTAGGCGAGCTTTTATATTAGCGTTGAAGAATTTGGACACAGGGCCCAGTCACGCCATTGAAGATTATTTATTTTTTAGCATCTCTTTATTAAGCTCACGGCAAGCAATGCAGATAATGAGCGAACCAATGGCAGGCCTGCCATTAATATTATCACCCCCCACGTCATTCCACATTTTGAGAGGTGAACCCGAGAGGTCGTCATGAATCCGAGCGTTTGCGTCGCCGCTGCGTTCCCAGGTGAAGGGTATTTGTGCTGCGAAGATACAAATTCTCGTGCTGTGGTGTGTTACTTTCAACCTTTTAAAGACGCTCTATGTGTGAAATCCAGTGCAGTTTTAACGATGTGAAAAGTAATTTCATTATATTGTTGAAAATGTACATCCCAAAGTGATGTACAGCCCGTAATCAATCGACCAGCTGCAATGAGGAAAAGCAGCGAGGTCAAGGATGGCAGGGCTCGGGCGGTGGCACCGAGCTCAAGGAGGCAGGCTGGAGCGGTGGCAACGAGCTCAAAGATGGCAGGGCTGGGCGGTGGCAGTGAGCTCAAAGATGGTAGGGCTGGGCGGTGGCAGTGAGCTGAAAGATGGCAGGGCTGGGCGGTGGCACCGAGTTCAAGGATGGCAAGGTTGGGGTTGTGGCAGTTAACTCAATGATGGCAGGGCTGGGGCGGTGACTCCGCCCTCAAGGATGGCAGGCTGGAGCAGTGGCAACGACATCAAAGATGGCAGGGCTGGGCGGTGGCAGTGAGCTCAAAGATGGCAGGGCTGGGCGGTGGCAGTGAGCTCAAAGATGGCAGGGCTGGGCGGTGGCAGTGAGCTCAAAGATGGCAGGGCTGGGCGGTGGCAGTGAGCTCAAAGATGGCAGTGCTGGGCGGTAGCAGTGTCTCAAGGATGGCAGGGCTGCGGCGGTGGCACCGACCTCAAAGATGTCAGGGCTGGGCAGTGGCAGTGTCTCAAGGATGGCAAGGCTGTTGTGGTGGCAGTGAGCTCAAGGATGGCAGGCCTGCGGCGGTGGCACCCAGCTGAAAGATGGCAAAGCTGTGGTGGTGGCAGCGATGTCAAGGATGGCAGGGTTGGGTGGCAGTCAACAGATGAGATGATGGGCGGTGGGCTGGCACAGCGCCTCTTGATAACTGGTCTGGCAGTGCTGCAGAGGGCAGCGATGGGGCAAACACAAGCACGGAGCTGAGCATCTGAGAGTTGCAAGTAAACAAGTCCAGAGTATTCCCATCCTCCTCGGGGCAGCGCGTGCTGGTATCTTCACAAACACAGGACTATTCGCAGCTTTAGGCGGCACGGTTGCCAGGCATCTAATCTTTAAAATGCTAATCGGGCCCAGCGAAGGCACCGTGATAAAAACCCACAGCTTTATGTAACAGATCTGTGAGAGAAGTCGCCCACGACATCAAACCAGCAGCGACAGCTCTCCCTCTCCGAGCGGAGACCCGTGAGATAGCGGCGCACCGGGCGGTGCCGCCGTGCTTTGCCCTGGTTCTGAGCCCATAGGCGATAGGTCCCCAGCGAGAGCAGCTCGCGTTTGACAGGGTACCCGTAATCACAGGAAGACCATCAAGACAGGCTCTCGCCGTACCAAGGAGGTGCGGGGAAGAGAGAGGGATGGTGCCGTGGAAATACAAGGCGCGGGAGACAAGAGTGAGAACATACATAAAAAAGCACTGGCACATCCAATGCGTCTCATCTGTGCAAGAGCTATTGGCATTGCCAATGTGTTTTAACCGTGTTGTACACCAGTGTGGATGCTGTTCGGCAGGCCTAAAAAT
This sequence comes from Lissotriton vulgaris, assembly GCF_964263255.1. NCBI lineage: Eukaryota > Metazoa > Chordata > Amphibia > Caudata > Salamandridae > Lissotriton > Lissotriton vulgaris. The sequence goes on from NC_141693.1 coordinate 280,232,796, forward strand.
TAGTGACATAGAAGAGAGTGGCCTGGAGTGAAGTGTCATAGAGTGGAGTGACTTGGGATTGCGTAGAGTGGAGTGTATCGAGTGGAGTAGAGTAGAGTGTTGTGAATGTTGTAGAGTGGTGCAGAGTGGCGTAGAGTGGAGTGTTGTAGCGCGGAGTGTCCTGTGGAATGTCATAGAGTGTCTTAGAGTGGAGTACTGTGGTGTGGAGTGAGTGGCATAGAGTGGAGTAAAGTGACATAGAGTCGAGTATGTAGAGTGTCATGGAGTGGCATGGAGTAGAGTGTTGTGGAGGGGAGTAGAGTGTTGTAGAGTGAAGTGGTGTAGAGTGGAGTGGAGTGTCGTGGAGTGAATAGAGTGTAGTGTTGTGGTGTGTCATATAGTGGAGCAGAGTGCCATAGAGTGAAGTAGCGTAGAGTGGATAAGAGTGCTGTGGTGTGGAGCAAAGTGTGGTAGAGTTGAGTGATGTAGAATGGAGTGGCGTAGAGTTGAGTAAAGTGGCGTCGAGTAGCGTAGAGTGGCACTGCATGGAGTAGAGTAGAGTGGCATGGCGTGGAGTAGAGTTGCGTGGAGTGTTCTAGAGTGGAGTGATGAAGGGTGGATAGGGTACAGCATCATAGAGTGCTGCGGCGTATAGAGCAGAGTGTTGTAGAGTGGAATAAAGTGTCGTAGAGTGGGGTAGTGTAGAGTGGAGTAGAATAGAATGTAGCAGAGTGGAGTGGCATAGAGTGTTGTTTGGTGGAGTGGTATGGAGTGGAGTGGAGTAGAATGGCATATATTTGAGGAGCATAGAATGGAGTAGTGTCATAGAGTGGAGTAAAGTTGTGTGGAGTGTCGTAGGTGGAGTGGTGTAAAATGGAGTAAAGTGCCTTAGAGTGCAATGTCATAGAGTAGAGTATATTGTCATATAGTGGAGTCGAGTGAAGTTGCACAGAGTGAAGTAAAGTGGCATAAAGTGGAGGGTCATTGAGTGACATGTAGTCTTGTGGCATAGAGTAGAGTGACATGGTAGTGTGGCGTAGAGTAGACAGAGTGTCAGAGTTGAGGGGCATAGAGTGAAGAGACGTAGAGAAGCATGGCATAGAGTAGAATATATTGTTGGAGAGTGAAGTGTAGCGATGTATAGTGGAGTTGCATAGAGTGAACTAAAGTGGAATGTCGTAGAGAGGAGCTTCATAGAGTGGAGTAGAGTGTCAGAGTGTCGCATAGTAGAGTGGAGTAGAGTGGAGTGGCCTAGATTGAAGTGGAGTACACTAACATAGAGTGGCATAAAGTGTGAAGCGACGTAGAGTGAGGTGGAGTGACATAGATTGAAGTGGCGTACAGTGGAGTACAGTATCGTAGAGGAGCATAAAGTGGAACGATGTAGAGTAGAGTGGAGTATACATGGTGCCATTACAAACTACACTTTTTCAACTGAAATGACCATTACATTTGCAGAGACCTACAGTTTTACTGATAGAACTATACAGTGCACAGACAATAATGTGGAAATCGGCATCACCTAGTGTAGTGATTTATTTTGATCCTATTAAAATATTTGTTTTTACCACACTTCAGAATTAGAAAAATGTGCTTCATTTGTGCTTTCCTAATTCTGAAATAATCGCCCAGTTTATTTACTGTCACTTAACGTTTGTGATGTGCTAGCAGAAAAAAAGCATTCTACAGCCTTTCCCACCGATAGAAAAGGAAACATCAGCCTCCTTTGGAAGACAAAGCCTAACATTTGAGCTCTGTCTTGAATGCACTGCAAATGTGGCAAGATAAAAACTGAATTTAAAGGCCTGTTTATTGCTGATTAACTTCTGAACTCCAGCATGGTTATTCTGTGGATGCGTTAGCTTCACGCACTCCCCTACTTCCAGCGCCTATGACAGAAGCGTGAAATAGAGGACTATGTTTAAGTTATATTATTATTAAAGATCACTGACGATAATAAACAAGCTTGTCAACAGAATATTGTTCCTCATAGGCATGCAGAATTGATGAACTGGTAGTGGCAGAGATAAGTAGAATTAGCCAAGCAGAAAGATGAGAGGCAAGAAACCTCTTCCAAGAAACACAGCATGGTTACTACTTCCTGCACTAGCTTTCAAGGGAGACAACTGAAAACACATGTTCTCTCGTGGAGTGCCTCACAGAAATTTTAAAAAGAGTTCCCAGAAAGCAAGCACTCATGGAAGAATGCAAGGAATCAGTCCAGAGGTGTTAAATAGACTACGCTACATGGGAGGGACAGACTAAAACAAATAAAACCAGCTAATAGAAAGCAAGCGAATGTAAGTTACAAAACACAAGGCCAGTGGTAAGAAATGGACGAAGCTTTCAGCATGTCCCCAATATGTCCTTGTAACCTGACAAATGCACTCTCTGGTAGGCTTCGAGCTACAAAAGGGATAGGAATAAGAACGGGGGAGCTAGAGGGAAAAGTGGGAACAGAGCTAAAAAGAGAGAGGGTGGAATAGGAACAGATAGAGCGAGTCTAGAGTGAGAAGAGAGATGAAAACAGAGACACAAGAACAGAGACTAGAGTGAGAAGAGAGACTAGAATAGGAACAGGGGGAGTCAGAGACAGGAGTGTGAACACAGATGAAACAGGGACACTGGAACAACAGAGAGGAGCAAGAAGAGAGGCTGGAATAGGAACAGATGGAACGAGAGTCTAGAGTGGAAACAGAGATTAAAACAGAGAGAGCAAGAGACTAGAGTCAGAATAGAGATGAAATAAGAAACGGAGAGTTTAGAGTGGGAACAGACACGAAAGAACAGCGATTAAAAACAGAAAAAGGGAGCAAAAGACTAGAGCCTGAAAAGAAACAGAGACAAATAGGAATATAGGAAGCAAGAAACTAAAGTGGGAGCAGCGAATAAAACGGAAGGGGGGGGCGAAAGATTAGAGCTGGAACATATATGAAAACATAGACTGGACAAGGAACAGAGTTCGAGTGAGTAAGATGGAAAAGTAAAAGAGAGAAGGGAATGAAAGCAAAGAGAGCTGGTGACTAAAGCCAGAACAGAGAGAGGGAAATAGGGAAAAAGAGTACAGAGAATGCGAATAGCGAGAGATGGAGACTAGAGGTACAACAGAGATAAAAAGATACATGAGGATGCATGGACAGAGTGAGAGTTGTGAGAAGAAACAGAGACAACCATAGGCCGTGAAATAGGAAGAGTCAAAGAGCAAAAGAGAGTGAGAGGGAGAGAGAAAATAGAGAGATGAAAAACGAACAAGACTCTAGTTTAGGAACTGATGGAGATGAAAAAAGACAAGCCTGCAAGAAGGTGGAATATGAATAGTGAGATGAAATCAGATAGAGAGTGCGGTAGTCCTCCTACTGTGCATGACTCTTTTGTTTTGATTTTTCGTTTGTTTGGACTTTGTTGTCTCTGAGACGACAGAGACTGCACAGTGTTTAACATAGAAGCCGATCTTCCTTTCAGTTTAGCCGTAATAACAAAATTGACCTTCAACCATTTGACGTACCAAGTGGCTGGCACTGAGCAGTACCAACATTATCAGAAATTAAACCTTGTGAAGCAGCCATACTCCAGCAAGTAGCCTTGCTCCTAGTACATCAGTTATGGTGTCACAAGGTCTCTGCATGAAACATATGGAGAAATCAAGCTTGTCTATTCTAAGCTTGCATTTTTACTGTAGCCATCCATCCTAAACTGTAAGATGTAGTTATTGACCAGCTTACGTTTTTAGGTCGAGCCTGGGCAGCGCATGCGCTGCTCTGCGAGGCATGCTGTATTGGAGTATGGACTTGAAGCCCCGCCCACTCTCCACCTATATTTGTCATGGACTTGTGTCATTGTTCTTCATAAATTCTGGCTTCTGATTCATTAATAGGCATGTTAGTCTCTTCTTAGTGTCTTAATTTGTAACCTCCCATGAGAATTGTCCCTTTTACTTCAGGTATTACACAGTACGTCTTATTTAGTCTGTGTGCACTATTTTCTTTAATGAGTTTCTCCTACTGCAGGCACAACATGCCTTCCTGCAACATTCAGCGCACCATGCGCGCTTTCACAGGGTGCTTTTATAAAAAAAATGTGTTTGTCAACTTGACAAACAAGTACTTTTTTTGGTAAAAGCGCCCCATACTGCACTTAAACTTTTAATAGCGGCCGCGGACCTTTCTTTAGACATGGCTTGTCTAAAGAAAGGGGCATGGCCTTTATTAACGTGAAAGCGCAGCATGGGGCGCTTGCGAACAACAAGCATTTGCAAGGCAATGGGTCGCGCATTTTAGAAACTCTGAGCTATTGGTATTGTAAATGATAATGCCTTTGATTATTGCAGGTTTTTTAAGCACATAAATAAAAGGCATTGTCATTTACAATGCCACTAGCTCAAAATCTCGCAATTGCGAGACCTTTTGCATTGCAAATGCTTGTTTGTTCTAGTGACAGGTTCCGGCATCAGTTTGGTATTCAGATTTTTGATAACTCTTTTCAAAGAAGAGTTATGAATGAATGAATGAATGAATGAATGAATGAATGAATGAAAAATATTTGTAAAGCGCACGATGGCCAAACGGCTTCCTGGCGCTGGGAGCTCTGAAGAACCGAACAGACAGGGCCAGGAGGTTTAGCAGGGGTAGGCCAGGGCAAACAGAAAAGTTTTCAGCGCTTTACGGAAATGAGAAAAAATAGGGATCGAACGCATAGAAAGAGGAAGGGAGTTCCAGAACCGGGGAGCAAGAACAGAGAAACGGGTTCCACCAGTGCGAGATTTGTGAAAGCGGGGAACAGTGAGGAGGGCAGAAGATGATGAACGGAGAGTGCGGGCAGGGGTGTGACGGGAAATCAAAGAATTGATGAAAGCCGGTGCAGAGTGGTCAAGGGCCCGGTAAACAAGGCACCCTAGTTTAAACAGAGATCTCTGCAAAATGGGCAACCAGTGAAGGGATTTGAGGACGGGAGTGATGTGATGGGTTTTGGGCAAATGAAAGATGAGACGGGCGGCCTGATTCTGGATAGCTTGTAAGCGGCGGGTTTCATAGGCAGGGATGCCAGCGAACAAGCTATTGCCATAATCAAGGCGGGAAGTGATAAGGGCGGAAATAATAATTTTAAGGGAGTCAAGAGAAAAGAAACGAGAAATTTTCCGGATCATTCGGAGGGAAAGAAAACAGGAGGACACCATGGCACTGACCTGGCCATGCATGGACAGGTCCTGTCTGACCTTGATGCCCAGAGTTTTAACAGAGGGAACGGGGGTGGGAGGGGGGCCAAGGATGGGAGGCCAGAAAGCAGGGGACCAGGGACTGGATGAGCCGCCAATCAGGACAAGCTCAGTCTTATCTGGGTTGAGCTTGAGGTGATTGGCGCTCATCCACCCAGAGATAAAGACCATGGTGGAGTGAAAAAAGGATAGAGAGTGAGAAGAAGAGGAAAGATCAAAGACGAGCTGGAGGTCGTCAGCGTAGTTATACACAGAGACCCCCAGCTCAAGAAGGGAAGAGATAAGAGGGTGAATGTAGAGGTTAAAGAGAAGGGGAGAGAGAGAGGAACCTTGGGGGACCCCACAGGGCACCGGGAGGGGAGAAGCAGAGAAGCCGGGAAGGTGAACGGCTTGAGAACGCCCTGTCAGGAAAGAGGTGATCCAGGAGAAGGCAGAACCTCGTATGCCCGCTGCGCTGACACGGTCCAGAAGAATGTTATGGTCGACCGTGTCAAACGCAGCGGACAGGTCGAGGAGGATCAAAGCTTGAGGGGAGTTGACGTCGGCCTTGGCCTTAAGCTCGTCGAGGACGGCTAACACCACGGTTTCGGTCGAATGACCCGAACGGAAGCCAGCTTGGTGAGAAGCCAGAAGCTGGTTCTGCTCAACATAAACAGAGAGACAGGAAGTAACATAAGATTCAAGAATTTTAGCCAGATAAGGGAGAAGAGAGATAGGTCTGAAATTAGAGGGAAGAGAAGAGTCGAGACCAGGCTTTTTAAGAATGGGAGAGACAATAGCAGATTTGAATGAAGAAGGGACCAAACCAGTGGAAAGAGAGGCATTAAGAAAGGAGAGAGGGGTATCAGGACAGGAAGAAAAAAGGGTTTTAAGAATACGGGCAGGGGCACAATCAGTGGGGGAACCAGACTTGATTTTGGTGAGCAAAGCTAGGAAAGAGTCCAAAGGGAGGGGGGGAAAAGAGGAGAAGGAGGATTTAGGCGCAGGGGGAGCAGAGTGAGGAGGAGTAAAAGGAGTGACCAAGATGTTAGATTTGATTTTTACAATCTTCTCGATAAAGAAGTTGTTAAGAGAAGAGCAGAGGGCCTGGGAGGGAGTGAAGGGAGGGCAGGCACGATCAGAGGTGGCCAAGTTGTTTACCAAAGAAAAAATGTCTTTAGCTTTGTTGGCCGAGAGCGCCACTTGTTCAGAGAAGTACTTGGTCTTAGTGGCCAAGATGGCCTGCTTGTACTCTTTAAGAAGGGTTTTGTATTTGGCCTTATGGTCAGGGCAGTAGCTGCGGCGCCAAAGGCGCTCTGAGCGTCTAAGCTCCAGTTTAAGAGTCTTGAGCTCTGGGCTAAACCAACGGTGAGCCTCATGAGGGCGGATGGATTTGACTAGCTTGAGGGGGGCTACTAAATCACATGCAGAAGAGAGCCAATTACCAACTGCAGCAGCCTGTGAGTCAAGGGGAATACCAGTGAGATCAGGGGAAGAAGAAGCAAGGGAGTGAGAGAGGGAGGCCAAGTCAACACGATTCCAGCTACGGGAGAAAACATTCTTGGGGCGAAGGGGCTTGTGAGGGGAGCCAGTAGTGATAGAGAAAGAGATGAGGGAATGGTCAGACCAGGTACATGGGAGGACCCTGGTGGGGGAGACTATGTCCTGGGATGACCAGACTTGGTCCAGGATGTGTCCGAATTTATGGGTGGGAACCTGGACGTGGGACTTAAGGTTGAGACAGAGAAGAGTGGCCGTGAAGTCCTTAGATGCTGAGTCCTCCCTGGGATCGCCAGGCCAGTAGTTAAAGTCCCCAAGCAAAAGGACAGAGGAGTTATTAACCACCAGCGTGGCGAGAAGTTCCTGCAGGGAAGCCACGAACAGGGGCATGTTCAGGGGAGGGCGGTAGACAAGGACGACGGTGAGAGGTGCCAGCAGATTGGAAGAGCGAGCGACCAGGAAGTCCACTCCAGCAATGGGTGCTTGGGGGAGAAGCTGAAATTGAATAGTGGATCGGACAATCATGGCAACACCCCCCCCAACCTTGTCCGTGGGGCGGTCAGCCCGAAGGACGTAGTAGGAGTGGGGAAGGATGGCAAGAATGTCGGGGAGAGAAGCCTCCGAAAACCATGTTTCCGTTAGGAATAGAAAATCAGGGGAGTCTGTAGTAAGAAGATTAAACAGGTCAAGTTGGTGTTTGCCTGCCGAGCGAGTGTTGAGGAGATAAGCGGAAGCAGTGTGAGGGGGAGGTGAGGGTCCAATGGGGAGGGGATCAGTGTCTGGCGTAGGGAGGGGAAGAATTGGGTGAGGAGACACAACACGGTCTGAGCGGGGAACATAGATATCTAAAGCAACAAGATGCTGCATGAGGGTGTGGGGGAGAGGCACATCAATGGTGTAGGAGAGAAGTTGAGCAGGCGTGTATGACAGCAAGGAAGCAGGGGGTGTGGCCCCTGGTCCCGGCCCGTCGCGGACGGGCGCAGACGGGCTTAACTTAGGCGCAACTTCGGCGCGCCTTCGTCGCGCCCGCTGCGCTCGTCCGCTGCGCGGCCGGGATAATGGTGCCATAAGTAGGAGACCGGAAGTAGCAGGGCGTGGCAGGGGGTGGAGGGACAGAGGAGCTGCCCCGCCAACCAGAGAGCAGCCCAAGATGAAGCACACGCCCGTCCCCGCCCTCGTGACCTGCCCGTCAGAGGGGGAGGGAACGCTCAGCGTGGGGCGCTCTGGAGGCGGCTACCAGGAAGTCCCAAGAAGATAGGGGGTGCGCGGTGTCCTCAGCGCAGCCCCTGAAGCAGGAGCAGGGTAAGTAAAAAGTGTCCAAGCACTTGTTTAAAAAGATCGTTGCGCCGCGCCTCGGCAGCGTTGTTGCTCCCGGCGAAGCCTCGGGAGGTCTGGAGATTCAACAGAGCTGTTATGGGGGAAAAAAAGTAATCACCTTATTTTCCAGGAAACCAAGTTAAGGGAAAATCGAATTTCTGTGTGGGAGGAGAGAAAATTAATTACAGAATGAAAATGACTCCAGTGAGCCATTTGACCTCAAGCAGAAGGGCACATCTTTGTAACACAGTGATCCATTTGGGTGAAAAAAAAATGACGGCCTCCATACTTTTATGTAAGAGGTCAAGCGAGGAAGAGGTGTGGCCTCGAAGGCAGGCGCCTTACCTTCTTCGCTGTTTAATTCTGGTTGCCGCAGCACTTCTGACTTGGAGCTCCCGATCGCTTCTGACAGCTTTCTGACTGTTGGCTTGGCAGGAGTGCAGCAAACACATTGTCTGAGAGGGAAAACCACGGTCCTTCCTTTACTTCCGTTGTTTGTTGAAATAGAATGACTGCTGACACACTGCAGGGATCATTGGACTGGTTGTCCTTCTTCTATTTCCATTGACTTTTGTAATACCCATGGGTTGAGGGTGCAGCAAGCCCATACCTGCTATCCCAGTATGAATGTGCAGTAAGCCCACACTTGGGACTTTGGACCAGACCATCATGGGCTCACCTTAGTGTGAGTGTACCTGCTCTAAGGGCCCCACCCTTCTCAGAGTCTCAGGGGGTTGGATTTCCAACCCCCTGGTGCAAGAACTTAGTTTCCCAATACAAATTAGAAATCCAGTTGGACTGCAACCCATGCACAACCCACTGAGCAGTACTGTGTAGGAAGTGTTCATTGGTAACGATCAGTCCCACAAGATGAGCTTAGGGAATAAGGTGTAACTCCAAACCCTCTTTTGTTAATGAAGAACACGCTCAAAGATGGCGTTAGGAGACAGGGCATGTACTTGAAAATGTTTATTTTAAAATCCTGACCTAGTGCATAAAATATGAATGGAAACCGCACAGAATATGCAAATAAATACAGCGAAACGTCACGGGAAATAAAAACAGCAAGAACATCTCCACCATGGTAATCGAATTCACATTATCCTAAGGCCCTCAAGCTATTTCCAAGTGCAATGCTAAGTTTTAGCTGCAAAGATCAGGCTTGTTCTCGAGTGTCAGAGATGGTTTGCACGGCATACCTGTGTTTTTGTTATCAAATAGCAAGCAAGCTATTTCACCTTGTTAACCCCTTCACTGCGGCGGCTATTCCGCCGCAGTGCTAAGGGGGCGGGACGGGAGAGCGGCGGGCGCATGCTGGTGACGAAACCGCTCCGTCACCAGCGTCTGTTGCGCTGTGCTTGTGAGTAGAACTTGTCAATAGAACGCTCAGCGCAGGCGCGGAATTCGCGCCGCGCATGAGCGGCGGGCGGGCCATGATGGAACCGCTCCGTCATCAGCACAGCGCCACCGCAGCTGATGACGGAGCGGTTCCGTCATCAGCAGGGGAGGGGTTAATGAACAGTGACTGGCTAAAGCTGTTGCCTCTGTATAAAGTTGATGCTGCAAACTGATGTGACTTCTGTCTCGATGGGCTCAGCTCAAAGTTCCTTTATAAAATATGGTCCAATACCTAATATTTTAGATTATCTGATTATGAGTCTTATTTTATATTTTGAAAAGAATCCCGGGATGAGCAGACACTAAACCAGCAATACAATAAAACAATCATGGCGACAAAAGTGTCAACTCAATTATCATAATGATAAAGCAGGTGCATAGGTTGCAGACGTTTCTAACATGTCTAAACATGTTTAAAACTTCATCACTCTTTCTATGAAAGAAATAGAAAAGCCTGATTAGGACAGGTAATAGAAATAGTAGAGTCTGAAAGGATCAAACTAATGGAAACAGAAAAGGAACTGCCACATTGTTCACGACAATGGTTACCACTCGCTGTCTCCAATATCGCAACCTGTTGCTGATTATCCCGAAGCGTGCTTTTGAATTGTTGTTTATGTTATCTTAATCTATTATTCACGAAACCCTTTTGCTTCTCTGTAGGATTCGAGCTCACTGGGATCTGAACATTTCCTTCCACGATTCTACTGGCAGGTATTGCATATTGTTACTCTATAATTTTGATTGGTCTTTAAATAATTTTCTTCTTAACAGTAAAAGCCTTTCTTATGTATAGGTATTCTCAAATCAATGAAGCTAATTTTTTGACCACAGAAATATCTAGAAGCTTAGCTGACCCCATCAGGTTTCAAACCAGTGCCCGGCAATTGACACAGATCACACCAGTGGTCACTAGGTGCGCTGGACTCTCTGGACACTGGGGAAGCAAAAGCAGTCTCTCTACAAACAAGGACTAAATGGGCAGTGGAAAGGGAGACGAATACAGATTGGTAGGGGCACTAAGTGAAAGAAAACAATATTTTGTAAATTAACCACCATTTTTGAAGTCTTCAAAACAGAGAGGGAGAATGTGTGCATTTTTGTCTGTGTGTAAAGATTTCACCATACCCGACTGAAAACACCTGTCCCCATCTATTACGCAGACAATACATTTATTGGGGTGGTGCTACGCCCCTGATTCTCCGTCTCCACCCTCTGATTTCTTTTTCTCCCCCTGCCTCTCTTGCTTTCTTTCTCTCCTGAAGCTCCCTGTGTCTACTGTAGTTAACCTCGGCGAGCTGGGGAGAGTGACAGAGGCCCACGCATTGGTCCCATGCTCACGCTGGTGAAATGCCTGGTGTAGTGAAAGGGCTGTTAGCATTTGGGCCTCAGTTGAAGGTAAGTAGCTCCCTCCATGGGTTCACCTGGCTACATTAAGCACCATGGCTGCTTCCTTGACACTGTAAGTTACCCCTTGCCTGCTTGGGTCCGCCATAATAATGGAGTAATTGCCAAAACTAACCACAGACTCCTAATCCTCGCCAGGAAAAAAACATAAACTCAACTTCTGTTTGATAGCAAATTACCAAAAGCTACTTGCAAGCAACACAGATATGAGCCAGCACGTGCGTGGCTGGGTTATTATCCTGCTAAATCCAAGTTGGAGTCAGTGTACCAATTCATGTGTTTTGGCATCTCTTGGAGCAGCCGCTATAGGTCCGAGAACAACTTACAGTGTAGTGGAATGAAAAGGTGAAATAGACACGGTAGTGACGCAAGCACTCTATGTTGCATCCATCGCATAATAATTATACTCCACTCTGTATTTGATGCATAAAAGGCCATTTATTAGGACAAGGTTGTAAAACACAATCATTGAAAAATACATAAATTAACTATAACAATCCCAAACCTCAAACCTTTCATTCACTCCTTCCATTTTCCCCTCACTCCTATTGCTCTCTTCCTGTATCACTCTGCGACCTCCTCCATCTCTCCATTCACTTCCTCACTTCTCTTTCAACATCCTCTCCTGTATCTCCTGCTGTCGCACTCTTGCTTCCCGCACCCCCATCATTCACCTGTTCCCCTCCTCCCGAGGGGTGGGTGTGCCTGTCAGTGACTCCCCACCCCTCCAAAGTACTACCAACCTAACACCTACAACCCGTCCTAAACTGGCACACTACAACCAACCCAGTACCGTAACCCCAACATTTTTAGAGTGGGTGGATGGTTCAAAATTACTCAACCCACCCCAATGGTGCCGGGTGCAGGTAGAGGAAGAGCCCTCCTCCCCTGCACCATTATAACCCCGCTCTAATCCCACCCCTTGACCAACACCCTGACCCCCAATAGCTTGTCTTTCTGCCTCATTACGCGAACACTCCGGGGGAAGGCTGGTCTGCAACCCTACTTCCCCCGGGGGCCAGCATCTTCCAGCAGTTTGGTGTGCATCGAGCAGCTTTGTTGCATCACAGCACAATTATTTTCTTTATGGTACTTCAGACTGCTATTCTGGGTGGGGGTTGCCATGTCTATGTGTTCCGTACTCCTTCCATTTGTGCTCTTATTTCCATGGTGGAAACATTTCTCCTTTTGGCATTGCATCCTACCCAGTCATGTCATATGTTTTTTCGAGGCCTGAGTTAGCATCTCCATGTGGGTCTCTTTTCAGAGGAACCCCTGTTTCTAAGTTTAAAACATGGCCTTGATGGAAAGACATGACAGGTGTAGCATCTGGCGCCATCTAGTGGTATTAGCTGCCCGGTCATTACTAAACTGGCCTGGCTTCATTATAACTCTCAAATCAATAAAGGGCTTATTCCAAACACAGACCAGAGTGATGCTCCCTCCAACTTATATCCCAACCGAGTAGATTCAGATATACCTCTATATAAATATGGGGCATGCCTTATAGTCCTTTATTTATAGTATTCTTACAAATTTAGACACATACTCGTGCAGCCTGGCTAGTGGCTCCGGATTTTGAAAGTAGAGTGTTGTATCTAGAACTCCTGGGCATTAGCATCTGTCCTCCGATCATGCTGCTACTTCAGGAGGCTCTTCTGTTGCAGCAGCAGGGCAGAGTCTGGCACCTGGGCCTGCACAATCTACACCTGTGTGCGTGGAGATTGAGCAGCAGTAGTTGGCCACATTCGATCTCCCTCTCAACGTCGCGGATGACATCCTTGCGATTACTCACTCTTCTACAAAGTCAGTGTACACTGGACGCTGGAACCTTCATTTGGTCTTTGCTTTCCCTATGTGTACCCCTTTGAGCCATTGCATAGCTGTCCTCTACTTCTCCTGACCCTTAAGGCGGTGCTTCTCATTGCGATGACCTTAGCTCGAACTACAGATTGTGCTCTAGTTATCTTAAAGTAAAGTTAGTGCTTGTTCAAGTCCTGTTTCAATGTTTGTGATGCTCTATCAAAAATTCTGTTTTGTGTATTAAGGCCCTGCCATTACTGAGCTGGATGAAAAACCTGTTTGCCTGAGTTGACCATGTCCAGAGACTCGCACTGGTGCTAGCTAGATGTCTATCTGTCTGACTTGACACTGCGGCCTCCTTTGATCGACTGTGAAAGCAGCTCTAATTCCAGCCACGGTGCCTGCGGAGGCACTGTCTGAGCATCTCAAGCCCACCTACGTGCCTTTGAAGAATGCTTGTTTAATCGTGCGTGAATAGTGCTCTGCGTGTATGCCATGCGCTGTCATGGTACCGTCAAGCTGAGTGTGCTGCCACAGGCTCATATCTCTGCCTTTGCCAAGAAAGTGACTGGCACGGAGTGAGCTGTGATCCGCGTGCCAGTGCAGCAGTGGTACACCTCTGCAAGGTGTTTTCAGAAGAGGCACTGTATGTGGCACCGCCAGACTAGGGGAGCGCCCACCCGTACGCATACACATACTTACCTACAGATGCCAAGAAAGTGACTGGCACAGAACGAGCCATGATTCTCTTGCCCACATAATAACAGCTCCCTCATAGAGACTTCTGAGCAGAGCTCCGTTGTCAGTGTGTTCACCACAGCACCGCCAGACTCAGGGCACACACACACACTCGTGTTCCCATTGCTGACAGGAATGTGACTGGCACACCGAAGTGCAAGCTTTCACATTTACAAATCGAGATGCTCTGCTTAAACCAAACTTATTTGGCCTTTCAGAAAGTCAGGCTGCAGGAAGTGACATCACATGTGTTACTGGGAGGAAGCCAATGGACAGGCAGAACAGGGGGTGTGGGTAAAGGCTACGCTCACTAAACCCGAGTTCCCCAGACCTTTATCAGGGTATTCACATATATGTTATGTGAGTGGGGCCTTGGGTGCTTAGCTTTAGTCTGCCTGGATGAGTCTGGTGGTCATGTTGTCATGGAGCGGCCTGTGCCTCTTGGCAGGTGGATCTCTCCTTTAGGTCTGGTTATAGATGGTTCTACCCTAGTGCTCAAAGTATTAGTAGCTATTCTAGTATACCATAAGCGTTTTGGAAAAGAGCTGCTAACCTGGGATTTCTGTGCTGAACATTAATCGCCACTGCCTTGCCTCATGGCACGTCTTCTTTTGTACGTGTATGTATAGACACAAATAAAAAAACATATACTCTTGTAGAAACGTCTACTTGCTAACACAAATATGCACATTTTAAGAAAAACCCATACAATTTCCCAAAACAAAGAAACAATCAATTGTAAACACTTCTGAACCAAACTACACCTCTTTAATATATTTCTGCTCCCAGAAACGCACACTAAATGCATTGGAAACAGAAAATCGCCCTAAAAAAAACCTTAAAATGCAGAAAGAGCTTTTTTTGTTGTTTCTCCTTGTTACCTTGCTTAACAGGAGCTGTCTTCTGACAGCGGTGACAAGTCATTCAGGGCACTGCAGCTCCTCCATTGAACTTCCCTTGTGCGCAAAGATGCCCTGGCTGCGAAAGTAGCAAGTCAACACACAGAGCACTGTGCCCTGCGATTACACTCCAAGCTGGGACCTGTCTGAGCGAGACAGTAGTCGCTCATGACTGATGTGGTCAATTTCCTGCATGGCAGACCCCAGGAACAGAGACTGCCCCCCTTGCCCTGCAAGTTTCTTGGAGCTTCCAAGCCTCAAACCAGCTGTGCCTATGGGGGACTGGAGATGTGTTCTGCCTCCACTGTAGACAAAACCATTCTTACTGAAGACTGTATTCATGAGACTACCCAACGGATGATCCCCTGTACTCCAATGGCTTGCGTGCTGGGGGGGTTCCCATGCCGGAACAAAAGTAAAATCACTACTAGGTTTGTAGACCTGGCACTAATCCTCGCGAAGCGAGACATTACCATGCATTGGAATGCTTCCAGAGACCCTAGGCTGACCAAATGGAGGGAGGACCTCATTCTGTGGGTGGGGCACGAAAGCGCAGCATTATATCAAGAGGTGAGATGGGGTCGCAGTATGATTTAAAAGGCCTGGGCGTGGGACCACCTAGTGGATTGTCTGAAGGAACCAGAAGTGGAGACGCCGAAAGTTCCCTACTATCTGCAAATGAACTGGAGGAGGAACTGTTCTAGAAGCATTTGATTGTTGGTTTTAAAGATCTTTGATTCTGGGGGTAACCTAGATGAGTGCTTGTGATACCTTATGATTCACAGAATAATCAGGGCAGAGGCAGGGGTTTGGAGGGGTGGGTGGAGAAGATATGTTACTATGGGTGTGACGGGCTGATTTCCTTATTGCATTTCGTACTTTCAATTGTTATCTCTTGCTATGTAAACTGTATAGAAATTAATGTACAGCTTATATCAATATACATGTTCTTCGGTTCTTATGCCCAGAGCCGTGTTGTTTGTAATGATGAAAATTACAATAAAATTCTGTTTAAAAACAAAATACATTCTTACTGAAGGACTTGCTAAGTTATAGGACTTTAAAGAGGCAGCCAAAAGTGAGATCATATTATTGGGGAAATACACAGTGGCTAGACCCTATAGGAAGAGTGGACGCCTGACTAGAACTGTGTCCAGGTTACTGCACCAAATATGAGCAGTAAAGGTAATCAATAGTATTAAAATAGATGAGTCGAAATAAGTCTTGCTTCAGGGAATATTAGAGGCAACTATACCTACCTCAAGTAAACCCATTCGTCTGCTTGTTTCATGTTACCTCAATAGATAGGAAAATACTCCTCATGCAGTCTGGGTACCAGGGTTAGATGGATTCGCGGTTGACGTCTATGAAGCAGACTCTGACATCAGTAGCGGCTGTTACTGGGCAGTAGTGGTGAGGCAAGGTTAAAGAAATACATTAATAAAACGAGGGGAGAAAATTTCACTTACCTGCCGTTTGCCGCCTCTCCTCCATCCTCTTCAGTCGTCGCAGGAAGCACACAGGCTCCCAGACTCCCCTAAGCCAATTAAGATGCTGCTGTCGTCAGTATGACAGCAGTGTCTTGATTGGTCTGAGCAGCCTGGTTCGGCGCTCAGACAGGTAGTGGGAGCCTGTGCATGTTCTCTACCCGGCTGTGCAGTACAGCCGGGTGGAGAACATGCTAGGTGCCCGTGTCTGTTTTACCGGTCCAAGACGGCCGGCCAAACTGCCATGCACTTACAAAGTGCCACCACTCCTCCCCCTGCTCTGTGGGCAACCAAGCCCGCCTCAGCAGAACAAGTACTGAAAAATAAAAAGATATTAACATGGTATTATCATTTTTTTCCACCTTAGCGAAGGAGCCGCCACTGTCTGAAATATTATCTATTTACGAAGCACCACTTGGACCCCCCCCTTCACTCTGAGAAAGAATGATTGCCTATTATGTTATTGAATCCTGGCAGACCAGGCTTTTCATGCACATCATATAGATCTCTTATCATTACTTAATATTGATACACAAGTAATTGTCAACCACCTTCTCCCATACATGCCCGGATTTGTACTTCCTGAACAAACAGGATTTAGTCCTGGCCGATCAAGTCTATACGACTTCTGCACATTCGTTTGCGCAGTAGATCTTTGCCATGTAGGGGTTAGGGCCACTGTTGTGTTTCTGGGCACCAAAAAGGTGTTTGATTTGTTACACTGGGGTTACATGTACGCAGTGTTGAAGAAACTAGGGGTAGGGGACACATAACTGTCCTGGAGCTCTCTGCGATATTCAAGTCTGAGCCGGTCGGCATGGAGGGAGGCACCAGGCAGGGCTGGCCACAGTCTCCGCCATCATATACACCAGCTGTGGAACCTCTGCTGTGCGCATTGCACAAATATCAACCCCAGAAGGGATTAAGATTGCCGGGGTTCTGTATAACTCTCACTTATTTACGCTGACATCTTATTGCATGTAAGGAACCCAGAGATGAATATATATCTCTCATGCTTCTTGAGATACTGGGTTTGGCAGCATATCCAAGCTCGAAATAAATTGTAGCAAGTCCCTCATCTTCCCATTAGCACAGAGCATGCGTTGGTGTGAGTTGGAGTACCCATTGCATTGGACAGAGGAGGCTGTCCAATATTTGGGTATCAAGACGCTGCAGTGCTGTTCAATGTCACAGCTGCATGGTTTATACAGTATTAATATATCGATTGTTCTGCATTGCAGAAATACCGGATGTTATGAAAAAGGAAATGTTGTTTTCACAAACTATAATAAAAACAAATTTAAACACAAAAAAGACGCTGCAGTGCTGTTTAAGGACAACTATAAGGAAACATCTGATAAAATATCAGAGCAAGTTGATTGATAGATAAAGGTGCCCCTCTCTTTTTCAGGAGATACACTTCTAATGAAGATGATTGCTCTCCCTAGGTTTTCGTACCTCTGCGCCAATACTCTGCTTACACTGACTCAGGCCTTCTTTAAGAGACTGCAGTACTCAATGATTAATTTAGCATAGGCAGGTATACAACCCAAGTTGTGGAATTCTCTCCCTCTTTCTCTTAAAACTTCTAATTCTCTGATTCTTTTTCGCAAATCTCTAAAAACTTGGCTTTTCCCTCATTCTGGTTAGTCTTTCTGTCCTCTCTATTTCCAACCAGCGCCAGGAAACCCATGGTGTCAGTGCGCTATATAAGCACCCCTTACGATACGATACGATGTCAAATGGACTAGGTTGACCCTGCCTTAAAAGCTGGCGGGTTCTCGTCACTATATTTTGAGCAATATTTCTATGCAACCCAAATGTAGCTTGCACATTGGAGGTTCCATAGACCTCTGAATGTACAGCATCTTCCAGCAGAGGGAAAAAAGGAATCACTGTGTCCACTAGGCACTGCCGTTCTTCTTCCAGTCAGAGGAATGGCAAGGGTTATGGAGTCGGTGATATGCACAAGGGCAGGGTGTTGACTGGCTAGAAGTCTCGGTCTACCAAGAATCAACCTACTTACTCTTGAAAACCCGTGCACCCCACCCAAAGGAGCTACGAGTAAAACTGGGATTTGCTGGAGAGTCAAACCCGGTTTACCTATTTTCTGAGGGGAAATTTAGGGTACTGGAGCATTTCCAGTGTGAATGAAGTACTTTCACCCCCCAGGACACATTCCTATATTACCAACTGAGTAGTGAAATAGAGTAGCAGCCCCCTCTGTTTCTGGGTACCCATTTCTTTTCGCATCAGTCTCACTAATGAGTAAAAACCCAAAACACTTGATTTCCCAAATCCATAGAAGTCTTTGCAAATGTCAGACCCAGTGCCCCAGAGCAACAGGAGACTGTGGAAAATGGATTAGATGGCGGCCTTAGAGTTGACAAATTGAGATGTTGTGTGCAAACAAGTGAGAGATCCAGGAATAGTAGGCATACATTCATACAGTTCCCATTCATACGCACCAGCACATTTAAGGGATATTGGTTTGGTACCTGACGCTACATTCTGTAGATGCTAGAACCCTTCTGCTGACTTCACACATTTAGCTGCCTCCTGCCGCGTCACCACCAAGGGATATTGGGGCCCTTTTATGCTATATTTACAACAACTGGGAAACATCCATGAAGGCCTCCCTGAATTGACTTTGTTTCTTCTTACACATACTCTTGCTGTGTATGTTTGTCAAAGTATGGGTGTATAGTGAGGCCTATATGGGTAGTATTTGAGTTTGGTGCTTATTGACAAACTACTTGGCATGGACTGGAGAGCAGAAGAGTGAGGGAAAGTTTTTTAATGCTTTCACATACTGCTGTTTATGGTTAACTCTAAACTAACCCCTAACCTTGGGTACCGGAGCAGCATGCTGCCTGGCATAAATCGCTCCAGCGCCTCAATATGAATGCAATTACAATACAGTACAGTGGTTGGCAGAGTGTAGCTTTATATTGTGTGGCCTATATGGTTAGCATTGGGGTGTGGTGCTCGATGCCCAACTACTTGTGACTTCCCTTACAAGTGGAGATCACAGACGAAGAGTTTTGAAGGGATTTATTCTCTCTTACTTATACTAGTGTCATGTATGTTTGGTGCAGTGTGAGGTTATAGTGTGGCCTGTGGGAAATATTGAGATATGGTGTCTGATGGCGGCACTGCTGAATATCGATCTTCAGAAAGTCGACAAAAAAGACTCTCATACACTGAATATCGCGGGACAAAATACCGAAAAGTAATTGCACATAGAGAAGGAAAATGACTATTCCTAACTCCATTTCTATATACCCTGAAGATATATATATATATCTCCAAAGTACATATATGTAGAGTTGGATATAGAAAATCTATACTCACCTGTCGATTTTTCCGATTTTATATTTTGTCCTCGATTTTCTGTGCCATCGATATTCTGGTTTCGATCTTCAAGGTGCACACCGTGCGTAATGACCAAAGTGACGCTCATCTCATGTTGCAGCGATTTTGTAGCTGCACATAAGGGTGGAATGGAGCGAAGAGGCGTAAGTAATTCAGAAGAGTGCTTAAAGACCTGTTCCAGAGCCATGTAGCTTTCAACGTATATATTATATTTATGCCCTAATATAATGTTCTTGTGGTCATGCTTTCGTTGATCTGAATGGTGCTGTTCATTTTCTTTAGGAAATGGAGCGTAAACGATAACTGCACAAGCAGAGCTTAGTATCACATTTATTCCCGCTGCCGTGAGAGTAGGGGGGGCTCCCTGGCTGCACTTATCAGACTTTGAGAAGATGACCCATCTATGAGGGGCAGATCTTTGAGGATCCCACTCTCTGGGTCCCTTTACCTCATCTACCAACTTGGCCGCCCCCTGACCTTACCCTGCGTTACCTGGCTCGTGCCATGATCATGCTAGGCTTATCTAGACCAGCCCCAGAGACCCAAAGAAGGGTGCTGACCTCGCCTAAGCAGCTTATGGAGCTTTCGCTTGCCGCTCTGGACGGACCCGTGGCGCCGGGGCGATAAGCCGGACTTGAGCCGCTCTTCATCCCAGATCCCTCCAGAGTTTCCCTCTGCTGAGTAAGGCAGCCGAGGGTTACCTGTGCGGCTGACGTCAGGCGCGACCTTTCCTGGCTCCCAAGGGTGCCAAGTTCCCGCCATGTAGGTTATCTGCACCCTGGCCTTCATTTGGGTTCTTGACTGGGGTGAAGCGAGTAAGTGCTCCGAGGCCAACTCAATGTGGTAGTAGTGTTTTACAAAAAAACTGATCCAAATTGCAGTGGGCACATTTTATCATTTGTGGGGTGATTGGTTGGTGGTTCTGTTCTTCACTACAAAGTGCTGAGGCTGGTAAGAATGGAAATTGTAGCACCCCTGTTACAAAGTGCTGGGAGCCTATTCACCCGAGAGCACGTGAAGATGTGTACCATCTAGAATGAAGGTATTACTTAAGTTCTTCAACTGTGAGATTGTGGCAGCAGAAAATCCATGGAGAGCATAAAAAATTAGGTGAGGTTAGGTGCATATATCCCAAAAGGAAGAGACCTCGGGCCTGATGAATTTTAACCTTTTTTAGGTCTTGCCTTTTCTGTTGTTCAATGAACATTTGGTGTATAATACTTAAACATAAATTTAGAGCCGGCTTTGGGTCTGCCTGCTTCATGCCATTGGCTGTTTGTGGTGTTTCTCTTCTAGCCATTGGCTCAAGAAATTGTCTGTCACAACTTACATCAGTCCACTGGCTGTGGTCTCTCATGCCTTTTTCTATTGACTGTTTCTGATCCTTCCGCCTCATATGGAGTGCACTGCAGTGAAAGTGGAAGTATTTTCTCTCCCTCTCTCACCCTTCTCACTTTCACCAGTGCTTTGGCCCCTCTTCTCATCCCTTGTTCTGTATTTGTGGGAGTCTCTGTGTCCACAATACCCTCTGCGCTCTGGCCACTACCCACTAATAGTGCGGCAGGCAGCCATCTTTGAAAGTTGACTAAGTAAAGCAAAAACCATCACAATATGATCACACATGCATGCATTCACACACATGGGCTGCTTTCTTGGAATGCTTTTTGTTATGCTTTATAACAAAAAGTACAAATATTAAGTCCTATGCAGGTGCTTGGTTGTGCAGGAAGGCGGTTATCTTTGAATGTTTATTTTTAGCAAACACAATAGCAAAAGTAAACAAGCTTTCACAAAGCTTATAGCTCTTCACTCCAGTGTCACAGGGGAGAACAATTGGATGTGCCAATGCTTGTTTTTAAATATTTAACACTCAATGGCACAGCCTCTAGGTGGCAGACGGATAGATGTTAGAAGAAGAGTGCACAGCAGGCACGGAAGTGACCAACCAAAGCAGCACATTCACCTCTACCAGCCGCCCAGACAATACACTTCCCTTGCAGTCCCTGCAACGGATTGCGTTACAGCACACACACTTGAGTTCCTTTTTGCGTGTTCACGTTACACCATGTTGGAACAGGATGCATCGCTGTTGGCACATGCAGTAAATATGGAGGTGTTGTTCTGTCACACTGTCCAGCCTCCACCCACCAGCATCAATGGGTGCTGACACTTGCCACCATGGTAAAAGCCTTCAATTGCTCTCCATCTTTCGGATGCTACGAGCTCGCACAGGCACTGCAGTCTGACTCAGTGCACCCCTCAGACGTCTCATATTTGTCTTCCAGATCTCAGACCCCCTTGCCTGTTCTTGTTGTCCTTCTGCCAGCTGCCTTGCATGACGTGACACATCACACCCAGTGCACCACAAGTTCATCCCACATACACCCCTTTGGCAGCACTTGTCTTACTAATAGGCATGTGCGGATGGGCCTTGCCCTTGGAGAACTTGATTCCTCTCCAGTCCTCTATTGGTTGGTTTAACCACGTATTACATTGCACATGGTGCCAAGCCCTATGGGCAAGTAGTGGCCCGTCCCCTGCCAAAGTGGCGGGGCAAGCCGGAGGCGGGAGCTGAGAGGGGTGACTCAGGGGGTGGGGGGACTTTGGGGGACAAAATATTAATTACTTAAACTTACCTGATCACCGTCGCCTCCGCCGTCTGCTCCATCACAATCTTCCTGCTTCTACGACAGGCTCCCAAACTGCACTGCGGCCAGTTATGATGCTGCAGGAAAATCAGCCTCCGGATTGGCCTGAGCACTATGACTTTGCGCCCCCAGGCAGACTGAAGCCTGAGCCTGCTTTTTCCTGGGGCTGGAAAGAGCTTCACTGTGTATGAGATGTGTGGCCGGCCTGAAACGACTGGCCAAACACCACACCCACAGTGAAGGGACAAAGGAGTGCACAACCACTCCCCCACCATGGGGTCATCCCCCTGGACCCGCCCACAAGACTCAGAGTCCTTGGGATGGGTCCAGGGGGGTTACAAGCTAGAAACCCATTTTATTTTCGTTTTATTTGCGGGTGGTGGCGAGGGATGAGGGGGCTCCTCCGCCCTAATGGAGGGGCTGCTCCCTGCTGAGCCTCAGGTACCAGAGTGAACAAAGTCATGTCCGTCCTTTGCAGACCGACCATCCGAGCTTCTGTGCAAGCCGAGGGAACATGCACCAGCTGGACTGGAACCCTCAACCGTTCACTCCAGCCTCCCCTTGCAGGAGGCCACAACTAGAACTGGGCCACGGGGTCATGGCTGGGTCGTGGCAGCCCATCCTGAGCTGAAAGCAGCCCCATAGCCAGCAGGGTACCAGGAAAATGCCAGAGTGGCTGGGCTCTCAGTCTGCTCTCTACCTCCAGGGTCACCATTGATAGGGCCCGGATCCCCCAGCATGCTCCACGCCCGCCAATACCCACAGACACATAATTCACAGAGATAGAGTGGGTGTAAAACGGCCATGTTTAATATCAACGTTCATAAACATGACAATACATATTCAAATCCATAACAATATCACACTTTTATTATTGACATAAATCCTTCATTGTTAATAGAGTTCCTCTTTCCCCCAGCACTAAGGGGCCCTCCGGCTCGTATCTCCAAGGCTGAGCTCCCCACGCAAGGCGCAACCCACCTGCGTCCTTGAGTGATGGGCCCCTGCCCTCGGGTCCTTGTCCGCCATCTTCGGCGCCCACCCCTCGACCACCAGGCTGCTCAGGATCCCAGGAGGCATGTAACCTGGCACCCTAGCCTCCCCTGCCGGTGGCCCCAATCTCCCTGCATAGAGCTTACCGTCTCTCCCCTCAGTGCTGGCCTAGGGAGTGCGCAAGGCGGACTCCCGTCCATTCTGTAAGTCCATGTCAATGGTCTATGGTCTCTTTACCGCAACACACCCCGGCGCCTCTAGGGCAGGGCCCTAGAGGCGCGCTCCTCTAGCCCCGCGCTTGGCAAACTCTAGCACCTGCGCTGCCCGCAGCCAAGCAACAACGAAAGCCACCCTCTCGGCGAGCGCCTCGAAGTCCAGTGGTCTCTAAATTCTAGGTAGAGCTGTACGTGCTACAATAGGACGATCGGTTTTGGAGGATTGAGAATGTGTAGTGAGTCTGTGACCAGACTTTGGACAGTACTGTGTGCTCGTGCATAGGGACTGGGAATTCATTAGTTCATTCAATACAAAAATATAAACAAAATATATTGAAAGAGATTGGGGCTCTATTCTGTAATTCATAAACGAGAACTGAGGATTTAAAATACAATTTATTTAGAAGGACCGGCACACACTCCTGACAACGCCTTGCTACGACAGCATCCCGCCAGCAGAATGTGCTATACAAGATCTAGCGATAAAACGTAGTGTAAAAAAAAATGTATTATTTCTACCCTGCAACGTTTTGCACCATACGAATGTGCAACATCTGTGTTCCCTCATTGCAATAGCCTGAATCATCCCAATTCAGTGATGGCTTGCACTTTGAATTCATGTAATGTGGCTGTATGCACCGCTCCTCTCAGCTTCGGCGCTCATGGAACTGCATGTACCATTACATGCATTGTGGCAGCATGCACTGTTCCTAAGCAGTGCCGGCCTGCACCATGGGGCATGTCCCGTTCATTCTGCTGTAAGTAACTGCGCTCATTACATGCATTGTGGCAGCATGCACTTTTCCTATGCAGTGCCGGCCTGCACCATGGGGCATGTCCCGTTACATGCATTGTGGCAGCATGCACTGTTCCTAAGCAGTGCCAGCCTGCACCATGGGGCATGTCCCGTTCATTCTGCTGTAAGTAACTGCGCTCATTACATGCATTGTGGCAGCATGCACTTTTCCTAAGCAGTGCCGGCCTGCACCATGGGGCATGTCCCGTTACATGCATTGTGGCAGCATGCACTGTTCCTAAGCAGTGCCGGCCTGCACCATGGGGCATGTCCCGTTACATGCATTGTGGCAGCATGCACTTTTCCTAAGCAGTGCCGGCCTGCACCATGGGGCATGTCCCGTTACATGCATTGTGGCAGCATGCACTGTTCCTAAGCAGTGCCAGCCTGCACCATGGGGCATGTCCCGTTCATTCTGCTGTAAGTAACTTCGCTCATCACATGCATTGTGGCAGCATGCACTGTTCCTAAGCAGTGCCGGCCTGCACCATGGGGCATGTCCCATTACATGCATTGTGGCAGCATGCACTGTTCCTAAGCAGTGCCGGCCTGCACCATGGGGCATGTCCCGTTACATGCATTGTGGCAGCATGCACTGTTCCTAAGCAGTGCCAGCCTGCACCATGGGGCATGTCCCGTTCATTCTGCTGTAAGTAACTGCGCTCATCACATGCATTGTGGCAGCATGCACTGTTCCTAAGGAGTGCCGGCCTGCACCATGGGGCATGTCCCGTTCATTCTGCTGTAAGTAACTGCACTCATTACATGCATTGTGGCAGCATGCACTTTTCCTAAGCAGTGCCGGCCTGCACCATGGGGCATGTCCCGTTACATGCATTGTGGCAGCATGCACTGTTCCTAAGCAGTGCCAGCCTGCACCATGGGGCATGTCCCGTTCATTCTGCTGTAAGTAACTGCGCTCATCACATGCATTGTGGCAGCATGCACTGTTCCTAAGGAGTGCTGGCCTGCACCATGGGGCATGTCCCGTTCATTCTGCTGTAAGTAACTGCGCTCATTACATGCATTGTGGGAGCATGCACTGTTCCTAAGCAGTGCCGGCCTGCACCATGGGGCATGTCCCGTTCATTCTGCTGTAAGTAACTGCGATCATTACATGCATTGTGGCAGCATGCACTGTTCCTAAGCAGTGCCGGCCTGCACCATGGGGCATGTCCCGTTCATTCTGCTGTAAGTAACTGCGATCATTACATGCATTGTGGCAGCATGCACTGTTCCTAAGCAGTGCCGGCCTGCACCATGGGGCATCATGTCCCGTTCATTCTGCTGTAAGTAACTGAGCTCATCACATGCATTGTGGCAGCATGCACTGTTCCTAAGCAGTGCCGGCCTGCACCATGGGGCATGTCCCGTTCATTCTGCTGTAAGTAACTGAGCTCATCACATGCATTGTGGCAGCATGCACTTTGCCTAAGCAGTGCCGGCCTGCACCATGGGGCATGTCCCGTTCATTCTGCTGTAAGTAACTGAGCTCATCACATGCATTGTGGCAGCATGCACTTTGCCTAAGCAGTGCCGGCCTGCACCATGGGGCATGTCCCGTTCATTCTGCTGTAAGTAACTGCGCTCATTACATGCATTGTGGCAGCATGCACTGTTCCTAAGCAGTGCCGGCCTGCACCATGGGGCATGTCCCGTTCATTCTGCTGTAAGTAACTGAGCTCATCACATGCATTGTGGCAGCATGCACTTTGCCTAAGCAGTGCCGGCCTGCACCATGGGGCATGTCCCGTTCATTCTGCTGTAAGTAACTGAGCTCATCACATGCATTGTGGCAGCATGCACTTTGCCTAAGCAGTGCCGGCCTGCACCATGGGGCATGTCCCGTTCATTCTGCTGTAAGTAACTGAGCTCATCACATGCATTGTGGCAGCATGCACTGTTCCTAAGCAGTGCCGGCCTGCACCATGGGGCATGTCCCGTTCATTCTGCTGTAAGTAACTGAGCTCATCACATGCATTGTGGCAGCATGCACTTTGCCTAAGCAGTGCCGGCCTGCACCATGGGGCATGTCCCGTTCATTCTGCTGTAAGTAACTGAGCTCATCACATGCATTGTGGCAGCATGCACTGTTCCTAAGCAGTGCCAGCCTGTGCTACGGGGCATGTACCGTTCTTTCTCCTAAAAGTGACAGCGCTCATTGCATGCATTGTGGCAGCAGCATGTATTGTTCCATTTCTGCGACACTGTGCACCGTGGCCCTATGCAGCGTTCATACTGAATGACAAGTGGCAGCATGCACTGTGCCAGACTTGGCATTCTTCCACATTTTCATAACGCACAGAAGCAACACACACCATTTCCACAGAACTAAAATATGTACTGTGGCAGCATGCACAATTCCTGCACAGCAACAGCATAGACAGAGCCAGCACCACTCTTATACAGTGAAATGATAAACAATACGACCCGCGGCAGCACCTGTTGTGACAGCATGTACCGATACAATGACAGCAGGCACCATTCCTGCAGAGTGACTTTGCAGCACGCCTCGGTCACCTACATAGTGACTTACTTTACACTGGGGCAGCATGAACAAATCATCCCAGCAAAAAGGCAGTATGCACTGCAGCAGGCGCTATTCCCAAACAGTGGCAGGTGGCAGTGTAGCAGTAAGCATTATACATCCATTGACAACATGCACTTGGACAGCACGCGCCATTCCTACGAAGTGCTAGCATGCAACATGGGAGCGCTTCGTTTTAAACCCAAGTACACTAAATACTGGCCGTAAATATATATTGGAGCTAGGAAACAGATGGCGGCAGGGCACGAGGCCCGGTCAAGCCGTGCACTCTACCAGGACAGAAGGAGGGGCGAGGTGAAGAGGCTTGTAGGGGGAGGAAAGACCCCCAGCGGAGGGGTCGAGGGGTGAGACGCCTTGTCGAAGTCTCAGGGGCTTCCCCAGCCGGATCAGACGGCTCATGCCATCTTGAGCCGTTTAAAAGCGGCTAGAAGCTTCATCCTAATTGATCGGAATTCTCACTGATTAGGGACAGTTTAATAATTGGACACCTACTGCCCAGACTGGCAGATGGAGGGAAGGGTGGGGCTGGATGCGCTCCTCTGGCACGGAGTGCGCCCTGTCATGGGAACTCTTCCAACATGGCGGCCTGCTGGGGTCAATCTGGCATCTGTCTGGGACTCCCGCCAGAGTTGTCCCTCTCCTATTTTCATTTTCTCCCATTTTCGCTTCTCAGCCTATATCCCCTCGGCACTCTGTGCAAGGGGAGGGAAGGGTGCCCAGGAGAATGCGCTGTCTAAGACCAGTTGGGTAGTAAAGAAAGCCAGGGAGGGCATCTGTCCTAACGGCCAGTGCTGCCTCTTTGGAATTGGATATCCGGGTTGGAGTCCCGGAGTCGGGTCACTGTCTTGTGATTCTTGGTATAGGGACCGGATCCCCCAGCATGCTCCCCGCCCTCCCATGACCCACCCCATAATTAAACTTGAGATCTTTGGTGGGTGTCAAAAAACGGCCATGTTTAATATTCACAAACATAAACATGACGATGTATTATCATTAGAATTATTAAAACTTGTAAATCAGAACACCAATTTATAACTGTACATTATCATTTTTATAATCACACAGAATGACATTATCCCCCCAGCACCAAGGGGCCTTCTGGCCAGGCTCTCCCCAGGAAGCGATGCCCACGCGAGGTGCAACCCACCTGCGTCATAGAGTGATGGGCCCCAGCCCTCGTAACCTTGTCCGCCATTCCAGGGCACCACCACTCCTCCACCAGGTTGACCAGGGACCCAGGAGGCTCGTATCTGTCGCCCTAGCCTCCCCAACCGGTGGTCTCCATCCCCCTGTGAAGAGCTTACCCTCTCTCCCCTCAGTGCTGGCCTAAGGGAGTGCTCAAAGGTGGACTCCCGTCTATGCCATCTATCAAGATTAGTGTTCAAATGTCTCATTTCCGCCACACCCCTTCGACTGCCTAGCTAAGGGACGGGTGGGTGGGAGATTAAATCAACAGGCTACCGAGCCTGGGAGTACCAAGGCGGAGGGGGGGGCCGAAGATACGAGCAGGTCCGTGCGCAGGCGGGAAAAGAGGCCGACCGAATTCCAAGTGAGACCTATATAGGTCACGGCCTCTGACCCCGCCCGCGCCGGAAATGCGTCACCGCCTCCCCCGGAAGGACTTCGCCTACCCGGTCGCCTCCCATAGGGTGGCGACCGGCTACTCTGCAAATGGGGTGCATGGGCCGGGGGGCCGGCCCCTAAAGGCGGGCTCGTCTAGCCTTGCCCTTAGTAAATCACTTAATCTCCTGGGGCAGATTTACAAGCCCCTTGTGCCACTTTTGCATAATTTTTTTTTAACATGGGAAAAGTGACGTAAGGGTGGCGCAAGGGGCTTGTAAATTTGCTGCCCCGGTACCTAAAAATCACAAAAAACGGAATCTGACCTGACCTGGTGTGATGTGCTTTGGTGCAGCGTTGTAACGCACATGGGCCAAGTTCGCGCTATATAAAACTGCAAACGGGAAGCCATAATTGGTATTCTGTGGGACCCCTGGCCTAATACTGCTTGCTGCACTAATAACAGCTCTCTTATTTAATCTCTTTGGTTTCTACCTTTCTTTCAAATTGCTGCTGTTCGCCTTGTCCTCAATCTCTGGCCCTCATCTTGGCTATTCTTTCAGTCTCTTTCTTTAGTGTTCCTATCTCTTTTCTTTGCTGCTTTTCTCTTTGCTGCTCTCTCCTCTTCTTCCACATATACACCCTCTTTTTCTCGTCTCCTCATTCTACATCTATTTTTCTGCATTCTCTTCTCTATGCTGCTTCTCTCCCTTCTTTCTCCGTTTTTCTTAATCCTCTGCTCTCTTATTTTTAATTCCTCTTTCTCTTGCTTGTTTTTGCTGCTCTCCTTACTCACCGTTTCTCCCGTCCAGCTGTCCTGTCAATTTGCCCTCGACTCCCCCTTTAATCGCTTTCCGCTGTTATTTTTCTCTCTTCTTTCCTTGATCCATTTCAGTCTGCTCTCTTTCGACCCGCTTTGTTATTATTCTTTCTCTTTCCTCCTCTCTCTTTCCTCTTTTCTGCTTTCTATATTCTGCTGTTTGTTTCTCTTTTCTCTTTCATTCTGTCTTGACTTTTTTCAGGATCACAATTTATTTTTCCTGCTCTCTCTTCTCGTTCCAGCTCCCTCTCATTCTCTTCTCTTTCTCTCCCCACTTCTCTCCCTCTCTTATCTTTCCTTCTCTGCCATTTCACCTTCCTCTGCCCCCTTCTTTCTCCCTCATATCTCTAATATATATTACCCTCTTACTTAGCTGCCTGTTTTTCTGTCTATATAAAAAATGCACTAATTAATACAGCCCTATTCGCTAAAGCCAATGAAATTCTATTACCATGACAACCGCATCACTTTAAAAGACATAACTTGTCTTTGACCTTTTGCCAAATCTTTCTCTTACTGAGGTAGACGCAGACTTCCCTACACGCACACACCCACGCCCCCCCCCCCAGTTTTCTATTTTGGTATCACTGTCCCTGAAAGTGTGAAGAAGGGTTGGCGCTAAAACCGTTCACAGGACAAGGTGGCAAATTAAGCTTTACACTAACTGCACAGGGAGCGAGCTGAAGATTTACACTAGCAGGACAGGATGGGAGCTGAAGATTTACACTAGCAGGACAGGGTGGGAGCTGAAGATTTACACTAGCAGGACAGGGTGGGAGCTGAAGATTTACACTAGCAGGACAGGATGGGAGCTGAAGATTTACACTAGCAGGACAGGATGGGAGCTGAAGATTTACACTAGCAGGACAGGATGGGAGCTGAAGATTTACACTAGCAGGACAGGATGGGAGCTGAAGATATACACTAAGCACAGGATGGGACATGAAGATTTACACTGACAGGGCAGGATGGGAGCTGAAGATTTACACTATCAGGACAGGATGGGAGCTGAAGGTTTACACTAGCAGGACAGGATGGGAGCTGAAGATTTACACTAGCAGGACAGGATGGGAGCTGAAGATTTACACTAGCAGGACAGGATGGGACATGAAGATTTACACTGACAGGGCAGGTGGGATCTGAAGGTTTACACTATCAGGACAGGATGGGAGCTGAAGGTTTACACTGACAGGGCAGGATGGGATCTGAAGTTTTACACTATCAGGACAGGATGGGAGCTGAAGGTTTACACTAGCAGGACAGGATGGGAGCTGAAGATTTACACTAGCAGGACAGGATGGGAGCTGAAGATTTACACTAAGCACAGGATGGGACATGAAGATTTACACTGACAGGGCAGGTGGGATCTGAAGGTTTACACTAGCACTACAGTGTGCGAACTGAGGGTTTTTCACTAAAAAGACGGGGCAGAAAATGAGGGTTTACACTATCAGGACAGGGCAAAAATTGGGGGTTTACACTAATTGGACAGGACAGAAGGAGAGGGTTTACGCTAGTAGGACAGGACAGAAAGTGAGGGTTTACACTAACATGATAGGGCGAGAACTGAGGGCTAAAACCAACAGGACTAGGTGGGAGCTGAGAGTTTATACCTCCGTGACTGACACTGAAGATTTACACTAACAGGACAAGGATGGAGCTGAGGGTTTAGATAGACGTAGTAATCTTCGGCAAAGGCACCCCACTCTGGGACTCCACCTGGTGGCCTTCCTACTCAAACCACTTCAAGCAACCCACGAATGATAAAGAACCTCAGAATAGTAATCGACAATCAACTCACCATGACCGGCCCAATGAATGCAGTCTCCATCGCCTGCTTCCACATACTCAAGATGCTCAAGCATATCTTCAAGAGGCTCCCCATCAACTTAGAACCGTCATCCAAGCCCTCATCACCAGCAAGCTGGACTATGGCAGTATACTCTATGCTAGAATCAACGCTCAGCTGACCAGAAGACTCCAGACCATTCACAACGGAGCCACCAGGCTCCCCCTCAACTTCCAGCCCCCTCACATCACTCCTCACCTCAAAGAGCGCCTCTGGCTCCAAATCCACAAACATGTATTCTTCAAACTCCTTAGCTTCTCATACAAAACCTTACATAAGATTGGCCCCACGTACCATCTTGATGGCATAAACTTCCACAAGCCTACCAGCCACCCCCTCTCATCTGGACTCCTACACATCCCTCACATACACAGAACCAGATCCAATAGTTGTACCTTCCCTTACTTCGCTTTTAAAGATTGCAATGGCCTGCACATCAGAGCCGCCTACTCTCTTCTTAAATTCGGCAAGAAGTAGATCTGGCTCTTCGCCCTGGCTCATCTAATACAGATCCTGCTTCAGCACCAGGATACCATCCCTGGTGAAGGGTGCGCTGTAGAAATATGCATAACATAACATACCAGAAGCTGAAGATTACACTAACAGGACAGCGTGTTATGTCACTGTGCACAGCAACAGGACAGAAACTGTGGATTTACTTAAGAGGACAGACCAGAAGCCAAGAGTTGACATAAGTAGGACAGCCCAGAAGCTTACGATTGCAATGAACGGACAGATAGAAGCTGAGGGTTTACAATAAGAGGGCAGGGTGGAGCTGTGGATCTACACTTTTAGGAAATTACAGTTAACACTAAAAGGACGGGTCACAGGTGAAGCATTCAGACTAACAGGTCAGGGTGGTACCTGGCATTACACTAACAAATTAGGGTTGACCTGAGGGCTTAAACTACTAGGGCGGGCAGAAGCTAGAGGGTTATACTGCAGGGATGGAAACAGGTGTATGCACTTGGGGAGAGAGGCTGAACATTAGCAGTCTCAGGAATGAAGAGATGGGAAGCCTAAAGTGTGCACCAGAGATGTCATTGGTACACCTGGGAAGGCCAGATCCACTCCAGATTTTTGAGATAACCACTGAATCTGTATTCTTTGTATGTAATTATATCTTAAGTGGTTATTGAGGAGCGATTGTAGACAAGCTTGCTTGGATGTGCCCTTTCTGGGCCAATGCTGCTTACTTAGAGTTTAGCCGACAAGATACTCTGTCACTAACATGGTGGGTGGGATATTCACCTCGTTTTTGCAGCATATAATGTACTCCATACTCAAGATAAGGCCAATAACGCCTTTGTCGGTCTGGCCTGAGCTGACTTTAGCTGAGTCGCCAGCTTGGGGTATCCCCAAAAAAGTAATTATAAACATACACATATATGCATCCACTTGGGGGGGGGGGGGTGTTCAGTTAGCACTCTTCATCCATTGGTCCCTTCAGCTGTCGTTCACATTTTGCCTTTGACCACCACCGTACACAGCAGGGGGCAGTGGCTCAAACCACTTGATCCATTGACTAACTTCCGTTTGAGTGACATCATTTTACCTGATAAGATGAGGAAAGTCCCCCAAAAAGGAGGGCACTCAAGTGTTAGAGCTGGGATGCCTGTGCTGCTGGGCCTTTTATTTTTAATATGATACCCAGTTTTTGTTGCATATGTTTGAGGAATAGATAAGAAAGTAATAAAATTGCACGCTTGGCATTTGCAGACTCCTTGGCTTTGCCTGTGCTTCTTGCTGCAGTCTTCACCCGCTTCCCCTGAATATATTTTAAGTTCCCATTGTGCTCGGAGACATATTCGTCCTTTAAGCATTCTTAATGGTGCTGGTCCTATGAAAGTCCCGCCTTTGCGACCACCACCCTCCCCCACCTGGCTCCCCTCGCTGCCAGCCGCTTCCGACCTGGGGTTCGGGCGTTCATAGGACATTTCTCACCAGTAAGTGTCTCTGCTAAAAAGACCATCTCTCTTCCGCGCCTCCCCCCCACCCCTTCTCTTCCCCTTCCGTCCTCCCCTGCATCCTAATGAGGTAATTAGCGGGCTCGGAGGAGCTGTCACTGCTCAAACTGTCCTGAGCTCCGGGAGGGGAGACAGGGGGCGGCGGAAGCTCATTACCAGAGCACGGAGGTGTCAGCTTCCCACGGGCGCAGCTGCCAGCGTGCCCGCCGGGCGCAGCGGAGATGGCATGTGGCAGCCTGCCCCTGGCACCGAGTGGGGCCGGCGGAGCACAGTAGCGTTGCTCCTGGCACAGACTCGGCATAGCGCAGATGAGATGTGGCAGCCGTGTGCCCCTGGTACCGCCTGGCTCGTGCCAGCGTTGCAGAGATGGCATGCGGCAGCCGGGCCCTGAGATGGCCTTGTGCTGGCCGGGACTGTAGAAATGCAGCCCTTGTATTGAACGGGCACGAAGGAGATGGGCACGACAGCTGTGCCCCTGGTTTAGACTCAGGTAATTAACAATCAAGTCACAAACGCCTTCCGAGGTTAGTGGATGGTGAGGAGGGTACCAGAGGCATTTCAAGATGCAGCTGCTAGAGAGTGCCCCTTGGCAGCTCTTTTGCTCTCAGTAGCCTGTAAGTTAGGCTATTTTGGTAGTCTCTTACCCCCACTAGCTGTTCCTAGTTGCCTCACTCGAGCGGTGACCAGGGTGCATTGAAAAACACAGTATTTGTCATAATAAAGTGGCACCCTGTTAAAATAACCAATGGCATAGTCAGCAAAGTTGTGCGTGACGGAGAGGCAAACATGGATGGACCACTTAACCAAGAGGCAGGATAACAACTGAGCCTGAGCACAGAGGGAGCACTGGAACTACTGTGAGGGGCAGGCTGCTGGAGGAAGAACCCGAAGGAGCGTGTGGCTGAGAGAGGTTCCTGGTTCTGACCTCTCTACAGGACTAGAGGCTTCCAGAACTGGCTAGGCCTTTTAGTGGCCCCTGAGGAAAAAACAAAACCTCTTTGTAGATAGGCATTTTCCCTTGCTGGCATGAAAAGGCCCGATTCCTAAAGGTTTTTGCACAGGAAGGTTTTGACCACTCTCCTTGTCACTGAGTGTTTTCCTTGCAGACAGGCGGGCACTGCAGGCCAGCAGGTTAGCCAGGCCAGAGTGCTCTGTCCCTACTGTCGGTGAACCGGCACCACACAGGTGTATTTCCAGGAAGGTAGTCATCACGATGCCTAGGCAGATCTGCAGGGCGGTTATGAGAGTGACAGCAAGAGCTCAGACTTTGCCATCCAGGGAATCTGGTGGCCGGTTTACATCTAAATTAAAGTAGAGCGTTTTCATAATTTCAGATATCCCGTCGATTGATTTTGTGAGCTTGCTCCCTGGCAAATTTGGAGAAGGTGGTTTGCGTAAGTAAATAGATTGGCATTCACAGCTAAAGCCGACATAAGAAATCAGCTAATTTTAAGGGACCGGAAGTTCTGCAGAGTCTCAGGGGGGTGAGAGTTGAGGTGCACAGGTTGGCCATCTAGTGGACAACTAGAGTATTGCAGTCAAACACCTGGTCTCGGCTATTTATTGCATGTCTCTTACCCCACAGACAGTAATAATAACAAAGCCTTGTAAAGATGGCCTGCATTTATTTGATTTTACTCAGTAGAGGTCAACTTACCTCACATCTCACAGGAAGGGTAGTGAAGATGTTGTAACCTAAAATAAACACCAGACTACCACCAACTAGTCAATATATTGATCTGAGAAAGGTTACTCTTTCGAGGACCGATCGGGGGCACTTATGGTGTCTTTCATTCTTCTGAAGTC
Source organism: Lissotriton vulgaris (assembly GCF_964263255.1). Lineage (NCBI taxonomy): Eukaryota > Metazoa > Chordata > Amphibia > Caudata > Salamandridae > Lissotriton > Lissotriton vulgaris. The sequence continues at coordinate 280,267,092 of NC_141693.1, forward strand.
TAGGGTTTTGCTGAAGAGCATTTGAGTTGGTACCCATGTGGTCTCCAGGCTGTCTGCTGTGGTTATACTTGTATAAAATGACATAAGACTCTGTAGGTCGGACATGACGAGCCATTACATTAATTCTTTAAAATAAACTCCTATGGACTGCGAGTTCAGGCATGCTCAGTGTGTAGATGCATGCTCTTAAAGTTCCCTTGTGTCCCTCTCTGGTGCCCGTTGTTTAGGTGGGGCTCTGTGTGTCCCACCCAGGTCCATTGTGGGGGTGAGCTACATGAAGGTTCCCTGTGTGCGCCTCCCTGGTGCCCGCTGTGTAGGTGAGATACATGAAGGTTCCCTCTGTGCTCCTCCCCGGTGCCAGCTGTGTGGGTGAGATGCATGAAGGTTCCCTCTGTGCGCCTCCCTGGTGCCCGCTGTGTAGGTGAGATACATGAAGGTTCCCTCTGTGCGCCTCCCTGGTGCCCGCTGTGTAGGTGAGATACATGAAGGTTCCCTCTGTGCGCCTCCCTGGTGCCCGCTGTGTAGGTGAGATAAGTGAAGGTTCCCTCTGTGCTCCTTCCAGATGCCAGCTGTGTGGGTGAGATGCATGAAAGTTCCCTCTGTGCTCCTCCCCGGTGCCAGCTGTGTGGGTGAGATGCATGAAGGTTCCCTCTGTGCTCCTCCCCGGTGCCAGCTGTGTGGGTGAGATGCATGAAGGTTCCCTCTGTGCGCCTCCCTGGTGCCCGCTGTGTGGGTGAAATGCATGAAGGTTCCCTCTGTGCGCCTCCCTGGTGCCCGCTGTGTAGGTGAGATAGTCAAGTCAAGTCAAGTCAGAAATTTATATAGCGCGCTACATACCCATAGGGTCTCAAGGCGCTTGAGGGAGGGGGGGAAATTACTTGTCGAATATCCAAGTTTTAAGTTGCTTTCTGAATGCTAGGTGGTTCTGAGTAAGGCGAAGGTGAGTGGGAAGAGAGTTCCAGGTTTTGGCTGCCAGGTAGGAGAAGGATCTACCTCCCATGGTGGCTTTGTTGATGCGAGGAACAGTGGCAAGGGCTTGGTTGGAGGATCGTAGCTGACGGGAGCGGGTGTAGAAGGACAGTCGTCTGTTGAGGCATTCGGGTCCAAGTTCGTAAAGTGCTTTGTGTGCGTGGGTTAAGAGGCGGAAGGTAATCCTCTTATTTACGGGGAGCCAGTGGAGGTTTTTCAGGTGACCAGAGATGTGTTCTTTACGCGGGATATCTAGTATGAGCCTGGCTGAGGCGTTCTGGATGCGTTGGAGTTTTTTCTGGAGTTTTGCGGTGGTACCGGCGTATAGGGTGTTTCCGTAGTCCAGGCGACTCGTGACCAGTGCGTGAGTGACCGTTTTTCTAGTTTCGGTGGGGATCCAGCGAAATGTTTTTTTGAGCATGCGAAGAATGTTGAAGCAAGATGATGAGACAGCGTTGACTTGTCTGGTCATTGAGAGTGAGGAGTCCAGGATGACGCCCAGGTTCCGTGCGTGGTCCGTCGGGATGGGTGCTTTTCCAAGGGCCTCTGGCCACCAAGAGTCGTCCCAGGCGGAGGGGGAGATACCTAAGATTAGGACTTCTGTTTTGTCTGAGTTCAGTTTCAGACGGCTGTGCTTCATCCACTCGGCTACTTCTTTCATTCCTTCGTGTAAGTTGTTTTTGGCGGTGTTGGAGTCCTTGGTGAGTGAGAGGATCAGTTGGGTGTCGTCAGCGTAGGAGATGAAGTTGAGATTGTGTTGGCGAGCGATGGCTGCGAGGGGGCTCATGTACACGTTGAAGAGGGTGGGGCTGAGTGACGATCCTTGCGGCACGCCGCAGATGACATCAGAGGCCTCTGATTTGAATGGAGGGAGCCGGACTCTCTGAGTTCTTCCGGTGAGGAACGAGGTGATCCATTCCAGTGCTTTTCCTTGGATTCCGATGTTACTGAGGCGCTGTAATAGGGTGCTATGGCAGACTGTGTCGAAGGCTGCGGAGAGGTCAAGGAGGATGAGGGCGACTGTTTCTCCTTTGTCCAGTAGGGTTCGAATGTCATCTGTTGCTGCGATTAGTGCGGTCTCAGTACTGTGTTTGGCTCGGAATCTGGACTGTGAGGGGTCGAGGGATTTGTTGCTTTCGAGAAAGGCGGCAAGCTGGTTGTTGACAGCTTTCTCGATGACTTTGGCCGGGAAAGGAAGGAGCGAGATGGGGCGGTAGTTTTTGAGTTCGGTGGGGTCAGCTATGGGTTTTTTCAGAAGGGCGCTGAGTTCTGCGTGTTTCCAGCTTTCCGGGAAGGTGGCGGAGTTGAGGGAGCAGTTGATGACGTCTCGGAGGTGTGGAGCTATGATGGAGTCTGCTTTGTTGAAGATGTGGTGAGGGCATGGGTCAGTTGGGGATCCTGAGTGGATGAAGTTCATCAGGCGGATGGTGTCCTCAGTGGAGATTGGGTTCCAGTCGTTAAGGATGTTCAAGGGGGGTGAAGGTCCTGCAGAAGGTTGGGTGGGTTGGTCTTCGGGTCGGTTGTCGAAGCTGTTGTGGATGTCTGCAATTTTGTTGTGGAAGAAGGAAGCTAGGGAGTCGCAGAGGGCTTGAGAGGGGGTGATGTCGTTGGAGTTGGCTGATGGGTTGGTAAATTCTTTGACGATGTTGAATAGCTCCTTGCTATTGTGGGCGTTGCTATCTAGTCGGTCTTTGAAAGCGGTTTTCGTGGCAGATCGGATTAATTGGTGGTGTATGCGGATGGCGTTTTTGAAGGCGTCCCTGGTGTTGGAGTTTGGGTCTTTTTTCCATGCTTTCTCGAGGGAGCGACAGAGTTTCTTGGATTTCTTAAGATCATCGTTGAACCAGGAGGCGTTTTTGCTGCCAAGTTTGATGTGATGTTTTTTCAACGGTGCTAGGGTGTCGGCGCTTTTGGATAGCCATTGGGTGAAGTTAATGGCTGCTTGGTCGGGGTTTGAGGAGTGGACAGGAGGGATTTGAAGGAGCGATGAGGAGATCTGGTCGATGGTGAGTTTGTTCCAATTTCTACGCAGGGTGGGTTGAGGGTGGTGGTGGATTGTGGACTTATTGTAGAAAAAGTGAACGCAGCTGTGGTCCGTCCAATGAAGAGCTGTGGTGTGGTTGAATGAGACGTGTTTGCTGGAGGTGAAGATAGGGTCGAGTGTGTGACCTGCAATGTGGGTGGGGGAAGTGACAAGTTGTTTGAGTCCGAGGTTTGCGAGGTTATCCAGAAGGGTGGTGGCGTTGATGTCATTGCTCTTTTCCAGGTGAAAATTGAGGTCTCCCAATAGGATGTAGTCCTCGGAGGGGAGGGCGTGTGGGGTGATGAAGTCAGCTATGTCGTCATTGAATTGTGCACGGGGTCCTAGAGGCCGGTAGAGGAGGGTGCCTCTGAGTGTGGTCTTGGGGTCGGTGTGGATCTGGAAGTGGAGGTGTTCGGCGCTGGCAAGGTTGTCATCTGAGCTGGTTGAGATGCGAATGGAATTCTTATGGACGATGGCGATGCCTCCTCCAGTATGCTTGACGCGGTCCTTACGGATGATCTTGTATCCTTCTGAGATGGCAATGGTGATGTCTGGGGCTGATGAGGCGTTCATCCATGTTTCTGTGCTCCTTCCAGGTGCCAGCTGTGTGGGTGAGATGCATGAATGTTCCCTCTGTGCTCCTCCCCGGTGCCCGCTGTGTGGGTGAGATGCATGAATGTTCCCTCTGTGCTCCTCCCCGGTGCCAACTGTGTGGGGGAGATGCATGAAGGTTCCCTCTGTGCTCCTCCCCGGTGCCCACTGTGTGGGTGAGATACATAAAGGTTCCCTCTGTGCTCCTCCCCATTGCCAGCTGTGTGGGTGAGATACATGAAGGTTCCCTCTGGGCTCCTCCCTGGTGCCCGCTGTGTGGGTGAGATGCATGAAGGTTCCCTCTGTGCTCCTCCCTGGTGCCCGCTGTGCGGGTGAGATGCATGAAGGTTCCCTCTGTGCTCCTCCCCATTGCCAGCTGTGTGGGTGAGATACATAAAGGTTCCCTCTGTGCTCCTCCCTGGTGCCCGCTGTGTGGGTGAGATGCATGAAGGTTCCCTCTGTGCTCCTCCCTGGTGCCCGCTGTGTGGGTGAGATGCATGAAGGTTCCCTCTGTGCTCCTCCCCATTGCCAGCTGTGTGGGTGAGATACATGAAGGTTCCCTCTGTGCTCCTCCATGGTGCCCGCTGTGTGGGTGAGATGCATGAAGGTTTCCTCTGTGCGCCTCCCTGGTGCCCGCTGACTAGGTGTGATGCACAAAGGTTCCCTCTGTGCCTGCTGTGTCTGAATGCTCCATGAATGCTGCTCCATGGTGTCCGTGGCGTGGGTGTGATACCTGAAGGTTGCCTGTGTGACCCTCCCTGGTGCCCGCTGTGTGGGTGAGATACTTTTAAGTTCCATATGTGCGCCTATCTGGTGCTATTGTGCGGGTGCCATACCTGATGAACCCCTGTGCGGTCCTCCCTGCTGCTCCTTGTTTTTGTTACCGGAGGCTTCGTTCCCCGGTGCCCACTGTATGTCTGTTATCTCAACATTTCCTGTGCGTCTGTGTGTGATACCTGGAGGTTCCCTGTGTGCTTCCACCCGGTGCATGCAGTGCTGATGCGTGATCTGAAGGTTCCATGCATGCCGCTCCCTGTTCCCCGTTGTATGTGTGTGATATCTCAACTTTTCTTGTGTGCTCAGCTATGGTGCCCGTGTCTGGGTGTTGATACCTGGAGGTTCACTGTTTGCCCCTTACTGGGTGGATGTGTTTCCAGGTTCCAGCTGTACCTAAAGGTTCCATGTATTGTAGCGATTGTATAGCGCTTACTGCCCCTATGTGGGGCACTGAAGCACTTATCCACATGTATAGCAAGCTACCCCAATGTAGGATGTGTGGTTGGAAGGGTGTTGTTTTTCCATATGGGATGTGTTTTCATGTTGTGTGCGATGAACACCAAGTTGTAGTTATTGAGTTATGGGGCACAGCACCCGAACATGTAGTGGTTATGGGTCTGTGAGAGACAGGCAAGTACATTATAAATATAATAAGAACTAATCCATGCCACATTTTCCCAGCTGCCAGATAAAGAGGCTGGTGCCTCGAAACGCGTCGCAGCATTACAAATCATCAATAATAAATCCTGGAAATATCATTGCCGGCTGATTCTTTGTTTATGAACCTTGGTTCGCATTGGCTGTGAGTGCGTCCTTCGAAATGCTTGGGCCTTTGGTGGAAAATAATAAGAACTAACCAGATTAGCCACCGGTACAGTGGGTTTGCTTTGTTCCCATGAACCAGAAAGAGGAGATAAATTGAGAACCACCAGTAATCAGTATAGCTCCACACGCCAGGCAGAGATGCCGTTGTATGATTTAAAGTCCTCTTGGTGCCCACTGCGTGATGATGTGTTATCTGAAGGTCTCCTTTGTGTGTTCCTTTTGTAACCCCTATCTGTTGTATGTGCAGCATCCTGACCACTGTCCCCCCCCTCTCTCTCTCTCACACACACACACACACACACTCTCACTCACTCTCTCTCATTCACTCTCCACACTCTTTTCACCGCCACCCACTTATGCTGAGAATAGCATTCTTCGTCCTCTCCGTGTCCTCTGAGCATCACATCAATATATTGATAAACCTGATTAAAAACAATCTGATAATCGTTGCAAATTAATCCCATAAACCACTTAAAATGCTGAATATTTGCATAATGCATGGTAGCACAACAGCTGAGCACAGCTAAGACGGGCTCAGGAATACACAGTCGGAGTGGGCATTAGGGGCAGATGCACCCTCTCTGCAGGTAAATCCAGGGGTGAGTAGAGTGCTATAGAAGGCTTCTGGCATCAGGTCGGCTTCAGTGAGGATACAGCTAGAGATGGCGTGCTTTAACCCCTTCCGTGCGGCCGCGATTTTCCCCGTGTGCTGCAACCGGCAGAACACGGGCGGGCCATGACGAACCCCAGCCGTCATCAGCACACGAGCACTGTAGTGCATGACGGCTGGGGTTCGTCACCAGCATGGAAGGGGTTAATGGGAAACAGGTAACCCGCTGTTCGCCAGACGTGGAGTGGAAGCAGCCTCAGGGGATATAGGTAGGAGGAAACAAGGGGTTTGGGGCAACCTTGGGTGAAACAACTGCTTTCGGGAAGTGTGAACCAGCTACATGAAACGTATCTGACCAGGAAAAAGGTGCAGGTAAAAAATCTGACCTGGAAACATAGAGGAAAAGATACCAGAGAAAGATGTGCTACGGGAAACAGCCACTGTATAAAGGTCGACAGAGGGAAATATACAGGAGAAACATGCTCTAAAACACCTTGGGAAAGATCTGCACAAGACATAAATGCAATGCAGCAGAAATATCTACAAGGGAAAGATATGACAAGGAAACAGATAGAGGAGAAAAGATACAGGAGAAAGACAAGCTTAGGAAAACAGCAACAGGAGAAACAACTGCAGAAGAAACAGCGGCAGCGGAAAGGTCTGCACAGAAAACAGATAGAGGGGAAAATATACAGGAGAAAGACAAGCTCTGGAAAACAGCTACATGAGAAACACTTGACAAGCAACTGCTGCAGGGGAGATGGAAAAAATATTGAAGAAACATATGTGCTTGGAAACAACTACAGGAGAAAGATCTGCACAGGAAACAGCTAGATTGAAAAAAATATTGGAGAAACACGTGCTGGAAAACAACAACAGGAGAAAGATCTGCACAGGAAACACCTAGAGGGGAAACATATTGGAGAAAGATATGCCCTGGAAACATGCTAAGAAAAGCATCTACAGGAAAAAGACAGGCACAGGAAACAGCTACAGGAGAAAAATGGATACTGGATACTGGAAAATGGTATGCCCCACTATCCAGAAAAACAGCCACTGGGTTAACAGCTAGAGGAGAAAGATCTGACCAGGAATTCGCCTAAGAGGAAAATGTGCAGAAAAAAGGTATGATCAGATGTATAGGCAATAGCCACATAGGTTACACCTACAGGAGAAAGATCAGCATAGGGAACAGTCGCTTGGGTAAGACTTGGGAACAAGATGTTCCCAGATATCCAGGAAATAGCCGCAGGGGTAACAACTACAGGAGAAAGATCAGCACAGGAAACAGCTGCAGGGAAACAGTTGCAGCATAAAGACATGTACAGGAAACAGTTACAGGAGAAAAACCTCCAAAGGAAACAGATGCCGGGGATAACCCATTGATAAAAATACTTGCATTGGAATCAGATAGAAATAGCTATAGCAGAAACATGTGTATAGCAACCAAACCAGTTACAAGGAAACAGCTACAGGAGAAATATGTGTCCAAGAAACAGCTACAGGAGAAAGACATGTTTAGGAATCAGATTGATTATAAATACTAACAGAGGAATGGTTGCAGAATAGACCGATACGCCTCTGTTTGAACACGCTCAAGGTCAACATCCACAGATGAAACTGCTATGGCAGAAACATCTGCACTGGCAACCACTGCTGAAGAGGCAGCTATAGGGAATTAGCTATAGGGAAAATAGGTGTAAGGTTCAATAACATCAGGGCAAGCAGCAGGAAAGGAAACCTCTTCTGGGGAGTCATCAAGGGGAGGACAAGCCACGGAGAATCCAGCTACTGGGTCACCAGCAGCAGACCACATTTTCAAAGGAAGCGGATGAAAGGAAATTGAGATGATCAACTGCACTAGAAACATCAGCAGGGGAAACTGTTGTGGGGAGTTCTGCTTGGGGAGAAACAGCTGCAGTGACTACAGACTCAGGGGAAACACCTGAAGGGAACACACATCCAGTGAAAGCAACTTAAGGGGGTAGATGAATGGTAGAAACATGTTGGACATGAAAACAGCTTTGCAAGAAGTTCTTGGAGAAGAAACTCTCCCACCGAGGGTACAACCCAAGGACATCTCTGAAAAAGAATCAGATGGTATAGTCCAGTGGAAACTGCATCTGTTGATACCAGCGGAGAATGAAAAGATGCTCAGAAAAAAACCGAAGGGGAAACAGCTCTGTGTGGAACAGCTACAGCTGGAACAGGTACATAGGAAGCAGTTGCAGAATAAAGTCCGAGGGATACAGCTGAAAGTGCACTATGTCTAGTGGAACACATCTCAAGGCAAAAAAAGCAGCTTGAGAAATAGCTGGAAAGAAAAGCTATATTTTAGAAGTTGCAATTAAACTGACTTTTGTTAGAGCAGCTGCTCTGGAAACAGATACATGTGAGTAAGCTGCACAGGAAACAGCCACATGGAAAATTAGCTTTAGTTGAAATCGTCTGCATGGCTGCATGTAAAATAGCAGTATGATAAACATCTGCAGGGTAAACATGTGTACAGACATCAACCCTGAAGGAATCACTGACAGGCTAAACAGCCACCAGAGAAACTTCAGTTCATACAACAGCTGGTTAGAAAGAGCTTTATGAAAAACAGCTGAATAAGAAGCAAGGTAGGGCAACCATCTACAAAGAAATGCACTACAGAGAAAGTTGCCTCAAGATAAACATCTCTAATGGAAACAGTTTCAGGGGAAACAGTTTCATAGTACGACATTCAAGGAAAAGAGTAACACAGGAAACAGCGATAGAGAAAACAGTGAAAGTGGAAACAAACTTGGAGAACACCTGAACATAAAACAGTGCTGGGGAAACAGCTACATTGAAAACAATTACAAGGAAAAAAGTGACGCAGAAAATAGCAATGCCGAAAACACACTCAAATGGAACTGCACACTATACATTGCCATTCTAAACAGCTGCATTAGAAACAGTTACAAGAAAAAACTGACACAGAAAACTGCAATAAAGAAAACAGTGCAAGAGAAATAAGGCTAAATGAACAACAGCACAGAAAACAGTGACACAGAAATAGCTGCAGTGGAAACAAGGACAAGAAAAAGATTGTCGCAGAAAATCGCAACAGAGAAAACAGACTCGGAGGGAACAACTGCATACGAATTAGTGTTCTAAGAAGCAACTGCAGTGAAAACAGCTAAAAGGAAGAGATAAAGAAAACAGAGATAGAGAAAACTATGAAGAGAACAGACTGTTGGGTACATCTAAGTGCACATGTTTGTGTCATAGGAAACAGCTGCAGGTGACAAGAGTCATACACAGCCTCTTTTAGGGGAGGTCCAGCGTTTGAAGCCTTTGAAGGAAGCAGGCGCATTGGGTCCATGGCAGTGATGCTTCAGAAAGCATGTCCTCTAAAATGACTAAATGTAAGAGCTTCTGCTTCTGGTGGGGAGGAGTGGGGGAGGGTTGGGGATGAATAGCAGATAATGACAGATTTCATTGCAAAGTCTGTTCCATCCTGAGAAAATCTGGTGCCAGACATGAGCTGAAAAGCACCTCCGTCTGAAGCCTTTTCTCTCCTAAACTTATCTGCTTAGCAGGGCTAGATTAGCTACACTCAGAGCTGTGTGCGCCCCTTTACAGCGTATTAGCCCAGCCCTTGGGAGGGATCTTCAGGCCCAGGGGAGGGCCAGATTTATAAAAGCTGGACAGCAGGGGATGGATACAGAGGAGGTGTCGCAGGGTGGGGTGGACCGTGCTGGGTCATCCGCTTCGGTCTGCCATGTGCAGTGTGTTGGATCGGTTCCGGCCAGGGCCGCTTTACATGTGAGTACTTTCTGTAGGTGGTTCGCTTGCCTTGGGGAGGCTGCTTGCCATTGGGGTGGATCAGCCACGTAAAGGCAGTGCTAATGGTTTCTGTTACGGCAGATAATGCGAGTGCATGGACTGTCCGATAGTGGTCCCGTCGTGTGCCGTGTGTTGGATGGGCACACTTCAGATGGGTGCTCTAACAATTGAGGCACCCAGTGGCGGTCGTGCCATGTATAGTATGCCTGATTGTGTCTTCTTAAGGGTCTTTACATGTAATATTCTGCTCGCTGATAGGCTGCTATGAGCAGCATGTTACATGTGTATTGTCAGAGGGTCGCTGCATCTGTGGCGTAGGAAGGTGGGTGCGGGCCGCCCCGGGCGCCATCACTGGGGGGGGGGGAGAGGGGAGGGGGAGGAAGGGAGGGTGACAAAATGGCAAAAATATGTGTTTAAAATGCATATTTTTGCCATATTGTCAAGCCAGGGGTGACAAGAAATTTTCTGCACCAGGTAGCACCTGACCTTGCTCCGCACTGCGCTGCATGTGAGTACATCCTTCAACATGGTGCCTGCCAAAGGGAGAGATGAGCCTATACAAGCAGTGTTGCTTGGTCAAAGTGTGGTATATACTTGTGTACTACGCATCCTTGTTGAACTGAATACTTTTATGTCAAGTGATAGTTTTTTGATTTTGTACACATCATAAGCTCATTCTTGACTAACAATACTTTTTAGCGAAATCCAAAAACATATGGTTAGTGATACAGTTTATTTACATTTAGGACACATGCACCTACACATTGGGTGTAATTCATTAACCATACTCTGTGGTTCACAAGGGGTTTTCCAGTTCATTCATTTTTTTTAACCAAGTTACTGTGTGATGCACCTGTATTTTTTTTGTGTCCTCATTTGCAGCAGGCAGTTGATTCTCAAAGGAAGGGCTTCTAAGACCACAAAACCCACTACCTAAGCACCTCAACCTGAGCGTGACCTTTTCAACATTAGCTGTTCTAAAAGGCCCTGTTTATTCACATTTGTTAATGCCTTTTTTTTTTTATAGCACAAACTTGACTTGAAGGTATCAGGTATCAGAGCACTTTTACATGTGCACCAGTTGCGTTACATGAAGACACTTTCATTTTTGATAGGCACGGGGAGATTAAGTGATTTGCCCAGAATCACAGGATGTTGCGCGTCCTTGCCGAGACTCAAACCCAGTTCCCCAGATTTGAGGTTGACCGCCCTAGCCGTTAGGCCATATTCTCTCTCCTGCCTTGGTCTTAATCATTGGACACATTACCAATATGTTTCATCAGCCCTCCACTACTGTCCCGATCTTCCCCCCGGGTCTCTAATAGTTTCCACATGTCTTTTCCTCATTGTAGTACAGTAACAGTCAAGCTTCTTAACCCTCCAAGCTGATAATGCCCACTCAGGAAAGCCAGGAGGGCTAAGAGATACCTATTTCAAGCAGACCTCCCTTCTTGCCAGCAAAATAAGCCCGAATAGAAGTAAACTTTGTCTCTTGGGCAGCTTAATAATAGCCCCATTGCCCTCTAAGATACTGAAAATCACAAGTGATAGGCTTACCTCTATATCTCTATGCAGCATCTCAGATAGAGACTTACCCACTTCTTGCCAGAAGAGTGGAATAGAGGGACACTGCATATGTACATCATACTCTATGGACTTCACATCTCGGTTACTCAAGCTCGATAACTTCTTCAGAGTTCAATTGGCTCTAAGCAAAGTAAACAGATTTTCTTTCTTGAGTTATGCATATTTGACTGATTCACGCCTAGTAGGCATAGATTCTTGCCAAATGTGTTAACTCCAACCTAGGCAGGCCCCTCTTCCAAATCGTCTCTGGCAAAGTGAAGGCTCCGTCTGTGGTTTGTACTAACACCCAGTACCTCCTCCTCACCTCTTTCATTATGGGGGTGTTCCCTTCTAGTTTTTCTTCCCACTCATTTCCCAAACCTCTTGACGCAAATCTCGTAGCCAGCTGGTCTTTTGAAAGTACTTGAACCTAGATAGCCTGTCTCCTGTGTCCCGAGATATATCTTACTAAGATATCAAGAGGTCTTCTTTATTGATCTGTCCCCAAGCATTGAGCTCTGCTTCTTTCAGTGGCCTTGCAAAGCCTGCTGTCTTACTGGCAGTCCGGGGTTCCTGGCGAATCCCAGATAGGAGCAAATTCACTGAAGTAAGGCATCCCCAAGACCTGCCTGATCTGCACTCAAAGCCTGCAAGCAGCACCCGGATCCTTCAACCTGACCTGTTTAAAAAATTTAGAAATGTCCAAACTTATATAAGAAGCACCTGTGCCCGTGTGGCAGATCTTCCAGCAGGGCATGGAAGATGGAGCTTCACTGCAGGTAACCCTCCCCTTAACAGATTTCAGATGTTTTTCACCTGGAAGGCCCAACAATCTAACTGAAAATGTGGAGCCTCAATCCCGCCATCAATCAGTCTTCCAAGAAGCTTTATCAAGGCCATTCTAGCTCCCTCTGAGGCCCAAATAAAACTGCTTCTCTCTCCCTGCAATTTCTTAAACCAGTCCCTTCTGAATGTTAACGGAATCGCGTTGAAAAATGAAGCTATATTTTGGCAATATCGACATCTTTATGATGTTGATTCTCCCAAACATCATAAGCGGGTGACACATCCATGACCATAGCAACTTTCTGGTGTCCTTCAAGACTTTGTTCAAGTTCACTTTGGCCATCCTGTCTATGTTTTGTACAGCTAGAACCCCAAGATATTGCTACTAAAAGTCAGACACAAATGGTCCATAAGAAATGAAAGTGTACCAATTATCAAGATCCACCTGTACATTGTTGATACATTAAAAAGAAAGTGTAACTTTGATGGTCTGATTTTACAGTCTCCTTGTCGAAATTATGAATTAGTTGTTTTCCGGTCTTATTTCATTCTTGGGGGTGTGCGAGGTTTGCCAAATGCTGGACTTGTACTAGAAATTCTAAAGGTATTTGCTCTGTTTGGCATCTCGTCGTACGCACTGTGTTGTTACTAGGCTGGCATTAGAATTGTGGCACTGATGCTCGTGATGCTTTGGTGTTTGGGAACAGAGGATAAAGGAACAGCCCACCCTGCATGCTCTGCTGGGGGGCCGACTATGTGTAATTTACTCAACTGGTATCAATCAGAGGGTCGAACACATCAGAGAGACTTAGCCTGTCCGTAGTAATGGACTCCAAAACGCTCTCCTGGAGATCTGCCAGGCAGGCAGTCTAGGGCTATGGGTCTCCACGCTAGAGCCTGGCATTACCCAGGTGTAAGAGTGGGCTGACAGCGAGTCTGTGCCGGTGGCGGTAGACTAGTAAGTCACATTGGTTCTATCCTGAGATGCTGCCCAGTTCATCAGAATTAATCTCTTGCGTCAGACTGGAGCCCTGTGCCGAAAAATGCAGAATCCGCTTATGCTAGGATATACTGTGGTGAGCATTTGTGTAGCGTGTAGAAGCTATGTTATGTTATTGTATGTTTCCAGCATTTGCAAATCACACTTTGACCACTTGATTGGCCAGTCCTGATTTTTGAAACCACATATCTGCAATCAATACGAAATATTATTGCAGCAGCATGCATAGTGTAATAGACCATGGTTTCTAATAACATATCTTATAGGTATAATTGAACACTGGGGCATGGTAAATGAAGAAAGCTGGACAGATCATGTTACTAAAAAAAGATTCTTGCTGCAGACCCTTCATCAGGACTGGAAACTTGACTGATGTGTTCATACAAGCTCGAGAGGCCCAGAAAGACAGGCTGTGAATTTGGTTGCAATTGAACCCTTAATATATTAAAAAAACAGAGAAAATGAGACAAACTCTCTAAGGTGTGGAGCGTGGACTGATCAAATACTGAGGGCTATACTGGGCAGGAAAGCAAAAAACAAATGTTAGAGTAGCTTGATAAAATATTAAGGGTAGCAATAAAAGAAGAAAAAGGAAGAAGGAAGGTGTACATCTACCACTGTTCATGCTGAAAGCCATCCAATCATTAGGTTGGTGATTCTCTGCTCTGGTTTGATGTTACACAGCCCAAGCGTAGCTACTCGATTCTGTTCACAACAGTGTGGGGGCAAATCCTCAGTAAGCGTGAGAGGGTGTGGTGCAGTGTTAGAATATCACAACCGCGCTTTATTGTGTTAATGCCCTTGTATGGCAACAATCTCAATTCTATGTCTGAGCAATTGGTGCCATCATGCCAGAAGAAAATAAATATAGTGGTGCTGGGTCACTGGTAAATCCAGCTAGGACACTTTGTGGTTTTAACTGTCAATTAATGTCAGCTCTCATTCTCAGAGACGTAGGGAACGAATCTTCCTGGTAACATGTCCCACTCTTTTTCTCTTTCCTGGTCCATATTTTCATTTTTTCCTACACATTAAGGGTCTTCTAGTGGCGTAAATCACTATAAAAATCGATAACCAAAAAGACAGGCAAAATAATTATGTGTGTAAGTAATGTGAGACAGAATAGTCAATACCCCAAGAGAATTGGTGTGGAAGAAAGAATAATGAACCAGGCTGTAATACATTGGAAACCATTTAGGTATACCCAGGGTGTTGTTTGTCATCATTGGGGCTCACAAGTTCAATGCCCCCAATTTCTTAATCCAAACAACTTCACTCATAGTCAATTTATCATCACAGTCTCCACCCTGTGAGGCCTAAATATTTTTAAACATTTTAAACATGCAGGGTTGATTTCAAACTTGGTGAATTTTAGTTGTAATTTGATCTTTTCTCTGGTCTTGCTTTAGGGCAACAAGTGGCTGTACTTATTATGCAACTGGCCGCCACAACATGTTCCTGTGGTTTGTTGTCCTGAAGAAGGGCCCATAGAAAGGACCCGAAACTCATGTGGACATTGCAGCAGTGTTTCACTGCCTCCTACTCCTACCAGCTTTCTCCCTGGCCCTCATGGGGTGATAATGTATGCTGAATGATTTGTTATACTAAATGTACCAGGGCAATCTTATTTTGAGTTTCTTGGCCAGTGTGATTTCCAAAATTGGAAATTGGCAATCTGCTAACGCTGTGTTAAATAAAGCACTATGAGATCAATACTCCTGTCTACTTTGGCAAGTTATTCTTATTTCCTCGTGCAATCTTCATCGGCTCATGGGAATTGATTATCTATCTGTAGAGCATTGTAAAGTTTTGGCTTGATGTGTCTCTCACCATTATCCCTCAGTCGTCAGTGGCAGCATCCCAGCTGAAAAAAGCCACTGCGTATGTAAACCTACCCAATACAAGAGACCACCACATTTGACCTTTCTGTGTTATTTCTCCCCACAGTCGTGATAGCGACCTGTCCTCCATCCTCTCTAACCTGCACCAGAGTCACCAGCTCGTTATGCCCGACACCCAGAGCCGGGGAGATCTGAAGAGGACCAGCGTGGATGTGGGCTTTGGAGCAGCAGGTAGGGTTTTTACTGCAGTATTCATGTACTTTGGTGCACTGTACAGAACAAATAAGCAGTGGAAACGCAGCGTTTCCAGGTATGACTGTGGTGCTATGGATGCTTGCTGTGGTGTCAGTGATGCCCTATTCTGCCACAGAAGCCTGGTCCTGCCACATGTGACTGCATATCAGCCAGGGGTAATTCTGTAACTTCCACAAGTGACTGTGGTGCTGTTACATACCACAGTGGTACCGTCATAGGTCGCTGGGTTTCAACCACAAATACGTCTTTATCATATCAAAGTATTGCATTTGAATCTTACTAGTTATATATTGTCATGTTTATGTGTGATGGTTTGTAATAAACAGCCTCATTTACTCACAGCTCTTGTCATCAAGTCTTGATTTGTGGGTTCTGATGGGGGCGGGGCCGGGAACAACCTGGGGGTTCCGGGTCCTAATGTCAGTAGATCAGCCTGTTGCCAGAAGATGGGGTGTGAATTGCAGCTTAAAAGCTAGATTTTATAGCGGGGGTATTCTGTTGCTTGAGGCGGTATGCTCTTCTCCCATCATGCTTTGGGAGCTGACTCCGGAACTGGTGCTGGCACATTCCAAGGGTTCCATCTTAGAGAGGATTCCCCCTAGGAGTGAAATGGTAGAATGATTTGAGTTGGGAGTTGACCAGGTTGATGTGCTGGTTGGGCACCCTTGCATCGTTTTATCACCCACACAGCCCTTTTCCACATGGCACACTTGAATCAACATTCTTGAGACACATTCTGTGAATGCTGAGTAGTTCAGTGTTTCAGTCAATCTAATTGGCCGAATCATTGGAACTGCGAACACGTAATTAAATTGTAAATTATTTTGCCCTGTGTCTGGGGCAGGTACAAAAAATCCAAAATGTTGGGTTTTTTATTTTGGAAAAATGAATTCCTGTGAGATTCTGCCTGAGGACATAAGCATTTCAGCGACCCCACGCAGCCAATACATAAATATAACTACAACTTTATACACACACTATATTGGGCAGTTTAAACCCCTATGCCCCTAAATCAACCTGATTATGTGATTTACCCAGTGAAAGAAGGGAGTTTGTTAAAGTAGGTGTGAATTTGACTTTTGTCGGAGTGAATGGTAAAGAGTTGAAACTTCTACCTCCTGTTTCTTAGAGTACAGTATCTTTTTCTCCTGGCACTTTCCTTTCCTTTCTGTGCCCTGGGGTGAATCAGATCTTCCGAGTGCCAATATTGTTATTGACCTCTTTGGCAGTGAGCACCCTTAGAAACCTGGAGAAACAAAGAACACCCCCTTGTGCTTTTGATATATGATTGGATGGTATGTTGAACCACAACCAATGGGAAGGAGGGTGCCCATTTTGAATCATACATCACAAATTCTCCAGCTCACATTCTTCTGTACCATGACATTGGTTACCAGCACCCCAACATTTTCTGTCTTATCCAGTGAGAGGTTTGGGATTCTGCCAGAGGGTGGAATTATCCAACAAGGTTCTTAAAAGACTAGCCTCAGAGTACAACTTGTAGTACAACAGTAGAAGTAAGGCAAAAGGACAGGGCCTTTGCAAATTGCCAGGTCCAATATTGGTACCAGAAATCATTTTACCTTGTTCTGAGACAATAAAGCTAACCTGTGACTGAGGCTGTATCCCAGTAGATCGTTTTCACGATTTAGGTCTTTTTTCATCATTACTTATATATTATATATGCTTGTTCTTGAGTCAGTCAGTAGGTTTGCTTTGAGCGCAATGTACATATGTGCTGTGTGTGTGTGAAGTGCTGGGTTAGAGCCTCCGCACCCCAGGTGTTTACTGTGTTGCTGGTGCAGTGATACATTCGTGTAGGCCCAGTTTACTCCTTGCCCAGCATTACCAGAGAATGTGAAAGAGGAGAGCCCTCCGAGTTTTATCAGGTCGTTCATTGTACAAGTTGGGCGAAGAGAGGGTTGAACAGTCCGTGCAGAACGTAAAGTATGTTTGAACGTGGGTTTTGGCCGGGTGAGTGTAAGGAGAGGGGTGAGAAAGAGGTGGAGTTAACTTTTTGCAAAAATGGGTTGAAAATATCATGCGAGGAAAGGCTTGTGTGAAGTGAGGTTTGAAAAGGGTGTCTGAAGCTGGGTGAATGTGATGGCAGGGTTGCCAGGGTGTGGGGTGAAATGCTAGGGTGTAGTGAGGGTTGAAGAGAGGGTGAGGAGCAAGGTTAGGGTAAAGTCTGTATTGAGAAAGAGGTATGGGTGTAAGATTATGGTGAAGTGATGGTTGAAAGTTTGGGTCGAGTGAGTGTTGAGGTGGATGCGAGCAGTAAAGTTGGGGGAAGTGAGGGTTGACAAGGTGTGTGGGGTAAGGTTAAGGGAAGAGAGAGTTGGCAAGGTGCTTGGGGTATGATTAGGGTAAAATGAAGGTTGAACAGGGTGTGAGAGGGTAAAGTTGGAGGAAGCGAAGATTGGGCAGGATGTGTGGCGTAAATCTAGGACAAAAAAGGGCTGAACAGGGTGTGTGGGGGTTGGGGAGAGTGAGGGTTGACATGGTGCGTGGGTTACGGTTATGGTAAAGTGGAAATTGAACAGGGAGTGTTTGTGGGGTAAGGTCAGGGTAAAGTGAAGGTTGACAGGGTGTATGGGGAAAGGTTACGGGAAGTGAGGGTTGACGGGGTGTGAGAGTAGGGTTAGGGTGAAGTGAGGGTTGACAGGGTGTGAGAGTAAGGTTAGGGTGAAATGAGGATTGACAGGGTGTGAGAGTAGGGTTGGGGTGAAGTGAGGGTTGACAGGGTGTGAGAGTAGGGTGAGGTGAGGGTTGACAGGGTGTGAGGGTAAGGTTAGGGTGAAGTGTGGATTGACAGGGTGTGAGAGTAGGGTTAGGGTGAAGTGAGGGTTGACAGGGTGTGAGAGTAGGGTGAGGTGAGGGTTGACAGGGTGTGAGGGTAGGGTTAGGGTGAAGTGAGGGTTGACGGGGTGTGAGAGTAGGGTTAGGGTGAAGTGAGGGTTGACAGGGTGTGAGAGTAAGGTTAGGGTGAAGTGAGGATTGACAGGGTGTGAGAGTAGGGTTAGGGTGAAGTGAGGATTGACAGGGTGTGAGAGTAGGGTTAGGGTGAAGTGAGGGTTGACGGGGTGTGAGAGTAGGGTTAGGGTGAAGTGAGGGTTGACAGGGTGTGAGAGTAAGGTTAGGGTGAAATGAGGATTGACAGGGTGTGAGAGTAGGGTTAGGGTGAAGTGAGGGTTGACAGGGTGTGAGAGTAGGGTGAGGTGAGGGTTGACAGGGTGTGAGGGTAGGGTTAGGGTGAAGTGAGGGTTGACGGGGTGTGAGAGTAGGGTTAGGGTGAAGTGAGGGTTGACAGGGTGTGAGAGTAAGGTTAGGGTGAAGTGAGGATTGACAGGGTGTGAGAGTAGGGTTAGGGTGAAGTGAGGATTGACAGGGTGTGAGAGTAGGGTTAGGGTGAAGTGAGGATTGACAGGGTGTGAGAGTAGGGTTAGGGTGAAGTGAGGGTTGACAGGGTGTGAGAGTAGGGTGAGGTGAGGGTTGACAGGGTGTGAGGGTAAGGTTAGGATGAAGTGTGGATTGACAGGGTGTGAGGGTAAGGTTAGGGTTAAGTTAGGATTGACAAGGGTGTCTGGGGTATGCGTAGGTTGACAGGGTTTGTAGGGAAAGGATAGGGGACATGGGGGTTGACAGGGTGTTTGGGGATAAGATTAGGGTAAAGCGAAGGTTGATGGGTGTGTGGGGTAAGGCTGGGGTAGGTGAGGGTTGACACAGTGTTTTGGGGTACGGTTAGAGTGGAGTGAGGGTGACAGTGCGTGTGGGGTATGAGCGTGCCTGTACAGTACGCGCCTCCCTTGAATCTCCGTGGAAGTTCAATAAATTGCAGAGAAAACAATATATTTCGCCTCCGCCGCCGCCTGGGCGCCCTGTGAGTTTATGGCTGCGAGGGGGAGGCGCGCTGACAGGCGGGCAGGAGGCGGGAGAGGCGGCCCTGATAAAATCTAATTGCCGTATTGATCGCCTCGGAGCCGGTGTTAGCCGATGATTGAGGTATTCCTGTGGGTGAGATGCAGCCCCCTCCCCCTCCGGCCTCCACACAGAGCAGATCTCTTCATCACCGCGGCCCCTGCTCGGGGCCCTTATTGCAATCCGCCAGCCTGAGGGATGCGCCTGGGCGCCGCCGTGCCCCCCTCATCCTCCGCCTGGACATACAGGCCCGCCCGCTCCCTGGCCAGGGATTCGTGCGCCCTCTTCTTCATTCTCTCCTCGCTTTTACCCGCCATCCCTCACTCTCTCCCTTTCCTTGCCTACAAACCTTTCTACCTTGCACCTTCTCTCCTGTCCTAACCTCTTCCTTCCTGCCTTTAACCACTTGCCCTCTCTCATTCCCCTTTTACTCCTCTCCCCGGACAGTGTCCCTCGTTCTTTCACTCTCCTCCTTCATTTTTGCTCATTCCTCTCTCTCTCTCCCACCTCCTAGTCCGTTTCCTTTTTTCTCCTGCTTTTTCTCCCTCCTCCTCCACCTTCTCCCACTCATCTCACTCCACCGTCCACTCCACTCCCCTGTCGCTTTCACGCTTCTCTCAGGCTCCTTCCTCATCCTCACCCATGTCTCTTCCCCTCTTCTCTCCTGCCACACTGCCTCCCTGCACCCATCTGTCTTCCTCCTCAGCCAGCCCTCTCTCCCATCTGCTGCTGTCTCCCCATCTGCCCTCTCAAGGTTTTCTCTCACCTACCCTCTTCACGCACTCCTCTCGCCCTCCGTTCTACTGCCCGCCCCAGGTCCTCCCCATCCTGGCTGCCAATTTGACAGGTGTGTGGCACACAGGGGACAAGTGGGTAGCCTAGGAGAGGACATTAACTGTGCAGCCCATGGACAAGCCATGAGTGTAGGGCATTCTCGGTGCCCAGGCCCGAGTGTGTCCCCAGTGCCCATAAGGTAGGACACGATGGGTGTGAAGGCCAGGGAAGTTAATGGCTGGGCATGGTGTCCTGGCCTAGAGCAGATGTCATATCCAGCCCAAGCCAGGGACGGTATAGAACCAGATTATCATGGACAAAATACCATCCTGCAAAAATATTGAGAAGGTAAGTATATATAGGTAAGCATAGGAAGGGACTCTGAAATTACACAATTCAGTGGCGCGTTTCTGCATAATTATGGATTTGCCTCATAATCTGCAACATAGTTTACATATTTAAAAAATATTTCACCTGAAACGGATCAAAAGTTGCTAAAAAAAAAAGGTGCGGCACGTTGCTGGGCAGTGAAAGGTTTGACTGGTATTCTTTCAGTATTGCTGCATTTAGGTGTTAAAGTGGTCTTAATGAGGTGAAATCTTTGCAAAGCTGTGTTAATTTTGGCAAAAATGACAAAACAATGAAGTAATAGCATCGCAAAATATGCTGCTTTACGCCCCATAATTTGCCTTTTCTTCTTAAATAGTTGAGTCAACCCTGCTGCATAAGTTGGGCCTTTCCTGCTGCATAATTCTAGGGCCCTGGGTATAGGTTTACCATACTTATGCCACATATATGTATCTTGGTGCCATCTATGCCTAAGACTTATGGATGTGGAGTTAGGAACAATATATATACACTCATCTATGTTTAAATTTCACGATATTGTAGTTGTCGATATTTCGGCAACAAAAAGTTTTGGGGACAATAGTTCTGTCCTCGATTTTCTGACATCCAAGGAGAGCCTATTGTGGGTTTCCAACCAGAGCTGGGCTCTGTCTGCCTCCTCACAGCCTGCTGGCTCTTGGACCACGGGTGAAGCTGTTCCTGTGGTTTATTTATTTGTGGTGTTCTATAGCACTGACCAGGCCTCAAGGGTGTCAGTCAGAGCCCTGTACAGAAAAAGCATTTGCAGTCTAGAAAAACAGCTGCAGTGAGAGGTACATACATTATATATAAATCAACCTGTAAATGTATATCGAAATGAGCCAGGAACACTTCAAGTGCTGAGGTGGGTGGCAGACCCCTGATGAGCAGGGAATTCCAGGGTAAATTCATAAGAGGTCCAAACATTAGATATTAACCAACCTGTAAAGGAACATAGGAATGAATTCGGAGCATTTGACTGCAGACTCAGGTGAAAGGTCCTTGGTGAGTGGAGAATGTCTGAAAGTAAAGAAAACATATATAAATCAATGTTTAACGGTATGTATTAAAATGAGTCAGGTTGAGATAGGGACCAGGCTCTCGGTGTCAGAGGATGCCAAGGTATATCTGTAAGAGGCACCTACATCATATCTAAAATAACCTGTAAAGGTGTGTTGAAGTGAGTCTGTGGCACTTGATGTGTTGTGGTAGGTGAAAGACCCCTGATGACCAGGGAAGACCAGGGTATATCCGTAAGACGAACGTACAAGGTATACAAACCAATGTGTAAAGGTTTATTGGAACAAATCAGGAACACTTGATGGGTTTAGATATTTGACAGGCCCTTGAGGAGGCCTGGGTGCAAACAAACATGAAAGATAAACACAGCACTGACATGTGCAGTCAGGCACCGGGAACCTTGTTACCAACCAGCAGAGAAAAGAAAGATTTTTCACTAACCAGAAAATGTTCACCAGCGCAATGGAGACATCCTGGGGTCAGACCTCCTGTGGCACACCCCTTAGCCAGGTTAGGCGTCTGGTTTATTGACTAACAGTGTCTAAGCCCGAGGGCAGAGCCCAAGGTAGGGGCTTCGCTTGTCATCTTCTCCCGTTTGCTACATTTTGCACTTGTTTTCTTTTTGTGCAGGAGGGGGTGCTCCTTTACCCCGTTTCCCTTAAAGTAAGGTACCCCTAGACATTTAAGCCATACCTGTCCCTCTAAGCTAACCACCATAAGCCAACCATAACTTGTTAACATCACTCACCTTTTCCCCTTCATGTTTTATTTTTTGCTCCAGCGTTTTTAGTTTTCCCCTCAAGATTAGTCTTTTTTTTATATCTTAAAACAATGAGGGGTCGCCCGTCCTCGCACCTGCTCGCGAGCAGGCACGCCACGGGGCCCGAGGGGGGGTGGCGGTGAGGAGCGAGTTGTGTTCCATGCCCGCTTCCCCCCTCCCCCGCCGCGGCTCCTCACCCCCGGCCCCCGTGTCTCCTCGGAGTTGTTCACGGGGACAGATCGACAGCGCGTTGAGTCACGGAGGCTCAGGAGCCGCAGGCGGCCGCGTCTCTCAGCCACATAAATAAATGCGGCCTGACGTCTGCCGCTGCCCGCCAGGACCCCGGCGCTTTCTGCATGAGATAGCAGGGCAGGTTCTGCTCCGCGCCTGGCGCCTCGCGAGGATGGAGCCGGGGGTGGCGCCGGCGGAGCAGAGGACGGCGCGGGAGAGCACTGCTTGCAAGGGGGTCACGTACAAATGATGTGCTCGGATACAGGCTGGTTCCGCGCTGCAGACTCAAGCCTGAGACCGGGCTTTAGATTCAGAGCAGTGTGGGCTTGAGGTTCAGGACCGGCGCAGACCCGAGGCTCGGCCAGTATCAGCCTAAGGCGTGTTGGACCAAGTGCCGGAGTGAACCCCAGATTCAGAGCAGCAGGTCCCACTGGGGCGAGGCCCAGTGCTGAGTATATTCAGAACCAAACAGAATCTGTGATTCAGAGTGAACTAAGTATTGTAGGGCAAGGAACTGACGCATCTGCAAAGATGCGTCAGTTTCCTTGCATTTGCGCCACTATGGATGCGCTGTATTTAGAATACAGTGCTCCATGGCACAACGATTAACAGATGCGTCAGAAATTCTGACGCATCTGTTGGTGCAAAAGTGATGCATTGATGGAGTTGCTCATGAAAGTGATGCAACTCCAGCAATGCGCCACAATACGTGGTGGAGTCCTATTCAAAAAGCCCTGCGTCATTCCCTACGCCTGGTCTGAGGAGGCGTAAGGATTTTGATGCAGTGAAGGCGTGGAGTGACGCAGTGAAATCTTATAGATTTCACTGCATCAGTTCTTAATTGCTTTTTGCATGGGAACGCCCACCCTGCATACATTATACCTGAAGGTATAATGTGATGCAGGGCTTTACAACGTTACGCATCTCCATAGATGCGTCACGTTATAAATGGGCCGCAACATTTACGCCGCAGCAGCGTCACAAAAGTGATGCAGCAGCTGCGCAAGGGGCTTGTAAATCTGCCCCTAAGAGTCCAACTGGACCCTGGATTCAAGCTCAGCGGAGAGCTGACATTCAGAACCTGAAGTGGACCTTAGCTTCAGGAAAAATACAGGCCTTAAAAGATGGATCAATGCAGGCCTTGGACTTGGGACTAAGTGGATATCTCACATTCAGAGCCCAACTGGAGCTTATATTCACAGACGCTGCAAACGCTAGATTCAGGGCCGAACTGGACCTTAGATTCAGAGTAGAACTGGACTTTAGATTCAGGACTTGTTTAGACGTTAGACTTGGGTGACCAGGGCCGGACTGGGAACCAAAACAGGCCCTGGCAAAGTGCTTGGCCAAACCCCCCCCCCCCCCCCCCCCCCCCCCCAATCCCCGAGGGGGATTGGGGGTGCGACCGCGCACTTTGCCAGGGCCGGTTTTCGGTCGATTTTGTTACAGGGCCGTTTTTGCAGTAACAAAAACGGCCCCCAGGGGCCCAAAACCGGCCCCCACCCTTGCGGCGCACCGGGGAATTGCCCGGTGCCCGCAACGGCCAGTCCGGGCCTGAGGGTGACCCTCATGTCCAAGGGCACACAGTATGTTGGTCTGCAGGTCTCGTATCCATAGACCATAGTCCCAGAGCACACGGTGAGACGGTCTCTTCGTCTTAGCCATAGGCCGGTGCACAACATATGACAAGGCGGGAAACAACCTTTACTACGCAACTTTTACAACGCACTACCATTACAACTAAACTTTTACAACACAACATCCATTACAACGCATGCCATTACAATGCAACCATTACAACGCATGACACTACAAAGCATACCACTACAACGCATGTCATTACAACGCAGTCATTACAACACATACCATCACAACGCATAGTACCCTTACACTATCCAACACTTACCCCACTGATGCACTCCCTGGAGTTAGAATAGTAATTTTAACTCCTACAATATCAAACACTTACCATACTATTGCACCAACTTGAGTTAGAATAGTAATTTTTACCCCTACACTATCAAATACTTACCATACATGCAATGTAATGGTATGCGTTTTAATGGTATGCGTTGTAAAGGTAGTATGCATTGTAATGGAATGCGTTGTAAAGGTAGTTTTTTAAAAATTAGTTGTAATGGCATGCGTTGCAATGGAATGCGTTGCAATGGATGTTGCGTTGTAAAAAATGTGTTGTAAAGGTATGCGTTGTAACGTCATCATCTGTTGGCCAGAGTCTCAGCGCACACAGTGAGGCACTGTGCTTTCTCAAATCTCTAGGCCCGAGTCCCATACCGCACGTTGAGACGGTCTGCCATCCCTGGTCGTTAAACGTGAGCCCAAGAGCACACTGTGAGACAGTTGGAGGTCTCTCTCGATAGAATGGAGCTCCTGGTGAGCGGCCTGCGGGTCTCTCGTGACTGCACCTACCAGAAGCTCCGATGGAGGGCGCTGGGTGAGGGAGCCCTCGATGTAAGCCGGGAAGCGGGTGGCGGGGCAGGAAAGCCTTAGCTAAAAGGGGAGATAAGTCGCAGCTAACTGGCGAGGTGCTGTCCATGCAAGAAGGGCCAGGGATTTACCCCGGGGCCTGCAGACTAATCCTAATTAAGGGAGACACGCCGAGGGATGAGCCGGCCAGGGCTATTTGACAAAGTCTGGGCTGCAAAGCTCCTGGTTTGCACATTAAACAGGTTTAGGAGCTACTTAGCGCAGCTCGGGGTGTCTGTAAACAACTGCAAATCCCCTGCGGCCTCTGACGGCGGCTGTAGGATCGGCAAGGGCGGCTGCTCGCATCCCGCGGAGACCCCGGGAAACGCGGTGTGTCCAGGAGGGGGAGACCAGTGACAGCTGGAGGTGTGCCCATCAGAGTGTGACCTCTGACAGCTCCGTGTGTGACCGGTTCAGGTGAGCTCCCCACCCCCTATGCCCCCATAGGTCAGTGTGCACCCAGGAGGATGAGATTCCAGCGAAATGGATGCGTGCCCAGTATGGTGAGACCACTGACATCCAGATGTGTGCCCAGGAGAGCGGAAAGTCTCCATGCTCAGTGTGTGATCGGGTCAGGTGAGCCCTACCACAGTCAAGGCCGGACTGGGCATCGGGCGTTTCCCGGGAAGTTGGAAGGGTGGGGGGTCAGTTTTGTCACTGTGTGCCGGTTTTGTAGCAGTGCAGCAGTTTTAAAAGCACTGCAAAGTTCCTTGTACATTCTGCAGTTTGTGGGCATCAATACAAGTGTCATGGTAACTGGTGATTGATGTACCTGCTGGAGAGAGATGGAAGTTTTGTGTAGTGGCTGTTTTTACTCATCCAAGGAAGGGCAGAGGGTTAATATGCCTGCTGCAAAGAACGTGTACCATGCATATTTTATGTGCATAGCTCAGTGGGTTACTGCTTTTGTCACAGAGATTCTTTTCTGTGCAGTTTATAAATTACTATCCTAATCTAGCACAGTGAGCTATGAACTGCCATCAAAGAGCTGCATGCTAGCTGCATGGCACAGGCTACAAAGTTATGTGTTTTTTCAGAGTCTTTAGTTATCCTGATGTTGCTTTACTGTATGTAACATTTTCTATACACTGATTTACACACTTATTATTCATTGTCTCTGTATGTGTGATGTAAAGTGTTCCAACCCTACACTGGTATGAGATGAGCTATAAAACATATAATACATATGTGAGAGGCTACGGTGAGCTGAGGGGCACTGTTGGCGGGTGCAACTAAGTGAATCATAACAACAAAGATTGTCATGTCCCGGTGCACAGCAAGGTCATCATTCACTATGCTTTAAAAGCAGGCTTCTCCAGCGGGTAGCTCTGGAGATACTAATAGCTCTCCAACTACTTGGAAGTAGCTCTCCATTAGAAGCTTCTGTTTGGCTGAATGAAAATATTTAACCATGCTTGATGCATTGAGGCGATCACTGCTGGTATTCTTGCTTGGGGTGAGTGGCCTCTAATATAATCTTGTCTGGAATGGTCACTATTAGAATAATATTAGTAGCTCAGGAGGATTTTCAATGAATATGAGTAGCTCTTATTACAGAAAAGATTGGAGGCCCCTGCTTTAAAAGCCAATACAAGTGCATATATAATGGCAAATGTCTTTGTAGTGGTCTGGCTCGCTGGCTGCACTCGCTATGCACCGTAGGGGGGCTGGTCTGAAAACATTTGACAGGGCTGCTTCGGGGCCCAGTCTGGCCCTAGCCACAGCTCAGTGAAGTGTGTGGCTGGATCTGGTGAGCCCCCACACTGCTAGGTGTTTGCCCAGGAGGGTGAAACCCATGATAATTCGGTGTGTGCCCCGGAAAGTGCGACCTTTGACAGCTCAGTGTGTGCCCGGCTGAAATATGCCCTCTCACAGCTCGGTGTGTGCCCAGATCGGGTGAGGTCTCTCTCCAACAGCTCGGTGTGTGCCAATGAGTGTCTGACCCCACTGACAGCTCGGTGTGTGCCCGTGAGGATGAGACCACTGACAGCTGCATGCGTGTCTGTGAGGATGAGACCACTGACAGCTGGATGCGTGCCCAGAAAGGTGAGACTTCTGACAGCTGGGTGTGCGTCTGGATCTGGTGAGCCCTTCCACTGCTCGGTGTGTGCCCAGGAGGGTGAAACCTATGGTAAGTCGGTGTGTGCCCCGGATAGTGCGACCTCTGACAGCTCAGCGTGTGCCCGGGTGAGATGAGGAGCTGGGCCAGCCTTCTCACAGATCGTTCCGTGCCTTGACCGGGTGAACCTTCACACAACTCTGTGTATGCCCAGAGGCCGTGAGCTCTCCTACGGCTCGGCGTGCACCCAGGAGGTGGGTGAGACCTCTGACAGCGCGGTGTGTGCAAATGAAAGGGCGGTCCCTTCCGAAGCTCGCTCTGTGCCCAGGAGGTGGGTGAGAATCCGACAGGTCGATATGTTCCTGGAACGGGTGAGCCCTCCCACGGCTCTGTTTGTGCCCGGGGGGGGTGAGACCTCTGACAGCTCAGCGTGTGCCTGGATCAACTGAGTAACCCCACCCCACACACATACACACAGCTCGTTGTGTGCCCAGGAGGGTTAGACCACATATAACTTGGTCTGCCCAGGAGGGTGAGACCCCCTGAAAGCTCAGCGTGTGCCTTCTGCAGCTCGATGGGAGGACAATGACAGCTCGTTGTGTCTGTCCAGGGGCTGGGTGAGCCCTCCCACAGCCCTGTGTCTGCCTGTAGCGGCCGAGACCTTCCACAGCCGAGGCTGGTGACGCCCCCTGCCCCCCAAACACACACAGTCAGTGTCTGGTGGGTGCAGGACCCCCGGGAAGGCTGCGTCTCCCCAGCTGAAGAAGTTAGGGAGAGTGGCCCCCTCCCTGGTACTTGGCCCGGCCCGGGCACAGAGGGCCTTTGTCCTTATTTGTCAGCTGGCGGCGTCTGTGGCGGGCACAATGCTGTTCTGGTGGCAGCACGCCCGGAGCTGGCCCAGTGCCCTGTTCATAGAGCATACCAGAGGTAGCTGGGTATCAGAAGCGTGTGGCATTCACTGGTAGGATACGAGACCCTGCACACTGCTGTCACAGCTCCGAAACCATACCTAGTGACACAGGGTAAAGACTCGACGTCTGTGCTGCCGCGGAGCACACGTGCAGTCAGTCAGTGCAAGCTATCAACTCACCTGTAAACACTTCAAAACACCGCCAAAGGCAGTTTAAGAAGGTCGCAGCGACTGGTCGTGTACCCCAAAACCGCAAAGGATCCTCAAAAAGTGCTTCGAAACCACATGAATGCCATTGAGCACTAGAGAAGCAAGTAACATAAACATCCACCGCCCTACCTTTTTGATTTCGTTCGGGGTGGTTTACTGTCGAAATTTGCTTTTTCTGATTTTATGAATGTGAATTCGTGGGTGTTTTACATATATTTTGTGACAAGTGCATTTGTGATGAAGGCGGGCTTTTGGGGATTAATGGGCGAGGGATGGCGTCTTCAAAGCTGAAACACGGGGTGATACAGACGAAGTTCACCCATGGCGCAGCAGCATCCGGCGCAAAGTCCTGCACGCGCACCCGCAGGATCCTTCTGCTCGAACTGAAGCTGTCCCACGAGCTCATCACATGTTCCGTATAATCGATGAAATAAACAAACAAACACAAAGCAACCGCTGCATGAACCAGGATATCCCGGCCCTCCCTGTGCCAGGTCACAAGATGGTACCGTCCGACCGAGGGACACGGCGCGCTACCCGTGGCTGAGGCGCGCTGTCTGGCACCGACGGAGCCCGCGCAGGACCGGTTCAGGGTCTCTGTTCCTCCTGGGGGGGGGGGGGGGGGGGGGTGCAGGGGGGTATGAGGTGTAGACTATGTGGCATCTCTCTACACCCTGTGTGGAAAACCATTTCTAGAAAGCGCTGCCACCTCCACACAGGAGACACGCGGTGCCCATAAACAGACACTGTGCCCAACTATCCCGACAGAGAATTATTTATTAACCCGCCCCCCCCCAGGTAGACAGTCTGTGGACCCTCATACAGAAATAACCCCTGTTGAGTTGGGGGGAGGTTTGAGAGAGGTAAGCAGGATTCAGCCACTCTCCCCACCACACACCCATCAGGGAGAAAATGTGGCGAATCCAGGCAGTAGTGAAGCAAGGATGCCATGGGCCCCGGTGCAAGCACGTAAAATGGCACCTTTGGCTGCTCCTGGGGTAGTAAAATACAGCATTGCCTGGGTTTTTTGGGCATCTCAGAGCTAAGGGCCCCGTTGCCTCTGCACATGCTGCACCAATAGTAGCTACGTCTCTGAATCCAGGACATTATACTAAACTTAAAGCTCCCTAGAAGGCATTTTCTAACCTGAGCGGCATTCTGTGATCTCTCAGGGAGAGATGTTATCAGCCAATAGTTGAAAGGTGCAAAAACAACAGTTGATGGACAGAATGCAGAACAATGTCATACATTTACCCCAGATCTGGGCCTAAATCCATCGTTTTTTTGCACTCCACACCAATAAGTTGGAAGGGGCGGACCAAAAGACACCAGTTGATAGCAATAAGTCTGGATTGGTAGTTGTGCTGTAAAAATCGAGCACTAACAACGGGCCCCCCCATCCCTATGCCTGGTAATAAAAATGCAGCTATAACTGAAGTTCTTTGAGCACCTTAGATCCTTGGGTCCAAGGCTGCAGCTCCCCCTGCCTTGTTGATAGCTATGCTGTTGATATCGGGGAGAAATTCTACAGCCCCTCCAACTTCTCCATATGGCATCTCCGGAAGGGTAAACAGCCTTTACAATACAGTCTTAACCACACATGACCTTTACCACACAGTCTTTTACGTAGAGGTAAATACCATCAAGAAAAGTACATAGAATAGATATTTACCATTACCACGCGGTACTTTAACATGCAGGTGTTTTTTGGTAATACAATGTTATGTTATTTAAAAAAAAGGGGTTAAAGGTGCTGGTAGATGTAAAGTGAGGTAAGGGTGATTTTAACTAAGGAGTGGGTCGATGTAAAGGGAGGTAAGGGTAATTTTAGGGTTTGGGGTGAGTGGATGTAAAGGGAGGTATGATTGATTTTAGGGTTTATTTGTAAGGGGGTTTATTGGTGGGTAGAGGTAAATGGAGGGAAGGGTAATTTTAGGGTCAATGGAAAGGTCGAAGTAAAGGGAGGTTAGGAGTAAAAGAAAAAAAATGGGGGGCTTTGGGAGCTCCCACAAAATTGACGGTAAGCTCACCCCAGAGGGAATGGGTACACCGGCACCGGCAGGGGGTGGGCAAGGGCACCACGTTACAAACTAGGGCATGGGGCTGTGGCCCCAGGTTATACCCTACGAGCCCTCCCCTTTGGACAGCCTGGTGGTGGAGGGGTGGGTCCCTAGGGTTGCGGACAAGAACCAGATGGCAGGGGCCCACTTCTCATGGACGCAGGTGGGTTTCGCCTCCGTGGTTCTCAACAGGGGTGGTGCGCACCAGAATGCCCCTTAGTGCTAGAGTTAACATCTTCAGATCTGACATTACTGCTGATGGTTTATGATATTAGGACAAACACATATGTAAATATTAATTGTGGTTTTGAAAAATGTATACGTTTATAGTGTTGAATTATTGAATTGTAGTCTTGCTTGTTATGAATTGTCGTGTTTATTTGTGATGTTTTTTTAATAAACATGGCCTCTTTTTACCCACAGCACTGTTTAGTGAATCAATCATTTGTGGGTTATGATGGGAGTGGGCGGGGAGCAACCTGGGGGGTCCGGGTCCTAAACCCCAGGAAACCATTACCTTATTAACCCAAAAACTAAGGTGTTAGGTGAGTGGGTTTTCGTACTGCTGCATGATAACCTACAGCTCCTCTGCCTCGACCCAGAGTCACAGGGAAGGGACTGGGCTCCATATGAGCCTCCGGGCCTAAGACCGTCACTCCTTAAAGAGGTGTGCTGTATTAACTGCCGGTACACTTCCACCCACTCACTTCCTCTCCACATTCACTACTCACTGCTGGACCACTGTCATAGCTCAGTGCCGCACCACCGTCACCCACTCACTGCCACTCCACATTCACTGAATCGCTGCTGGTCCACAGTCATAACTCACTGCCACTCCACCTTCACCCACTCACTGCCACTCCACATTCACCGACTCACTTCTGGTCCATTTTTATAACTAACTGCCGCTCCACCTTAACCCACTCACTGCCACTCCACTTTCACAACTTTCTGCCACTCCACTTTCACAACTCGCTTCTACTTTACCTTCGCCTTTTCGCTGCCACTCCCCCCTAACTGATTCATCAATATGGTCAGGGATTGCTAAGTTCTTGCCCATGACCTGGTATGGGCCCCAGGTCCCCCCCCTCATGTGCCCCCCCCCCCTCCCCCCCCATCATCCCCCTTTGCACAGACAGCACACAACAGTTTCTTTTGTAAAGTTTTTGGGTTAGGGCCCGAAAACTCCTGACCGTATTTATTATAACAACAAAAACATCAAATATCAAAAACGTTTTCAATATTATTTTTACAATTAATACGCAGAAACCCCGTAA
Source organism: Lissotriton vulgaris (assembly GCF_964263255.1). Taxonomy (NCBI): domain Eukaryota; kingdom Metazoa; phylum Chordata; class Amphibia; order Caudata; family Salamandridae; genus Lissotriton; species Lissotriton vulgaris. The sequence goes on from NC_141693.1 coordinate 280,298,220, forward strand.
CACCCCATACAGTATTATCTACAATTTGATGGATGGCTAACCTTAACAGAGACTCTAACACATAGCCATTCCTCACCATAGCTATCAATGGATTTAGGCCCCGATCTCTGTACTGGGGTGAATGTATGACATTGTTCTGCATTCTGTCCATCAACTGTTGTTTTTGTCCCTGCGTATACTGCCTTGAGCCTACGACTGAAACAGCCGTGGCCCGTGGAGGGAGTTCCGTGGGGCAGACAGGCAGGGCGGGGAAGGGGCAGCGTGGGGGGTGGTAAACACCGGAATATGGATGATTTCAGGGAAGTAAACAATTAAATTAATAAAACAAATTTTGTAGCACGCCCTGCATCGCATGTTGCACCTTTATTGACTAATTGTCACTCCGCCTTCAGTGACTCACTGCTACTCCATACTCACTGCTACTCCAACTTCAGTTACTCACTGCCATTTCCACCTTCATTGACTCACTGCTACTCCACCTTCAGTGACTTATTGTCACTCCACCTTCAGTGACTCACTGCCACTCCACCTTCATTGACTCACTGCTACTCCACCTTCAGTGACTCACTGCCACTCCACCTTTAGTGACTCATTGTCACTCCACCTTCATTGACTCACTGCCACTTCACCTTCATTGACTCACTACTACTCCACCTTCAGTGACTCACTGCCACTCCACCTTCATTGACTCAGTGTCACTCCACCTTCAGTGACTCACTGCCACTCCACCTTCGTTGACTCATTGTCACTCCACCTTCAGTGACTCATTGTCACTCCACGTTTATTGACTCATTGCCACTCCGCCTTCGGTGACTCACTGCTACTCCATACCCACTGCTACTCTACCTTCAGTGACTCACTGCCATTTCCACATTCATTGACTCACTGCTACTCCACCTTCAGTGACTCACTGCCACTCCACCTTCATTGACTCATTGTCACTCCACCTTCAGTGGCTCACTGCCACTCCACCTTCGTTGACTCATTGTCACTCCACCTTCAGTGACTCACTGCCACTCCACCTTCAGTGACTCACTACTACTCCACCTTCAGTGACTCATTGTCACTCCTCCTTCATTGACTCATTGTCACTCCACCTTCATTGACTCACTGCTACTCCACCTTCAGTGACTCACTGCCACTCCACCTTCATTGACTCACTGCTACTCCACCTTCAGTGACTCACTGCCACTCCACCTTCAGTGACTCACTGCCACTCCACCTTCAGTGACTCATTGTCACTCCTCCTTCAGTGACTCACTGCCACTCCACCTTCATTGACTCACTGCTACTCCACCTTCAGTGACTCACTGCCACTCCACCTTCAGTGACTCACTGCCACTCCACCTTCAGTGACTCATTGTCACTCCTCCTTCATTGACTCACTGCCACTCCATTGCCACAACTCACTCCGCCTGCCACTCCATCAACTCACTATCACTTCACCATCGTTGACTCACTGCTACTCCATGTTCATTCGACTCAGTTCCACTCCATCAGCTTCATGCCACTCCACCTTCTTTGAGTGACAGCCACTCCATCGACTCACTGCCAGTTAACCTTCACTGACTGGCTGTATTGCACTGTCAAAGACTCACGGTCTCTCCACCTTCATTGACTCACTGGAAGCCCACTTACTCGTCTCACTGGAAGCTCACCATCATCAACTCACTGCCACAAATGGGTGCAATCTGCGTGGAATAGGGTTGGGGGAGGGGTGCATCATTATTCATTGCACCACTGCCTGCCTCCCTCCTATCTTATCTTCTGCCCCCCCCCCCTGCTGTTTCTTGCCTCTCCCATTCCCCATGTCCGGTGTCTCCTCTCCCCTGTCCCTCCTCAGATCTGTCTGTCCAGAGCTCGTCCTGTAGCTCACCGAGGCCCTCACTCGGCGCTCTCCTCTGATATTCTCCGTAATCCTCTCATCTGGCTCCCTCCGCTCTCCCTGAAGCCAATCGATGGCTGGCTCCGGCCCCGCGGGGGTGAACACGGGATCGATAAGTTATTAGCACCATTCTGTCAGCTCTAATGTGGGGATTGATCGGAGCCGCTGCACTTCCGCAGGGGCCCCGCAGCCCTCCCCCCCCCCCCCCTCACCTAAAGCAAACCTCACAGAGCGCCACCGCCATATTCACCCCTCAGCGCCCATCCAAAGCCACCCAGGACCCCCCACAGGCGATGACCGACTCGAAGCACCCCACAGACTGCCGCAGCCACCTTACCCTGTTCCCGCCGGAGCCCCGCCCAACAGTCTCTGTAGCCCCCCACAGCCTCGGCACTTCACAGACTGCCACAGCCATCAGTTATTCCTCACACACACTGCGCTGCAGTGCCCCCCCCCCCCAATCTCAGCACCTCACAAAGCGCTGCAATCAGCTTTCTCTCTGTTCCCGCCAAAGCCCCCTACAGCAGCTTTCTGCAGCACTAGAGAGCCACCTAGAGCCCTCCTAGCCCTTGATTGACTCAGCACATCACAGAGCCCCACAACGATTTCCATCTCAGTTGCCCCCAAAGCTACCCACCAGAGAGCCCCACTCAGCCTCGTACTTCCCCGATCGCCAGACCATCTTCGTCTCTCCGCATCCCTCCAAGGCCAGCCACTAACCGAAAACCTTACAGGGGCCACCGCCATAATCTTTCTGCATGCCACCCAGAAGAGCTCACCACCCCCACCAGGGCCACCCAGAGCACTGCATAGCTCCTCGTGGCCTTTAAGCATTCCACAGACCAAGCGCCTACCAGTACCAGCTTCAACTTTCAGCGTCCCTTCCAAGACACCAAGAACAGCCGTCCAGATGCCCCCGTAACCTCAACATCTCACAGAATGCCACTGCCGCCTTCCTTTCCCTGTTTCTGTAGCCCTCTCCACTCGCTGGCTACAGGCAGTGGCGTCTCCAGAAGGGAATTGTAACCAGGGGCACAGATTGGGCCACAGAAAAATGTGCTAAGGCCACATGTGTGTGTCTATATGCGTGTAAATATATACATTTATAAAACATACAGGTTTGCATAAAAAAATAAAATCTGTATTTGTATGTGTACATATATCTATATATGTATACTTAGCTATTATACATACAAGGTCAGATTTAAATAACTTAGGCAAACAACACACAGCTTGGCGGTGAAAGGTATTTGGGCAAATTAATATGTGCCGCAAGGTGCAGTGTCTGTTCTGTGCCACCTGCTGGTACATTCAAGGCCGTGGTGGTGCGCCCTTAGGAATGATAGCGTTGGGGCACAGCCCCCCATCTAATCCCCCCCACCCCAGAGACGCCAGTGGCGACAGCTCATGTAATCGTCCCAGCCCCTCACTGGGTCCATCTTCAAATACCCCACAGGCAAGTAGGTTTCTCCGAGTAGGCTGTTATCTGTAATTAATAGATAATGCGGGCCAGATAAACCTGCCTGACTCTTCGTGACCCCGCTAAATGTATCTGGAGGTCTGAAATGGGGAGGCTTAAAGCTGGCGATCCTTGGCAAGTGTGGAGGGCAGAGAGCAGCCGCCGGTCATTAATGAAGGAGTAGCACAGAGGAGGACGGGCATTAATGGGCGAGTCCAGTCTTATTAATACACAATGAGGGAAGAAGAGAGCACATTAGGGTGTAGGATGGATGTGGAGATTGTGGAGGAACTCTTGGGGTGCTGGTGGCGCTACTTAGGAGTCTGTTTTTGATAGCGCCATTACAGTCGGGAATGGCGTCCCCAGAAGCACACTGAATCAAAAATCCAGGAGGAAAGATGAGAGCTTGAGCCGGAGAAAATCAATGCCCCTGATGAAGGGCAGCATTGCCCGAAATGCATTGGGCCATATATAATTTTGATTTATGAACCATATGGAGAATCAAGGATTACAATAAGAGAAATTTAAAAAGCTTCAATAAAACTTTATTCTGAAAGTACCAAGTCTTGAAAGAAATTTTTTGATTCAGTGTGCTTCTGGGGACGCCATTCCCGACTGGAATGGCGCTATCATAAACATTAGTTCACCTCCAAGACTCAATAGGAGGAACCCAGGTAGCACCTAACCACTTTTTTTGTGCACCATTTTACCCCAAACTTAGAACTTTGAGTGCGAGAAGGTTCAGCTTTCACTGATTGCTACTTAGGAGTCTGACATGCGCAGCAAACACTCACCCCTAAAGTCTCACCCTGAATCACACCTAAAGTAACAGAAAATCGCAATTTTTGTTTTATAACTATTTGGTCAGTGTGGTGCATAAGATTGTTACAGGCATCCAAGGGCCTATTAAGTGCCCAGTTCCACTCTAGCACTGGACTGAAACATCCATTATAATGGTCCAGAGTAATTGCAAGATATGATGTTCCAGGCCTCAGGATGCCCTGTGTCAGAGTAAAAACAGGAGACAAGAGGAGGGTGAGAGGACCGAACTCTGAAGTTACCCATCTAATGCTCAAGTAGCTCACCCAGTCCGGTTGTTTGCATGGAATTCTGGGACTTATCTAGCTTGACTCATAGGAGCAGGACTAAAGGTCCCAGAACGCAAACCAGAATACTAGGTAGGAAGAGCCGAAGAGGTGTTGAATTGGGAACAGTAAGAGCTCTTGGAGAGAAGGGCAGGCAGAGGTGAGGTGAGGTGGGGGAGGGAGGGAAGGAGGAACTGGGAAACCAAGTAGGACTCGAAGAGCGAAGGGAGGTGCGTTTGCTGTTTCCCATTTCAGATTCAGAACTACAACTCCCTGAATGCCAAGGTGAAAAGAGTAGTAGTTAAGCTACACATGCCAAGCACAGGACAACTAGAGTTCAAAAATCAAGACTAGAGAGAGGAGGGCAAGAGGAGATGAGACGCTATGGGGTGACGAAAGTTTTGGGGGTTAAGGGGAAGAAGGGATATCAAATGGACTCTAGACAAAAGACTAGCGTAATGCGTCCGGGGAGAGATACACCCAGGACTTTATTATGATGATCGCCCTCACTGAGCTGGTGTCCCTCACTGAAGGTCAAGTCCAGCACGGAGGCCAGGGGCCTCTAGTCCAGCCCCTGGGCAGGGCCTAGCATCTCTGCTGAGTATTGCCTCGTGTCCGAGTGCTCATATTCCTTCCGCTTTTTCACTTCTTTTTAACTTCAGATTTTCTTTGGCTTCCTCCTATTTTTGGCTGAGTTGTCACAGGACAGAGCAATTCCTGGGCCACAAGTTAAACTGCCTCATGCCTCAGTGGTCAGAGCACACATCACAAGAGAAGCATGTGGGTGAGGTGGGTGAGGTAGGCATGGTGCGTGAGGTGCCCCGGAGAGCTGCAAGTCTGTGTAGTCCTAGACCTGAAACCCTATTAGCAATGGGGTCGCCCTCCAGGTCTCTTACACTAGAAAGCGGTCTGTACTGTGCCATCTCTGCACATGTAAACACACCCTCCTGGCATACTGCCAGTAGCAAGGTAACCAAAAAATAGGCTTTGTGTCAGCATTGAACGAGAGACCCTTTTTCCCTCCAGTGCTTAATTAACTTCCTTTCCCAGCTCTGCTGTTGGAACTAGGGATATTTTGCAAACTGAAGATGCTTTCCACATTCTGAGCGGCAAAACCTGAAACCTTGGGTTTTCATAACTCACATTTTGCCAAGTTTCAGTCTCGAAAATTTGTGCCTGGAAAAACGATGGGCCTCCACGGAATTTTAAAAGAACTCTTAATGCTGATTCACATGGAAAACTATGTGGACCTAGAGTGACAGTACCTAGCACGTTTGGTTGAGGAATATAGTTGGTAGGTACCTCTCTACTCCAAGTGCCAACCATCCTCACACCTGTGCATCTTGCCCTTCATTGCCCCCTAGTTAAATACCCATTGCTGCCCGTTAGCACTTGGTGCTTACGAAACAACATCTCAACTAAACTAGACACCCCAAAAACGCGTTGGCACGACCTTCAACCACACCCACTGAATGAACACTAAAGTGTGACCCACCCATCAATAAATAAAACACGGTTATTACAACCTAGAAAAGAACCACAACTACACTCCTGCTGTTACAGCTCAACCCAGCCAGATTCCGGTCAATGACCCTCATTCCCAGTTGCTGGAGCGGTGTTGCCGTTCGCCATACCGCTCAGCCCAATGACACATTTTGGAGTGTTGCAGGTTTGTGAATTACCAGGCCCTAAAATCCTGTGCCAATAATTCGAGGACTGGAGACGCCAAACCAGGAGACGAGTCATAAGCTTCAACCCCATACAGACACTAAGGGGCAGATTTATGAGGCCGTTGCGCCTCTTTGCGCCGCAATTGCGTCACTTTATTTGACGCAACTGCGGCGCAAGCAATGCGCCCTATTTACAACGTGACGCATCTAGGAGATGCGTCACGTTGTAAAGCACTGCGCCATAAGGAGGCTTTCCTGCGCAGGGGGGGGGCGTTCCTGCGCAGGAACGCCTCCTGAAAGTGGCTGAGTGAAATCTATGAGATTTCACTCAGTCACTTTCAGGGCAATGCTGCGTCAAAACCCTGCGCCTGCTTGAAGCAGGCGTAAGGCTTGATGCAGCATTAGTAGAATGGGGCACCCCAGAGCCTTGCTGCAGCTGCGTCGCGCTTGCGACGCAACTCCAGCAATGCGCCACATTTACGGCACAGATGCGTCACGCATCTGTGCCGTTTTTGCACCATGGTGCGCCGCATTATAAATGCGGCGCACCATGGGTGGCGTAGCTGTGGGGCACTGTGGCGCACGTTAACTGGCGCATCCCTCGGGATGCGCCAGTTGACATAAATCTGCCCCTAAAAGTTTAGCAGAGAAGCTCCCTTCACCAGAAGTAAAGGAGGCACTACCCTCCTACTTGGCCCCCACCTGCCACAAGGGCCAAGGAAACCCCCCCAAACACTCACCACCTGCTCAAAGCGTGGCTCGTTATTTCGCCTGGGAGGGGAAGAAGCATGCAGGTTAGGCTGGTATTCCTAGCCTGCGAATTATTACCCATTTGATGGCCAATAACCCAATATACCATCAACTCAAGAACAGTGTGAACTCAAGTTAATGGATAAATGCACTTTTAGCAAGGCCTGCAACATTACTTACCAGACGGAAAGCCAAAGACGCAGCCTTCGCCGCCGCACTTCAGCTTTCTGGCTGCACACCAAAGGTGCCCGAGGCGACGGCGCCATGTTTACTATCCAGGACGCGGAGCTCCGGTACTGGCACAGGCTCCGCAGCGTCCATGCTGGTTGTTTGTCGAGCCTCGCGGCTCCCCATTGGCTGCCCGCTGCGGCGTGACGCGGAAGTGGCGGCAAGGCAGCGCGTGCCCTGCCTGCCCCGAGAGGGCGCATCCTGCTCTCCATCCTGCTCGGCTCTCCAAGCCCCGAGGCCTCTGGCTCGCCACTGCCGAGCCACGGTTGACACAGAGAATGAGAACCGGCCTCATCTCCGCCTTAAATCACGGCTTCGCCGGGTACCAATGCCGCAGATCCTGAACGCGAAGAGCCAGCGCGTGGCATGAGAGCCGTGGGAGCCCAATGGCTGCGCCTGGCACCAGAGCCGCAAGAGAACCAGCACCAGGAATACGAGCTTCAAGAACACGCTTGCATTTGTGGCTTGCTTGTGAGTAAGCGACGTTTTGAGACCACACCAAGCTTTTGGTGCAAGACCCTTCGGGGCAGGGGTGTAGATGTGTCTGTGGGGCTGGGCATTCAAATGAACCCACATGTGCATTGATGCTGTGGTTTGTTGAATCATGGTACCGAAAGGGGGCACCTGCACTGCAATGAATGCAGTTTTCCTGGGGCCAAGGGGAGAAAGGGCTTGCACAAACCTATATAATTGAGCAGTGACCAGTGGGGCGGGGAGATAAAGGGGGCACTCCTTGATGTGTATACACTTGAGGTTGTGGCACTTGGGGCAGTTGTGACGAAAGGACACACTTTGGATAGTCAGGAGCTTGCTGGGTGGGGACAGGGCTTTCCCAGCTGCTGGGGGGTGATATATGGGTGTAATATTGGCAAACTGTTGAAAAGCACAGCAACATAACTCTTAACTGTGCCCATCACACCCACTCCAAGCTGGCACGTGTCCTGTGGGAACCCAGAGTAGTGAAGTAGGGGTGCTGCAATAGTGTTATGAAAAGGGAGGCCTGGGATTCTATCTGTCCCTTTTCGTTCCATGTGCCACCTCTTGCAGTCCTCGCCCCTCCCTTACCTGCCAAGCAGTAAGGCGCGTCCTGGGTCAAGCAGTACCGCCCCTGTTCCTGCCACTGAACAGCACAGCCTTCACTCTACCACGAAGAAAGGCGACCCAGTGAGTTCTCCAAGAGCTAAGATCACCTCCAAGAAGTGGGTGGGTGGGATTTTCATCAGATAAGAGATGGAAACCTTTTTGTACGTTGATTAAGTGTATTATGTGACATTCAGGGCATTGTTGTCTATTACTCTTGGAAAAAATGACCTAAAACAGATGAACAATATTCAGCGGGAATGATGTACAATGTTATGTGGAGCTCGTGGGATATTTTGTGCCACTTTTGGTTTATGTTTAGGTCACTGATTGATACATTTATGTGCTCTGGTTGGCTTGTATTCTGAGGCAATGATTCGCTATATTATGTGGTACTCAAAAGCAAAACATTCTGTGGCACTGTTAAGCCTTGCTGTTTGGCACTGATAGGTGATTTGTTTCTGTTAGAGACTGGCGATGTTCCCTGACACTGCCAACACTTCTGTGCTCTGAAAACGAATTTTGGACACCCATGTGTAATATTATATGGTAAAGCTCAGTAATATCATCTGGCATTGACGACCACGGTGTTCCGGCATCCACATTCACAATAAAGGTTATTTAGAGTTTAAAACTATGCCGACTCGTGCATGTAGTGTGTGTCTCTCTTGTGCAGTATTCTTTCTTACTTGCACGGTCATGCACTCATCACCATGTATGTGGGACCATCCACATGCAAGATTCCGTAGCACCTATCAATAATGTTCTCTGGCATCGTCACTTGACACTGAAGGTTACCTTTTTGTGGACATTTGAACCAGGTGATTACTACACAGCTCTCTTGAATGTATTATGTCGTTTTTATGAGCGTCATCAAGTGGGTACAATTAGCTTGCCATGGGTTTCTCTTTGTCTCTTTGGGATTATTATGTGGCTCTCATTGGGAATACTATTCCCAATTCATGAACAATGGTAGGTGTAATTAATAGACGCTATTTTGTGAAATTCACTCACACTTGTATGTGACAGTTCTGGACAATAATGTGGTGCACACATGGACAGTATTCTGGTTAAAGTGCAGTAGAGCACGTGGACGTAGTGTTGGCAACCTTTGGCGTCCTTCCATTCCAAGGGCGCACTGTATTTTGCAACCCTCCTCTCGTTGCACTGACGGTCAGTAGCACTTTGCACTGATCAGTAGGGCGTGCTCCCAGACACAAGATGGCGGCATTGATAATGGTTACCATCTGACAATGGGTACACCACATTCTCTGGCACAGTGATGCGGGTAGGAGATGGTGCTGCGATTTGTAGCACTTCTGGGGTCATTCCATGCTGATGGCAGCAGAGCATTATGCAGCGTGTGGCGCATTCCGTGACGATTTGTACGGACTTTTCTTTTTGGTTATGACACGATTTCTTACTTCTTGTTTTGCAACTTTGTACCCATGAATACAATTGTTTACGAGTTATGCTATTTCTGGCTGATGTGGAGAGATTGTTTGCATTATATTGACTGTATTACCGGATTTATAGAGTGCACCCAGCTGCAATGATGGCCTATTTTGTGTATTAAACTGGTCAGAAACGTGCTAAAATCTAATCCAATTTACGTGTGAACGACGTCGACAAGTCTAGCCCATCCCTCCTTTATGTTATGGAGTTGCAGTGTTACTGTGTAAGGATCTTCAGTCACCAACTCCTCCCAGGCCTAGAGGTTTATGTACCAGAAGAGGCCTGGGACCTATCATGCTCTGGAGGCAGGCAGCATGCTGAAGGAGAATCCCGGCTGCGGCATGAGCAAAAAGGGTGTGATTCCGGGCACACCATTTTATCACTCCATCTCACATTGTGAGTAGGCGTAATGTGTAAATATGTCTAATGCAAAAACAAAATACATGTACTGTCAAGAACTGGCGACCCTCGGCTGCATGTTCCCACCACCCCTTATCGTATTCTCCTGTTGAAATAAATGTGCGATTCCTAAGCTGCTGTGTTCTCTCCCTCCTTTTTCCCTTAACCATTGTTTTCTCTCATCATTAATCTCGCGGTGTTCTCTCTCTCTCCTTAACCATTGTTTTCTCCTCCCTTTTTCCCATAATCATTGTTTTCTTCCACCTTTAATCTCACTGTGTTCTCTCCTTCCTTTTTTCTTCAACCATTGTTCTGTTCCCACCATTAATCTCGCCCACTGTTATCCTTGTTTTTGTACTATTATAATCTGGGCAATCCTAACCCGCTCGTTCTTTCTGGCCCTGCTGCCACTTCTCCTGCCCGCATCTTGCTAACCCTAGCCAGGCCACTCCCTCTCCCAGGACCTACTTAATGGAGGCCGAAACGCATCAGCGCAGCAGACGCGCAGTGGGGGCGACAAAGGCAGGTCCGTCTCTGCCCGTGTACACCTTGACCACGCCCAGTGCCAGGAACCCTGGTTCCTCCACCCCACGCAGCTATACCGCCAGTGACCTCGGAGTCCTGGATCCCGGGTGCATCGACAACAACTGCTGTCACACTTCTCCACACACCACCAGAGGCCCATTCTTCTGCTAGCACTACCGCTTCACTTGCAACACCGAATAAGCCACCAATGCCGGAGACACCACAAACATGACTTCGCCCACCACGCCAAACAAGACCTCCACGGTTCAACTCCAGTGCAGTCTACTCAACGCATGATCGCTCGGCAGACATGTCACAGAGATCTGGGACACAATCTCATCCCTCAACCCGACGTCATCTTCCACACAGACTTGGCTGAACCCCGCCTATGCCGGACATCGCTATGGAAGGCTATACGATGACACACCTGTACTGAACCAACAAACATAGAGGATTAATTGCCATCATCTACAAGGACTCCATCCGCTGCATGACCTACTCAGTCGAATCAACCCCAATAATGGAGCATCTCAACTCCCAACTTCACACCGATGGAAAAAACACCAACAGAGGCACCCTCGCCTACAACCCACAAGGACCACAACCCAGCTTCTGTAACGCCGTCCCTGACCTCATCGCCCTAATCGCCAACTCCGAACACTACATCTTTCTAAGGCTCTTCACTACCACCTCGATGACCCCAGTGACACCAACACAACCTACCTCCTGGAAAGCATGAACCACATTTGCATCAAGCAACTTGCCACTGACCCTACCCACATCACAGGACACATGCTCAAACCCCTTTTCACATCCAGCGACAGAGAAAAGTACAACCACGCCTCACAGCTTACCTGGACCGACCAGTACAGCTTCCACTTCACCATCTCAGGACCTACCAACACTGGCACCATGCCCTGCATGCAGAAACTGGAAAAAAATATCAGAAGACCAGTGGAACAAAGCTCTCAGCTTTCAACTGCCACCTCCTAAGCACAACATGCAGCCCAGAACAGGCTGCTAAGAACTTCTCCCAGTGGATCTCTCCCGCCAAGCCAGCCAAATCCAACGGACCTGCCAGAAGAGCCAGCTGGTTCACCGTGGAGCTGAAAACCGCCAAATGCAACCGCCGGCAATTAGAAAGAAAGTGGCACACCATCAAAGAGACATGAGGCCATTCCACAATCATAGTAGCACTCAACCAGTAACGCCGCCTCCTGAAAAAAACTAAGAAAAGCACCCTAACAGACCACATAGATGCCATCACAAACCGCAGCAAGGAGCTCTTCGCCATCGTGAAGGAATTCTCCAACCTCGCAGCTGCCGAGAATTACATCACCCCCTCCCAAGAACTGTGTGACACCCTGGGTGAATTCTTCCACGGCAAGATCTCAGTTGTTGCCAAAAATTTCAAAACCCAACCCCTCGCCAGTGACAGCGACAGACTGCTCAAAACCACAAACACAAAATCACCCATAGGGACCCCCTAACAACTCAAGCCACAATCTCCATCATGAACTCCTTGCAGTCAGGAGCACCCACAAACCTGTGTCCCCACCACATCTTCAACCTCAGGAGCAAAACGATTAGTGATGAGCTCAAGAAAGTCCTGAATACCTCTATCACCTCGGCCTCCTTCCCGGAGGACAGGAAACACGCTGAAGTGAGACCCCACCTGAAGAAACCCTCCGCCAACCCAACAGAACCAAAGAAATACCGGCCCATCTCCCTGCTCTCTTGTCCAGCGAAGGTTCTTGAGAAGGCATCAACCAGCAACTCACGGAACACCTGGAACACAACAACTTCCTGGACCCCTCTCAATCCGGATTTCAAACTAACCACAGCAGAGAGACAGCCCTGATCACAGCCACGATGACACCAAAGTCCTCCTGGACCTCAACAGGTTGCCAACCCTGATCCTCCTGGACCTGTCAGTGGCCTTTTTACACTGTCTCCCTCCACATCTTGATCAACAGACTGCACCATATCAGAATCCAAGGAGACTCCCACATCAAGTGGATCACCTCATACCTTACCAGAAGAACCCAGAGATTCCGTCTCCGACCATCATTTTGGAACCCAAGAAGATCATCGGCAGCATCCCTCAAGGATCGTCCCTCAGCCCCACCCAGTTCAACACGTACATGGCCCCCCTGGCCAACACCGTCAGATCGCATGGGCTCAGCATCATCTCCTACGCTGGACGATACCCTCTCGCATTCAGAAGACCCCTCCACCACCATAGACAACTACCACAGATGTATGATGAATATCGCCGACTGGAAGGAGGACAACTGTCTCAAGCTTAACACGGAAAAGATGGAAGGCCTTAACTTTGGGAGCAACACCTCGCTGTGGAACAACGCATGGTGGCCTACTGAAGTTGGCCCAACCCCTGCCCGACAGACCACGCCTATAACCTCAGCATCATCTTGGACAGCATGCTATGCTTTGGGTTTTGGGATACAGGGGTATTTTAAGGGTTATGGGGTAGGTTTGGGTTTTGGGGTACAGGGGTATTTTAGGGTTCAGGGGTAGGTTTGGGTTTTGAGGTACAGGGGTATTTATAGGGTTCAGGGCTAGCTTTGGGTTTTGGGGTACAGGGGTATTTTTAGGGTTCAGGGGTAGGTTTGGGTTTTGGGGTACAGGGTATATTTATAGGGTTAAGATGGGTTAGTGTTTAAGGGTGTTGGGGTATTTTAAGGAGTGAGGATGGGTTATGATTATGGGGTGCAGGGGTATTTAAAGGGAGCTGGGTGGGATTAGCACACAATATGAGACACGGTATGAAGGGAGGAACGTACCACACGCCCTAAGCATTTGTCACGCCCCCAGCACACGCCCACAGCACAACCCCGACACGCCCACAAGGGACTACTTTGCTGGCACAGTTCCTTTACCTTTTAAATGTATATGGTGGGCATCTGCATAGCCTATGTCCTTCCGCTGCAACTGCCCTTTCCAACGCTGTATTGGGTGTTGTGATTGGTGCTGTGGTTCCTGAGATTACCCGCCTCAAAGGTTTGGGCTCTCTCTTTATTATATTAGTATGGATATATATATATATATATATATATATATATATCTATACACACACTCTCACACACACACACACACATATTTTTTTAAATAAACCTTTATAACCCATCCATTGAAAAAAAAAGACACACCTCCTTCCCAATAGGAATGTGCATCTTAGCACAGCCCATGCTCCTCGTTCCGAAGAGGCATTCGCCTATCGAGTGACATCGGTCTTGGATTCCTATAGCGCTTCCTCCCCCTGATGAGGCACTGACAGAAGCACATTAGCAGACAAGCACGGCGGGGGGAACTGGCAGTGCTTGCTTGTAAGCATGTCCTCATAGGACCCGGATCCCCCCAGCATGGCCCCGCCCCCCCTAGTTGACATACTAACCCACAATTGAATCCTTCAAAGCATTGAGTGGGTTATAAAAAGGCCATGTTTAATTTCAACATATCATAAACATGACAAAAGCAAAGTAACATGCATAATCATCATCATCACAGACACTTTTAATATTCATCTTCATAACTGCAAAAATCATAAATGCAAATTCTCTCATCGCCCCCCAGCACCAAGGGGCCTTCTGGCTCGCATCTCGCACTGAGCCTACCACGCCAGGTGCACCGCGCCTGCGTCAAAGAGAAGTGGGCCCCACCCTCTGATCCTTGTCCGCCAATTCCAGGGCCCACTCCCCGACCACCGGACTGCCCAGGGACCCAGGAGGCTCGTGATCTGTCGCCCTAGCCTCCCCAGCCGGTGGTCACATCTTCCCAGCGAAGAGCTTACCGTCTCCCCCCTCAGTGCTGGCCTATGGAGTCCGTAAGGCAGTCCCTTGTGTTAGTCAATGTCACTGATCGCAGGTCTCTCTTCCGCCAAAAAACCACCCCCTCCAACTCTTAAGCAACAGGGATGGTGGGTGGGAATTTAAATTACAAGTAAAAAGGTAGGGGGTGGAAAAAGGAGTCGCCCGGCGAGGTCGTCAGCTGGGGTGGCAGAGGGCAAAGAGAGACAGAAGCCAGGGTTCCTGACCCTAAATAGGGCAAAGGTCTCCGCCCCCTGCCCCCCCAGCCGGACATACGTGTGCCTGACCCGGAAGTACTTGGGCGACCGAGTGCCGATTGGGCGACCGGTCGCCCCAGATCACGTGACCGGGGGCGTGGCCCGGGGGGCCCGGGTCCTAAGGGCGCGCTTCATGATATTCGCGCTTGGCATAGGACCCGGATCCCCCCAGCATGGCCCCGCCCCCCCTAGTTGACATACTAACCCACAATTGAATCCTTCAAAGCATTGAGTGGGTTATAAAAAGGCCATGTTTAATTTCAACATATCATAAACATGACAAAAGCAAAGTAACATGCATAATCATCATCATCACAGACACTTTTAATATTCATCTTCATAACTGCAAAAATCATAAATGCAAATTCTCTCATCGCCCCCCAGCACCAAGGGGCCTTCTGGCTCGCATCTCGCACTGAGCCTACCACGCCAGGTGCACCGCGCCTGCGTCAAAGAGAAGTGGGCCCCACCCTCTGATCCTTGTCCGCCAATTCCAGGGCCCACTCCCCGACCACCGGACTGCCCAGGGACCCAGGAGGCTCGTGATCTGTCGCCCTAGCCTCCCCAGCCGGTGGTCACATCTTCCCAGCGAAGAGCTTACCGTCTCCCCCCTCAGTGCTGGCCTATGGAGTCCGTAAGGCAGTCCCTTGTGTTAGTCAATGTCACTGATCGCAGGTCTCTCTTCCGCCACAAGGGTGGCCAAGGCCCTCAGGTCTGCCACCCTCCCCACCTGCGCTCTGTATAAATGACCAAAGTCCTTTTATCCATGTGTCTGTGCCCAAGTCCGACAAATGCACCCCGTCGTTGTGGTACATAGCCTCTCCCGAGATCATCCGGTGCGGAATGTGACACAAGCGGCCCTTGACTGAGCACAACCTTGCCATCTCCCCGTTGAGTCGCCTTACTGACACGTTCAAGGACCTTGCGCGGACTCCTGGGCCCCATGTCCTGCGCGTTATCATTGCTGACCAAGCAATCCTGGCCAATGGGAAGATCTTTCCTAACCACGCAAACTCTGTCAGCAACGCCTCTTTGACTGCCAATCGACCACGATCAACCATATCATTCCCCCCCAAGTGAAGGATAATCCAGTCTGGGGACTTGTGCCCTTCTTGATCTCTTAACTCCTCCACGAGCCGCCTCAGGTGACGAATTCGCATGCCCCCGATGCCTCGCCACAGGAATTCGGTCCCGCCCAAGTCTGCCGGTTTCACCACTCGCCGTTGATGTAAACGCACCGTAGCGCGACGCACGAACGAGTGCCCCAACACCCACACCAGTTTTGCGGGCATACTAATTCAGAGAAGAGAAATGGAAAAGTCAGGCACAAGTCACAGTCAATCATTGATCAATCATCACAACAGTTCAGGCCTCACATATCTGCGATAGCAATCGGACGACCAGCGCCCCACCCTTTTAATCGCATCGCTCTGCAGGCCCGCCCCTGCGGCCAAGGTAGCTGCGCCAATCCTAAATGAATGAGAAGAGTATCCTGCATCTCCCAGACCCAGTCGCGCTAGCACCAATCCCAGGACCGCCTTAAACTGAAACTGGGACAAACAGTCCCCGTTCTCATGAACAAACAAGGCCTGCCCGCTCCCTACTGGGCGCAGGGCCAGATACGCTCTCATCCGGGTTACCGGACAGGCCGAGACCCCTGGCGCAGGACCCAGACGAATGGTGACCCCTTTTCCCAATTGGTCGGTCTTAGATCTCCTTAAAGTCACCGCCAAACTACTCGGTGATAGGCAAATGTCCCTGTGTTGAAGGCCCCCTTCCTGGTCTACTCTAGAGGACCCTACCACTTCACCCAGACGGAATGCCCCATAAAAGGTTAAAGTGAAGGCCGCCCCCAACAGGGTGCCTTCGAAGGGGGAATCACAGACCAAGGGCAAAAGGTCCACCATAGCACATAAGGTCGGGATGGTCAAGGGCCTACGAGAATCCCGCCTAGGTCCCTCAAGTCTAGCCCAGCCCGCCACAGCTTTTCTGACTAAAAAAGAGCCACCCGGGTCTCGAACTCCTGCCAGTTTAGCAAAGAAGCCTATTGCTGACAAGTTAGCTTTAACGAAAGAGACAGCCCTGCCCTGATCCCTTAATGTCTGTAGGTACCCATGAATAGCATCTGGGGCAAACAATTGAGGCAACCCAGCCTCCTCCACAAAAGACCTGTAGGAATTAAAATGCCTTTGGTAAGATTTTTTGGTGCGATCGTTCATGGAAGCACCTACCAGCCCCGCTAATGCGGGGCACCAATTGTCCACAGTGATGGTGGGAACTCCGTCATTCGCTCCTCTGCCTGCGGGTGAAACCTCCGGAATTCCTGCAACTTGGAACGAGACAAAGCATCAGCAGCATTGTTGTCAACTCCCGGTATATGTGCCGCCTTGAAAGTCAAGTTCAGCCTCAAGCATACCAACACCAGTTGTTTCAGCAGTCTCAGCACATGCACACAGGAGGCCCCCTGCCTGTTGATAGCTTCCACCACAGCCATGTTGTCCGACCAGAATACTACTGCCCTGTCCCTAAAGCGGTCGGCCCAAATTGTCACAGCTACAACAATAGGAAAGAGTTCTAGGAATGCTATGTTTTTAGTCAGTCCTGTCCTGTGCCACTCTGCTGGCCACTCTGCTCCACACCAGGCAGGGCCTAAAATGGCCCCGAAACCGATGCTGCCGGCCGAATCAGTAAACAGGCCGAGTTCCGAGCTGGACACAGGAGGGGCAGGCCACACCACCCTGCCATTGAACTCGCTGAGAAAGCTGCGCCAAACCTTAAGATCTTCTTTCACCTCTGCCCTCAGCCGAACACGGTGGTGTTTGTGCGTTAACCCACCCATTGACCTGGCTATGGATCTAGAGAAAGGGCGCCCCATGGGAATGATTCTTAGGGCAAAATTGAGCTGGCCAACAAGTACCTGGAGCTGGTGAAGAGTAACCTTAGGTCCCGCCAGAGTGGCGTCAATCGCTCGGGAAAAGGCCTGAACTTTGTCCACAGGCAGCCTGCACTCCCCCGCCACCGTGTCAATTTCTATCCCCAGAAAGGACATGCACGTGGCCGGGCCCACTGTTTTTTCGGGGGCCAGGGGGACCCCGAACTCCCGGAACATCAACACCAGTTCATTGAGTGCTCTAGCGCACTCCCCTGACTCCGCCGGACCCATCACCATGAAATCATCTAGATAGTGCACCACATTGACACAACCTGTCCTGTGCGAAAAAACCCATTGCAGCATGGAACTAAAGGTCTCAAAATACTTGCAAGACACAGCACAACCCATGGGCATGCACTTATCAAAGTAGAATTGCTGCTGAAACTGGAAACCCAACAGTTTGTAATCCTCGGGATGCACCGGCAACAGACGGAAGGCAGACTCGATATCAGTTTTTGCTAACATAGCCCCCGGCCCCAGTTCCCTCACCAGCTGCACAGCAGCATCAAAGGATGAGTATGTCACAGAACACAAGGCTGGGTCAATGCAGTCATTCACAGAGAAACCTTTTGGAGCTGAGAGGTTGTGTATCATCCTAAACTGCCCAGGATCCTTTTTAGGTACTACTCCTAGGGGGGAGCAAACATAACCTGCCATTGGAGGAGCGGGGAAAGGGCCAGCCACCCTACCCAAGGCCACTTCCTTCTCTACCTTTGCTGCTACTATTGTTGGGTGCATTCTAGCTGACATGAGATTGTTGCATCGGTCAACAGGAGGAACGCCTAGGGCGGGAATGCGGAAACCTACAGAAAAACCATTGAACAAAACCTTGGCTGCTGCCCTATCTGGGTACTGATTGAGCCAATAAATCAATTTCCCTATGTCTACAGGAGAAGGAAGCCTATTGCTGGGGAGGCTTGCGTTCCTTGTTCCCAGCCCCCCCGCGTTCTTTGAACTTTTTATTACATTTAGACTCTGGATGCGAGGAGTGACCACAATAGGAGCAGACATGTCTGAATTTACACTGGCCTGTGGGATAATTGCATGACTTCCTATTGAATGCCCAGCAAGCCCCCTTCTTCTCCCCTGGGCCACCCTGTGAAGTCCGAAAAGGCTGCTTGGTGTGGTGCCCCCCACCATTAACGTTCTCAAGCCAGGCATTAATTTCCACCTGGTCCCAGCCAATACTCGGGTTCTCCTCTTTAGCCCACCGGAATTCCCTATCATAATCCAACCATGCTGTTCCCCCATGAGTCGCATGCGCTTTCACAATCTTATTTGTGTAGAAAACCAATGGAATCGCCAACTCCGGCCTTTTCTCCAACAAGACCGTCGTGTACACATGAAAGCCAAAGAGCCAATTAGTAAGAGACTCCTCAACCCTCAGCCTCCTGTCTTTGGAGGAGCCCTCTTTTCCTTCCCTCTCCCTGAACTCCAGGTCCCTCCTAGTAGGTCTGATGAGCGCAAATATATCCACATACGCCCCTTTCCAGATTTTTTCTTTCATTTCCGTGGACACATGCGTGGCTAACATTCCAGGTTGAGATAACACATTCCCGTGACACACCCCCGCCACTAACCCTGCTTCCCCGGCCTTGGCCGCCACCTCGCATGCCTTACCTCCAATAGGCATTGTCGCTATAGCTGGTGTCGCTCCTGTAGTCGCACTGGGCTTCGCACTCCGCGCCTCAACTACAAGTGCCAATTGCCTCTGGATTTCTAACAGCGCCCCCTGTTCCACTGTCTGCCCTGGTGCCCACGGGGCTGCTGCCACTGTGCTGGGAGTCTGCCCCGCCGCCGGGGGTGCTAGTTGTCCCACTAGACTAGCTACAGATGCTAAGAGCCCCGCCATCGGGTCCTGCGCGCCTGCTGCCGCTACCACTGGCTGAGGGGGTGGTACTCCCATCACAGCCTGGTGCGGATTCACCGGGGCCAATGCTTTTAGTGCGTCCTTAATCTCTGCCAATGCTGAACTCACTGGGTCAGCTGGCGTTACTGCAGGTATTGGAGTTCCCCCCGTAGGTCCCGCTCCTAGCGGTAGGTCCCCACCTGGTAAGACTGGTATGAGGGGGGTAGGAATCAAATCTTCCAATGCAGTAGCAGGTATCTCCTCAAACGGAAGAGGGGCGGGACCGACTGGTCTCTCGCCCCCAGCTACCCTGCCATGAGACTTCTTACGTGATGCACTCCCCTTACGCTTCTGCTGAGCCCTGGGCTTCTTCACTAAGGGGGGAAAAGCAGCCCTTGGTGGCACCCCCTCCCTACGCGGTCGCTCGCTAATGACCTCCTGCTCAGGCTCCTCCTGGGAGACATCGCTATCGCTTGCGCTCTCCTGATCCTCACCTAGCTTCGCCAGCATTAGCTTCAATAGTTGTGCAATTTCGGGGTCCTTCCCCTTTCGTTTATGGCTGACCTTCTTGGGAGGCATCGCTCTCTGCTTATCACAATGCGGGATTGCGCGGGAAACTGTGCTTCCGAGATGCCTTAGATAACTAATTTCCCCACACAGCCGCTTTCAAAACAACGCAAATTGCGCGGGAAACTGACTCCTTGAAGTGGGCGCTCCAATTAAGTCCCCCACTGCTGCCCTGCGCACCTGACCCAGCTCCCGTGCAAATACCAACCCCCGCTCCCCAGCCGAGCCGCCCACGTTGCCACAAGGTACCCGGACCCCAGGAGCCCCACCGGCAGCCACCAACCACCGGAAGTAAGCCCACCAAAAAACCCGCGAACCCCCTCCCGCAATCAGCGGCTGCAAGCAGGCCCCCCAGAACTCCCGGCCCCTTACCTGGCAATAATGGGCGTCTCTCCGTCGCAGCGCGCCGATCTCCCGCCGACTTTCTCCACAGCCGCCGAGCCTCGCCGCCGGGCTCCGGAACACCAGCGCCGCCTCCAAGCCGCTCCTCGCACTCCCTCGACAATCCAACGGGGGGTGCGAGCGCCGAAGGGACGAAGGGACAATTTAAATTTAAATTACAAGTAAAAAGGTAGGGGGTGGAAAAAGGAGTCGCCCGGCGAGGTCGTCAGCTGGGGTGGCAGAGGGCAAAGAGAGACAGAAGCCAGGGTTCCTGACCCTAAATAGGGCAAAGGTCTCCGCCCCCTGCCCCCCCAGCCGGACATACGTGTGCCTGACCCGGAAGTACTTGGGCGACCGAGTGCCGATTGGGCGACCGGTCGCCCCAGATCACGTGACCGGGGGCGTGGCCCGGGGGGCCCGGGTCCTAAGGGCGCGCTTCATGATATTCGCGCTTGGCACTTACACAGTCGCCTATAAGGAAGCATGTTGGTATCACGAGGAAGGGAGCAGAGCGGTGCTCTTGTTCGTCCCGGGTCGCGGCACGTGGGCGTGTAATGAGGAGCAGGTGCATGGTGTGAGTGATTGAACGCATGCATTATACATTATTATAGACTACATTCTGCCTCATTATGCCTGAGAGTGCCTGACGATGTGGAATTCTATAGAATCGCCCATGGGCTGCT
Organism: Lissotriton vulgaris; assembly: GCF_964263255.1. Lineage (NCBI taxonomy): Eukaryota > Metazoa > Chordata > Amphibia > Caudata > Salamandridae > Lissotriton > Lissotriton vulgaris. Next base: position 280,319,252 of record NC_141693.1, read on the forward strand.
CAGGAGCCGTCCAAGTGGGAACATTGATTGTTTACAGTTGTTTTATATTGTTATGGGGCTGTATTCTGTATTCCGGAATCAGATCTACCCCCTTGATTGCCACATGAAAAAAAGGGGGCAAAGGTTTGCTCCTGAATAGCTACCTGCAACGATAGACCTGAAGCCACCCGCACTAACTTTTACTTCTGGTCTCCAATATTGTTTTTAACGTTCAATGGTGCAGTTGTACTGCTTTATACCTTCTATTACCTGGATTGTTCTTTATTGTGACACTACTTGCCTGACTGCCTACATTTCTTGCGTCACTACTTACCTGACTGCCTACATTTCTTGCGTCACTACTTACCGGACTGCCTACATTTCTTGCGTCACTACTTACCTGACCACCTACATGTTTAATTCACTACCTTTCCCTGTTCATCTTGCATGCTTGTGTATAGCGCTCTGATACCCTGGTGGGTCATGTTCATGCTTTGTAAAACCTTTCTAATAAAATAAAAAGAGAGAAATTCTTCAGGGAGGGCTGGGACACCGAATCTCCCATGCTAGGTCTGTGTACTTGAGTGTGCACCCACTGTTGCTGTGAACGTGCATGCTGATGAGTTCTGGGAGTACTTACATCGACACCCATGTTGGTTGTTCCTAGGTGTGTACTTATCAGGAATGTGTGTGTTTGTAAGCTTCAGGTGTGTGCTGGTAGGATCTCTCCCTGCCAGTTAGTGGTGTATGCTTGTGAGCGGTGCATTCCATGGATTGGTGTGTGCCTTGGGATCTCTCTGTCTGTGAGTGGTGTGTGCCTTGGGATCTCTCTCTCTCTCTCTCTCTGCCTGTGAGTGGTGTGTGCCTTGGGATCTCTGTCTCTCTCTCTCTGCTGTGATTGGTGTGTGCCCTGGGATCTCTCTCTCTCTCTTCCTGTGAGTGGTGTGTGCCTTGGGCTGTCTCTCTGTGCCTGAGAGTGGTGTGTGTCTTGAGATCTCTCTCTGTCTGTGAGTGGTGTGTGCTTGGGATCTTTCTCTCTGCCTGCAAATGGTGTGTGTCTTGGGATCTCTCTGTGAGCGGTGTGTGCTTGGGATCTCTCTCTCTGTCTGTGAGTGGTGTGTGTCTTGGGATCTCTCTCTGCCTGTGAGTGGTGTGTGCCTTGGGGTCTTTCTCACTCTGCCTGTGAGTGGTTTGTGCTTGGGATCTCTCTCTCTGCCTGTGAGTGGTGTGTGCCTTGGGATCTCTCTCTCTCTTTCTGCTGTGATTGGTGTGTGCCTTGGGATCTCTCTCTTTCTGCTGTGATTGGTGTGTGCCCTCGGATCTCTCTCGCTCTCTGCTGTGATTGGTGTGTGTCTTGGGATCTCTCTCTGTGCCTGAGAGTGGTGTGTGTCTTGGGATCTCTCTCTCTTCCTGTGAGTGGTGTGTGCCTTGGGATCTCTCTCTCTCTCTCTCCCTGTGAGTGGTGTGTGTCTTGGGGTCTCTCTCTCTCTGTGCTGTGATTGGTGTGTGCCCTGGGATCTCTCTCTCTCTCTCTCTCTCTCTCTCTCTCTCTCTCTCTCTCTCTCTCTCTCTCTCTCTCTCTCTGCCTGTGAGTGGTGTGTGTCTTGGGATCTCTCTCTGCCTGTGAGTGGTGTGTGCCTTGGGGTCTCTCTCTCTGCCTGTGAGTGGTGTGTGCTTAGGATCTCGCTCTCTGCCTTTGAGTGGTGTGTGCCTTGGGATCTCTCTCTCTTCCTGTGAGTGGTGTGTGCCTTGGGATCTCTCTGCCTGTGAGTGGTGTGTGCCTTGGGATCTCTCTCTCTCTCCCTGAGAGTGGTGTGTGTCTTGGGATCTCCCTTTGCCTGTGAGTGGTGTGTGCCTTGGGATCTCTCTCTCTCTCTCTCTCTCCCTGTGAGTGGTGTGTGCCTTGGGATCTCTCTTCCTGTGAGTGGTGTGTGTCTTGACATCTCTCTCTCTCTTCCTGTGAGTGGTGTGTGTCTTGGGATCTCTCTCTCTCCCTGTGAGTGGTGTGTGCCTTGGGATCTCTCTCTCTCTCTCCCTGTGAGTGGTGTGTGCCTTGGGATCTCTCTCTCTCTCTGCCTGTGAGTGGTGTGTGCCTTGGGATCTCTCTCTCTCTCTCTCTGCCTGTGTGCGGTGTGTGCCTTGGGATCTCTCTCTCTTTATGCCTGTGAGTGGTCTGTGCCTTGGGATCTCTCTCTTCCTGTGAGTGGTGTGTGCCTTGGGATCTCTCTCTCTTTATGCCTGTGAGTGGTCTGTGCCTTGGGATCTCTCTCTTCCTGTGAGTGGTGTGTCCCTTGGGATCTCTCTCTCTTCCTGTGAGTGGTCTGTGCCTTGGGATCTCTCTCTTCCTGTGAGTGGTGTGTCCCTTGGGATCTCTCTCTCTTCCTGTGAGTGGTCTGTGCCTTGGGATCTCTCTCTGCCTGTGAGTGGTGTGTGTGCCTTGGGATCTCTCTCTCTGTGCCTGAGAGTGGTGTGTGTCTTGGGATCTCTCTCTCTTCCTGTGAGTGGTGTGTGTCTTGGGATCTCTCTCTCTGTGCCTGAGAGTGGTGGTGTCTTGGGATCTCTCTCTTCCTGTGAGTGGTCTGTGCCTTGGGATCTCTCGCTTCCTGTGAGTGGTGTGTGCCTTGGGATCTCTCTCTGCCTGTGAGTGGTGTGTGCCTTGGGATCTCTCGCTTCCTGTGAGTGGTGTGTGCCTTGGGATCTCTCTCTGCCTGTGAGTGGTGTGTGCCTTGGGATCTCTCTCTGCCTGTGAGTGGTGTGTGCCTTGGGATCTCTCTCTGCCTGTGAGTGGTGTGTGCCTTGGGATCTCTCAGATCTCTCTCTGCCTGTGAGTGGTGTGTGCCTTGGGATCTCTCAGATCTCTCTCTGCCTGTGAGGGGTCTGTGTCTTGGGATCTCTCTCTCTGTGCCTGAGAGAGGTGTGTGTCTTGGGATCTCTCTCTCTCTTCCTGTGAGTGCTGTATGCCTTGGGATCTCTCTCTCTCTCTGTGAGTGGTGTGTGTCTTGGGATCTCTCTCTCTCTTCCTGTGAGTGGTCTGTGCCTTGGGATCTCTCGCTTCCTGTGAGTGGTGTGTGCCTTGGGATCTCTCTCTTCCTGTGAGTGGTGTGTGCCTTGGGATCTCTCTCTTCCTATGAGTGGTGTGTGCCTTGGGATCTCTCTCTGCCTGTGAGTGGTGTTTGCCTTGGGATCTCTCTCTGCCTGTGAGTGCTGTGTGCCTTGGGATCTCTCACTTCCTGTGAGTGGTGTGTGCCTTGGGATCTCTCTCTGCCTATGAGTGGTGTGTGCCTTGGGATCTCTCTCTTCCTGTGAGTGGTGTGTGCCTTGGGATCTCTCTCTCTCTCTCTCCCTGTGAGTGGTGTTTGCCTTGGGATCTCTCTCTTCCTGTGAGTGGTCTGTGCTTGGGATCTCTCTCTTCCTGTGAGTGGTGTGTGCCTTGGGATCTCTCGCTTCCTGTGAGTGGTGTGTGCCTTGGGATCTCTCTCTGCCTGTGAGTGGTGTGTGCCTTGGGATCTCTCTCTTCCTGTGAGTGATGTGTGCCTTGGGATCTCTCCCTGCCTGTGAGTGGTGTTTGCCTTGGGATCTCTCTCTATCTGTGAGTGCTGTGTGCCTTGGGATCTCTCGCTTCCTGTGAGTGGTGTGTGCCTTGGGATCTCTCTCTGCCTGTGAGTGGTGTGTGCCTTGGGATCTCTCTCTTCCTGTGAGAGGTGTGTGCCTTGGGATCTCTCGCTTCCTGTGAGTGGTGTGTGCCTTGAGATCTCTTTCTGCCTGTGAGTGGTGTGTGCCTTGGGATCTCTCTCTGCGGTGAGTGGTGTGTGCCTTGGGATCTCTCTCTTCCTGTGAGTGGTGTGTGCCTTGGGATCTCTCTCTTCCTGTGAGTGGTGTGTGTCTTGGGAACTCTCTCTGCCTGTGAGTGGTGTGTGCCTTGAGATCTCTCTCTGCCTGTGAGTGGTGTGTGCCTTGGGATCTCTCTCTCTTCCTGTGAGTGGTGTGTGTCTTGGGATCTCTCTCTCTGTGCCTGAGAGTGGTGTGTGCCTTGGGATCTCTCTCTCTGCCTGTGAGGGGTGTGTGCCTTGGGATCTCTCTCTGCCTGTGAGTGGTGTGTGCCTTGGGATCTCTCTCTGCCTGTGAGTGGTGTGTGCCTGTAAGTTGTGAGTACTGCTCCGGTCATTTATGCCATAACAATCCGCGGTGCCGCGGGTGCAGTGGCACCGAGTCCCAGAGGCCAAAGAGCCCATTCAACCCTTATAACGTCTTCATTCCACTAATCACACAGAAGCCATTGTGTATTTTCCGTGCTTGCCCTGGGGCGCTTGACCCCATTGGTGCGAGCGGGGCCCTCCCAGTCCGCCCTCTACTGCACCCGGGGTGCCGGCTTTGAGCTCTGCTCAGGAGGGGTCCCACCACTAACAATAGATGGAGTTTCCCCCCTCCTCACCCTCCATGCCCAGTCTCTCCAACCGCATCGTTTGTGCCTTGAGCCCCCCCCCCCCCCTCCTCGCACACATAGAAATCATGGAGGATATTGATAACCACTCAGTGGGGGCGGCGGCTTTGACGGGGTGCGGGGTTGCTCTTAAATCCACGCCTGCCGCTTCCTGTCCGCAGGCTGGAGCCCACTGTCGAAAGTAAGAGGCTAATAGAGTGCAGGCACAGGCTGGACGCACACGGTACGAACAGGTAGTGTTTGTTCACAGTGCACACACACAAACTGCAGGACCCTAGGCACTGGGTATACATATGCCCCACACAAAGTGTGTAGTATATACGCATAGGTAATAAGTCCAGGGCAGTGCACACACTAGTCCTCGACTGCACCAGTGCACAAGCGATCCGTGCAGCGCACGCACATCACTCTTTCACTCTAGGAATGTGTGCAGATAAACAGACAGTGGCTGTGCATGCTGCGCCCACAGGCAGGGATTCAACTCTGCACGGATTGCCTCTTTGTATTTAGGGTGCAGTGCACACACTGCACCCAGTTTGTGGATAAAGAGCACACGAAAAATGGAATAAAACCCTCGCACCACACACAGGTACATCCTTGCAGTACAAATAACCAGTGAATGCAGACTGCGCACACAAAGTCGGCGAGAGGCACATTGCACTGCATGCTGTTACGTGTTTGTGCAGTGCACATACACATTCAGCCAATGAAGGCAGAGAAAAAACGGCCCAGGGGTGGACCTTTGGCACGCACATAGTTTCCTCCTGAGTGAATAGAGCGCACATGCAGTGGCAGTGAGTGCAAAGACCGCACACGCAGTGAGTGTACGCAGAGCCAACACTGACATGACCATTCGCATCAAGTGCATGTATTGCTTATTTGTTCAATGCACGCGCATATCCAGTGAGTGCGTGAAGCACAGAGCTAGTGAGTGAATGAATGCATTTCGGTGAGTGAATCCAGCAGCATCCTCACAGTGAGGCGTGTAGGGCACACCCAGTGTGTGCATCCGGAGACACACAGATACGTAACGGGCAGTTTGCACTAACTGCACCGACTGCCGGTTTGTTCAGTGCTCACGCGCATGCAGTGATCGCATACAGGGCACACACCTTCAGGTAACGGACTATGTGCACTAACTGCACAAATTGCCTGTTTGTTCGGTGCACACGTGAGTGCACGCAGCCAGGGAGCGGACCCTTGCACTGACTGCACCGACGACTGCCTGTTTGGTGCACACGCGCATGCAGTCAGTGCAGGGAGCGAACCCTTTGCACTAACTGCACCAATTGCCTGTTTGTTCGGTGCACACGTGAGTGCACGCAGTGGCCCCTTGCACTGACTGCCTGTTTGGTGCACACGCGCATGAAGTGAGTGCAGGCAGCCAGGGAGCGAACCCTTTGCTCTAACTGCACACATTGCCTGTTTGTTCGATGCACACGTGAGTGCACGCAGCCAGGGAGCGGACCCTTTGCATTGACTGCCTGTTTGGTGCACTCGCGCATGCAGTGGGTGCAGGCTGCGCACACGGAGCAGGCAGACCTTGCAGTGCACAGAGAGCGCTCTGCAGTTATTTGCACACCGCACGCACGCAGGGACGGCCGCGGAGCCCTGCGGTGGGAGCAGACCGAGGCAGTCGGGGAGGGCTTCGGACGGCCGGCGGGTGAGCCCAGATCCAGGCGGGCAGCTGTGAGATCCCCCGTCAGACCGCAGCGCGGCGCCCACTCCCCAGCTGGGTCCTCCGGGAGACGGGCAGAGCGGCGGCTGCGGATCCCGTCCGGTCACCAGAAGCGGCGGATCCGACCCCAGACTGGCAGCGGAGCGGATCCGGTGAAGTCCGTGGCCCGGCGGCGGACGGGCAGCTCGGCGGGACCCTGCTTGGTCCTGGTTCGACGGCGGCGCAGCTCCATCCGACCCGCGGCATGAACCCCCCTGAACCCTCGGAGCGGCAGAACCGCGACGAACAAAGGATGAACCTGAGTAAGGACCAGCCGCCTTCTGGGCGCTAGCAGGTCGCGGTCCTCGTCACTCGCGCCGGCCGGCCCAGCGGGCCCCCCCGCCTCGAAACCTAGAGCTTTGTTCCGGAGTTCATGGCGAACCCGCGAGTGAGGCTTGTGCTGTGCCTGAACCCTGAAATGCACTGCGAACCCAGTGTCCAGGACGGCGCCTACAAATGCCGTACTCTGAGAGGGGATCTCCAATATACCCCAAAGCATTCGTGTGAGCCCCCAAACCACCGTGCAAACTCCGGACCCCACTGGCGAAACACGCGGCACAAATACAAAGGGGGGGGGGGGTAATTTGGTTGTATTTCTCGCCCCTAGTCGGGTTTTTTAGTTGGTATTTTTTGTACGTAATAATTACTAAATGTGCATGAATAATGACGTCGTTTTTTACGACAACTTCATTGAAACCAGTGAAAGGGGGGGGGGGGGGCGGGGTGATGCAGACAGGGGAGGAAAGTGAAGTGGTTTTGCGCTTCCTTTTCTGAAATGTCCAGACTGTCGTTAAATATCTCTCTGCAGGCGGCGTGCATCTCAAACTGTTGACTAATTCCGATCCGTGTCCTCTCTTTTCCAGATGACTTTTTAGGAAAAAAGAGGGTGTGTTCTCCCAACAGCAACAGTGAGTGTGCGCTGGAGAGCAAGAAAAGCCGGAGCGACTCCCCCAAGGGTAAGTCAGTGGGTGCGCACCTTTCAGGGCACTGGGACAGTCGCGTGGTCAGGGAGACATGGCCCCAAATGCAAGCAAGAAAGCTGTCCGCTCCCCATAATCTTTTCTATAGTTAAAACTGCCACTTATTGGGGTGAATTGGCCCCTCACACTACTGTGCCCCGGTGCCACTGCACTTGCTACACCTTTGATAGCTATGCCCCTGTACAGGAATGGAGGGGATAGTGTGGTTGTGACTGGGGCACCATGGTGAGTGTTGAGTGTTGGGCGGGGGGGGAAGCACTGATTGGCTGGTGGGGTAGGTTGGAGTGATTGGTACTTTTCAAAGTGTAGGGGTGTATAGTGCAGACTTTCCTTGGCAGTATGGTTGTAGCAAGTTGTGAAATGTTGGGGGAATTCGTACGAATGATGTGTGTGTGTGTGTGTGTGTGTGTGTGTGTGTGTGTGTGTGTGTGTGTGTGTGTGCCCCCCCCCCCCCCCCCCCCGTCCAGGGCTGACTGGTGTGTGCGGTTTTCTCTCCTTGGTAATGTGGTGTTTGCTGAATCTTGGAAGTGTTAATGGGTTGTGTGTGTGCTCGGCTGGCAGCTGTAGTAGTGTGGTGTTACTGAATCTTAAGGAAGCATGTGTGAGTTGTCTGGGCAGAGGTCTCACATTGAGCTTTTCTTGGTACAGGTAAGCAGGGCCCAAAACCTGTCAAGTAACTTCAGGTGAATTATGTGTGGAGGAGAATATATGTGCAAGCAGACTAAGGCAGGATCCCCAGGTCCCTAGCTCCTCAAGGGACCACCACCATCTACCCACGGCACTATAACAACACAGGGCTGATATACTGCGGTACTGTACAAGTGAAGGCCCCTTGCTAATCAGGCAGTCAATATACTCTCTAACCAGGCAGGCCCTGGTGCTGTTTCTGCCCCAGTGTGGTCACAGGATCCGTGATTCTTTAGGGCCATGGTCGATGGCACAGTCCTAGTGCAGAGCCAAGGTTTTGAACTGGTGCATGTCCTGATGCTTTCATGGTGCAAGCCCTTGTGTTGCGGCTGTTCTAATTTGGGGACCTGGTGCAGATGTAGTAAAGACCAAGTGTCCTGGGGACATATCGAGCACTTTCTTCCATTGGGAGCAACAAAAGAGACAGGCCGGTTCGGCTACTTCACCACGAGAAGTCTTCAACATTCCATCCCAGTCCTCATGGCTCGTGAGGCTGAATTCGGACTGTCGCTTGAGGCTGCTGTCCAGCCTTAGGATTGGTCCATCCTCCGTCTCGTGTTTGGTTGTAGCCAATTGTTTCTCAATGGTCAGTTTTAACATGTCAACGCGCACTATTCCCTAAAATGCTCCAATCCTGAAAGTGCTTCAAAAGGCCATCACAAAATCATTGTAAAACAGCCTTAATTCATAGGGTGAGCTGCATATCTTGTGTGTAACTTAGCCCAGCCTGATCATGCTTTTCTTGCAAAGGTGCTGTTGCCTGTGCTTCTCGCCCCTGTCAGTTTTGCGAAGAACTGACACTTGTGCCCTGGCATAAGCCCCCAAACTGCCCTGTTCCCATAGTGGAGTCAAGAAGAGACAGAGTGAGTTAACTGAGATTGGGTCACCGACAAACTTTAACTGCAAAAAAGCCTGTAATTCAGAAACACTTCTTTATGTGCCGTTCGTATTGGGCTTAGTAATTGAAGCTGTCACTATATCAGACAGTGCAGGGCACCAATCCCTGCAGATCTTTTGGCAATTTCGTCGTCATCTCTGCTACTTGGAGGTCGAAAATCTGAAAATCCTTTAACTTGGAGCGAGACAAGGCATTAGCTGAATTGTTGTAAATTCCAGGAACATGGCTGGCTTTAAACAGCATATTAAGTTTCAAGCAATTAATGACCAGGTGTTTCAGTAACCTTACAACTAGCAAACACAACAGGATGATGGACGGAGCGCTTAAACTTTTCAGCCACTCACCCCCAGTCCCAGATCTGGGTTTAATCCATCATTCTTTTGCTCACTATGGTACCCCAGTTTGGACCCAGCCATATGCAAATCCGTCTCAACCCTGCTCCTCATGGGAACAGTCCAGCCCGAAATGCCAGGCCAGGTCCTCCCTGGACCGAAAACAAGCATCCTGGGACCGGTTTCAGGGTTTCATCCCTCATCAACCAGACTAACTTGAATCCCGTGGCACAGAGACAGCAAGCGACCCACGTCAGCCTGTAAAAGGTTCCATGCCAGTCAATGTCCTCAACTGCTGCCATATTGTCAGACCAAAAGATCAGGCTCCTGTTCTGGGACATTTCTTACCAAATAGTTACTGAAAATATAATGTGAAACAATTCCAAGAAAGCAATGATTATTGTCACGCCAAACTCCTTCCAAGATAGCAGTAAATCCCCTTTATATCATCGGCTATCTTGTACGACTCTGAAACGAATACTGCTGGCTGCATCTATGTACAGACCCAGCTAGGACTGGTTGGAAGTGGGTAGAGGAAGTCAAACAACTGCGCCTTTGATCTGCGTTAGAAAACTGCGCCAAATTCATAAGTCCTCTCTGATCTCTGCTGGCAATCTAGTGTGAAGATGCTTCTGGGTGTGAAAGCAGCCTTTGACCTAGCAATAGACCTGGAGAAAGGTAGGGACATGAGAATAATCCGACGGGCAAAATTCAGTTGACCTACCAATGCATGAGACTGGTGTAGAGTTACTTTTGTTATGAGGTAATAATGTTGTGTGATGGACTGGCTAAAGGTTCTCACTTTCTGAGACGGGAGACAATACTCGCCAGCCATAGAGTCCGTTTAAATGCCCAGGAAAATAATGCACGTAGATGGGCCAACTATCTTTCACCTGCAAGGGGGACCCTGAAACCCCAGGCTAATGTAACAAAAGCTCCCAAGGCTCAACCGCAGAAAAACGGGTCAGCAAGGCCAGCTTTAGGGCAGTGCGACTGGTGCGGCCGCACTGGGCGCTGAGCTGTGTAGGGGGCGCTGTGACCTCAGGAGGCACTGTGTTTAGCAATATCTTACGATAGGAGAGATGAGGGGCACTTTTGCAGGTGGTAGGGAGAGAATCCGAGGAGGCAGTCATGGGACGTGGGGGCGCCAAAAGTGATTGTGGCTGCGGACGCCACCAGCGCTAAAGCCGGCCCTGCTGGTCGGTCCCATTAAGAGGAAGTAATCCAGGTAATGAATGCCATCCTGAAACCCAGTCATTCTTGTGAATATCAACTCCAAGGTTGAATTGAACTGTTTGAAACTGGTGTGGGAGACCATGCATCCCATTGGCATGCACATGTCATAGTAATACATGTTCTTACATTGAACACTCAGCAGGAAACAATCTTCTGGGTGAACTGGGGGAAGCCTGAAGGCTGACTCAATGCCAGCCTTGGCAAGGAACGCTCACGGCCCCATTTCCTTATGATTGCCAATGCATGGTCAACAGATGTGTAACTCACTGAGCAAAACCTGTGGGGCTGTGGCGTCATTAACTGATGCCCTTTTGGCACGGATAGATTATGATTCAGTCTGAACTGGCCAGGCTCTATTTTGGGAACAATACCCAAAGAGAGGAGCCGGGAAGTACCCGTAACCATCCCAAATAAGGTTTCTTTGTGAAGTTTTTTTTTACTAACTATGCTTGTGTGCGAGTGAATTGAAATTTGGTTTATACAGTGAGGGATGGGGTCTGCCCTTGAATTTGGGAGCCTAAACCCCTGGCAGAAACCCAGGTGCAAAAGATGTGCTGCCTTTTCGTTCAGGTACAAGTCGAGCCTAGGCAGCAACTTGTCTACCAGTACACATGTTGGTAAATTGAGGCTCGCCGGGTGATTCGACAGAACCCCTGCGCATTTCTTTGGCCTTCTTAATGAATTTGAATTCGGGGTGGAGTCCCAGGCCACAAAAGGAACAGACATGTTTGAATGTGCACGAGCCCGTGGGACGTGTGCACACTTTTCTATTGAAAGCCCAGCAAGGCCCTTTTTCATCCCTACTAGAGTGCTGGTGACAAAAAGGGTGCTGCTTCACAGGGCTGTTATTATTGGCTGTCTCCAACCACATGTTCACCTCGGGCTGATCCCAACCTGGCCACCTTATATCATGGTCAGAATCTAGCCATATATTGCCCCCATAAACACGACGCGCCTTGAATATCTCATTAGCGTAGAATGTCGTTGGTGCCGCCATCTCAGGACTCTTTTCTAAGACCACTGTCACATAAACATTAAAGCCAAACAACCAAATAGTATTTTTCTCAACAACCTTAGGGTTTTTGGTCTTAACTGACACCTCTAATTTTCTCTTTTGACTCGAGCTCCCTCCTTTCCCAAGTGTCAGTGAAAACATCTCAACAGAATCTCCTTTCCAAATCGTCTTCTGCGTCAGCTCGCACATGCGCAGCAGGCCTGCCTGGTTTTGGGAGGATGGTTTCTTCACCGCCTGTCCCCTTAAGAGGGACAGCATGACCTTTTTCTGTCGTGTCCTCTTCTTTCTTACTTTTATCTGCTGCTGGGGGAGAGCCTCTGGTCATAGGGCCGATCTAGCCTCACCTCCCTTACTCTTCTGTTCACTTTCTACTCTTTCTTGATCAGCTGCAATGGCACCCACATGATTTTTTGCAAGTGCAATGGCGAAGAATACATTGCCTGGAGGTGCCTATGAGAAGGTCAAAGATGCACAAGTGGTGGTAGGTCTTTCAGTGCCCCGGGCTGTTAAAATAAATGTGACCTGTGGTCGAGTCAGGGACTCTCATGTTGGTTACCGTGACTGAAGAACCTGCTGAGGTGGAAAAATCTCCCTTGAAACCTGTGTGTTGCCCCCGTGGGAGGATGTTGTGGTTGTATCTGAAACTGATTGACCTTTAGCCAAGAGAGATCTGCGAGAGACTGACAGATCACCCCCAGGACCCAGGGGACTTTATTAAACTCACAGTCTTTAGGGTACAAAGCGGGGACCACCCTAGGCATTGCCGCAGGGTCGATTAGAGCCTGGTGGATGGGTATAGTGTTTGGTTTCTCTGCTACAAGGACCACCCCAGAGGCCCCAGCTATGTCCTGTGCGTCTGGCGCCATGCTCTGAACGGCCAAGTGCGGCCTGTCTACAAGGAGGACACACTTAGGCTCCAGTAGTAATAAGGGCTGCAGGGGCGAAGCTATTCCGATGGCGCAGTGCATTCAAGAGCGACAACACTGTGCCGCAATCCGGTCCTGATGTTGCGATGACCTGCCCTAAACAGCCCTCGGTCATAGCATAATCAGGATCTGAAGCGATGCGTCAATCGCGCCTTCAGGTTCTTGTCTCTGGTCCTGTGAATCGCAAGATGAGAGCTAGGAAGTTACACTAGTGCTGCCACCCACCATCACCACCTACTTCGGTCTGAAAAAATCCCAGGAGCAGTACCGGGGCAAGTATCCGCATGGGTCCCCTGGCCATCACAAAATCCTATGGGGGGTGAGCTCTGTTCAGATGTGCCAGTACTTAGGGTAGGGTATTTGCTGACAGGGTAGGAGGAGGTTGTACAGGAGGAGCAGGCAGTACCAGAAGAATACCTTGATGTTTTAACTTTTTCATGCCCTGGTTTGCACTTTGCCTAGTTCTTCCCTTTCCCCCCCCCCCAGAAACCTCTCACACCCCCCTGCTGGAGGAGCCAGGCACACAGATGACCCCCGAGGAGCACTACAGGCGCATGATGTCCGCCCTGAGCGAGCATGGGGGCTTCGAGGAGCAGCAGCAGCGCCTCTACCAGCTGGCAAGCAGCATGGGGGTCCCGAGCCATGGAGGTGAGGCACAGGCCCAACAACCTGGGGAGGTGGGGAACTCTGCTCCCCCAAACTTGAGAAGCCTTACTTTTTGTCACTTATGTTTTTGATCTTTCGCCTTATGCTGGATATGTCGATATGGCAAGGATCAAATACATGTATTTCATGTGGATATCATGTTTGACGGGCGTGGTGGATGCATGCATTGCCATTGTTTTTGTCTTTTCTGCAATAATCTGTCTTTGCTGTGATAAAGGGGTTAGAAGAAGGCGGGGGAGGGGCACGACAGTGGAAAAAATAATGTCAGGACAGTGGAAAAAAATAATGTTCTTCATGTGTATTTTTCAGTTTGTGGAGGACGGACAGTTCCAACAGACATGTTTTGTATATTTTCTATTGTGAGTGGTTTAGAACAAGGAATTATCTGGAGCCCTTGTATTTTTTTCTGGGCGAGGAAGATAAGGGTACATCTTTTCTTTTTTATGTGTAATTTTAACGTTTATTTGAGGTTCACTAGTCCACTTAAGTGGGATTGGAACTCATGTCCTTCTCGATGTCCACAGATCTTTGCATTATGTATGTATATATATATATATACATACATACACACATATATACACACACACATACATGCACACACATATGGATCCACTGAGTTGTCTTACTGAGATTGTACACACTATGTTACCCACAGATCTCTGCAAAAGGAAGTCGGTCCGCAAGGATCTTATTATGATCCAAACCTGTGGCCTACAGGGTACACCAATACCTGCAGCGTGAGCACCACATTGAAGCATCCTCCAGGCCTCTCTTCCGGTTCTTCGGTAGGCACATGAAGCCCTCCGAGTGTGCAGGGCCTGGGCTTCTTCTTTAGTTGTTCGTTTACTGCAGGGAGTTCTGGGATCTTTCACAAATGAAACGCCTGTTACAGCAATTAAAGGTGGCGTTTTCCTCATTCTGAATGCAGCACAGGTGGAAAGAGGAAAAAACGAGGAGAAATGTAAACGTTTCTCCTCGTTATGCCTGCTTTGGGAATGCGTTAGTTTTGGCGCTGCCCCAGATATACGCTATTTTGTCAAACTGGGGCAGTGTCAAAAACCATGGGTGTTGCATGGGAAGACCCACAGAAACACCTATGGAACTCCCCTTCCTTGCAGAGTAATGCATTACAAGCCTGTGAAAAAGCCACAGAGGGTGACTTGTGTGGCCTTGTATATACGGGCCGGCACACTGCGCCTACGGAGCATCACAAGTGATGCTCCGGCAGCGTACAAGTGACACAGGGGCCTTGTAAACATGCCCTCTAGAGTAATTTACATAGTGCCAGTACTTTCTGAGGGGTATTTTTATGTGTGAGGTGCTATGAGGCTGTCCCTACCCAACCTCGTACGGTATTAGCCTTGTGCGATGTGAACATATATGAGCTTTAAGATGCAGTTTCTTTTAATTCAATTTATAGTGCTTTATGAGGTGCTAGTGGGCGAAACAGCAACATTTTAGTGTTTTGTTGCTGTTAATGGTCAGTGTTTTTATTGCTTATCTCTATTATATCTATTTAATCAGCCTCGGGAGGATGAAAGAACGAATTTGCTCTATCCAATTTTCCACTAGGGAAAGCGCAAGTTGCGCACAAATCTCTGCAACACTTAACTGATCTCCCACGGCCTGTTCATCGGAAAGTGGAACAGGATCTAACTCCACATTGTTATGTGTTAATTGTGTTTTTAAAGAGAGCTGTGAGTAGCACCATAGCAAGATACCAGCTCACACTGCACAGCCGAAGTGTTTTATTCAGTGTCTCAGTACTAGAATTAAAGTGCATATTGGAAACCGAGATAAAGGTGCATTATAATAGCCCTGTCAGTGTCGCAGTACAGGGATGCTGGTAAGTAACTTTCAGGGTGGGTGCTTGTGTGTGTGTGTGTATGTGTAGTGGGAGCTCAATGGTTGTCACTGGGCTGCATACTGCACTTTATAATCAGTCAGCATAACATAGGATGTCTTTTTTTCTACTACTACCCTGGGACTTCACACAAGTAAGGAAAGCGGTCTCTCGTGAGAGCTCTGGTTCTGCAGTAACAGTGGACGACGAGTGCATGATGCAAGTCAGACTAGAGGCACATTGTGGGAGTTCTGTGGCTGTACTGGTACCGGGATAGATGTTCATACCGAGGACCTCTGTGGGAGCTCCATGGATGCTGCAGCACTGAGCTACAAGCGAAAGATGTGAGTCAGGATAGAGGGGCCTTGTGTGCTCACGTGGGTGTCTGTGAGAGCCCCATTGATGCTGCAGCACTGAGCTACAAGCGAAAGATGTGAGTCAGGATAGAGGTGCCTCGTGAGCACCCGTGGGTGTCTGTGAGAGCCCCATGGATGCTGCAGCACTGAGCTACAAGTGAATAATGAAAGTCAGGATAGAGGTGCCTCTTGAGCTCCTGCTGTGGCCCTTGACTCTACCTTACAGAAATTGCACACGCCTGGCTCTCTGTTGGGATGCAGTACAAAGCGGTGCCCTTCTGGGACAGCGGACCATGATCTGAGTGGTCGTACATCCCTGTGCCCATATGGTACTAGGACCCAAGTACGCCTACACCCCTCTGGCCCTAAGTCCATATTGTACCATGAGCCGAGTGGGCGTACATCTGTCTGGCCCTGTGACCATATGGTGCCAGGAGCCAAGTACGTGTGCACTCCTGGCCCTAAGTCCATATTGTACCATGTTCCGAGTGGGCGTACATCTGTCTGATCCTGTGTCCATATGGTGCCAGGAGCCAAGTATGTGTGCACTCCTCTGGCCCTGTGTCTATATGGAACCATAAGCCAGTGGGCGTACACCCCTCTAGTCCTGTGTCCATATGGTACCAGGAGCCAAGTGAATGTACACCCCTCTGGCCCTGCGTCCTTATGGTACCAAGAGCTGGGTGGGCGTACACCCCTCTGGTCCTGTGTGCTTAAGGTACCAGGAGCCGAGTGGGCGTACACCCCTCTGGCCCTGTGTCAATATGGTACCAAGAGCCGGGTGGGCGTACACTCCTCTTGTCCTATGTCCATATGGTACCAGGAGCCGGGTGAATGTACACCCCTCTGGCCCTGTGTCCTTAAGGTACCAGGAGCAGAGTGGGCATACACCCCTCTGGTCCTGTGTCAATATGGTACCAGGAGCCGAGTCGAACACCCCTCTGGTCCTATGTCCATATGGCTCCAAGAGCAGAGTTGACGTACACTCCTCTGGTCCTGTGTCCATATGGTATCAAGAGCCGAGTGAGTGTACACCCCTCTGGCCCTGCGTACTCATGGTACCAAGAGCCGGGTGGGCGTACACCCCTCTGGTCCTGTGTCCATATGGTACCAGGAGCCGAGTGAGTGTACACCCCTCTGGCCCTGCGTACTCATGGTACCAAGAGCCGGGTGGGCATACGCACCTCTGGTCCTGTGTCAATATGGCTCCAAGAGCAGAGTGGGCGTACACTCCTCTGGTCCTGCGTCCTTATGGTACCAAGAGCCGGGTGGGCGTACGCCCCTCTGGTCCTGCGTCCATATGGCTTCAAGAGCAGAGTGGGCGTACACCCCACTAGCCCTGTGCTCATGAGTGAATCTATTTTAAGATTCTTCCGCGGGGGTGGGGATGAGAAGCAAATGTGAGGTGTGTTGTGAGTGGCCATCTTAAGGAGGCTGCCTTGTCGATATGTTTTAAAGATATAGATGGGGGGGTGATAGGAAGCAGGGGTGAGGCGTGTCATGTTAGAGTGACATCTTAAAGAGGCTTGCATGTCGATATGTCAGTCTCAAAAGATATAACAGTGATGTGGGGGCTGGGGATGTCACAGTCGTCATGGTCGACGCGCAGTAGGAAGTTGGCCATGTGCCAGGCTCTTAATAAAAGGCTTTATGGAAACGAGGAGGAAGATGTGCTTTAGGATAATTCTTTTTTAAACATGGAAAAATAGAGCAAACTGTGAGCAGCTTCTGTGGGGAAGGGTCGGGGGAAGGAATGTGAGGCAACAGAGTTCTGAGACAGGGTTTCTGTGGGGGTAGAGAGGGTGGCATGAGGGCAGCGGGTCCTGTGATAGGGTTTGTATGACGAAGTGGCAGAGATTCGGCCTGTGTGATAGCAGGGTCATGTAATAGGGCTGGGCTGCCATTGGGGGAAGGGAGCAGGAGGTGGTTATGGGGAATAGGGCTTTCATAGGAAAATGGTCAGAGGGAGGGGATGGGTGATGATAAGGTCCTGTGAAAGGGTCTTACAGGAAAGTGGACACAGGAGGTAGCAGGGTCCTGTGAGAGGACTGCTGAGGTTAAGAGGTCAGTAGGTGGACATGGGAGGTAATGTCCTCTGAGGGTGCCCAGAGGGTGGGCATGCACACACCAGGGTCATGTGATGGGGCTTCTTTTCGTGAGGGCAGATGGAGGGAATAGGAGGTAGCAGAGTCTGTGAGTAGGACTTCTATCAGGAGGGGGACTGAGGGTAGGCATGGAAGGTAGCAGTGTCTTGTGAAAAAACTTTTACTAAAGAAGGGGCCAACATGCAGGTATGGGCAGGAGCATCAATCTTTGACAGGACTTCCATAGAGAACTGGTCAGATGTTGGGCATGAGAGGTAGTACGGTCCAGTGATAGCTCCTTTAAAGGCAAAAGGTGCAGAAGATGGGCATGGGAGGTAGCCAGGTCATGCTATAGGGCTTGTTTTACGGGAGCGGCAGAGGGTGGGCATGGGAGGTAACAGCGTCATGCTATAGGGCTTGTCTTTTGGGATGGGGTAAAGGGTAGGCCTGGGAGGTAGCAGGGTCATTCTACAGGGTTTGTATTATGGGATTGTGCAGAGAGTGGGAATAAGAGGTAGCAGGGCCTTACGAAAGAGCTTCTAAAAATTGAGGGGAGGGTGCGGCATGGTCCCTCGACAGGGCTTCCATAGGGAGGTATCTGTGTCCTAAGATCGGGCCTCCAAAGAGCACGGGTGCAGGGGGTGGGCATGAGAGCCAGCAAGGTCTTGTGACAGTGGTTCTCCTAGTGAGGGCACAGTTTGGTCATGGGAAGAAGCATGGCCCTGTTGTAGGGCTTCTGTGGGCAATGGGACAGGGCTTTTTTTAGGGGTAGGAGGATCATGTGACAGGCCTGCTCTGCTGGAGTTGTCACAGGGTGGGCATGGGTGCTTTTTTAATACAGTCCGGCTGATCCATTCTTCATTATATGCAGGTCGAAGAGCTGTTACAATGTACCGGGGAAATCATGAAAAACTTTAGGTGGGCTGATATGTAGTGGGGTCTCTGGTGTTGAAGTGCAGTAGGTTTAATGAAAGCAAATAACCAGGTTTGTTGCAAGTGGTACGATTTACATATAGTTAAATGAGTTTAGAACATTTTAAAGAGAGTTTTACTGTTCGCAAACGCTCATTTACTGAATCCAACGGTTTGCAAGGGCTAAAACCCATTACACATCTGGCTACAAGCACCTTGGAATGAAGTCATGAAGGCTTTATAGGAGGGGATGCACCTTGGTTTCACAACATTTCTCGTTTTTTCCAGTTCGAGGTAGTTGTCTTTGAGAGGGGGTGGTTATAAAGAGCAGATTAATGAATGAGTTCAGGGACTGGTAGCTTTTGGAGCAGGTTTTAGTTGTATTGGTTCCAGGAGCATCCAGGGTGTACAGTTGTATTTTATCACATAGGCGTTCCCAGACTTTTCTGTGAGTCGATGAGGTTAGAAGCTTTATAACGTAGTTTAGATATTTATGCTGAGATTCTCAAAGCCTTTTTCAAGCTTCCAGGCTTTTTTTGACGTTTCCTGCTACTTGACATGGGACATTAAAGGTTTCTGCAGGTCTGGGTAGGAGCAGATGCTAATACCAGGCAGTCATTGAGAGTGACTCCAGGGTAGGCTTGGTGCTGGCATGAGTACCAGTGTTTGGTGGTTTGGTGGCTCACTGGGCCTTGAGGAACAGTAGAACAGTTTTGATCACCATAGTTCTTAGAAAGGGCTTTTCCTCTCACGTATGAATGGCTCCCACGCATGCATCTGGTGCTGATAGTTGATGTTTGCGCCAAGAGGTTGCAGTCACCTGTGATGTTCGAGAGGGTACAGCTCCATGTTGAAGATCACTGAAGATGGTGGTGATTTTTAGTCTTTCTCATTGTAAACGAGGCCCTTAAAAACAGTCTTCAGTTCAGTGTGCAATAGGATGCACAGCCTAGTATGTGGCGTGTGTACGTGACACGTTGAGGGGATGTGGGCAGGTGCCCGTTCAGAGGAACCTGTGGCTCCCAGCGCATCCTTCCGGCTGTGCTTCCTGCCACTCTTATATTTGTGGTGCAGCACTGCTTCCTGTCTGTTGCGCGGTGTGGGGTCCGCGTGGTATGGCAGATATAAGGATGTGAAAGGACGCACTTGCAGCGGAATCTGTGGTGGTTGGCGCATCCTTCCGGTAGCGCTTCCGGCCGTAGCTCTGAAGCATGCAGCTCTACTTCCTGTGCAGCTCTTGGAGTGAGTGGCACCAACAAGTGTAAGGAGCTCCAGAAAAGCCTAATATTTTGGGACCCCAGTCCAGAAATGAGCAGGAGAGTAGGCGCCCAAGGTAAGCACCTCCAAAGGTTGGTGTAAGTTAGACTCTGGGGAGGGCTTTAGATGGCTGGGATACCATATGCTTGACCTAACCCCTGGGGACGAGAGCAGATCATCAAATGGATGAGCAGGGAAGGTCAACAAGGCTAAGCCCGTGGTTGGGGCTGGAAGGTCTATGCCTGGATGGCAGGGAAGGGAGGTTGAGCTTACCAGCCAGGGGGGGGAGTTGGTTTTAGCGTGGGTGGCCAGGGATGGGAGGTCGAGCTGAGCCCTGGTGAAGGTTGTAGGTCTGTGCGAGGAACAGCTGAGCTGAGCACTAGAGAAGCTGGTAGCGTTTCATGGTTGGGAAAGGATGGGAGGTCAAGCCAAGTACCAGGGACAGTGGTCTCAGTCTCTGCTAGGCAGGTGCTGCGAAGCCTCAGGGTTACGGCAAGGAAGGGAGGTTGAGATAAGCCTTGGGGAGGGTGGAAGCACTCTGTATGGGTGGCCAAGGAAGGGAGGGACGCACTCAAACCGCACATAGAAGAGTCCTGATGAGGGTGGTCGGCCTCTGAATGGAGGTAAGGAAGGGAGATTAAGCTAAGCCGTGGTGAGGGTGGGCAATGAAGGGTAGGCCGGGCTAATAACCCAGCAAGGGTGGTAGAGCTCAGCATTTGTGAGGTGGAGCTCTTGGAGATGGAGGAGAGGGTGGTCCAGTTATCGCTGGGATGAGGTTGGGAGGACGGCAGTTTGGTATGATTGGGCCTGGAGGTATTTAAGCCTCTTAAAAGCTGCTGAGAAGGGGTTTGTCTTTCACAGAGAAGCAGTCAATGATGCTGGAGGTGGGATAGTGACGTCCCCCGCGTGAGCTGCACAATTCGACATATTACAGAGATTGTCATATTATGAGGTCTACATACAAATCCACTCTACCGACTTCTCCAAAGAAAAACCATCTCTTCATATTTAATGTGAAGATTAATTTAAGAGTGTAATTCTAGAGACGCCTGGCAGCGTACACCTTCATTTAGAGTGCGGCAGGATGGTGGCTGTGAGGTAAAAGCGTACAGTTATTGGATTATCAACATTTTTATTAGTTGCAGTTTTTGTATTTGGCCCTAAAGATACTGCAGCGGCCGTGCTTGAGGATCAATGCCGTGGCAAGGCCCAGGCTGATGAGGAGTGGAAACAGTGCAGCTAGTGCCCGTGTTTACCCCCAGTTAGCTGAATACAGTAGTAAGGCAGAGCGGCAATGTCATTCGGGCTGATAGGGATTACCACTCTATTTCGCGCCCAATTGTATCAGAGCGTGACAGGAAAAACCACGTTAGTGAGCAGTTGTGACGGTCTTCCTGCCCCTCGTTACCTCCAGTTTTGGGCTGGTAAGAAGTGACCGTGCAAATTCGAGAATAGATGTGCAGTTTGCTCTCAGTCTAATAAGCGTCGTGCAGGAATAAACACCCACAGTTGTTTCACTAGTAGCCCGATTCAGCTGTTCTATCTTTTAATATGTCATTCTTTAATATTTTACCCTGCCACCTCCCTCCAAAGTGAATGACCGCGTGGCTCTTCATACAGAGGGGCCACCAGTACCCCTATTCATGGCACAGCTCTAGGTGGGGAAGACTCCAAAATATTCCCCTGCAGTTATTCTCAAGGGGTCATCCACTCTCAGCCAGCACCAGGGCAAGGTTGCTGGTAAGTGGCAAACATTGGTTTTCAGGGATGCAGCATAAATGTATCCAAGCGCTCAGGCCTACTGGCTCCTAGACCGACCCTTGCACAACTTGCAACAGAAATGAGGTCCTGAGGCCAGAGACAGGAGCAGATGCTGCCATAACTCATCAGTCTTGGCTTCTGCACAGACATGCACATGAGCAGTGCATGGCGACAGGTACAGACATAGACACGAAGCCATGCGCACACACTCATTTTCCATGCGCACACACTCATTTTCCACGCGCCTAGCATATCCTTCGCAAAAAGACCTGTGTAGCATTTCTATTAACTCACATGGGGCGATATTTTTGTGAGCAATGTTTGGAACACAGTATTTCTGTCAGACGATATTTTGGTCACAATATTCTGGTCTCTAACCACAGTGCTTGTAGCTCCTGCATACAAGAGGTGTTGAGGGCGGCTTCTAGCCACTCTACATGAGGTTCTGCACTGGTCTCTCTAGCACTACACCGGAATGGAGGCTGTGCTTTGAGCAGCGCTAACCCCCCTAAACAGACACAGGCTGCGAGGAGCTCTGAGGCCTGACTCTAATCAGAGAGCTTGTTCCCACCGCCACTGCAGCGGTGAGTGATGTGGAACCGGAAAGAGAGTGGGGAACGAGAGAGAGGGGGACTCAGTAGCTCATCCAGATGAGGGGAGGGAAATAGGAACACAGAGGGGAAGACGCAAGGAAGATGAGGGGAAAGTGGCAAGCAGGTTGATTGATTGATTGATTGATTTTGAAACTTATATAGCGCATTCTGTCACCCCACGGGTATCCTGGCGCTTCAGACTAATAAACAAATCAGAGTGGAAACAGGTCACAACAGAAAAAACAGGAAGAAGGGACAGGGACTTAGACCTTGGGAAAGAGCCAGGTTTTTAGGTTCCTGCGAAACTCTAGCAGGGAGTTGAACTGTCTAAGGCTCTGGGGGAGAGAGATTACAAGGGGAGAGGGGCGCGCCCCCAGAATATCAAGCTTTGGAGCTCAGTGGCACAAAATATTGTGGACTCCTTATCGAAGGAAAATATATTGAGAGGGAAGTATAGATTTCCTCTACCCACCTCTGCATCTATGTACTTTTGCAATATGTATATTGTCATTATGCATGGATGTGGAGTGAAGAATAGTACATCTATAGTTCCCAGTGGCTTAGCTGGGGGGGGTCTTTTGGGGTCGGCGGAGGTGAGCATGTCGGGCCTGTCGAATACCACCCATCCACCCAGAACAAGTTGCCGGTTGAGCACCCGTCGCCACCCACAGGTGGGCAGTAGGTCAGCTACGCCACTGATACTTCCTCTATGTGAACTTACCCTTGCAGAGGTCAGGCAGGCGTTGACTGATCGCATTACAGAACAGATGTTTTACATTACAACGTTCATTGTGAATTACAATTGCGGAAAGGATTGCACTATATGGGAGGAAAACATATTAATAAGCAAGAGATAAGTTCACAGGTAGTGGCAGGTACAGGGTTACAGTAGCCTATAATGCAGGTTCAATTCCAAAGACAAATAACTAGGTCGGAGTATGGAGCTGCGGTCAGACACTATCCTACAAGAGACCTTTTGTTGAAGGATATGGGAACGGGCTGTGGGGTGGTGAGTGTGCAATGAGAAATGGCCATTCACTCTTTCAACCTAGAGGTCCATCGTTGTGTGCGTGGAGGGTAGTCAAGACTCCTGAGCCTCCCTGGTTAAGCTTTTGTGGTTAAATCCAATGATCAACACTAAATGCCTCCAGGTTTACAGAAAGGCAGTGCATGAATAGGGGCTGAGAAACACCCTTTCCGTGGCACCATGCGCCAGTGGCATCCTGGGAACAGGGAATACTTGGCTGAAATAACTATTGAGAGAGGGTGCTGACTAACTGTGGACTTTACCAACTATTACAGTGGCAGCGGAGGGAATTATAACGTTGCACATCCATGACTAGTGATCTATGATGGCATACGTTTCCGGTGGGAAAAAAGGCAACACCTTTAGGGCTTGATTTTGAAACTGCATTTAGTAGTATGTAAAGTAGTGCTACAGTAGTACCTACTAGAAAATGCAATTCACAAACGTACATGTGCAAATCGCCTGCTCTACTACATTTTTTATGGGGAGATCCTTACAAGTACTACTTAGCAGAAAATGTGGACTGGACCAAGGAGTGGCAGGAAAGGGGGGCATACTTACTACAAATGGTAGCAGTTTAGAGAGTTGAGATGGGGTTTAGAGAGAGAGGCATGCACCCACCCACAAAAGAGTGGTCCCATCCTATTCGAGAACTGCACTTCCAAAGTTACTACAGCCAAAAAGGGCCTAAAATATCATGACATGTAATTTACCCCAACTCAGAGCTGGAGTAAGTCAAGCAGCACACTAGTCCATCCACTGGTACTGCAACACACGCCAACAGAAAATAATAGTTAAGGACTCAAAATAAAACCCCAAAGAAAATAATGTTAATTATTTAAACTAATTAAAAATATAAATAATCATAATATCATGTTTTTGAAAAATTTAATATAAAACATGTGCCTTTTGAATGTTGTATTTAGATGAATGCCAAGCTGACAGGACCTGTCTTTTCACAGATATCCTTCGAGCCCGTCAGGAGGCGGCAGCAGCTGCTGCAAGGAACCCTGGGAACATGGAGGCGCACATCCCTTCATCCGCCAACTCATCCAGCCAGCGCCGTAAGCAGGGCCTCCCGCAGCATCGTGATGCCTCGCACTTCAACGAAAGGTAAGTGTTTGGTCAAGCTCTGAAAAGATGGCAGCCTGTCTGAACTTGTGAGTTGAGAATGGCTTATCTTCAACCCAGTCCCAATGGCAGTGGGTCTCCACACCAGAACCACTTAGAAACGTAGCTGACCCTTGGCAGCCTCTCTGACCCTTGAACTTTGCAGTGATCAGTTTCATGGTGCCAATAACAGCATGTCTTCTTGCCAGAGTAACATATTAGCCAGACTACCCCCAGACAATATTGGTGGAGCCTACACCCTTTAACCCCGAGGAGGCTTGTCTGAGACAGACTCCTGCGCTCCCATGGTGGTCTGTGCACATCGTTGAATGCACTCTATACACTTTGGCGATCTGACCTCACGCTTGCATACTCCCTGAAACCCATAATGGCATACCTATTCCCCTGAAACCCCTATTGTCTTGTCAGTACTCGCCAGCCGCATGGTGCCAGCCCCCACCTCAAAATAGCCTGTCTACATTGGCTAAATCCTGCAGTGCTTTCCATCTGGGCCTATCTATTTACCAGAACCTCATATTGACATGTCAAGATTTTTATGATCACCATGAGGCCTGCCCCATCCCCTCAACTCTGTTGACATATCCACTCTACAGCAGGCACGGCCCGTGCCGGTCGTTATACTGGGGTGGTGACGTCAGGCAGGGGAGGGTCAGGGTGGGGGGTTGTAAAATAAAAAATAAAAATTTCGTTGCCCACGCTGCATCACATTTGGCGATGCAGCGTTTTTTTTTTCGGTATTTACCTCTAATGTGTGTGTGTGTGTATGTATTTGAGCTTATATAGCGCACAGCTACCCGCAGTGGGTTTCCCGGCGCTTGCTTAGGGAACCCGTCCTAGTATTCCCCTGTGAGATAACCCCGGCAGGGTATCCACAAGGTGAAAGCCAGGCATCCCGCCGCGAGGGGCCGTTGTGGAGATTAAGCAAGCTATTGCCCAGAGTCACAGAGTGTGAACCCGTGAGTCGAGAAGGCACCGGAGTGAGAATTATCGAGTCCGTGGAATTTTTAGCCCAAGACCCGCCGAGGCGGGGAATTGAACCCTGGTCCAGGGCCGATCTCAGCTTCCGGGTCTGCCGCCTCTAACCCCTGAGCCACACTTCTCTATGGTCCATATCCCGCAATTTACAACCCCCCACCCTGACCCTCCCCTGCCTGACGTCACCGCCCCAGTATAACGCCTGGGACGGGCCGTGCCTGCTCTACAGAACCCCTAAGATGTCTGTCCAATCAGCGGAGCTGCATTTAAATCCAAGCCACTGAACCTCAACATTCCTAAATATTTTGTGAATTAAACATCTCTGTAGACTCCAGCATGGATAAAAGCAAAGTAAATGATCCAGCGATTCTAGAAAAGATCCTGCATTGCTTGAACCTTTTCAGGCCACACTCCCCAAGAGACCTTTCACAAGGCTCCCGAAAAATGATCCGCGTCTTCAACCTAATTAAGTGCTCCCTCAAAGTACATCTGCTCCTGAAATACCATGATGCATGGGGCCCTTCTGCTATTTTGAAATTACCTTGACACCCATATATAACCCAGCCCTCTAGAGAAGGGGTCTTCAAGCTGTGGGGCTGCCCCTCCAGGGGGGCCTTAACTGATGGGGAGAGAGGGGGGGCAGGCTCTGCTTAAAAGAAGCATTGTGCTGATAGCATTGCTTTGTTTTAAGCTTGAAATAAATGATCAGCCGTTATCTGTTCTGTTACAACCATTACTACCATATTTTGTCATTTATGCCTGGCTGCGAGTGTGTCAAAAGGGGAGGGACTTCAAACCTCCCCGCCCCCTTTCTAATAATCACACTGTGGATACTTTTACACGTTAGTAAGGCCTACTAACCAGAACAGTATGTTCCGAAATCATGTATTTGATTGCATTTTTAAAAGGTTTAACATAACAGTAATGTTTAAATAGGTCTAGATTTATTTCAACATTGCAAATGTATCGAAGCCACAAATGAACGATGTGAAGAAATTGCCACCTTATTCACTAATAAAGTCGCTAAAATTGATCAATCCTTCATACAAACCGCAAACACTCCTTCCCTCGTAACCTGCCCCCCTTCTACTTCCCTTGACCACGCAGAAAGAGTTCAGTATAAGGACAATCAGACCGGCCTCCAGCTAAAAAACAATGCGCACTGGTCCGACTTTGAGCTAATGGCGGAAAACGAGGTCTTCAAGATAATTTCTAATCTAAAACCTTCCTCCCACACCATGGACCTCCTCCCTTCCACAATCATAAAAGAACCCAACCACACCATTTCACCTTTCTGGACAAAAATCATCAACGCCTCTCTCACCTCAGGCTGTGTCCCAGACTCTCTTCAACGAGGACAAATCACGCCCATTCTAAAGAAACCAGGGGCCGACCATAATGATCTGAACAACCTCAGACCTATCTCAAACCTCCCATTCCTTGCAAAAACATTGGAGTCATGTGTTCTCCACCAACTCAATAAACACATTGATGAGTTCAACCTCCTCGACACCTTTCAGTCGGGGTTCAGGAAAGGCTGTAGCACTGAAACAGCCATACTCAACGTCTCGGATGACATTCGCAAAGCCTTAGATGATGCTGATGCCTGCCTACTCATTCTTATTGACCTATCTGCGGCATTCGACACAGTTAATCATCCAGCTCTTCTGGAGACCTTGTCGAAGCGCTCCGGCATAAATGGAACTGTACTAAAATGGTTCACCTCTTTCCTCCAGCATCGCTCGCAACAAATTAAAATTAACTCTTGTCTCTCAAAGCCAACAAAAGTCACACTTGGGGTACCTCAAGGCTTGATCCTCTTCCCGTCCCTCTTCAATCTCTTCATGGAGCCCCTCACAATCATCTTGAAAAAAGCTGGAGTGAGTTACCACCTTTACGCGGATGGCACCCAAATCTATTTAAAAATCAAGTCCCATGACGACATCCAATACCTCAATACCACTCTAACGGAGACCCAAATTGGTTCAACGTCAATCACTTAAAGCTCAACCCAGATAAAACGGAACTGATCCTATTCTCTCCAAAAAGCAACCATTGTCCTATCCAAGAGTGGCTCAAGAATCTGGTTGCCCTAAACTGCCCCCTCGTTCTATCTGACTCAGTTAAGTCTCTAGGCATCACCCTTGACAAGAACCTTTCAATGGAGGCCCACATCAAAAACTCTGCAAAAAGAGCTCTTTTCTCTCTAAAACACCTCAAGAAACTGAAACATTTTCTTTCCCATGATGACCTCAAGACAGTAGTTCAATCCCTGGTTCTCTCTAAAATCGACTATGGGAACGCCATCCTTACAGGGACTTCAAAAGCACACCTAGCCCCTCTAAGGGCAGTGCTGAACATGGCCTCTCGACTTGTATCTGGAGTAAAAAGATTTGAACACATCACTCCAGCTCTCAACTCCATCAAATGGCTTCCCACGGAAGGGAGATGTATTTACAAGCTGGCCTGCATCACACACAAAACCCTCCACTCTCCGGCCCCCAACTACCTGAACAACAAACTTGTAAGAGCAGGTCAAGCCAGAACTCTGAGAAGCTCCAACTCACTCCTTCTCATTCCGCCAAAAATTAAACAGAAAACCACCCAATACCGAACGTTTTCTGGCAACGCTCCCAGGATATGGAACGCTCTCACTGAAGTCCTCCGATGCAACCCCTCCTTCTCCTGTTTCAAAAGGGACCTCAAACACCATCTTCTTAACAAATACTTTCCTGAACAATGGCAACTAACCTAGACCTCAATATTCCGAGTTGACTCCCATTCAGGGATTGTTGGTGAACGGACTATGCTAATCACCTTGTTTTTCTCTTTTTTTTCTCTCTCCCTCCGTTGTACAGTTATTTATTGTTCATGCTGTATTCCTTTACTTACTGTCAGCCTTCTAAGTAATGGAAGGCCCTTCTGTTTTTCACAATGTGTATGTGAAGCGCTCTGATACCTACGGGTCTAGCTAGCGCTATACAAACTTTTAAAATAAAAAATAAATAAGTAATACAATTGTGAAAAGTTCTTGGGGTGGGCAGTGTTTGTTTATACAGGCGGTGTGGTATGAAAAAGTTTGAGGACCACTGCTCTAGAGAGAGACTTTTAAAAAACACTGCTCTAGAGCGCGACAAAATGCTTACTTAAAAGAATGCAGACTCTTTATTATGACTTTTAAACCAATATCATTTTAGTGCCTGATGCAGTGGTATTGCTAGGTCATTTTGGACCCTGCCTCATAGTCCTAAAACATGTGTTGTGTTAGGAACTGTAAACAACAGTATGAGGCGCACCTGTGCCCTCCCCACCCTGGGCCTTCTACAGAAGAAGGTCCCTGGGGTGCTGTCCTTCCCCTGACCCCCAAGGAGGCGTGCCCATCCGTGCTGGTGTTCATCACCCCAGGCACAGAGGCAGACCGTCTCCAGCTCCCAACAACAGAATCTGTGATTCTGACACTATTTATTTGCCCCATCAGCTCCCCATAAATCCTCTCTTACTATCCTGCTTGTTCTCACGGTCTTTGGTTGTACAAATCCCGAGTCTCGCGAGAAACTCGCCCTGCTGCGGTGGATTGTTCACCAGGGAGAGTGGCGGCCATTGCTGCTGACCGGCTGATGGACCCGGAGTGGGGTCGTGTAGTGTGGGTAGGAGCCTGTTTCCATCAGTGGATTGTCGCATACCCCCTCCAGGGTTGTGGCTTCCTCCCATCAGGAATGCTGCAAAATTCCTGGGGAAGACTGGGAGCGTATATTTTCAACAGTAAGGGCTGCAGAGATTGGAGGGGTCATTAGTCAAGCAGGGTCTCCGTAGAGGTGTAGGAAAAGCAGAATGGGGCCAGCAGTGGAAAGAAGGGATTTCTGAATCCACTTTTGTCAAGAGCCGTGCCTGGCGCGGGTTGCTTCAAGGTTCGCCGGGAGGGGGCTATAAGTGGCTCCACTTCCATCAGAGGAGGGATACCGAGTCCCTGGAGGGGGAGAGGCGGGAACAGAAGGGGCCCCACTTTCATTAGAGTGTTGCAGAGTCCCTTAAGAGCGAGAGGGGCGGGAGTGAAAGAGGTTCCCTCCATGAAAGGAGGGCTGCTGGGTCCCTGGAGGGGGAGAGACTGGAGAGGGCTAGGCTTTGCTCTCTGGCTGACACAGCTGCTGCTGACACAGCCGTGACTGCCTTCGGCTCCCAGAGCTGTCAGCCCCTTCCAGGCTGAGGAGTGCCTGGCAGTCGGCCAGCGCCGCCGCCAGAGCGGGGCTGCAGGGCTGGTGGGGAGGGGGAGAGCTAGGAAGCATGTCAAGAGGGAATGAAGAGAACGTTTGGGGGGGGATGGCCCAGGTTTCAATGTGAGGAGGAAAAGGGGTAGGGATGTGTCCTAAACATTTGAAGGGAGACCTTTTAGGTAGCTCCCAGAAGCATGTACATGGGAAATAAAGAGTGTGTTTGGGGGTGGCTGAGCGAGAAGCCTGTGAATGAGGAGAGAAGGGGAGGGTGCGGATTGGGGTGGGTGGGGACGCATGGGAAGTGGAGGGACATCTCAGGAGGCATGTACATTGGTATATTGTATTATAATAGCTGGAATGCTGGGGTCCATCTGAGCGGCCGCCTCTCGAACTAAGAGCAAAAGTAACAATGCTGAACAATACAAACATTCACCCCCCCCAGTCACAAAGATCTGGGTTTAATTCATAAACAAGCATCCTGGGACCAGTTTCGGGGCATCACCTCTCATCCAGTTTGAGCCCCACTCTGTTTAATATCTATACACCCCCCCTTGCTAAGATCGCAGAGCGCTTCGGCTTTGAAATAATTTCATACATGGATGACACCCAGTTGAAGTTTACATTGGAGCCTGACCTGAGTGCTACAAAAAAAATCGCTTTGCCCTTGGCATGCTAGCCATCTCCGATTGGATGAACGAGAACTATCTCTAATTGAATGCAGACAAGATATAAATTATGCTGCTGGAAAGGCTTCCTCTATCAGGACAGATGAATGGTGGCCTTACCAACTGGGATCTACTCCTGTGTCCAATCTGTGAAGAGTCTTGGTATGAAAATAGACCAAGCTCTAACGAAGGAAGAATACATTTTGACCACTACTGGAGTATGTTATCATAAAATGCACCTTCTGCGTTGAATATTTCCCTATCTCCCAACTTCTGCCAAAAGGACTCTAGTCCAAGCCTTAGTAATATGTAGAGAAGACTATAACAATGCCCTTTTGGTGGCTGCTAACAAGACCCTAGTTGCCAAACTTCAGGTGGTCCAAAATAGCGCCGCCAGGCTCGTTCTCAATTGTCTATCGAGACTTCTTCAGCCCTGCTACTGAAGGAACTGCACTTACTGTCAGTGAAAAAAAATTGTTGTTTTAAGATCTGGGGCCATATGTAGGAAGCCTAATTGCGCTCGCAAATGCTGAAATTCGCGGAATTTCAGCATTTGCGATCGCAATTAGGGCAGTGTGCTATGTATGTAGCACACAAACACCCACATGCAAAATAAGGAATTGCAAATTGTGATTCCTTAAATGCAATGTAGGAAGCACCCACGTTGTGCAAATTTTGGCTTAAGGAATCGCAAAATACCCCCAACTTCAGGTTGGTGGTAATTTGCGATTTCTTTGAAAAATTCACTTTTTGGCATTTTTCAAAGTGCCATGTGAGTCACATACATGCTCTTAGGGCATGTATGTGAGCCACATGTGCACACATGTTAATTTCAGGGGTGCAAAAGGGTGTCCTATTGACACCCTTGCAACCCTGAAATTGCATTCTCAATTTGCGATTCTCTAATTGAGAATCGCAAATTGAGAATGTCTACCCATTCATTCCTATGGGCCTTGTAGCCCATAGGAATGAATGAGAAGGTATTCCTTATTTGCGAAACTTAATTTGCGATTCGCAAATAAGGAATAATTGGGATTCGCAAAAAAATTCCTAATCCTACCTACATTTCGTTTTGTGATTCTCTAATTGCGATTCCCAAAAAATCGCAATTTGAGAATCGCAAAACAAAAATTACCTACATATGGCCCTTAGTGCCTTACCTATAATGCCCTAAAAGGAAAAGGGCTGTTACATCTGCAACTAAAAATTAAAGCGTACACACCTAGCCGTAGTCTAAGATCTCGTGATAAAGCCTCATTGTGTGTTCCGCGCATTCGTTTGACTCGTAGCAGAGGAAAGGCTTTCTCCTACCTTACCCCCTACTATTAGAACAAGCTTCCACTTCACGTTTGCATTTGTACGAACTACTGTTAATTTAGAAAATTACAGAAAGCTCATCTTTTCTACACTCTTTTCCCATTCACTGATAACTTGTTTCCGTTAAAGAGCTGAGATGCCCCTGGTTGAGTTGTGCGCTATATTAAATATAAATTTAAATAAATAATCAGCCAGGCTACCTTGAATTGAGTGGTGCAGTGAGCACGGGACTCACGTCTGGGCATACCTTTCCCACTTAGGGCAAAAAAAGCAAAAGGAACAAATGATGGAGACAATGCTGAACAATGCAAACATTCACCCCCATGTCACATATGGCTGGGTTTAAACTGGAATAGCATGGGAAGAAAAAAAACGATGGATTTAAGCACAGATCTCTGTACTGGGGTGAATGTTTGACATTGTTCAGCATTCTGTCAATCAATTGTCATTTGTCACCCCGAGTGGGACGGGTATGCCCAGACGTCGGTCCTGTGCGCTCCATGCCACTGGAGCCAAGCTAGCCCGAGTGATGAGGGGTAAAACCCCAAAACCAGTCCTAGGATACTTGTTTCTGGTCCAGGGAGGACCTGGCCTGGTAGTTCGGGCTGGACTTTTCGAGTGGCGAGCAGGGTCAAGACTAATTTGCATATGGCTGGGTTTAAACTGGAATGGCATGGATTTAGATCGAGATCTGGTGTGAATGTTTGACACTGTTCAACATTCTGCCCATCAATTGTTCTTTTTCTGCCTATTGAACTAAGGCAAATGTATTTTCCTGCAGATACAGATAGAAAAAACCCTGCCCTAAACCAGGCCCCATGTTATGCGGGGCGCCAATTTCAAGGGGAAATGATCTAATTGAAAAGCCTCGGCCTAGAACTGCAATACGGTTATGGGGCGGGGGAGCCGATTACATGGTTTGATTAGTGTGATAGTTACTACCATCTAGTTTAGCCCCCTTCCCTTCATCTCTAGGCGGTAACTGTAATACTCGCCCAGTGTGGAATATGCATCATTTTTATTACCCGTGCTACTAGAATAAGGAGGCAAGGAAAATGCAAATTTCGCCAGTTATTATCGTATTAAAGCCAAAGTCTGCAAGATGTTCCGTGACACTTTAATCTAGCTATTGTGACATTTAATCAGGCAGGTGTCAGCATGCCAGTGTTATAAAAAAAAAAACAGAAGCTCATTCAACAAAACAGAAGACCTTCAGCTACTCTTCAAAATGTTATTCACCGACAAATAATGATTTATCTTGCAGGGAAGCACATAAGCACTATTGTATTTTTGCTGTCATTTTTTCTTGTAGAGTAAAGGTGGTTATGCGCAATGTTGCAATCAGCAGAGCACACTTTCCGCAATTAAAGCAGAACCCCTTTTATATTGTGCGTTCCTGCTGCGTTTTGAATCCTGTCTCTTTATAGATCACGGTTAGGTTTATTCCAGGGTTTCTGGAGCACCCCCCAGTCCAACAAGAAACAACCGTGGACAGAATCACATGTCACTTTTACCAAAGTGGTTCAACAGGATGCAAAATATTCTGTTGACAATCATTTTCCACTCCATTATATACTTAAGTAGGAAAAGTTCTTGTTTCCTGCTGTAGAAAAATCAACCTTCCCTCAATTTCCACATATTGGGGATATTAGCACCAACTCTTTCATTTTAGTTCTGAATAAAGCCTGTTATCTTTTGAAAAGTGTTAGGAACCCTATTGAATGCTGTATGTAGTATTTCTGGATGCTTATTTACATTTGCAAAGTATGCAGCCAAAGGTGGATTACGTGCAAATGCATGCCTGTGCAGACAATGGTGTCCCCAGAATTACACAACTCCGTCTGCCTGATTTTGACTTTTTCATCAAAATGCACCACATACTCTTGTTACCATGCTACAGTCATCAAGAGTGTGTTGAAATGCTACAGTTTCGGACAAAATGCACTGATTGTGCACCCTGGTGTGCAAAATGAACAGCTTCAGCGTAGTAATATTTTGGAAACACAAAAATCATAAAGATGAAATTTGACCAAATATAACAATTTGATGAAGGAGGCAAGTTCTGCCTTGGGCAAGAAGAGCACTACAACCAAGCACAGGTGATGTGGCGTAGTAGTGGACGTTCCAGAAGGGAATCGAGATACATTATGGACTTAACTAGACTTGATACTTGCCTGCAGGACCAGGCTTGTGCTTCTTTTGTGTTAATAGTGACAAGTCATGTATGGATTATTTAATGGTATGTTAACGTGGGTACCTTACAAACTCTTGGCTGTTTGTGAGTATTCAGAATCTTACTAGCAAGGACCATATCCCCCTACATTGAGGATGCTACACTCAAGGCCATGACAGCTGGACTCTGAATCTGTATAGAAAGGATTCATTTGCACATTCAGTACAGTTTCCTGTGGTCTATTCCCTGGTGATGGAAAAAGTGACTCATTTCACGAGTGTGTCGCTGGGAGGATAGGCACTTTACGGGTGGGGTCACAACTCTAGAATGAGCTGCCTTTATTTCTACGGTAATCCTCTGACTTTTTAGGGTAAAAAAGACTGAAGATTAGTTTATTCGTTTCAGTCAAGTGCTTCGTCGGTTTGCAGAGGTGCCTTGATACACGTCGGTTTAGGCACTCTAGAAACGTTCTGCGTTTGTATGCAATGAACTGTGGCTGCATTTTATTTCCAGATTGTTAAATGAAAGGCATCAAAGCCTGGAATGTTTGTACTTGTACATCGAACTAGCAGTGCAGGAAACCTTTGTTTACTTATTTTCACAAGAGCCCTGTCCCCTCTTGCCTTGCAGCCATATCCATATTTTCAGTAAGGGCAAGCATTATAAAGTGCGCACCCCTCGAATGACGTCACAATAGGTCTTCGTGCCCAAGCAGACCTCATAAAACAAAGAAACATTCTAGAATGGCTTTTGTTGGTGATTGCTAGAGATTCAAGACTGGAGAAAGACAACTGTTCTTTTTGCCCTACTCTAGAATCCCTTGAAAACTCTACCCCAGAATATGTTGCCATGCGTCTGCCCACAGAGCCACTTTCAGTTTGCGGGTTTTTCAGAGTCCGTGCCCAGGAAGGAGCTTGGCTTGATACCCATGCAGAGGCTGGCAGCGCGTGAGCCCTTTCCAGGGTTGAAATGGAACGCCTCACTCTAGCCTTATAGCGCCTAGCCCTCTAATGGCTTTAAGTATTGATTATGTGAAGGCCATTAGCACTTATTGTTGAAGAAAAGTCAATACTTCCGAGTCTGGCGAAGCATTTGTCTCCTAGTAAAGGACGTATCAGATTTAGCAGCAAAGAGGGCAAATGCCTTTGTGCCTTGGTGGCGGCTGGTGGGGGGGGGGGACAGGCACTGCTGTGCTAAAAATACATTTACCGTAAACCTGTTTGCAGGATCACCTGGGCAGGACAGCTTGGGATAGCCAAGGACGGCGCTTCGCCCCATAGAGAATAGCAGCGCCTAGAAGCATGCTCTCTGGCCTGACCAGGAACTGGGGTGTAGGGCGTTTGGACTAGGGGCACTGCCAGGATGGCGGGTCCCAAAAACAGGTGTAGGCCGGATCGAACTGCCTGAAGGTGGCGGCCACTGCAGCTGCTGCGGCTTTTATTGCACCCGGGTCCAGGTGCGATAAAAACCATACCATTTGTTAAATTTCAGTAGGTCAAGCCTACAGGAATTTAACAAGGAAGAAAACTGAGGTTTTCACTAGGACATTCGTATTATGGTGCAGTAAGCACCAAAAATCCAGATGTAATTCCCCAAAACTCTGAAAATGTGATAATTTTCACATCCAATAAAATCTGAACACGTTGGTGTCAGAGTCAGATTTTATCCATGCTATAGTTTTCGCATCAAAATACTGAACCACTTGTAACTAAGTCTGCATTGAACTGTGTGAAGTCAGTGATCTTGGATTAAGTGGCCTGCATTGAAGTGTTTGGGGTCCAGTGTTGGGAAAGGATTGAAACTCCATTAAAGTATATGCAGCCAGTGACTGGGAATGAGTGAATCCATTGAAGTACATGTGCCCCAGTGAAGGGGGAAGGATTGAGCCTCAATTGAAGTTTATGGAGCCAGTGATGGGAAATTAGTGAGTCTCCATTGAAGTGTATGGGGTCCAGTGTTAGGAGAGGGTTTGAAATTCCATTGAAGTTTATGGAGACGGTGACTGGGAATGACCGAGTCTCCATTGAAGTGTATGTGGTCCGGTGTTGGGGAAAGGATTGAGACTTCATTGAAGTTTATGGTGCCAGTGACTGGGAATGGGCGAGTCTCCATTTATGTGTATGTGGTCCAGTGTTAAGAGAAGGATTGAGACTCCATCGAAGTTTATGGAGCCAGTGACTTGGAATGAGTGAGTATCCATTGAAGTGTATGGGATCCAGTGTTTAGGGGAAGGATTAAGACTCCCCTCCACAACATTACTCCTAAAACGAAACCTAACCTTAGACTCTGCACTTCCTCCACGGTCAGGTGCTCAACCCCAGCCTTTGCCTAAATCAATTTTCACCCGAGCCCTTAAAATCCCAATCTTAACACTAAAACCGCACCCAGAGCTCAAGCTCGTTCTAACTGTGTCTTAATGTTTTTACCCCAGTGTTTTTACTTCAGTGATTTATCTGGGCCGTTCTTTGGCCCTGAACTGTTCGGGCCCCAGGGTTGTTTGTCCTTCTATTGCCTGATTGTCCTATTTACCCTCCTTCATTTATCCTTATTCCGAAACCCTCCGAGGCTGCCACCAGGTGGTGTGTGTAGCCCTTTACAAGCGCCCACAATAAAATGACACTGTGCAGTGTGTTACACGCGTGGTATCTGTGCAGCTCTCTCCGTGTGTGGCTGTACATGCAGATGTACACACGTTGCTTGTGTTGCACATATGTGGATACTACCTGTGTGGTGCTGTGTAGGTGTGAGGTTGTTGCTGTCTGGCGCTTTTGGCTGTGCAGATAATACGTATCAGTTTGCTTGCGGCCTTGTGAGGTGATATATGTGTGCGGTTGTATGTTGAGGTGGGTGCTCACATGTTGCAGGTGATTTATCAAATGCATGTCTTTGCATTATGGTAGTAGGTGTGTACATGTTGCGTGTGTGGTTGTAGTACGCCAAGATGCGGCAGTGAGCAGAGTAGGTGCGCAGATGACGCGGTGTGCGTGACGGTGGCTGTACAGCGTGCAGATGCCGGCGCGTGCCAGTGTGCGTGCACGACGCAGTGCCGAGACAGTTAAAAGGCGCGTGCTTCGCTAAGTAGCTTCCTCTGAACCCGGGCACGTCGCGGCGATCGTCTCCCGTGATTAGGGCTGGTTTCCGCGCCCCGCGCCGCGCGGGCGTTAATGGGCGCCTCTCCATCTCCGGCGGCGGCGCGGGGTGGCGAGCACTTGGCAGCCCGGCACCGAGGCCGGCTAATTGGGAGGCCTCGGGGATGAGGGCGGTGATTACACACTTCACGATGTAATTACATAAGCATCGCTCGGCTGCGGCCGGCTCCTGCCCAAGGTCAGAGCCGGCCTTACCTGAGATTAATTGGCGCTGCCACTGAAGGGCCCGCCACCGGAGCCCTTATACGATTAGCATTAACATTTCAACAGCGACACATCGATCGGTGGCTCTGGGCCAGGCGCGCCGCGCTGCAATTAGAGAAGAGCTGGGGGAGGGGAGGGCCGAGGCAGAGCATGGAGGGCGGCCAGGAGGGTGGAGGAGAGAGCAGGGTCGAGGCAGTGAAAGGAGGTCAGGAGGAGAGAGGAGGGCTGAGGCAGGCGAGAGAGAGAAAGACGGGCTGAGGCAGGGAAGAGAGAGAGAAGGACTGAGGCAGGCAAGAGAGGGAAAGACGGGCTGAGGCAGGGAAGAGAAAGAGAAGGACTGAGGCAGAGAAAGGAGGGAGGAGAGTGAAGGGCTGAGGCAGGGAAGTGTGAGAGAAGGGTTGAGGCAGGCAAGAGAGAGAAAGACGGGCTGAGGCAGGGAAGAGAAAGAGAAGGACTGAGGCAGGGAAGGGGCTGAGAGAGGAACGTGGGTAAGAGAAGAAAGAGAGGGGGCTGAGGTAGAGAAAGGAGGGAGGAGAGAGAAGGGCTGAGGCAGGGAAGAGAGGGAAAAACTGGCTGAGGCAGGGAAGAGAGAGAGAAGGACTGAGGCAGGTAAGGGGCTGAGAGGAAAGTCGGTAAGAGTTGAAAGAGAGGGGGCTGAGGTAGTGGAAGGAGAGAGGGCTGAAGCAGAGAACAAAGGCAGGAGAGAGAAAGACGGGCGGAGGCAGGGAAGAGAAAGACGGGCTGAGGCAGGCAAGAGAGAGAAAGACGGGCGGAGGCAGGGAAGAGAGAGAGAAGGACTGAGGCAGGTAAGGGACAGAAAAGAAAGGGGTTGAGAGAGAGGAAAGAGGGTAAGAAGAAAGAGGGGGCTGAGGTAGAGAAAGGAGGGAGGAGAGAGAAGGACTGAGGCAGGGAAGGAGGGAGGTTAGAGAAGGGCTGAGGCAGGGAAGAGAGAGAGAAGGACTGAAGCAGGCAAGGGGCTGAGAGAGGAACGTGGGTAAGAGTAGAAAGAGAGGGGGCTGAGGTAGAGAAAGGAGGGAGGAGAGTGAAGGGCTGAGGCAGGGAAGTGGGAGAGAAGGTTTGAAACAGGCAAACAAACCATCGCAATGGTAGCAGTGATCACAAAATACCCGCAATATCTCCAAATGAAGATGGTCAGTCTTGGAATAAGGTCAGTTCCGAGCTGATGGTGCAACATAGGACACTCCTGCAACCACAAAGTGTCTACAAGGGAAAGTGAGAAAGCAAACCCCAATATACAACATCACATGTGTCTGGAGCACGCAGCAATGTTGTACAGACAGTATATCACATCATATGTGGTAAAAAAAAAGTTTGTGTTCCCCAAACTAAAATGTACAGTATACCACGGAAATGTATATACGAATCCCATACATGCAAATACAAAATACAGAAGGAGGGATGGAAAGGGGGTAGGCAGAAAGAAGAGGCTACGTGAGAGGGTGACGGGTAGAGGGGTGCCCTAAGCCGAGGTGAAGAGTGGGGGCTGGAGCGAAGGAGCAGAGATGCAGATACAGGAGCGGGAGAGAGCAGAGGGGGAGGAAGG
Source organism: Lissotriton vulgaris (assembly GCF_964263255.1). Classification (NCBI taxonomy): domain Eukaryota; kingdom Metazoa; phylum Chordata; class Amphibia; order Caudata; family Salamandridae; genus Lissotriton; species Lissotriton vulgaris. Next base: position 280,357,351 of record NC_141693.1, read on the forward strand.
AGGATGGGTGGGAGATACTGAGGAGGGTCGAGAGATGCGCAGAAGCATCAAGAGAAGAGAGCGCAAGTGACAGACCGGAGATCCTAGAGTGCGAGTGAGGACAGCGAGGGGCCTAGGAATGGAATGGGAGAGAGTGGGAACTGCCAGGTGGGAGGAGAAAGAAAATGGGCTTGGAGGTGAGCACTGGGTCAGCGAGTATAGAAGAGAAACCCATCTGAATAAAGGTGGAGAAGGGGGGAGACTGGCTGAGAGAGGGGCCAGAGAGAGAGAGGTAGACTTTAAGAGAGGGCACCAATAACATGAAGACGGGAGGGCATCGAATTGTAAACCTAGAAGCACCATACAGAGGGATAGGGCGGAAGTAGAAGGTACAATAAAGGAGGGTGCGCTGAGAGCTGGGGTGCGAGAGCATGGCTTCAAGGAACGCATACGGCGAGTTTGGGCTTCAAAGAACATAAAAGAGAAATGGCGAGTGAGGGGAGAGCAGCTGCTGTGAAAAAACGGGGGGAGGGCAACGTGGGTGAGGGTCAAGGGCAAGAGAGGGATGCGGGCAGCAGAGGAGGGCGAGTGAGGAACTCGTGCTATTGAAACCGAGAGGAATACATAATATGAGGTTAGAAAGAGAGGGGTCATGAGTGAGGAAGGAAGAGATGGGGCGAGAAATAGAGACGAGAATTTTATTTATTTTTATTTTATTTTAAAAGTTTTGTATAGCGCTAGCTAGACCCGTACGTATCAGAGCGCTTCACATACACATTGTGAAAAACAGAAGGGCCTTGCCTTACCCAGAAGGCTGACAGTCAGTAAGCAAACCACGGATAAAGAATACAGCATGAACAATAAATAACTGTGCAAAAAAAACAAGGTGAATAGCATAGTCCGTTCACCAACAATCCCTGAATGGGAGTCGATTCGGAATATTGAGGTCTATGTTAGTTGACGTTGTTCCGGAAAGTATTTGTTAAGGAGATGGCGTTTGAGGTCCCTTTTGAAACAGGAGAAGGAGAGGTTGCATCTGAGGACTCCAGGGAGAGCGTTCCATATCCTGGGAGCGTTACCAGAAAACGATCAGAATTACGTGGTTTTCTTTTTCATTTTTGGTGGAATGAGAAGGATGGAGCTTCACAGCGTTCTGGTTTGACCTGCTCTTACCAGTTTGTTGTTCAGGTAGTTGGGGGCCGGAGAGTGGAGGGTTTTGTGTGTTATGCAGGCCACTTTGTAAATACATCTCCCCTCCATGGGAAACCATTTGAGGGAGTTGAGAGCTGGAGTGATTTGGTCAAATCTTTTTACTCCAGATACAAGTCGAGCGGCCATGTTCAGCACTACCCTTAATAGGTAATAGGGCATGGGGTCACACAGAGAGAAAAAAAGATTGATCAGAGAGAGGGAGAACTGAATATAATAAAAAATAAAACCACTTCGCTATCGTAGGAGACAGGAAACGAGAAGGAAGGTGTGTGAGTCGTTGGGCAGTGTGAGCCCCTCCCCCTCTCCCAAGCAGCTTCTGAGAGGAGGTCAGGTAAATGCCGAAGCCGTGCGCTCCGAGGGCTGCCCGCCTGGCTCTTGGCACTGGACAGCTTCAGCGCAGCCTCAGAGGAGCGGCAGGGTTGAGAGAGGTCTCGGGAAGGGTTCTTTGGCGTGGAAATTATAAGGGGGAGGGGGATTTCCAAGTTCATAGACGATCTCTTAAAAAAACAGCTTCAGGAGTGATTTTTTTCTACAAATGGACCAGAATACATCAGACATACCTAGGGCACACGTCCTAAAAAAAGAAGTGGGGGGACGCTGACGTCATGAAAGGTGGCTTGCACCATCAGACTCATTGCCTCCCCTCGCTTACCCCTTAGATGCGATTGCATCAGAGAAGCCAGCGTGTGAGCAGCGTTCTGAATGAGCTCCAATCTCGCCCCAGAGAGGCCAAAGAGTGAATGTGTGGCTCCTTTTGCTCCAGTCATCGAGCTCCCAGTAAAATAAGTGGGGGGACGCCTTTCACTCGCGTGATACCCCGACTCAGGGCCGGCTCTAGGCTCATAGCAGCCCTGAGCAGGGAGCGTAGGTAGGGGGCCCCGGAAAAGGGGGTCCAGGTGGGGTGGAGCGGGATGCCAGTGAAGAGTGGGGGGTCAGGGGGTTTGGAAATGGAACGGAGCCGGAGGCCGCCAAATCCCTGCCAGGGGCCGCCACGTAAATATGTATCTGTCCTCAGAGGATTATTATATTAAGGATAAATATTGGCATGGTGGCCCCTGGGGTTTGGCGGCCCTGTGCAGGTGCACAGCTTGCACATGCCTAAGGCCGGCCCCCTGCCCCATTCGAACCCTGCTATATACCCGTCGCCCCCGATAACCATTCAAACGTTAAAGACAGGGCCGGCGCTAGGCATGGGCAGCATGGGCGGCTGCCCAGGGCCCCGAGCTCAGCCCATCAATAGGGGGCCTCGCAAAAGTGTTTCCCCACCAGCCTCGCGCCTGTGGTGAGCACTGCGTGGCCCAGGGAAGGGCTGCCTCTCCTCTGGCCTTCGCAACCATGTGTAAGAATAGGAGAAGAGGCCCCCCTCCCCTGTGCCTCGTAGCCCTGGTTAATGGCTGTTAACCCCCAGGGAGGGGGCCCCCTTTCCCCAGGGCCGTGCAGCCCACATGCAGTGCGAGGCCCGTCTGCATTTGCACCTTTGACCTGTAATTGGGAACAGGGTCGGATTGCGAAGGCAGGTAGTAGAGCATTGGCCGATGGGCCGGTGCTGAAAGGTGTGACATGGGGCGAAGGTGTTAAGTGTGGCAATCAGCCTTAATTGTGGCCAGGTGTTGCTCTAAGTTTGTGTCATTCTCCCCTCAGCCCCCCATTGGGGCCCGCAAAGAAGTGACTTGCCCCAGACCGCTCCCCTGCCAGGCAATGGTGGGTGGGGGCAGGTGAGAGTCTCTGAGGGAGCCGGATTTTGGCTATGGGCAATTGACACCTTAACCCCCATGGTAGCAGCAGTAGCTGTGTCCTTTTTCTTGACCCCCTCCCCTGCAAGGTCATCACCCTGAAGAAATGGAGGGCCGGGGAAGGAGTGAACTATGATAGGCCTTCCTGGAGGGTGTGGGTGTATTTACATGGGCCTCGCAGTGAGATAACCTTTGTTAGGCTTTTATTAAACTAGAGAGGATGTGGCGTTGTGTCCTAAGCTGCCTACATTGGCAGTCGGAGACCAGGTTCTAGTCCCAGCATCAGCTCAACATCCTGTCATTCTGGGCAAATCACTTAACCTCACCAAAGATTAAAGTAAAAATACATTTGATCTTGTGCAGTGTAACTGTTGCCCATGTAAATCACCCCAATGCCCTAGCAACGAGTTCACCTTATGTAAACTATAAAAATCACGGACCGATCGCAAAAAGCCATTTTTCTTTTACTCAATTCCAGCTATTTTAATGCACACTAACTGTCTGATTGGCTCACACTGCAACAACAAGGAGTTTAATCCCCAAGCCATAGTTTCCACTTGCCGTGAGTTTGCTTGAGTTTGTTTTGTGCTCAATGTGTCGATGTATGCATATAGCACCGTATGTAGATTTGCATATACACCTGGCACATAGCACTCCATGCATTATCCTCACTGGCCTTTGCAGTTAAGAAGGAGTAAATAATATACATCTTTTTGAGACCTGCACCTAGCTTTTCCATCCAATGTGACAAATGTAATCCATATAATACAGTTTTAAAATATATGGACTTATTTCATTTGTATATTTATTTTTTTGTCCATGTTACTGCTATCCATGTTAGGTCTCTTCAGAGATGCCAAATAAGATCAATAGTCCTGCGGTGTAACTTTCTGTTATGCCACTTCTTGTGATGTTACCAAAGGCGGCTCCTCCACTAGGGCGGAGGAGCGTCACCCCACTGCTTTCTCGCAGAGCGAGAAGTAGAAATATAAAATGCAAAAACTACCATTTTATGGTTTTGCTACTCACACTGCGAGAAAGCAGAAGTGTTTGGTTGGGGGCAGGCGGGTCTGCTTTAGGGCAGGGGAGGAGTGCCTTGCCCCGTGCTAAGGGCCCTGACTGTTTGGTCGGCCCTCCGGGACCGACCTAACCAGTCATGCACACTCTGCCCTTTCTCCATGTAGGCACCAATGCACCCTACATGGAGAAAACGGCCTACCCATAGGCGCCTGGCTGGTCGGCGTCCCAACCAATCACAATGCTGCCATTGGAGAGGGAGGCTGCCTGCTTCCTGTTCCTGCCAGAGGCAGGAAAGAAAGAGAGCAGGTGATGACGTGAGACCTGGGAAGGTAAGTTTATTTTATTTTTTGAATAACCCCTGCGAGACCTCCCACCCGCGAGTCATGCTAGCCGCGACTGGATTTTACATGCAAATTAGAGGGGCCTCACATCTTCCCTTTCGCCCGGGGCCCCAGAAGTTCTAGGACCGGCCCTGGTTAAAGAGACACGAGTGGGGGGAGGATGGGGTGTTGGGGGGAGCAGTTCATGATGAAGTCTTACCGGTGTGCATGGATTCCGTGACTCACCGTCATCTGCCCTTAAATGTGACTTTCAGACCCTGAGTGTGCATCTGTGGGACTCCATAGACGTGGTCACAGAATCGGAGTGTATCACTGTGTGAGTCTTGAGATGTGGGAGTAACACCCTAAGTGTGGAGCAGTGAAAGCCCTGAGATGTATGGGTTAGACTCTGAGGGAGCTACTTTGGGAGTCCGAAAACCCTAACGCTGGCCTTAGCCAAAACAATTGGACTTTAACCTTTTACATAGTATATATTTACACTGGTTTTCGGTGAGGCATCTTCATCCATTGGTCTGTTAGTATGCCATTCACATTTTTCTTCCTCCCACTACTTCAACCATTGACTGACTTTACTGTGAGGGATGCATTCTACCCGTTTACACGGAGCAGATCCGCAGACAAACTAGTTCAATGCAGTGCATGTTTTTTTAGACCAAAACAAGTATTTTTGCTTTTAGCCAATGTTTTTATTTCTTTTTTTTGTAATGGCGAGGGACCAGCAACACCCCAACAATAAAGTATTACAAAAAATGCTGACCCAAAACAAGCATTAACAACACTGAAAGTCTGGCAGCCAATGCTACACCTGTATACTTTACCACTGCTTGTTTATTTTATATAGCACGTGATACTGCAGTTTTACATTTCTGGGCATTGCAAATAACAGGTGTTACTAACGTATATAATGGCACTGAATTTGTCCTATCAGAATGCTGACTAAGAGGCCCTAACTTGTATTTCAACCTCTATATCAGTCCCACACACGTCAGCAGTGAGTGCTTACGTCACTGAAGGCGTAGATCTCTGAGCCGGGTAGCTTGCACCAAAATGACCTGTTTTGTTATTGTTTTTTATATATTTCTTTACACAACTATTTCTTTTATTTCTTTAGGGAGATGTCCCACCCACCACCGCTGTTATCACCACAAAATGCCCCCCACATTGCGCTGGGACCGCACTTGCGACCTCCTTTCCTGGGGGTGCCCTCCACCCTGTGCCAGACACCAGGTGAGTCTTTTGAGTATCCCTGTAACCCTTATCCTATCACTGTGCCGCATCCCAAACCTGTTAAATCAGTCTTTTCTTTGTAATAACTTGTAGCGTTTTCTCTGAAGAGATATTACGCTTTACCTGGGTATCGTTGCTGTGAATGGGTGGGTCAAGGAACGAGACAGACGCACAAACCTGGAGACTGTGCACTGTGGGGAAGGGGTTAGAAGTGGAGGTGTTTATTGTATTGTGCTTGTACTTGTGTAGCACATTTGTGGATGGGTAGCACGGCCTTCCAGTGCTATTGATTCAGCACAGTGTGTCTTTTCATGTGGGTAGTGTTTGATGTGCACTTGTCATGTTTTGTCAAAAAGATTTGAAAAATAGGTTTTTTAAGCTTTAGATGGGAGAATATGGATAGAGAGAAGGTGTGTAGTGTGGTCTATGTGAGAAGGGGTTTGGTGGTGAGCTTTCTTAGAAGAGATGTTTCTGACCTTGTCGCTGTAGGTGTGTAGCTGTGCCTATCCGTGGGTGTAGGAGAAATGCTTGTGGTGTGCCATGAGGTGAACAAATGCTACCATTGGGCAGTCTGCAGGATATGCTGTGGAGCCACACAGGAGCAACCCTCTTGAATGGCTTTACGCAACCAGCATGGTGTACGCTCTAGGGTATATGTTTGGAGCCTACAGCTATTAGCAGAGATCGGCAGAAGTGGTCAGGTGTGATTGGGGAACATACTCTTCTAGCTGAAGTGTTGGGTGTAGACCTCTGTGTCAGGAAGCTGTGTCCAGCTCTGCATACAAAGTGGTAGAATTGGACAGCTGTGCCACAGGTGTTTTCCAGCTTTGACTGCAACGCAGTAAAGGTGGACAGATGTGTGCCAGGGGTTCTCCAGGTCTCATGCAACGTGATAGAGGGTGTCCTAGAGGTCTCCAGCTCCGGGTGCAGCTGAGTGAAAGGTCTCAATGTGTCCTTGGGGTTCTCCAGCTGTGTGCAGTTCAGTAAATCTCTGCAGGTGTGTCCCAGGAGGTCTCCAGCTCTAAGTGCAAGAAAGTAGAAGATGGCTAGTTGTGTCCTGGGGTTTTCCAGCTCTGTGTACAAGATAGTAAAAGTGGCTGCCCCAGGAGTTCTTCTCCTCTGAGTGCATCTGAGTAAAAGGGGACAGGTGTGTGCCAAGGCTTCTCCAGTTCTCACTGCAATGTAGTAAAAGTGGACAGGTCTGCCCCAGGGGTTCTTCAGCTCTGAGTGCAACGTGGCAAAGGTGGAGGGGCATCCCAGGGGTTCTGCACCTCTGAGATCAACACAATAAAGATGGACAAATGTGACCCAGGGGTTCTCCACCATCTATAAACAATTTAGTAAAATTGGACATGTGTTTCCCAGGAGTTCTACAGCTCTGAGTGAGGCTTAGTAAATGTGGATAGATGGCGTCCTAGGGGTTCGACAGCTCAGAGTGCAGCTTAGTCAGTGTGGACAGGCACGTCCAAGGGGTTCTACAGCTCTGAGTGAGGCTTAGTAAAGGTGGCGAGTTGGGTCCCAGGGGTTCTACAACTCTTGAGTGCTGTTTCTCAGTGTGGATAGGGGCGTCCCAGGGGTTCTACGGCTATGAGTGCCGCTTATTCGGTGTGGACAGGCGCGTCCCAAAGGTTCTACAGCTGAATTCAGCTCAGTCAAGGTGGACAGGCGCGTCCCAGGGGTTCGACAGCTGAGTGCAGCTCAGTCAAGGTGGACAGGTGTGACCCAATGGTTCTGCAGCTCTGATTAGGGTGCAGTAAAGATGGACAGGTGTCTCACAGGGGTTCTCAAGCTCTATTGCCAAAGTGGTAAAGTATGGCAGATGTCTGTGTGGGTTTTTTGCAATAAATGCAAAGGGATAGAAATAGGAACGTGTGTCTGGGGCATTACAGCTCAGGGTGCTGTGTCTGGACTGGTGTCGCTGGGGAATCTTCAGCTCTGAGTGCTTACAGGTGTCTCTCCGAGTACTAAGCGGTAGAGATGGAGTGTTGTGATTGGTACGTCTCCACCTCTGATTGCTAATGGTAGACAATGACAGTGTGCCTAGCGTCTCCATCCAATAAGGAGTCCTGATCTCCATGTCTGAGAAGTTAGTCTTAGATGCAGTAAGGTGTACTACGGACAGTACCTGGCAATAAATAAACAAAATGTCTGTATTTCTGCAGGTTACGGGTTCCTACAACCGGCCCAGGCCGAAATGTTTGCACGACAACAAGAGATGCTCCGGAAACAGAACCTAGCCAGGTGAGGACAGTGCAGACTTCTGTGTTCTTTATTTCAAGGCGCTTTCCTCTACTCACCTCTGTGTTATTCCAATTTTATGCTCATAACCTTCCCTCTTTTCTTCAAATTCCTCTCCTCATTTCTTTCTCATGAAGCCACTTTTCTCCCTTCCTTGTCCCATTTTATTCTTTCTCCAAGCTACTGTAGTTTCTTATTTTTTCTTTCACATCCCCAATACCTTCAGTTTACTACCAGGATAATCTCAACATGCTAAAATACTGTGGGAAAGTATAGCGGTCGAATTAAAATTAGTAAATCTATACTCACTTACTACCACTATGTTTTCGTAGTCGATATTTTACCACAATAACAAAACTTTCCCTTCTCTGTCCTCATGACTTTCCCATCTCTTTCTGCCTCCCTTTCTCTACTGCTCTGAATACTGCACTCTGCTCGTTCCGTTCCTTTCACAACTGTGTTAAGGGCCATGTGACGAGTGTCATGGATTTCAGAAGTATGAAATCTTTTTGCAGCACCCTCAGGCTTTCTCTCTGTCTGACGGTCAGTCTCTGTACACTAGTCATGTGACGGTCTCTCTCTGTAGGCTTCTAGAGAGCCTGAATGCAGAAAGGGCCCTGACCATGTCTTGAACTCTGGTGCCTGTAACCTTATTTGTGTTACACTAGTGCACAAAGGTCACTGTTGTGCAAAGGTTGTAACTCCTTCAGTTGGCAGGCTCCTTGGGGTAAGGGTTCTGCCTCCATATCCCGGACTTCGCCTAGGTGTGTCTGCCCAGGCTGAGGCTTTCTTTAATGCCTCGTGTAAAACCACACTCCCACCACAGCATTTAACATGGGCTAGCTATATGCCCACTACAGCTATTGGCTAACTTCACTGTGAGTGACAGCATTCTACCCTTTCCCATCAAGCAGATCCATACGCAAAGTAGTTTCCTTAAGTACAATGCCCCACTGCTTTCCCAATGATAAAGGTTTGTAAACACCATGAAAAACAAGCATTGGCTTAGCTGGCGGCCAACTCCAGACCTTTTGGCTTTAGCAATGCTTATGTATGGATCACTTACGTTTGTACATTCTTTGACAAGTCATGTAAAGCCTCCAATCCTCCTGCAGGGACACCCTCTGGGAAGATTTGATTGACAGATATTGGGAATAGGCAAGCATAAGAAAGGGACTTGTCACCACTGCTGTGTAGTTTGAGGGTTTTAGGTTGTTGTCGGGCACATATTTGTGACAGTGGGTCCGAATCTGGCGGCTGCTGCTTCTTCTCGCAATGTGCTCCCTGGAAGGGTTGTCACTCTCTCTTTCTCTTCTGTAGGCTGGAGATGTCTGCTGAGATCATCCGACAGAAAGAGTTGGAGAACCTCCACCGGCAGAGGCTGCTGTCTGCGGAACCCATGGCCCTGCACTCTGCACTACCCCCCGATCACCCGGCACTGCGGAACATGCACGAACTACCCGACGGGCACCCGCTGCGAGAGGAAATCAACCGGCGCAATGCGATGCTGGTACTCCGACACAACAACACGCCGCTTCTGTCCCTCAATCACCATGGGGTGCCAAGCTCTACACCCCCAAAGGAACCAGGGGGTGGGAGGAGGGCCAGTCGCAAACCGTCCCAACACAGGACTGAGCAGAACCAGAATGAGGCAAAGGAGCTACTGGACCCACGGGGGAGGGACGGGGCCACGGATGGTCATGACGAGGAGATGAAAGACTCTGAGAGTGATGCCGAAGCCAGCGACGAGAAGGCGGAGAGCCTAAAGGCTGAGAGCAGCAGCTCAGGCCATGAACTCAAGGAAGGCAAAGAGACAGTGAAAGGGTGCGAGGGCATGAAGGACCTCAGTGACATGAACACCAGCCAGACCATGCCCTGCATCTCCTCCGGCACAGAGTCCCCCAACCACCTGCTCGGCCCCATCATCCCCAAGAGCGAGACCAAGTACCTGCCTCCTGGCTCCTTGCCGCCACCTCAGCCATTCCCTTTCGGATTTCCCTACTCCGTCAACCCGTACTTCCCCTCGGGTAAGTTCCTGACCTCATGAAGCATAGGGGTTGCATTGAAGGCAAGCGGTTTTTAAATGTTTTTGTTTGTTAATTAGTAAAGTAAGACATGGCGAGGCATTATTCTTGTAAGCACTACCTATATTCACAGTACATGCTGCAACATTCTTCATCTGGGCGATTGGTATGGTCACCAGTCTTCAGATCATGTGGTGCCTAGAGGTTCCACTGATCCCAGTCAGCTTTCTCTCCTCCGGTTGTGCACTGACTTAAAATACATGTCTCTTTGAGCCGCAATGGAGACTCTAGACAGATTTATGTGTTATTTTAATAGGTCGAATGTACCTGCTCCCCTCTCTGGAACCTTCATTAGATTTTGAAGACCTGGAACCTTTTTTCTGCCTTTTTTATAGTGCAGATCTATCCAACATCGTGATTTATGTTTGATCTTAAGAAAATAAACTTGTCATATACAAAATCACACTTTCCTGTCGGCAGGAAGTTACACACTCTTAGGGCGGGAAGTTCTTCACTGCCTGGCAGGAAGTCCTCCCTTATGAGAATGGGAACCTAACCATGTGATAAGAAGTCTTAAAGGTGTTATCTAGGAAGACTCCAGCCCTAATATTTTGTCTCAGAGGCAGTGTGAGTCACTTTGGTTTCTGCACTTCAGGCGTTGTCTGTAACAGTGTGCTCTTAGCTACGAGTGGGTTCCTCAGGGCAGCCTTTGCCTTCATCTTTGGTACCCAGGGCACTTTCCTTCCTACCTCTAGTCCCTGGAGGCCTAAAGACAGTAGCATTGCAGAAAGTAAACCGGTCTCAGTCATTTTTTTCTCTGGTTTGTAATCCTTTATCCTTCGCTTTGCCTCTCGGCAGCAAACAGAAGGCTAAAGGGCAAAAGCAGTACAAAAGGGTGGAGCGTGTGATGTCATTGGTGGATTCAGTGGGTGAGTGATGTCACTTGTGCCAGGCCTGACATTTTAGTGCATTGGTGTCCATGGGATTGCTTCACACCACGACTGATAGGAAGTAACACGACACAGAGTTTCGATGGAGGGAGTGCCATTATTATGGGAGAGATGGTACCCAAAGATAGATGAGAGATTCACTGATGATTGAATGATGGGCAGGGGATAATTTCAGAAAGGACATGCAAAACTGGAGTGAACAGAACCAGAATTTAGAGGATAGGCTTCATGGTCGGGAGACTTAGAGACAGACTATCGAAAGACTGCACAAGAGGGTGAGAGGAGCAGGGAAGAAACAAATGGAGACTTTTGAGGGGCTGAGAGAGGAGGTGCAAATTACATTTTCACTCTAGGAGCTGATGCCAGTTAGATGATGAGAAGTGGTCCTCCGTGAGCGCCGACGTACCAATGCCTTGCACCACCCCCTGCGACTGATGACACACAGTCGTAGGGGGTGGTACAAGGCATTGGTACGTCGGCGCTCACGGAGGACCACTTCTCATCATCTCACTTGACATCAGCTCCTAGAGTGAATATGTCTGTTTGCATACTTGTACCAAAGTAATGGAGAGTTGCACAGCTCTAGTGTGCTAGAAGTTTCGAGCAGTGACAGAGACAGTGGAGCGGCACGGACCGGGTACCTCCTCTCCATGGGACTAGTACCAGGGGCCCGGAGTGGGATCTCGCACCTCAGTCTCTGACCCCAGATGAAGGGCGATTCAGCCCGAAATGCATTGGACTGAAAATCATGTTGTTTTGATTGAATATTACTAATCATGGAGATGAACAATATGGAATAAAACATGAACTTATGATTAAAAATAAGACTATTCCAACATAAAGACTCTCATGAACTTATGTTTAAAATAACTGATCTGGACTATTCCAGTTACACAAGAGTGGAGCGCCAGGGGATGCTTCCAACATCCGTTGGAATCACTTTCTTGATGTTTGCATACTTGTCTCACCAATGGGGTTCTCTTATACTTTGAATAATGTATCCGTCGCACTGAAGTCAAAGTGAAGACTCTTGCTGTTTAATACAACCTTATCAGTTCGACGGATACATTAATCAAAGTATAAGAGAACCCCATTGGTGAGACAAGTATGCAAACAGGCATGAGCCATATACAGCAGTTCTCTAGTGAGCCAGTTGTGCAAAGGGAGAGTGAGATGTGTACAGTGTAACTGTCTCTTAGTGACCAGACTGGTATCCAGTGGGCCGGGGATGTGCTGGACGGTGGCACTTGTTGATCGGGCTGGCATCCGATGATCAGACGTTTTATGTCAAAGTAACTTTTCATTTCATGTGTATTTATTCTTGGCTTTGCCTAGCTCAGACATTGTCTTTATATCTTCAAAACATAATTGCACCAGCACAGGTAGGAATAGCAGGGGAGGTGTTATATTTAACTGTTAATTGCATTTTCTTCTTCAAAACATAATTGCATCAGCACAGGTAGGAATGGCAGGGGATATAATATTTTTCATTTCATTTTCTGTGAAGATGGGCATCGGATAAACGTTTCCGTGTAGAGGTCTTAATTTATCTGTGAACTTATGATGATATCATTTTTCAAACAATTTATATAGATATTTTATACTGATTTAAAATTCCCTTTGTGCCTCTTAACAAATTAGTATACACGTTTTACAGACATGCGTTTCGTGTAGTGACCAGACATTGGCATACCGATCACTAAGAGTAACCGGATAGCATAGGCTTAAGTTGTGGTGGTGTTCTGTTTTGGAGAGGTGTGGGTCAGTGGGTGTCTTATGCAGTCTAGGTTTTAGGGACTGGACTCTAGCTTTCTGTTATATATTCAGTAACTTTTAGCGTGTGAATGAGCCCAGTTACTTGCAGGATTATTAAATTCACATTTCTTGAAAGCACTTGGTGGAGGGGGGAGTGGGGGCAAGAGATCACTGAGTGCCTCTGTAAGGGAGACCTGCAGGGCGCAGACAGCCCTCTGCCCCCCGAGGCTCGCCTGCGCGGGGCAGCCTTCCATCTGCCCCCCTTCTCCCCAGGGAGGGGGCGGTTCACGGGAGGACGGGAGCTGTCAGCCCCCTCGCCAACACCAGTCAGATCCTGTCAACCGCTCTCCTGTCTGACCTTGTTCTCGGAGCGGGGGCTTCCTGCCCCAGGGAGGCAGCGAAGGACTGAGTGCGCCGGAGACGGAAATCAATATATCGATCGGCCAGACGCAGTCCAATTAATGCGGGTCCGTCCACGGCGCAGCCTGCACAGGGCGCGATAAGGGGGGGGGGGGGGGGGGGGGGGTTGTCTGTGCGGTGGGGGCATGCGGCCGTGCACTGAGAGACCGGGCAGATATTATTGCACGGGCCACGGTCTTTCAGACTGATTACTCTGACGGGCGGGAGAGGATAGTATGAAAGATATAGAATTGTATGGAAATGTATATTCTAACAGAAACCTTCAAGAGACGCAAAGGAGTGGTGTGCATTAATAGAGCACTTCAGGAGCAGATCCAAGGTTAGGCTGCTGGCAGTACAATTAGTGCCTTTCACCTCCCTAGATGTGATGGGCCTGCCCTCCCCCACCAATGGCAGTATGTGGTCCGGCCTAACTTTCCACGTGGTCGCATGGACTCGGGTAGGTCTGCATTCAGGGCTGTGCTTCAGGGAATCCAGCGTGTCGCCGTCTAAAAATATATCAGAAAAGAACAAGCTTTTAAAGTAGTACTTTCTTCTTCATATGGGTGACATGTTTGAGACATCCGCTCGTCTCAGAAATGTATCAAATGGGCGTATGAAGAAAGGCCAGGGGTGACCGACCGGAAAAACTGGAGGGGCTGAACAAGGAAACGTGCAGTGATTTGTTAAAGTAAAATAAAAGGAGAGTCCTGTGAAGTAGGCAGTGGAAGGATACAACTCCTATAGTCTGCACTCTGTGATGCAGAAATGCTCTTGGGCGAAACAAACTCAGGAATAGGGAGAAAAGCCATTGAATCAGGAGCACACAACTGAGAGAAAACGGAGTCAGCCAATCAAGAGCAAGGGGCTGGCCCAACCCCCACTCTAAGTATACTGGAAACAATAGATCTTCCTACAGGCAGCTAATTTTGTATATAGCCAAGACTTAAAAACTCCTTGCCAGGCTTTCTGGGGAACCCCATGCTGCCGTGGGAGGGGCTAAACTGGATAAAGCCAAAGTCTCTGGGCTGGTAGGTTCCCCCCTCTGTCTGAGTAGCATACTCTTTCAACTTCCAGTACTTTCACTACATATATAGCTGCCTCGCTGCTGTGCCTAGCTGCACGGGCCTCTGTTTAAGGTCTGGTTAGAAACCAGGGATAATGCAAGAATAAACATGTCAATCGTGCTCTTCATCTGAAAGGTCTGCCTGTCCCGAGCATTTTTGGGTGTGTTTAGGTTGTGAAGGTAACTGAGTTCTTTAACAGTTGTGAATCTGCCCGGGTGGCTCAAGGTTACACTTGGCTATCATATTGGCTTACAAAAAACATAATCTCCGTGCTCTGACACATGACGTCGCTTACATTGCTCTCATCGAGGGTCATCCGTAGTTTCCAAGGTGGTAATAAAATCCTCTCTTACCTCACCCATACAACTCTCCATTGGGGCCTACCGTAGGTGGTCGTATTATCATGACCTCGCTCTGATGCATTGCCTCACTGGCTATCCTCCCCATGCGGTCTAGATTTGAAAGGGGAGAAGAATCCTGTAATTCAACTTTTTATCCTGCCCCTCATCCCTCTGGTGTCTTCGAGTGGGAAAGTTGCGTCCTAGCCTCAGACCCAAAAGACCCTGCCCGTCTCGCTACATGCTGTAACCTTGCCCCTGACAGTACAACTTCTCTGAAACTGAACACACCACTCGCGTCCACTTCGTGTGCGGTCTTCTTGGAAGCTTCCTTCACAAAGTGATATGGGGCTGTTTCTCTCCTGAACATCAAGCAAGACATCTCATGCCCGTGAGGGCAGGTACCTCTGATGTGCACGTTGTGTTCCTCAAACTGTCCATGTTGTATGTGGATTACAAGCTAAACAGTAATCCCCACACAAAGAAAGTGTGCTTTTCAGACGTGTTTGCGGATGGCCTCAAAGACCTAGCTTGGCCATTTTAGACATAGCGCAGCTTTAGTTGTCATTTAGGGCTCATGGTTTTTTCTTTTAAAAAAAAACAGTATAAAAATGCATACATATATAATAAATACAGGACCCCTGATCAGCTCTCTTCATCCACTTGTCTGTTCATGTGTCATTCAAATTTTACTTCAGCCTGTCACTGCATACAGCATGGGGCAGTGGATCAGTTTACGTCATCCTTTGGTCACATTGCACTCTGAAGTCCGACACTTTGCATGATCATGTGTAAAGGTGCCTGAAAAAGTGCTCTTAATTTCCACTTCTGGTGTGACTACCCTGCTTGGCTGCTCCTTGAGTTAAAAGAAAAAAAAGTTATCCAGGTTTTTCTACATATTGAGTTTTTTGCATCCGCCCAGGGCCAGACCTGTTGGCTTTGCCAATAATTTCTACTAAAGCTGCTCACCTGTCAGAACCCTGTTCTGGAGCACTCTGACTGTGTCAGGGAAGATATTTCAGTAGCCACCAGCTAAATCAGAAATTAAAATTAAATATTATTTCACAACCCACGCCCAATAAAGGGATGTGCCGTCACAGTGCTGATGGCACGGTTACTCTTAGTCTTTGTTCAAAAAGCAGACCTCCATGGGACTTCACAATTTTGACAGTCCGGGATAGTCTAGATACAATCCTCAATGACATTGGTCTTTAAATATGAAGCACCAAGTCTTTCTCCCAGAAGCACACCGGGCAGTGAGGGGCGTTGCTGCCGAGGACCCCTTCCTAGCTCTCCGTTCCTCCAGCTCCCTCTTAAAGCTAGAGGTCCAGAGATGGGTTCAATTGGCCGGAGACTGCTTGAGTGGACTGACTGCAAGCCCAGGGCGAGCACACTGGCTCCTGCTTCTTGTGAGGGACTGGATAGCGTGCTACTGATTCCGCTCACTGCTGCACCCAAAAATGTATACATTCTTCCCACCCCTTCGTTCTTCTGCCCCTTCGTGTTTCTCCACTCCTACCACCCCGGCCAGGTTGAGCACTCATAATGCTGTGTTGGTCGTTCTGGCGAGATAATAGCATTTCAGTCAAGATCATTGCATTGAAAATACACTGTTCCTATAACCTCTTGCTTCTTTCTTTCTTCTCGTCTCGCCACCCTCTCCTCTGCATTTGTAAGTACTTATTGGGTGGTGTAAAGTGCTATGTAAGAAAACATCATCATACTGGTTGAGCTCCCCTACGTAAATGAAGGGCGTTCGTTAGGTTAGCCATCTGCATCAACAACATTACTTTAGTTTGATCACTTAATGCATTCTGGGTATTGTAGTCTGCTTCGCTTCCATTGAACAAAGTTGACCAACACACCTTGAAAGAAAGATTTTTAGGCGATAAGTTCAGGACCGGAGACAGGATCCTTAATGACCTGGAGTTTGGGCCTCCCCCTAAAGTTCACTGTTGCTGGTGGCCCCAGCCCCACAGGAGATGTCTAGGAGGTAGAATCTGCTCCCCCCGCACCTAAGTGGGCCCTCCAAGAGAAAGCACCCACACACCAAGTAGACTTTTGTAGGAAGAGACAGACCCCTTCTTGAGTTCCCAACCTCCTGGAGTAAGCTCCCCGCCCCAGTACGCCCGGAGGAATTGGTCGTTAAATAGGGATGTGCGGCTGGATGGGTGATCTGCTTTCCATAAGCATATGAGAAATTAATGAACCTCTCTCTCTCTCCCCAGGCGCTATGGGAGGGCTCTTCATGGACGGGGAGGAGAGTCCGGCCTTGGAGGACATCAGTAAATGGACAGTGGACGAGGTGTGCAGCTTCGTGAGCGGTTTGGCGGGCTGTGCAGAGTACACTCAGGTAAGTGACTATGGGGGCGCGCTCAGGTGAGCGAGGTTGCAGCGATGCAAGTGTGGCTGTGGCTTTGTGCTTATGCAAGTGGAGGGGAGGTAGGGTTCACTTAATTAACATAGGGGACGCACTCAAATGAGATGGGGTACAGTCAGCCGAGAGTTTAAGGGTTATTTTTAGGTGAATAGAGTGTCTGCCGTGCACTGAGGTGAGTGTCTGGGTGCACTCAGATGGGCTAGACATGTACAGTCAGTCAAGTTGCAATGGGTTGTGCTTAGGTGTGTTGGGGGGGCTCAGTTGCACAGTTTGACAGACATGGGAATCAGTGGTCCTGCACTCTCTTGGTTCTGTCCTTACCATGCAGCTATACCGTGCAGTGTCTCCGTACTGTACCCTCTCTGTCTGCTCAATGTCAGTAAGTGTCCCCCCCACCAGGGCTCCATATCAGGCCCTCTTCTCTGCTCCATATAAGAAACCTCCTTTGGAGACATCATTTCCAGATCTCCTTTCCTCCCTCTCCGTCTGACTTCAAGCCTGCGTGGTGGTTATATTCCTCCTGCTCGTCCGGCTTACTGCCGCTTCTCAATGCTTAATCCTGCTAATACCGAGAGCAGCACCTTCTCCCCTTCCTCTGCTCCAGAAGGGATTTCATCGCCTTTCTGACCTTCCGCATCCCCCATGGCCCTAAATCCTCCAGGTTTCTTTTCACTGTGCAAAAGAGGCAGTCTGCTTTCATCACCTCAAATGTGATCTGTTCAACATCTGTAAAATGTTCCCACTTTCACCTTCTACGCTGTTGTTTTCCTGATTAACACTCTGGTGCTCAGTTACACTGTTGCAACTGCTTCCTCCACCACCCAACTCATATGCAGTCAGTCACAAAATACACTATTTTGCCCTTTAATGGCTTTTCAGAATACACCTTGCCCTGCCGACACCAGGCAGGCTCACTGCACCTAGCAGGTGTCTACAGTTCCTCAAGCTTCTGTTAACCTCATGCGCGGTAGCGGAATTCCGCTTGCACGCTGAGATTTTGGTAAATCGCATGTTACGTGACGAGCTGGGCTCGTCATCAGCGTGCGAGGAGGCTACGCCATGACGAGCCCAGCTCGTCATCAGCGTGGAAGGGGTTAAGTTGGTCCTCGCCCTCCTTACCATACCCCCACATATCCTGGGCACCTATCATGAATCCACTACCACTTCAAAACAAATAAAAAGCTGATGGGTGGAACACTTGCACACGTCTCAGCCTCTGGTAGTTGCTAGGGCCGAATTCTCTCGACATCTTGATTCACCCACTACACCCCTCAAGATGGGGGGTGGAGGGGAGACAGCCACTTGGAAACCAGTCTTGGTCCTGCTCCAGTGGGATTGCTTCAGCCTGTGCACATCTCCACATCTGTCCACCCTATACCATCTCGATACTCAAAATATTTTCCCTCATGCCACTTATACTCAGCATAGGCATCTATAAAAGAACCTCCTAACTCAATTTCCATGAGGTGGAAGGTAGTTCCTCTCTTCTACTCCAGACTCTCTTATATAAAGAGGGCACCCTCTAGACTCCGCCTTATGTTCTGTGTTACCATCTACTACGGTGTTGTGTGTCCTGTTTGATTTGACCTGTGTTCAGTATGTCTGGTTGAGAAGCTCGTCACAATGGAAGATACAAATCCAACTGTGTGATGTGGATCAGCCCTTTCTTCGCCTCTTCAGTAGAAAGAATAAATTCTGGGAGAGGGTTGGCCCCCAGTCACGTGCCACAGATACACAGATGGAAGAAATGTTTCTAAATTTGGTTCCCCAAGTGCCGCCCACTGAAGTCAATATGGAGACATTGCAAACACCTGAGGCAGGCTTAGAACTCGCTGGAAAAGCACAGGTAAAGTTGGAGACCATGGATAGGCGGGGTCAAGAGAAGGTAGAAAGAAAATGTGTTGGTGGGGCCTAAAGACACCCTTTTGTGCCGGATTCTGATAAGATCAGACCCGCCCTGCGCTAGCCCTCGGCCAGCTCCAGTGGTCAGGCTAGCATCCGCCTCTTTTTAGGCCTGACTTGATAGTACAACTGCTTCGTCCAGAAGCGTACTTCTCCCATCACATGATGCCTCTCTCTCTCATCACATGATGCCTCCCTCTAATCGTATGCTGTCTTTCTTGTCACATGCTGTTTGGTGCATTAATCCTTCTTAGAGGGAGTGCTTGCATTCAAATGCACGAGGAACTTTTTTTCATCTTAAAAGCAAACTGAATTATGACACTTGAAGTATCCTTTTTTGTTTTGTGTATTCTCTGCCGCAGGCTTTTTTTTAAATATTTAAATCAGGAGTGAAAATGCAAGCCAGGCCAGTTGGCTTTGCCATTGCTTGTTCCACTCCAAAGAGACGGACTCCCTTATTTCTCTGCTTGTTTGGGGTTAGCCGTGGGGCACCTGGAGGCGGGGGGGTTAGTGCGCGCAGCACACGGCGCAGTCGACTGGTTCTTTTTTCCTCCCCCCTAGCGTGGTGCTAATCCGATCATGACACGCTTCATTAAAACCACCTGCATGCGCGGCTTCCACCCGGAGGCCGCGGGCTCATGAATGTGGCTGTGTGCGGGGAGGAGGGGTAGAGGCGTGTGTGTGCGTGCATGTTGTAAGTGTGTTAAATGTGTCTGTGTAGGTGCGTGGCAGCCTTCCTTGGCGCGGTGTGTGCTTGTGTGGTTGTTTCCTGACAGGCCGGCTGGAGTGGACACGTGTGTTTCCGAGTTTGGGCTTTCGTCTCTTGCCACGCGGGGTGGGAGGGAGCATAAGCCTGTAAGACTTGTGTGGGCCATGTGTGAACCCCGGTCAACTGTTTGTGTGTTCAAGTCTCACCGGAAGGAAGGCCGAGCGGCGGCCCGCATGCTTCACACACAGCCCGGCTAGTAATGCGTTCCAGGCCCGGAGGCAGCCTCGGCTGACCCGCATCCAAGACCTGCTGGGAAGAGGGCCGAGGGCGGGGGAAGGACAGAGCTCGGATCCGCAGGCCTGCTGGGCCTTGCGAGGGGCCGGGCGCACCACACCGCGGAGCGCTGGGGAGGGCGGCCGAGGTCCGCACCCAGGAGAGGGGGCACGGTGTGGAATCAGACCCCGAGCAACGAGGTCCGCACCCAGGGGAAGGGGCACGGTGTGGAATCAGACCCCGAGCAATTACTACCCTATGCAAGGGCGAGAGAGGTCTCTCGGCGCCCCTGGATAGGGGGACCAGAATTTTAAAGCAAAAACCGGGACTTATCACAAAAATAGAAGGACTACAATTTTAGTTCAAGCCAGCACACAGAATGACAGCGGTCCTCAGCAGAGAACATACATAAAGTGCAATTTTGAAACCCAGTAGGTTGCCTGTTAATTAAATTGCTTTCTGGAAACAACTGCTAGCTATCCCTGCTTTGTTAAACGTAAAAAAGTCACTGAACCATGAAGTTCTTGGTGGACATGAATCAAGGGTGGGCTGCCGTGGGGCCACACTGCTATTAGACTGCACAAGAGAGAGCAGTCGCTTGTTATATAACATTTGGGGGGTCTGCTTAGTGGGATTTTTTTAGTTTGGTTTCAAAATAGTGTGGGGCTCAAACACGAGTGGAGCTGTAGGGTTCTCTACAGTGGGTGAGGGTGATGACCAAAATCAAAGCTGCCATTTGGGTCCACCACAAGGAGAGGTTGTGGGCACCTTTTAGGAACCAGGTCAACAGCACTCATCTTAAAAGGGGGATTGGGGATATTGACAACACTGTTGTATCTTCCCAAGAAGAAATGAGCGCACTGTACACAGCAAACTTTAGCGTAATTTATCAATTTTTTTTCAATTTATAAGCTTTATTCGACATTTGTCATAAAAGCATTCACCTAGCCCTATACAATAAATACTACTTTTAAAAATACTTCTAAAAATACATTAAACAATTAAATGTCGAATAATACATAGTAAAAATTCATACATTTAGAATACGTTATTATGGTTTAAAAAGATACATTCCATAGATTTAAAAAATAAAAAACATGATCTTTGTCGCAAGAAACAATTTTAAGGATATACATGATTTCATTATAATACAGTAGCCATTAGTGATCGGGTACGGATTAGCCACGACCACGCCAAATATTTTGCTACACCAACCACATATATTGTTGTACAGTCTGTTTCAAGTATCCTAAGGGCTTCAGATTGGCTACGGGTTCCCAACTTTAGGCAAACTGGTTTTAGCCATTTACGTCTAGGAGACGAATACAGTGGACAACAGAACAAGAAATGGGAGATATGCTCAATTTCCTCATTACAATGGTGACAATGTTCATCCCAGTTCTGGGACCAACGCTTCTTAAACGCATTTAAAGGTAATGTACCAATGCGGAATTGAAAATACAGTTTTCTGTCGTGTGGTTTTTCAATTAGGTCCCAAAAAAATTCATATGAGGGGTACATTTTTAAATTTAAAAAGCGAGATGTTAAGTTTGTACTTACATTGTCCCTAAACATTGCAAGATATATCATTTCCCAATAAAGATCTTTAAGCTTTTCCTTTGAAGGGAAGCAAGATAGGTCATTGTTGTCCCATAAATAATCCAATTTCAATTTCATTAACAAGCCCCGCAACTCTCTTAACCATGGGATGGTGTGGAAGCGATCGAATTTGATTACATCCCTTAGAGCTGCTGCATAGTGGCCTAGTTCTGGGGTCACCATAATTCGCCTCCAGTATAGGAGGGGCCGAAGCCTCGCTATATCCACAATTGATTTTCTACCCAGGTCCAATTTTAACGGGGTTGTTGGTGTACTTTGGGGGACCATTACGACCCCTCTTAGAAACCTATTTTCAGCTCGGTCCAGTTCGCTCAAGTTTGAGAAACCCCATAGTTCAGAGCCGTATAAACAAGCCCCCAGGACTTTCATAGAATAGATTTCCATGACACAATTCACAGGCTTTGTTAGTGAGGTTCGGTGCTTTAGCGAGATGGCACCTGCTAACTGCCTAAATTTTAATAGGGTTGTGGATATGTGGTGCTTCCAGCTCATATTTTCTTGCAGAGTGATACCCAGGTATGAAAAAGAGTCCACTCTTTCTAGAGGTGTTCCTTTATATTTTATTACACCCTTGAAAGATGACTGTTGGTTGAGGCACATAAATTTAGTTTTGGAGGTGTTTAATTCTAGGCCCCTTTCATCACAATAAACCCCAAAGGCATCCACTATTTTTTGTAACCCACTAGGGGTGCGGGAAAGTAATAATGTATCATCCGCAAACATGAGAACTGGTGCATGAGAACCAGCTATTACAGGGGCGTCACTAGCAATCTTCTCTAGGTGTTTAACAATACCATTTATATAGATGGAGAAGAGAGTAGGTGCTAGGACACACCCTTGCCTCACCCCACGTTCAACCGGGAAGGAATCAGTTACATCACCTTGTTTGCCCCATCGTATCTTAGCGAAATTGTTTTCGTGTAGGCGGACAAGGAGAGTGAGCAATTCCTGTGATATGCCTGCCTCCGCTAAGGTCTGCCACAATTTTTCCCTGGGGACCAGGTCAAACGCGGCTTTTAAGTCTACAAAAACTGCATATAATGTCCCCTTCTTCAAGGTGACATTTCTCCAATAAATTGTTAAGAAATGGAGAACTTGGTCGACGCTACTAGTTAGGGGCCTAAACCCAGCTTGATAAGAAGACAAGATGTTGTTTTCGTCGATCCATTGCTGCAGTTTATTTTGCACTAGTCGGCCCATTAGCTTTTGGGCTGTGTCAATCAGACTAATGGGTCTGTAATTTTTTGCCAGGGATCGATCGCCTTTTTTATATATGGGAATTATTTCGGCTCCCTTCCAAGAGGCAGGCACTTTCCCTCCCATAGCCACTGCATTGGCCAACATTGTGAAGTAGGTGCACCAGGGCTTCCGGTCAGATAAGAAGATATCAGCCGGAATTCCATCCATGCCTGGGGCTTTCCCCCCTGCGACACAATCCAGTACAGCACTCACATCCCTCTCAACAAATAATGGTGTTTTATAATAAACTTGTGGAGGAAGGCTAACATTGTCAAACATAGGGTTACGGGCATACTGTGGTTGAAAATATTCTATCCAACTATCCTTTGCGACATTATTGGCAGGCTGGGTTGCTATGCCACCCTTTGCCCATTTTACTGAAGCCCAGAAGCGCTTTGAGTCTTTGGAGGCACATACCTCCTTTAGTTCTTGCCAACACTCCTCGTCCCAACGCTTCTTAGCTAATTTTTGGACCTGCCTATACTGGTTTCTCGCCAGCCTTACTGCTTCTGGCCTCCCTAATCTTAGTTCCTTGCTGAGATTGTCTCGTGCTGCCCTGCAGCTCTTGTCGTACCACCCTCTTGTGTCTTGTATTTTCTTTGTTTTATTTGTGGAGGTTTTTTTACGGAAAAAACTTTGGATTTTGGTAAAAAGGATCTCGTGGGCAGCCATCATATAGTCAACAAAATCAGTCTGTCCTAAATTAGACTTAATCTTGGCAACTTCGCCCGCCACTACTTTTTTTAGGGTCTCTATTTTAGCGAGATCTTCTAGGAGCATACTCCACTTCAGGTATCGGGAATTATTCGAACTTACTAAGTCCTGTGTGACCATGTGGTCCTCTCTAGGGTCCTCAGCATTGTTGTGGTAGGTATGTAGTGTCAGGCACAATGGATTATGATCACTTTCGATCTTCGCCTTCACTTCCATGTCTACCAATTTTTCCCAAAGCCTTACATCCAGGAGTATATAATCTATCCTACTGGACGATCTACCATTATCAAAAGTATTTTTCCCCATGGAATCTGACACAGTCCGACCATTAGCTGCTCTAAGTCCCCTTGAAAGACAGAAACTTTTCAATTGTATTGCTACCGTACTCCATTTCCTGATTACGGGGATGTCCAACTGGGGAATTCCCCACTTGGTATCCTCATCCTCAGCCAGGACTTTATCCTCCTCCCCCAAAGGTTCAAAGGTAGTATTAAAATCCCCACCTATTATTACATAGGAGGGGTCAGGTAGCTGTTCAATATAATTCTCAAGGCACGATAGAGTCTCTGATGGTTTGCCCCTGGCAACTCCCCTTGAATATAGATTAAACAGGGCTAGCTGATGGCCATTTTGCCAAGTAATGTCAAGTGCCAGAATATCATTGGAGGGTATGGACCTCTGCTTAACCAAACAATTCAAAGATTGACGTACCCAAATTAGCAGTCCCCCTGAGGGACGTCCTACACGGTTGCTTAATGCCGGGACGAAAAAATTCAAGTACCCTTGCCTAAAAATTGGTGTAAGCGACCAGGTTTCTTGGAACATAATGATGTCGTACTGGTTAATAAAGTCAACCCAATCTGGGATGTTTAACTTATTAATAATTCCAGCTATGTTCCATGAAATAATTAATAATTGCGATTTAGCCTGTTGAGAATATGTTTGGGCAGTATCAGGGATATGTAATGTTCCTGCAGGGACCACTCCTAGTATTACTTCTTTATTCAAACTCGGTGACAACTCAACTTCCTCCATTGCACTTTCCTGTTCCTCCTGGCCTCTAATTTGATCTACCACAATGAAAGAGCAAGGTACAACTGGGACTGCTGAAGAATCATCTTTCATGGAAATTTTAACATTTTCTTTGTCCAACTGCATATTCAATGTGACAGGAGAGACACATGCGAGTCAATCACACTCATTTAGGTCCGTTAACACAGAATATTGGTTATCCAGGTTTAGCCCCCACTCACATACTGGGTTTGTTCTTGCCCTTCTATTACCCACTACTGTCTTAGTATGCTCGGCTTGGCAACTAGACCTCTTCTACTATAGAAGAAATCCAGTGTCAGTGGAACTATTTCAGCTGTCCTTCGTTGTGGGGGAAGAATGTTCCGTAGGACATCGGGCAGGACCTCAGGGCCCTTGAAGTTCAATACCACACAATCCCCTTGAAATTTCTTTACCTTAGTACCTATCCACCTAACCCTTCTTGCAGTAAGCAGATCGTCTGATAATTTTTCCTTGCCCCAGGGAGATATATGCATGTTGCTACTAAGCCACTGGAGCGCCTTATTTCTTAAGGAATCTGGAGACTCGATCTGACCAGTTTTCAACATAGGTGTATTTGCTAATACCAAGATAAGGGGCGAGGCTTCAACGATTAGTTCGACTGGAGCAGTTTCTGGGTTTAAAATCTCAGGAATGCTACTGCCCGCTAACTGAGCTGCATCAGCTAGGGCCAGGTCAGAGGCATTATCACTCCTAAGATTGACTTGTTGGGCTTGATCTAAACTAGCATGTGTGCCAGTATTCATGTTCACCCCGGGTGATTTTCCCACAGTCACCATTTGTTCAACTTTGGATGCAACAAGATTTGGTATTTCCCCTACCCCCTCATTGGTTTTCTTCAGCAGGGCCTCAAGCTTGTTAACCTTGGTGACTAATTGGTCGACCTTTGATATAAGGGGTTTCATTAGACCTAGCAGTTTAGATTCTAGTGAACCCATGAGCTTAACTAGGAGGGCATCCTCCCCTTCTTCATTTTCGTACTCCCCCTCCCTTATCCCGTCCTCTTTCTTTCTCTTAGCTCGTCTAAGTGGGGTTACAGGTTTATTTTTACAAGAGCGTAGGCCGCCTCTTCTAGGGGGCGCCTTGGTGATCCCTTTTTTTGCTCTTGGGGCCGGGACCGGAGTTGGGGGGGTATTGCTCTCTACAACTGTCTCCTCAATTATTACGGATTTGTCTTGGTCTTCTAGGTTAATTAAATCTGTAAGGAGGTCAAGTTGTTGGTCCGTAGAGGTCATAGAAACATTAGTAGCTAGCTGCTCAATTGGGTCTTCACAAAAGTCGGTGTCAATGAGCTCGTCAGTTACAAACTGAGAAACTCCTGATTGGTTAATTTGTGCACAAGGAGGCGAATCCCCCATGCCTAGGGAGGACCTACGATTATTGTTGATTTTTGTTACTACCTGAACCAGGTAGTTGTGCATAGTGTTCGCCGGGGTAGCAGGGGTTTTTTGCTTAGACATAATGGACAAACAGACAGTAGTTGGCACCAGAGCCCTAGAAAAAAAGTAGCAGAGTTGGACCAATTACACTGGAGAAGTAGAGGTGTTTTACCTTGTCAATGTTCGTACTCGAGGGAGGAAGTAAGAGGGATTGCCCAGTCCAGTCTCTCACAGTCTAGAACGGGCTAAAACGGGCCCGCCCTTGGCGTAATTTATCATTTAATATCTAGCCTCTCCAAAAGATTGTGAATTAAAAGTATATTTAAATCACGTGTGCCTGCCTACTCTTCTGCGTTCGCTGCCCTTTGAAGGAACAAGAGCGCAATTGCACCACTTCTCCCGGAAGGTATATTTTGGGTTCTCAGGTTGATGGTGGTGTTGGGACAAGGTGGTGGCACAACTCTTGGGCTCTTAAATCCGGGATCTGCCATTCTGGGACAGAACAGTGGGGTTGGTATTCGGGTTCACAGCATTTGGGGGGGGCTGAGACCTGTAAGGTGTTAATGGGGAGTGAAGGAATGATCTTCTGGAGGAGTGGGTCAAGTCTAGGTGGGCCACTGCTAAGGTGCACCAGAGAGCACACGCCACCCCAGGGGAGTGGGTGCAGTGTGTATCTGCAACATTGAAGCTTGGCTTAACCCGAGTCGAAATAGGCCTACGTCTGAGCAAATTAGCCTTGAGAAAGGAACTCACTTGTCAACAGAAAAACATCCAATGGTGTGCAGCGCTTTACACATACACATACTGTACTGCTGTATGTGAGAACTGCACGTGTTCTGCATTGTACAGGAGTTTCAATTCCGCAGCGTGTCACTGCTATCGATGGAATCGATACTGCACTGTGGGGGTATTTATAAGAGGTGTGCATGCAGCCTTCACAGAGGAGGCACTCTGAGTTGTGCCTGAACTAGCGATGTACAGGTGTGTGCAAGTGGTGTATATGTACCCTGCATTGTTCAGGTATTCTTGCTGAGCTTGCATTAGGTGTTGCATCATCTGTCTATAGTACTTTTAGATGCATCCATGGACCTCCCTGCTGCCCCCAGTAACACCCTTCCCTCTTCCCAACACAGGTATTCCGAGAGCAGGCTATCGATGGCGAAACCTTACCCCTGCTGACCGAAGAGCACTTACTGAACAACATGGGGCTGAAGTTGGGGCCGGCCTTGAAGATCAGGGCACAGGTAAGCTGACACAGAAAAGGCTTAAATGTAATACTTTGGCTCTGTTATACAAATTGCGAAGCGCTTCACAGCCTTGACAAAGCACTACTAATGGTCGAGTAAGTGCCTGCTCTGTTTGCTACACATGGTTGGTAAACTGGGGGTTTATATTGGGGACTGTGTGGGAAGCATCTTGGTGTCAGGTGTGAGGCCAGGTGTGTGGCACTGAATGCATTTGTATCTGCACTTAGGCATGGGGTGGAGCAGACAGATGAAAGAGGGATACATTTGTGTTCATTTAATTCTTTCTATATGGCAGTGGTCGAAGGGGTGGCAGCGTGCTTACGTAGTAACCTCATTGAGACATAGGTGGACATTTGTAAGTAAACTGTGGCATACAAATGGCAGAAAGTGAGTACACAGACGTACTAAAGTGCAAATGTGAAAATTCTGTGCCATACCCCTGAATATATTTACTAAAGTGCAAATGTGAAAATTCGGTGAGATACCCATAAACATGTACTTAAGTGCACATTTGAAGATTCAGTGCCCTACCCTTGAACATGTACAAGAGTACGAATGCGAAGATTCAGTGAGATTCCCTTGAACATGTACTAAAGTGCAAATGTGAAAATTCGGTGTCATACCCTTAAATATATACTAAAGTACAAATGTGAAGATTCTGTGAGATACCCTTGAACACGTACTAAGGTGCAAATGTGATGATTCGGTGCCAAACCCATAAACATGTTAAAGAGTACTACAAATGCAAAGATTTGGCGACATATCCTTAAAAATACAAAGTAAGGTGTTTGGGTTACACTAAGGCAAAAGCGAGGAAGTGCATCCACAGTGATGATTGACTATATTAATCACTGTGGGCCAGATTTACAAGCACCTTGCCCCACTTTTGCTTCACTTTTTCCATGTTAAAAATGACGTAAAAGTGGCGCAAGGGGCTTGTAAATCTGCCCCTGTGTGTTTTTTTATCTAAACCTTTCGTATCAAGGCCAAGCCTCTTCCCCCTACCTCGGATGGATTGGTAGGTACATACCTGATGCCTGCGATTGGATTGTAGGTGGAGCTAGTTGTAGTCCGAGCTTAGTGGCAAGTGTTTGGAAAGCGTGCCCTAAGGCCACTACACCCAACTCTGGAACGTAAGCAGGAACTGGTGCCGTTCTGTTGTGCGCACAAGTAGTGTAGTGTCAGAAACCAGTGGTGTTTGGGGCCCCTCACTTGTGTGCTCCAGGTCAGTGCTACCTCGGCCCTTGTCCTGTGCCTGCCCTTTGGGGGTGAGGGGCGATGCCCTCGCTCCATGTTATAGTGTTATCACTGTGCGAAGGTTCTCCCACCATGGGCATATACATTGTCTGCATTACTGGTGCAGTGTTTCCCCTAGGGCACAGTGGACTAGGCTATATGAGCGTTGCACCTTCGGACACACTTTGCCAGAGCGTGTAGGCAAGGCCGGACTGGCAACCCCACGCTGGCATCTCCCAGTTGGGTTGTTTCGTCAGGACTGGTTTTGGTTTCCCGTCCGGTTCTGCTGCGCATCTATATTGGATTACACGGTGTACTTGGGCGGTGCGGGGGAGGGGGCGCTCTTCGACCTTGTAGCACACTGTACCAGGGGCTGAGCTGTGCTTCTCTGGGGGGGGGGGGGGGGGCTGCTCGCCCTCCCAGCTGCCCTGGCACTTAACAAGGTCTGCTGTCGGCCAATGGCTCCCTGCGGACCCGCTGGCAGGAAACCAAAGCGCCCAGACTTGTGGGAAGTGGGGCCGGCGCTGCCCTGCAGACACCTTCGGTGGGGATTTCATGCCTCCGTCCTCCTTCCCCTGCTGGGAAACATTTGGCATGCAGTCGAGGCTGTTAAATATTTTACTGACAAACATATGCCCTCCCCCGCGCACTGCCTTTCTGTTGCTAAGGTCGGTGCAGCCAGGGGGCAGGCGGAGGGCAAGAAGGCAGGATCTGGTCAACAGTCGTCCTTTGCGCGTTTCGTGACCAAGTGACATGCGCACCCCTTTAGTGTGCATTTTTTCCAATTTACTTTTTAATTATAGCGCGAACTCGACCCGAAGGCATCGAAGCGCACTACAGATCACTATTTACATTACACAAGGACGCATTCATATTTTTTTCCTGGGTAGATGAAGTTATTTGTCCAGAATCACGCGATGTTGAGCCGACGCCGAGAGTTTTCCAGTGTAAAACTCTCATATCAAGACCCGAACACGGTAGATTAAGCCGCGTGGTGACCTGGGACAGACGCACACATTTTTACCTCCTTGTGAAATGACGTTCAGGACACTGTTATTCAGTTCGGATTTATCCTGTAGTGTTTGACCTCCGTGGGTAGCAAACACTCTTCCCTTGTTGCTTGTGTTCTCGTGCGGACGGCGCCTGCAATGCCTGGAGGCCTGGCCATGGCCTCTCTCCATATTCTCCTCAGCACCTCCCCTTATAATTTCTCAACAGTTTCTGCTCATTTGTACTCTTATCTCTTCATGTTACCCTCCCTCTTTCCGCCTACTCCGCATCTCTTCATCTCTTGACCCTTCCTGCCTCCCCACCACTCTGCACTATCTCTCCAAAGAAGTGGTATCTCCAACTGCCCCCTCCTAACCCCACTTCACACATACCCCACACACACTGGTGACCCTTTGAAGAGTATGGGGCCACTGGGCAGGGGTGGTGGGCCTGATTAGGGCAGAACATTAACACTACATCCTTGCAGCTCGGGAAGAGCCTTCCAGGCAGTATTCTAGCTGGGCCAAGACCTTTTCCAGTCTTGCCAGTGCTCAAGCCTCCCCCCACCCCTAGGCAAGAGAACTGGGGGGCATATTTACAATATTTTGGCATAGGACAGTGCCGCAAGCCTTCTAGCTGCGCTGCCCCACGTCAAAATGAAAGAGCCGGAATGCACTGTATCTACAATATACGGTGCATTCCTTTCCTTTCTGCCAGCGCCGGCACACAAACCGCAGCTGGGCGCCAACGCAGGCACCTTTGCACCATGGTGCAAGAGTGTCTGTGTTGTTGGCATGATTGTTTTTGTGCAGGAAGGGACACTTACCTGCACAAAAATAAACAAAGGAGGAGTTTTCCTCGTTCTGTGTGCTAAAAAGGAAAAAACGAGCTTATGCCTGCATTGGTAAGGTGTTAGTTTTGTTGCTGCCCCAGAGTTATGCTATGTTGTAAATCTGGGGCAGTGTCAAAAACCTGGGTGTTCATAGGTAAAAAAAAGGTGCACTCTGGTAGAAGTCAATCAAAAACGCAACAAGTATAGTCCATTTAATCTTCCTTTTATTTGAAGTTTTTTTTTTAAAGTACTGGTACACAGCTGACGTGTTTCGTTCCCTTATGCCAAGAGGAACTTCGTCAGGGCTTTGCGTATAAAGTGATAATTCAATATAAACATTAGAAGGGATGAGTGGAATCTCTTTATGATATAGAATCAACGGTCTGTGCGAAGCCAGATTCTATGGGGGTTATTCACAAAGCTGTCTGCGCCATGCACAATGCTTGTTATTGTCAAGTTATATAACTAATAGTGCCTATGTTCTGTATAAACGGATCATGTTTTGCCATATTGACCTTTAACCACTCCTCTCTGTCTTCCCACAGGTAGCCAAGCGGGTTGGCCGGGTCCTGTACATGGCAAGCTTCCCTGTGGCCTTCCCTCTTCAGCCCCCAGGGTTGCGGCCTCCTGACCGTGAGCTGGGCACAATCGAAATCCGGCCACCATCTACGGGGAGCGCGGCCTCGCCTTACAGCGGCGCCATGATGTCCGCCAGCCGCATCTCCCCGAAGCACGAGAACGGGAACCCCCCTTTCTTGGTTGGACTAAGTGAACCTGGAAAGGCGTCTTCCTAATTGACCTCCGCTTGGTTTAGAAGCCCCTGCGCTGGAACCCCAACCACCTTGTTTCAAAGGGCGCGCACCCCAGCTCTGTGGTCAGCACCCCAGAGATCTCCTTGTCTGACTCACCGCCCTGGCCTGAACCCCGTCCTCCCGCCTTTCTCTGCGGACCCACAGCCGGACCCCATGGACCTCCATCTCAACGCTGTGGACACCCAACCAGCTCTGCATCGGAACCGTCTAGATGAAAAATATATTTAAAATTGTACTTTAAGACTTTTGACAAACCTGGACCCCTCTGCCGAGCCATAACCGCATGGAGCGAGAAGAGATTATTTTTTAAATCGTACATTTAGAGGCTAAATAAACTATTCCAAAGATTTGGAAGAACATTAGACAAAGTTTAAAAACAATAAAATATATAAGTATATATTTAATTAAACTGGTTTGAAGAAAAACGAAAACTCTTACAGCAAGTTTGTCTCACAGCTTTGCCAAAAACACATCTTATATAACAAGTAACGAGAGAACTTTGCGTCTGAGGGGGTCACCCCAAGATCTCAGTGTCACCCCGTGTCCTACCGCTGCGTCTATGCATCTCTTGCAACTTCGACACATACCAAAGAGAAAAAAAAAGGCGGGAATCCTGCCTGCGTTTACTAGGGACAATTCCAGAAGGGGGTTCTGCATGGGATTTCTCAAAGTGGGTGGGCAAACCATATTGCTGCTTATAGGGTCATTGTTTTGATGTAGTGGGACTGGGGGAGTCGGCACCCCTCCGAGGATGGCAGGCCAGGCTGCTGAAATGCAGAAGTCTTTGTGGTCCTCTGCTAACTTGTGGGTACGCGTATGTGCCCTCCTTGCCCTCAACCCCACAGTGTGACCGCAAACGTGAACTAACACACAAAGGGTGACTTCTGGTACATACTTAAATCAAGGGCCACTGGGTGACTCCCTGACCCCAGAGACACTGCTGGTGGACCCTGCCTCATTGGTCAAGTTTACTACTGTGAATGGACGATGGACCCCCTGAGACTTTGTACAGAATCCCAGAACTCTCACGGTACACCCCCCTTCCCTTTATTTTTATTGTTTACATGTTGCACGTGTCTCCCAAACTCCCCTCCCCTAAATTCTATTCTTAAAAGAAATAGCTTGGTGGTACATTTAGCATCTCTTTATATTGTAAAATAGTCGAATAATCCCATCCGTCATTATAACATCACATGAAGTGCTTCACTGCAGCGAGTTTCAATAAAAAAGAGAATCTGTGTAACCCTGGTGTGTCTGACATTCGCATTTACTCCTGGTAGAGTCTCTACGCTTTGTTACCACGAGAGAAGCCTCCACTCTGCCTCCATTTCCAGGTTTACAAGCATGGCTGTTGCTGGTGAGGATGTCACACAAAAGTGCTGCTGTTCGGTCCTCCGGTGGTGTGCCTCGGCACAAGGCTGCCAATTACAGGACCTCCCTTCAAGCAGCCACTCTCGGATGGGGTTTCTAGTATGGTACCACTGATGGAGCCTCATCATTGGGCTACCACTAGTGTGGCCTCAGCATCACTGGCATAGACTAGACTTCCACTGATTTAGCATCCAGACCAGACTGCCATGTTGGGGCCTCCACAAAAGGCTACGATAGGTAAGGCCACTGCAATATTTGACCATCTAAGGGGGCTCCCACTTAATGGTCCTCCGCAACAGGTGATCAACGGTGGGATCGCCATTCAGGCCACTATTGCTTACGCCATGTTAATGGTATTTGTATCACACAGGTGTGTGGCTGTTTGGTTGGTGTATTGTCCAGTGTACGAGAGAGAGAAAACAACAACAACTCTAGGGTGCGCAGAAACCTGTTTTATGGAACTGGTGATGCTCTGGCTGTTCCTTGGGACTGTGATAACTGCACACACAAAAGTAATGGTGTGTTCACACAGGGTTTGAGGAGTTGATACTGTCACTGGAGACACATCGGTTGCACCTGTATGGCTTCTGATACTATGT
The DNA here is from genome assembly GCF_964263255.1 of Lissotriton vulgaris. NCBI lineage: Eukaryota > Metazoa > Chordata > Amphibia > Caudata > Salamandridae > Lissotriton > Lissotriton vulgaris. Next base: position 280,390,008 of record NC_141693.1, read on the forward strand.
TGGTTGAATGAGGGAGTTGTGCTACTGCATGTAGTGGATTCTGCAGTGTTCGGCTGTAGACATATAATGATTAAAAGGTTCAAAATCTTGTTGTGTTTTGGCACGGGGTGCCCTGTGCCTTGAGGTTCAGTTAGAATACAATATTACACGACTTCAAGTTGTGTTGTGACCCTCAAGGTGGATTCATGTATTTAGTGCTGTTAAAGTGCGACCCATTTACATCTGCATTGCTCTTGCCACTATGTTTTGTTGCTTTAGAATGGGTTGTTGGTTAGTCTTTCTTCTTTAGCTGCGTTTGCTACTCTTGGGTGCTGGAATGCACAGTTGCTGAATATGCAAGTGGTGACATGCTAAACTACAGTCACTGCAATACATTTAAATTATTGGCCACTAGTTATTGCCTGTGCCTTAACATCTTTCACATGTGTTAACCAATGACTCGAAGTATTGAGTTGTCATATATAGTGCCTGGCCAGCTCACCTTGTATGTGCTAGTTCTACTAGTGATGTCTCTTTACTAGTGTTAACTGGAGTTGTCATGTTCCTGATCTCGCTTTAGTTTGTGGTCATAACAATATAAGCATTGCCAAAGCTAATAGTGTTTACGCTGCACCTCTTAAATGCTGAGGCCGTTTTAGGTTTTGCCTATGTAGCTCATGCGCTGTATGTGCTCTCACTTGCAAGAGCTGTTGTATACAACAAGAGGCTTAAAGCCTGACTATTTCTTCCCATTTGTTGGCTTCATTGTCACTCAGATTTTCTGCCTCCTAATTGGGCAGCGTGGGACACATTCACTTTCTGTTCTTTCCCCGGGATCATGGACCAAGTAAAGAATGCTTCATCCTGTAGGGTCCTTCCGCTGCTGGCACTGTGATTGTGCTACTGTTTTTCTTCTTCCCGTCATGTTGCTTTTTCATTTTTTTTATTTTCTTCTTCCCGTTGCGTTGCTCCTTTATTCCCAATCCCACCCTTCCATTGTCCATGTTTTATTTTACCTCACACACCTATTCCCGTTGTCCATGTTGCTTCCTCCCACCTACCCTCAGTGTCTTTGTTGCTTTTCCCCACCCACCCCATGCTGTCTGTGTTGCGTCTTCCCGACCACTTCCCACGCTCCCTTTGTCTGTGTTTCCCCGTCATAAGAAAAAAGCGATATGATGTAGCCAGCGCTTGCTGCACCATAGTGCTTTTTTTGCATTCCGGCATCATAGCACTTTTTTTAAATATAACTTTTATGCATGCTGCTCTACAACATAGTTAAAAGACATTGGCAAAGCCAATAGCTCTCACATACGTAAGAGTTATTGGCTTTATCAATGCTTGTTTTATATTTGGAGCAGTTCCCACTTAAGCGTTCATAACTTCTCTCCTCCCAAAATATATCCGGCCAAATTGCATCATTCTTTCCCCACATAATAGTAATTCTAAGGAGGTTTGTGGAGACCCATGATGGGAACAAAGAAAACAGCGAAAAAGTAGAACAGTTTTTGTTTTCTGGGAGGGGGGGTGGACTACACTTTCTTGTGCAGCTCATTTTCTTTTTCTTTTTTTACCTTTTCTAAAACTGCACAGACAGATGGTTTGCAGTGCTAAGTTTGCCCTCTTTCTTAGCCCAGGAGCAGGCAGAATTGTTAAGAAAAAAATAACCATAGTTTTTGCCATTTTCCAAATGGTAGTCATTATTTCCTTGTTTTGCAGTTTCTTCCTACTTGTGGTTTGTGGAAGAAACAGGTGTGAAACCCATGGGTGAACCCAGAAAGCTGAGCATTTTTGATAAGCAGTCAACATTTTCATTTGAGCAGGGAGTGATAGGTGTAGATTGCTTATGGTTCTCACAAAGAAACAAATGATTGAAATAAAAAAACGAATGGAAAAAAATAGAAGTGGGCAAAAAAAAATTGTGTGTGTCTGCATGCATGATGGCAATGAAAATGTGGTCCAGTAATACTTTAATAATAAACACATTCACGCATTTATTATTACAGTACCAAGGCCAAATTTGAGTTTAATACCATATTAAAGTTAACTTTACATAAGCAAATCACTGTTTACTGCTTAGTAGATTTATCATTACAACTGCTTTAACCCCTTCGATGCTGCTGACGGAACGGTTCCGTCATGCACGTCGGTTGAGCTGTGCGGATGACGGAACCGTTCCGTCATGACTCAGCCCGCGCAAGGCGGAGTCAGCATGGGCGGGGAATTCGCGCCGCAGCGATGCGGTTAAACATGGAAACCTATGGTCAATAGATCTCTTCAATATGATCAGCTCTACGTCCTGTTAAGCACCACACAGTGGTAATGTATAATCTGGTAAACTCTTGCATTTTCTCATGAATTATCCACAGGAAGGGCCATACAGCACCAAGAGGTCCTTGGCAAACGTAAATTAATTGAGGGCTGCAGAAAGACTCCAAGGGATTTCTCCACATGTAAAAATATTTTCCTCGTGGTAAAAAAAGAGGAAAGTGGAAAAATAAAATGGACAATTACACATTTTCTCATAAGCCAGCTGATTGGTCTTCTGTGAAATACGGTTACGTGAAAGAGGCATCTAATCTATAATCCTTACTACAGGTGTGCGAGCCGCAAAAAGGCCTGGCTCTAGCTCAGCTCGAGATCCTTGAGCCCAGAATGAGCCAAGCTGCCAGGAGAGGGGGGTGGGGTGTACCCGTGGCTACAGCTGCCGACCATATAGCACAGGAGAAGCAAGTTTGAATCCTGGCTCAGCATCTTGTGATCTCTTTGCCAGAATAAAATGTGTAATGTAGTCTGTTATGAAGCGCTCTTATGTCCTTGGGTGAGGGTGGCGCCATGTATAACAGCCCAAAAAAAATGCGGATTCTCCTTGTTACCGGCTCTAATCTCATCCTCCAAGAATTAACAAGACAGCATTAACCTTTGATGTCAGAAAGAGATACTCATCTAGTGTACGTATTGCACATTATGAAACTGGAAAGACTGGGCTCAATCCCAGATTCCTTGCGTAACCAATTTGTGTTATCCTGGCACATGCTTTATTTCAGTCTCCTTTTTGACACACATTGAAGCATTTTTAAATATGTGGGTTCAAGATGTGCTCTGTACAAAAACCTCTTGTGTTCGAATTTATAGCCTATAATGTTGCTGCATATATAATAAGAATCTAGGCTGCACCTATGACTTGCCTTTTAATACACTAATAGCATTGTCATCAAAGCGGGGGCAGGAATGTTTCTCAGTTCATGTTCAAAAACTTGCACTGTGGTAAATACTTCTCAATGAAGAGACATAATCTTATTGTATTGCAGTATTTATATAGCGCTCACAACTTCTATGTGGGGGCGCTAAAGCGCTTGCCAACATGGTTAGCAACCTACACCATGTAGGGTGTGTTGTTGGAAGGAGGTTGCCTTTGTCTTGATCATATGTGGGAAGTGTTTTCAAGTCATGTGTGATGCCCATCGAAGTGCTTTAGCCCCTTCGATGCGGGGGATCTTCCCCCGCTGTGCTGGGGGGGAGGGGGGCGCGCACAGTGCTCACATGCTTATGACGAGCTGAGCTCGTCATGAGGCACGGCGCTCCTGTGCTCATGACGAGCTCAGCTCGTCACGGCCACACCCGTTCCTGTGGAACGCTCAGCACAGCAGGGGAATTATCCCCGCATGCGAGCGTTCCACGGCTCATGACGAGCTGAGCTAGTCATGAGCACCAGAGCGCCGTGGCACATGACGAGCTCAGCTCGTCATGAGCATTCAAGGGGTTAATTGCTTAATGGTACACATCGCGTAGCAGTGAGGTGAATGATGAAGTGTGAGAGACAGACACGCAGGTTTCTGTTTTCCAGTTTGCAGGTAGCTTTGAAAAAGCTCTGCAGGTCCCTTTCTGGTATTTTAAATGATATAGTCTGCTTAGCTGGTAACTGCACTGGGTTGTGGAGTCTGAGATGTTGTGTCTAGTTGTGGTCCTGAGCTGGCACGGCTGGAGGAAGAGAGAAGTGGAACAATCCGCTAGGATGGGATTTTTTTACTATCATGTACATTTTTAATATCATCCTATATCTCAGTGTCTTTGTGAAATGTAAAGAAGCGGTGAAATTGTATACCTATTTGGGACCTGCAGTGGTGGACTATATTAAAGTCATCCAAATTGACCAGCAATGTGTGACAGATTCCTTCAGTTATTCCATGCCTGTTCATTTGGTGATGGCTGTTTTTTGACTGTACAGTGCTGGTGATGGACAACTATCATAGCAGATAGGTGTTCTATAACTTTAAGAGGTATAAGCTATCATTTGTTGCAGACCGCTGCGTATTATGGTCTTTGGTATTATTGTGTGCCATAACTGCTCTATTAGGACCCGGATCCCCCAGCATGCTCCACGCCCGCCTACCCACCAATCAAAACTTTGAGAAAGTGGTGGGTGTAAAAAGGCCATGTTTAATAACAAACTCATAAACATGACATATATGATTATTAAAACATTATTAAAATGTTATCAAATTATGAGCAACATTTATCATTTATTATTAAAGCATTTATCAACTTGTATTATGCATTATTCAAATTGTATTCGCTCATAACTTCTTCTTCTTTCCCCCAGCACCAAGGGGCCCTCTGGTTCGCATCCCCCCAGGTTGAGATGCCCACGCAAGGTGCAACCCATCTGAGCGATGGGCCCCAGCCCTCGGGTCCTTGTCCGCCATTTCCAGGGCCCCACCTCTCGTCCACCAGGCTGCCTAGGAGGCTCGTACCTGTCGCCTTAGCCTCCCCAGCCGGTGGTCTCCATCCCCCTGCGGAGAGCTTACCTTCTCTCCCCTCAGTGCTGGCATAGGGAGTGCGCAAGGTGGACTCCCGTCCATTTTGTAAGTCTATCACTGGTCCAATGTCTCTTTTCCGCAACGCCCCCTACAAACTACTGCCTTAAAGGGACGGGTGGGCGGGAGATTTAAAAAGATATCTTAAGGCGGGGGAATGGGTCGAGTAGGGTGCGAGCAGGTCCGGTGCTGGCGGGGAAAGAGGCCGAGTTCCGCGTCATCTTGACCTAAATAGGTCATGGCCTCTGCCCCCACGCCCCCACCGGACGTGCGTCACCCTCCCCGACCCGGAAGTACTTCCCCGGCCGGCCGCCCATAGGGCAGCCGGCCAGATACTTAAGCCAATGGCTTGGCGTGGGCCGGGGGGCTGGGCCCTAAAGGCGGGCTCGTCTAGCCTTGCCCTTTATAATGCAAGTACATAACTATAGTGCCACGGTGAACCATAGTTAAACCTTAGCTCACCTGCATATTGAAAGCAGTTTGCTGGTTGAATTTTTTGCAATTCATGTGTTGTAAGCAGAGGATTGTGCTTTAGGGTGCAAATGTTTTCTGGGCTCTGTTGCCAGGATGTGGGTTGTGCAATTATCTAGGAAATAGCCATGTTTTCTACTGTCTTCGGAAGTATATATGCACCTGGGTGCTTCTAATGTTGGCTTGTAGTGATTTATGGAGTGTGACCGTCGTGATGTACTAAAAAAACAGTGCCTCCTACAGATTTCTTATGGCAAGGTGGTAAGATAAGTGGTGCAAGCCTGGTGCGCTGTGTTATGTTTTTTTTGTTTTGCTTGAATTTAAATTGTATGTATGTATAGCAGTCCTTTTCCTTGGGAGGCTCTATGGACATTGCAGAGTGCCTTAAACATTGCCCTTCTAGCTATAGGTAGTCTGTGGAGCAATTTCAGGACTGGAGTCATGCATTCTCTTGGGTAAAGGCGGAGAAGAAGCCTTGTGGCAGATAGGTGTTATATGACTTTAAGAGGTATAAGCTATCATTTGTTTTTTGTATTTTGTGTACGACAAATGCAGGTATCATAATGAAGCTTGGAGATTGCAAGTGTGAGGATGGCTTCCGGTTTATGTTCGTGTACATGGTATGGGAAGATGCAACACAGTGTTTTCATTGTGCATTAGACACTCTTTGTGACGTGAGCATGCAGTATTGAGGAGAGGCCGGAATCCATGGTTTATCCTAGGTTTGTAACTTCTTTTGATGTTTTTGGAGGGCTTTAAGTTCCTTAGGCCATATGGCGGTAGGCTGGTTCTTCTGCCATTGTCCACAGATCATAATCTCTATCTTTTCAATATTGAGGTCTAGATGGTTATTCATCCATGGTGAAGATGACCGAGTTTCTGGCCTTCGGCCCTTTCCAGGCAACACCTGGTAGCCCTGAGTCCTAGTGGTGTACCAACAACCTCTGCGGTGCGGGGTGGGCCCCCGAGCTCCAGCGGGGCCCGCTCTGGGACTGTGCACGGGACCCTGACTGGGTCTGGAACGTGGGGGTCCCTTCCATGTACTTTGAAGGGGGGCTGAAGTTTTGTTACACCACTGCTGATCTCTAGGGTTGAATAGCCCTAAGGATGAGGGAACCTTGTGCCAATGGGAACTACAGCCCTACTCTCTATGTCCAATAGGAACCCTAGCCACCAGGTACCACTCACAGCCCTAACCTAAGACCTACGTGCAATGTAAGCCCTAGCCCCATTGACCAATCAGAATCCAAGCATTGGTCCAATAGAAACCCTACCCCTGGGAGCCAATCAGAACAGTAGCCCAATCAACGATCAAAAGCCTATGTCCAATAGAAACTATCCTTAAAAGCAGTTTCGAACCCTAGCCCTATCAACCAATCGAAACCCAAGCCCTAGGTCCAGTAAAAATCCTAGCCTTGGGAGCCAATCAAAATGTATGTGCTACAACCAATAAAAACCTTATTCTTAGTGCATGTGACTTTAAACTTAAAGAGCTGTGTGAGGGGAGGAGGAAGGCCTGCTCTGATGACTGACCCAATCACTTAGCCTGCAAGTGGTGTGCAGAGGGTAGTAAAGGAGCTGCTGTTCAACTCACAATCTCCTTGGATGCAGATTGGCACAATACACACTTTCAAGTTGCTGTTCAACGCTGCGGGTAAGTCCCAATATGAAGGCACTAAATAATGTCTTTTCGGAATTAACAAAATCCTTCTCTTACAACCCCAAACAAGTGCTAAACACACTGCCAAAAACAATTGAACCCCTCCCCTGCTGATGACGGAACCGCTCCGCCAACAGCCGCGGTGGCGCTGTGCTGATGACGGAACAGTTCCATCATGGCCCGCCCGAAGCGCCTGCGCGGCACGGATTCCGCGCCTGCGCTGGCCGTTCTATTGAGTGGGCGGGGCCATGACGGAACCGCTCCGTCATAGGCACAGCGCAACCGACGCTGGTGACGGAGCGGTTCGTCACCAGCATGCGCCCGCCCTCCCCCCTTAGCACTGCGGCAGAATAGCCGCCGCAGTGAAGGGGTTAAACTACAGAAAGCAGATGAAGCAGTTTCAACTCACCCAGCTTAGGGATTGGTGGTCGTTTTTAAAAAAAAATTAATTGTATTTTAGGGGGTTGACTCTCAGTAACCTTAGTACTACTTTAGAAAACGAGGAAAGAAATGTAAGCCAGACACCTTAACATTTTCTTGGCTTCATCTTTTTTTGCAGGATGTACATGCCAAATATTTTCTAGGCTCAGCTCGCCTACGGACTCTAAGAACTAGAACCGACCTTTGGCTCGGCTTGCCCTGTTGATATATTGGCTCGCCCACCTCTAATCCTCTGACCTTTCTGTGCCCAGGTCTTGTATCTTTCGTGAATCAGAAAAAGGGAATTAATACTTGAAAATGTAGGGTATAAGTAGCCAAGTCTATGCAATACGGAGTCGTTCGGTTTTTGTGAATCCGTCCCTAAAGTCACAGTTCGACATTTCCTTCTGAGGCGGAGTCTGGAATCTGACTGCAGGCCAAGGGCGGTAACATGGCATCAGAGAACGGTGCCAAAGCTCTGTGCCGAGTGTTTACAATTAGGAAAGGCAAACATTACAGGAGCGCGCCCTAAAAACGTAAACCCTCGTAAAACTGTCCCCTCTAAACCCTCGTAAAACTGGTTCGGGCAGCATTAACACCCAGCAGCCTTTGCTACACGATCCGTCGCAGCCAGGCTTAATTTTTATGGTGACAGGCGGATGGTGACAGGCTGTCTGCCAGAAGCGGCGGCCTGGGCCCCAATAAACCGGGGTTATGGCGGGAAGGGGAGAAGGTGGGAGCACGTCGACCGGTTTGAAATAGTGCACATTAAACCGCGGGTGGATCAGGGCAGGATTGTCAAAACCGACAATGAATTCCCACAACTTGTTCATGGAATTTCGCCACCCTAGGGGAAGTGGCAGCAAAGAACACAGGTGGCAGCAGGTCGAGGGGTTGGCAAGGCAGAGTACGCCCAGCGTAGGACCTCGGAAGAAGGTTTTAGTTCCTGATGCCAGACACATTTTGTTATCACAATATCAGAGGAGGATGCAGGCTTTTGTCCATGGGATGTCTGACTGCTTAGAATATTAGTGCATTTGTATAGCGCATGTACACTATTTGAATGGTCCCAGGCGCGTTCAGAAACTAGGCACTCTTCAAGGTTCTTATTAACTGAAGTGTAATCGGTCTGCTGACAGTTCTTTGTTCTGTTTCCTATTGTTCAGTAGTGAGTCGTGATACTGGCCGCCAGGGGTAGAATCGACGTATGTGCTGCTTGGTGATCGATTTCATTGGGTCATGTCTCACTACATTCTGAAATGAAGTCTGGATCTGAAAGAGCATAATGTCTATGCATATTTGTGCAGAAGGGCAGTCCCGTTTGGTGCGTGCTGAAGGCGAACATGGCTTGGCTTGAAGTGGCTGTTCAGCCTGGAGGTATATTTTTGTAATAATGTGACTTTGGTGCAATATTGTGCATTCAGTTATGGTCTATTTAAATTAACTCCTTACAACGCTTGATATGTAGATTGGTGAAAGATTATGGCCTGCTCTGTTGAGGGGGCAATGCTTGGCCAACTACAAGGCTGTGTCCAATGTGCTCTGTTGATGCATGGAGAGACATAAACATAATTCAATATGGGTCCTTGTTGACATGGCGGAGCATAGGAAGCTATATGTCTTTAGTGCTATACAGCACATGCGGTGTGCTGTAACTCACGTGCACTGCAGATGGAGGTTGATATACAGATCACATTGCGGTACAGGTGTTACCCTACAGATGTGGTATAGGTTGCCCACCCTTTTCCAAGAGGGACGGGCAGAGGAGCGCCCAACATCAATGTCCTCTGACTGAAGCGAGCTTTAGAAAAGCTCTCCTCTTGATGCTAGTCTACAGTATTATTGGTCATGCCATGCAGTCACAGACTGCGAATGAAAGAAGAGGGTCCCTGGGTCTCCGCACCCCTTGAGAGAGGCAGGAGGCCTGCGGTCCTGGGTAGGAGTGGGTGGACAGAGATTCTTGGGAATCCTTAGCACAGGGTGGCAGTGGACTTAAGACAGGAGAAAGATTGTCAGAGGAAACGAGAAGAGACAGGAGTGGTGAACCCAAAATCAACAGCAGCATCCAACAGCAGTTGTCCTCTTAGGTCATCCTGGGTGGGAGACTGGGAAGATGAAATCAATCTGTAAGGTTCGTCCAGCTGCGTAATGAACAGAGTAGCAGAGCATAGCAGTGACAGCAGTGTGGCGTGGAGTTATATAAATATATCAAGGGGCACCCATAATGTTCTATATTTATGATGCAGTGTATCTATAGATACATGTATATTGCTGTACCTGGATTTGACCTCTTTGTCATCGGGGTTATTAACATTCAGACTGATGATACTCAAAGGGAGACCTTTGGATAGTTTAGGAGAAGCATCAGGATACAGGGCTCTTCATTGTTGGTGTTAGTTACTAATCAATCCTGTGTAACACATTTTTTGCTTAGGTACCGCGACTAGGGCCAAGGCTGTATCGAAGAGAACATTCAAGCACATCTTGAGTAACTATTCAAAAACGGATACCTGGCTACTCTGTTGCAGTCATGAAAGATTGAGTCCTGCAGCGCCAGCCACAAACCGTGGAGTGTTGTTTGACCCTCCCACGCGGCAGAATCACAAAGGGGCAGATTTACAATAACAGGCGCATCCCTGCATATCAGCAAGGATGCGCCAGTTATTGTGTGTCACGCCAGCCACCTCTTGGGCCACCATGAATGCGCCTCATTTACAATGTGGCGCACCATGGGGCAAGAATAGACAAATGCGTGACACATCTGCTGCCATAAAGGAGACGCATTGCTGGGGTCGCGTTGCAAGCGCGATGCAGCTCCGGCAAGGCTCGGGGTGCCCCTATGCCTAACATGCTGCGTCAATCCTTACGCCTGCTTCAAGCAGGCGGAGGGTTTTGACGCAGCATGGCCTTAAAAGTGACACTCAGCCACTTTTAGGAGGCGTTCCTGCGCCGGAACGCCCCCCCCCCCCTGCGCCGGAACGCCCACATGTGGCGCAGGACTTTACAACATGACACATCTCCCAGATGCGTCACGTTGTAAATACCCCGTAGCATGGCACTGGCTTTGCACCGCCGCTGCGTCACAAAAGTGAGTGAGGCTACGGCGGCGCAAATGTGGCGTACGGGGCTTGTAAATCTGCCCCCAAGTGTGTTTGGGAAGGTAGATGGAGATCGGACAGAGAGGTGGGTGTGGAGGTAAAAGGAATATTGATCATCTATTTATTAGAAATGTAAGCATTAGGGCAGATGCTCTCGAGGCAATCCGAGAACCAGGACTGAAGGTGAGTGCTGAACGACACAAATGAGAAACAGGCAGACATCATCGGTATGTGAATGGTATGAGAACCGGAGGAAGGTCAGTCAATTGACAAGGGAGCAGAAACTGATCTTTAGCTGAGTCACTGACCCATAGCTAATGCACATCTGGACGTGCATCTCTAGCCAGTCCATTGCACGTCCATAATTTACCCGCCATAGCACTTCCGGGTCCCTACTGAGCCATATGCCCTGGTATCTCGTCAGGTCTGGTAGGGAAGTTAGAAAAGGGAGCAAGGAGTCCCAAGAAAGGTTGCACAAGTGTGAGAGAAGAGAACCAGGTAGCGGCTCGTCCAGTGAGATCTGGAGACGTAGGGTTAGACAGACAAGTAGTGTGCTCGAGTATCAAACGTAGCAATGATATCAAGGAGGGTGGCCATCGAATAGAATCAGCTATGAGGAGCGGAGCAAGACAGTCAGTGACACATTAGGGGCAGTTTATGTGGAGTGAAGTTTTTGAAAGTCAACTGAGGGAAGCTGAATAGGGTTTATGGGGGGTTCGCACCTGCAAAAGAATAGAATACAAGACATTCTAATGTTGCAGAGAAGAAGTGTAAAGAGACCAGGCAATAGTTGGATTAGGGAGGAGGGATCTGCCGTTTTGTAAGTAGGGTATGAGGTGGAGCATGAGAGGAGAATGGAATGCGGATCCGTGGAGATGCAAGTGGAGTGTCTGGTGGGGGTGATTCTAAGAGTGAGGAAGTGTAGAGAGTATCTAATGTCCTGGCATCAAGGTCTGCTGAGGGGTTGAGGAGAAGGTGCAAAGTATTTGCTTATAGCCCAGGAGATTTTCAGTGGTCCAGGTCATACATCACCTCCAAAGGCGTTTGCACATTTTCGTTCACAACAAGGGGAATGTAGGAAAGGAACAGGTGCGCTTAGTTTGAGGCGGTGGGGCTCATCTTTTTCTTTATAAGACTTTGATCCAGGACAAAAGAGAGAAGGTGGGAAAGAAAGGAAAATATGAGAAAACAGTGGCAAAGGGGAAAAGCAAGAATGAATACGCCTGCAAGAATGAGGCAAAGGAGTTTTATAGACACCTCCAACTTAGACATGCAATCATGCCCCACCTAACAGATCTTGAAGACGTGCCAGAGTTTAGTCCCTTTGAGGCAAGACTAACCATGTCTCCACTACCACCCCAATAAGCAAATTTCATGCATATATAGAAGCCCGAATTTTAACTCCCCTGACACTAAACAAGCTCGGATAAAACTCGCTGGTAGACATTGGCCACTTCAAGGATGAGGAATGGACATTTGCCCATGTGGCAATCACGAACAAGCTCGCCTGATACAGTTCAAGTACCTGAATCTATCGGACCCCTGAAAAACGATGGTGACTTCGAAGAAGCTCTAGGCGTGAATGTTTGAGAGTCCGGGCTGCAGTAAGAAATTTTCTCTGCACAGTCTGGGCTTGTCCAGTCCATGGGCCCTTCTGGGAAGAGATTATCCATACATTCCGAGCTGCTCTGAAATGGCCAACTGAACTGAAGCCAAAGATAACCCTGTTAAATTTAGTGGAAGATGAGGGTTTCACAAATGCTGTGAAGACTCTCTTGAGGTTAGGATAAACGTTGAGGAAGAGAGACATTGCAAACAGCTGGAGGAAAACAACACTAGCAAGCGTTGTGGCATGGAAACTTGGCATGGATGGATGTCAAGTTCTCACTATCCCGATATATGAGTCATGGGGCTGGCCCCATAAGCACAGCGAAATCTGAGGTGGTGGGAAGAACTGAGGTATACTACAAGGACCAGATGCTTGCGTAGGTGAAACAGTTCACACAGTATTATTAAACTCTTCCTAATAGATGGATTCCAGCACAGAAACAGTTGAGGTGTGTTTAGCAAAACAAAATAGTCCATACATGCCACCACCTTCGATTTAGGCGGGAAACTCCTGATTGTTTTAAGCCAGAAAATAGCTTTCTTGTAGCAGTCTCCTTGAATGGTCTCCATTTCAATGTAGGTCAAGTAGGAAAATACATTCCCTCAGTTTTGTTTTCTAAATGTTATTCTTTCCTATTTCCAAATATTAACATGTATATAGATAGCAACGGAGGGATACTGATACTTAGAAATATGTGGTCTTATGATTTTGTGCAGCGGTTGGACAGTCATTGCTAGCGGGTGCTCTGGTTGGGAGGGCCAGAGATGAGCAACAAATGTGTTAGTGGCGAGTATCAGGTGGGGAAACAGGAAAATTCAACGGGGCTTTAACCCCTTCGACGCTCATGACGAGCTCAGCTCGTCATGAGTTACGCCTGTCGTACGCTCATGACGTCATGTAACGCTGTTTTTTTTTAAAACTCAGCGCACAGCGGGAAAACGGCCCGCGGGCATGAGGTTAAGATTGGGTCCACAAAAACTAGGAATAGCCAGGGCCAATTCTAGGAAAATGTGACAGCGTACGTTGGGGTTGCACTGCTACACCAGACCTGCGCTGCCTCGAGTGAGACCTGCAATATTACCTTTTTCAATTTTGAATTGTGGTGTACATCTACTATTTGCTGCGGCAGCTGAACACTGCTCACACACTTCCAAACAGCGGGACATGCACCAGCTTTCACTGTTTCGAGGCATTCATGCATTTACTATATAATATGTTGCATTTATGTGCCTGTAAAGAGTGGCTTGCTGGGCCCTCCATTTCATAAGGCAGCTAATGGGGGTCATCTAGTGGTGGTACCATATTACTGCAAACGGCCCCTAAATGTCCCTTTTCTATGCATTGGGAACATTCCAGGGAGTCATTTATTTAGGTCGTGCCTGGGCAGCGCATGTGCTGCTCTGCGAGCCATGCTGGATTGGAGTAGGGACTTGAAGCCCTGCCCACTCTGCGCTCATATTTGTCATTGGCTTGAGTCATTGTCCTTTGTAAATGCTGTCTTCTCAATCGTTAATAGGTTGTTAGTCCCTCCTTAGTGCCACAATGTCTTGATTTGTAACCTCCGACGAGGGCTGGCCTTTTACTTTAGCTGTTACACAGAACATCTTATTTACTCTGTAAGCACCGTTTTCTTTAATGGAATCTCCTACTACGGGCATTACATGCTTTCCTGCAACATTCAGTGCGCCATGCATGCTTTCAAGGGGCGCTTTTACCAAGAAAGCATTTGTTTGTCAAGTTGACAAACATGCTTTTTTTGGTAAAAGCGCCGTATATCACGCAATCACTTTAATAGCGCCCCAGGAACTTTCTTTGGACACCAATCGTCTGAAGAAAGGGACATGGCCTCTATTAACGTGAAAGAGCAGCATCGGGCGCTTGTAAACAACAAGCATTTGCAATGCAATAGGTCTCGCATTTTAGAAACTTTGACCTATTGGTATTGTAAATGACAATGCCTTTTATTATTGCAGGTTTTTTTTAAACACAAATAAAAGGCATTGTCATTTACAATGACAATAGCTCAAAATCCAATTGCGAGACCTAATGCATTGCAAAAGCTTGTTTGTTTTGTCTATTGTGCTTAAATTCTTGGCAGTGTTCCTGCTGACGTACTATCTTTTATAATACATTTTTGATACAACAGTGTAAACTACTGGTTGTTTTCAGTCAACAGCAGTATGCCTGCAAGGATTTATTTTTAATCTCATACTCATGATAAAAGCAAAATTACAAGCACTCAGGGCACGCAAGTCCTGTTGGCTCAAAACCCAAGACTGGCTGAAGGCGTCACGCGGGTCTGTTTGGCAGCTCTGTAAAAACGCAAGGGTGCTGAAGGCATATATAATTCCAGGTATGTCACGTGACATTCAGCAACATATAGCTTTCACCCTGTCAGGTTCACCTGATATTACAATGCTGGTCCACCTTGAACCTTCGGCTGGAGTGCTATGGCATGGAAGTACTCGGGGTCCCTGCTCTAGAGATCTGCCTTGTATTCTCCGGGCAGTGGGTTCCAATAGCAGTAAGATAGCTCAGTGGCCACGGCACTAGCGGTCTCTGCGTAGCTTACTACTCGCAGGTTTCAAACGGACAAAAAGAACTAGCAGGGTTGAACATGTGCTGTGAATATCTGTCGATAACCCATATAGAACTGGGACTTTTCTGCCAATAAGATGGTGGCTGGACCAGGGCTGGACTCGTACAGAAAATAGTCGCGGGCACCAATATAAAGTGGCTACCATTAGTAAATAAACTGGCATAAAAAGTGGCTCAGTTTGCAAATTGTGGCAGTTTTGCACTTGTCGACACAGTGTGTAGGAAGGTATTTTGCATGGTAACAATCAGCCTGCATTTCTGCATTTGTGTTTGCTGCAGGCAATGTTTGTGCAATATCAGGGAATTCATCAGTAAAAACCAGACCATAAAACAGGCCCACACAATGATCTGTCAAACGAGACTATCAGGCACTGCCTGATTGCCATATGGGCCAGTCCGACACAGGGCTGAACCCTGAAAATAAGAGACACTTGGGTCAAACCAAGAGATATGAGATGCCAAACCCTAGGTTGCCTTCAACGATTCCTTAACTTGGATGCAGAGAAGTGTCCACGTCTATCCCTCCATTGCTCTATCCAATCCAACTAACAGACTCACATGTTCTCGGCTCCAATTAACTCGTCCTTATACTAATCCACTACTAGTCCTTTTGGGTTCCGGAGTAGTGTGCTACTCACCGAAATGCGCTTAGACGCCTCATCAGGGGTAGTAAACACTATATAAATACAATTACTATTTGCCTCGTTCAAATTGGTCTTAAAATCCCACTTGCCTAAAACCTATGACTACTTGTTCAGAAATTTTTTCAGCCAACGGCTAATGCCCTTTAAACCGTGTAATGTTTGACCAATATTACTGGTCAGGTGTGACTAAATATGTCCATTTATACTAAATTCACTGGGCAATCGTCCAAGCGCCCCCTTTAGGCGGTCTACCACTCTTACCATATGTCACTGTCCTAGTAGTTTGGAGTGTACCACTTGCCATTATATTTGCAAGATATTCCAAGGGGGAAGAGCCCCAGTGTTTGGAATGTGGCACTGCCCAAAATACCTGCCTCTTAATTGTACATGTTGTTAATACAGCCCTTGATGCTGCAAATGTCCGATCTCTAAAGCTCGCCACCATTACGCGCGTTCATTCTTCTTAATGCATCAACTTTAGAAGGCTGAATGGTTATGAGGGCACTGTCTGGATAACCCTTTCAGGACAAGCAGTAGTGTTTAATTTGTAAAACAGTAAATGCCAGGGCCCTAGTCAGGAGGCCAGTGCATCTTGCTCCACCTATTGCCCCTGACCGTGCTGCCCATGACAGTACCAACGCCACTACTGACCATCAGACAAGAGTGACTATTCCAGGCCCCCAAAGCTATAAGGATGGCTTAGGTGGCATATATTAGTCATTTTTAATGTATATTTAATTATTAAACAACAGTCGTTGTGCTCATCTATAAATCAGACAGTGCCACCACGCGGCAGATTGTAATAAGTGTCGGTGTTGGCAAATAAGTACCAGTGTCGAGCAGCGAAAACCACCGGCTCAAATTAAGCACTGGATTGGACATTTTATTCACTAAGAAATCTTGCCAGCTTTACAAGTCTTCATTCATGCATTCATTCACCCAGTGGTCTCCTGCTTGTAGCCTGTTTTAAGTGGGGTGTAACGAAAACCAAGTTATGCGCAATGCACGCTTTGCCAGTGTAAAAGTGAGGCCTCGCGGGTGCCAAATTACTAAATACGCTTCCAGAGTCCAGCGAGCAGACATGGTCATAAAAATCTTGGAAGGATACAATTGTCCCGGGTCGGCAGTAAATCGCTGCAGTGTTGGCTTTAAACGCTGCAGTGACTGTGTGTGGTATTGCAGGGTCAAAGAAGGGGGGGGAGGTTGTATGGAAGGGCATGTGGTGGTCATTAATGACTTGCTGAGGGAGGGGCCGTTCCGTCACCTCAGAGACCACCCTGTGCACATGTGAAACGCTGCTTACATGTGAGACGGAGTCATCGTCAATCTGTGCCTCAGCTTACAGCCAGGACACAAGTTGGGGGTACATGCAAAAGGCGGCGTCCACCCACTATTTTCACTGAGTGGATGCTGTCCTCCCTGCCAAGTGGTTTGTGCCCCAGCAAATTATGTTGAAGTATCCAGTAATTTTCCGGCACCAGGACACATTCAGTAGTACCTGCAGTTAAGGTAGAGTTAGGTCGAGCCTGGGCAGCGCATGCGCTGCTCTGCGAGGCATGCTGTATTAGAGTATGCACTTGAAGCTCCACCCACTCTCTGCCCATATTTTTCATTGGCTTGCGTTTTTGTCCTTTGTAAATGCTGGCTTCTGATTCAGTAATAGGCGTGTTAGTCCCTCCTTAGTACCTCCTTGTCTTCATTTGTAACCTCCCATGAGGACTGGCCCTTTTACTTCTGGTATTACACAGTACATCTTTTTCAGTCTATAAGCACTATTTTCTTTAGAGAGTTTTATCTTACTGCAGGCACGACGTGATTTGCAGCAACATTCAGGGTGCCACGCGTGCTTTCACTTTTCAAGCAGCCGGGACAATGGTGGCAGCTTCTTTGCATTGCCATAGGTCTTGCATTTAGGAGAGTTTGAGCTATTGGCATTGTAAATGACAATAGCTTAAACTCTTGCAAATGCGAGACCTATTATCTACAAATATTTGTTTTCCGGATTGTTTCCAATCGCCCCATGCCGTGCTTGCACTTAATAGGAGGCCTCGCCCCTTCCTTTAGATGCGGCTCACCTGAAGAAAGGGGCGTGGCCTCTAATAAGTGCAAGCGCGGTATGGTGCGCTTGGAGACAAACAATATTTGCAATTCAATATGTCTAGCATTTGTGAGAATTTAAGTTATTGACATTTACAGTGCCAATAGCTAAAGTCTCGTAAATGCGAGACCTATTGTATTGCAAATGCTTGTTTATATCTGGGCACTGACAAAGGCCTGATTTACAGGGCTATCAGACATCCTTTCTGTCCAGTCAGTAAAATACTTTCTAGGAGCTATCTGGAGCCTACCCCACAGATTCCAATGCAATAGAGGGAAACAAAGGCTCACAGCTTGTTATCTCTTCACAAGTACTTAAGAGAAACTACAATTTGGAGGCAGGTTTTTGGCTTTAAGCAATCTCTGTATGTAAGCGATAGGAATGCCCTGTAAGAACATCAGATGTGATGATCTGCAAGAGTAGTTACAGGAATAACAAGTTAAATACCACTAATCTGTTTTTTACATATCTTTTATAGTGCTACTCATCCAAATGTAGGGTGTCAGAGCGTTTAACATCACATGCACACAGACATTGACAATGAATCTTACAAGAGTGTATGTAAATCAAAAGTACAGGATTGTTATATAAAACAATGAGGGTTACAAAGTGTAGGAATCACATAGCTTCCTTTATAACTCACTGTGCTATATTAGGAGGAATGCAATTTATGAACTGTAAGTAACAAAAAGATCTAAGCAGTAAACCTCCTACCTATCAACATAAAAATAAATCTATCTGGAATATGCATGTTACACAATGTGCTTTGCAGGAAATACATTAACCCTCTATGCAAAACTGTGACTAGACAAAACACAGATCTCTCCAGCCAATGCATTAACCACCAGAGTTATCTTAACATTATTGTCATTTCCTGAGATTTACTGTGCACACAAATATCTCTGCAGCAGGTGCCTTTACCTCGCAAAATATTTTAAAATGTGGCCTATGGAACCAATTAAGCCAGAACAGATTTACTGTCAGGTCTCCTTGTTGACAATTTCTTCATGGCAGTTTTTAAAACTACCAATGTATATGTTGAGGTCCAGATTTACTAAGATTTTCTCGAGGGGGGGGGGGGGGGGGGATTCACTTTTTGGTGCAGCCCGAACAAAGAATCTATATTGGGATTTATAAAGTCATGCATATCCTGATTTGCGTGGGTTTGTGAGAAGAAGAAAAATAGTAGCACAGCACATAGTGCTGCAGCGCATTACCATGCATCAGGTAGGCGTTACATGGGTGGTGCATGGGCATTCCCGTGCATCAACCCATGTATTTTTACGCAACTCCATATTGAAAAAGACTTGCAAACATTGGTTTGTGCCAAAATTGTGCACCTACCCGAGGCTGGCATAATATCTTTATTTCTTATTACCGCTTTGCAGAAATATCTTTTTCTCTTCTTATTACCACTTCGCATATGTGGGTCGTCATGTTACTTGCATTCTGCCTAACTTGGTTGGTCCCTCCGCTTCTTTTATTAGGACTTTTGCCCTGGCTACAGCTGTGAACAAGCATTGGCATAGCCAATAGGTCTCGCCTTTGGAACCTTATAAGTATTTAGCTATGCAGCACAATATTCTTGGTGCAACAACATCAACTGTTGCATGGCTAAACACTTATAAGGTCCCAAAGGCGAGACCTATTGTCTATGCCAATGCTTGTTTCCTTTACATAGGTGTGCCCTGAGGCAACAGCAAGATTTAACAACTGTGTTAAATATAGATTCAGGACGTGCACAATCTACCTCAAGACTTGTCTTAGATCACGCCTAAAACAAAAGTAGGAGGCATTGGAGTTGGTCCACGAGATGAAACAAAACCGCTACATTAAGTGTTCTTCAATGTGACTCTTACTTCACTTTATAAGTGTGTGTGAGAAAGTGTGTGTGTGTGAGAAAGTGTGTGAGTGTGAGAAAGTGTGTGAGTGTGAAAAAGTGTGTGTGTGAGAAAGTGTGTGTGTGTGTGTGTGAAAAAGTGTGTGTATGTGTGTGTGAAAAAGTGTGTGTGAGAGTGAAAAAGTATGCGTGCAAGAGTGTGTGAGAGTGTGAAAATAAGTCCCTATAATTCTTCTAAACTGCCATTCCTGAAAGGTTGCTTTTAACCGGCCCATCGCTGAGGTTTCTTCTAGCAATCTAGCTCAAGTGTGAGAGGAGAGAACTAAAAGAATAAACGAGGAAATGCTTTTATACTCTCCTTGCCAGGCCATAGGCCACGGATAGAAATGCAAATGTGTTAAACATAATGATTTGCAATTTCTTCGGGAAAATATGTCTGGAGAGCGATGTGACTTTTTGATTAACTCCTGGCCGGACACAAAAATGCGAGGAACATTTTTATTGTTGTAAAAATAAGCCAGTATCTTAAATCAATGTTGGGTATGTAAGACAATGGAAATAAATCCTGCTGGAACACCGAGTGGTAAATTGTTTTTTTTTTATGTGGAAAATGCACAAAATAATTTAGGCAGTAGTTTGGGAAGGAAAGATGTACCGAGGCATGGAACACAATTTGTCAGGTAACAAACCCGTAGTGAGGTGAATATTACAGCCCGTTTGCTTGTGGTTCAATTGTCGTATAAAAAGGGAGGGAGGGAGGGAGGCGGAGAAGGTAGGCAAGCTGCAAAAGTGAAAGTGATCGGTGGATGCTTCAGGAGAAGAAGACTCACCATGTAATGCCGGTTTTCTAACTAGATGATCTCCCCTGTCAGTTTGGTCTCCCCCTACATCAGAGGGGAGCTTAATATGCATGCCCAGATGCGAAGGGGGAGATCAAAACAATGGAACACCTGTCTTACCCGCATACTAGATCGAGGCTGGCGAGGGGCGTGGGATGTGAGGGAGGGAGGGGGAGAAGGGAGGCAAGCGGCTAAAGTGATCGGTGGATGCTTCGAGGGAAAGAAGGCTCACCATGTAATACCGGTCCTACCCGCATACTAGATTGAGGCTGGCGAGTGGTGTGCGATGTGAGGGAGGGAGGAGGAGAAGGGGGGCAAAAGTGAAAGTGATCACCACGAAAGTGATCGGACGGAGGCAGAGGGGAAAGCACGGGAAATAAAAACAAGCCACTTAATGACCCGTGACGGAGGAGACAGATGGCTGCGCGAGTGCACGTGAACGCAAGCGCTAGGCCAGCCAGTAGCACTTTGAAAACTCACCTACTAAATGTCTCTCCGAGCAGCACATGCGCTGGCTCAGCGAGACCTAATAAAGGGGTGGGGGATCGGAGGTGAAGATGCGAGTAACGTATGAGCTCTTATTGCACACTAATTAACATGTTCATATTCATATGCAAATAGATGATAACGTGTTCAGCAGTCGGTGAGGAGGGCACTAAATCAGTTCTCAAGAAGACACCCATTGTGTCAGGTTTCACCTCCCCCGCCCCCTCCACTCATCAGTGCCAAGTGACGTCAGAAGGTTGCTACCTAGCGTCTCTCCCGCATGAGTGCACAAGAGGCCATTATTACTGGACAGCCACGTGCCCCGTGTATCCTGAGTGAGTATCTTTTAGATTTTTGGCCGGATCACTCCTTGGTGGTGGCTGTTTAGGCTTAAATGCTTAAGTGACAGTTTTTTTCTGAAACTCCGTCACAAGACCCGCTCAGCTGCGCATGATGCAGCCAGTGCTGCAGAGAAACTCGAGCAGACATTTCACAGCAAATCTGGAAATACAGTGGCTTTCGGTCTGTCGCCTGTGGCCCATTGATAAACTGGTAGTAGGTAGACTGTAGAGAACCAGAGGACACAGGCATGCAGCCGAGTACACCTGACGATATCCTTCCGAGCATCACTCTGCAACTCTGGCCAATAGCTTGCTTAATCTCCACAACGGCCCCAACAGCGCTGGGATGCCTGGCTTCACCTTGGGGGTGCCCTGGAGGGGGCATCTCACAGGGAAAGCCGGGAAGGGTTCCACAGCGGTATACAGCGCCAGGATGCCCCGAGATTGGGCATCAGTGCGCTTTACAAGTATACACACATTTACATTTACATTTTGCTGCAGGGGAGGCCCAAATTATGCGGCAGAGTTAACCAAATTACGCGGCTAGCAGAGGCAAATTATGCCCCAAAATGTAGCACATTTTGTGATACATTATTTGTCCTTTCTACTCATGGTAACACTGTCTTGGCAAATATTTTGCCTCCTTGGTACCATTCAAACAAACCAAATACAGCAGAAATCTAATTAAAGTTGACCAGTCAACTTTTGTGAAGGGTCTGCCACTGCATGGGAAAATATTTTGCAACATTTTTTGTAACTTTTGATCAGTGTGAGCTAGAATTTTTTTTGTGCTAAAATTAGCAGATTATGCAGCAATTGGATTATTTGGCAAATGCGGAAAATCCATAATTATGTGAAAAATGCCAAGACTGCAAAATTGCATATATCCAGTGGCACCGCTCGCAGCCTAAACACTATGCTCATACTTGAAGTCGTATCTCATCCTAAGAAGGCGCTAGCACAGTTTGTTTTTTGTGTAAATTCTAATTTTAAGTTCCCTCTTTCACCTGCTTGAAAATAAAGAGGTGCCTTTTCTGTGTAATAAATCTGACTAGCCATTTAGCCAGTTTAAAGTCAGTTACTATGTCCTTCTCTGCCTGGGTTTGTAACTTATTGCCAGCTCCTGCATTAAACGTCGACTTTTCACCCTCACTACACCTAACTGGAATCCAGCAGTACACAAGGCTCTTTGAGCATGACCACTGGAATTATGCAGAAGGGGAGGACAAAATTATGCAGTAGGTTTAATTATATAGCAAGAAAATCCAATGTATGCAGCGTGATGCGACACATTTTGCAATTGTATTACTTTATTATTTGTACACTTGTTAACACTGTCTGGGCATTGATTACATTAGTACCAGAATACTGCAATAAGCAACAGATAGGCAAAAAACGCCACAGTCGCACATGACAATTTCAGTGGACCCGTTTATGAAGCAGTAGTAAACAGTGTACACCATGGGCACTGCTGTGGGACAGCCCCCGCGGATGTATGACGTTACAAAGCATACATTCACAACGCATACCATTACAACAAAACTTTTACAATGCAGGATCCATTATAACGCACGCCATTACAATGCATGCCAATACAGCGCAGCTGCTATTACAACGCATGCCATTACAACGTAAGTATGGGTAAGTATTTTTATTTTTTTAATTAATGGGAATGTAATAGTAGTGCAAGTGCTGGATAGTGTAGGGGTTAAAATTACTATTCTAACTCCAGGGTGGTGTAATAGTAGGGTAAGTGTTGGATATTGTAGGGGTTAAAATTGCTATTCTAACTCCAGGGGGGCGTAATAGTAGGGTAAGTGTTGGATGGTGTAGGAGTTAAAATTGAATTAAATAAATACTTACCCATACTTACGTTGTAATGGCATGCGTTGTAATAGCAGCTGTGTTGTAATGGCATGCGTTGTAATGGATCCTGCGTTGTAAAAGTTTTGTTGTAATGGTAGTGCATTGTTTTAGTTGCGTTGTAATGGCTGTTTCCCACCCCCGCGATGTGGGAGGCCCCCTCCGGCACTGGCAGGTCCCTAGCATGTACTTTGCAGGGGGGCTGCCTCAAGTTTCGTTATGCCACTGCCGCGGGACTCCTGGTTGCCACAGAACCCAATGATCAAGTTTCAACATGAGATGACTCCATCTTCCTATCGTTAAGGATATATGTCACAACTAATCCTTAGCAAAGTAAGAACTGTAACACTGATTTAATGTCACAGAATTCAATTGCTGTACTAGTGGTGAAGTCACTATTAGACCTAACGATGCAGTTGATGTTACAGTTCTTTTTTTTATTTGCTATTTTTATGTCAGGGCCTTTGTCAGTCATTGTCTTGTTTTCTCATTAGGATTTTTTTTATTGATGCTTATGATTTATGCTGCAAACCCTTTAGTATGGACCCAAAGCAAAGTCCTGTCTGATATTTACAGATCGACCCAAATGGGAATTTGCATTGGTTTTTAACAAAAAGTACCTCCACGCTACTTTGCGCCAGGGAGGCGTTCCATGAATGTGTGAGCAAATCCATATTTACAAAGACTTTTAGGCATGCATTTACGTCAACCTCCTGTACCTACCTGAGGCTGGTATAAAGAGGAGAAATATCTTTATTTTTTTTTTCCTCTTTGCATGTTTACAGCAGTACGTGCAAGTGGAGGGAAAAGCCTTAAATCATAGTTTTCTGGCATGAAGGGACACCTTCCTGTCCAAAAAACTATTCAGACCACAACACAGATACCCTTGCTCTTTGGCGCAAGGGAGCCTGTGTTGGCGCATTGTTGCAAAATTGAGCAAACTTATGGAGAGCAGTGGCGGCTACAACGATAAAAATATGGTGAGGCGCTACGGCGCCAAACTCACCATATACTGCTCCCCCGGTGCACACCTCTCTCTCTAATCAGCGTCCACTAGCAGAAAAGAGAAGGACAGCCTTCCTGCTCAGTGGACAACAATACATCCAATCCTGGAGTTCCTCTCATGCCATTAGCAGCTCCAGGACCGGCGAGAGCAGGTTAACCCTGCGCTCATTTTGAGGCTGAGGGCCTGTGCCAGCAATCCCCTGTCTGTTTGACGGCCAGGGGATTGCTGAGCACGCATGCAGCAAAGTTGTGCGAACTCTCGGCAAATCCGGGCCTTAATTTACAGGCTGCTAGGGAAAAGGTTAATGCTCAAAGCATGCAGGAAGGGGTTAGTCACAGGCTGCAACAAAGGAGGAAAAGCAAGCAGCATAGAGGCTGCAGGGATGGGGTTAGTGTGGCTGTTCTGGCCAGAGCTGCGCACTTAGGAACTGGGGAACCAGGTTCAAGTCCCGACGTAAAATCAACATCCTGCAATTCTGGGCGAATCACTTAATGCCACATGCCTTAAATTAATCTGGTGATGCGCGATGTTGAGCGCTCCAATGCCCTTGGGCTGAGTTCACGGTGCACCATCTAAAGTTGCACACAAAAATAAAAAAACAGTACAGAAGCTGCAGTGATTGAGTTAACATACACTGCACACCTTGACCCAAGGGTAGGTCGCTCCCCCTGCCTCGTGCAGCGCCACCAGTGCTCTCTGCCATCTGCCGGTCTCTCTCTCTTTTATTCTCTCCACAGATTCCCCTTCGTTGCTTGACCTCTTTTCTGTGCCTTTGTTTTCCCTCCACAGATTCCCCTTCGTTGTTTGACCTCTTTCTGTGCCTCTGTTTTTCCTCCACAGATTCCCCCTCGTTGTTTGCCATCCTTACAATCCTCTAAAAACTCTCCAAAACTCTCTTCTCTCCCCCTCAGATCCCCCTCCGCTCCCCCACTCCCGCCACCCCCTTCCCGCCGTTTTCGTCCGCAAATCGGCCCTCTCCCCGCCTACCCACCCGCTGCCCACCTCCCAGCTGACCCCTCCTCCCCCAGCTACCCCATAAATGGCGGCTGCGCCGCTGGCGCGCCAAAGGCGCGCCTAAGGCAAGCCCGTCTGCGCCAGTCCGCGCCTGGACCGCGCCCAGCGCCAGGACCCCTGGCCCCCACCGACGCAAGACGACCCGACAGACCTACGACGCCGCCGCCCTCAACGCACTTAACACCGGCCGGAACCCTGCCTGCTGCCGAGCCACCCCCAAACGCTTCCACGGACCCTTCACCTGCACTACCTGCAAGTTCACCTGCCTCCGAACCTGCACCGCACCCGCCAAGCCAAGCACCAGCAACAAGCACCTCAAGTGCATCCTGCTCAACACCCGCTCCTTCCACAGACACGCCGTCGAACTCTGGAACCTGCTCGACACAACATCACCAGACGTCACGTTCGTCACTGAAACTTGGATGAACGCCTCCTCAGCCCCCGACATCGCCATCGCCATTCCGGATGGATACAAGATCATCAGGAGGGACCGCGTCAACCAGACCGGAGGAGGCATCGCCGTCGTCCACAAGAACACCATCCGCATCACGACCGACGCCGACGACACCTTCGCCGCCGCCAAACACCTCCACTTCCAGAACAACACCGACCCAAAGACGACCCTCAGAGGCACCCTCATCTACAAACCCCCGGGACCACGCACACAATTCAGCGAAGACATCACGGACTTCATCAGCCCACACGCCCTCCCCTCCGCCGACTACATCCTCCTAGGGGACCTCAACTTCCACCTGGAGAACAACAAGGACCGCAACACCGTCGCCCTGCTGGACAACCTCGCCAATCTCTGACTCAAGCAACTGGTCAACACCCCCACCCACTACGCCGGCCACACGCTTGACCCAGTCTTCTCATCCAGCAAGCACATCGCCTTCAACCACAGCTGCGTCCACTTCTTCTTCAGGAAAACCACTACCCACCACCACCCGCAACAGGTACCCCACAGAAGCTGGAGCAACATCACCGCCGAGCAGCTCACCACCTCCCTCAGCCAGAACCCACCCGCCAGCACACCGGACCCCAACGAAGCTGCCCGCAACTTCACGCACTGGCTGACAACCTGCGCCGACGACCTCGCACCACTGAAGAACCCTCCCAGCAAACCCAGAGGCAAGAAGGCCCCCTGGTTCACCGACGAACTCAAGGACTCCAAAAAGACCTGCTGCACCCTCGAGAAAGCCGGACCACTGACAACATGACCGCCCTCAAACACGTGACCCGCAAGCACCACCAGCTCATCCGCACCACCAAGAAGAAATCACTGAAGGAGCGACTGGACAACTACGCCCACGACAGCAAGGAACTCTTCAGAATCGTCAATGAGTTCTCCAACCCAAGCACCGGCAACAACGACATCACCCCCTCACAAGACCTCTGCGACTCCCTCGCCTCGTTCTTCCACCGCAAGATTGCCGACATCCACAACAGCTTCGGCACACCATCCTCGCACCCAACCGTCGAACCAACGCACCCCACCACGACCCTCTGCACCTGGACCGCAGTGACAACCGAAAACACAGCCCGCACGATGAACACCATCCACTCCGGTTCTCCGACTGACCCCTGCCCCCACCACGTCTACAACAAGGCCGACTCCACCGTCGCACCCCAACTCCAAGACGTCATCAACACCTCCTTCGACACCGCCACCTTCCCGGAGAGCTGGAAGCATGCCGAGCTCAGCGCCCTACTAAAGAAACCAACAGCGGACCCCACCGACCTCAAAAACTTCCGCCCCATCTCACTCCTCCCTTTTCCTGCCAAAGTCATCGAGAAGATTGCCAACAGACAGCTTGCCGCCTTCCTCGAGACAAATGGATCCCTCGACCCCTCGCAGTCCGGTTTCAGAGCCAACCACAGCACCGAGACCGCCCTCATCGCAGCCACTGACGACATCCGAGCCCTTCTCGACAACGGGGAAACAGCGGCACTCATCCTCCTGGACCTCTCCGCCGCTTTCGACACTATCTGCCACCTCACCCTAGTCCAACGCCTCAGCAACACCGGCATCCAAGAGAAGGCATTGAAGTGGATCATCTCGTTCCTCGCTGGAAGAACACAGAGTCCGCCTCCCCCCGTTTCGTTCCGAAGCAACCGAAGTCATCTGCGGCGTCCCGCAAGGATCATCACTCAGCCCCACCCTCTTCAACGTCTACATGAGACCTCTCGCAGCCATCGCACGCCAACACAACCTCAACATCATCTCCTACGCCGACACCCAGCTGATCCTCTCCCTCACCAGAGACCCCGACACCGCCAGAACCAGCCTCCACGAAGGGATGAAAGACGTCGCTGAGTGGATGAAGAACAGCCGCTTGAAACTGAACTCAGACAAGACGGAAGTCCTCATCCTTGGACCATCACCCTCCGCCTGGGACGACTCCTGGTGGCCCCCAGCCCTGGGCATCGCCCCCAAGCTGACAGACCACGCACGCATACTTGGGCTTCATCCTGGACTCCTCCCTCTTGATGACCAGACAAGTCAACGCCGTCTCCTCTTCATGCTTTCTCACCCTCCGCATGCTCCGCAAGATCTTCCGATGGATCCTGATCGAAACCAGGAAGACGGTCACCCAGGCCCTCGTCACCAGCCGGCTGGACTACGGAAACACCCTCTACGCCGGAACCACAGCCAAGCTACAGAAAAAACTCCAACACATCCAGAACGCCTCCGCCCGACTCATCCTGGACATCCCTCGATGCAGCCACATCTCCAGCCACCTGAGGAACCTGCACTGGCTCCCCGTCAACAAGAGGATCACGTTCAGACTCCTCACCCACGCACACAAGTCTCTCCACGACCTGGGCCCCAAGTACCTCAACGACCGCCTGACCTTCCACACGCCCACCCGCCAGCTACGATCCGCTAGCCTCGCCCTCGCCGCCGTACCACGCATCCGAAGAGCCACCGCCGGAGGCAGATCCTTCTCCTACCTGGTGGCCAAGACATGGAACTCCCTCCCCATCCACATTCGGCTGACCCAGGACCACCTCGCCTTCAGGAGACAACTCAAGACCTGGCTGTTCGAGCAGTAGCGGCCCCCCTCCCCCAAGCGCCTTGAGGTCCTTCCGGGTGAGTAGCGCGCTATACAAGTGGTCTGATTGATTGATTGATTGATTGATTGATTGACCAGCTGCAGCGAGGGGCTAAAAACTAACAGCACAGAGGCTGCAGAGGTGGTTAACTCGCTGCCGACCGGGTGCAGTGAGGGGCGACCAGCAAGCACTAGCCAGGGCCGTTTCTGTCATTAGGCAGGACTAGACGGCCGCCTAGGGCGGCAAAAGGTGGGGGGCGGCAAAAAAACATGCAGGCAGCAGCAGCACCTATAAGTGGAGTGCAAGCGCACCTGCTTTAGAAGGAGTGGCAGCGTTTCCAGCCGTACCTGCGCCATCGCAGAGTCAGTCGGTTTAAATGTTCAGAGACATTTTCATTCGCTTCGTCAAAACCGTAAAACATTCATAAAGGAGCTTTATACGATACGCAGTCTTTATTATAGACTGTGTATCGTAGCGGCTTTGATTGCTGTAGCTAGAAGTGTCAGGGGAAGAAGAGAGAGAAAATATGCTGGTAAGGGTTCCTTGAAGTGCTTGCAGGGGTCTAGCTTGAACTTCTCTGGAGGAGGATTCGTGCTTCCAGCCAAAGTGTGTGCTTTAATAGCTGAACCTCCATTCTGCTTTGTATTATTTGTTAATAACCCCATGGTAGGTTTGGTGTGGAATGGGATCCAAATATTGTATGACAAATGACAGGAGGACAACCACGGCTGCATACATTTGTTATTAAACGGAAGCGCCCCCTTGCCAATCACAGTTTTACTGCTCTTTGCAACCGCCACCTGAAACACTCCATCAGCAAGTGTCAGAGTCTGGCCACCCTTCAGAGACCACAACATGCAGTTATGTGGCCACTGGAATACAGCAAGTGCTCATTACTAAACTGGCAGAAGCCTGACACCGGTATGCTATTGTTGTCCATTTTTTAAAGGAAATAATTTAAATAAATGTCTGGCTGCCTATAAGGTCATTTGGATCACCACTACATTTAATGAAAAACCATGTCACATCCATATTTTGGTATTGCATCACTATAAAATGTTGTTATTGTAGCCTTCAGATTTTAGCTATGCTCACAATGTGATATGTAGACCTGTGGATGGAACTTGAACTTTGGCAGCGACAAATCAATTCATGTATTTGGGTTGCTAACAGCAATGAAACTTGTATTACAGGAGTCAGCATAGTGTGTTTATACTGAGCAAGCTGCGTCTAACAGCTTGCCATTCACTGCTCGGGGTAGTTTGACAGGCCATCTGATGCATTTTAGAAGTTCAATACAGGCTGACTGGAAGAGATGATAAAGGATGCAAGCATCACCTGTTTAAATTTACATGTACCTTCCGCCTTGCAGTGTGTGTAGTGCTTTTTTCGATCTACTGGAGGGTGGCTTCTAGCCCAAGGGAATTTCTGGATCATCTTTATGAGCGGTGCAAGGCTTTGATGGATTACTTCATGACCTGTGCAAGTCTTTGAAGAAATCTTAGATGACACCAGCACAATGGCACCTTATTCTGAAACTATGTGGACAGACCAAGTTCCTATTCTTTTGGTCAATTCATGTACCAACTCCATTTTGGTTCAAAATGGAAACACGGGAACTTTATTTATCGGTAAGCATAAGTCAAATTCTATAAAATTGCAGCCACGAACAGACAGAAATATTCGAAATTGAAGAGAACTTGTGCCCCCCCCCCGTTATACTCCTGCGTAACAGTTTTCTACCATATATGCTTGGGAGAAATCATCATGCAGTTCTCTTTCCTCAATGTTCCTTATGCTGTCTAAATGCAAAATATTGTTTAGTGGCAGGTGAAGCTTCTTAGCACCTATGGCTACTGAATTGATTTACATTGGTTTGCCATGTTATCTAAGATGTCCTGATTGCAAGAATGGTAATATATATGTTCTCTCTTAAATGGAGGGACTCCAGAGGGGCCTTTCAGATAAACTGTTTTAGTCTGTCTCCATGTTTCTCTGCTGACCTGCATTGTTTAAAGTTACCTTATTAACAACAAGTCTCCTTGACAGCTGTAGATGTGAGTGGGCTCTTTTGTTTGCACCAGTATTCCTGCTTGACAGTAGTGGCTTGTGATAGGAGTGCCGCGTGGCAGTGGGGCGGGGTGGGGGAGGAGCTTGGTGGGGGGTAGTAAACTACAGAATATGGCCCAACGGAGGTAAGTAAACAAATAAATAAATGAAACTAATTTTGTTGCACGCACTGCATCCCATTTGGCAATGCAGCGCGCGCAATAAAATTTGTTTTATTTATTTATTTGTTTACTTACCTCTGGTCGGCCGTATGCCGTAGTTTACTATCCCCCACCCTGCTCCTCCCCAGCCCCGCCCGCAGCATTCCCACCACTAGCCGCTACTGCTGCTTGATGAGTATTATAGAGACCCTGCCAAGAGAAAGTCTTGCATTCAAGAACTTGTGTCCATGGAGGGTGCAGGGCCAGAATGTCGAAATCAGAATACAATCTGACATAAATATTTTTTTCTAAAATATCTCCCAATTGGAGTTAGTAAGAGAAATTCTTAATTCAATAGACGGGTATTTAGGACAATCTACTTATGTCAGACTATATTTCTGACTTTGATCTTATGGCATAACCTCCATGGTGGAAGATAACATGTGGAGGTGTGCACACTCTATATTTCTTCCTCTCCCTCTTGGTCACTCTCTCAACCTCCTTTTTGCTCTGTGAGGGTGTGTTCATGTCCGGTCTATCACACATCTCTTGTACGTAGTGCTTAATTTGAGCAGGTGGTTTCCGGTGCTAAGCACCGATACCTAAATGTCATCACCGGCACCTTTGATAGTCTGCCACATGGTAGCACTGGTGGTCTAATTTGGAGATGAGCACAAACACAGTGCTTTATTAATCCAATAAACCTTAAAATTACTACATCTGCCACCTAGGCCATTCTTCTAACACTGGTGGCTAGGAATATTCTCAATTATCACTCTGTAGGGGTGTGATGATTACTAGTTGTGTTTGTACTGTCATTGGCAACACTCGCAAGGGGCAATGGGTGCTGCAAGCTGCAGTGGCCTCCTGGCGAGGGGCCTGGCTCTTATGATTCGACGTTCTACCAGAGCTGGGAAGGGTTCGCTCTGGCTGTTGCGTCTACAACGATGCTGAGAGAGGAAATGTATGTAGTAGCGTCTGTGGCCTATACAGTGTTCTCCAGGTACATGGAATAATTCTTCTAGCACGAATGACGGGGGCGAGAGAGATCGTAGTAAAAGGGAGGGGGCGGCATTTTTCAATTCTCGCCTAGGGCGGCAAAACACCTAGAAACGGCCCTGGCACTAGCTGCAGCGATGGGTTCACATCGGCTGCAGAGACAAGGTTAATGCACAGAGCAGGTTTCGAATTAGTAATGTTAACAAGCTGCAGCGAGCGGGGTTAAAACCAACTCGACCCTGGCGGTGGGATTAAAAGTAAATGCACACCGTTTTCAGTGAGCGGGTTAAAACTACCAGAACAGGGGGTGCAGCGATGAGCTTAACACAAGCCGCACACTGGCTGCAACGAGTGGGTTATCGCACAATGCACACAGGTTTCAGTGTGTAGGTCAACGTATACCTCACATAGGAAGCAACGAGGGGGTCAACCCACAATGCGCTGATGCTGCAGTGAGTAGGTTAACGTATTCCGCACACAAGCAGCAACGAGGGGGTTAACGCACACTGCACTGAGGCTGCAGTGCGTAGTTTAATCTATAGCTCACATAGGAAACAACGAGGGGGTTAATGCACAATACACTGACGCTGCTGTGCATAGGTTAATCCACACCGCACACAGGCAGCGATGAGGGGGTTCACACACAATGCACTGGGGCTGCAGTGCGTAGGTTAACGCACTCCTCACACAGGCAGCAACGAGGGGGTTAATGCACGATGGACCGAGGCTGCAGTGCGTAGGTTAATCTATACCTCAATTAGGAAGCAACGACGAGGTTAACGCACGATGCACCGAGGCTGCTGTGCGTAGGTTAACGCACAACGCACACAGGCAGCAACGACGAGGTTAACGCACAATGCACTGGGGCTGCAGTGCGTAGACTAACGCACTCCTCACATAGGAAGCAACGAGGGGGTTAATGCACGATGCACCGAGGCTGCTGTGCGTAGGTTAATGTATACCTCAATTAGGAAGCAACGAGGGGTTCACGCACAATGCACCGAGGCTGCAGCGTGACGGTTAACGCTCACCGGCTGCAGCCAGGCGGCTAAAACTAACACACAGGCAGGCTGCAGCGAGCGGGTTAACCAGGCGCAGGGTCGAGCGGTTCCACCCCGGAGCTCGCGCCAGCCCTCGGTGCCAAGAGACTGGAAGGTTGGCAGCTCTTTAGAGCCGGCGGCAGGAGATGCTCCCGAGCCCAAGTGGGTGGGCGGATTCCGGCCACGCGGGAGCCGCCGCCGCAGGCGAGCCTCGCACAGGCGGCGGCCAGGCCCGTCGCCAGCCTCACGGAGGGATTAACAATGCGTGCTCTGTAAAGGTCACACATCAGGCGGCGCAGCAGGCTTCCAGCCCGTCGACTTCACCGAATGATTCGGCTTTCTTAAAATCGTTAACATGGAAAGGGCGCGCGTTTCCTGCTACAGGCACTCGGGACGTTTGCAGCTTAGGACAGTTTTGCATCACATCTGGAAACGGCACCGTCCAAGTGGCCTGGATCCGAAGGAAGCCTTCCAGAAAGCTCTCTCCAACTTCAGTCACATGGCAAATTAAATCCTGTTTGCATAAAGACTGTTCTGTTAGCCAGACCAACACCCAGCATTCCCCACATTTCCTGTCCAATTAAAAGCTGCCCCTGGAATCATGTGCACCATCACCCAGATGTCAAGTCTCAGTGTCTCACTCATTGGGAGTGAGACCCACACATTTGAAGGCCGGGTTTAGGCCTCACTCACAGCAAGCAAAATGTCACACCAGCTCAGCAGGCTGGAGCCTGAGCTCTTAATGTGGTTCTGTTCCTTTCTATTCTGTGTGCAAACCGGCCTACTAGCTGCAGAGGATCCAGGCAGCTTTCCTACAAAATAAGGGGGAGCCTTCGACAGATCCTTTCACTTCACAGGATTCCCTGCTTTGGACACATCAGAGTGTTGATTCCCTACTGTTGAAATTCATGAGACTCCTTTAGTAATGGTTTGGTTTTATTCAATTCATTTTTGGATGGCTTGAATAGATGTCAATTCAACGAGGTCACCTTATGTGTTGTTGTGGATGCCAGAGGTCATGGTCCTATGTTGTCCTCAAATATTCTAATTGGTTCTCCCACCTCAGAATTTCAAAACTTGGAAGCTCTACACACTACAGACCTGTCCCAGTAGGTGAATGCTTCCCACGCTAGCGCCAAATGTGATTAAATCTCTTTTACATCTCTAAAAGACATTATATTAAGGGGCAACTACAAATTCATCAGAACGCGTTTGGTACAACCTCCGCAGTTCAAGCTTGAAACTCAAAACGTTTCCCCACATAAGCAGGGCCACTGGAATATTGAGATTCTGCAGCCACAGAGCTTCCCCGCATAATTATGGTTTTGCTGCATTTGCCTCTCAATTAATCATCTGATGCATAATCTGCAGCTTTTGACAAATAAAAATTATTTTAGCTCAAACAGACTAAAACTTATTAAGAACCTGGCAGGTGAGGAAGGCCCTTTGCAAAGGCTAACTGGTTATATTTTAAGTGCTTATTTTTGTTTTTGGTTGTTAAACTGGTATGACAGAGGGGAGACCTTTGCCCAGACAGTATTACCATGTTTACGAAATAATGAATTATCAGAAATGGTGCTGCATTATGACGCATTATTCAAGTGGCTCTGCACGTAGGCAAATCTAAAAGCCGACACTCATCTAACCGTAAACAAAGAACAGAACAGCCCAAACTCAACCACCCAGGAGCGCTTCAAAGCTGCACCAGTGAAAAGAGGTGCTATACAAATGCTCCATATAATTTTGTTATGTGGGGGCAAAACTGGTAGGATACAGACTCACAGTGCCAGAGAAAATCCTGTCAGCACCAACCATATCCAGACACGGATCCCCTCTGAGGCATCTTAAAAATTGAAAAATCAGATAGAACTGGGCTCCGTCTTTTTCCCAGCTGTTTATTGAAGAATTAGTGCACCTCCCCATGGGTTGGTCTTCAAAGAACTAGCGGATAAGCTCAAAAACGTCTTCTCAAATTCTTCAGAGGTTGGTCATAAGCCTAAGGACCACCCCATATACAAGGCTGGAAGGTATCCATGATCATAGGTGAAGGATGGTTGGATGTTGTAGGGTTGAAAGTTCACAGTACTACCTTATTGTGACAATATGCTTCTCATTTTATCATTCTAGGAGACCGTATATTTTGTTGTGCAGGAAACCGGTGTAATGAGTCTCCTGTA
The DNA here is from genome assembly GCF_964263255.1 of Lissotriton vulgaris. Taxonomy (NCBI): domain Eukaryota; kingdom Metazoa; phylum Chordata; class Amphibia; order Caudata; family Salamandridae; genus Lissotriton; species Lissotriton vulgaris. Next base: position 280,424,274 of record NC_141693.1, read on the forward strand.
TATTGCTCGCAGAGTACTAGACTATGTTGTGTCCTAGAGGTACATGCTAACTCTTTATCCTTGATGGACGCACTCCATGAACGAAGGGCATAGCATGACTGATGTTTGGAGGCAGAACATGATAGACATGGGTACATCCCGTTTTACCTGCACCCACGGAGAGCCTGCCTACTGCTTTCCCTAGCTAATCTGTGGAGTATATTGTACATAAAGACCTTAAGCAGCCTATTGTATTACGTTTAATGTTCCTAATATACAATACAACAAGCAAAACATATGATATTCATCATTACTTGTTGACACCCCCACCCACTTAGCCGGACACACGCTCGACCCTATCTTCACATCCAGCAAATACATCTCCTTTGATCACACCACAGCTCTCCATTGGACGGACCACAGCTGCGTTCACTTCAGCTACAAAAAGACCACGACCCACATCCCACCACAACCTATTCCTCGAAGAAACTGGAACAAAACCACCGACCAGCTCTTCACATCGCTTAACCAAAACCCCCCCACCTTATCATCGGACCCAAACCAAGCTGCCACCAAATTCACACAATGGATCACCCACAGTGCTGACGAATTAGCACCCTTGAAAAACCACCAGATCAAACAAGGTAACAAAAAGGCCCCCTGGTTCAACGATGACCTTAAGAAATCCAAGAAGTTATGTCGTACCGTCGAGAAAACCTGGAGAAAAAACCCAACCACTGACAACCTCACCACCTTCAAAGACGCAACCCGCAAACACCACCAATTGATCCGATCCACCAAGAAATCAGCATTCAAGGATCGTCTCGACAACAGCACCCAAAACAGCAAGGAACTATTCAAGATCGTCAAAGAATTCACCAACCCCACCGCCGCCACCAACGACATCACTCCCTCCCAAGACCTCTGCGACTCTCTATCCTCTTTCTTCCACAACAAAATCGCCGACATTCATAACAGCTTTAAAAACCTGTCCGAAGAACAACCCACTCCACCCACCTCAGAATCAAAACAGCACTCTCACAACCTTTGCGCCTGGAACCCAATCACTACTGAAGATACCATCCGTCTGATGAACTCCATCCACTCAGGTTCACCAACTGACCCATGCCCCCACCACATCTTCAACAAAGCAAACTCCATCATCGCACCCCACCTCCGCGATGTCATCAACTGCTCCCTCAATTCCGCTACCTTCCCAGATAGCTGGAAACATGCCGAACTCAGCGCCCTTCTGAAGAAACCCACAGCGGACCCCTCTGAGCTTAAGAACTACCGCCCCATCTCTCTCCTCCCCTTCCCGGCCAAAGTCATCGAGAAAGCCGTCAATAGCCAGCTTGCCGCCTTCCTTGAATCCAACAATTCACTCGACCCCCCCACAGTCCGGCTTTCGAGCCAAACACAGCACCGAAACCGCCCTCATCGCTGCTACAGATGACATCCGAACGCTACTGGACAACGGAGAATCAGTTGCCCTCATCCTACTTGACCTCTCCGCCGCCTTCGACACAGTCTGTCATAACACCCTCATACAACGCCTCAGCAACGTCGGAATACAAGGAAAAGCGTTGGACTGGATCATCTCGTTCCTCGCCGGAAGAACTCAGAGAGTCCGCCTTCCCCCATTCAAATCAGAGGCCACCGAAGTCATCTGCGGCGTACCACAAGGATCATCACTCAGTCCCACCCTCTTCAACGTGTACATGAGTCCCCTCGCAACCATCGCGCGACAACACGACCTCAACATCATCTCCTACGCTGACGACACCCAACTAATCCTCTCCCTCACCAAAGACCCCAACACCGCCAAAACCAATCTACACAAAGGAACAAAAGAAGTAGCCGAAAAGATGAAGAACAGCCGTTTAAAACTAAACTCTGACAAAACGGAAGTCCTCATCTTAGGATCGTCCCCCTCTGCATGGGACGACTCATGGTGGCCACCGGCCCTGGGCACAGCACCCATACCAACGGACCACGCACGTAACCTGGGCTTCATCCTAGACTCCTCCCTCTCGATGACCAGACAAGTCAACGCCGTCTCATCATCATGCTTCAACATCCTACGCATGCTCAAAAAAATCTTCAGCTGGATCCCCACCGAAACAAGAAAAACAGTGACCCACGCACTAGTCACTAGCCGACTAGATTATGGAAACACCCTTTACCCCGGAACCACAGCCAAACTACAGAAAAAACTCCAACGCATACAAAACGCCTCAGCCAGACTCGTACTGGACATCCCCCGTCAAGCCCACATTTCCAGTCACCTAAAAGACCTCCACTGGCTTCCCATCAACAAGAGAGTAACGTTCTGTCCCCTCACCCACGCACACAAAGCCCTCTACGACCTAGGACCAGAATGCCTCAACAAACGACTGTCCTTCTACACGCCCACCCGCCAACTACGCTCATCTAATCAAGCCCTCGCCGCAATTCCGCGCATCAATAGATCCACCATGGGAGGAAGATCTTTCTCCTACTTAGCGGCCAAAACCTGGAATTCCCTCCCCACTCACCTCCGCCTTACACAGAACCACCTCTCCTTTAGAAAGCAGCTAAAAACCTGGCTATTCGATAAGTAATGCACCCACCCTCCCCCAAGCGCCTCGAGACCCTCTGGGTGAGTAGTGCGCTATACAAATTACTGAACTTGAACTATTACTTTATTATTTAAAAATATAAATTTAAAATCAAAGAACAAAGTACTGATGACTCCTGGGGATGAAAACTAATCTATGTGTACTATTGGCTTAGCCAAGCATTGTTATTATGAGTACATCCGTGGCGTTCCTGATGAAGGCACTTCTGTCACTGAAACACGTGTTGATACTATTCTACAACTAATTAGCCACGTTTAAAGCCTTTATATTGTCTTGTACTTTATTGTTCATCATTGTGAAGACATAACCTTTTTAACAAGCTGATAAGATGTATGATGACAGTTTACACGTAGAATAGTTTTCATCAAAAGGAGTCATCAGTACTGTGTTTTTTGATTTTGAATTTATATTTTTCAATAATAAAAAAATGTAATGATGAAAATCATATGTTTTGCTTGGCGTTTTGTACATTAAGATACTTGAACGTAATACAATAGCCTGCCTAAGGTCTTAATGTACAAGATATTTGCCCTGCCTTTGGAGCATTGAATATTAGCAGGGGGTCCATTTTGTTCCCAAATCTATGGAGTATGTCATGAACAAGGCTCTTAATTCCCTTTCCTGTGCGTGAGAGTGCTTCGGTACATAAGATGTAGTGTACCCCCTAAGCTTGGGTTTTCACAGTTTTATGGACCCCTGAAATCATTGGGTGCTTCATATTGTTTAGTGGTAGTTAGTGCTGCTGTCTTTCCGTCTCCCTGCCCCCACATGTGGAATTCTTTCTAAAGCCAAGTGCAACCATCTGGCTTGAATTAATACCAGAGAGAAAGGAGCTGGAATGATCTTCTGTTGCTCACTGGGCTTGGATCAAGCCAGTTCCAGCAGATCACCCTCTGCAATGCTGGAACAATGAAGTTGTAAAAAGATCAGCCAAGGCTGTGAGCTTCAAACAAAGAGATGGGCCACCTGCCCATTCCCCAAAGCTCTGTTCTGTTGGAGAGTGAAGGCTCCAGTAACACCGGATAGGCCACAGCATAGTCTGGGAAACCAACACACATCTAAGAGTGACACTCCTCAAGCATAATGCACTTTGAACAGATTCGCTCAACCTAAAGTTTTGGACTAACTTTCAACATAGGTGGAAAGTTGGGTTTAGGCCAGAAACCCCAAAACAAAAATCTAAACTGCCAATTCCTGCTGAGATCACTGTAGCTCAGGTGGTTGTGTGTCTGGTCTTGAGCTACAAAAGCCAAAGTGGAACCACAAGGTGGTGTTTGTGGTCACGGGTTACTCTAGAAACTGCACGTGTCTAGATGAAGGGGAGGACCAGGGGCATCATTTTTGGTAGTAGCTCTTTGAGAGGTTAAAAGCTAGCCCCCAGGACTGAAGAAGGCTTCATTGGCAATTCTATGAAGAGAGGCAGGTGGACTGCCAAGTGTGTAGAGGACCTGGCTTCCTCAAGCCCAAAGTCCTAAAGTCGGTGCTCCTCAGGCGCTGCCAAGACAGTGATGGATGGTCCTAGCCTGCTGATGATCGCCCAATGTCTGTGTGAGAGCTGTGTATTTCACTATTACAGCTGCTGTGCTAGGCCAGATTTTTGCCCTATCCGAGTCAGCGCAGGAGACCCATATATCTGCATTCCTTGTTTAGCGATTCCCATGTGCCCCCTTCTTCAGCATGAGGCCTGTATTCCATCATTTCCCACTTCGCAGGGCTGTGGATGCAATACCCATGTATCATGAACCCCTGTAGATATGCCACCTGAGCTTAAAGATCTGCGTACCTCCATCTTCAACTGATACAATAGAACTCTTTCTTCAAACTGTGACTGCTGCTTCTTTCACCAATCTGCCGGAGGTCCTAGACTAAGCAACCACTGCCTACCATGATAATTTAGGCAGCGAGGTCCCTGCAGGTGGCATATGAGCTGCCTTGGGAAGGCCAGCAAAGAGAGCTACCCTCTCTCTGACTCTTGGCTGTGAGCATCCAATATTCTTCAATTCAACATAACCAACTACACGGCATTCAATACTGCTTCGTGACTGCTGTACACATATTTCGGCCTCTAGGCTAGTTGTGAATTTTTCAGATACCACATAGTTAACTCACTTTGTATTTCTTTGTTCAAGATCTGTTTTCATATTCAAACAAATACACAGTGATTGGCGGCGAAATATACTTATTATCCACCCCAACTTTAGACCTTCAAGTACTCTGCAGTTCCCTCTGGTTCAGAACCCTGCTCATCCTCCAAGAATTAGAGGGTCTGAAAAGAAAGTATCCAAGCCGGGACTCAGGATCTTCTCGACAGACCCAGGCTCACATAACCCTGTGGAACAGTTAAGATGGCCTTGGCACAACTCTAGAACAAGTCCTCGGAAGCCAGAGATTCAAACTGGAAGATCTAGGCAACTCCCCAGCTATTTCCTCCAGCAGGCACAAAGGAATTCTTTGCACCAGAAGGTATGGATGCCATCTCTGTCTCAGGCTTGTTCTGAAAGTCCTACGGACTAAGTATAGGTACTTAAAGCACAAGTTACTACTTGTGTAACAATATATCTGTAAGAGACATTAGTTAGTGATAGATTCCTTACCTTAGAATATCCCCAGGCGTCAGACTGGATCCAGAAAGTTTTCGCTAGCAGTACCTCTGCACTTCAGTAGGTGGCGCCGTGCGGCTCCAAGTCCGTCGCTGGCGTCGTATGCGCCGAGATGACGTCACGGAGACTACTTAGGCGCCACCCATGCGCACCGACGTCAGTGCTGTACACTACTTTCCGCGCCTGGAACGCAGAGCCATGCAAGAAACTGATCACTGGTTCCATGAAACTAGGGCCCGGAAAGGGATGACCTTAACCCTAGAAATCAGTTCGCAAAATGGGGAGGATGGGTGGGGCGGTAAGGAATCTATCACTAACTAATGTCTCTTACAGATACATCGTTACACAAGTAGTAACTTGTGCATCTGAAAGAGACACGTTAGTGATCGATTACTTACCTTAGAATAGATACCTCAGCAATACGAACCCCGGAGGTGGGTCTGCAAACAAGATTACACCAGAAAGTCACGCAGAACAGAACGGCCAAAGAAGCTGTCTCTCCGGACTTGACTGTCAAGGCAGTAATGCTTGGTAAACATGTGCAGCGAGGCCCCAAGTAGCTGCCTGACAAATGTCCTGTAAGGAAACGACACTTTCCAAGGCAGTAGTGGGTGCCGTCGCCCTGGTAGAATGGGCGTGCAGCCCCACAGGACGCTCCTTCTTAGCCAACGAGTAATATGCTTTGATGCACAGAACGACCCACGAGAGACGGTCCGTTTGTGCACGGCTCAACCTTTTTTTGGCGCCCACGTATCCAACAAAGAGCTGGTCATCCACCCAGAACTGTTGTGTGCGCCTCAGATAGAACGCGAGCTCATGTTTTGGGTCCAGACCGTGGAGCCTCTCTTCCTCTTTTGAAGGATGTGGAGACGGAAATAAGGTGGGCAAAGTGATGGTCTGCCCGATGAGGAAGGGCGTGACAACCTTTGGCAAGAAAGAAGGATGGGTCCTTAGAATCACCTTGTCCGGATGAACAGAAAGGAAAGGAGGTTTAAAAGAAAGAGCCTGGAGCTCACTCACTCTTCTGGCAGAGGTGATAGCTACCAGGAAAGCCGTCTTTACAGTGAGAAGTCGCAAAGGACAGTTATGAAGGGGCTCGAAGTGAGCGCACATCAGATATGTCAAGACCCGATTTAAGTCCCATTGAGGCATTATGAACGGCACCGGAGGAAATGTGTGCGTAATGTCTTTCAGGAAACGGTTAACAACCGGGGACCTAAAAAGAGAAGGCTGATCTGGAAGGCGTAGAAAGATGGAGATGGCTGAAAGATAACCTTTGATAGTGCCCAGAGCAGAGCCCTGCTGGGCCAAGGACAGAAGGACCTCAGAAAGAGGGGCAGAGAGGGGATCCACAGCCTTTGCTGTGCACCATGCCACAAATGTATTCCACCTGCAGGCGTATTCCGTCTTAGTGGAGGGACGCCTGGCTGGCAGAATCACATCACAGACTTCGGGAGGAAGATCGAAAGCTGTCTACTGTTGCCGCTCAATCTCGACGCATGGAGATGGAGGCTGGACAGGTTCGGGTGGAGGACCGTCCCCTGTTGCTGCGACAGAAGATCCTCCCGAAGAGGCAGTCGGATTGAGCAGCTCGGGATACCAGTATCTTCGTGCACAATCCAGAGCCACGAGGATGACTTGGGCCCAGTTGCGCCGAATCTTCTTCAGCACTCTGGGCAGAAGTGGTATAGGCAGAAAGGCGTACAATAGACCGCAACTCCACTCGCGATGAAAAGCGTCGCCTAGCGAGTGCCGCTTTGGAAATTCTAACGCGCAGAACTGATGACATTGCACGTTCTCTTCGGTGGCGAATAGATCTAACCAAGGCTCTCCCCACTGCTGAAAGAGACCATGTGCCACGTCCAAGTTCAGATGCTATTCGTGATCCATCAAGCACCGGCGGCTGAGTTCGTCCGCCCTGGCGTTCAGAGAACCTGCCAGGTGTTGAACCACCAAGGTAATGCCTTGATGTTCCAGCCATGTCCAGAGGCGCAGAGCCTCCTGACATAGGGTCCAGGACCCCACCCGCCCTGTTTGCAGCAATACCACATGGCGGTGGTGTTGTCTGTGAACACCTGCACTACACTTCCCCGGACAGAGGGAAGGAATGCCTTCAGTGCAAGTCTGATCGCCCGAAGCTCCAAAAGGTTGATATGGAGCCGGGACTCCGCCAGAGAACAGAGGCCTCTGATCTCCGCCTCTCCCAAGAGGCCTCCCTATCCCAGGAGGGACGCATCTGTCACCACAGTGTGCTCCGGTTGGGGAAGGGAGAGGGATCTGCCATGGACCCAATCGCGATTTGTGAGCCACCACTGCAATTGTCGTGCAGTGCCCTCCAAGATCTGGACATGATCGGACAGGTTGCCCTGATGCTGCGCCCACTGAAACTTCAGGTCCCACTGCAGAGCTTGCATATGACATCTGGCATGGTGCACTAGCAGGATGCAGGAGGCCATCAGGCCCAGGAGCCGGAGGGTCAGCCTGAATGAAACCCGGGATAGAGGCTTAAAGATCAGAATCTTAGCCTGAATATCCCGGACTCGCTGCTCGGGAGGATAGACCAGAAACCGCATAGAATCCAGAACCGCTCCGATGAAGGGGAGCTTCTGAGAGGGACTCAGGTGCGACTCCGGCACGTTGATGGAGAACACCAGCAAATGCAGGAGGTCGGCTGTAGTCTGAAGGTGTGAGATGTTTGCCTGGGGCAAGCCCGCCTTAAACAACCAGTCGTCACGGTAGGGGAAGACTAACACTCCTGACCTGCGCAGATGAGCTGCCACCATCGCCATCACTTTCGTGAACACCCGAGGGGCGCTGGTAAGGCCGAAGGGCAGCACAGCAAACTGAAAATGCTCCTGGCCTACCGTGAACTGCAGGTAGCGTCAGTGGGCCGGCAGGACGGGGATGTGAAAATATGCGTCCTGCAAGTCCAACTCTATCATCCAATCTCCAGGGTCAAGGGCAGCCAAGACCTGAGCCAGAGTCAGCATCTTGAACTAATCCTTCCGGAGGAAGCGATTGACGTTCCGGAGGTCCAAGATGGGACGCAGACCCCCTTTGTCCTTCTTGGGGACCAGAAAGTAATGGGAATAACAACCACTCCCTACCTCTGGCCCAGGAACGCATTTGATCCCCCCCTTGGCCAAGATGGTCGTGACTTCCTGCTGGAGAAGTGTAAAGTGTTCCCCTGACATGCAGTGGTACTGAGGTGGCATGGCTGGAGGGGTGGACTAAAAGGGAAGGGAGTAACCCTTGCGGATGATCTGCAACACCCACTTGTCGATGTGATAGCGTGCCAGTGGGGAAGGTGATGGTGGATCCTGCCAGCCACGGGTGTCGGGTGCCCCCCAAAGTTCGGATTAGGAAGGTTTGGAGGCAAAAGCAGTAGGGGTGGAGGTAGACTGACCCCCACGCTGATTCCCAGACCCGCCCCTGCGGAAACCACGTCTGCGGCCGTGCTGAGGTTGGGTGTGCACAGGCTTTCTGAAGGAACGTGTCTGGGTGCCCCTTCCGTTGCCACGAAAGGAACTAAAATCAGGAGTGGCTGGACTTTTCGTGGCAAGACCTAAGGACTTGGCCGTGGCCCGCGAGTCCTTAAAACGCTCCAGCGCACTTTCGGCTTTACCGCAAAAAGGGCATGTCCATGAGTGAGCTCTGGACATCTGGCGAGAACCCGGTAGATCTCAACCAGGCGTGGCGACTATGCGCCACAGTAGTAGAAATTGCTCTACCTAGTGAGTCAGCGGTGTCCAAACCACACTGAATGGTGAACTTAGCCGCATCCTTACCCTCGGCAACAGCTTGCGACAGCACAGCCTGGGTCTCTTCAGGACACTGAGGCAACACCTGTGCAACTGTATCCCACACCGCATGGAAATAGCGGCCCAATAGGCATGCGGTGTTCAACGACTGCAGCCCTAAGTTGGCCGAAGAGAACAACCGCTTGCCAAACTGCTCCAGCTTCTTAGGAGTCCTTATCCGGCGGAGCTGTGGGAAAGGCACTCTGGGACGTCGAAGCTTGGATGACCAGGCTCTTGGGCGTAGGATGAGTGGTCAGAAAGGCAAAGGGCCCAGTAAGACGTCAGTGAGGGCGTCTTTAAATGGCAGCAGGTGCTCCGATGAAGTGCATGACGTCTGGAGCACCTCAGTGAGAAGATTAGTTTTTAGGGTCATCGTAGAAAGGCAGGGTCATCGTAGGGAGGTCAAGCTTGAGGACCTCAGCTGCCCGACGGAGCAGAAACCGTGTAAGAAGCGCCCTCCTCCATGGTTGGCGGAGGAGAGGCAAACCCCGGGTCAGAGTAGACACCAAGGCCACCGGCCTCCTCTAACTCGTCCGCCCAGTCCTGCTCAGAGTCACACGGACAAGAAAGAGGGTCCTCTGACCCCTCCCAGTCCTCCATCTCTGCCATATGTGGTACAGGCCGCAGCGGCAGGGCAGGGGAAGGAACAAACTGCGTCGGGAACGGCGACGGATGGGGCCGAAACGGCACAGTGGCCCAATGCGGATCCCAGGTAGGAACAAAATTGTCCTGGAACCTGAGCAGGGGCGGAACCAATGGCATCCACTGCGGCACCAGAGGTGGAGCCGAGGGTGGCGCTGGGGCCGGAGCCGCAGCGTGGGACCCTGTGGCGCCGTGGCTGGAGCCAGCAGCGCAGGATCCTGCAGCGCCGGGGCCGGAGCTGCCGGCGGCCCAACAGGATCCTGACACGGGACCTCGGGGCTCGAGGGTGCGCCGGCGGGAGCCCGGGCCTAAACAGGTTGTCCATGGTAGAAGAAACTCTTGCACTTATGCGGGAGTCGCCAACGGACCCGGATAAGGTGGGTAGGCAGCGGGACTCCCGGGCTCCGAAGGAGCCGCAGGTGCAGAACCCCTATCCCCCTCGTCCGCATCCGGAGAGCGACGGGGGGCATCGGAGAGCGACAACCCTTCTTCGACTTCTTTTTGTGTCGTCTCTTCCCCGAATCCGAGGGTGAAGATTTGGAGCACGAGGAGCGATGACGGTGGCCCTGCGAGCGTTCTCTGGAGCGGACCCTGGACCGTGAACGGTGCTGGGACGAGTGCCGGACCTCAAGCAGCTTCCGGTGCCGGTCCCTCAAGGCCTTCGGGGCCATGGCCCGACAGTCCAAACAGGACCGGGAGTCCTGTTCATTCTCCAGGCAGTAGAGACAGACGTCATGGGGGTCCGCCACCGACATATTGCGATGGCAGGCCCCACAAGGCTTAAAACCAGGCATCCCTACGTGCACCAGAGTAGATTCAAACTTACAGGAGACAAAAGTCTCAAAAAGATAGTAAAAAAGTGACTAAGGTACGTGCTCTAATCGGATCTGCGCTTACTGGCGCGGAAAAAGAAAGAACTGACGTCAGCGCGCATGGGTGGCGCCTAAGTAGTCTCCGCGACGGACGCAGAGCCGCACAACGCTACCTACCACCGCGCAGAGGTACTGCTAGCGAAAACTTTCCGGATCCAGTCTGATGCCTGAGGATATTCTAAGGTAAGGAAACTATCACTAACATGTCTCTTTCAGATAGGTTCAATTCGCATGAAATCCAAATCACTCTTGCCAAACTGTCTGATATAATTTCTGATCAGGGAGAGTGTCTTATGGCAGACAAAAAAGTTACTCAACTTCGGTAAGGCTTATTCTGGTGGATAATCTAACTGCAGAATCCTCCTTTTTAGAATATCCGCAGAATAGATGCAGAGAATTACTCTGCAATGCTCCTGCCTGCTGTGTGACTTAGTGTGGACTTCCTACCATCTCACAAGTGACAAAGCCAACACTCATACAAGTGCTACCGCCCCATACGTCAGTTTCGTGTATCTTTCTCTTTCCGTGCTCTGAAATGGGGATGTTAGAACAAACTGACTAAGAGAGTGCTGATCAGCTGATTCAATAACTGGTGACCTTCTTGGATGCTAAAGGGGTAACCCCATGGAACGCGGGGGGAAGTTGGAGGGGAGTGAGGCACCTACGTTTAAATAGCTTATTCACCAGAAAGGTTGTTACCAAAAGAGAAGTATCTTTCAAAAGAAAAGGTAACTTTAACTGCAGACTCAACAAATTTAGAATAGAAACCACAGCAGTACCTCTGAAAGGAAGAGGATCTGGCGAGTGGACTCAGAATGGAGCTGGTGAGGTGACCTTCTTGCCAGGCCAGACTAGCATGGAAGCAGTATTTCATGAATAGCAGCCGTGCATCAGGTTGAAGAGTGTGCGCATAATAAATATCAAGACCAAGTTATGGTCTCACTGTGGAATACCAAACAGGTTGGGAGGAAACATGCAAGTCAAATATTTTATAAAACGCATCACAATTGTTCACTTAAACTAAAAGATGGTCACATAAACAGAGAAAGGTTGAAAGGACTGACAAATAACCTTTCACTGTGCTTACCATAAACTCTTGCTGGACAATCTATAGGACATCAGTAAGATTACCTTATAATGGGCTCAACTCACTCTTCGCGCATGGAGGCGGAGGATGTAGAAACCTGGATGCAGGACCCTGCCCTGCTGCTGAGAGTGAAATTCTTCTTGAAGTAGAAGCTTGATCGGAGGACAAATGTGCAGGCTCAGCGGCATATAGTCCCATTCTCTTTTGGCCCAATCCGGGGTGATGAGAATGACTTTGAACATTCCAGCTGGAATGGGTTGCCTAACAAATCCTGTGAAGGAAACTCCAACATGTAGAATTGTTGACACAGCGCTTTTTTGGTGGTGGGGAATTGATTTAACCAGGGTGCGTCCCAATGCTGGAAAACTCCCCATACCACTTTGGGAATGGTGAACCTCAAGTAGTGCCTGTGGACGGGGAGGATTGGAAAATGTAAGTAAGTATCCTGGATATACCCACCCCACCCCACATTCAGGGCTAGCAGAACGTGGGTCAGGAGCAGCATCATGAACTTGTGCTGTCGAATGAACAAAGCAGATGCAAAGATCCAGGATGAGTATCAAACTGGTCTTTCTTGGGGACCTAAATGTAACTTAAGAATTCCATACCCCTTTTTCCCCCCAGAGGAACTAGCTCTTTGTCCACTTTTCTCAGCATGTCTAGGACTTGTTGCTCAACACTGCGAATGTGGCAGAGAGCAATTTGAGGTGAGGGGGGGTCTGTGGGGTAGGACATACCCTTTGCATATCAGCTGATTGACCCAGCAGTCCATGGTGATCACTACCCATTTGGTTGAAAAATCCCCTTCAAGTAGAGGGAGTCAGGTAGGTTTTTGGGAAGAAGAGCCAACGAAAGATGGTTGAGACTAGATTTGCCGCTGTTGTTGCTGCTTCCTAAATCCACCTATTTGGGGTGTCTGAACCGACTGAGAAGGTTGCCTGTGCCAGAACAGAACCACACTAACTACAAAATATCCTATACAGTTATCTCACTGTGAAGGTTAGGCAGTGTGAGCGAGCGGTAGCTGTTCTAGTTTTGAAGCGTTTCAGAGTCTGCATTCTCTCAGAATAGCTGCTTGCTATCAAAGAGAATTTACAAACCCTTGGACCAAGCAACAGTGTCAGTAGGATCCAGTCTGCATTTCAATATCTGTTTGGATACATCCAGTCACTGTACATATTCGTAAATAAAAAAACTTGTCACTTAGCTGTAACTCTTGTTCTCCAGTATTGGTATCTTTCATAGATTAAAATGCTTGAATCATCCCTGTTGTCGAGGTGGGAGTCCCACGGTACATTCTAAAACAGCAGGAATAGCATACATTGCTTACAACAGTAAAAAGAGATTGACTTTTGTAGCAGATCTATTTCATTTAAAAAAGAACCAAACTTCAGGCGATAGCATGTTTAGAACACTCCCAGCAAAGACATCTTCCCTCAGACTTTCAAGCACTAGTGGCCATAGTCAGCACTTGCCATGAAGGAGAGCCTCTAAGGGGAGGAGGGTGGGTCGCATGTGACTATGAAATATAACAATACCGGAGAATGAGCGTTAAAGGGAAAGTAAAAAGCCTTTTCTCCGGTATTGGATCTTTCATAGATTCACATGTTTGAATCAGAATAGTTAGCAGTCAGAAACCATATATTTGAAAATCATGTTATCTAACCCAATAGCTAAACGTGGGTACAAATACACACATCTTATGATAGAAGGCTCACCTTATTGGAAAGAATGCCGAAGCACCGTTTGCCCCATAGCTGAATTGCTGTGCCGAATCTAGGCAATAGTGTTGGGTGAACAGATGTCTGTTTTTCCATGTTGCAGCATGGCATATACTTTCAATAGGTACTCCAGCAAACATGGCTGCAGTTGTAGAGACTGTCCTGGTCGAGTGTACTTTGCCTTTCCTCTTAAAGGCTGACCGGTCTTACAATGGCAGAATTGAATGGCTGCCGAAATCCATCTTGTTACTGTGGTTTTAGAAACCGGGCCTCCCTAGTTATGGTTTCTGTATGCCACGAATATTTGATCTGTAGTATGTAGATGCTTTGTGCAATGCAGATAGAACTTGAAGCAGCTTTTTAAGTCAAGGGTATGCAAAGTTTGTTCAGGTGTGTGTGGATCTGGGAACAAAGTCTTGAGCAGAACAGATTTGTTGAGATGGAAATCTGTTGTAACTTTAGGTATGAACTTGGGATTAGTTTCGAGAATCACAATATTATTTTTGAATTGTAAGAAAAGTTCATTTATTGTGAAAGCCTGGAGTTTGGATACTCTCCTTGCGGAAGTAAGAGCTAAAAGCGAAGCAACCTTCCAAGTTAGAAATTTGAGTTCTGCCATGTGAATATGTTTGAAAGGACTCTTCATCAGTTGTGACAATACAGTGTTTAGTTGCAAAAATGATGGAGGTGTTTGTATTGGAGGGAGGAAGAATGTACCAGGCCTGATCTAACCATAAATATAAGGTGTGGCAAAACCTGTTCTGGAGGTGCTAAAATTGGGTGGACGTTGGACTGCTGCCACCATAGGCAAAAACGCTTTCTTTAGGTGGATACGTTTTGTTTGCAGTGTCAATCAACTCTGGCTTTTGCCAAGATATCTCTACAGTCCTCCGGAATATCTAGATGTTGCAATTCATGGTATTCAGCAGTCAGGCCAATAAGTGCAGAGAAGTTGGGTCATGCTGAAGGACCAGCTTGCGGTTCATTGAGAACAAAACCTTTCATTTTCCTGAGAAGAATGGGAAGGGGAGGGAAAGCATATGCATAAATCCCGGACCATCTGACAAAAACGTATTCCCCTACAGCACTTCGTGAGGGATCCAGCTTGCGTAAAACCGCCATTTTCGGTTCTCTCAAGAATCAAAGAGATCCAGGGTTGGCATGCCCCATAGTTGGAATATGGTGTTTAGATTGGATTGATTTAACCTCCATTCCTGACAGTTCCGATTTGTTCTGCTTAAAATGTGAGCTAAGCTGTTCCTCACCCCCTGCAGATGTTCCGCTCTTGGTACGCTAATGTCATTTCCATATTTCCTGCGCCTCCAGAGAGAGGATCTGAGATCTTGTACCAGGTAGTGCATACCACTGCCTGTCTGTTTGTATCAACACTGATGATCCCTGAATTCTCTGCAAAAAGGCTTGAAGGGCAAGAGAAATCGTTCTTAGTTTCAGTAAGTTTATGTGCATGTTGGACTGCAAGAGATTCCATTTGCCACTTATTTGGAGATCCTGTAGATGAACTCCCCACCCCTCTAGAGAGGCATCTGTTGTGATTATATACTCGAAAACTGGAGATGGGAATGTTAGGCCAGAGATTGTTGGAGTTTTTCCACCAAGGAAGCGCCGTTTTCATAGCTGGTGTGATTTGAATGACATCGTCTAATGCGCATTCCATTTGAACGAATTGCTTAAAGTTCTCATTCTTAGATGAGCACAAGGCCCTAAGAGAATGGGCGATGACATCATGTGTTTTGTTTGCTTCTCTGTGGTCAAGAATGATTTGTCCTTTAAATGTATCTAGGGCTGCTCCTAAAAAATGTATCCTTGTTGAAGGTGAAAGGAGAGACTTTTGGTAATTCACCCTGAACCCCAGGGATTGAAACATCTGTAGGCACAAAGTTGTAGACTTCGGCGCTTGTTGGGCAGATGGTACTTTTATGAGCCAGTCGTCGAGGTACAAATACCTGAAGGCCTTTCTGTCCTAGATCGGCTGCCAGTGGGGTGAGACATTTTGTGAATATCCGAGGGGCCGACCTGAGACTAAAGGGAGGCACTTTGAATTGATAGTGAGTGCCGGCTATGGTGAATCTGAGAAACTTGCGATTCTTGGGATGGGTAGGGATAAGGAAATAAGCATCTTGCAAATCCAGACTCACCATGAAACCTCAGTGATTGTGGAGCTGCAGGATCTCTTTGAGAGTGACCATCCAAAAGGATTTATTTTTCAAGTACTTGTTGAGCTTCCGGAGATTCAGAATGGGACACGGTTCTCGTTATTTCCTCTTGATCAGTAAAAATTTAGAATAGAAACCCATTCCTTTCTGAGAATGTGGGACTTTCTCTATGGCGCCCTTGTTCAGCATTACTAGCACCTCTTTCCTGAGAAGATGGAGGTGGGGAATAGGCACTCGTTTTGACGGAGTTGCAGGTGGAATTTGCGTGAACTGCAGGGTATGGGCATATGGAATAAGATCTAGGACCCATTTATCCGTTGTAATCTTTCGCCTTTGATGGTGATATTGGGAAATTCGTGCCCCAACAGTATAGGGTGTTGAAGGAGGTATAACTGGCACGAGGATGTTTTCACTGCTTCTGGTCAGTGACTCTTCCTGGTACTGCTTGTTTTCTCTATAGCTGTTTGGAGTCGGAGGCTGGTGGTGGTGCACGGTATGGCTGGTGCTGCTGATAAGCTGTAATGTGGTCCAGGTAGCAATTGGCGTTTTCCCTAAGTTAGCATGAGTCTGCAGCAGACTGTCCTCTACTTTGCGTATGTTACTAGATGAGCATATTTTTGCCACACTGCAATTTTCCCACAGAAGATACTGTTTTGCGTTCTGCTTTTTTCTTGGATTTAGTCTGATCACTGCTGACAAGGTCAAACAACAATGCCCCTTGTTATTCTGTTCCGGTCAGGCCCTAGCACCTAGACAAAACAAGCATATGCAGCGGTTGTTTGGGAACATGTACTTTGGTTATATAGGTATACATGGGTGGGTAACACACAGTATGGGGTCTGCTACTAAACACACTGGCATCTTCTAATATATAATCAGGGGAGGGGGGTTAGGTCACGCTGTCATCTATAATGACAGCACCTTTTATGATTTACGGACTACTTGCTATGCTGATCGCATTTGTGTTAGCCATTTTTCTACATGTTGTGGCACGTGTACTGCATACTAGAGCACGTTAGTTAAAATAAATATTTAACATTTTTCTCTTGTCTGTAGGTAATCTTATTGTGGACTGGTACTAGAGTGAGAGCGAAAGAGTGTGCCCTATCCGCGATTCCTGAGAGGGTCGGGAGTGTTGTGTTCTGGAGTGTCTAACCACTTGTTCCCCCTGTGAGTCAGTAGGAGGGCAGGAAAGACACTACAGCTAGTCGGTCCATGGGCTAATGGATACTCAGGTGGTAGGATGACTCAGTCCCTGCCTGCTAAGGTTCCATAATCCCAAGCATAGTTCTGTGACTCTGCAGAATTCCTGCAACAAAGCAAGCTGAACGAACTGCTGATTGGATTGGATTGGTACAGCTGGTATTGTTGATATCCCCGACAACCGGAATATGCACCTCATCCGTGGCCCACTCTGAAATATGTGTTTTGGAACTGTAAGGTACCCAAGGATCTTGTAGTGACCGTGTCCCCCTTTATTGTTTGTAAGGCGTCTATGTGCTTGCTAAACAAGGCGTCGCTATCATATGGCATGTCTAGAATTTTCGTTTGGACTTCAGGACAAAATGTTGCCTTTAGCCAACCTTGGCGTTTAAGGACCATTGAATCCGCGAGCTGCCAGAAACCTAGGGAAGCTATGTTAATAGCAGAGTCTATTATCTCCGACGCACATCTTTCGCCAAGAGATTCTTTTTAAGCTTCCACTTTCTTTTCTTCTGGCATGCAATCCAGATATATGGTGCATATCTGGCCAGGTTAGCCAGAGAGTTCGCAGCACGTATGGTAGTACCTGAGATAATGGAGAACCGCTTCCCTATTTTATCAAGATGTCTGCCTTTCTTGTCAGGCAACGTTGAGATTGGCGTAAAAAGGTTCTTTGACCGTCGCTGGGCAGCCTATGCAACAATGGAGTCTGTTTTTGGATGTCCTACCAAACATGCCGGTAAGTCCTCATGGGCCTTATACTTTTTGTCTATACTCGGAAGAACTATTGTCACTGTGACAGCAGTTTTCAATATTTTAACCCCTTCCTCCCAAATGTAATCTACTATAGGGATTGCTTTAACAGTGACTGTTGCTTAATATCATACAGGTAGCAACTGGATTGCTACACTGTTATTGGGACCTAAAAAAGTGTAACATCTTGTTCCATAAGTGTATGAAAACCACTAATATGGTCTGGTGGAGAATCTATTTGTTGAGGCACCGGAGAAGGAGTGGGGATGCAATAGTCGTCTCATTCCTTAGCCACTGACCAGGTGTCCTGAATTTCACCCTTCTCTCGATCATCATCTGAAGAGAATGGGTCATCACTACAAGGAATGGCAACATTTGACTTTGGTGTCATTCTAGGTTTAGCAGGTGGCGGCATAGGATCTGGTGATCTAGGCAGTGGACGCATAGGTGATTAAGTTGTCCTTGTAGATGTCGGGAACAGTCTGTAGTAGTGTTACAACATGCCCTGTAGGTCATGCAGCAGGGCTACGGGGTCCTGGACCATGCCCTTAGGTGGAGCGAAATGATAGAACTGCTCGAAATATTGATGTTGTTTTTCAAACATTTTGTTGCCTTTAATATACTTGTGAATGGTATTCATCATCCTCCTCTTTCTCCTCTTCCTGGTACTTAACATGGAGATCCGATGGGCCGCTCCAAAAGGGCCATCATCATCAGACTCCGCTAAGTCTAACAAGTGGCTTGGTGGTAAGGGAGGCACTTTACTAGGGGAGGTGTGCTTAGAACGCATATCATCTTGTGCAGGTTGGTGTCTCGGTGGTGTTGTCGACGGTAGTGTTGACTAGGTCAAATCAGATGACAGAATAAGCATTGGAGGCTTCTTTTTTGTCATCAACGACGTCAGAATCTTCACTTAAGAACGCCTCCCCAAACTCATCCTGAACATCCCACACTGCAACCACATCACTGACCACCTGAGAAGCCTTCACTGCCTACCTAATAACAAGAAAATCACCTTCGAGCTTCTTACACACGCCTACAAAGCACTTCACAATGCCAGACCTGTATACCTCAACCACCACCTCTCCTACACTCCCACAAGACATCTCCGCTTTGCCCAACTGACCCTGGCCACCATCCCACAGATGCGTGGCTGGAGGAAGATCCTTCTCCTACCTCACTGCGAACACCTGGAACTCCCTGACTCTGCACCACAGGCAATCGCCATCGCTGCCACAATTCAGGAAGGACCTCAAGACATGGCTCTTCGACCGAACCGCAGACCCAGAAACCCCCTACCACACACAGCGCCATGAGGCCCTCACAGGTGAGTAGTCCCACTTTAGAAGTTTCTGATTGACTCCTGGATGCCTCGTCGACGTCTTCATTGACGGCAGTGGCATGGCCGCCCACGGTGTCGGATTTGTCTTCGCCGACAAGATTGTCAACGGGGCAGTATTGCATGACATGGTTGTTGTCTTGGCTATCATTGCCATCAACTATAATCATTTTGACGGCATTACCATCACCGACGAGGTCTTCATAGTCAGTTTATCCTTGACTAAGACTGGATCTGAAGAGGATTTTGCGGGCTTCAAAGCCAAGGCTGTGGGTTCAGATTTTGCCTCAGAGGAAGCAGTTTCTCACTTTTCTCTAGGTGAGGGGTCTTTTGAAGACCCATGATGTATCTTTTTTTAAGGCTTTCTTGTGACCTTTTGGTGACTCATGTGACTTTTCTCTTTTCCTAGACTTCTTATGTGAGGTGACAGAATCTTCACTGTTTTCTTAATCAGAAACAGCAGCAGTATTTAGGTCGAGCCTGGGCTGCGCATGCGCTGCAAGGCTTTCTGAATTGAGGAATGAAAAAAAAGCAACACCCATTTCCCGCCTACCTTATCAATTGGCTCCTTTTACAATCCTTTCAAAATTGTTGCCGTTCATTCGTGAATAGGCTTACTAGTCCCTCCTTGGTACCACCTTGTCTGGATTTATAACCTCCCATAACGACTGGCCCTTTTACCTGTGGTCTTACACGGTCTGCTTTATCTAGTCGGTAAGCACTATTTTCTCTAATGGTCTTCCTCTATTCCACCCACGAAGTTGCAACTCGCTTTTACATTGTTGTTCCTAATGTATTTTTTTTTAATACATTTTTTGCAGCGCGGTCCGCTTTCACTTTAGCGGCTGCGCTCCAGAAACTTGTTTTCTTTGCATTCTTGCTGCCAGACTGAGTGAAGGGGGGGAGAAGAAGGCTCAAATCGATCTAATTTTTTTGCAACGTGGATAAGAAGGAAATACAACTTAACACACGGCTAGGATAAAACTTAGGGGGGGAGCTCAGCTGCCATGGCCCCCCTCGATTCCGGCACCTCATGCCAGCCCATCACGTGTGAGCTTGTGCCTCCCTCTGCGCCTGACCCCCAACCCACACCTCTGTCCCTCCCCTTCCATTCCGGAATCAGTGGCTCACAGCCGGTGCCAGCCTCAGAGAGTTCAGATGAGGGGCACAGTCGGGCTGGAGTCAGGCACCTCACGTGAGGCTTGCAGCTTCCTACTGTTGTGATAAAAGGCAGGCACTTTCACCTAAAAGGGAGGGGGTATTTTTGGTTGTAAATACTTCAGCTGTTATAACAAGCATTTACAATGCAATGGTCTCGGAAGCATTAAAGGTAGAGCTATTGGCATTGCTCATGATTTTTTTTTTAAATCATAAATAAATGGCATTGTCATTTACATTGCCAATAGCTTCATCGCTTGCATATGCGAGACCTATTGCATTAGCACCCACACACACAGTAAGTAGTAGAGTGAGAAGTTGATAGTGAGTAGGAGAGAGTTATTAGTAAAGAGTATTAGAGAGCGCATAAGAGCTGTGTGAATAATAACAGCTGTGAGCCTGTGCCTGAGGTGCATCATCAGAGCTGTGTGAATAATAACAACTGTTAGCCCGTGCCTGAGGTCCATCATCAGAGCTTTGTGAATAATAACTGCGTCAGCCCCGTGCTTGAGGTGCGTCATCAGAGCTGTGTGAATAATAACTGCATCAGCCCCGTGCCTGAGGTGCATCATCAGAGCTGTGTTAATAATAACAGCTGTAAGCACCTGTCTGAGGTGCATCATCATAGCTGTGTGAATAATAACAGCTGTGAGCCCGTGCCTGAGGTGCATCATCAGAGCTGTGTGAATAATAACTGCGTCAGCCCCGTGCCTGAGGTGCATCATCAGAGCTGTGTGAATAATAACAGCTGTGAGCCCCTGCCTGAGGTGCATCATCAGAGCTGTGTGAATAATAACTGTGTCAGCCCGTGCCTGAGGTGCATCAGAGCTGTGTGAATAATAACAGCGTCAGCACCGTGCCTGAGGTGCATCATCAGTGCTGTGTGAATAATAACTGCGTCAGCCCGTGCCTGAGGTGCATCATCAGAGCTGTATGAATAATAACAGCTGTGAACCCGTGCCTGAGGTGCATCATCAGATGTGTGAATAACTGCGTCAGCTCCGTGCCTGAGGTGCATCATCAGAGCTGTGTGAATAATAACAGCGTCAGCCCCATACCTGAGGTGCATCATCAGAGCTGTATGAATAATAACAGCGTCAGCCCAGTGCCTGAGGTGCATCATCAGAGCTGTGTGAATAGCTGCGTCAGCCCAGTGCCCGATGTGCATCATCAGAGCTGTGTGAATAATAACTGCGTCAGCCCGTGCCTGAGGTGCATCATCAGAGCTGTGTGAATAATAACAGCTGTGCGCTCGTGCCCGAGGTGCATCATCAGAGCTGTGTGAATAATACCAGTCTTGTTTTTTATGAGAGACACAGGGGTGTCGGTAGTGATCCATACAATCAGATACATTTTATACCTGATAATTATAAATATTAACCAAGAACGGTGAATAAGTAGTGATGTTAGAAACCAGTCCCAAGAGGCAACTGGAGTTCTCTCGAGGGAGAACAGGCCGTGGGGGTGAACAATGGAGCTGCCAAACACGATGCCCTTATATCACGGGGTTAGACGGGAGGGGACATCTAACGAGAGGGATTTGAAGGTTATAGTGTTTGTGGCCTTGCACCTGACCTGCCAAGATCCAAAAAAGCCATGAGGCAGCTTGTTCGGTTTACAGATGGCAATTAAAAAACAAGCATTTGCAATGCAATAGGTGTCGCATTACTAAACGTTTGAGCTAGTGGCGATGCTAATAATAATGCAACACCAAGAGCTAAAGCTTTCAGTAATGCAAGACCTATTGCATCGCAAATGCTTGTTATCTTTAGTTTCTGAAGCCACAATAAAAGCCTCCCCTCTCTATCCTTGAGAGTTTTGTAGGAAAAGGTTCTATAATATTTGCAGTCTATTACCTTGTGTGTAGGATTAAGGCAATATATACATTTCTTATGGGGATATTCTGAATGCATTCTTTTCTTTCCACAGGTCTCACAAGGTCTAAAGAGTCCCTTCGTGAAAGGTTCTGACATCCTGACGCAGTAGGTAACAGTTTGGAAACACTAAATTTAAGTTTAAGCTGATGAAAATTAGACAGAGCTCGGAGACATTTCCTGGCACACGACGTGCGGTAGAATATTTGAGGGAAGGTGCTTATGTTAGGAGTGTTCTAAGGGTGCTTTCACCTGATTGGCAGGAGTTTGGTTCTAGATAAGCTACAAAAGTCAAAGTATGTTTACTATTATAAGCTATGTATGCTATTCCTACTCCTTTAGAATGCACTGTGGAACTCTCACCTTGATGACGAGGGATGATTCAAGCATGTGAATCTATTAGAAAAGTTACTGACCTGCGGTAACAATCTTCTTGCTGTATACTCCATCTGCTTGCAGATCCCTCGCCTGTAGAATTATTCCAGGAGTCAGACTCGATCTGAAGACTTCAAAACTCATGCTGGGGCATTGACTTCATATAGACGCCAGAAGGTGCGTCAGGTTACGTCATCAAAGCAATACAGCACCCACCATGGCACAATGTTGGCAGTTTCCATCCATGTTTTCCCCTGCCTGCCAGGTGAGAGGACGGAGTAACATGGAAAGAGTTGTGCTGCTCCAAAAAAATGCGGAACGTTATTAACTTTTATTATATGACATACATCAAACCCGGGAAGGTGGGTGGGTCGGTGACGAATCTGCAGCTAGATAAGAGTATCCACCAGAAAGCTGTTTACTGCAGGTCAGTTAACTTTTCTTCTGATGGATACTTCTACCTGTAGATTTCTTGCACGTAGAATAGATTTCATAGCAATACCCTGCCAAGGACGAGGGCTGACTGATGGTTATACAAGGAAACCCTGCAAAATAAATGTGGCTGTCCTTATTCACTTCGGAATCCAGGCAGTAATGCTTGGTGAAGATTTGTAGGGATTCACACGTTGCTGATTTTCAGATCTAGGTCTTTGGAATGCACAGGGCAAGGGCAGAAGTGCTGGATTTGGCTCTGATGGACAGGATGCACAGGATGAGAGATCTCACCGCCTTGCCTTTTTCTCACCCCAGTACCCGACGAACAACTGGCTATCAATTTGTATGTCCTTGATGCGATCTAGGTATTAGGTAACCGCCTATCTCGTATCCAACCTATGCACCCACTCCTCCTTAGTGTGATGGTGTGGGGGTAAACGTTGGAAGGTTCATGAATTGACCCAGGTGGAAGTGAGTCACCACATTTGGCAGAAAAGCATTCCTGGTTCGCAACACTGACTTGTAAGGGTTAAAAGAGGTAAACGGTGTATGGGAACTAAGACCTTGAAGCTTGCTCTCCCGTCTGACTGAAGTTCTATCCTCTAAAAACATGGTCTTCAGCTTCAACAGCCTTAAGGGACAACTATGCAGGGGCTTACATGGAGCCTTGATTTGAAAAGTAAATTAAGGTTGCGCTGGGGCTCAACAAAAAGAGTTGGAGGATACATATTTGTCAACCTCTACAGAAATTGCATTACAATGTGTGATCTGAAAAGAGCGGCTATTCTGGCAGACAGTGTCAATCCCGCAACCCCTGGGTGCAAGTGAAGATGTGAATTTCAAGACCTGGGATAACAGCCTGCAAAGGGTCCATGTTTTCGTCCACGCACCACACAGTAACAGTGCTTCATTTGCCAAAGTAAGCTCATTTGGTGGAAGGAAACACGTTGAAAGAATAACGTCAACCTTTTCTGGTGGTAGCTGGGGGGGAACTAAGATGTCCTCCTTGCTTAATCTTCAGTCATGTAGGTGAAGGCCTCGGAGATTGAGGTACAGAAACACCCCCACCTCAAATGGGAGTGAAGGTCCAGTCTGAATGGCAGCTTAAACGGGGGACATGTGGAGGAGCGCAGGAGGTCTGCATACTACTCTCTTCTTGTACATTTCTGGGCAATGAGAATGACTTGGGCTCGGTCTTGGCACATCTTCCTCAGACCCTGAGGAATCAAGGGTATTGGTGCGGTGGGGATAGAGAGGGTGGGGAATACAAGATGCAGAGAGAATTTCCATTTCAATTGAAAAGTGTCTGCCACTGCTCTCCTCACCGTATAATGGAGGCCACAGAATTGCTGGCAATGACCATTGTCTAATGAGGCAAACAAGTCCACCTGAGGAGTGCTTGGTAAAGAGGTCATGGATTATGACGGCAGAAGTCACCACTCATGACCAGCAAGATAATGCCAGCTCAGTCTGTCGGCTGACAAGCAGAATACCCGCCACCCCTTTTAGGTGACTGGTGGTTCAGATCCCTTGGCAATGTTCCCTAGACCACAGTCTCGAAGCCCTCAGATAAAGAAGGCAAAACCCTTGCTTGTCGATGTACCACATCACAGTCGTTTTTTCCCATTAAGATCTGGTCGGACTGAACTTGGATGGAGGGGAGGAAGGTCCTAAGCGCAAGCATTCCCAACAGGGTGATGTGACAAATCTGTTCCTCCAGAGACCTCTTGATCGCCAAATCCTCCAGTGAGCTCCTCACCTTAAGGTGGAAGCTTCCATCATTACCGTAGCCATGGCTGGAGGAGGACTGAAAGCCATCTCACAGCTAAGGTTTGCCTTGTTTCTCCACCAAGCCACTTCCGCCGCAGCGTCTAGGCAGATCATGATAAAGTCAGGCAGATCTTCCTCGTACTGTTGCCACTGACTACGAGAATGCACAAAGCTAGTAGACCTATGACCCTCTGGAATGGAACTCTTTTGCCTTTTTGAAAGGATGTGACTATTTCCATGGATGTCTGCAATCCTCAAAAGTAGAGGAAAAACACAGAGAAAGGTGGTATCCAGAACTGACCCCATGCACTGGAGTCGTTGAGGGCCTCAGGTGATAGTGGAGTGTGTTGATGGAAATGCCTAGCTTGAACAGAGGGATGCTGTTGACTGCTGATGGCGTGAAACCACCTCTGGCACTCCAGCTTTTATAAGCCAGTTGTCCAGGTATGGGACAATTGGGATGCTCTTCCTTCTGATTTGGGCCA
Organism: Lissotriton vulgaris; assembly: GCF_964263255.1. Taxonomy (NCBI): domain Eukaryota; kingdom Metazoa; phylum Chordata; class Amphibia; order Caudata; family Salamandridae; genus Lissotriton; species Lissotriton vulgaris. The sequence goes on from NC_141693.1 coordinate 280,449,162, forward strand.
CAACCAACGCCATCACCTTTGTGAAGACTGGAGGCGCCAATGTTAAACCCCTAGGAGTAATGCAAATTGCTAGTATGTAGAACCCACTACAAATTGTAAATGCTCCCTCTGTGACTGCAAGAAAGAGACGTGGAATTAAGCAATCGGCAGGATGAGTGACACCATCCAGTCTTCAGCATTCAACGCCAGTAAAACTTGAGCTAGTGTCAGCATTTTTAACTTTTCTTTTTTGAGGAGGGAGTTCAACTCGGAGGTCCTAGATCAGACACAAACTGCCATCCTTTTTGAGGACCAAGAAGTAGAGGGAATAACATCCCTGGCCCCTTTCCTGCACTTGCACTCACTCAACAGCTCCTTTCCATAGGAATGCTGCTGCTTTTTGTTCCACAATAGAGGGGTGATTGGCTAAAAGGAGGGTGGGGGAGGGGGGAGGAGGCTGTGGAGGAGGACAGAAGTGGAGCTTGAAGGACGGGAACGGTATAGCTCCCTTCCACTATTTGAAAGGCCCAATGGTCTGAAGTAATGGCCTTTCAGTCCAGAACAAAAGTCCACCAGCCCTCCCACAGGCTTCCAATGACCTTGGGGAGGTGAACTAGGCTCGCTGGCCTGGTGGTGGGGAGCAGTGTTGCTGGCTGGATCCATGACCCTTATCTGTAGCTCTACCACTGCACTTTCTGACCAGCACTTGTGCTGCTAATGCGAACTTTGGGGTTGGTAGGCCAGATGTTGTCAAAAAGAAAAGCCTTTTGAAAAGCCAAAAATGCTTGAACTGATGGTAATCTCTAGTAGGCCAACGAATGGACTGTAGCCTTGCTTTGTCTCGTTTTATCGCCAAATAAGCACATCCCAATAATCGGAAGGTCTATGACGTTGGCCTGGACATCAGAAGAGAATTGGACATGAAATACCAGAGATGCCTCTGAATGGAGACAGATGTGCCCATAGCCCGAGCTACAGAGCCTGCGGTATCAAGCCCAACTTTAATATATGTTGGGAGGCTTTCTGACCATCCTGAATGATTTCCTGGTAGTATGCCCTCATATCCTCGGGCACATGAGGCACCATCATCTGGGCCACATGCCACAGGGCATAGCTGTAGCTTGCAAGGAGAAAGTTCTCGTTCAGCAACTTTAGTACCATACTCCCCACTGAAATAGGCTTTTTCTCCCAGGCTTCTATCTGAGGGAACGGTCTGTAATGTGCCGGCTGTTGTCCTGAAATATACAATGACAGTGTGATCAGACTTTCCAGTGAAGGGTGAATGGAGAGAAACAGTAGATCTCACAGAGCAGGGTGGCAGCACAGTGACACCTGTCTTCTGCTAACCGCAGGAGCAGAAGCGGACTTATCACAGACGGCCAGGATTGGATGCCAGAGGGCATCATTAAAGGGCAATAAAGGTTCCACCATATGGGCTGCCAGAGGAGGAACCCATTGAGGACGTTGGTCTACTGTGAGGCGTTGACGATCCAGCACCTCAGCTGCTTTCTTTCCAAGAGTATGGAATGAGAACACTTCTGAGGTAGGGAGCTCAATCAGAAATTCCTTCATCAACTCAGGCAAAGTGGCCAGTCCACTGGCTGATGAAGGACTTCTAGCTCATAATTCTGCCCATTGGCATTATCAGTATCTCCCAAGGAATGTAGATTAACGGGCACCGAATCTGATCCAAACTGATCATGTATTCTGTTCCTATATTCCTCTTCTTCAATGAGTCTCTGTGCCACTCTCCTCAACTGTTTTGTGGCACTGCTTCAGAACCCATATCGGATGTGGAGACGGTGGCGCTGTCCACTGTATGGGCTTTTGGGTTGTGTTGTATCTTGAAGCTTGGTCAAAAGACGAAGGGGCTGGCATCGGTTTGGTGGGCTGGATTGAGAAGCCATACGGCGCTCTGGCAAAAATCAAAAACATGGCGTATGGGAACGCCGCTGGATCGGAGCCTGGAACACTATAAAGTAAAAACCAGCGTCAGATTTTCCAGTATCGGCACTGAAGGACCCAGGAAAAGTGTCTCAGGGGCCGGATTAGCCAGCTCCACAGTGACCAACTTCGGTTCCAAAGATGAAGATACTGTAGGAGACGGCTGGATCCTGGGCGCCTTACTTAACTTCATCATGTTTTTGTGCTTTTTGGGTTTCCTGCATTTGACCCCTGAGGAGTGAAAGGAGGAGACCTGGAGCATGGTCAGGCGGGTTGATGACTTTGTCCATCATCCCTGGTTTGAGCCAAGAAGATCTTTATGTAGAGCTCGAACACTGAATGCTTGCGTGGAGACATTGTACGGCACTTGTAAAAATATTTTGTGATAAAAACTCATAACTCTGAAAGCAAGCTCGAGATCTGTGTCCAAGGTGCAGAAAAAAGGTAATGGACGTTGTTGTGCCAGGGTGGGCACTATATGGCTTTAGTGATGTTACCTGATGCCACATCTGGAGTCGATACGAAGCCATAGCCTCCTTGCTTGCTTGCCAAACTCCTGGAAAATTGTGTTAACTTACAGCCTAACAACCACATTGATCAATTCAACCTACTTAACCACTTCCAATCAGGCTTCAGAGCAGGTCACAACACTGAATCAGCCATGACTCACGTATTAGACGATGCCCTAAAAATCCTAGACCAAAACTAAGCCCGTCTACTAATCCACTCGACCTGTCTTCAGCCTTTGACACCGTCAAACACGCAACCTGCTTGATCTCTTGAAACACAGAATGGGAATGTCTGAACAGTATTTAAATGGTTCGCCTCCTTCCACCATAATAGATCACAAAGTTTCAAGGTCAACCAATCCCTATCCATCCCCTTGCCAGTCACTCTCGGAGTTCCGCAAGGCTCCTCCCTCTCTCCCACCCTTTTCAACCTTTTTATGGAACCACTTACCGATCTTCTCAGCCTCGCCAAGATCCACTTCCACATGTATGCAGTTGACACCCAAATCTACATAAAGATCCACTCACTTGATGACATCAAAACGCTCAACTCCACCCTACAAAAAACCCAAACATGGTTGGCCGAAAACCATTTGAAACTAAACTCCCTCAAAACAGAATTCCTCTTAATCGCTCCCCCTAACAAAACTCCCACTATCCTGGAGTGAATGAAACACTTAACAGCCCTCAATGGTCAACCTCTTGTTGTGGACTCAGCAAAATCGCTAGAAGTAACGCTTGACAGTAACCTAACCATGCAGAAACATATCAGCGCCTCAACCAAAGGAGCTAACTTCCACCTGAAAACCCCATGAAAATTGAAACCCTTTCTGCCCGCATACAATTTCAAACAAGCAGTTCAAGCCCTTGTTATACCTCGCGTGGAATATGAGGCGGTAACCTTATGCGGCCTCCCAAGGACATCGACAGCACCGCTAAGAGCCACAATCAACTCAGCTGCAAGACTCATCACGGGCTCCAAAAGAAACTCCCACATATCCCCAGACTTGAGGGCCCTCACCTAGCTACCATTTGATGCCAGAATCCATCTGAAAATAGCTTGTATGACAAGGCCCTCTACCACAACGCCCCTCTCAATCTAGCTCAGAAACTAGTGCTCTCTGCGGGCAGCAGAGCCTCACGGAGTGCCAAGACTCTTCTTCTAAAACCCCAACGATTTGCCAAGAAAAAACCTATTACCGATCCTTCGCTGGTATGGCTCCTAGGATCTGGAATGCTTTGCCCAGTGAAACAAGAATGAACCCTTCCTTTGCCTCATTCAAAATAGAAGTGAAAGCGAACCTCATGGCTAAATTCACGTGAACTCTATAACTGTCTACTGTATTGTATTCGTAAGCTGTTTTCTACGCTCCATAGTCAACCTTCGGTTCAGCTTAGTCTGTGCAACTATTAGCTTTGGTTTACTGTTTTCTCTTAGATCATGTGATGTTACTACCATGTATGACCTATAAAGCGCTCTGTTACTCGCAAGAGTCTTGTTCACGCTATATAAAACCTTTAAAATAAAAATTAAATAAAATACAGTTGACGTACGAGCCTTGAAGCTTCCTAATCCGGTCCGACACCTAGGATAATGATACATGTAGAGGGATACAGCAGAAATGGGGTATGCAGATCACTGCAATTTGTCAACTCCCAAAGACATGAATGTATCTGCCTAGAAGACATGCCGCACTGGCAGTGCGCAGGATCAGAGTACCAGAAGCGAAGATATTTTGACCCACCGAGTCAAGTTTCATCAATTGCCTAATCATGGTTTCTTGGGAAAGGCATGTCGGTTTTGTTTCGAGAAGGAAGCTTGGAATACCAGACTTTCCAGAACTGGTGTAAGACAAACATTGTGGGCAACCAACAGCAGGTCTAAGGCATCTGACTATCTTTCTGTGGAGTGTTGGGTGAAAAAAAGGGGTGTTAAATAAGTGGCCACAATTGGGGCAAGGCCAATTCCCAGGCGGTAGCTGCTTTTCTTTTATCCCTGCTTTAAATGAAGAAACTTATTCTGAAGCAGGGCCACAGTGGTAAAGGATTTCCTCTTCTGTGGGGAAGTGTCGAAGACACTTGCATTTTGTAAATCTAGATAAAAGTCATCTTTGTTATACTAGGGAAAGAGGTTACTAACCTCCAATCTTCTTCTTAGTGGCCATAATTATTATCAGGCATTGTAGGTTGCTAAGCTGTCAGATGCCAAAATCTCCTCTATTCTGATTTATATCAGAGTCCTAGACAGGTGCTATGCCAAAGTAATAGCTCCAACGTTCCCTTTGACTTTCTCTTACACCACATGAATCATTTATTCCATCACCAAAGGCTTTAAGGCAGTGCCATAGCTGGCTTCCTGGGCAATATCGTAGTTGTATCAGAGCAGGAGACAGTGCCTTGGCAGGGTTGACTTCCTTCTGGGAGCCGGGCCAAGAGGAGGTGCAATGTCGGGAATAGTCAAGGTCAGGGCTGCCAGAGTGGACAAGGTGCTTCTCTTTCAAGTGGCAGGCCACCTGGCATGCCTCGACGTGTGTGGGATCAAACGATGGTGCTGGAAAATTCCAGTCTCATCTTTTTCAGCCCGGAGATCTCCTCTGACAACGAGGAACAGCAGCGAGACTGAACAGTCCCAGGAACCTTTCCTCGAGGAAGAAGACTTCTCTTGCCTTTTTTGCTTTTTCTGCCAAGATTGTTTAGGAGAATGTTCCCCCACAGGTCTCCTAGCTGGAGGAGATGGAAATGACTGTGGTGTCTGTGCATGCCTTGGCCAAAAATAACTTGGCCTCCCACTGCCTGTTGGTCTTTGGGTGCAGGGAGATCCACAAATCACATACCAAGAAACTGTGTTTAGATTCCAGGTACAATAAGGACATCTTCTTGTGGTGTCTGCATTAGGGTTTACGCCTTGAGACTTTCAGAGAGACATTTAATAAAATTCCTCAGCACAGCAACTGTCAGTGAAACAAAAAGCTCCAGGCTCATGTCAAATTGCCTCAGGGGAAAAAAGACACAAACTGGCATCAGCACACTGACTGGCGCCTAATGTACTCCAGTGTTGTCATTTCTGGTGGCAGACAGCACTGTATCCACATGACATGCTTCAGATATTACTGGGGAAAAGGAAGAGTTGGCAGCCTGGGAAGTGTAATTCTTAAGGTGAAGAACCTGTAGGAAGACAGATCCATCTTTCAATATTGCTCATACTTGATTTTTTGGTAGGTGTCGCATGGTGTCTCAGTAATCAAATAGTTGTCAGTAAATGAGAATAGTGTGGCTTGGAGGACAGAAACATGTTCTAGCCCCTTGAAGCAACAAAAGACAGGATAGGGAGTATCGTCACAAACCCAATAGTAGTATCCTGAAAATCAATGCTGTACTTTACAGGTGTCTCAACAATTTAAATCTTATCCAGGACGCCAAGGAATCTGGTCTGCAACATTTTACTCACAGTGCCAGATAAGTCACCCATCAATGGCCATAATTGGCATGTCTTAGCAAGGCAATCTTTCTAACTAGGCATTATGTGGTCTTTCCAGGTCGAGGCCATAATGAACAAGTTATATTCGATATTGCTCCTTTGCGAGCATGCTCCAACTGCAAATCCCACACCTTAGAATGTTCCTCAGGCACCGGACTGGATCCAGAAATGTTTTCCATAGCACTGCTCCTACGTGTCGCTATGTAGTGCCATGCAGCATATACGTGCCACCCATGTGCACTGGCATCAATTTCTTACTTTCTATTTCTGCACCCTCAGAAGCGGAGTAAACAATTGTTAGTAACCGTGTGCTGAATACTAATTTGGGACCTTTTTGGAACCTTTCTAGATGTTGAAAAAAAGAGGCCACCACTAAACAGAGTGAATCGAGGGCAGATAGAAATGTATGACTAGATAGAGTATCCACCAGAAACTTACTTACCAAAGGTAAGTAACTTGTTCTTCTGTGGGATACTTCTAACCAAAGAATCTTTCCCGTAGAATAGGACCAACGCAGTACCTCCCTGAGACAGGGGGGCTTCGTAGTGGTCTCAGATGAAAAGGTTTGGCAGAACTGAGAAGGAGAAATGTCCTACTTGCCAGACAAGGTTGTGGAGGCAGTAGAGCTTCATGAATGTGCACACTTGCTTCACGTCAAAGCCTGGCAGATGACCTGCCCGGAGGTTGCTTCTAGGCTGGTGCAAGGCAGATCTTAATTCAATAGACTATTCACCACAAGGTGTTTTTTGTCTTCCCCTTTCTTTGCATCAGAGAACCCATAAAAAGTTGATCATCCACTCGATGGTCCTTCAATCAATGTAAAAGATTAAAGCGCTCTTGGAGGTCCATTCGGTGGAGCCTCTCCTCCTCTTTCAATGGGTGAGAGGGAGCAAAGAAAGCAGGCATAGTGATGGATTGCCTAACGTGCGAGGGAATCATAGCTTTTGGCAAGAATGCCACTCAAATCCTCAGTACCAACATGTCAGAGGAATAGGGTGGTGTAGGACAGTTGCACTGAAGTGTCTGGAGTTCACTCATGTGAAGAGCTGACATGATCACAAAGAGAAAGTCGGTCTTTAAAGTCCGGAGATGCGGCAGGAAGATTAGCATCGACTCAAAGGTCATACGCATAAGAAATGTCAAGCCTAAGTTAAGGTCCCACTGTGGCATCACAAATGGTTTGAGAGGGAATGTGTTTTAAACCTTTATTTAATCACATTGCAACCGGTGATTTAGACAAAGGCGATTGGTCCCGCAAACCTAGAATGGCAGACAAATAAACTTTAATAGAGCGAACTGCAAGACCCTGATGGGCCAACGAAAAACAATGAAGTCTCCTCCGAGACTTGGATGGCATTGGTCAGATTACCCTGTGTTGCAAAGTCATCCTTGTGCCCTGGGCACCCCCAAACTTTTTGCTGACTGCTACTGGTGGTAGCTGACTGACTGACCCTGGGCTCTGCCTAACCAGGCCCAGGGTCAGTACTATGCTGAAAGAGACACTTAGAATACAGTGAAAACACCTACATACACTAGGGTACACTAAGTGTTGTGGTACCCCTGTGATTGGTATGACCCACCCCATAGGGCTCTAGTACATAATAGGGCAGGGGGATTGAAATAACCTATCAGTCCCTAGTATAATAGGGCATGGGAGTTTTGAGGCCAGCAGCCCTTTCTGCACTTGCATGTGTGCACTGCCGAAGCCTGAGGTCTTTTTTTAAAGTGGCTCTGTGCTACAGGACTGCTTTAAAAAAAAGTAATTTGTGCCCCAACTCGACAATGTTTGGGCATATTAGGTACTCCCAGGGTCTAACCTAGGTGTCCCAGGGATGGGGGGTCAGGTATCTATAAGGTGGACCCTTATAAAATGAGTTTTATATGGCCTGGGAAAAGTGAAATTGCAAATTTCACCCCCCACATTGTGAGAAAGTGCTGCCCAAAATCAAAGTTGCTGGTAGGAGCACTGTGGAGGGAGGATCTGCAATATTTTTATATATTCAGAACCCCTAATGTCTCCCCTAGGCGTTCCTGGGGTGGGGGTCCTGTAGATATATGTAGCATACTTATAAATATATTTTTATAAGCCCCAGTGCTGGAAAAATGGCCCAAGTCACATTTCCCATTGCAAATCCCATGTCATAGGTCAACATTGGAAAAGGTTATTAGTTAATAACTGGAGAAAGAAACATAAAACTAGGATTAAAGGACTCAGTAGAATGGTAATGATAAACCTAACACTTTGGTACTGTTGAATTTATTGTAAAATGTACAGACAAGACGTTATAAGACTTTTATTTTTGTCTGTAAGCCAAAAAATTAAACCCTGTACTGCTCTGCCCTGATTGGTCAGAGATAAGTGGGTGAGTCTGGCTGCATTGAAGAGGTGATAAATGACCCCTAGGGTTAGGAAGCCTCTTGGTGAGGAGAGGTTGCTGGGCATAGGAATGCCAGAGCAGGGGGGGGACTTCAAGCGAAGTGGAGGACCCCTCTTCATGTGCAGATGCAAGGGGGGGGGGGGGGCTATGGAGATTAGCCCTCTAGGGGTGTTTAGCCAGCTTTTCTCTCCCTGCTGAAAATTCTGATATATTGAATTTTGGAAGAATAATGGTTTCTGGGTTAGCATTTTGCCACACTCAGCAGGAAGTCGTCAGACCTTTGGGTGGAACCCTGCAGCTCATCGGACAGGAGTGCCCTCCTGCTTGACCCCAGAGAACACTGAATAAGTATCTGAGAGGGGCGGTGCCTCTCAGATCTGCTGCTTGAAACTTAAGAGAATCAGAAGGGTCGGCGCAGAAGAGTTTGATGTGCATTTCCAAATGCCTGGACTCTGAAGATTGCGCCTTTTTGCACCATTTGAAACTACAGCCCTGGGGATAAAACCTGCTTCAAAAAAACTAAAGAGTGGACTCCCTGCAAGCTACAGGTTAACAGAGCTCACCTGGACCATCACTACAAAGAATTCCCAGCCTGGAGTGCTACCAGTGGATTTGAAAAGGTTTTGTCCAAGTGTATGGTGGGAATTGAAGTCTCACACTTTCAAGGACCCTCTTGGAGATTACAGAACCTTGGATTGTGTGTGGGATACTTTGGGATCCGCAAGAAGAACTTCAGGAAGGAGTTGTAACTGGACCCAGCCTGGTGGAGGGGGCTGCACAAGACCGGAGAGAGATCCTCCAGAACAATTGCTAAAGGTGAATGTGTCCCTGTCAGAGGCAACACAATGACTAAAAGGGGCACTGTTGGTTTCTAAGCACAAGAAAGTGACTAATCTTTAAAAATTAATATCTCTGGTTCCCTGTAGTGGATTGTTTTCGTTTTGGTGTCATTTAAAAGATAAAAATATTTCCTATTTTGAAAATTGGGGTTTGATTTTTATTTTGTGTTGTGTCTTAATTATTTACTAAATTGGTGTTTTTAAATGCTGTACATATCTGTCTTTGAAGTTAAGCCTGCCTGCTCGCAGCCACATTACCTAGTGTTGAGTATAGGAATCATTTATCCTGAGCCCTATACGGAGTTAGTGGCCTTATTGCCAGTGGCAGAGCTACATTTGCCCCTACCAATAATCCACTTTCCAGCGCCTTGATACTGGGTCCACTAGAATTTCAAATTCTATTGCAGAGCCTGTATGTGAAACCTGCAATAACTGATGATGAAGATTCAGAGCCCAAGAAGCCTCAGAGCTGCCTTCATTGTGTGAGCCAGGACTGAGCCTGAAGCACAAGTAACTTACCTTCGGTAACAATAAATCTGTAAGAAATATTATTTAGTGTTAGTTTCCTTACCTTAGAATATCTCCAGGCGCCAGACGGGATCCGGAAAGTTTTCGTCGGCGGTACCCCTGCACGTCGGGAGGCGTTGTCCTGTGGCTCCGCGTCCGTCGTCGCCCTCATGCGCGGACGTCAGTTCTGTACATAGCTTTCCGCGCCAGGAACACAGACCCATGCAAGAAACCGACACTGGTGCCATGAAACTAGGGCCCAAACAGGGAAAGTCCTTAACCCTAGATATCGGTTCGCAGAACGGGGAGGATGGGTGGGGCGGTAAGGAATCTAACACTAACTAATGTTTCTTACAGATATATCGTTACCGAAGGTAAGTAAGTTATGCATCTGAAAGAAACACGTCAGTGTTAGATTCTTTACCATAGAATAGATACCCCAGCAATACCAAACCCGGTGGTGGGTCTGCGAACCAAAATCACACCAGAAAGTCCTGGAGAACAGAACGGCCAAAGAAGCCGTCTCTTCGGACTTGGCTGTCCAGGCAGTAATGCTTGGCAAACGTGTGCAGCGAGGCCCTGCCTGACAAATGTCCTGCAAAGGGACTCCCCGACCCAAGGCAGTAGTAGCTGCCGTGACCAGAGTGGAATGGGCGCGCAGCCCCACAGGAGGTTCTTTTTTAGCCAAGGAATTACAGATCTTGATGCACAAAACGACCCACAGAGAGATGGTCTGCTTGTGTACCGCCCGTCCCTTCTTAGTGCCCACGCAGTCAACAAAGAGTTGGTTGTCCACACGGAACTGTTGTGTGCAGTTCAGGTCAAAAGAGTTTTGAGTCCAGACGGTGGAGCCTCTCTTCCTCTTTTGAGGGATGCCGAGGCGGAAAGAAGGTGGGCAAGGTAATGGTCGGACCGATGTGAAAGGCAGTAACCACCTTGGGTAGAAAAGAAGGACAAGTCCTCAGAACAACTTTGTCCGGATGGACAGAGGAAAGGAGGCTTAGAAGAGGAAACATGTGAGTAATGCCTTTTAAGAATCTATTTACAACAGGGGACTTGAAAAGAGAAGGCTGATCAGAAAGCCTCAAGAAGGCTGAAGCGGCCGAAAGATATCCCTTGATAGTGCCCAGAGCAGAGCCCTGCTGGGCCAGGGAAAGAAGAAAGAGGAGAACTTCTGAAAGAGGGGCAGAGAGGGGATCCACAGCCTTTGCTGTGCACCATGCCGCATATTTGTTCCACCTGCAGGCGAATACCGTTCTTGTGGAGGGGCGCCTGGCTGCCAGAATGACATCACAAACTTCAGGAGGCAGGTCAAATGGCATCAACTGTCGCGGCTCAATCTCCACGCATGTAGGTGGAGGCTGGACAGGTTCGGGTGGAGGACCGTCCCCTGTTGCTGCGACTGAAGGTCCTCCTGAAGAGGCAGTCGAATCGGGGGATCGATTGACATGCTGGGTAGCTGGGGATACCAGTATCTTTGTGCCCAATTCGGAGCCACAAGGATGACTTGGGACCAATTGCGCCTGATCTACTTCAGCACTCTGGGCAGAAGTGGTATAGGCAGAAAGGTGTATAACAGACCGCAACTCCACGTCGCTGAGCGAGTGCCGCCGTGGAAATTCCAATGTGCAGAACTGATGACATTGCACGTTTTCTTCGGTGGCGAATAGATCTAACCAAGGCTCTCCCCACTGCTGAAAGAGACCTTGTGCCACGTCCGAGTTCAGACACCATTCGTGATCCACCATGCACCGACGGCTCCACGCACGGAGATGGAGGTTGGACAGGTTTGGGTGGCGGACCGACCCCTGCTGCTGCGACAGAAGATCCTCCCGAAGAGGCAGTCGGATTGAGTAGCTCAGGATACCAGTATCTTCTTGCCCAATCCGGAGCCACAAGGATGACTTGGGCCCGGTTGTGCCGAATCTTCTTCAGTACTCTGGGCAGAAGTGGTATAGGCAGAAAGGCGTGCAATAGACCGCAACTCCACTCGCGATAAGCATTGTCTAGCGAGTGCTACCTTGGAAATTCCAACGCGGAGAACTGATGACATTGCGCGTTCTCTTCGGCGGCGAATAGATCTAATAAGTCTACAGACAGGGACGCTTTGGTACACTTCGCCACGCAGAATAGCGCTGGCCACTGGAAAATGACCGATTAAGGTTCTACGAATAAACAGGAGGCACTTTCCCTGTGTTGTACTATGTGGATAGAGGGGTACACACCAAATATATCATATTGAAAATACCAGATTGTAATAACAGAGATTATAAGGTGGCTGTCGCATGTCTGTTCTGAAAAACGCCAATTGAGCCCTGAATAAGTAACGGATGTGACGAAACGCGTTGGCGACAAGCAATTCTGTAATTCTAACAATTTGAAGCACTGAATAAAGAAAAAAATTGAAAATCTTCAATCAAGCTCTTTTCTGTGATATTCTTATTTGCGGGAAGTTTTTTATGAACACCAATTACTCATGTGAACTATAGAATTGTGATAATACAGTACGTGTGGATACACCTTGGTGCGGGTAATTTGGCAAATAGATCTAACCAAGGCTATCCCCACTGCTGAAAGAGACCTTGCGCCACGTCCGAGTTCAGACACCATTCGTGATCCATCATGCACCGACGGCTGAGTTCGTCCGCCCTGGCGTTCAGGGAACACACAGTCCTCACGTTCCACACAGTGGGACTGTTTACTTGTACTAACTCCTGGGTAAGGAGGACCCAAATGATGTGATAGTGGTGGTACAGAACGGCAACTGATGGGAAAAATTCCTACCCTGGTTGCATGCTGAGTATATGAGTAGTTGAATGGTTTTTACATACGAATAGTATTTAATTCACAATCTAATCTTTAAGTCGTATGGTGGTCAGTCTAGAGCAAAAACACTTGGTTGTGACTCCTGGATACCTTTTGTTGTAGGAAGTTCAGGGAACCTGCCAGGTGTTGAACCACCAGGAAGATGCCCTGAAATTCCAGCCATGTCAAGAGGCGCAGAGCCTTTTGACATAGGGTCCACGGCCCCACCCCGCCCTGTTTGTTGCAATACCACATGGCGGTGGTGTTGTCCGTGAACACCTGCACCACACTTCCCCGGACAGAGGGAAGGAATGCTTTCAGTGCAAGCCGGATCGCCCGCAGCTCCAGAAGGTTCATGTGGAGCCGGGACTCCGCCGGAGACCAGAGGCCTCTGATCACCACAGTGTGCTCCGGTTGGGGAAGGGAGAGGGATCTGCCACTTACCCAATCGCGATCCGTGAGCCACCAATGCAATTGTCTTGCAGTGCCCTCCGAGATAAGGACGTGGTCGGACAGGTTGCCTTGATGCTGTGCCCACTGGAACTTCAGGTCCCATTGCAGAACCCGCATCCGCCACCTGGCGTGATGCACCAGCAGGATGCAGGAGGCCATCAGTCACAGAAGCCATAGGGTCAACCTGACTGAAACTCTGGATAAAGGCTGAAAGATCGGAATCAGAGCCTGAATATCCCGAACCCGCTGCTCTGGAGTATAAACCCGAAACTGCGTCGAGACCAGAACCGCTCCGATGAAGAGGAGCTTCTGGGAGGGACTCAGGTGCGACTTCGGCACGTTGATGGAGAACCCCAGAGAATGCAGGGCTGTAGTCTGGAGATTGGAGACAACTGTTTGGGGCGAGCCCGCCTTCAACAACCAGTCGTCAAGATAGGGGAAGACTGGAACCCCTGATCTGCGCAGATGAGCTGCGACCACCGCTATCCCTTTTGTGAACACCCGAGGGGCACTGGTGAGGTCGAAGGGGAGCACGGTGAACTGAAAGTGCTCGTGGCATTCCATGAACCGCAGTTAAAGCCGATGGGCCGGCAGGACGGGAATATGGAAATAAGCGTCCTGCAAGTCCAAAGATACCATCCAGTCTCCAGGGTCTAGGGCAGCCAGTACCTGAGCTAACGTCAGTATCTTGAACTTCTCCTTCCGGAGGAAGCAGTTGACGCTCCTGAGGTCAAAGATAGAGCGCAGGCCCCCTTTGCCCTTCTTGGGAACCAGAAAGTAGTGAGAGTAACAACCCCGCCCTACTTCTGGGCCAGGAACGCGCTTGATGGCCCCCTTGGCCAAGAGGGCCGTAACTTCCTCCTGCAGAAGTTGCAAGTGATTCCCCCGACATGAGGTGGTACTGCGATGGCATGGCTGGAGGGGTCGTCTCGAAGGTGAGGGAGTAGCCCCTTCGGACGATTTACAGCACGCACCTGTCCGAAGTGATGGTACGCCAATGGAGCAGGTGATGGCAAACTCTGCCTCCCACGGGTGTGAAATGGCCCTGAAAGCTTGGACTAGGAAGGCTTTAAGGCAGATGCTGCAGGAGCGGATGTGGACTGACCGGCTCTCTGGCCCCTGGCTCCGCCACAGCAGAATGCACGTCCGCAACCACATTGAGGATGGTTCTGCAGCCTATGGCTGGACGAACGTGCAGGGGGTGCCCCTTCCGTGGCCACGAAAGGAGCGAAAAGCAGAAGTTTGCTGGCGCTGGGCCGACAGGCCCAAGGACTTGGCCGTAGCCCTGGAGTCCTTAAAGCGCTCCAGCACGCTATCTGCCTTGTTGCCAAAGAGACGACGGCCATCAAAAGGTATGTCCATGCGAGTGCTCTGGACATCCCTTGAAAAGTTGGTGGACCTAAGCCAGGCATGACGACGAATCGCCACCGTCATTGCAATCGCTCTGCCCAGTGAGTCCGTGGTGTCAAGTCCACATCAAATGGAGTACTGTGCTGCATCCGTCCCCGCAGCAAGAGCCTGGGGGAGCCGTGTCTTGGCCTCCTCTGGACACTGGGGCAGCACGTCCGCCACTGTATCCCACAGAGAGTGGGAGTAACGGCCCAAAAGGCATGCAGTAATAATGGACCGCAACCCTAGACAGACCAAGGAAAACTGTTTCTTGCCAAACTGTTCCAGCCTTTTGGATTCCCGGTCCGGAGGTGCAGGGAATGCGGTTTGGGACATGGAAGCTGGATAACCAGGCTCTCCGGGGTGGGGAGGGTAATCAGAAAGCAGGAGTTGCCCGGGGCTGGGCAGTGGCACCGGGCCACGTTCCGATCCACTGGAGGGACTGTGGTGGGTTTGGACCAAGTGCCCATCAGAATGTCAGTGAGGGCCTCATTAAACTGCAGCTTACTGGCGGTTGAAGCACCTCGGTGAGTAGGTTAGTCCTCATGGCCGCCGCAGGAAGCTCAAGGCCCAAGGCCTTGGCCGCCTTGCGCAGCACCACTGCATAAGTTGCTCCCTCCTCCGTAGCCACGGAAGGAGCAGAGAGAAAACCAGGGTCAGGCAAAGTGTCTAGACCACTGGCTTCCCCCAGCTCATCTGCCCAGTCCTGACTTAACTGGTACTGCTGTGCCAGAGGGTCCTCAGACCCCTCCCAGTCCTCCCCTTCATCCGTGTCCTGATAAACAGGCAAAAATGACGGAGCCAGAGCATAGGTTAAAAGATAACCAGTCGGCGTCAGAGCCGAGCGGCGCCACTCCGACACCGAGCCCGGGCCGGGGCTGAAGCCGGGGACGGCGGCGTCCGAGGACGGCACCGGAGGTGGCACAGAGGGGGTCGGTGCCAGCGGAGGAGTAGTAAGGTCAACTGGCGTAGACTGGGATCCAGGCCAGGATCCCCGGGACCGAAGTCGCCATCGGCGCCGAAGACGCCGGCAACACAGGGCTAGGACCCCCAGTCAGACCCGAGGTGCCCGAAGGGTCTCGGCGGCGGAAAGAGCGTCATCATGGCCACGAGGACGTCTCGAATCTGCTCCGGAGTCGCATTGAGCTCAGGGACCGGAGGGTGTAGGGCTGGCCGCGAAGGTGGCTCCACCAGAACCCTCGGCCGAGTTTCACGACCGGCAAGGGGAGGTCGAAGAACGATGGCGTCTCTTCGACCTTTTTGCCATGCCTCGTCTTACCAGAGTGCGAGGACTTGGATCCAGACGATCAATGATGACTGCGGCTCCGCGACTGGTCCCTCGACTACCTCCTCGACCGGGACCTCGAGCGGGCGGAGCAGACTGCCGGAGCTCGAGGAGCTTACGGGAACGCTCCCTCTTAGCCTTCGACGTCAAGACCCGGCAGTCGGGGCACGACTTGTCATTGTGGTCGGCCCTCAAACAGTAGATACACCGGCGGTGGGGTTCGGTAACCAACATCAGTCGGTGACAGGCGTTACATGGCTTGAACCCGGGCAACCCTACCGGCACCAGGAGTTGATGTCGACTCGAAAAAGATAGACAAAAATGTCCAAAACGTTAGTCAAAAAATGACTAAGGGTACGCTCTTCCAGGATCTGTGCTTGCTGGCACAGAATAAAGAAGAACTGACGTCAGTGCGCGAGGGTGGCATCTAAGTACTCCAGCAACGTCATTCCGGCAACCACGACGCCGAAGCCATAGGACGACGCCTACCGACGCGCAGTGGTACTGCTGACAAAAACTTTCCGGATCCAGTTTGACGCCTGGGGATATTCTAAAGGTAAGGAATCTAACACGAACGTGTTTCTTTCAGATACATAGCTCGAATGTCCTGGACTCGATGCTGAGGGAAAGCCCTAAACTCCACTGTGACCAGGATTATTCCAATGAATAACGCCTCTGTGAAGGATTCAGGTGTGACTTCCGCTCATTGATAGTGAGCTCAAACAATGTCAAAAAGTTTTGCTGTCGTCCGGAGGTGTTCCATGACGAATTGTGGGGAGCCCACATTTACCAACCAGTCATCTAGGTTGGGGAATACTGGAATCCCAACCTCCGAAAATGGGCAGCAACCACCACCATCACAAGAGGGACACTGGTGAGGCCAAAGATGAGCATAGCAGATTAAAAATGCTCCTTGCCTAACTTCAACTGCAGGGAACGTCTTGGAGACTGCAGAATGGCTATATGAAAATATGTATTCTGAAGGCCCAGCAAATCATAGAATTGCCTGTTTCCTAAGAAAACAAGATCTGGGCCAGAGTGAACATTTTGAATTTGTCCATCTGTAGGAAGGCATTCAGAGGCAGAAGATCCAGAATAGACCTGAAGAGCAAGTCCTCTTTCAGAATGAGGAACTAGTGCAACAACCCCCTCCTCTTTCCCAGTCTGCAACCCTCACAATGGTATCTTTGAAACAACCTCACCTCTTGAAAAAGAATGGACAGGTGCTAGTTTGAAATGTGTTCTTTAGTGGGGGAAATAGGGAGCGGGGGTGGAAAGAAAAAGGAAGGCGCAACTATTTTGAATTATCTGTAAGACACACCTGTCGCTCGCCAACCTGTAAGTACATTTTGAATCCTGTCTCACACTGGTTGGGCATCCACCACTAAGGAACAACTAAAGTAGTTTGGTGGCTGGTGTAGCAGGGGAAGAGGGTTTGGAAGCCTGATAACCCTGCTGGCCCACACGCTGCCTGCCAGACCCACATACACTGCCTTGAAATGACTGCAGTTCCAGCTGCACAGGTTTGTAAGGCTCCCTGTCTATACACCAGGCCCCTGAAATAGGCTGTAATCGTCCTAAATTGATGCAGAAACTGTTTGGCAGGAGCCACCAATCCCAAGAGCCTGTCGTTGCTCTACTGTCCTTACAGCACTCCAATGCAGAGTATGTCTTTCACTGAAATGGTTGGATTCATCAACAGGCAGATCCACAAGACAGGCCTGTACATCGCTAAAGAATCCTGTGGAACGCATCAATGAGTGTCAACGAAGTACAACAGAGGTAACGACTGCCCTCCCCAGGTAATCTGTGGTATCCTGACCTGCATGGATAACTTATTTGGCTGCGTCCGGTACACCATGACAATTGATCATCTGGCCCAGGAAGATCGGCAAAATCTTACAGGCAATGTCCCACAGGACCCGTGTAATGACCCAGTAAATAAAACAGCATTCACAGATCATGATGCTGGAATGGCAGAAGACTACATGTGCTCTCCAAAACCTTCAATCATCTTGGATACTCTGTCCGGAGAAGAGGTTGGAAATGTGTTAGGATTCATCTTACTGGTTGTGAATGCATGAAAAGGCTCTGTGGGTAGGGTGTTTGGTCAGAAAATTCAGGTCACCAGGCGCTGGTATGTAATGTCTAACCACCTGCCTACTCACAGGTAGGCAATGACAAGGCCTCAGCCAAGTGGCCATCTAAGTATTAGTGAGGACATTGTTAAAGTGAATCAAGAGCTCAGAAGTAGCTGTCCCAGACTGTAAATCTGTTAGAACATTTGTTTTGGTCTCAAAGGAGAGAATCAGTAATGTTAGTGTCCCCACTGCCCTCAGTATCACCACCACAAATAAGGGACTCTTTTGTTGGTGGCCCAAATGAAAGTATTCTGTCTGAGGCAAGGGGAAAGCCCATTGGCATTCTGTAACTCAGTAACTCAATATATAGGGCGCTCTCGGTATAGCTAGGGGCAAGCAAGCCATCCACATCATCATTAACATCCTGGGATGTGCACTGAACTGAAAAAGGATCTGTGTCAGAGTCAAAAAGATAATCAAGCCTTTGTTGATAGGTGCGACATGGCAGAGGCACCATGTTTGAGACAGACTGCATGACGACTGGTTGCGCTTTCGTTATTTCGTAGCATGACAGCAGTTGGGCTTGAGCCAAAGTAAGTCTGGAATCTGACATTGGTGTTTGCAAATGATACTCTTCGGGCGCAGGTGGCAGCAATACTTGCGCCATTCTAGCAGAGACCAGCATGGACCTAGGGGCCCGGAGTAGAAGTCTTTATTCAAAAAGTACTGGCCTGCAACCCCTCCGTAGGCTGCTTCTTGGCCAATGTGTTGCAGATCTAGATGCAGGGGACTATCGACCTTGACATAGTCCTTTTCTGCACTGCCTTGCATAAATTTCTTTCTTCCAGAGATCCCTACAAAGAGCTGATCAACTACCACTGGTCTTTGGAGCGATCAATGAAAAAGCTTAAAGCTCTTTTAGGGATCATTTGGATAACTTGGGCCCGGTTGTTTGTGATCTTCTGGTGAACTCTGGGCAGGAAAGGTAGCAGCGACAAGGCATAAGGAATCCCATGCTCCACTCTAACCAGAATGAGTCTACAAGAGACAGCTTTCGTGCAAACATTAGTGTGCAAACGTTTCGACATTGCACATTCTCAGCGGTGGCAAAATGATCTAGCTAGGGTGTTGGCCATTGCTGGATGAAGCCACATTGAGTATCAACTGTCATTCCAGATCCTACCAGGCAACACCGGGCTGAGCTCATCCGCTCTGGTGTTTAAAGATTCCACCAGATGGTTCACGACCAAGGAAATGCACTGGTGTTCCAGCCAGTTCCAATGACAAAGTGCCTACTGTCACAGGACACAGGACCACACTGTGCTTGTTCCAGTACCACATTGAGGTGGTGTTGTCCATGAGCACCTGTTTGGACAGTAGACAAGGCCTTCAGCACCTGGCCCGCAACAATAACGGGTTGATTTTAGACAGATCACTGCTGAAAATGCCTTCCTCATCCCAGCAGTGATACATCCATAACCACTATCAGGTCTGGATGCGTTGGGAGGAGTCTTCTGCTGGTCCAACTGCAGTTGAGCGACCACAGTAGGTCTTTTGAAGGCGTATCCGGAGCATGCATGGAATACTTTGGGTTTCACTGCAAACCCCACATATGCCACCTGGCAGGATGCCAAAGAGCCCAGAAGCCTTAGAGACACTCTCCCCAAGGCCCAGGACTGAGGCTGAAACATCAGGTCATGGGAAAGAACGTATAAGTTCTTACCTGTCACTGTTGTTTTGCAGCTTGAAGACTTTCTGGATTCACTATGCTGTGCATTATTCCACCATCTAGTGACCCTGTCTTCAGGCAGGTCACTCCCCTCATGCCGCACAGCTCCACCATGGGCCTGTGTGCTTCTGCTGCTGGTCTCCGCCGCTGCCGCAGGTTCGAGGCCCCTCTGTCTTGGTAGTCTGTTACTGCTATATCTTTTATTACTGCCTTGTCTGTTTTATTCTGCTGCCTGTGTATTTTTGTCTCCTACGTTTTTCCTCCGTTTCATCTGTGCCCCCCTTGTTTTGCCTCTGTGACCCTGGTGCCCTTGCCTTCACCAGTTCCCGCTGCTGCATCCCCGCCCACCTGCTCGCCCATTCGCCGCCCCACTCCCGCCTCCCAGCTGCTCCTCCTTCCCACATTCCCTTATATGGCGGCCGTGCCAAAGGCGCGCCTAAGGCAAGCCCGTCTGTGCCTGGACCGCGCCAAGCACCAGACCCCCTAGCCACCACGAACGCCACAACGACCGTCACCGATACGATGCCAGCACCCTCAACGCACTCAACACCGGACAATCACACACCTGCTTCCTGGCTACCCCAAAACGGACCCAAGGACCCTTCTCCTGCCGGAGCTGCAGCTTCACCAGCCCCCAAATCGCCAAATCACCCGCAGAGAAAGGATGCAACCACCTCAGATGCATCTTACTCGACACCCGCTCCGCCCGCAAACACTCCATTGAACTCTGAAACCTACTCGACTCCACCTCTCCAGATGTCGCCTTCCTGAGGGAGACCGACATCGCGGTAGCCATCCGTAACGGCTACAAGATCACCTGCAGGGACCGCAACAACAGAACGGGAGGAGGAATCGTCATCGTCCACAGTAACACCCTCAGAATCTCGACAAGCAACGACGACACCTTCAGCACCGCCGAACAACTGCACTTCCAGATCCACACCGATCCCAACACCACCCTCAGATGAACCCTCGTCTACAGACCCCCGCGGACCACGGCCACAGCTGAGCGACTCCATCGCAGACTTAGTCAGTACGCACACACTTGCCTCCCCAGACTACATCCTCCTCAGGGACCTGAACTTCCACCTCTACAACACCCTGATTGACAACCTCGCCAACCTTGGACTCAGACAGCTCGTCACAACACCCACACACTTGACCCCATCTTCTCCGCAAGTCCCCACGTCTCCTTCAGCCACACCACCAGAGTCCACTGGACAGACCATCGATGCATCACCTTTACCTTCCGGAAACCCACCATGCATCACCGCACCCAACAGATCCCCCGCCACTACTGGAGCAAAGTCACCGAAGACCAGCTAAACACCACCCTCGCCCAAAGCCCACCCGCCGATGCCACCGCCCACAACCTCTGACAGTGGATCGACGACTGCGCCAACACTCTCGCACCATTAAAAAAACAGACACACCAACAAGAAAGCCAGCTGGTTCACCGCGGACCCCCAGGCCTCCAAGCAAACCTGCAGAAAACTAGAGAAGAAATGGCATCGCGAACAGACACGGGACAGTCACGCAGCCCACAAGACCGCCATCCGCAGACACCATCACCTCATCAAATCCGCCAAAAGGGCCTCCTTCACAGACCGCCTAGACAACAACGCACACAACAGCAAAAAGCTCTTCAACATCATGAAGGTACTCTCCAACCCCAACGACATCTCACCATCGCAAGACCTATGCTACTCCCTTGCCACCTTCTTCCATCTCAAGATCGCAGACATCCACAACAGTTTTTGCAACCTGACCGCTCGACAGCCACCGAGACCTCCAACCTCACGGCCACCACCCACATCGATCCCCTAATCACCTGGACCAACGTAAACGACGACTACCCCATCAAGATCATGAACACCACCCACATCGGCTCTACGTCAGACCCATGTCCACACCACATCTTCAACAAAGCCAGCGCCACCATCACACCCCATCTCCGCAAGGACATCAACGTCTCCTTCAAGACCGCAACCTTCCCGGAGAGCTGGAAGCACGCAGAGATCAACGCCTTACTCCAAAAAGCCAAGGCTGACCCGAAGGACCTCAAGAATTTTTGACCCATCTCCCTGCTCCCGGCGAAGGTCATCGAGAAAACAGTCAACAAACAACTGACCCACTACCTCGAGGAGAACAGCATCCTTGACTAGTCCCAGTCCGGGTTCCGCAGCAACCACAGTACCAAAACTGCCCTCATCGCGCCCACCGACGACATCAGGACCCTGCTGGACAACGGCGAAACCGCAACCCTCAACCTTCTGGACCTATCAGCCGCCTTCGACGCGGTCTGCCACCGCACCATACGTACACGCCTCCACGACGCAGGGATCCTAGACAAGACACTGGATTGGACCACCTCCTTCCTCTTCGGCAGAACCCAGAGCGTTCGCCTCCCCCCTTTCCGATCCTAAACAGCCAAGATCATCTGCAGCGTACCCCAAGGATCATCCCTCAGCTCGACATTGTTCAACGTCTACATGGCACCGTTCACTCACGTCGCCCAACTTCACAACCTCAACGTCATCTCTTACGCCGACGACACCCAGCTGATCCTCTCCCTCACCAAGGACCCCCTCGCCACCAATACAAACCTCCACGAAGGAATGAAAGCCGTCGCAGAATGGATGAAGAACAGCTTCCTATGGCAGACCCAGGACCTACTAACCTTCAGGAGGCTACTCAAGACCAGGCTATTCGAACAGTAGCAACACCACTCCCCCATCCCCCCCAGTGCCTTGAGACCCTCATGGGTGAGTGGTACGCTCTACAAATGTTCTGATTGATTGATGTAGTGGTTGGGTCCGGAATTGTAGTATTTCTTATCTTTTTTTTTTGTGGCCCAGGTGGGCATTGACATACCACCGTTTGGCGTCCTTCGTGCCGTTGATGCGCTTCCTCCAGAAGCTCCCACCTTTGGTCGCCATCTTCGGATTCTTTTTTCTTGTCTTGTGTTACTTCGGCTTGTCCTTTAATCTTGTAAAGTCTTTTTTCAGTTTTAATCCCTTTCCTCCTGTCTCATCTTTCTGGCGGAGGAAGGTGGTTTCACTAGTGAATCCAGAAAGTCTTTGTGACGGGGAGGACCTGGACGGCGTCTGCAACCAGCTGAATAAACCCGACCGCTAGTGTAATTTTGTATAGTCGAGTGAACACCCCCCCCCCTCACGAGCACCAGAGCACTCGATAGCACTGTACAAAGTCACTTGAGCACTTGGTTTCCCTCACACCCGGTCCCACTGAATGACGTGAAGTGAACGTCCCAGTGACCCTTTCTTTCTGTTCTCTTCTCTCCCTCATTACGTTTGGGTTTCCGGACCTGTGACCCGCCCGAGGCTATACCCTGACAGGAGAAGACATCCTGGAGCCCCTCAAGAATATAATAACGGATCCTGCTGTGTTCGCTAGGGAGAGACTGACAAGCAGAAGAAGAAAAGCTTACATAAAAATAAAACCTTCCTTGAAATCCTTCATCAAAGCCTCAGACTCAGTTACTCCCACTACACCTGCCCCATTACAGTCTTCAAGCTGCAAAACTACACCGACAGGTAAGAAACTATACATTTTGCAGCGTTAATCTTTCTGGATTCACTATGCTGTGCATAGACTTTGTAACGGTTTGTCCTTATTGTGGTGGTTGGGTGGAAGATGAGCTCTGGTTACTGAATAAGTGCTGTAAGACGTTCTGTCCCACTTGCGCTTCTTGTTCATTTGGATATCCACACAGTTGTGCTTAGTGAACGTGTACTGAAGACCATGTTGCAGCTTGGCAAATGTCTTGAATTGGTGTGTTAGCTAGAAACGCAATTGTAGCTCCTTTCTTCCTTGTTGAGTGAGCTGCTCCTTGTAACGGCTGACCCACTTGTTTGTGGCAAAGTTGTATGGTTTGTGAAATCCACTGTGCAATGGTATTTTTGGTAACTGGTCGTTCCAAAAAACTGCTGGCAAAAGATACAAAGAATTGCTTTGTTTTTCTGCACTCTTTTGTCCTTTCTACATAGTGCATTACTGCCCTCCTGGCGTCCAGTGTGTGTAATGCCTTTCTGTGCTCATGGAAGGTTTTTGGAAAAAACGTGGTATTTGAATTGTCTGATTGATGTGGAACAGTGACACCACCTTTGGCATGAAATGTGGGTCCATTCTCATGACAATCCTATCACTGTGTATTTGTATGTAGGGTTCTTGAAGTGTTAGCGCTTGTAATGCACTCACTCTTCGTAGCGAGGTGATAGCTACTAAGAAGGCTGTTTTTGGTGTGAGCAAATGCAGCATAGCTTTGTGAATAGGCTCAAATGGTGCCTTCATCAATTGCGGGAGCACTACGTTGAGGTTCCATGCTGGTGCTGGCACTCTGTTTGGAGGTGCAATTCTTTTTGCTCCTTCTAGGAATCTTTTTACCACTTGGGAGGTGAAGAAACTTTTCCCCGTTTCTCCTCTTGTGTAAGCCACTACTGCCGCTAAGTGCACCCTTAGGGATGTGTAGTTTAGTTTATTCTATAGTAGATGCGTCAAGTATTTTAGTACTGTTGATTCTCTTGTAATCTTCCTTTGTGGTTTCTCCCTAATGCACCATTCGGAGAATCTTTTCCATTTTGCTACGTAGCACTTTCTTGTGGTAGGACACCTTGCCTCTCTGAGTACCGCCATTGTGCTTGTCAGTAGCTTGAGGTGTGCAAACTCTAGGTCCTCAGGAGCAATGCTGCTAGGCTGAGGCTCTCTGGCTCTGGGTGTAGTACTCTTCCGTTTTGCATAGTTAACAGGCCCTTTCTGGCGAGGAACCTGTGTGCGGACGTTTGTGCCATTTCCATGATCTGTGAAAATCAGGTTTGTCTGGCCCACTGTGGTGCTATCAGTATTAGCGTCATGTTCCTGAATCTGCATTTGTTTAGTACCCTGTGTAGCAGTGGTATTGGTGGAAAAGCGTAGGCAAATGTCCCTGTCCAGCTTTTCCACAGTGCATTTCCTAGGGACTGTTTGCACAGTCCCCTGGATGCTAAGTTTTGTCATTTTGCATTTTGGTGTGTTGCAAATAGGTCTATTTGCGGAGTCCCCCATTTGTGGAATATCTTCTGGATTTCTTCTTTTTTATTTCCAAATTGTTTTATTGAAATCTTTTTACAAGTATAATACAATACAGTACAGTAGTGATGCGGGGGCAGGACAAACTATCTCAATGCAAAATATGTATGTCGACATTGGCATTAATGACAATTGGCATTGCTTAATGATTGCTTGGCATGTGGTTGTTGCCCCTCAATACTGTTGGCCGAGAGAGAGAGAAGAAGAGAAAAGAAATGAGGGGGGGCGGGGGAGGGGGTGTATACCAGTGGAGTGATGTTGGTCTACGGGGGTTTGTGTGTTCCAAGGTGTGAATCTAGGGCGGCCCACATTTCCCCTTTGGCTGTATGATTCGCTGAGTGTTTTGCGGTGATGTTTTGCGGTCAGGAAGGTTACCCAGTTGAACCACCTCTTAAATGTTGCTTTGCTAGTGTTCTTCCAGTTTGCTAGTATTGTCTTTACAGCTGCTGTGAGCAGAAGATCACTAGTTCCCTGTCCTCCTTGGATTTTAGGTCAGGGGCTAGAAAAGCTGTGGCTATTCCTTCTATGCCTTGTTGTATGTTCCCTCCCACTAGTGTGTTGATGAAGTTATACACCTTGCTCCAAAAGATCTTGACCTTGGGGCATTCGTATATGATGTGTGTCAGATCCCCTTTCTCTTTATGGCAGTTCTGTGGCGCCTACTGCCGCTAGCCGGGCTGGCGTCCAGAACATTCTGTGCAGTAGCCAGAACTTTGTTTGCGCTAGTTGAGGGGATACTTTATTCTTGGACGCCGAGACCCAGAGCTTGGATTTCTCCTCCTCGCTGAAGGTCCTGTTGTGTCTTGTTTCCCAGAAGGACATGGTTTTGGTGTTTATTGTTGAAGTGCGAGGGCATATGAGTCTGTATAGATGAGCTGTTTGGTGGCCTATCTTGTTTAGGTTTTGCGTGTATTTGATGATGGAGGGGGTCTCTTTGGAGAGGTTTGCTTTGGCTATGGCTGCTTTGATTAAGAAATTCGTAGAATTCGATGTTCGGAAGGCTGTGGGTGGTTTTCAAATGTGAGCGAAGCATTATCCTTCTCTAGCTGAGCAGGTGTTGTGATACCTCTCTCATACCACTCTTTGTTTGCCAGTGTCCTACCTCTGTACGTTATTTTTGAGTTATACCAGATCGACTCCCATTTTGACCCTTTGATGCTCCGTTGCATTTCTTTGTCTACTTTTAGGAGTACTATCCTAGTGTTTTTGAGCACGGCGTTGTTAGCCTCTGGATGCTTATTGGCTGTGAGTACTGCTACCGGGTTGGCCCCCCCCCCCCCAGGATGTCTCTTTCTAAATCGAGCCAGACTGGTGTGTAGTCTGGAGTTGGGTTGATCCAGTGTATACCTTGTTTTGCCAGACATGCTATTTAGAAGGCCCTGAAGTTCGCCACGTTCAGCCCCCCAGTTCTTTCCTTAATCTCAGTTTTTGCAGGCTTATTCTGGCTTTCTTCTCGCTCCACAAGAATGTGTTCATTGTTTTATCGAGTTTCTTGTGGAATTCCTCCGTTAGTGTTAGTGGCAGCATGCTTAGCATGTAGTTGAGCATGAGGGTGATCATCATCTTGATGGAGTCTACTCTTCCCCACCAGCTAATGAATTTTGGACTCTAGTTTCGTTTTGATTGTCTTGAGGATGGCCTCCTCGTTGTGGTCAAGGGTCGACCATAGGTCTCTGCCAAAGAGGAGGCAAAGGTATTTTAGTTTTTTTTTTTGCCACGTTAGTCCCGATGTGCCCAGGACTGTGCTTGTGTTGTGACAGTTCATGGGCTTGCACTCAGACTTTTCCCTGTTCAATTTGTACCCTGAAACCGCGGCATATTCCTCAATTGTTTGCATTAGCGCTGCTATTGAGGTTTCGGGGTTGTTGGTTGTGATCAGAATGTCATCCGCATAGGCTGCTAATTTAACTGTTATCTCGGACTTGAACGCCTGTTATCTACGGGTTATCTCTGATCATGACAAGGAGTGGTTCCAGAGCTAGTAGAAATAGGCCTGGGGAGAGCGGACAGCCTTGCCTTGTACCTCTCTCTAGGGTGAAAATTTCTGATGTGCCCCCGTTGACTACTACCCGGGCTTTGGGGTTATTGTATAACGACATCACCTTACTTCGGTATCTGGCTCCTAGTCCGAATTTGTTCATGCACAGGTCCAGGAAAGGCCATGAGACCCTGTCAAAGGCTTTTTCCGCGTCTAGCGCGATCATGACTGTTTTTTCTTGGCAGTTGGCTGTGCGGTGTATGAGAGGACATAGGAGTCTCGTGTTATCCTGAGAGAGCCTATTTTTTAGGTATCCTACCTGTGATTTGTGGATGAGGTGGGGCAGGAACATGTTTAGCCTTGCAGCCATTATTTTGGCATATATTTTGCAGTCAACATTAATGAGCGATATCAGGCGGTAGTTTTGTGGGAACTGCGGGTCTTTCCCGTCCTTGGGAATGACTATGATGTTAGCCTCGGCCATTGAGTCGGTCATGCTGCCTTTTTGCGCACAGAGCTTGAACACCTCGACCATGGTGTCCTTCAGCTGGTGTTGGAATTGCTTGTAGAATGCGGCCGTGTACCCGTCAGGGCCAGGCGCTTTGTTTGGTTTTAGGGAGCTTATTGCCATTTCTTCTTCTGCTACCGTTATCACTCCTTCTAATGTTTCTCTTTACTGGTCTGTGAGCCTAGGAAGGTTGAGTTTCTCTAGCAGACTCGCACCTCCGTCTATTGCTAGGTCCTTGTCAGCTGTGTATAGTTCTTTGTAGAAGTCTTTAAAAACCTCTAGGATTTGTATGTTGGATGTGTGTGTTTTGTCTGTTATTGCTGCTATGGAGTGCTGTCTCTGCTTTGCTTTTAGGTATCCTGCTAGAGCCTTCCCTGCTTTATTGGCCGAGCACAGGTTTATGGATTTGTATTTGTTAATCCATGTGCCTGCTCTTTCGCTCAGAATTCTGTTGAGTTCATACTTCCTTTTGGTTAGCTCTGTAAGGGTGTTTTTGTCTGAAAGGTTTGCGCAATGGCCTCTTTCTAGTGCTATGATCTGATTCTCTAGCTCTGTTATTTTTTTGTTCCTTTTTTTGTTCATTCTAGATTTGATGTTTAGGAGTTTACCTCTTAATGTCGCTTTCAGTGCTTCCCATAGGGTTCCTTTGTCTATCTTTACCGTATCATTGAAGTCAAGATATTCTTTAATTGCCTCCTCGATTTCCACTATGTTGGCTGGGTATTCTAAGATGTCGCTGTTTAGTCGCCAGCTGCGGCTGGGCTTCTCATTGTGTTTCCCACTGATCGTGAGGGTGATGTGTGCGTGGTCTGAGATTGTGATTGGGCCAATCACTGTTGAGTCGATGAGGTGTAAGTGAGTGGCAGACATGAGGATCTAATCTATTCTGCTATATGAGTTGTGCGGGTGTGAGTAGAAGGTGTATTGTCTTGCGCTTGTGTGTTGGAGTCTCCATGGGTCTGCTACCTCTAGTTTGGCACAGAGGCTTTTGAGGGTGCTCTGTTCCTGTGGTCCATGGCTGGTTCTGTGTGGATGTCTGTCTGTGGCATTATCTATGGTCTGGTTCATGTCCCCCGCTAAGATCAGTAGTTCACCTTGGGGGATGTTGCTTAGTTTGTTCTCCACCCCCTCCCAGGAGGCTTCGTCCGCCGAGTTGGGCCCATAAATGTTTGCTACATGAATCGACTCCTCACCTCTTTTCAGGCTTGTGATTAGTACCCTTCCGTTTGTGTCTGCGTTATATTCCTGTATCGCGAGTTTGGCTTTGTTGCTTATGATTGTAATGACCCCTCCCTTCTTGTGCACTGCTGGTGAGCATACTATCTCTCCTATCCATTTCGCTTTGAGGCGTTGCGCGTCCTCTTCAGAGACCCTGGTCTCTTGTAGGACGTATATATCCCCTTTGAGTTTCGCTAGATAGTCTACGGTCTTCCGGCGCTTTATGGGGTGGCTGAGGCCCTTTACATTGAGAGACACCACTTTGATGTCCGAGACTGGCTGAGTGTGCGTTTGTGTAGTCATGGTGGTTTGTCTGTTTCGCTAGCTCTTATGGTTTGTGTGATTGTGTACCACCCTGTGAGAGGTTGGTTTTGGTCTGGTAAGTTGTTTGGCTCCCCCCCTGGGAGATGGACCTAAGATAGATAAGGGAAAAGATAGAAAGTATGTGAAGACAATAAGGCACATCTAACTGTACTGTGCGCCTCCCCCACCCGACCTGCCCCCTCCCCCCTGTCATCGTGCTGTAGGCGTGCGACAGCAAGGGTCCTCCCTCCCTCCGTCATCCCCGAGTCTTTTCCCCTCCTGCCGTTCCCTTATAAACATCTTGTCCCCGGTGGCAAAGGATATGCGGTGGTTCTGGCCTCTTCGTGAGGTATCCGGCGGGATCTTCGCCTGGGTTACTTGTTGATTCTGGTGCCGCTTGCGGGTTGGCTACATTGTATGGCTTAAAAGCAGTTCCGTGCCTTTTTCCTTGAGGTAGCTCCGTTGTGTTGAGGTAGATTATCTCTGCTAGTGTCCTCCTTCTGGCCCCCCTTCGGAACCATCTGAAGAAGCTCTTCCATTCGCTGCTCCTGGGCTCTGTGCCTCCATTTCCTCGGTGTCTGGGCCTTGTAGGTATCTCCGCAGCTCTGCTGGTTCGTCAAAGATCTTTGAACCCCCCCCTGTCAGTGCCTCGCATTCTGGCTGGTCCGGCGAAGCTGAAAGTTATATTCGCTTTCCGGAGTCTGTCCCTGAGCACCAGGAATCCTTTCCTTGTCTCTACCACTAGCTTAGAGAAATCCCGTGTTATGATGATCTTCTGACCATTCCATCTCACGTTTTGGCCTTTCCTAGCGTCCGTGTGGTTTGCTCTCAGTGGTTTGCATATGATCGGCCTCTGGCCCTTCCCCAGCGGTTGTTTTGAGGCTGGTATCCTGTATACCTCGAAAGCCCTGTCGAATTTTAAGCCAGTCACCTTTGGTAATAGGTCTTCTAGTAATGCCGCGCATGAGCCGGTTGTGTCCTCCTCGCCTTCTGGCACACCCAGGAGTCAGATGCTCCCCTTCCTGCTCCGGTCGTCTTGCTCCGCCAGCATCTTTTGTAGATCGCTAGTTGTTTTTACCAAGTAATGCATGTCTCCGTTTGTTCTGGCTGTGTTGTCTTCTAGATCGCTTATCCTCTTTTCGGCCACGTCAATCCTGCCGTTCATTTTGCTCTGATCGGCTCGTATGGCTGTGAGTTCCATTTGTATATTGTCTATGTTTTTTTGTGGCTTTTGCAAGGTTGTTGCCTTCATTTATCTTTTTGAGGAGCGTGTCTAGAGTTATTTCGTTGTTATTGTTGCTTTTCAGCTTCAATGGGGATTCGGTTGGATCTTTCCTGACTTTCTTGTTGTCACTGGATATTTTGTCATCTCTTCCTGCCATTTTGTCAAAGCCCCTTCTTGCTGGGTAGGTGCTTAGTCTATCGTCTTCCTGTTGGCTTGCTGGGTGAGCTTTGTTACTGCTTGCGCTTCCAGTGTCCTTGCTTGCAGGTGTGCAGTCCAGTCAATCTGCTTGGCCACCTTATCGTCCTTGTCCTAGTCTTGGCGAAAGCCAGCTCGTTTCTCTTGCAGGTCCTGTGCTGCTTGGTGTGTTGATGCTAGGTTCTTTTTCTGTACATTCCTCACTTTTGCGGCTGGTGTCCTTGTGTTTCCTGCCGCCCACTGCAATGGTGGCCCTGGTATTGCTCATGTGATTGTGTGGGTGGGTGATGCTAGCGCCAAGGGAGCACTTCCGTCGATGTTTGCTTCCTTGTTTCTCCGCTGCGATGGGGGGGGGGGGGGGGGGGGGGGGGAAGCCCAGAGGGGCTGGTGCGCCGTTCAGGTAGCTTGCTTGTGGTATAGTACTCCCCTGCGTTTGTGGCGGCTCCTCTGCCTGGTTCAGCGTGCTTGGTTTGCCATGTGGGGTATAGAGCCCTCCTGTGTTTATAGGGAGCGCCTTCCTGCTTGCTCCGTCCCGTAGTCCGTACGATGGCTGTGCTGGCAATACCCAGTTCCGGTTTCACTTGTTGCGCCCTTCGTCACACAATGCTTATTACAGTGTGTTAGTTGCGAACATACTCAGTGCTGGTTGTCTGCTGGCTTTGCCGTGGTTGGCTCCGTGCTACTTTGGCCTGGCCTCGAGATTATGTTTGTGCATCCCCAATGCGTGTTTGTAGCCCTCAAGGACCGCTCTCACCTTGCAGGGCGTGCTGTGCGACTCCTTTGTCTGATCAGTGCACTGCCGGTTGAGGTGTGGTGGGCAGTCAGCTCTCGAGGATTGGCTCTCACTACCTGGCGGGGGGGTGCACAGAGGCACTCTGAGTCACTGATATGTCTTGTTGCTGCTTGGTGAGGCGATTCCTCTATCCGCTTGTTCGTTTGGCCCCGCCTTCCTGCCCCCCAAAATGGCCGCTACCAGGGTTGTAGTAAGTTCGTTTCGGTTTCGTTTCTCTAGCCGATCCGCTTTTGTCGGCTTTTGCGCGGCCTTACCGGCTGTATAGGCTTCGCTGCGCTGGCTTGCGCTCGTACTTGCGGCGAGTTCGGCGTTATTCCTCTGCTCTTCCGTTATGTATCGCCATTTTGGGTTCTCAGCACTCCTCACACTTTGGCTGGTTGCTCTTGCATATGCTCACTCCCTGCGGTGGCTTGCGCTCGTACTTGCGGTGAGTTCAGCTTGTTTCTCTACTCGGGGGGGGGGGGGGGGGGGAGAGAGGGGGAGAGGGGGTGCGCAGTAGGCCCTCTGAGGCTTCGGGTGCGGTGCGCACGCTTCCGGCTGTGCCGCTCTGGGCACTGATATCTCTTGTTTCTGCCTGGTAAGGCGTTGCCTCTTTCTGCTTGTTTGTTGGCCCCGCCTTCCTACTCCCCAAAATGGCCGCTACCAGGGTTGTAGTAGGTTAGTTTCGGTTTTGTTTCTCTTGACGATCCGCTTTGCCAGCTTGCGCGGTCTTACCGGCTGTATAGGCTTCGCTCGGTCAAAACTCCGCGACCAGACCTCCGCTGCTGCTCTTGCATATGCTCGCTCCCAGCTGTGACCACAATCCCCTTACTTTGAGGTTGTTTGCGTGCGCTCCCCATCCCATCTGGGGGCGCCTGTTGTAATGGTTACTTTTGGAGTTGGTTGTGTGAATGGTCTCCCTTGGGCTATGTTCTCCTTGTTCCACCAGGCTATTTCTTGCTGTACTGCTTGCGTGACAACCACTAGATCCTCCCAACTCCCTGTCGCTTGTGACCATTGCTGCTGGATCCATTCTTGGAATGGTCTCATGTGTAGACGTACATTTGGGACCAAATGTATGCATGACACCATCATTCCCATCAGTTTGCTCACGGACCTCACTGTCAGAGCTTGCCCCTTGCGGTAAAGACATATCTCCTTGCATATTGCCACAGTCCTCTTTGCACTTGAGATCATCTTGCTCTGCATGGTGTTGATCTCCACCCCTAAGAAAATGTCGCCTGTTCGGGTTCTATTGATGATTTCTCCCAATGAATTGAAGACCCCAGTTGGGCTAGTGTCTGTATCACTACTTCCATGTGCCCCTTGCACTTGTTGTATGAGTTTGCTTTCACCAGCCAGTCGTCGAGGTACGGGTATACGTGTATTCCCTGCCTCCTTAAGTGTGCTGCTACTGCTGCCAGGCATTTTGTGAAAACCCTCTGTGCAGATTTGAGTCCGAATACCTGCACTGTGAACTGGTAGTGAGTTTTGTTGATCATAAACCTGAGGAGGTGTTTGTTGTTGATGGGGATGTGCAAGTAAGTGTCCTTTAAGTCAATGGTTGCCATGTAATCTCCTTCTTGTAGCTGTGGTATGACTTCTTGAACCTTTGAGTTTTTATGAACCTGTTTAAGAATCTTAGGTCTAGAATTGGACGTAAGGTTCCACCTACCTTTGGTATGAGGAAGTAGGTGGAGTAGACCCCCTTGTTCCGTTCTTTGTGTGGTACTATTTCTATGGCTCTTTTCCTTAGTAGTTCTTATGCTTCCTGCAGCAAATGTGTACGCTCCTTTGCTGAGAGTTCTCTGCCTCTTCTGTTTGGAGGTGGCTTTTCCAGGTCTATACAGTACCCGTATTGTATGAGGTTTAGTATCCATTTGTCTGATGTTATTTTCCTCCACTCCTGGAGGAAGTGTTTTATTCTGCCTCCTACTGGTGCTGTGTGTTGGAGGAACTGTTGTAGATCTTGATTCGTTCTTAGTCTTTGTGTTGACTTTCCGTACTCCCTGAGATCCTGGCCCGGTGTGCGTTGGTTCGGCTGATGAGTCACTTGGATGAGGGTGGCCGACTCCCCCTTTGCCCGTTACTCCTTCCTCGGCCGCGCCGGCGAAAGGATTGCCCTTGGGGCTGGTACTGCATGTTTTGTTGCTGCTGTCCATGGTTACCTCCTTGATAACCTTGTTGGAAGGTTTGGTGTAGTGCCACAGGTTTGTGGTTCCCCCTACCTGTTGGCCTCCATGATTGTGTCCCTCTTCTCATACCTCTGAACTGCAGCGCCCCCATGGACCTAGCTGTTTCGTTGTGCTTTTTCAGTTGGTTCAATTTGTCATCTGGTGCGCAGAACAGTTGTTTCCCATTGAAGGGTGTGTTGAGGATGTTGTTCTGAACTTCATTTTTTAAGCCTGTTATCCTTAGACAGCGCGCAGCATGCCTCCTTTCTGTAATCCCCAGCATCATCTGCCTGCCCTTGACCTTGCCAGGTAGGTCGCTCCCCCCAGCTGCACCAGCCCTTGTGCCTCGCACCATTGTTTCCTGCTGCACCAGCCCTTGTGCCATGCACCCGTGCTCCTGCTGCCCATTCCTGGACGCCGTTGTTCCCTCGCCCCCCTGTGCCCACTGCCCGCTTTCTCGCCACTGCTGCCCCGCCCCCGGGCCCATTTGCTAACCCCTGCCTCCCGCTCCCAGCTGCTCCTCCCTCCCAGCTCCCCTTAAAACTGACGCCAGCGAGCTGTGAGAGCGACCCTTGACCTTGCCAGGTAGGTAGCTCCCACCCCTGCTGCAGCTGCACCAGCCCTTGTGCCGCGCACCATTGTTTCCTGCTGCACCAGCCCTTGTGCCATGCACCCTTGCTCCTGCTGCCCATTCCTGGACGCCGTTGTTCCCTCGCCCCCCCTGTGCCCACTGCTCGCTTTCTCGCCGCTGCTGCCCCGCCTCCGCGCCCATTCGCTAACCCATGCCTCCCGCCTCCCAGCTTCTCCTCCCTCCCAGTTCCTCTTATTATAGCAGCAGCTGCGCGTCGCGCCGCTGGCGCGCTTGAGGCAAGCTCGTCTAAGTCTGGACCGCGCCCAGCGCCAGAACCCCGCGATCCCCATGACACCAGACTCCATTACGACGCCAGCAGCCTCCACGCACTCAATGCCGGCCGAAACCACACCTGCTTCCAGGCCGCCCTGAAACTGACCCACGGACCCTTCTCCTGCAGCTTCACCCGAGACAGAACCACCAAACCTCCAAGGACTGGACCCAACCACCTCCGCTGCATACTCCTCAACACCCGCTCAGCACGCAAATATGCCATCGAGCTCGGGGATCTGCTCGACACCTCTGCCCCAGACGTGGCCTTCCTGACAGAGACCTGGTGGAACGAATCCTCGGTACCCAACATCGCCATAGCCATCCCGGACGGCTACAAGATCACCCGCAGGGATCGCGCCAACGAAACCGGAGGAGGAATAGCCATCGTCCACAAGTCCACCCTCAAAGTCGCCACCCACGCAGACGACACCCTCAACGCCGCCGAACACCTGCACTTCCGGATCCACAACAACCCAAACACCACCCTCAGAGGAATACTCATCTACAGACCCCCGGACTTAGTTCAGCTCCATCGCCGACCTCGCCAGAACCTGCGCACTCGCCTCCACTGACTACATCCTCCTCGGGGACATGAACTTCTACCTTGAGAACAACGACGCCAACTTCGCCACCCTGATCGACAACCTCGGCCTCGGACAACTAGTCACCGCACGCACCCACGCTGCCGGCCACATGCGGGATCGTGTCTTCTCCACAGGCACCCACGTCGCATTCAACCACAACACCGAACTGCACTGGACCGACCACCACTGCATCCATTTCACCTCCAAGAATCCAACCATGCACCACTGCACCCAACAGCTGCCTCGCCGCTGCTGGAGCAAAGTCACCGAAGACCGGCTGATCACCACCCTTGCCCAGAACCCACCCACCGACACCACCAACCCTGACGCCGCAGCCCACAACCTCAGACAGTGGATCGATGACTGTGCCAACACCCTCCTCCGCTCAAGAAACCCTCCTACAACCATGCTAGCAAGAGAGCTACCTGCTTCACCAACGAACTCCAGACCTCCAATCGCGCATGCCGGAAACTGGAGAAAATATGGCTCCACGAACGCACACCGAACAACCATGCAGCCCACAAGGACTCCACCCGCCGACATCACCACCTCATCAGATTAGCCAAGAGATCCTCCTGTAAAGACCGCTTGGATAACAACGCACACGACAGCAAAGAGCTGTTCAGCATCGTAAAGGAACTCTCCAACCCCAGCGCCAACGGCATCCCGCCCGCACAAGAACGGTGCGACTCACTAGCCATCTTCTTCCACCGCAAGATCGCTGACATCCATGACCGCTTCAACACCACAACCGCCCCAACTACGCCAGACTCCACCTCCCCTGTGAACACCACCAGCGCCATCCGTCTGACCTCCTGGTCCAACGTCAACGACGACCTGACACGCAAGGTCATGAACTCCATCCACTCAGGATCTCCGTCAGACCCGTGCCCACACCACGTTTTCAACAAAGCAGACGCAGCCATTGCACCCCAACTACAGAAGGTCATCAACATCTCCTTCGAAACAGCGACATTCCCGGAAAGCTGGAAACCCGCCGAAATAAACGCCCTCCTCAAGAACCCCAAGGCGGACCCCAAGGACCTTAAGAACTTCCGGCCTATCTCTCTGCTCCCGATCCCGGCAAAGGTCATCAAGAAAATCGTCAACAGACAGTTGGCCTGCCACCTGGAAGACAACAACATCTTTGACCCGTCCCAGTCCGGATTCAGACGAAACCACAGCACAGAGACAGCCCTTATAACCGCCACATATGACATCAGGCGCCAACTAGACAACGGCGAAACATCAGCCCTCATCCTCCTGGATCTGTCGGCTGCCATCGACAGGGTCTGCCATCGCACTCTAAAGACACGCCTC
Source organism: Lissotriton vulgaris (assembly GCF_964263255.1). Taxonomy (NCBI): domain Eukaryota; kingdom Metazoa; phylum Chordata; class Amphibia; order Caudata; family Salamandridae; genus Lissotriton; species Lissotriton vulgaris. The sequence goes on from NC_141693.1 coordinate 280,484,807, forward strand.
CTAGAAGTCGGAATCCAAGAGCAGGCCCTTGACTGGACCACGTCCTTCCTCTCCGGCAGAACCCAGAGCGTCCACCTCCCACCCTTCTGATCCGAAGCCACCGAAATCATCTGCAGCGTCCCCCAGGGCTCATCCCTCAGCCCGACGCTGTTCAACATCTACATGGCCCCCCTCGCACAAGTGGCCCGCCATCAAGACCTCAACATCATCTCCTACGCCGACACCCAGCGCATTCTCTCCCTCACCAAGGACCCACACACCGCCAAAACCAACCTCCACTAGGGAATGAAGGCCGTCGCTGACTGGATGAGGAGCAGCCGTCTGAAGCTGAACTCGGACAAGACGGAGGTACTCATCCTCGGACCCACCCCCTCAGCCCGGGACGACTCCTGGTGGCCGGCCACACTGGGAACAACACCAACACCCACTGACCATGTACGCAACCTAGGATTCATCCTCGACTCCTCCCTCTCCATGTCTAAACAGGTCAACGCAGTCTCCTCCTGTTACAACACCCTCCGCATGCTCCGCAGGATCTACAAGTGGATCCCAACCGAAACAAGAAGAATGGTGAAACAGGCCCTCGTCAGCAGCAGACTGGACTACGGCAACATACTCTACACAGGAATCCCAGCCAAACACCTACGACTACTACAACGAATCCAAAACGCCGCCCGACTGATAGTCAACGTTCCCCACCGCAGCCACATCACCCCCCACCTGAGAGACCTACACTGGCTCCCTGTCGTCAAGAGAATCACCTTCAAGCTCCTCACCCATGCACACAAAGCACTCCACAACGCCGGACCAGCCTACCTGAACAGCAGACTCAACTTCTACACCCCCACCCGCCAGCTCTGCTCCGCCAGCCTCACCCTCGCTGCTGTCCCCCGCATCCAACGAACGACCTCCGGCGGCAGATCCTTCTCCTACCTTGCCGCCAAGACCTGGAACACCCCCCTACCCACATACGGCAGACCCAAGACCTACTCGCCTTCAGAAGACTCCTCAAGACCTGGCTCTTCGAGCAGTAGCAGCACCCTCCTCCCCACAGCGCCTTGAGACCCTCACGGGTAAGTAGCGCGCTTTACAAGTACTATGATTGATTGATTGATGTCTCCGCTTCATCCAGGGCCGACTTTAGACATGTATTTGCCACGTTTTCCCTTCTTCTACCAGGTGGCTCGCCCTTCTCTGGTATTGCTCTGGTATGTGCTTTAGGAGTTCGCCCACTTCTTCACAGTGCTGGTATGCGTGCCTGTTGATGAGCGCATTGGAATTGGTGATGCGCCATTGTATCGCAGCACTTCTTTCCATCTTCCTACCCATTAGGTCCATCCTCTTGCTCTCTTTGTCTGGTGGTAGGCCAGAGTTAGTGGGTATATTTGCTCTCTTCCTAGCCGTGGATGCGATGATCGAGTCGGCTGGGACTGATCCCCTAATGTACATGGGGTCCTTTGATGAATGTTTGTATTTCTTTTCTGCTCGTGGAGTTACTGCTCTACACATAGCAGGCTCCTTGAAGTCCTCCTTCCCTTGGTCCAGTACACTCAGGAGCATGGGCAGGAACTGGCTTCTAGTCTGAGATGGCAACACGGTCTCCAAGAGGAAGCAAGACTAGGGTTTTTCTTCCTCTAGCTGCACGCCATATGTGTCTGCAGCTCTTTTGATAACTTGATTGTAGATCCCGATGTCGTCCGGCGGCGAAGGCCTCGACTGATAGGACTCTACACGCTCTTCCGGGGATTCGGCGTCGAGATCTTGCCACTGCAAGTCCTGAGCCTTCGAGGATGTCGAACCCTGGTAAAAGTTTCCTAGTCTTCCTCCCCTTCAGCATCGCTGTAGTACAGCACTTCCTCTTCCTTTTCCTCTCCAGGTTTAGGTGTGGTCGGTGGTTGAAAATCCTCGACGCACCTTTTCGCTTCTGCCCAGGTTTTAGACAGAATGCTGTAGAATTTCATCTTTTCGTCAAAATCGCTCTTGCGCTGCAAGATGCTTGCCATTTCGGCCTCGATCCTTTTCTTCTTTTCCATCTCAGCCGCATGTTTGGCTTCGGGGGTTTCGGCTTTTCTCTTCGTGGTTGTCGACGTCAAAACCATTTTCGGGTCTTCGTTTTTTGACGTTGAGGCCTCTTTTTCGTGGCTGCTCTTCATCGCCTTTCCCTTGTCTTGGGATTTCGCCATCTGGGAGTCCTTTTCAAAGGAACCGACGAGCTGCTTTTCCTTGGATGCAGTTGTCGACGTCGAGTGCTTCGACGGTCCTGCTCCTTTCGCAGACTTTAACTTGCTTCTGCTAGTATCCGTGGAGTGTTTGGGGTTCGACGACTCTTAACTCCTTCGTTTTCTTTTCGACCTCGACTATGGCGTCCTCCGGCAATGTTATCTTCCTCTCCACTGGAGAGTCCCAAATCTCGGAGTGATAGGGGTGTACCCTGCCCCTGCATGTTGTAGTTTGCTCTTCTCTGCCTCTCCCTTACCCTGAGGGTCTTCGGGGTGAACGCTGCATAGGCGCTGCAGTCCTCGCTTCGATGGTCGAGCGGCAGGCAAAGATTGCAGACTAGGTGTTGGTCCTTTCGCGCGTACTTGTGGTGGCAGTTTGCACAGAATTTAAACCAAGTTTTGTCCATCATCGGGCCCAGGAAGCTCCCTGTATGCGCATTCTCCGTAGAAACGTTGATGTTTTCCATGTACTCTACTTTCGTCGACTTCTGTCTCTACTTGTCCTCCGGTGTCTTCTCTGGTGATATTGTTGATAGTTTTTCGATTTTTCGCCGATTGTTCTCTCCAAAGTTTTGGAGCGCCTTCACCGTTGATCCAGACCCAACGGCGGAAAAAAGAATCCGAAGATGGCGATCAAAGGTGGGAGCTTATGGTGGTAGGTCGACGCCCACCTGGGCCACGAAAAGAAAAGAAAAATAAAGAAGAAATACTACAATTCCGGACCCAACCACTAGATGGTGGAATAATGCACAACATAGTAAATCCAGAAAGATTCACGCTGCAAAACGGCCTTTACAACGTGGGCTGGTCCACGCATGCCGTTTCATATGCTTTAATCATGCATATGCTTGGTTAAGGCAGTGCGCTGTCTAGAAGCTGGGATGGGCAGGATCAGGAGAGGACGCCTTCTGGTTAGTGGGGCTGTGTTTTTAGGTAGTGGGGTCGTTTTTAAGGTTTAGGTAGTTTTTAGGGCTCTGGGGTATTTAGGCCTCAGGGGGTATTCAGGGTAGCTTTTAGGGCTCTGGGTAGTTTTTATGGCTCAGGAGGTGCTCGGGTAGTGTTTTTAAGACTCAGGGTAGTTCTTAGGGCTATGGGGGGTTGGGTTTGTTTTTAGGGCTGGTTGAGGCAGGTAGTGTTTAGGGCTTAGGGGGACCGGTAGTTTTTAGGGCTTGGGTGGGGGGAGGTACAGGTAGTGTTTAGGGCTCGAGGTGGGGTCGTTTATAGGGCTCGAGGTGGGGTCGTTTATAGGGCTATGTGGGGTCAGTCGTTTTTAGGGCTCCGGGGGGGGGGGGCTGGTGTGTGATCTTTATGTAACATTCCTTTACCAGTCCTGCCTTTACCACAAAATTGCGTGATACAGGCATTCATTGGTCAGGCAGCATTGTAGAGGCACACATGGTTTACCCATGCGTGCCTCTGTCATGCACCTCAGGATCATAGCCCGAATGTTGCAGACTCAGGGTGAAGGAGGGAGGGCCTGAAACTGATCTGCATCAAGGATGGCTCCAACAACTGGAGGCCTACGCCGATCATTGCGGCCTCAAGGCATACCAGTGGGAGACAAAATTGTGAAGATTTGTGATCTAACCTCTCCTGCAAGCCTTAATCTGTTGCAACGTCATCAATGGATCCAGAAACTTTGGGTGCATCAGGTCAGTTGTGGAACTGGCTCTTAGGCAGGGAGCCAAGAGTGAGATTGTGAGGCAGACCTCATGAGGACCGGTCAAAGACATCTGTTTGCAACACTCTCTACAAGACTCCACCTGTAGTTTCAGAAGTGGACATAGTTCCATTGCACACTGGAAAAAATATTTGTAAAGAAAAAAACGTTTTAACTGGCCAGGAAAAAGTTGGGAGCAATCTCCGGATTTAGCGTACAAAGGCGTGGAAGAAAAGGAACAGATGCCAGAACACAGAGGCTGCACTCGTATGCGGCTCAGTGTACTGGGGTGAAACAACGTTGGTGTGGAGATGCACAATGCCACCAACCAGCCTAGAGATATTCTAAAGGTGAGGAATCTGTGGTTAAACATAGCCATCAAAAAAGACCCTCTTAACCTGCAAAATCTTGAAAAACAATAGGTATTCTCATATCACCTTGTTGTAACGTATCTAGGGCTCTAGTGTAAGTTTCCCGATTCATACCCATATATATATATAACTTATATCCTTATATAGGCATACGAATCATAACCATATTTAGACACAGCCAATGCAGTCCAAATACGGCATGGCTACTTCCCCTAAGCTCCCAGATTACAACGAGTTCTTAAAGACAACCAGCCTTCAGCAGCCCGGAAAATCCCCCTGCTTCAGTATTGATTTGTCCCAGAACTCCTGGAGTGTGTAAAGAACTTCGAGTTCTTAGTGACATTATTATGTCCACCCTTACGTCAAACTTGGCACCTTCCAGGTATAAATATGCCCACATCTGCCCTAACAAACACACAATGGTTTTGGAGCAGATCGACTAACTACTTGCCCGACGCCCTGCTGTATGCGAGTGCCGAAGGAAGCCGACCCTCCCTGCTGACGCACTGAGAGAGACGCTGTCTTTTCTCCTGCCGAGAAATCCAGCTCCAGTGTTTCCCTGCTACCCTTGTGGGTTACTGGGAGATCTATAACCAAGGTACGGAGCTGATTAGACCCTTTGAGAATTCTTGGATAGATTCTTGGCAGAAACTATTTAACTCAAGCTACACCTCACTTACTTATTCCCTTGTACTAGGCTTAGGTTAGGTACACCGGGGTAGGCGTATTTTAGATGCACCAGTTGAGTACTTTTAGTCATTATTTATCATTGTATGTATTTTATCTATTTTAAGTATCATATGGCTTAGAAACCATATAAATGCTTTTACAGTATTATTTCATAATACTCTTTTTACTGTACGCACTTTACTTCATAGCAAGTATTACCATTGTAGCAATTCACTTCTCTTGCATGAGAAAGAAGACTGCTCAATAAATAACCTTTTTATTGAAAACGCCTGTCTCTCTATTTCTCTGCACTTCTGGTGAAACGAAGCATGCACGATTGACTGAGTGAAATAGCCATCTATTGTTTCCGCGACTCTGGAGATATATTCCTTATTTCAGGGGGAACAAAGTTGTCATGTAAGTTGTCATGTTATATGGTTGTCAGAAGCTAATCCCTTCTTGTGTATTCGAGAAAGTTTCTAGTGACCTTTGCATATTCAATAGAGACCTAGTCGACTGAAGTCCTACGTCTAAACTATCGTTTATGTTATTACAATGTGCAGAGCCTATTGGGAATATAGGAACTACACTACAACCTCTCTTAGGTCAACTAGATCATGTCATCTCCATTGTGGAACATTTTCCATTCCAGTGGCGCCTCATTTGCAGAATCTTTTTGGATAAAGGTATAAAATGACATCTTTTAACATTTTCCCAAATCCCAGAGAGTTCACCTCCATTTTGGGGAGCTATGTAAAATTCAAACTTCCAAATATTTCACTTCCCCCAAAAACGGACATTCAGTGTGCCTTAAGCAATTCTTCAAGAGTTTTCTATCAAGAGCTATTAGTGTTCTAGCCTTTTAAAAGTTAACCAGGAAGAGAAGACACTATTTTCTGAAATAGGATATCATCTACAAAGAAAGTCATTTAGTATTGGTCGTCGGCATAACTTATGCCCCTTACAGCCTACTTATGTCACTGTGCAAACAATAATGTGGGCAGAAATAACGCACATACCTGCCATGTTCCCCATCTGAGTTCAAATGCCTCAAGGAGATGTCCATGTACTGCCACCATCATATGGCAGAGTCATGCAAGGCAAATGATACCAGGAGGGTTTAGACCAGATCCTTTAGGCACCTTCTTCAATGACCCTATCAAACTTACCATCTCAGCTACGAACTATTACAGGAGGGCGACATCTGCACGCCACTGTGCACTTTAATGAGGTAGATATATTATTTTTATCAGGCCCCACCTTTCCCGGAATTAACCTCACCTGGTCCAACCTGTTGGCTAACAAATTTGCCATATCTCGGCATCATCATTAGGTAGGTCGATCAGTCGAACACAAAATCAAGCCCATCCATTCTTTAATGAGTCATAGTAATTATCGCTTTCATCATTCCCTTTGTCAGTTTCCTGGAGCACTATTAAATACAAAGGAAATCAACAACAAATACCAATCGATTTCTAAATGCCTTATCTTGTTTGTGTGTGCAAGTCACTTCTCACAAATTGAATGTTCATCCTCATTTTAATTTCTTTAATGATTGAATCCATGGCTATTCGCCTAATAACTCCATATCTTTTCATTACCGAGATGTTGATATTCACATGAACTTTTTGATTTCATCACCCCATCACGTGTTTCAAAAGTACAGAGGGATTGATAGTTAGGCGAGAATTCTGATGCTTTTGCACCCCGATTGATCATCCCTCCTTCCAGTGTCAGTCAGTCCCATGCACCATTTTTGGCTGATGCTACTTGCATAGCCTCAAGACTAATGCAATTCCTGATCACTGCTACCTCTCATAATACTTCTGCTTTGTAAAAGGAAGCTTCTTGTCTGCACCCTAATGACTGTCTCACCTACATCTTGCATAATCAAAAGCTCTGAGCAAACCCTTCTCTTCCTTAGACTCAATTTTCCCTCCACTAGTTGGTAAAATGACCTAATGACCTAGTTGTCAATTAGGCAATCAGGCTGAGGGCAGGACCTCTGTGCTTCCCACACTGTTTTCCTCAACTGCTTTCTTGAAGCTGAATTTCAGGTGCTGCTCACTTTCTTCAGAGTTCTCCCTTTATCATTCTGTCACACAAGACTTATTGCAAACCCCCTGTCCTCTAGTTCTTCTCTAAGGTACGCTAGCCAGGCCAAAGCGCACAACGCAATGGTTCATGGTTAGGAGCCAACTGGCTCGCCAGACCCAACGTGTCCCCGCATACATAAATTTTATTAATTCCATCATTGGGATGGTGAAGGGTAAGTTAAAAAGTGAAAACACTGCACCGCCCTCCAAAATGCCCAAAATTCACATTCGTTCAATCAATCAATCAATCAAAGACATTTATAGAGCGCGCTACATACCCGTAGGGTCTCAAGGCGCTGGGGGGGGGGGGGTGCCGCTACTGCTCGAACAGCCAGGTCTTCAGCTTCTTCCTGAAGGAGAGGTGGTCTTGGGTCAGGCGCAGGTCGGTCGGGAGGGAGTTATCTTAAACTTCTTCCCCTCACTAACCCTAGATGTTTTTTGTTTTTTTCTCCCCTTCTCTAATTGGTCGAATGTGGGTTCATAGCAACATTAAAATCACCAACACTGCTCCCAAAGGTTGATTTGCTCCATAAACTTCAAAAAAACAAAAAAAGAATTTGATTTGAAAGAAAGCATGTCTGGCCCCAGGGTGTCTCACGTGCAGTAGCACATCTTACTATGCTCCAACATAATATCTGTCGGAGGAAAACATGTATCTTGTTTACCAGTGAATCAAAAGGTTACTTTAAACTAATACACAGTTTTGCTTCACTCTCTATTCTGGCTAAAGTACACTCACTTTCTCTTTAACAAGTCCCTGTAGGCAGAGATTGTGTCGATCATACACCCTGATGTCCTGATCAATTGATCTTTTGGACAGGGGTTTAAACGTTTCAAATTAATTGCCCCACATTGTAGTTAATTACACCACAGTGCATCACTGACCAGCTACACATACTGTACCTCCATATTTAACCTTCCCCTTTCCCCAATGCAGTCCATTTTCATGACCCAAGAGCTCCATGTTTAAGCCCTTTTAGAGCACAAATCTTCAATCATTACCCATAAAACATGACACTTACCAAACTTGGAATTCATTGGATTGTGTTAGTAATGTTGCCCAACAAATTAACCCTTTTCACAGGTCAGCACTTACGGCGTCTCATGCCTACGGTGTGGTGAAGGCACTATTCAAAGCTGGGGCAGCTTCGGACTCAATTTCTAGCCAGATTACAAAGAAGTTCCTCCAACTATCCAGCCGGTCAACCCTGCTACGTCCTTCCCATGTTCTATATACCAAATCACATTTAGGAACTTCCAATAGCAATTCTGGATAGCAAGATCAAATATTTCCAAGCTTTTGGGTGGCGACAGTTATCAATTTGGTAAATGTTTGGGTACATCTCAGACTGCATCCCACAGGTCAGCTCCTGCAGGGCTTGCTCCACTGCATGTTTTAAGGAAATGGTATTCAGTGTTTCCTAAAGTCTAGAACGAGGCATGGGAAACCCTCACCAGTACCTCTCACTTTTTTTTTCTTGCAGGCGCCTCACCAAAGCACCTTAACCGGCTGTTACAATGCAGTGATAATGTAGGTCTCGAAGACACCAGTGGGGTCAGAATGGCATATAGGACTGTCAGGCAGTGCCCGAGGGGCTGGTCTGACACGTCAGTTAGTAGGTCGGATTGTTGGCTGTTTGTGGGCCTGTTTTATGGTCTGTGGGCCGGTTATTACTGTTCATTTCCCCGGAATTAAAACAAACATTGCTTGCAGCAAACTCAAATCCATGCATTCTAACATACCTCACAAAATAGGTCTACGGTGTGTCTTTACAAGTTTAAAATTGCCCCAATGTATATTTTATAGGGCAGTGTGCATAACGTCTCTTAATTTCTAACCTTTCTGGCCATTAGGCATCCACTAGTTTGGATTCCCTTCAGCACATCGTCCCCTGTAAACTCCTCAATCATTGGATTATTTTACATTCGGTGCTGCGTGCCTCACTGCTGTGCCAGCATCCTCAAGTGCACTCTGGCCTCAGTGGTACTGCAGCCCCAGGCGATGCCCCCATATCATTAGGGACCCCCTGTTCTAGACCTGTGCTTTCATTTCTCTAATTGTTCTTTTCAGATGTTTTAGTCCAATTAACTCAGTTGATTTGAATCAGGAATATAGCTCCCAGAATGTATTTACTGCTAAAGGAAAGCCTTGTGAGTGGAAAATGGTGCCTACTCTAACATTTATCTGGTTACTTCAACCCATCTACTTTTACACTTCTATTCAGCAGTCCCTCTCATTGGCATGGTCGCCTTTGTTCTCCTCCTAGGCATCCTCAGCGACATGTGAACTCCTTCAGGCTCACCACACTTTAAATCCACAGAGGCCTCTGTCTTTCTATCACCAAGGAGGGATGCACACAAAAGGCCAAAAATGTCCTAAAGCCTTCTGCATGCCGTCTGACTGCACTTTATTGGGAAATTGTGGTGCCCTGAAAAAACTGAAAAAACAAATCGCCATAGGTGGGGCTTGAGTGCACAGCCAAAAAAGTGACTTGCCTGGCCCCTCTGATTGGCTGTATCCCTGGGTGGTAGATCTGTGTGCTGCTGATAGTGTGTTTGTTGAGGAGCGTCCCCTTTAAATTGACCCTCTTGATGCAGGCTACAGAGATTAAGCAGTCTCTATATCCTTGTCCAAAGAGGAGTGTTCTATCAAATGTATTTTAAGCAGTTACGCTTGAACCACTGGTGTGAAGCCACCCAAAAAACGCCCTTTGTCAACCGAGGATGTGTGGTGCCTGCATCTAGTGGCACTTTAACGCAGGCATTAGGAATGTATTTTCCTTTATCTACGATTATCATTGCTTTATTCTTATGCTCCCCAAGAACCTACTAAAGGTATTCTTTCACGTCCAGCAAATTCGAATGGCCAGATCTACACAGCTGTGCTATTGATTTAGCTAACCATAGGACATTGAGGCACCCGACTCCACTGCTTTCCAGACAACATCTTAACAAATATGCTATAAAACCGGGAGTACCAAACTTTTTGCTATCCAGACAAGGCGCATTTTAAGAGTAGCAGGGTGGAGGGGCACATTTGGCACCTCTATTATGGATTTAAAACTGCTTAATTCCACACACAGGGTAACCCCACTCTATTCTGAAGAACAAAGAGCTGTTTCATACAGTGGAACACACTGTATTTTTACCCCGGCCTAAGAGCACGGTGTAATAACTGGGAACTCACTGAAGATCTCTGCTGGACAAGGAGCACTGACAACTTGGCGCAGGCATATCTGCCACCCTGTGCACCTCTGCACTTGAGCGACCCTGTGTGCTTCTGCCACCCGGTCAACAGTCACCCTGTTCACCTCTGATTATTGCCATCCTGCACGCCTCTGGCATCTTGTGCACCCTTTCCGACACGTTGATTAGATCGCTAACTCTGCACATCTGTCACTGTCACCCTCTGCACTTTAGCCACCCAGTGCACCTCTGTGATCCTCAGCCACTCTGTGCCCTTTTATGCATCTCTGCCACCTTGCACTCGTTTGCCAGCTCTGCTTCAAGGAAACTGAGACATAAGGGACACAGGGTTATTTGTCCAGCTCTGCACCATTTTATTACAAAAATTATACTTGCTCTGAAAACAGTAAACCTTTATCCAACAAACACAGCTAGTGCCACATGAATCTTCTGGTGACCCACAGGGCTGATTCATGCCTCACAACTGCTGTTGGGCTGGGGGTCGTGGGTGAGGAGGTTTTTTTTTAACTCTTGCTGTAAAAGCGAGGGGGAGGAGTCTAGTTGCTGCCCAGCCTTAGGTAGGGGATACTCTCGCTCCTGCAGTGTAGGGTGGTCTCTGCTGCAGAAGCCATGTCGGTCACACTGATGCAGTGGACTTGGGGCTCTCAAACTTGCAGCAGATGTTTACTGGTATCAAAGTTGCAGCACAATTGGGGCTCTCACTGCTGGAAAGGTGTTGGGGTGACTCACTGGGGTCGAAACAGGGGTTGGGGAGATCATGCTACAGTGATACAGGTGGGATTAGGGGGTACGACAGGTGTGGGTGTCAAGAATGTGCAACAACTGGCGATGTTACAGATGCAGTGAGACTGGGTAGAATTTGCAGTAACGCAAAACTAGCGGGTGTGGGGTGGTCTCACTGAAGCAAGAGGGTTTCTGGTAACTGCAGGATTGTAGCATCTTATTCCTGCAGCAGGACTGGAAGTCTCACTGCTGTAGCAGGCTTTGGGGCCTCATCACTGGTGCAGCGGGAGTGTCACTAATGAAGCAAGATTTGGAGGGTGGGTGGTCAATGGAGAATCACTTCTGCGGAGGGGGTAGGGGTTGTGGGGGGTGTGAAGACTGCTGGGGACCTCACTGCTGCTGGGAGGCTGGGGACCTCATGCTGCTGGGAGGCTGGGGACCTCACTGCTGCTGGGGAGGCTGGGGACCTCACTGCTGCTGGGGAGGCTGGGGACCTCACTGCTGCTGGGAGGTTGGATGCAGATTTGAGGGGCTTAAAGGCTGCTGCAGGCCTGGGAGTCTCGTGGACACAGATGTTTGGGGCCCATCCCCTTGAGCAGGGCAGTCCCCTCCAGGCAGGCCCAGGTGGCGTGCACTGCTGCGCCGTCCCAGCCAGTCGTCTCTGCTGCGCTCCTTCCTTTCCAGCTGTTTTTCATTTCAGATAATTTATTTCCGCCACAATAAAAGTCCAAGGTCTCATTCATCGTCGGAGAAGCGCAGATCCTGCACGATGTCCTCGTCCCCCGCCGAGAGCGCCCGCAGGTCCGTCGGCGAGAGGGGCTTGGCGGGCACCTGCCGCGCTGCCCCCGCCTGCTGCTCCCCTGTGGGCGGAAGAGGACATAGAAATTCTGCTTTATCAGGAAGGAACACGCCGGCGAGGGCGGCTCATCACTAATTAATCACCATGCTCATTAATTTATTGTTGCCGCTGCAGTTTCCCGATAGCGAGGTGGCGGCGGGGGGACTCGGCGCCAGGCGCGGCCTGCGGGCGCTACAGTCCCCGGAAACCACAGACTGTGAACGCGGTAATCAGGCACCCCCACCCCAATGCCACCACCCCCGACAATGGGGCACTGCCCCTCCCTCTTGGAGGGCACGGGGAGGCCGCTATTGTTACACTCAAATAATGTGCAGACACTCTTAATTGTAAACCCACATTTCTAATCAAGGAAATAAAAGATATTCAGGGGGTTCTAGGGCTCATTTTACCCCCCTTAAACCAAAGACACAGCTCGCTGCTACCACATGTATTTCTGAGACTCCCCTCACACCCTACAGAGAAATCAAGCACAGCTCACACAACTCACTGAAAATCAAGACCCACCTCACTCAGATCGCACAAAGAAACCAGTCACTGCTCACACTCTAACCGAGAAATCAGAGCAGCACCTCACAAATTCAACAGAAACCATGGCACAGAGAAACCAAGGACACTCAGACATCCAGGAGAAAACAGACACGGCTCACACATCACAAAGGGACTTCAGCACCATGGGTTGCACATCACACAGACACCAGGGACAAACATTAAACTTTGGGCACACCACAAAGATCCCACGAAGAAATCATGGGCACGCCACACAGATCCCACTGAGAAATGAGACATGCCGAAGTTCCAATGATAAATCAATAAGGAATATCACACAATTCACAGAGAAATATATAACCCTTCAGTGCATTTTTTTGGTGGGACCCCGTCTAGTCTGATTATGGTTGATCCTCTTTTGGCTGCGAGTTGTGAAATCTCTGCATATTTCGGGTGCCCGACTGTGCGGAGTTGGTTGGCTGTGCCACGACCCACATGGTGAATTTAGGCAGGAGGAGGGAATGGGCTCACATATATTTTGGTGACTCAAATGGTGCTGCTTGCACGTGGAAGATTGCTTTATGCCCCACCCTCGCGTCTGTGTGGGCTAGCAATTCTACTCCTGTGGGATGTAAATGTAAATTGATACTTGTATAGCGCACTACTCACCCGCAAGGGTCTCAAGGCGCTTGTACGAATACCGCTGTGGAACCCATCCTGGCTTTCCATGTGAGGCGTCCACTTCTGGGCACCCCCAAGGTGGAGGCCAGGCATCCTTAGCGTTGCAGAGTGATACTCCATGATTGGAATAGGCACCGAGGCGAGAATTATCAGGTCCGTGGAATTTTTAACCCAAGACCCGCCGAGGCGGGGAATTGAACCCTGGTCCCGGGCTAGACCTCTGCATCAGGGTCTGCCGCTCTAACCATTGAGCAACACTTCTCCACTGCGTGGATGAGCTATCTGGTTAAGTGGAAATGCTGTATAGCACATACAACTTGTAGTGGGTGGTATGAAGAGGAAAGCCTAGACATTTTGAAAGTGTGCGTCTAAGATGCTTGTGCACAGCTAGAACTCCCTACTCAATGTGCCAGACGCTGAGGGAGGCTCCTAGCCTTTGGTCGCTCAAGTGGGTCTGTCCTCGCCTCAAAGCTTCCTTTGAGTCCATTTTCTAATCATAGCCACACTTACTGGGTCTGTGACCCATTCTTAATGAGGGGATGAAAAGAGGACTACAGCAGGCAAGATGTGTGGCGAGACGGTCACTCTTGCACACCTACCAAAGCACTGATGGGGATCACCCACCTAGCCCAGGTATCCATGATCATGATTTCAACCTTAAAGGACGGATTTGTAAAGAAGTCTAGGGCCCAGCGGGCGTGGCCAGGTGGTGCTGATGTGCAGCTGGAAGTTCAATTAGCCTGGGTGGTGGCTTGGTGAGGGGGTGGGGAATACAAGGTGTCCAATTGTTCCTGGACCTTGAAGGGCGCGAACAAGTCCAATGCTGTCTATCTTGACCAGTATTAGTAGTGAAAGCAGACCTCCCAAGCTATGCAGCTACTGCTTATTGTGATAAGCCCTCAAGAGATCAAAAGGGGAACGATTGGGAACTGCACGCTGACATATCACATATGACCTGGTAGCAGATCTATGTACACAGATTTAGAAACTCCAGTTCATATGAGACAGTGATAGTGAGTGTGTATGTGAGACAGAATGTGTGAGGGAACACTGCCTGTTAAAGCTGGCCACCTTCATGAAAGTAAAACCTTGAAGGGGTTGGTCCAAAATAATCTTAGCAGCATTGTGCACAAGACCGGGATGCATTCTTTTCATAGCATTCCTAACAAGTCCCAATGAGAAATAAGGACAAACTAGCTTCATTTAACAGAGAAGACATGGACATAAATAACAAATCCCACAGCGAATAAGAGGACAGAACCCCTCATTTTGCATAGAGAAATAGGGGAGAGAACTCGCAGGGAAAAAAAGAGAAAATAAGGGCAGTTATATTATGCCCAAGAGAGCGCTGGGTCAGACGCAGTCAATAAGGATGAATCTTCAAAGCTGTAGAGGTAGTAGCAAAACCCTCCCAGTTTTTCTATTTGTAATTTAAGGTGTTTGCTGCATTTCCCGTTGTTTTTTTACAGTCTGGGATCTCTGACCTGCAGAGACCACTGAAACAGTAACTTGAATGTGCACCAACTGTTCTCTGTGCTGTTGGTGACTGGCCCTCTCCATATTCACTCAACACTACCAGGCGGGTTCATGGTTGGTGGCTATCATGTTTTGCTCTACAATCTGCTTCTTGCAGGGGCACTTAGTTAAATGGTAGAAAAATATATATTTGTTTAAGGTTGCACAAGAGGGATTGGCCATCATGACTGACCCCAACATATAGGAGGGGTCTCACCTGGCTTGCTGTGAGGGACACTGAACAGTCACTGGCATTGCATTTTTTTTTTTTTTAACTTGGCCTGCTTGGCCTATGCTGCTTGGAAAAGCGCAGACGCTGCCCATTGTAGTGTGTGGCGAAGGGGCGGGACATGGGCTACGGCAATTGTCCTCTGACCCCTTCTGGAGTACTATATTGTACTACTCTGGGGATGTTGGGAGTTGCTGCTTGTGTCGGGGGACTGCGGTATGGCCTGGCAGCCCCGGCCCACCTCCTGACTGGTACCAGGGGGAAATACCGCTTATAGGCTGGCTCCAACATGGTAGTTTATGGGTTCAGCTCACATGCTGGCACCGGCTCCCTTTCCAGTGATGGAGGGAATCGGGCATAATGGAACCCAAAGCCACCACAACCAACAGATGCCATGGTCCAGCCAAACATCCTCACTTAAACTGGAGTATTGCTAATACACTCAGAAAAAAGTAGGTAAACCAATGAACCCTAGTAACAAACGACAGCTCATGTTGTTGAAAAGTTATTACAACAAACAATGAGTTAACAGCTTTTGAAATTAATAGGACAATAATAATGTATGTGCAGGTCTGTGAAAGAAATTAGAACATGCTGCGTACAACCTTGGATTTTTAAATGTACAGGATCGATCAGCTTCGTTTTTGAGACTGAAGTCCGGTAACTATGCCTACTCATGCTCCATTGAAATCCATGGGAGTTCCCTTGAACCACAACTGGTTATTCCTAGAGAGTATGGAAATGTGCATCAGACAAAACCTCTCCAGTCTGGTGAATGAACTGGCATCCCTGGCCCCTGGTGCTACAAGTCGATACTCTAGTAAACCTAAAACACCAAGTGTTATCTTAAGGCATTTGGGAGTTCCAAACAAAACATTTGAGAGGGGGGAGGGATGATTTGTTCGGAACAACCTAGAATTTTTATTTTCAGATAATCCAAGCCCCGAATTATGCCATACAATACTGAATTATAGTTAATCTTTCAGAAATAGAGACGCACAAAAACAATTGACATAGGACTCGCCCGAGGGTCAAAAATCCTTAAGATGAGACAGACTAGAAAGAGCAACTGAGTCAGATGTTGGGGTATGCAGAAAAGAAGAGAGGTTGAGATAGAAAAATAGACCGAGAAGGAATAGGAAGAAATATTACTTTACAATTGACTCCTGGGAAGGTGGAGCCATGGAAATTGCACGCTGAAAACACATTTTGATCTCGGTCAGGAAGCGATGAAGTGCAATACCGGTGCCCATTGAACCGGGACACAACAGCGGAAGTGTGTAAACCATTAACAAATAAAATACTCTTCAGGCCTTCAACCGAACTATAAGGTTGCAAAGGTAGCCGCGATTCCAAAGTGGAGGGAAAACCAGACACAAACATAAGAGGCCAAGGCACATCCTCACAGCGGCCCCTAAACCCAAACTCTCAATAGCTCAGGGCACCAATGGGGACCAGAAAATCTCAGGATGTCTCGGATGCAAGATAAAAACCCATTTGTATTTAACTACCTATTAATTGCCAAGAGCAAGGCCCTTCAGTGCCCTTGAAGGTAGAAGAATATCCTCAAACTAACCACAACCAAAACTGAAATATATCACTGGACTAAGCCACCAGGAAAGCAAAATACTCGAGGGGGCACACTTCTGCGAGTACCAGAAACCTAGCAATGGGGGCATTTTGCTGTTCAGTCATGCTTAACCTCACCAGGAGGTAGCCAAGCTTCAGAAACCACAAGGGAACTAGAAAATATGATTGCTACCAGATGACTTTCAAGCCAACACATTGTTTCACACATCCTTTGCAAGTGCAAAGAAGAGGCTGCAATAAACTCCAGGTGCACCTTGAAAACCTGAACCGAGATGGCATCAGCCTAAACCAATGTACCTTACTTTTGCACCCACAGCCCCTCCATAAACAATTTTAGCAATCTGAACAGTTCCAGAGCTATCCAAAGCTCCTCAAAAACTCACTTGATTACAGTTAGCTATGGGATAACAGTGAACCATCACCCCTATGTAATACTCTCCGGAAATTGTAAATACTGCCATAGACTCAATCAGTCTGGTGCAGCCTTCTCCAAAAGAGAATTTGGTTTCAACCACAGCACTGGGACAGCCCACCGTGATGTACAGATGTAGGTCCGTATACTGTCCAAAAGATCTCTGGACACAGCTCACATCCAACAAAACTCAAATTTCACATATACACAAACTACTTACATTGCTAATCTACAGACATACGGCCTTCAGCTACCCTACAAAATGAAATGATAGGTCTCACCCCGATAAAGTAATCAAGGCAGACTCCTCACCAATCAGTGGATTTTCTATAGGTGGGAAAAAATATTCAGTCTACAATTTCACTGTGGAACATCAAAAATCCCCCTCATCCCTATTGTTATGCAGTAGCTAATTACCACATTATTGCAATGGCAACATCTTGTTCTAGGGGAGTTTAATCAACGAGGGAGTCAGTATGCAGCACCACCAAGCGCCAGTCTCAACAACTATGGTTGGTTGGCGCAGAAAAAATAAAAGCTACGAGATGTATGCAAGTATCCCAACTCTGCATTTTTGCTCCCTCATACAAGTTACACTTTTTCACCTTGGGCACCCAGAGACCCACAGATACCAGCTCGAGTGGAGTCCCGATTAGGGTATGGAGATCTCAAAGTGCTGCCGCCCTTACTGTTGATGGACCAACCTTATTCCATAGGTTATGTAAATATCACTTGTTTGATGGAACATGGGGTGCCATCTTTTTACCGCACGGTGCTAATGAGGCATACTGCCCCCCTCTTACCAACACGTACAATCCATGTGATCTCTCATAATAACGTTTTATTTTAACCACTAGAAGCAACCCCATGACCTAGCCTTTTGGATTAACTCCTTCTGCAGCCCCCTCTAAGGTCAAAATGAGGACAGCACACCGTCAGCAAACTACCCAATTTCAGCTGCTTAGGGCACGCATCGGCCTCAGTGCACAGAAAAACAAAAAGTTTCAGGCTCCTCTCGGCCGAGTGTCATCACAAGAAGTCGGGAGGTGGTCCGGACAGGTGGGTCCACTCACTGCACCGCTGACAGATTCCAGACCTTCGAAAACCCAGTGCCGACCTCCTAGGGACCAAACCACCCACTCCCGAATACAACCCAGAACACATCTTCAAACCGTGAACACAACTTCTCTTCCACAGAGCAATATGTGGCATACCACTCTCAACCCGTGAGAAGAACCGAAATCAGTATTTCTAAAGTGAGAAAAATCAAGAATACATCTTTGAAACAGAGACAAATCGGTCACAGCAGTCATCTCAAAAGAACAACAAATTCTGATCTGTCACTTTTCACTGAGTGCAAGACCCCTCACATTCCACACTGAAACGACGACACGCCCAATCTCCCTGCGAGAAAGGTCGCACACACCTCTCACAGGTTAGCAACGAGACAGCGATCTAGGATTCTGGGAGAGACCTCTCTGGTACAAACTCAGACTGTCCTCTAAAATAGAGATCGATGCCAGAGAGTGCTCGGCGGCACACGCTTCTCAGAATCGGATCAAGCAGGTCCCTTTTAGAGAGAGTGGGCATCTCTCACAACTCCTGCAAGCGAATACTAGGCACCCGAAGCCCTGCTTGAAATTAAGGACATACATCTCTTCCGGAGAGAGATCAAGGACGGACGGTCTCGCCTCCACCCCCCCTCTCATGGCGAGGGACCTGCTGGCAGAGCGCTGGGTGAATCATTGCCTCTCCGAGGCGCAGCGATGCCTCATCCGGGCCCTTTATCAGGCTGCGATGATTAATGAGCGCGCGCGCGCCTCGGGGCTCGCGCGTCCTGTCCCCTGAGCTCCGAGCTCATTACAGGCCAGCTGCGCAGTCAGGCTCCGCCGCACCTGAGCGCGCGGGCCGGGGCAGCCGCCATGTGGCAGGAGAGGCCGGGGCTCGGCGCCAACGCGGCCCGGCGGGGGATGCGCACGTACTGTCCGCGCGGGGGGCACCGCTGCACGTGCCCGGGTACCACTATCTTCGCCCCGTAAATGCCCATGGTTTGGCACCCGCGCGAATCTGGGGGCTCGGAAGGCACACGAGTTACAGGCAGCATCCATGGCGGCCACAGGTACTCTTCTTGCCCTGCATCTGAGAAGCCAGTCGGGTTTTGGTACCCCAGGTACTCGGGGAAGCTTGGTCAGGCTGCTGTGGATTAGTGTAAGAGTCGGAGGAGGAGGCTTAATCTTGTGTAGACCAACAGAGAATCCCAAAAGAGGCACCCAGGTCCAGCACAAGTGAAGCGCGTATACAGGGCAAGACGACAGCTATAACTAAGGGGAATTTACACCCCTTTTACATTGATAGGGTCTGTAGGGGGCCTCACTACGAGGAGTGAAGGTAAAAGGCCTGACACTGGGCTGTAACCTGCTGCCACCACACACAGGCAGTCACCACATTCACTGTGGCAGCATTACACTCGGGTGCACCTCCTTTAATCAGATCTGGTATTTTCTGTTATGCATGACCTGAGAAAAGGAGGAGCAGTTCCACCGTGTTTGCAGGTTGTGACGTCCTCTGGAGGAAATCAAGGCACTAAACACATCTCAAGCCATAAAGCCACGGTCACTTTCTCTCTCTCAGCACTCTATGCCACCATCCAATTTCCCAACAAGGTACACCCAAGCATCTAGTTGCACACACTCACTGCCAAACCTGATGTAACACGAAATACAGCAAGACACAAACAAACAACCATGACAACAAGGCATGCATAAGACCTGGCCAAGCACAGCTACAACTGAGGTGGGAGAAAAGTGCCAGGGACAATTTTGCATCGCATCAAGCTATCACTGCAAGGGATGCAGAGGTCCTGCTCACCCCAAGTGAGAGAATATATGCTAGTAGTAGCAAACAATGTCACAACCAACGAACATGTTACTTCTCGTCCAATCTTTCTGGTGGATTCTCCACCAAACTGCAGATTCCTCACCTTAGAATACTCCCTAGGTGCAAATTTGTGTGTAAAAAACGTCCATGGTGGCGATCCTGTGCGCCACCTGTTGGCATCATGCAGTTTTGCACCTGACTGGATACTGCTACGGGGATGACTAAGTAGAGCCGCATAGAAGTGCACCCTTCTACAGGCACACAGCAATTTCTTATTTTTTTCTCTTGCGGCCTGATTAGCTTGCTGCTGGGACCACTGAAGCTTTAAATTCCATTGCAGGACATACATGTGCCACCTGGTGTAGCTAATAATGAGGATGCACTAGACGAAAAGGCCAAAATGCCTCAAAGCTGCTATTACCGAGATCCAGGAACTGAGCCTGAAACAACTGGCTCATGCCCAAATGTCCTGGCCGCATTGCGGTGGATGGAAAGCCCTGCCATCCACTATGTTAGGATTACCCCAAATGAATGGAAACATCAATGGAGTAAGGTAGGACTTTGGCACTTTAATAGTGAACCCAAATGATGTCAGGGGGCCTTGCCGTCGTCTGAATGTGGTACATTAGTGATCATGGCGAGCCTGCCTTCTACAGCCAGTTGCCAAGTTAAGGGAATACTGGCATCCTCAACCTCTGATAATGGGCAGTGACCACCACCACCGTCATATTTGCAAACACCAGAGGGGCACTGGCGAGACCAAAGGAAATCACAGCAAACAAACGCTACTGGCCTGCCTTGAACTGCAGATAACACCTGTGGGACTGCAAGATGGGTATACGAAAACGTGTGTCCTGCTGGTCCCAGGACACCATCCAGACACCTGGGTCCAGAGCAGACAGGATGTGGGCCAGCGTAAGCATCTTGAATGTGCCCTTCCCCAGGAAAGCATACAGGGGCCGAAGGGCCAGGATAGGCCTGAGACCCCACTCTCCTTCAGAACGGAGAACTAATAACATTAATAACCCCCTCCTCTTTCCAAGTCCAGCTTCTTCTCAATAGCACCTTTGGTGAGCAACAGCCACACCTCCTGTAGCAGAATGAACAGGTGCTTTTCTGAAACTCACTCTGGTGGGGGGTGGGTTGGAGAAATAAGGCAGGGCATAGCCATTTTGAAAAATCTGTAAAACACATTTGTCAGATGTGATAGATTGTCAAACAAATACAAATGTTGAATACTGCTCCCCCTTCCCACTACAAGCAATTGAAAGTGGTTTGGTGGCCACTTAAGCAGGGAAAATGCGGTTTGAAGACTGATGCCCCTGCTGTCCTGCATGCTGCCTGCCATATCTGCAGCTGTCCCTAGGAAGGTGGTGTCTATCTATATGCCAGCCCTCTCAAACTGCCTCTAAACTTTGAGTTGATGCAGAAACAGTTTGATGGGGTCAACAGTGCTAAGGAGCGTGTGCTGTATCTCTGCTGGGGATGCCTGCATATCACTTGAGAAATCTATGGCTCACAACCACTCATGTTGACGAAGGACAACAGTGGTATCAACTGCCCTCCTCGGGCAACCAGTAGTATGCAGACCTATGCGGATAGCATATCTGGCGGTATCCTGTCCATGAATCCTATAGGCCATTAGGTCTTTCCAAAATGACAGCAAGATCTTGCTGGCCATGTCCCATACAGCAAGTGTGTAACAGTCCAGAAGGCAAACTGCATTTAGGGACAGCACTGAAGGGTGGCAGAAGATAACATGGACTTGCCAAAAGCATCAATCCTTTTGGATTTCCTATCAGGAGGAGTGGTTGGAAATGAGTTTGGATTCCTGTACAATAAGACTCTCTGGTGCTGGGTGCTTGGGGAGAAAGTCCAGGTCACCAAGTACCAGTCAGTGACGTCTGGCTACCTGCCTTTTCTCAGACGGGCAACGACAAAGCTACTACCAAGTTTCCATCAATGCATCAGTGTGGGCATCATTGAAAGAACTAAGGGTTGAGATGTCACCGGCTTTGGCTGTTAAATCCGTTACCACATTTGTTTTAGTCTCAACAGTGAGTAAAGAATAGTTTCTTACCAGTCAGTGTATTTTTGCAGCTTGAAGACTTTCTGGATTCACTATGCTGTGCATTATTCCGCGGTCTAGTGGTTGGGTCTAGAATCGTAGTCTTTTTTTTCTCTCTACTTTTTTTTTCGTGGCCCAGGTGGGCGTCGACGTCCCACTATTTGATGTCCTCCTGTGACGTCAGCACGCTTCCTCCAGAAGCTCCCACCTTTGGTAGCCATCTTCGGATTCTTTTTTCTTGTGTTAATATTGTTTTTCCTCTAATTTCTTAATTTTTGTCCATATTTTAATCCCCTTCATCCTTTCTCATCTTTCTGGCGGAGGAGGGTGAGTTTGCTAGTGAATCCATAAAGTCTTCAAGCTGCAAAACGACACCGACCGGTAAGAAACTATTTGTTTTGCAGCGTGAATCTTTCTGGATTCACTATGCTGTGCATAGACTTTGTAGCGGTTTGCTGTTTGTGGTGGGTGGAAGATGAGCGTTGGTAGTTGAATATATGTTGAAGCACTTTTTATCCTACTTGTGCTTCCTTGTTCATTTGTATATCCACGCAGTAGTGCTTAGTGAACGTGTGCACTGAAGCCCATGTTGCCGCCAGGCAAATGTCTTGGATGGGTGTGTTTACCAGGAAAGCTATTGTTGCTCCCTTTTTTCTGGTAGAGTGAGCTTTTGCTGCTCTTTGTAGTTCTTGACCTGCCTGCTTGTGTCAGAATTGGATTGTTTGTGCGATCCATCGCGCAATGGTCTTAGTTACCGGTCTTCCCAAAAACCTGCTGGCGAAAGACACAAAGAATTGCTTTGTTTTCCTACAATCTTTAGTCCTTTCAATTGAATGCATCACTGTTCTTCTAGCGTCCATAGTGTGCAGTGGATGGTTTCTGGAAGAAACTTGGTATCTGTATTGCCTGGCTTATGTGGAACTTTGACACCACCTTTGGCATGAAATGTGGGTCTGTTCTCATTACCACCCTGTCATTGTGAGTTTGAATGTTGGGTTCTTGTAGTGTTAGCGCTTGCAATTCGCTCACCCTGCGTAGCGAGGTGATCGCCACCAGAAAGGATGTCTTTATGGTGAGCATATGGAGAGAAGCCTTGTGAATTGGTTCGAATGATGCTTTCATGAGATGCGTTAGAACTACATTGAGGTTCCATGCCGGTGGTGGCATCCTTTTTGGGGGCGAGATTCGTTTTGCCCCTTCCAGGAATCTTTTTACCACCTAGGATGTAAAGAAACTTTTCCCTGTTTCTCTTCTTGTATAGGTTACTATTGCTGCTAGGTGTACTCTTAGCGAGATGTAGCTTAGGTTGCTCCTTAGCAAGTGTGTTAAGTACCTTAGCACTGTCGATTCCCTGGTGATTCTCTTCTGGAGCTTTTCCCTGATGCACCATTAGGTGAACCTTTTCCATTTTGCTACATAATACTTCCGTGTGGTGGGCCTCCTTGCCTCCCGCAGCACCGCCAGTGTGCTCTCCGGGAGTTTTAGGTGTGCAAACTCTTCAGGAGCCAAGCTGCAAGGCTGAGGCTCTCTGGTTCTGGGTGGAGCAACCTTCCGTTTTGCATCAAGAGCAGATATCTTCTTTTTGGGAACTTGTGTGGTGGCCCCTGTGCCATTTCCACTATTTGTGAGAACCAGGACTGCTTGACCCACTGTGGTGCTACCTGTATTAGCGTCATGTTGCTGGTTCTGCACTTGCGGAGCACCCTGTGCAACAGAGGTATCGGGGGAAAAACGCAGGCAAATGTCTTCGACCAGCTTATCCATAGGGCATTCCCTTGGGATTGCGGACCTGGCTGTCTGGATGCGATGTATTGGCATTTTGCACTCTGGTGTGTTGCAAACAGGTCTATTTGTGAGGTCCCCCACTTCTTGAACAGCTTTTGAGTTTCCTGTGGATTGAGCTCCCACTTGTGGGATTCTGATGTCTGTCTTCTGAGTCGGTCTGCTTCCACATTGTCCTTCCCTGGTAGATGTATCGCTAGGAGGTCTATTTGTAGTGGGATGGCCCACCTCCATATCTCCTGCGCTAGCCCTGATAGTGCCACTGATTGTGTTCTTCCCTGCTTGTTGGTGTAGAACATCGTTGTGGCGTTGTCTGTTTGAATTAACACCCTCTGCCCGTACAGCTGTTTCTGGAAGGCTTTCAAGGCTAGGAACATGGTCTTCAGTTCTAGGTAGTTGATGTGTTTGACCGCATCGGTTTGTGTCCACAAACCCCTCACTTTGAGCAGGTTCATGTGCGCTCCCCAACCCATTTGGGAGGCGCCTGTTGTGATGGTCACTGTTGGAGTTGGTGGTGTAAATGGCTTCCCCTTTGTTATGTTCTCTTTGCTCCACCACGCTATCTACTCTTGCACTGCATGCGTAACAACCACTAGATCTTCCCAACTCCCTGTTGCCTGTGACCATTGCTGTTGGAGCCATTCCTGGAATGGTCTCATGTGGAGTCAAATATTGGGGACTAGGTGTATGCAGAACGCCATAATCCCCATGAGCTTGCTCACTGTCCTCACTGTCAGAGCTTGCCCCTTCCGGTATTGACGTGTCTCCATCAGTAGGGCGAAGGTTCTCTTCTCGCTGGGGAACTCCCTGCCCTGAATGGTGTTGATCTGTGCGCCCAGAAAGATCTTCATCTGTTCGGGCTCCATCGAGGACTTTCCCCAATGTACCGAAAAACCTAGCTCTGCCAGCGTGTGCGTGACCCGCTAAGCATGTAGTTTGCATTGGTCGTAGGAGTTCGCCTTTACCAGCCAGTCGTCGAGGTAGGGATATACATGTATTCCCTACCTCCATAGGTGCGCCGCCACCGCTGCTAGGCATTTTGTGAAGACACTTGGTGCAGATTTTAGTCCAAAGGTTAGGGCTGTGAACTGGTAGTGCGCTTTGTTGATGGCAAATCTTAGTAGATGTTTGTGTCTGTGGTTCATGGGAATGTGTAGGTAGGCATCTTTGAGGTCTATAGTGGACATGAAGTTCCCGTCCCTTATTTGTGGTATAACTTCCTGTAGGGACGTCATCTTGAATTTTTGTGTTTTTATGTATTTGTTTAGGAACCGTAGGTCTGGGATGGGTCTTAACGTTTTGTCCACTTTCGGTACGAGGAAGTAGTTGGGAGTACACTCATGTTTCTTTCCTTGTACTGCACTGTTTCTATTGCCTCCTTGTGGAGGAGTTCTTGTGCTTCCTGCAGAAGGAGCAAAAGCTCTTTTGGCGAGCGTGTTTTGTTGGTTGGCATCATGTTTGATGTGGTCTTTCCAGTTCTATACAGTAGCCAAACTGTATGATGTTGAGTATTCATTTGTCCGTAATCTTTTTCCACTCCTGGAAGAAGCGTTTGAGTCTGCCTCCTACCGGTGTTACATGTTCGAGGATTTTTTCTTTGTGTGTGCCTAATTGTTTTTTTTGAGTCTTTTGCTGTGCCGCCCCTCTAGAGGTGTTGTCTGGGTGGGCACGTTTAGTACATTGGAGTCACTAGGAGGCGGGTTGCTGTCCCCCCTCTTCTCGTTTGTCCCCATCCATTCGAGCACCCCTGAAAGGACTGGCCCCTTGGTTGGTACCGCCAGCTTTGCTGTTGCTGACCCTACTGTTGCGCCTGGTTGTTTCCATGATAAGTCTGCTGGAAGGCCTGGTGCGATGCTCCCGGTTGGCTTCCTCCCCTGCCGCCTGGTCTCCTTGAGGGTGTGCCCCTTCTCATCCCTCTGAACTGCAGTGCTCCCATTGACCTTGCCGTTTCATTATCCTTTTTGAGCTGCGGCAGCTTCTCGTCAACTGGAGTCCCAAACAGTTGTTCCTCGTTGAAGGGCGTGTTCAGAATATTGTTCTCGACATCCGGTTTGAAAACTGGTATCCTCAGCCAGGCATGCCTTCTCTCCGTCAGTCCAATCATCATAGGCCAGCTGGATGTGTCAGCTGCATCCAGGGCCGACTTTAGGTAGGTGTTGGCCATGTTTTTGCCTTCCTCCGCAAGGTGTGTTGCCCTCTGCTGGTATTGTTCTGGGAGGTGTTTGAGCAGCTGCCCGACCTCGTCCCAATGTGGGTACACGTACCTGTTTATTAGGGCATTGGGGTTCGCAACGCGCCAGTGAATCGCCACATTCCTCTCTACTTTCCTTCCCATGAGGCCTATTCTCTTACTCTCTTTGTCTGGAGGTGGCCCTGAGTTTGTGGGAATGTTGGCCCTCTTCCTGGCTGTTGACGTTATAATGGAGTCGGCTGGTACGGATCCCTGGATATATGCTGGATCTTTCGAGGAATGTTTGTATTTTTTCTCTGATCTAGGGGTGACAGATCTGCAGGCTGCTGGCTCCTTGAAAGCTTCCCTGCCCTGGTCCAGCAGATTTGGGAGCATGGGTAGGAATTTGCTCCTAGTTTGAGTGGGGAGCAGTGTCTCCAAGAGAAAACAAGCTTTTGGTTTCTCTTCCTCTAATGTAACCCCATATGTTGCTGCTGCGTTCTTGATGACCATGCTGTAGATGCCAATGTCGTAATAATACAGGCCATCTTTGTCCTGTTGCTCTGCTGGTTCAGGAGTTTTTGGCGGCTTCCTGGTGTTTGACTCCTCCTCGACTTCTGTTTCGACTACAGTCATGGGCTTCGGAGAGATGGTGTATCTGTTCATCCGTTCAAAGTCCTTTTTCCTCTGGAGGATGCTGTCCATTTCGGCCTCGAGCCTTCTCTTCTTCCTCTCCATTTCGGCCGCTTGTGTAAATGGGGTTTTGTCCATTCCTGCACTCATGGGCCCCCTTTGTGCACATTCTCCATTGGACGTCGAAGTTCTTTCGTTTTCTCACCCTCTTCGTCGTCGCAGCTCTGTGCTCCTTATC
The DNA here is from genome assembly GCF_964263255.1 of Lissotriton vulgaris. NCBI lineage: Eukaryota > Metazoa > Chordata > Amphibia > Caudata > Salamandridae > Lissotriton > Lissotriton vulgaris. Next base: position 280,511,292 of record NC_141693.1, read on the forward strand.
GGTATACCCTGACACAAAAGCGGAAAAAATAATCTGAAGATGGCTACCAAAGGTGGGAGCTACCGGAGGAAGCGCGCTGACGTCAAAAGAGGACACCAAATGGTGAGACGTCGACGCCCATCTGGGCCACGAAAAAAAAAAAAAGCGCAAAAAAGACTACAATTCCGGACCCAACCACTAGATCGGGAATAATGACTATCTGTCCTTGAGCTTGAATCAGACAAGGCCGATGCACTTGGCAGGATCTTCTTGGTGGATGCAGACTGTGCAACACCTTATCCCACCAATCAGAGAGCCACAATGAAATGCGGCAAAGAAAACGAGCATAAAAGACATTTACTTGTTCATGAAGAACACGTCTGTCTGTGCGAGAGCAACAACAGCACTACCTAGCCAGGCATAAAAGGGAACTGTTTTAAGAAGTGGAATGAGAGAAGTTCAGAACTGGGACTTCCAGGGGCAAAAGGCCTTATATGAATGTGCTACAGTAACTTTGTCGAGAGAGTGGTGCTTAGTTGTGTACACATACTACATCCATCCATTCATACATACACTACACAACACAACACGTTAATATTCGTGGTTCGATCAGGGATATCTTCAAACACTCTGCAATGCACAGCTGGATAGAAAGTCTTCTTACCCTCTGAATTTGAATCTCCTGAGAAATCGCCCTCGTCATCATCCTCGACCTCATACTGGCCCTCATCCTCGCTGCTCATGTCCGAGAGATCCTCCTCGCTGCTGCTGTCACCATCTGATTTTCGGGATGTTTTGTCCTTGGATTTTCCTAGAATGAGAATGGAGGATTAAGTGAGTACAGACCTCAGCAGTCAGTTACAGATAGCCAAAAAACGTGTGACGGATCTAGTATACAGCAGTTTTGTACTCATGCGGGTCGACAGCAAAACTGAACATTAACTAGCTTGTACCGCCATGGGTAGCCTGATTGCACAGATACTGGGCTAGGTCCTAAAGCACAAGCCTGACCAGGACCTTACCCCAACCCCCACAACAAAAAGTGTCTCCTAGAATATAACCAGCCTTGAGAAGAAGGCCTCAAACGCACACATAAAATAATCTGAAGCTGGTCATATCATCTCACTGCAAGAACCATGGTCTCTAAAACAGTGGAAGTTACAAGAATTTGAAACCACTGTCATACCAAAAACAGAAAACAAAGTAGGGCAAACCTCAGAATGTTTTCAGATTTACTGTTGGCTAAATAAGAAGAATCACATGAACAATGTGCGAACAACCACCCAAGCCCTGCTTGTAATAGATAATTTTATCCTCTATAGCTCTGGTTATAAAATCCGCTAAATTAAAGGGATTTGGAAATCTATTTCTCCTAATTCAAAGCTACATAGAAAGTAACTTGCTGGCACTAAACCAAGTCATCATAAAGGGAAATTTCAATGCCAAGCAAGGCAAATTTGGAGGGGTTGACGAAGACCTCAAGGAAGCAAAACCACCCCTAGGAACTCCAATTCTTAGCGTAACATATTCACGAAAAAAATCAAAAAGAAAGGACATTGGAAAACTTTTGTTCTATAATAGGCATGATCTCTGCATTCTTCAGGGTAACCAAGGAGAATCAGAACACTCCATCATTTTTGCAATAATAGAGTATCTGATTACATTGTAATCCAATTAGACGACTGGCCTCCGCTTCATAATGCAAGACTCAATGGGAGAGTCAAAAGTGTTCACAATCTCATGATTTTGATAAGAAATGCTGCCCTGTGCAAAGGACAAACATTGCAGGCATGCTGGGAAACTCTACTGTAATTCTAGAAAGAAAGAAACTATAATGTGGGAGAATTTATATAGTTGCCCTGGGGGAGTGGATAAGCCTAGCAGAAACTGCACGTCTCAGCAAAGATCCACAACAAAAACTGAAGACAATCAAACTTGTGCTCCTCGATCAATCACTGCTGAGAATCTTGTTTGCCTAATGAATATGAAAAGTGCCCAGGAGATTCCATACCCAAAGACATAACAAAAAGCACAGTAATGAATTTTTAATTATCTGATTCATGAGCGCCCAATAAATCAAAAAGAGCAGTTTGTGGTAGAAAAGACACCCTCTTCAACGGACAGCGGAAACCTAAGGAAAGCATATAAGACCCTAGTAGAAAGACATTGGGATTCTTCCACAGGAAACGCAAATAAATTCACCAGGTAGCAATGAATATTGAAACAAAACACTTCCGGAATCTGCTTTCCTGTGTATCTCCAGAAAGGATAGTGACCTGAGAATCTTCCAAGCCAGTTGGGTTGCTCACATCCAGAATGCTTTCTCACATTAAGATGTGGAAGAATCTTTGACCAAAAGAAATGTGAGCACTAGGTCAGATGCACTGGAACCTCGGAAATCCACTGAGAAGAAAAAAAAAAAAACGTTTTCAGACTGAAAATTGGAAAGACGCCCAGGCCAAACGTTTTCCTGAATGAACTGTTGAAATGCTTTCCGGACTGGTGGGTAAAAATATTAAGGAAGCTCATCCACTACTGCTCTGAAACTTGTATGTTCCACACACCGTGACTAAATAGATCATTGTGCTAATTGTAAGAAGGGAAAGAGGACATTCAGAAAATCATACAGGCCTATCAGCCTGGAAGAAGCAGAAGCGAAAACTTTACCAGCATTATCCTAAAAAAAGATACAGAAATGGGAAGGAGGCAGCGTCCTGATCGTGTACCAAGGAAGATTCCATCCCAAACAATCAGTGGATTTGTACAGCAAGCGCTTGTTGTCACCTGTGAGGTTATCCAGGCGCTCGCAGGGTCCAGTTGATTAGCCAGGTCTTCAGGCACTTTCGGAAATCTGGAAGAAACAGGAAGGTCCTTAGATGAATAGGTAACTTGTTCAATTTCTTCGCTGCTAGGTAGCAGAAGGAGCAACCTTTGCATCTGTTACGTCGGATGTGGGTGTTAAAGGCTATAGAAAGGGACGCAGGGCAGAGATGTCTGATGGAAGTTCAGGTAGTACTTCAAGTAGGCGTAACCGCAGTTGGGTAGGGCCTTGTATGCATGGATCAGGAGCTTGAGCCAGTGTAGTCGCCTGGGTAGGGGGTGATGTGGGTTCATCTAGCGAGATCCAGAATGAATCTGGCGGAGGCACTCTGTATGGTCTGTAGTCGAAGGATGCGGTCAGTTGTGATCCCCGCTTAGAGAACGTTGCCGTAGTCCAGTTTGGTGGAGGCGAGTGCATGGGTAATGGTGTATCTTGAAAATTCCACGAATCATGCGGAGGATGAAGAAGCAGGAGTAGGAGACAGAGTTGATCTGAGTCGTCATGTCCAGAATGATGCCTAGGTTCCTAGCATGGTCAGTGGGGGTAGGAGTAGGTCCAAGTTCTGAGATCCACCAGGATGCATCCAAAGAGGAGCTTTTGTTTCTGAAAATCAAAACCTGTCTTGTACGTGTTGAGCTTCACGCTCTTGTCCTAAATCCAATTGGCGACGTCTGTTATGCAGCTGTGAAAGTTGGTCTTGTTGTTAGTGGTGTCTTCGGAGAGGATGAGTTGTGTGTCATTGGAGTAGGATATGATGTTGAGTCCGTGGGTTTTTGGGATGCTGGCCAGATGTGGCATATAACTGTTGAAGAGGGTGGGACTGAGCAAGGATCCTTGGGGTACTCCACAGATGATGTCCTTGGGTTCAGAAGTGAAGGGGAAGGCAGACTTTTTGCGTTCTTCCAGTGAGGAAAGAGGTGTTACATCTGAGAGCAGCTCCTTCAAAGCCTATTTTGTGCAGCCTTCTGATGAGTGTGTGGTGGGAGACCGTATTGAAGGCTGCCAAGAGGTCTAGGAGGATCGGAGCCGCAGTCGTTCCTCGGTCAAGTAGTGCTCAGATGGCATTTGTAGCCGTGATGAGGGCTGTCTCTGTGCTATGGTATCCGGATTGGTAGGAGTAGAAGATTCTGTTTCAGATGTGAAGAGAGTTGTTGGCTGATGGCTTTTTCTAATACTATAGCCGGGAACTGGAGCAGGCAGATCAGTTGGTAGCTGTTGAGTTCACTGGGGTCTGCCGATGGTTTCTTTAATAGGGCGTTGACTTCTGCATGTTTACAGTCCTCGAGAAAGGTGGCTGTGGTAATTGAGATGACTATCATTGACCAGACTTTCATCCCCAAATGTTTTGCATCAACATTTGTTTAAAAACATTCTTTATGCAGCTTTCCTGGACTTCTTGCCTACTTTTAGCCACATCAACTGAAACAAACTTTGGCCAAAGGTGGAAACATTTCTCTGATCCCCTACCTGGCCTTACTGATCAAGAAGCTACATATAGACACAGCCTTGCAGGTGAGGCATGGAGCGAATGAAAAGCTGACGAAGCCCTGATGCTTATTGGCGACCTTATTCTTCAACATCTCAATAAATACCCTCCCAGAGGAAGTTTTGAACAAAGTACCTGAAACACCGAAAATTCTAAACATCCCAGTCCTAATCTTTCTTTATGCTCATGAGTCTGTGCTCCTGGTGTGAACCCTGAATGTCCTCCAGCCACTGCAGTTACATACTGAAAATTACTACAAGAAGAACAGCATTTCACTCAACAAAGGAGAAAGCATGGTAATGGTGTGGGGTTCACAAAGAAATCAAGATTGAAACTGCGATACCTACAAAGGGAGATACTACACATATTTGAGACTTTTACTTGTTTAGAGATAACCTTCACTACATCACCTCCAGGAAGGCAAAAGTGGAGGAATGCTCAGGGAATAATGTTGTTCATGCATTTCAAAGAGGAATTCTGCTCTACATACCATGTATGTTCGAAGCAAAAATGGACTTGATCCCCACCTCACACACATACTATGGTCAGATATGGTGAGAAAAATTGAGTCCAGGATTGTCACAGGAGAAACTGTAAAAATCTCTGCTGCAGATGGAGTTAGCACAGTTAGTCTAGTCAACATCCAGCTGACTGAGCTGATACTCTAGTCATACTAGTATGCCGGACAAAGTTGATGGGTTTTGCGGTCAAATGTAGCACAGCATGTTTATCGCATCTGATCAACCCATACCTTGCAGTGGGAAGTCGATTGAAAAGACGGCTCACATTCTCCTAGAGTACGGATGGCATTCCAAGAGTAGGACGATTTTTCTTGATGAATTCTAAAGTAAGTTTAATCCAAAGATCCCTTGAGGACCTACTCTGTTTATAGGAGACTGTTTCCAAGAAATAATGCAGAATGTTCAGCTTTTTGTTAAGGACAGCCTAAAAAATTTGAAGTGCAAACGTTACTGCCCTGGCTGCAACATTGAAGACTTTAGATGAAGCTAATAAGGCAGTTTCCAAGATATGCGCTTCCACAAAACAACCTTTTACTGTGGCTGGGGATACTCTTATTTTTCCTCCTTTTTTTCTTACGGCCAGGCTCTCATTCTCAGTTGGGATTACAGTCTAATACATTAATTATAGTGTAATCAATTAACTACGGACCATTATGCAATATAATTCATAATTCAATGCCTATGAACTGAAAAGACCACTAAGATTTACATTTTAACAAGAGTTCTAGCAGGTGTTGATTTTTCTGGTGGAGGGGTTTCAGATCCTCTTTAGTTTCATCCACTTTCCGTTCTACATTCTTCTCATCATAGATATTTGAGGATCTGATAGCTCCAGTTATTTTCTTTCCTAGTTTATTTTGTTCGGTTAGTATTTCAATGAATGTTTCTCTCTTTTGTATGCAAAGGTCCCAATGACCGTATTCCCAAAACAATAACGTAAACACTAGTCTATTGGACATGCTACAGCTGAGCACAGGACCAGCTAACCACTAACACAGGACCAGGGCCACTACAGCATGGGTACGCGCTTCATACCAGTTAGAGGCCGGCGCCTGTAGGTCAACTATTTGCGACACCATGACCTGGCCCCATACCTGCCATAGCACACCTTCGGCCTTCTTTCTTTTAGAACATGCCTTGATCACGTTGGGTGCCGAAATGCTCTGGGTTAGGATCTGGCATGTCTGTTTGATTAAACTGGATATTTACAGCTAATTGAAGACTTGTGGAGTATTTTGCTCACCGGAGTGCGTGTTTCTGCATTGCGGTGGCAGCCGGTGGTTAACAATGCGCGTATCAAAATATATATAGATATATATATATATATATATATATATTAATATATCCATACTGTTTGGCGAAAGTCATGCCGGCGCCTTCTCAGTTTGTGGCGGGCCTCGACGGGGTATCGCCACACCCCTTTAAATCCAAGCAATTTACCGTCTTTACTTCACAGACAGAGAGTCGAGGCCCAGATAGCTTTTCAAGTGTTTTTATTCCGCAACACTAACACTCTACGCGTTTCGCAGCTTCTGCCGCTTTCTCACGAGTGACACATCAGAGTCCCTGGCTATCATCTTGGTCACCTCACCTAAAGAAGTGTTCGGCACATTTATTTTTTAAGGGACTGCATCCTCCTGTATCACCCCGTGCTCCATTGAGCCTCACGATGACTGGACTGGGCACATTTTATCTTTTACAGTAACCAACAAAAACCATTGTTAAAAATTACACTGGACAAATCTTCACTAACAAAACACAAGCAGTCAAAAATCCTAGAGCAATAGAGAATGTCAAGAGGGGTAGAAGAAAGCGAAAGATACGGAAACAGGGAGAAAACAAGAATGGAAAGTAATATACAAGTACGAGACAAAGACAAAAGAGCAGGCTGGGGGTGGAAAGAGGCACAGGGTGGACTCAAGACGCAGGCAGCCTTTGTATTCAGGAAGCCCGGCATCCGGCCGTGCCAGGATGGTAAAAAAATAAAAATAAAAATAAATCACAGCCCTTGCCCTTATTTATTAATGTATTATTCTATAAATGAAGCTCTGAAGCGAGCTACAGAGATGCTGACGACAAACAAACTCATTCACTGAAACTTTTTGTGAATCATTTTCTTCTACGTTGATTACAAGGGCTCGCTTTACTGCATCGTTGATACAACTGACCTTTCTAAAAAAGCATTCTCGCGATAGCTTTAAATTCTGCGACAGGTAACCCGGCCCTACGCCTACTACTGCACATTGGATTGGGGTAGTGTAAAAATCTAACTCTCACCCTGTATCCTAAAACACAGGTTCATCCTGTATCTTTAAACATAGATTCATCCTGTATCTTTAAACACAGATTTATCCTGTATCTTTAAACACAGATTCATCCTGTATCCTTAAACACAAGTTCGTCCTGTATCTTTAAACACAGATTTATCAGGTATCCTAAAAATCAGATTTATCAGGTATCCTAAAAATCAGGTTCATCCGGTATCCTAAAACACAGGTTCACCCTGTGTCCTAAAACACAGGTTCATCCTGTATCCTAAAACACTGATTCACCCTGTATCCTAAAACACAGATTCACCCTGTATCTTAAAACACAGGTTCATCCTGTATCTTTAAACACAGATTCATCCTGTATCTTTAAACACAGATTCATCCTGTATCTTTAAACACAGATTCATCCTGTATCCTTAAACACAGGTTCGTCCTGTATCTTTAAACACAGATTTATCAGGTATCCTAAAAATCAGGTTCATCCGGTATCCTAAAAATCAGGTTCATCCGGTATCCTTAAAATCAGGTTCATCCGGTATCCTAAAAATCAGGTTCATCCGGTATCCTAAAAATCAGGTTCACCCGGTTTCCTAAAACACAGGTTCATCCTGTATCCTAAAACACAGATTCACCCTGTATCCTAAAACACAGATGTGCCTCCTGCCTGCCAAAGGCTGAGAGAAGCCGGGAGCGCTTTCCAACCCCACCATTCCTATCCGGAAACCGCAAGCCCATCACCCGCCCATCAAAGACACCCACCAGTCACTCTGAGGGGTGCTCCATAGCCTTATCCCCCTCCACCTTCCCCCCACCAGCCTCACCTCTCAGCTCCATTAAGAACCTCACGGGAGCAGATTGGTGGCTATTAGTTTGACTTTTAATACCAGTCTGTCAGAAAGCAGCAGTGTCAGGGGGCGTTAATCACAATAATGTCTAAACTATTAGGGGGTGCGAGAGGGACGGGGGGCGTGGGCGGAGAGAAAGCAGGTGGTAGAAAGATTGGAACGCGTGCCGAGAAATGGAGTAATGAAAGAGAAAAAGGGATCGGGAAATCGGGACAGAAGATACACGAGAGATGGCGAAAACCGACATGGAGGAAGAACGGGCCACTGGAATTATACAGCAGGATGTACTTAATTTTGCAGCAAGAAAACGCAAATTATGCGTTATTAGGTCCATTTTGTGATAGTGTTCCCTCATTATTCTGCCGTTTTTACAAGGTCATTTTTACATATTCTACACATTTTTTGCATTCATTTTACACATCCAGGAACACACAGAAGGGGCAGATTTCCCACAAAGGAAGAATACACTTCAAGAAAAGGGAGGAGACACCACCACCCAACAGGCCAGGAAGACGCAAAACATTCTCATCACAGGTGTCCCAAGCAAGGCTAGGCAAGAGATTCTAATTGTGGGGATTGGACGGACCTTTAAAAGAAAGAGCCAATGGGCAGCCAGCGCAGCGGGGTACCGTGATAAAGGACGGTGCTCCTGCACAGCAGTCTCACTGCCAGAACTGCCACATAATAGTTCTCTACGAAGAGGCAGCAGCCCGCTCACTTAAGAACCGGGTTTGTTTTGAACGACTCTTGGCTAATGCAAACACTACTGCTGAACAGGGGGGGGTGACAACGAGAAGCAAATCCATGGCACTTGCAGACTGTAGCTTTCACTGGAGGAAAACAGGGCAGGCCCGAAAAACTAGAACGAACGGGTGGCATAGCATTTTTAAGTCAGGCACATAACATCCGTATCAATAACAGACCAACTCCATTGCCTCCTCGTGACAGCAGAGTCTAATCTCCAACTCGAGCTTGAATACGGCACTGTTGTCGTCTGTGGGCTGTGCCTAGTTCAGGTTCTTGCAGTCTAGTCTCATCCTTACAGTGGTTGCCCAATTAAAGCATAGGATACACAGGGATACGGAGGGGCCCCCATTATGGGAGAGTAGGCACACACTTAAAAGGGAGCCTGTAGGCAGTTTCCCTTGGGGGGCAGGTGCATAAAGGCATATGCCCCTTCTCTGTATACGTTTTGCAAAAACCGCCACTCAGCCTGAGATGAGTGGGAAGTAGCTACCCTCACTCAGTTTGGGGGCTAAGTATGAGAGATACCGTATGCTCTACCCAAAAAGAACAGCATGGTAAAATATACTACACCTCTAGGGGATTTATGGGCTGCTGAGGGCAGATCACTAAAAACAGGGCAGGGTGAGTGGATGTTAACAAGTCACGCATTCGAATTTGATACCAGCACATGGTCATATGGGGAACAACTCTCTTTTAGGCCACTTGGCAGAGAATCTGCCAAACTAGTCACGAAGTACAAAAATGTTTGACAAACCCCCAAAAATCCCTTTAAAGAAATAGGATTCCCAGCCACTAAAAAACCCACAAACACATAAAAAACTGGATTTAGGAATGCAAATAAATAGATCTGCGTCCAAGTTCAAGTGTTTAATTCATGTGGGTAGCAGGTACTTGTGATAGGCACATGGGTTGTGCTGGGCTCACTTCAAAGCGAGACCAGTTTCCTACCACTCTCGATGGTTTCAAACATCACGAGTGCTCGGGCTACAAATGAGCGGACATCGACAGTAGGTTACCAGGAGGTGCTAACCTGTAGGGGCTCACAACTCATGAACAGATTGTCATGTCGAAATCTTGACAAGACGAGGGAAACCACTGCACCCAGCAGCTGCCAGAAGCAAATGAGAAGCTGGAAAACAGAGATAAGCACAGAACCCACACAAACTCACAAGTTTGCTGTAAATCACAAAGATTTTGGAAGGACTGTTGGCTCTTGGAAACATATGTGAAGTTAGACTGGCAAAAAAGATTGGAATGACTCTTTCCAGGCTAGGTTATAGTGTTCACTTGCATAGCTAGGCCTGCACCAAATAAAGGAGACCCATAAAGATAAGACACCATGTTAATAAATAAAGCACAGCTGTACGTAAAATAGAACATGCCACACGGCGTCAGGTGCTTTTGAATTCTGTTGCGATGGGATAGGCTTCCCTTAAACTGTTTAACATCTAAATTGTATGGAACCCTTGAGGTATGTAACTTTTGCCAGGAAGGGATTTAAGAGTTTAATCATGTATTATTTGTTTGCCCCGCTCTATTAGTGCATCGCCGTAAATGGCCGATGCCTTATTTTCCTAAAACTGTCAGTCCGATCCTCTTCTGAACTTTTACAGACTCCAATCGATCTTCCTAATGAATTGTTCTGTTTGATTTTTTTTACTTTTTCAAATGCTTCCTAATTTATATTAGTCTAGTTGTGAACTTTGTGCTAAAAGACTTGAATTTGGATGTGTCTGAATTTAATATTGATGCATTTGTTAGGGTAATTTAGTTTTAAACTATTTCTTATGAATCTTGGGTTCATAATTTGAATATTTATATGTTACAGTGAATTTTATGTATTTTATTCTGTCATAGTTTAATTTATTTGTATTATCTTCTTTGATGTGGATCCCTTCGGAGTTCTGAAACATTGAATAAATAAACTTGAAGCTAGATCTTGGAGTTGGCCTAATGGCTAGGGCGCTTGACCTCGGAAACTGCGTTTGAGTCTCGGTAATGACGCTAAACCTCTGTGATTCTGGGCAAATCCCTTAGGGGCATATGTATGAAAATCCCTCTTTGCGATTCTCAAATAGCGATTTTTTGAGAATTGCAAAAAGGGATGTATGTAAAAAAATCGCAATTTTTTGGCGATTTCTTAGTATTCCTTAGTTGCGATTAGCAAATTGCAAAATCGCAATTAAGGAATACTTTCCCATTTATTTCTATGTGACAGGAGGCCCATAGGAATTAATGGGATGTCATTCTCAATTTGCGATTCACAATTTAAGAATCGCAAATTGAGAATAATTTCAAGGGTGCAAGGGTGTCATAAGGACACCCTGATGCACCCCTGAAATAAACATGTGTGCGCATATGGCGCACATACATCCCCTTAGTATGTGCACCAAATGGCACCTTCACAAATGCCAAAAAGTGCATTTGTGAAAGAAATTGCAAATTACCACCAACTTCAAGTTGGTGGTAATTTGCGATTTCTTAAGGAGAATTCGCAAAACTTGAGTGCTTGCTGCATAGCATTTAAGGAATCGCAATTTGCGATTCCTTAAATGCTAACGCAAAATTAAGGAATCGCAAATTTTGCGATTCCTTAGTTTTGCGATGCAATTTCCCTAATACATCCCGTTTTGCAAATTATTAGTCACAAGCGCTGCTTTTTTGCGATTTGCAGCGTTTGTGACAAAAAATTCCGTTCATACATATGCCCCAAAATCTCCCTGTGCCTAACAAAAATGAATGTGTGTTTTCATGTAATGTAACTGGTGCTATGTAAAGCGCTCTGATACCTGATTCGGGTCAAGTACGCGCTATATAAAACTCTGCAAAAAAAAAGTGTGCTGGAAAATCTGTATGAGTAAATGCTGACCAGCACACCTGCGGATGTGGCTGAATCCCAAAACAGGTTAAAAATCTTTCTTCAAACATAGAAGCATTACTAAGTGTGTAGCAGGACTTTGCGGATCGTTTGCAGGTTTTTTGAAAACATAATCAGAGCAGGCTGACAACGAGCTTTAAAAAAAGAGAAAACATTTGTGTAAGAGAACGAATAAGAAGGATGAACAAGTAAAATGAGTTTAGAAGATGGAAATGAATAAACTGAAGCTACCGATTGTTCCCCGGACCAGCATCTCAAGCCAGCCCAGTTATTATACCACCACCTCACCTAACATCCGAGTGGAGCTACTGCGAAACTGAAGAATGGCATTGATGTGATGGCGTGGTTCACTTCTTTTGAGATGAACTGGACTATGCAAACGCTAAAGAATGAAGGAAAAGATCAGCCCCCTCCCTGCGCGCTGCAAATAAGGTGTTGAAAAAAAAATGTACGAAAAATAATAAGAGTTAGTAAGGAGATTGCCTTGTTTCTGGTTGCACGAGATCCTTGCAAAAATTTCTATGCATGCATAGGTCGGCAGGGCCTGGTGCTTTGTTCTTATGTCAGGGCCCTGATCTACTCCTCACAATGGGCAGTAAGTTTCCTCCAATTCCAGATTATGACATAGCCCTGACCTGGAGGGCAAGCCGCCACCAATGTCTTTCCCTGGTAAACACCTTCTTTAGGCAGATGAATAATCTCAAAGTCTAGAGAAAATATAAACTGGAGCCAAGGTAATAGAGGTTCTCTTGAAGACTTGTCTTTGCTGCCTTGTGGACGTGACAGTTAGTACGAGTTTTGCTAAAGACCGCTATTTCGAGGAACCTGGTGGACTGGGAAATCTCCTTTGCCCCTGCCAAACACATTCCTGGTTCCTCTGCATCTGAGGATCACTTTCACTTCCAATTTCTGTACTTTACTAAGAGCAATGTTTGAGGATATGTGGCGACAATGTACAAACCATGGCAAGATGGAAACAGACATTGTTCAGCTTCTCAATCAAAGTTAGGAAAAGAACTGGAAAAGCTAGGGGGATGGACTCCATTTTGATAGTGATGTCACAAAACTTGAGCACCCCCCGTGCAAAGTACATGGATGGGGGGCCCCCACGCACCAGACCCAGTCCGGAGCTCCGAGGCCGGTGTCCGTGCACAGGGCTGGCGGAGCCCCCTGGAGCACGGGGGTCCCCCACACTGCAGGGGATGAGTGGGCTAAAGTTACCCCACTGCATTATGACTGGAGGAATGCTTCAGATTAAAGCTGGCACTATGGCTGGACCTGGATTTCCATAAGAGATTATTACCTTGAGTAAAAAAAGTTTTGTGCAGGCTCGAGAAGGATCCCACAGCGGTATAATTAACCATGCACATGATCTCTCACTCACACACGCAATTATTATACCTGTGAGGAAATGGGGTGTATTATGTGGTGTGGTGCGCGACTTCACCGTGTAGTACACTTACCAACCTCTTTAGGACCAGCAGGTTTCATTGGTCAAACCTTTAGCTCACCCCTGGAAAGCTGTGGCTCTGAGCAAGGCTTACACACAGGAACAAGTGTAAAGCATTTAAACACTACTGAACACAATTGAAGATGAAACACGAGACACAAAAGAAATCAGACACCATTACATAAAAATAGACTATTTTTAGACACCAAAAGAAAAAGATCCGAAGGAGTGCTGCAGACATGGATTTTACAAGGTATAGTAAATATACACTTTATCTAACTACGGACAAGCATAGGCAAATTCAACTAATTTCACACTCGGAAACTTAATGAGTAAAACTTTGGCTCGTTGTAATGTGACTGGTTAGGTTTACTTTGGGCGATCAACTGGGCCAGGGAGCCAGTCAGGGGACCCTGCTAGGTCCTCAGAAACAGTTAGCTTGGGGGAAGAAGCAGTCTTCAGGCCCCTGGCGGTGGTTTGCGGCGATGTGAAGATCTGGGCTACCAACATGCCCCAGTAGGATTCTTCAGCTGTTGTGGACCTCTGCTCTGAATAGGTCAGCCAACTGACCCTTGGAGTTTCTTGATTTGGCTGGACTCTGGCAAAAACTTCTCCAGGACACAGAAGGTACAGTCCTTTCGCCTTTGCTACTCACCAGTTTCGGCAGGTGCAGTCCACGCCGGTGCAGCCTCCCTTTGCTGGGTTCTTGTTGCAGTAGGGCAGTCCTCTTTGTTCTTCTCAGTCCGGTCGAGATCTGTATTCTCAGTGCAAGGGGTGCCCTATTTATGTTCAGAATATGCCCTCAGGTTAGGATATGGCTGCTTGCCAATGGGCTACCAGGATCACTCCTTACTGATGACCACTTCTTTCGAAGTGTGGCATTTGGGTATCCCAAGAGGCACCAGTCTGCCCACTTCCACCATGGCAGAAGCCCTCTCTCAGCGTCCAGTGCTTGTTAGCCCAACACAGAGGTGTGGCTACCAAGGGGAAACCACGCCCCTGGAAAATCTGTTTGGCAACCGGTTTACCCTCTCCCTCCCAAGTGCCAGCCTGTCTACCTCAACAATAGAGCAGCCCTGATCTCAAGCGTTTCCTGTTTTCTCTTCAAAGGTGGCTTCACGTTTGAAGCTCGCCTTTTGGCCTAAAACTTCTTGGCTTCCTCCAGGGAGATGCAACGCATCAACCCCACACAGGCTTCCATTGTCTTCTTTCCTGGGAGCAGTTCACGCATCTCCCCAAGAGGGAGAAAGCTGTCTCATGGACAGACCTAGTGCAGTAACACAGGAGAGTTTCTGGCAACAAAGTTGCAAATCTGTAAAAGTTGCACACAACAAGTTACATCAATTCTGACTTGGGAATAACAAGTGGTTTGATACCTTACAGTATCAACTTTAGTCATCCTAGTCAAAGTTAGCAGGGCTGCAGTGGCAATCTGCATTTGCCAAAAAGACTACTAGCCTTTTCCACAGTAAAAACGACAACTGCAGGTTTTTACAGTTATATCATGTTAACCCCTTGCGTGCGGCGGGAATTCCCCGCCCATGCTGACTCCGCCTTGCGCGGGCGGAGTCATGACGGAACGGTTCCGTCATCAGCACAGCTCACCCGTAGCTGATGACGGAACCGCTCAGTCATCAGCATGCAAGGGGTTAATACACATTTCACTTCTTGATTTACAGCACCCTGCCTTGGGGCTCGTTAGGCCTGCCTTAAAGGTGACATATATTCATAAAAAGAGAGAAGTTAGACTTGCCATTACATTAAATGACAATGTCGAGACAGCAGTGATAAAAAGCGATTTTAGTCTGCAGTGGCAGACTGAGAGCCAAGTGCTACCTTATCCCACTCAGGGTGGCACAACACGTGCTTCAGTGCCTGAGGTGACACTAATTTACAGGCCCTGGGTATTCGGAGCACCATATACTAGGGTCTTACTGGTAATTTAGCACTGGCACTGAGGTCTGATATAGGCTCCAGTGCACTCTCATAGTAGAAAAAAACCAGCAGCATCTTTCCAAAAACTTGGTAGTGAACATACAAAAAAGATGCATTTTTTTTATAATACCACACACCACGGGATGAAAAAAAGAGGCCGTTATAGGGGACTGTATAAATTTTAAGGGTGGTCCCTCTTCCACCACAAGTTAGAGATCAAAAGGCCAGGGCCCCCCAAAACTATAATTAGCTGCCACCAGCTTTCAGACCTCCCCAAAACCTCGTATTAGAAGGATAGTTTACTGACCTTGAGAAATACATTAAGGGGCTGAGAGATTATGCAACCTCGGCTTAGAGAACAGAGACATCAAGTGACCCCCTGAGGTGGGAGACAAAATTAAACTAGTGGAAGGGGGCTGTAGCAAGCAGCGAACATCTTCAAAGGTGGTGCTGTGTGTTTCTGCTCCGGACACAGGATTTTGGACATTAGGTCACTATTGGTCAGCTCCCCAGTTGAAGCTGCACTTGCAAAGTCAAGGAGCAACTTGTTGGAGGCGGTGTGAAGCCTGATACAGATACCACGAGTTACATAGTGGATGGTCACTGTCCAATCAGCAGAACTGCTTTTAATACGATATTGTCATTAATACACACCTAGCCAGACGGAACAGTTTAAAAAGACGATAAACATATCACAGGCAGTGCCAGGAAGGAACAGTTAGGACTGTAAACAGCCCTATTTATTTTTGTAGGTTGCTCCCCTTGACCTTCACCAGAAAAAAGGAAGCTTTTAGGAGACAAGGAGGAAATGAGGCCAGAACAGTGTGACGATATCCGTGTAAAACAGTGTGTGATAATTTTGGGGGTAGCCAAAGTTTTAAGGTTTATTGAAATCCACTGGAGACATTGAAAGAGGTATTGAGTGAGAGACGAGTGAGAAGGACTTTGACACAATGGGAAATTAGAAGAGAATTAAAGGGGGGATGGAAAGGAATGAGGCATTATCAGCTAAGATGTGGGGTGGGGAAATTAGCAAAAGCAGCAGGAGTGAAAATATTTTTTAAAGACACAGGAGAGATAGACGGGGGTATGAGGGATTACACGCAACGGGATATGGAAGAATTGAGTACACACTGAGAAGGAAGGGGGGCATCAAGAGGAGGGACGAGAAAACAAATGAGGGACTACACAAAGGACGACTCTAGTGTTGTGATCTGAAGTTAGACAAGGTTTGTCTAGGAATGTTTATTAAGAACTGAACCATCTACTCCTGCCAATACCTTATGTTAGTCACAAATGAACGCTCAGGAATGCACGTTGGAATAATGTATTGCATCAGGTCTTGTACTGTGACAAAATCTAATAAAAATGGTTACGAAAAATAAAAAAAAGACCTGTTTCAAGAATGTAATATTACTTCTTGCATTGATCTCAAGCACTGTCTCTATTTAAGATCATCCAGAAAAAATATTAATGATATGATGTGGCATATTGTCTCAATTATAGTGGTTCTAATTTGTCATGGCTAACGTCTTGCCAAGGTTGTTGGGAAGTTCTGTTCGTACAATGGACCGTGATCTCACCATCCCTACGTGCCACTATTTTAACCTTTCGATACATTCCCGGATTCTTCTCTCCACCGACTAAAGCCCACTAAATGTATTTATAACTGTATATATGTTTATGTATTAGATACAATAGGTCTGACAAGAGATAGCTTATGCTGCCTTTAGTCATGCTAAGAAAAACAAGACCGTGGAAAACATGGCTATTTTGAAGTTAATTGCCCCACCATCATCCAGGTAATATAGCCAAGAAAGAGTCGCATCCTCAAGCACAAACCTCCACGCGCAATTCACGGAATGGAAACAACTCAATCAGCAAACTGCTTCGATATGCAGGTAAGTGCAGTAGGGCTGACCTACGGGTCGCCGGAGCACCTTATAACTATGCAACTTCATATAGAACAATTATGCCTCACATAATACGAAGACCATAATACTCAGTGGTTAGCAGTCAATTGTAACTTATACCTTTTACATTCACATTAAACTTATCTGCAACGATGGGTGTCCATCACCAGTACTCTACAGCCAAAGAGACATCACCAAATAAACATGTATAGAATAACTAAAGAGATCCGTCACACACCTCTGGACAATTTGGAATGCTTTACTCTTGTCCACCACTGCAGGTTTTAAATATCTATACACTCTGACCGCTTCTTTACATTTCACAATGACAACCAGATACGGCACGATAGTGAAAATGTCCATCTCAACAGATCCTTCCACTTCGCTCTCTCACTCCAACTACACCAGCTGAGGACCACAACTATACACAAAATCACAGATTGGACAACCCAGTGGAGTAAACCAGCTAAGCATACTGAAATCATAAAAAATAGCATAAAGAGACCTTCACAGCTGTTCAAAGCTGCCAGCACACTAAAAACCACAAAACTTCGCTTTGGTCTCTCATCTCATTATCCACCACACTGCTGCGTTCTGCATCCCATAACACAATAACCGAACCTCGGTGGTCCTCACTCACGCCATGGAAATACTTTCCACATAGAATCACAAAACAAAGAAAACACTATTCCAATGACACACACTACATTGTGTAGCTTGCTACAGTAAGTGGTAGTAAGTGCTTCAATGCCCCACATAGGGATAAGTAAGCGCAATATAAATGCTGCAATACTATATAATCCCACCACTTCCACACAGGGCGACAGGAACCAACGGCTATTCACAGGATAAAGTCTTGGTTCAAGTTATTTGTTCCAGTATATGGGGTGGGATGCTATAATTTTGTTAAAAACAAACATTTTACCCACATGTTATCGTTGTCTAGTTTTATACATATTAATTGCTCTATTAATAATTCTGCTATCACACACAATATCAATAAACTCAAAACCGCATCCAGTATATAGTTAGTATCCAGTTCTTTATTGTCCTCTTCTCAATTCTTTCTGTTCTCAACCGACACGTGTTTCGTCTCAAATAACCCAACTTCTTCAGGGCTATTATTACTGTGGGTCAATTTGCTGTAATGTCGGTGATAATTCCCAACCAAATGCCAATATCCATCTAATATCCGTAATTAACTTCTGCAAAAGATTCCCACAAGTCGTCTCTGGACCAGAATACTGGGATCCATTAATCTCATACTCTATATAGTCCTTTGTTTCCACCGCTACAGGTGTTCCATTTTGACCAACCGATTTTCAAACTATGTATCCCTACCGCTGTGTGGGTCCGACTCACAATATCCTGCACTATGTCAATGCCGAGTGCCCACTCCACGAGTACGCTGAGTGTTGTTCGTGTCCAGAATCGGGGACTGTTAGAGGCCACGCCCCCTTTTTACACCACTCTGTAAACGCGCCTCCTGGCGCACTGCTGCTTGGGAGATTAAGTCCCCTTTAGTCCTGGAGTCCTCAGGACACCAAGGGACCTCATCGCCCCAACAGCACTGCGCCAAGAGGCGCGTTTGCAGACTGGTGTAAAAAGGGGCGTAGCCTGCAGCACCTCTCAGGAATCTCACTGTGTGGGACTTACCGGAGGTACCTGCTGGGCTAATTGGCCCCTAAGAAACTTCAGTAGCAACGAGGATTTCATCCCCAAAACCAGAACGGGCGAGGAGGCGCTTTTGCAGAGTAATGTAATGTAATGTAAAATATATTTATAAAGCGCACTGCAACCCATCGGGGATCCTGGCGCTAAAGAGGGAAAAACAGTAGTAAACAACTGAGATCTGGGACAACTAGAGGTTAAATTCTAGTTAAGAGACAAGTTTTTATTTGTTTACGAAAAGACAGAAGATCTTTCAACTGTCAGCTCCAGGGGTAGCTTGTTCCAAAGTCTTGCAGCAGCAACACTGAAAGCTAGGCCCCCCAGCCTAGCTCTTCTAGTCAGAGGTACTTTCACCCAATTAGCTGAAGAAGACCAAAGGCAGCGGAGAGGGACATACCAGCAGAATTTATTCGGCAATGGTATGGGGACCCAATTCATGCAGTGTTTTAAACAAAACGCAGAGGGATTTAAAATGAATCCTCTGCACTATAGGGAGCCAGTGCAGCTCCGCAAGGGCCTGAGAAGAAGAGTACTGACGGGGGTGTGTCAAAGCCAGCTTGAATTCTCTGCAGTCTCCCAGTTAAAAACTTGGGAGACTAACAATAGAGAATTACAGTAATCTAACCGGCTCAAAATCACGCTCCTAACTACCAAGGAGTGTGTTTGAGCAGGGAGCAAAGGAAGAATTTTCCTCAGGACCTTAATGAGGGAGGAACAGTTCCCCACGGTTTTATTAACGTGTCTCTCCAAGGTCAGCTTCTCATTAAATGAGACTCCCAAATTGCGAAATGACTTAAATGGTAACAAGGGGGGGTCCATAGGAATGGGCCAAAGTCGGCCGGAAGGGAATAGAGCACTCTCCCACCCTCAGTGCAGAGAATTTCAGTTTTATCTGCATTAAATTGCAGAGAGTTGCTTCTTAACCACTGGACTACGTTCTGCATGCAGACATGGAAATTCTCCAATGGTAAGGACTGTTCTTCCTCCAGTGATAAGATCAACTGGGTGTCATCTGCATAGCCAATGCCATAAGATTTAATAATATCCACCAGGGGACGCATATATACGTTAAAAAGAATGGGGCTTATTGCAGAGCCCTGCGGCACACCATGGTGGATCTTGGTAAACTTAGACTGAAAAGGGGGGAGAGCCACGCCCTGACATCTATCAGATAGATATGAATGGAGCCATTTTAGTGCTTGACCAACTACCCCAACTCCTTCCAAACGTTCCAAAAGGACCTTATGATTGACCGTATAAAATGCGGCAGACAGGTCTAATAGGATCGAGATGATATGTTGACCCCTGTCTGCACGCAAACGAAGATCATTCAACACAGTCAGCAGGGCAGTCTCTGTCCCATGTCCCGGGCGGAATCCGAACTGAACATCATCCAGTAGATCATTTGCCTCCAGAAACTGGGAGAGTGCCCTGCTCACAAGGCGCTCAATGACCTTCACTGGGTATGGAATAAGTGAAATAGGTCTGTAGTTTTTAAGACAGGCTGGGTCCAATGAGGGCTTCTTCAATAAGAAGTAGTTCAGGGAGGGGGCAAAGCCTCCGGCAAGATGCCGGCTTCTCTTTTCAGCCTTCTTTTTGGAAGGGGGGGCGGTGTGGCCCCCCTTTCCCTTAATATTTTTCAAGGCCGATTTCGGCTCTGGGGACCCCATCCCCCGGAGTATGGCCACTTCTATATATATATATATCTATATCTATATAGATATATAATTTTTTTCTCTCAACTATATTTATGGGAGGGGGACCCCATCCCCCGGGGCTTTGCCTCTTTTTTTTTTGTAATACTTTTTATTTTATGGGAGAGAGGCCCCATGGCCCCCCTCCCAGGTCATTTTTGGCCCAGGGGACCCCATCCCCCGGGCATGGCCACATTGTTGGGGACTGCAGGGGAGCCCAAATGCAGTGCCCAGGGCCATAGAGGGCTCCTGGAGGGGGGCTGCACGGCCCCCCTATCACTAAGTTTCAAGTCCTGGGGAGGTGGTGACCCGTGGCCGCAACGGACCCCTCCCCTTTATTTATGTATACCCCGGGGATGTGGCGGTCCCCAGGGCTTGGGGGGACGCAAGGCCCCTCACCCATATTAAAGGAATGCCCCCGGAGGTGGCAGTCCCTGGAGCAGCATGGGTGGGGCAGGAGCCCCCCCCACACATTTTTAATAAAAAAGGCACAGAGAAGTGGCGGTCCCCGGTGCTTTTGGGGTGGTGGGAGGGGGGTGTGCGCTCCCGCATATTATTAACAAAGCCGTGGGGAGGTGGTGGTCCCCGGGGCTGCGGGCCCCCGCATAACAATTATGCACCCTGCGGCTTAAAAGAAACAAAGCGCAGGAGACAGCGCTTTGTTCAAAAAATAAAAAAAAGAAGAAATTGGTGAGATTCGCGCACCCTAAGTGAATCTCGCCAATTTTTATTTTTTTTAATGCTTTTTTGGCTCTCTGGGTCCTTGTGGGACCCCTTGAGCAGGCCTAGGGGGTCAGGGGGTTTCTACCCTGCCCCCTTTTCTTCAACCTTTTTCATGTGACTTGGTTCAACCGAGTCACAAGATGGCTGCCAACACTTCCTGGTTTGAAGTGTTGACAGCCAATCAGAGTCCAGCTCACGATCGGGAGGGTTCGTGGATCCACCGCAGTCATCAGATACTAATATTTTTTTATATATGAATTTATCAGGAACTACTAAACATATTTAAACCATTGAAAGCAAAGAGTGGACTCTGGACCAAGAGCTACCTTTCTGCCAAATTTGGTGTAATTCCGCAGTTCGGGCTGTATCTGTGACAACATTTTCCTATGGAAATTAACATGGAGAAAAAGCGTTTTGGGGCCCCCCTTTTTTCTCAGCCCCCGCTAGGCGAATCACCCCGAAACTTTCAAGACGGGAGCTGACCTGAGCGTCCCATTAGTTTTGAAAATTTCACGTAGATTCGTCAAACGGCGCCAAAGATATTGGCAGAAGAAAAAATTGTTTTTGAATAGAAACAAGGTCCTAACTATAACTACCTACTGGCGGCCGCCAGTAGGTAAAGGTGTGAAACTGGCTTGAGCAGCAGGTATTACTTGCTTGTAATATATATTGAATTAAAACCTATTTTGTTCTGCTCATCTTTTAATTGCACGAACAGTGCCACCATGTCATAGACTGTCATAAATGCCAGTGTTGACAATTAAGTGCTGGTGCCGAGCACCACAAACCACCAGTTCAAATTAAGCACTGATTTTCTGGTTCTCAAGGACTGGACTGATCCATATCACTGGGCGACCTCACTGAGCCACCGACAGCTTCCATCCAGCTTGATGGTTACACTGGGTAGAGAAGATTGTATAAAGTAATTCTCAATACTCTAGATACAAAGTGAGTTCCATTTTCACTGCATCGAACACCGCAATACTCCAGAATGTTCTGGTTAGCCTGGGACAACACTTATTGGCTCTTCTTGTTATTAAATGTGGGCTGACCCAAGATATCATAAATGGCTGTTGCTGCTACGAGTATGATGTGGGGTGAACCAAGTTACCATCAATAAAATAAAAGCACACCTTCTGACAGGTATCAACCTTTAAAACTATATCAAGTGTGCATCCATTATTGAGGTACAGTATTGTGATGTCCCTGTGGAGCAAGGCATCCTAAATTTCACAGAGTGGGGGGACCAGGCCCCAAGACTGGGTCAGTTAGGCACAGATGGGTGATACTGTGAATGTCTGACCAGTAAAGCAAGGGGGCAGGGCGTACAAAGGGATAGGTGCTACTAGATTTGGTGAAAAATACTCCTGCGTGAGAGCCAGAATCTGCTAGAGTAGAGCAGGGCCAGTAAAGTCCTTTTGGTAGCAAACAGTGACCTCCGCGCAGGATACAGCAGTGAGAAGACAGGTGTCCACGGTACTAGGGACTCCGTGCCCGATCAAAACTGTGTCCGTTGTTTCCTTTTCCTTCTGCCTCATGATGTGTTCTATCTTTTATCACATTACGACGTAAGGCATGGAGCCTGGGCGTGTGTGGGCAAAGTGACACTCTTCCTTGTACAGAAGGCGGCTCAAACAGCAGGCGGTTTCTGTTCCTCGCTGCAGCGCGTGGAGATGCGGGCAGCGTCTTACCTCAGTTTGGCACAGTCTGTGGAGTGCGGCTCTGAACGAAGACGACTGAAATGACAAGACAATGCGCGGCTGGGGGTTCTGCGGTTCGTCCTGTTGGCAGTTTGAAGCGCCCTGTTTCAGGCAGCCAGGGCACTCTGGAAGGGAGACCCATTGACCAGGAGGGCGTGCCTGTCCTGGTGGTAGGACAAACTCACGGTTGGCATGACTCTTGAGTATTATCACCACATACCAGAACAGATCAGAAATCACCTGATCTACAATTTCACCTTAGAAGTGGGCTGTGGAGGGAGGATATTGGGGCGGCTCATGCTCCACAGGCAACAAAAACCTGCTACGGCCCAACGGTGGGTTTAGGATTTGGCCCGGTCACCCAGGGAACATGCTTGAGGGCGGTGCGGGCCTCTGTTCCAGTAGGGGACAGTTCTCCTCTGCATGCCTCCTCTCGGAGCATACTGCTCAGACACATGCACGTTTGACTATTCTCTATTTCAGCAAATTTCCCACAACTCGTTTACTAGATCACTATCTCTCCTTCGCTGAAAGTCATACATATGCAGCCTTACCTTAGCTAATCTCCTTTACCTCCGGTATTAATCCCACCAACCATGTGCCTGAGCTCACCTCACCACTAAGGACAGCAACCATCCACTACTACTTTAGTCCACCATACAAAACTGAAATGACTGCATGCAATGGTTTGCTTTGAGTGCACAAGACTAACCCCAATAACAAACAGCAACCAATAACACTGAACTAATCATTAACCACGGGTTCCGAGCAATGTGCTGCCCGGCATAAAGCGCTTCACCTCCTCATCAGGGGTAGAAAGAGATATATAAAAACAATAACAGTTAAAATTGAGAATTAGATCTGCTCTCTGGCTGAAGTGCAGGGGTAGGTGCTAAAACTCTCACCTTTATTCATCAAAATCAATTATTGTCCTAAAAGAAAAATGCGATCAGTGATGCAAGCCATGGGTATACATACAGGAATGGTGTCAACTCCATCTAACAAGTTATTTATTGGTGTTGCAATTTAGGAGGTGTGTCGCCTTGTAACATAAGTGTATAATAAACGCAACTCAAGTTGTTTCACCACAAATAGTCAGTGCTTTGCATCAGGTGAGTAATCGCTTATAGCTTCTGCTCGGGGAGGGTGGCCATATAACATCATCAACATCTACACTATGTATCGAAGGAACCTCTCATAATGCAGTCTGCATACACAACTGTCCAGGTACAGACCCATTCACAGACTGCGATGCACCCCTGTCCCCATTTTTAGTGCACTCCTGCCTTAGATCCAAGACACTCCCAGAGCTCTCACAATGCATCTCTATCCTGACTAGTAACATGCCCGGCACCTCAAGACTCAGAAAATCAATAAATACGTTTGATAGAAGTTCAAATGGGAATTTGGAAATAATCTGTTATATTTATTACATTCATCCAAAGTATGGTACTAAGGCCTTTTTTTACATAAATACTATTGCCAAATTGAAATCGATATTAATTTTACTCACTTCAAAAGGATGAAAGGCTGTGAAGTCATTTTGAGTATTTGAACCTGTGACCTACGGATCAATAATCATTCACTTGTCACGACAGCACACACTCCCTGTTGAGCTTTCTTCACACATTGTGTATTTTTTCCACTCAGAACTCGCAGGCATGAACCTCCTAAAGAGAACTCCAGAAGCAGCAGAGTCGTAGGGAAAAATACTGGAGGGAACAACTCGCTATTGCGTCCTTCTGAGGTAGCGAGTAGCAGTGTGGGGCAGGTGGCCCCCACACCGCTACTCATCACCTGTCTGACGGATTGCCCGGTTCCTGCCTCCATGCTGCCTGCCTCCTTGTCCCTGGGCTCTTTTCCCTCCCCTTCGCCCTGCGAGCCAGTTCCCCCCCGCACTCCCACCGATCTCGACCCGGCCCTTCCTGCTGCTGCCTCCCTGCGGCCCCGCCCCCCAGCACACCCATTGGCCTCCCTGCTCCCGCCTCCCAGCTGCTCCTCCCTCCCAAGCCTCCTCATATGCAGGCCGAGCCGGCCACGCCGCTGGCGAGCCAAAGGCAAGACTGTCTACGCCCGTCCACCACCATCCACGCACTCAAAGCCGGCCAAAACCACACCTGCTTCCAGGCCGCCCCGAAACGGACCCACGGACCCTTCTCCTGCCGCACCTGCAGCTTCATCTGTGACAGAAACACCAAACCTCCAAGGACTGGACCCAACCACCTCAGCTGCATACTCCTCAACACCCGCTCCGCACGCAAACACGCCGTCGAGTTCTGGGATCTGCTAGACACCTCCGCCCCAGACGTGGCCTTCCTGACCGAGACCTGGTGGAACGACTCCTCGGCGCTCGACATCGCCACAGCCATCCCCTGGACGGCTACAAGATCACCCGCAGGGATCGCGCCAACGGAATCTGAGGAGGAATAGCCATCATCCACAAGTCCACCCTCAAAGTCGCCACCCACGCAGACGACACCCTCAACACTGCCGAACAACTGCACTTCCGGATGCACACCGACCCCAACACCACCCTCAGAGGAACACTCATCTACAGACCCCCTGGACCCCGGGCTCAGTTCAGCGACTCCATCGCCAACCTCGCCAGCACCAACGTACTCGCCTCCATGAACTACATCCCCCCTCGGGGACCTGAATTTCCACCTCGAGAACAACAACGACGCCAACTCCGCCACCCTGATCGACAACCTCTGCCTCAGACAATTTGTCACCGCACCTACCAACGCCGCCGGCCACGCGCTTGACCCAATCTTCTTCACAGGCTCCCACGTTGCCTTTGACCACACCACCGAACTCCACTGGACCGACCACCGCTGCATCCACTTCACCTTCAAGAAACCAACAACGTACCACCGCACCAAACAGCTGCCTCGCCGCTGCTGGAGCAAAGTCACCGAAGACCAGCTGATCACCTCCCTCGCCAAGAACCCACCCACCGACCCCACCAACTCAAGACGCCGCAGCCCGCAACCTCAGACAGTGGATCGACGACTGCACCAACACCCTCGCCCGCTCAAGAAACCCTCCAACAGACACACCAACAAGAGAGCCACCTGGTTCACCAACGAGCTCCAGGCCTCCAAACGCGCATGCTGAAAACTGGAGAAGACATGGCTGCACGAACGCACACCGGACAACCACGCAGCCCACTAGGACTCCAACCGCAGACACCACCACCTCATCAGACTAGCCAAGAGATCCTCCTTCAAAGACCGCTTGGACAACCACGCACACAACAGCAAAGAGCTCTTCAGCATTGCAAAGGAACTCTCCAATCCCAGCACGAACGCCAACAACATCCCGCCCTCACAAGAGGTGTGTGACGCACTAGCCAACTTCTTCCACCGCAATATCGCTGACATCCACAACAGCCTCAACACCACGACTGCCCGACTAAGCCAGACTCCACCCCCCCTGTGAACACCACCAGAGCCAACGCCTGTCCTCCTGGTCCAACGTCAACGACGACGAGACACGCAAGGTCATGAACTCCATCCACTCAGGATCTCCGTCTGACCCGTGCCCTCACCACATATTCAACAAAGCAGAAACAGTCAGCGCACCCAAACTACGAAAGGTCATCAACATCTCCTTCGAAACAGCGACATTCCCGGAATGCTGGAAGCACGCCGAAATCAACTCCCTTCTTAAGAAGCCCAGAGCGAACCCCAAGGTCGTCAAGAACTTCTGGCCCACCTCCCTGTTCCCCTTCCCGGCAAAGGTCATCGTAAAAATCGTCAACATACAACTGGCCTGCCACCTGGAAGACAAAAACATCTTGGACCCTTCCCAGTCCGGATTCAGACGAAACCACAGCACCGAGACAGCCCTCATCGCCGCCACAGACGACATCAGGCGCCAACTAGACAACGGTGAAACATCAGCCCTCATCCTCCTGGACCTGTCAGCCGCCTTCGACACTGTCTGCCACCGCACTCTAAAGACACGCCTCCTAGAAGCCGGAATCCAAGAGAAGGCTCTCGACTGGACTACGTCCTTCCTCACGGGCAGAACCCAGAGCGTCTGCCTCCCACCCTTACGGTCCGAAGCGACCAACATCATCTGCGGCGTCCCCCAGGGCTCATCCCTCAGCTGTTCAACATCTACATAGCCCCCTCGCACAAGTGGCCCGCCATCAAGATCTCAACATAATCTCCAACCCCGACGACACCCAGCTCATACTCTCCCTCACCAAGGACCCACACACCGCCAAAACCAACCTCCACGAGGGAATGAAGGCTGTCGGCGACTGGATGAGGAGCAGTCGTCTGAAGCTGAACTCCGACAAGACAGAGGTCCTCATCCTCAGACCCACCCCCTCAGCCTGGGACGACTCCTGGTGGCCGACCACACTGGGAACAGCACCAACACCCACCTACCACGCACGCAACCTAGGTTTCATCCTCAACTCCTCCCTCTCCATGTCTAAACAGGTCTCCTCCTCCTGCTACAACAACCTCCCCATGATCTACAAGTGGATCCCGACCCAAACAAGAAGAACGGTGACACAGGCCCTCGTCAGCAGCAGACTGGACTACGTCAACGCACTCTATGCAGGAATCCCAGCCAAACACCTACGACGACTACAACGCATCCAAAACGCATCCGCCCAAATGATCGTCAACGTCCCCCGCCGCAACCACATCACCCTCCCACCTGAGAGACATACACTGGCTCCCCGTTGACAAGAGGATCACCTTCAAGCTCCTCACCCACGCACACAAAGCACTCCACAACGCCGGACCATCCTACCTGAACAGCAGACTCCGCTTCCACACCCCACCCGCCACCTCCGCTCCGCCAGCCTCACCCTCGCCGCTGTCCCCCACATCCAACGGACGACCCCCGGCGGCAGATCCTTCTTCAACCTCGTCGCCAAGACCTGGAACACCCTCCCTACCCACATACGGCAAACCCAAGACCTACTCACCTTCAGAAGACTCCTCAAGACCTGGCTCTTCCAGCAGTAGCAGCACCCCCCCTCCCCTCAGCGCCTTGAGACCCTCACGGGTAAGTAGCGCGCTTTACAAGTAGATTGATTGATAGATTGATTGATTGATAAAATGAGTACCAATGAACTGGAGTATCACAGCCTCTTAACCACCTTACGGTAAATTTTAATCAGCTGCACAAATTCTGTCCATTTCATCTACGAACCACACTGAGCCGGTTATGTGAATTATCTTGACGGGGCTAATTGGGAGCACCTGCGGATTGTAATGGTGTCCAATATCTTATTCAAATGGCCAGTGCTGTTCTACAACAGCTAAAATCAATATTTATATTTTTCCCAATATGGACTTTCTGGAAAACAGCACTTTCCCAAATGAAGTAAAATAGCACCCCATACATAATGCAATAATATTTTGCTGCAAAGTAGCGCCACCTGAACAGTTACTTACATAACAAGCATTTGCAATGCAATAGGTCTCGCAGTTGTTAGAGTTTGAGCCATTGGCATTGTAAATGGCAATGCCTTTATGTATGTGTTAGTTTTTTAAACGTAAATAAAAGGCATTGTCAATTACAATGCTAATATGTTAAACACTTCCAAATGTGAGACCTACTGCATTGTAAATGCTCGTTTAAAAAGGAGCAGGGTTGGGCAGTCCTAATCGATATGGGGAGATTGGTCCAGATTCTCGGTACATAGATAGAGAAGGCTTGCAGGATTTTTTTTTTTGCATTTCGTTATCTCCATTCAGATTGTGCCCTTGTGAGAGAGTGCCAAGGCAACTAAAGATGGCAAACTAGTTAGTCAAGTAGGCAGGGGTGCCAATTGCGATGGCTTTGCGTAGGTGCACAACAGTTACAGAAGCCTGTTGATTTAAAAGTTGATATAAGTTCTTGTATATAATTCTCAGTTTGCAATGAAGTCACTGTGCACAGTGACTGCTTTACATTCTGAAAATACATTGTGCATGTGACAGATGTACATTTTGAGAATTACAGTCTTTGAATTCGCATATAAAAGGTTTTCTAAATTAATCTGATAGTCTTTTTAAAAGAAAAAAACAGGCCTAAAAGGCCCCTAAAATAGTCAGGGGTTACAGATCCCCGCGTTGGTTGAGGCATGCATAGAAAGGGAACTAAAGTGACTGGAACCTATGACCTTTATATAGGGTTGTTGCATCACTTCCAGTGAGGTCTCAAGATGTCGCTGATGATGCTGGACAGCGCCTCCTGGTGCTGGTGACTGAATATGAAACAAGTACTTATGCACATGTCAAAACATACAAACACAAACGTACACATACAGACTCGTACTCAAAGACTTAAACACTTAACCACGGGCAAACACAAGCATAGACGTGTATGCAGGCACAAATACGCACAGACTCACAGGCACACAGACTCATAGATCCAGACACGCCATCCAACACACTGATCCACACGGCACGCACATACAATCACACACCCACATACTCACAGATCTAGACACACGCCATCAAACAAACACACATAGACCCACACATGCGCACACACAAATACAGATCCAGACATAATCACAGATCCAGACACACAATCAGACACACGCACGCTCACACACGTACATATATACGAACGCGTGCGCACATGTAATCACGCACACACTAAGATGCAGAGAAGAGAGCCAGGATGAAGTGTGCAGATTGGAGGGGGATAGGCACAACCCCTTCCCACCCTCACCCCGGCCCTATCAGCCGACGCCGATACTCAAAACTGGTTCCCCAGCTCCAAAGTGGGCAGCTCCGACCGTCACTCCACTTTAAGTTGAAGCATCAAAACGCGACGTGAAAACACACAAAAAAATTATAATGCAGTCTGGACTACTCTTTAAGTTTTTTAAAAAATAGACACAGGACAGCTGTGTTAAACAAGACAGTCTGACTTTTTGTCAGGGGAAGTATTTGCTAATAGTTGGGCGATTTTGTACGTTTTGGCACCAGCAGTCCAAGAAAGAAAATTGATTAAGATCACACGGTGCATGGGAGTTGATTCTGTGCTCGAAACCAGTAGCTCCGCAGGGCTGCACGGGAAGCTGGCAGAAGCCCGAAAAAATATTTCATACTGCCTTCCTAGCTAACTTGACCCATTCAGTGCCTTTCTGAGGGTTCCCCTCTCAATATTTTTTGGGAAAAGGCCACAACACTTTATTTGAAAAAGTCTAATGTTTGAAATGGGTTGGGTAAAAGTAACGTGCAATGTAATTGGTGCTCATGTTAAGCGCTCCAATACCTTCGGGTCGCGGTCGCGCTATATAAATGTGCTAAAAAAAAGCAAAAAAAAATAAAACTAGGAGATCGAAAATGGAAAGTAATCTGCAAACATCACAGCAATTCGGACACATTTTCGCAGCATCCCATTTTTTTATGCGAAGGTATCATCAGTTATGTGCATCTTAACTGGCTAGATAGCGCATGACGAACCACCAATTGGCAACTCAGCAATTCACTCTGGAAAGTTACGCATAGTGTGTTGCAGTAAGTATGCCTGCTGGCTAGACAGGCAAAACGTCAACATCGGCCACAGCATAAAATATAGTAAAACACATCTCATTACGATTAACTCAAGCAAGAAATGTAAAGAGTTTGGGTACCTTAATACCGCCTGACAATCTCAATCCTCTGATCAGGTGTAGCACATACCAGAGTGTCAGTGAGGGTACCATGTACTAAACAGGACTGTGTCTGCCTTCATTAAGAGAGATCAACCCTGCACTGCCAAATAACCACAAGTGGAACGAGCCTTTCCAACAAGACAGGCAGCGACCACTACCACCCCCGTACGGGTAAGCCATTCCCTCAGCGCCTCAAAGTTCTCAATGTTCATTTTGATGTGCCCCTGGGGCCCCTCAACTTCTTCCTTCTCCGAGGGGACGGACGGAGACCCTTGCAGCTCCCTTGTCGCCCCCCTGGTGTCAGGCAATGGTCCTTCGGTTTTACAACGCCACAGTTACGACAGCGGCCCCAGAGCCGCTCCACCACAGAGAATGGCAGATTTCTCGCAAGACAGTCCGGTGGTAGGGCGGTCCAGTTGCTGCCTCCCCTCTGCCCACTGGCTCACATTCGCCACAGCGCTCAGTATACAGCGCCGATAACAACATAGGGACAAGTCAAAACAAAACTGAAATCTAAGAGCAGCGCGACGTGTGCTGTCTACGGTAGAAGCTCACGCGCGCGACCCAATCCCAAGGCGCATGGCAGAGTCGGATTCCGACGATCGCGACCCAATCCCAAGGCGCGCGTCGGAATCCGACTCTGCCATAGACAATGCTGCGCGCGTGGCCAACTCTTGTCTCCCCTCGTTGTCGGCTGAGCCGACAGCTATAGTTCTCTCAGCGAGAGCGCGCTTTCGCGCGCTTTTCGCAGCGAGACCTAATAAGTGCAAGGTGCCCATTGTGATTGTGTCCTCACGCCCGGTGGTCAACTGTGGGGGATAAACATTGGCAAATCCATTGGGTCGCTGCTCAATATTGATGATATCTATTGGCTTTGCCAGTGCTTGTTATGGAGATGTGCTTTTAAGTGTGGGTATTTGGAAACTGGATTTGATATAAAGCACTGCTTTAGTTAGTGAGTCACTCTTTCCAGTGGCTCACCACTCAGCTTTCAAGGCACTCTATTTAAAAAAGGCATCTGTCCTAATGAAGAGATTATCGCTATCCATGAGTTGAATGCAGCTGGGTACCAATGTTTCGCTTGCTCCTGTGACCTTGGGTCACTCTTAGTTCAAGTCTAATTGCTTGTCAGGATGAAGGGGTTCTAGTCAGGCATTATACTATACTGTCCTTCTAACCCTCTAGACATAGTGGCACTGTAAGAGGATGCACAAT
This sequence comes from Lissotriton vulgaris, assembly GCF_964263255.1. Taxonomy (NCBI): domain Eukaryota; kingdom Metazoa; phylum Chordata; class Amphibia; order Caudata; family Salamandridae; genus Lissotriton; species Lissotriton vulgaris. The sequence goes on from NC_141693.1 coordinate 280,542,761, forward strand.
CCCGTCTTCACGAATTTGCCTGTAGGATCATATTTCACTCCATTTTTGTGGCTCTGAGGAGTTGGAATAGGGGTTGGGGGTGCACAAGCATATTGGGCTAACCTTTTTTCAGGCACCTTTTTAGCACACACGCATAGCTGACAAAGCCTGTTCTGCGCCTGACTACTTCTTTTCTTCCCCACTCTGCAAACGAGGTGCCTCCACAGAAGGGGAAGTGAAATAGGCTACGCTCTTCTGGGGTTCTGGTATCCCCTCACAACTCACTGGTACAAGTGCTACAGGAAGAAATGAAAGAGGCATAAAGGGATGACTGCCGTTATGCCATGCTGGCTACTCCTCTGCAGTGGCAAGAAAGCTCTTGTGTCTTCCCCACCCCATGCCTTCCTTTCCCCGCAAAAGTGGTCCCAGACAGTGGCTTGCCCTCCATATCTGTTATATGACTTCACCAGACCGGGTTCAGTACAGTGTTCTTCTTTAATGTACCTTAATCTAAAAGGATTGGATCCCTGGGCTAAACTTTGTATAGATGTCTTTCGAATGCACTCCTTTCTGGAATTATCATAATCCATGAAGTATGTTGCAGACAAAGAGACCCCATCGTACTGACAGTGAACTGTGAGCCCATATTAAAGCACCTATTAAGAGGAGACATTGTTGAAGTGGGTAGAAGCAGGAGGTGAAGGCCTCCTCCTGACTCCCACTATGACCTGCCCTAGGATCCCGCGAATGCTGTTCCATGATATCTTACCTATCATCAAGCCCTATTTTCCTTTGCTGTTGGCACACTCAACATCTATATCTTCATTTTTCCTCCTGCCTCTTGCTCTCTCTAGCTCATCCTGATAACTGGCTGGCTATCCGAAACACAGTATCTCGCTTTCTGATGACGTACTACCATTTTGGACTTGGCCACATGATTCGCAATGATCTTTCCATCTGTCTTCTCCCCTTCTCTTTTTTGTCAATGCTGTCCCCCCTTTCTGGGCTTTGAGGTTTGCCTAGGAAGGCATAAAGTGCTACATTTACAATAGCCAGACTTCAAGATTCCAGTTGAACTTAAAGTGGTTTTGCCTATCTGTTGTAATCCTGCCTTGTGTTGCCTCAGTATCTGTATCTGCAGGGATTGCTTCAGTAAAAGTCCTTCCTATTCCTGGCCCACATTTCCTGCCTCTCTGCCAGTGCTCATAGCATTGATCCATGGTCCGATTCCATTCTTACTGGAAAAGCTTTTCGACCCGAGAGTCACCTCGGCTGCTCTTAAACAGCTGAGGTTGACAGTGCAGACCACACGACTGGTACTTTCCAATCCTGACTAAATTGCTTTAGACACTCCATAGAGACAATAGCACATTGGTGCCAGAGAAGGTGCTTTCATGGTGTGTTACTGTTGCATATTAACAGAAAGTGCGGCAACCTCATCGCGTACTAGTTAGGAGTGTTCAGCCTTTATCTCCAGGGCATAGTAGTCAAGTGGTTTCTAGGATCCTTAACAAATAAGATCTCGGAAACCCAAGGAATAGGATGTGATGCTCTTAGCCCCAGCCTGGCCCTAACAAGTATGGCTTTGGAACATGAGATGCACACATAGAGGAAGACAGTTGTATTAGACAAGGCATTCTTCATATCTTCAACTGCTTTATTTGAGGGCCTGCTTCCTAAGAAGCTTGCTCTTGCCCCCCTAGGCCTTTCCTCTAGTGGCCATGATTCCCTGCTAGGTTAAAGTATAAACGTCACCAGGCTTTGATACCAAATGGATGGCTTTAAACCGTGCCACTTTACAGAGGCATTAATCTCATTAGTAGAATGTTTCATGTCTTGCCTACTGGGAAATGGCACACTGTCATTGAGGCATCAGCCTTGTCTTGGCACAGCTGATGCACAAGCCCTTCACACCAAAGGTGCAGTCTAATAGGAGTCTGCCTTCATGGGAAACCAGGTTCCTTATTGCTATTACTTTGTCTAACCTGGTAAGCCAGCTTCAAGACCTATTTGCATCTCAGCCATGCAACTATTTCTACTGGGGCAAGATGGTGTTCACAACTTACCCCCTCCTTCATCCAAAAGTGTCATATAAATGTGCCCCTTGTAGACTGGTTATGCAGCATCAATGTCGGACATGCACCTCGTTTCTGTCTGTCTTTTCCGACAGGCCTTTAGATGCATACGGTGGCCAAAGCATAGGAAATGCAATTTTGTAAACCATCGTTATAAAATGCATTTTTTTCCTGTCTGTTCTATTGCTATTCCTAACAGGGGGCATCCATCATTTTGAATATCTATGCACATTCCACCACAACCGAGATTGCATCGGAAATATTCAAGGCGGCTCTGTGAGGAGTGTGAGGAGCTGACGAGCAGTTCAGCCAAGGGATATTCAGTATTAAAAAGAATGTGGTTGCTTAAATTGTTGGCTGTCTAATACTTCTGCTTCCCTTTTCTCCTCTCGCTGTGAACTGAGGCTGGACATATGAGAGTGACAGAGCATATATTCACGCGTAATCCCTTCCTCCTACCCTATTCTAAAATCCACCTACTTTTTTTAAAAATAGATTCTTATTGACGTGCTCAGGGTATAACATCATACAGTAATTAGGTCACTTTAATGCCGATCCCACGGGCATTTTGCCCAATGTGGGACTAGTAGGGGTACATTAGACTTGCACAAGGTGACTCGAGGCCTGGAAGCCTCCAACTTGAAGCAGGATCTGGTGTGTCGTGTGAGGATGTGGGAGTGCAAGCTGAGGATCGTCCTTTTTTTTGCTTTAATGTCATTTAGAATACGGTATCTATTCTGTAAACAACTAGAAAAGCAAAGGAAGGGACTAAACACACTGTAGGTGCAACGCTATATATATTTAAAACAGGCGTATTTTGTGTAGTAGCAGCTCCTGCGCTGGTTCCAGGTCCCTCACATGCCAGTCTTGTTGTAGAGTCGCTTTGAGCGCCCCCAAGACAGGAAAGCCCCACCGTGTAAGCCATAGTGGTCCTGGAGTTCTTGGAATGACATTAGTGTCCCATCTGCAGAAAGGAGGCAGAGTGTGGGAATGCCGGCTTCCTCCCATATTTCTAATGTGTGCCTGACTAAGCTGCAGCCCCTCCTCTGAGGGGAGTCGTCATAGTGGTATAAGTGGGGACCAGGGACAAATAACCCGCCCTCGGCACTCACAGGTCATTTGCAGTAAAATCTGGTGACCAGGGTGTAACAAGCGGAGGAGGTGGCCCTTGCTGATGATCGTTTGGGGGAATTATAACTCTTCCATGTGGCGGCCCACAAACCATGGCTAAACACCTACCTTTTTTTTGCTCACATCCATAGCACGGATTAGCATTTTATTAAAGAAGGGACTGACGCGAGTTCCTATCGGTACTAGAGAAAAAGCAGTTGTTACAATTACATGCAAATGCATAGACAAAACCCAATGCACAAACTTCTGTCTTAACAGTTTTGAGAAGTTGTTTCCAGGCCCTTTATAAAGTAGCACAATACATACATGCTGGACATAGGAGACAGTTTATGAACTGTAAAGGTAATGTTATGTCTTCAACTAGAAATGTAAGTAAAGGAGGCCAAATTTGCATTTGTGAAAAGTAAAGCAAAGTACAAATGTATTGGTCTTAGTGAAGATTCCTTTATAAATTAAAATATTTTTAATTCTTGGCTTTCAACCGTTCTCTGTTGAAAGTGTTTGTACCAAACACTTTTCCTTCTCTATAACAGGGTGCCAAAATATTAAAGTTAATTAAGATTACTGATGCTGGAACCTTAGAAAATATATCTGCAATGTATATTAACAGTGCAACGTGAGCAGAGTGCTCAAGCTCAGTTTAATTCTTTCACCAGTTCATGTGCTTTTTATTCCCTGTTATTTGCTGCTTGCATTACATTTCAAGATGTTAACCCGTTGCATACTGATGACGGAACCGCTCCGTCATCAGCTGCGGTGGCGCTGTGCTGATGACGGAGCGGTTCCGTCATGGCCTGCCCGACGCTCCTGCGCGGCGCGAATTCCACGCCTGCGCTGAGCGTTCTATTGAGCGGGCGGGGCCATGACGGAACCGCTCCGTCATAAGCACAGCGCAACCGACGCTGGTGACGGAGCGGTTCCGTCACCAGCATGCGCCCGCCGCATTCCCGCCCCCTTAGCACTGCGGCTGAATAGCCGCCGCAGTGAAGGGGTTAAAGCAATAAAAGGCACACAATGACCAGTTGAGGCACATAGATGACCATCATGCCACTAAAAGAGGTAGCCCCTGTTAAACCGACCTATCACTGTGGCGTTGAGTATCAACAGCCAGTGGAGTGACAAAGTCCTGTTTGTACTGTTCCTACTGGTACTATGTTTTATTAACTTTTCCACTTCAAAATGAAGATTCGCAGGTTCTGGCAGAGGGGTGAAACCACAATGTTTCTTCGTAACCCCCAATAAGAAAGAGGGAATGGGAAGAGGCTTGTGTGGCCGGTAGGCCCAACCTCAAGGTAGAGTTTCATTCCACCTCTCTTGTTGTTGGGCATTTCTCCTTGTGTCACCGCGCTCACAGAGAAGCGAGAAAGTGAGAGAAGCACATAAAAATAAATTCAGGTCACAAGTTGGAATCCAATGGAATACCTTTGTTGGTGCAAACGTTGAGCCTGGGTAGTAGCAAGGGTGACTGGGTAATAATAGCATATGGTGCTTGTTGTTGCAGTGTTGCTGTTTAATAGCACTGTAAATAACAGGTGTTATTATTCTTTGACCCATGTGGTAAGATCAGGGGTGGGCAGTGTGGGAGGAATCTGGAATCCTTTCAGGTTTCATATGTCTCCCATTCTACTGTTTTCCCTGCAGTTTGATTTTGGCGATGCTCTCATCAATCAAGCTATCCATACCATTGAATACTGCCTGGGGTGCATCTCCAACACAGCAAGCTACCTGCGACTCTGGGCCCTCAGCTTGGCACATGCATGTAAGTATTTGGATTGAATTGAGAGTCTTTCTGTGTTTGATTGGAAGGGAGTAGCGTTTGGGGTGAAAGCTCATAGCAGTGGTATGATATGATACCTCAACAAGAGGGCATTTGAAATCTTGAGTCTTGTGGTATGAATTCTTGATCACCATGATCTAATATCTGAAAGGGAAAACCCCCTTCACAAGCAGGCTTGTCTACTCTGTACTGAAAGTAAGACTTTTCTTTTTGTACTAATGCACTCTCCCATTCTGTAGGGCTAGACATTTAAGACTCTTGAATATGCAAGGTTGTGTCGTCTCAGGATCTTCCTTACAATCCTAACTGATTATCAGGCACATGCATCAAAAGACAAGCATTTGCAATGCAATAGGTCTCGCAGCATTAAAGTTTGAGTTATTGGCATTGTGTATGACAATGCGTTGCATAAATTTTTTAGCATACTTTGAATTAGTGAGCACTTTGAGTGTGTGCAAGAGTGCTGTTGCTCACAGCTGTTATTATTCACGCAGCTCTAATGATGCACCTCACGCACGGGGCTGAAGCAGTTATTATTCACAAAGCTCTGACGCTCTGATGATGCACCTCATGCACGGGCTCACAGCTGTTATTATTCACGCAGCTGTAATGATGCACCTCACCACGGGGATTACACACAGGTACGTTCATTTTTTGTTTTTAGGCGTGTGGAGAGCAAGTGATTTCCCCAGAATCACACGATGTTGATCCACCTCAAGACACCAACCGGTTCGCCAGTTCCAAGATCGGCGGGTTGTGGTTGCTGCCGTGCAATATGGCTAAAAAGTAGATACACACCAAAGCACTATTGTTGCTGGGTCTGCTTCCCAGGAGATAGGAGATGTCACGCGCACGCTCTGCATTTACAATGCAATAGGTCTCGCATTTGCGAGAGTTTATGCTATTGGCATTGTAAATGGCAATGCCTTTTATTTATTTGTTTAAAAAACCAACACATTAATAAAAGGCATTGTAATCTACAATGCCAATAACTCAAACTCTAGTAAATGCGACACCTGTAGCATTGCAAATGCTAGTTTAATTTGCTGGTAACTTTGGCGAGGCTTGACAAAGCAACAGAAACCCTGGCAGACAATTTGGTTTTGCACTGTAGCCACTATTAAAACCATGCTCAACCTTGTCTTGTCTTAAACTTTAGTTTTTTTCAGGAAATGTCATTGATTTCTAAGGATGTATGTTGGATCTTATGGTACTGGTTTGATAACTATCAAGTGTCCTGAAATCCATTGCCCCTACATTTCGAAGACGGTGACAGTACCTCAAAGCATTGTAGGCCAAGAAGGACCAGGACAGCTAAACATGCTCCAGCACCCTATTCAGAAGCAGAGAGGGTGCTACTGCAGCTATCACAAGGACCCTTCACCTCATTTTGTTTTCAAAGTGGTATAGAGGACAACTGCCCCGGTGCCCAGTTCACAATTGCAAACGTTGCTGCAGGACAGCAAGTACCCACTGAAAATGTGGGGGAAAATAAATGTACCTCACTGCCTTTGAGCACAGCGGTGGACTAACCCATAACACCACTGCCCTTGGAAAGGGCCATGTCTACCCTACCCCCTCCTCCTTTTAGGAGCAGATAGCACTGAAGAGGCTACACAGTTATGGAAGTTGCTTGAATACATGAGTTTTCAACTCCGGAGAAGGTTGGATCCTGGTGATCTGGGCTTGGATTGGAGTCCTGAGTCTGCATATCATAACTATGCAGGCAGTGATCAAACATCTACATCTGCTACTCCAGGAACTCAGCATGAGCAATAACACAAATGCCATTAATAATTACGCGAGCTGTGAAGTGCCAATACCAAGTATTTTTTTCTGTACAACATACCTGCCTTCCTTTATTCTTTACAACCCACACGTCTACTTCTTCCTCAAATTCTAGCAAGCACCCCAACCTGCCTTCACTTTCCTCCCACTCTGCTCATTCTTAATATCCTTTCCCAAACTTTTGTCCTAGATTTCTGTTTTTCTGCCCCCTGTTCTTCATTTGAACTTGCACAAAGCTCACTGGTGGCTTCTTTGAAGATTACACCGTTTCAAGCGCTACAGGACATCCATAATGGTTTGGAGTTTACTGCGCTTTGAATCCTCTCATTCCAATCAATCTGCCTCGTTTCCCGGGCTTCTCTATTTCAATCATGCCCCTCCATTTTCTACACATTAAGTTTGTCGAGTCCAGGCCTTCATTCCCGCAAGATGGTCTCAAGGGCACCCGGGGGGGCGCTGGGCATAATTTGGGTGTGGGGGTGATTGTCCCTCCTCAGATGACACTGCGCAGCACGGCTCTAGGCGCTGCTTGGGTGAGGGCAGTTCTCTGGCTATTTTCTTTTCCTGACTACAATCACAAGCCGCCAGAGGGAGCTCCGATGCGATTAGCCCAGCAGTCAATAGATTCATCTAAACCCACCAGTCACTAGATTAATCTCACCATAAGTGAGGTTAAAATGGCCGGCCCTCATATGACTGAGGAAGGTGCCCAGTGAGTCCCGAGAACTTCACTTCGACCTGCTGAAGGAAAAGAAGATCTATTAACACAATCACACAACTACTTTTGTAGCACTGAGTCCCGAGAACTTCACTTCGACCTGCTGAAAAAAAAGAAAATCTAATAACACAATCACACAACTACTGTTGTAGCAGTGAGTCCCGAGAACTTCACTTCGACCTCCTGAAGGAAAAGCAAATCTATTAACACAATCACACAACTACTGTTGTACCTGTGGAAAATACCGAGAACTGCCTCCGAGTCAATCACTGGCCTCAAACTGTCATCGGAACAGCAGTCTGCAGAGAACTGCCCTCACCCAAGCAGCGCCTAGAGCTGCGCTGCGCAGTGTCATCTGTAAGGAGCTAGCCTTCCAAACATGGGGAAGAGACAGGGGAGGAGGGCGCGCAGCTGCCCTCAAAGAGAGCCCTGCCCCTTCAGGAGACAGAGGAGGGACAATCACCCCCACACCCAAATTATGCCCAGCGCCCCCCAGGGTGCCCTTGAGACCATCTTGCGGGAACTGGAGATGTGGAATTCAGTGATTAAAGTCGTAAGAGATGTGGCGCTAGCCCTGCAGACTGTGTGCTCAGGTGGCAGGCATCTCTTTGAAATGTACAGATGGGGGCAGCAATGAGCTTCAGAGGGGTCTGCTGGTGGCAACACAGAACAGATCACACCCACCTTCTTGCCGCGACTGAGGCCCTACATTTCTGTGATTAAAGCCCTAGCAGGTGGGGTGCAAGCACTCTGGACCCTGTACAGAGTCACAGGCTCTGCTTGCTGGAAACTTTGTGAAATATACAGATTGTGGCCACAATAAACTTCAGTGGTGTCTGCTGGCTGGCTGGCTTTAAAGTGCGTCCCGTACAGCAGCACTGGCCTTTGACAAACTACTTTTAAGCATTTCAATGTTAACTTTAATCTCGGGGATGGGTCAAGGTGAATGAATTCCAACGGAGCACGTCTACTTATGAAAACCGAACAGAATTTTGACACTGAATTATATTTTGCGCCGGTCCTGAATATCTCAAAGAAAGTGTGCGCGACTTATTTAACTGTCTTTGAATAAACGCGAGATTCACTGCAAAATTGTCATTTTTTTCCCACTAGACTTGAAATGTTGCCTTCAATTTTTACAGGTCGCATACTGCAATGTGGAGAAAGAAGCCGTTCCTGGGCTCATTTGCATACCCATAATGCCATAGTGTGCAACTGCTACTTTGGGCTGGGTTATTCTGTTTAATTGTGCTCCTGCTCGTGCAGTGATATGTTTGTAAGTTGGGGATGGAAAGCACAGAGTCCATGAACAGTGGGCCTTCCTCTGCAAAGTCACCCTTGGTGTAAAATATTTCGACATGAGACCTTTATATAGCGCGCGTCGGAGTGAAAACTTTTAGTTCGCCAGCATTGCATTATAGCGTCTGGAGTTTCCTCTCGCAGGTGTCCAGGGACAACACTGCAGCGACTCGAGGCTGCTTCCATCGCAAGCCGTAGCTCCGATGCGATTTGCCCAGCAGTCAATAGATGATTAATCTACACCCACTAGATTAATCTCACCATAAGTGAGGTTAAAATGGCCGGCCCTCATATGACTGAGGAACTTCACATCGAGTGTTTCCGAGCAAACAGTAAACCTTCATTTCTGTCCACCTCACCTTATTAAGAAATAAAGATTATATCAAAGTTACCTTGGCGGGGCTTGCTGGGCTTGCTTGTGTGCTTCCCAGAGAGACAGGAGATTGGGAAACGCGCGCGGCCGGCGCCGATCGCTTTCCAGACCGTGCTCGTGACATCTCCTGTCTCCTGGGAAGCAGACCCAGCAACAATAGTATCGCGCCTGCGCGATGGCATAAGGCTTCGCCATATGCATCGCAGGCGCGAGACCTAAAAACGATATAGCATTGGCCAAAAATAAGCTGCCAAACCTTCAAGGGTCGCTCTGTGTGCGAGGCAAAAACGAACTGAACAGAAAGTTCAATGGGTTCAGCACATGCTGCACTGATTTCTCCATAACTTACAGGCCAAAGGCTTCTGCAACAGAAAAGTATGTGCGATGTGCAGCTTTCATGATTCACTCCAAGTGAGATAGCTCAGTGGGTTTATGTCCCTACAGCAGAGATGGGGATGAAAAGTGCAGGTCTGATAGCCCGGACAGTTAATGCCACTGCTGCCGAGATGTTCCTGAAGCCTTCTTTCATGTCACATTTCTATCTCAGCACAAAGGTTTAACTGGCCTGCTGCAGGGACCTGTGCGCATACGCGAGATCACAGGCTGCTATCCAGCAACAGAGCTCAGTGGTCAGTGTGGCTGCTGCTGAGATTTGTACGTAACCTACAGACATGAGTTTGAATGCCAGCTGGACCATGCCACTCTGCCAATATTCAATCGTTGGTAAAAAAAGAGTACCTTTGAATCTGAGGAAAAGCTACTTTTACGGCTTCTTCACTTCTCTGAAGTTGAGAGGCAGAATCCAGAGAATATTTAACATGCTCCCTGCTCCCACCCCTTTAAAAAAAACATGCCTCCAACATACCCTACAACCAAGAGGAACACTTCGGGTAACGGTAGGAACACTTCTGAATCCTTAAGTGGGACTGAGGACCACAGAGTCAGCTGTCAGGCTGACATGCAACAGCATGGTATGAACTCCTACACTGAGCGCTTAGCACCTTCCCCACTTCATGAACCCAAAAGTACAACCAGGGCTTCAGTTAGTTCTTCCTCCGCTCTGCGGAGTAGTGAATTTCATTCTTCCTCCCACCGTCGCCTGTGGGCAGGGCATCGAGTGGGCCACTTTTGCCATCATTGGAGCATCTGCTTGTAACCATTTATCCCTTCTCTTTACCTTTCCAGGGGAGTCGGGATCCTTCAGACATCCCTGGGGAGTGGTCTACACAATAGGTTTGGTAAAATAATGGGCGCTCCCTCGGCCGTGATGACAGAAAGGTGAGACAGACCTGTATCTGTGAGAGGATCTCAGAGACGATCCAGCTCTCAGGGCAGATTTGATATTTTATTTCCACTAAAATTGGGGCACCAGAATCACTGAATCCCCAATTTCAGTGCTCCACAACCTAGAGCAATACATTCCAAATGACAAGCTTCAGACAGTGCAGGCACCATATTAACTGCCCTGCCATGCTCGATGCCAGCTCTATTCCCATTCTAGTCCTTAAAAACCGCTCATTGCAGAGGAAGGAGATTGGTTGCTGCTGTGACTGGGACTTTTTCTGCACGTACTGGAACATCGGTTCAATTGGCAGGTCAGTGGAAACATGGCACCACGCTTTACATTTGGATGGCATATGCTTAAACCTCTAAGACACCCCCCTTCCCATCCCCAATGACCAACTCCTAAAAATAAAAGCATCACATGTGTAGGGAATAAGGAAAAGTTTTACAGTGACGGAAGTCTAAGTGGAAGAAATTCATTGAGCCATTACTAAGGTGTCTAGTAGAGTAAACAGCGCCTTGGTGTGCGTGCGCCCCGCTAAAAGCACAGACCGGATTGACCCGCGCACTGCAGAGTAAGGCACTCACCCTCTTTTGACCTTTCTCAGGTCATGCCTATAGTGAGAGCTACTGCCCTCATATGTAACTGCAGGAACCCGCCTGACGTGGTGAAATATTTTGTTCACGGCTGTGCACTGAAATCAATGGGATACAATTTTGGGCAGAGAAAGCAGACCTGTGTGTTCTGCGGGCAACACATTCTGAGATTACAGAACAGACCACGGGGGCCCATCTAACAAGCTCACCACTGCATGCTGTATCACCATAGACTGTGATGTAGTATAGTCCGGGCCACTTGAATTATGCATTTCCAATGCTTTTTTTTTTTTTAACATAAATATGGATTTGCCGCATTGGCCATATTGGCCACATACTCTTATCACCTGCTGCATAATCCGTAGATTTTAGCAACAAAAACAAGATTTTTCTAGCACAAACGGATCAAAAGTTAAAAAAAATGTGTTCAAGCGCAGTGGAGGCTCGCCCCTATTGGTTAATTGGTCATTTTTCTGTTGCTTATTTTGGTATTTGGTTGTTAAACTGGTATTAGGGAGGTAAAATCTTTGCCCAAACAGTATTACCATGTGCTGCATTATGCCACGTAATTTGCTGCATAATTTAGCTGGTCATGCCGCATAATTTGATGCTCCCCCATCGCATAACTCCATTGGCCCAGAGTATAGTCAGGAACACTGCAATTATACGATTTTTTCGCATACTTGTGGATTTGCTGCATTTGCCACATAATCCATCACCTGCTGCATAATCTGCCGATTTTTAACAAAAAAAAAATGTTTCTAGCTCAAAAGTAACTGAAAACGCATAAACATGAGTTGCCGCGCTGTGGAAGGCCTTTGCAAAGGTTGACTGGTCATTTTTCTGTTGCTTATTTTTACATGTAGGTGTTAAATGTGTACCAGTGAGGTGCAACCTCTGCCCACAGAGTGTTAACAGTGCAAAAATGGCAAAAGAATGAAATAATACAACTAGGAACCCATGAATATTTAGAGGACAGAATGTATGAGCATAGACGTAACTCAAGGAGGGAGGGAGGATATTTTCGTTGGGATTAAGTGTTAAATAAATACACCAAGATTGCCTCTATCATGTACTATGCAACAGATTGAAAATGCGTAAAATGCCCGAATGTAACTGATGCTTTTGAAAAACAATAAAATCTGGTTGAAAAAAAAAATCACAGACTGTGCCGCAATACGCCACATACTTTCGTCAACCCTGCTCCATAATTTGACTCTCACCTGCGCGTAATTCCAGTGGCCCCAGTATAGTAAGTGGGCCTGCTCTGCAGCCCAGCCTCCCCTCCGCGCTAGCACACACCGCCCCCTTGCGGCGCCCGCCGCAGCCCCAGGCCGGCGGCGGCGCGTCGCTCCCTTGCCAGGTGCGTGGACGGCTATCATGCACTTTACGCGCTTCACTAATGAATGTCAGGCGGAGGGGTGGCGGGAGGGAGGGCGCGTGTTAAGAGCCCACCGCCGCCGGTGCCAGCACTGATGTGATTATCTGCCGGATGGTGGGGGCCCGGCAGATCCTCGTTAGGAGGCGCCCGCTGCCCACTCCAAGGCTGTAATTGGCTCTCGCCGTCCGGCCTGTCTCCAGAATCCATTAATAACCTGTGCTGTGGCACCCGGCGCACTTGTCGAGGCGGGAAATGGAGGAGATGTGCGGCCTCTAGTCGGCGGGAGGTGGGGGCCCGCAGGGGGGCGCCCCCACCACACACTCAAACCCTGTACAACCTTCACTATGCTCCAATTTTTGGTTACCATGGAGTTCTTCCCCTCGCCCCACAGGCCTCCTGCGCTGGGCACTGCACCGGGAGTCTTTGGTATGGGTGGGGGAAGCTAGGGACGTTAGGGGGGCAGTGGTGGGAGAAGCGGGCTAAAGGAAGACAGTCGGGGGTGTTACAACCTCTGACAAAGGGGAGTAATGGGGGTAGATCAGAGATGGGGGCGCCAGTCAGCAAGTAGCACACCAGCAGAAGCCGCCACCGGAATGGAAGGCGCGGGGCACTCTTGGATGAAAGGCAACAGGAGCCTCCGGAAAGAGCGAGCAAGGGCAAACAAATGAGCCAGCGGTAAAGGCCCGCGGTGGCAGAGGGAGTAAGCAGTTGGCAGATGGGCAACAGGAGGCAACCCACATCAGCCAGAAACGCAGAGCGGTGGGTAGACGTGGTTGGATGGGGAATGGGCAACCGGGGATAGCGGTCGGAGGCGTCCGATGGTACCTGACTGAACAGAAAGCAACCGGAGGGTGAAGGCACAAGACAACAGGAACCATACAGAGTGGAATTAAAGGACACTGAACAACAAATTCCCGCCCAAAGCAGAAATAACGGGGCGTGAGCTGCAGAGGGCAACAAAGGCCGCCAGAAAAGGAAAGCCATGAAAACGAGGAGGACTCGCCTAGAACACCTTTCCCATTCATTGGCTGGCGAGGGGGTCCCAAGGGGCATCTGAAATGAGCTTCAATGGATCAAGCCTTGCTGAGAATTGGACTGTTTAGAACTTTATCGACAAGCACAGACCCTTGACCTGGAAGGGTTGAGCGATGAAATCTGCATCCATGCCATTATAGTTTTCCTGTCTCAGGAGAGACGAGTGTGAGAAACTGGCCTCTCCTCAGTCATTGACGCCTTTTCGAAAGACTTCAAGGCTCCTTCTTGAGTAATTATTTTAGGAGGAGTCATGGCTACTTGACACGGCCCAAATGGCCTTGGCTAGATGCTGTCCTATTACCTTGTGGCCAGCTGACCCCGAAAGCCAAAAGAACTACTATGAAAAATCAGAAAACTGGTAGTGGGCCGTCTAAAGTGGGACCAAGTCGTGGTGCCCAATACCTAACTAGTCGAGATAGGCCAGGTTCGATCACTCCGGCCTGGAAGACCCTGTGTCTGCATGCCTGCTGTGAAGACTGCGGCATGAGTCTAATAAAAGACCACAAACTTTGATGCCTGAATGGGATTTATGAGTCATGCTCCGGCTTGCCACAACCCCAGTTGCCCCAAGGCCTACTTAGAAAGAGAACACAGAAAGCTTGCAGAGGAGGAAACACTGAAGTCCCCGTCAAGAATACTGTGACCTACAAGCACAAAAGCAGCCCTTGTCGCTTTGTCTAACCACCTAAGCCTCACTTTAAAGCTGTAAAGGGCAAACTAGCCCACCAGCTATCCCTACAACCTGCATGAAATTACTACAACCCAAACCCTTTCAGCGCAGTCCTTGCCTCGCTGGAAAAGTTTATTCCAAAGCTCCAATCCATAGAATTTTTCTACTATTCCGCCACACAACGTCGGGTGATGGCTAGTGGTAGTCTGCCATTGGATAACTCAACCCAGGGATACAATTGGTGCATTGTCTACTTTGATGCTTGGCCCCAAGCTTTACACTACCTATTGGAAGGGCACAACTCAAGAGCAGGAGTCATCAAGTCATTTCTAGCTTCCTTCTGTGTGTATTATATTTGCTACAGAATAAATTAAAGATTACTTCTGCAAAATGAAGATTTTCATACTATTGACTTAATTGGAAACAATAGATTTTATCTGCTAACAACGCATAAATGCCCTCTTTAAGAATTAGCACTTTTTCTCACGGTACCCCTCCTTTTTCGCTTCTAGATTCTGCTGTTATTCTGACCCAGCACTTTGAAAATTCAATATCCGGGTTCTCATTGTATGTGTGCACCTCACCACCAAAAGAGAGTTCGAAAGAACCATCAAACGAGTGCATGAGGTGGCACGTACATGTACTGCAGTTGGATTCCCTGCTGAGGGCACACAGAGTGCCCATCTGTTGTACTCCGGTAGCCTGTTCTCTTGGGACACAGCCAAACCAGAATGAAATGGGTCGAGGTTGTGTGCGGCCGGGGCCACCAGAGCTTAGACTTGGAGGTGTTCCCAGAAGACAAAACACAGCTGTGGGTCTGTAGACTTTAGGAAGACAGTCAGACCACAAGGGTACATGGAACAGGACTTGGAAGGAGAAGAGAGACTTCTGGAATCATTGGGGAAAAAGGACTGCGACTGTCCCGGGCGAGTGCTGTGCGCTTCTAAAAGAGGATCACAATCCGCGATCTCCTGGCCCCAAGGGACGCAACAGGGCATGGACAGGACCAGTTGCAATTGATTCTGCACTGGTCCTGGTGCCGATTCTTTGTTAGAACTTGGAAGTGAGTGAGTATCTCGACTCCCACTCACTGAGAGCTAGACGGTGAGGACTATGGTGTGACCACCAAAGGCTGAATGTGCACCTGGAAAGGCGGGGTACCGTCTACTGGTTTTAACATAGGGAGCAACGACTCTGCCAGCCAAGAGGACACAAGCCAGCGACACCCTAAAACTCTGTGGAGTTTGGAGGCTGTGCCCGCTTGTGAAAGAAAACCGACTCTCACCAAGCTCCTAAGGCCTGACTGAAGGCAAGCGGCAGCGTGGAGCTGGGGTCGTGCTGTGCTCCTGGAATGGGAGGAAGCCTCCAGTGGCCGCTTATGAGTGATGCGCAGGAACTTTCACTGACATTTCATGCTGGATGGAGAACTGTGGCGTGGAACAGATGGGCTACCTTTTTGTCGTTTGGTCTTATTTTAATAATCAATCAATCAATCAGTGACACTTATAAAGCGCGCTACATACCCGTAGGGTCTCAAGGCGCTGGGGGGGGGGGGGGGGGGGGGGGGAGGTGCCGCTACTGCTCGAACAGCCAGGTCTTCAGCTTCTTCCTGAAGGAGAGGTGGTCTTGGGTCAGGCGCAGGTCGGTCGGGAGGGAGTTCCAGGTCTTGGCGGCCAGGTAGGAGAAGGACCTTCCTCCTGTAGTCGCTCTTCGGATGCGGGGGACGGCGGCGAGGGCGTGGTTGGCTGATCGGAGGTGGCGTTTGGGAGCGTAGAAGTTGACTCGGCTGTTGAGGTAGCTCGGGCCTTGGTCGTGTAGGGCTTTGTGTGCGTGGGTGAGGAGGCGGAAGGTGATTCTTTTGTTGACGGGGAGCCAGTGAAGGTCTCTCAGATGTCCGGAGATGTGGCTGGTTCGTGGGATGTCGAGGATGAGTCTGGCTGAGGCGTTCTGGATCCGCTGGAGTCTCTTCTGGAGCTTGGCGGTGGTACCGGCGTAGAGGGCGTTGCCGTAGTCCAGTCGGCTGGTGACGAGGGCCTGGGTGACGGTCTTCCTGGTCTCGGTGGGGATCCACCAGAAGATCTTCCGTAGCATGCGTAGGATGTTGAAGCACGCCGAGGAGACGTTGTTGACTTGCCTGGTCATGGAGAGGGAGGAGTCCAGGATGAAGCCCAGGTTGCGTGCATGGTCTGTCGGTTTGGGTGCGGTGCCCAGGGCGGGAGGCCACCAGGAGTCGTCCCAGGCGGAGGGTGAGGGGCCCAGGATGAGGACCTCCGTCTTGTCCGAGTTCAGTTTCAGGCGGCTGGTCGTCATCCACTCGGCTACCTCTTTCATCCCTTCGTGCAGGTTGGCTCTGGCGGCGGTGGGGTCGTTGGTCAGGGAGAGGATCAGCTGGGTGTCGTCGGCGTAGGAGATTATGCTGAGGTTGTGTTTGCGTACGATGGCCGCGAGGGGGCTCATGTAGACGTTGAAGAGGGTGGGGCTCAGAGATGATCCTTGAGGGACGCCGCAGATGACTTCGGAGGCCTTTGACTTGAACGGAGGTAGGCGGACTCTCTGTGTTCTGCCGTTGAGGAAGGAGATGATCCATTCCAGCGCCTTGTCCTGGATTCCGATGTTGCTGAGGCGCCGTACTAGGGTGCGGTGGCAGACCGTGTCGAATGCCGCGGAGAGGTCTAGGAGGATGAGGGCCGCTGTTTCTCCATTGTCCATCAGGGCTCGGATGTCATCGGTGGCGGCGATGAGGGCGGTCTCGGTGCTGTGATTGGCACGGAAGCCGGACTGTGAGGGGTCGAGGGATCCGTTCGTCTCGAGGAAGGCGGCCATCTGCTTGTTGACGGTCTTCTCGATGACTTTGGCTGGAAACGGGAGGAGCGAGATGGGGCGGTAGTTCTTGAGGTCGGTGGGGTCCGCTGTTGGTTTCTTGAGTAGCGCGCTGAGTTCGGCGTGTTTCCAGCTCTCAGGGAAGATGGTGGTGTCGAAGGATGTGTTGATGATGTCTCGCAGGTGGGGTGCGATGACAGCGTCGGCCTTGTTGAAGACGTGGTGAGGGCAGGGGTCGGTCGGTGATCCGGAGTGGATGGAGTTCATCGTGCGCATGGTGTCTTCGGTGCTGATCGGGGTCCAGGCGTGGAGGGTGGTGGTGGGGGGTGGTAGGTCGGTCATGGTGTGCGTTGGTTGGTTGTAGAAGCTGTTGTGTATGTCCGCGATCTTGTTGTGGAAGTATGAAGCGAGGGAGTTGCAGAGGTCTTGCGATGGGGTGATGTCGTTGTTTCCTGCGCTGGGGTTGGAGAGCTCTTTCACGATGTTGAAGAGTTCCTTGCAGTTGTGTGCGTTGTTGTCCAACCGGTCCTTGAATGCTGTTTTCTTGGCGGCGCGGATCAGCTGGTGGTGTTTCCGGGTGGCAAGTTTGAAGGAGGTCCTGTTGTCCGGTGTCGGTTCCTTTCTCCAGACTTTCTCGAGGGCTCGGCAGTTCTTCTTGGAGCTCTTGAGTTCGTCGGTGAACCATGGCGCCTTCTTGCTGCCGGGTCTGCTAGGCGGGGTCCTCAGTGGGGCGAGTTCGTCCGCGCAGTTGCTGATCCACTTCGTGAGGTTGTCGGCGGCCTGGCTGGGGTTCGCTGAGCTGGCAGGAGGGTGCTGGCTCAGGGAGGTGGCGAGCTGGTCTGCTGTGATCTTGTTCCAGCTTCTGCGGGCGGCCTGTTGTTGGTGGTGGTGGGTCGTCGTTCTTTTGAAGGTGAAGTGGACGCAGCTGTGGTCCGTCCATTGGAGCTCTGTGGCGTGGCTGAAGTCGATGTCTGTGCTGGAAGAGAAGACTGCGTCGAGAGTGTGTCCTGCGAGGTGGGTGGGGGTGGACACCAGTTGCTTGAGTCCCAAGTTGGCGAGGTTGTCGAGCAGGGTGCTGGTGTTGCGGTCGTTGTTGTTCTCTAGGTGGAAGTTGAGGTCTCCCAGGAGGATGTAGTCAGCGGAGGGGAGGGCATGCGGGCTGACGAAGTCGGCGATGTCCTCGCTGAATTGTGTGCGTGGTCCAGGGGGTCGGTAGATCAGGGTGCCTCTGAGGGTGGTGTTCGGGTTGGTGTGGATCTGGAAATGCAGGTGTTCGGCGCTGGTCAGGGTGTTGTCGGTGCTGGTCGTGAGACGGATGGTGTTCCTGTGGATGATGGCGATTCCTCCTCCCATCTGGTTGGCGTTTCGGTCCCTCCGGACGATCTTGTAGCCCTCTGGGATAGCGATGGCGATGTCGGGAGCTGAAGAGGCGTTCATCCAGGTCTCCGTGAGGAAGGCAACGTCAGGGGCTGTGGCGTCTAGAAGGTTCCAGAGTTCGATGGCGTGTCTGTGGACGGAGCGGGTGTTGAGCAGGATGCACTTGAGGTGGGTGCTGCTGGTGTTCGACTTGGTGGGTGCTGGTGCGAGGCTGGTCCGGATGCAGGAGAACTTGCAGGCGTGGCAGCTGAAAGGTCCGTGGGTACGTCTTGGAGTGGCTTGATGGCATTCCGGGAGTCGGCCGGTGTTGAGAGCGATGAGGGTGGCGGCTGAGTACGTCAGGCGGGTAGGTCGGGGTCTTCGGGGGCCAGGGGTCCTGGCGCTGGTCGCGATCCGGTCGCGGACGGGCGCAGACGGGCTTACCTTTGGCGCGCCTTCGGCGCGCCCGCTGCGCGTGACCGCTGCGCGTTCGCACGGTCGCCATTTAAAGGCCAAGTGCGCGGGTGGGCGGAGCAGCTGGGAGGCGGGAGCGGGGAGGGAACAGAAGAGAAAAAGGGGCGGGGCTGATGGCGGTGGCGGGAAGCGGGAGCGGGGAGGGAGAGCGGAGGGCGGCGAGGTAGGCGGGCACACAGGAAGGAGACAGGCACAAATGCAGAACACGAAGGAAAAAACGGGGCACTGGGTACAGGCAACAATGCTGGTCAAAACAGAGGCAAAAACAGTTGACACACGATCTTACGGCAACAATAAAAACAAGCACAAATTTCGGTCAGAAATCGGCAAAACCAAAAGGAGATCGCTCAAGGCGGCAGCGAGGCCGGCGCTGAGGCAGAGGGCAGGCACAGGAGCACACGCAGCAGCTGGTGGCCGTGCGGCGCGGGGGTGTCCCACAAGTGGGTCACACTCACCTGCGTCGCACGGTCGCCATTTAAAGGCCAAGTGCGCGGGTGGGCGGAACAGCTGGGAGGCGGGAGCGGGGAGGGAACAGAAGAGAAAAAGGGGCGGGGCTGATGGCGGTGGCGGGAAGCGGGAGCGGGGAGGGAGAGCAGAGGGCGGCGAGGTAGGCGGGCACACAGGAAGGAGACAGGCACAAATGCAGAACACGAAGGAAAAAACGGGGCACTGGGTACAGGCAACAATGCTGGTCAAAACAGAGGCAAAAACAGTTGACACACGATCTTACGGCAACAATAAAAACAAGCACAAATTCCGGTCAGAAATCGGCAAAACCAAAAGGAGATCGCTCAAGGCGGCAGCGAGGCCGGCGCTGAGGCAGAGGGCAGGCACAGGAGCACACACAGCAGCTGGTGGCCGTGCGGCGCGGGGGTGTCCCACAATACAATTATTTTTAATTTTACTAAGTTAGTTTAGGAAATTTACTGATTTTTTTTAAATCTAAGTATTGTGTTGGTACTGCTGATTCGTAACACATTCTCTGAAGCAGTTGTCAATCTCAGATCCTGCAATACAAAGGGCAAAGCGCATTTGCACGACTAGGAGCTAGTTTTTCAAGATGGTAGGTGAATGTCCTACTGAGTAATTCAAATCTAATACGCTCTTAACAAACTTAGTAGAAACATTCAACGCTTTACCACACATGAACTCAGGAAACAATGGGGTCTTTATGTAACCTCTGCATTCATAGTGCCAAACATCTAAATTAGGATGGCGCTCGAGTGGAACCAACTTTGGGATTGTAAGGAGCTTCAGAGTTTTAAACAGAATTTGGCCGTAGGGTTAATAGGCAGAAGAATGACCCTCTCAGTTCATTAAAATGTACAGCTGGGACCACTCTAAAAAGATGAGCTCATGAGATACCCAGTGTTGACATATGTTCTACCGTGTGGTTTCTCTGAGCTCAAACGATGTCCGGCAAGGACTGCCTCCCAACTCTCTCCATCTTTCGTGACATGCCCTATGTGGAAATATTGCGTAAAATCTAGTAGCACAAGTTCATGAGAAGCTCAATGTCTTCT
Source organism: Lissotriton vulgaris (assembly GCF_964263255.1). NCBI lineage: Eukaryota > Metazoa > Chordata > Amphibia > Caudata > Salamandridae > Lissotriton > Lissotriton vulgaris. The sequence goes on from NC_141693.1 coordinate 280,563,041, forward strand.
CAGAGCTTTTGGGATGCACTTTGTTGCTCTCTCCATCTTTTGGTTATGTAAATGGTCATGAGATAAGTTCAGGCTCCACTCTCCCACCCATCAAGAGCTCATAGTATTAGTGAAATGTGAGGGGTGGATGACTCTTCATACCCCACAATAATATATATATATATATATGATATAGGTCCATATCAGTGCTCATGAGATGCATCATGCAGACAAACATCTGCCATGACATCACATCTCATGGCACACCCCAATGCTGCTGTGATAGTTTGTCTATATCCTTGATCTCATCTCTTGGTACCCTCGAAAGTTTCAGAGAAGTGTTCTGCAGACTCCCCCTGCAAACTGTTTCCCACCACTTTATCTCAGAGTCTGGTAATCCCTGTGCCCATAAGACACATGGGTGACCGTTCGACTACACATCTTTAATCTAGAGCATGAATGCCACGATTCATGAGATATATGTAGCCCCCTTGATACTCACCCATTACTCATGAAAAGCTCATTGCAGGCAGTACACTAGGAAGGCAAACCAGGCTAGGCTTGTTCTCTAAATTCTGCTGACCAAGAAAAGAGCGTACACGTTTAGGAGGTAATATGGCAAAGACTCCATAAGGTCAGAGACCCTGTCCAATAATAACAATGGTAAGGACACTATAGCATTCTTGATTCTCCAACAGCAGCTAACCAGAAGAAAATACTGGGCACAATAGGCCGCTCAACCTCCCCGATATGCACTAGACTGTGTTTTTTATGTTCTCCTATTGACATCAAGCTCAAAGATTTGGTCAAACAGGTGAACCAAGGAAGGAAAAATCTAATAAACATGGGAAGGACATGCTACTTGCAGTTTGGGGCTGTTCTATATATGCACAAACAGAAAGCGCTAATATGATGTGCGAAGAGCACCTCTCACTTCCTTAGGTATCACCCCAGTACAAACTGCCAGCTGGAAAAAGTTTCTGAGGAACTTTGGCAGATGTGTATTTGAAGGGCGGAGAGCCTGCTGTGCTTCTACGCCGAGCAGGGCTTTGCACTGTTCTGAATTATCCATTATCCACAGGGCTTAATAGGCGACACAACAGCTTTGCTACTAAGCATCGACGGAGTGGTGCGGATCCTTTAGTGGCGAACCTTACCACTGGTCTGAAAGGGAAAGATGGGGCACAGGAAAAAAAGGAACAAACAGGTGAAGTGAGGCAGAACACGCCAGGGTATATAATGGTGGGGAGACCGACAGGGGCAACACAGTTACACTGGGCGGGCCTACAGCCGTACATCACGGAAGCTAAGGAACAGAAAGGGAACACAGGCACCAATCGAGTCGGTTGGGACTTGTGACAGAGGGAAAAAAACGTTGTTTTATCGCAGGACTGCTTGGAGACACCGCAAATGTAGTTGCTGGGTCTTCAGTAGCACACCTAACGCTAATTGAGCTGAACAACAGGGAGGAGAACATAAGCGGTAACAGTGAGGGGAGGAAGCAAAGGCACTAGGCAGCAACATTCCAGGGAATGTAATGCAGCGAGACTGCTGCGGACCACTGCAAACATACAAGCACAAACATCCGGGTGGTGCGGGGAAGTACACTGCACCACTGACACTGTTCCAGTTTGTGTTCTCATCTGTTCCTCTCACGAGTGTCTCTAGTCAGTGCAAAAAAGTGAAAAACAGAGGTGCTACCTGAAAGGGAAACAGAGGCAACATCTGCATGTGGAGTGCATGATACCGAGACAGGAAGGAGGGCAAAGAGGGAATGGAATGGAAACAGAGGCAGCAAGTGAGAAGATTGGTAATAAAAGAGAAGGGGCTCAGGACAGCCCCCCTGATAGGGACACACAATTCTGACCCACTTCCTTAATGGTTTGCAGACGAGTGCGATGGTACAGCCACTGCGAAAACAAATGTGCCAGCCCATATTCCAACCCCATACTGTGCTGGTTCAGTGCAAAGACCCTCCACGCTGGTACACCTGAAGAAAGTGCCCATAACATCAATTCCTCAACCCAAGCAACACTCCCTCGTCCAAAGACATAGTTATATTTCCTCCAAACTAGGAGCAATTTTATTTTTAGGAGACAGACGGAGGAAGTCTATCAACTGACGTCTGACACCCAACCCTGCCTTAAATTTAGGGAGACTACAGCCTTCAGCGCCTTGTATCCCACACACAAGTCTTAACATAGAAGGCCTCCGGCTGAGTTAGCATTGGGTGCAGATAGTGCAGCTCACTAGGCACAGCAGAGAGGTAACATGGAGCTTGCTGAACAGAGAAACCATGGTGTATACCTAGGAGGCACAGCACAAGAGGACGCATTATCTCAACCGGCACCTCACATGACAGAGTGGCGGGTGAAATCTGGTTGTATAGCAAAGTATGGCGGGCCCACAGAAGTATGTTGCAAAGGGAAATGGACCAGCAGGGACATCCAAAAAGCTTGTATGATGCCTGGTTCTGCAAAAATGGCAATGTGGCTGTGAAAAGCACAAAGCGTTGGAGAGAACTTGGCTCCGTCAGCACATCATGAAGGACAGTTATGTTCCTAGCTTAGCGCACATGAAAGCTTCACAAATATTTGAATAAGAAAGATATTGACATAGCAAATAACACTCCTACTAAATGTCCAGTTGAAGCCGCAACACCTAAGAAGAAGCAGACTTTAGTTAAATGTAGGTGAAAAAAAGTCAGCTAAACCTATGAAGCAGACAAATAACGAGGAGCCCTTGGCTCATATTTATATTTGCAACAGTTTGTCACAAGCTGCTAGCTTTTATTTAGCAATGAGCTCCATGGATGTTACCCTGATGGAAGTCAGTTACGTCTTCTCAGCAAACTGGGTTGTTTAGTCTTAAAAAAAAGTTTGTTATACTTCGAATTAGTGAACTGAGCAGAGTTACCAGACCACGGAATACAACATACCTAGATTTGAGCCAGATGACTTGAGCCACAGGGCCACGGTTGCGAGGTGGTGGCCATCCTAACACAGATGAAGGGAAAATGTGGGTTTACTGAAGCAAAGGGAAACTGGTTCTACAAGGAAGGGAAGTGAGGATACTCTACCTCTGCCAGCCAATCCTTCTCCTCTGCAGCCCAACACACAGCAACGTATGCGGAGGCAAAATATCACGCTCACTAGGAATAAACATGCACAGCAGCCACTCTGTAACCTTCTCTTTGTCCTACATACGACACCTACCACACCTACTCAATGGAGGCACAACCCGAGGATAAGTGGGTATGGTTGGGAATTCCTGAAAAGCACCAGTAGGACTCCCACCCTGCAGGGATATAGTACCCCTGAACGACAAATTCGTCAAAAGTTGCAGTGAAGTGTGGGGTCTTTGTTGACTTACAGGCTGAGTCCACTGATACACACGCTTAAGACAGGTTAGAAACAGGACCAGTACGGGCAGGTTGGGGTTATGTCCCATCAGCGGGGGCAGTGGGTAGGTGGTCCACATCTCTCCATACAAATAGTGAAAAGGTCAACCAACAAAAAAACGCTAAACGTCCAAAGAACCAAGCCCCTGTTCCTAGATTTTTTTGTTTTAAGGGACTACAACGATTAATAATCCCTTCACACAGTAGGGATGGCTATAGACAGACACCAGCTTATATTTACATATTATCCAGACAGACCCACAAAGTAAAGTGGCTAACTTGAGTAATTCCAATTACGCCATGCAGTGAAGCATGGCAAGGTCTCCTTTGACCTCTTAAGTATGAAACTGATCTCCTGTTTCCCCTGGGTGCCCTGGTATGCAAGCCTGTGTAGACTCGCCCTTTGCTCTAAAAAAGGCCCAGTGAAAGAGATAATTTACAGCCCACTGTAGCCTGACCACTTGGCAGGACTTTTAATCTTCACAGGGAGCAAAACATCATAAAATCAAGTTCTCCTCAGAAGCATGATGTTTACATTTCATAGAGAGAACTAAATGCCAAGGGAGAGTGGGTAGGGGCCTCACAAAAAGGATCTGACTCTTAAAGGTACTTCTCTTAACCCTAGTGGTCTCCAGGTAATGTAGAGCAAAGCGACTCTCCTTCTTGCTATCCGTCCTCGCCTACCCTGCCCTTTCAGATAAATATGCTGATCCTGCGAGGAAAGAAGTTGTCCTGAAAGAATGGTCCCACTGCACTCCTGCCAACGTTAAAGTACATCTTTAGGAAGCAAAAGCTGGTGATATTTTGACTAATTTAGAATGCTGCTTTAAGGCTCCTTTCTTCAACACTGGTTCTCCTGTGAGATCAGAGAAAAAGTCAGGCGACTTCCTTGATGAAGTCCATGAAGACATGCAATAGTCCCCCTCCACCGGTCATAACAGCTCACTCAGGTTGAACAGAAGTAAATGCAGGAGGAATGCCCCGTGGCATAAGTGTAGGTCAGGGCAACATGAGAGCATCTATGTTAGATAGATTTTATGAGAACCAGTGATACCTTTAGATAGATTTTTTGAGAATCAGTGATCCCTTTGCTGTAGATTCAATGTCCTATGTTCAAGTCCTTGAGAAGGAAAACGTTCTGCTCAATCTGCTTGGCTGTGCTAGACAAGCTGTTTTCTTGGACCTGTCAGCAGAATGCAGCGTTATGTTTAATAAGCATGTACTCTTATTCAGTAGGACCAAGTACTGATAGAAACAATCTCAACACTAAACAAACCTGAGCTGCGATGTGAAAAATAAACTCATTGAACTAAATTAGTGGAGAAGAAATTTTTCCAGAGATTAAGCTAGGCAGCAAAAACCTTCTCTCAGTACGTCCATTCGCCCTAGGTTCCTGGAGAGCCAGCTTATCATTACAGGGTTCATACTGACTCAGGGGGTCGAGAGACACATATTTTCAACGAGTGCAAGGGACAAATAAGGTTACAGTTTACAGATGCTTAAAGGAGGACAATTTCTGATGCCCATGTGTTTGGGTAGATGGTACATGAGTGTCAGACGATGAACTGCCACTGTCCACGGACGAGGGTGCAATAATTTATACCAGTGAAAACTCTCCAAGTAGCGTTTGGGGTGTAAGAGGGAGGGACAGAGAAAGGTGTGACGTGGTAGGTTAGAGAGTCATGGTGCATTGTAGCATCTTTTCCTTTCTGAAAGTCGCGTTTGCCTGGCAGAAGGCAGGCGAGATGTCTACTGCTTGAGTGTCTTCGCAAACCGCAACGTCTCTGCGTGAGATAAGCCAGATTGCATGCTATCAAACGTACCCTGGGACTCCAGGAACATCAGTAAGACAAAATTAGGACATGTACAACGTAGTCTTATTTGATGCACCTGTACTATGATAAAGACTCTCGTATGATCTATTCAAGCTCAGACGCTCATTACGCTGCAGCATGCGTTTCTTTTACTGCTCCTGCAAAAGTTCTTGATGGACTCCTTAAAAAAAATCCCCTTCCCACATATTCAATATCCAGCACCGCACATGGTCTGAGTGATGAACCCTATTAACACCTCCTCACAGTGATGGAAGCCCTGTCTGTTCTCTAACCCTTCACTTGTTCGCTCACAGTGCAGATCCCTCTCCTGGGCTCCCAAGATGTAGCACCGTTTCTCCAATCAACAGGTGTATCCACCCGATCTTTCTGCCAGGTTTAGACCATTCTCCTGCTCCCCAAGCGTACAGATCCCCTTTTTTACCTGTTGGTGCAGTCTCTTTCTGCTCACCTTTCACTGTGAGACCTCCATCCTCGTCCTCTGAGCTGCTCTCCGAGTCGAAGAGGTCTTTGAACTCCCTCTTGTCATCTTCCTTCTGCTCATTCATCTTCTTCCGTTTGATTTCTGGGAGGTTCAAGTCTTCCATCTAAAGGGCGCACAAATTAGGAATAGTGTTCATTACAATAGGTCTTTGCTCACCACTAGCCTGGTCATCATAAGAAGAGTGCAAGACAACCCGCCAACCTCACTCCCTCCACCCAACCTGGCCATCAAGGGGATAGTGCGGAAATAGCCAACATTCCAGGCCTGGCTAGTGCAAAAAGCATGTAATAGCAATGTATAACACCCTCCACCTGCCTGAAATCACACATCGGAAGGCGTGCGCTATAACCAGTGGGGTACTCTGATAACACCCATTCTGTAAAAACACTACTCGTGTCTACTCCTTCCACGACGTCAGAAAATAAATTGCAATTACTTGTCCCTGAAGTCATCACTGCGTGCGAGGATAGCATTGATTACCAATGAGCTAATTTTTTACTTACATTCACAGTGGATAAGGCGGTTTAAGATGGGAGAATTAAGAATATTACATTACGTTTAGTGGGCCGTTCAGGAAACTGCTCTACCCAGTCACTGCAAAAAGATACTTCAATACACTATACTGTGGCTCAGGGTTGGATTGGGATCAAAAATCGGCCCGGGCACACCGAAAATAAGTGGCCCACATATGTCTATTGCATTTCCGTAAAACACTGCTTCAGCATTTTATTAACTTCACTTAATTTTTTTTAATAAATGCACAGATTAGTTCACACTGCTGAGCCACACATGAATGCAAGTGAGACCAATTCTGCTCATGCATCCTGCCCCCGCTAAATCAGCATACATTAATGGTCCGGCCATGGGAGAGAAAGGGAGAGACCTTTCCGCCCATCTGCCTCTAGAAAGGCCACTCAGGCACCCACTGGACCGCTGGCAGCATCCGAACACAGACAGCCCCAGGCTGCCCAAAAAGCGGCCCACAGCTGGAACTCGGCTATTGGCCCTTCAGCCATTTCCCCGAGTGCCCACGTTACCAATCCGACCCTCCTGTGGCTCAACCCTAAACCGGTTAGGTTGGCCCATGACTTGCTAGCAAGGGCTCTGCAGTAACCAACCATGGTGCTTGCGCATGCATACCCACAGGCATGTATGCAGCTCACAACGGGTCAACATCTGTCAGTAAAGGGATCTACAATAGGTTAACTCTCTCTCTGTGCTTGCAGAACCTCGTGCATCGATCCAGCTGCTTGCAGCGGATGGCAGCAGTGAATTCAAGGGAGCCTGCGGTTGTTGTGTCCATCAACGTTTGAGATATGGGGATGTAAGATAAAGGGCACTTGCATACTTTTTCACTGACTTTCATGTAGTAATATAACATAATAACTTAATTTCTGATACAGCAAATAAAATGCCATCTTGGTGCTACTGTAATTAACATGATCAACACATTGCATGTTTTCCCACAGGATTAGGATAGAATTTGTTTGTAAAGTTTTAAAAACGTCTGAACCAAAATTCACTGTTTTGAGGAAAGGTCTGGCATCATGTTGAACAATCTTCACCTCCAACATTTACCGTTATGCACCACAGAATGATACCAGTAGCAGTCTGAGCGAAAGCCAACTTTTGCATCCATTAAAAAAACACAACACCCTCTTCTGTAACTCTTCGTTGAGTAACTTAGCAAAAACAAACCTCAAACAGTCAAAAGAATGTTTGTGAACACTTGGAGCACACTACCCCGAGACAACAGGTAGTGTGCCAAAAACGCCTCTTCCCAAGAAAGGAAGGGAGGCAGGTTCTAACCATCACTGGGCAGATGACCGTCCCACTAGTGCACAACACCGAACCCGCCTCATCCTGCTGAAAGACTGTGCATTATAAATAAGCATGTGAATAGCGCACATCTGCTTGCCCTCGCAGCGCCTTTTCGCGTTGTAACTCCTGTGATTTTCCACCGTTTCCCTTCGCAGGCGGGAGTGTGGGTCAGATTGATGGCGGTGTGGACGTTGCTATCCACATTTAACGGGCTGACAGGCCCTGTTACCGCACAACTGGGGCCTGCGGCAAAGGCCCCAGCCCTAGGCCCAGGACTCCATCGATCCCGGCATGAGGCAGGAGGCTGCGGAGGTTTAACGAGCAGCGGAAGGAGAAGCAGATAAAAAGAGGGCCGGGCGCGGAGAGAAGAGCCAGACCCCCGCCACGGCGCCCTCATTTTCCATTTTTTTTCCCTGTGCGTTATTGAAAAAGCTGAGACCCCGTTAATCTGCAGCTCCTAATGAAGAGCTAACGAGCGCTGCCACCGCGCCATCATTAAGGGCTGTTAGAAGCTCCTCGGAAAATGCTTACTGCTCTAATTAGCGGCAGCGCGGTGGGCTCTGGGGTGGGGGCACGGCTTTATAGCGGTGACTTATTTACCTTCAAACGCACCGCCCCCATCCATCAGCGCTCCCCCAAGCACACTTCACTGGAGACAGGTGAACGCCGGCTCGGCTGCGGCCCTGGATCATCCCGCGCGAGGGCTTGCCGCAGGCCCCCTCCCCCCAGGAGGCAGCGCCGCGTGCGAGTCACTGACGGCAGCTAGGCGCAAGGGCGCGAACAATGGCCGCGAGCAGCCCCGCTCTCTGCAGCGCGCGCAGTGAAGGAGCAGCGGGGTGGGCCGCCACCAGCGCCCACACACCAGGTACCTTTACACGACCACTGGAGACCGATTTGCCAAATTATGGAATACATATGAAGCAAAACCGAGGACTAAGGCTATGCGTCGACCACGATGTCCAAAGAAAAATATTCCCATCTTGGACAATTTCAGCATTTTCTTTTGCACAAGAGGCTTGCGCAGGGGCACTCAAACTGCCTTCCTTTGAACAGGGAAAGCCGGGACCAAACCGTATAAACAGATAGTGCGGGCTAAGGGGCAACCACGTGATCCCATCACATTATCGGGAATGCATATACTGCAGCCAAAGAATAGCGAGTAGTCTGCAGTTTGTCTGGCTATGGATATATGCCCACTTTACAATGTACCTTATACAACATGTGTGTCTTTGAACATACCTGCCACTGCAAAGCAGTGGTCCCGCGGCATGGCCAGTAAGACCAAGGCATGACCAGTACCACAGCCAGGGCCCTGCACCATAAACTGATGAAATCTCGCTCGAGTGCCAGGCCATACCCAGCAGGACAGGGGTAGAGGCAAAGGGCAATGGTGTGTCATTCACTGATCACAGCCAAGCGGATACAAACAGACAGGGGGCTCAGAGAGCAGGGGACCTAATTCACCAATCCGAGCTTTGCCCCACACCAGGCAGGCACGCTTCACAGCTTCCAAACTTCACATAACTCCTTTGGGGGCGTCTCTGTCTTGCATCCACTTAGCAGAAGACAAAACGTTCCAGTTTTTTTAGGTCTCGCCTGAGCCAATGCACTCGCGCATTGCTCCGGCGAGATTATAGTAAGGGGAAAAGAACAGTCTACCAAAACGGCAGATCAGACACAGTTCATGTGATCTATGCGCGTGCACAATGCCAGCCACGTCACACACCACCATTTGTCTGTGCCTCGCATCAGACTTCAAAAGCTGCCGCCCCCCCCCCATCAGACTTCAAAGGCTGCCGCTCCCCCGCAACCTCCATCAGACTTCAAAGGAATGAGCTCCCGCTCCCCCGCCACAGCAATGCAGAGAGCTTGTCTCCGCCTGCTCTCCCGTGTGCTTGCATCTTCCTTCCTTGGCCCTGGGTGTTTTCCGTGTTCTCCCTTTCAGTGCCTTGTCGACCCCGTACTGGATTGCTGTCCAAGCCCCAGTCCTCGCTGCCTCCCTGTGTTTTCCTGTTTCCCCTTGCTTTTTCCCGGCTCCATCATTCTGTGCTTTGATAAACTGAACGCGCTTTGTAGCACTCAACCCTGCATGTTCTATGCTTCAGTCTCTGAGGTGCTGCACCACATCACTCTGGGACACCACCACATCACTCAGCCCAACCACATCATCACTCAGCACCACAACAGCACTGTCCTTGCTTGCTACCAATAAGCATTGCCATAGCTAATAGGACTCGCATTAGGATAGTGTAAGCTATTGGCTTTGTGAATAACAATGCTATTAATTTATATATTTTCAAAGCCAACACATTAAAAAAATGTATAATTTACAATACCAATAGCTCACACTTTCCTAATGCGAGACCTATTGCATTGCAAATGCTTGTTTTACTTACGATTTACACTACTGCAGGCTCAAGGTTTTTAAAAGGTCACAAATGTTAATGACAAAAAACGGACCGCTCCTCGCTTAGCCCATTTTCCTCTGGTGGAAAAATGAATATGCTACTTACCAGTATGCATCTGTTCTTGGCATGTAGGGCTGCTAACATTCATATCTGTGCATAGATCGCCGCCTAGTGTTGGGTCCGGATGATTGCACATTGTTGTCCTGGAAGAGTCTTCGAAGTATCACGAGATAGGTGGCTCCTCCCCTGGACTACAGTGCGCATGGGCATCGACTCCATCCCCAGATTGTTTTTAGCCATTGTGTAGAGATGGAGTGAATTAGTGTAAATGATGTCCATGCTAATGTGTGAATGCAAGAAATTATGTGCAGCCGCTACGGGCGCCGGGGAGGAGGGCGGGCGATATGAATGTTAGCAGCCCTACATGCCAAGAACAGATGCATACTGGTAAGTAGCATATTCAGTTCGAGGCATGTGGGCTGCTAAATTCATATCTGTGCATAGAATACATAGCAGTCCCTCCATTAACGGCGGCCGCCCGTGCCGGCTGCAGAAGTTTGAAAAAGAGTTTTAAGAACAGCCTGACCTACAGCTGCCTGCTGTTTGGAATGCACATCTACACAGTAGTGTTTAGTAAAGGTGTGTGGAGTAATCCACGTGGCTGCTCTACAAATATCTTCCAAAGGAATATTACCTAGGAAAGCCATGGAGGCCCCTAACTTGCGTGTGGAGTGGGCCCTGGGGGGGACCGTTAAAGTGCGCTTAGCCTTGTGGTAGCAAATTTGAATACACTTAACGATCCACCTGGCTATTCCTGCCTTGGAAATGGGGTTGCCTTTGTGCTGGGCTGAGAAGGCAACAAATAACTGTTGTGTCTTTCTAAAGCTTTTGGTCCTGTCAATGTAGTACAGTAATGCTCGTTTGACATCAAGCGTGTGGAGCATTCTTTCTGCTACTGTTTCAGGGTTTTGAAAGAATGTGGGTAGTTCAATGGTTTGATTGACATGAAACTGCGACACCACCTTAGGAAGAAACGTAGGGTTAGTGCGCAGCACTACCCTGTTAGGATGAATTTGAATAAATGGCTCTTGTATCGTGAGCGCTTGTAGCTCACTAACACGCCGTAGCGACGTGATGGCAATGAGAAAAGCCACTTTCCATGTCAAGAACTGAATCTCGCAGGAATGTAGAGGTTCAAAGGGTGGTCCCATCAACCTGGTGAGGACCACATGGAGGTTCCACACAGGAGCTGGTGGGGACCTGGGGGGGGATGACTCGTTTCAGCCCTTCCAGGAATGCTTTGATGGCAGGCACCCTGAAAACTGATAGGTGCTGCCTGTTTTGGAGATAAGCCGCTATGGCGGATAAGTGTATCCGAATGGAAGCATACGCCAGATTGCATTTGTAAAGATGTAACAAATAGCAGATGATATTAGGAATGGATGCATCTAGCGGGTTGATATGATGTTTTGTACAGTAAATGACAAACCGCTTCCATTTTGCCGCATAGCAAGCTCTGGTCGTTGGCCTTCTTGCCTCCCGGATGATGTCCATGCATTCCGGGGGCAAATTAAGGTAGCCAAACTCTAAGACCTCAGGAGCCAGATCGCTAGGTTCAGCTGTTGTGGATCTGGGTGCTGAATGTCGCCATGGTTCTGCGTCAAGAGCTTGGGAGTGAGGCGCAGCCTTTGATGCGGTACCACAGAGAGTTCCAGAAACGTGGTGTACCAAGGCTGGCGTGCCCACGTTGGAGCAACCAGGATGAGTGTCATCGAGTGTTGCAGCAGCTTCCGTGCCACCAGCGGTATGAGAGGTGCTGGGGGAAAAGCGTACGCAAATTTGCCTGACCAGTTCATCCATATCGCATTGCCCTGTGACTGTGGGTGTGGGAACCTGGCGGCGAAGCTTGGGCATTTTGCGTTCTCCTTTGTGGCAAACAGGTCTATCTCTGGATGACCCCACTGCTGGAAGTACGGGTGGAGTACTGATGGGTGTATCTCCCACTCGTGCATTTGGTGGCTGTACCTGCTGAGCAGATCCGCCATCTGATTGTCCACGCCTGGGAGGTGCTCCGCCATGAGGAAGATGTTCCTCTGAATGGCCCACTTCCACATGCTCTGAGCCAGATGAGACAACTGTGGAGAGTGTGTGCCTCCCTGCTTTTGGATATAGTACATCGCCGTCATGTTGTCCGTCCGGATCAACACGACCTTGTTGCACAGATGTACTTTGAAGGACTTCAGTGCCATGAAGATTGCCATCAGTTCTAAGTAGTTGATGTGCATCTTCTTCTGCTGTGTCGACCATAGCCCCTGCACTGTGTAGTGGAGTACATGCGCTCCCCAACCTTGGAGGGATGCGTCCGTCGTCAGGATTATTTGTGGCACAGGCTCCTGGAACGGTCTGCCCTTGCAAAGGTTGTGTGGAGTCCACCAATGCAGAGAGTTGTATGCCCGACCAGTTACCAACACTAGGTCTTTCAACTGCCCTTGAGCCTGAGTCCACTGGCGCGCCAAGCATTCCTGAAGCGGACGCATATGCAACCTCGCGTGCGGGACTATGAAGATGCAGGAGGCCATCATGCCTATCAACTGCATAAACACTCTCGCAGGGAGTGAGTGCTGCGGTCTGAATCTCTGAATCAGCGACTGGATGCTGTTGATCCTCGCTGCGTTTGGCTGAGCTGTAGCAGTCAGGGTATTTATAGTCGCGCCCAAATACTGCCGCAGATGTGCTGGCTGAAGGTGCGACTTTGGATAGTTGAGCAAAAACCCCAGACTGTGAAGAAGGTGAATAGTGCGGGACATGTCTGCGGCGCACTGCCGTTCCGACTTGGCTTGAATGAGCCAGTCGTCCAGGTAAGGGTAGACATGTATGTTTTGTCTCCTGAGGTGCGCCGCCACTGTTGCCAGGCAGTTTGTGAACACTCTGGGAGCAGTGGTCACTCCGAAAGGCAGGACTCTGAACTGGTAATGCCTGTTTAGAATGGTGAACCGGAGGTATTTTTTGTGGGATGGATGGAGTGGTACGTGAAAGTAAGCATCCTTGAGGTCCAAGGTTGCGAGAAAGTCTCCCTGGTGTAACAGTGGAAGAACTTGCTGCAGAGTTAACATGTGGAAGTGTTCTGAAAGAATATACATGTTGAGGGGGCGTAGGTCCAGAATGGGTCTGAGTGAGCCGTCCTTTTTTAGTATAAAGAAGTACAGGGACTAAACCCCTGTGCCTTGTTCCTCCAGTGGCATGAGTTCTATTGCGCCTTTTTGCAGCATCACAAGAACCTCTTGCTGCAATAAGTGCAAGTGCTCTGCCGACATAGGACGTTGTCTTGGGGGTATGTTGGGTGGAGTGGACGTTAACTCCAAACAATAGCCGAACTGGATAAGTTTCCTTACCCACCTGTCTGTGGCGATGGACTTCCAGACTGGCAGGAACTGCTGGAGTCTCCCCCCGACAGGTGTTGGATGGTCGGGGGGCAGTGACAGGAAGTCGCTGTTTGTTGGCAGCAGAGGAACTGGAACTGTTGTTTCCTCTGCCCCTGCCCTTGGCGTTGTTTCCTCTGTAACCTCCTCTACCCCGTTTGGTGTACGAGGACTGTGCCCCACTTTTACTGAACATCGCCTGTTGTGCCAAGTGTCCTCTGGTAACACCCCGAGTGCCTGAGCGACGAAAAGTGCTCCCTCTGTATTGCTGAGACTGAAGTGCACCCATGGATTTCGCCGTCTCAGTATCTTTTTTAATTTTTTCGAGGGTGGAGTCCACCTCAGGGCCAAACAGTCTGTCTGGATTAACGGGCTGGTTGAGGATAACAGTCTGTATCTCTGGCTTGAATCCTGAGATGCGGAGCCATGCTTGACGCCGTAACATCACACTAGTATTTATCGCTCTGGCTGCCGTATCCGCAACGTCGAGCGCACATCTAATTGCAGCGTTGGAGATGAGCTTGCCTTCTTGGATAAGCATCTCAGCTCCCTCTTTAAACTGGTCTGGAAGGTGTTGTAAAAGCTGCTCTAAGGTGTCAGTGTGCTCTGTCATATCTGGCTAGCAGAGCTTGTGTGTTTGATATGCGCCAGATGTTTGCTGCCTGCGCTGCCACCCTTTTCCCCGATGCCTCCAGCACTTTAGACTCTTTGTCTGGGGGAGGAGCTTCACCGTTTGTCTGTGAGTTCGCCCTTTTGCGAGCATTAGAGACCACCAAAGAGTCTAGAGGCAACTGGCCCCGTATGTAAGTTGGGTCTCCAGGTGCTGGTCTGTATTTCTTCTCTATTCTAGGGTTGACCACTCGAGCCCTTGTTGTTTCCTTGAAAATGTCTGTGCCATGCTTAAGAACACCCTTAAGCATTGGAAGTGTTTTTACGGTTTTCTCAGCAGCAGAGAAAGTGTCAAATAGAAAGTCAACGTCCACAGGGTCAGCATGCATTTCCACCTTATGGTTTGTAGCTGCCCTCTCAATTAAGGCATTGAACGCTGCAGAATCTTCTGTAGGAGAAGGCTTTGATCCAAAAGCTTGTGGGTCATGGACAGCTTGTTGGTCCCCTTGATCACCTGAGGGTGACCATGAGTCCTGTTGCTCATTAGGGTCTGTGTTTTCTGGAAAAGTATACTCCTCGTCCTGATCACCCAGGTCTCCATCTGAGCAAGTGGGTGAGGGTGATGGGCTCCTTGCAGGGTGCAGAGGAACGCGCTCAACAAGTTCCGGAGTTTCAGGCGCTGGTTTTTTCCTTTTTAGAGGTATTACAAACGACTCCAAGGGCTGTGAAGTAATGTTCCTCTTATAGAGCGTCAACTTGCCCGTGTCGGCGTCGATATACTGTTCCGACTGCTCGTCCAGTAAGGGTTGTCGACTCAAACTGCCACTTAGCTGAGTGTGCCCTACCCCTTCTGAGTCTTTAGACCCCGACCGTGGTGCAAAGGCTTTTGGCACCACTTTGGGTGGTAGAGTAAAGAGGAGCGGCTTGGAGCTTTTTTTCGGTTCCGCTTCTGGAGTAGGTACCGAGGGCGTTTTCGGCGCCGACGTCAGCTCTTTCTCTCGAATACGTTTGAGGGAGTCTGCCACTTGCTTCGTAAAAGAAGCGGACGGCCTCGTCGATCCGACTGTGGACCTCGATGCACCCCCAGGGGAAGACTGGAGCGTCGATGAATCCTTGTTCTCAGCTGGAGGCGCAGACGTAGTCTCGACCATCGCACGTCCGCCACCATCCACGGCCCTATGCGTCGACGACGATGGCTTCGGATCGGCGGATCTACCCTTCGGTGTAGTGGCTCCAGACTTCGACTCGGTGCCTTTTGCCGATTTGGCCTCGACGGCTGGCTTGCCTGCAGACGCGGTAGGCTTGACCGCTGGTGGCTCGACGGTGGACTTCGACTTGGACTCGACCACCTTAGTGGAGTGCTGGGCGACTGCCTTCGAGCTTGGCTCCTTGACCACTTTAGGCGCTTTAGCCTGTTCGACAGCCTTCTTCGGCTTCGAGGCCTCCGACGACGACGCCGCCAATGGCGTCTTCGATTTCGGTGCTGCGTCGGCCATCTTAGACTTGGTCGATCCCGAAGGTTTCACTTTCGGTTTCGATTTCGGCAATGGCGGCTCCGTAGAGGCGTCCGTAGCCGGGCCAGAAGGCGGGGCCGAGGAGCGAGGTTTAGGGTCGTGGGTAAGGCCTTGTGGCGATCCCGTGACCTGAGCCTTTGTATGATCGGGGCATAGCTCATCCTCCGAGCTATCTTCCACGGCCCCAAAAGGTTCTTCGTTGTCCCCTACCTCCTCGAGGTCTTCCTCGAGGTCTTGGTCTTCCTTGTAGTCGGCCTCGACGTCCGCCGATGGAGGTGAAATCTGCAGGTGAAGTTCTTGTTCTCCTGCGTCGGGGCTGTCGAAGATGTCCACCGGTGCTGGCGCCAATAGCTGGGCCTGGAGGCGCGCCACGCGCCGAAGCTTGATCGTCTTCTTCGATCGAAACCTGGAACAGGCCATACAGCTGGCCTCGTCGTGGTCCGGCGACAAGCACTTGTTGCACACAGGGTGCACGTCGATGTGTGGGTACTTCGACCCACACACGGGGCAGTACTTGAACGGACTCCGTTCCATTGTAGAATCGTCAGGGTCTTGCTGCGTCGACAGGGCCTCGATGACCGAAGAGTCACCCGACTCCTCCGATATCCGACTCGACGAGCCGGAGTATACACGAGACCGAACGCAAACAATACCGACGAAGTAAGGAGAGCCTTTTGGCCTTTAAGAAGTTGTTTTATCGATTCCGAACAGGAGACGTCGAAATCACATCCGAACCCAATGGCGGAAAAAAACAATCTGGGGATGGAGTCGATGCCCATGCGCACTGTAGTCCAGGGGAGGAGCCACCTATCTCGTGATACTTCGAAGACTCTTCCAGGACAACAATGTGCAATCATCCGGACCCAACACTAGGCGGCGATCTATGCACAGATATGAATTTAGCAGCCCACATGCCCATGCCTCGAACCTCTGATTTCGCCCTAACTAATTTGGGGATCCCTGATCTTGGGTCTCAGTGGAAAAGGAGGTCTGAACCTTATTTATTTCCATTCTGCCCTCCAAGCATCCTGTTGTCACTGTAGCAGTGAGCATAGACCACCTTCAATGCGCAAAGTAAAAATAAGAAAAGAAAGCGTGCCGCTTGCCAGAAAAAATACTATAGTATGGAACTTATATTTATATGGTACTTCTGGAAAGGCATGAAAGTACAATTGAAGAGGAGGAGCATGTTACTCCAGAGTACTTGTTGGAAGAGTGTCTTGTGGGCTACATTGATAGTGTATGTTGCTATGGATAAAAAAGTGAGTGCCTGCCTTCTGGGCTATATGGGCAGTATATGATATCTTCTGTGGTGACCGAAGTTGTGTCTTGTGTTTTTGTTCCAGTGCCTGAATTTGAAGGAGAGAGGCATGGGATGCATAATCATTGACTGCTGTTGTGTAGATGCAAACTGCAGCCTATTAAGTGTTTTGGTGCAGGAATGTATGAGTTTCCTTTGACTGTCACTGCAAGTATGCAGCAGCATCTAGGTATAATTGTAGGTACGAGAAAGTGTGATAAGAGATGTGGCCATGCATGCATGTTCCTACTATCTGGAAGAGCTCTGCCACAATAATTCACGCCGATTAACTATGGTGCTCCTTGAGGGGCGGCAACGGTCATGTGTAGTACATGCTGTTCGATACAGGCCATGGTGGTTGAGAAAAAAACAAATTAATGGACATTATGCCCCCCAGCTGTTTTATAGGACGTGATACTTCCCCTACGGCAGTGGCAGGAGCCTGCACGTGCATTAAAAGCCTCACCATCGTATGTGCACTGATGGGAATAGAAGCAGATGCCGTGGGTCCTCCAATGCATTTTTTGATGACTTCTCTTTGATCTGGCACAAAGCAGACCACAGTGATGGGCATTAAAACACCAATAAGGTTCATCGTTCAGGAACAGCAGACAAGAAATTCTAAGAGATGGTTGCCAGGAACTGGTACTGACCGAGACAGTGTGGCTAGGACACGGAGGGAGAACCTAGTAGCAACAACAGGTACTCTTCAGCTGGTTGCAATGTTCATAGAAGAACAGGCCAATTTACATGCTATTCAGCTAAGGTGAGGCTAAGAGGCTAAATGTAGTAATAGTCATATAGGAAACTGTACTTTACAGCAAGTGTTATACTCATGGCAATGTGCACAGATTCAGAATATATTTACTATTAAGTGTATCTTGGTAAGTCCACCCAGGTGTAACACAGATCAACCACAAACCATGGTAATTATATGAACACCTTTCATATGTCATGAGTTGATCCAGGAGAGACTGAAGGCATTCCAGGTTGACTGGGAAAGAGAGCACTAGCATCTCTTTCAGTCCCAATGACTCATAGCAGATTAAACGGTTTGGTCAGCATTGAGCCTTAAACACAGGCCTTACAGGAATATACTTCAATTTGCCTGGCTTAGGAATAATAATGTAGTAACAGATCCACAGCAATCGACACTTTCTGCTAGTGTCACTTTTACTCACAATGTGTGCAAACCCTAAATACAGAAAAACAAGAATGTTTGTGGGGCATAAATTAAACAGATTAATAATGTAGTTGTACGTGTACGACCAGTAACACTTTATGCCAGTCGCACAGTTAATGCAACAGGTACAGACTGGGTACATTTTAATCTTATTGTAGATTTTCAACAAGTTTTATTTATTTATTTTTGAGTTTTATATAGCGCTAGCAAGACCTGAGGGTATCAGAATGCTTTAAATGTTACGTCATCACATTTACAAGATATTAATGTGATAGCAGTAGTAGAGCTAGTGCCTTTTACTCTATTGCAGTGGTTCTTGGCCTGTGGTCCACTACGCCTACTCGGGGTGTCCGCAACTAAATTGAAAATTAAAGAATATTAGCAGATTAATCAAGTGTACATAAATAAAGAAAAAGTGTAAAATTGAAAAATGCAAAAAGTTCTGTCAATGTGAAGGAATTTAAAATTGGAGGCTAAAATGAAGTTGGTAACCATAGCTTGATTTGTTGGAGCAGTGCAATTGCAGTAAACACAGTATAGGACGGCCAATGGGTGGCTTCAATTTAAATGGCAACAAAAATACAGCATTAGAAGAAAATAAAAACAAAGTGATATGCTAGAGATTAGCATATCGTGTTATCTTTTAGAATTATAAATCGAATTTAGAGAAGCTCCAACCTTACCATTAAATTGCAATTTCTGTTTTTCAGATTCCTTTGTGAATTACATCTAATATTTAATCATTCGTGTGGGTACATTTATGTATTGTTCTGAATTTTAAATCACAGACATTGCTTAAGCCAAGGTCCCTGGACTCTAGTATTAATTCAGTGAGGGTCCCAGGTTTCCAGTAATGATTCAGTGGGGGTCTGCAGAAGTCCAAAGGTTAAGAACTGCTCCTCTATACAACAGACTTCCTCCGTTCCAAATGATTTTTGATGAGTCTTATCTACATGGTAATTGAGCTGCAGATGTTAGTCACATGTATAAGGAAAGTGATGGGACTAAATAGTTTGACCTTTCAATAGACATGGTCTGTAGTGGTGACAGGCTGGTGTGTGCTCTTGTGGCGCTCTTGAGAATAACTTGCAGGTGAGCTTGGCCCTCGTCTATGAGGTCGCTGAGGGCTTCAGTCGTTATGGCATAGCTCTAATGAGCAAAAAATCAAAGTGGGGGAGAAGGAAAATTTGATCCATTCAGTTTCCTTAGGCTTATAGCATATAATCAAGAGAGAAGGATCACTTGTCCCGCATAACCAGGGTATGCAGGTATCGTTCTAACTAGTCCCAAATAAAAAACCCTCATGCACGTGTATTGTTCGTAATTTTAGCGGTATATCTTGATTCTCCGCTATTCTTAACACGTTGTATGCATATTCATGGGGTTTAGTTGTTATGCATCCTCCACCCGGAGGCTTTACCCTTGGTTAAAACAGTAGTGATCAGTGATTTGGCAGTGAAAAGTGAAGTGAATAGTTTAAAAATATCTTCATACTAGAATAATAAATTTTATTCGTTCCAGTTCTGAGATAATGAGATTTAATAATAAGATTGTGTGACTGAGAGTGATAATGGCTCTCGCACACTAGGTTTCGTGAAAATTATAGGTCGACATGTTTCAGCCCTTTGGTCGCCAGACGGTCAAATGAGCTTTCTTCATGACCGAGGTGTAGTGTGTACAGAGACCATGGGCATCTCTGGTTGTGCTAGGCAAATAGGTATTTCCTGGAATGCCTTCTTTTAGATCAATAAGGAAATAATATGTAATTTAATTCCTTGTAGGTCGCTGGGTACCCAGTGGAAGAAAAATGAAAAATAGACTAGGGAAAAGGGTGGTGGGGTTCACAGGTAACTAGTGTACTGGTAAAATTTGCCAGGAACATAACATTCGCTCAATGAAGCGTCGCAATTAGAAAATGGCAATACCCTCATCGGACACAGTCAATTACCGGTCAAGTTCAACTCCTCCAAAGTGATGAAACATTATTTTGGGTATGGCAAGATATCTCTGCATATTATTTGGAGTTAATAAACACTCGAAACAAGGATTACTAACGATGTATTATTACATTTCAGGTTAAGTTGTGCAGCGGTAGTTTGTTTTTTGCCCCTGTTAATTGGAATTGATTAAGGTAGACTTTTGTGCCGGTACTGAATTAATCTTTGACACCTCGGTCCTGAAGAAAGCCCATTTAACCGTCTGGCGACCAAAGGGCTGAAACATGTCACCTATAATATTCACGAAACCTATTGTGCGAGAGCCATTATCACTCTCAGCCACACAATCTTATTATTAAATCTCATTATCTCAGAACTGGAACAAATAAAATTTATTACATTAGTATGAAGATATTTTTAAACTATTGACTTCACTTTTCACTGCCAAATCACTGATCACTACTGTTTTAACCAAGGGTAAAGCCTCCGGGTGGAGGATGCATAACAACTAAACCCCATGATTATGCATACAACGTGTTAAGAATAGCGGAGAATCAAGATATACCGCTAAAATTACGAACAATACACGCGCATGAGGGATTATTTATTTGGGACTAGTTAGAACGATACCTGCATACCCTGGTTATGGGGGACAAGTGATCCGTCTCTCTTGATTATATGCTATAGCTCTAATGAGGCCACCCAGAGAAGCACAGGCTCCCAAGGTCTTCCTAATATGCAGGGTTGGTCAGCTAGAGTGTCAGTCTGGAGCGCAGTGTGCTCTTCGATGAATGTCTTTGAGCTTCCCTTTGATGAAAGCTGGGTCTCTGCCGTTGACAGTCCTATGGTGATGCGCAGAGACTTTTAAAGTTGAACATCTGCCAAATGGTAGTCAACAAAGTACTTGTTGAGCAGGTGAGAAACTTGGATGAAGTACCTCCTGCTATTCCAAAAATGGGAACCAAAGAGTACTTTATCAACTCTCCTTTCTGCTGACCTGGCAGCACTGACCCAGATACTCCCGTTCTTTGATATACTACTCGGATAACAAGCAATGGCCCTTACCTGCAGAGCTCCTTGCTATTACATTGTTCTCAGAGATTCTAACAAACACCTCAATCCTGCCCTACAAAAACCCATTATTTTAAATACAAACATTACACACAAATCGCTGGCCTTTTTATTGCCACCTGAGTACCCTATATTTCAGTAGGGCGATCCCATACAGCTCTGCCAATCTACCTTAATGCCGACATACTGTACATGCTCCTTTATCAGGGTTGTCAGCACACAGCTCTGACCACGCACCCCAGGCCTGCCATTAAGCATTGCCTGCTAGCTTTCCTGCTTAGTGCTGTGAGCCTAGCAATGAACCCCAATCCTGACCACTCCAATACTTACAATTTGTAACATCTAAATGGCTAAGCGAACATGCCCCTCAAATCCCGCTCGTGTCCTCTGAGCTCTTGGGCCAGTTCGAGTCTCTTGTCCCCTTGCCATGACTGTACGAACAAAATAACCTTGTGTCAGGGTCCAGTGCCTGCTGCTCTTCTCCTTGGGTGCGGCTGATCCGGAGTTTCAACATGCTCTTTTTATTTTCCACGGCCATTGAGTGCCCAGTGATCCATAGATGTACCCAGCTGCTCCTCTCCAATACTAATGGAGGAGCGAAAGTCCACAGCAATTTTTAGCAGCTGCCTCACTTTGGTGCTTTTCGCTCCCACTACTGAAATTCTCCAGTGTTTTGCAACTGGAATCTGTGGGTAGCCCCTAATCCGCCATGCATGAACTAATCTGAGCCTTCAGCTGCTGATGGGACACAGGGTGCTCAAAAATATGCAAAATTAATTACTTAAAATTGAGGTTGTCAAGATTGGTAGAGATTCGAGCAAAACCAAGCTCTGTCACTTGGAGTGCAGGTTCTCTTTTTAAGGCACTTTTTTGGTTGTGTGTCATGGAATTTTGGTACTGCTCTGTAAGAACGGGAGGTATTATTAATTACTTTTTGCATGTCACAAATATTCCAAATTCGTAGCCGTTTTTATATGACATTATTCCGTATTCGGGAAATTTGTTGACATAAAATTCAAGTACAGAATCTTACCTTTAAGAGGTTTTACGTACTGCTAACTTACTATCAGTCCTTCTCCGACTTCAGATTGTTGTCCTGCGTACTTATCACAGAAGGAACTACTTGGCTTTTTTGTCCAGTTTGGGGTTTGCTGGAAAAAAGTGGATTGTGCTGATATACCGCCTGTTATGTGTTTTACAGTATGGAGAGGTTAAACCCTAATACTTGAAGTTCAGTTGTTTTCAGTGACTTGTTTTTATGTGCAACCTGGTATCTAAGGAGCAAATTGTTATCTTGATATAATGAATTGCGCATATTTATGGAAAAAAAAAAAAATATGCAAAATTAAATTTTTTCCTCAGTGGGATGGGCAGTGTACTCAGTCAGCCCCCAGGCTGAGGGGGTTCGGCTGACAGCAGTAAACTGTAGTTTCTGGGGGCCCACCAAGCTAAATCTTAGGTGAGGTCTATCAACGCCTAGTCCCAAGAAAAAGTCCAGCAACAAGGACTTACTCCCTCGCACAGTGACGCCCCTACAAGTGAGTGTGTAAATACATTTTACATTCCAGGGGTGCGTGTTTAAAAAAATAGAGGCTGGTTGCAAACAGTAAAAGGGTTTGTACATTTCACATCTAAATCTGAAACCACTGTCGGTAGCTAATGGACAGTTTCACTGATGAAAACTAAAACAGCAGCACTTACTAGTAGCAGCCCCCAGACATACAGGGGGCAAACCAAATATGGTCTGAAAGCAACAAGGAACCCTCCGTGGCCCCATAATCCACTTCTACATCTCCAAGGAGAGGAAAGGTCCTCAAACATGCCCTCAACGAGTGTGGATGGTGCTCTACACATTGAATAGTGTATCAAACGTTACTGGCAACGTGCAAGAGGCCCAGATGCCACATACAGAGAATACATGTTTTCCCTTCTCACCAGGAAGTTGTTGACTCGTAGTGACCAGAATTATGCAAACTTGCCAGGTGTTTCCTGGCTTTATGGAGCTGCATGCTGCCCATTTTCACTAAGGCTGGGCCAAAGGCATTTAAGTGCTTCATGTTAGATGTTTATAACTTGAGGTTGTACCCCCTATGTTATTGCATTGAGGAAACCTTTTTGTATTCGCCAGTTGTCATACCGCCACGTTTTACTAGTCAGTTTTACATAGTCAACATAGGACAGAGGTACAAGACAGAATGCCACAGACATGATGCATCATTGTATCAAGATTACAATTATACACCTGCCTCATCAGCTCTACTTTTTTAGATGCCCTGGGTTCAAGGCTTGCGATCACATTGGGTTTAAGCCCAGAAGAAGGAGATGCCAGCAAAGAGCCAAATAAACAGTAAACGCCAAACCCACAGCATGTTATGTTATGTAAAGAAATTTATAGAGCGCGCTTACACCCAGCGGTTTCTTGGCGCTAGCATAAAATACACCAAGGGCCAACCTCGAGTCTAAAAACTTAGTTTGGGGTGGTAAAATGTGCTTTACCAAACCTGTGCTTCTTTTTAACAGGATAACCTGGGATCTGGTAGCTAAGGCCCTGCACACTGGGCGTACATTGGAGGAAGAAGCAAGGACTAGTTAGATGGTCAAATGATTAAGGCATTAGCTACTAGATAATGAGGGCAACGCACAGCAATTTACCTTGTAAGCACTAAACTCCAGGGACCTACTCGGGAAACTGGACAATCACAGTCCAGCAAGCAGCTGAGACCAATGGTCCAATAGACAAAATATAAAACTGGGTCTTAAGGGTGGATGACAGCCACAAGGTTAACTGTATAGAGCTCATGAATGGTGGTGATAGAAGGGTCGTCCAAACTGTTTGGAAAGGTTGGGACCTACCCCAAGACCTAGGGTCAAACGCAAAACCGCCTGCATCCCTCTAGTGCTGGATCTGGGAGGAGGATACTTGTTGCCTTGGTTCAGGAACGGTACCATACATGATGGGACAGTGTAGGCATGCCAAAGTCGCAGTTCAAAATGCATCTCCGCAAGACATTAACCTCTTGTACAGAGGTTTCTGCTTGTGCAATTTCCGGCCAACTGGGATACAAAGTCCTCCTAGAAGGTTCACTCTGTCAGGAGGACTTCCATACAGGTTTTAATCTGCCAGGCTTTGCTCCTTGTCATTTTAGTCAGGGTGCCACTTTTCTATATCCATGTTCCTGGCTTGAGAGGGTGAATATTTATCCCACTATAGAAAGTAGCTGGGTCCCAGAGCCAATGAAAGTATGAACTTTCACTGAGAAGTCAAACACATCCACTTAGATAGAGAACATCGTCCATGCCTTTCTACCTTCTTTTTGGAGAATAGAGGAGTGGTTAGAGAAAGTCAATGGCAAATGTTGGATTGCACCTACATGTTCTCTGCCAAAGTCCTACAGTTGCTAGGCAACTTCTGCATAACACAGGTAGGCAATAGGGACGTTCATGTACAGTGCGGGGTAAACTGCTTTTGCAGGAGATCAGCTCGTGCAGGTGTGTGTGTGTTTATGTGTGTGTGTATAAATAATACATACTGAAAAAATAACTCACGCCCCCACAATGCACTGCTGATGATGTCACATATTACATCATTCATGACATGGTCAGTGACATCACTGATGACATCTCAGAGACCATAGGATGGGCTCCAAATATAACAACAATCTACGTTTTGATATGGATGACATTTACAGAAGTGATGGAGTACACTTTACAGATCAAGGAAACAGCCTTAAGCTCTGCATCAGCACTTACATGTAGCTTCAACAAATACAAGGGGTCTTTTCAGAGCCACCCTAAAACATAAAACGGATTATAATCTTTTTTTACACATACAATTTTTGTACATTTTTTTCAGATTTGCGAACCCAACACATTCACAAAACAAAAGCACAAATTCAATGCACTACAACACACTTTTCAAGTTTAACTATTCTTTTTGTAATTTTATATATTTAACAACTCTATCAATTGTAATTATGTCATTAACTTCAATCACTGTACTGCTTTAAAACAACTTCACAAAAACAACACTACCGTCTAAATTATATACTACTTAATTATTTATTTAAGGTGGATTCGCGAAACCAAAGCAACAATACACCGGGAGGTGGGCTGCGCTGAGAGCCGCAACTCCAAACTTGAAAAAAACCGCTGATCCACTCACATTATTTAGGATTCGCCCGGGAGTCCCCATCCCCCAGGGCCTGCCACAATTTATTTAAAACATTTTTTTAAATAAGGAGGGTGACCGCGTGTCCTCCCTCCTCAGGCTAAGAATGAGCCCTGGGACCCCATTCCCCGGGCATGGCAAGCCTGCATTTTTTTTTAAAACAGGGGGGCCACGTAGCCCCCCTCACGGGCCACTCCTGGCCCGGGGACCCCATCCACCGGGGCCTAGTCTCTTTGATGAGGACCGTGGGGGAAGCCTCAATGCCCCCACGGTCCCTGCCGGCTCCCCACCTCCTGCGGGAGCAGACATTGCTTTTTGGACAAGGCTAACATACATTTCCCCTTGCCCAAAAGCAATACTGCTTTGCTTCTTGGAAGCGAGAACAGGTCTTGGGGGCCTGCGGGACCCCGAAAATGAAATAGTATTTGCCCCCGGGACCTGGCCCATCCGGGGGCTTAAGTACTAGGAAGCGCGAAAGCCCGCAATTTCTTTTTTATTTTCTTGAGCACCCAGCGCACATTCGGCAGTTAAAAATCAAAAATTCTCTTTTTTTCCCTGGTTGTGCCTGTGGGACCCCCTGAACAGGCCTAGGGGCTCAGGGTGTTTCTACCCTGCCCCCTTTTCTTGTTATTTTACCTTTTTTCCACTGTTTTCTTGTGTCTTGGTTACCGAGTCACAAGATGGCTGCCAACACATTCTGGTTTAGAGTGTTGGCAGCCAATCAGAAATGAGCTAGTGCTTGGGAGGGTTAGCGAACCCAGTGCTCAGATATCGATATTTTTTTAATTTCTCAGCAACTACTGAACGGATTTATACCATTTAAAAAAAAGCACGCTTTCTGGACCAAGAACTACCTTTTTGTCAAATTTGGTGTCATTCCGTTCAGCAGTTTGGGCTGTAGTCCGTTTCAAAATTCCTATGGAAATTAACAAGGGGACCCCCCTTTTTTCTTGGCCCCCACTTGACGAATCACCCTGAAACTTTCAAGACATGGGCTGACCGGACCGCCCCATTAGTTTTGAAAATTTCACGAAGATTCGTCAACCGGAACCAAAGATATTGGCAAATCAAAAAACGCTTTTCCTCCGGAAACTAGGTCCTAACTATAACTACCTACTGGCGACCGCCAGCAGGTAACATAGGCACAAAGCAATGCGTCATGTGATCAAGGACTTTGAGAGTCCGAAACGCGTAATAGCAGCGGTCTGGGCAGCAAATAAATGTATTCATGCACCAAAAACCTTGGGTCCGTGTTCATCTTTTTCTGGAAGTAAACCTGGATGTTATGAAGACAAAGCCAGCAAAATAAATAAATATATATATATACATATATATATATATACATACATATATATATATATACACATATATATATATATACACATATATACACACACACACACACACACACACACACACACACACACACGCTAATTATTATTTTCAATTTGGATTAACTCATAAAAGTAGCCAAAGCCAGAGACAAAATTACTTGCCTTATTTAGTAGTTTATTTTCAAGACAACGGCATTTCACACACTGTCTACAACGTAATAATAGCCTAATGGAAGCGCTGTGAGACTGGTACTGGACCATTGCCCACTGCTTGTTCAGGCACAACACTTCACAACCAGACAAAGGGTCTTTTTATGTCAGGGAGAAATGCCCAGAAAACCCCAAAATAAACACAAAAGAGGAAGAAGTTAAAAAACATGCAAAATAGAAGGCTGTTAAGATGACAAAGAAAACGTCTGTTGGACTTGGCCTTCCCTGCATGGTCATTCCCAAACTTTGTAGCTTTACACTCCCGTTTTCTAAACCCGTTTTCCTTGGCTCTTAGGACTCTGAGCACTTCACCACTGCTAACATGCTTGTGCTCTCTCCTTTAAACATGGTGACATTGGCTTACACCTAATTGGAACATTTAATTTACTTGTAAGTCCCTGGTAAAGTGGCACTACAAGTACCCAGGGCCTTTAAATTAAAAGCTACTAATGGGCCTGCATTACTTATGCCACCCACTTAGGCTGCCTTTTAAACATGTCTCAGGCTTGCCTATGCAACCTGTTTGTGCAGTTTTAAACTGCCATTTCAACATGGAAGAGTAAACTTTTTACCAGCTCTAAACCTTCCTTTTTAGGTCGAGCCTAGCGCAGCGCGCACGCGCTGCTCTGCAAGACTTTTAGTAAGGAGCTTCAGAAAGCTGACCACACGCTTGTGCGTGTGTTTTTGTTTTTCTCACAGGCTATTGGGCTTTGCGTGCATCTTTCTAAGACAGCACGCAATTGGGCAAAGGCGGGTGCATGTCACGCCTTTGCTCCGCCCACGGCCTATTGCTTGCGGTTACCCGCACGGGTGACATCTGTTTGCAATTATCGTGCTCAAACGTGTGCCCAATATAAGAAAACAGATGTCTCGCTTTGGGACGCGCACACCACTCGTGAACTACCACATTTTCTTTCTGCTCTAACATGGCCACTGGACTGGTAACTTTCGTTTGCATTCTAAGCGTTTACTGCCCCCGCTTCCGGTTCAGAGATCCAGCTTGTTCTAAATAGTGCTTTCACCACGCTGCCACGCTCACTCGCCCCAGCTCCTCTCTCGCGTCTCTTGTTTCCTTTGAACTGCTTTAAGTGCCCGAATAGCAGGAGTAGCAGGGACCCTGCTGCGGCGGCTCAGGTTAACGGAGCGTGCCCGTGCTGTCGAGGACTTGGAGCGTGAACATTTCAGTGGTGGTCGAGCTACGATCACCTAGTATCCGAGCGACTCTGACCTAGTCCTGATTGCTCATGGGGCACAGTAAGTAACTTATTGGAATTATCGTACTTTTTTCAATAGGGACGCGTTCTCTGCTTTCAGTACCAACCTCGTTGAAGCCGCTAACCGTTTTTTTTTGTTTTTTTTTTAAAGAAAGTAACTCTATGCCATGGCTCCTTTTTCTTTTTACCTTCATAACATTTCCACCTCCCAGCTCTCTCGGGCCCAGCATTGCCCTGCGTCACACCAAGGTCAACGCCATAGGTCTTGTCACACACTTTTTGCTCTGTTGTGTCTACATCAATCCTATGAGCACTCCCACGGCTCCACAGCCACACTTCAGATGCTCACTCTTCCTACACTGTACAGCGTTGTTCCACACGTCAGTTAAAGACGTCTATCTTGGTGTCAGGGAGGCATCTATTGTACAAGAGAAGAAACTTTTATGGTGTGTAGGAGGCACGTCTCTTGTCAAGGCTATATGCCCTCGCTGCATGTATTTCTAAGGTCTGTGCATGACCCCTTGTACTGCCAGTATACATGTTCGTATGGTCAGTATCTGACTCGTACACATCTCTCCCGCCTGGCCCATCCTGCGCACCACTTATATTCCAGATCCATGTACGTGCTGAAACTGCACCCCCTCTCCTTGCACACCGCTCTCTAGCCCATTTTCTCTATACACCAGTTAATCCTGCCACTGCACACGCCACTCCTCCACTATACACCACACTCCTCAGCTTCCTGCTCAATCTACATAATACCATTGACTAACACAAAACAGTGCTCACCCTTGCAAACTGTCATAAGGGCCCCCCAGACATCCATCTCTCATCGTTATCCTTAGGCCATGGATTGAATGAGGGGTCCCTGAGAGGAGCCCCCTCTGCGATGCATGGGTAGTGCTCTGCATAGTACTACAGCTAATCTTCTGAGCCCTGCGCAAAACCACTCACTCCAAATCTGTATAGTACACCCCTCGCCTACACATTTTTTTCGCAGTTGATGATATAACCTGAACTTGACCGGAAGCTATTGGAGCACTTTACAAGAGCAACACTTGCATTACACAATGTCAGTCATTTTGTTTTAGGGACAAGTTTAAGTGACTTGCCCACAATCACAGTGTGTTGAACCGACGCCTGGACTCCAACCTGGTTCACTGGTTCCAAAAGCTGCAGCTGTAGCCCTTAAGCCACATCTCACCCCCATCCTTTTCCTGTTGAGCTCTGTTTGCACACTACTCTCCCCCTGCTTTCACCTTAAAGTCGCTATTATAACACACACTTTCTATTCCCCCCTCTGATTCTGTCATTCTCTCTCTCACTTCCTCTCTCTCGCTCAAGCACATACATTTACACCATTTCAAACTCATTCTCTCTCTCTCTCTCTTACTACTCTTTATTTATAAGTCTTTATCCTTCCTCTGGGTATAATTCTTTATATTGAATTACTCTTCCCTCATACTAACTCCATCTCTCTCTCTCATG
This sequence comes from Lissotriton vulgaris, assembly GCF_964263255.1. Lineage (NCBI taxonomy): Eukaryota > Metazoa > Chordata > Amphibia > Caudata > Salamandridae > Lissotriton > Lissotriton vulgaris. The sequence continues at coordinate 280,592,412 of NC_141693.1, forward strand.
TTTATTTCCAACCCCCTATACTTACATCTTACTTCAAACGTGCGTTCTGTATCACTGATATAAATGCTTCTATATATATTATATTATACTAATTTCAAACTAATATGCCCCGCTGCCATTACAAACATTGGCAAAAACAATAGCTCTAGCTAAACACTTATAAGGTCCCAAAGGCGAGACCTATTGGATATGCCAATGTTTGTTAATACATATAGGTCACCCCCTAGGGAAGGCCCTTAACGGCCCATAGGGCAAGGTGCAAAGCATTTAAAAAGGTGGTCATGTACTTTTAACTTTTACATGCCCTGGTAGTGAAAACTCATATTAGTTTTTAACTACAGCAAGGCCTACCTCTCAATAGGATAACTTAATACATTTAATAAATGCTAACGTTCAATTGGGAGCAGTTTGGAAGATCGAGTTTGGTGTCTAAAGAACTGTAATTTAAACCCTCTTTAATGGTAAAGTTGAATTTTAAGTCACAATTCTTAAAATATCACTTTTGGAAACTTGGCATTTTTTTGTCCTAACCATTTTGTGTGGGCAGCCTGTATCCTGGGCCACATGACTGGATGTAGCTGGCAGATTGGTCTTTCTGTATTGCTCCTTCTGTATTGCTCCCAGACAGTAAGACAAAGGAACATAGGTGTTGGCAGGCTGGGTCATCTCTGACTTCATGAGGGGGAGGAGCTATCACCTACCAAACTGACATCACACAAAGACTTTGCCAAGCATACTCGCAAAGGGTTCTGACACTAGTGTTTTGTGACCCCAAGACAAGCTGGGACCTGGGCAGGGATGCAGAAAAGTCCAAACACCTCTGGGGGTGGAAACCTCTAGAACAATCTTCTACTTTGAAGTGGGCACCACGTATAAATAATGGACCCTCAGAACCAACTCTTTGGTACACCTCTGAATCTGTGGACACTACATGATAAGGACTACTGTGTTTCCCTGCTGCCGGAAGGACTGCTATTTTGCTGCCCTGCATGCTGAGAAGACTGGACCGGCACCCTTTATACCAGGCTGAAGTGACTCCAAGGGTCAGCTGATTGACTTACTGTTCTGAGCTACTGGGACATAACAAGCTCCAGATGTTCCCTGCATCTGCCCAGCTGACCTGCTACCAGGACCTGCCTGCGACCTGCTGGTCTCAGCTGGAGTGAGTTCCTGATCTTAAAGAGGTGCCCCGAAGGTTTTGGATCCTTGGTGTGGCATCAGTGAGCTCCCTCTCAAAGAAAAGGAGAAATCCGGAAGTTGGGCCTCTTTACAACCGTGAACAGGCCCGTTTGTGTCAAGATCTTGCTTCCTGCGCTGCCCACCAATGTATGTGAAGTTACGGTGAACCAGACTGTTTGCGCCACAGCGACCGCCAGGGACGTGAGATCTGCACTTAATGCTACAGCATCATCAGCCCGCGGGGACCGCCAATGTGAAGCTCCAGCAAATGACTGTCTGCGATGCCCAACAGGATCATCGCAATACAGTGACAACCCTCCCGGTGCACGGCCTGCTCTTTGCACTACCCCCAAACGACCGTCCGGGACGTGCTCTCTGATCCTTGTGGCCCTCTCCACCGCCAACAGAACCCTTCATGTTGGACTTTTGAAGGTAACTTAGCGGAACTAAGCTAGTTCCTGTATCTGACCCGCGCTCCATTGGGGTCGGTCTGAACTTGTGACTTTCTCCCAGTCACGCATGACCATATAACTACAAGTGGCGCCCTGTGATTTTAGGCACTTTACTGACATGAAGTGTTTGAAATTGAAAATCTCCGGTTATGCCAATAGGATATCTGTTATTTTGGTCCAAATAGTGGACTACATTTTACTCTATTTTCTAAATTGGTGTGGGATAATTCTTGTGTTGTGTTTTCACTTTAACCCCTTCCATGCTCATGACGGAACGGTTCCGTCATGAGCGTAAGGTGGCCTGTGCTTATGACGGAACCGCTCCGTCATGGTTCCATAGGCCCAAAGGAACGTTCAGCAGCGCAGCAAAATTCGCGCAGCACAGAAGGGGTTAATACTATTTTAAGTGCTGCATAAATACGTTACACACTGCCTCGAAGTTAAGCTGGAGTGTTTTTGTGCGAAGCTACCAGATGGCTAAACACGGGTTAATGCAGAGTATCTGATGACTTAACCCCAACATAAATTTTGGCTGCACGAGTAAGGTTTCACCCACCTTAACAGCAGACCATTTTCCAACAATGTCCCTCAGATCTTCCTCGAAGAGATTGTCTAAATGCTTACACAGAACATTCTATATTTCCACTTAACCAGATGCAGATTAGTCTATATAGAAATCTATTTCCAAACTGGTGTGGAGCACGGGTGAGGGACAAGCCAGACAGGTGGCAGGCAGAGACTGACATACCCCTGCTATGCCAGACCTCAGTCCACCTCCTCACCCTCAACCGTGTCTGTTGGGAAAATTAATATTTCCGTTTAGAGCTTGTGTAAATAATTCTAAACAAGGAAAGTGCACATTATCAGTGCAATGGACACCGACTTCTCCACCATCGCCTTCATCCTCACCCGCTCCTTGCCACTGATTTCCAGCTGGATCTCCTTGTCCCGCAGCTTCTTCCAATGGCTGTAGTACTTGGCCAGGGGAGTTCCCTCCTCCTTCAGTTTCTTCTCCCACTGCTCCTGGGGAAGAAAATACAGGAGAGAAGCGTGGGTGTAAGGACTTAAGTGATCAACAGAACGAAACAGTCAACATTCTCACTTCCAGTGAGTTGCTGCACCATAGGGGAATGGATACACCAAGTAATTTGAGAAAACTAATCCCAAGCACACACAAAAATAATTAAAACGATCTGGGAACTAAAAAAGAAAATATATATCTCCTGGCTCTGTAAAATGTTCCCAATAATCTGCACACCAGAGCCGTCTTCTTAAGGACAACAATTGGATAATAAATACACAAATGACTGTACTTCCAACTCCTGTATACCTCTTTTCTAGAAAAGATGCTTACGCCCACTCAAAGTTCTACGCAGAAGTGACTCACTAGTAGTACCGGGCCATTCCAACCACTGCTTATGTCATTACCAAGTGTGACCCCCACCTCCACATCCCCCAATTGCTCCAGCAGAGAGCTCAAAGGGTAGAAAGAATTGGGTGAATTCCTACAGACCTGGCTTTAGTGGACTAAGTACGGGTCAGAGTCTGTGGCATGCCAAGGTGTCTTTCCGGAACAATAAGTCTGTGCCTGCTCAGATCACATGCCTGCATGTCTCAGTTTCCTGGAGTCTGTGTTTGGTTGCAAAGACACCAGCCTGGGTCCATATGTTTGGCTCTGGGTGTGAACTGGTGGAAGGACCCCATCTAGTCTCAGTAGCCTCTGTCCTAGTCCTTGAGATGTGGCCAGGCTCTGCAGCATTGGCACCAGTCTAGGGTCGTCATTTAAGTGAAAGCTGCCAGAACCAAGAAAATGCTGTTTTTAGAGAACACTTACAAGGGATTTACTTCAAAGAAACTAAAACACCAATAGCATGAATGAATCTATTGTCAAGCCCACCAATGGTGACTGACTAATGAACAATCAAAATTCAAATTGACTTATTTGTATCATGATGAATCTTCCAATGAACAATTTAAACATGGGTGTGCATATTCCAACAAATCAGATTATTTAATATAAACAAAAAGCACGCTGTCTGTAGTGATAGTGGTTAGAGACATCTGGACACTGTTCAATGGCAGCGCGTGATATCTGTAGCAAATCCTTTGGATTGCTGTAACAAAATTCACTAACTTGTCTGCAGTTTCAGTCACTTTTCCTGCGTTAGCTACCTGGTAATTCTAAATAATTTGAGATTTGGCTGGTTCAAACATATTACCTGACCAGACATAAAGGTCAATTATTAACTTTTTATTCATCGTCCTGAAGATGGCCTAACTGACTTTTATGCCACAGAGACCAAAACGTCGACCAGTTCATCCATTTCTACAGTTATGCAGTTTTCTTGGAATTGTTTTCTGTTGTTTCAGATTCATTTCCGATTACAAAAATACTTTGGAATAGATGTTTACATACTTGACCCTGAGGTCACAACTTTTGTACAACATGGATTTACCTCGGTCTTTGTATGTAGTTATGTTGCTTTGTACACTTTCTATTTGCTTATATTATATTATATTAAATATATTAAATAATCTGAATTGTTGAAATATGCACACCTGTGTTTAAATTGTTCATTGGAAGATTCATCATGATACAAATATGCCAACTTGAAATGTGATTGTTCATTAGTCAGTCACAATTGGTGTGCTTGACAATAGATGAACTCAAGCTATTGGTGTTTATTTAATTTCTTTGAAGTAGATCCCTTGTAAGCATTCTTACCTATCAATTGCTATATGTCCCAAGCCTCCAAGGGTTTATTGGGTTTCCCACGTTTCTTTTACTATTTTTTAGAACACTCGCTAGCAAGGAGCCTTCTACTATTGCAGGCAGAGGCAGATGGTTATGCTATTCAGCCTCATACCACAAGTAGCAGGATGCTGCAGGGCTTTAAGCAAGGATTCCACATGTTGTCACATACACCCCTGTCTTTCAATATCTCTGTGCTTGGGAGTAATGACAAGGAGTCATTCCCAGCTGTCTGGTCTCTCAGACGATCCATTAGCAATAAAATGAACATTACTCAACTTCCAGAACAAAAAGTAATTCCCACTGAGTCCACAAGGGAGTGCTGGCTAAGAGGAGAGCAAAGAGGACCTAATTCTTAGACCTCAATGTGTGCTGGATGGGAGGAGACCAAAAGAGAACCCCCCCCCTCCCGTGGCTTAGGGCACATGTGCTGGAGCATTGTCAGGACTCCAGAAGGGACCCCACTGCGTAGTCCATACACGAGTGCTGGCTGGGAATCCACCTAACAAGACTCCCCCATAGCCCTAAACAGAGTGCTCGCTGGGAGGAGACCAAAGGAGGAACCCTCCCTGCAATCGCCATGTCCCCCACCCTTTGCTTAGGCCCCAAGTGAGTACTCTGTCTTTTACAAAGGTGAGAGTACTCCCTCAAGAGCATACCTGGCGGTGCCAGTTTAGAATACAACTTCGGTTTTGGGCTACCGACCGTCTATGCAAAGCCTACCAAGGTCTACCTAGACCTTGGTTTCCCACCCCCTCTCCTCAGACCAACCGCTTGACACAGATGACCTGGCTGCAATACAGGGATGAGAGCCATACTCCAGGGATGTGATTCGGATCTAGTGGGCTTACTTCACGCCCTGCACCTGCCAGTAATTCCATGTTCTAAAAGTATCTCTTTTCAGATTCAGGCTTTTACAAGGAATATGCATTCCTCATTGGCCAGTTTGCTCCCAACCATCAGTTGGTGAGGAAAGTATTGTATTGTAATTGCATTTGTATAACGCTTACTACCTCTGACGAGGCATCAAAGTGCTTTTTTGGCAAGTAGCACTCTACTCCAGGGCCCATAGAGGATTAGTGTTGAATTAGTATAGTGAAACATGCAAGTACATTTTAAGTGGTGGATACGTTAGTCAGTTATTTGGATTCGGACGGATAGCAGGATAGAAGAGGAAAGCAGGTTTGTATTTATATAGCGCTTCTTACCCCCTGATGGGGGTGCTGAAGCACTTCTTTTGGCGAGTAGCACGCTACTCTGGAAACCCATAAAGGATTAGTTGTGAATTAGTATGGTAAAATATGAAATTAATTTGAGTGGTGGATAATAGTCAGTTATTTGGAGTGAGAAGGATAGAGAAGGGATAGAAGGGAAAGAAAGATTTGCATTCATATAGCGCCTGCTACCCTTGATGGGGGTGTTGAAGCGCTTCTATGGCGAGTAGCAGGCTACTCCGGAACCCATAAAGGATTAGTGTTGAATATTAGTATAGTGAAATATAAAGTAATTTGAGTGGTGGATATGCTAGTCAGTTATTTGGATTGAGAAGGGTTGGGAAGGGGTAAAAAAAAAAGGGGAAAAGGTTTGCATTTATATAGCGCTTGTAACCCTGATGGTGTTGAAACGCTTGGTTGGCGAGTAGCACGCTACTTTGGAACCTATAAAGGATTAGTGGTGAATTAGTATAGTGGAAAATGGAATTTGAGAAGCGAACATGCTCCCTTCATTGAATAGAAAGGGTCATAAAATGTCAGGTATATCCTCCTAGCCAATATACAGAACTTCAAACTAAGGCCTCTAAAAACACACACACACAAGCAAGCTGTGCTAGTAGTCAGACACGACTATGGGTGGAGGGGACCTTTAGATCCACCTGGGCAACTTCAGGGTCCTTCATTTGAATCCAGAAAAAAAAAAAATCACGCCGCAACAAGACCCTGGCAGTGAGTGACCACTGATGAGAAATGGCCTTACAAGACCGGGTATAACCAGGACACCTTAAGAGAGCCATTTGTGGGGGTGCTATTTTTTGGCGTTCAGCACTCCTAAACATACTGTGGTGCTTGTGGCAACCACAGACATCAGAAAAACACTATCCAAATGGTCGGAAGAGCTTTGAAAGCTACAGTTAACTACGACCACGAGATAACAAGGTCATTAGTATCCCAGGGGTGAGGGGTACCAGAAATACTCCCCGGCCTCACTTAAGACCTTCGGAGAACCAGCGCTCCTTTGAAAGTCGTCTATCATACTGCGACGTGACTTCGCAGCGCTGCACTGGGAAGAAGAAATAGGTCTGCTTACTATGGCGATGCTTGGCACCTACAGGGCAGCGCTGCCCAAACTTGGACGCAGGAACGGCATTGCTCAAGGAAACTGCTTTGTTTGTTTTGGCAACGCCAGGCGGGTGCAGTGTGCCAGCGAGGGCCGCTGTGCCGCCCTGCACAAGGCGCAGCAGGAGGAAGGCGGGCACAGGGTGGGGCTCAGACCACCACCGGCGGCTCACAGAGCGTGCCTCTTGGGCCCGAGAGCGACACGTTTCTGGCGCCAAGGCCCGGATGCGCGTGTCCGTCTGGGACACCGTGAGCCACCTCTCAAGAGTCGTCCCCCCCCGCGCCGAAGGCACCCACCGCTGCGCCCTAGTAAAACACACGCACAGCTGTTAATGCACACCCCGTGTTCAGTTCAGAAAGCCACGCACAGCTGTTAATGCACAGATCCCATCCCGTGCCCAGTTCAGGCAGCCACGCACAGCTGTTAATGCACAGGTCCCGTCCCGTGCCCAGTTCAGGCAGCCACGCACAGCTGTTAATGCACAGGTCCCGTGCCCAGTTCAGGCAGCAACGCACAGCTGTTAATGCACAGGTCCCATCACGTGCCCAGTTCTGGCAGCCACGCACAGCTGTTATTGCACAGGCCCCGTGCCCAGTTCACGCAGCCACGCACAGCTGTTAACGCACAGGTCCCGTGCCCAGGTCAGGCAGCCACGCACAGCTGTTATTGCACAGGTCCCGTGCCCAGTTCAGAAAGCCACGCACTGCTGTTAATGCACAGGTCCCGTCCCGTGCCCAGTTCAGGCAGCCGCACACAGCTGTTAATGCACAGGTCCCATGCCCAGTTCAGAAAGCCACGCACTGCTGTTAATGCACAGGTCCCGTCACGTGCCCAGTTCAGGCAGCCACACACAGCTGTTAATGCACAGGTCCCATGCCCAGTTCAGAAAGCCACGCACTGCTGTTAATGCACAGGTCCCGTCACGTGCCCAGTTCAGGCAGCCACACACAGCTGTTAATGCACAGGTCCCATGCCCAGTTCAGAAAGCCACGCACTGCTGTTAATGCACAGGTCCCGTGCCCAGTTCAGGCAGCCACGCACAGCTGTTAATGCACAGGTCCCGTGCCCAGTTCAGAAAGCCACGCACAGCTGTTAATGCGCAGGTCCCATCCCGTGTTCAGTTCAGAAAGCCACGCACAGCTGTTAATGCACAGGCCCCGTGCCCAGGTCAGGCAGCCACGCACAGCTGTTAATGCACAAGTCCCGTGCCTAGGTCAGGCAGCCACGCACAGGTGTTAATGCACTGGTCCCGTGCCCAAGTCAGAAAGCCACGCACAGCTGTTAATGCACAGGTCCCGTGCCCAGGTCAGGCAGCCACGCACAGGTGTTAATGCACAGGTACCCGTGCCCAGTTCAGGCAGCCACGCACAGCTGTTAATTCACAGGTACCCGTGCCCAGTTCAGGCAGCCACGCACAGCTGTTAATTCACAGGTACCCGTGCCCAGTTCAGGCAGCCACGCACAGCTACAAAAAGGGGGTGGGGTCGCACACTACTCACACACCTGCCGAAGTTGCCCCTAAGGACTCTGGTCATGGTAGTAGAGTGTTCGCGATGCATTATCTTTCGATCTTGCTATCTTCGCTGTCTTCGCCATCCCTGGACACGTGTTTCGGGTTTTCAACCCTCGTCAGCAGGGATAGGCAGTGTTCTGGGGTCGCCGATGGCTGCCAATATCTGCCAGGTATAGTACCACTCCGGCGCGTAGGTGCGGGATCCCAGGCTCGTCAGCCCGCTGCTCAAGGGAGCTTTAAGTTACAAAAAGGGATTCCGCCGGTGTGTGAGTAGTGTGCGACCCCACCCCTTTTTGTAACTTAAAGCTCCCTTGAGCAGCGGGCTGACGAGCCTGGGATCCCGCACCTACGCGCCGGAGTGGTACCATACCTGGCAGATACTGGCAGCCATCGGCGACCCCAGAACACTGCCTATCCCTGCTGACGAGGGTTGAAAACCCGAAACACGTGTCCAGGGATGGCGAAGACAGCGAAGATAGCAAGATCGAAAGATGATGCATCGCGAACACTCTACTACAATGACCATAGTCCATAGGGGCAACTTCCGCCGGTGTGTGAGTAGTGTGCGACCCCACCCCTTTTTGTAACTTAAAGCTCCCTTGAGCAGCGGGCTGACGAGCCTGGGATCCCGCACCTACGCGCCGGAGTGGTACTATACCTGGCAGATATTGGCAGCCATCGGCGACCCCAGAACACTGCCTATCCCTGCTGACAAGGGTTGAAAACCCGAAACACGTGTCCAGGGATGACGAAGACAGCGAAGATAGCAAGATCGAAAGATGATGCATCGCGAACACTCTACTACAATGACCATAGTCCTTAGGGGCAACTTCCGCCGGTGTGTGAGTAGTGTGCGACCCCACCCCTTTTTGTAACTTAAAGCTCCCTTGAGCAGCGGGCTGACGAGCCTGGGATCCCGCACCTACGCGCCGGAGTGGTACTATACCTGGCAGATATTGGCAGCCATCGGCGACCCCAGAACACTGCCTATCCCTGCTGACAAGGGTTGAAAACTCGAAACACGTGTCCAGGGATGGCGAAGGCAGCGAAGATAGCAAGATCGAAAGATGATGCATCGCGAACACTCTACTACAATGACCATAGTCCTTAGGGGCAACTTCCGCCGGTGTGTGAGTAGTGTGCGACCCCACCCCTTTTTAGCCACGCACAGCTGTTAATTCACAGGTACCCGTGCCCAGTTCGGGCAGCCACGCACAGCTGTTAATGCACAGGTCCCGGTGCCCAGTTCAGGCAGCCACGCACAGCTGTTAATGCACAGGTCCCCGTTACCTGAGCTACAGAACGACTCTGCAATGTGACCTCTAGATTGACCAGCAGCACCCCGTTACTTCAGTCCTAGGACCCATACACAACTCTGGAAAGTACAGCAATCCTGGCCCCCAGCACCGCGTTATTTCAGCACTAGGACCCACACTCAGACCTCAATCCTAAACGGAAGCACCCCATTATTTCAGTACTAGGTCCCACGAACAACTGTCAGTGCCTATCCACCTTAACCCGCAACACTCGGATACTTCCGTACTACGACCCAAACACAACTCTTCAAAGTACCTCAATCCTCCGCTGCAGTACCCCCTTATTTTAGTACTAGAACCCACATACAGGTCTGTAATGAGTTTCATCCCTGACCACCAGCACCACTTTTTCAGTACTGGAACTAGCACATAGGTGTAGTGTGCAGCCATACTTCAATCTGTAGAGCCCCGTTACTACGGTACTGGGACCTGCACACACATCTGCAATGCACCTCAATCCAGAACCACAGCACCATATTATTTCCGTACTAGGACAATGAGGTTTTTGTAATGCGCCTCAGCCCACGAACCACAGCGTCCCCTTATTTCAGTACTGGGGCCTACACACAGTTATCATTGCAACTTCACCATCGTCTGGTTCACCCCGTTATTTCAGCCAATGAACCCCATCATTTGTTTGCGTAGCATTTTTCACCCTAAGTGGGATGGGTATGCCCAGACGTGGGTCCCAAGCTCACTGTGCCACTGGATTCAAGCTAGCCTGGCTGGTGAGGGGTAATACCCAGAAACCGATCCTCGGAAGCTTGTTTCCGGTCCAGGGAGGACCTGGCCTGACAGTTCGGGCTGGACTGTTCCCATGAGACACAGGGTCAAGACTGATTTGCATATGGCTGGGTCTGAACTGGGGTGGCATCGTGAGCAAAAGAACAATGGATTTAACCCAGATCTCTAGACTGGGGTTGAATGTATGATTTATTCAGCATCCCGTCCATCATTTGATTGCGTAGCACAGCTGTCGGTGCACATTCATTGTGACATCAGCACCCCATTCCAACACTAGAACTCTCGTGCGAACCCCTGTATTGCACGTCGTCATGGCCTGCGGTACTCTGCTATTCTAGGACTAACACACAAATCAGTGTACCTCCATCTTTGACCTGAGCACCACATTATTCTAGTGCTCGAAGCCACACATTGCTCAGAAATGCACCTAAATCTTGATCTGCTGCACCTTGTTATTCCACTACTGGGACATAGACACAGCTCTGCAATGCACCCCTTTCTTGATCTTGAACACCTAGTATTCTACCACGGAGCTCTTACAAAACACCTACTGTAACCTGAAGCGTCCCTTGTTATTCCAGCAAAGGGACTCGGGCAGGTCTGCCAGCGTGACACACCTCTGTCAATGCCCCTCAGCCTTGCACCAGCCCTGCTATTCCATTACTGGAGCATAGACACAGCTCTGCCAATGCCCCTCAGGCTTGTAGCACCCCTGCTATTCCATTACTGGGGCATAGACACACCTCTGCCAATGCCCCTCAGGCTTGTAGCACCCCTGCTATTCCATTACTAGGCATAGACACAGCTCTGCCAATGCCCCTCAGGCTTGTAGCACCCCTGCTGTTCCATTACTGGGGCATAGACACAGCTCTGCCAATGCCCCTCAGCCTTGCTGGACCCCTGCTATTCCATTACTAGGCATAGACACAGCTCTGCCAATGCCCCTCAGGCTTGTAGCACCCCTGCTATTCCATTACTGGGGCATAGACACAGCTCTGCCAATGCCCCTCAGCCTTGCAGCACACCTGCAATTCCATTACTGGGGCATAGACACAGCTCTGCCAATGCCCCTCAGCCTTGCAGCACACCTGCAATTCCATTACTGGGGCATAGACACAGCTCTGCCAATGCCCCTCAGCCTTGCAGCACACCTGCAATTCCATTACTGGGGCATAGACACAGCTCTGCCAATGCCCCTCAGCCTTGTAGCACCCCTGCTGTTCCATTACAGGGACATAGATACAGCTCTGCCAATGCCTCTCAGCCTTGCATCGCCCCTGCTACTCCATTACTGGGGCATAGACACAGCTCTGCCAATGCCCCTCAGCCTGGCTGAACCCCTGCTATTCCATTACTGGGGCATAGACACAGCTCTGCCAATGCCCCTCAGCCTTGCAGCAGCCCTGCTATTCCATTTCTGGGGAATAAACACAGCTCTGTCAATGCCCCTCAGCCTTGCAGCAGCCCTGCTATTCCATTACTGGGGCATAGACACAGCTCTGCCAATGCCCCTCAGCCTTGCAGCAGCCCTGCTATTCCATTTCTGGGGAATAAACACAGCTCTGTCAATGCCCCTCAGCCTTGCAGCAGCCCTGCTATTCCATTACTGGGGCATAGACACAGCTCTGTCAATGCCCTTCGGCCTTGCAGCATCCCTTCTACTCCATTACTGGGACACAGACACAGCTCTGCTATGCACCCCTTTCCTGATCTTTTAACACATGGTGTTCTACCACCGAGCTCTTACAAAACACCTCTACCGTAACCTGAGGCGTCCAATGTTATGCCAGCAAAGGGACTCGGAGAGGTCTGCCAGCATGACACACCTCTGCCAATGCCCCTCAGCCTTGCAGCCCTGCTATTCCAATGCCTGGATGAACGGCCAGCTCGTCGAATACTCCTCTACCCAGGCAAACCTCTACACTTCAACTACAGGGCCCAGCACAGAGATGCTTGTGCGCCCTACGAGAGCAGCCAGCACTCCCTGGTCAGCAGTGCCACCTCTGGGCCCCGGCGGGCGCTGCTGTCAGGTCTCCTCGCCCCGGCAGCTCGAGATCTCCACGGCCTGCTTCCTCCACAGAGGCTGGCTGGTGCCTCGCTGTCTGTGCACATCGTTTGGCACACAGCGATCTGAGATTTATATTACCAGCAGTCGTCCCTGTCTCCCATTAAGATATTTATTAGGGTATTAATCTGCTCCGTGTTGGGCTCTGTTTACAGGGCAGACTGGCACCAGCTGCAAGAAAATTACCACAAACGTATATATTTTCCCGTTCTAATTATCCTTTTCTGTCTGCGGTGGCACTGGGGATGATGAGGGTGACCTGCCAGGAAGGCCAGAGGCTGCAGCCTGGCCCCCAGCAGCAAGAGAAACAAGCTGTTCTCTGGAGAAGAGGGGGCGAAGAATCCTTAATAAACCCAAATGGACTTAATCCCAGGAGGGAAGTATGACTACAGGAGAAATGAAGGGAAGAACCAGTGATGGGAAAGATGCATGAAGCAATGAATCAGGGTTGCTGTAATGCACTGTATAGCTTGCTTCACAGAGCCGTATGGTGCTACAATATATGGCATACTAAAAGACAATTGCAAGAGTGTAGTTGCGATAGGTGCACAGACCGCAGAAGGACGTCTCACCATGCAGGACCTGGGGCCTGCTCAGTCATTTTGTACTTGGTGACTAACAAGGCAGTGTTTCGGTCATTCCCCAAACAGCGGTTGCCTTACTCAGGATGGTAGGTTGGAGTCTATGAAGCTCTTAAAGCTATGGCTTTTCTTTATTGTGAAATCATTCGCCATGTTTGTTTTCTGTGTATGACTTAGCAGAGTGGGGCTAAGCAGGTCTGGGACTGAATTAAAGCTGAGCTGGAGTGAAGATTTCAGATTAAAGTATACGCAGGGCTTTAAGTGGGATGAAACAAGCATTTGCAATGCAATAGGTCTCGCATTATGAAAGTTTGAGCTATTGGTCTTGTGAATGACAATTTATTTATTTATGTGTTGGTTTTGAAAATAGCTAAATTAATAGCTTTGCCATTTACAATGCCAATTGTTACAACTTTCGCAAATGTCACACCTATAGCACAGTAATGCAACATGTTTTGTATTTAGGTGACTTAGATGTATTGATATTACAAATAACAATGGCTTTTAATTTTTTTAAAATAATTAATACTTAATTAAAAGTGATTGTAATTTATAATGGCAATAGCTTAAAACTTTTGTGAAGATTACGTTTAGTGTATTTTATTGTGATGAAAATCCAAGAACAGAAGTGAAATATTAACCCCTTTTTGTGACATTTGTAATAAAGCTTGAAACATTGAGAGAACATATTTGAACCAGTTGTTGAATGGTTGCACAGACTGATGCTGTGGTGGTGCCGAGTGATGCTGTGGTGGTGCCGAGTGATGCTGTGGTGGTGCCGAGTGATGCTGTGGTGGTGCCGAGTGATGCTGTGGTGGTGCCGAGTGATGCTGTGGTGGTGCCGAGTGATGCTGTGGTGGTGCCGAGTGATGCTGTGGTGGTGCCGAGTGATGCTGTGGGTGGTGCCGAGTGATGCTGTGGGTGGTGCTGTGGTGGTGCCTGGTGGTGCTGTGGTGGGGCTGTGGTGGTGCTGTGGTGGGGCTGTGGTGGGGCTGAGTGGTGCTGTGGTGGGGCTGAGTGGTGCTGTGGTGGGGCTGAGTGGTGCTGTGGTGGGGCTGAGTGGTGCTGTGGTGGGGCTGAGTGGTGCTGTGGTGGGGCTGAGTGGTGCTGTGGTGGGGCTGAGGGGTGCTGTGGTGGGGCTGAGGGGTGCTGTGGTGGGGCTGAGGGGTGCTGTGGTGGGGCTGAGGGGTGCTGTGGTGGGGCTGAGGGGTGCTGTGGTGGGGCTGAGGGGTGCTGTGGTGGGGCTGAGGGGTGCTGTGGTGGGGCCGAGTGGTGCTGTGGTGGTGCCGTGGTGGTGCCGAGTGATGCCGTGGTGGTGCCGAGTGATGCCGTGGTGGTGCCGAGTGATGCCGTGGTGGTGCCGAGTGATGCCGTGGTGGTGCCGAGTGATGCCGTGGTGGTGCCGAGTGATGCCGTGGTGGTGCCGAGTGATGCCGTGGTGGTGCCGAGTGATGCCGTGGTGGTGCCGAGTGATGCAGTGGTGGTGCCGAGTGATGCAGTGGTGGTGCCGAGTGATGCCGTGGTGGTGCCGAGTGATGCCGTGGTGGTGCCGAGTGATGCCGTGGTGGTGCCGAGTGATGCCGTGGTGGTGCCGAGTGATGCCGTGGTGGTGCCGAGTGATGCCGTGGTGGTGCCGAGTGATGCTGTGGTGGTGCCGAGTGATGCTGTGGTGGTGCCGAGTGATGCTGTGGTGGTGCCGAGTGATGCTGTGGTGGTGCCGAGTGATGCTGTGGTGGTGCCGAGTGGTGCTGTGGTGGTGCCGAGTGGGGCTGTGGTGGGGCTGTGGTGGGGCTGTGGTGGGGCTGTGGTGGGGCTGTGGTGGGGCTGTGGTGGGGCTGAGTGGTGCTGTGGTGGGGCTGAGGGGTGCTGTGGTGGGGCTGAGGGGTGCTGTGGTGGGGCTGAGGGGTGCTGTGGTGGGGCTGAGGGGTGCTGTGGTGGGGCTGAGGGGTGCTGTGGTGGGGCTGAGTGGTGCTGTGGTGGGGCTGAGTGGTGCTGTGGTGGGGCTGAGTGGTGCTGTGGTGGGGCTGAGTGATGCTGTGGTGGGGCTGAGTGATGCTGTGGTGGGGCTGAGTGATGCTGTGGTGGGGCTGAGTGATGCTGTGGTGGGGCTGAGTGAGGCTGTGGTGGGGCTGAGTGATGCTGTGGTGGGGCTGAGTGATGCTGTTGCGGGGCTGAGTGATGCTGTTGCGGGGCTGCGTGATGCTGTGGTGGGGCTGCGTGATGCTGTGGTGGGGCTGCGTGATGCTGTGGTGGGGCAGAGTGATGCTGTGGTGGGGCAGAGTGATGCTGTGGTGGGGCGTGGTGGGGCTGAGTGATGCTGTGGTGGGGCTGAGTGATGCTGTGGTGGGGCTGAGTGATGCTGTGGTGGGGCTGAGTGATGCTGTGGTGGGGCTGAGTGATGCTGTGGTGGGGCTGAGTGATGCTGTGGTGGGGCTGAGTGATGCTGTGGTGGGGCTGAGTGATGCTGTGGTGGGGCTGAGTGATGCTGTGGTGGGGCTGAGTGATGCTGTGGTGGGGCTGAGTGATGCTGTGGTGGGGCTGAGTGATGCTGTGGTGGGGCTGAGTGATGCTGTGGTGGTGCTGAGTGATGCTGTGGTGGTGCTGAGTGATGCTGGGGTGGTGCTGAGTGATAATGTAGTGGTGCTGATTGATAAAGTGGTGGCGTTGATTGATAATGTGGTGGTGCTGATTGATAATGTGGTGGTGCTGATTGATAATGTGGTGGTGCTGATTGATAATGTGGTGGTGCTGATTGATAATGTAGTGGTGCTGATTGATAATGTAGTGGTGCTGATTGATGCTGGGGTGCTGCTGAGTGATGCTGTGGTGGCGCTGAGTGATGCTGTGGTGGCGCTGAGTGATGCTGTGGTGGTGCTGAGTGATGCTGTGGTGGTGCTGAGTGATGCTGTGGTGGTGCTGAGTGATGCTGTGGTGGTGCTGAGTGATGCTGTGGTGGTGCTGAGTGATGCTGTGGTAGTACTAGTGATAATGTGGTGGTGCTGAGTGATAATGTGGTGGTGCTGAGTGATAATGTGGTGGTGCTTAGTGATAATGTGGTGGTGCTGAGTGGTGGTGCTGAGTGATCCTGTGGTGGTGCTGAGTGATGCTGTGGTGGTGCTGAGTGGTTCTGTGGTGGTGTGGTGGTGCTGAGTGGTGCTGTGGTGGTGCTGAGTGGTGCTGTGGTGGGGCTGTGGTGGGGCTGAGTGGTGCTGTGGTGGGGCTGAGTGGTGCTGTGGTGGGGCTGAGTGGTGCTGTGGTGGGGCTGAGTGGTGCTGTGGTGGGGCTGAGTGGTGCTGTGGTGGGGCTGAGTGGTGCTGTGGTGGGGCTGAGTGGTGCTGAGTGGTGCTGTGGTGGGGCTGTGGTGCTGCTGGGGTGGTGCCGAGTGGTGTTGTGGTGGTGCTGAGTGGTGATGAGTGGTGCTGTGGTGGTGCTGAGTGGTACTGAGTGATGCTGAGTGATGCTTTGGTGGGGCTGAGTGATGCTGGGGTTGCGCTGAGTGATGCTGTGGTGGTGCTGAGTGATGCTGTGGTGGTGCCGAGTGATGCTGAGGTAGTGCTGAGTGATGTTGTAGTGCTGCTGAGTGATGCTGTGGTGCTGATGAGTGATGCTGTGGTGCTGCTGAGTGATGCTGTGGTGTGCTGAGTGATGCTGTGGTGGTGCTGAGTGATGCTGTGGTGGTGCTGATTGATAATGTGGTGGTGCTGAGTGATGCTGGGGTAGCGCTGAGTGATGTGGTGATGCTAAGTGGTACTGTGGTGGTGCTGAGTGACGCTGGGGTTGCGCTGAGTGGCGCTGTGGTGGTGCGGAGTGGCGCTGTGGTGGTGCGGAGTGGCGCTGTGGTGGTGCGGAGTGGCGCTGTGGAGTGGCACTGTGGAGT
Organism: Lissotriton vulgaris; assembly: GCF_964263255.1. NCBI lineage: Eukaryota > Metazoa > Chordata > Amphibia > Caudata > Salamandridae > Lissotriton > Lissotriton vulgaris. The sequence goes on from NC_141693.1 coordinate 280,609,225, forward strand.
GGCGCTGTGGTGGTGCGGAGTGGCGCTCTGGTGGTGCGGAGTGGCGCTGTGGTGGTGCGGAGTGGCGCTGTGGTGGTGCGGAGTGGCGCTGTGGTGGTGCGGAGTGGCGCTGTGGTGGTGCGGAGTGGCGCTGTGGTGGTGCGGAGTGGCGCTGTGGTGGTGCGGAGTGGCGCTGTGGTGGTGCTGAGTGGCGCTGTGGTGGTGCTGAGTGGCGCTGTGGTGGTGCTGAGTGGCGCTGTGGTGGTGCTGGGTGGCGCTGTGGTAGTGCGGAGTGGTGTTGTGGTGGTGCTGAGTGGTGTTGTGGTGGTGATGAGTGATGATGTGGTGGTGCTGAGTGATGCTGTAGGTGGTGCCGATTGATGCTGTGGTGGTGCTGAGTGATGCTGTGGTGGTGCTCAGTGATGCTGTGGTGGTGCTGAGTGATGCTGTGGTGGTGCTGAGTGATGCTGTGGTGGTGCTGAGTGATGCTGTGGTGGTGCTGAGTGATGCTGTGGTGGTGCTGAGTGGTGCTGTGGTGGTGCTGAGTGGTGCTGTGGTGGTGCTGAGTGATGCTGTGGTGGTGCTGAGTGATGCTGTGGTGGTGCTGAGTGATGCTGTGGTGGTGCTGAGTGATGCTGTGGTGGTGCTGAGTGATGCTGTGGTGGTGCTGAGTGATGCTGTGGTGGTGCTGAGTGATGCGGTGGTGGTGCTGAGTGATGCTGTGTGAAGCAGGGGGCGGGGGAGCAATGAACAAGATTAGGGGCCAAGAATACTCGGGTTCAATGACATGTCTAAACGAAGACTTACTGAAATGGTGACGGTGAAGCAAAGAAAGACTACAAATACCAACCCCATTAAAGGAAAGCGGTGACTTAAAGTGATCACACTACCTTAAACAAACGCTATTAAGGAGGAGATATATAAACAATGATAAAGATAGTCTTTTGCAGCTAACCCAACAATGCAATAATGAGTCACAAAAAAAACAAATACAAAGAGACAAAACAAGTTAGGATTACATTAGGTCTGGAATTCAACACATCTGAGCTGTAGGCTTGACCTAACAAGGCAAAAGCTAGTAGGATTAAGCGGCCGGACGGACGGAAAGCAATAACTAAACAAGAGCGCGCTGGAGAAGCGTGAGCCTGGTGGGGGGCGGGATGCAAGCGAGTGGGAGGGAATGGGCCAAGCGCGTGCAAAGCGGCCGCAAAATGAAATTAAAAGCGGCCGGGAAATGCTCTCGGGAAAGTGTGAAGCAGGGGGCGGGGGAGCAATGAACAAGACCGGGGCCATGAATACTCTGGTTCAATGACATGTCGACACAAAGACTTACTGAAATGGTGACGGTGAAGCAAACACAGACTACAAATACCAACCCCATTAAAGGAAATCGGTGACTTAAAGTGACCACACTACCTTAAACAAACGCTTTTAAGGAGGAGATATATAAACAATGATAAAGATAGTCTTTTGCAGCTAACCCAACGATGCAATAATGGGTCACACAAAAAACATATACAAAGAGACAAAACAAGTTAGGATTACATTAGGTCTGGAATTCAACGCATCTGCGCTGTAGGCTTGAACTAACAAGGCAAAAGCTAGTAGGATTAAGCGGCCGGACGTACAGAAAGCAATAACTAAACAAGAGCACGCTGGAGAAGCGTGAGCCTGGTGGGGGGCGGGATGCGAGCGAGTGGGAGGGAACGGGCCAAGCACGCGCAAAGCGGCCACAAAATGAAATTAAAAGCGGCCAGGAAATGCTATCGGCAAAGTGTGAAGCAGGGGGCGGGGGAGCGGATCCCTTTGAAGTGAAGCTCTCGGCATTTGTGCTGGCGGGTGTGATGCAATGATGCTCGTTCAGATGCCTGTGGGAGGGAGGCTGATGGGTTTGATGTGGACACGCGTTCCGCACGAGTGCACCACATGAACTGGACGCAATCCGCGATGGTTTCAGAGCTTAGTTTGCCCTCTATACTCTCGTCTATTTATTCCTTACGGGATAGAATAGTCGAGACCAAAAAACGGGGAGGGGGGGGTCTCTCAAATGGGCGTGGTCAATGTAATTAAGGGCGTGGCTAAAAAACACATAGGCTAAAAATCTGTGTTTAGCACAGTGTGCCACTGGACTTTTATATTGCTGTTCCGGTCATTGTGTCCAGATATATGATATAACAAGTTACATCATACCTACAAGTCAGGACTATTGGCTTTGTCATTGGTTGCTAATTGCATAAGATAAATAAGCAGCAACTATGTCTTGTATATAATATTGAAAAAAAATTCCACTTAAAGCCCTGGTTCCTGCTCTGAGTTTCAAAAAGAGATGGGAAACCCAGAGAGAAAATGACTCTCTTTAAAGGATTTCCCTTCCCCTGCAACGCTCCCCTGGCATTACATCATGCTGTCCCTTCTCCACTTGTGAGAAGTGTGAGCACGCACTCACTGTGCCTGCTGTCCCTGCAGTCCAGGAAAAAACGGACCACGTGGGCCAGGGCACTAAACAGAGCCCGATAGAGACCCGTTTCGAGGCCTCCTTAAAAAAAACTGCTGGTGCTCAGACTCTGTGAGACCCGGCCCACTTAAAGCCCTAGGGAGCTTGGTAAGGATACTGTTGGAAAACGAGGAAGCATCTGTGAGGCCTGCAAAAATAACATGACTACATTTGTCCTTCACTGGGAACCAAACACCCAATTGTAGCGCCTGACTCTCAAAGGGTAGCGTTGCAGACCAGTCTGAGGCTTACTCAAGGGAGGTGGTGTGGGCTAGTAATCGCCATTTGCAAGTGCACAGAAATAACACTCAATAATTGATTGTCCAGTCTGTACTTTGCTTTATAAAAGTAAGAGTACATTTATTAAACACACACACTACTCAATACTACGCACCAATTTACAAATATACATAAGCTGTTGGAATTACTTTGTGACATTGCATAACATCTCCACCCCTCCCGCAGGGGGTGGGGTCTAGTACCACCACTCCCATATATGCACATCATCTTGCCCCCAAGGCAATTAGTTAAACATATCCTGGAGCGAGGGCCCTGCACACTGGCCCCATCTCCGTGCCGCCCCCCCCCCCCCCCCCCCATTACCTCACCAAGCATTAAACAGGGGTACACCTGCCTTTGAGACACATGACCCTGACAGAGCATCTCCTACTGACCATAAAGTATGCACCTCTACATCCTACGGGCTAACAGTCTGGGTTCTTCACCTAAGCACAGTGTAGGAAGGTGGAATCTGACTATATGGTTACCCCAACTTTTTTCCTGGTGTTTTGCTGGTTTTCGACTTAGTTGGCCTGGGATCCTGCTGTTTAGGGCCCCAGACCATCTGCTTTCTCTATAAAATGTACTCCATGTACCTTAGGTACATACCAGATTGGTTACTGGGTCACCCTTGTGAGCCCCTGTATAATGTACCATAGGTACCCAGGGCATAGGTGCACCCTAGGCCTACCAGCGGCTGCAGCATGTATTGTGTCACCCCTGGTTTGCCTTCCAAACTGACACCACAGGTCTGTTCACACAGCCTGGGTAAGGTGGTGTAATCACCCCTTACTTCGATATAGTATACCTATATCTACCTTATACATACACACCTATGCACCTATAAGTCACTCCTATGGTAGGCCGCGACAATCCTGGAGGCAGAGTGCTTGGTTTTATGTGAGAGGGTGCCCTAGCATAAGCTGAGCCCTTTTGCAGCTTTCGGAACCATCTCCTTATAGCTGTTCTATGATATAGCCATACCATATACTCTTAAGTGCATTATAATCCTCGCGGTTAATGCTAACTTTAGTTTGGCTTCATCAAAACATTTTGTGTAAGGTGTCATACACTTTGGAATACTACCCCCGCCAATTCTGGCGGCGGATGTAGCATTCCACCCTTCTAGAGGGAAAAGACATTTATGTTACTGCTTTAAAGGTAAACAGAGCCCCGGCATCACAAAATGGATGCTGCTGCCACAGACACAAGTCTGACCTCCTGCTGCTGGACAAAACTCCGGCAGGGGAGGCCTGGACAATAGGTTTCCTGTCCAGGGATGGGGCCAGCACCTCCCCAGGCAGGCAGATGTGTATTGGGACAGGGAGGGCTGCATCAGCAGATTCTTTTTGAGACACTGCCTGGAGCACACAAGGTGCTCCATGCATATCCCGGTTGAAACCAGTTGCTGGGGCACTCCAGCCCCAGCTCTGGCACGAAACTGGACAAAGGGAAAGGGGTGTAACAACCCCCTTCTCAGGTCCACCCATAGGAGGGACCTAGGCAGGTAATCCAGCCCCTTAGCTTAGTATGAGTATAGGAGCTGTGTTCCCAGGACTTTAGATTATCCTGGAAAGAAACTTTGATACAGAACTCCTGGACCTTCGACATTCTATTCTGACTAGAAGACTGAAGAGATCTCCCTTGTGGTCAAGGAGTGACCACCCTGTGCAAACAGGCACCACAAGTAATTTGCCGGTCTGCTTTGTCGACAATCCCGCCGGAACCCGAAGACTCAGCGACACAGGAACTGGATTCTCAGACTTCTCCAACTCCGACCCACATCCACAGCAAAGCTGAGACCCGTGGCGGACACGAGAGACCGGATACCCTGGACATCCTGCATTTTGCTAACTGCATCGACTCCTGAGGTAACTCGCAGTTGTGCCTTGGGGTACGAGAAACCCCAGACCCGAGCACCATTTGCACCGAAGCTCAGCCCTCCACACTCCACGAGTGTCGCGTGGGGCCCGCTCTTGCATTTCAGCTCAACGCGCCTTCCCGGTTTCTTGCCCGTTGGCTAGTGAGCCCCCTGAAGACTTTTCTTTTGAACTAAACTGCTTTCCTGGTTGCTCCAGGCTTTCTCCAGCGTCCCTTCAAAGGAGAAGGGCCACAGACCTTGCTGGTCTGCAACAGAGCCAATCTCAACATCCTGTGTGGATTGCGTTTGCCAAGGCTTGTTGGGTCCAATCTGGATACAGACACCGCAGTCAACTAGATCCTTCGTGGGACAGCTCAAATCCATCGCCTGGTTATCGTCGATGCCTCCTGGACCTCGTGGCTGAAGAGACAAACTCACCTTCAAGCACGCAACATCGCCTGGTTCCTTCCTGGTCACTGGCTTGTGACCCAGACTCTGTCCCCTCGGCTTTTAGGTTCTTCACATCACCGATCCACCCGGACACTTTTCCTCTGGTCGCCTGCCGCACTTCATTGCAGATCTCCATAAAAAACGACAATGAAACCCGACACGAAAAGACACCTATGCACCCGGCTTCCCTGGGTGAGGTAACACGAGTACTCTGGTGCTCCTGTGGATCTTGACTCTCGAAGTGTCCTAGTTTAAAAGGGTTCCATCCTAGTCCATCCAGAAGTGTCCTTAAACAGTAACTTTGTAACTTCTTCGTTTTTTCATTATAAGTCAATGGTAACTCGCGACTGTGTTTAGACACTGCACGCGTCTCCCGTGGGCCTCCTACTTCCTAACCTTTGGTTGTTTAGTGTAGTCCCAGCGATTCTACAGGCCCTAGGCCTGCTTTCCAACTCTCACGTGGTTCTTATACCACTTTCTTAGTATATGGTTCGTGAGGCCTTTAGGGCATAACTGTATATGTGCAACTTATCGTATGCTAATTTAGTAACTTGTGATGTACTTTGACCTCTGACCTCATAAAGAGTGCAGAGGGGTTGTGTTAGAAATAAATACATATATATTTGATATATACCTTGTGTGTTGTCATTTGGTATTCAATGGATTATAATTGGTAAAACAGCTTGCTTCACATGCTCTCTGAAGTCTTAGCCTATGACTGCTGGTCCATGCTACCACTAGGATAGCTTGTCTATAAGGTTGACTTTACAACCACCATCAATAAGGGTCGATTAGACTGGTGCAAGGTGCCCACTAGAATAGTGGACATCATATGCCAGGCTAACTTCTCACACACAGCAGCAAGAATACATGTTTACGCACACTTGAGAATGACAGTACTCCGCACAATTGGATATCATTAGAATGCTTTGCAAATACAGTCCCTAAAGGCATCACAGATAAAATCACAGGTTTAAATAAATACAGTCAGACACCCTAGTAGGAATGTCTAGCCACTTTAATTCAGTTTGCTTATGACTCCGCATTAATCATGTACTTCACATTAAACACATGAACTCCAGTCCCTCTATACAGAATAACATTAGTAAAAGCCTTTGTGGTGCAATTTCACCTCTTCACCTCCAGGGGAGGCCTTCTTCCAGACATCCACCACCTCAGCCCTTCACTTCATGAAGCACTTTTCAATGAACCTCAGCTGAAGAACAAAAGTTCGAGCCCAGAAGGTTTAAAATGCATGCTGAGCCCTTGAAGGGTTATTCCCTCCAATCCCCAAGACACTTAAGGCCGGACTTTCCTCCGTGCAGGGGGGAGACTGCGCTTCTCTAGCAGCCCCCCCAGCACCTTAGCACATGTGTGGAGGTGAACCCATTCTCCTGGGGTCACCACAAGCCAAGAAAACGCCGGGTTGCCTTCAGGCCGCTTCTTCAACTGTTGGGGGGTCCAGTACCACCCGGACCTCCAGGTGAGTTAGATGGCTCGGGGAGCCCACCCCTGGCCGCTTATGCCATTTGTGGGGGGGCTCGGTCCCACCTGGGCCCCTGCCTCCTCCTTTTGGTTTTGGGGTCCCGGTCCCACCCGGGGCCCCTGCATGCCCATTCGATGGAGGGCAGCCTGGGGAGCCCACCCCCAGCTGCCCCCGCTGGCTCCCGGCGCAGCTAGCACTCTTCTGTGCTGCCGCAGGAGCCCGCTCCTGTCTTCAGGTCTGCCCGCTCCGGCGGGTAGACGCCCAGCATCCAGCGGGTCCTCCTGGACCACGAGGGAGTGCGATGGCACTCCCCCGCCTGTTCCTGCACATCGGGGTCCGGGGAAGGGGTCCCGGGCCCCCAGGGCCATCTTGGACCGCCTTCCTTCGGCGGGGGCCAGGGTGGGCTCCTGGCACCCTGCGGCCACCATTTCCACCTTCGGGGCCCAGGGATGGGATCCCGGGCCCTGAACATCTTTGGGGAGGGGTGCGATGTAAAAAATGTAAATTGATACTTGTATAGCACACTACTCACCCGCAAGGGTCTCAAGGCGCTTGTACGAATACCGCTGTGGAACCCATCCTGGCTTTCCCTGTGAGGCGTCCACTCCTGGGCACCCCCAAGGTGGAGGCCAGGCATCCTTAGCATTGTGGGGGCCGTTGTGGAGATTAAGCAAGCTATTGCCCAGAGTTGCAGAGTGGGACTCCATGATTGGAATAAGCACCAAGGCGAGAATTATCAGGTCCATGGAATTTTGAGACCAAGACCCGCCGAGGCAGGGAATTGAACCCTGGTCCCGGACTAGACCTCTGCATCAGGGTCTGCCGCTCTAACCATTGAGCCACACTCACTCTGCCACTTCGGGGCCCGTTGATGGGGTTCCGGACCCCTTCTCCTCGGGACGGAGTTGCGCGCCGGCGCTCCCCGGCCTCCATCTTCGGCAGGAGCCAGGGTGGGTTCATGGCCCCCCTGCAGGGCACCTTCACAGTGAGCACAACGGCGTTCCCCGGCTTTACTTCTCCTTGAGGGCAGCCCCAGGGCCCTGACCCACTCCGGGTGCCTCTCTGAGACCGGCGGCGGAGCCACACGCGCTTCGTTGTCGGTCTTCTTAGGGGTTAAAGGTCGCCTACCTTCCGGGGGCCATATCTCAGCCCCTGGAGTCCGATCTGCCCCATTTACGCGTCTTCCTGTTGGCGCCCCACAGCCACTAGGAGCACTCTACTTCGCCCTCCGGGTCTCCAAGAGGGTGCATTCTGCAGGGAGCGGTCTTCACTGCCTTCCTGAGCCTCTCTTCTCCCTGCGCATAGGCCCCTGCTTCTGCACACCGGACCTGGGCGCTTCTTCTGGTGCTGTTAGGGGCCTGGGGGGGCAGTGAGGGGTGTTCTCCTTCCAACTGCCCATTGCCAGGCTCCAGCACCTTCCGCCTCAGCAGACCACACCCAGGAGAGAGCTTCTCTTCCTGTGCAAGTACTTTTTAAAAGTTGAGTAGGGGGCTGGCAGGAAGTCTCTGTGTGTCCTATCAAACAGCGACACATCACTTCCCTGCCCCTGCTCGCTCCTTGGCCAGCCTCTGGGTTTGTTCAAAATGGCGTCGTCCAGTGTCTCTGGCCACATGGCCTCTGAAACCCAACTCCTTCCCCCATCACTGCCTTCACAGTGGTTCAGCTTGGTGCCTGGCACCCAGCGTCAGCAGTTGACGGATTGACTTGTAGCTCCACCTATCTTTTCTCCTTGGAGGGAAGGTCTTTGCTCTGGGAAGAAAGGTCATTAATCTAACCTGCCAGGGCCAGACCCCAGCTAGGGACTCTGAAAAATATGACATTTCTGGACGACCCAAAAGCAGTACAAATATGACTTTGGTCTCTGCAGAATACTTATTTTCACATCCGCTACCCAGGACTTTAGTGCGTGTCTGGAATCTGTAGGCCTTGTGGAAGTTACTCTAGCCATGGGTTCCACCTCCTCATAAGGGAATAATGAAGTGAAAAACACAGTAAAGCACATTGACTTTCCCTGGCATGCTTCCTTCCAGTGTATAAAGCCTATTCTATGTTACCACCCAATTCTGCATAAGTCCTGCCACACCATTCACTCTGTACCTGCTCCTGGACTGCGCGCACTAGGAATCTCCCCTGTGCAGCCCCTACACATGTGCACACGCATGTATACATGTGTCTTCATGAAACCAGCGAGGTGCCCCATACTCCAGCTGCTGCGCAGCGGCCTAGTCAAGCCAGGGGGACACCAGTAAAATCTCCATGCAGTCTCCTTCATTATGAGTTCACTGTGGGTGAGTCCCAGATTATGAAGCTCCCCCACAGTAAAAGCTCAACAATTAGGTGCTCAAAAAGCAAACAATCCGAGAGGCCCCTAGTGTCAGAACCACCTTCTAACAGATACACTAAGGAGTCAGCGTCCACAATAGATGTGTGGATGTACAATGGGATCAGTGGCTGTCGGTACCCCGGTAAGGATGCGCTGGGAGACTGTGCCATAGTTATCCCGTTTGTAGGATTCATGGACTTTACTGCAGTGTCAGTGTTCATTGGTAGTATATGCCTTTAGTGGGAGTGAGAAGTGGTGAGGTGGTATTGGTTTGTGGCCAGTGTTTGTTGGTAGGCTGGTGAGAATGTAGTGCAGGGTCAGCATATTTTTAAGTAGGCTAATGGGGGTGTAACATGGGAACTGTGTTTGTTAGAAGCCTGGTCCTGAAGCAGCCGACAATGTCAACCAAAGCAAATATCTAAATGTGCGTTTATTTCATCTTGGTTAAGTTAAGTGATGATGTAAGGGTCCTACACAGCTTCTAATACATGGCTACCTATCACGTCCAGTCACAGTATGGGTCACATGCCCTTGCATAATATGTGGTGTGTTGCCTCAATCCAGTGCACTCTTCAAGTCACATTATGCAAGGTTTCTGACTGACGCGGTCATATCATCAGCATCTCAGGAGGGGAACAATTAGTGTACTTGAAGAACAAGTTACTTATCCTTGGTAACACTTTTTCTGGTGGCTACTCTAACTGCACATTCCTCACCTCTAGAATACCAGATAGGCGCCAGACTGTATCTGTAAACTTTTCATAGCAGGTGGTGCCATGCAAGTCCGCACAGCCTTCGATTCCACCCGGAAGTGATGGGAGTGCAGCCGCATATTAGCGCCACTTCTCATTTTGCTTGATTCTTTCCATGCCCTAAGAGTACAAAACAATTGTCGGTACCATGGTGCAGAACGCGTAAAGGGGACCTTTTATAGATGGTAAAAAAAGAGACCACTCAACAGAACACAAAGGTGGGAGGGCAGTGACGAACCTGTGGTTAAATAGAGTACCCACCAGAAAGAAATGTCAGAATTGGTGAGTAATTTGTACTTTCAATGGATACTTCCAACCGCAGACTCATCATCTTTAGAATATATTCAAAAGCAGCACCTCCTGAAAGTGGAGGGTCTGTGGAGTGGACTCAGACCAGTATATCTTGAAGAACTGAATAGGCAAAATTACATTCCTGTCAGACCTGACCGGCCTGTCAAGGCAGAAGTGGTTTGTGAATGTGTGCACAGACTCCCATGCTGCAGCTTGACAGGTGTCAAAGATAGGCAGTTCCCATGCCAAGCATAGTGGTGACAGCTTTAGCCCTGGTCGAATGGCCACCCAGACGTTCCAGAGGCTGTGTTTCGCAGATCTTAATGCATAAGATTATCTGCCCCAACAGAGTCCTTTTGCGCACAGCTTTTCCTTTCTTCATGACAGAGAATGGCATAAAAAGCTGATCGTCCACCAAATGGTACTTGGAACAACCAATGTAAATGCTTAAAGCACTTTGGGGGTCCAACCAATGGCACCTTTCCCATTACGAGGGGTAAGGCAGGGCAAGAACAGTAATGGATTCCCAAACACGGCAAGGATCTCATCTACATCAAGAGGCTCTGTGCCACTGGTGTTGGGCGCAATGCCAGGGCATCCAACCTTCACAGCCAGCCAACAGGGTAGGGGAAAACTGGTATCTCCAACCTCCAAAGATGGGCAGAGACCACTACTATCACTTTTGTGAACACTAAGACAAAGGCTTTCCCGTGAAGTACCTGGAGACATTGCTTTGGGTTGCGAACTGCACTAATAGTGGGGCAAATGTATCCCAACGGTAAAGATAGGCCTTCACCTCAGAAAATACATTTTGTGAAATCTGGGAGCATAGTTCAGGCAAATGAACTGACCTATGTAATGATAAAGTTAATCTCAGATAAAACCTTAAAGTACCGGCAATGCTCTTACTTGATGGGAATATGGAAGTATGTATTTTTGAGATCTGAAGACCCCTTTATATTGCATACCCAAAGGTGTGAACCACTTACACTATGGAGAGATTCCACGACCAGAATTGGATGCAGATCATGAAGGTCCGATATTGCGCCAAGGCACCTGGTTTTCTTTGCAGTAATAAAAACACTTGCCTTTTGGAACCTGAGCGAGCAGCCTGATTTCTCTTAGAATAGTTCTTTGTATTTCTTTTAAAAGCTCTTGAGATGAAGCTCTATAATGTTGAGAAAAAAAAGGAGGGACTTAAGGAAAGTTCAGGGTATACCATTCTCCTTAATGGTACTCATGAGACAAGACATACTTTCCCTAATAAGGTATGCATGCTTCACATCTTTAGAGTCACCTCTACTACCCGAATGAGAAGTCAGCATGAGTTTGAGGCATTCTGCTAAGTGACAGCTGAAGGGCCAACTTATTATGCATTGAAGCATAAGCTTTGGTCTACATAACTATTTCACAGTAAACTGCTGCTTCACTTTAAAAATCTTAAGAGCTTATGAAGGCAGAATTGAATTGGACACTGAGCCCAATTGGGGAAAATCCTTATTCGAGGGCACCCATGACAGGCAGCAATTGGGAGCGGTGTTGATGCAGGGTGGGCGTCCTCCACACACACTCCCTCATTTGATGAAGTTGATGGCTAGACTTTGGGAAGAACAGTCCGGATGTTTATAAAGCGGGCGCTGTATGCTCCTGAACTGGACATTTGGATTGTACGCCCCTTTGTTCAAATGGCACAAGTGATTTCTGTAGAAAAGTGGCCGGAGGGGTCTTATAAAGCTATGCGATGCAACAGAGACGTTTGCAGGAAGCCTGGAACAGTATCTCCAATACACAAAGTTTGCAGCCACAGCTAGACAGCTATGGCCTATGTTCCCGTAGGCTCCAGATCACATCTCTTGCAAGCTTGCGTAAATTAGTGACCCCCCACCCTTTATCGGGCGTTTCAGGCAGGCAGGCGAGTTAAGCCTCTGCGGTTGGAAGGGAAATGGCAGGACGTTAGTGAAGAGCCCCTCTCCACCAGAGACTGGTTGCAAATTCATTTGAAGTCAGAAAGATTTCTGTGTGTGCAAGATTTGAACAAATTCAGTATAACATTATAAACATGAACTACTGGACTCCAAAAAGACTCCACACAATAAACCCTGCATGGGACCCCGATGCCCAAAATATAAGGCCCCAGAGGCTGATTTCCTGCATAAGGTCTGACTCTGCCCATTAGTGGCAACACACGGGCCGAGATTATAAAGCGGCTGAACCGGGCCACAGCATGGGACCTCACATTGACAAATAATAGATGCCTCCTGGGCCTGCTTCCTAGGAATCACAAATGAAAACTCAGCAGACGCTTCGTGGTGCTGGGGCTCACCGTGGCTAAACGCCACATTGCTATACATTGGAAGAGCAGTACACCCCCGGCCGGGGAGAAATGGGAGGAGGGCTTGAAGGAATGGGCATGGGTATAGGAAGAGCGCATGGGTATAGGAAGAGCACATGAGAAGGATGAGGAGGGATGACAAACTACCCGAAGTGCTGCTCGCATGGGGGCCAATGCGGAGGGACCTGCTGGACCCAGCTGTGCACTCACAGCCTGCTATAGAGTGTGGGGTAAGCCCAAGGGAAGCAATCGAGCTGGATGGGACAACTAGAAAAGGAAGAAACCCGACCTCATATTGGTAGCCTAACTAATTCAATAATTTGCTATGAATAAAAAAAAAAAAAAGCAAATAAATAAAAGGCAAAATGAAAGAACCAGTTATTGCCTCTGGGCCATCCCTCGACTTATATATGAAAGGTATATATGGGGGGGGGGGGGGGGGGGGGAGAGAGTAAAAGGGTTGTTCATACTGTTACATGGCTTTGTCTCGCGGTCTACATATTATTCTTAATCCTTGATACAGTGGGTGTTGTAAGTTGATCAATGGAATCCTGTGAATGTATAATGTAAAAAATCCAATAAGGACACATTAGAAAAAAAAAAATGAATGCAGAAATTAAACCTGCTGTTACCACATACTGATGTAGCACCGACATAGATTGCACTTCTCTAGCACTGTCTGAAAATGGTCAAATATGTGTGCCCCCACAGGCAGGTGTCGGGGTGAAGGGACGATGTATGCACCCGGGTGTGTCTTTGCATGCAAAATGACCCAATTAATTCCTCTAGGAGCAGTATCAATTAGGTCTCGATTGATCTACAATTATTGCACTGCTGCGACTTTGCCTTCAGAAAACCAGAAAAGGAATTCTGCAGCATCCCCAGGTATAAACTCCAAATTTGTTAATGCTTTTTCAGTTTCGCAAAATATGCATAGCGGTAAAGAGGTGCTGCCTATTTGGTAAGTGAAAGGTAGCAATTTTTAAAAGGATGTTTGCCATGATCTTTTCAAATTTTGGCATCTTTGCACAAAAGTGTGACAGTGGAGGAGCTGAACATTTCGCCAAAGCCTCAATAACTACTACCAACTGAGCAGGAAAGTTATCCAAGAGGGGAAAAGACTCTGTCCTGTGGCGTTTGTACTTAGCATTCAAAGACTTTGGAATGATAGTTTGAATGTGACCACTGACCAGATGTAAACGAACTCTTCCTACAAATTAAGGCTTCATCGGTGCTAAGCTTCAGAATGGTCATCAACAGGCAGGATTAGGTGGATGAAGCCCAAATAGCCATGGGAAGAAAACCCAAACATCAGTAGGATGCAGTTGTGTTCTACACCAGGCTCAAACGAGAGCCTATTGTCTACATTTTTGGTGGAGAAGGGCAGAAAATGCTACTCTTCACCTGCTACTGGAGTAGGATCAGAAGATCTACTTCCACAAAACTTTTGAATGCAATTACCTTCTCCTCTGAGACATAAGTGAAAGTCTGCCACACAGCTTCGAGCCTTTAGCTGCAATCACACACCCAGTGTACCCGGACCACAATCTAAACTCTTCCATCCGAAGGACCAGCAGCTAAGTCCATAGTGCCGGCATAGGGAGACGACTCTAGGAACTTGTCCAGTTGCAACAGAACAAGTTGTGCCAATACAGTTCACTGCTGTGCCAGAAAATCTGCCCTGCAGTGTCGGTAACCTCAGTGGCCTAGCACTTCGCATGAAGGGACATCAGAGACTGTGCTTCCTGATTGACGGAGAAGCACCCATATGCCCTAAGAGATTATTTAGCCGTCCTTCTGGCTCTCCTCGTCTTGCTTTCCCATCATAAATGCAAGGGTACAAGAAAATAACCACTGTGAGTGAGTCACCCCTTACACACAGAAAGGTAGGTTTCTCTGCTGAAAGATGCTATAAAATCCATCCGTAGGCTAGCTCTGGAGGAGGACTTTATCACTAAGTCAGATCATTAGCTATCCATGGTACAGAACCGCCAAACGTTAACGCTTGGTGACTGAATTGTTTTCCTGGTCAAATAGAGCTCCTGTGAAGCCAAGCACTTTTTTGTATTTTTCAGTGACACATTTTCATGCCATTAGATATTAATGGGCTGCTGCGTTCTACTAGTACAGTAACCCCAAATTTTGTGTAGATACTGGTCTCAATCTAGGAAGATTAGATTGAGTCTCCTAGATGTTCCTGCTGTGGCCCAGGTTGCCATTAGGACTACTGGGCCCAAGGAGAAACTCTATTGTGCCACTCTGTCATATTCACTTCCCGCAATCCTCTTGCTCTATAATTGAAAATTCACAAACTTTTCAGCCCTTCATGTAACTTCTCAGCAATGGCAGAAGCGAACTCACTAAATACACCTTAAATTAGTAGGGCAGCTCTGCAGAGTAGCTTCTCCTAACGCAGTTCAAAACTAACTCATAGTTGAGTACATATCGTTTCTCTCAGGCAGCCTGATCTACCTCAGAAAACCGCTGCTAAGGATCAGCAGTAGTGACAACACTTGCATTAAGAAACCACTTACTAAAGATCCCAACCTAATTCAGAAAATTGAAAAAGTATTTTAGGAATACAATGAGACCAAAAAGATAAAAGTTGGATGAGTCAGTGAAAATGTGATCTACAGCTCACATGCCTCGAACATACAGTTTTAAAATAACAGTGACATTCCACACTTCTTCTCTGATCTGCATACTTAGTTATCTTAGCATACTTAATTGCCCCTCCTGGGTATAGGCCATCAACCAGGACTCTCCAGCAATCTGCCCTAGGCTTTTTATTTCAGTCTGCCTAGGTGTAGCCCATCACCTTGCAGTCAGCCTGAACGCCAGGTGTTTCTTGGCCTTCCTTTTTTCCTTCCAGGGTTCCAGGTGAAGGCTTAACCAGCAGTGGTTGACGCTGGCTTAGGGAGGGTGTGACCTATCCAGTCCCAGCACCTTTTCATGGCTTCATGAGCAGGCAGGTGTGAAATGAACTGCCCTAGGTTTTTATTGCAGATGGTGTTTGGCCAGAGGGTTTGGCGGATTTTACTCAGACTGTTATTGATGAAGGTCTGGACTTTGTTGGTGGTGGTCACTGTTGTCCTCCAAGTTTGCATGGACAGTGAATAAACGTTTTTGTGTGACAAGAGACTTTGTTCCACTCCCATAGCACAGCACGACTCCCAGCTGCAGGTTGCCTCCTGCCACTAGTCTGGCTAGATGAGATGAATAACAGACAGTTGCTTTATGTAGGCAGGTAGTTCACAGCTTCCAAACTTCACAGCGTTCCGTAAGGAGAACACCCACAGTGAGAGGGGGTAACTGTTGTCACTCACTGCCAAGTTCCAAAAAGATTCTTCCCAAAGACCAGTGTCATATCAGTTGCAAATGGTTAACTGGTCTGCTTCACTGACCAGCTGTCCGCTGCAGTGTCCAGCTAAGTACATGGACCAGATCTGCTTTTTTTCTCTCATCAATTTTGGAAATTAGTATTGCTTGGTTGAGGTAGTAACAACCCTCGCCAACTTCTAGGAGTCTTATCTCAGTATCTATGTTCTGCACCATGTGCATTCGTGCTCCAGTTGTTCGCCTGAGGTACCCAGACTTCAGGCAGAGTTCTGTTTTTTGGAAGAACACACAACTCCAAGTTATGTTAGCCACATTACACATATTACAAACAACCTCCACCTGCTTCCATCTTGTTGAGGTCTGTGCACAGCTCGTGTGCTGCAGTTGGTTGGCAAACAGCCTTCAGGATATGAAGGTTTCCAGTGTAAATGTACAGCTTCGAGGACGATCCTACTTTGATCCAACACCAAAACCCACAGTTTTCGAATTTGCAAACTAAAACTCTGCAGTGTGTGGTCAGTTTGAAGCTTTTAAAAATATCATAATTCATAACGATAAAATGTTAGATGGCACTAGCAAGGATGTTTACATTAATTCCCCTACCTGGCGAACTCATTATGGCCGGCCTCAGGATCCATGAAATTTCCATGAACTTAGTCTGCACTATCAATCTTGTCCTTTAGGCAAATGCCACTTCTTTAAAAAATAAAAACCGGAGATTGGCAGGGAGTGGTGATGTCGTGTCGGTGCAGGTTTCATGCATGGGACACGTCCTGAGCTTTTTATTTGGGTTTAGCTACAAATGTGATTAATGGAGGAAAACAAAAAAAATATTTGGTTTCCTATAAAGCCTCCAGCAGATAGTTTAATTTGGAATGTAAACTTATAGGAGAGTTTTGTTTACTTCTTTTTACCAATGTTTTGCTATTTCCCCTATTTTAGTTCCCAAAAAGCTTGGTTCTGCTAATTATAGTACAAAAGCTTCAGAGGATCACTTGGCAGGAGCTCGGGCTTCTCTGCGATCTGCAGCCAGATTGTTGCAGGTATATTGCAGACTGAGCAGCGGTCAGACTGGTGCCAAGACAGTAGAGTGACATCAGAATAAAGATCAGAATCCTGGAGTGATGTTTAATGTCAAGGTGATTCAGCTATTTAACAATCCATCCCAGGCACTTTTAGGTTTAGGTTTTTAATGTCTTTATTTCGATAATAAAATCATAAAAGACAAAAGTATAACATATTACAAGGCAAAAAAGAAAAACTAATAAGCAAATTACACATTTTTTCAATCTAAAACATATTAATACATTTTGTGGTTTACAAGAGATATTTAAACCCAGGACTAAAAGCAAAGCTTAATAAAATCTTGCATGGTACAATTAGGATGGATTCCTTCTAACCCTAATAGCCCATGCCCAGCCTAGAAATTTAGCCAAGCATATCACAAAGATTTCCGAGGTGTTAGTTTTCAGCATCCATATTGCCTCAGAGGATCTTCTACACAAAAGACGTTTGAACAGGTGTTTTAGCCATATGGATCGGGGCTCTGAATACTGTGGGCATGCAAACAATAAATGACCTTCTGTTTGTTTTTGATCTGGGCACCTTATACAGAAGCTAGAAGAGTTTTTGCCCCAGGATGATGTAAATGAATTCAAAGGTAAGGCACCCACGCAAAACTGGTGATAGAGTTTCTTATCCAGTGGCCTGGTAATGATGTCCCAGTAAGCCTCGCGGGATGGGTCCAGCTTAAAGCTTAAGAATCGCCCCGTGAGGTTACTAGAGCTGGAGGCAATTACCAGAGAGTGACGGGTTGAAGCCCAAAATAATTCTTTGAATTCTTTTTTTGTTGGAAAAGTGTTAGTGCCTGGGGAAACCCACAGATGTCGTAGGCCCATATCATACAGGCTCTTTTTCACCGAGCGAAGCCAAGGGATTCGTTCTGAGCCCCCCAAAGACCTTACCTCAGCCAACTCTTTAGCAAATAATGTGAGGTCTGGGCAGGTCCATAGGCGCCTCCAGGTAGCCACCACTCGGAATCTCGCCATATCTGAAATTGCTAGGCAACCCATGTCATGACAAAGGGGTATCGATGGGGAAGACTGCGGTAACCCTACCAAATTCCGTAAAAATTTGCACTGAATTTTATAAAGACTGGAGAGGTCCATATATCCCCATAACTCAGCCCCATAGAGTATGGCAGCATTTATCTTAGTGTCGTATATACTCAGGGCAGGGATGACCCGTTTAGTGATAGATTTCTTCTGCTCACGCAGAAGACAGCCAGTCAACTGGGCAAATTTTAACTGTTGCGTCGCAACTTGGTCTTTCCGCGACAAACGGCGATCCAGAGTAACCCCCAGATAAGTCATGGTTTCGACTTGTTCCAAGTTGACCCCGCTCATCTGAACGTTACTACGTATGATGTTATTCCTGGTTAAAACCATAAACTTCGTTTTACCCACATTTACCTGGAGGTTATTCTTCGCACAAAACTCCTCAAAACGGTTCAGGGCCCGCTGTAGGCCTGCCCGAGTCTTGGATAGGAGTAGGGTGTCGTCAGCAAAGATAAGCATAGGGAATTTGGTCCCTGCCAGGGTCGGGGCATCAGTATGGGTGGCCGAAAAGAACTTTACTACTTGGTCTATAAAGAGCAGGAAGAGAGTGGGCGCGAGAACGCACCCCTGTCGAACTCCTCGGGTTACAGGAAAAGAATCTGTATGTTGACCCGGTGCTCACCACCTTACCCTAGCATAATTCTCTTCGTGCAATCTAATGATCAGCTCCAGCAAGGCTCCAGGCATTCCCAGATCCCTCAGTACCTGCCACAGTTTACCCCTTGGTACCAGATCGAAGGCTGCCTTCAGATCTATGAATGCAGCGAAAATGGTACCACCACCTAACAAGACCACCTTCCAGAAGATCATACAGAATCGAAGCACCTGATCGATGGTGCTCGTACCAGTTCTAAAACCCGCTTGCATGGGAGACAGTATATTTTCTGTGTCCATCCACCCCTGCACTCTGGCCAGGATCATACGGGCGATGACCTTTTGGAGGCAGTCAATTAAGCTAATCGGGCGATAATTGCCCGGGTTGGATCTGTCCCCTTTTATATATATGGGAAGAATCTCAGCTCCCTTTCATGTTTTGGGAATACAGGCGCCCTTTGCTATAGCATTAGCAATGTTTGTTATATATGGTACCCATAGAACAGTGTTTGATTTGAACAAATCAGCTGGGATTTGGTCCAAACCAGGAGCTTTCCCCCGTTGGGTTAAACCTAGGGCTAGTTCTGTCTCGATGTTAGAGAAGGTCAGAGTAGGTTCGCAGGGGGCCGTTGCATACAACTTGTTTATGATAGGGGGGGGGGGGGACATTGCCTTCAGAACTAAATTGGGTTGAGTAATGGATTACCCAGGCTTCTGGGGACACATAGTTAGATGGGGTACGGGAATCACCATCCTTCCCCCATTTTACTATGTCCCAAAATTTAGTCTGGTTATTTGATTTAGAGGCGTCCAAAAGATCAGCCCAGTAATCATCCTCCCACGACCTCTTAGCTTCCCACTGTACTCTTTTATATTGTTTCCTAGTCTCCTTAACATCAAACATATTTCTGGTTTTAACTTTTTCGACTAGGTTGCGGTGAGCCTCCCTACAATCTTTGTTGTACCACTTAGCCCTGCTTACAGGTGGTCGCCCAATACCCTTCTGACAAGGTTTCGAAATAAGTAACTTGACTTCTGAAAAACATTGATCATGTAGGTCCATGATTTTGTTGGGTTCTAAGGTACCCCTACCATTATCCTTTAGCATCATTTTATCTGATGCGAGCTTTACCACTTTTGCTATATTAGTCTGTATGGTTTCGTCGCTGGATATCTTAGACCACTTCAATCTCCTTCGATCATTGGATATGGTTACAACCCCAAACCCCTTATGGTCTGGAGCTTCCAGTCTCACCACATCATGCACCTTTAGTTTTAAAGACAAGGGGTTATGGTCACTTTTTGGGCGGGGGACAGTTTCCATATCAACCAACATGCTCCAGAACTCCATTTTTAAAAAGATATAGTCAATGCGACTTTTCCTCATACCGTTGTCAAAGGTGAAATTGGCGACAAGGTCGGATGAGGTACGGCCGTTTACAGCCCTTAAGCCCCAGGTGAGGCAAAAAGCAGTCCAGGTCAGGGCGGCCTCCGTTGCTTTGACCGGTTTGCTAGACATTAGATCCGGTATATTCCAAGTAGCATCCTCTTCTTGTCCCCAACTATCCCCTGCTGGATAGAGCGGTTCGAAGGTGCAATTGAAGTCGCCGGCTAGGAGGATCAATGTTCCTTTGTTCCACCCTGCTAGAAGATTGTCCAGAACACCCGCCATCGGCGGGCAGCGACCACCAGGGAGACCACGGGAGTAGACATTGATAATAAGCATGTCCTGGGCACCTTCCTTGCTCAGCCCAATTGCCAAAACGTCAGGATGATCCGCGTAATGGTCAGTGATTGTGTATCCCCAGTCCTGTTTAACCCATGTTATCAAACCCCCTGAGGCGCGCCCTTTGTTACTCTTTATTGCGGGTTTGGAAAAATGTATAAAACCAGCTCTATGTATATGTGCTGTTGCCCATGTCTCTTGCAATAGGACTACGTCGTATTTATCAATAAACTCCCCCCAATCCTCAGAGTCTAGACGAGCCTTCACTCCAGCAACATTCCATGACACAATATTAAATGTTACTATGGTGGGTTCGGCATGATTGTTACCTGATTGGGCCGGGAGGGGAAGGAAAGTGCTGGTGGTGCTTTTGGGCGTATTTCTAACCCCTTTTTCTTCAATGAAGATTTTTTCCCCCACTCTTTCCCCCTCAACCAGAACCCTTGTTTTTGCCTTTTTATGTGTCATGAGCTGGCTATCCAACAGAGATGTCGCACATTTGGTAGGAGTATGTGAATCTTCCCTGATGTCAAAGGTAGGATTAATCAGTGAGAGTGGAGAACACAGTCAGTCTACCAGCTCCAAATCCGACAGAGCTCCAAAGTGGTTGAAAAGTAAGGGGTATTGTTGTAAGTGAGGTGTTCTAGGCCCTTTAAACCTCCCATTATTCACACTCCACTGATGTGGGCCTGTAAAATGGTTAGTGTAGGAGTGAGGATAAAAGTAAGCGAGGTCCAGAGTCTGGACGTCACCTTGCCGGGCAAATCTTGCTTTCCGTCGTATTAACTTAACCACCGA
Organism: Lissotriton vulgaris; assembly: GCF_964263255.1. Lineage (NCBI taxonomy): Eukaryota > Metazoa > Chordata > Amphibia > Caudata > Salamandridae > Lissotriton > Lissotriton vulgaris. Next base: position 280,630,046 of record NC_141693.1, read on the forward strand.
AGGGTCTTTGAAAGATATCAGGATGCAGTCCCCTTCCAGATCTTTAGTACCCTTGCCCACCTAATCTACCCTCCTTACATATAAAATTTCTGTGGGGGATGATGGGGGTAGGGGGCGGTTTTTATTTAGCCAATAGATTACTTTATTCCGCAATTCCCCTTGGGTCTCCTTAATACCCTCTCGTAGGGGTGCTACACCAGTTAAGACTATGGTGTATTCGGACGCTTCTGGGGGTAGATTAACTCGGGGAGTAGGGCGCAACTTTTGTTGAACCGCAGGCTTTGTCCTAGGGGATTGAGGATTGGTAATACCCCTGTTGGGTGGTTGAACTGGGGTGGTGTTGGAATGAATTGCCAAGCCTGTGGGAAGTGCCTGGGTCGCGATGGCTGGGTTGGATTTAATTTGATTTGTTTCCCTTGGTGGGATTTTTTGGGGACCTCTACTAGCATTAGTTGTGGTAGCATTGGACTTTTTCCCTAATATAGGCTTGTTAGTATTGGCAATAGTTCCAAGTGGAGCCGGCTTAGTTGCCTGGGTCGCCAAGGAACTGTTTGCAGGATGTTTTTGACCCTGCTTCGGGTTACAAGCCCCCACCCCAGGGGTAGATAATGATAAGTTTTTCAATAGGCCCAGGTTGGTATTTGCTACTGTTTCCAGTGCGTCTATTTTAGCGGTCATTAACCTTGTTCTTTCTAGGACTGGGAGCAAAATGGTCTTTAGCAATGCCTCGATTTTGACTAACAAGGTGTCGTCACTGTTGAGGCATGTGGGGCAGGGATTAGAAGACCCCTGTGAAGCTAAAGATGGACAGAACACAATTGGAAAATCTTGGGGTGGTTGGGGTGGATTGATCACACTGCTAGTGTCGTTCAATTTGTCTTTATCCCCCTGGGGACTTGAGATGTGTTTGCGCTTCCGGGATAATAATTTAGGGCTTGTTTTGGTCAGGTCAAACAGTATAGATGGAGTAGGATCAAGAAATGGAGGTGAGTTGGCTAAACTATATTCGTCATCTCCTACATTCTGGCTTGCATCCCTGTCCCCTGACTGGTTAGCATTAAGTGTCTGCGCTGGGTAATTTAGGGAAGGGTGACGATTGGCCCCATCTCCATCCATATGGACAATTGCCTCAGTTTCGATGGTAGAGATGCAATTGAACGCTGCATGAGAGACTGGGCTTTTGGCTAAAGCTAAAGAACCCATAGAGGAACGCTTTCCAGTGACAAGATCGAGGGATAGCCTTTGTTCCACCATTTCTATTTCCTTTTCCAGTATTCCAGTGGCCCTGGTAATAAAGGCATCCAGTGGTCCCGAGACTACGCCCTTAGATGTCTGTATATGAACTAAGCGTTCTTTCCCTGATCTCAGTGTCATGGTCAGGTGATAAAAGTGTAAGTATATAATTCCACAAAACTTTTGTTGCTGTGTGGCCCCCTCCCTTGTGTGGACCGTTAATTAAAAGGTGATTTTTATCAAGGGTCTGGGCCCAACCCAACCTCGTTCGGCCTCGGACGGCCACAGACGGCCACAGACGGTCCCGCCCTTGTCCCGGGCTTCTCCCGGCGCCCTCCCGCGCAGCAGGAGCGTTGCTTCCTTTATGTAACTGTCCAATTAGCTAGCGGATGGGCGGAGCCGGCAGGGAGAGCAGCCCAGCTGGTCCAGGGGCGCGCAGGGACTCCTGGTCCTCGGAGTCCCCGCAGTTGCTCGCAGTCCTGCCGGTCAGTGAGAGTTAGCCCCCTTGTCTGTTTCTTGAATCCGCTTCAAGCCGCGCTGCGGGACCCGCGAAGCGGGTCCGGCGAGACGTAGCGGCAGGAGCGGTTCCCTTACAGGGGTTTAGCGTGGCGGCAAGAGCAGGCTCCCTTACAGGGGTTTGGCAGCGTCCTCGATATGCTTCTGCGTTTCTGGAAGGAATCCCAGGCACTAACTTTTGCGGTATGAGACCTATCGCCGTTATGAAGAATATCCATCAAAGCGGTCTGCATATCGAGACACACACACACACACTTCTGAAAGGACTTTCTCCCATCTAAAGTCAACTAGAGCCAAAGTAAAAACCTTAGATTAAGAATGGCACAGCTATTCATCACCCTTCCTTATAGAAGGAACACTACAGATTGAAGTTCTTCTCAGTACAAAGTTGAAAACTTTAGAACACCATTCCCAAGAAAAACGGACGATCAAGAATTAAGAGAAGAATGAAAAACTTGGATACTCCAAAACATGACCCGATCTCTAGAAGATTATGTATGATCTCACAATGAACTGGATCAATTTACTCCCAAAAGACATTTTACCAATGTTATAGTCGATACAGCCCACAACGCCAAAAGATTGACAAGAAAGCCACTAAAGGCTCCCAACTATTTCCCTGCACAGAGCAGGTCCCGAATAAGGGGCTCCTAACTGTACTGGAACTGTATTTATATGGCGTTTACAACCCCTGACGAGGCACTGAATCGCTTTTTGGAGAGTAGCACGCTACTCTGGAACCCAAAATGGATTTGTGCATGACACATGCACTTATCTCTATGAATACCAACATCAACATAGAGATAGTTAGCACGTTCATCTCTTAATCTCCCTGCAAGGGACAAACTTATGCACTACTGAAATTCTCCACAACACTTCCACCATGCCTCCAATCTTCACTCAAAAAAAACAATTGTTTCCCTCTTAGATCAATCTATAACTAATATGCTTTCAATCATGCACCCATGGGACGTGCAGGAATCCAGTGAAAGTCCCAGTGCTTTAGGCCCTTGCAAGAGGCAGGGAAAAGGCCATATAAATACTAATACCACTGCGGATACTTCCCATTAAACAACTGCCCAGGAAAACAAGAGCAAGTCTCAAACCCCATTATTAACAGTATTGAAAAAATAAGCATGAGTAGTGTGAATTTATGTCCTTGGAAAACAGTGAGTTACTGCGGCCATAACTTCACAGCCCCTTGATTGCAGCTCAGCTAAACTTAGAAAAACAAAAAAAGTGATAAAAGGCTTGAATTAATCTCAACGCTTTTAAATACAGTGCATTGTATGTTCTGTTCACGATGCCTCTCTAGACAGATCTGTACAAATCCGATTTGGTCTGGTTTAAAAGAAACAGCCCAGCTCGAACCGCTAGGCCATGTCGCCACCAAGGAGAAACATAATCAACCACACACCAGTTTAGGCCTTTCTAGGCCTTCTCAGCGAGGTACAGCTTCACTGAAGGGCGTCTCACTTAAGAAAACAAAAAATGTAAAGATGGAATGCTACTGGAGGCTACATCCACTTCCATTTTCTTTGCCCACCACACATGCCACTCTAGACAGAGAGCCCCCCCCCAAATGCAAACTTGGACCCTCAGGCCAACTGAAAACAGTGCTATTCTGGGGCTGTGAACCACTCAGTTCACTGCGTCTTGCTTCCTGAAGTTGCCCTCACCTCAGACTCTGAGCACCCCTCATCAATCCTGTAACCACCCTTTCACCTGGGCTTTTCTTTTCCATTATTTACATCCTTGTTTTCTAGGCCCTGCCTGTGTCCACCTTCCCCATTCCCAGTCTGCACCTCCATTCCCTATCTTCCCACCCCACTCTCTGGGTACCATGCATCCAATCATCAACCCTCCGTGCTCACCGTTTGGACCAAGCCTCATTCTGTCAATAGGCCAGCCCAATATACTAGCCAGTCCTCATTCTATCAGCTGCCCGATCCCTGTCCCTTGGCTCTACCATGTCCCCCACTCCACCGGCCCTCAACCCTTCCATCTGCTGGGATAATACTCCTCCTTTGGTTCACCAATTAACAGGTTTCAGGGCACCCTTTATATTCTCTCAGCAAACCCCAATTCAAAGGGCTTTTCAATCCCCATCCACTGTGGCCATCTTCCTTCCCATTTCTCTAACCTGGGGCACCTCATAGTCTGGGTCACCACTGCCATTCTCTGAAAGCCCTCGTCTAATATGCCCCTTCCTCTTGGACTGACCTTGTAATAATTCTTCAAATCCCTTCTATCCACTGTCTGACACTACTACATTCTTTGCTCTCTGGCCATTGTCTGTACCGTGCCCCACGATACCCTTGACATTCTCAGTAGAGGTGGGCAAGCTACTGAAAGCTCGAGCCTTAAGCCTGGCTCTGGCTCAACTCAAGGTCCTGCTGTAACCTCGAGCCCAAAACGACCAAGCTTTTGGGTGGTTTCTGCCTGCCTTCCACCCAGGATCTGGCCTTACGGTTTGAGCTGCCGACTGTAGAAGCGGGGATGCAGATTAGAGTCATGGTGCTTGCTCCATATCCTGTTATTCTGGGCAAATCACTTATATCCCAATGCCTATAAACAATGCATGCGATCTTGTGTGATCTAACTTGTTCTCATGTAAAGCACTCAGCCATTGGGAAGAGTTTCTGCTGTATTTAAAAACTGCAGAAAAATGAACTAAGAGGTCAAAACAAAGCCTTAACATAAGGAAAGACAAATAGTTGTGCATTTCCTGTCGATTTGTACAAAGTCCAACCAGAAAACCTAGATAAATTGCGGATTCCCCTCTTAAATTGTTTAATCTTAGGCAAACGTTTTATTTCACCAAACCTCTCTTTTCATCATTACTGCATATGAACGCACTTTCAGGTATGTGAGTTCAGACTACTAGTTGTACAGAACTATCACTTTTTAATAAGTACTTCAGTGCAGTGCTATAATGTACCTTATTACGGTCAAAGGACCCACGTAAAAGAAATACACTTTTATTGCATTTTAAAGAAACATTATCTTACTTTATTTGACGTTTATTGTATGATTTATATAGCAAACATTTTTAAAGCTCAGCTCGTGCTCTAAGATCCAAGGCACTACTACCCTTGGCTCCGCTCCACCTGTTCATTTGTTAGCTCACCAGCCTCGAATTTTCACTCTCCTTCCTGCGCTAAGACCTTAGTGTCATTTACTGCTTTACTGGGGACCATCCTGCTTTTCCAAGAATGCGCACTCAACACCAAACCGGTCCGTCACCATTTGATGCACTGCCATGCCCTGTCTCCACATCACTGGCCCTGCACTGGCCCCTCGACTCTCGCTGTCTTATGATCTTTCTGCTGGCCATCAGGGGGCACATCTTCCCACCCCCAACCAGCAAATCCAATTAAAATCATTAAGTTGCGCAGTTTGGGAAACGTTATACTTGCTTGACCCCGTCACAAATGACAGACACCACAATTGGGCTTGCCACCTAGTTGGTTTTCTACCGGCACCACGGTATATTACTGTTGCGGTCTGTACAAAAAAATGCAAAATCACCTAAAGCCGGTATTTTTTAGCCCTTTCCTGTACAAACCTCAAACAGCAAAAATAAATAGAAAACACTTAAATTTCTTCTAGGGCTGTTGTGACGATCCATGCCTATTAACCAAAGTAACGCAGACGGGAAAGTCGGGATCCAAATGAATATATTCGATTTCATTTAAAGTCTTTTGTAGCATAATTTCGGGTATATATATATAGATAAATATATATAGATATACACACCAGGCATTTGTTGTAGTTTTAAGAGTGTGAAAAGACCCCGACATTATGAGATATATATATATATATATATATATGTGTGTGTGTGTGTTTTTGTTATGTCATCACCAAAGACGGAACTGAAAAAATTGGAATTAAATCCGCCACTAGCAAAAAATAAAAGGTTAACGTAAAGTCGATGGGGAGGAGCTTCAATACGAGCTGCCCTCAGGCGGGAGGAGGGTGGATTGAAGGCGAGAAGACCCAGGCTTGTGTAATTATAAATAATAACACCGGGATGCTGCGCCTTACGAAACGTGTCTGTGGTGCTCTGCGACAGCCGTGAAATGGTCAAAGTAATGCAGCAGTTGGAGAGAGGAAAGTAGGGAGCGGGTGGTTCTCTGGGAGGTGAAGGGGCCTGGCCTCTTTCCCGCCAGGCGAGCGCAGCGGGTGCTAATTCGCAGCAGGCAGAAGCCCGTCGACGAGGCGCTGGCGCGGGGGGAGGCGCGGGGGCAGAGGGCCTCTGCACGCACGCACGCTGCCGTCGCCGGCGAGAAGCGCGCTCGGACGAGAGGGCACCGCACATCTCTCGCCGCAGACATATCCCGGGCGCAGCTGGCGGCGTTTCCAGCTCAGCCCGAGCGCTAATTGATTTTATTTTTAATAGTTTAGAGGAAATAACCTTTCGCAGGAGGCTGGCAGCTGCCGGAGCGCTCTGTGCACCAGCACGAAACCCAATATCCGGGATTCTATTACGAGGCAACGCTGCCCTCCAGCCCCACCGCTGCCAGAACTCTGCGCCTCCCCGGCTCGAGCCCCGTTTACCTTCGCCTGCCCGTTCCTCGCCACCCTATTTCCCCCTACGCCTACATTTCCTAAAACGTCAATTCCTTTCACTGCTTCTAATAACTATGGCTATTCTTGTGCCCCTGTTTTCCACTCATGCATTCCACAAGACTTCTGTTGACCCCTTTCTTCACGACCACCGACCGCACTGCGAGCTCCTAACCGACAAAAATTCGCCCTCATCTGTACTCGGACCCACTTTGCATGTATCCTGCTCCACCCCTACCTGTGTGTCTTCTCTTGCCCGCCTCCTCCGTCACATTTTGCCCATTCTAATCTCTTTCCCTCTCTGCCACCCGCACTAATGTAAGGGGTTCTTGATGTTAGCACCAACTCCCCCAGCTCTGCCCTTTCCACATATTTCAAGCTGCGATGGCCTTCCTGCTACGGTGACCTGGATGGTGATGGCTTCTTCAGGTTCCCGCCTCAGAGTGTCATGGGACAAAGTCTGCTCAGCGTATTCGAGGGTTTGTTCAGTTCTAAGAACCGGGTCTCCTTTTCGACGGAGCACTGTAATCATAAGCAGGGCAAAAGTCCTAAAACAAGAAGTGGGGGGACGCTGACAACAGGAAGTGACGTCACGAAAGGTGGCTTGCACCATCAGACTCATTGCCTTCTCTCGCTCACCCCTTAGATGCGATTGCATCAGAGAAGCCAGCGCGTGAGCAGAATTCTGAATGAGCACCGATCTCGCCCCAGAGAGGCCAAAGAGTGAATGTGTGGCTCAATTTGCTCCAGTAATCGAGCAATTGTTAAAATAAGTGGGGGGGGGGACGCCGTCCACCCGCGTGGTACCCCGACTCTAGCCATGATTATAAGGGAAGGGGAGATGGGGGGGGGGGTCAAATTATGCGCTAGAGTTGACTAAATTATGCAGCAATAAAAGGCATATTAAGTGGCACAATCTGTAATACTATTACTTTACTATTTTATCATTTTAACACTTGACAAAGGTCTCACATCATCAGTATCAGTTTAACACCCAAATACTGCAATAAGCAACTGAAAGGGTTCCAGTTAATCTTCGTAATGGACATTCCACAACACAGAAATATGCGTTCATTTTAGTGACTTTTGATCCATTTGAGCTAGAAACAGTTTTTTATTATAATTTGCAAATGATGCAGCTAATGGTGGATTATGCGGCAAATCGATAACTATGCAAAAGTATCACTGCATTGATAATCACATAATTCCAGTGGTCCTAATCTAAACCCATATCAGCAAGATGTGAGTGCTGTAGCCAATATGAAGACTTGCCAGCTACTGTTTTTTGGGGGTCTGGGAGGGGAATGTTGGATGATGTTACAATCAGGGGCGGCTCCCAACCGCTGCTGGTCCAGTGGGTCCGAGGGGCCACGCCCCCACCTTTTGCCCCTCACAAACCGTGTCTGTCAGGCTAAAAAAAGGTCATCTTGACGGACACTGTTCATGTTCAGGTCAGGCAGCCAGATGTGCTAAATGCACAGGCTCCTAGCTGCATGAGCAGAACTTTGCTGGGCTGAGGAAGCTAAAGCCCCTGTGGGCGTGACCTCCTCAGCTCAGCAAAGGTCCCTGAGGCCCTCCTCTCAGTCATGAGTGGTAGCGTCACTGATTGCCTAGCACCTGGGTGCTTGTGTTAAGCCCTGAAGCGCCCATGGTCGAGTGTCAATCAGGGACACTTCATCACAGAGTGGGGTGGGGACAACAGTCTCACTGACACCATCCCACTCTGTGATGACGTTGGGACTGCTGCCTTCCCTTGTTAGAGGGAAGGCAGCATTCCCAAGTCTTCTGGGAATTCTGGGGCAGAGCTGCAGGTTAGTGTGTGTGTTTTTTAACATGAATATTTGGTGACTATGCAGAAATAAATGCATAGAAATCTTTCACCTTTTGATTCCTTTTGACAAATGTGAGTTATTTTATGATAAATGCTTTTGTGGTGAGTTTGATACGACACAGACTAAATATTGTACATGAGTCACATTGCAACTCGGACCACCCCTATTTCCCACCACTTAGGAGCCATGGTTAATCCATTAACAAAAGAAACAACTGAAAAGGAGCGTGCAATGTATCAAATATATTGCCAAAAGTCCTTCTAGAGTCAGATCAATTATTTTGGGTGGTATAGTACCCCCAAATTCATCACATTCGTCTATAGACCTTGCCCATGGATTGGGGGCTTGGACATAGACTAAGATGAAATAGGGGGTACTATACCACCCAACATAATTGATCTGACTCTTGAAGGACATTTGTCATGGGACAACATCATACACAATGAGGTGATAAATGATTCTTTTGATATTTCAACCCTGATGAAGGCCTAAAGCAAGAAACGCGTTGGCTGGGCTGATTGCACTTAGTTTTGATACAAAAAAAAAACAATATAAAGTTGGACGAACAAGAATCCAGGGGAATTGGATTCATTTGAACCGTCTTTTTGGATATACAAGGACAATGTAACATATGGAACTTTTTACAAAAGCTTTAACAGTAATATATACGATACATTGTACGCTTATTTTCAATTGTTTCGTTTAGGTTTTGTTGAAGGTCTGGACTTTGTTGGTGACGGTCACTGTTGTCCTCCAAGTTTCTGCTCCATACAGAAGGATTGATTTTATGATGGAGTTTAAAAAAAAGCCTGATCTCAGTTTGCCGTGCTAGGTCCTTGGAGCTCCAGATCTTCTTTAGCTGAATGAATGTAGCCTTTGCTTTACAGATTCTTGCCTTGACATGGGCATCTGTGAACACAGTTCAAATAGTTTTGGAGTCACCTCCAAAGGTCCAGCCACTGGGGCACAATACCTAGACAAGAGGTGAAGTGGGAAAACATCCATGTCCCCCGTGGCTAGATCTGGGCCATAACAGACTTCCTTAGGGCATAAGGCAGTCCAGAAAAGAGTAGGTTTGCAACATGCAAATTAACTACAGGAAGTGTAGTGGTTGCTTACAGGGGCTGCTGTGGGCAGCAAGGGCTCATGAACTCTGGTTGGCTCACACCTCCGATAATGCCTCAATGCAGCATTTATATCTGTTGGATCTTGGAAGGCGCTGCTTCTCTCCCATCACAGGGCACTTACGTTTTTTTTCCAAGCCGGTCCCACCTTTAAGGGATAAACAGCTAACCAGTAAGTTTCTGTCCATGACAAACATTTTCTGTGGGCTTGTGCCCAGAAATCTAAATAAATATGAGACCCATATTACTAGTAAAGGGTGAGAATTTGCGTACAGTACAGAAAAATGTGTTTTAAGGAGTATAAGTATCATAGGCAGGGTTACCGGAATTATGCAATTGTGCTGCATTTTTCCCGTAAATATTGATTTGCTGCATTTGTCACATAATCCACCATCTGTTGCATCATTGCAGATTTTAACAACAAAAAAAGTTCTAGCTCAAACAGTTCAAAAGTTACTAAAAAAGCAAAAACACAAGTTGCCGCGTAGTGGACGGCCCTCTGCAAAGCTTGACTGGTCACAGTTCTGTTGCTTATTGCTGTAATTGTGTGTTCAACTAGTACTAATAAGTACAACTAATGCCCAGACAGTGTTAACAAGTGTAAACAAGGACAAAATAATAAAGTAATACTGTCACATAATTTGCTACATTATGCCGCATAATTTGTTTTTTCTTGCTGCATAATTTACTCAACCCTGCTGCGTAGCTTGGCCTTCTCTTGCCGCATACTTCCAGTGGCCCTAATTATAGGCAATCTTCCTGTAGCCAGCTACTGAATACAGGAACTTACTTAGGAGACTAAGGAAAGACAGGACAGGCAAGAACCAAAATTATGCTGCTACCCAACTCCTCACCGAGGACGGTGGCACTGGCACTCGGTATGCTATAGTGGAAAGCTGCTTAGAGGCCATCAGCGAATAGATGGTTTGGAGTTGGAGCAAGTTAAAGAGAATATGGCCTTTGTGCTTTAAAGATGGAAGTAGATATGTGTTGTAGAATCTGTTAATTTTGGAAAAACCTAGGGTCCCATCTGATAAGGTAAATAAAAACAATGGATTATTCTAGCCAAGGCCTTGTGTTTTAAACTCAATAGGTGATCAGTGTATGTCATTCTCTCTCTCCTCAAAGGGGTTACTTGATCCGCATCTTATTTCCAGTGGTTGAAGGAGTTAATATAAATGTCTATCTGAACAATACCAGCTCCGGTGGCTAAGTGAATGGATGCCCCCACTTAAGGGACTTGCATTTGACATGCCAGTCTTAGGTTCACATCTCCGTTGGCCCACTCACACTTTCATCTTTCTGAGGCAGATGACATCGGAGTTAGATAAATATCTGGCAACTGTAAATTGCAGCAAAATTATCCAGAGCTGACCATGCGCTCTACAAATAAACCTGACACATTACGCTAAATTCCTCTATGTGGGAAATTCTAAAAAACACAAGTGGTAATGCCTCAAGTAGCACAACATGCAGAAGTGGGTCTGGGTGCTTCGCTGAAGCTAGGTGACAACACTGGTTCCCAGAGTGAAGTCGGTTCCTATGTCTCATTCAGAGATGCATTCATGGCTCTGGTCTCACGTAGCCAAATACGAGGATTGTGATATCTCAGACCAGTGGCCCAGAGATCTCAAACTATGGCTGCCACTTCCCACTGAATTCCAGTCTTTCTAGCAGGGAAGCAGGAGACCCTTCAGTTTAGGATTACACTTGTGGGACAAACTTCTGGATCTCCTTTAATTATTGCAGGTAGTATTGTGCCTAGACAGCCACTGATTAAACAACGTCATTCTTCTCTCCTATCACCAGGGTATCACATATGAAGAGGGAAAAGGCAACTCAGACTATGCTCCCTATCAACACCATACACCTTGTGCATAGGACTCTTCAAAGCCATGTCAACGACCTGTGGTCCAGTTGGGTTGAAAAAGAAACAAGAGCACATGGGGGCTCTGAGATCTTCTGAGGAGTCCGACACTGGCACTGCTAAATGGATTGGCTGCCTGTTCTTGTTTCCATCTCATATCTCTTTCCTACACCACTCTACACTTCCTGCCTCTTTACCCCTTCTCCTGTAAGTCCATTCTTATTCCTCCTTTCTTCCTTTGCAACTGTTTTTCTAACTTTCTCTTCTTCCGTTTCTATCTCTTGCTCTGGGTCAGTCTGTTGATGAAAAATATGTTGTCACTAAAAATGAGGATCGGCCGCCCACCAGCACAAATTAGGAATTGGATAGCAAATTTCTCCCTGCTGTGATCTCCAAACAACATTGCTTATAAAGCACTATAAGTTACCTTTCGATTACACCAAAAATACGAACAGACCAACTTGTAAAAGTCACCCAAGTCAACAGGACCGACCACACTCAGGAAGGTAAGCCCTTCAGACACAGTTGCTTAATGTCTGGCAGTACTGGCACTTTATTGGTCTACTGAGAGAAAACAGACCATCAGACAGTCACCACCTCACCAACCAATACTGTCCTGTCAGACGGATCCCACCCCAATCTCAAAAGTTGTCCGGCCTGACAAACCACATCCTGTCACGCCAACCATCTTGTAGGACACACTGTGCCCATCAAATGGGCACTGGCCCAGTAATGAGACCAGCATTCCCCTACCTATCCCACTAGAAACACCCCACCCACTCACCACAGCAGCCTTGTCGGACACGCTCATGGAGGTTTTCTGCCGCCGGTTAGCAATGAACGATGAATTTTCCTGAATCTTCTCCAGGAGCTGTCGGATCTGCTTACAGTAGTTGGCAACCTTGCACTCCTTAAGGAAAGACTTAAACTGCGAGGGAAGAACAAGGGGGAAGGGGATGAGAATCTACGATCAGAGAAGATCAGCAACAGGGAACACAGGGTTATTATAATTCTCACATACATACTCAAGAAACGTCTCCAAGCAACAGGAACACAAAAAACATTCAGCACTCAGAAAACTGCCCGCCTCACAAAACTTAACATGGTTAATTTTCCTCAAATACAGACAAAACAGCTCAGTACCACCAGAAAAGGCTCCAGTTGGGCATGACACAATATTATAAAATGCACATTAAATAGAGAGCAGCTTCGTCGTCCCACAATCAACAAATAAAGTTTAGAGCTTGCTATCACAGCAGTCTGTGGGCCCTCCTCATTAAAGACAGGCCAGAGGACTCGTCCCGAAAAGTGAAGATGAAAAGGGTTAAACATATACATATCTAGAATATATAGGGCGCTGAGACATTACTGACTGACTGGAGAAATACCTATACTACTAAGATTGGAAATAATGATATTGGTGTGCTCAGGTGTTTTGTGTGTATATGTTTGACCTGGGTTCATTTGAATCCTGGGACTGAATGACACTTTGGTGGGTAGGTGTCATATACCTTATGAGCACACCAGCCATAGTTGCTTCCTGCTATTAATGAATGCTCTTATTATAACTGGCATAACTATGTGATGTGCGGCTCAAATTAAGCAAACCCATTTGATTCATGTGCAACCGTGAAAAGGGTTAAGTAACCCAAACTAAAGGCTCCTCCGAATTTGGGCATGATGTCGGAGGGTGCCCTTTCATACTGGAGCTGGCTGAAAGAGTCCCGCCCCATCCTTCGAACCGGGGTACACTGCACAAAGCCCTCTCTCTGAACCAGGGCAGGCTGCAGGATAACACCACCCCTCCCTGTCCAAATAAAGGCAGACTGTAGAATGACTCCCTCCTCTGAATTAGGCAGGCTGCAGGAGGGAAGGAAGACGATGATGGGGGAGGCTGAAGGACATCAGGCTACAGGTGGGCTTGGCCAGGCTATAGGAGGGATTCCTCCAAATCATAACAGGCAGCAGGACTACCCTCCAAATTAGGATAAGCCACAAAAACCATATAACGCTGCCCCCCAAAAATGCACCGATACGACGCACTGGCTGAGAACAGGTCCTGAGAAACGTAATATATTCAATGTTTTAAGTAGGATGAAAAGGCTAGGGCGGGGACTCTAAAGGGCATGGCCAAAGAAGCATAACTCGGATTTCTTTTAAGAGGCATGACACACGTAAAATGAAAGGCAGAGGCTTACATGTGACATACAACTCTGTGCTTCCCACAGTGTGCCACCTCACAATTATTTGGGTTCCACTTTAAGTTTTGCGTTATTGCATCCAGACATATCACACAACGACAAACATAAGCCTACATCAAGCCAGACTTACTGGCTTTGCCAATGCTTGTTAGCAGTATCAAATAAATGAGTAACCATTGTTTAGTTGTGAATAATTGCAATTGAAAATGGTTCAATTCTGAATATCTAAGCCTGTTACCAAGGCCTGTCTGTGGAAGTGGCAATGGTCTTCAGTCACTCCAGTTCTCTCCCTTGCACCACTTTCCTCGAGTCTCTCACTCGGTTACACACTTGCACCCTTTCTCACAACATTGTTGTGATATTCTCCATCTGCATATCTCACTCAACACCCATCTCGTTCCTCCTCATCAGTTTTTTAGTCCGTCCTTCTGCATGTACATCCTTGGTTCTTCTCTCTTTCACGTCACACCTCATCCACCCACACACACACTCTTCTCTTCATTTGTTAAACACAGCGTTTTCGTTTCCTTTGGTTCGGTCACCACTTTAATACCTCCTTCACGCACTTTCACATAGAACTGCAATTATAATTGGACCACCACTGTGCACCTGGAGATAGGCCTGGGACTTGATCGCAAGTAGTTTAAACACAGTTATGACCCACTGAAAGGCACTGATAGAAAATCACAGTGCCTTCAGCCTCAAAGGCAGAGTTGGCGATCGTTCCCCATCACAAGTACAGACCTACGACAAATTCACAACCTAACCTCACAGGACACCTAAATGCGATTCAATTCACAGTGGGCACTTGAGAAGTTGTTGTATCTCCTCCCAGTGTTGGGGATAGTACAGGGTGAGCAGTAAAGTGGAATTGACAATGCAGCATGTTGTTTCAATGATCTTGGACAAGGACACTGAGTCATAAACCAAAGTGAATGACTGGAACCAGCACTTCTACTCAGATGCCCCATAAGCACAGGAAGGCAGGAAAAACCTGTAAGATGCACTCTGTAATACTTGCAGGAACACCCTGCATAAAGCTGGTCTTTTAGTGGGCCCTGGCTCCCTACTCTGAACCCTTGTGACTAGTATTTTGTCTTCCTCTGTACTTTGGGCCAGAGACCCCTTACAGAAAGATGGTTTGTCAGGGAGAAGGACTAGATTGCCACGGTCCTGCTCAGGAACCGGGACCAATTCACAGGCTCTGGAAGAAGCCACGATTCATCTGCATGGAGAACATTACAAACATATGTACAGTCAGACGAGAACAGAAAAACCCCTAACCAAAGGGACAAAGAAAAAGGCCTAGGTAGAAAAACCTGATAGACAGCCTTGGTGGCTTAATAAACAAGACAAACTTGCATTCTTTGCCTCATTTAGAACTAGTGTGTTAGTTATCCTGAAATGGTAAAACAATGATTCACTATGGAGATCAACATTCCATAATGGTCTCCTGGTTTACAGAAAGCGCACGTGGGATGAGGCGCATTGCAGATGAGATAAGTAGCAAGCAAGCAACCCGTTAGCACTGGCTGAAGCTCTGTAGTACTCACTGGAGAGACAAACGGGAGATTATAAAAGAGTAAATTAAAAACTAAAAGGACCGGATAACCAGCCCAGACACTGAAGCGCATTCCTTTTCAGCTGGCTGTAGACATGTGATCAGAAAACGGTGTCATTCAGAGGGCAAAAGAGCCAATGACAGAACCATTAGCCCATGCAGTAAACAGTGCAACTCATCTACCCCTAGTGTTTTTCAGAGGCAGTTACCACCAACATCTTACACTGCAAAGGTAATCTGTGAAATTTCCTGTAGCAAAATACCTATCTGTGGGCTTTACTACATAGAAAAGACCAGTCCACCCATAAATGCCTATTGATTTAACATATGCTTTTCACAATCCACAGGTCAGGGCTACTGAGTTTAGAACAACTTTACATTATAAGCATATCAAACCTATGGCATCAGAAATACCTTTTCACAGTGCAACAATCAGGCCTGCTCATGCAGATATGCCCACACATAGGATATAGTGCACCCTGCCTTAGGGCTAAAGTCCTGCAGTAGGGGTGACTTACCTAGATCTTATGCAGTGTATGGGTGGCATGGCACACAGGGATGTGTGCTATGTCGACTCTTCAGGTTTTCTGCACCAAGTCGCGCAGTCTGCAATGGTAGTCTGAAAAGTGTTGATAAGGGGTCCCTGGGGTGACACAACCAGTGCAGTAGCCCCCGAGGCCCTCTTCAGTACCCATGCCCTAGGTACCAGAGGTACCATTTACTAGAGACTTACAGGGGTGACTGAAGTAGCTAATTGTGGTACAGATTTTGGGAAAGCCGATCTGGCACTGGGAACCTGGTTAGCAGGGACTGAGGGCACTTACAATTCGAAATCACATCAGACAAAAAAGTGGGGGGCTAACAATGTCAAAAGAGGCACTTTCCTACAGTAGATCTCTTGTGAATATATACTTTTGCCAGATATGTCTGTAGTTTATATCCATTCAATGTGTGACTATTGTATAGTGCATTAAATGTGAACTGAGCTGCGTCTAAATGTTGTGTATATTTATGTCATCTGTTGTGTACATTATGGATCATAACTGAAAAAGCTAGTGTGAGGATTAAGGCAGTGAGAGCTTTTCATGGCCTGCTGGTGCCAAATAAAGGCGGTCAGCCCACATGTTCATCCAATCATTTGCCTCTCTACAGAGCATACAGAGAGACACAATATGGTCATTGGAGCATCCCAAGGCGTTCAGTGGGTGTTACATAGTATGCTCCTAATGTACCGCATTTCCTGATCTTCATGTCATTTTCAGTGAAGGCCAGCACAGTTTGCTTCAAAAAAAGAAAAATCAGTCTGCACACTACACTTAGTTTTTTCCAAATGTAGTATGCTCATACATAGATATATGCATATATCCTGTTTTTTAAAAATGCTACAGACCACATTGGTATTAAATTGAGGTGGTTACACCATGGTTCCTAGGGCCAAGCTCAACAAGCTCCTCTTGCATGGTACCCACAGAATACACTCAGTTGATTTTAATCTACTAGTTGTCTAGAGATAGGAGAGGGCACTAATATGGTTTTAATGTAAATAATTCCTTCCAGACTAAAAAATATACGCCTGGAGGAAAGTAGATCACAGTGACTGAAAACAAGTCCTTCACTCTTGCTTTTTTTCCTTTAAGTATTGATGAATCAACACAGAGACCAGAAGGGTTTCAGTTTTCACCCTCTTGCATGGTCTGAATGTGATTTATACATGTTGGTAATGAACAGAACCTAGGTCAGGTGATTCATTGTATCTCACCATATGACCACCTTGATTTTAGTCTTTTTAAACATACAGGAGCTACTCTATACTTTGAGTGTACCTCTAGTTCTATTTTACATTATCATCTCTTGCCCCTAAAAGAATCAGGCCCCAGTGTTTTGTCTTGAACATAGATTTGAAAGAACTTCAAGGGTTTTATTAGCTTCCCTCGGTTGAATTCGCCGGGGTGGTATTGTTCCACCCCGGGTGTGAGAGGTCGTCTCACCCTGAACTTATCGATGCATTTGACGACCTCTCAAAAATCTGTTGATGGCCCACAGCTCAAAGAAGTCAAAAAATACCCAATAGGTCCAAGGTAACTTCAATACCCTCAAGTGCCCCTTTTTCGTGTTGTATAGGTGTTGAAGGACACTTGAAGTTGAACCTCCTTTACTCTTCCCATAGGGATCTCTTACACGTTCCCAAACTCAATTAGTGAGCTTCAGCCTAAAGCAGCATCTTCTCGTCCCCATTGTCATGCTGACAACTTCGACTTTTAACATATGATGTGAGTTTGCCCTGTTGCAATCTGTTTTGGTCCGAAATTCGGAATGTGCTAAAAACTATCACAGGACGGGATTCCTCGACTTCTCCTGAGACATACCTGATATGCCTTGCACCTCGCCAGCAGCGAGGTAAAACCTGGAACAAAATGTGTTGCTTTTTAATATTGGCAAAAGGGGCAATTACTATGAATTGGAAGTTCCCCCCCCCCCCCAGGCTGCACATTAAACAGTGAAAGCGAAGCGTCAAACCCAGAGGAGGCCCGTGGACTCCGTCAATCATCAATTGATAGACATTGGGATGAGATGTGTGCGGCCCTTGATGAGGACAACAATTATGATATAATGCCCACTTGACAGTTGAGAGGCTTCGCTCCCACTAGGACAGGGACTCCACAATCGTCGCCTTTGTAGGGTCCCAAGAGCAGTTGGTTTATTGTGAATATAACCCCCCCACACCACCACCCTCTGCACCTGGACCCCGGTCAGCACAGAAGACACCACCTGCCTGATGAACACCATCCACTCCGGATCCCCTACCGACCCTTGCCCACACCACATCTTCAACAAAGCCGACTCCATCATCGCACCACAACTCCGGAACATCATCAACAGCTCCTTCGCATCCGCCACCTTCCCGGAGACTTGGAAACATGCCGAACTGAGCGCCCTCCTGAAGAAACCCACCGAGGACCCCACAGACCTCAAGAACTTCCGCCCCATCTCACTCCTCCCCTTTCAAGCCAAAGTCATTGAGAAGACCGTCAACAGACAACTCTCCGCCTACTTCGAGACCAACGGATCCCTCGACTCCTCACAGTCCGGCTTCCGAGCAAACCACAGCACCGAGACCGCCCTCATCACAGCCACCGACGACATCAGGTCCATGCTCGACAACGGAGAAACTGCTGCCATCATCCTCCTGGACCTCTCAGCAGCCTTCGACACTGTATGCCACCGCACCCTGATACAGCGCCTCAGCAACACCGGAATCCAAGGAGCGGCCCTGGAGTGGATCATCTCGTTCCTCGACGGAAAAACACAGAGAGTCCGCCTCCCCCCAGTCCGATCCTCGGCCACCGAAGTCATCTGCTGCGTTCCGCAAGGATCCTCACTCAGCCCCATCCTCTTCAACGTCTACATGAGCCCTCTTGCAGCCATCGCACGCCAACACAACCTCAACATCATCTCCTACGCCGACGACACCCAGCTGATCCTCTCCCTCACCAACGACCCGCCACCGCCAAAGCCAACCTCCAGGAAGGAATAAAAGACGTTGTGGAATGGATGAAGCTCAGAAGTCTGAAACTGAACTCAGACAGACGGAAGTCCTCATCCTCGGACCATCTCCCTCCGCCTGGGACGACTCCTGGTGGTCTCCTGCCCTGGGCACCGCAGCCAACGGACCACGCACGCAACCTGGGCTTCATCCTGGACTCCTCCCTCACGATGACCAAGCAAGTCAACGCAGTCTCGTCATCCTGGTTCAACACCCTGCGCATGCTCCGAAAGATCTTCCGATGGATCCCCACCGAAACCAGGAAGACGGTCACCCAGGCCCTCGTTACCAGCCGTCTGGACTACGGGAACACCCTCTACGCTGGAACCACAGCCAAACTCCAGAAAAGACTCCAGCGCATTCAGAACACCTCGGCACTACTCATCCTAGACATCCCTCGCCGCAGCAACTTCTCGGCCCACCTGAGGGACCAGCACTGGCTCCCCGTCAACAAGAGGATCACGTTCAGACTCCTCACCCACGCACACAAGGCTCTCCACGACACGGGCCCGAAGTACCTCAACAGCCGACTCACATTCTACACACCCACCCGCCAGCTCCGTTCCGCCAGCCTCGTCCTCGCCTACGTCCCACGAATCCGCAAATCCACCGTCTGAGGAAGATCCTTCTCCTACCTGGCAGCCAAGACATGGAACTCCCTCCCCACTCACCTACGGCTGACCCTGGACCATCTCTCCTTCAGGAAACAACTCAAGACCTGGCTGTGGGAGCAGTAGCGACCCCCCCCCTCCTCAGCGCCTTGAGAACCTAATGGGTGAGTAGAGCGCTATACCAATTCTATTGATTGATTGAATACCTTAATGCTACCGTCTGACCGTGACTGACTGATATCCCTCATAGATCCATGTTGTGACGTCGGCCACCGGCACAGTATTGTGGAGTCTATGTATTAACCCTCGATTTGAATACACACTCTAATATCAGCCGAGGGGCGCTAGTCACACCCATAGCCATCAGGGGGGGGGGGGGGGGGGGGGGGGTTATGTTTGTCATTATTTAATCGGTTATCCAGACATTATTCAAGAAGACTATCAGGCACACCAAAAGCTCTACAATAAGACAAGTCTTGGGCAATCTGCCCATCGAATCCATAACTATTGCCCCCTCCGCTGTTTACCAACTGGCCCAGATACGTAATCGTGGGGCTTTTTTTTCTGCTTTTACTGAGCCAACTATAATTGCATCCTATGCTCCTCAGCTACCCTATCCCTCCCCAAACGTTGTATATTTTTGCACTTGAGTTTATGTTGCCTTGTCCTCTTGCTTTGTTGCTTTGTTTACCGTGTAACTGTGTAAAGGGCTTTGATACCCTCACGGGTCGAGCTCGCGCTCTATAAAACATTAAAATAAATAAAAAATAAAACATCAGGCATAGCGCCATAAAATGTCATTACACACAAAAATTACAGTTGGCAAAGCAAATACTATCTATCCTGAGAGGGCATAACAAGGATTCTGACTGCAAATATTCTATACCCACGATGAAACCTGCAGCAAAATCCTTGCCTACTACATAAATCTGTGAGATTTAATTTAACAAAATACCTATCTGCAGACTTTAATACAGTAATAGCAATCTACCCTTAGATGCCTATTGACTTTTAGCATATGCGTTCCACAATCAATATATCAAGGCCTATTGCCTTAATCAATACTTTATATTATAGAATCAGGCTTTAACTTATCACTGGCTTGTCAACATAACCAACTCAGACCTGCTGTACTGGTCATAAGGCAAACATCGGGTCTACCTTAATAAATTAAAAAATACAAAATGAAGATGTCAAAAATTATAAACTTCCTACTAACAGACGAGAACTTACTAAGGATTACCATGATGCAAATCGTGTATCCCCATAAATGTGTTTGGGTGGGTCACCAACGCCAAACACCTCTTGCCAACTACAGTAATCTGAGATTACATGTCAAAAAATACCTGCTTTAATAAAGTAATAACAGCCATTGATAAACGTCTATTACCTTTCACACATGGTTTTCAGAATAAGTATGTCAGGCCAATTTGCTTTGGCCAAACTTTTCATTACAAACAGATCAAACCTAAATAATCTGGCATAACTTCCCCATGTGAATCGATAAAGCCTTAAGTCATTACCAATGGTATGACCCTATATACAACAGAGGACTACGAAACTGTGCCTAAACTGTGCCTAAACTGACAATCATCAGACATCATTTATAAAATTACAAATATGTACTAAATTAGAGCTGGCTGAACAATACATAATCCCTCGCAAAAAGGCCTAACAAGAACCATCACAGTATAATTCTACTACCAGATCTTTCTACAGAGTGGGTAACCAACACTAAAACCTTTGCCTACTACTGTAACCTGTGACATTACATGTAATCAAATAACAATGGATTAAACCCAGATCTGTGACTGGGGGTCAATGTTTTGCCATTGTGCAACATTCCGTCCATCATCTTGTGTGTTTTGCTGTTCACCCTATGTGGGAAGGGTATGCCCAGACGTGGGTCCCTTGCTCACTAAGCCACTGGAGTCAAGCTATCCTGGCTGAAGACGGCTGATAGCCAGAATCCGGTCCTAGGATGCTTGATTCCGGTCCAGGAAAGACATGGCTTGGCAGTTCGGCCTGGACTGTTCCCATGAGGCACAGGGTCAAGACTGATTTGCATATGGCCATGTCTGAACTGGGGTGGCTTGGTGAGCAAAATCACGATGGATTAAACCCAGATCTGTGACTGGGGGTGAATGTTTTGCCATTGTCCAACATTCCGTCCATCATCTTGTGTGTTTTGCCAATTAAATACTTTTCACCAGCCTGTAACAATGTGATAACAATCCACTATTAGAGGCCTATTGGCTTTACCATAGCACAATAAATAACCCATTATTACTTAAGTTATGTAATAACTTTTCAGAATAAACAGACTAGAGCTATGGCATCTAAAGCCTTTCCCATCATTTTTTTTTAAAGGAGTTCAGGCCTACTGGTTTATCATAACATACCATTATGAACAGATCAAGCCTACGAAACCTGGCTTGACTTTTTCAGAAAGATCTGATGAATCCTATACACTTTACCATTGGCTTCACACATTTTCCAACACTGACATATTCAAGTGTACATAAAAATAGGCAATCAAGTGTACAGTTAAGGAATGATAAAAATGAAATCATAAAAAAAAATACAGCAAAAAATAATATACAATTCCTCTCAATTGGCCGTAACAAGAATCATCACAGTGAAAATCCCTAGGATTTATCAGAGTGGTTGGCCGACACAAAAAAAAACCCTGGTCTACTACAGTAATCTGTGAAATCACATCCAACAAAATAAGTCTGTAGTCTGCAACACAATAAGACAACAACCATTAACGGCTTAATTGCTTTAACAAATGCTTTTCACAATAAATAAGCTTTACAACTGCCCTTGTCATAACGTTTCATAATGAGCAGACCAGACCTATGGCATCGGGCAGAACGTTTCCCGGGGCACCAATCAAGCCTATATCTTGTTAGCATAACCAACTTCATTATATAAAATAAGAGTGTAAGCATTTCTACAATGCAAAAATCAGGCGCGCAATCGTAAAATTAAAAATAGGTACACAAAATTATACCTGTCTAAGCAAAATAGTATCTCTCCTATGATTGCCTAACATGGACTGACAGAGAGCAAACCTTCAAAATCCATGGTTTGTTACTACACGGTGTAGCATGCTACCCAGGTAGGCAAGCGCTTCAGCACCCCACACAAGGCCAATAAGCGCTATATAAATGTTGAAATACAATACATGGGGTAACCAACATCAACACTTACCTGCTAAGTTAATCTGTGTGATTCCATGTTACTAAATACTTATTGGAAGGTTTTAATATAGAATATACATAGCAGTTCATAATAAACAGGATAATAGCCATAAGTACTTGTTTTCCATCACATAATAAACTCAGTCCTACTGTATCAAGCTTTGCCACAAGTCAGTAAGTGCAACACAAGCAGGTTTTTTATTGGCCGCACAGAAATTGGGCCTAATCAAATGCTGTGCTCCGGGAAACCAACATGTGGGTGGAACCTAAGACCCTCTCTCAGAAGTGCCCAGAAAGCCCCTTTTTTGAAAAAAAATTATTGCAGGAGGTAGGATGACATCTGCACTGACAGCCAGACCTAACAACTGATGTAGATTACTGTAGTCCTGGGCATCCCACACTGCTCTTAAACACATAACTGCACTCCGCACTCTAAAGTTAATGTTTGACGGGGATGGCGCTGGGCTTCAACACATTCTTCATGACGGCCCTCTTCCCTATTGTGCTGCTGACCGAGAAAAACAAACACCGTAAATGATATAGTTATCCAAGACACTAACAGCATCTCAATATCATCCCAAACCCCATTCTACTACTATGAACCCACCCTCAAATAACCCTCTCTAGACTCTTCCCTCCTCTACCCCTCCTTGCATCATCTCATACCTCTTACCATTCAGATCCCCCAAACAAGCCATTCTAAACCCTTCCCCCTGTCTCGTATCCCCCTCCACCTCCTCTTTCATCGACGCAAACCCCATCCTACTGCTAGGAGCCTCCCCCCCACCCCCCAAAAAAAACACATTCTAGACCCGTCCCTCTTCTATCCGTTCCTACCCAACTAACAGAGTAACATGTTCATATTCAAATTAATTTCATATTTCCCTATATTAATTCCCCACTATTCCTGTTTGGGTTTTGGATAGCGTGCTACCCACCCAAAAAAAGCGTTGGCACCTCATCAAGGGTAGCAAGCGCTATATAAATGAAAACCCTTCCCTCTTCTATTCCTCCGCTATTCTTTTTTAATCCAAATTACAGACTCACAAGTCCGCTGCCCAAATTAATTTCATATCTCCCGACTCCCTATACTAATTCCCCACTAATCCTCTTTGGGTCCCGTAGTAGCTTGCTACTTGCTGACAAAGCGCTTCGACGCCTAGTCTGGGGTAGTAAGTGCTATATAAGTGTAATTACAATATGTGTGCTGCAAAGTTCAAGGTCAGACAGCTACCCTGCTGCTGGCTCAATCAGCCAGATAAATAAACACAATAACGACAACTGCATGGTGAAGAAGCACTTTCTGTGGAAGCACACAAATTCTGTACAGTGAAAACATGTACTCCTGGATACTAACATGTGGGAGGAGCCAAAGCCCCTCGGTAGTATTCCTAAAAGTTTTTTTTGTTTAGACTGATCACATTACGTCTGCAGACACTGTCAAGCAACATCTAAAATGACAAAGCACTCCAAACTCATGCACCCAATATAAGTTTGGCAATTGGTCTCATAGGAGAGTTAACAGAACCTATTTCGGGGCATGCAGCAGAACAGTCAGTGTTGGTCAGTCAGTAGACGGTTCAGGAGAGGCAGCAGGCCCACCAAGCTGAGCAAAGCAAACAGAATGGAAAAGGCTCAAAAATCCCCCGTTCTTCTGCCAACCCCGAGGCTTGCGGTTGTCCTGGGCAGAGAAAGGCCTGTTTACTAGTCTGCGGCGGGCGATGCCCGCTGGCAAAAGTGCCGCTCGCCTCCCAAGACTCAATACTGAGAGGTGATTAAAAATCTAACTTTGGCAGCTCGTGCTTGAGGGAGGCGAGCCTGCGTTTGTTTGTCCGTGTGTGCGTCAGTGTGTGTGACCATGCACGTGTGGATGTCAGTGAGAGCATAGAGGTGCAACGATATGAATATCAAAGAGAGGCAGGCATTTACAAGGGATCCTGTTTATTGCCGAAGGGTGTCAAAGGGGAAGCTGCTGCTTCTCCCTACTGGCTCAGGATTCTAGGTACCAGGAGTTCAACTGTTAGCTAAGACTTCCTTGCATCCTTATCCAGGCCCCTTTCTTTGACCTACATGCACCCTAAAAGATCACTGCACCTTCTGCAGAGAATGTTAGAGTCGCTGGGATCATTTAAGGGTGTGGACAAACCTGAAACATGGTCCTACAAGGAGACGTGAGGGCTGCTTGGAGAAGGAACTGCCTACTGGATACAAGGGAGCTCCTGCCTTGTAGAGTCATCAGCCCTGCAACCTGGCAACTAAAAGCTCTGCATGCTTTGAGAAGTTGCATCTGGTTCAAGGGAAGTAACCAACTCGCTTTGGAGAGGAGTGCTGGGAGAGTACACCTACAAAAAGATGCTGTCTAAAAAAAAGGGACCACCGCGTTGTAGAAAGGACAAAGAAGTAGAGACCTAATATGGGAACGACCAGCTCTACAGGATCATTTTCGTGAGCCTCATCTGCCCTCACACGCCCTTACTTCTTCCGCCAGCATGTGACCCTCGCCTCCATCTCAACCTTAAAGGTATTCGATTCCCATTTCTGGCTTTTGGGCACTGTTTGGAAATACAATAGGAGGCAAAGAGGAAAATAACCACTTTAAAATCCACCCAGTGATAGTGGAATTGTCTGAAGTTTAGGCTCGACTCTTTGTAGGTGATCTAGGATAAAAACAGCTGACCGCTTTGGCTGGTTGTCAGTAAAGGCCACTTGGCTGGATTGATACTATAGAATAACACTAAATAGAGAATACTACTAAATAACCCGAAGTTCTGAATTTCTAGACCACATGACATCCCTGAGTAAGCCTTATAACACTTCTCAAACCAGGTCCCCTGCCCTTGCTCTCAAACCAGGTGCCCTGCCCCTTGTTCCTCTTGTTCCTCGAGGTCACCCTGACATCCACCCATCATAATATCGGTCGCATTCATAAAGGTCACACTACCATCTTTTTTCAGATTGTGTCTCCCTGGTATCGCTCCTCAGAGCCACTCAGACGTCCATGTCAGAGTCACCCAGGACTCGTACAGATCAGTCACCCTAGCCCCAGCATTCATGGTCACACTGCCCTGGATCCTCAGGTGGAGCTGCCCTGGTTTTATTCCACAGTGTTTCCGTGCCTTCGCTCTTCTGATCGGGCTGTTCTACACTCATTCCCCAAGGTCACCCTGCCCTCTCGTTCTAGACGAAACCACCCTGGCATTACTTCCAAGATCAGGACGCCCTTGCCTCGTTACTCAGGGTCACCCTGCACTATCTCCGAAAATGGAGTCCTGTGTCATTGTTACTCATGGTTACTATTGCTGGGTTGGTCAAAGTTACCCTGCGCTCGTTCATCAGTGCGGTGACGGTTCTCACTCCTCAGTCTGGGTCACCCTACACTTGTTCGGGTCTCTGTACACTCGTTCCTTAGTGCTGGGACGGTTCTCGCTCCTCAGTTCGAGTCACCCTACATTTGTTCCTCATTCTTGGGACTGTTCTTGTTCATTAGTACTGGGACGGTTCTCGCTCCTCAGTTCGGGTCACACTGCACTCCGTCAGTACAGGGACAGTTCTTGTTCATTAGTGCTGGGACGGTTCTCGCGCCTCAGTTCGGTCACCCTGCATTTGTTCTTTAATACTGGGACGGTTCCCGCTCCTCAGTTCGGTCACCTTACATTCGTCCCTCAGGGCTGGGATGGTTATCGTTCCTCAGTTCGAGTCACCCTACATTTGTTCCTCAGTGCTGGGATGGTTCTCGCTCCTCAGTTCGGGTCACCCTACATTTGTTCCTCATTCTTGGGACTGTTCTTGTTCATTAGTGCTGGGACTGTTCTCGCTCCTCAGTTCGGGTCACACTGCACTCCGTCAGTACAGGGACAGTTCTTGTTCATTAGTGCTGGGACGGTTATCGCGCCTCAGTTTGGTCACCTTACAGTGTCCCTCAGTGCTGGGATGGTTATCGTTCCTCAGTTCGAGTCACCCTACATTCGTTCCTCAGTGCTGGGATGGTTCTCGCTCCTCAGTTCGGGTCACCCTACATTCGTTCTTCAGGGTTGAGATGGTTCTCACTCCTCAGTTTGGGTCACCCTACATTTGTTCCTCATTCTTGGGACTGTTCTTGTTTATTAGTGCTGGGACGGTTCTCGCTCCTCAGTTCGGGTCACCCTGCAATCCTTTGTCAGTACAGGGACAGTTCTTGTTCATTAGTGCTGGGACAGTTGTCCCTTCTAAGTTCGTTCACCCTACACTCGTTGCTCAGGGTCATCTTGCTGTTGCTCCCCAGATTGAGGCGCTCTGGCCTCGGTCCTTAGGGTCTCTGCCTCTGGTTCTCAGATGGGGTCCGCCTCGCTCTTCAGACCGTATAGTGTTGCCCTGGTTCCTCAGGGCAGCTCTAGATAGCCTCTCACATGGAGAGGCCCAGGCCTCGTTCCTTCGTGTCTCTGCCTCTAGTTCTCAGATAGGGTCAGCGTCGCTCCTCAGTCAGTGTCGCGTTGCCCTAGTTTCCTCGTTCCTTAGGGTCTCAGTCTGAGAAGCGAGGCTGACCCCATCTGAGAACCAGAGACAGTGTCGAGTTGCCCTAGTTCCTCAGGGTCGCTCTAGCTTCGCTGACGTTCTCTCGTGGAGTGAGTGGCCCAGGCCTCGTTCCTCGGGGTCACCCCACTCTCTTCTTCCAGGCCGAGTCACCCTGGCCTCATTCCCCGGATCCCGCTCATTATACCCACAGAGTTTCATGATTTCGTCGCCACCAGTGATTTATCACCGCCGTCTGCTGCAGTCCCGGGGGGGGGGGGGGGGGGGGGGGGGGGGGCGGGAGAAGCCGTGGTACTGTGGAAGCAACACCTCCCCCAAGCTGTGGGAATATCCTCCGTGCGCGTGCACAGACGCGCCAGGGCTTCCTCGGAGTTGATATTCCAGCAGCAGAGATTCAAAGGTATAGCCCCATCTCTCCCGGGACAGGGGTAAAGAGACCCTCACCCCCTGCGCCGCACGCTGTATGCACTTAATGGAACTCTGCTTTTCTGTATATAGAGATAACTAATCACTAGTATATGCAGTAGACCAGTGTACTCTCTACCATTCCTATGTGACTTAGAGTATATCCATTCGTATCCCTTCCCTATGTATATAGAGATAACTCGAATCACTAGTATATGCAATAGACCTTTGTAGTCTCTACCATTCCTATGTGACTCTTAGAGTATATCCATTCGTACCTCTTCTTTCTGTTTGTATCTCTGCTGTGTGTGACTCTACATCTTTTACATTTGCAATTTGTTTCTGTTTGTATCTTTTATGTAACACATGTAATCCTTAGTCCTTATGTTTTGCAACTGGTTCTTATGTAAA
Source organism: Lissotriton vulgaris (assembly GCF_964263255.1). Taxonomy (NCBI): domain Eukaryota; kingdom Metazoa; phylum Chordata; class Amphibia; order Caudata; family Salamandridae; genus Lissotriton; species Lissotriton vulgaris. The sequence goes on from NC_141693.1 coordinate 280,657,635, forward strand.
GCGCTCTGACACCTTCGGGTAAAGTTTGCGCTATATAAAATCGCATTAAATAAAAAAAAAATTAAAAAAAATATGAAACCAGCTCAGTCCCATCTGAGAGAGTTACAAAATAGGGATTACATTTACTAGACAAGTCGTCGCAGTTCCAAGAGGGAAGGAGTGCCGGTAAACTGATTAAAAGTTTCCGTCTAAGTTGGCTGGACTAAAACTCAACCCCTGCTCCAAGATCAGACCGCCACCAGCTGAAGTGAAATGCCCGGTGGAAGCCTACGTCACCGAGGCCACACGGTACAGCCACCCACAGGCATGGCAAGAGCGTGCGCAACAGGCCTTCAACGCTCAGGCACGTGGGTGTGCGTGAGACTAGTGGGAGTAACACGGACGCAGCTGGAGACCAGTGGCATACCTCGCAGACACTGGCGAGTCTGCCAAGCGCGATTCTCAATGAGTGCGCCCATAGTGCCCAGCCCGCCGGCCCCCGCCCCCTTAGTCTGTGGGCGGCCGGCTAACCCAATAGGCGACCGACCGCCGAGTACTTCCGGGGTAGGAGTGACGCACTTCCGGTGTGTGAGAGGGCGGAGACCAGGCCTATTTAGGTTCAGGTAGCAGTAGCCCCGGTCTCTTTGTCCTCTTCTACACCGGACCAGCTGAGCTTGCTGGAGACTCATCCCCCCCCCCCCCCTTTTTAGGCATTTGATGCTTCTGGGTAGTGAAGTCAAACATACAAACAAGGCTAACTTTAGGAGGGCTAGATGTTACAAACTCAGACACAGCATCACACAGGAAACCACAAAATAAAGAATGTTCAACCAGTGCTAGAACGTCGAAGAAACGTATGACCGGGTTGACCTGTGGGTATAAGTGGGCAGTTACAAACAGGATTAAAACTTAAATATGCTAGGTACAAACCCAAACTAACACTGAGCATTATAGCAGTAGGTGCCGGAAAAAAAAACAACATGGAACTGTGGAGTCTGTTCCCAGCAAAATCAAATAGGTTGGTCACAATGCAAGAGGATTAGGTTTGGTTCGAAGTATTTAACATACTATCTGCACAGACTAAGTCAATGGGCCCCCAAAACAATACCCTAATGCTTTCAGTTGTATATGATTAGTCTGCCCTAGGGTATCTGGGTGCACAATCTAGACAACTCTGGTTTTTGCTGAAATTAAACATCAGGGTGTCAATTTCACAATTAAAACAAATGTTCACTCCACAACTCACCATCTACAAAGAATAGGACCTCTACCGAAGCCAAGAGGATATAGGGGCAGGGAGGCAAGACCAGTCACCAGTAGTATGGGTCCAGAAGGACACAGTTCAGGGACAGATTAGTCAAGGAGCCAAACTAGTCTCCGAGTTTATCCAAGTTTTCGAGTTGGGGAGAAATGGAGCAGTAAGTAAACAACCAATTGGTAGTTTCTGGGGACAAAATTGCATCTCAAACCAGATCATTTCAGTCCTGTTTGTCCACTGGCAGACGCGCCCATGGGAATGGAGGCAGCCACAAGAAAAATAATCTACCATTTCTAAGTGGGAACTGGAATTTAGTCTTCGGATCCACCATCAATGTAAAAAGTAAGGAGAAAAATCGAAAGGTCCAAGAATCACAGTGATCAGCCACAGCCAAAAGAATATATCCCCAGTGGCAGGAGCCAAGAGGCACAAAGTTCTTATGAGGCTGGATAGGGTACAATATGTGGTCTCAAAATGTAGGGGAGATTTGGGATAATGCATGAAATTCTTGCTCAGCTCCATGGCAAAGCTCTGATAACACTTTGATGGATGCCCAGCTGTACCGCAAGGCTCTTGTGCTTCCTGGGCAGCTAAGACCGTTGACGTGACTTCCACAGCGATAGTCAGCTGGGCCTTGTGATGGTCTTCCTGTCACTGGGTTGGCTCATCAACTTTCTGGGCTGATCATCTCCACTTCTTTTCCACCCAGGAGCACAACTGTCCAGATGGTCAAGGCTTATCCTGGAATTAAGAAAAGCAGCTATTGGCAAACTTTTTGACCCAGGCAAATGCCTTTGAGCACACTCAGCGAAGTCTAGATGGTGTACTGGTTTACTGGCTCCAGGGTCAGTATTTATGACACTCTGTTTGCCTTATACTTCTCCAACATGGATCAGCTTATGCAAAGTAAGTTCAAAATCTTCACCTAGTCCTGAAGAAGAGCATCTTGGAATTCACACTCATCTTGGGTGACTTTCTCCGGTAGGGAGTGAATTCACGCCAGTTAAAAGTGGTAAAGTACAAGTTGTGGATCCAAGCGAAACTGGTGCAGCCAGAGAGCTCAATTGCACTAAAATTGTGATATTTCAATTAACTAAGTGGAAAGTTAGAATCGCAAGAAAAGAGACTGGGGGTACCCCAGCCCACTCAATCTACCAGGTCACACTAGCTTCAGGAAATGATCCCTAAAGCAGGCAAGAGGTGGTTATGTCCACGATGTACAAAGGAAAGTGTGCATGGGGACCACTATCTTGTGATCTCTCATGCTCCAGCTTCGAACAGACAAACCTCGATTCAAGGTAAAGCGTACACAATTAAACATGAGTAAATGTATTCCATTTAATACTGGTATGGGTGGGGGCGGGCTTCATATACAAACAAGGACAATTCAAGTGAAAGCTACAATGGAGGGGGGGGGAGGTAAAAATTAGAAGACAGCACCAGAAAAAGTATGTTTTTAGAAATTTTCTGAACAACTGATGCATAATCCGCGCGGTGTGTTAATTTTGCAAAAATAAAAATGTACGCAATGCACACCACTACCATGGCTCACCTACCAGCAAACAAAGTTCACTATTCCACCCGGTGCAAACGGGGGCCGACAAGTCTTTGGCTGGCTTGCCCCACGTTAGAAGAAGCGTAGCCTGGCATTTCAATAGACTGGTCTCAAAGGAGGGACAAAGCATGCAGTTCTCATCCACAAACTAGATACAGGCGAACGCCCGGCCACCCCGCCTCACCCTCCGCCGGTTCCAACCAACAGCCGAAAATGAAGAAGTCACACCACAGAGATCCCCCAAAGGTGAGAAGCACACCGTAATTTGCTTATCATGCAACGCAGCAGGTGCCTGAACACCTGTCAGCGGCTGTGCATCTGACAAAGCTGCTGCTGCGCAGAGGCAAAGAAAGTGGTAATCATAAAGGCAGGGAAAAAAATGCTGTTGGCCCCCTAGAAACACCCAATCTACTGCCAGACGGCCTGCCATGGTTTGTGTGCGCACCCACAGGCCTGCAAAAAGAGGTACCTAACCCTGCAAAGGTACAGGTGGGCAATGTAGCTTACTGGTCACACGAAGACCAAGTCCTGGTTTGTGAAGAAAAAAAAAAGCCACTGTTTAAAAGCAAAAATATTGATTTGGTCTAAAAAAAAAATCACACACTGTCATAGTAGTCTCTGGCACTGAATAGAACTACTTTGGGTGTGTATGTACTCCTAGTAAAAGTGCAGAATGCTGTCACCCAGAGTGAAGTTTGCCAGTGGCTGAAGTGAGCTGACACACAGCCCCATGCTGTAATGGGCAACTTAAAAATGTGCATGACATACTAATGCATCCATAGATGAAGAGGGCTGGCTCAAAGCAGCTTTATGTAGGTATATGATACATCTCACTTAGGTAAAAGCAAAGGAACTTGCCTAATGCCAGAGGAGCAATGGCAAAACCAGTAGGCAAGGTGTTGATCTTTTGACTGTCAGTGCTTGCTTTGTTTTGTCATGGTTTCTGTAAAACCCAATTGAGTAACTGGCTGCTCAAAAATATATTTTTAACCCCTTGCGTGCTTGTGATGGAACCGTTCCGTCACAAGCCTCGGGTGAGCTGTGCTAGTGACGGAACGGTTCCGTCACGGCCCGCTCGGCGCGCCTGCGTGGCGCGTTCCATTGAGCGGGCGCGTTCCTGACGGAACCGTTCCGTCACAAGCACAGCTCACCCGCGAGCCGAGCCGTGACGGAGCGGTTCCATCACAAGCACGGGACCGCCGCGCGACCGCCCCACCCCCTTAGCGCTGCGGCGAAATAGCCGCCGCAGCGAAGGGGTTAAGTAACTTGCTAAAAACATTTTTCGGGGTCTCAAAAAGCAGACATTGCTAAAGTGATCCCTGGCACTGAATGAAACTACTTTGGATGCGGATGAGCTCCTGGTGAAATGTGAAGGATGCTGTCAATCACAGAAAAGTTAGTCAGTGGCTGAAGTTGGCTCGTCCAGCGCCACCTGTCTGCTGCAGTGAAATGTGAGTGGTGCACCAACAGATCAATATAAGAAGAGGGGCGGCTGAAAGTCCCCGTGAGAGAGGGATAGAATATATACATATATTTATTTCAGCAAAATCAATATGCCTTGGCTAACGCCGGACCAAAAAAAAGAGGTCTACCCTGGAGGCAGTAATACGCTATCTACCAGAGGGGAGGACAGGCAGTTGCTGGTAATCGCGGTGGGAGTGGGGCGGCCTAGAAGGTGAGACAGTCACATGTTCTCTCTTGCTCCTAGTAACAACAGTGTGTGCCTCTTATTTGCCTGCTTGTGTGCTCCGCCCGCCTTTCATCCTCGAAGCAGCGCCCTCCATGTAAAGAGGCCTGGCCGCAGGGACAGGGTGCGGCACCATGCCTGTGTGTGACCCAGATCACACAGCGTTAAGTGGCGAGCGAGACGGGAGTCTGGAGTTGGTCTGCTAAAGTTCTGTTACACAGACTCTTGGCAGAAGGCAGCTCGCTACGAACAACAGAACACGCCCGAAGGAGCGTGAAGAGACACGCGGGCCCGGTCCAGCTGGCAGGAGCGGCTCGCAGCTGGGCTGAATTACTGGAAACTTCGCCGCTCGGTTTCTGCCCGGTTCTGCGGCTGGTGGCCGAGCACGGTGCCACTTGCGTCAACTGCATCCACATTCAAGGACACTCATTGGGTGGGAGGGTGGTCTGTGAATATGGTGGCGGCACGTGGGTTGCTCATGCTGGTAGGCCTGTGGAACGCGAGTTCCACCGTGTCCCCTGCAAACGGATTCCATACTGTTACTGTCCGCTGGGTGTCACTGCTGCTCTCCTCCGTCCAGTGCCTCAACATGTGTTCTGCCCCCGTGCCAACGCTGTGCCCGTCTCTGGTCGCTGACACTCAACTCTCCATCCTGATCGGAGATGATCAGGCAATAGAAACCTTGGCCGGGCCCCACCAGGATCCGAGCTCACGCCGTACTAGTTGACCACAGAATGTCACATCTGTACTTCACATCAGACTCAAAGCCCTGGCTAGTCTGCCACCAATATGCTGCGCCTGGAAGGCCTTATTCAGTGCCATTCCGTGATTGTCCCCCGGGTGTTGCGTTCCTCACTCCGCTCATTAAGCATGTTTCTTGTGCCCCCCCTCTCCCCCCCCCCCCCCCCCCCCCGCACCACACACACACACTGCTCAATAAGCAGTCAATGCAACAGTGTCCCGCCCTCCTAACCCTGCAGACCAGGAATAATAACGTGGACTGCCAGCACTCGAGGAGATGACGCAGGGGCCGGCCGGCTGCCCCCGGCTCCGCCAACCCCCGCCTGGCACCGCTTCGCACCCGCTGCCCGCCGCGCCCCGAGCAAACGCGCCCACCGGAGTTCAAGGCGCAGTCAGAGCCCGAAGCCGCAGCCGCGCTTTGTGCGGAGGCCGCTGTTTAACTTGGCCAGGGCTCTGCCGCTCTCCGGAAACGCCCACTGCGGTCCTCCCAGCTGACTGCGAGGGGCTGCCGCCTGCGCCAAGACATACCAGACGGGAGCCCACCTGCGCCACGGGGAGCAGCGGGCACGGCTCGGGCACGCCTCTGCCACACAGAACAGGCCCGGGTCTAGATGAAGGCAAAGTGCAAACCTTCAGACACCAACCTTATCCTGAACTCCTTCCCCTGAGGACTCACGGCAGTCCATAGTGTCGGCTGACAGTGGGCCATCCGCCCTCACAGGTCGGTCAGCCACCCCCGTTTTACGCACAAACCTTTTGCACCACAGGAGCAGCAGCAATCACTCGAAGAAAGACTATGCATCAATCCAGGATAAGAACCCGGACGGGCAAGTCCTTCTCTCTAGTCCTGGGCAGTCAGTGTTTGCCAAGCAGTGCACCGTTTGTGCGTTGTGCTCATCACTGGTGCCAGCACACTGCTGCATTCCAACGCAATCTACAGGACGCCCCCTAAAGGCACGTGGGTCTGCAGGGGAAGCCCACCCGAGCAGCCAAGGCTTACTCTGGGATGTACGGGGGAAAGAAACTCCAAACCACAGTACACACACATTGCCTACACCAAGACACAGATCAAGGCAGTAAACAACCATCACGCTCGACGCGCGGGCAGTCCCTGATCTATCAAGAGAGTAGGAAGTCATTACAAGAACCTGAGATGCCAGCCAGATAGGAGGGGTACTGGTTGCGATGGGTTTTCGAAGATGACGCTGGGTTTGAAGGTGGTGTGGACTGGCAAATGGAGCTCGTCAGTTCCATCAGGAAGGGGGCGCTGTTGCCATATTTCCTCAGGCCCTTGATGAGTCTAGAAGCCTCCAGAAGAAACGTTTATAATGGCCTGGGCGTGGGCAGCATGGAGCTAGAAGAGGGGCAGCACGGTGGTTAGGGGAGGCCCAGTATGGTGTTGTGGGACAGGCATCTCATACGTTTTTGGGGAAGGGAGGGTTCAAAATGTCAACATTTTGTGGAGCCTCTATGGTTTCTGATCCGACGAGCAGCTCGTAATTAAGAAGACATCCATTCTAAGGAAAGCAAAAAACCTATTTGATGTTACCTATCGGCATGGCTGCATACGCCGCACAAAAAAGGAATAGATCAGGACTTTTGTTTTATTATTAAAAAAAAAATTCTAACAGGAATTTGGGGGCTGTCAAAATGTGCAGTACCTGGGTCAAAGCACCCTGGCTGCCACCCCCTTGTGAAAAGCCTGCTGGGGAAGGCACACAGTAGGGTGAAACCCCCATTCAGACGCAAGAAGAAGAACGCTTGAATTGTCTGTGGTCTTTGATCTGGGTCTTGCTACCAACCAGCATAGCTTCAGGAATCTCTGGACTGCTCTGTGGTCTTGGTTCCCTCAGGCATCCTGCACTCTGATCTGGCAGTCAGCTGAGCCATGGACAGAGCTTCCAGATGGTCAGGCATCAAATCCTCTCATACTCTGGTCACAGCATTAAGTTGTTCTGGGAATTCGCAGTTGGACTCGGCCAAGGGAAATGTTTTTGTCCCTGGAAATTCGTCTGTACCACACTGAACGAAAAGAGTCCACTGAAGTCTAGATGGAGAGTACATTTAGTGACTCAACAGCAGTGGGATTAGTCCAAATTTGGGGGCACAGAAAGCGACCTCGAAATAACCAAAGTTATGCTGTGTTAAAATTCTGTCCCCGATCAGGGAAAATCCATTTTCCATAGATAGCCAGTTGCCCCAAACTCATGACACAGGAGGTCAAAGCCTAAGCCAGTCGGAACCGGTCCGGTTGTGGATGTGTACTGGCTTCAGGGTGAGACAGCCAGCAACTATGGGAAGGAACATGAGAGCACGTTTTGCTGGGGCAGGTATAAGCTAGTCTGAACAAAGGAAAGGATGAGATAACCTCCCCAAACCCATACGTAGGTCTAACTTGAGGAAGGGGTCCCTGGCCAACAGGAACGTGCAGGCGGTCATGCCCACCATGGCCAAGGAGCCGCTGCGAGTTACCAATATCTTAAGAAGTCATACACCATATTCCACATCGATGGTCTTCATTCGTGGACTTTCTCTCCCTCTCTAAACACTTCAACTCCTGTCTCATACATGGGGTTAAGCAAGGAACCACACGGACATGTCAAGCAAGGCAGACCTACACTGCAACAGTCAGCCACAGGGATCTAAAAGGCCTACACTGCTAGACTAATTACTGTAGTCACCAAAAGACTAAAATCTAGGAGGAGGGGGCGGTAGCTACGTTCACTGAGTTTGTGGAGATATTTGGGGTGTAACCCATGTTAATAGATCTGAGCAATGCTGACGAGAATGGTACAATGTGCAGCAGTTGTAGCTGACTCTCAATCAGTCTCTCAAGGTCACTAGAGGAAAATATAGGATAGGGCACAGAAGAGGCACTGTACCCTGGCTTTTCAAGTTATGCAGAGACCATTTGTAGAACCTGGATAGATCTTACTTTTAAAACAGTGGTTCGAAGGCCTTCAATGCACAAAATCCTTGTTTTCAGACACTACATCATGGCTGCAGTAATACTTTATGCCCAAACCAACTTTATATTTCCCATGATTGGAGCCCATTGCACACTATGTTCACTACTGCAGATCTCATTGTTGAATGAATGAACTTGTTTAATACGGCAAAAGAGGCTGCATGAATAGAAAGACAATGCTTTTTCCTCCCAAGGTCTGTGGTAGATCAGAGTACTAGAGTAGTCTTGCCAAGGAACAATGGTGGTTTATCCCACCCTGGCAGCCTCGACCCTCCTACATTTTTCCAGCAACACATTTAGTCCTTCCTCCTTCCCGACATTCCCTAGAGGATACACCGGGTGTGAGATCGTCCTGACTAGGATCAGACCTCTGCGTGTAACCCAGAGACAAGTAAGCTGTTTCCTTTTCTTCTGTATCCTCTTTCAGCGTAGAGCCCTATCATCTCACCATCAGGCACGCTAAGTGCATACTATGTACTTTTCTATGTGGTGACTTGCATTGGCAGTCATCTGAACACTTTCTAACTCAAGGAACTCTGGGTCATTCCCTTAAAGCAGGGGTCTCCAAACCGGTCCTGGGGGGCCGGATCCATGCCAGATTTTTGGGATATCCCCATTGAGATACATGTAGTAATTTTAAAAATCTGGCATGAATCTGGCCCTCCAGGACCGGTTTGGAGACCCCTGCCTTAAAGGGTCAAATGAGATTAGGGTGACCTCTGCTTGACCCTGGAAGGCACGAGCCCCTCTCCATTTCCTACCAGACTACCCCGGCCGTCGCACTCCCTGATCCTTAGACCATCATTCCCTTTGAGAAAGGACCCACCCAGGAACCATCTTAGGTTCAATTCCATCAGTTACTTACCAGCCTAAACATTTTGACAACCACTCGCAAAGAGGCACATGCATAGACAATGCCAATCGTTTTGGCTTTTGTAAGTTGAAAAGATGTTCCCAAGCTTGAGTTAACAAGAGTGACCAGGGAGCACTCATGGGTCGTGGTTGAAAAGGGTTCTCCTTACACACCAAGTGTAGACCATACTGATTAGGTATTAACTTTTATATACAATAGGTTCGTCAGTCACTGCTGGGACCTCAATAAAACACGTTAGGAAGCAAAAACTGCTGTCTGCTTGCGCGGTTAACTGTTGATCTTATAGAGCTGGATGGAACTTGTATAAAACGGGCATCCGGCCAAAGAATTCCCGATTTGTGACTTGATACAATTATTTATTTCCTTCACAGTTTGTCTAGTTTCCTACATATATATGCACTTGGCCAGCCAATAGACATCAGACCCGGCTGCCTGTAATCACAGCCCACCTGTTGGATGCTCCTGTCACTCAGAGGTCTCTAAATGGGATTACTCCACCTTTGGTCCTAGATGACTCTATATATCATTTGCTGAGGCAGCCTCTATCCAGAACACAACTGGGGGTTGTTCACTTGTAGCCCTGAGTGGACTGCATCTACTCTGTGCCATGGCTACCAGTATGAGTGCATGCGTCTGTTGGTCCCTGCCCCTCTTAGGTGGACACTTCAAATCATTTACAATGGGCTGCCTCTAACCTCTGCATGCCTGTGATTCCAGGTCACTTCTGGGTAGACTATATAAACCATTTACCATGGCTGCCTTTTAAATGAGTACATTCCTATGGATTGCTCCTCTGCCAGACAAACCCAAACAAGAAGTGGGGCACATGCTGACTGGAGGCTGGGTGGGAAATCAAGAAGCATAGCTATATCACATTCATTCCACGCAACACAAATGCAGCTTCAAGATCGCAGTGAAACAACAAGTACATTCCACTACTGATCTCACATTAGAGACAAATACTCCTTAAATAGGCTAAAATCAACATACACCTTTCTGACCGACAAAATAAACAAATGTACAGTACATGCGCTGTACCCCCTTAGTCCTCTCTTGCCATTTCGCACAGGAGCAGAGACCTCTCTGGTCAATCCTAACACCAAAACTCTGCACAGAGGCAACACTGCAATTCAACACTCCTTCAACAAGTCGTGTGCTGTCCATCAGCTAACGCTGCTCATCAGGGGTACGAGTCCTGGCTATATTAAACCACAAAATAATAAACAGTGCAGACCCTGGTCCTGACGTGCGTGGGGGGACATCCACGGATCTCGAGGGACTGCTGATGGTGGCACCTCACAGCAGGATAGGATACTCTGCTTGTGCAAGGGAACAATTTTGTGAGGCCCAACCTCAGTCCTGGAATCAGAGAGTCCCTGAGAATCTGCAGTTGGGAGCAGGGCAGAACCGTGTCAGATGGCTGAAATATATATGGTGCGTGATCTGTTAGCATGCAGAGACGTTGATCAGGGCCCAGGAATCATACTATTGCAAAGGCATGAGACCCAATCGTGTTGACAATTTGAGGTCAGGTGACAATGGGCTCAGTTTAAAGAGTCCGTGAGGTAGGACGTGCGCTACAATGGAATGCATAATTGCTGCTGGAAACAGGGCTGCCAACGTGACCAGGCAAGTGGACTTTTGTTGTCAAAATGAATGGGTGGAAGGGATTGACGGTCTGAGTTGGCAGAAAGGATTGGTAAAATTCAAGTTCTCCTTCTTCGATGGTTTGTGCAGGGTTGAGTGGTCTACTGTGGAGCAGGCCTGTGAAGGTTCTGTGACTTTGTGGCAAAATACATCAAGCTTGCAGAAATATTTCTTCAATTACAGCTCGTTCGGATGCAATGAGGCCTGCCCCTTCCAGGATGTTTTTGGGTATCTGGAACACTCCAGGCATTCGAGTGGAGCGAGCAGTGTATGCCAGGCCCCGGTTTTACGCTACAGCTCAGAATAGGTTTTCTCTTGCGGTCCATATTGTAACGAAAGTCCCTGCCTCAAAAAGCAATAGAGTGGGGGGATTGGCACTGACAGGAACGAGGGTACCTGAAATAACCACTGTACTCAAGTTAGGTGCGAGCCTACAGATGGATGACTAACAATGGAGGGTCAAACAGGCAGTTGGGTGCTTCGTCCAGATGTTCATGGCTGTTTTTGTTGACTACCTCTTGCATTGCTGTGCACCCACTGCAATGTCGGATGAGAATATGTGTCCACAGTATACACTCAATTGTTATTGCTTTTTTCTTTCTTATGAAAACAATAGAAAATACACAATGGTTGGATGTAGGGCCATGTTGGTCATATTGCAACAGTAACAGAAGAGTGATTTCTGATCAGGTGAAATGCTCATTGCACACAGTCACTAGTTTTATTGGTTCAACATTTTATTCGACTAGTGCAAGCATGATGGGCCACCACTGTAAAGTATTGTGACAGGTACGGACGGGGTAGAGACTAAAGACACAGAGTGCCACATGAACCAGTTTTCACGTCGTCTAGACTAGGGTGCTTGAAGTATCCCCATATTAGTGCCACATGTCTGAGCTGGAACCTCAACAAATGCACCCCTTCAATCTTCCCCAGGGACTGGGGGCGTACCTACTGCATGCACCCCAGAGCCCTAGATTAGCTAGGGGATTATATTGTGGAACTGTTTGAGGTTTCCAGGTCAGCTGTTGGGATGCACTCAATGATTGATAGACATTGGTTGCTGTGCAATACGAGTTACATTAACTTCTGGCGTTTCCACAAAGGCTAGCCCTCTGGACTCCCAGAGACTTCAGGCGTTCCCCTTTGCTGTCTCCTTTCTCCGAGGATCACCCACATTCTTTCAATCAATCAATCAAGGAATTTGTATAGGGCGCTACTCACCCGGAGGGTCTCAAGGCGCTTGGGGAGGGGTGTCCGCTACTGCTCGAACAGCCAGGTCTTGAGTTGCTTCCTGAAGGCGAGGTTGTCTTGGGTAAGACGGAGGTGGATGGGGAGGGAATTCCAGGTCTTTGCTGCCAGGTAGGAGAAGGATCTTCCTCCCATGGTGGCTCTTCGAATGCGTGGAACGGCGGCGAGGGCATGGCTGGTTGATCGTAGTTGGCGGGTCGGAGTGTAGAAGGTCAGGCGGTTGTTGAGGTACCTTGGGCCTAGGTCGTGGAGGGCTTTGTGTGTGTGGGTGAGGAGGCGGAACGTGATTCTTTTGCTGACGGGGAGCCAGTGCAGGTCTTTCAGGTGTCCGGAGATGTGGCCGTGACGGGGGATGTCCAGGATGAGTCGTGCGGATGCGTTCTGGATGCGTTGGGAGTCTTTTCTGCAGTTTGGCTGTGGTTCCGGTGTAGAGGGTGTTTCCGTAATCCAGTCGGCTGGTGACGAGTGCCTGGGTGACCGTCTTCCTGGTTTCGGTGGGGATCCATCGGAAGATCCTACGGAGCATGCGTAGGATGTTGAAACAAGATGACGAGACGGCGTTGACTTGTCTGGTCATCGATAGGGAGGAGTCCAGAATGAAGCCCAGGTTGCGTGCGTGGTCCGTTGGTTTGGGTGCGCTGCCTAGGGCCGGGGGCCACCAGGAGTCGTCCCAGGCAGATGGTGATGATCCCGGGATGAGGACTTCGGTCTTGTCTGAGTTCAGTTTCAAGCGGCTGTTCTTCATCCATTCGGCTACTTCTTTCATCCCTTCGTGTAGGTTGGTTCTGGCGGTGGCGGGGGGTTGGTGAGGGAGAGGATCAGCTGGGTGTCGTCGGCGAAGGAGATGATGAGGCTGTGTTGGCGTGTGATGGCTGCGAGGGGGCTCATGTACACGTTGAAGAGGGTGGGGCTGAGTGAAGATCCTTGTGGTACGCCGCAGATGACTTCGGTGGCCTCGGATCTGAACGGGGGGAGGCGGACTCTCTGGGTTCTTCTGGCGAGGAACGAGATGATCCAATTCAGCGCCTTCTCTTGGATTCCGATGTTGTTGAGGTGTTGTACTAGGGTGCGGTGGCAGACAGTATCGAACGCTGCGGAGAGGTCCAAGAGGATGAGGGCCGCTGTTTCCCCGTTGTCGAGCAGGGTTCGGATGTCGTCAGTGGCTGTGATGAGGGCGGTCTTGGTGCTGTGATTGGCTCGGAAGCCAGACTGTGAGTGGTCGAGGGATCCGTTCGTCTCGAGGAAGGCGGAAAGCTGTCTGTTGATGGTCTTCTCAATGACTTTAGCAGGAAACGGGAGCAGCGAGATGGGGCAGTAGTTCTTGAGGTCGGTGGGGTCTGCTGATGGTTTCTTCAGGAGGGCGCTGAGTTCGGCATGCTTCCAGCTCTCCGGGAAGGTGGCGGTGTTGAAGGAGCAGTTGATGATGTCCCGGAGTTGGGGTGCGATGACTGAGTCGACCTTGTTGAAGACGTGGTGGGGGCATGGGTCGGTTGGCGATCCGGAGTGGATGGTGTTCATCGTGTGGATGGTGTCCTCGGTGTTGACCTCTACTTACCAAGACCCTCTGCCCCCTCAAGGTGTCCGTCCATCTGCCTTCCCTCTACCCAATGGTTTGGGAACACCAGGATTCCACAGCTGCTAAATCGTAGTCTGTGACTGCGCCTGCCACTCTGAAGCATCCACCAGGCACAAATTAAGCAGAGGCCTTGTTGGCCACGTGGCAGAAGATTATCAATTGATGCTAGAGTCAAGTTCTTGCCTCATCTGTTCTTTCCTCATGTGAAAAACCTGGTAGTATACCAACTGAACGATTTCACTCAATGTTCTGTTGTAAACGAATTGTTCACGGTCAGTTCTATGTAACCTTTCAATCAAAGGCTGTCTGCATCGCTCCCAGAAGACAGTCCTGCATCCAACAGTGCACAAAAAAAACGTTTCACACACATCCGGTGCGACACAGGCAATGCTTTAGCTCGCTATTCACATTGCTTCAAACAGTGCTTGCCAACATGAAATGCCACGAAACCCCTAAATGGACTACACGGATTATCTATAACTGGAGTAAACTAGTACTGCTGGACCTGGAACCTCGTGGGGAAACCACAGAGTACACAAATATAAAGCCCCTTAACTCATGTATGCTTTAGAAGCCCGAAGGAAAGGCTTCACACAGCTGCCAGATGCCATGCTGTGTCTAGGCTGGGCCCTAAGTGTCAAGACAGAAGATATGAAAAACACACTAGCATCTAGAGAAAACAAAGCCTTTACCGGGCTCACACTCTTTCACATTCAGATTGTTATTCTGTTGATAATCCCAATGGTTGAATCGAGTATTTGCATTATTTAATTAGGTTTAACCCTCTAGATAGACACAAATGCGGATTCACTTCATCTATCCTAGACAGGAAAAGAAGACAAACCGACTTCCAATATATCACCTGCGTGGAAAATAGATCAATAATATTGGTCTTGATATAGGCTCCTCTGAGCAGAACTACATAGATGCACACAAGCAATTTCTCACCGGATGCAACCATAGAAAAATGTAAGAAAATAATCATGTTACAGTGGCAGCAGATTTGGTTGACAGTTTTGCAACATTTTGGTCAAATTATGTGATATTTCACACAGAAATAAAAAATACAAATTTTGCTCAACCATGCTATAACTGATACATTTGTGGCATGGTAGTAAACTTTTTACAGTTATTGTAGAATATGTTAGGAATGAACATTTTGTATCTCTCAGTGTCAGCTGCCTGGGCTTTCAAAACATGGCAAGCCAACCTCAGTCGGCTGGAGCCAATGCAGAAACCACACCTTTGTAGGGCAGCACATGCATTTATTTCCAAGACTGTTTTATTAGGCCACAAAGACAAACACAAGGCAAAATTAAAACCAAGAATTGTTAAAGCCAGTAGGTATGACCTTTCTGACCTCTAGCTTTACCAAGAGGTTTTACCAACGCAAAAGACTGATTGTTTGCCTATGCTGTACAGCAACGGGAGGAAGAAAAATAAATAAAGAAACCATTCAATGACGTGTAGGCAAGCATGGGCGCCTATGCAGCATGATGCTAAGGCAACCCTGTGTTATGACTACGTAGCCACACACGACCACCACCACGTATGCGTGCATATAAAGTTTAACAAAGCCGTCATTTTGTTCATTATTATTTTTTCCGTTCCAAGATAGTGAATGCCACTTGTAATTGTAAATAAAAAAAATGCATTTCAAAGTTTGGGAAAGTGTTAAGCACAAACTGAGCAGCTCAGTAGCAAATGGCAGCTGCCAGGCATGCCAAAATGAATCCACACTGTGGGACCAGCAAAATGGACGGAAGGAGGAGCTTGAGGCTGGGTGGTGGGTGGCGGAAGCTGTTAGGGAAAAAAATAAGAAATGCAGTCTTCCTTTGATCCAATATGCTGGGTAGCATTAGAAGGTATAGGTTCCGCTTGATGGCCAGCATTAGGGTCTTGAGGAAAAAAACAAGCATCTTCCTCATCTTCCTCCAGCTGGACTCCATATGTTTCATCAGCCCTGTTGATAAGGTTGTTATATATGGAGTGGTCTGTCTGGTGGAGATGGCTTCAAAGGGAAGATGTCTACTACTTCTATGGGGAATTCGGCATCAAGATCGTGCCAGGACTCTTCATCGAACCATATTGCCTCTTTGGTCTCATCGAGTACATAGAACTCCTCTTGTTCCTCTTGATGGGAGCTCTGGTGTTGCAGAAGCCTCCAAGGGCAGACTGGTCTTCCTAGACTGTGACAGCTTGGGCAGGATCCGAAAATCTTTTAAGGAGGCGTCAAAGTCCTTATTTTATTTGCATGAGTGCTGTCATTTCGGCCTCAAGTCTTTTTCTCTTACGTCTCCAGCGTTGGCGAAGACCTCTCCTTTGGCGTCGACAGTTCTTCATCTTTGGGGCCTTGGTTTTTTTCTCTCGCTCCCTCTTGAGCAGATAGAATCATTGAGGGCTTCGACTGGGTTTTTCGTGCATGAGTATCCCTCACTCTAGACCCGTACAGCTCCTTTGTTTTTAACTGACCTTTGGTCGACGATTGTTTCGACAGTGAAGCTACCGTGTGGGACTGAGTGTTTAGGCTCAGGGCTTTTCGGTGAAAGCAAGCTGGGCTGAAGACGGCTGGAATGCCAGAAACCGGTCAACGGAAGCTTGTTTCCGGTCCAGGGAAGACATGGCTTGGCAGTTCGGGCTGGACTGTTCCCATGAGGCACAGGGTCAGACTGATTTGCATATAGCCATGTCTGAACTGGGGTGGCAGAGTGGGCTAAAGAACGGTGATGGATTAAACCCAGATCTTTTGACTGGGTGTGAGTGTTTGATTGATTCAGATGCTCCGTCCATCACCACCCCCTTTTGTACCGCTTTTGGCCGCCATAAGTGTGGCAGGGTATGCTCAGACGTGAGTCCCTTGCTCACTTTGCCACTGGATTCAAGCAAGCTGGGCTGAAGACGGCTGGAATGCCAGAAACCGGTCCTTGGAAGATTGTTTCCGGTCCAGGGAAGACATGGCTTGGCAGTTCGGGCTGGACTGTTCCGATGAGGCACAGGGTCAGACTGATTTGCATATGACCATGTCTGAACTGGGGTGGTAGAGTGGGCTAAAGAACGGTGATGGATTAAACCCAGATCTGTTGACTGGGTGTGAGTGTTTGATTGATTCAGATGCTCCGTCCATCACCACACCCTTTTGTACCACATTTGCATCATGGCATAGTCGAACAGAATACAGGAGGACTAAAGGCCAAGCAGCCTCAGTGCCCCTCTCACAGAGACCCAGGACAGAGGCTGAAATATCAGTATCAGATCAGATCAATCCAGGACATTACTGTGAAGGAGGAAAGACACAAAACTGCACCATATACAGAAAGGCTCCCATGAAAGGAGCCTATGCGAATGAGTCAGGTGTAACTTCACTTTCATGAACACCAGAGGGGCACTGTCGCAGCCTAATGGGAGCACAGCAAATTAAAAGTGATCTTTGCTTACCTTGAACCACAAGTAGGTACATGAAAGTAGATGTCCTGCAGGATCAAAAACACCATCCAGTCCTCCATTTCCATGGGGACAGAACCTGGGCCAACATGAACATCTAGAATTTGTACTCCTGCAAGAAGGTGTTGAGTGGACAGATCTAAAATAGGGTGAAGGCCTTCAGCAGGAGGGTATAGTGGGATTAACAGCCAGCTCCCATTTCAGGGGCTAGAACACTCTATAGTACATTTGGCTAAACAAGCTTGCACCTCTTAAACACAGACAGATGTGCCTCTGAAAGCAGCTCTGATGTGGGGCAGAAGATGTGGCGAGTCAGAAAGGAATGGCAGGGCATGGACTGAAGGAGCATTTGCTGGATGTCATATTTTGCCACTGTTAGTAAAGATTACTGATCTTGCCTCCCACTGGATAGTCCCATGTCACCAAGGGCAAAGTAAAGTGGTCTGGATGCTGCAGCTGTAGGAGAGGGGGGGGGCTGGGAAGTTCGCTGCCTCCAAAGGCCCTAACATTGTCTGCTTGTTCTCTGTCCCGAAAGTGCTGTGGTGTCTGTTGTAGGGAGGTGGACCTTGGCGCTGCTGGTAGGCCAGCTCTGTGGAGAAGCCCCGAAAGGGACACAACTGCTAAGGAAATGGTCCAGCAGAAGCTGAGAGGCCCAAGGAACGCGCTGTGGTCAAACTCTCTTTAAATTGTTCCAGGGCTGAATCAACCTTCTCTCCAACAGGTGAAAGCCATAGAAAAGCCTATACATAAACGAAGCCTGCGTGTCTCCAGAAAAGGCAGTAAATCTCATACATATGTGACACTGCAACACCACACTAGTTCCAACGGCTCTGCCCGAGCAATCAGTGGTGTCCAGTTTGGAACAAATGGCATACCTGGGCGCATCCTGATCATCCTGGATGATTTGAGTCCCAAATTCTTCCACGGCTGCCGGCAAGCTCTCGCTGACCATGTTCCAGGGAGCCTGGGACTAATGTCCCAGCAAACAGCTGGCACGAAAGACCTCAGGCCTAAGAGGTTTGGTGAAAGCCTGGCCAGGTTGTAGAACTTCAGTCAGAACATTAGTGTTGAATTTCCCAGAATGAAGTTGAAAGTCCAATGCCTCAGCTGCATGCCGGATCACCACCGCAAAGGAAGCACTCTCCTCAGTTGATGGAGAAGGGGTGAAACCAACCGAGTATCTGGGGAATTATCCAACCCACTGGCCGCCTGTAAATCCTTATAAAGGTTATCATCACAGTGTGGGAGTAAATCTCCCCCGCTCTTGTCAGAGTCGGAATAAAAAAGTTGTTTGAGCACTTGAGTTTAGCTCTGCAGTAAAGGCATTGTTCTGTATGAATTAGATAGTGCAGGGACTGGATGCATTGGAGCAGATTCAGGATGTGACCTCAGTCAAGGGCAAGGCAGGTATGGCTTAGAGTCAGGCAACTATTGGTACAGAGTCCTCCTCCGGCATGAGTGACATCGGGCCAGAGTCGATGTTGAAGGGGCCAGCGTGGATTTTAGTACCAGAGTGGAAGCAGGCATTGAAAATAGGCAGAACCCGAGATTCTGGGAGGCACAGAGGATAATTTTGCCAGCCCCGAGTGGTGGCCTCTGCGGATTGTTGGAGCTGGAAGAGTGCCAAAAACATGCAAAATGCCCTCCCTAAGGGTCTCAATGTGTTGTGACATTGTCGATGGCCCAGGAAAATCAGCTAGAAAATCGGCTCCTCGATTAGGGACCGGAAAAAAGACTAAGGCACCCTAGCAGAGATTGGCACGAGGCTAAATTCCACAACCTTCTTGTGCTTCTACTTTGACTTACCGGAAGACTTGAAACTCGACGAGGACAATGAGCAGACCAGTACTTTTTATGTCGAATGGACGCAGGCATTGCACACTTTCTTATAGTGATCTGTGATGTTCAGCTTTGCTTCACTTTCCAGGCTCCCACTAGATTCATCAGCATACACTTTGCATGACTTGGAGTGATGACTCCATAAGGCATACGCTGAGCGGGTCTGTCACAGATATTTGCATACAACAGTCCTAACAAGGTTTAAACCCTGTAGTTTTCTGATGGGACATGTTCCCTAGCACACTGTTTTTTCATACTAAAAAGGTAGATTAAAAGAAAGAATTGTCAGTCAAGAAAGAAGTGGAAGTGAAGACTTGATTTGGAAGGGACAGAAAGAAAGGAACAGATTTCGGCTTTCGGGTCCTTTGGCGTTGCCGAGGCTTTAGGGTCTTTCTTCCTCGACGTCGATCGGTCCCTTTCGGCGACGATCTTCGATGCTTTCTGCTGGTCAGCAGCCTTCGGCGCCAGGGACTCCTTCTCCGAGGATCCGCTGGGCCTGCTCGTGGTCGCGGACGGCAGATGTCGCTGCGTCGGCGCCTTCGGGCTCTTGGCCTCGTGCTTTCGAGACTCAGAGTCTCTAGTGTTCTTATGGGACGTCGAGTCTCCTACCTTATCAGGTGTCTTCTTGTAATCGGTCTCTACGACCGTGTAGCCGTCGTCTTCGGCGGCAGCGTTGTCCTCCTCCTCTGAGGACATCCCAAGCTCGTACAGCGATGGCGTCGGGGATTTTCCTCCGAGGGCGGCGTGTGCTACCCTCTGTCTCTTCCTCACACGGAGGGTCTTCTGGGCGAAGACGGCGCAGGCGTTGCAGTCCTCGCTTCTGTGTTCTACAGGTAGGCAGAGGTTGCAAACCGGGTGCTGGTCCTTCTGTGCGTACTTGTGTCTGCAGTTCGGGCAGAACTTGAACGGCGTGTTGTCCATCCTCGTGCGTTCAGGCCTCCCTGAGCGCGTGGACGTCGACGATCGTCGAAGTTCGAGGTTTTCACCTTCTTTCCTCTTCGTCAATGTCTTGTGAAGTCTTCTTTGGTCATCTTCTTCCAATATCTCCTCCAACTTCCACTCTTTTCAGTACTTTCTCCAAAAATGTCTGGAGCCCAACGGGAACGATCCAGACCCGACCGCGGAAAAAAAGAATCTGAAGATGGCGCCCAAGAGTGGGAGCTTCCGCAGGGAGCATGCCGAAGTCACTGGAAATGCACCCAAGGAGGTGTGACGCCGACGCCCACAAGGGCTACAAAAAAAAACCCAAAGAAAAGACTACGAATCCGGACCCAACCACAAGACCGCGGAATATGCACAGCATAGTGAATCCAGAAAGATTCACGCTGCAAAAGGAACAGATTTCGGCATGCGGTGGGGGCACTTTTATGCCGCGCCATTCATCACTTCTGGGGCAAAGCGAAGTCAACATGTAGCCACCCAGCACCACCTATCTGCACATGAGTCATGCTGTATAAATCTTCCAGATTCAGTCTGGCGTCTGCGAATATTCTAATGGTGATAAACCTGCCGTTGATAGTATCCATCAAAGCTAAAAATGCAAGTGTCACTAAACTAAATGGATTTTTTTTTCAAGCAGGTGAGTTTCCTCACTGCTGTTATCATTTACACTATGCAAGCAGGGGCGTATGTGCAGAACAAGGGAACTTTTTTCTTCATTTACTACCGGCTACCAGAGAGTAACTTTTTCAGTGAGCATGCAGCTACTTTTCTAGACATTCCCCTAGTTCTTAGGTGTGGTTTACCCAAATAAGATGATCGTGTGCCCAACCCTCCCGGCACCACACCTAAATGCCAGGCTGCCTTCTCAAATTAAGGGTTTAATGTTCATGCATAACATCGCATGAATAGCTGCCTACCCAATTCACGGAATGCCCAAACCCTCCCACCCCCATCATGTGTATGACTGGCACCCCAAAAATCGCCAGAGCCCAGGCCTTCTGCATCTCTCTTACCTGGATGACAGCAGGTAGGACGAGTTCTGGGAAGCCAACACTGTGTGCCTCGCTGTGCAAGTACTCCAGCGTTAGGTCATAAAGTTGCTCTATCAGGCCGTCCTGAGGAGTGAAGAGAGTAGGTGAAGTTAGCAAGATTCGCAGATCTGTGTGCCATCAAACACACAAAGTACTGAAATTATTGGGAAGATAAAACGATGTGCATTCTAACTACCATGTATGAGCAAAGCGATTCATAAGAGAACAGCAACCTCAGTGCCTATCGCACACCTAGGCTCACAGTTAAGGGCAGCACCCAATCAACTCATTCCCTGGCTCTCAGACACCCTGCCAATGTTATGACAAATCGGACACCCAAAAGAGTAAAAATGCACCGGCCCATCAGCCAATGTTTAGGTGACCACAAGTCATGCCACAGCTAAGTCCCCGGCTGGTGCCTGCTGAGCATCAGACAGAGCCTCCACTGGAGGCTCTGTCCCATGCCCCCATGAAAGCAAGCACCTTCCCCCAGAGACGAAGCTACAAATAGGCTCTCCCATGGGATCAGAGTCCCTAACAATCTACCCCAGTGGATGGGCACCAGGCCTGTTGCCCTCCCACCATCAGAAGCCGAGCTCTAAGAAGACTAGATTTGAGTCCCTGGACCCCAGTGTACACAACTGTTCCCAGTTAACGGCAGCGCATGGCTCGATACAGAACTCCCAGCTCGCTCTAGAGGAAGTATCTGGAGAAGCAAAACGTGCTTTGCACTAAAGACCTCTTCTTTATTAGTGGCTTGGACTTGGGAACAGTGGACTCTCCTCTACTGATAAAGATACAAAGGGGAGTACTTTAATTCTGCATCAGGACAGGCCCATGCCGATCCTCTTTCGCACAGCATGCTGCCAACGATGATGGTGTCCCAATCCTGTATCCAAACAACAGCCCAGACCATGTGAGGTTCATCAGTCGGTCAGCAAAACACAGACAAGGGCATCAGAATGGCTTCTTTCATAGCTACAAACCAGTTCCCAAACTACTGGTGGGGCTGGGGAGGGCTACTGTGCCCAAAGCCTGTCCAGGCCAACAAAAACACCAACACTGTCTTAATATTGACCAGCATCTGGCTCTCAACAGGGGGCTGGCTTTCATCTTCTAATCCTAGAGCTTCAGGTCAGTGGCACACTGTGGTTCAGAGGCCCACAACAGCCACTATATGCGAACTCGGCTAAGCAATACTCTGACTGGTATTGCCACCGCACTGCTCATACCGGTGTGGTGCTTGAACACTGGCTGCATCTGGATCACCAATGTCTTTCTGCTCACTGCAGGCCCTCAGCCAATACTGTTCTGGACACAGACTTTCACCGCTCCCTTCTACGCTGACTTGAAATCCTCCAAACAGCTAGATTTACTGCGCCACGTACAACAGAGGGTGTCAAGAGCACTCTGTGTCCTGGGTGGCAAGGATAATGAAACCCTCAGCACAGAGGGCTTCTGCCCTCTCCTGCGAAGCCTAGGCATGGAGGCGGTGCTCACTTACATGGGCACCAGTGGCATCAACACTACCACATGGAGGAACACCAGAACCTGCACCAGATCCACCACTATTGAGCCTTGGAGGTGCCAGCTGTCTCAGCTCCAAAGGGCCCCAGGATATCTAACCCTCCCTGCCCCACAGTCAGAGCAGGAAGAAAGAGTGCCTCTTCCAGAAGGGGATACACACAAACTTAGATTTAGCATTCAGTCGCAATCAGTGTGGCAGACTCCCTGTGCTTCAGTACTAACAAAGCTATGCTCTACATTCTCCAACAGGGTGAGTAAGACATCTTGTTTCCCCTGCACCACTCTGTCATTCACAAGGTCACCATATATGTCCCTTATCACCCTAACAACAAATGGACTTCTAACCCTCGGTTACCATCGCTAGCTAATTCTTGGTCTGATCATAAGGGCCATCCTAGTAGAAAAAATGGCTGTCTGCTTTTCTTTTTCCTTTGGGTTTTTTTTGTCATCAGATATCTAAATAGAAGAAACTAACATTCTGCATAAATATCTTCATAAGAGAGAAGTTTGTTTTAACTGATGTAACTGCGTAAATTGTTTGCAACTAAACACTAACAAAACCTATGTAACCGTTTGTTTGTAAACTGCTTGTATGCATTAACAGTTTTACTGCAAAGCACTCTGATACCTTCATGGGTCTTGTTCAAGCTACTTATAAAACTGCAAAGAAAAAATAAATAGCAGCAGTCCAATCAGCTACTGCGAGCACAGTACACACAGGCCTATTCAATCCAGCCTCTGGCATAAAAGGAGGTTTTCGAGAACGGGAGAAGTGCACAGATCGCTAATCAAACCGCAAACATTTGGTACCCCCCCCCCCCCACCCCCACACCCACACTCCCCCATGAAAAGTAGTAGAGCGCCGACTCACCTTGAATGCCTTCTCCTGCAAGTTAGCATTGGAGAGCTTCAGGATCACAGCAAAGTTAAAGGGTCGCACACTGATGCGGCCCGGCTTCTTGTTAAAGTCAACCTGTTGGAAAACCTGCAAAGGGGAACGAGACGGACAAGTCAGGACAAGTGTGATCATGTGGTAGCTGACCATAATACTCAATAAAAGGTAACCGGAGTCAAATATGAAATATCTGGATAGCAAGCTCTAGAACAGAAATGGGAGAGATCTGAACATCATCGAAAAGACAATAGGCAAGTAAACAAAATGTAATCAGGCTTTTTTTGGTTACAATTTCAGGAAGAAAATACCTTTTTCGAACTATCGCAAGATCACTAGGCTCAGATGATTTGTATAGTGATGATTGCATAGGTCTCATGGACAGAGAGATTAAGTAGATATATTTTCGACCAGTACTCTAAATTGCACTGAATATTCAACATCTTACCAGTTGGGACACAGCCTCCGGTTAGATCCCCATCATTGGCTCTTATCCCCCACACAGTGGTGGTGACATCCTTAGGATGCTATGAGGCTGTTCATGCGCACCAAAAGCAAGTCTGGCTGTATCCATCTGTGCACGGTAGACAAGCACTCTGCTCAAAACATGCTTCATTGATGCGCTATCTGCCTTGCATCCAACTAAACAGACAGGTTTGTCACCCGATTGTGCTTGGAGATTTCAACAAATGCGTGGAAAGTGATTTATCAAGAAATAGGATGATCATCTGCTCTTCTCCAATGAGAATGCCTTTTATTTTTTGTTTTTTAAAAAAACATAAATAAAAGGCATTGTTTTTTACAAAGGCAATAGCTTAAACTCACGTAAATGTGAGACCTATTGCATTGCAAATGCTTGTTTTTGCAGTGTTCATTTGAAATACACCATTTCATGTGTATCAGAAAAAAACGGTTTAAACTCTGCCATGAATTAAAATAGGAGTCTTCTGTGTTATGTTGCATCTTCTATCGATCATCCCTTCACCTCCCGAAGTCTACGATTGGCCATGACTAGCGCTAGCATGTCAACGAAGCTAAAACGCCCTGTCTAACTATTGCTAATCCAGTGCCCATAAAAAGTGGTTGAGGGAAGGGTTGGGGGCTATGGAACTGAAAGCAATCCCTAACTCCATATAACCTGGAGGATTTGGTGGATGAAAACAACACTAGGCCGCATGGGAGAAATCATGCCAACCAGAATAAACATCAAATCTTCAACTGACAAACCACAAAATATTCGTCCGAACCAGGATGCGGGCTGTTTGATCCCAGCTTTCATACTTCAATACATGGTGATCCTAAAAAAAACACATTTCACCTGCGAACAGTGGGGGTGCTTGAAAATAGGCTAAATGCTGTTACTAAGCGCTATATGAAAAGTGTGTGCATTTTCATCAGCCAGCATGGTTTCAGGCTGGGAGGGGCAATCGCGTCCATGTTTACCGGTATAGATCAGATCTCCCAGGGGGGTCTTTGCCGCTGACAGTGATTAAACACCTGGCGGAGGTAACACTCGGCAAGTCAGCGCAGAGTTCCCTCCCCGGTCTAATCCCCGTCCTCCCCCAAGCATCTTCACTAAATATAGAATCCTTTTGTGCGTATGAATCTCCGTGCCCCCCCTTGGCCCCCGGGCTCTACAAGAGGAGCTCTGACTGAAGCGCATATTCCGAGCACCTGTCAGGACACATTAGCATCGGTAAAGGACGACAGCGCCTCGGGACTCTCAAACTCGGCGGGGCAGGAGGAGCTGCGGCAGCCAGCAGAGTACATGTGTACCGGACGCCATCGGGAGGGGGCGCTCGATATACCTCTCTCCTAAGGAAAACGAGAACCCTGACAACCTCGACTGGTGTACTTTTAACTTACAGCCACAGGCCCTAGACCAATGGTCTTCAAACTTTTAATGCCATTCCCTTCCCCAATGGAGAATATTTTCGCAACTTCCACACCCAAAAAAACCCAAAAAGGCAAATATGTTCTCACAAATATCTTGTTGTAGATTAAATACTGGAAACAAGCTGCATGTATGGAGCTTGAGGGCACATCCTTAAAAAATTTAAAAAATCTGCTTTTTATTTGTACGTTTTAGCCTCTCACACTAAATATACAAATAGCGAGCAAGCTAAAAAATGTCCAGGGCGATTTGAGGGCATAAGTCAAAAGTAATATTTATGTTACCGTTTTCTTACAATAAATCACGCAAGAAATTGAAAAAATATTGCAAGCAAATAAGTTAAAGCGTGTAAGCAATTTTAGGGGCGTCAAAGAATTTTGGAAAAAAAATGATGCTCATTGTTACCTTTTACTTAGGCGAAAAAGAACAAATGATGGATGAATGCTGAATTAATCAAGCATTCACCCCCAGTCACAGATCATAGGAACAGACCAGCCTGAACTGCCAGGGAAGGTCATGTCTGGACCAGAAACAAGCATCCTGGGACCGGTTTCAGGGTAACAACCCTCATCAGCCAGGCTAACTTGAATCTGGTGGCATAGCAAGCATGGGACCCACGTCTGGGTATACCCTTCCCACTAAGGGTGACAAATGCAAAAAACACATGATGCACGGAATGCTAAATTAAGCAAACAATCACTCCCAGTCACAGATCTGGGTTAAATATATTGTTTTTTTGCACGTCACACCATTCCAGTTTAGACCCAGCTGTACGTAAATCAGTCTTGGTCCTGCCCCCATGGGAATAGTCCAGCCCGAACTGTCTTCCCTGGACCAGTAACAAGCATCCTGAGATCGGTTTCAGGGTAACACCCCTCATCAGCCAGGCTAGCTTGAATCTGGTGGCGTAAAGAACGATGATTGATTCAATCCAGATCTGTGACGGGGGTGAGTATCTGAAAAGTTTCAGCGCTTTGTCCATCATCTCCTTGTGTTTGCTTTGTTCAACCCAAGTTGGCAGGGTATGCCCGGGCGTGTGTCTCTTGCTCACTTTGCCACTGGATTAAAGATAGCCTGGCTGATCAGGGGTGTTACCCCGAAACCGGTCCCAGGATGCTTGTTTCCTGTCCAGGGAAGACCTGGCTTGACAGCTTGGGCTGGACTGTTTCCATGAGTAACAGAGTCAAGACTGTTTTACATATGGCTGGGTCTGAACTGGGGCAGTGAAGTGAGCTAAAGAATGATAATGGATTCAACGCAGACCTGTGACTGGGGGTGAGTATCTGATAGGTTTTAGCGCTCCGTCCATCATCTCCTTGTGTTTGCATTGGTTACCTTTTACTTAGCCGCATTATCATACCCCGTGGGTAAATGGCCTCATGTCATGTGTGACATATTCAGCTAGTTGTGGCTTTTCTGCCAAAAGTACTAGTTTGCATGCAAGTATTTTGACCGCATCTTTACAATGTCAAACATGAAACTACAAGTCCAAAATGCAATTCGTTATTGGTTGAAATGCCAGAACTGGCTAGAGGTGTTTCAAAAGAAGTGGTGCCAATTTCACGAAAAGTAAGGCCAATTGGCAGCTTAAAACATATTTAGAAATTCAAGCATGGCAGATCTGTTCAGTTATCTGTTTTAAAAGTGCATTTGAATACACAATTGCCGGCATGCTTTTGGATGACGGGTCATACTGAATGCGTCAATATTGTCATCCTTTGTCAGTAACCAGGGTGTGAAATTATTTACTTATTTCCGGCATGTTTGTCTTTGCTTCCAAGGGGTACAATAAACGCTTCTCTGGGCCTGACCACTATCCCATTCGGTAATCAATGTACACCTGTACTGCCCCCCCCCTGTCCCCCCAAAGGCCTGAAGACCTCTGCCCTAGATGCACACATTTTCTTCCACTCAAATCTCCAAGAAGCAACCTTCATTGCTGCACTCTCGGTGACAGTGCTTCTTACTGAAGGTCACAGCCTTTTCTGTAGCTCCCGCTGTGCAGTCTAGCCACTCACACTGCAGAAAACTGGATCCTTTCTCTTTGCCCCAACTCCAGAGTGAGTGGTAAAAATATAACTTGCTGAAAGTAAAATCATGGCTCCGACAATGGGGTTACCCATATTAGCGTCCCTCCTAATATCCTCTTTTGACAACAACGTCAGGTTACCATATGGTGACTCAGTTACTCCTAGGTAACAAGTTCTCCTCCATTATAAAGTATGTTCCGCCTCAGTGTACGAACCAGAAACTGGTTTGTAAACCAGTTTATAGAGAGGTAGTGCGTCCAGCATCATCCATGCAGTTGTGTATTATACGCAGCAGGCACCCTTCCAATGCATGGCTACAACCACACTAATATTCTCCAATTAAAAGAAACAAAAAGGACCAAGTGGGTGACTTAATTTAGGGAAGTCAAATATTTAAATAGCTCTGATCAAAATCAGTGACTTCGCTAAGCCAGATTTGCACAGACCATGACCAAAGTGATTACAAATCCTGCCCTAAGAAGTAACAGCTGCTTCAACCAGTTTTATGCTACACCATAACAAGGGGCCACTAAAATTTGCAATTCCACCGCCGTTTCTTTTTGCGGGTAATTATGAACTTGACAACCTTTCCCCATAATCTGCCAAATGCTGTACATTTTGCAGATATGCTATTCACCAAAGACTCTGCATAAGAAATTGGCAGACCGAGAGAGACACTCTGCAAAGGTTAACTGGTCCTATTTCCCCTGCCGAGGACAGATATTAAAGATGTGAGAATTTGGCCCAGATGTAGTCAATATCCCCGAATGACTGACTGGAGAAATGACAGCTGGAAGTAAAAACCCAATAAGAATGTT
Source organism: Lissotriton vulgaris (assembly GCF_964263255.1). Classification (NCBI taxonomy): domain Eukaryota; kingdom Metazoa; phylum Chordata; class Amphibia; order Caudata; family Salamandridae; genus Lissotriton; species Lissotriton vulgaris. The sequence continues at coordinate 280,685,585 of NC_141693.1, forward strand.
GTTGAAACGGGGCCGATGTTTTTTTTCTTTCCAATAAAAGCATTTTGTTTCTTTTGTCATGCAAATTTATGTTTACATAGCACTGTCTTCAAAGCAGGAGATATTTCTATAGGTCACTCCTAATCCCCAATATTTTGCATGTTACTACGACTTGTCATCCTGAATTTAAAACATCTCTTATCAGGTCACATAATCTTAAAGGAGTGTACAATACAGTTCTGCAGAGCTGCTCCTTCATAGAATGAAATACTTCGAGAGGCCCAGCACTGTGAACAGAGGGTAAGCCAAAAACTGGACTAGTTAAAAAAGAGACTTGCAAAATTAGAAGATCGGACTTTGGTAAGTGAATCTTTTTTATAAAAAGAGTGGCAACAGCCCTCGCACTGAAGTGCACTGCATTTTAGGCAGATGTGCACATCTGATAAGGAACGAGCATTCATCTAAACCAACTGACTTTGGCAATGGTTTTTAGCGGTGCTGTAAAGCATTCCCAATGCCGTGTGGTATGGCCAAAGAGCAGGAAAAGAAAAGCCTAAAACGCGACTGGCTGCATCCTTTTGTAGGCACACGGCGTAGGCCTTCAAAATGAAAAATGTCCTTTTATAATTTTATTTACTTATCTGAGTTGGATCAGTGAACAAAAAAAGCATATTTTTTTCTAAAGCAACATGGATTGCACGGATGAGAGAAACATAGGGGCAGAAACAACACAGAGGGCAGAGGGAAACGAAGACGAGCACATGGGCTAGAGCAACATGGAGCTGGAGTGGGAAGAAATAAACGGACAAGAAAACACTGGTGGAGAAGCGCACAAGGGAGAGCGCAACATGGAACAGAGAAAGCAACACGAGTGCAGCAAAGGGGGTGGAGAGTATTTACACAAGGGAGACGTGGAAAACATAGCTACCCTCATGGATTGCTTCAACAAAGAGAAAAAAAGTAGTGCCTGGAATATAAGAAGCAGGAGGCAAGTAATGAGGCCATCCTCCAGAGGTGGAATAAACACATGAAGAGGAAGAAAAACACATAAGCTTACAAATAAGTAAGCAGATGAGAGTAACAATAAAACTGACTAATGGCAAGCAATAGGTGGACTCTAACCCTAATCTACCTTCACAATAGGTCTTTCGCAAACCGACAGCTTACACTGTCTACGCAGGAGAGACCTAAAAATGTATAAAAGTGGAAGTGGGCTATAACCAGTACCGCATGATTTATGCAGTGGTGGGTGAAAGAAAAAAAATCAATGACAATTTAACAGACTCGGGGGTGAAGCGGTCTGATCCACAGCCCCTGTGTATTTGTTTGCATGTCCGTAGGTTATGATTTTTTTTTTAAACAACTGGGTTGAGAAAAATATAAAGTTGTTTCCAACCCAGACTTAAAGAGTGAAAACCCAGAATAAGACAGATACATTTCAATACAAGACAAAGTACGTGTAGGCTGGTTTTCTTGCTGAATGCAACACTGCAGATGTTCCACTCAAGATGTTACTCTCAGGCTATTACTCTCTAGATGAAGGTGGAAAGAACGGGGTTCATAAACTTGCGTTCCTGGCTTTCATGCGAGAATAACACTAATTGCAAATATTTTTCACTGTAGTTAATATGTTTACATTTTCCTCGTTAGAATTTTTTTTCTATATTTTTAGGGTTCATATTTTTGAATCACGGTGTTGAAATACAACAACCACTAGATGATAATACTACAGAACGGGGTACATAATTTCCCTTTAACAGAATATGCTGCAAATGTTGCCTTTCTTGCCACATCATTCGCTTTTCCTAGCTGCTTAATTTAGTGGACCACGAGTCATCCATTGTTATGTAGTTCCAGTGTTCTAGGCTTTTCTAGGGAAAATTCATTTGGAGCCATATTTAGTGCAACCAATTTATTGGGCTCTACTTATGAAACAGATAAAAAAGGTCAAGTCGCTTTTAAAAGGGCTACTCCTAAATTGTATCCAACAGTCTGCCTATCTTAAGGCAACAGTATCCATAATCCTCAACCACTACGGAGACTCTAGGAACGGGGGCAAAAATTACCAAAGGGGAAGAGAGAAAATAAAAACACAAGAGCAAGGGAAGAGGGACAGAAAATCGGGACACAAAAGGGGGAGGGGTTTGGGATGGGTGTGGGGGTGAGGGGAAAGAGGCAGAGTCTGCAGAGGGGCGAAGAGGGCAAGAGAAGATGTTCGAGAGTCAGAGAGAGACACATTGGTCAGGGGAAAGCAAAGAGTAGCGGAGGAAGAATCAGCGGGAAAGGAGTATGAGAGGCTAGAGGCACAGTGTAAAGGTGGCAGGAGGAGCACGAATGGTGGCGATGCCAGTGACATGCACAATTATAGCAGGGTAGGAAATGGCTCTTTGGTAAAGATAAAACTAAGAATCCGAGGGTCGCCCAGGCGTACAAAATGCACGACACTCAAGGTCGCCCCCATTTTAGGCTTCTAAGAGCTGAGCCCAAACACAAGAATTAAAAAAAGTTTCAAGGACAGGGTGGCTTTGGACCCTAATACCACATCCTCGACGTGAGAGGGGAAACTCTCACAGTATGAGGTTCAGTGAGGCGGACAGCGGGGGCTGCACTCACTGCAGCTCCTGGAAGCATCGAAAGGGATGCGTGGTGACATTCCATGTGTGCGAAGCAGCGCCGAGAGGCCCGGGGGTGTGAAGCTGAGGGGGAGAGGAGAGAGTTGGGGAAGATCTGAAAGTGTCGCTGGCTCGCACAGACTCATCGGATGTGGTTTCGCAGGGCCGCCTGCAGCAGCAAGTAACCGCAGCCTTCCTGCAGCAGGATCTGATTAGAGAGGGCTTTCGAAATATCCGTGTGTGCATAAATAAATCCGAAAACCGCACCAGCCGGCAGGACGGCCGGTCCCGGAGGGGATGGGGCAAGCGGGGCCCTTGTGTCCCCGGGGGCGCGAGGCCGAGGCCTGCGGGCTGCTTCCTCCTGCGCGCTCGCCGGCGCGTGGCTTCCTGAGGCGGCCGAGACCGCAGCCCGACCGCAGGGGGAGGAGGCGCGAGGCTAGGCCCGAGGCTGTCAGGTGGCGGGGGTGAGGGAGCGCTCCTGCCAGCAGGCGAGTTTGAACCTTGAGGTGGTCTGCCGCCGAGCGGGCAGGCTTTGGCCCACCCGGCACAGGCCGCACCGCGAGGGCCCAGGGACGGTGAACTGGGCAGCAGCAGACCACACGCGGCCGACTCAAGCTGCCTCTGTGTCCGTCACCGCAGCGGGCCTCAGGCGGGCGCGGCGGCCCTCGCCACAACCCCACCCCAGCTCTTCTGTAGCTTCACTAGCAAGGCAGAAGGAACCTGAAAGTGAACATCACACCTTTCAACTTCAGATCCCTGGAACAAAACCGTCGGGAAAAATATAGGCCTCTTAAAGTACTCATGGCTTTTCCAACCTAATGCAGCAACCACCTGCAAAAGAACCAGACCGATGCCGCCCCAAACGGACACAAATTACTGGGCGATATCCTGCTTAATTAGCTTTTATCTAAAGCGCTGCCCATTGATTCATACATGCAAACCAACCCTGATCAGGCGGGAGACCCCCGATTTTTGAAGCGGCCTCCCTCCTTAAATTGCTTATGCTTCAATACAAGTCAATGGAGAAAATACATTCCACACATTTTTTCAAAGTCTTCTAATGTCAGTTTTGAAATATCGGTATGCATGCATTATATTATCAATATAACAGATTGAAATGTGCATACATTTTATGAACCTCGCAAGGCAAAAAGCCTAGGTCGGCTAGTGTCAGCAAAGAACACAAATCTCACGGAGCAGTTTTTCCAGGTGTATGAAATAGACTCGTCATTTCTAATGGAGGCAAGAGGTGGAGCAGAAAGGAGTAGTTTATGTTGAGGGATAGGAGGTGAGGTGCTACAGTAAGATGGGCTACTAGAAGTGAAAAGAATGCCCCTCTCCTACTTTGCAGAAGTCTAATTCAGACAGAGGGATACGTTCAGGCCTGGGCAAAACTTTAAAAACACTGAAGAAATTCCCGAACTTCGTGTCAAACAAAATTTGTGGAATTTCGCATTACAAAATTGTGTAATTTTTTCCCCCCCACTTCAACGCTACTTACAACCACCATCAAATACTGACCAATGGGTGACACCGAATGCTATATACATTCACTCTTAGCCACCGTGCGATACCTTACACCCATATAACAGTATAGGACAGCCTGTACAATTGACCAGCAGATGCTTCACAAGGTACATCACAAAAACCGAAAACTAAATGACACCACATCTTCACTGTCAACATGCTGTAACCACCAAAACACCACTACTTCATTGCTTCCATTACACTAAACCTCTTCACCCCAAACTTTACTCCAAAAGGCTTCACACATGCAAGCATTAACCCACTGCTCTGCAAGCGACCGGAATAAAAAAAAACATTCAGGCCTCCACCTTTTTTTTTCTCAGTGTAAATAACTACCGAAATTTATGAAATGAAGAGTGATCCTTCAGAGTAGTTAAACTTGTAATCTGTGAATTGGCAATGCAATGTAACTGCTCTTGGGTAGTCACAAATGCAATGCCACTCAAGCTTCCACTCACCTCAGCACCCTGAGTGGTCAGGAGGCTGAAAGACGGACTCCTAGTTCTTACACTCGAGTCCTGGCTCGAGATGGCCTTTGTGCTGCACCACAAACCTGGCTGCTATCGAAGATACTCATAAGATGCCAGGCAATATATTCCCCCAGATATAACCAGAATCATAGGGCCTCATTCAATACAAGGGACACTCTCTCTGGGTAGCATCTTATCAGGAGATGGACTAATGAAATTAAGAACCAGGGGAACAAGGACCTCTAGGATGATGAACCTACAGAAATAATGACCAGGTAACAAATAAGATAGTGGGCACTGAGGACAATACATACGTACTGGAAACACGGCAAGAGGGGCCCTCAGGAACTGGGAAATTGAGGAAGAAAGTTGCAAGATGTACCAACAATAAAGATCAACAGCAAACTAAAGCACTGTACACTAGAATCAGTCACTGGTGTCTGATGTTTTTCACCTAACCCACACTCAAGTGCAGGCCAGCTACAAAGATACTATACAATCCAAGAAACGCTCTTTAAGGTGGTGGCAAAGGAAAACATTCATGCCATTCCATGAGATCCACAATCCAAAATATCACACAGAACTGCAACTGATTAGGTGGAGGGTTGCGATACCAAAACTCTATTTGATGCACCCCACAGCACAGTTTAAATTGTAAATCCTCCTCACAAAGGTTTGATTAACCAGTCGCAAGACAGGCGCCCACTCCACCAGACTTCTCACCCAACCATGACCACTGTATAAAACACAACTTTCCATACAACACTATGTTAGCACAGTTGAACTCAGGTAGCCTGTTGGCCATTCCCATAGTCAGAGCATCTGTTACATGAAACATTCAGTCTTAACTTCAGTAAATGCATTATTATTGTGGGCGTTCCGAAGGGAATTCCAATTAACTCACAGTATGAGTTTGTATCTTGCTTCTAGACAATTTATCCGGCAAGGCTTTTGGGAGGATTTTTGGGATTTTAAATAAGAGAGCCTCCCTGGTCAGTGTATGTCTAGCACAGATATGTCTATGCAGTGCCTCCTAACTTATGTTGGCTAGTATGAAATCATTTTTGCTGTTAACAATGCTCTTCTTTCTCTGTAGAAGGGCAGCTATTTCAGAGTCGAGCTCTCTTCTTGCGCTCAACCTCAAGCGCTTTTTGTTCGGTGTTGGTCCCTTTTCCACCGTTGAAGGGTCTACAATCTCCGATGCCTTGCCTTTGTCTCTCGCTCCCGCTCAAGAGGATGGTTGCGTCAAAGGTTTTGAGAGTGTCCTGCCCTAATCGGTATCCTTTGGTCGGGATCCATGGGGCTCTCTCTGTTTTGGCTGTCCTTCAGTCGAAGAGTGCTTCAAAGCGGAAGATGCCTTTTGGGACTTATTGTCCAAGGACTTCGGCAATTTGGTTGATTTTCTTACTTTTCTATTCTTTTCCAATAATTCTTCGTAGGTCCTTTTTCGTGCTTCTAGACCAAATGACAGAAAACATAATCTGAAGAGGACTACTACGCACAGGAACGTCCGGGGTGCCATCTGACGTCTCACAGGGGATGGACATACAACCAAATGGCAGTCAATGACTTGCACAAACAAGCATTGGAAATGCAATAGGTCTCGCATTAGAAAAGTTGGAGCTATTGGTCTTGTAAATGACAAATATTTTATTTATTTGTTGGTTTTTAAAATCGCTAAATTGATAGCTTTGTCATTTTCAATGCCAATAGTTATAACTTTTGCGAATGTGACACCTATAGCATTTGGAATGCAACATTGCTAGCCATAAGTGAAGGACCCTAAAGGAGTGCAGGAGTAAGGGACCGTAGTCCTAGTGTCTAGCCTAGGGAAGGGGCGGGTTTGTGGTAGTGAGGTCTACACATCTAGTTAAGGTTTGGGGGGCGTGGGGGTTCTCATGACGCACCTTAGGAGTAGATTAATAGAGTGTTAAGCTCACCTGTGGAGAAGTGTGTAGTGGGTAGGTCAGCTGGCAGGTACCGTGGCAGGAGAAAGAGTCACCCGACACGGAGTTGAAGTCATCCGAGGTAGAGGGCGAGTCTGCCCTAATCGTCAAACAACTGCCTAGATAAAGGAGGAGCGCTAGAGGAACACGTACAGCAGCCATGTAAGTGGTTTCTGTCTCCAGCACTAGCCAAATTCCAATTAGGGAACTAAGCAGAACAAAACAACCAGTGTGCCCATAGATGCCTTTTCTAAAGCCCTAATTATGAAGCAGGTCCATTTCCCCCTTTCTAGTGGCTGGAGCAGTGGGTTACTAAGGCGCGCGGAGCTACAGGCCTACACCTCACTTAATGCCACGACACAAAAAGCGATTCTTCAGTGAGGCCAGAAGTTGCTGTGGAAACCATTGGGGGAGCTGCACTGCGGGTCACTGAGGTTCCGACCGCACAATACTTCCCAGGAACTACAAGAAATCAAATACATTCTCAAAGTCTTAAACGGGGCCTTTGGCTGGCAAGGAGAGAGCCGGGATTGAAGGTCACGGCTTTCCATAATTTTGTATTGTGCTCCACTCATTCACGGAGAGGCGCCGACCGGCTTCTAGCTGCTCCAGGTCACCAATCTTGCACGGATATAAACTGCTGTACTGTACGCCACAATGGCTGCATTGTGTAAAAGTAAAGGCCACACGCACGTGTTATTAAACACGCGCCTTGACACGCTGTACAGAAGAGAGGGGCCAGGGCTGTCGGCCCGTTAGAAAGGCCCGACGTAAACACGCTCAAGTGACAGGCCATGGCCACGTTTCAAGTCTCTGTTTGCAAAAGATCAAGGTAAAGTTTACATCTTGATAAAGACGGAACCATTCGAGCGGCTTTCCAGAGGGGCGCACTGGTGCCAGTCTGAGGGAAACTGTGCTGAGTCTAAGCTAGCTGGCAAAAGCTTCTCGGTGCTTATGGCTGAAATAAATTACCACAGGGCACTCACTCGATGATGATAAACGGAGTGTTGTGGAGAAAAAGTAAAATTCAATTATTACAGAACTTGAAGTCCCCCTAAAAGGAAGTACTTCCTGCGAGCATGTATCGCAACTGTTTGCGCTTCACATTTCGAAAATGGCGGTGCAACTTTGTTCACTTAATTCATGTATTTATTTATTTTATTTATCAAGGTTTGTATATCGCGAACTTGACGCATATGCAGCAGATTAATGGCACACAAGCACACCGGAACGACAGGCACAAAGCAGAGGAGTGCGGGGAGAGGGGAGAGGTGCGACACGGCAGGCAGAGTAGGAGGAGGAGGAGGGGGGAGGAGAGTAGGGGAGGCAAGGCCTAGCGGCCGTGCAATCAAGAAGTGAGGGGGCGGAGCTGGGGAGGGGAGCTGGGGATGAGAAATGCGCCGTGCGGATGCGGCAGGCAGAGTAGGAGGAGGAGGGGGGAGGAGAGTAGGGGAGGCACGGCCTAGCGGCCGTGCAATCAAGAAGTGAGGGGGCGGAGCTGGGGAGGGGAGCTGGGGATGAGAAATGCGACGTGCGGATGAGGGAACTTATGTGCACGCGCTTTTAAGCTCAATGCGCATGCGCATTGAGCTTAAAAGTCACGGGCACTGCAAGGAATCGCCACGATTCCTTGCAAGTTGGATAAAGAGTGGATAAGCCCCCATAGTCTCGCTTGCTCGATGCGCATGCGCATCGACAGGCGAGACCTAAAAATGGGGGTGCGGGGGGAGAACAATTCTGGACCCAACCACTTGATGGCAGAATAATGCACAGTGCGTGAATCCAAAAAAGGATTCATTCTGCAAAACCAAAGGTACTGTGAAGGGCAGGGTGGGTGGGGAATGGGGGTAGCGATCTTTTAAGTCTAGTGTCATCATGAATTCCCCTTGACAGAGCAGCTGGAGGACACCCTGTAAGTTTATCATATGAAAGTGCTATGCAGGATGTTGTGGCCTCAGGTCCAGTATGGGCCACAGGGAGGCATACTTCTTTGGGATGAGGAAGTACAGTGAGTAGACGCCTTTGCCTCGTTGGCGTGGTGGCACTAGCTGTATCACTCTCTTTTGGAGGACAGCTGGACCTGCTCCTTGAGAAGAATGACCTGGTCTTGGCTGAGACGGTGTCGGCAGGATATTATATCTGGGGGAGAAGTGGTGTGGAATTCGTAGCCCTGTTGAACAACTGCTAAAACCCATTGGTGATGCGTGGTTTACTCCAGGGAAGGGGTGGGGGCGTAATCCTTTATTCAGCCCCCAATTATTGTTGTGTGATCATGGAGTAGCGAGGCCAAACCAGCATTTGCACACTACGACTCTTGCCTCTACTCCTGCCTTTGCTCTGGTTCTCCCATTATCCTCCTCTGCTTGCCCTTGACCTCCTCTGCTTGCCTGTGACTCATGAAAGATCTGCTGATGGCGCAGGTAGGTTTGAGTCGGAGGTGAGGTCTTTGTACCATCCCTGGGTTCTTGCCTGGGAAAGGTCACCCTCAGATTTGTAGAATGCAGTGCACACATGTACTTTGCTATCTCTGTGTCCTCATTTTTTTCACAACATTTGATCCACCTGGGCTTCAACAAGATGTTCTCCATCTAATAAAATGTTGGGGAGGAGTTAGTCTACCTCCGGCCCAAATGCAGAGATGCATATCCATGCATGGCGGCTCCGCAAGATGCCAGTGTTGACACTATTGGAAGCACAGCAGAACTTCCCCTTGGAGATGGGGAAGTACTGTGCGTTCGGTTTTGGAGAGGTTCTTGACTAAGAAGGCATCCTCCTCCTCCTCCTGTAAGGTATGTTGATCAACTTTATGGTTACAGGTCGTCCTCTAAATTGCTGCATGATACGCAGTGGCATCATCAGGCAGGGATGGCTTGGTATGGTTCTGGATCGGGGTCATCCATACAATAGACATTATAGTTGTCCAAGGGATCGTCCCTGTTACCTATCCCTAGAGGCTGATCATATTTGTTTCTTTCCACATAGGGACTGCCTGGGTCTGGGAAGGAGTCCACTGACTTGCCAGGAGACTGATGGTGGTGAGGAAAGTGAGTTGTGGATGTTGAGACTGTGGTGACTGCCTGGATGTGGGTGGTTGGGGTGAAGGGCTTGTAGCCTTGTCCTTATGCCTCTTGGGCATCAGATGCTACAATGCGAAGGCGAGAGCTCCTCCTCAAAGGTTACCCCCGAGTTCTTTAAACCTGTGGCAGCGTGGTGGATAGTTGTCCTGGGGCGGTTTGGTGGTGATCTCTGGATGGATGAAAAGCCACTTCTGCCTGGCATCGAGTGCCTCCACAAGACTAGGTGCCTATGACTCCCCCGATTTCGGCATTGAAGGGCCCTAATCGACTTGGCACTCTACATTGGCGGTGCTCTCCTTGTCTATTTGGTCTCCGAAGAAGGTATTCAGTGAGCCTTCGGCTGGAAGTGGGGGAAGGCTGGATGGCTGTTGTGGCTCTACCCCCTTTGTCCGGAGCCTTCTCACTGAGCAGCTAATCCAAGCACTACACATGGCAGGCTTTCCTCTGGGAGATGCATCGCATTTATTGGCTTTCTCCAGCAGACAGTTCCTCCTTTTCTCCAGGCTGTCTAAAGCATTTCTAGCATGGGTCTCGCCCAGTTTGTTCACCCTGGTAAGGGCGCCAGCAATCGGAGATCCTGGCTCTGTCGCTCAAGTAATTCCTTTGAACCTACTGAGTGGATTCTGTCACTGATCTTTGGAAACTCTGTCCTGAGTTTCTAGCGAGTATGTATCAGAGTTTACAGAAAATGTGTATTCTCCTGGTCCTCATCTGGAACCGGTTTCTGGTGCCTCCTGCCATTATGTGTATCCCACCCAGACTAGTTAGGCAACAGTCTTTGACCTTTAGTGTATCAGGAAGGAGGGTTTGTATGAGGATTCCCTATTAGAGAGCCCCCAAACAAAAATAAAAGAGGGAGAGGCTTCCTCACTCAGCTACCGCACAGTCTGTTGGGGAAAACAACTGAGGAAAGAATGAAAAGAGTGTTTGGTCTGTGCTTTTCTCATAGGGGCATTGCCTACATCCTGATCTGCATCAAGAGGACCTACAGGAATGCTACCACTATCAGTAACCATGCATTACTGCCTGTTGTGTTCCATACACACACACAGGGGATCCAAAATGGATTTCTGTCGCCAAACAGTAAAGAAAGCTCTACAGATGCACTCCATGCTCACCTTAATCCACCCTCGCAACACGCACATAGTGCACATATGCCATACATGCCCCCCTGCAACCAACCCAGAGCCCTTACCCGACACAGCGGATCTTAAATTAAAAGACAGGCACTATATTTTGCAGCTCATGTCCCAATTTGAAACAGAGGTTACAGTGTGAATGTATACGTTACGGAGGCTCATTACAAAGCAACAAAGTTTGAGCAGGAAGCAACAAACTGGTTGTTTTCACAGGTCAGATCTCATTTGCCTAATAAAATACAACTCCTAGGTCTTGCAGGTAAACACATGGGTGACAGCATTAGCATGCTGGTTTTGGACACACATTTATGAATGTAGTGCCTTAGATCTCATTAACAGTGTAAACTAGATATTGGTTAGTGCAGACATACAAATCAATTTAACATACAAAGAACTTGATAAAGACCAGTGCGCCATGCGCACATCACACAAACATCTATCTTATGTTCTTACACATCCACACTTAACTCTTGACAGAATATGCTGGTACTTGTTAATAAAAATACATACTCCGACAGAAAAAGGTGCACACACACCCCTGCTGTCCATTACAGGTCAACAAAGATCCAAATTCATCAAAACCGATATCCAAGGCTGCAAGCGCAAATGCCGGTCCACATACTCTACCCCATATCCCTTTCAAATTTCATATGAGAGCTGAAAAGTGACCTACCTCCAAGATGAAGGGCAGCAAAGGGATAAAAGTCCGTGTGTTCTCCGACAGCAGCATTAGTGCACGAATGCAATGCATCCTTAGAGGGTAGAAGCGGGCAGAGGGCACCAACCTGCAACAAAACGAAAGCACAGTCAGGGAGAATGCTGCATCTAACCAGTAAATATGGACAGTGTGATTATCTAGAGTGCTGCATCCAATTTTCACAAAAGGGTAGGAGCTGAGCAAAACCAGTGGAATCAGTGAAAATGTACTTCGCTTTTAAAAGGATCATCATAAGCTCACCTGTAGCAAAAGTACCATTACTCAACTTTTTAGGTCTGGCATAGAGACCATTTTAGCTTTAACATTAGCCTCATGTAGTACAAAAAAAAAAATACAAAAATATACACTGGTGGTTTAGGTCCTCCCACTGTGTCCATTGGTCTGTTAACTGGCGTTTATTGCTTCTATCCCACAAATCACATATCTTGTGCCAATGGGTGAGCCCTCCTCATTCATTGCCTGTCTTGCATTTCGAGTAGCAACACGTCACCTTATCACATGAACACGTCCACATAAAAAGGGGTGCACTTCAGCGACGGGGTGGAGAGTCGATACTAAAACACTTTTTTCTTTAAATTCTTTCTTTTTGTAATCATCCCCCTGTGTTGAAACTAGATGTTCAGGGTACAGTCATTAAAAACCGTTAGTATATTTTCTTTGCACTAGTAATAGTTACATTTCCTGTGATAGGCATTCAAACTAAAAACTGGGTTGCATTCTGTTGTGTTGTAGTAAAATGATTTGAATTTTTTTCAATTTAAATATTTTTAATGCAATCATAGGAAATCCATGTTTAGGCAGTGGCATGCTTTTTCTTTCTTTTACTTTTGTGGCATATGCTTGCAATTACAAATAATAAAATGAAGCACTGCATCTTCTTGCCAAGGTAAAAGGCCACCTCACAGTTCTCGTTGGCAATATTTTCAGGCCTGGTCTCCATTTCGGAGACCACACGATGCCAGACCTCATTTGCCATCATTATTCTGTGCCAGGTCAAGGGGCTCTCAAGCTACTTCTCTTCTAAAATCCAAGGATTAACCTTCCTGACGGGCAATGGGGCTGTCCGGCTGGCGGCAAGTGGAATGATAGGATACAGCCATTTTTGTCTCATGTGTGAATGTCTAACAACTTGCCTTGATTAATATACAGAAGCGGTCCACCCTCCACCACCCCAAATGCATTCTCCACCCCTCTGTTTTTCTAAGCGAATGAGAGGGGAGCCTTAGTTTGCCCCAGCACTTGTACATCTATTTACATGCCTGGGTTACTGCAGTTCTGTAGGTCATTAGTGTATGAGACCCTTCTGACATGCTTAAGGAAGAGTTCAGTTTGTACACGCCCAAGTAAACTGCACTACAGCATCCACGGAAACCTGGTGTGTGGTGATGTTAATCAGTAACTCATCCAGCTCTAGTTCAAACGTGACAGCTTTAGGGGTGGGGGGGGGGGGGGGGGGTCTGTTTGGAACACAACCCCTTAGACTCCGAAAATAACTGAATAAACACAGGATGCCTCGGTACAGTACTTCAAAGAGGCACCCTAAACCTGTATGTGCATGCACTTTATGCATCAAGATGTTTCTGATGCTTGCATATTGTTCATTCTGTTCCTGCTGGGAACAGGCGGAGTAAATTCTATTTGAAGAAACTGACTGACTAGCCAGCCTGAGGAAGAGCAATGGGAAGCAGCATAAGCATCCCAGAATGAGGCAGCCACCAATGAGCAGTTTAGGAACGCCCACCCACTCGACCAGTCCAAGAATGCTTTCAAGTGTGTCAAAGACTTACTGATTTCTTCCAGGAGTCAGGGGCAAGTCAGGGGCAAATGGCAGCCGAGGAACAGATCCAGGGTATAAGAATGATGAAAATGTTCAGCAAGCGCAGGCAAGCCGATTTGGAGTATTTCCTCAGCTTGGCAAACTTCCTTTTTCACAGAATAACTAACTCACAGCCCCCTTCCAATTTTGTGATTCGTGATGGGGAGCCTACTAAAGTGTGATCCTCCTGGAGGGCTGCGAGTATCTATCCCAAAACACTTTTGACCCCTGTCAACTTCTGGCTCAAGAGATCACGGGTGGTCCTGCATCACTGATCCATTCCTCTGCCCCATAATGTAATGACAACAGAAGGAATATGAAAACCTGAAGGATCCACTGGCAAAAGGTATTTGTGCTTCTGAGCTATCCAGCATCAAAGCTTTCCCCTGTAGCCCAACTCATAGAAATGAGTATCTATGACCCTGTGAATAGAGAAATCTCAACTGTAATGGACAGTTCTGCGCTCAAAGCCTGTGAAGGTGGACTGGTACTGTTATCTGTGCCAAAAGGTTTAAACAATCGACATTGGGCAAATTTGTCTATTTGGCTACGACTAACTAACAGCATTGAGCTAAGAGACTCTGGTGCACTAGCTAACATTGTACATCATTGACAGCACCACTCTACAGAATAGTCATCAAAAAAACCAGCACCATCGAATTTGGTCAACATTTGCTATACCTTTTGTCCAAAATTATTCTACAGCAGCACAGGCATATTGGCTACAAGACTCCTTCCTAACAGACACAGAGCAATACTGGGCTGACACCTAAAAATGCTGCATATGAACGAATGAATGAATACACTCTCTATAGCGCATGGCTACCCTAAGGCATCCCAGCGCTGTGTGACCTGGGAACAAGGTACAGACACTCACTGAAACAGGAATGTCTTCAAGAGCTTCCTGAAGGCCAGATGGTTAGATTCGAGCCTGATGTTGTCGGGGAGAAGATTCCAGAACTTGCCCGCTTGGAGAGAGAGCTGACGGCCGCACATGCGAGCCCGCTTCACCCTTGGTGCTACTAACAGATTACGCTGATTAGATCTCAAAGGTCTGAGAGATAGATGTCGACAGAACAGAGGGCGAAGAATAGTGGGGCCGGTATTCGAGATGGACTTATGAGCCATACACATCATTTTGAACAGGATCCTTTCCTGAACCGGCAGCCAGTGTAGAGACCGGAGTGCGGCCTTCGCCGAGCTACGTCTGGGTACATTCATGAGTAGCCGGGCAGCACAATTAAGCACTGCTTGCAATATTTGGATGGAGCCTGCGGGGGCCCCAAGGTAGACAGCGTTTGCATAATCCAGCCGTGAAAGAATCAACGACTGGACCAGCAGGCGTCTAGCCTCAAAGGGGAGAAGAGTCAAGACCTTCCTGAGGACTCGAAGCAGACCGTAGCAGGTCGCAGCAACTTTTTTGACTTGAAATCCCAAAGTGGAATCAAGCCAGACCCCCAGGCTCCTAATCTGATTCTTGGGGATGGGAGGGGGCCCAGACAGGTTGGCCACCAAGGATCAAGATTAATGGATGCTTTGTATCCCACAAGCAGGATATCAGTTTTGGACCCATTTAATTTGAGGAAAGAGGGAGTCATCCACTCTAAGACCTTGGTTAGACAGGGTGTAAGATTGTTAATCCCCAGGTCTGAGGTGCCCTCCCTCGCAAGGGAGACCACCAACTGCGTATCATCGGCGTAGGTGACAAGCTGAATTCCCCAGGGAAGAACCACCTCAGCGAGTGGTCTCATGTAGATGTTAAACGAATAGTTTCTTACCTGTCGGTGTAGTTTTGCAGCTTGATGATCTTTCTGGATTCACTATGCTGTGCATATTCCGCGGTCTTGTGGTTGGGTCCGGATTCGTAGTCTTTTCTTTTTTTTTTTTTTTCGTCGCCCAGTTGGGCGTCGGCGAAACCCCTCCTTGGGTGTATTTCCGGTGACGTCGGCATGCTTCCCGCGGAAGCTCCCACCCTTGGGCGCCATCTTTGGATTCTTTTTTCCGTGTTTCTCTCGTCTCCGAAGTGATGGCAATGTTCTATGTAGGTGAAGTTATTAACCGCTTTGTACATAAAGGTCTTTCTACTCCATTTTTTTTTTTTTTTTTTTTGACCACCTCTTTCCTCTCCAGCCTCATCTTTCTGGCGGAGGTGGGTGGGTTCGCTAGTGAATCCAGAAAGATCATCAAGCTGCAAAACTACACCGACAGGTAAGAAACGATTCGTTTTTCAGCGTGAATCTTTCTGGATTCACTATGCTGTGCATAGATTTTGTAGCGGTTTCTCATTTTTGTGGCGGCTGGGTGGAAGATGAGCTTTGGTTTTTGAAAATGTGCTGGAGCACCCTTTGTCCGACCTGTGCTTCTTTGTTCATCTGAACATCCACGCAGTAGTGCTTCGTGAATGTGTGCACCGAAGCCCATGTTGCCGCCAGGCATATGTCTTGTATGGGTGTATTAGCCAGGAAGGCTATTGTAGCCCCTTTTTTCCTAGTGGAGTGGGCACGTGGCCCCTCTGCTAGTTCTTGCCCTGCCCGTTTGTGGCAGAGTTGGATTGTTTGCGCGATCCATCGTGCAATAGTGTTCTTGGTTACAGCCTTTCCCATGAAACTGTTGACGAATGACACGAAGATCTGCTTCGTCCTCCTGTGATCCTTTGTCCTCTCGATATAGTGCATGACCGCCCTTCTGGCGTCTAAGGTGTGTAGGGCTCGCTCTGAGCTATTTGTTGGTTTTTGGAAAAAACTCGGTATCTGTATGGACTGGTTCATGTGGAATTTGGACACCACCTTTGGCAAGAAGTGTGGGTCAGTCCTCATCACAACCCGGTCATTGTGTATTTGTATGTATGGTTCCTGCAGCGTTAGCGCTTGAAGCTCGCTCACTTGGCGTAAGGACGTTATTGCAACCAAGAAAGCTGTCTTCATGGTCAGCATTTCTAGTGATGCCTTGTGGAGTGGTTCAAAGGGCTCCTTCATGAGTTCCGTCAGGACTATGTTCAAGTTCCATGCCGGTGGCGGCACCTTCTTGGGTGGCGCGATCCTCTTCGCTCCTTCCAGGAATCTCTTCACAACCTGTGACGTGAAGAAACTCCTGCCCATCTCACCCCTTGTATAGGCGACTATCGCTGCCAGGTGGACTCTTAAGGAGGACGAGCTGAGTTTTTTCTCCAGTAAGTGCGTGAGGTATTTAAGCACTGTGGAGTCCCTCTTCATTTTATTGTGAAGTCTTTCCTTCCTGCACCATACTGTGAATCTCTTCCACTTTGCCCCGTAGCACTTCCGTGTGCTGGGCCTTCGTGCCTCCCGAAGGACCCTGAGGGTGCTCTCTGGCAGCCTCAAGTGTGCGTATTCTATGTCTTCAGGAGCCACGCCACTAGGCTCAGGCTCTCTGGCTCTGGGTGCAGTACTTCTCCGTTGTGCATGGAGATCAGGTCCTTTCTTCTTCTGAATCTGTTGGGTGCACTCTGTGCCATCTCCATGATCTGCGAGTACCATGTCTGTCTGGCCCACTGTGGTGCGACCAGTATCAGGGTCATGTTGCTCGCTCTGCACTTGCTCAGTACTCTGTGTATCAGTGGTATCGGGGGAAAAGCGTAAGCAAATGTCCCGCACCAATCTATCCATAGGGCATTCCCAAGGGACCCCTCTTCGGGTTGTCTGGATGCGAAGCTTTGGCATTTGGCATTCTGGCGTGTTGCAAACAGGTCCACTGATAGCGTTCCCCACTTGTTGAACAACCACTTCGTCTCCTGAGCATTGAGCTCCCACTCGTGGGATGCCGATGTCTGTCTGCTGAGCCAGTCTTCCTGAATGTTCTCCTTCCCCGGTAGGTGTATGGCCAGAAGGTCTATCCTGAGGGGGATGGCCCATCTCCATATCTCCTGCGCCAGTTTCGAAAGCATTGTTGACTGTGTTCCACCCTGCTTGTTGATGTAGAACATCGCTGTGGTGTTGTCTGTCTGTAGCAGCACCCTGTGCTTGTACAGTCTTGTTTGGAAGGCTTTCAGTGCCAGGAAGATTGTTTTCAGTTCTAGATAATTGATGTGCTTTGTCGCATCTGTCGGTGTCCACAGACCCCTCACTTTGAGCTCTTCCATGTGAGCACCCCACCCCTTCAGGGATGCGTCTGTGGTGATGGTCACTGTTGGTGTTGGGGGTGTAAGAGGCTTCCCCTTTGCTATGTTCTCCATGGTCCACCATGCCATTTCCTTCTGCACTGCGTGCGTCACAACCACTAGATCCTCCCAACTTCCTGAAGCTTGTGACCATTGTTCCTGGAGCCATTCTTGGATGGGTCTCATGTGAAGTCGTACATTTGGTACCAGGTGGATGCATGATGCCATCATCCCCAAGATCTTGCTCGCAGTCCTCACTGTCCGAGCTTGTCCTTTCCGGTAGAGGAGAGTTTCCCTCACCAGGGCCCCTGCTCTCTTGTCGCTGGGGAACACCCTGCCCTGTAAGGTGTTGATCTGTGCCCCCAGGAAGATCTTTACCTGTTCCGGCTCCATTGACGATTTTTTCCAATGGATAGAGAACCCCAGGTTTATCAGTGTGCTCGTCACTGTATGTGCGTCTTTCTTGCATTTCTTGTGCAAGTTTCCTTTCACTAACCAGTCGTCCAGGTAAGGATAAACGTGTATTCCCTGCCTTCGTAGGTGCGCTGCGACTGCCGCGAGGCACTTTGTGAAGACCCTCGGTGCTGACTTTAGACCGAAGGCTAGTGTTGTGAACTGGTAGTGGCTTTCTCCGACTGTGAACCTGAGCGTATGTTTGTGCTTTACGTTCATTGGTATGTGCAGATAGGCGTCCTTGAGGTCTATTGTGACCATGAAGTCCCCAATCTGCAATTGCGGTAGCACCTCCTGCAGGGAGGTCATTTTGAATTTCTGTGTTCTTATGAATGTGTCCAGGAACCTGAGGTCCAGAATGGGTCTCATTGTCTAGTCGACCTTTGGCACGAGGAAATCCGTTGAGTATATTCCCTTGTTTCTTTCTTTGAAGGGAACCCGTTCTATGGCCTCCTTCTGTAGGAGCTCTCTTGCTTCTTCCTGAAGCCGCTGTAGCTGTTCTTTTGCTAGTGGCTTTCGCTTTGGTCTCCTGGTTGTTGGCCTCCCCTCCAACTCTAAGCAGTACCCGAATTGGATGATGTTTAGTATCCATTTGTCTGATGTGATCTCTCTCCATTCCTGGAGGTAGAGTCTTAATCTTCCACCCACTGGTGTTTTGTGGTGGTAGTTGTCCATTGTGTCCTGACCCCTTTGTACGTGCTGCCCCCTGGGATCCTTTCTGTTGGCGGGCGCACGGATGTTTCTGAAGTCATTTAGAGGCGGGCTGCTGGCCCCCTCATTTATGCTGTCCTCGTCCATTTCCTCTCCCTCGAAAGGACTGGCCCCTTGACTGGTACTGCCAGGACTGCTTCTGTTGACCCTGTTGCGCCTGCGAGTCCGTCTGGTGCGTCTGTTGGAGAGCCTGGTGTGAAGTACCTGGCTGGTTTCCACCTCTTCCGCCGGGCCTCCGTGACTGGGTGCCCCTCTTGTTGCCTCTGAACTGCAAAGCCCCCATGGATCGCGCAGTTTCATTGTCTTTCTTAAGCTGACGGAGTTTGTCGTCAACTGTTGTCCCGAACAGCGTCTCGCCGTTGAACGGAGTGTTCAAGATGCTGTGTTGCACCTCAGGCTTGAAGCCCGAGATTCTGAGCCATGTGTGTCTTCTTTCCGTGACACCCATCATCATGAGCCTGCTGGAGGTGTCTGCTCCATCCAGGGCCGTCTTGAGGCAACAATTTGCCGCATTCTTCCCGTCATCCACCAGTTACTCTGCCTGGCCTCCTGGGGTAGGTCTTTCACGAGCTTTCCTAGCTCCTCCATGATCTGGTACATGTGCCTGTTTATGAGGGCATTGGAATTAGCCATGCGCCATTGGGTCGCGGCATTCCGTTCGATCCTTCTGCCCACTAAATCCATCCTTTTGCTCTCCTTATCAGGAGGTGGTCCAGAAGTAGTGGCCACGTTGGCCCTCTTCCTTGCTGTGGCCGTGATGATGGAGTCGGCTGAGACCACGCCTCGAATGTAGGCCAGGTCCCTTGATGAATGTTTATACTTCTTTTCCGTTCTGGGAGTGACAGCCTTGCATGTTGCGGGCTCCCTGAAGGCCTCCATCCCCTGCGCCAAGACGCTGTTGAGCATCGGTAGATACTGGCTCCTTGTTTGCGTGGGGAGTAATGTCTTGAGGAGAAAGTCTGCTTTCTGCTTCTCCTCGTCGAGCTGGAGCTTGAAAGCTGCTGCCACAGACCTTATCACCGAGTTGTAAGCCCCGATGTCGTCCGGCGGCGATGGTCTCGAGGGGTAAGTGTCGACCGCCTCTTCCGGGCTCTCGGTGTCGACATCCAGGTAATCCTCCTCCTGCGGGTCAGAGGTGGCCGACTCGGCATCCAACCTGCTGTCCTCTTCCTCCTCATAGCTGTAAGCTTCGTAGGGGTTCTAGTCCTCTTCCTGGTCGTCGACCATTTCGGCGCCAGGCTCATGTTCCTCGACGTGTTAGTCTTCCTCCTCGACCAGTTCTAGTATGGGTGACTTGGTCTTGTGGGGAATCGTGAAGGCTCTCATCTTGGCGTCGAACTCTTTCTTCCGCTGCAAGATGTGTTCCATTTCGGCTTCTAGTCGCCGTTTCTTCTTTTCCATCTCGGGCCGCGTTGTCCGCGCCGGATTGTTCGGCCACCCTGTTCGGCGCCTGGCTCGGCAGTGAGAGTTTCAGCGTCAAGGACTTGGACATCGAACTGGGTTTTGGGTCCCTGTACGGCGTCGAGCCTTTCGGGTCTTTCTCCCTCGACGTTGATCGGTCCTTTTCGGGGACGATCTTCGACGACTTCTGCTGCTCAACAGCTCTCGGCGCCAGGGACTCCTTCTCAGAGGATCCGGTGGGCCTGAGGGTAGCCGGGGACGCCAGGTGTCTCTGCGTTGGCGCTTTCGGGGTCTTGCCCTCGGTTTTTCGAGACTCAGAGTCTCTCGTGCTCTTGGGGAACGACGAGTCTCCTACCTTATCAGAAGTCTTCGTGTAATCGGTCTCTACGACCGTGTAGCTGTCGTCTTCTGCGGCAGCGTTGTCCTCCTCCTCCGAGGACATCCCCAGCTCGTACAGCGATGGCGTCGGGCCTTTTCCTTGGAGGGTGGCGTGCGCTACCCTCTGGCTCTTCCTCACACGAAAGGTCTTCGAGGCGAAGGCGGAGCAGGCGTTGCAGTCCTCGCTTCTGTGGTCTACCGGTAAGCAAAGGTTGCACACCGGGTGTTGGTCTTTCTGTGCGAACTTGTGGTGGCAGTTAGGGCAGAACTTGAACGGCGTGTTGTCCATCATCGAGTGTTTAGGCCTCCTGGCCACGCGGACGTCGACGATCGTCGAAGTCCTCGATGATTTCTCCTTCCTTTCGCTGGTCAGTGTTCTGCGACGTCTTTCGTAGTCTTCTTCTTTTGATATCTTCTTCAATTTCAATCTTTTCCTAGAACTTTCTCCAAAAATGTCTGGAGCCCAACGGGAACGATCCAGACCCGACCGCGGAAAAAAGAATCTGAAGATGGAACCCAAGGGTGGGAGCTTCCGCAGGAAGCATGCCGATGTCACCGGAAATACACCCAAGGAGGGGTGACGCCGACGCCCACCTGGGCGACGAAAAAAAAAAAAAAAACAAAGAAAAGAC
Organism: Lissotriton vulgaris; assembly: GCF_964263255.1. Classification (NCBI taxonomy): domain Eukaryota; kingdom Metazoa; phylum Chordata; class Amphibia; order Caudata; family Salamandridae; genus Lissotriton; species Lissotriton vulgaris. The sequence continues at coordinate 280,706,558 of NC_141693.1, forward strand.
TACGAATCCGGACCCAACCACAAGACCGCGGAATATGCACAGCATAGTGAATCCAGAAAGATTCACGCTGCAAAACATGGTATCGCTGATAGAGGATCCCTGGGGAACGCCGTGATGCAAAGGCAGTTGTTCCGATGATACCTCATCCTCAAAAAACGAGAAAAATCTTTCAGATAAAAAGGACTGAAGCCATCTTAGGGCCATTCCGGCGACCCCCACCTGACGCAGACTGTGTAACAAGAGGGGATGGTTTACAGTGTTGAAGGCTGCGCTGAGGTCCAACAGGACCACCGCAGCGCAACCTCCGGCATCCACAATACTCCTGGTTGCTTCCACCACTGCCACCAAGGCAGTTTCCGTCCCTTGTTTAGCTCTGAATCCCGTCTGGGTGGGATGGAGAGCTCCCCTAGTCTCTACAAAAGAGGACAACATTTGATTAACATGTTTCTCGGCTATCTTGCTAAGCCAAGGCAGCAATGAGATGGGCCTATAATCGGAAAGGTCTTCAGGGTCAAGATTAGGTTTCTTTAGGAGTGCTTTGACTCTAGCTAGCTTCCAGGCGGGAGGCACCACCCCTGCCACAATATAACCTGCATTATAGCAGGACATACCGTCCCCAAAACCTGTTTGAGAGCCGATGGTGGGGCAGCATCCAACGGGGAACCCGATTTAAGATTACCAACAAGTGTTTCCATGGTGGCAAGATCGAGCAGCGAAAATGAATCAAGGGTTCCAAGGGGGTCTGGGGCGACAACAGAGGTGACCAAGTCAATGCCCTTGGTAGGATCAGGGGCCTGGACACATGGCGGAAAGCCAGAGTAAATATTGGTCACCTTGGAAGCAAAAAATGCGGCAAGGTCGTCGCACCGTTTCTGGGGATCAGGGGCTACACTACTGGGATGAGGGGGGGTAACCAAAGATTGGAAAATTTTGAAGATTTCACTAGGTATGTTGGCTGCGTCCAGAATTCTATCCTGAAAATACCTAGCTTGTGAGGGTTTTTTTTTTTTTAAACCTTTATTGAACATTTGCAATCAAATACAGACAAGGGCCTACAACCCCCAGGGCTGGCCGCTAATCATAGGATCTCAAGTCAAGAGCGTACTGGTTGCAAAGATAAATCGATTTAAACACAGGATAGGAGGTTTTCATTTTTAAATAATAAGTAGAAAAGTCAGGTATCGCACAGTGTCTCGGATCACAGAGGAGGGCGAGCAGAGAAACAACGTGTTCTAAAGAAATTCGCTATCCACTGAGTCAACGAAGTTGAGACATGAGTCATCAGGATAAATTAGCACATTTTGTTCGCCGACTCCATCAGTACTGACCGCCCCAAAGCACCAAAACCCCGAATAATCAAGGTGCAGGTATAGAGACCAGGATGCAAGAAAGCCGAACCCACTACACTAACCCGAAAAAGAAAAGAAAAAAAGGACAAGAAAAGAGAAGGAAGAGAAGAGGCCATAGAACAAAAACAAAAAACGAACACCCATCCCCACACCCCCCCCCCCCCACCCTGCACCCCTGCTGATGACTACGGCCACCCCCCTCGCAGCGTGCCTGTCGCCCAATAATAGAACCCGAAATATAGAAGGGAGAGAGAAAGAAAAGGCAAATGACCCTACTTGTTAGGGAAATCGGAGGAGGGCATGTTACTACGGACTCCCGGTCTCCTTCCCCCGTCATGACTAACCCCGCCCCGGACTCCGTTAGATCAAAAAAAGACACAGTCCCGTTAAACCTATGCGACAGTGAGAGACCCAAATAACAATCTCAACCCTGGCCCCGTCTATCAAATGCACTAAAGTCATTGGGTAAAGAAAGCCATGTCCACGAAGCTGAAAAAAGTGTGGCAATTGTCAATATGGATGATTGGTGACAACGGCGCCCCTCCCCGTCTCCGAAGCCAAGTTGTAGCGCATCCGCCATCTTGAGAGATCGACAGGGGAGGGGAGTCAACAAGGTCCAAAACAGCAAAGGATAAAAAGTAGACAATTCCAGAATGGGAATATCTTGCAAATGTTCCAGGGGATACACAATCGGGGGTTTCAACGGCTCCATAGGGCGATCGGGCACAGTACAGTCAGGTAGATCTAGTATGGAAGGAGCAAACACCGCTTCCAGCGCCGGGTCAAGACAAGTCTCCGAGAAAGATATTAAAATGCAGGCTGATTGCCGGGGCGTGGGTATCAAGTCAGTGTCCCCTCTCAGAACTGTGAGGCCATCAGTCGCAGACGACACACTGCAAGTCCGGACTACAATGGTTCCCCTGAGTGCCATGAGTGCCTCCAGCACCGTTCGCAATGACGGGCCAGGTCTAGCCTGCTCCGCTAGCTGCGTTTCTTCCTCCAGTATGGTAGTCCCCACGGAGTGGCGCCTTCTCCGGGGCAAAATTAGACGGAGCAGGAGTAAGCCATGAGGGACTGGAGTGTAGCAATCAATAATACGCAGCGAGGCACCGACCCAGGGGGATCGACGAGCAATTGCCGAACCCCCGGTCAGGGACCCCCGCAACACATCACCGCGCGTCACTCTTCTCCTCACCCACTATTGAAACACCAGGCAGTTGGCAGTAGCATACCAATCAAAAGTCCGAATGTTCCGGAGAGCGGACCCTACCACAGTCGGCAGTCCGTTGTTGTTCAACTCGGACCCGGCAGAGCTTGCACTCGAGGACCCGGCATCCCGGCTGGGTTAGGCCTCACACAACCATCGACGTATCTCCGCTCCACGACTGCAGAGAAACTCCGGGACTGCACCACCGGAAAGCAGGTCAGATCACACACACGGATCCAGTGCGGGAAATCAGGATAGTCAACAGGATAACACACCAAAAGACCGAGGTCGGCGGAGCCGGGAGACTATGCGGCCATCTTGGTTGGTGACGTAGCTCCTCCTTCGCTTGTGAGGTTTTTAACTGGTTTTTGTAAGTTCTGAGCGCTAGTCTATATTCATTTTTGCTTGTGGCTGAGAAATCTTTCCTCCATTTCCTTTCGGACCGTTTGCAGCATTGGTTTAGACCCTTTAGTTCCCCAGAGTATTAGGGCTTCTTATTTGGGCCAGTCCGATAGCACATTTCTTTCTTACGCAGGATGGAATCTAAAGTGGTATCTAACCACTTGTTAAACACTGCGTTAGCAATAGCAGGGTCATCATGATAGACTGGGGGAGACCTCTTTAGCGCGTCCACCCACTCCTCAGGGGATAGCTTAGACCATGTCCGGTTAAGTTTCTTAGATAGACTCACTATACGATTTTGATCAGGTGGGATCCAGACAAAGGAGAGCAGTGCATGATCAGACCAAGGAACAAAAATGGGCTGATCACCGCTAATATTTCCCACATTGGTGAAAAGATGGTCCATTAAGTGCCCTGCAAGATGTGTAGGGCCTGACACGATTTGTTTTAATTGGACTACCCCTAAAATGTCCAGAAGAGCTTGCGATGAAGGGGCCTCAGAATTATCAAGGTGAATATTAAGGTCACCAAGAATGGTAAAATTAGATTTACTACTTATGGAAAGGGAGATCTTGTCAAGGAGAGTGGTGCAAAAACAGTGGAGAGCTCCTGGGGGCCTGTAAACAAGAATGCCCGAGAAGGTGCAAGTGGGGGAGAATGATAGGGAGAACCCTAGGCTTTCACAGTCCGAGAGGGGGCTCTCGAAGGTTCGGCGCACGTATGTGTCCTTATGGATAATAGCCAGCCCTCCTCCTCGGCCCGTTTGACGGTCCAGCCTGCAGATTAAATAGTTGGGTGGGAGGGCACAAACTATATCGGGATCAGACGTTTCAGTTAGCCACGTCTCGGTCAAGAAGAGTACGTCTGTTCATTTGCTCTCTGTCAGGTACCTAAAGTAATGATAACCTTGCAAACCAAATGCATTTAGAATTAATGCTTCTGAAAATAACCGAAAGGATACAGTCCATGACAAATTGTAGATGGCATTTCCTATTGTGGCTAGATCATGTTGTAAGATTCGTTTTGGATCATTTAACAGCAACAGATCATGCTAGTTTTTCTTTGTTCATTTTATTCTTAAATGCTTAGTTTATTGGTGCAATACAAGAAAGAAACACCGGCAGCTGGCCTTTGCTTTGACGTTTAACAATTATAATTAATATCACAATATATTATATCCAAATACAAATGCCTCAGGCAAGCTTTGACTGTATGACCACTAGAGAACTGAAGAGTTAAGGAATCAATTAAGTCGTTTTTTTATTTAACAGATTACACAGCACAGCAGTAATGGGTGGTATTAGCATGCTTTACATATCAATCAGCATATTCATTTATATAGGTAGATTTCAGCTAAACATCTGTGAGGGGGTGAATGTTGAAGTTCATGAAGAAAATGAAAGAATGTGAGAGGGAATATACCAATTAAATAACATTCAGACATTATCACGTGGCCCAAGACCAGTCCATGAAGAAGAACTGGGAACAAACTCAAATACACTAAATAAATACGTCTTTGGGACCTTTTTAAACAATAATGTTGGAGGGTGGGTCCTCAATTCCAAAAACGAGTTACTGTGCCTGTAGGAAAGTGCCTCTTATGGACAAGGTTGCCCCCACTTTTTGCCTGGAAAAGGATGTAATTTAGACTGGACGTGATCAGGGTCCCTGCCAACCGACAGGTCCCCTGTCCCAGTGCCCCTTCCCTAAACTAAGTTTTGTATTCACATTTGCCACCACTTTAGCTCACATGTAGGTCCTTTGTAAAAGGTACCCCTGGTACCAAGGGCCTTGAGGTTAAAGAGCGTTCCCTAAAGGCTACAGCACGAATTGAGCCACCCAAAGGGACCCCTCGCCAAGCACATTCACACTGCCACTGCCACTGCTGCCTGCGTGTCTTGGTGCAGACAAAACTGAAGTGTTGACATGGCACACACCCCTGTGTGCCATGCTCACAGGCACTGCATGTGACATAGGTAAGACACCCCTCTAGCTGGCCTTACCCCTAAGGCAGCGTGCATCATATCTCCTGTGAGGGCATATCTGAATGAGCAGATATACCCCTGCAATATCCATATCCATATTGATGCCTGGATTTTGTAAGTGACCAGAGAAACCATAGTAAGTACATGGGTTGGACACTCGTTATTACCAAACATCACATCATAAAAACCTGCACGGATTCCCGGGTCAGATTTATTACAAATTGCACACAGGCGACACCTTAGAGGAGTCCCCTGAAATCTACCAAAAATTATTGTGGTCACAGACATGCCTAAGCCAGCCTGCTACCACCAGACAGTGTTCTGACCTCAAAGGGAGAGTGCATGCACTGTCAAAGGTCAAGAACAGTGCCTTTCCTGTGTGAAGGTGTTCACACCTCCCCCTGGTCAGGAAGAGACACGTGGCGGGCAGCTTCAAAGGCCTTGCCGCCTTTTTTAATGTGACCTAGCCTCTCCTGTTAGAAGGAGCAGGCCCCTCCTACTTGTCCTCACTCACTTTTAGCAGAACAGGTGGGAAAACTCAGCTAGAGTGTCAGGTGTGCCCTCTTTTGCCAATTCCACCCCTCAGGTACTGGAGGCGAGGTAAAGTACATTTTCAGTGCTCACCATCTTGAAGATGGTAGGACTTATTCAATCAGGGTTAGGTCTATGTCCCTCTCCAACAGGAGGTGGGCATAATAGAGAGTGTAGAGAGCCAAGGTATGGGGCCCATTGGTCACTTCCTGTCACTCTCTTGAAACTCCCTTAAATTTAGTATTAGGGTCAGTGGTGATTCTCCGCTTAGGCGGAGGAGCGTCGCCACACTGCTTTAAGAGCAGTGCAGCGGAAAAATGGTTATTATCATTGTATTTTTCACTATGGGCTGGGTTTACGGGGGAGGAGTGGTTTTCCCACTTAAAGTGCGCATGATTGCTTGGCTGGCCCTCTTGGTCCAGCTAAACAGTCTTCCATGCTTTGCATCTTCCCCATCAGGCTTGCTTTAGACAGTCTGGGGATTTGTGGTAGAGGCACATGAATTTCGGCAGACAGAGGTATTCTTTTCCTGGATACATTTTCCAGCAGCACATGCTGTAACACATGAATTCCACTACTACAAAATAGCGGAATCTCCAGAGGAATACTATCCTTTCGAGGAAGTTGAAATTCCACTAACATACCAAGAGCACCTGCTCTGGTTTAATGGCGCCCTAAAACATCAAAATCACATTACCAGGCTCGGTCCACTAGGTAGACCAGGAGCCACATTGCCGGTTCTAGCCAGCTACACACCACACCCCGACATTGAAACAATGTCAGACAGAGAACTTTTGAGTCAGTCAAAACAACTAATTAAAATACATAGACAATTGGTCCAATATGTCATGCAGACTTCAACAGTCCAACCTGCAATTAAAATTCCACAAAATACCCCTCAACAGGGGAAAACAAATAAAATTACACCACAGAATGTACACTCATGTCTTGGTAAAACACCCAAAAAACGGGAACAAATTCCATTCTGGTTAGCTAAAAAAAAAAATCACTCAAATAGAGGCAGTATTTCCGGATACTACCCCACACGAAAAACACAGAATTCTGACTATCTGTCTCCCAATGGGGATCGCACCACATGTGGAGGACTGTGACACTTGGGGCACAGTCTTTGCTTCTATTTACACAAAAACACATGGTGTTCCGTCTATGGCGGTTATACCACACGTACTAAGACAGATTCAAAATGAATACGGTCCAGAGACTGCTTTAACTCTGGGTATGAAATTACTGAAAGACTTTAAACAGGTCTCGGCTATATTATTAGCCAACATAAAAGGAGAAGCAGCATATGTGGCGATCCGCCAAAAACTGAAAGAGACGGATATAGCAGACCAACCTTTTGAACTTGCTAAAATAATTGAAAAATCCTATGAAGAATTAGGTCGAGATAGCTTGGGTGGTAAACCAGTAAAACCCCAACTAATTGAAAATCCTGAAAAGACTTTCATTAAAAATAATCTAAATTCTCAAGAAGAAGTGGGAGGGTAATAAACAAACCACTCCGAGAGAAAAACACTTTCAGTCCAGAGGAAGGTCTCCCCAAAGAAGAAATAAATCTCCAGAAGGGGGGGGGGGGGCAAGTCTCCACAACGGGAGCCCTCTGAAAAAAGATACAACCTTAGAAATAGGGACAATTTGAAAAAACCTGACCGATATCAAGATATTGATACACGTCCCTCTCGATCTTTTCAGACTTCCTCAAAGAAATCGGAAAGAAGAGGACGGTCAGAACATAAAGAAGAGCACATCAAGTCCAAATACAAGGAACCTGCTCATCAAAGTAAAAAAAAACTATTTCCCGGAAAGAAGGTAGCCAGTATTAAAATAAAACATGCCGAGAATCCTGAGGACACAACTGAAAATCGGAGAGTGGGCCCAAACAATGCTAGACAGCGCAGCAGAAGTGACCATAGCTCGCAAGATCCTGATGAATCTTCTGGAGACAGTGGACACGAATGAATACATTCAAGTGAAAACTGTGTTGAGTGAGCATGCCCCATAAACTATATGAAATAACATTACGTATAGAGGGAGATAAAACTAGGAAAATAAAAGGTCTCTTTTTGGAGAATCTATCTTAAGGCTATGATATCCTTTTAGCAGAGAAAGACTGGCCACCAGAGTTTGTCAGGGAGTGCCCACAAGAAATGATTATGCCTGCCTTCTCAAATCACATTCCAATTCATAAACAAAACGCATTTGCTAGAAAATGGGCAGTGGCCCAAGCCCCTGCTTTATATAAACATCATGTAGGATGGGATGAGGATTCTCCTCACCATAAAATCCAGTTAAAAAATCTACCTACTGCACAGAGGCAGTATCCTGTTAAGCAAGAAGCTAAAAAACAAGTTAGAGAAATTTTAGATCAACTTGAATATCAGGGGTGATTGAAACATGCACCTCACAAATGAACAATCCTTGTTCTCCTGTCTCCAAGCCAGATGATTCATATCGTCTAGTTTTGGACTACAGACACCTAAACTCCTGCTGTAAAACATTTGCATTACAAAACTCACACAGTGCAGCACTAATGAATAACATCGTGCGCAAGAAATATAAAACGATATTAGAAATTTCAAATGGTTTCTTCTGTCAAAACATAGCACCTGAAAGCAGATATTTGACCGCTTTCTCCAGCATGGGGACCCAAAAACAATTTTGTCATCTCCTACAGGGATTCAAGAACAGCCCAGGATTATTTTCAGCCAGGGTAACAGAGTTACTACAAATATATGATGATGAGGCTTTATCTTATGTCTATGACGTCTATCTTACAGACGATGACCTGGAGACTCACTTGAAAAGAGTGAACACCATAATACTTGGGTTTGCATCTGAGGGTACAAATTCAACTTTAAAAAATCACGAATTGCCCCTCTAACTGTCCTATTTTTAGGATATGAATTATCAAGTGAAGGCAAAAGCCTAGCAGACTACGTCTTAGAGAAGTGTGCAGTACTCAAAGCTCCAAAAACGCAAAAAAACTTACAATCAATCCTAGGTTTCCTGAATTTCGGAAGAACATACATTCTAAATTATGCAGAGAGAGTTAAACCTCTCTACGAACTAATAAAACCTGATTTCAAACCAATTAATTGGACTCAAAAACATACTGAAATTTTAAGAACATTACAGACAGACATGTTAACTAAAACAAAACTGCAAACACGCGCAAACGAACGCAACCTTGTAATCCGCGTCATCCCAGGAAGATGCGAATTCATATACCTGACCTCTAATGAGGGAGAAACGGTACCCATAGCTTACAAATAACACTTTTGCACACAAGCTGAAATGAAATTCAGTTCTACTGAAAAAATTCTAAATGCGGTTCAAAATGCTGTAGCAAAAGAAAGAACCCTAGCCCAAGGGAAAAGGATATCTGTTTTAACAGCAGTATCAGCCCATGAGGCAGTAACAAGACCAGGCATTCCAAATGCTACAGCTCTAGATCCAAAATGGATACAATGGGAAAATTCTCTTGCTACAGAAGACGTGAAACACGCTTTTGATCCGAAGATGAAAAAACTAGAAAATCTGGAATACGAACATGAGTGCCCTCTGTCAATCGAAATTCTACCTCTCGAACAGTACACCTGTGTAATCTACACGGACAGATTTGCACAACACTACGTGGTGGAAAAACAGATTTACAATGCATCGTGCGCGATTATTAAAGGTCGCTGGCGCTTAGGTAAATTCAGACCGATGATCACTAAAACAGAATCACTCAGAAACTGTACAGCTCAGCGAGCTGAAATAAGATCTTTAAAGATGGCGCTTGAAAATGCCAATCGCGAATTCCCAACACTAATAGTGTGCGATTCGCATTACTGCGTCCCGTCTTACAATAATTCCATGCAGACCTGGATTAAAAACGGTTACAAAGATGAGACAGGTGCCACAATAAAGCATAAAAAACGATGGGAACAAGTAGTTCTTTTGCAGAAAGAACTACAAGAGACTCACGTGATTCATACACTGAATCATCAACGTGATGGCGTTCAACTTGCAGGGAATTCATTGGCTGACAGAGCCACAGCGGCAGCTGATCACTCTGCTTCCGTAGCTTCAAAAAAGCATATGAAAAAACAAATAGATGGCGAAACGCTGCTTGCAGTAAAAGCCTCAATGGAAGGCAATTATTCGGCATTACCTCTAAATTATCCACTCGGAAATACATACATAATTGATGCGAACTCCGTTCCTTTTGCTCAAATCCCTGGAGTGGGGGCTAGAGTAATTCCAAACACGAACCAGAGAGTCTTCTTGATAGAAGAAGCACACATGGGATTAGGTCTAAGGCACCAAGAGATCCTGAAATCTCTAATAGAATTACAATCAAAATACTGGTGGCCGGGGATGTGCGTGCAAATTTATAACTTTGCAATGAATTGTGAGGACTGCAACAGAGATCGCAGTTGTGAACTGGACCAGACACCTGCCCAGACACCACTATTAGACAACATCAGGCTATCTGTGCGCAGACATCCAGACGGAAAAATGCGATCCCATAATTATTAAGACGAGATTCATTTGGATGTGGCCCCAGCGCTCGGCTGACGCCAGAACTGTTACAAAAGATTTGCGAGTCTTTATCGGCACATACGCAATTGGCGTGCTACATTCTGACCAGGGTCCTGCGTTTAGCTCTCGGGCTTACAAGGAGGCCATGGCCAGCATGGGCATTGCATTGCGGTATTCTAGTCCATTCCATCCCGAGGGAAATGCGGTAGTGGAGAGAATAACCGTGACATAAAGCAATCTATAACAGTGAGGGTATTAGGTTCGGGTGACAGGTGGGTCAAACATCTAATAAGTGTCCAACGTAGTCTTAATAACATGCCAAGAAATTCTCTAGGAGGTATCGGTCCGTACGAACTTTTATTTGGTACTAGAATGATCATCCAGGATTTGGATTGTCAGATTTCAGTGGTGAAGCAAAAAACCTTTGATATCAAAGATCGTTTGGCTGTTTTACAGGACTTAAATGAAACAAGAAAAAGTCTGAGTAACGAAAAGCTAAAGCCAACAACCACTGAAGAAAAAACACCTGTCCCAGCAAGACCTGTCTGGATTCCAAAGATTGGGGATCTGGTCAGAGAAAAGATCGCAGTGAAGAAGGAATTTGGGCCTTCTTACAGAAAAGCAGTACCTGTCTTAGCTGTCAGCGGAACAAGATCAGTAGTACTACCGCCCCTTGCTGGTAAAAAGGAGAACCAAGTTGTATCAATCGACCTGGTGAAACCACAACCTGTGGCCAATAATAAGTAGTAGGCCCAGTGGACTCCCAAGAAATAGCAGAAGACCTAATCTTGCTACAATCCAAGAGGTTCAAACTGAAAGACTTATCACTTTTGATAAACCTGCAGTGAATAAAAAAGGTCTATGCAACAAAGCCATGGAACTTGTGCCTCTTGAAACCCAAATTGCAACAGTTCGTCAAGAAACACCAGTCTAAAACGATGTAGCCTCTGACTATACAAATGTAACAAAAGAAAATCCAAAGATCAATGGAAATCCGGAAGCAATTCCACCAATTGACAGAACTGCATCTGGCTACTTTATCAACTTTGATGACTTTTCCGAAGATCCAAGTGAACATGGAGACAAGCCAGCAACAAGAACATATCTAACTTCACCATGGATTAAATTATGGATTGTGTTAGGTGTACTTTTCCTCCTTCTATGGCTCATCTTGGTTTTAAGTTTGGGTAGATTTAATAATGGAAAATATAGTACAATGGACACAGCAAGTCAGAACATCAACTTGGTCCTGAAACCACACAGATCCTCTCACATCGAAAAAAGAGAACCATCATTAGTGAATATCACCTGGTGGTATAGCATGGGACAAAGCGGACTATGAAATCTATGGCCCGGTTGAGCTCTTGAAATATCCACACCAATTTAAGATCTCCATAAGTGACTTTGTATCACCTAGTACCTTCTCTGATGATTGGGACTTTGAAAATATTAATAATATGATGTCAGATTTAGAAATGTCAGCAAAATTTACAGACCATGATTATTTACAGGGTTCGTCGAATTATGAGGAAATGTATTGTTACAATCACTTTGGGCATCATTACCTGCATAAATCTGCTAATCCTAGAAATGTTTTCAGTTATAATCAGTGGGAACATTGTCCAACTCCGCCAAAAGGCAGTTCAAAAACATTTTATGAGAAATTCCCATACTTCTCAGGGTTTAATCACACTAATCCAGAAACGTTTAATTACAAGATGTTGACTAAGACAGGAGTGAAAAACATGTTGGCAAATACTAAACTGATTTATTCTGAAACTTTTTATGAAAAAATGTCTACATTAGGTTTTGAATTTTGGAAAAATAACATTGAGACAAAAACCATCTGGGGTACAAAAGAATGGCAGGTACAAGGTCTAGAATCATTGTTTAGAGCCTGCATGATCCCAGAACAAATAATATTCCTGAATGACACCATTCAACAAACAACATGTCTTGGTTTAGCCAAGATAAAAGATTTAAACAACCCGTCTATACCAAAGCCTATGCCTGATAGAAACACCACTACAGATGAGGGGTTAGACCTGTCCTATATTTTAAAACAAAACAGAACAATTCCTGATTGGAACAAATGGTTGATCTGGCCCACAGACACTAATAACTGTCAAGATAGATTCCTGAACAAAATACAGGGGTTTAAACAGAACAGGCCAGACCCAAGATATTCCCAGAGACAACATCCAGGGATAGTTGCAACATATAGTGTAGGAAAACTATGCCTCGATTGGCTACAGAGATCCACACTTCCCGAAATTAAGCAACACTTAACTTTACTTAAAGAAGGTGCTGACTTGCGAGATTTCATATTGGGACCTCGCAAACAGTGTCAAAAACGTTTCATATACGCCGGTATATACGCAGCTTACAATGAAGCTTGGAAAGTAACACAAATTGAAACTGCAGAAAAAATACGAGAAATTGATCGTATTAATTTGGACAAATCACTTTCTGTAGTGGACAATGGGTTAACGACTCTGTCCTCCAGAATTTATTCACTGGACAGCATTGTATCATCTGCTATTGATATAATAGAACAGGATATGCTAATGTTACAACTTGGTCAGTCCCAATTACGTTCTATTGTACAGCTAGGCTGGACGTTACAAAACCTTCTATTCAGGCTACGTGCCATGGCGTCTAATCAAAACAACGTCATTATTTTCTATCTTTAACCTTACTGATAGACAAATCTCGTTGGCACAAAAAGGAGCAGACTATACGGTGCTGAGCATTGAAAAGCTAGAAAGATTACCATTGACAATGTCAGAAAGACCTGTCATTGAATGGATAATACATGGCACCATTACAATCCCGATAACTTTTCAGTTTCAATACTGCCAAAAGTATATACCAACATCCTATATGAAAGGTTGGGTAAAGGATACATCAAATCAACCTGGAATTTACCTTATACACATAGATGTTATAGTGAAGGGACAAAAAAGGTATTTCTTAGTGGTAACAATTGTAAAAAATCACTAAGCGGTACACTTCTGTGTCAAGGTATTAACTTGCATGGAGCCTGCTAAGGTTCACAAAACAACCTTTCATGTCATCTGAAAGGCACCCCTGCTACACAGATAGAGCCCTTTTCAGACAACTTTGTACGGTAGGTACGTTATAGTGAGTGACCACAGCTGTTGTGGCATGATGGCAGGAAAAGCCTATCTCGTGAGCGTTCCTTCCAGGGTCATTTGTTGTATGCAAGTATTGTTTCCAAACAGAAATCCAGACATGGAGGCAACAATATGGCCTTCTGTGAATATCTCTTCTATTCGAATTGATACTTTAAGCAGAACGAAGTCTATTCTTCACTTTACTTACCGACTGTAGTGATTGCATACTTGATACCCGCCCTGGTCCATCGCGGCTTGTGCCGTTTGTGTGGAGGGTGAGGCGAGCCGCCATCTTAGGTGGGGCTGGACCGGATCTAGCGGTCTAGTCCTCCCGGGAGGCAGGCTTTATAACCAATGTGTATACAGGAGCGCAGCGGACGAGCGCAGCGGGCGCGACGAATGCGCGCCGAAGTCGCACTTAAGTCAAGCCCGTCTGCGCCCGTCCGCGGCAGACCGGGGCTCGGGCCACAACCCCTGGTCAAATACACAAATACTCTTCCTCTGAGTTACTGTTACTCAAACCCCCTATCAGTGCGGGACTCGCCCTTCCTGCTTATGTTCTAAAACGCGCCGCTACATATGGTATTTTGCGACCAGAGTTCGCCATCGCTAAAACTTTAAGGCCAAGCCCTCTAAATTGCTCCCCACCCTTTCCCAACCTAAACATCGATTTTAAATGCTCATATCTTAATACCAGGTCCATGGTTAAGCACCATTTGGACATCTTTCTTATCTACAAACTGAGCAGCCCGACATTTTATTTCTTACGGAGACTTGGCTGAATGCAGACTCCCTACCCGATATACTGGCAGCGGTTCCTTCCGACTACTACATCTTACATGTGGATAGACCCGCTGACAAAAGGGGCGGGGGGGTCGCTGCGATTATTCGCAAGTCCCATAAAGTCTCCCTTTTACCGTCCTTGGACCTCACATGTTCAGATAATTTGATTATCAAAATGGACAACAGTAGCGGCACTCTACTTATGATTCTCATATATCGCCCCCCTCAAAACATGCCTAGTTTTGCGGCAGCCTTAGCAGAACAGCTTGCTCCCTTAATAATTTCATACAAAAAAATTGTGCTGCTAGGCGATCTTAATTTTTGGCTGGATTCGGCCGAGTTAGATACTCAGGCAGCTGCACTGAAAGATGTCCTCCTAGACATGAATCTCATTCAACAGATTCACCTTCCTACTCATGCAAAAGGGCATAGTTTTGACCAAATTTGGTCTCAGAATATTCCTCTGACTATTAATTCCATCATGCCTTGTATTTGGTCTGACCATTTCATGATCAAATTTACCTTGACCTTCGAAAACAGTAGGAAACACCCGATTCAGATAGGAGGCAAAACTAGAATCTGGAAGAACGTTGATATTTCTGCTTTCATTGGCACATTAGCATCTTCCTGTCCTCTTTTAGATCAGGATACTGAAGAAATGGAAGCAGCATTTTCTAGGTGGTTACTTCAGGCAGCTGATGCTTATGCTCCTTGTACCAACTTCCCCCGCTCTCGCCCCAATGACGCTCATAGGTGGTTTACACCTCTTCTGAAAAATCTCAAATTAGAAGTCCGTCAAATGGAGCGCAAGTGGCGAACAGCCTACCTAGAAGCAGATAGAGTTAATTACTGTAAAACACGTAAGGACTACCAAAAACTCATCCAGGAACATAAAACTGATTATTTCTCAAAAAAGATCCTTAATGCCCAAAACAAATCCAAAGAGTTGTTTAACATTGTCGAGAATCTGAGTGCTAGCGATAGAACGTCTCTCCCGGTAGCTCCTACTCAGGAGCTCTGCAATTCCCTAAACTCATTTTTTTCGGACAAAATTAGCATAATTAAACAAAGCATCCCCATCTCTCAATCACCGCTCCTACTGACTGATACTCTCTACAATACTGCGACCCTAAGTTCGCTCCCCCCTGTTGACAGCACTATGCTACCCAAACTCCTTGCCAAAGTTAAATCAGGTTCCCCTGATGACATCTGCCCCCCTTTTATTTTGAAAGAAATAGGAACCAGTATTCCTGAGGGTATACTTTCTTTATTGAATGGCACGCTCACCCAGGGAAAAGTCCCCGAAAACTTGAAAAAAGCCCTTCTGATTCCCTTACTCAAAAAAGCCGGAGCTAACCCGCAGGACCTGCAAAATTACAGGCCCATATCCCTGCTGCCCTACTGTGCCAAACTTTTGGAGGCTCATGTCTGTAACAGCATCTCCAAATTTTTGGAAGAATCAGAGTATTTTGCACCGAACCAGGCTGGCTTCCGCCCATGTCACTCTACCGAGGCGGTCATTCTTTCGGTGCAGAACACTCTGAGACGGAATGCGGATGAGGGAATACATCAGGCTCTGGTGCTATTGGACCTCTCGGCTGCTTTCGACACGGTCGACTACAACATCTTGGTCGATCGTGTCGAGCAGGCAGGTCTCAGGGGCCTGGCACTGAGCTGGATTCGCTCATTTATTACTGGGCGCACTCAGGCTGTCAGACTGGGACCTTACACTGCCCCCACCATACCTTCTACCTGTGGAGTCCCGCAGGGCTCTTCGCTATCCCCCCTGCTTTTTAATTTATATCTACGTCCCCTTCTGCACTCCCTTAGGAGGGCCAAAGTGACAATTTTCAACTATGCTGACGATTTGCAGCTCATCTTTCCTTTAAACACCAAGGACGCTGTGGTTGAATTTCAAAATACTATGTCCCACATTTTAAACTGGATGAACTGCAGTCACTTGAAACTTAACCCTGGCAAGACCGAATTGGTCTTGCCAGGGCAGAGTGCTCTTAGTTGGAACCCTAGCTTTTGTCCTTCCAGTATGGGAGCCCCCCCCATCCAAGTCCTCCTCAGTCAAGAGTTTGGGGATATATATCAGCGAGGACCTCTCTCTCAAAAAACAAGTAGGAGCAGTTGTCTCAGCTAGTTTTTTCCAGCTGAAGAAAATCAAGAAAATCGCCAGCTTCTTTTCCCCAGCCGCCCTCACTCAGATTGTCATCTCCCTGGTTCTGTCCAGACTAGATTTTTCCAACAGTCTCTATTTTGGCATTCAAGCTGGAGAGCTAAAACACCTTCAGCTGGTCCAGAACCAGGCTGCTAGACTCCTCCTGAACCTCTCTAAGAGGCAGTCTGTTAGCTCTGGCTTGAAACAGCTACACTGGCTGCCCGTGGAGCAGCGCGTGGCTTTTAAAACAGGGTGTATTTTATTCAGATCTCTGCACGACTCTGGCCCCCTGTTCATCAGAGACATGTTTAAGAAATACACTCCTTCCCGCAACCTCCGGTCTATCCACAAATCCCTTCTGACTGTCCCACCTTATAAGAGGAAACGTCTGGGAGGCAGCTGTTTTGACCATCTTGCAGCTGGTTTCTGGAATTCCCTTCCCCTTCATCTGAAACTGAACGATAACATCCTCAGCTTCAGACATTCCCTGAAAACCTGGCTTTTCACAGGCTTATTGCTGAGCTGCTCCTCCTCTTCTGTGACTGCTGCGTTCGTTCCTTTCTATAGCGCCATGAAGCCCCCGGGCGTACGAGCGCTCACAAATACCTATTAACATTAACATTAACATTCTTTTACAAACAACTGTGCCTTTAACCTCGTCCAAAGAGACGTATGACCTGCAAGTTGCAAGGACAGCAGCAGAGATACATACCCTATTATCGACAAATTGCCCTGTGCATTTCGTAGAAATGTTAAGCTAAATTTTAAACATGTCAGATACCAGTGGCATCGCACATGTATTTAAGACAATTTTTTGGGACTGTTAGTACCCTTTGAAACAGTTCTGGGTATCTTCCCGAATTTTGTGCATTCTCTTTTCGGTGGCCTGCCTCTTATTTTGGGACTCTAGCAGGAATTTTATTTTTGTTCCTTCTGCTCCAATATGGCACGCCAAGTCACAGAAAAAACTCAGGCTATGATGGAAGAAACGATCCTAGCAATACGATACCGAGACCGTATCACTAAGGTCCTCGGATTGGCCCGGCTAAGAGATCTGAATACTACCTGGTTTCTTTCATTCAGACCAATCAGGCAAAATTGCATCTTACCTGTGCTTCGATGTCTGCTAAGCGGAGAAGAATGCGTGTTGGACGTCTGTCTTACACTACCATCAGCAGTACCAATGGATATCGATGCTTTGCTTTGTCCGGTAACAACTCATGCAACGTGTTGTCCCCAGCGGCTACCGATTCGGATGACGGCATTCGTTGAGACTTCACCATTAAGATTAGGTGGCGGTGAAGTACGAGATGAATGCGGCACCACACAGGTACAACCTTCTGTGAACATTGCTGATCTGAACACCGATGATGGCAATGCATCGCATATATGCACTATTTCTGATTTTTCAGCGTTGGCCCAACTTTCACCTACTGTTGTAGACAAATTTTTTGCTGGCCTATCTGAGGTAATGTTCTCTCCTAACAACGAGAATACTAATTGAAATAGCGAGCACACAGCGGATCCCTGAACTCTGAATTCGGGATTCAGTTTTGATAAACAGCACTGCTGAAAACATTTGAAACCATTTTTCCCATGAAAGCGAAAAAAAAATTCCCCAATTTCCAAAATATTTACTTTTTTTTGGCACAAGGTACTCTGCTTAAAGTAGAACTATTCTTAGAGAACAGAACTTCTATTTTTAGAGACTCTAGAGACAATATTTTGAAAGCAGCCTCTAGCACATGTACAATCTTGTATGAATATGTGATGAAATGGTCGACCTTTTTTCTGTATTAAGAGCCATTTCATGAATGTAAATTTCGTGATTCATTCAGTTAACATTCTAAATGAACAAAATGTTATCTGAATGATACCACTACTTTAAAACGTACAGTATAATACTAATTTTCGTATATCTATACCATTTCAAATGCATTTGTTGTATTTTGGGGTGGGCTGGAAAACACATGCATATAAGTTTATATATTGCTTAGTATTTAGTAATGATGGACATTATACGTGGAGTGGGTGTTGTGAACGCATCTAGGACCCTAGTTAAATATTCCCGATTTATGCCCTTATGTGGTTATAACAAATCCTATACTTATAAAGGCATTAGAATCATATCCATATTTAGTAATAGCCTTCCTTAGACTCCTAGAAAGTACAAGTTCTTTAAACATACCAAACCTCCAGCAACCCAGGAATTCCCCCTGCTTTTGTTTTGATTTGTCCTAGAACTTCTACGAGTCCTGAAATAACTGCCAGTTCTTAGTGACATCTCTTATTGACGTCTTATGTCCAACCTTACGTCAAACACGGCACCTTCCAGGTATAAATATAACAGCATTTGCCTCAAGCAACACACAGTGGTTTGGAGCAGAGCGGCTATCTACTTACCCGAAGCCCAGCTGATGCGAGTGCCGAAGGAAGCCGTCCCTCCCATTTGACGCACTGAGAAAGACGCTGTCTTTTCTCCTGCCGAGAAAATCCAGCTCCAGTGTTTCTAGTCACCCTTGCGGGTTACTGGGGGATCGAGTCCTGAGAACGAGATACAAGACCTCCTTCATTCTAAAACCAAGGTACGGAGCTGATTAGATCCTTTGAGAATTCTTGATTCAGAATCTTGGCAAAACTAACTTAACTTAAACTGCAACTCCCTTACTCCTTCCCACATACTAGGCTTAGGTTAGGTACACTGGGGTAGGCGTATTTAGAAGCACCAGTCGAGTATGTTTAGTCAACTTTTATCATTGTATATAATTGTATATATTTTCTCCGTTTTAAGTATCATATGGCTCAGAAACCATATCAATGCTTTTACAGTATTATTTCATAATACTCCTTTTACTCTACGCACTTTACTTTATGACAAGTATTGCAATTGTGGCAATTCACTTCTCTTGCATGAGAAAGAAGACTGCTCAATAAATAACACCTTTTATTGGAAACGCCCGTCTCTCTATTTCTCTGCACTCGGGTGAAACTAAGCAAGCATGATTGACTGAGTGAAATAGCTATCTATTGTTTTCACACAACTCAGGAAATATACTCCTTATTCTGGAGGGAGCAAAGTTGTAATGTTTATGCGGTTGTCAGAAGCTAATCCCTTCTTGTCTAATCAGGGAAGTTAACTCCTCCCTGTTCATTCGAGAAAGTTTCTAGTGACCTCTGAGCTAGCTGGCATACCTAATTAAGTCTAACATATTCAGTAGAGACCTAGTCGACTTCAGTCCTACGTCTTAACAACTGTTTATGTTATTCCAATGCGCAGAGACTATTGGGAATATAGGAACTACACTACAAAACATGCTTTTAGTTTCACTCAAGGTCAAACCTGCTCTCTTGAGATTCAGCAACAGACTTCAGACTTGGTTCTTTCTGTACATTTAAGGGTGGTTATTGGTAGATTAAGCATGAGATTCTATTGGCCTGATTGAGCACCAAAATACCTCAGGTAAATGATAGTTTGCACTCTATAAAACAAAGAACCATAAAACAAACTTTACCAACAATGCATAAGAGAGAGTAGCAACATACTCAACCTTCTGGAGAGCACTTTAAGCCATTCAAGGGGCATACAAAAAGATAAATAATTGGCAATGCAACTGCAGGCTACACAGAGAAAGTCGACAAGTCTGCTTTAAGATATTTGGGCTTTGCGCCTAGTCTGTGCACTGGACAGTGCCGAAGATGGGCGTTGCCCATTCAGAAGTGCAATCTTTGCACTCCATAAATGCATTGTATAGTCCGTACATGCCTGCATTTCAGACATTTACTGAACAGTATTTATATTACCTGCGCACTGCAGACAGGCAAAAAATGTACCGTAAGTAAACTATCAACATGCACTGTCATTATGTCGAGCTTCTATGCACTCCAGAAATTAGCTTTACTCTTGTACATTACCTGCACCTCGGCCTCCAACTGAACCTTCTCTGTGCACTGAAGATGGGAACTGCACAACTTGAACACCACACAAACCACCCGCAATCACTGCAATTCGGTGTAGCAGCACTCAATATATGTACTGTAGATTCTGTACTCTGTCTTCGTACCTCAACCTAGGCATTTAGTTCTCTAAGGCTCTTCCAAAGTACTGAATCCAAACAGTACAAACTTTGTACGAACTATATGTGCACTCCAGACATGCTTTGGTCTTTGTATACATGTCAAGAGCTTCAGGTGTATTATTGTAAGACCTAAGCTTACGAAGATTACAGACCTAGCCCCTACAATTCAGAATATTTCCTTAGTCATGGCATCGGACGATGTAACTAGAATTTGATACAAACAGGATTCGTCGGAAGCATCAGTAACCGCTGAAGAAAAAATACAGATTGCAAAAATTCGGTTATGTTAGAAGCGGCTTCCCAATCGTTGTGGTAGCTGTTCTCATATTCAGCATCCGTTATGACTACCTGCAACAACCCGCCCTCCCTCCACCTCCCACTCTCCCCACCCATGACTACAAGACCAAATGCCCTATGCGCACTGGAGCCAGTAACTTCACGATAGACAAACCTTTTTCTAGGAAGTGTCGCCACACTCCTTATGCTCTGCAATTCTCCATCCATACACTGCTAATAGACAACACACAAAAAACGCTTTCACCACAATACAGCCAGGGACTGAACAAAGAAGATAAACCTCCACCAGTGCATTGTAGAGAGAAACCAATTTTGGCTTTCCACCAAATGTATTAAGTCCACTGATACTTTGAAGAGTTCACAAAGATGACATTGTTGCTAAGACAGTCAAACTGCTGCCCTCTGCAGGCTAAATGTCCTCTACATGGCTTGGGAAAGTGAATCTCACTTGCCTTGTTGGATTTTTCTGGCTTTCCCTATGTTTCCACGTTATAGGGCTTCACATTTTACCCAGCTGTAGCTTTGCTGATATTTGGTACACCAAAATAGCCCTTCAACCCTCGCCCCAACCTGAGTCAACTGGCTAGTGCCATCTCGTCTCAGGCTAGGAGGAGAATGGTGGTGGAAGTGCTCGACATTTTAATGGGGCTCTGCTGATACGTGGTACACTCAAATATCCCTCCCTCCCTAGCCACGATCAGGCAGAGTGACTATTACCACTTCATCTGAGGCTAGGAGAAGAATGATAGTGGATGACGCAGTGCTTCTAACTTGATGGTAAAGGCCTATTTACCAGCACCCTTGTGGAGATTACCCGCCATCTTGCACTTATTAAGGTCCACCTGGAGCCTCATAACTGGGGATATGTGCCTATGTTCATGGGTGCAGAGTGCAGTGCTTGTGTGTGAATGTGTCTAATTAGTTCACTGCAGACGTCAATAGCGGATGTTCCCTTGGCTGCTCAATATGGACTACCTGCAGACAGTCCTTTGTGGCCATTACAAACTGCAGGTCCCACTGCTCAGGATCCCCTCCCTAAAACCATCTTATCTATTAGATGGGAGGTGTCCACTTAGAGACAAGGAGGAGTGAATCAGTGGTTAAGCAATATCTATTGGAATATGTGGAAAGCATAAAGTTGTTTTTACATTGTTATTTGTAAAAAAAAATAAACTTTATTCTTTGCTTTACTGTAATGTTATAATCATTGTATATCTAGAACTCTTTAACCGCCTTGGACAGGGTGTAAGTAAAATAAACGTGATTCAATACCCAAGACTACAAAGGCTGTCAGATGTCATCACTTGTACATACCCACTGTGCATTGAGTTTATTAAGTGGTCTTTCCCGCGTCATGCTAGATTCTATGTTTCCAACCCCCTACAGTAAGCCCTTTTGTTTGACTTCACTACCCCTGGACAATAAAGTGCTGAAAGGGAGTAACTTAGTTTTCTGATATGGAGTGCAATAACATTAGTGTCTCTTCCATCATTTAGAGTGTTTACCATGCTACAGTGAAGCAGCCCTGGACCTCTTTCTGTGTTTTTCTTCATCTAGGAATTGTTGCCTTTCTGCTGGTCTACGCCATGGCCCCTCTATGTCCATTCCAAATTGGTTGTATCTAGGAGTCCTTGCACCAGAAGCCCTTGAAATATGGACACTTTAGATGCCCATCCATTTTAAACCTAAGTTAAGGTGTGATAATCAACCCTAAACATTACTTTCCTTTAACATGTACTTTTTCAGTGCATTTGAAGTGTTTTGAAATACTGCATCACATTTCTATGAAAGAATTCACTGGTAACAGAGCAGCAGTTGTTTCAGTCCCAGGACTTGTTTGCACCCAGAGTAAGACTCCATTGTACAAAATGAACAGTCTATTATAGCACATTTGCTTTTTTTTTTGCGTGTTGCATATCTGGGTCATTGAAAGGAACTCAGCTGAATGGGACTCAGTTGATAAAATACTAAACCTTACACGATCAGAAGGCTTCAGAGTTCACCCAAGTGAAATCCCATAGGATGATAGAGATTTTAATTTTTTTTATTTTTAGAATTTTACATAGCGCAAACTAGACCCGAAGATATCCGGTATAAGATCACTTTACGTGAAAATATAACCTGTAAATGCTGTATAACTCTAGTCCAAATCAAGCCCAGAAGCTGCTTGGTCGATAAACAAGGCTACACAGGCTACAAAAGTCCCCTTTTCTGCAATGGTAGAAAGAATACCCATAACAGTAGGAGATGCCACGAAGAAAGAGCTTAATGGGGTTAAAACTGAGGGCACTGTAAAAGACATTGAAGGGACAGACTACTTGGCCTGTCGTAGCATTATTCAAACCCTGTGGCAATATAAGGCTTTGCATCAACCTACACAATTGAACAAATACGCAGTTGTGGCGGACTATTCAAAGTTGACAGGTAATTCTCAACACTTACCATTAGGTCAGAATAGATTAAGACACAAGGGGCCAGATGTAGGTCGCCCTATACCAGGTCGGTAACGGCCGAATTACCGAATTTCGGCCGTTACCGACCGGTATTAGGCTTTTCACATGTAGGGGCATAATGTTAGGATTCGGTAATTTAAGTAATCGGTAAGTTACCGAATTCTTAAATACTGATTCGGTAAATTACCAAATCCTTAATGTAGGGAGCACTCAAATGAGTGCTTTTCCCATTTTAGGATTCGTTATTTACCACCAACTACAAGTTGGTGGTAAATATCGAAAACCCCAAAAGAAGCAATTTTTTGCAAATTATTACAGTGCCATGTGGCAGACATACATGCCCTTAGGGAATGTATGTGTGCCACATGTGCACCCATACTCTATTCAGGGGTGCAACAGGGTGTCAAAGTGACACCCTGCCACCCTTCAATGTGTTCCCCCTTTTACCGAATCGGTATTTACCGATTCGGTAATTCCCATTCATTCCTATGGATAGGAATGAATGGGAATTACCGAATCGGTAAATACCGATTCAGTAATTACCGAATCTTACAGATTCGGTAATACTTACAGAATAAAAACCTACATCCCATTTACCGATTCTAAAATACCAAATCGGTAAAATTCGGTATTTTAGAATTGGTAAATCTTCATTACCTACATCTGCCCCAAAGTATCTTAGGGCATTTATCACTCTAATTGATACTTTAAGATCTACCAGAATGCATTTTGGTCTGATCCCTGCTCCCTCTCTTTCAGATAGCCTTGGGCAAAGTTTTGAGAAGTTGGAAGGGAGTAGAGGTATATCATGACGATATTTTGGTGCCAGGGTCATTTAGCCTTATCTAAAGCTGAAGAAAGCCTGAGGTACAGCCATTGGTGGTCAGGTTTGGATGTGCAAACAGACTGACAAGAGTGCGTTCCAAGTGTCTGAATAGTGAATCAATACATAACCCAAAGAATAACCAATGGTTTTGAGAAGACTGCCTACTCACAGAGGGATGAGGGAACATTAAGCTTCTCATGTATTGCTCCAAAGATGCCCCATCACATTTCTATAATGTCACTTATTTGTATGTACTCCAGGTGGTCAGAGATATGTATAATCAGAAAGTGGAAAACAAAGATGTTATCCACTTTCTACAAGAGGTGTGTAGCAGAGACGCGACGTCCGAGACATTATTGACCAATAACGGGATACTGTTTTTTATGAAAATTGAATTCTTTTTATACTTGAGAAGAATAAAACTTGTGCTTTATGTCATCTCTAAGCTAACTGGATGATTGAGACACTGAACAGAGTTTTAAAGGAAACCATACAACTTGTTAACTCTAATGGAAATGATTGGAGGGAAGAAGTGAAGCTCAGAATGGAAATGTACAGGTTGATGCCTTCCTTATACGAACACTTGGAAAATTCAGTTTGTTGCGCTTCAGTGCGGGAAAGCTAACAGAGTTAAACACCAGCCTGGGCAAATAAAAGAACTAATGTGTGTGGTTGAGAAGGTGTTATTGTTGAAAAGTTAGATAGGAAGAAAAGAAGAGACAAACTGTTGACTTGACAAGAAATATTCAGCCAAAAATATACATGTAGAAGTTTGTGATGTTGTAAAAATGAAGAGCCCAATCCACAAGGGTGAGTGGTCGAAATACGTGAGATCAAAGAAAATGGTTAAAAAGTTTACCAACGCTGTGAAGACGGAGGATTCTGGCACATGGAATAAGAACAGTTGTGATAAAATAAAATGAATACGATGTCCAGAGTGATTTGGAAATGAAATGTAAAGGACAAAGTTGAAGAGAGGGCCAAAGTTCAAGATAGACTGATAGGGTGGTAAAGAAAACAGATTACCTGTAAGAATACATGTCAAGTTTTACTATATTATTGTTCAATTTTTAGAAGTAACGTCTACTCTTTTCTTAACTGTAATTTTATAATGACTAGAAATGTGTTGACCTAGATCGTTGTTAGGAAGGGAGGTCTGTAATCTCTTACAGTAGAATTAAACACCGTATTATGTTCTAGAACATTGGTATTCGCAAACAATTTCCGGGGGCCAAAAAGTTTGGTCTGTGATGCGACCAAGGTCCACAATGATGACAGCAAGGTGGCAGTGGGAGGCTGGGGTCATGGGGGGGGTTGGCGGCAAGGTGAGTGTAGGGAAGTGAAGCATATACATCTAATGGATGAATTAAAACAATGTAAAACCTGAAAACCTGGGATTTATCTTGGCTTCCCCACTTAACCAAATTGTGTGATCCTTGGCTGTTTTTTATTATGACACTTTCCCTCATTTTTATTTATTATCACATAAGAGTACCTCGAAATATATGAATTCGAGATGTGTGCTGTACCAAACTTTCTCCTGGGTTTGATTTAATAAACTATAATGCTGTTCATGTATAATAGAAACCCAGGCCACCCAAAGACTGCACAAAACAACCAGCTTGCGCTATTAATTCACTACTGGCAGTGTTGTCAGGGTGGGGGGAAAATGTATGTTTCTCAATTCATATTTGAAAACGATCACTTAAAAAAAAAAAAAGACTTCTCAATGCACTGATAATCTGTTGTGCTAAGGTGAAACTGTTCTGCAGGAAAATGAAATAAAATCCCTCCAGAATTCAAAAAGTGTATCATATTCTAACATTTTAGCTGCCATGTGTCTTTAAGAAAAGAGGTGATCCTGAAGTTAAGGGGTGCAGGACACCCTCGTTACTTCCTTTCTTTAACTTTAATAGACCGTTAAACAAACGCTTTCCTGTTTATTTAACATTTTTATTAATAGTGTCGAGTCAAGTAAACGGCAGCCACATGATGCTGTTGACCAGGGGAGGACATGTGAAGGTCAGGAGCCGTACTTGGAGTATCACTGTTCTAGAACCTCTTTAGAGAAAATGTTGAATGGAGAAAAGGAGCAAAGTACAAAACAGACTCAGTGGTCTGGATCAGTGAGGGGTCTTTGGGGAGGGTGTAGACACACACTCCTCCACCAAAGGTCCCTCAGCACAGACTGATCCAGACCAGAGTCTATTTCGTACTTTGCTATATGTATATGTTCGTGTTTTTTTCTCTCTCTCTCTCTCTATATATATATATATATATATATATATATATATATATATATATATGAAAAATGTATTATTAATTTTTAAAAGACAAGACTACACAGACGTCATCCATTCTACACGTTGCCTTTTTACTCAGTTTACGAAGAGGTCTTTTCTACGTCATGCTGGATTCTATGTTCCTAACCCCATACCACCCCCAACACCCATGACTGCTCGACCTCACTACCTCTGCAGAGTCAAGTTCTGAACGGGAATAATTTGGTTTTCGGATATGACGAGCAATACCTTTTTTCAATATTTCTAATAATTGTGTTTTTGAAGGTGGGTATCACTGCAGAGCTAACTTCCAAACCAACGGGGCTTAAAAAAGTCTATCGGCCTTTCCATAGAAAATAAATAATATGAAATATTGGTCGAGTCACGGTGGCCACGCTCGCACTCACGGGAGACATGAGCCGCTTGCTTCTCGTCACTTTGCTCAGCCTTCAGAAGGGTTTTATTTCCTCCAGCTCCTAAAATCTTAGCACTGTGTGCGGGACCTTCCAGGCAACAGATGCTTCCTGCATGGATGGAAGACGCGAGATTAGAGGAACTAAGAGGTGGAAAGAATACATGCACAATTAGGTGAAGGGACCATGTGGCAACAGTGCCCTCTGCTGGTCGCTAAAATAGAGCAGCAGACTAATGAGTTCGCTGCAGAGTGTGTATGTTTCCATTGCACTTTTGTGAGTACTGGTCTTGTACGAAGATGGCTACAGGGCGATGAAGTGCTGAACGTGGCTCTCGAGCCCTGGTATTCGAGTCAACACCGTTTACAATGAGACGAGGCATTCAGGGCATTGCTGTTCACATCTTCTAGGGAGATGTTGTTCTCTGGAGAGATGTGACATGACATCCTTTCTGAAAAGGCATCAGGGGCGTTCCAACACCTGAGGTCAATCTACACCATTGAACCTTCCAAGCGGAATAAAAGCACTATGGAAGTGACCAAGAGCACCCTCACAGCCAAATGATAACTCAGTTAGTATTACACAGTACAAGAGTGCCCTAAATCATTCTAATTACAATAAATATGGGACTACAGCAAGTCATTGGTGAGGTTTTATATCATGCTGTTTACTTAGATGGTGCTATTACTGGCATAATGCCCAGTCAGCGCACAAAGCTCTTATTACGAGTGGTCCAGTAAACTGCAATCCTTGCATTGTAATCATAAGTGTTGCGACGTTTCTCACAGTCCGATAAATATCGTGGGATCTCATTTCAATTTCAGCAGGTCAAACCCGCTGGAACTTATAGAGGGAACAACGCCAGGAAAAACACTGATTTTAGTGCATTAAGCACAAAAAGTTGCCTCCGCTGGCTTCTGCCAGTACAATGTCGGACAGGCTGGCTGCTCTCTCTGCAGCAGGCAGTGCAGCTACCTCCTCTATGGTCACAGAAGCGGGCTTATTCAGTCCCTGGAATGGGGTCCCATTCCTTAAAGGTAAACAGTTTGTTCCCACAGAATACAAGCCTCTCGGCACAGAGACGCCATGAAGTGCAAGATTCTGGCTCGAAGAGCGGGCATTCATACTCCTTTGGGAGCACTGGGGAGATGCTGGGGTCAAACACAATGGGAGTTTTCTCCAAATGTCGAGTAATGAGGCAGCCTGGTTGCAGTGCATCTTCCCAGGCTTTTACGAATGGCATCACAGGGCCAAGGATGCAGGGAATCCCCACCTGATCTACCAAACAAGAGCATCCAAAGTTTCTAGGCTTATTTAATAAATCATGGCTCTACCTTTTGTCTTCGTGGTCTTTTCTGACAACCGACATGTCAAATATAATTCAGCAACATGTATCCACCCAGGAGCTACATTTTAAGCTGCTGCTGGAAATCCACATGGTCATTTTGCTGAAGCTAACGCAAGGGGAGAAAACTCCAAAACTTGCCCAACTTCACTCTACGGATCACCCAGCAGCAAGATGGCTCAGTGAGTTTAACCAGTATCTGATGGATGGCAGGTCACAAGACAACGTCACGGCAGCTGGGTGGAAGATGAGCGTTGGTTGTTGAATATATGTTGAAGCACTTTCTGTCCTACTTGTGCTTCCTTGTTCATCTTTATATCCACGCAGTAGTGCTTAGTGAACGTGTGCACTGAAGCCCATGTGGCCGCCAGGCATATGTCTTGAATGGGTGTGTTAGCCAGGAAGGCTATTGTTGTTCCCTTTTTCCTGGTAGAGTGGGCTTGTACCCCCCCAGTTAGTTCTTGACCTGCCTGCTTGTGGCAGAATTGTATTGTTTGTGCGATCCATCGTGCAATGGTGCCCTTTGTTACTGGTCTGCCCAGGAAACTGCTTGCGAAGGACACAAATAACTGTTTTGTTTTCCTGTGCTCTTTAGTTCTTTCCATGTAATGCATTACTGCCCTTCTAGCGTCCAGAGTCTGCAGCGCCCTCTCTGCGCATGTGGATGGTTTCTGACAGAAGTTTGGTATTTGTATTGTCTGGTTCATGTGAAACCTTGACACCACCTTTGGCATAAAGTGTGGGTCAGTTCTCATTACCACCCTATTATTGTGTCTTTGAATGTAGGGTTCTTGCAGTGTTAGCGCTTGCAGTTTCCTTACCCTGCGTAGCGAGGTCATTGCCACTAGAAAGGCTGTCTTCTAATGAGCATTTGTAGATGCCTTATGAATGGGTTCGAAAGGTGCCTTCATAAGCTCTGTTAGGACTAAATTACGGTTCCATGCCGGTGGTGGCATCCTTTTGGGTGGTGCTATCCTTTCAGCCCCTTCCAGAAATCTTTTCACTACTTGTGATGTAAAGAAGCTCTTTCCTGTCTCTCCTCTTGTGTAGGCTACTATCGCTGCTAGGTGTACCCTCAGCGAGGTGGAACTTAGGTTTGATCTGAGTAGGTGCGTTAAATATTTTAGCACCTTTGATACCCTTGTCATCTTCTTGTGCAGTTTCTCCTTGATACACCATTGTGTGAATCTTTTCCATTTTGCCACATAGCACCTCAGTGTGGTAGGCCTTCTTGCTTCTAGCAGCACCCGCAGTGTGCTCTTCGACGGTTTCAGATGTGGAAACTCTATGTCTTCAGGAGCCATGCCGCTAGGCAGAGGCTCTCTGGCTCTGGGGGGAGTATCTCTCAGTTTTTCATGGAGAGTAAGTCCTTTCTTTTCCCGAATTTGTGAGGCGGTCCCTACTCCATATCTACTATTTGTGAGAACCACGACTGCCTGGCCCACTGTGGTGACACCAGAATAAGCGTCATGTTGCTGGTTCTGCATTTGCGGAGTACCTTGTACATAAGTGGTATCGGGGGAAAAGCGTCGGCAAATGTTTTTCGACCAGCTTATCCATAGGGCATTCCCTTGTGATTGTTCCCCTGGTTGCCTGGATGCGAAGTATCGGCATTTTGCATTCTGGTGTGTTGCAAATAGGTCTATTGTCGGAGTTCCCCACTTCTTGAATAGCCTTTGTGTTTCTTGTGCATTGAGCTCCCACTCGTGGGATGCTGATGTCTGTCTGCTGAGCCAGTCTGCCTCCACGTTGTACTTCCCTGGTAGGTGTATAGCTAGGAGGTCTATTTTGAGTGGGATGGCCCATCTCCATGTGTCCTGCGCCAGGTTGGATAGTGTGACTGATTGTGTTCCTCCCTGTTTGTTGATGTAGAACATCCTTGTGGTGTTGTCGGTCTGTATCAACACTCTTTGCCCGTACAGTTGTTTCTGGAAGGCTTTTAGGGCGAGGAACACGGTCTTTAGTTCCAGGTAGTTGATATGCCTGATCGCATCTGTTGGGAGTCCACAGGCCCCGCACCTTGAGTTGGTTCATGTGTGCTCCCAATCCCTTCTGGGATGCGTCTGTGGTGATGGTCACTGTTGGGTTTCGTGGTGTCAAAGGCTTCCCCTCGGTTATGTTCTCCTTGTTCCACCACGCTATCTCCTCTTGCACTGGGTGCGTTACAACCATTAGATCTTCCGAACTTGTAGCTTGTGACCATTGTTACTGCTGCCATTCCTGGAATGGTCTCATGTGTAGCCGTATATTGGGGACTAGGTGTATGCAGGACGCCATCATCCCCATGATCTTGCTCGCTGTCCTCACTGTCAGAGCTCGCCCCTTCTGGTACTGACGTGTCTCCTTCAGCAGGGCCAGTGTTCTCTTGTCGCTGGGGAACACTTTGCTCTGTATGGTGTTGATCTGTGCGCCTAGGAAGATCTTCACTTGCTCTGGTTCCATGGAGGATTTCTCCCAGTGTATTGAGAATCCCAGTTCCGTTAGCGTTTTCGTGACCCGTTGTGCATGTTCCTTGCATTGTTTGGAGTAACTTGCTTTTATTAGCCAGTCGTCGAGGTAGGGGTATACATTGATCCCTTCCTTCCTTAGGTGCGCTTCCACTGCAGCGAGGCACTTGGTGAAGACCCTTGGTGGGGATTTTAGTCCGAAGGCCAAGGCGGTGAACTGGTAGTGTGCTTTGTTGATGGCAAATCTCAGTAGATGTTTGTGCTGTCTGTTCATGGGAGTGTGTAGGTAGGCGCCTTTAGGTCTATGGTGGACATAAAGTATCCGTCCCTTATCTGAGGAATGACTTCTTGAAGAGATGTCATCTTGAATTTTTGTGTTCTTATGTATTGGTTTAGGAACCATGTCCAGGATGGGTCTTAGTGTTTCGTCCACCTTTGGTACAGGGAAGTAGTTTGAGTACACTCCCTTGTTTCTTTCTTTGAATGGTACTGTTTCTATGGCTTCTTTGTGGAGAAGTTCTTGAGCTTCCTCTGTGAGTAGAGCTAGTTCTTTTGCCGAGTGAGTTTTTATTTTCGGTTTCCTGTTTGGCGGTTTCTTTTCCAGTTCTATGCAGTATCCAAACTGTATGATGTTCAGTATCCATTTGTCCGTTATTTTCTTCCATTCCTGGAAGAAGTGTTTTAGTCTGCCTCCTACTGGTGATACACGTTCGTTGTTCTTTTGTCCATATGACCCTTTTTTGCTGACTTTGTAGTGCCCCTCCCCCAGAGGTGTCGTGTGTGGGCACGGTTGGTGGTGCGGAGTCACTTTGAAGTGGGTCGCTGGCCACCCCTTCTTGTTTGCCCTCGTCCATTCGCCCTCCCGCGAAAGGACTGGCCCCGAGGCTGGTATTGCCAGGTTTGTGTTTGCTGGCCCTGCTGTGCTGGCTGTCGCCCTGATAGCCCTGCTGGGATGTCTGATGTGACGTACGCAGCTGGTTTCCCCCTCTTCTGTTTGGCCTCTGTGTCGGTGTGCCTCTCCTCATTCCTCTGAATTGCAAGGTCCCCATGGACCTTGCAGTTTCATTTTCCTTTTTGAGTTGGGTGAGTTTCTCATCCACCGGTGCTCCGAACAGGGTTTCACCATTGAAATGGGTGTTCAGGATGTTATTCTGCACTTCCGGCTTGAAGCCTGATCTTCTCAGCCAGGCATGCCTTCTCTCTGTGACCCCGATAATCATGAGCCTGCTGGACGTGTCTGCCGCATCCAGGGCTGATTTTAGGCATGAGTTGGCTATATTCTTGCCTTCCTCCACCATGTGTGTTGCCCTCTGTTGGTATTGCTTAAGGAGGTGTTTGAGTAGTTGTCCGACCTCGTCCCAATGCTGGTACATATGCCTGTTGAGTAGGGCAATAAAGTTGGCAATGCGCCAGTGTACTGCTGCATTCCTCTCGATCTTCCTTCCAGTGAGGTCTATCCTCTTACTCTCCTCGTCAGGTGGTGGGCCTTAGTTTGTGGGAACGTTGGCCCTTTTTCTGGCTGTTGCTGCAATGATGGAGTCAGCTGTGAAGGATCCCTGGATGTAGGGAGGGTCCTTAGAGGAGTGTTTGTATTTTTTCTCTGTCCTGGGTGTTACAGACCTGCAGCTTGCTGGTTCTTTGAATGCCTCTCTCCCCTGGTCCAGGACACTTGGTAGCATGGGGAGGAATTGACTCCTGATTTGAGTGGGGAGCAGGGTCTCTAGGAGGAAGCAGGTTTTTTCTTCCTCCAGTTTCACTCTATAAGCTGTTGCCGCGTTCCTGATGACCATGTTGTAGATCCCAATGTCATCTGACGGCGAAGGCCTCGAACGGTACATCTCCACAGCCTCCTCCGGGCTTTCGGCGTAAAGGTCCTGCCAATCCAGGTCCTGCGCCACCGAGGATGCAGAGTCCAAACTCGTGCGCTGGTCTTCTTCGCCCTCCTCGAAATAGTATAGGCCCTCTTCCTCTTGGTGTTCCTGGTGCTCGGGAGTTTTCGGCTGCTCTTCGGCGTCGAACTCCTCCTCGTCTTTGGCAATTTTCGTCGCCGGCTTTGACGAGATGGTGAACCTCTTCATGCGCTTGTCGAATTTTCTTTTACTTTGCAGGATGTTATCCATTTCGGCCTCGAGCCTTCTCTTTTTCCTTTCCATCTCGGCGTCCTGTTCGGCGTCGAGTGTTTCGAACGATCTCTTCGATGTTGATTTCGGAAAAAGCCTTCGGGTCCTTTTCCTTTGGCGTTGCGTGCTCCTTTTTGGGGGCATGCTTCGACGACCTAGGCTTTTTGTGTGTTTTCGCCGCCTGGGAGTCCTTTTCGAAGGATCGTGTGTAGAAGGGGGGGAGAGAATGGGTTTGGAAAGGTTTAGGAAGAAACGGCGCTCAGCGTGTTCCTTCAATGTAGGTCGTGGCTGAAAGTTAGGTTCGGTGCATACAGGTCAGGGGAACAAACCCAACGGAAAACCAGCCCCTGCAAAGGTCAGGGGACGTGTCTCCTGTTCCACAAATATGAACAGAGTCCTGTGCACACGTTAAAATGAATGGTTTCCTAGTGAAAACCTAAATGTCAACAAAGTAGCTCAAATGATTCAAAAGTCCGTTATATGAGGGTATGGATGTTATAATAGTGGGGTGCTGATCAGTACATCCAATACATGATTCTTTGTAATAAAGTAAATAGCCGACACATGTTTCGTCACACCGTGTTGCGGCTGTGACTCATCAGGGCTGGAGCGTTTGTAGTGCGAGATGCGGTGGACATATACCCGAAAGGTGATCAGGGTATAGACGTATGGCAGGGATGCTGCTCGGGGTGATAGGCTCGTTGCAGGACTGGTATGTCCCGTAAGAACTTAGTGTCGAAATTTAGCACAGGTGTGTGCTGGCGAAATTCTCCTCATCCGGGTAATGGATCCATTACCCTGATCACCTTTCTTCGGCGTGAAGACGGAGCAGGCGTTGCAATCCTTGCTTTCGTGGTTGACCGGCAGGCAGAGGTTGCAAACCGGGTGCTGGTCCTCCTGCACGTACTTGTGGTGGCAATTGTGGCAGAATTTGAACGGGGTCTTGTCCATTCCTGCGCTCAGGGGGCCCCCTGTGTGCGCATTCTCCGTTGGACGTCGAAGTCTTCGATGTTCTCCTCCTTCTTCGTTGTCCTGGCTCAGTGGTCTTGTTCCTGGATGTATTCTCCAATCTTTTTCAGTAGATTTCCTTCTTTTCTCCAAATGCTCTGGAATCTCTCGGTAACGATCCAGACCCAAGGGTGGAAAAAAGAATCTGAAGATGGCGCCCAAAGGTGGGAGCTTCCGCAGGAAGCGCGCCGACGTCACAGGAAGTACACCAGAAGGTGGGACGTCGACGCCCACCTGGGCTATGAAAAACAAAAAAAGAAATTAAAGACTACGATTCCGGACCCAACCACTAGACCGCGGAATAATGCACAGCATAGTGTATCCAGAAAGATTCACGCTGCAAAACTAACACCCATTATTTTCAACGATCAGAGACAGCATAAGTGCAATATGACCTACTATTTAAAAACAGCCTTTTGTGTTTATTATAAAACACATCCTCCAATATGAGCATTTGTCATTCAGGCACTCCTTCCCCCCTACTAACAGGTCATTATTTGTGGCAGTATAGGACTATTGTGGCAATCAGTGATGCCACCGAAATATCTGTAGTGGTTGCATCGTAGAGTCAGCCGTGCAAAGAATCAGTAGAAGCGACCAAGGCAGATATGTTGCCGTGTGTCATTTCTGGTATAGTCAGGCCTTTTCTTGAGATCCTGGAGTAGTGTTTACTGAGTAGTAGTTACTGTTTACTTCTCGAGTCCCAGGACCACCAATGCTATTCTTCTTCAATTGGATACCAAGTAACTGCCTCTGGGCACTTGACTCTGCAGCAGAAGCAGAGTAGTAAAGGATTAGTCTATGAGACAGTAAGGATAGATACTCAGATAGAGCAAGATACAATAAGTAGAACACAAACTCAATAACCAGATAGTAGTTTATTGTCCAAGTGTATAACATGTACAGTTTAGTAAAAAGTGCAGTTAAAATATGCAAGTCAATATCAGAAGACGATGAGGAACTTTCACCTTCTCGATCTAAGATATAACCCAATAAGCTTTTATTGCATTTCCATACTACACTGCCTGGGACACTGGCCCAAGGCCACCGTTAGATAATGGACTGCATATGAGCAGACTTGGAGTGCTTTGGGATCAGTTGGGACTACAATATTAACCCACCAGTGTTAGTCAATGGTGGTGTCAGATAACATATATACTATGTCGAATTCATTCTTGCTATATGTATGGTCCTCCATATGAATGGTTCCTTGATTTTGATGAAGGGCTGACTACAGGGTTGTATGGAGAAGCTGCTGCAGAGTATAAACGAAAAATAGTTTTAAAATAAAATCACCCCAAAAGCCGACCATTCAAACAGGAAAAGGGTCCAACCCAAGATCTTGAAGACTTAACAGAAGGCTGCCAGGTAAAGTCTGAGTCCAGTTAATTCAACACCACAGGCCAGTTGTGAGGTCTTTTCTTGGGGTCCAAGGGAGATCGTGGTTACTAGGCACAGTCCTAAGTGGACGCTGTCATTTACTACCGGTTTCATAGGGGTAGATCAACTACTTCTCTACAACTAGGTAACCGAGAAGCTTTTTTTTGGGCCAGTTCACTCTCCCAGGGAGTGGCAGTGAGCAGTCAGGGCTTGCTCAAGGATTTGGCAGAAGTTAAAGAACTAGACACAATACGAAAGTTAATAACAATAAGTAATTTGCATGCAGAGTTAGTGCTTTATCTTTTTTTTTTTTAATGGTTATTAACTGGTAGGTAAATGGATTGGCTAATGTTAGGCTAAAGAACACTAAACAGTACTTGCACTGTGCATGAATCAGATTTAACCTCCAATGTTTTTTGTTTAATTCTAACCCACAGTATTTTCTAGAAGCTTGGCTCTATGGATGAGGTTATCCTATGGGGCTGCACTTGGTTCTTCAACACCAGGATCTTTGGGTGTTGTTATTCTCATTAGCAAAGGCTTTTATAAAGGGCTCATGTTTGTGCAAGGTATACAGATGAGGACTAAATCATGGTACTGGTTAAACCTTGGGTACTTCAGGGACAACTCAATGATGTGTCGCACAAAATCAGTCTATGTCCAAAATCCCTCCTCCTAAACAAGCCCCCTCAAACCCCCATCAAACTTTAATAAATTCAATATTGCAGCTA
Source organism: Lissotriton vulgaris (assembly GCF_964263255.1). Lineage (NCBI taxonomy): Eukaryota > Metazoa > Chordata > Amphibia > Caudata > Salamandridae > Lissotriton > Lissotriton vulgaris. The sequence goes on from NC_141693.1 coordinate 280,742,045, forward strand.
TCTTGACAAGGTTGTCTCTCGGTCAATGGTAACAAGTGATTCACTGCACCATGTCTATGTATAATACAGTTCAAATTTACTAGAGCCGCATAACTAATTGTGATTTCATGGGCCATGTCCATGTGGCAGGCACCCTCTATGGAGTTAGCCTCCAGGGTATCCTAAAGTTATAGGGTTTGTTTCTCCAAATCTACACACATGGTCAGGATTTTCCAAGCATGGGCACCCACAGCTGTCATCATTCTCGCTAGTTACCAATGGGAACAAAAATTCAGGTCTAGGCACTTTAAGGCTACAAAGATCATTCAAAGTGTTTCACAATATGACACACTCCAGCAGAGCAACCAGATCGCACGTCAGGGTTCAAAGGAGTACTGCCACATGTCCTTCATCTGAGAAGCTTAACAGAGGCTGCCTACAGGTATGTATTAGTTGGGGATATTGCAGGCTAATCTCTCAATGACAACATATAATGATGCATCTCCATGTGCCAGATGATGCTTCTTCGTCGGTCTTACTTTTCCTGGTCAGCAGGCTGCAGGTGTTTCGTGGTTCTTAGGTAACCTTATTCCCTTGAATTCTCCTGGATGTAGATCTTCCAATAAGCTGGGCTATTACACAGGTCTTCCAGGGATCAGGGTGACTCCTGACAGTCACAGTCCAGCTCACTGTGGAAGTAAGCTCTCCTCTCCATTGGCCACAAGTGAGATGTCATGCAGGCTTTCAAGAGTTATGCACTGTATAAAGGGAAAGTAGCAACCCAGCAAAGGACCCACTCCTGGTTAAGTGTCTTCTTAAACTGGGTGTGCAAGCCTCAACGTTTTTCCAGATGGTATTCCACTGAAGAAGACATGCACCCCAGCTGGCTTTTAGAAGCAAGTCAAGATCCACAGGCTCACTTCCCAAATCAAAGAGATATATACTCCTTCCTGCATCAAATGTGGTGAGTTTTCACCCTTTCCAAATTACTGTGAACTCAAGATGCCAGTTAGCCCATACACAGGCCACTGAGAACTGAAACATGCAATCCCCCCCCCCTCCAAACACAAAGTGTTGTCGGTGGGAGACAGATATTTTGTCTCAGTACCCATTTGAACCAGCTCTTTCTCTCTTTAACCCTAATGGTTCCGGAGAAGACATTATTTTTTTGTTGTTGTTCTGGTTGATCCGTATTTCGAAAGGTCAGTACTTTCTGTAACAGGCAAACTGTTGGTATGCAACCAATAGACAATTATTACCACAACCAATAGATTGAGATACGGGTCTCAATAATAGGTCACTTGATAGATTGATAGTGGGTTTGATCTGTCAATGTCTAAAAACAAGATAGGAAAGCTGTTTAGATAACATGGAGCTGTGCAATTTCTGATCACTCGAAAACAGACAAAGTCAGTGTTGACTGGATAGTGGTTGTGTTCGTTTAGGGATGTAGCACAATTTTTGTAGCTGGAAATTAAGTAGTTCAGGGCCAAACACACTAAGGTGTCACATATTGCCACTCAAGCTACAGCCACTTGAACAGAGGATCTTATGTTTTATACCAGGTTTACTCTGCTGTGTCATGTCAGGTTCTAATGACCAGAGCATCAAACAATTGTTGTAAACATTGGAGTAAAATGGCAACTGGGTCCTAAATTATCACTGCCCATTAGGCTAAAGTTAATGAAAGCCTAGTGTGGAAGTGATAGTATTGTTTCGGATTGGATCCCACCCCAAATGGTGCCGGGAAGTTTTGGCTGTCTTTCTATACAATTCCTCAGAATAGTTATTTTTTTTAGTTTCATGCAAGTAAAAGTCCGATTTTCAATTTGGAGATATGGCACTAGCCGGTTACTGAGCAATAGTTACTTACTATTGAGCCCTATAGAAACAGCAATCTGATTGGCCACCTTTCAACCAATCCTAAAAGTTTACTTTATTAGGACCATTCGGATTGGCTGTTGACAAGAATAGCTGTCGGTACCCTGCACCTCCACGGAACACGTTGTGCAGTGCGGGGGAAAGGCATAGGTGGTTTTCTGTGTTCAACACAATCAGTCTCTTCATCTAGTGCACTTGCAAGAGAGGATTTTGGTAGTTTTCAAACTGAATTCCACCCTGAAAGTGAACTTTTATAAAAATGGGTAGATTTTGCCAGTTGTGAATGTCGGTAAAATCTTTTCACCCAAGCCTACATAGAAACTGTCCTCTCACACATGCACCATGCCCCAGTGCCACTTACTTAATGCATCCCACGATGACTTGTACCAAGGGGTAGATGAGAGGCTGCAGCACCTCGCTGGGGTAGATGTTACTCAGGACGCGGCACCACAGATACAGGCAGTGAATGTACTGCCAGTTGTACACAGACTGGTAGGACCCCTGCAGGAGGCGAGAGGACAGAACATGCATTAGTTATACTTTGCACGTGGATGCTCACAGCACGGCAGCAGCACAAACCAGAAATCGGGCATGGAAAACTTGGTAGCTACTGTGTCAACAATTGCAAAGAAACTGTAGTGGCTCCAAATTACAGTAGAAAGCATTTTAAGCATTCAAAGGCTTTACTGTCACATTCAAGTATTAAATGTACATTTTTAATCTGAAAAAACTCCAACATGAAACCTTATGCCAGGCTTTTACGTTACCAACAATGCATTCATCTCATATAGGTCACCCTCCCTACACTTACTATTCTTCTGTCTGAAGGAGAAAGGGTACAGGGGCTGAAGCCACAAAGCATTGATAAAAGTCCTTGTCAGGGTAGAAAAGGAAAAAAAGTTCAGGTACTAATAAGCAATATAGTAAGTAAGTAATACTTTATTTGATTTGTGAAAATCATAAAAGGGTGGGTCTTACCACCATGGGATAAAACTTTACATCTTTGAAACAGCATAAAAACAACATAAATCACATGAAAAGATAATACATTAAAGTAACGCAAAGCAGTAGCAAATTGCTCGAATGTGCAGTTACTGTGTAAAGTTGAGAAGCACAGATGGAACTGGGCACGGGGATAACTGTCTCATTGCAGCTGCCAGTCAGCAAATGGATATTCTAAACGGGGGTGCAGGGCTTGGGGGTTAAGTGTAACTTGATGGAAGTAACACGTTGTTAACTCAGAATGAAGTTTTTTTTTTTTTTTTTTTTTTTTTTATGCCGGAAAAGTGGAATGAAGGGTATCCATTAAGAGATTGAGGGAGAGTCTGGGCCCAGCCTTGGGGGGGCCAATTGGCACAGGTCGTCTTTAATTGTTTCCTTGTTTTCCAGCTCTTGGGCAGCGTGGGCAAGAATTTTATAGTTTTGCAGGAAAGTTGTATCCAAGACCCGCTAAGGCATTTTATTACAGCCGCCCTACAGGTTCTTACTTGTGCTTCTCTTAGGAGTGGTAACAAGAGCGTCTTCCTTAGATTTTGGAGTGCCGGGCATATGCATAATAAATGCAATAATGACTCTACGCCCTTGCCACAAAGGCGACAGTTTGAAGTTGGCCAGGTACGCTGCCATTTGGGGGTGAGGTCTTTGCTCGAGAACCAACCCAGCCTCAGAAGACTTAATTTCCTCTTGTAGTGATCCCTAAAACAATCTTGCAAGTATGGCTGATGTTTCAGATGATTATATGTTGGTAACACAATCCAGGCGTGGCTTTTGCCAGCCACTGCGCCTTTGTCCATTATCAGCGATGCTTGTTTGATAGCTTTGTTAGTGATCTGTTTAAAAATGTTATAAGACACGGGTGAAAGCCAGGCTTCTTCCAGCTTTAAAGACTGAAGCGCTTGCCTAAGGGACTTATATGTTGAATTCGAGAACCCAGCCTGTTTTTCGAACTCTAGCCAACAGAGGTGGGCAAGTGAGTTGTCTTCGGCGTCCCTCATACGCCAGTAATATTTGGCCAATGCTCCTTGTCTTGCCGGGGTCTGGTTTGTTAATCCATATTCCAGACGTATTTGGGCCTGTGAAATGTGTCGCGGGATCGAAAAAAGGTGTTTAAACAGTTTGGATTGAGCAAGATTCAGCGCTGTAGAGTCCCTAGATGCCATCAATTCCGAGCCATATGTGAGCGATGGCAAGAATTTAGCAGCTACGATCTTTAACATGTGGCCGGTTGAACTTCCACTTAAATGTTTTTGTATGGTTTTAAAAGCGAAATGCAGTTGTTTGGCTTTTGATTTCCCCTGTTCTAAATGATGTTTGTACTTTAGTTGGTAATCAAGTATGATGCCCAAGTATTTGTATTTATCAACCTGTGTTAATATAGAAGAATTTAGCCTCCAGACATATTTAAGTTGTTTCTTTCGGGAACTGGAGAAGCATAGGATGTTCGATTTTTTGAGGTTTATTGTTAGTTGTGCTTTGGAAATGTATAACGCGAGTTTGGAAATCAAGCGTTGTAAGCCAAGCGGCGTTTGTGAGAGGAGCACAATGTCGTCTGCGTATTGTAGACTCACAATAGGTGTTTGTCCCAATTTCGGTGGGTCCCCCTGAATTGTGCGTAGGTCACTTTCTAGGTCTGCGGTATAGATGTTGAAAAGGCTGGGAGCCAACACGCAGCCTTGCTTTAGTCCATTAGAAGTTTGATATTTCTTTGTTAGGCATCGTCCATCTCCTTTTTTTTATTTGTACCCAGGTGTGTGAGTATAATTCTATGATTGCTCCCAATAGCTTTGGTGGCGCACCCCAGGCTTTCATTTTGGCCCAAAGTTTTGATCTAGGCACTTTATCGAAGGCCGCTTTTAGGTCCAAAAAACAAGTGTATAGCGTGGAGGAGTTATTGATAGCCTTTTTAGCGAGAAGGGTTAGCGCGGATACATTTGTTAGAGTACCCATTCCGGCCCTAAAGCCTGTTTGTGTCAGTGGGATTAGCCCTTTGCTGTTGACCCAAGACTCCAGTTCTACCAATAGGTTTGATGCGTAGATCTTGGCCTCCACGTCTATTAGTGCTATTAGCCGATAATTGTTAGGATCTGATCGGGACCCTGATTTGAATATGGGGTGTAGAATGCTGCCCCTCCATGAATCAGGAATATTCCCGGTCCTTAAGCTGTGACAGAACAAAGGGGATAGTTGAATTGCCCAAAACATTGGGTCTTGCCTGAATAGGGCGTTGGGAAGGCCGTTTGGTCCGGGGGCCCCGTCTGGTCTCAGATGTTTTATGGTCTTTGAAACCTGCGTTGGTGTGATCTGATCAATTTCTCCAGTTAAGTCCTGTGGCGGTTGACTGCAGGTGTCTTTGGATTGGGGAGACTTTGCTTCTACCATTGATCTCAGGCTTGGTGTTGGGCAGGGCTCGCAGGCGGTTGCGAATGTGTTGTCTGTAGATGTATCAAACGTGAAGTTGTAAAGTAAATTAATGTGAGTGCCCCAAATCTGATCGGTCAACTCCGAATTGAACTGTCGGTGTTTGCCGTTGAGCATAAAATTTATTTTTGCCCAGAAATCTTTGGAGTTTCGTAGTTTACTAGCATGGAGTATAATGCATTGTAATTTTTCCTTATACTCTTGCTTGGCCAATTTGGTCTCACGTTTTAGCTCTTTTATTAAGAATTCAATTTTTTTCAGAGTTTGCTGTGATAGTTGGGGGTCCTTTTTACGTTGAGCCCTGAGATATGAGTTTAGTTGCTTTTTTAATAAGCGCAGTTTTGGAGTGTACCATTTCCCTCCTCCGTTTCTTGTTGTTTTGTGTCCTCTGTGGTTGGTTTGGTATTTTTTATTTATGTTCACTACGAAGGACTCCCAGGTCTTTACTATATCTTTGGATAAGGCTGGTGGTGAGAGCAATAAGTGGCATGTCTCCATTAAGTTGGGAATGTTGTCTTCTTTCCAATTTAATCTTTGCAGGTTAAAAAGTTGAGTGTTCAACGTTAAAGGCTGCGCTTGCTCGGATTTATTTAATAGGATTGATACTGTGAAAGTCTGAGGGTAATGGTCGCTTTCACCCCGTTCCAGAATGTGGAAGTCTTTGATATGAGGGAATAGATCGGGGTCGGCCAAGGTATAGTCTATTGTTGATCCTGAGTTCCTAGTGACCCTCGTTAAGGCGGCTGGTCTGTCAAGGTGACCCCTTCCGTTTAGTGTGTACAAGTGGAGGTCTTCCAGTTCTGCAGCACATTTCCTTCCCATTGCGCTTTGTCTACTTTGGTTACCTTGTCGAGGTTCAATGTGGGTAGGAAGAGTACCCTCCTGGCCTTGCATTAAGTTCATGTTGAAATCTCCTGTGATTAGCATGTTATCACTTGGGTAGGTGGATTTCAATGTGTTAATTGTGGAGGTTAATTGTTTTATCCTCTTCCCTTTATGTTTTCCACCGGGATGTATGTATAGATTTACGATCAGTAGGCCGATGATGGGCGAAATTTCAATTTTGATGCATTGCATCCATGTGGAGTCCAATTCGATGGGGCTGGCTGACCAGAGGATGTCGGTAGATATGAATGTTGAGAGGCCTCCCTTAGCCCTACCTGGACGTGCCTCCTTGTGAGCCGGGGTAAAAAATTCTTTGTATCCCACAAGAGGTGAATTTTTCGTCTGCCATGTTTCTTGAAACAAAAGTATTTTGTATTGGGTGATGAACTCTATAAAGTCGTCTTCCTCCAACTTTGTATTTAGGCCATTGACATTCCACGAACAGATCTTACAGTCCTGCTCTTTTCCTACAGTTGTTAATCTTCCGTTGGTTCATTCTACCTTTCTTTTAGTTGGTACCCGGGGAGCTTGTTGGTGACTATCAAGTGTGTCTGCCTCCAGGTGGGCGAGTGTAATAGTAATTCGCCTGAATGGATAATCTTCTTTTTCGATGTTGCTTTTTTGATCCGGACCTTTGGCACCTTTTAGAAGGCTTCGTTTTGGGCTTTGTTTCTGCAACGGGCTGGGATATCGTACAGGCTCGACCTTTTTTAGCTCAATGCCCCATAACGCGAATTCTTCCCTGTGTGTCAGGATTAATTCTGTGAAGATATGTTCGGTCCACGTTGTAATCGTGGAGTCGGGGCCTGTTTGGTAAGGGTTTGGTTTGAACTCAATTGACACCAAGTCACTGGTTTTTAAGTGTCTCAAGCCTGGTAGTTCTTCTAGAAGTTTTAGAATGGACCCTCTGTTCAGGATGTCATGAGACCCTCTTGAGCTATATAGCGGGATTAGCTCGAGTTTGTTGCTTGGGGTGTGCCACTTTTGGTTTTTCAGTCGTCTTCTCTCTTCAGTGTTTGAAAGAACTGTTCCGGCTTGGTCTGCTTCTGGATCGGGTATGACCGAGTTAGATGTGTGTACGATGCTTGTTTCCACATGACCATTGGGAACTGTAACTGATGGTGCTTGTGAGTCTCCACTCAACGGTTCCCTTATCTTTTTTACCTTAATCTTTAAGGGTTTATCTGCGTCTGCTTGTCTGTTGTTTGGTGGTGCTTGCATGGAAAAAGGGCTAGAATTAGATTGAAGTTGTAGTTCAGTATCTGTGTTGTTTGTTGGCTCTGAGCTTGGTAATTTGCGTTCAACTTTCCCTCCTGGGAAATTAAATATGCTGTACACTTTCCTTGCAATCTGGGTTGAACTGGTGCATTCTGTTGGGCCATTCGAGGTAATGGCTGCCCTAGTTGGAGAGTTAACTTTTGGAATTGGCCCACGCTCTAACGTTGTTGTGGTTTGGAGTGGGACGTCCTCTATCTGCTCTTTCTTTTCTTTATCGTTGGAGTCGGTGTTGGTTTCTTGACGCTGAGTTATTAGCACCCTTCGAGTGTGTGATTTGGTTTTTCTTGCTTTTCTCAGGCGCTTCCTTTCTCTCTTAGTAAGTACGGGTACCTGTTCAATGTGTTTGCTGCTGATAGGATCGTTTGATGATGATGCCTGAGTTTGCGGGGCTTCCTCTCGGATGTCAACTGGAGTTTGTTCGTCCGTGATCGCTGACGTAGTGGTGTCGTTTGAAGAGGTAGATTGCGTTTTTATTTGCGTTTCGGGGCTCACTTCGCCACTACGGACGTCGGTTGACCTGCCAAATCCCTCATTGGCTTCTTGATGGTCGTTTACTTGGCTGGTGGTTGTCTTCTTTGTCTCCGTTGATGATTCTGTGACGGCTCCCAGTATTTGTGTCATCAAACTGGGGACTGTACCCAGTTTGTCTATTATTTGGGAGCAGTGACAGGTGTAAAAGGCGGTGTCCTTGTTAAGTTGCACCTTCGTTATCATACTATTTAGGTCCCGCAAATTTGATTCTATCCCCTGGACATGGGAGGCCAGGATATTCAGCAGGTCGACTTGCGTATCTAGTTTGTCTGCGTGGTATGACATTGCTACGCCTATGGTTTCCATTGATTTTAATAGCTGTGGCCATATGGTGGCCATTAGAATGCTGTCCGAAGTTTCGCCCTGGGTTTGACTGAGTATAGCTGGAGAGTCGAGGTGCTCGAGGAGATCTGTTTGGGTATGGTGCTCACGCCAGTGATCGCTCCTTTGCGATGACCTTTTTAAAATACTCTCTTCCTTGCCAGGACTTTCTTCCTTGCCAGGGCATAGAACTTTAGAGACTGAGAACTGGCATGTGCTTAATTTGAGAACTACTGTGTCGTTTGCAGTTGCATTTACTTCTTGTAACTTCGGAATTTTACTTTGTTCGATTTCTTCAGTTACTGGTCCTGCAAAGAGAAAGCTATAGTTTTCATCCATTTTGTCTAGTTCCGGTGTGGATTGACCACTCGTTAGACTAGGGAAATGCACCAGTGACGATGGACTCGGTTTTTGAGTGCAATTTTGATTATGCGTAGAGCCTTCCTCTGTTGTTTTAGAGATCTTTTTCTGGACCAGCCATGGGCTTTGCTCCAAAAAGACCGAGTCGTTACTTGCGTCTGAAGCCTGATGGACTAGGGCACAGGCCGTTGGAGGGTGAAATGCTTGTTGAGCCTTGGGAGATGGTTGCTCCAAGGGTCGGTCCAAGCCTTTGACTTGTTGTGGGCTGGACGAATCGTCCGGCCCAGGAGGACCCGATCCCCCGCCCCCAGGACTCCTTCTTGTTTTTGTTTTGGGGACATTAAAGGGCTCGCTTTGACACCTTGAATTGATTAGTGATGATGTTAATTTGGCGCTCTTGTTCATGGGCTCCGTGGGGGAGTTATGTTGATTACTATTAGAATTAGAACTAACATTGTGTTGTGAAAGTTCCACTCCATTCCCAGTGGAGAGTCTTTGACAAACTTTGAGAAAGTCGGTGATTAATGCTCGTTTGCTTGCTTTGAGTTGCGAGGCTTGGGCATTATGGGCAGGAGAGGGCATTGCATCATTGTCAGGTTGGCCCTTTTTATTTTCTGATTGTTTGCAGTCTGTGCTGTCCCGGAGGGACCTCTTTGGGGCTGCGGCTAAGCTCTGCGATCCGAGTTTTATCATGTCTTGGAAGGGTTCTGAAAACTCTGTTGAGTTGATGTGTGGCTCTTTCAAAGTTAACTTTTTGGGGCTCTTACCCCTGCCCGCAGATGACCCTTCTTCTGCCTCTTTGGTTGTGCTCGGGGGATCCCCTTTACCCTTTTTTGTCTTCCCCTGTGGTTTTTCTGGTGGTTTATCTTCGCCACGCGGCTTACCTGATCTCATGGTTGAAATGCTTAGGATTGACCTTTGTCGGGCTGTAGGGAAGTTCCTTTTAATTGGGAAGTATCTTAGGCAGCGGCTAATATAGACAATTGAATAAAAAACATTTTGGGGAGTGGAATTTAAATTCCCTTGCTAACAGATCGCAGGAAAGTGTATCGGGGGATTTTAACAGGAAGCCGGTATGTGACGTGTACTGAGGGGATGCCCGAATGGAGCCTTTGCACTGGTCCTGATATAATTATCACCCACAGAGAATACCTAGGCAAGCTACCAAGTTCTGTAATATCTGGAGCTCTTGTGAGAACATGACATGCTGTTAGTGGCGGGGATTTCCTGTGCCGAGCACATAACAAAAGAGCAGAAACGTATAGGAGAACTTACAAAACATTCCCAATATTTACATTCAATTCTGATAGACTTGGCTGTATACAGACGGCTTTATTTGGGCCAATTACAAAGATGCTGTAAGCAGGTTTTACCGGACTCAAAGCATTAGGATAATCTCGCTTGGGGAGGTGCAGCTAAAATCACTAAGAAGGCAAACCGAGAGGAAGAGGAAAGAAAAGTGAAATGTTGAGGAGACTGAGAAGAGAGCACTGTATCTGAGGTAAAAGAAAGCTGTAGCAGAGGTGAGCCAGGGTGAGGCATGACCTCGCGGGCAAAGCCTGCTCGCATGATCACGTGGTGTGCTGCACACATTAAAAGCACAGACACAACCTCTCTGATAGTGGGAATTCCGCCCGTTAGCATGGCTTCCGGTTTGTTAAAAGCCCCGTCTCGCCATGGCTGCGGATTGAGTAAAACCCATCAGCGCGGGCTGAGACGGGCTTCTGTCCACACTTAAGCCTCGCGGGCCGACGGGGGCGTCCCTGCGCCGTGCTGTCCGAGGACATCAATCCCCTTCAGAAATAACTGGCTTTAGGGCCTGTCTGGGCCGGTAATGAACGCACTGCACACAATCCAATTATTCCCACCTGCACGGACAGACAGCAGGAGTCTGACGACGGATAACCCCGGTCTGGGAGCCCACCTCGGCATCAGAATGAAGCGATGGCCCCTGCGCCATACAGTGGCACAGGAAAACGAAAACAGCACTGCAGCCAATTACCAGGCCAGGCCACCGACTTGGATGGGGACGCTGGTCTGCTTCCTTACTCTAAACAAGGTTTACTACGAGATTAAAGTATTACAGTGCAATGGGTTTGATGTAATTACGTACCAGTTACAGGCTCTTCGAAAGGCTGTGGTAATTACAGCCGCTTGCAAAATCCATCGCATCACCCAGGATTATTCTGCACCTCCCAGAGGTGCTCAGCCCCCCGAATATTTATCAGACACTTAGCAAGAGCATAACCTGCAATGAATGAACGCAGATCCAACGTGTCCCTGGCAGGTCACCAGGGGACGGATAAGGGGGGCTCAGAAGTATGACATGGAAATGTGTTACAGGGAGCCGAGACAACACGTGAAACAGGCTCGCAGCAGAAGAAAGGAGGGCAACTAGCTAGGACAGGCAGAGGACGCACTCAAGGAGACGGAGGTGAGATGGCTGAAGCGGTTATGAATCTGACCCAAAGTGTATCCAACATCATTAGAGCAATGAGCAGCAATCAGCAGCAATCAGCAGCAATCAGCAGCAAACGCCAGGGCCTGGTTAGGGGCTTTCAGGTTCTGTAGCTGTGTACAAAAAAACAGACACCCAAAGACGACTGTTTCACAGGGCAACATCTTGGAAGGAATAGCGCTATGCAGACAAATGATGGACGGATTGCTGAATAAATCATACATTCACCCCCAGTCAAGAGATCTGGGTTAAATCCATTGTTCTTTTGCTCACCATGCCACCCTAGTTTAGACCCAGCCATATGCAAATCAGGCTTGACCCTGTGCCTCATGGGAACAGTCCAGACCAAACTGCCAAACCAGGTCCTCCCTGGACCAGAAACAAGCATCCTGGGACCGGTTTCTGGGTATTACCCTTCATCAAAAGCGATGGATTTAGGCCCAATCTCTGTACTGGTGTGAATGTATGACATTGCTCTGCATTCTGTCCATCAATTGTTCAAATCAAATCAAATCAAAATAAGCTTTATTCGATATTACAAAAGAATATCATATAAGCATACAGTAACAGAAAAAAATAATACAGTACATTTAGACAATTTCATTCAAGTAAAAGGGTAAAGAAAAAGACGATTATCATTTAGAAAGAAAAATCAAAAGAACCAGTGTCAACTTAAATAAAAGATTAAAAAGATTAAAAAGTCTAAAAAGAGGAGTAAATTTAGGTAGGACCTTGCGAAGTTCAACATCACTCCCTGATAGCTATGGCCAATCTAATAGAAACCAAAAAACAGCCTTACAAACAGCCAAAAACAGTAGGACAGGATCCCAAACATAATTAGTTCCCTTCCATCCCCGGGTTGAGATGGTAAAATAGGGGTTAAGAATTAGTTATTACCACTCCGAGTGTTTCCCAAAAAGATCATGATGTAGACCGATCATATAGGGTATGATTTCGAAAAAGGGGGAAAACCAGGGATTGAGGGATAGAAGTCATAAAAGTCCCATATAGATATTGGGCCGTCTGTCTCTTGTGGCGGCCGGGTTTTCAAGTAAGGGACAATGTTTGTGGCTCTGAATCTCACGAGTACCAGGTCCCCAGGAAGATCCTTATGAAGAGAACCCAGCCAGTCCACCCTCCTGACGCTCCTTATTGCCCCATATAGGTGACGAGGCAGTGGCCTATTTTTTGACAGCCAGAATTTGGTTTTGTTAAGTAGGTCATGTTGGCTCTCAATTTTTCCAGGTGGAAGAGCAGGGACGCCAGCAAGTATGCACACGTATGGGGCCGCTTCTGGTGGTAGATGGATTGAGTTAGTCTTATCATGAACTGCTCTAGGTGCGGTCAACTGGGGAAAGGAGACACTTGGAGAGTGTTTGGTTACTTTTTGCCCCACTGTACTAGGGCCAGTTAATTGTATTTGGCAGCTTTTATCCCGTACAGATGGTTTAAAGCCTTCGTGAGTAGGAGGTGACTTTGGACGGTTGAATGTGTCACAGTGTTTGTCAGCCGACAAATTTGACTTGATGGCTGACTCTAAACCAGTAAGCCTATCCCCTAACATGTTAATTTTTTCCAACAACGGGGCTATCAGAGAGCTAAGCAATTGTTCAATGAGCGGTAATATATGCGGGTGTAGAAGAGGGCTTAAGGGATCTTGGGCCTGAACAGTGGGTGGAATCGTTGGAGAATTAACAATGCGTAAGCCTGGAGGCGGTGTTTGAGTCCTTTTCACAGATGAAACCTGGGGGTGTGCGATACGTGGACTACAAGTTTTGTTGAGTAATGTGGGCTCCTCCGAAAGAGTGGGCTTATCTGATAGTATGATGTCGCTTTTGGGCGAAAGGGGGGTTTCTGATGGTGCATAGGTGGTTTGACATAAGAGGTCTAGCTCGTCTAACCAAGAAAACTTTTGCCCAGTTCCTGCTACGCTAGCTGGGTGATCCACTTTAGAAGTCATGATAATAAGGGAATACCAACAGATGCGTGAGAAATAGTCTTTACCTTCGTGATGTAATAACAGATGTGGAAGCCAAGGGGGGTGGCCCGTCCCGTCCTTATCCGGCCTCTGAGGGCCACAGAGGGCCCGCCCTTTGCCCGGGCTTAGCCCGGCGTCCCGCTCGCGTCCCGCGAGGGAGGGCTGACGGTAATTTTATGCGCCTCCTGGCGCTGTCTTGTTGTCACGTGGTTCCCGTGGGCTGCTGGTAATTGCAGTCCCCTAACCTGCACTCTGCACGGCTGTCTGCGCTTCCCCAGGTGGAAGCGGGAGCGGACAGCGGGATGCAGGCGGCGTCCCCAGCTGATGGAAGAAAGAAAACGGGCTGCAACTCTCCACCCAAGCACCCCAGTCACAGCTTGAAGGTCCGGTGATAGTTCCCCCCGCTCGGCAGGGCTGACGGTAATTTTATGCGCCTCCTGGCGCTGTCTTGTTGTCACGTGGTTCCCGTGGGCTGCTGGTAATTGCAGTCCCCTAACCTGCACTCTGCACGGCTGTCTGCACTTCCCCAGGTGGAAGCGGGAGCGGACAGCGGACAGCGGGATGCAGGCGGCGTCCCCAGCTGATGGAAGAAAGAAAACGGGCTGCAACTCTCCACCCAAGCACCCCAGTCACAGCTTGAAGGTCCGGTGATTGTTCTTTTTTTGCATTTGTCACCCCCAGTGGGACGGGTACGCCCAGATGTGGGTCCTGTGCTCTCCACGCCACAGGAGTCAAGCAACCCTGGCTGAAGAGGGGTGAAACCCCGAAACCGGTCCTAGAATGCTGGTTTCCAATCCAGGGAGGACCTGGCCTGGCAGTTTGGGCTGGACTGTTCCCATTGGGCGCAGGGTCAAGACTGATTTGCACATGGCTGGGTCCAAACTGGAAAGGCCTATTCTGAGCAAAAAAACAATGGATTTAGGCCCAGATCTCTGTACTGGGGTGAATGTAGGACATTGTTCTGCATTCGGTCGATCAATTGTTCCTTTTGCATTTGTCACCCCGAGTGGGACGGGTATACCCAGACGTGTGTCCCATGCTCTCCATGCCACTGGAGTCAGCCTATCCTGGCTGAAGAGGGGTGAAACCCCGAAACCGGTCCTAGGATGCTGGTTTCCATTCCAGGGAGGACCTGGCCTGGAAGTTTGGGCTGGACTGTTCCCATTGGGCGCAGGGTCAAGATGGATTCGCATATGGCTGGGTCCAAACTAGAAAGGCATGGTGAGGAAAAAAAGTGAATGTATGACATTGTTCTGCATTCTGTCCATCAATTGTTCTTTTTGCATTTATAGGAAGGAATACGCTTTCTGATCTAGCCACACTATGTCCAATGCAAGATGCAGCAACACTGAAACTTTTCAGCATCCTTGTTCCTGCTGCCAAATACTTGCCTCAGGGGTGGCACATTCATCCAGCCCGGGCTTTTTAGCCAAAAAGCACTTTATCTGCTGGGACTTTTAAAGTCCTACTGATTCTTGGGTTGGATGTCGCTCATGACATCATGATCTGTGCCCTCCAGCCTCTCAAACCTAGTACATTTTCTGCCAGCTGATCCCCATGGTTCCTGTGATTTCTCCCTCCTGTAGAGTGCTAAACTGAGGGTGGGGAGACCTCTATGTGATTACTTAAAACTGTGAATAAAGCTGACCTTCTGTTGTACACGGTTTCCCACTCAGAGTCAACCCTTGGGATACATAATTGCAGCTTGGCACCAATATTTGTAAGTGTCTGGCCTTTGGGAATAGAATTGTCCTCATCAGCACAGAACACCTTTATTCCAGACAATGGACTAGGTACTTAGCTGAAGGAACTTTGCGCACCACCGGGTATTTGGTATGGTCTAAGCGATGGTTATACTAGAGTGGTGCTACTAGGAAAAGGGGTGACCTGTACAACCCATTGACAATGTAATGTGCAAAGCACTTGCATATAATTTAGTGAGGAGAAAAACCTGAGCACACACAAATTAATACAGAATTGCAATAAATTCTTTGGTCTTGGTTTCACAACAACAACGAAGGACAGTTGGTAAGTCCAGCAATAATGTTTATTGCGCCAGCCGACACATGTTTCATTGGAGTGGAATGCACTCCAAATCTTCAGGGCCAAATCCAAATGGAAAGGAAGAATAATCCCCCACGACTTGTGATAATTCCAACCCAGTCCGGGTACAAAGAATCTTCAGTTCAGGTGCGCCAGTTGAGCGTAGAATACACTTTTTTATCAGTTCCTGAGGATTGGTTTCATGCTCTAGGCGTCAGGGATCCTGACCCGGAGAGAGCAACAACACCCATGCAAGCAAGACCGAACGACTTTTAAGGGTGGTGCCGGCTATTTTCGCCCATTGAGGCTTCCCGGAAGACTGCTCCTTTACGGCCGCTTACTACAGCACTGCCCTTGCATTCCACTCCAATGAAACACGTGTCGGCTGGCGCAATAAACATTAATGCTGCACTTACCAACTGTCCTTCGTTGTTGTTGTGAAACCAAGACCAAAGAATTTATTACAATTCTGTATTAATTTGTGTGTGCTCAGGTTTTTCTCCTCACAGAACACCTTTAACCAAGGAGAGAGCTCTGCTTGTAGCTGTCCTCCTCAAGGACGGGGAATAAGAAATTAGGTTACTTACCTGTAACTGTAGTTCTCCAGATTTCGAATCTTTCATAGATTCACATGCTTGAATCATTCCCAGTTGCCACAGTGAGAGTTCCCCAGTACCTTAGAAAAGCAATATAATGATCGGGATATACTAGAAAAGGCCTAGGCCCTTTAGTTTAATACCCTATCATGATCATTAAAAAAAAAAAAAAGAGACCAAAGAGTTTGTACAACCCTATTGAACACTCCTGTGAGAAGCTCCAGTCCCTCAGATTTTAGAGCATAAGTATATAATCTAAAACTTTCACAGAGAGAGAGAGAAATGTGAGCTTTGGGGGGGGGGGGGGGAGCGGGGGTTGCATCTGAATCTATGAATGATTTAAATACTGGGGAACTACTGTTACAAGTAAATAACTTAATTTCTTCCTCCAGTATTGGAACTTTCATAGATTCACATACTTGAATCAGATTAAACAGCAGTTGAATAACACATTTCATCCCACAATCTAACCCACATCAAATGTATGAAACAATATACATATTTATGAATGGGAATCTACACATAAATACAATAGAACCATATAGCAATACAATGAAAAATGTGCATAATCAATAAGCGGATGGTAGGAAGGAAAGTATGGCTCACATTTATTGACAGTGTAAAGATCATGGCTTAATATTAACAAAATATGTGGGAGGTGGGTACATAAAGGAACCACAGAAGCAAATAATTATAAAAAAAAACTTTGTTTCATTTAATAGATATACAAATATTCATGTTTAAAACCAAACACTAAATCAACATAAGTTCAGACAAAAAGTACAAAAAAAACAATTATACAATTTCCATACAATACAGTCAATAAAAAATTATAAAGCAGTGGCAATCAATATTTTTCGACGTGCGTTTCGGCGTTGCAAGTGACGCCTTCTTCAGGAGCCACAAAGTCGGTAAAAATTATCGCAGGCTGCTTGCAATAAAGTTACAACATCTAGCTCAATAGTTGCTGTGTCCCTTCATACAGCTTCCATATAACTTTCATTCATATAAAATGGATCAATGAGAAAACAAAATGCTGCTTATCTTGCGTACGGGCGCTACAAATGATGATTGCTGGTGTCCCGTAGCCGTGTTAGTTACAGTGTCCCTTCATAAAAACTTCTAATCACACGGAGTGGTGCGTTAGAGAAACTGCATGCTGCTTTTATTACGTCCGGGCGCTGCAAATGATGATTGCTGCTTATTGATAAAGATGCTGAAGCACCGATTGGCCCACAGTCGCATCACTATGAACCAAGCAGTAGTTCTGAGGAAAGGTGTGTATGTTCTTCCAGGCTGCAGCCCGACAGATTTTAGGAAGGGGCAGACCAGCAAATAACGCCATAGAATTAGACATAGTCCTTGTAGAATGGGCACGAACTGTTGAGCGCAACAGCTTGCCAGCCTTCGGGTGACAGAACTGAATGACGTTGAATATCCATCTAGAGATGCTTTGTTTTGAGAGAGGAAAGCCTGTTCTGGGGAACGGTGTGCAGCAAACAGTTGAGGATTATCAAAAGGTTTTAGTCTTGTCCAAATAAAATTTTAAACACCGTTTGACGTCTAAAGAGTGTAGTGCCCTTTCAGCTGATCTTGTAGGATTCGGAAAGAAAGACTTGACAACTACCAGTTCATTAAGGTGAAAGCCTGAAGGGACTTTAGGAATGAATTTAGAGTTTGTACGGAGAATAACCCTATCGTCAGTGAATTGGAGGAAGGTTTTCCTGACGGTGAAAGCCTGAATCTCACAGACTCTTATGGCCGAGGTTAAGGCCATGAGGAGAACAACCTTCCAGGAGAGAAGTGTAATATCCAGTATGTGGATGGACTCGGAGGGATCCTTCATAAGATGAGATAGTACCGTGTACAGCTGCCAAAGCGGAGGAGGAGGCCTTACCAGAGGAAGTGTTCGGAATTAGCCTTTGAGAAATTATTTATTTAATGATCCTGGAAGACCATAGCAATTGACAAGTGGGAGATCGCCTGAAATGGGAATTGGCTGAAAAGTGGACTTTGATGGAAGTATGAGCTAGACCCAACTGAGCTAGATGGAGAAGACACAGAAGAATTTCTTCTGGTACCATAGACCTTTGCCACCACATGCAAAACCTTTTCCACTTGAGGCAATATGTTTTATTGGTACTGTCTGCACAGGCTCTGGCTAGGATTTCCCTGCAATCCATCGGAATGTTCAGGTTTTCGAATTTGTGGAACTCAGGAGCCATGCTGATAAATGAAGTGAGGGCCTGGATGCAGAACTTGGCCCGGTTTCAATGTCAGCAGAGAAGGGAACTGCTTCAGCTGAATGAAACATTTGTGTGAGAGGAGAAGCAACTCAGTGAACCAGTGCTGACATGGCCATGTGGGTGCTATTAGAATCACTTTACAAGGGTCTGCCTTCATTTTTATGAGGACTCTTGAGAGGAGAAAATCGGAGGAAAGGCCCAAATTACAGGCTATGCAATCGAAAATGCATTCCTCACAATCCCGGTTGCGGATGCCAGCTTACGTAAATCTGACATTTTTGGATCTGGGGTGTATGCAAAGAGGTCCAGATTCAGTTTGCCCCACTTGAGAAAGATTCTGTCCAGGGTCTCCTGGTCGAGTTCAATACTCGTGGCAAGATATCGTCAGCCTGCTGAGAACATCTGCTATAGCGTTCTGCATTCCGGAAACACGTTCTGCTCTTAGACGCATCTTGTGATGGACAGACCATCTCCATATTCTGTGTCCTTCCTGGGATAACAGGTGGGATCTTGTGCCACCCTTCTTGTCAATATAGTGCATCCTAGTTGTACTGTCTGTGCGGATGAGCACTGCAAAATTGTGAATCCTTGGGAGAAACCCCTGTAAGGCTAGGTGTAATGTCTTCAACTCTAGCAGGTTGATGTGCAGATGAAGTTGAGATGGTTGCCATTTGCCATGAACTTGGAGATCTTGGAGAGAAGCATCCCACCCCTCTAGGGAAGCATCGGTGGTGATGACCGGGGAGAAGATAGTGGAGGAAAAGAGTCTGGTTGAAAGATACTCCTGCTGCGTCCACTAGGATAGGGCAGTTACCATGCCAGGAGTGACATGGATGAGCTCAAACAACCATGTTATTTGCACCCATTGCCTGTCCAATTCCTCTTAAAGTCGACACATTTGTAGGCGGCAAAATGGGAGCAAGGAATGCAAGAGGACACCATCCCTAAGATGTACTTGTAGAGGTGAACAGAACGTGATTTTTCTCTTTGGATGAACTTTGCCAGCGTCAGTCTCAGTTGTCTCTGTGGTGTGGGATACGCTTCAGAGAATATTGTATCCAGCGTGGCCCCCAAAAATGTTATGTTTTGTGACTGATGAAGGGTGGACTTCTCTAGGTTCAGAGTGAGACCCAGTTTGCCGAAGAGCTTTTCGCAGGCTATGGTTGATGTTCGTGCAACCTGCTTGGAAGGTGCCTAGCCCAACCAGAACGTCTAGAGAAGGGAAGAATTGATGCTGGTGATGTCTTAGAAAGGCTGCTACAGGTTCCAAGCACTTTGAAGCCAAAGTGGAGCACCTTGAGCTGGTGGTGGCTGCTGGCTACCGTGAATCTTAGTAACATCCTGTGCTTGGGTGGATGGGAAAATGAAAATACACATGTTGGAGATCAAGGTCTGTCATAAAGTCTCCATTGTTTAAAAAGTTGCAGTATCTCCTGCAGTGTTACCTTGTGGAATGATTGCTCTCTGAGATAGGTTTTCAGGTTTCTCAGACCTAGAATTTGTCACCTCTGCCTTCAACTCGGCAGACCAAGAACCAACAAGAATAGAAACCTGTTCCACTGTGTGCTACAAGAACTCTCTCTATAGCTCTTTTCTTTAGCATGATTTTGACCTACTATTTGAAGAGTTGTGGATGGAAGGCTGGGGTGGAGTTGGAGGTGGTCTTTGGAGGAATTCCAATGTGTTGCTGAATTGAACCAAGTCTAAGACCCACTGGTCGGTTGTAATATCCTGCGATTGGTGGCGGTAGATGGTTAGTCTGCTTCCGAGGGGGGAAGGTAGCCGGTGCCTGAAGGGTGCATTGACGACAACCTGTATCCTTTCTTGGACGTCCTTGCATATGATGACTGCGGTGGCTGTCTTGGCTGATATTGGAGATGAAAATGTTGGGTAGCTGTGGAATATAAGGGGTACTGATACTGCTGGTAGCACCCCTTGTAAGAAGATTGCCCTTGTTGACCTGGTGCCTGTCCAGTCACGCGCTAAAGATATTTAGACCCCCTAGAATCATATTTGCAGCTGTGCGAAGGAGAAGAGATCAATTTCCTCGACATCCATTAGGTCGATCATCGTGTGTTATGTCCCCTTACACTAAGTGTCCCCAGCTACGACGGGCCAGAGTTAGAGTGCGACACATCGCAGTTGAGTCGCCTTGTCCCGGTTACTAGGGACACCAGTGCAAGAGGTCTCGCAACCCTCTCTCTTTGTGTGACTACCCCCCGCGCTCCCGTAATTTCCCTACTATTATGTCTTCCCTGCGATTCTGCTGCATGATGCTCAGTAGAAAGGCTCCTGTTGAATTCACTCGCGTTGTGAGGCCACTGGTTATGTAATTAAGCTCATAGTGCTAATCGCTTACTGTATAGCCTCTGCAATATGACTTGCACTGTAGTTTGTTCTCCCTCCCTGTGTACTTGATTTTGAAACTTCAATAATCAGAAATTAAAAATTTTAAAAAAATTACAAAAAATAAAAGATTGACCTCGTCCACATGCGCCAAGAAACGGCATTTTTCAGTCTTGTAGAGTCCCCAATGACTTGGCTGTGTCAGTCTCAATTTTGATAGCTTGGAGGGCCTCATTCACATGTTTTCCGAAGAGGGCTTCTCTATTATAAGGGAGGTCTAAGATTTTGTTTTGAACCTCCAGTCGGAAAGAAGTAGTCTTAAGCCAGCGTCAGCACTGCAGCACCTGCTGACTGCCGGAAACCAGTAACGGCAATGTCCATGGCGCAATCTTTTATTTCAGAGGATGTGCACTCACCCTCATGAAACACCTTCTAGACTTCCGTTTCGACATCTTCAGGTAGCTGGTCTAGGTACGGAGCAATATCCATTCTAATCTGGCGGTCTTACCTTCCAAGAACTGCTAATGAGTTGGATGCCCCAACCGTTAGAGCTGACACTGAGGAAAAATTACTCCCAATGTTGTCAGGGGGCCTACCCTCCTTGTCTGGAGGGGCTAAGAAAGGTGCAGAAGGGTGTTTGGATCAGCGCTGGGTCACCTGTGTGATAACAGAATCCAGTTTAGGGTGCTATTAAGCTATACAGGAGCATCTTCAGAGGCCACTGAAACTGGGGTCTTCATTACCTTTATGGCCTCTTCCCAGATATAGTCAATAATGGGCATGACCTTGATAGTCTTATGAAAGGATTCCCTAAAGTCAGCAGATTAAATCTTTTTTCACCCCTCTCAAGGAGAGTATGAAAACCTCCAATATCATCTGGAGGAGAATCCACTGGGGGGAGGCCATCAAGATGATGGCGTTGGTAGCATGTAATCGTCCCAATCAGCATGAGTGTCACAAAGCTCACCCTCTTCTCTATCATCATCTGAGGACTGAGGATTTGGGATCCTGGAGGGGAATGGTCAGTGGGGACTGCTGTGATGGCGGAGACAAAAGCTGTGGCCGTGAAGCCGGAGATGTTGAAGGCTGCCTTAGGGGAGATTTTGGCGGTGGAGAGGCATGCCTAGCTGAAACGATGATGGAGGGAAACACCTTCACTAGGCAGACAACATGAACTGCAGGTCCAAAACCAATGATGACGGTAGTGAAACCATCTCCTCGTGGTACTGTTGATAAAATTGTTCTAGCGGGGTGTAATAACTTTGCTCACAGTACTCCTCTTCATAGTCTTCTGGTTGATATTTGATGTGTAACTCCGATGGGCTGTGAGCCACGCTAAAGAGACCATCTTCATCCGAGTCATCCTCATGTAAAAGGTGGGTTAACATTAATGGTGACACTTTACACTGAGAAGTATGTGCAGGGGTGATTTGCCTGGATTTGCCTTGCTTTTCAGATTTGCCTGGATTTGCCTTGCTTTTCAGATTTTTCAATCATTGACTGGGTTGCCGGCGAAGGTAGTCGTCGAGATTGCACATGAAGATTTTGCCGACAATACTGTAGAAACTGATTTCTTCGTCGACGGTGGTGATTTCGTTAATGGCGCTGACTTCGCCGATGGAATTGTCACTTTCTGACACAGTTTCCTTTCTGGTTTTCAGCTCTTAAAGCCATAACAGCAGCCTCTCTTCACAGTCCAAGTGTTTTAGTGGAAACGTTATGACATACCTTACATTCCTTTGCTTTATGCGATTGGTACAGGCAATAAATGAAGTACTGATGAGGGTCATCAAAGTGAAGTTTCTCTATGCCACAGGTAGCACAGGACCTGAATAGGCTCTTTTTTGCTTTTTCTGACATGGTGAAGTTAGATTTGAGCAAGAAAATATACAGATACAGAAGGTTATAGATATGTCTGTAAATATTTGAAGAGATATAAACTCCATTTTCCTCTTTCGAATAAGTCTGGAAGAGGAAAAACTGAGAAGAGTTCAGTGGAGACTTCCTTATACGACATGCAGTAGTAAATCTGAGGGAAAGTGTTCTAGAGAATGATACAACCGGATTGGTCAAGACTTACGTTTGGTCTCTTTTTAAAATGCCTATGATAGATTCCTAAACTAAGGGGCCTAGGTCTTTTCTAGTCTGCACCTATCATTACACTGTTTTTAAGGTACCGGGGAAATCCCATCTCGACGACGGGGAATGATTCAAGCATGTGAATCTATGAAAGTGGCAGATTCGGAAGATGAGAAGCTTAATTAGTCAACAAGAGCAGAGGAGAAGGCCCATGACCAAGTGGTTAAGGTAAGATCCAGATGACTGAAGTCTATAAGGGTGAAGTCTTCAGGCAATGAGGCATCCAGGATACAAGAGGAGCTTGCAGACTAGATGGCCAGCATAACTGAAGAAGCAACATCTGCATCAGAGGTCGATGCATGGCGAGTGACCCTGAATCAACCCAACAGGTCTAGTATGATCCTCAACCACAAGGAAACCTGTTTCTCCCAAAATAAAGCCTTAGACAGATAAGTCTGTATGCTGCACTTCATTCCAGGTCCTGTAGGCTGCAGCCATGTGCCCCATTTAAGAAAGTTCACAACAGTTTAAATGGTCTCTCCATCTTTTGCAGTTATGGAGAAATCCACATTTGAAGTCACTGTTGTCCACGAATTATAAATCCCAATTTCCAGTGGGGTCAGTAGGTGCTCCAGTTCTCATAGGTTTCCTTGCTAACTAAAAATAATTTTGACTGACCGGCCAACTCGGAGATATGGGCCCCTGAAAGTTAGGATGCTCAAGATGTGGCCTAACAGCTAGAGCGGTCGACCTCGGAGTTGGGGAACTGGATTAGAGTCTCAGCAGGGGCACTCAACATCCTGTGATTCTAGGCAAATCACTTAATCTCCCTGTGCCTAACAAAAATGAATGTGTCCATCTGTAACGCAACTGGTGCTCATGTAAAGCGCTCTGATCCCTATGGGTCTAGTTTGCGCTATATAAAATTCCATTAACAAAAAAAGGAAAACTGCTTTTGGTGCAATTTTCATTTAACATGCAATCATCTTTCAAACACTCGAGGCTACTTGAGTCGCTGACTGGCCTCATCCTCCATGATTAAAGCCGGTAGCTAACAAGGGCAACCAAGTATTGGAACCGGTAGCTATTTTTACTGGACACTGAATTTGTGCAAATGGATCTTGCACAGACACATTTTGCCATTTCATGGGTTCCCTGTACAGTTCAGGTCTTGGGGTGCTGGTTTATTGTTTTTTTAATTAAACTGCTTTGATTAAAAAAAACTCAGTCACATGGTTTTAAACTGCTAGGCTACCCAATCTTGCACCTATGGCCATCCCAAAACCATGGAGAGTATCAAATCAAACTTGACATATTGCTGTATTCTTCCAGCAAGTCTGCCAGATTGACTGAAGGACAAATCACACTGCACAGAAGCTAGAAGTAAATCCGACTTTTTCCTTGAAATTTCAAAAAGCAATAATTCAAGAAATTCAAACAGTGCTTTTCTTGCAAAGAAAAGACTCTGGTACAGCATACCTCAGGAACTTGGACTCAACCCCACCTTGCCATCCCTCAAGAAAAATGTAAAAACACTTCTTCAGAATCCAGCTTAACATTTAAGTCCATCTCCTCCTCCCATCCTTCCGCACCAGTATCCAGCTACTCTCCTGCTATGTGATGCGAATTGCTTCGCTTATTGCTAGGTCACGCTATAAAAACATCTGTAAGTAACTTTAGTAAATTAAAGACTTACAAAGGATACTGAGAACACTTACCTTTTCATCTATAGGATAACATGAGACACAAAGTCCCATATTTGGGGAAGTTTAGCTCAAACTCTACACTAATATTTGAGGTCTATGTGAGCCCCAAAAGGCACTAGTCTATTTTAGAGTGAGCCTTATTTTTATAATTTCCCCATTTTACCTAGTTGAAAACAAAAATCACTTTTCTTTTAGAGGTTGCATCTTTGACTGCAAATATTTTATTACGTACCATTTACTGTGTCCTGCTGTATTAGTGTTTCTACACAACTCTTGATAGTGCTACCCAAGCATGAAGAAATCAGAGAGAGGGCTATAACAAAATCTGACAAGCAAAAATCATTACATAATCTAAAATCAAATCCTTGAATTTGAAATGAAGAAATATTTTATTCTGCTTTAGAGTAAGCAATCACCAGCCAGACTATCTTGGATTGAAAAGAATACTACTTACTAGGAGTAGTAGTTTTGGAGCTGGAAGACCTTGCTGGATTCACATGCTGTGGTTATTCTACCAGCTAGAGGCTAGGCGCACAGTTGTTCCTATTTTTTTCATTCCCCTTGAGAGTCAGGCAATAGGTGGTATACTCTTCCCCCTTGACATCAGATGTACACGTAGAATGATCCAACATGAGGCCTTCATCTTTAGATTCTTTTTCCCCTTTGTGACCTGCACTGTCCTAGGGCTTTATATCTTATCTCATGTACAGCTATCTCACCTTGTTTAGAACTCACCTCTCCTCTGGGTGAGGCAGGAGCTTTGCATGTACATTCCATAAAGTCTTCAAGCAGCAAAACTACTCCATTTGTGTTTTGCAGCATGTCGCTTCTGTATTCACATGCTGAACACCGATTATATTGTAGTGTCATCTCCATTTTGGAGGTTGAGTTGAAGTGAGAGTATGTTCACAAACAAGAGTCTAAAGAGTTTCTCGGACACCTCAACTTTAAGATGAAAGGATCATGCAATAATTTTTGGGAACATGGTGAATAGTGATCATGGTCTGGCAAGCAAATGCAATTAATGTATACATTCGCTAAGAAGGCGAACGTAACTCACTTTTTCCTTATGGAGTGTGCTTTCTTAAAAAATGGACCAATTAATGGTATATCTAAATCAATGATATATCTAAATAATGGCATTTGAGGTAGAGTCAAGTGGATGTCGAAGTAATGGGTTCGCAGTAGTGTGGATTTATCGTACCCAGCCTCCTTGATCAAAGATTCAGCACATTTTCTTTGGACTAATCTTTGCCCCTTTTCTAAAATTCTGATCAAACCATTCATTAGTCTAAAATATCCCACATTCAGGTGGAAGAGAAAGTGTAAAACAAGAACAGGGGTGTGGCAGAGTTAAGCCAAGGGCAATCAAGACCTCTACATGGTTCTGCATTCTACTGCAGATTTCTTATTGTATCTTGGGACACCAAGTTTTGGTTGGAGCTTAAAAAAGTATTTCCCTTTATCAAAGTGGCCTCCATCTTCTTTACAACATTCTGATGACGAAGTTGATGCCAGCAGCTTGGCAAAGAACTACCAACAAAGTAATGGTCAGACTGAGAAGTCTACATGCTGGCTGTTCTTGGGGTGTAAGGACGTTTTGAGTCATCTTAAGTACTCTACCAACATGCTGTACTGACCATTCTAAAATGCACTTTTAATCAACCCCCATTTGTATCCCCGAAGGAAGCACATTTAGATCTCGACAAACTGGCATATGCGGGTCAGGAGGAACCAACTAGGACATCAAAATGGAGTTAAATGCAGTTTTTTTGTAGCCAGGACATGATGATCAGGTTACGAGGAGAACGTTGCTGTATTGGTAGTACTTTTATTATATAGATTTTAAAAAATTCACAATAATTATAAATCAATGTCTTCCAAGATAAACACCACACATACATACTAAAAATATTACAATTCATAATGAATTATTAACAGGCATTAAATAAAAAGAAACCAATTTCACAACGATAATGCAACCAATTTTTTTTTTTACAACGAAACCAAGAAATTTGCTTTATTCTCTGTTAAATCAGAATGATATAGCTTCTCGTACTGTTCTGCTCGCATATTCACACACAAAAAAACAAACATTGGAAGAATATTCTTCTTGGGTCTACTGTGGACAGAAACAGATTATTCTGTTTTATCTATCTAATAACAGAAATAACAAATCTGAGACTTTCCCAAAAAAAACGTTTATTCTCGCTTCTATATCTACGTACAAGCCATTCAACCCTCCATGCAGTGCATTTGAGCTGAATATTTAGACTGCAGAAACATACCAAGGGCACTGCTGACAGCATACAGAATTATTATGGAACATCCCCAATTCCCAACAAGATCATGCAGAGTATTTTTTCGCACCAGGTTTCAGCCCCCTTTACAGAATTAAGTCGAATTTAAATTCAAATTTTTTTCCCCTCTTTAGACACTGGTCAAAACAAGCATTTGCAATGCAATAGGTCTCGCATTAGGAAAGTTTGAGGTATTGGTATTGCACATGACAAATATTTTATTTATGTGTTGGTATTGAAAGTAGGGAAATTACTAGCTTTGTCATTTACAATGCCAATATTTTTAACTTTTGCAAACGTGACACCTATAGCATTCTAATGCAATATGTGTTGTATTGACATGACTTTGAAGTATTAATATTACAAATAACAATGGCTTTTATTTGTTTTAATAATTAATACTTAAATAAAAGTTATTGTAATGTATAATGGCAATAGCTTAAACTTTTGTAAATAACTTATGGGAAGATTATGTTCAGTGTATTTTACTGTGATGAAAATCCAAGAACAGAAGTGAAATATTAACATTATTTTGTAACATTTCTAATAAAGCTTAAAACATTGAGAGAACATATTAGAACCAGTTGTTGTTGATTGGTTGCAAAGAGTGATTTGTGGCGTCGAGGGGTGCTGTGGCGTCGAGGGGTGCTGTGGCGTCGAGGGGTGCTGTGGCGTCGAGGGGTGCTGTGGCATTGGAGGGTGGAGTTGGAGTATTGTGAGGGTGAGGGTGTGTGAGGACGTGTAAGGATGAGGGTGTGACGGTGTGTGAGGGTGTGGGGATGTGTGGGTGAGGGGGGGGTGAGGGGATGTGAGGGTGTGTGATGGGGACTGAGAGTGAGGGTGATTGAGGGTGTGAGAGGGGTAAGGGTGTGAGGGTGAGTGAGGGTGTGTGAGGATGTGGGTGTGATGGTGAGTGATGGTTTGTGAGGGTGAGGGGGTGAGGTGTGAGGGTGAGTGAGGATGTGAGGGTGTGTGAGGGTGATAGGGTGAGGTGAGAGGGTGTGAGGGTGTGAGGGTGAGGGGGTGTGAGGGTGAGGGGGTGTGAGGGTGATGGGGTGAGTGAGGGTGATGGGGTGAGTGAGGGTGAGAGGGTGAGTGAGGGTGAGAGGGTGAGTGAGGGTGAGAGGGTGAGTGAGGGTGAGTGAGGGTGAGTGAGGGTGAGTGAGGGTGAGAGGGTGAGTGAGGGTGAGTGAGGGTGAGAGGGGTGTGAGGTTGAGGGGGTGAGAGGGTGTGTGAGAGTGGGATGTGTGAGGGTAGGTGAGGGTGTGAGGGTGAGTGAGGGTGAGAGGGTGAGGGTGAGAGGGTGAGTGAGGGTGAGAGGGGAGTGAGGGTGAGAGGGGTGTGAGGTTGAGAGGGGTGTGAGGTTGAGGGGGTGTGAGGTTGAGGGGGTGTGAGGTTGAGGGGGTGAGAGGGTGGGTGAGAGTGGGATGTGTGAGGGTGGGTGAGGGTGTGAGGGTGGAGGAGGGTGTTTGAGGGTGGGTGAGGGTTGTGCACAGAGGAGACGAGTAGGGTGAAAAACTGAGCCATTGCTGGGACTTTTCTGGTAAAATACTTGATGAGAACCCAGGCCAGTATAATGCTGTCTTCTGCGTGCAAGTCTGGGAAGTCATGGTGTATTCGGCAGTGGTGCAAGTACGGTGAAAAACGGAGCAATTGCTGGGACTTGTCTGCTCGTAACTAAAAAAAAGAAAAAAACTCTCGGCATTGCTGTGGCGGAGGGGGCGGGGGGGAGGGGGAGCTGCAGCCTTTGAAGACTGATGCCTAGGGCTCGGCAGACAAATGGTGGTGTGCGATATGCACGGGGGGATACCAGAAACTAACCACTGAAATCTGCAAGACTAGTGTGACCAACTAAGCCCAGAGAGAGTGCAGCCACAACTAGTAACAATCCAAAAACATAACATTGTGCACGCAGATACAATCCATGCCTGTGACACTAACAGCTCTGAATATCTGTGGAAATCTGAAAGCCGAGAGTGAGAGCGGTCGCACTAAGGCTGGTCTGTCTGTGAGAGAAAGGCAGGCTGCAGTATTAAGTTATATCAAGAGAGGAGCTGGGAAAGAAACCAGACAGAAGGTTTAACAGAAGTGCACATAGCCACTTCACAGAAAAGGAATAGCAGAGGAGGTATTGGTAGCAGAAATGAATACCAACGGGTGACACTGAGGCAGATAGCAAAGAGTAAAGCTAGGAGAGAAAGAGTCCTGAAACAAGGAAAGCGAAAGTAAATGGGAAATCTAAAGCGGAGCTGGAGAGTGAGAGCGCACATACTAAGGCTGGTCTGTCTGTGAGAGAAAGGCAGGCTGCAGTATTAAGTTATATCAACAGAGGAAAACTGAAAGTAAACTGAAAGCAGAGCGCAAAGCAGAGAGCGGCCGTGAAAGAAGTGAAAACAATGGAGGAAGGGTGACGAGACGCATGGGGAGCGGCAGCCTTTGATGTGCCGGCCGGCCATGCAGTGAATAATTAGGGGTGGAGAAATGCCGGCCTGAGGCCGAGCGCAAAGCAACAGATGGCTTTGATGTGGAGGCAGGCGGCAAGCTCGTGCACGAGGCGTGCACTTCTCAAAATCCGCTGGAGAGCACTTGGCAGAAAGTATGGTTTGGCTGCATTAGGGCTCTTTTCCTATTCCTGCGGAATAGGAAAGGGGCGAGCCCTAAAAATGAAATAAGTAACAAATGGAAGTCAAAACCTTAAGTTAAGAATGACAAACAAGTCAAGGGTTTGTGGTTTAAACAAAGAGGGTGCAACCAAAAAGACTAAGTCTCTATTTTAAAAGAATGAAGAGCTAAGGAACGAATAATAGATCTATGGCACACTACAACAGTATGCATGCAAGAGGATTTGGAGTGTTTCAGTGCACCAGTGTTCGAGACTCCTCAGTGGAACACAGTTTAACTTAGAAACTCACTGTTATTCTTTGCTGTGAAAATAATGGTTTACTTTAACAGATACAAATACGCATGTCAGTATCTAGGTTTTAAAATTCTACAATAATTCAAGGGTTTGCGGTTGAATGGCAGTAAGAGTAGACACAGAAGTATAGATGTCACTTTGGAATGTTACCTAAATGTGGGAGTAATGTTATCTTAGCCTTGAGAGTGCTAGGAGTTTGAGACTTTGTTGAGCTACATTCTACAGATTTCTAATATTAAGCCACGTTGTTTTTGTATGTTTTTCCTTGTTTGAAATGGACGAGATGTGAATTACGATCCTAGTAACTGAGTGGTTTCCAGCCGTTTTCCCCTTCTAAGTATTGTGATGGCATTTGATAAAAGAATAATGAAGTTCTTTATCTGTGCTCTCTCCACATTTGCATCAGTGGATGAAATGCTTGAAGGTGATATGTTAATTGGCAAAACGGTTTTGTGAACCCAATTGTTGGGATGTCACATTAGTTATTTCAATGCCGCTTCGCCGTTGGATATTTAAGGAAGTAGTTTTGCAGGGGAAAGGGTTCACTCCACTTCCATATGACAAAATGTGGAACTTATAAAATAGATTTGATGAGTTTAAACAAAGGGAGGAAAACAAACTTGTGTAATGAAGTGTGTAGCAGGTTTGTGTGGGAGCAGATATCAGTTTAACTAGACTGAAACTGCTATTTCATTTTTACTTATCATATTGGCAGCAACTTGTCGGAGTGTCAGAATTATGGAAACTCCTGGAGCCATTGTGAAATATAGCAGTATTTCTTTACACGTCATTTCAGTAAGATAAGGATTGCTGTTAGAAAATGTTGTAAAATAAAGAGGTTTAAACAATGCTTGACATGTTGTGTTAGTCCTTATGAGTGCTTTCACATTTTGTTTGGTGTTTTAAACGTTATTAACAGGGAACAAGAATTATTTAATTAAGAGGTTAAAGGTGGAGTTATAGAATTGGTGAGTATCTGGCTTAATATGACATAATGGACGGTTTTTAAACTTACTGAGTAAGCTTTAAAATATTTTTTAAGCACAAGCAAAATGATGTTGCACTGAGTATAATGTTTCTTACGACGACGGAACACAGACTATGGATGTTTATGATGTCATCACGGCAGCCTATCACGGGAGTCAGTGTCCTATAAATTGTTTAGGAGCATTAGGCATAGACCCACAGCACTTCCAAAACCACTAATTAAGGACTTACTGGTAAATAAGTGTCACTGCAATCTGATCTACTTTAGTTACTGATTGCTGTAGGGTATATTCTGTCAAAGACAGATTCACTAGAAACGCTGTGATGAGCATTTATTGGTGCTTTGAGAATGGATCAGATTGCATGGTAGTGGTATTAAGTAAGAAGGTTAATGTCCTGAACGTGTGAAATGAATCTGCATACGATTTTGTTAGTCCACAAAAATAAAAATATTGAGAATGTATATGTTCTTTTAGAGCACTCCAACAATTCTCGAAAAACCATGTAAATGGTCAGTCACTTAAGGAAAATTCATTACATCGACATGATTTGTTATACCGGTGTGACACCTGTCTTTTAGGAAAGTGACAGAAAATTATTGATCAATAGGGATCTTAAACCAATACATCCTTGTTAAGACAATTTAGTTGTAAGATATTTTAACAAAAAACTAGTGAATGATAGTCAAAGAAAATGCACATGGTAAGTGAACATATTTATATTAGGCTCATAGGAAACAGAAACCCTTAGGGTGGTCATATCCAGAGCATAGGTACACCTATAAGACAATCTAATTATATTCAGTGGGCCATCAGAAATGGAGACAGTACACGACTGGGAGGGTTATGCATAGATGGAAATAATGTTATGAAGAATGGTTACAATAATTAATTCACATCAGAAATAGTCTCACCTATGAGCAGTTACTCCTATGTTAATTATTGTATTTGAATGAAGAGTGACATGTTGTGTTGAAGACATTGCAGACTCTGAGAAACACTGGAGGGAGATTTGCTTGGGCTTCATTGGACCACTGACAAACTTCACAATCTCGAGCACCTTGCTTGAGTAGTTCTGGATGTACTTTTAAAGTGGTTAGAGGTAGTGTTTTTAGGAGAGAACTTCATGAGGGAAATAAACAGTGGTATTTTGAGAATATTCATGAGGAATATTTATCAATACATTTGGCAACTGCTAATTACATACAGTTAACATCACATGAAATGGGAAACGTTTAGATAATTATGAAGTGAAGTATTACAGGAAGGCTTTGTACAACACCTCAAGCACAAAACAGATTAAAGTTGGTGAAGGCGTCAATATAGTTCGTTTTGAATAGCATGCATGACATACAAAGACCTGTTGTAGACTTGGTGTGGCCTTATCCCACTACAGTAAATGCTGCTACTGGCCAAGCACCCTTTGAGTTGATATGCGGGCAGCAAAGGCCCGTAACTGGTTCCTGTGGGTGTGTGTGAATCCACTAATCCTCCCTTTATTGGAGAGCCAGTGACTGCAAAAAGTGCTGCACTCTGCTGCAAACCGCGACTGTGAGGGATCTCAGCGGGACGCTGGAAGATATGGCTCGGCTTGCGGGGTCGGTGAAAAGGTCCCCCAACGTTTAATGCCAGCATAAATAGCGCCGCTCTCATTGACCCCAACAGCCCTTCTGTGCTTGGAGTTGCACACCGATAGACATTGCTGCGTCATCCCCTTCAGGGGTGCAAAGATGTCCCTAGTCTTCATTTAACTGGCACTGTTGGAACCGAATAGGCCCATTGAACATGGACGCGCACCTGGCCTGGGGTACGCAGGGATGCATGATTAACAGAGAAAGAGGGCAGCGCTGGGTGATTCTGTTTAACTGTAGGGGCCTCAATACAGAGCCTTTGACTGATGAGTGTGGAAGGTTCACTGCGCCTGCTGTCGACAAACCAGGTACCCCCACAAATACTTACATCCTTGTGATTGTGTCTACTCTGTCCATTATAGGGGACCCTGGCAAGACACCTGAACACTGGCACTCTGGGATTCTTGATGCTATTGAGCCACCATCATTTAGGTGGGATATGCAGCGCTGAGCTCTCCTGGGGAGATGAACACGCTGTTGCCGAGGAGTGGGTGGGAGCGCAAACTGGTGCTGGGTGGCCTGCCGCTGCTCACCTGGGTGCAGTCACGGACATTCCTGTGAGGAGACGCTAGCTCAGAAATAATAGCCTAGTAGATTGGACCGCCACAGAGAGGGAACGTGGGAAATCCGCTTTGACTGTTGTCAATACATCGGACAAGCCCACACTATACTAACCGCCCACTCTTGTGTGCTGCCCCTGACCCGGGGACCTACCTACGATGCTGAGTGCCGCTCTACGTCAGCCATGGGGAAAGCAGATGCTACGCAGCCCCCTCTGACCTTTGAAGCCAAAAAGATGGCCGCACTCAGCCGGAGGATGTTGGAGGTAGCGGGGAAGATGCTGTGCAGGGGGCAACTGCTTAAACAGAGGATGATATGAAATCTTTTCTAAAAGAGGTGCGTCAGAGCCTCACTACCATTACAGACAAAATGGACGCCATGACTAATCGTATGGACGCCATTGTCCACAAGCTTGAGGGGCATTATGAGCGCATTAAGGAAACAGAGCGGCGTGTCTCGGATGTGGAAGACAGCACCTCTAATATACAGGATAAACTGCTCAAGATAATAGCCGCAAAGTCGTAGAAATAATATATGCGTCCTAGGAATTCCAGCGAGTACGAACATGGGAAGGATGGAGGAATACACTGAGAGGCTACTGACCGAAACAATTGGCGCGACATCCTTATCCTCACAATTTATCGTAGAAAGGGTGCATCGAACTCTCGGCCTTAGGCCACCACCAGGAGGCCCCCCACGCCCCATAATAGTGCGCCTCTTAAATTACAGCGGCCGCAATGTCGTTCTAAAAATGGCAAGAGAAAAGCGCCAACTAGTGTATGAAGGCAATGCATTCAACATTTATCCGGATTTCATAACACAGTGCAGGAAGAAAGACGCAAGTTCAACTCTGCCAAACAGAAGCTGAGACAGGCCCAGATAGACTATGCACTTCTCTATCCTGCGAAGTGACAAATTACACATCAGGGCAAGCAATCCATTTTTACCAACCCTCAACAGGTAGATGACTTTTTAAAAATGTTCAATTGACAGAAGGAGTAGTTTCTGTCCTGTAACTCCAGTTCTGTAGTAGGGGTATCTCTGTTAAAGTCACAATCTAGTGAATATTTATTTATTTATTTTGAAAGTTTTATATAGCGCGAACAAGATCTTTGCAGATATCAGAGCGCTTTACAGACGAAGGGTACGGCATGTGAGTAAATAACAATTGGGGTGGGGAAGGTACATGTGAGAGCATAGTCAGACAGATACATCAAAAATGATACAAGTACAAATAAGCAGTAGCATAAACAGTCCGGTATGTCAATAACACGAGTCATACAAAAATGCTAAAAGTAGAACTGAATGGTACAGCGTCTGTATATATCATCCCTAGTAATAATTCAAGTGTATTTAGCCATGAGGATAGCCTTTACTTCTTCCTTAAAAAGTGTGGTAGAGGAGATGAGCCTGGTTTCAGGGGGGAGTGAGTTCCAGATCCTGGGTGCCATTCCTGAGAAGGAGCGTTTATAGGTTTTTTCCTTGCGGAATCTTTGGGGCTTTAGCAAGAGATTGTTTGTGCCTCTAGTGTTTCTGGAACCTCCAGAAATCGTCAGCTTCTGAGCGAGGTATCCGGGTGAGCTCAGGTGGACAGCCTTGTGCGTCATGCAGGCGATTTTCAGATGTATTCTGGCTTCAAAAGGCAGCCAGTTCAGGGCTTTCAGGTCAGGGGAAATGTGTGAGTGTTTTTTTGATCCAGTGATGAGTCTCGCTGCGGCGTTTAGAGAAGCTCTTATGGGTACCGTAGTAGTTAGGGGGAGACCGCAGAGGGTGATGCTGCCGTAATCTATTCGAGGGATGACTAGTGCTTGTACCGCAGTTTGGAAATCTTTGGCTGGAAGGAAGGGTTTGAGTTTCCTTAAGGTATTGATCTGGTAGTTCGCACCCTTAGTTGCTTTGTTGATGTGTTCCTGCATGTTGAGATTGGTGTCAAGTGTTATGCCTAAAGATTTTGCTGAGTCCACGATGGTGGGATGAACATTGAGTGCCGTTAGGTGTTTAAGCCAAATTTGAGCGGTAGTGATCTTCGCGGGAGGTGAGATCAAGAGGAACTCTGTTTTAAGGGCATTGAGTTTGAGATGATTAGCGGCCAGCCATGATTGGGTGCTTCTGATCGTTGAATTCAGGAGCATAATGTCTTTGGGTGATTGTAATCTGAGATAAAGTTGGGTGTCATCGGCGTACATGTGGAAGTGAACATTGGATGCTTGTAGCAAGGTGGTGAGAGGTTCCATAACTAGGTTAAACAAAGTAGGGGATAGGGAGGATCCTTGTGGGACGCCTAGCGATACAGGTATTGGCGAAGACATCAAGTTGTTACTCTTGAATTTCTGCGATCTGTTGTGTAGAAAGGACGCGAACCACTTGAGCACAGTTCCAGATAGACCCATTCTTGTGTTTAATAGATCGAGTAAGTTCTCATGTTTGACAGTGTCGAATGCCGAAGAGAGATCAAGAAGGATGAGGAGGCAGGTATCGTTTTGATCTAGGATTTGAAGGGCGTCGTCAATTATGTGAGTCATGGCAGTTTCTGTACTGTGATCTGCTCTGAAGCCTGATTGATGAGGGTTGAGTAGATCAAACTGAGTCCCGCCCATGTGCGTGGACCCAGGAGCAATCATAAATAATCTCTTAAGGTGTCAAAAAAATGCAGAACTGCACAGACACTTAAGAGAGAATTAAAGACAGATAATGCAGCCTATAAAACCAGGCTACACTGTCCAGTACTTCAACTAGAAATTCCACCAAAAATCCACAAACAGCAAAGTCTGTCCAGATTTCCCTTGCCTCCGCAGCAAAACCCCTCTGGAATGAGAGAGAGGAAGACCTGGACAGACAAGCCCCATAGGCTGCCATTATGTGGCTCAGAACAGGATACTGTGCCTTTAAGAGAACTTTCCAGAACTTCACAGTTTCCCAGAATGCACTGCAGGTCCCTTTTACTTTCAGTTCTTTTTGAAGGCGTAACACGCCAGACCTGTAGCATTCCTTAAATGAATATCTCTCTCCACCGGGGAGGAGGGCGGGCGCTTATGACTATAACAGAGATACCCCTACTACAGAACTGGAGTTACAGGAAAGAAACTACTCCTTCTGTAGTAGGGGATCACTGTGTATAGTCATAATCTAGTGAATAGAATGGCAAGCCCATCCCCACACCAAAGCAGCGGTGGAGAAACGAGAAATACCACCACTATTGTGCGAACAGATTTCGCAGCGAAGCCTGCCCAACCTGAGCGTCTGCCCTGGCATCAGTGTCCAGACAGTAATGCTTAGCAAAGGTATGGACCGACTGCCAAGTGGACGCCTTGCAGATTTCTGCAATGGGAACATTACGGAGCAAAGCTGTGGTGGCAGCTTTGCCCCTGGTGGAATGAGCCTTAGGTTTACCCCCTAAGGTATTTTTAGCCTTTTGGTAACACAGTTGTATGCAGGACACAATCCACCTAGAGATGGACTGTTTAGAGGTAGCAAGACCGGTCCTGACTGATCCATAATTTATAAATAATTGGTCTGACCTACGAATATCTTTGGTCTTATCCAGATAAAATTTTAACACCCTCCTAACATCCAGGGAATGTAAAGACCTTTCCGCTGGAGATGAAGGATTCTGAAAAAACGTAGGCAAAGTTATGGTCTGGTTGACATGAAAATCAGAAATAACTTTGGGAAGAAATTTAGGGTGAGTACGCATAACAACCTTAGCAGCATTAAATACAGTATAAGGTTCTTGGCAACACAACGCCTGAATTTCACTCACCCTGCGGGCCGATGTAATGGCCACGAGGAACGCCGCCTTCCAGGACAAATGCTGCAACAAAGCCTTATGAATAGTTTCAAAAGGCTCCTTCATCAATCTAGACAGCACCACATTCAATTCCCATGAAGGCGAAGGAAGCCGGACAGGAGGGAATACTTTCTTCAAGCCTTCCAAAAAATATTTGATCACAGGGATCTGGAAGAAGGAAGTCTGTGAAGGGCATTTCCTGTAGGCAGTCAATGCAGCGAGATGAACCTTAATGGAATGAACATTAAGGCCAGACTGCGCCAAATGCAGAAGGTAAGGAAGGATGACGTCTTCCTTGCACGTCGTCGGGTCATAGTTCTTGGATTTGCACCAGATACAGAACCTCTTCCACTTGTAAGCATAGGAAGTCCGAGTGGAAGGTCGCTTAGCCTCCTTCAGTATGTCCATTCAATCATCTGGTAGAATCAAATGGCCATATTGCACTCTCTCAGGAGCCATGCCGCCAAACTCAAAGATGAGAGGTTGGGGTGCAACATCTGCCCCCAAACTTCGTGGGAAGGTCTGGCCTGCACGGCAGCCGTATGTGCGGAAGGAGAGACCGGTGAAGCAGGTCCGTGAACCACCACTATCTGGGCCATTCCCGGGGCAATCAGGATCATCCGTGCCCTGGACTGGGACAGCTTGATGAGCACCCACGGAATCAGGGGAATGGGTGGAAAAGCGTACAGAAAGCTGTTCAACCAGTTGATCCATAATGCATTCCCCAGCGTCCCCTGCTGGTAGTACCGGGAGGCGAAGTCTCGGCATTTGCTGTTTTCGGCGGTGGCGAACAGATCTACGTCTGGAGTCCCCCACCTTGCGAAGACTTCTCCTAGTACTTCGTAGTTTATGACCCATTCGTGGTTTTCCTGAATCAGTGTGCTCAGTGCGTCCGCCTGAACATTCTGCACACCTGGCAGATGGGTAGCCATTATCGTCAGTCCTCTTGCCAGAAGCCAGTGCCAGATCGCCTGAGCCTCCTGCGACAGAGTGCGTGATCTCGAGCCCCCCTGCTTGTTGAGGTAATACATCGTGGTCGTATTGTCCGTCTGTACAAGCAGAGAGTTGGTCTGAAAGGACGGATGAAAGGCCTTCAGTGCCAAGTGAACAGCTCTGAGTTCCAGTAAATTGATGTGATACGTGGACTCCATCAGGGGCCACGTTCCTTGGATCTGTAAGTCTCCGGAGTGCGCCCCCCAACCGTGGAGAGAAGCATCCATCACGATAGTCGGAGTGGGAATGTCCTTGTGGAAGGGAACCCCTCTGAGGAGATTCTTCGCTGAACACCACCACTTCAGAGACTGAAGAGCATGCAGAGACAGTCCCCTGATCCCACTGATCCTCCAAGCACTCCTGCAACGGTCTCAAGTGCAGCCGTGCGTGTGGCGTTAGGAAGATACAAGAGGTCATCGACCCCAGTAGAGAAGACACCGTCCTCACTGTTGTAGATGGAGTGGTCATTGGAGCCTGAGCCTTCCGAAGGAGTGATAATCGTCGCTCCTCCGAAGGAGACATGCTTGCTGACAGCGTATTGATGGTGGCTCCCAAGTACTGAATGCACTGGACCGGAGTCGGGACAGACTTGGACATGTTGATGTGCAACCCCAGCTTGTTCAAGAGAACGCACCTCTTCTGGAAGTGTGCCTGAGCTTCCGAGAAGGAGGAGGCCTTGATCAACCAATCGTCCAGGTACGGGTAGACAAACACCTTGTTCTTCCTTAGGTGTGCTGCTACCACTGCCATGCACTTCAAGAATGTTCTGAGAGCAGACTTCAGCCCGAATGGCAGTACTGTGTATTGATAATGATTGGTGCCGACTTGAAATCGCAGGAACTTCCTGTGTTTGTGTGCAATGGGCCCATGGAAGTACGCATCTTGTAGGTCTATTGCACATAGCCTGTCTCCCTGTTGCAACTGAGGATAAATCTGATGCAACGACAGCATGTGAAACTTTTCTCTGCGAATCCACTTGTTTGCCTGTCGCAAGTCCAGAATGGGCCTGAACTCGTTCTTATCCTTCTTGCGAACCAGGAAGAACCGGGAGTACAGACCTCTTCCTCTTTGAGACAGAGGTACTTCTTCTATCGCCCTTTTCCTTAACAGGATATCGGCCTCCGCCTGGAGCTCGAGCAGTTGAAACTGCGAGCTGACCGGAGGAATTGATGGAGGCGGGCTGGTGAACCGAAGACTGTATCCATTGCAAACAATATTCAGCACCCCCTTGTCCTGAGTAATTTTTCTCCACTCTGCCAGAAAAAATTGAATGCTTCCCCCACCGGAGCGGGTAACGGATGTAGGGGAAGTAACCGCTCAGGGTCGAGACCCGGCCGGGCCCTTGTTCGCTGTAGAGGACTGCTGTCCCCCTCTACCCTTCTGGCGCTTCTGGAAGAGTCTCAGGAACTGCTGCTGTTGTTGTTGCTGCTGTCCCGAAGACTGTCCTCGTCCTCTTCCCTGTGCACCGAACCGTCTCTGGAACGAGCAGTAGGCCTTCCTTTCTTTGGGCTTCTATAAGCCCACATCAGTCAGGGTCTCTGCCGCCTCCTTCATGCGGGCCATCTCATCATCGGCATGCTTTCCGAACAGGGTTTCCCCAGAAAAGGGCAGATTGGCCACCCACTGCTGGGCCTCCGGCTTGAGTGATGTGAGCCTGAGCCAAGCATCGGCCCGCTGGTTGATCCCATGACAGTACCCATGGGCAGCCAAAAGAGAGACCTCCGCAGCCGCGCTGATGACCTGGTTTGAAACCAGCATCTCCTCTTTGAGGATCTCTTGGAAGTCCCCCCTCTTGTCTCGTGGCAGAAGTTCCGTGAACTGTTGCAGGGGGTCCCACAGGGCACGGTCATACCGCCCTAGCAACGCCGCATCGCTGGACGCCTTCATGGCAGAGGATGCAGTCCCACAAGCCTTCCTACCAGCCGAGTCGATCCATCGGCTCTCTTTATCGGGCAGCACGGTTGAGGACGGAGAGGTAGAATGTAACTTGATGGTGGGACGTCGACGCCCACCTGGGCTACAAAAAAAAAAAAAAGAGAAAACTACGAATCCGGACCCAACCACCAGATCGCGGAATAATGCACAGCATAGTGAATCCAGAAAGATTCACGCTGCAAAACTTCCTGGCAGCCGTCACTTTAACAGAGTCAGGCACCGGATCTATCCGCAGAGAAGCCGGGTCCGAATCCAGGGTCCTGTACTTCTTCAGAAGTCCGGAGGGAGCGGCCTTCACCACCGCTGGAGTGAGGAACAGCTCCTCCGCAGGCTCTACCAAACCAGGTACTAGTGGCAGTAGAGGGCGAGACAAATGCTTCTTGTGAAGCGTCTCAAATATCACGGACGTCGTGGGTGTTGGAGCCGTCACCGTGATTCCCAATTTTGCAGCCTCCCTCAGGAGAACATCCTGGAACGTGCTGATGTCGTCCACCGGAGACACCCTTGTCCCTGGGGATTCCGATAAGGTCGGTGAATAGGTCCTGGTCCTGGTCCTGGACCTGGAGGAGTCCATGCGGGACCTAGATCCCCGCCTCATATGGCGACGTCTTGACCTGGTCGACTCCTCGATCTCCCTCTCCGTCCCGAGCGCGATTGGGACTTCCTTGGCTTCGGTCGATCCGCCGGTTCCACCGGAGCGGACGACTTTGGTTTGCCGGGGCCTTCGACTTAGGGCTCCCCTTGGGAGGGGTCGGAAGTCTGGGCAGTGACACCGACCTCGGAGGGACCGGAGCCGGCTTTTCTGCTGGTAGCTGAGGTCGAGGTACAGGTTGCGGAAGTGGTGGTAGAGGAGGAGGAGGAGTAGGAGCTCTCGGAGGGAGACCACTCGGCAATGGAGGCGGGGGTGTAACCGGCTTCTGTGACGGGGTATACACCACGGAGTACACCGAACCCGGTGATCCGCCTTCCTTTCCAGCCTGGGACATTGGCGAACCTCCCATGGTGTCAGACCTCCTTCCGCGTCTCTTCGTCGTCGAACGGCGACCGGACGGCGAGCAGCGGTCCCGACGTCGAGCGTCTTTTACTCGGCGTCGACCGTCTCTCCCTCGACGGCAACCTTGTCCGCCTCGACGGCGATATACTTTTAGACGACGAGGATCTCCTCGACGACGATCTTCTCCTTTTCGCTGGCGGCGAACGGCGGTGTCGCCTCGACGGCGAGCGCAGACGCCGGGCCTTTCGACGTCGAATCACTCGACGATGACTCCGACGAGGACGAAATCGTCACAGGAGACTTTGACGGCGGTCTGTTCAGTTCCTTCGACGTTGAGCGCCGACGTCGCTTCGCCCCAGACGATGGGGAACAGACTGTAGTCATCCCTCTCGACGACGTAGTCGGTGCAATCGACCCAGACTGAGAATGGGGACGCTTGCTGGTCTTCCTGCCCCTGGGGAGCCCCCCAGAGGCCTCAACACGGGCAGAGGAAGCCCCTCCAGACCCACCTTGCGCCTTCAGCCTTCTTTCCTCAAGGCCCTGAAGCCTGATCTTCTTTCTGTCCTTCAGGGTCCTGCCAGAGAAGACCTGACAAATCACACACTCCTCTGGGACATGGGAAGAGGGAAGGCAGAGGATACACACCTCATGAGGATCTGATGTGGCCTTCCTGGAGCACTCCGGACATTTGTCAAATAATGCAGGCATATTTGACATCAAAAGGGTGCAATACCCAAGAAGAAAGGCACTAAAGTACTTAAGAAAGCACTCAACTTGAAACAAAAGTGAAAAATCACCAACAAACCCTTGAAAAGGGAGAGCTCAATGCTCCAGGGTCCTGCTTGCAGGAGGCGGAAAAAAGAACTGAAAGTAAAAGGGACCTGCAGTGCATTCTGGGATACTGTGAAGTTCTGGAAAGTTCTCTTAAAGGCACAGTATCCTGTTCTGAGCCACATAATGGCAGCCTATGGGGCTTGTCTGTCCAGGTCTTCCTCTCTATCATTCCAGAGGGGTTTTGCTGCTGAGGCAAGGGAAATCTGGACAGACTTTGCTGTTTGTGGATTTTTGGTGGAATTTCTAGTTGAAGTACTGGACAGTGTAGCCTGGTTTTATAGGCTGCATTATCTGTCTTTAATTCTCTCTTAAGTGTCTGTTCAGTTCTGCATTTTTTCGACACCTTAAGAGATTATTTTTGATTGCTCCGGGGTCCACGCACATGGGCGTGACTATTCACTAGATTATGACTATACACAGAGATCCCCTACTACAGAACAGCAACTCCTCAACCCCGGACAGGTCTTCTA
The DNA here is from genome assembly GCF_964263255.1 of Lissotriton vulgaris. Classification (NCBI taxonomy): domain Eukaryota; kingdom Metazoa; phylum Chordata; class Amphibia; order Caudata; family Salamandridae; genus Lissotriton; species Lissotriton vulgaris. The sequence goes on from NC_141693.1 coordinate 280,783,557, forward strand.
GTAAAAACCCCGATGATACAGACTAATTGCTGAGCGCAACTCGATAATACAGGGCTCGAGAACACCGGGGTATTATCCCCTGATATCTCTGAAAAACACGAGGAAATGCACAGAAGGATCGGGGCGTCTGGGATTATCATGCCTACATGGTACAAGGGCCAGCGCAAAGAATTACTTATCAGCATAACAAGTTGGCAAAAATGATGGGCATAATTTGCTTCACCGGAACATGGCTACTTTTTCAAAAACAAATAGAGATGGCTAAGATTGCTCTATAGAAATACATATATATACATAAATATATCATGCACACATCAAACTGTTTGGGGCCAGCAGACTTGATAAATAAAGAGACAATTCGGCAACTTTAGAAAGGATATAGAAGAAGAATCTGGGTGTCTGGCTGGACTCCTCGCTTAATTTTCAGACCCACACAAAGAAAGTGGCAGCTACTTGTGTGGGTCTGCTGAGGAGCCTCAGTCCGATACTTGGCTTCTTCGACTCCAAAACGCGCCAACTGATCGTTCAATCCATCATCCTTGCTCGGTTGGATTATGCCAATGTTCTATTCCTAGGCGCCAATAAAGCAGAGATGGCACGGCTGCAACGGGTACAAAACTCAGCAGCAAGGGCAGTGGTGGGCCTTCCCCGTAGGTGCTCTGCTAGAGCTACCATCCGGAAACTACATTGGCTGCCGATTGAGCCTCAAATTCAATTCAAGACTCTCACCACTGCCTTTAAAATTCTCAGATCAGAATGTCCTGGACTCCTACGCCCACTCCTGGTACCCTACACTCCCCAGCGCGCCCTGCGCTCCTTAGGACAGCACCTTGTGTTTGTCCCTCGAACCAGGCTCAGCAGAATGGGTGGCCGCTCTTTCAAGGTTTTGGGGGCAAAACTTTGAAACTCTCTGCCACTCCACATTCGCTCCATGACCAACCTGACGGCCTTTCGCAAGGCAATCAAAACCTATCTGTTCTCCCTGATCTAAACTTCTTGTCGTTTCACCCTCTCCCCTCAGGTGTCTTTTATGGTTCAGCGCCGGGACGCCCCGTTGCTGGGGCAGCTGTTTTGCGCTATAACAAATTTTTAACATAACATGCCATGCCCAAGAGTAGGGTCAATCTTACTTCCTTGGCAGCCCAATGCCTTTGAACGGCAGACAGGACTGGGACAAAACTACTTGTCAGGCAATGCCCAATATGCAATCAAACAGATGTACTACAAATTAGTCTTCCTCTGCCTCAGACTTGCAACACACTTGAATATTAGTTAAGTTAGCAACTAATCCAAGCTTACCTTCTTTTTGACAGTCATGGCACTGCGCAGATGGATAGCGAGCTGGCGGATATAGATGAAAGCATGCTGGTATGACACTTGTGTGTCGAGTGTGTACATCTCAGTCAGAGTGCGCTGCATGAAGTTGATCATCGGTAGAACATTAGGGGAGGTGAACTTTGAGTTCTTCACATAGGAAATATACATTTTCTATAAAAGAAAGATAAGAAGTCTCAGGAAAGGGAACCAGTATAAAAATCACAAGGGCGGGGTATAGATGCCATAACTGACCACACAATTTAGTTCAAATGAAAAAAACTCTTTATAAAATGTCACCCCCCCCCCCGAATAAACCACCATCTTCAAACACAAGAAAAGTAACTTTAAAATGCAAGCAGCAATATAAAAGGATGTTCTTTTTTTTGCTTGTAAAAGTGTTGCCTTCACCAAAAACGGTGTCTTGGCACGAAGACAAAAAAGAGGACAAAAGATAAAGAAAAAAAGACTAGATTAGCAAGAAACTTAAGAAAATCAAAAGATTTTTAGAGCTTTCTTAAAATGAGAGAAGTTAGGGAAAATCTAAATTATCTGCAAAAGCAGATCTTTCTACATCTTTGGCCCCATAAGCCAAAAGTACTGTCCGCAACAGCAGGCTCCGTTGACCAAAGGAACGCGCAGAAGAGCCATAGTTTCCTGATGTGGGTCTCGAACAATCAAAGGAAGACCGCACTGCCTTAACTGAGGCTAGACAGACTAAAGACCCAACCCGTGATTGCACATCTTCCCTTGAGTGACATTTTTGTGAATTCACAAACTCAACAATTATAACAACAAAACTTTCTGGACTTAAGCGCACATGCTCAAATTATACTTCAAAGCCCCACCAAATTTGGCCCGATTGTACTGGGTCTAGAAAAAGGCCCATGACACCAGACAAAGAAGCAGAGCCCTGGCGGAGGGAACCATCCATAAGTACACAACCTTTATTTTGACCTGTGCAGTTTTAAAAAATTGCAGATCATCTACCTGTGGGTTGCTGTGAAATAGGTCTTTAACTGACCGGTATAGTCTTGTTACTGCTGACCACATTTAGGTCCCAACTGGGAGTTATCAGCGTACATAAAGATGTTGAACCCAAAACAGCAAATCTGTTTTCCCAGGCGCCAAGCCCTCAAGAATACAGCATGCGATGGGCTGCTTAACAGTGCAGAATGGGAGGGAGAAGCCAGTTAGACTATGCCCACTTAACAGCGACACTAGTCCAGTTTGGGCGGGTCCGTTGAAAGGGTTCTAGCCAGCTAACAAGAGTACTTTGGTGACACTATCATATGTGACTAAAAGGTCTTAGAGCACATGGCCTACCAGTCACCCATCATCTTTATTCTTTTTTTACACAGTCCAACGTGTCTAAACACAATTTCTTTCTTGCTCTGTCTGGGGCAAAATCATCCTCAGGCAGGTTGGTGGTCCTCGTGGTAAGCTGAAATCACGGAGACAATATACTCCACCTCAATTTCGTACAAAGAATAAAGCAAGGGACTAGGCAGATCTGTTGAAGTTTTCAACACACATTGATCTCACCAATTCTCATACAACTGTTAGATTAAATGACGTAAAGCCTTCCTAACTGCCAAAACGCATGGTACAGAGCTAGACACCATATTCACATGTTATAACAAGAACTCTCTGGCTGTTCCCAGTAAGCAAGATTTTTAAAGCACCTATTATTTTCCATAAGGAAAAATAAGGAAAATATTAAAACATTTAGTAAGTGCTGATAGGAAAACCAAAATGCAATTTTTTTTTTAATCAAGGGAGGATCAGGGATGGGTGCACGGTATTTTTTTTACTAGAGTCCAAATGGCTGCAGAAACAGAAAAAAAACTAGAAAGAAAAAGTAATAAAGAAATCTAAGCCTCAGCAACTTGAAAAAATATACTTCTAAAGAGAATCCATAGATTCTCAGTGAATTAAATAGACAAAGAAAGTAATGTCTAGAGAGGACATAGCACACTATGTTGTATTACAGAACGTTATGTTATTTTTTCATTCCTTTTATTTATTTATTTTTTTAAAGTATTGATGTTGACACCACAGCTGTATTTGTATACGATGTTGTAAGCACCAGTGACCTTGGCTGAATAGTCCATACGTGGCTGTTGGCACAAATAAAAATACAAAATTGAGAAAGAAAAAAAAAAGTAACGTCAGCTGGTGACTAGAAAGAGTTATGAGGTGCACTCTCTGACTTGTCCTATAATCAAAACAAGTAATCAACTAACTTTGTTCTCTGTTTGGGGTGCTACATTACATACTTGTGTTGACTAACAGTAAATAAATATGCAGGCAGCAGTCTGCAAGCAATGTGCACTGTTCCCTGGAAAAACTATTTTCCACTAAAAATAACAAAGATTATAAATCTTTACTCAGTATTACCTTTTATACTGCAAAAAAAATCATCACAATTCAGTCCTCACAAAACAAATTCTTAATTTTTTTCTGAATATACAGTACGTATTGTGTACATACAATCGTGAGTACTGAATATCTATCTATCTAGATGGATTCATTTGTGTGCTTTAACATTACGAAACATAAAACAGCATTTTATCACGAAAATCACATTTGTGAAAGAATCTTCATGTTGATATATTTGTACGATTCATGGAGTCCAAAGCCCAATGCATTTCGGGAATAAAATTTCCCTTCGTCAGGGGAGATTGCCTAAAAACATGAATGAGATCAAATTTGTATTTATGTAGGTAAGAGAATGACACGTATTGTAAACAAGACACTGCGGGGTGCCGTTACTAATTGTGAATAAGAATCTCACATGCAAAATACGTCATAGAAGGAAAACAGAAATCGTGGTATAGGCGTGTATAAAACACAATAGAAGCAAGTCGTGAATAAAGAAGCCAATAAGTGTTAACATAGGAGTGAATCTGAGTACTGGTATTTAAAAATTCATGTGAAAAGTGTACTGGTGTTAAGAAGAACAGTTCCCGTGCTACCTGTAGTATTAAAAAATTATACGCCCTATGTACCTGAACTCGATGCACCACGATGTTTGGTTGAAACATTGGATAACGGGTTTCCAGGATACTGTGGTCGTCTTTTTATACAGAGAATAAACACAAAGGGTATGTTCATTCTTTTTATTTCTTAGCTATATGTATTTAACTGTTTGGTTGTATATTGCACTGGTGATAGACAGTAATGGTATATTTTTTTCCATAGGAGAATTTGTTTCATCGTTGATGTGTAAAGTAGTTTACCAGCTGACGCTCGAGTCATGCATCATAGAACTTAGCAGGTATGCACATTTAATAGTAGGTTAACACTAGCCACACGCTCATTATTATAATCGTGATGAAACGCTATTTTTTTGCAGATTATCTTGTTGTCTGGTCATTGCCACTAGATTATTATTGATCTTGTTTGGGTTTCAACGGATAGCTTTGGTGTGTGCTTTTTGTAAAGGTGTATGAGTAGTGATTAGCTAGGTTGCAAGTATTATATTTTGCAAAGTTTCGCAGTATACATTTATTAAGGGTTATAGTCCACATTTTAGTTATACAGTGTTTTGGCAACAATAATATGTTTGTGAATGATTAGCACACATAAACTTGGAGCAATTTACATTTTGTTTGCATTTTACTATAGGATCACATCGCTGCACGCATTGACATTTTGAAACCAGAGTATCATAGAGGATATTTTTTTGCTGCATCGAGTTCAGGTACATAGAGTGTATAATTTTTTTAATACTACAGGTAGCACGGGAACTTTTCTTCTTAACACCAGTACGCTTTTCACATGAATTTTTACATACCAGAACTCAGATTCACTCCTATGGTAACACTTATTGGCTTCTTTATTCACGACTTGCTTCTTTCGTGTTTTATACACGCCTATACCACGATTCCGGTTTTCTTTCTACGCCGTATTTTGCATGTGAGATTCTTATTCACAATTAGTAACGGCACCCCCCGCAGTGTCTTGTTTATAATAAGTGTCATTCTCTTACCAACATAAATACAAATTTGATCTCATTCATGTTTTTAGGAAATCGCCCTTGACGAAGGGAAATGTTATTCCCGAAATGCATTGGGCTTTGGACTCCATGAATCGTACAAATATATCTACATGAAGATTCTTTCACAAATGTGATTTTCGTGATAAAATGCTGTTTTATGTTCCGTAATGTTAAAGCACACAAATAAATCAATCTAGATAGATAGATATTCAGCACTTACGATTGTATGTACACAATACGTACTGTATATTCAGAAAAAATGAAGAATTTGTTTTGTGATTTTTTTTGTAGTATAAAAGGTAATACTGAGTAAAGATTTATAATCTTTGTTATTTTTAGTGGAAAATAGTTTTTCCAGGGAACAGTGCACATTGCTTGCAGTCTGCTGCCTGCATATTTTTTTGGCTAGAAAGAGTTCCCAGATGTCCTAAGGAGCACTGCAAAGGTTAAGCTCCAGATTGGTACCAATGTGGCAGCTCTCAGCCAAAGATATGGAATTATTTTCAACAGCCTATAGAAGATCTGCAGTGCCAGAAGGCACTACCGCTAAGTGGTACATGCAAGAAAGGCACCGGGAAGTGGGAAGGCAATTAATATTAAACTGTACATCGTGAAATCCCTTAATCTGGTTATTTTCTCAGCAATCACACCTATGCATTGTGCCTCAGTAAAAACATTTTTTTGGTTCCTGACTGTGTAATTGAGATGTGTGGACTCAGGAAAGCTTAGTCACTAGAGATGCCATTCTTAGAACGCTGTACGCTTTTGAAGCTGACAGAAAACCTCTTTGAAGAGGAGTCAGGAATTGAGAGGGGATGACCTGAGAGAGAAGGGGCGAGCAGGTATTCAGTTTGAAGATCAGATGTTGCTCTTTTCAGTTACTCACAAAAATAACATTTAAGGAAGTGGTCCCAGAGTAGAGTTTTATTAACTGAAACACCTGGAATAATACTCATGCTAGTCAAGTTTCAGGCGTCTGGAGTCTTAGCCCGGATCTAGACCAGCAACCCTTACAACAATGTGGGCCATTAAACTGAAAGGTGCATCATTACTAAATGATGGGGTGCAAGAATCTTGATTTGTGCAACATTATTGAAAGGTATAACCACTTCCCACAACAGATGCAGACTACCTTCCTATGGGCTTCCAACACCTGCAACGCGTAGCCTTCAGGTGAAGCCAGGCCCCAAGTACAACCCTTCGCGGGTGGCCAACACACGCAGAACACAGCCTTTGACTGTGCGCAGTGACAGATTGTCATATGGCACAAGACTTTGATCCCACCCACGTCTTGCTTCCATCCCTCAATGGATGGTCAACCCCAGGTGTGCATAGCTTTCAGCTGTGCACAGCAGCAGCTGGCCCTAGGCCCGGCATCGGGGTAAGCACTGCGCCTAACCCCTCCATGGGTGGCCAGCCTTAGGAAGTACACAGCAGGGTTAGTTGCACGTACAGATCTCCAGGCTCAGCACCCAAACTTCCTCAGACAGCCAACACCAGTAGATTAAGGTCTTCGGCCATGCACAGCAGGGGGTATGGCCTGGACTGTCTGCATACGGCCAATCCACCGGTGTGGCTACCTGCCATAAGCAGCAGTAGTAGTATACTGAATACTTCCTATGACTTGTTGGATACAGGTAGCCATAACAAATGTTTTTGCGATGACCAGCGCATCAGAATTCCGCTGAGTTGAGAATCCGTAATGGTCAATGGGAGAAAAAGCTGGTTGCAAATCTTCAGTCCTTCAACAAATTAACGTCACAGGTAGCTCTAAATTTGACCTCTTCACGGTCAACCCATGTGCGTGTTCAAATGCTAATTTCTCAAAAACTACTGAAAGATTTTACACTTAACCAAGCAATATCATTTCCTTGAGTACATCTCTAACTTCAAGCCAAATTTTGTGTAATTCTTATGTGCCGTTTTCTTCATCAAGCAGAAATGAATCCTATGAAAACAAGCCCTGCTCTCCACCCAACCCTCAGTCAGACTGCCGGTGGTGATAGAAGTACGTTTCACTCTGCATGTCAGACTGTTTCACTGACTTGTACGAGTAAGATATTTGAGCACTCATAGCAAAGGTATATTGATTTTAAGAGCACAATCATAATATCCATGACAAAAAGAAAACCCCCAAGTCTTCATTTACTGCAGTATCCTCTAAGAAATGTTTTTAGTTTTACAGTTTGATTCCTTCAAGAGGCTTCAAGTAAGTCAGTTTTGTAATTAATACATAATATTGGAGTTCTAGTTATTCATTAGAATACTGTGGTGAAGCGGCAGTAGGACAACAAGGAGTCAACTGGCAGGCTGCTGCTGCTGCTGAAAGTACATGTTTTACTCAAAATATCATATATTGTCCTCACCTGACTGAGAAATATAGTGTGAACTTCTAGAAAACATGTTCTCATTCTAGCTTCTGCAGCACCTTCTATAACCTCTGAGAAAATCATGATAGAAACCTATTTTCACTCAAAAATGATTATTCAAATCCTGGCAGATCAGCATTTTTCACAGAAAGAAATCACCTTCAAGCACACCATAATTCTTGAAATAAATTTGGCACCATCTACAAATGATACACATTGTGACCAAGATATGTTATCGCTCTTCAAATGAGTTTCTTTTGTTAATCCTCAAAAACAGGTCTTCGCTCCAATGCTTTCCAATGTGGACCACTTCCCAGAGTCCCATAAAGGATGCCACATGTTTACAGGTACTGGTGTGAATAAGACAATAAAATGGGTGGGATGGAACAAATGGGTAGCGGTGGAGACCCCGCTCTGGTTCAGGACTTGGCCTAAACAAGTCACTAGGCTAAAGGGATTTTTAGATTGGGGTAACATAGGTATCATTAGCCATTTGGAAGAAGGATTGTATCAAATCCTTTTATACTTTAGCAGAAACCTTTGAACTAAATAAAACCCATTTATATTGCCAAATGAGACCCGCTCTACACAATCAAAAATAGATGTCCCGAGTATAACCCTTTAGAAGGGAAGATAACATTGAACACTCTGGTTAAGATCGAGATCACAAATATACAAATGTCTAGTTAACAATACACATGAACTTCTGGCTGTAGCCAAGGAGACATTGGAAATGTATGTCGTCCCACTGCATTAGAAGGACTGGAGGGACATGCAAATGCCTCCCCACATACTAGTGATCCCAACCACACAACCTCTCATACAGTTTATGCATATGCACCACAATTAATATACAATCAAATGCCCTCTGGTACCTGGTGCGATCACGCACCCCAAATAACCACACATGAAAATAATGAAATAGAAATCTTCTATCACTTGATCTGGACTTGAATAATCTGGAAATATTGGTCGAGGATAACTATGACACGGACTGAAATACTGAAAGTCCCAGTTACATTGTCGCCAAAGAAATTAGTTCTACTGGAGCTCATAGAAGAAAAACTTCCGAAATATGCTATGATACCGATTGGTTTGGATTTCCTTTTACTAAAATGCAATGTAGCCAAATATTGGCTATCTTTTACAGACCCACCAATGAGTCGATCGCTAAATGGAATGGATAGGTGTGCTGTTATGGCAAAACATATATCTAGCAAGGGGCTACCCACACGTGCATAGAAAAAAGTTAAGGACAGTGGTACTCTTAGTTTGACCATAGTGTAAGATATAATAGTGGATACTGTTACTGTGACCAGTATGTTGCCAAACGAACTGCTAGATTTTCTTGTGCTTACTATATTTATGCAATGTGAAAATGCGCCTACGTACTGCGCGTCACTGTTGTCTACAATGTCTATGAAAAACCCAGTAAAAAGATTTCAAAAAATAAATAAATACACCAGTTATGAGTAGGTAAAGTAAACATAACTCACTACCATCTTTCACTGCTTATGACCTTACACAAGACCTCACAAATGGTATCACTGATGACAGCATCCAAAGGTAGCAATACTCTGCTTTTAGTCATGTGCAGCAGAGGTTAGGCTCAGGACCACACACTTAGCCAGATTGTGAGCAATCACCCCACATTGTTCACATGCTTCAGAGGGGTGCATCAGTGGTTAGCCTACAGCTAGGCTGCTGCTCATGACTTCCAGCTGTGCACAACAGGGGCTGGCTGCATGGCATGACCTACAGCCAGGCTCTGGGCCCAAACCCTCCACAGGTGGTCAAACTATACTGCACTTGGCATTTAGCCAAGTGCATGAAGGGTTGGCCTTCGGTCAGACACTGTTTTTCCATTGAACTGTGAATTTAAAAACATTTATGGTCTTGCAACCGAAGCTTATCATACTTCACATTAAACTTATTTTTTCTGTATTTTGTTTATATCATATACCACATCCACCTGTTCCTTGCACCTAACTGCTTATTTTCAGACAGCGTCCACTGCACAGTGAAGGATGGCATTGGGGCTTAGCTTTGAGCCCAACATGGAGTGGATGTGAGCATGGCGTTCAGCTGTGAGTAGCAGGCATGGGCCAAATGGCCTACGGCACTGTGGACACTTCAGCTTACTTTTCCTTATAGTTTATTCTATAAGATTGACCTGGGAGCCTGTCCATGGAATCCTCGCCTCCAGCCGTTCCCACTCCAACCTCTTTTGTGTCCATCTGTAACGCAACTGGTGCTCATGTAAAGAGCTCCGATACCTTCGGGTCGAGTTTGCGCTATATAAAACTCCCAATTAAAATAAAAAACACATACTCTTTGATACAATGGCAAATATATAAAAAATAATACAATTCCAAGTGCGACAAAAAATAGTTTCTTAAACTATTATACAAATTAACACTATACAATGCCCCCACAATGCTATAGTGACATTTAAAGTTAAAGTTTTATAGAAGCTGTTTAACCTGTTTTGCTTGTTTTAAAATGGGATTTTGACTCTGATTAGCACTCGTTTTTGGGGTGTTTAGAGGATTTTAAAGTGCACACTAGCATTCCAAGATGGTTCGATTTAGCTTTACCTGCAGCAGTGCGCAGGAGCTGAAGTGTATTGGATCCGTCTGTAATCAAGTAGAGTGAGCTGAGCAGCAGCTCCCAGCCCCCTCTTCACAGCAGGAGCAGGCGAGGAGATTATGCTGGTCTAAGTCACCTGAATAGGCCCTCGTGCTCCCATCCCACCTTACACAATCCCTTAAGTTGAAGTTCCCCCAACCTAATAAACTAGGATGTCTACGGGGTGGAGGGCTTGGGGAATGGGCTCGTTGAGGTTCCCATAAATAGGGTTTGGGCTCCTATTTGTTCCCAGAACTAAGGTTTCTATAGGCTGCAGAATTTAGGACATGTACTCCTATTGGTTCCTAAGGCTAGGATTTCTAATGCTTAAGGTTTAGGAAGGTGGGCTTTCGATTCCTAAAGCTTGGATTTCCTTTGTCCCTGGTCACCTGATCACTAGGTTATTTAAATAGAGCATTTAGGGTTCTAGCCCGGGCAACCGGGTAAAGAAGGCAAGATTAATGGCGCTGTGTGTGTGGGCCTGAAAAGGTCTAGCAACTCTGCCCCAAAAATCCAAATTACAACAGGTAAGCAGATATCCCTCCTCTGCCTACAAGCTACAACACATCACTGAATCTCATTCATTCATATTTCTTATCATCATGTTACATTAGACATGTATCTAAACGTGCATCCTATCTATCCCACCTCTCTCCCCAACTTTCCATCTACTCCTTTATGAACAACCTCACTCACAACTATACCCAGTCTTCTTTCCTACTCCTGCCATAACTAATTACTGTAATCCCTATGGCCTTCCTTACTAGCTCTCTACCCATCTCCCCCCTCCTGTCCTCCAATAATACATAACTACAACCTAACACCCCTCCATCCAGCCTTCTATTCAAATCTACCCCCTCTACTGCTGATCCCTCAGTAGCAATCTTATTTCCAGAACTGCACGCTAACCCCATCTGTAGTCTATGACCCTTCCCCCACATCATAATATACCTCTACTCACAACTCTATATACCAAGTCATCGAACCTCTCACCCTACTTGCAATAAAGACATCTTATAACAAATTTGATATTCAATCATCCCTCGCCTCTTTTTATTCCCTCTACCATCAAACACACAATCTCACGCTCACAAACACATTTCACACAAACTAGTGCTCACAATCCTCATTCAGCATTATAAATCGACCTTACAACCAGAAAACTTTCCATACCTTTCACGCTCACTCCATCCTCATGGTCGCCTTCATTTAACACCTTAATTGCTCAGCAAAAAAAATAATACTACACAAACCCACCCGTCCACAACCCTCAATCGCTGAATTTGGAGCAGGATGGTGGAGCATTTACCCACATGCTCCACCATCCTTTACTCAAACCCCTACACCTTTCAATAAACAAAAACAAAAAAATAAACTGCGTCGATCACGCACTTTAAATCCCCATACTACATCACAACAGAAATCAACCTTGTTTTAACACATCACCAAAAGATAATCCTACATCAAATAATATAATCTGACTCGTACTTTCCCTCTCATAAAGAAATAATGTAATCTCTAATAAAGCAACTAGAGCAGGACAGCGAAGGCAAGGACTGACACAATTCCATCACCATCACGTCCTTCCTCATCACCTCCCAATCCACATAAACACATCTTAGCCAATAATAACCACATATAGACGAGCTCAATTCGATAAAAATATCTGGAAAGATTTAATAATAAAATTATAAGTAGCCATGTATAATCCTTACTTATATAACACAAAGAACAGATTAGATCAAATTGTACAGTGATGGTCTGGCTTAGTTCTTTGTCCTTTCTTCACTGTTCTTCTATATGTAAGATTTGCCAGTGTTGCTCCTATGACATTATTGTTTGCCAATGTAGCCATAGTGTAGTCACTTTTTTGTCATATTAAATGTTGATCAGTTAAAAAGTTTCCACTTTAGGCAATGTAATCTTTAACCAGTAGCTCTGCTCAATGTGCTAGTAGTATTTCTAAGTGCACAAGTTAATTCAGAATTTGAAGTAGAGTATGTTAAATGGCTGACCTGTGTATTTACTTCACATTCCAGCCCAACACAAAATGGTCACTGCATAGGGTCAAGTCTGTGGTGCTGAATAGTGATGTTCAAGCAGCGCAGCCTTTCACTAGCTCATCCCGGCGCATGTACAGTTGAGATGTGCAGACAATTTAAAAAGTATTTCTTCCACCTCAAAAAGTTGAATTGAAAATGTTCTGCTATCCCTTTCCCGGTGCACACCACCTCTTGTAAGCAAATGTTAAAATTAATTTAAGGTTGCACTAGTGTGTCTTCTTCCGTTGTGAAAAATGTAGGTTCTTCCAGAATAGGCCCTTAGGTCCAGGTCAACGGTTAACTCCATAACCACATTTGCACTGTCTCCTGTCAGAAATAATTGGACTGCAGACGCTTTGGCTTACTTTTCCTTATAATTCTTTAAGTGATCCATTTGGGAGCCTGTCCATTGAACCCCTTGTGTTGAGCTATCTGTAGTTCAAATGCTCTCACAAGCCTAGAATGAAACTGTAAACTATTTTGTATTAAAGGAAAAAACGGTATGCAGTTTTTTTTGTGCTTGTTCCCAGCATTTAAGACGGTTTTCAATTTTGTTCTAAACAGATGATTGTTTTGTGCGGTGTGCTGTAAGTGAAATATTTTCTAACTAGGGTCCGACTCTTTCTCTTTCTGCAGTCTCACATTACAGGTGATTGTTCTTGGGTTTCTTGACTCCTCTCCAAGTTCAGCTCAAGTAAAATCATTTGGATGCCTTGCTCGAAGATGTTTGATCATCCCAATAGTCCCAAATCAATATATCTGAGGATGCCACATGCAATAGTTGATTGCAAAGGGTGCAATTTACATTGCAGGCAAGCAGTTTTTTCTCTCATTGAAGACATATTAAAAAGGTCATGACAGTGACGCCTTGGGTGGATACTCAACTGTCAGACATTGTAGGCACTTCTATAACTTCTGCCTCTTCCTCTTATTAATGGATCAAAGTTCCTAATAATTGTGCTTGGACTTTCTGGGTCCTGAAGTCTCCTGGCTTTGGTCTCCTGACATTGTTAGATTTTCTTAAACCACTGTACTCTTTCTAAGTTCTTTCTCTCTTGAGAGTTATAATCAAAAGGGTGTCTGCAGAAGGGTGGGATCCTTTTGCAAGGGACTAAAACTTGTTTTTAAAAGTCATATGAGTGTGTAACCAATAAGATGTCTCCTTTAATCTTTTCTTGGCAGTTAGGATTCATGGAGGATTTACAATTTGAACCTATATCAGAAGGAGGGACAGCCGGATATCACAGTACTGGAGAAGAGTAATGCCAATGCCATATTTTTCTGAAACTTAAATTTTGAGAAGAAAACTTTCAAAAATGCTGTTTGAGAGAGCGTCTAATGTAAAAACAATACAGGCGTGCTATTTTAGCTTTTTTAAGTTTGACACTTTTTCGATGCAAAAGGTTTGTGGTACTGGACTTGGATTTGTGGCTTTCATGCAATCAGTAAGGCGTGACCTCTGTTGTATGTACCATGATAAAAGAAACTATTATACTACGAACCATGTACATTTTTAAGACATTGAGTTTGAGAGGAAAACCTAGTGTTTAAACAAGACAGAAAGTAGCCATGCAAAATATAAGTTACCATCCTATACTTACATTTTAATTTTAGCAACTTAAGTTTCGCACAGTCGGGTACCAGTTTCACGTGTCCAGGCAGTGCCAGTCCCATCCATGCTTATTTTTCTGGGTTAACAGAGGATTCTCGAAACCCTGGAGACCACTATGGAAGTTTGAATGGTTCCCTAGAATGCCTTATTCCACATTTAAATACTTCTTCACTGTGGCACAGTTCATTGGACTCCTTGAGATTGCATAGCTTTACTGCAAAGGAGAATTTACAGTTTTTTTTGCTGTGCTTTACCTTTGGAGTGGGGGGACTACTATTTGTGCATTTACAATGGCTTCTGCACAAGAAGTACAACAGGATAAGAGCAAGAATGTAGGTGAAGAGGAAAATAAAGAGGATGCATATCTTGAAGTAGTTGAAAAGGATACTTCAAAATCACACCCTACGGGAAGATCTTTGGGCACACATTGTGGATGCTGGCCACGTGGCCTGTCCCGAAGCCAAGACAGGCGTCCACCATGCTGCAGGCCGACAAACCCCCCGCTGCGCTCATCCAAAGGCCATGCACAGCAGGCAAAACTTGAAGGAGTTGTTTTATTTTTAAGGGGACGGGAGAGTGTGGATTCCTCATAGGATTCATAAACCGTCACAAAATCATATGTTGGAACATGGTCTAAGAGCTCAGTTTTGGATTCACAGAACCTGCAAATGGGCAGATATGAGCACGGAAAGCTTCCTGTGGGTTTGCGACAGTTCGCTCATGAAGCTTCGCAGGGTTCACAAGACTTAGCCAGGAATCATAGAGCTCAGGGTACACAAACAGTGACAAAAATCTGCAGGTTTTTGTGTCAGGGTGTGTGATTAGTCGGAGCGCCCTGACATAGCGCTGAGCCAGCGGCTGGAGGGGTGGGCATGTTCTCCATGCAGGCTGTAATGCAGCCTCTTGGGCCGGCCACACAGTCATGCGCACATAGGGAGTGCAAACCACTTCTCCCCCTGCTCTGAGAGCAGCCCTACCCCCACAAAGACGCCACCGCGGAAAAAAAATAATAACCTTGCGATTTTCTACCATTTTATTTGTCTTTTTTTTACACTGCATAAACCAGCTAGTGACGCTCCTACGCCACTGTATGTGCACAAGGTTCTGAAACAAAGTGCACTGAAAGAAGGCATGTCCTTTGCTGAAATTTTACCAGTTAAATTGCATCATAAAAATAAACTGACAGGATGATACTTTTGGGTTTATACCCTGGGCATTTATTCGGACTAATGGTTGTAAATAGAGCACACGTCCTAAAAAAAGAAGTGGGGGCCTAACCAGGTTAGGCAGTATAAAAGTGAAATCATGACACGTACCATCACAGCGCATGATGTCACGATGCACGACATTGCATGTGACATCACAGGAAGTCATGAAACAATTGGAGAGAGAGAGGGTAGGAGGCACTCTTAGTCCCCCAGGTTAAGTATGCAAAACAAGAGAAGAGTGTCATATGCAAAGGAGTCTGTGTAGAAACACAGAGGCAAAGACTGTGAAAAAGGACTATAGAAAGATACCCTCTTGTTGACACATTGAGGGCTTCCCACAAAACCCTTGAAGGTTTCCACTCACCAACCTGGTTGGTGACATGCTTCATCATCGGGCCCACCAGGAGAAGCAGAGTGCCTCCCTGGTGTGCTACAACGCCAGATTACTGCGGAGCTGGATTTCGTGACAGTGATGTGAAAAGTGATGTTAAAAATGTCTAATACTGTACCAACCAAAATGATTTATTTACTGGTCAGTTTAGACATGGTTAAAAAAGGTATTTGTGGAAGAACTACCACAGATTATGATGGGAGTTTCCACTTAAAGTGGGGTCAACATGTTTCTGCCCTTAATAAGTGTAAGAGTTACGTGAGCATTCGTCAGGACCGTGTAGCGTGTACCTAGGCGGTATGGGCGCGCTAAGGCCCACCCTAACCAGGGCCGGCTCTAGGCTCATGGTGGCCCGGTGCAGGGAGCGTAGGTGGGGGCCCCGGAAGAGAGGGTCCGGACGGGGCCGCCCCCAGTGCCGCACAGCCCCTGCACTGCAGGCAGCATTTACAAGCAGGTGCTCTTGCCTTGCTCTTTACACGGGGGCTGCGCGGCACTGGGGACTGCCTTTATAATTTATTTGAGGACACTGACTGCAATCACTGACAGTGAGTGTCCCAAATAAATTATAAAGGCCCATAGCTGCCAAGGTTTCAGATTGCTTATGTGTGACATTTTCGTAATTTGAGTGTAATTATGAGTGACATTCAACAACTACGAGTGACACTTTCTCGCGAGCAAAAATCAAACAATTAGGATGAGGGAAACATATATATATATATATATATATATATATATATCAGAAATTACAGCCATTTCAGCAACGAGAAACACTACGAAGATCTTAAAACTATTGCAAACCACCAGAAATGGAAGGGCACTATCTGACAAGAAACACAGACTGCGTAGCTGCCACGTTTTAAGAGTGCTTATGTGTGACATTTTCAAGGTTTTAGGGTACCTATGAAGGGCATTCAGCTACTAAATGTATGACACTGAGTGACACTTTTTTTGCAAGCAAAATCAACAAATTTAGTACATGGAAACAGATAAACATAACAAATTACATTAATTTGAGCAAGGATAAGCTTTGAAAATAACTTGAATCTGCTGCAAAACACCTAATCACACTGTAAAACGATTGTATACCCACAATCTACTCTAGTGATTTCACACTTGTGATCATTGTTGATTCTTGCAGAGCCATAGAAATTGCATTTGCCAGTGTAAAATTGCTAGATCATGTTTGGCCACGGAGCACCTTATCGCACTTTGTTCAGCAATCCAACTCCTTTTCTGTTTGTAATCTGAACCTTATTGCATGCTCTGTTCCTAAACACAAACATCACTGATTCTAGCGCTTGCCCCGTAGTGTAACAGGCCACTTACCAACGAGAAAATCCTGCCTAGGGCTGTAGTGTCTAAGCTGCAATGTGAAACTCGCTGCTGACAGCTGCTCTGCTCAGAGCGCTGCTCACAGACAGTGCTATGCTCGAGTCCTCGTTCTAATTTTCCTCCTACTTTTCACGTGGTCACATTCATTCCGTCGACCGCATTAAATGTACTGGTGGCAGGATTGAGAAAAGATGAGCCATAAAACAATTTCAGTCAGCCATCTTATGAGGGGGAAGTAAGCCAACTGACGAGGACCCTGCTGCAGTTAAATGGCTTCCTAAATGTTCTCTGCACGGTTTCATAGTCGGGTTTCTTCATGGCACGTAGTAAACGGTTGCTCAATCCATATGCAGCTGAAAAATACAGCAACCTGAGAACTCGGCTACAAATATTGGGTGCATAACAACCAGCAGTGCCTTCCTTCGCCCTGACAATTCAAGATGAATATTATATTCAGGGCATTACGGCCAGAGGTGGAATTAGGGACCCTGGATCTCGTCTGAAAATGTGTGATGTTGGGCTAATCACATAATCTCCCATGTGCCTTAACAAATAATCGTGACTTTGTAAAAGACGCGTGCTCCGCTATTTACACTGCAAAAAAATTTATATATTTGGTATTGTGTCTAAGAGGTGTTCTCTGTGCATTATTAATGTACATTGAACATGTAAATCCCACCTCAGAAGAGAACCTTAGGCCTGAATTGGAATAAGAATTTGCTTGGCCCCCATATCTACTGCGGTTATTCAGTGGGTCTGCTATTTATACCTTTTTCGTGGGCCAGGACAGCAAATGAAAGTAAATGCTAAAGTATATTTTCAGTTTACTCACGTTGCCCAATTGAGATGCGAGTCACCCAGGTCACTGACTCCTTCCTCTGTGTCCCTCGGCCGTGGCAAGAATTGAATTTGCCAGGGTGCAGCAGCTGACAGCACACTTCACCCGTGCCAGGCTGGCTAGGGGCCGGTGCGAGCTGCAGCAGGAAGCTACGAGAGCCACTAATGGTTCGCGTGCTGTGAGGCAAATTCAGCAACCAGCCTGAGCCGTCGGCAATAAACTGAACTCCCCGCTCAATAACAAGACAGGATGTGACGACGGTCACGTCCACCGTGGTGCTGGCTCGTTACGTACTTACTAGCACATAACCTGACGGGGCCCGATAGGCTGCCGCCTGCAAAATAGTGCCGCCTGGGGCAGACCGCCCCCCTCGCCCCCCTAGCTACGTGTGTGTGTGTCCCGAGCACTGGAGTGTGAAAAGTGCTGGCTGGGTGGGGCCGGCAAGTGCAACTGAGTCAGTAACGCTCACGCATTGCCCGGAGGCCGCCAAATCCTGCCAGGGGGCCGCCAGTGATCCTTCCGATCCGATCCTCCTCGTGGCGGCCCCTGGGATATGGCGGCCCTGTGCAGGTGCACAGTTTGCACATGCCTTGGGCCGGCCCTGCCCTAACCAAAGGACGTGAAAGTTAAAAATTGTTCTATGTGTAAAAAAGTGCAAAGCAAAACACAAACCACAAGTTGTAGGATTTACCTCCACTCAGAGGAACTTGTATAGTCTGGAAAAGAAAGAAAGACAAACATACATGTAGGACAAAACATATAATTAATGTTTGATCGTTTGTGGTTGTCAGGACAGTCTCTGCGTTTAAAACGCTATAGATTGGTCTAAAGATAGACCTAGTGCCATAAATCTATTTTAGTGCCAGAAGCGCTGTATGGTTGCCCAAGGGGCATTACAGGCATTTGGGCATGCACTATGGCGAAAGAAATGCAGGCCGTAGGACAGAGCGGCTATATTATAGCACTCGTGGATAGCGATCAATTGACCTATGATAATGGCCTGAAGTGCTAACTCCTGAAGGAATTAGGGTGACACACAAGTGTTGGGTTAAGAGATCTCACTTGTGTAGTAAAAGATCCACGCTCCATGGTTCTCGGGAGGGGGGTGGAGGCGAATATGGCACAACCTGTAAGTAAAATAAAGGAAAGAAAAGCCTTGTAAATTTACACGGCTAACAGTGGTGACAGACAGGGCATTTACTTAGCTCAAAGTTACTGATGCGAAGGATTCTTACGCCTGCAACGCCTAGCACCCTCTTGGCACCTAGCTAGGTGCCAAGAGGGTGCTAGGCGTTGATCTTTTACTACACAAGTGAGATCTCTTAACCCAACACTTGTGTGTCACCCTAATTCCTTCAGGAGTTAGCACTTCAGGCCATTATCATAGGTCAATTGATCGCTATCCACGAGTGCGATAATATAGCCGCTCTGTCCTACGGCCTGCATTTCTTTCGCCATAGTGCATGCCCACATGCCTGTAATGCCCCTTGGGCAACCATACAGCGCTTCTGGCACTAAAATAGATTTATGGCACTAGGTCTATCTTTAGACCAATCTATAGCGTTTTTAAACACAGAGACTGTCCTGACAACCACAAACGATCAAACATTAATTATATGTTTTGTCCTACATGTATGTTTGTCTTTCTTTCTTTTCCAGACTATACAGGTTCCTCTGAGTGGAGGTAAATCCCACAACTTGTGGTTTGTGTTTTGCTTTGCACTTTTTTACACATAGAACAATTTTTAACTTTCACGTCCTTTGGTTAGAGTGGGCCTTAGCGCGCCCATACCGCCAAGGTACACGCTACACGGTCCTGACGAATGCCCACGTAATTCTTACACTTATAAAAGGCAGAAACATGTTGACCCCACTTTAAGTGGAAACTCCCATCATAATCTGTGGTAGTTCTTCCACACATAAATTTTTTAACCATGTCTAAACTGACCAGTAAATAAATCATTTTGGTTGGTACAGTATTAGACATTTTTCACATCACTGTCACGAAATCCAGCTCCGCAGTAAGAAAACAAGTTACTTACCTGTAACTTTGGTTCCCCAGTATTGGTAACTTTCATAGATTCCCATGCTTTGTATCATTCCCCGTCGTCGGAATGGGAGCCTCGGTAAATAGAAAAAACCATAGTAGTAAGCACAAAGTGAAAAAATAGGCCTAGGCCTCATCTCATTTTGTAGCTTATCCACCTCTTTTTGTAAAAGAGACCAAAATTCTGCAGCAGCCAATCAGAGCAGCCTCACCCCATAGAACCTTCCTGAGAGAAGCTCAGAGCCTCAGATTTTCGTAGCCGTTGTAAATAGCTATCCACCAAGACCAGAAGACTGAGCTTTCCCAGGGGAGGTGGGTGGGCGCATGGGAATCTATGAAAGTTACCAATACTGGGGAACCAAAGTTACAGGTAAGTAACTTGTTTTCTTGCCCCAGTATTGGAACTTTCATAGATTCCCATGCTTTGTATCAGAGTAACCAGCAGTAAACAGAAAAGCATATTTTGCCATACATGAACCTGAAAATGTTACACATCTCTGAAAAGAACAGCAGAACATATAGGATCATAAAATATGACAATAATGCAGTTATACAAAATATGCAATAGGAAGGCGGGATAGAAAGGAAAGCTCACCGACTTATTGGAAAAGATTCCTCAGGACTGCTTGGCCCACTGCTGCATCCTCCTTCACAGAAGAATCCAAACAGTAATGGCGGGTGAAGGTGTGGACACTGCTCCACGTTGCCGCCCTGCAAATGTCCTTGATAGGGACTCCTGCGAATAACGCCGCAGATGAAGCCATGGATCTGGTAGAGTGAGCACGAACTGCTCGCTGCAGAGGCTTCCCAGCCGCCTGGTGACAAAATTGTATAGCACTGGAAATCCAACGGGAAATACAAGCTTTAGAAACTGGACAACCTTTGCGTGGAGCACTGAAGGAAACAAAGAGCTGTGAAGATTTTCTGAAATGCTTCGTTCGCTCCAGGTAGAATTTCAGGCATCTGTGAATGTCCAGAGAGTGCAAAGTTCTTTCCGCGGGTGAAGAAGGCTTTGGAAAGAATGGTTTCAAGACTACGGGCTCATTTAGGTGGAATTCCGAAGGTACCTTCGGGATAAACTTAGGATTTGTCCGTAGAATCAGCACATTATTCTTAAACTGGAGAAATGGTTCCTCAATCGTGAAAGCTTGAAGCTCACTGACTCTGCGAGCCGATGTCAGGGCCAAGAGAAGAGCCAGTTTCCAGGAAAGAAACTTAAGGTCAGACTTATGAACAGGTTCAAAAGGGGCTTTCATGAGAGATGACAAAACTAGATTCAAATGCCAGGCCGGAGGAGGCGGCCGGACTGGTGGAAAGACCCTGAATAGACCCTTCAGGAATTGTTTGACAATCCTCGCTGACCATAGGGAAGGACCTGAAGATGAACGTCTGAATCTAGAGATGGCTGCCAGATGGACTTTTACAGAAGATGGAGCCAATCCAGATTTCGCCAGTGAAAGTATGTAAGGCAAGAGTTTGTGCGGAGAAGAAGTATATGGGTGTAAACCTTCCTTCTGGCACCAAACACAGAATCTCTTCCATTTAGCACGATAGGTCTTGTTGGTACTAGGGGCTCGAGCCTGAGCCAGAATGTCTCTACATTCCCCTGAGAGATCTAAACCCTGGAACTCTCTGAATTCAGGAGCCACGCTGTCAATCGCATTGACTTCAAGTCCGGATGTAGAACCTGACCGTGAGACATTCTTAGCAAAGTTGGAACAGGATGCAGGAGAACTGGCTGGTCCTGGGAGAGGAGAAGAAGTTCCGAGTACCAAACTTGTCTGGGCCATGCTGGAGCGATCAGAATCATCCTGCACGGTTCCACCTTGAGTTTGCTGATCAACTTCGGAATCAGTGGGATGGGAGGAAAGGCGTAAACAAAGGCGCCTGACCAGGCAATCAAAAGCGCATTCCCCAAGGATTCCCGATGGTGAACCCTGCTTGCGAAGGACAGGCATTTGGCGTTCTGGGGAGTCGCAAACAGGTCTATGGATGGTGTCCCCCATCGTGCAAAGATTTCCTCCAGAACGGTTTGATCCAGTTCCCACTCGTGAGAGACTGTTCTCTGACGACGCAAAGCGTCCGCCCTGACATTGAGCGTCCCCGCTAGATGTTCCGCTGAGAGGGAGACATTGTTCTGGATTAACCAATTCCATAGCGTTTGGGCTTCCTTGGAGAGGGTGGAGGATCTTGTTCCACCCTGTTTGTTTATGTAGTGCATGGCTGTAGTGTTGTCCGTACGAACCAGCACTGCACGGTTCTGAATCCTCGGAAGAAAAGCTTGAAGAGCCAACCGGATAGCGAGAAGTTCCAGGAGGTTGATATGGAACTTGCTTTGCACTGGACTCCAGTGACCGCTGACCTTTAGCTCTTGGAGGACCGCTCCCCATCCTTCCATGGAAGCATCCGTTGTTACAATAAGGGGAGATGGTGGAAGGAGGAACGATAAACCCTTGGAAAGATTGTCTTTCCGCAGCCACCAGCTGCCTGCTTTTCTCATTTCCTTGGTAACGACAATCTTGTCGTCGAAGGATCCTGTGACTTGCCGCCACTGTCTGTCCAATTGCTCTTGTAATGGGCGCATCCTGAGCCTGCAGTGCGGAACTAAAGGAATGCAAGATGAAATCGATCCGAGAAGCGATTTGTACCTGCGAACTGTCAGCGTCTTTCGAGATTGGAGAAGACGAGCTGAACACATTAGTTTGGTCTGGCGTTCCTCCGATGGAAGGGCTAAGCAACTGTCCGTGTTCAGGATGGCTCCTAGGAACCTTGCTGACTTGGATGGGCATAGAACCGATTTCTCCCTGTTGAGTCGAAGACCTAGTCGCTCGAACAGATCTTTGCATGTCCGGACTGCACTGGACGCCTCTAGAACAGATGGAGCTTTTAGCAGCCAATCGTCTAGGTATGGAAACACTTGAATAGCTTGCCTCCTCAGAAAAGCTGCCACCGGAGCCAGAATCTTTGTGAAGATCCGCGGGGCGGACCGAAGACCAAATGGCAGTACTTTGAATTGAAAGTGGCTCTTGCCCACTGTAAATCGAAGATATTGCCTGTGAGCTGGATGAATTGGAACGTGGAAGTAGGCGTCCTCCAAATCTAGGGTCGCCATATAATCCCCTGGATTGAGCAGACGAAGGATGTCCTGAAGAGTGACCATCCTGAAGGACAACTTCACGAGATAAGTGTTGAGCTGCCGTAGATCTAAAATTGGACGCCACTTGTCCTTTGTCTTCCGAACCAGGAAGAACCTGGAATAGAACCCTTTCCCCTTTTGCGAAAGGGGTACAGGCTCTACCGCCCCCTTGGTGAAAAGTTGGTGGGCTTCGAGATGAAGGAGCCTGAGATGTTTGGGAGGGAAGGCATCCGGCGCTCTCGTTGGAGGAAGGTCTTGAAACTCCAATGTGTGTCCTTCTCTGACAATCTGTAGGACCCACTGATCCGATGTAATAATCATCCAGTTGTTTAGGCAATGGGCAATCCTGCCCCCCACTGATGTGAATGAGGGAACAGGAACAGTGGAAAGAGCCACCTGGCCGCTATTGTTTCCTGGTGTTGTCTCTCCTTTGCTGCCCCTGACGTCCTTTAGGCTGCTGGCGAGAGAAAGAACCCCTTTGCGAGTATTGAGGCTTATACGTCTGGTTGGACTGGGATCCAGAAGAGTAGCGATTTTGATTTCCTCCACGATAAGAAGAAAAACCTCTACCTCTAGCCCCCCTGAAAGGCACTTTACGATACTGCAATGTACCCAAGGACTTAGCTGTATCCGTGTCCTTTTTGATGCCTTGCAGGGCCTCATCGACGTGCTTGCCAAACAGCATCTCACCGTCGTATGGTAGATCCAAGATCTTATTCTGCACCTCCTGCCTGAACCATGTGGCCTTTAACCACCCTTGGCGTCGCAGAACCGCCGAGCCGGCAAGTGCTCGGAATGCGGTGGTTGCTATATCCATTGCCACATCAATGACCTCCGAAGAGGCCCGTTCCCCTTCGAGCAAAATCTTCTTCACCTCCTCTTTAGAAGAATCCTGCAGTTCTTCTACAAATGGAGCAATGTCGCACCACATTTGCCGATCATAGCGTCCCAGAATTGCTAAAGCATTGGCTGCTCTAACCAGGAGACTGGCCATAGCTGAAAATCTTTTGCCTACATTGTCTAGGCGCCTGCCTTCCTTATCCGGCGGTGTAGTCATCGGCGTAGAAGGATTCTTTGATTTGCTTTGGGCAGCCTGCGAAATGACCGAATCCGGTTTCGGTTGGCCAAGCAAACATGCCGGACTGCCATCAGGTGCCGTGTACTTCTTTTCCAGTCTCGGAAGCACCGGGAGGACTGTGGCTGGATTATGCATCGCCTTCAAGCCCTCAGACCAGACATGCTCAATGATCGGGATGGACCTCACTGACTTTCTGAATGGTTCTTTAAAGTCATATAAGAAGCAATCCGATTGAACCGTGGTCACTGGGAGACCAAATCTTTTGGATGCCCTGTCCATTAGGTTGTGAAACCCTCCAACGTCCGCTGGAGGCGAAGTAATGTTATCTGGATCGGTGTTGTCCGGATCTATAGGGTCAGTAGTATTCCACGGCGCCTGTTGATCTTGATCAGGATCCGCTTGCTGGTCTGCATCTGAAGACGCAGCGTCATCATCAGTATCCTGCACCTGTACCACCTCTTGTGGGCGCACTCCCGGCGCAGTGGTACGCTCTCTTGGAGGCAAAGAATGGTCTGCCACAGGTTGTAATGTCTGAGGCGGAGGTGTTGGGGGGCGCACTTGTTGCGTTTCTGGAGGGGCAGGGAAACGTTGCCGGTAGTCCTGCAACATAAGTCGTAAATCCGCCACTAAAGTGGATGGTATTGCCACCATCCCTTCAGGTACCTGACGCATAAGCTGCTGTGGAGGCATGTGCCTGGTAGTAGTGCGCTCCTCCTCATAATAATGCTCTGGAGCATAGTGCTGTCGTTCCAACTGCTCTTCCTCAGAGCTAACATCCTGAACCTTAACCTAGAGGTCAGAAGGGCTATAGGCTTGCCCAAATTCACTGAAAGTCTCTTCATCAGAGTCCTCTTCTAACAGTAGGCTAGGTGGTAATCTCTGAACCTGGAGAGGAGACGTCATCTCTGGCGTTATTTGCCTCCTTTTCTGCGAAAAACCTGTTTTTCAGAAAATTCCGTCGTCGACGAGGTAGTCGTCGACGAGGTCGTCGTCGGCAAGCTCCTCTGGGTCTGTGTCAACGGTGGAAGTGCAGACGTAGACACTGTCTTCATCGCTGAGAGTTGCGTCGTCGACGAGGTGAAACTCATCGTCGACGATGGTGGTATCGTCGACGGGACCGTCGACGAGCTCGTCGTCAGCAACATAGTAACCGGCGTCGTCGACATCGTCGTCGAAGTCGTCCTCGTCGTCGACACCGCCGTCGACGCCAGCCTCGCAGTCATTGTCGTCGACGTGGAGATGGTCACTCTCGTTGACGACGAGCAGGATTCCGGAGCCTTGAAAACCGTCGACGGTGTAGGCATCGTCGACACAGCCGTCGTCGACGAGCCCGTCGACGAGGCAACCTTGGCAGAGCTGTCCTTTTTTACACTCGTCGACGACGTACCCGAGAGTTTAGTCGTCGACGACTTCTGCCTCTTGTCTGAAGCGACCTCCTGAGCAGGAGTTGCAGGCTTCTTGACCCCTCGATCTTTCTCTGAGGGAGGTGAAGAGATTGTAGAAGTCTTTTTCACCTTTTTTGAGGGCTGTTGTTCCTCAGGCTTACCCTGCCTCTCCTTTTCACCTCGGTGAGGAGATTTTTGGGCAGCCGGCCTGTCAGACCTATCAGAGGTCCCTGGTAAGGCCTTGTGACGGGACTCGTCTGAAGTAGAAATGGGGGACCTACCCCTTTTCAGAGACTTTCTGGATGACACCATCGACGAGGAGCCCTCACTGTCCGAAGAGATAATGTCCTTCCGTTCCTTCATCTTTTGAAGCCATGTGAGGAGACGTCCTTCCCTGTCCCTCAAGGTCTTTGCTGAGAAGGATCTGCAAATCGGACAGCCTGTTGGTTTATGGTCCGGATACAAACAGTAGATACAATCCTCGTGTTTGTCATCGACAAACAACCTCTTTTTGGAGCAGGTGGCACAGGCTCTAAAAAGGGCTTTCTTCTCCGACATGATGAGAAAATATCCAAGTAGTTGAAGAAATAACAAGAAAAAACTGAAGAAAACTGAGCAGAGCTCAATGGAGACTCCCTTGCACAACGTGCGGTAGAAAATCTGAGGCTCTGAGCTTCTCTCAGGAAGGTTCTATGGGGTGAGGCTGCTCTGATTGGCTGCTGCAGAATTTTGGTCTCTTTTACAAAAAGAGGTGGATAAGCTACAAAATGAGATGAGGCCTAGGCCTATTTTTAGGTCTCGCCTGTCGATGCGCATGCGCATCGAGCAAGCGAGACTATAGGGGCTCATCCACTCTTTATCTAACTGCAAGGAATCGTGGCGATTCCTTGCAGTGCCCGTGACTTTTAAGGTCAATGCGCATGCGCATTAAGCTTATGCGCATGCGCATTGACCTTAAAAGTCACGGGCGCGTGCACGTCCGTGTTTGTTTACCCTTGCCTACTCTCTCTCTCCCCTCTCCGCCCCCGTTCCGCCCCCTCCCCTTCCCGCCGTGTCGCATTTCTCCTCCCCCTCCCCTCTCTTCCTTCCGTCTAACTTCCTTCCGTGTAACCTCCTCCCCCTCCCCTCTCTTCCTTCCGTCTAACTTTCCTTCCGTGTAACATCGCCGCAACGGTCACATCACTCGTCTTTCCTAACACTAAGGCTAACCCTCCGTCCTCCAAGCCCACCCCCCCCTCCCCCGGTAACACTCCACGCGGTTTGCGTCCCTCGCGCAGCTCACCCGCTCCGCCCCCTCCCCTTCCCGCCGTGTCGCAGCCTACAGCAAGACTGACGCTTTTCTTGCATGGCGTAAGTCCATCCGGTTCTGCTGTTTATGTGTGTCTGATACTTTGATTCAAACAGTTTTAATTGGAATAGGAAATGTAGGAGATTGCATAGAAAGCCATACTGGATTAATTGCACTCACAGGACGTGGGAAATACCGCGATCATGGTTCTAACCGTTAAAGCTGTATCAAATCTCTCCCTCAAGCTCACTGTCTCGATGCTGCCTTTGCGTTTACTTTCCTCTGATGTGGTGCGTTTGTGTCTGTCTGCAGATAATTGCTTTCTTTGTTTTCTGCATTTCCGTGTCGCATTTCTCCTCCCCGCACCTCTCCCCTCTCCGCCCCCTCCCCTTCCCTCCGTGTCGCATTTCTCCTCCCCCCTCCCCTCTCTTCCGTCCGTCCGTCTTGTTATTCAACCCCCAGTATAACCCCCTGTTAGAACATTTGACGACAGATTAGGGACAGATTCAGAACGGCATGGCACAGTGGTAAACAGAATACCCAGTAACACGTATTCATGCTCGGGCGGCACTTCCTCCATGTTCACCACCCAAACACATCCTGATGGGGCCCTTAACCAGAAGGCATCAACAATCTTTCCTTTCTGCTTCCAACGCCAATTGCACCTACAACGAATCCGGATCTTGCATAAGGTCCCCCCGCCCCTCCCCCTCTGCTCTCAATACCTCAATCCAGAGCGCCATTTAAGTCCGCCATAATAAGCCGTGCTGCGCTTACTGGGTCAAGGGAAAAAGCACAAAGATGCCTTGTTTGTTTCGCTCCGAGGGACAGGGAGCCGCCACAGAGACCAGAACCAGCGTCAGAGAAGGAAAGCCTTCCAGATCTTCAACCATGGTAGTCGATTCACCGATGCTGTACACACGTCCCTAACAACGTCATTTCAGGCGGACCCCATCATACATGACAGCACCAAAACAAAAGAGAAGGCAGCATTCGTTGTCCCGCTAAGCACCACCTTTTGTCCGTCCAGGCAGCCGCTCAATGCAAACACCTCCCAGTGCCATGTAAAGCCACCCCCAACAACACAAAGGAAAACCCGGATATACAAGCAGAATCCACTGTGAGACACTGGCCTGCCCGCCCATGTGACACATCAGCAGCCCAACATCAAACAAACGCCAGAACACGTCAGACAGCCCACAGATGATTAAACACAACTGATTTATCTGCACGTCATGCAAGGCCATCGCAACATAACGCCCTTCGGCCCACACACACATCTATCTAACCCCAGTGCTTAATTCGATTATAAAAATTGAAAGTGTAACTCCAAAAGTTTTTCTTAAGAGATCGCTGCTTAATACCAAGGCTGCTTACTCTGGATTCTACCTCACGCCTCTTCCTTCCACTCCTGTGACGATCTCAATCGTGCAGGGTTTGCCATTTTTGCTTTCTTTGTTTTCTGCATTTCTGACTCCTGCTCTGGGTCAAAGTCTGATGACAGAACCTCAACCCCTCACCCTCAATCCCTCACCCACACTCACCCACTCACCCTCACCCACCCTCACCCACCCTCACCCACCCTCACTCACCCTCACCCTCACTCACCCTCACTCACCCTCACTCACCCTCACCCTCAACCCCTCACTCACCCTCACTCACCCTCAACCCCTCACCCTCACCCACCCTCAACCCCTCACCCACCCTCAACCCCTCACCCTCACTCACCCTCAACCCCTCACTCACCCTCAACCCCTCACTCACCCTCACTCACCCTCAACCCCTCACTCACCCTCAACCCCTCACTCACCCTCACTCACCCTCACTCACCCTCCCCCTCAACCCCTCACTCACCCTCACTCACCCTCAACCCCTCACCCTCACCCACCCTCAACCCCTCACCCACCCTCAACCCCTCACCCTCACTCACCCTCAACCCCTCACTCACCCTCACTCACCCTCAACCCCTCACTCACCCTCAACCCCTCACCCTCACCCACCCTCAACCCCTCACCCTCACTCACCCTCAACCCCTCACTCACCCTCACTCACCCTCAACCCCTCACTCACCCTCAACCCCTCACTCACCCTCAACCCCTCACTCACCCTCACTCACCCTCACCCTCAACCCCTCACTCACCCTCACTCACCCTCAACCCCTCACTCACCCTCAACCCCTCACTCACCCTCACCCTCAACCCCTCACTCACCCTCACTCACCCTCACTCACCCTCAACCTCATGCTAAAGATTTACAAAAAAACCCATAAACAATTCTAAAAGCACTAACTCTAATGCTGCGAGACCTATTGCATTTCTAATGCTTGTTTCACTTTGTGCTTACTACTATGGTTTTTTCTATTTACCGAGGCTCCCATTCCGACGACGGGGAATGATACAAAGCATGGGAATCTATGAAAGTTCCAATACTGGGGCAATCTGGCATTGTAGCACACCAGGGAGGCACTCGGCTTCTCCTGGTGGGCCCGATGATGAAGCATGTCACCAACCAGGTTGGTGAGTGAGGGCTTCCCACAAAACCCTTGAAGGTTTCCAATGTGTCAACAAGAGGGTATCTTTCTATAGTCCTTTTTCACAGTCTTTGCCTCTGTGTTTCTACACAGACACCTTTGCATATGACACTCTTCTCTTGTTTTGCATACATCACAGGAAGTGACATTAGAAGAAGTGACATCAGATATTAAGACCTCACACATGTCTATGAGGTATATCACGAGTACATACAAGCGCATTATGAGATTTAACAAATTAGATATGGTGCTGGGTTGTGCCAAAAAAGTGGCACAATCCAGACGCAAAATCAGGCCTCAACTAATACATTTACTTTTTTTAAACACTGCCAGAAAAAAATTGGAAACCAGAAGAAGCATGGCAGTAGATCTGTTATGCTTAATTGGTTGCAAAGTCTACATTTTTTTAAAAAAGTGTTTGCGTTAAGGCATCTGCTGTGAAGGTGCCCAGTAAATCTCAGGGAATAGTAATAATGGTGGGATAACTCTGGTGGTTAATGCACTTGCTGGAGAGATCTGTGTTTTGTAAAGTCCCAGATTTTAATCATAGTAGTAGAGAAGGTAAATCGGTCTCCTGCAAAGCACATTATCTAACACGCAGATGACAGATTTTTATTTATATGAAGGTAGTAAAGTGGGTTACTGTTTTTAACACAGAGATCCTTTTGTTACCTGCAGTTCATAAATTGTAATCCTTCTAAAACACCACAGTGAGGTATGAAGGACATAGGACTCCTACACCTTGTAACCCTCACTGTCTCATGTAACTCATCTTGTACATTGATTTACACATGTACATGAGTTACTGCCAATGTATATTGTCTATGTTACGTAAAGAGCTCCGACAACCTGCATTAGGTTGCATAGCGCTAAAAAAGAAATAAAATAGTGCTTTTTAAATTGTTGTTTGTATAATTACTGGGACAGGCCAACACACCTGACATTCTTACACTGCATGCATCTATTATATACAGGGACTGAACAAAGGCAAAAGTTGCCTCTCAAGTACTTGTGAAGAGATAACAAGCTGTGTGTGCCTTTGTTTCCCCTCCCTGGCATTTACATTTAAGTGTGAGGGTCCAGGCCTCCTCCAGTCAGGATATTCAAACAAAAGGAGGCCTGATGGCCTTAACTCCGGCCCAGCTGGAGGTGAAAAAAAGGCCCCCTCCCCGCCTGCAAATTGCTGCTGGGAATCGAAAGCAGACAAGGTGCAGGAGCGGATAAATGTGTCCAGGTGTCTGATGATTACACCGGGACACCGTCAGCATATTTCGGTGAGGCCCAAAACTTGGCGGGAGCGCGGCGTCCGCCCTGTGAAAAGAGTGGGTGATCGCCGTGTACCTTCGTGTATCGCAGACTTGTGCCCTGGTTGTAAACAAATAAATAACATTGATACTGATGACATATTCCAAAACACTGTTATAAAGACAGGACAGAGCGACGCCACAAAAGTAGGGAGGGTATTTTAGACTTCTGTATGAGACACATGCAGAGCGCATGTGTTAATGGAAGTATTCAAAAACACCGGTATTTTCGGTGCAATGGCAACGGGCTCAGGGCCATAGATCCTCGAAAAGCGAAAGCGCTTGTCTCACTCAGCGGCGGTGCGTCCATTGGGGCGTTGGGGCGTTGCCCTCCCAATGCACACCGCCGCCATCCAGACTGCCAATGTGTGCCTAAATCACACATTCAGGAACGAGTTTCTGGCCGGCCGGTTACTGTGCCGGACCAGAAACCATCAGGAAAAGGGGGAGGCGGGGCTGTGCAGACACGCTAGTGCTGTGTCCTCTTTCGGACAGGTCATTTTCCTGCCCGGCGCGGACATGCGCACTAGCCTCCCCTTTGTTAGACCGGGGGTTGCCTCATGTCGCAGCCCCCGGTCTCCTAATGGGGCGGGGATAGGATGCACCCACACGACCAAGGCAATAACAACGACAGCAGCAAGAGCCCCCTGGCACAGAGGAAACACGAGCAGCTGTAAATCCCCCCCCAACTACCCTTCAAAGAGCAGCTGTAAATGGGGATTGCTCATTTATCATTCTGTTTTCAAACACCAGCATGACAGATTCTCAAAATACACGTGCTCTATCCACTATGCACTTTCCATTTTTGGTGAACGCACAAAAAAAATCTTTCCTTTTTCTAAAGAAAAGTACATTTTGTTTCAAAAATCCGATTTCATCTATTTTCCCCCAAATGTCAGCTTTCAATTTCCATAGACAATTACATCACATTGTCTGATTCTGCGCCGTCAGAACAGGTGTTACGAGGACGTGCCAAGGATGTCAACATTGTACCAGCGCCACAAGTGTGCAGCGGCTGCCTACCCTCGTGCATAAACACCACACAGTGTCAGTCACGGACGTTAATATTCTAATGACAGCCACTGTTATGTGACATAAAGGCCACAATTAGCCCCGCGTGCTCATGCTCTGATGAGGATAGCCGTGCGACCCTTATGCTATGATTCACCCAAGGATGCCCTATATATGCCAAGATTGACCATTACTGTGTTCGGGCATGCGCGCTGCGCTTGTGAGCTACAGTGCAGAAATCATTTTCCGCCTCACCACGTTCAAATGTCACCAGCCGCCACTGCTCACACTGTTGTTTAAGTTGGGGCACAGCATCGTGAAGCTGAATAAAAGGGCACAGGCAGCACTCGTCCAATGTTGTTACTTGGGCGTTTAGGAAACTAAACCGAGGCAAGGATATCCTGGCGAGAGAACTTGGGACTAGTTTTCATGCAAAAGAACACAGATCGGACAAGAACTGGTTCTGCAGCATGGCTGGCTCGTAAAAATGTACATGCGCGCATTGCGCCACCTGGTGGCAGGAAGCCTGAATAGCCAAGTGAAAAAATAAAACCAAAGTACAGGCAAGGGAAGGGGCATGGTTTAGTCCCATGATAGACGGAAACATGAATTTGCTATGCCATCATCAGCTCCACTACGGGACTGTTGTGACTAGCACCATAGGACATCTTCAACTAATCCCATTGTTTTCCTCCATTAATCTGCACCTACATCGAATTTCAATCAATAAAACGCAACGTTTGTAGAGCAGCTCTCCAAGTGACAGCTTTGCGAATTTCAACCACTTGCCACAGCTGTGGCCTCGATCAACGCCGATCATATATTCACAAACAAACTGAACTACCTTTAAGACATAAATCTGCAACTATAAATCAGACTTGTCCCACCCTCAGCTTCTCGATTCAGTGTTACAAAATATAACACTTAATAACAAGTGTTTAGCCACTTTATAAAAATGAAAAGAGTTTCTATTAACACCCAAGGAAACTGAATTAATCTTAATGAGACCAATAAAATATACTTCAAATTACAATATGCAGAGAAAAAAACTCCATGCCTGGACCCGAATTATAGCATCTTCATAAATTCTCTGCACTAGAAGCTAGATTTCAGTTAACACTCATCCCTATAGCCAATATTATACATAGGGAAACACTTCAGGTCGACTCTGAAATTGTTAAGTCTACAGGTCTGTAGCTAAAGAACAAGTTACATCCAATCAGGTACCGCGCTTTCTGCTGAATACTCTGTGTAACCACAGCTCCACGCCTTTAGAATATCCCCAAGCGTCAGGCTGGATCCAGAAGATTTAAACCGCATTAATCCTGTGTGCCGGTATTTGGTGCCTTGCAGCTCCGCATTTACTATGTCCGGCCTCCTGAAATGACGATGGAGCCGCATATAAGCATCACTCCTGTGCGCTTTTTCTCAGAGGCGGTTCTACCATGGGGGCGTTTGGGCGCTGCCCCCCCAGCTTTCTCGCTGTGCGAGAAGAAGGCAGAAACAAATGGTAGTTATTTAATTATAACTACCATTTGTTTCTGCCTGCCCTTCTTGCACGGCGAGAAAGCAGTCAGCAGAACTTCCTGATTACGAGTCGAGCCTCAGGGCAGGGGGGTGTGGCTTGGGGGAGTGGCTTGCCCACTGTTGTGAATACGGACTGTTTGGACTGCCTGAGAGGCTGTCCAAACAGACAGTATTAGCAACAGTGGGTAAGCCGCTCCCCCAAGCCTCCTCCCACTCTCCGTTCTGCAGGATGCAGACTAGGAGGAATGACGTATTTAGGGCAGCCGGCCGAACCAATCAGCGCCGGCTGCCATGGAGGGGAGGGAGGCTGCCTGCAGCCTTCAGTGACGAGAGCCCACAGGAGCGGGAGGGGTGACCAGGGAAACGACGCTGAGACTCAAAGGTAGGAGAAAGTATGATTTCTAATGACTGCAGCAGTTTATTTTAACGGTTGATTGGTGCGGATCTGTTTTTTTTTTGTCGTTCTGTCTCTTTCCCCCATTTCAACAGTTTGCAAAGAAGTAGAAAAATTATCTAATTATGCTGCACGGTGCTGCTGCCTCGCTTAACGCGAAGCCTTTTACCAAATGCAGAAAGAAAATGAGAATGAATCATTTAAATGGAATCAGCATGCAAACACATTATAATTCAATAGAACTCCTTTACCGCGTTTTATTAGCGTCGCGCTTACCGGTGGAGAAGCCTTACTCTCTTTCTCTGAAACAGTAGGTGGACTTTAAAAAAAATGTAAATATCGGCCTGCGAGCAACTACCCAGATGCATGGTGGCGCTGTTAATTACGTGTTTAACTAACAAGCGTTTTCTGTGCGCCAGGGTTTGTAACAGGGATACGTTGCCCGGTGCTTTTAAGGCAGTAAGGCGCGCGAGGGTGCTGGTGGCGGCTAATGGTGTCAGTCCTGTCTCCAGTCCATTTCGCAGTCGCACTTCGCTAATGACTCTTAACATAACGCGTGCGCATTGTTAATGGGCCACCTGAGGGGTACCCGGCACTGGAGAGCGACACACCACAAGTGTACATGGTCAGGGCATGTGCGTACATGTCAGAGCCCATGGAATGAGACCCGGGGGTACTCTGCACACTAAGGGACTAAGGCACACAAGTTCAGTAAACCGTGCGTCCTCAGGGACAGAGGCACGAGCCTCTCGGCTATTTCAGGGGCCAAGAAACAATAGCCCCTGAGTTTCTCAGGCGGAGGAGGCAGGGGGGTGTGGGAGGCTTCAGTGCTCTGACACTCTCAGGGACCGAGGCAGAGGGACACTTTGCAAAGCCGGTAACTGAGAGAGATCCGTGGTGTGCACTCTCAGGGGCTGGGACATCGGAGTTAGTAACTCAAGGGCTGAAACTGAGGGACTTTACACTCTTGGGGTGAGACCTGGAGGCACTCAGCGCTCGCAGGGGCTGAGAATGTGCGCTCTCGTCGACCGACCGAGGTACGGATCTCTGCAATCTCAGGACTGAGAGACAGGGGCCAACACACTCATTACTGACACGGGACCCCCAGAAGGGACTGTCCCGCGAGGCCTCGGTGCACTTTCCACATTCAGACCTGCGAGTGCTGCGCAGCCGTTTATTAGGAGATGTGCAGACTGGTGCATTTATAGGGCTTTGGGAATGGGAGAGTGAAAGGATCTATGCAAATGGAAGACCGGAAGATAGTCTGTGGGGATGGGGCAAAAGCAGTGATAGTGACTGTGGTGACACAGTGAGTGCGTCGAAGATGGAGCAATAGAGACTTTAAGGATGGAGAGAGAGAAAGGGTATGTGAGGAAGAGAAGTGGAGGAAGGGACTGTGAGGCTGGGAAAGGTTGCGACACGAGGGTGGGAGAGAGCAGAGAGAGCTGTGGTGTTTTGAGAGTAGGTGAGTAAAAGGGGGTGAACTTGAGGAATAGATTTAGACGACCAGAAGTCACTAAAAGCTTGACTTAGCATAGTAAATGAGCACCACACAATATTAAACAAAAACACTGCAGCAGTAGAGCATGTGTGCAGTAACTCGTGTATCTGGTGCAGTGCTACCAGGGTCCATGAGTATGAAAGGTTTCATTTTACGCCCTACTACTTTCAAAGTTCACCAGCCGCCACTGCTTTTTCTTAACTCGATCCATGCCCGCAGAAGTCGGGCCGAACAATCAGTTATCCGCATGCAAATCTAGATTATGCGATATATTTAGTTGGAAAGAGATTATTCCACAATAGGAAGGCAGAAGGGCAAGGAGGAATTGGTGGCTAAACAGAGTGTCTACCAGAAAGAGAGAGTTAAACAAAGGTACGTCCTTTTTCTTCTGATAAAGCCTTCTAGCCGCATATTCTTCACCTTTGGAATAGAGATTAAAGCAGTACCTCCCACTGGGACGAGTTTGTGGAATGGCTTGGATTAAAAAGGCAGGGACCAAGCAGCTGAAATGCTGTTCCTGTTGGGCCAGACTCTCAAGGCGGTAGTGCTTCATGAACAAGTGCACTAATGCCTACGACACGGCCTGGTGGATATCAAGAACATGAACTCGGCACAGCAACGTAGTGGTGGCAGCCATGGCAGAATGGCCCTCAGTCCTTCTGGAAGTTGCTTCTTAGCCAATGTGCAGCAGATCTTAATGTAAAGGACTATCCACCTGGATAAAGTATTTCTGCACTGCCTTGCTTTTCTTTGCCACAGAGAGGTCTTTTGTGCAATCGATGTAAAAGTTCTGGCCTCTCTTGCGGTCCAGCAAATGGAGTCTCTCTTCCTCTTTAGAGTATCAATCTAAAAATAGATTATATGTGATAGGATGTCGACTGGGGTGCGGATAGCCAAATTAATTTTGATATAGCCACCCTAGTACTCCTGGATGATCAGAGATTAAAAGGTGCTATACTAAAAATAGCCCATGATGCAGTCTTTAAAAAGGTTGCAAATGGTTCTCAAAAACCTGATTTCCATCATCAAGCATGCAGATTTCTACGAGGAGTAAAAGTATTGGTCGTGCACAGAAATATCTAGGTGCCTCATGCCCAATCAAAGGTGAACAGCAGGTTACAGAGTCCGAGGGCCTTCCATGCTGCTAAACGGTACATCGGGCTTTTGTTGAATTTAGAAAGTAGTATGTGCCCCACCACTTGCAATCTATATCGCAGCCAACAAAAACTCAGAGAAGCGCTTGACAATTTTTTGGGAAACCTTTTGGTACCAATAGTGGGAAGCTGACCACTATTTTCTGTCCTTACCCACATAAAATGTGCTTTACATAGCTTCAGAATTCACTTTGAACTGAAGGGACCCCATTTATACACATTCCATGACTTCAGGAGCCACACTGCCCAAGTCACAACACCCAAATGACAATAGATAATGTCCTATGATCCTCGAATAGCTGCCCCGGGCGTGCAGTATGTTTCTTCAGGTTAAACATACATGTGCAGGAGGTATGTGAACCGCAATTGTCTCATCTCAGCATGCATTATCAGAAGCACCTTTGTTTAGAGGGCCGTCATCATGACAGGAACATCATACAAAGGCAAGGGGAAACAAAAGACTCAAGTTATTGGGGGTTCTTAATTCCCATGTGATGGTCTTGTAGACTTCTCTACCATTAGAACCACGGCGGTCATCAACAAGTTACCCGACAGCCGTCAAGAGGCAATAGCAACTCCCCAATACAGGTGGTGTACACCAAGGTACAACACCTAGTCAGCATAGCCTTATGGTCTGTTGATGGAATGCCAAAAAGAAAACATCTGCAGCGTCACACTAATTCTCAAGCAAATATAGGGCAGGCAAGAAAAAGTTGAAATGGATCAGGAATGCAATAATTTACTTGCAATGTAAAAACATTAAGCCTGACAGAAAGGTAAGAAAAACCTGTTGCTCCTACTTCACCCGAGAAATATCTGCTTCTGGCTTTGCTGCAAATACAGCGAAGCATTGACATTTCGTGTTTTCGAGCATAGCAAATAAGTCTCTCTGTGGAGTACAGTCAAGACTGAAAGACCAAAGTTGGGTTCAATCCAGTTTTACTCAGTAGCATGTCTTCTTCAGATTCCAAGTAGATATTAA
Source organism: Lissotriton vulgaris (assembly GCF_964263255.1). NCBI lineage: Eukaryota > Metazoa > Chordata > Amphibia > Caudata > Salamandridae > Lissotriton > Lissotriton vulgaris. The sequence goes on from NC_141693.1 coordinate 280,820,631, forward strand.
CCAGCCGTGATATCACCAGTGAGGGCCCAAATAACAAGCATTGGAAATGCAATAGGTCTCGCATTAGGAAAGTTTGAGCTATTGGTATTGTAAATGACACTTTTTTTATTTATGTGTTGGTTTTGAAAGTAGCAAAATTAATAGCTTTGTCAGTTACAATGTCAATAGTTTTAACTTTTGCAAAGGTGACACCTATAGCATTTGTAATGCAATGTGTGTTGTATTTACGTGACTTAGATGTATTGATATTACAAATAACAATGGCTTTTAATTTTGTAAATAATTAATACTTAAATAAAAAAAAAATAATTTATAATGGCAATAGCTTAAACGTTTGTAAATAACTTTTGTGAAGATTATGTTCAGTGTATTTTATTGTGACGAAAATCCAAGAACATTGCATTTGCACCTACACACACACAGAGCCACACACATATAGATGTGGTGGTGGTGGATCTGGGGGATATGGTGGTGGTGGATGTGGTGATGGTGGTGATGTTGGATGTGGTGGTGATGGTGGTGGATGTGGTGGTGGATGTGGTGGTGGATGTGGTGGTGATGTGGTGGATGTGGTGGATGTGGTGGATGTGGTGGTGGTGGATGTAGTGGTGGTGGATGTAGTGGTGGTGGATGTAGTGGTGGTGGATGTAGTGGTGGTGGATGTGGTGGTTGTGGATGTGGTGAAAGTGGTGGTGGATGTGGTGGTGGATGTAGTGGTGGTGGGTTTGGTGGTCCTGTGGGTTCCATAAGGGTTTGTGACCAGATGATCTTATTTCAATAACATTTAAATTCGTGTCTGTATTTGTGTGTAAGACAGATCCAATTCTCCGGAATTTCGAACAAAGAGTACATTACACAACCAACGGTCGAAGCCATCCCGAAAAAAAACAAGCATCCTGCTGTGAGTTAGAGGCCATTGAGGACCGTGCTGCAGGGGTGGCCTGGACGTCGCGCTCCATGGAAGGCTGAGAAGGCAGGCCAAGCGCCCAACGGGGCATTGGTGCTGTAGCCTGCAGAGCGTTGAGAGGGGCCATAAAAAGAAAGGGTACAGAGAGAGAGGGGGGGTAGGGAGATGGCAGTGACAACGCGATGGAAAGGAGAGATGTCGCCATAGCACCCATCAGCCTGTGCCACCTATAGAGACCCACACATCCATATGTAAAACTGCGCCGCATTACTTAGGAACCTGCAGTAATAAGCATGTATGCCTATAATGCTTGCACATATAGAGAGAGCGTTTCATACGAGACCTGGTGTTTGAAAGCACATTGTAAAATAACAGATGTTGCTTTTACCACTCACTTTACCAACCTCAGAAGGATGACAGGCTCGGTTACTGGCTTTGCGAATGCTCGCTTTCTTTTTCTCTCTCATTCATGCCATGTTCATGGAGTGAAGCTAGGTAAGTGTGATGTTTGAACAGTAATTCAGGTTTAGCCATTGCAAAAAAGTTCGCTGAAGTTTGGCAAAAAATATGCGGAAGAAAACAATCGAATATTGGACATCATGTCCGTGATACATAGGATAGACTTCGAGGGAAAGAGAGAAGGTTTAGTGAATCGGGGAATCACGGCAACTCATGCTTAAGCGTTGGTCGGCTCATAGGGGGGGGGGGGGGTGACAGGTGGGATAAAGGCTGCTAGGTGAAGGGAATTTATAGAAGAGGGAACATATTGTGTAAAAAACACAAAAAGGGAGACATTACACAAACAGAAGTAGGAATACAATTGTGGATCCGGGTAGAGTTGGCGCTAAGTAAAACTGCAATAAGTAAATAACGAAAATGGTGAGACAATGGGGTTAAAGGGTTAACGCCCTAATGACGCGCTTACATCAACATAAAGGCCAGACAGACGGACTTCTTTGGAAAATACGAAGAAAGGCGACTGCGGGAAAATCCGTCCTCGCACCGTCATATTGAAGACGCCACCAAACCCCTCTGAACCGGTGTCTCCCAGCGTGTTTAGGTAATTGACCAATCAGTTACCATAGCAGCCGCGATAAGACGCTTCTCAGGTGGCTAATCACGCTGCCCCATTTGGCGCGGGGCCGCAGGTGATAAGGCCGTGTTTGCTAGCTCTATGGAAGCCAATCTCAAGAACCCAGGGCGGAGCCTCAAAGGAGCTCGACATGCGTCAGCATATGGGATAGGCGTGATTGTATTGGACGAGTGTAATTTTTATCACTTAAATCTGGCCTGCAAACCAAGGATGTTAATTCACCATAACGCTAGTGGTGATGGAAGTGACATCATGGTTTAGATTTTTTTTGCTACGTTTTATGCGCCTGAACTCGACCCCAAGGCATCGGAGCGCCTAACATAGCAACAGTAGTCAAGACAGAAGAAATTGCCAGATACCGCTGACGAGGGAGAGGAGGTAGGGCAAGGCAAAAAAATATGAAAAAGTCCAGAAATTGATAAGGGTGACGAGGAAGACTAAGGGAAAAACAGATAGAAATAATTCCAACTTAGTGTGATTCTGACAAGGAACATTTATCTCTGGAGAACAGCTGCCCTGCAATAGAACAGGTTTGTCTGAAATGTAAAATGAAGGGGCCGAGGTAAAACAAGACGGATTTAAGGCAGAGAAGGGGGGGTGGGAGGGGGAGAAATGCGACACGGCGGGCAGGGGAGGGGGCGGAGCGGGGAGAGGTGCGACACGGCAGGCAGGGGAGGAGAGTAGGAGGAGGAGGGGGGAGGGGGGAGGGGGGAGGAGAGTAGGAGGAGGAGGGGGGAGGAGAGTAGGGGAGGCACGGCCTAGCAGCCGTGCAACCAAGAAGTGAGGGGGCGGAGCTGGGGGAGGCTGTGAGAGAGAGAGTGGGCAAGGCAGGCGGCTGGGGGCATGTGCATGCGCTTTTAAGCTCAATGTGCATGCGCATTGAGCTTAAATTTCACGGGCACGGCAAGGAATCGCCACGATTCGTTGCAAGTTGGTTAAAGAGTGTTTAAGCCCCCTTAGTCTCGCAAGCTCGATGCGCATGCGCATCGACAGGCGAGACCTAAAAATGTAACAACCCTTGCAAGAGGAAAGTCTTGCATCATAAACCTTACACAAATAAAGTAAAAATGGCCTCAACAACTCCTAAATCGGGAGGCAATTTAAGCAGCGATCTCATCCAAGAGCACCTTTTCACGGGCCTTCTGAACCATGCTGTCTAGAAATAGACTTATTTATATAAAACACTTGTAACAAAAATTTCTACAAAATGAAGCAGTGACACCTTGCCAGTTTTTTTTGTTGTACTTTTCTTATGTCCCTTTCTGGTTCCAAGTCCCAGTTAATGATCTTTGTGGGCTGATTCAGTTTACATCTGAAGAGGCTTTCTTTTCACACCACACAACACAACTTCAGGGGTGTTTTTTCTCCTTTAACTGGAATCATACGATGCTGCTAATATAGGACAATTAGCTGCCTCGTGATCCCAGGAGTGAGTTTTCACAAACCAATCACGAGAAGCATCCACACTAACTCAGACATCTGAGAATAGTGTCATTTTTTATTTTATTTTTTAAGAATGGGCGTTTTGGGACACTCCACCCATGGCGAAATCTTAGTTTTGAATAGTCTTTTTTCAACTAAAAAAAAAAAGGCACATCAGCTCATGATAGTTTAGACTGAAAAGAGAGTATCCACTTTTAGGTAAAGCTGCGAGATGACAGAAACAATAGATAATATTTTCGTCATTTAACCCCTTGCATGCTGATGACGAGCTGGGCTCGTCATGGCGTAGCCCGCTCGCACGCTGATGACGAGCCCAGCTCGTCATGTAACATGCGTTTTTAAAAAACTCAGCGTGCGAGCGGAATTCCGCCCACACGCATGCGGTTAAAGTGAATAGGATAATATTACTTACCAAGTAAGCATTTGTTCCTGGTATTTAGAGCTGTAGATTCACATGCTTTGCATACCCCTGCCATCTAGTGTTGGGTCCGGATGTTTGCAAGTTGTTTTTCTTTGAAGAAGTCTTTCCGAGTCACGAGGTAAGGTGACTCCTCCTTTCGGTGATAGTGCGCATGGTCATCGATTCCATTGTTAGATTATTTTCCCCCAAGAGGGTGAGAATGGAGTAATCGTGTAGTGTAGAGATGTCCATGCATATGAATGTATAATTTAAGAACTGCAACAACCATAGGTACCCTGGGAGGCGGGTGGGCGCATGTGAATCTACAGCTCCACATGCCAAGAACAGATGCTTACTGGGTAAGTAACATTATCTTTTCAAGGCATGTGTGCTGTAGATACACATGCTTTGCATAGACTGTAAAGCAGTATGCTCCCAAAGAGGTGGCTAACCTGTAGATGTTGCAGTTATTTGGAATAGTGTATTCAGTACTGCCTGGCCTACATTAGCCTGTTGACGTGCGAACACATCTACACAAAGACCATGTAGCTGCCTTACATATATCAGCTAGAGGGATGTTGCCTAAAAAGGACACTGAGGCCCCTATTTTGCGAGTGTAATGCGCTCTAGGGGTATAGGTTAAGTTCTTTTAGCTTTAATATAGCAAGTTTGAATGGATTTTACAATCCATCTGGCAATACCAGATTTTGAAATGGGACTGCCTTTGTGAGGTGGAGCAAATGCAACAGACGTTCTTTTGTTTTGCAAAAGTCTTTCATTCTATCTATGTAGTATAGTAAAGATCTTTTAGCATCAAGCGTGTGAAGAGCGCATTCTGCCACAGAATCAGGTTGAGGAAAGAAGACTGGGAACTCAACCGATTGGTTTATATTAAAAGAAGAAACTACCTTGGGAAGGAATTTTGGGTTGGCACAGAGAACTATTCTATATGTAGCTGAAAGAAAGGTTCTTCCAACGTTAATGCCTGTAGCTCACCAACTCTCCTTAGTGATGTGATCGAAATGAGGAACAAAACTTTCCATGAGAGGAACTGTAAAGGGAACTTGTGTAATGGTTCAAAAGGTGGACCCATGTGCCTTGTGAGAACAATAATGAAATTCCATACTGTGGCAGGGGGAATCCTTGGTGGAATTACTCTTTTTAAGCCTTCCATGAAGGCCTTGGTGACTGGGACTTTGAATAGTGACAAATGTCGTCTATTTTGTAAGTATGAAGCGACTGCTGCAAGGTGCAAATGAATAGACGTGTAAGCGAGGCCCGATTGTTGCAAATGTAACAAGTAGCAAATAATGTTTTGCATAGAAGCATCTAAAGGATTGATTTTGTGATTATTGCAATGTACAGCAAACCTTTTCCATTTTGCTGCATAGCAAGCTCTGGTGGTAGGACTTCTTGCTTTTTTAAAAATATTCATACAGTCTGGTGGGAGATTTAAATATACAAATGTTATGACTTCAGGAGACAGATCCCTAAATTCAACTCTTTAAGATCTGGATGTCTGATTCATCCATGGCTCTGTGTGAGGAGACTGGAGTTTAGGTGTCGTTTTTGATGAGGAACTAGAGACGGCTCCAACAGAGTAGTGTACCATGGTTGACGAGCCCATGTGGGAGCCACTAGAATTAGTGCAAGAGAGATTTGCTTAAGTTTCCAAACCACCCATGGAATGAGCGGGAGCGGCGGAAAAGCGCAGGCAAATATTCCTGACCAGTTCATCCATAGGGCATTGTCTTTTGATAGCAGTGTTGCGTGCTTATCTAGGTTCCTGATCGATACTGTGACCTTATGCCCCTATTCGGCTATAAATCACTTTATTCCCTATATTGGCATAACCGTTCAAGTGCGATTTTCTGTAAAGTCATCTCTGGCCTCACACGAACAGAGCCACAGAGCCACATTCCAGCATGACTCTCTGCTACTTCCTTTGCGACCAATTAGTGCAATGACAGAGCAGCAGTCACTATCTGATATTCCTAGATAACACTCCGAGTTCTTCAACAAGATAAAAACTCAGCAAACCTGGAAATCCCCGCTTGCTATGTTTTGATTTGTAATGGAACTCTAATGCGCAACTGATAACTATCACTTCCTAGTGACATCTTTAATTGACGTCTTATGTCCAGCAAACTTGCGTCAAACCCGGCACCTGTCAGGTATAAATATTACCAACGTTGCCTTAAGCAATGTTTGCTGCCTGTTGCTGATGCCAGCTGCCTGCAAGACCCTGTGTTGGTAAAAACTAGCACTCTGTCGCTGCAGCCTGCTATCCTGTGGTGGTGAAGCTACTGATTACCATTATCGCCGCTAAAGCGCGACCTATGGTGCAGTACGCTTGAGGAGCCGTGCAGCCGTCCTCTGCGAAGACATCCAGCCCAGCTGCCCGCGGACGCTGTCACCCCTCCTTCCTCCCGACGCGCTGAAGAGAGAAGCCGCTGCCTTTCTCGTGCAGAGAAATCCAGTCCCGGCGCTTCCGGTTTACCCTCGCGGGTGACTGGGATATCGAGAGAGACCCCTGAAGGAGATACCAATCCTCCATCATTCTATTCAGAGGTATGGTGTTGACTAAACCCTTAGACGAGAATTCTTGAAACAAACCTTGGCAAAACCAACTTAACTTAAGCTACTTACTTACTCCCCTTCTCACGTGTTAGGCTTAGGTCAGGCACACTGGGGTAGGCTTAGTTAGAAGCACCAGTTGAGTATGTTAGCCTAATGTATATATGACTGTATATATGTTTTATTACTTCTAAACCATTGTATGGCTAAGAAACCATATCAATGCTTTTACAGTTCTATTTCGCAATTCTTATCTTACTATACGTACTTTTTATAATAACAGTTATTGCAATTGTGGCAATACATTTCTCTTGTACGAGAAGAAAGACTGTTCAATAAATGTTAACCTTTATTGATACACGCCCGTCTCTCTATTCTCTACATACCGTGAAAGTAAACTGCACTAGACTGACTGAGTGAAATCTATGTCTATTGTTTCACACGACCCTAGAGATCGACTCTTGATCTGAGGAGCAAAGTTGTCATGTTGCACGGTTGTTGGAAAACTGAATCCCTTCTTGTCTGTGCCAAGGAAGCTGATCACTTCCTATGCAGAGAAGAAAGTTTCCAGTGACCTCTGAGCTAGTTGGTAACACAACCCAATTAAGTTTAGCATAGTCAGTGGAGGCCTGGAATATAGCCAGTTCCACGTCGATACTACTGTTTATGTTATTCCAATGCGCAGGGCCTAGTGGGAAACTAGGAACTACACTACATGGCGCCCTAACGTTTGGTAAGGCGATAAACTAACGCAAGACTTGTAGAGTAACTCAGTCGTGCATATTTCACACCCCTTTCTCCCGTAAATACTCCAATAGACGTCTGGAGTGGGTGAAAGGTTAAAATCCGCCCGACCTTAGTAGGAAGAGATTCCTATGTAAAGCTCTGGTTTATTCAACGTTGAAGGATACAGTGTTCCAAAATATTGTGCACCTAATCTTTGTCTCCTTGGAGACCTACTCTGCAAACCTCGCATTTTTACAATGCCAGAAAACGGAACCTCTGGGGCCGCAGTAGATGCGACTCAGCAAGGTCCCGAACAAGCAGACCCGGATGCTATTATCATCCCGGTCCAGTTAAGAAGATCTATAACTTTAAAACTTATAGAAAACGGACTGACACCTCAAGGTGGTACAGTAATTTTCGTGATAGAGGCTCACGAGTATCGGCAGACAGAGGTATTCTATTCATGGATAAACTTTCCAGCGGTAAACGCTATAACACAAGAGTTTCACTATTACAAAATAGAGGAACCTCCGGATGAGTACGCCCCTTTCGAGGAGGTTGAAATTCCACTTCAATTTCAAGAGCACCTGCTCTGGTTTAATGGCGCCCTAAAACACAATGATCACATAACCAGGCTCGGTCCACTAGGTAGACCAGGAGCCACGTGGCCGGTTCTAGCCAGCTACACACCACATCCTGACATTGCAAGAATGTCTAAGGAAGAGCTGTTAGCACAGCTAAACACATTAATAAAAATACATAGGCAATTAGTCCAATATGTAATACGGACTGCAACAGTCCAGCCAGCTGTTAATACACCACAGCTGACCCCTCATCAGGGGAACACAAATAAAATTACACCACAGAACATACAGTCATGTCTTGGTAAAACACCCGTAAAACGGGAACAAATTCCTTTCTGGTTAGCCCAGAAAATCACTCAAATAGAGGCAGTATTTCCTGATACTACCCCTATTGAGAAACACAGAATCTTGACCATCTGCCTTCCTATGGGAATCGCACCACACGTGGAGGACTGCGACACTTGGGGTACAGTCTTTGCTTCCATTTACACAAAAACACACGGTGTTCTGTCTATGGCAGTAATACCAGAAGTGCTAAAACAGATTCAAAATGAATTCGGTCCAGAGCCCGCTTTAAATCTAGGTATGAAATTACTGAAAGATTTCAAGCAGGTCACGGCTATATTATTAGCCAACGTAAAGGGAGAAGCAGCATCTGTGGCGATTCGCCAGAAGTTGAGGGAAACAGATATAAAAGATCCTGTTGAGCTAGCAAAAATCATAGAAAAGTGCTATGAAGAATTAGGTAGAGACAGCTTGGGTGGAAAACCAGTTAAGCCCCAACTGCTCGAAAATCCTGAAAAATTATTTATTAAAAATAATTTAAACACTCCTAAAAAGAGCTGGGATGGAAATAAACAATCCACTCCCAAGGAAAAAGTTTTCCAGACCAGAGGAAGGTCTCCTCGACGGAGGGAAAGAACTCCGACTCGAGAACGCCAGTCTCCCCAACGGGAGCCCTCTGAGAAAAGATATAACCTTAGAAATAGGGATAATATAAAAAAACCTGATAGATATCAAAGTATTGATACACGTCCCTCTCGATCTCTTCCACAGAATTCGGAAAGAAGAGGACGGTCAGACCCAGGAGAGCACACCAAGTCCAAAGACAAGGAACCTGCTCAAAATAAGAAATCTCAATTTCCTAAAAAGAAGGTAGCCAGTATTAGAGTAATCAACCATGCCGAGAATACTGAGGACACAGTTGAAAAACGGGGAGTGGGCATTGACAATGTTGGACAGTGCAGCAGAGATCAGTATAGCGCGCAAGAACTTGATGAGTCATCTGGAGACAGTGGACACGAATGAATACATTCAGGTTGAAACTGCCGACGCCAGACTTAGCGAGCCCCATAAAATATACGAAATAACATTGCGTATGGAGGGTGATAAGACTAGGAAAATTAAGGGTCTATTTTGGGATAAGCTCTCAAAAGGCTATGATATTCTGTTAGCTGAAAAAGATTGGCCCCCGGAGTTTGTCAGGGAGTGCCCTCGTGGCGAAGAAGTGATTATGCCTGCCTTCTCGAATCACATACCGATTCATAAAAAACATACATATGCAAGGAAATGGGCAGTAGCCCAGGCACCTGCATTGTATAGAAATCATGTAGGATGGGATGAGGATTCTCCTCCTCACAAAATCCAACTAAAAAGTGAACCGACTGCCCAACGGCAGTATCCCATAAAGCAAGAAGCTAAAAAACAGGTCAGGGAGATCTTAGATCAACTTGAATACCAGGGGGTGATTGAAACATGCACCTCTCAAATGAACAATCCTTTGTTTCCTGTCTCCAAGCCAGACAATTCATATCGTCTAGTTTTGGACTACAGACACCTTAATACATGTTGCAAAACTTTTGCAGTACAAAACTCGCATAGTGCAGCCCTAATGAATAACATAGTTAGGAAAAAATATAAAACGACATTAGACATATCTAATGGTTTCTTTTGTCAAAACATTGCACCAGAAAGCAGATACTTGACCGCTTTCTCCGCATTTGGGTCGCAGAAAAAATTCTGTCGACTCCCACAGGGGTTCAAGAACAGCCCAGGACTATTCTCAGCTAGGGTAACAGAGTTACTACAAATCTATGATGATGAAGCATTGTCTTACGTAGATGATATTTATCTCACAGACGACGACTTGGATACTCACTTGAAAAGAGTGAACACCATTATACTTGGGTTCGCAGCAGAGGGTTACAAATTCAACTTTAAAAAGTCCCGAATTGCCCATCTGACAGTACTATTTTTAGGGTACGAATTATCAAGTGAAGGGAAAAGCCTAGCGGACAACTTCTTAGAGAAGTGCGCTGTACTCCAAGCTCCAAAAACGCTGAAGAATTTACAATCCATTCTAGGTTTTCTGAATTTCGGAAGAACTTACATTCTAAATTACGCAGAGAGGGTTAAACCTCTCTACGAACTAATTAAACCTGATTTAAAACAAATCAATTGGACTCAAAAACACACAGAAATTTTGAGATCACTGCAAACAGACATGTTAGCAAAAACAAAATTAGACACACGTGACAACACACGTGATCTTGTAATCCGAGTCATCCCAGGAAGATGCGGATTCACATACCTAACCTCTAATGAGGGAGAAAATGTACCAATAGCTTACAAATCACATTTGTACACTAAGGCTGAAATAAAATTCAGTTCAACGGAGAAAATTCTAACTGCGGTTCAGACTGCTGTAGCGAAAGAAAGGCCCCTAGCACAAGGTAAACGAATAATAATCGTAACACCCATACCGGCTTTAGAAGCGGTAACTAAAGCAAGCATTCCTAATGCTAAAGCTTTGCATCCGAGATGGATTCAGTGGGTTAATTCTCTTGCCGCAACAGACGTAGTTTACGAATTTGATCCTAACTTAAAAACACAGGAATTTTTACAATATGAATACGAATGTCCTCTGCCAATTGAAATCCTGCCTCTCGAAGAATACGGAAGTATTATATATACTGACGGATCAGCACAACCCGCAGTTGGGGGTAAGCAAGCTTACAGTGCTGCGTGCGCGATTGTTAAAGGTCGCTGGCACAAAGGAAAATTTAGACCATTGGTCACTAAAACACAATCTCTAGGAGATTGCTCGGCTCAACGAGCTGAATTAGTAGCATTTAAGATGGCGCTAGAAAATACCGATCGCGAATTCCCCACACTAATAGTGTGCGATTCTTTTTATTGCGTACAGTCTTATAATGAATACTTGCAGAATTGGGTGGAAAATGGTTTCAAAGATGCAAAAGGTGGCACAATAAAGCATAAAATGCTTTGGGAACAGGTAGTTCTTTTACAGAAAGAACTACAAAAGACTCACGTGATACATACACTGAGTCATCAACGTGATGGCGTTCACGTTGCAGGGAATTCATTGGCTGATGAAGCCGCGAAGGCAGCTGTGCAAACGGCTTCCGTAGCTGCGATAACTCGGTCACAAACAAAAATAGACAGCGAAATTCTACAAGCTGTCAGTACGTCAGTAAAAGATGATAAGAAAACACTCCCAAAAGGCTTTCCTAAAAAGTACTTGTACTTAACGGATGCAAATAATGTTCCTTTTGCTCGAATCCCTGGAGTGGGGGATAGAGTAATTCCAAACAGGGAACACAGACTAGGACTAATAAAAGCGGCACACGAAGGGCTTGCTTCTGCACACGCTGGCGTTTCCGCAACAGTATCACTATTAAAACAGAGATATTGGTGGCCTCGCTTGAGAATACAAACTAAAAAGTATGTATTAGAATGCAACATATGCCAAAGGATAAAAGTATCAACAGTGAAACGACCAGCGCAGACACCCCTTCTCATCTCGGATAAACCATTTGCATGCGTTTACCTGGACCACTGTGGTCCCCTACAAAGGGACGGTAACTATAGATATATCATGGTAGCAGTGGATTCCTGTACGAGGTTCATATGGATGTGGCCCCAGCGCTCGGCTGACGCTAGAACGGTTATAAAAGATTTGCGAGTCTTTATCGGCACATACGCAATTACCACGTTCCATTCTGACCAGGGTCCTGCTTTCAGCTCTCGAGCCTATAAGGAGGCAATGGCCAGCATGGGAATTGGGTTGCGGTATTCTTGTCCGTCGCATCCCGAAGGGAATAGTGTGGTAGAAAGAAAAAACCGGGACATAAAGCAATCTATAACAGCGAAGGTATTAGGTTCAGGCGCTGGGTGGGTCAAACATTTAATAAGTGTCCAGACTAGTCTTAACAACATGCCAAGAAATTCTCTAAAAGGTTTCAGCCCATACGAACTATTGTTCGGAATTAGAATGAACGTTCAGGACCTCGATAGTCAGATGTCAGTGGTACAAGAAGAAACAAAGCACTTTGATGTAAAAGACCGTTTGGCTGTTTTACAGGAACTGAATGAAACAAGAAAATCATTAAGCAACATAAAGTTAAAGCAACAGCCAAGTACCACTGACGAGGCACCACCCGCAACAGCCCCAGCAAGGCCTGTCTGGATTCCAAAGATTGGGGATCTAGTCAGAGAAAAGATCGCGGTTAAGAAGGAATTTGGGCCTTCTTACAGAAAAGCAGTACCTGTCTTGGCAGTCACCGGAACAAGATCAGTCGTGCTACCGCCCCTTGCTGGTAAAAAGGAGAACAGAATCGTATCCATCGATCTGGTAAAACCACAAGCATGTGGCCTATAATCAACAGTAGGCCCAGTGGACTCCCAAGAAACAACAGAATACCCAAACTTGCAACAATCCAAGAGGTTCAAACTGAAAGACTCATCACATTCGATCAGCCTGCAGTGCACAATGAAGGACTATGCAATAATGCCATGGAACTCGTGCCTCTTGAAACACAGATTGAAACAGTTCGTCAAGAAACAACACCAGTCTACAATGATGTGGCATCAGAAAGTGCTACCGAGAGACAGATTGAAAAAACAATCCCATCAATTGACAGAACTGCCTCTGGTTATTTCATCAACTTCGACAACTTCTCTGAAGATCTAAACGACCCCGAAGTTATGCCAGAAACAAAAAAATCTTTTAAAGAAAAAGCAACGGAACTCTTTCATCAACTGAAGAAAATCTACCTCGTTTCCCCTTGGCTAGAGTTCTGGTTCGGTCTAGGTGTATTTTTCCTCCTGCTTTGGCTCATCATGGTACTGTGTTTGGGAAAATTCATTGAAGGAAAATATATTACAATGGACACAGCAAGTCAGAACATCAACCTAGTCCTGAAACCACACAGATCATCCCACGTGAAGAAAAGAGAACTGTCAGCAGTAAATGTCACAGCAATTCCAATACCTGGTGGGGTAGTATGGGAGAAAACAGACTATGAGATCTATGGTCCGGTCGAAATCCTGAAGTATCCTCATCAACTAAAGGTTTCCTTAAGTGACTTTGTGACACCAAGTACATTCTCTGATGATTGGGACTTTAACAGTATTAATGACATGATGTCTGATTTAGTAATGTCTGCTAGATTCACAGATCATGATTATTTACAAGGTTCATCTAGTTATGAGCAGTTATTCTGTTACACCCACTATGGGGATCATTACTTGCATAAATCTGCACAGCCTAGAAATGTTTTTATGTATAATCAATGGGAACATTGTTCTACACCACCTAAAAGCAGTTCTAAAGCGTTTTTTGAGAAATTCAAATATTTTTCAGGGTTTAACACCAGTGATGCAGAAACGTTTTATTATAAACTGTTAGATAAAACAGGAATGAAAACAATGCTGACAAATTCTAAATTGATATATTCAGAAGCATTTTATGACAAAATGATGACATTTGGTTTTGATTATTGGAAAAATAATATTGAAACGAAAACAATTTGGGGTACAAAAGATTGGCAGGTGCAAGGCATAGAAGCACTATTTAGAACCTGCATGATACCAGAACAAATGTTATTTTTAAATGACACTGTACACCAAACATCTTGTCTTGGCCTAGCTAAGAACAAAGACCTTAAAACACCGTCTATACCAAAGCCAATAGCTGAGAATGCAACTGCAGATAATGAGTTAGACGTGTCACACATTTTACATTTCAACAGAACACATCCTGATTGGAAAAAATGGTTAATCTGGCCTACAGACACAAATAGCTGTCAAGATAGGTTCCTGAATAAAACACAGGGTTTAAAAATGACCAGATTAGACCCAAGATATTCCCAGAGACAACATCCAGGAATAATAACAACATACAGTGTAGGGAAACTCTGCCTTGAATGGCTAACTACATCCACACTGGCTGAAATTAAGCAACACTTGTCTTTATTGAAAGATGGTGCTGATTTGCGCGATTTCATTCTTGGACCACGCAAACAGCGTCAAAAACGTTTCATAGCGACCAGCATCTATGCTTCTTACAACGAGGCTTGGAAAGTAAGGCAAATTGAAGCTGCTGAAAAGATACGAGAAATTGATCGTATTAATTTGGAAAAAACACTTTCTGTAGTAGACAATGGGTTAATGACTCTGTCTTCCAGAATATATTCGTTGGACAATATTGTATCCTCTGCCTTTGATGTGATAGACAGAGATTTGCTTATGTTACAACAGGGCCAGTCTCAATTACGCTCTATTATAGAACTAGGCGGGACGCTGCAAAACCTTCGTTCAGGCTATGTGCCTTGGCGTTTAATCAACACAATGTCATTATTTTCCAGTTTTAACCTTACTGATAAACAGATCAGTTTGGCACAGAAAGGAGCAGACTATACAATCCTGAGCATCGAAAGACTCGAGAGATTACCATTGACAATGTCAGAGAGTCCTGTCATTGAATGGATAATACACGGAATTATCACAATTCCGATAACAACTTTCCGATTTAAAAAGTGCCTTGAATACATACCTGCTGGCCAGTATGAACAATTGGGTAAAGGATATGTAAAATCCATATGGAAGTTACCATACACTCATTCTTGCTATAGTGACAGCGACAAAAATGTATTTCTTAGTGGTGACAACTGTAAACATTCACTAAGCGGTATACTTTTGTGTCAGGGTATTAATTTACACGGAGCATGTGATGGAAATTCAAACAACCTCTCATGTCACCAGCTAGTCACACCTGCAACTCAGATAGAGCCCTTCTTTATGCAACTCGCAAACGGGAGTTACATTCTTAGAACGGATCACAGGTGCTGTGGCCTCGCGCCAGGGACAAGTTATCTAGTACAAGTAACATCCACGGTCAAATGCTGTATGCAAGCATTGTTTCCGAGCGGGCCTCCAGACATAGTGACTCCCCTCTGGCCTCGTCTGAATCTCTATTCTATACGAATTGATACATTAAGCAAAGTGAAATCTGTGCTTTTACAGACAACAGTGCCTATAACGTCATCTAAAGAGACGTATGATCTTCTAGTCGCAAGGACGGCTACTGAGGTCCATGACCTTTTATCAACAAATTGCCCCGTGCATTTCATAGAAATGTGCAGTCAACTCCTTAACATGTCTAGTGCAACAAGCATCCCAGGCATATTTAAGACAGTCTTTACGGGACTGCTAACACCCTTCCAGGCAATTTTGGGAATCTTTCCTAATTTTGTGCACTCCATTTTTGGTGGTATTCCACTATTTTTTGGACTCATCGCAGGGATTCTATTTTTGACCATCCTGCTACGTTATGGCAAGCCTCGGCTCAGACATAGCTCCCATGGGAATGGAAGAGACAATCCTAGCAATGCGCTACAGGGACAGGATAACTAACGTCCTTGGATTGGCCAGGCTGAGAGATCTAAACATGACCTGGTTCCTTTCATTCAGACCAATATGGCAAAATTGCATTTTACCTGTGCTAAGGTGTATGCTTTGCGGCGAGGAATGCGTGTTGGACATCTGTCTTTCACTTCCATCAGCAGTACCAATGGACGTCGATACTTTGCTAAGTCCAATAACGGCTCACGCATTGTGTTGTCCCCAGCGGCTACCAATCCTGATGACGGCATTCGTGGAGACTCCTGTACTACAGCCAAGTGGTAACAGTGGAGCGAGTGACAAAAGCAACATCACCCAGGTACAACGTGCTGTGAGCATTGCTGGTCCCGATTATGATGACAGCAATCATTCTCACACCTGCCAAGTTACAGCGCTATCTAATTTGGTTGAACTATCACCTGATTTTGTAGACCAATTCTTTGCGAGCCTGTCTGATACGATGTTCTCTCCCATAGAGAAACAATAACTTTTTAAACTTTTGAGAAGCTTTCCGACACACAGCGTTCCCATGAACTCTGAATTCGGCCTTCAGTTTTGATCAACAATAAACTGCCAGGAGCTTTGAGAATCTATTTTCTTTGAATTGGACAATTTTTTCTAATATTGACCTTTTTTGGCACGAACAATTCTTTGCTTAACGTAAAAACTATTCTTAGAGAACAGAAGCTTCACACTTCTATTTCTAAACACATCTAGAGACATAACAACATAACACCAGCCTCTAGCACACATGTTATTACAATGCATTTTTATGTGATGATTTATCTTGCATTTCTTCTGTCAGAGATACTTCATGTGTAATTCTATATGCATAATCGTTCATTGATTTCATATGCAATAAGTTTTGAATGATTACTATGCTTTAAAAAAAAAACGTACAGTACCTAAATTCCATGTATTACAAGTACGCCTATTTCGAATGCATTTATGTATTTTGGGGTGGGCTATGTTACACAATGTTACACATGCATCTAATTGCTTAGTTTTAGTAATTTTGATGGACATTACCCGTGAAGTGGGTGTTGCGTGCTTATCTAGGTTTCTGATCGATACTGTGACCTTATGCCCCTATTCGGCTATAAATCACTTTATTCCCTATATTGGCATAACCGTTCAAGTGCGATTTTCTGTAAAGTCATCTCTGGCCTCACACGAACAGAGCCACAGAGCCACATTCCAGCATGACTCTCTGCTACTTCCTTTGCGACCAATTAGTGCAATGACAGAGCAGCAGTCACTATCTGATATTCCTAGATAACACTCCGAGTTCTTCAACAAGATAAAAACTCAGCAAACCTGGAAATCCCCGCTTGCTATGTTTTGATTTGTAATGGAACTCTAATGCGCAACTGATAACTATCACTTCCTAGTGACATCTTTAATTGACGTCTTATGTCCAGCAAACTTGCGTCAAACCCGGCACCTGTCAGGTATAAATATTACCAACGTTGCCTTAAGCAATGTTCGTTGCCTGTTGCTGATGCCAGCTGCCTGCAAGACCCTGTGTTGGTAAAAACTAGCACTCTGTCGCTGCAGCCTGCTATCCTGTGGTGGTGAAGCTACTGATTACCATTATCGCCGCTAAAGCGCGACCTATGGTGCAGTACGCTTGAGGAGCCGTGCAGCCGTCCTCTGCGAAGACATCCAGCCCAGCTGCCCGCGGACGCTGTCACCCCTCCTTCCTCCCGACGCGCTGAAGAGAGAAGCCGCTGCCTTTCTCGTGCAGAGAAATCCAGTCCCGGCGCTTCCGGTTTACCCTCGCGGGTGACTGGGATATCGAGAGAGACCCCTGAAGGAGATACCAATCCTCCATCATTCTATTCAGAGGTATGGTGTTGACTAAACCCTTAGACGAGAATTCTTGAAACAAACCTTGGCAAAACCAACTTAACTTAAGCTACTTACTTACTCCCCTTCTCACGTGTTAGGCTTAGGTCAGGCACACTGGGGTAGGCTTAGTTAGAAGCACCAGTTGAGTATGTTAGCCTAATGTATATATGACTGTATATATGTTTTATTACTTCTAAACCATTGTATGGCTAAGAAACCATATCAATGCTTTTACAGTTCTATTTCGCAATTCTTATCTTACTATACGTACTTTTTATAATAACAGTTATTGCAATTGTGGCAATACATTTCTCTTGTACGAGAAGAAAGACTGTTCAATAAATGTTAACCTTTATTGATACACGCCCGTCTCTCTATTCTCTACATACCGTGAAAGTAAACTGCACTAGACTGACTGAGTGAAATCTATGTCTATTGTTTCACACGACCCTAAAAATCGACTCTTGATCTGAGGAGCAAAGTTGTCATGTTGCACGGTTGTTGGAAAACTGAATCCCTTCTTGTCTGTGCCAAGGAAGCTGATCACTTCCTATGCAGAGAAGAAAGTTTCCAGTGACCTCTGAGCTAGTTGGTAACACAACCCAATTAAGTTTAGCATAGTCAGTGGAGGCCTGGAATATAGCCAGTTCCACGTCGATACTACTGTTTATGTTATTCCAATGCGCAGGGCCTAGTGGGAAACTAGGAACTACACTACAGCAGGTGTGGGTACCGGGAGCCGAAGTTTAGGCATTTTGCATTTTCGGCTGTGGCGAATAAGTCTATTTGTGGAAATCGCCACTGTTGGAAGTAAGGAAGGAGAACTTGGGAGTGAAGTTCCCACTCGTGAATTTGTTGTTCTCTCCTGCTGAGGAGATCAGCAATGTGATGGTTTACTCCTGGGAGATGATCTGCCAGAAGATAAATCTTGTGATGTATCACCCACTTCCAAATGGCTTTAGCGAGTGTTGACAGTTGGAGAGAGAGTGTCCCCCCTGGCTTCTGAACATAATACAGTGGTGTCATATTGTCTGTTCGGACTAGGACAGTTTTGGATTTGCGCTGAGTCTGAAAAGCTTTTAGTGCTAGAAAAACATCTAAGAACTCTAGATAGTTGATGTGGAGAGTACTGTGCTTGTCACTCCATATGCCCTGTATTGTGTAATTTTTTAGATGCGCCCCCCAGACCGGTTAGAGAAGTGTCTGCTGTGAGCACAATCTGTGGAACAGGGTCGATGAAAGGCTGGCCTGCTGATAAGTTTTGTGGGTTCCACCACTGCAGAGAGCGATGGGTGCAGCCGTCTACCAACACTAGATCGTGTTAAGCATTCTTGTAGGGGGCACATGTGAAGCCTTGCATGGAGTTCAATTGTGATGCAGGACGCCATCATTCCCAGTAATTGCATGAACACTCTGGCTGCTAATGTTTGGTTGGGTTGGGGAGAGGTGTGGCGCCACGGCCAGGGCGACTGACGCTGGACGCTAGGGATCACGGTTCGATCCCCGGCTCCGGCGGCAGGGTCTGCCCAGCACCAAGCGACTCTGGGCAATAGCTCGCTTAATCTTCCCAACGGCCCCTTGCGGCTTGAGACCCCTTTGGGGGTGATTTGTGCGCTATACAAGTACTGGATTTGGATTTAAACTGTAGAATGGCAGTTTGAATATTGTGCATTCCGGCTTTTTTGGAGAGGCTAGAGCATGGGTACTTGCAAATATTTTCGCTGGGACCAAAAATATAATTTGTGGTGTGACCGAGGGCCGCATTGATGGGGGAGGGGGGGTTTGGGAGGTGTAAGGTGGGACTAGTGGATGAGACACATGCAAATTAGGTGGTTTTAATTGCACCTGGGAGCACTCCCAGCTTCCGCACTTAACCAAACTTTGTGATCCTGGGCAATTGCTTTATTTTCCTTGGATTACTGATTATTGTCCAGGGAGGGATGCATAAATATTGGTTTCTAAATTTGTGTTTGAAAATTAGGTATGTGTGCCCATATAGCACAGATTACTGAAAAAATTCCACCGTGTTAAAGCTACAGAGAAGTCTTATGTTTGAAAAAAGCTACCATTTATTATCACACTCGAAACTATAAACAAGTCCTCACTGTGAAGCTTCCTCGGAAAGTCTTCATTTTGTTGACTGCTCCAGTCCCATTCTCAACCTTACCACTTCCTACTGGATGAAAGGGTAAGTCAGTTTGTTTGGTTCAAGGACTGACGTAGATAAAACACATGGTTACTGTAGATGCTATTTTGGGTTTACACACCCCAGAAATTAGATGGGTGACGTTTCTAAAAAATATAAGACACTGATGATGAAAAACCATTAACAAAGCTTCAGAACCCGTTGGGTGACATTGGGCAACATGATTGCTAAGCGTGATATTGCTCAGAAGTGGGGTGCTGCTACAGCCCCACTAGTAGTACAATGGAAAGCCAACATGGATTGGTGTATGTTCTGAGAAAAGACGGTCTATGCTGCCAGGGGGAGGCCTCAGACATGGAATAAGGTGTGGGGGGCATGGAATGCGTACAGGGGCGATGTGTGCCTGCCACCGGAACCTGTCCTTCTGGATGAACACTTATCACCGTAACCTGTGACACCAACTGCTCTATGCTGTTTGTACCTCTCCTGTTTTCCCTCCCCCCCCCATCCCCATCCTACTATTCATCCTGCTTTTCGATACTCTACCTGTCCTCCTCCGCCTTTTGCCGACTCCTTACCGTCTCTGCTGCTCCATTGCCACTCTTATGAGCCTTTTGGCTTTCTTTCTTGGTTAGTTCTCTTTCTTTTATAAATAATACAAAAACAACCTGAAAAGTTCTGTTGTGAATTATCTTGCACTTTTCTCCTCCTGATTCTACGCTGCCTTGCCTCCGGGATGTTAGGCTGAATAGCTGTGTGCTCTTTTATAAATAAAGGTTTTAAAAAATTTAAAAAAAAAAAAAAAAGCTTCAGAAGTAGCTGAATCCCACCACTGCTCACCACTTTCTAGACAAACATGATAAAGAAAAAAGCCAAGACGTTTAAAAGGCCCGGGTCTGATACGTCTGATACGTTTGAAAGGGTTGACTCAGTGTGTCCACTGACACCGCCTGAATGTTAATGGGGAATGCAGAAACAACCCGTAGCGGACAAGGAGTTCAGTGAAAGAGAAGTAGGGAGGTTGGTTCACGTCATTCTCCGAGATGCCCCCCTCAATCAGATCAACGACTGCAATGGCGGAAAATACAGAAAATAAACAGCTATCAAGATAGGAACTAAACGGGTATCGATGGAGGCACCGATGAGGCGAACTAGTAAACACGTGCCTGGTGCGCATAAGCCCGCCAAAATTAAACCTGGTACAGTGAGACTGCCGGTGAATTTTTCTGTTCATATTTATTAAAGACATTTGAAATAAAATGAAAACATTACAGTAAATAATTTTCAAGAAGACTTAAAACGGATTCCGTGACGTATCGCCCGCAGTAGCTACAGCAATGTAAGCAAATAAACAAGATTTTTCGGATGTTTTGAGATCACTCCCGCACACTGCCAGAAGGGGGCAGCACACGCACACTTATGAATCGGAAAGGAGCGATGCTGCGCAATCTTTGCAACCCATAAAGAAATGGGGACGAGATGTCATTTAAAATTAACCACAACAAAGGTATAAAGTACATCACAGCAAGAAAAGCCATCCCGTCAGGTTCAGCTGGGCAACTTGTTTGATGTGTACACACTCGCCAAGCACCTTAGTCCGTGCATTCATTCATCCTGCAGGACAGGGGTGGGACAGAAAGCGGTGCCTCTCAAGTGCCTACCGCCAGCACACACTAAACCTCAGCAGCCTGTGCCCAGCGACGGGTCTCACCTTTAGCACTGGGTTCAAGTACAGCTGCTGCTTCTGCCGGCAGATCTTGTTCAGGATCAGGAAGGCGAGCACCCGGATTGTTTCCTCCCCCGTGCTCCAGAGGGTGATTGATTGCTGGGCAGAGGGAGAGAAGCAAGAGCAGAAAAGATCAAGTAAGTAGGCATCACAACCAGACGTATGGCAGGCGCCCTATTTTTAGGGCAAGACATTCAAGCGCAGCGGGAACACAGCTGGGTTACAGAGGTTTCTTAAATACGGGTTGATATCTCATCGAAGTAGGGAGAGGGGGGAATAAAGGAGAATGAAGGGAGATGACATAATACAACACTGTTTGTGGTCCGCAAGGTATATTATTTCGTGACATCGCCTCTGAATCCTTCAGTCTTGTGCCCATAGAGGCCTAGCAGGATTGCACATTACAACCATTTACATAGCCGAAGTTCTCAGGCAGACCCACACCACACTTAGGGCCAGATGTAGGTAGCCAAATACCGGTCAGTATATGCCGAAAATACCAAATTTCGGCCGTTACCGACCGGTATTTTGATATTGAGATGTAGGGGCCCAAAAAATACTGATTCGGTAAATACGATTCGGGAATTTACCTAATCGGTATTTCCCGAATCGGTATTTACCATTCATTCCTATGGGCCTTTTGCCCCATAGGAATGATTGGGAAATACCGATTCGGTAAATTCCGAATGACGGATACTGAATTTTACCAAATCGGTAGAAATTACCGAATTTTGACCTACATCCGAAATACCGATTCTAAAATACCGATTCGGTAAAATTCGGTATTTTAGAATCTGTATTTTTGGATTACCTACATCTAGCCCCTAATTCGAACAACCTCCCCCCTCCCGGTCCCAGCCAGTGTCCATCTCCCTTCTGGCCTCTTCTGTCCCTCCATAGAAGCTCTCAAGTCTCGCTCGTAGCAATCTACCGAACACCCACACACCCAGCTAATCTTCAGCTCTCACACTCTTGACCAATATCTCACACACCTTAGCAAGCCTTCCAGCACGACACACCCCGTCCTTCAAAAACCCACCTACAAGTCCAAAGAGCCCTTTCACAGCCCTTTCACAGCTCAAGTCCCGATAACATTTCTACGACCCCACCAGTCCTCACACCGTCCTCCACTAAGGCGGAGGAGCGTCGCAACACTGCTGGTTGAGCAGTGGAAAGTAAAAATAAAGCGATAGCAACAAGAAGTTATTATTTTATTTTCCTTTGCGACTCCGAGTGGGGCGAGGCTGACTCGCCGCAGAGGGAGCAGGAGTGGTTTGCGCACTCTCCCTACATGACCTTCCAGTCCTCCGAACCGCACACCAGCCTCCAGTCCATCACACATCGTACCACCTCCAGTCCATCACACCACTCTTCAGTCCACCAAACTGCACAGCCCACCCTTGATCAAACACGCAAACCACCAACCAATCCTCCAAAGCACACACTCCACTACTGCTCCAAACCGTACACCACCAACCAGTCCTTCGACCTCCACACCACCCAACAGCCCTAAAAACCACACACCACCATCTAGTCCACCAAACCACATGCTGCTTCTCATTAGGTTGGCCTATTTTGGTAAAGTCCTCTGGCTCACCAGGGCGTCTCAATGGACGGCACTCCTTTTTTGGCTAATCTCCATGCACCTTCAGCGGCACACAGAGGGGTCAGCAGTCAGTGCCTGGACCTTCTGAGCCTGAAGCTTGGCTGGTAGGTGCAGTTCAGTGCCCTGTCTTTTCTCATCTTCACTTCATGTAGATTTGGAATGGGGAGACAGACTTGCAAGGGTTGGCTGGATGGGCTCACTTGACCCTTACCTTCAGGAGCATTCGGGTCTGCTTTGGGAAGCCCAGGTAATACGGGACGGTTGCATTCACATGCTGGAGAACAGCTGCTCCGACTGATGCTTCTGTGATGCAGGACAGGAGCTGGAAGCAATGGAGACGGCATCAGTGACCCACATATGGAACATGTCCAGAGTGAGCTTCACGAAAAAGCCACAACTCTGGAAACTTAAAACGCAGATACTCCTGTGTGACTGGTATCGGCGCTTTGATGTCTGCAATTTACAGTTTGAATTAACAGGCGCCAGTGCAGTGTTATTTTGGATGATGAACGAACGGGCAAATTAAAAGGGAAAGCAGCTAAGTTCTTAAATGAAATAAAAGCCCTTAAATGCGCATCGGCCCAACTTAGATGACGCTGATGAAAACTCTGATGGTTTGCACACTTCACCACCACCTGCAGCACAAGTGAAAGATCATCATGAAATACACACACAGCCTGTGCAGAAATCAGCCCCAACTGTTATTCTGTGTAGGCTTGTGTGTTTCACTGGTGCCACACTGCACTGTCGTGTATGGTGGATGGGTTGGTGGCAGGTTGCGGTGGTCTATAAGCATTGCTCTGTACAATTAGCAGGGATCATGGACGTTTGTGTGACGTGCTGGGCATCACAGCTGGGGCTGAAGCAGTGGCCTGGCAGTGTTGGGAATTTCAACTAGCAGTGAGGTGTTTCAGATCTGCGACTGCTGCAGTCAGCGCACACTGATGTGCATCACATGTAGTGCAGAGGTATTCCACACCCCCAGCTGAGGTAGCTGGCTTGTAGAGTGGTGTAAAACCGACATGGAAGGGCACATGCATGGCAGTGCACCAGGTGTTGGCGGTGCTTTTCAGCTGTGGCTGCCGCAGTGGCACACGTCACTGCTGGAAAAGACACGCTTAGCAGCAATGGTTGCATGAGCCATCTAAAGGTTGTATCCACTTTTGGTGCACTGTGCAGGAGAACCCCGAGTGTAATCTGCCCAATACAGCCATCTCTCACCTGGACCACAGAGCTCAGATACATCTTGACGTGCAGCCGCAACCGTCCCCACAGCGGGCTGCTAGACGGTGCCATCATCCTAAAAGGAAGACATATCGCATGAAGCAAGCGAACAACCAGGTACAAAGAACACAAGTGCCCCTATAAATCACCACATCTTTTTTTCGAGCCTGCCAAGGCCATTGGCACTGAGATGGCAAACGACCTGAAGTTTCATCGTAGAGAGATCCCATAGAGGGGGCAAAAAAAGTGCAGGTACTGCGCACAGTGACAGTAGAGAGAAGAGATAGCAATAGCAGCAGGAAGACGTTCAACAACAGTATACAACAGCAAGCAGAGAGCAAAGAACACTAAGGAGCACCATGCATGTACAGCAGGAGGAACCTTTGTAAACCAAAGCCAACCATTCACCATTTCTCTCACACAAATTGGGTCGCAGTTAAATTGACATCCTCAGTTCTCAGTCAGCACATGCAGGCAGTTGCTGAACTGAAAATTAGCAGACGCAACAGTATCCAAGAAAACAGAAATTTCAATACAAAATCCAAGACTGACAACTAAGGCTTGTATCCTTATGCCAAGATCCCGCTCAGGTTATGGTGGGATCCAGGTCGACTTTCCATAATGCATAAACGCGGCATGTGAAGATGTCCGAATGGTCAATGCAACAGAGGTCAACTCTGCATGAACCTCAGGGTCATGGACTTCCATCTTGGCCTTCCACCTTCTGAAGAGCACCAGTTCAGATCAGATACATTAACTGATTAACCCTACCATGAAAGCAGTCTGACAACGGGCGGGTTTGCTGTGGTACCACGACTGGTTTAGAGCCACTTACTTGGTCTTCCCCTTGGCCGGTTTCAGCTGCAGCTTCTTCTCCAGCAGCACAAACAGGTCTCGTATGCAGAAGGACACAAGAGCGTTGAACACTAGAAGCAAATGTTATGATGTGGGACAGTCAAGTGCCTGTTTTCAACAGCATTTAGCAAATACATTTTAGAGAGAAAAAACAGAGCACAGGCAGCAGGACTACACCGCAGGTCTCATTGTTTACAGTGGAGAACCACAGCCGGCAGAGCAGTCTCTGCGACTCAACTTCATAGTTATTAGAAAAGCACTGAACCGAACAAAATAAATATGATTTAAGGAATAAGAAATAAAAGGGCACCAGTAAAAATGCAACTATTTGGAAGTCAAACCTACAGTAAAAGCAGGTGTTTGAATATTTTAAAAAAACGACATTTACTAAACAGTGGAAGTCAAAAAGTAACAGCCCAGTAGATAGACTTTCTGTTGAGCCATTGAAGTCAGTCACATAAGTACTTCTTTACTTGTCAATATTCTAAAGTCTCACATTCTGCTCGATTCATATAGCACCCTAGACTAAGTTCATGATCATTCCCACCTATTACAGATGAAGAGATTTGACATCATTGTGTGGCACAAACACAACATGTCAGCCTATGGTAGCCATATGAGCCCCCACTGCATACAATCCTTGGCACACTGGTGCACAGCAATGTAAGCAGCAGGAACATGCGGGCTTAAAGGTATACATTGTCATACTATGCCATCAGGATTTTACTCCAGACCCCACTGGCTCTGGGAAACGCCTGCAAGTTCAAAGTGCTCTACTTTATGCTCTTCCAATGACCGAGGGCTGGATGACACCGAGTGCAATGGTTAGCGAGGACTTCCTTGACTCTCCAGCAGAAGCTGTGGCTTGGAAGTCACTGCCTTGCTCCCTGGAGGGGCAAGGAAGATTAAAATCATGTATAATTCAACCACAAATGATACAGAAGTGAATAGATAGGGCTGTGCCATCAGTATTTTAACTTTCAAAAGCGAATCTCCAATTACACATACAATTGTGTTATAATCTCGAGGTCTGAAGAAAAGCTAACGGTTCTAGCACTAATTTTTACAAAGCTATGAACCCAAGTACATTTGTCAAAGAAGGAGCCTATGGAAGTTATAGGGGTCAATGTTAATGAATAGCCCGGAGTCAGTAGATTTTAGAAGTAACCATTTCTGACTGCTTTATTGGAAATTCAGTCACATCCTGCATCTAAAACTTGCAAGTACCTAAGAAAGAGACAAACATGTAATATTCAAGTAGATACATTATTTATGCCAGTGCCCTCTGTCCCATTGACTGGCCAGAAGATAAATAAACAATGGCAGACAAGATCACTATTAAACGCAGCTGACCAAACCCATGTTCACCCATAAGATATTTGTCATTTGGCCCTACGTATGCAAATATAGCACCTTCAGCATAAATGGTATAAAGTGTTTGCGGTCTTATCTTGGTCGGAAAAGGTGCTAACACTTTCCTTCCATTTAGTTGTAAACCCAAAACTGTATTTACCCTACTTAACTGACCTATAAATAAAGTTTCCTTGGAGTTACAGGTCTGAGAGGACACAGAGTTTGAGTGTTTTATTTACTGTGCCATGCTTTTCACTCATTTGATCTCCTACCCAACCTAAGCCCTGCCTGCTTGACTTCATTAACTCTGCAAAGTAACATGCCGAAAGGACTAGATATACAATTGTAGTGCACTACTACTGGTGGCTCTGAAACACCAAAGGGAAACACCAAAGGGACACACCACGGATACAACACAGTAACCACAGAAAGCACAAGGGCAAACAGAAACATACTTTAATTTACTGTGCTTGCGACACTGGCACCTCCATATTTTTGAGATGGCTAGCTAATTTTGTGTTCCAGCTGAGACAAGAAATTAATTGTTTCCAGCTCATAGCAGGACATGCATTTTTGAGCACACATTCAGGGGAACATATAAGGCACTCTCATAGCTATTTTGCCAAGGTTATCATGTGCGACTTTCTATGGCTCTGGCAATTTAAACCACAGCCTCTGCAAGAATGAACTTCATGAATCTGTGAAAATGGATTAAAAAATGGGGGCAGACTTTGGCTGCTGGATCAATAAAGGTGAAGATTCAGGGGTGGTGGTAAATAGTTCTAATAAGGCGCAGCTTATCTTGCAAAAACAGAAACTCGTTTTTTAACCAGAGTTCCACCTTGACTAAGCCCGATTGGAAGGAGTGCACCCTTGGTTGATGTAGCGTCTTGTGATGAACTGCTGAGATTCATTGTGGTTTGGTCGATAACATGTGCTGATGGTTTCATCTAAGTTCATTTTAGATATGACTGAGCTGTGTACCTGTTGTGTAATATGCATTTCACTCATTTCATAGTTACGATGTTTGCCTCTGCAAGGGTGTGAAAGATCTTGTAACTTGTGTCTGATGCATCCTCACTGTGTATTAATGAGAGGAGGGTATAAGCTTATGCAGAGGTGAGTGGGGATATGATGCTGTAGAATGTTGGTTGAATCTATGCCACGTGCCCTGTTAGTTGTCGGTAGTTAATAACAAAAAGGCTGTCTCGAGTGGTGGGTTGTAGATTAATTAATCTGCAATATGGAAGTAGAACAAAGACTGTAACTTATGTACTTATGCTTGCAGGTCCCTTATTCAAAGTGGTGATGATGACTTAATCCTGTGTGACCCTCACTTACTGCAGAAGTAAATCAGGAATATCAAAGCAGAGTCCACACTCACCTGCGCTGTCAGCAACCTTAAACTTTGATGGTTCTCCACCCTCGTTGCTACCCACGGTTGTTGCCACGGCTGCTTTAAAAGCCTGGGCGATCTCATGAAACAGTTTTGGTCGGATATCATGCTAAAAATGAGAGAGTGAAATTTATTTTGCAGTTTTTTTTGTACAGAGGAACATTATCAGAGAAACAGTGGATGTTTTTGAAAGATAAAGTCACTTATTCATAATAAGAGCTATCCCAAACATTTGAGAATATATATGATTGAGCCTTACAAGTCACCTGAACAAATCTCAGACCAACAGTAGAGGCTACACAAACGGCAGAGCAAACATGTTAAACATTAGAACCAGGCCTCAGATAAGACCTTGAAGTTTCAGAGACCAGTCTGCAAACTAACTTTTCTCCAAAGGGAACCATGGTTTCCAAGTCAAACATTTTAAGTATCAATGCACATTTTTATCAAAGTCCTTATTTTACATACGTTTGGAACAACCTTAAACTATGGCAAATGAACACAAAGACGCTGTATACATCGTGAAGCACAAGCAGTGCTCCACTAAGCTGCAGTTATTCGCAGGTTTGGAAAAAGAATTGAGCTGCAGCACAGTTGACAACAGCGCTACAAAAAAATAAAAGGGCAGTTTTTTGTGATTTTGGAGAGGCGGTGCTCTGAGCACCATTACAGCAAGATACTTCTGTGTGCAGATGCATTATTGGCTTAGTCAAAGAGCTGCTTACTCAGTGCCTCCTTTGGGGCCCTGACAAGTCTTTGCATCGTCCTCGATGTACCAATCAAGCACAGCACAAGGAGATGAGTAATCCCGTCTTACCAATATTGATGGGATACGAATCCATCTGCGAATTCTTGTGACTGGCTGTTAATGAGAATCTCTGGCCTGCAAGGGCTAACAGATGTTCTCTGCATTTGTTTTTGCAATACAAAAAAGCTGCACATCACGAAAGGTACACTGAACATTGTATTTGTCTTTGTGGTCACAATTCATAGTGTGTGCACAAGATTTGGTTGAAAATAAAACTTTAAAATGCATTCCTCGTTTTCTAGCGAGTGTGTTATTCATTAATGAAAGTGGTTGGGGGGTTCCATTAACCATCCCTGTAATGTATAATGGGACTGATCATTACTGTCAAAGAAAGTAGGTACGAAGTTCCTTAATGGGTTGTGAACCACAATATGGAGGTTATGTGATATCATCAGACTAGGTTGTTATAGGAGAAAGGTGGAGGGGAATTCCTCCATTTGGAACTAGGGCCCCTCACACACCCAGCATCAAGGTGTCATGCTTGATCATATGGGCCTGCTCCTCGTCGGGTCGGTGCTGCAATACCCGACGGGCACCCATAAAGGGGCTCTTTGTCAGAGATCTTTTGTTTCTGCCGCATACATGCCATGGGTGTGAGGGGCCTAGTGGGTGTAGATGTAATAGTGAATGTGGGATAAAACAGGAGAGGGAGTCCTCCAAAATAGACTTTATTCTGGGAGTGTCCCAGTTTATTAAAAATAGAAAAGGAGAGGCGATTATTTGGCTATAATGAGTCAAACTACGCTCTACTCCTAGATGGTCAACATATTTGTCGCCTTGTAGTCAAAAGCGATCTGTGGGGATTCCTCAGAACCTTCTAAACGAAAACTATCTACACAAAGTGGAAGGGTGGGAAGCTACATCACGGTTGCAGCGGAGCGGGGTAGGTCTACCACGAGGCTTCCAATGGAGCAGACACAACACTTTCTGTGTCTTGAACTCTGCTGAAACTGATGAGGCACGTCCTTACAAGTGATTAGGTTGGCTTCCACACCTGCTGGCATTTACCCCGTAGGACCATTAAGTGGTGGCACTCCGTCTTCTAAACATCGAATATCATCAGATGTTCTTTCTACTGGGTGCTTTTCTTTCGAGATCAAAGCCACCAGTTTCCCATTTCAAGTTTAATGGTTTTCAAAGGCAAATCCTTCCTGGTGGCCTTTTCTTTGACCTTGTAGAATAGGATGTGTCAACCTCCTCGACTGACTGTTTAATTGGCTGAGCCTTTGCACAAAGAGCTCCACTTCCAAGTTCTGACTATAGACTTAGATACCTTAGCTTTTCACTGTTCCTTTTTGCTGTGGGGCACTGTAGATCTGAGGTCAGACCTCTTCTTGCATTTTAATCTGTGTGCCTAGATATTTTTAAGAGTCTAATTCCAGTTGGTGTTATCCCTGAGCTTCCTGTGGGGCGGCTATTTTGTCCTTCTCAGATAATCCCATTTACTCCATCAATAGGATGCTTTTCTTCTGCCTCTCAAGTTCGGACTGTCCCAACATGCCCACTGTGGTCGTTGTGCCAACAGGATTTGGTCTCTGTTAATTAGGTTCCTTGGCTTAAAAAGCGAAGATTCATAAGAATCCTCAGACTTATGGTCTCTTGGGCGGTAGACGATCCACACCAGGGGCCCGATGTAGGTAATTCTAATTTATTACTTCTAAAATACCGAATCATACCGATTCGGTATTTAAGAAGTGGTAAATTAGAAGGGGGAAATGTAGGTATTTCAGATTCGGTAAATACCGAATCGTTAAGATTCGGTATTTACCGATTCTGTAAATACCGAATCGGTAAAGCCCATTGATTCCTTTGGGCATTGAAGCCCATAGGAATCAATGGTCATTACCGAATCGGTATTTAGATTCGGTAAATACCGATTTTTGCAAGGGTGCAGGGGGTGTCACTTTGACACCCTCTAGCACCCCGAATTCAGGCATGTGTGCCATGTGGCACACAGACATGCCCTAAGGGCATGTCTGTCTGTCACATGGCACAGGTGTGCATGCACACATGTGCATGCACACCTGGATTCGGTATTTTACCACCCAATTGGATTGGGTGGTAAAATACCAATTCTGTGAGGCCTGTGGGACTCAGAAGAGTCCCACCTACATTAGGAAGTTACCGAATCAGTATAAATACCGATTCGGTATTTTACCGATTCGGTAAATTTACTGAATCGGTAAAATGGGGCCCTACATCAGGAATGACCATTTACCGGTCGGTAAATGGCCACCTACATCTGGCCCTAGGTGTCTTCTATTAAGAGCGAATTTTCAGTTGCAGTTGGGGAAGAACTTAAAAAGTGTGTTAATGATACAAAATTGTGTCCAGTCTCAGAGCCACCACCTCTACTATAACACATTCCTAGACTATGTCAAAGACTCCTCAAACCAGATTCAATTTCAATTACTCCTCTCATGTTTATTGGGCAGCTTTGTTTTGTTTGCCTTTGCTTCGACTCACCATTGATGACTTTGCAAGAGTTCTTGCTCAACGCACCTCCAAACCCACTGGTGGGGAAAAAAATCTAAAACTGGTCACATTAGTCGCATTGTGGACTTAATGTCGACATCCAAATGAGTCACACTGACTAATCCTAGGTAGACACTCAAAAGGAAAAAAAATGCTAACATCACTTATGGACCCAAGCGTTATATGGCAGAATAATACACAGCATTTCAATCTACAAGAGATTTACACTGCAAAACTGTGCTTCCACTAAAGTGCCCTGAATACCTGGCCATGTTAACTGCACCCAAGGAAAGTACCCTGCCTCCATTTAGTAGTTAGGATTGTTCTATTGAATATATCATTGTACCCTCTGGAAGATTTATTCAGTTACCTCTTCAAAAAGCGAAGACTTGTATAAATATTTTAAGAAAAATCTCAAAAGCTGATTTGCTACTTCCAAATCTCCTGCAAGCGCCTCTTTTTTTGCTTGTGGAAAAAAGATCTCAGAACTTCGTCCATGGAGGGATTTCAGATTAAGATTATAACAGATGCCAACATCGTCACAAAGCTAGATTCAGGAGGTGCCTATCTCCTTAGTGTGAAAGATGGACATTTGAGAAACCATTTGGTCATTGTGGGTACAGAATTATGGCCTTTAGAATGTGTAACGCCCAAGCAGTTTTTCAGTGCTTTACGGATACTAAACTGTCCAATTTATTCTTCCATATTAGGGTAATATACCTAGTTCTCATTCTGGTATTTTATAAAAAGTCAGCTGACCACTGTTAACATGTTACAAGGGGGTTCCAACATTATGAGAAAATGAATTCATAGCCAGCCTGTAGAATTGTTAGTTTGATAAAACATCCATGAATATCTAGGTTATCTGCCCTACGTTTAGCCTGGGACATTGAAAGGCCTAAACAATTGCTGGACTCCTGAAACCTCCCAGGCCTTTTAGAATTATAAAACGTATTCATGCGAGCACCAGTCTTAAAGCAAATTGATACTAATAGCCTTTCTTTGTTTGAGAGAATGCTACAGTTCAAGCCACAGGTGCAGCTTTGATGCAAAAAAAAGAACTGTAAAAAAGCAAGCCTCATAGAATTCTACTCTCAAAAACTAAGACAGAATTAAATTATTCAGTACCTGAAAAACAACTAAATGCAATCAAAGAGACATTGCAAGAATGGAGCCATTATTTCACTCTAAACCAACACCAACTAAATATTTAAATTGATCATAGGCTTGCAAAAGTACCACAACAAGCCAAATTTCACAAAAGCTATCAAGGTCGATGAGCTTTATATTTTCAGAAATACGATTTTCACATCTGATTTTTATTTACCTTAAAACATCAAGATCAATTGCGTATCAAGAAATTGATAAAGAGAATATGCTTTGCTGAGAGATACAATATTACCTTCCAAGGTTTTTGTTTCAGCATCACCCAATCTTTTTGTGTGATGCTCAAAAAAAGAAACTCAAAATGCAGAAGACAAAACAAGAGCCAAACACCTAGTTCTAACATTGACTTCTATTAAGGATGAAAATAGTATTCAGACCTATTACTAAGCTAAGACATTAAAACATTAATGCATTTTCAGATCTTTCATGACTCAATTAGAAGTGGACATTGAGATCATAAAGTCAGTGATGACTTAGTTTAACACCACATTTGGAGAACTACTTTACGCAAAGATAGATATAAATCTAAAGTCCTGTGGACTTGATGCTCAAGACAAGACAAAAAAGAATCAAACACTCTCACAATCATTGGTATCACAAACTAAACACTAGCAACACATCTCTACTTCTTTTACTGCATATGCAAGTCTTTCTGAAGGTTGAGCTACTATCATGGTAACTATTTATTTTTTCACCACAATAACTTACTTATCACTTTTGTATAAACTACCCTCCTTTTCCCTAATGGCTACGGTGTTTTTGAAGTGTTTAGACTGCATGGTCTTCCATGTAGAATCTGATGGATGGCCTCAGTATACTTCCAAGCTTGAGAGTTCACTTGTTATAGTATTACTTCATTATTTTGTACTCTTTACACTTGCTAGCACTGTCTAGGCATTGGGTGGACCTCATTAGTACCAGTTTAATAAGCAGGAAGGTGACCAGTCAACCTTTGCAAAAGGAATTCCACTGAACTTCAACATGTGCGCTGCATTATTTATCAACTTTTGAACTGTTTTGAGCTAGAAACACATTTTTTGGGGTTAATATCTGCAGATTATGCAGCAGTTTATGGATTTGTAGCAAATGAGGCAAATCTATCATGTGAAAATCGCTGCAGCTGCACAATTGAGCAATGTCCTCAGGATTACGTTCACAGTGAATGCCTTTTGAGAAAACAAGAAAAATCGACTGCCTACAGCAGAATTCTTCTGTAACAATGGTAAGTATTTCTCCACGGGGCACAGTCCTTATTTGAGAAATACAGAGATCATTCAGGAAGTTATGCCCTTTGTATATCAAAGAATGCTTCAGTTAAAGCTGTACGCGATGCTCTGCAGTGCTCTAATTGAAGACGAACAAGTACTTTCTAGCTTAGAACAAGCTCAATCATGGCCTGCTAAACAGGTTCCCAGGAACAAAAGACTAGGTTCTGTATACAAGGTGGGTGATAATGCATGTCTCTCTCCAATTAATCTACCATCCAAAATGAAGTGATCAATGTTGCCACCTAGATATTAGGCCTCTTTTTCCCTAACTCTCATAATAATTGCTGTCACAGCGTGATTGAAACTACCTCTATCTTGCGGATGCATCCTTCTTTCATGTTTCACTTGTAAAACATGCAAGTCATGTATCTACCTTTAAAAGAACTAAAGCGGTGCAAGCATCAATTTGGGGAAAAAAAAAGTACGCAGTCAAGGAAATCCATGCTTTACATAGTCATGGCGGACACCTGCTATGCCTTGTAGACTGGAAGCATATTTTCCTTATGATAGTTCTTCAAAGCCTGCTTCCTTTATTTGTGCTACTTATCTGGGTTGGCAATTTCATAGACTTCGCCATGACAACCCTGGTCATCGAGGGAGAGGGAGGTAGAATAATATTCATCTAGGTTTGTGGATTGGAATCTAAGTGGTGCTTCTGGGACAGTGGCCTTAGGCTTTGTCTTTCTCACAGTCCTCAGCAGCTCTTATGTGTAAGAAGCATGAAGACGAGGGAGGTTATGCTTAGAGATTTTCCCATCTGTTTTCCCCCCCATCTAGCTTTCTGTTCTTGATTGGTGCTCATGGGTCTTGAAAGCGGGTTCCCATATCTGTCGACCTGCCTTTTGTCCAGGCGTGGTGTTGCCTGGTTGCCCCCAGGTTTGCTGGTTTCTGCCTCAATCGGTTTATTTTTTCCAAGTTTAGAGAGGAAAGTACTCATAGGTTCAATGAGATTCTCTAGCTGCCTTCTAGTGCTAGATAATAAGGACACACAAAATGTTGCTTCATCTTGATCTTAGCATAGCCAATGTCTACCAGACCTATAGCTTACAATATACATTGAGTGGGTATTAGGTGCACATCTTTCCACCAATGGCTTTCATAAACCAGCTTCTTTCAGCCATTGGATTGAGACACTGTCAATCATATCTTGGCTCAGCCCAGGAGTATTAGTCTCTAATCTAATGCTATTGGCTGTATTCTTCCACAGAGTGCTTGCACTGAACAACTATAACTATAGCTTTCATTATTTGACATAGAAACGGAACTGTATCAAAGGCAAGGGATCCTTTAAGAGAATCCATGATATGGTTCTTTTCTGAGTTTAATGTGTTTCCACAATATGCAGTAGCGCATTAAAACCAGATCTACTGGCTTTGCCAATGCTCACTTAATATATTTTCACAATCCACATCCGTAATTATTATTGGGAAAATATACCCAGTATTCAAGTTGTCCTTTCTACCTAACCCTAATCAATGTGGAGGAAAAGTACTTCCAGTTAACTCTATTTTCTTTTTCCAGGTTTTTACTGCTCAGTGAGCCAGTACGGCGCATCTTCCTGCTGGTTGACGGCGCTTCTTCCTGCTGGCTGTTTGCTTTGGCAGCAGCCCATACTTGTACCCTCCTCGCCTTGTGTCTTCTGTTACTATTGCCTGCTGACTTGCCGGTTCCTTGGAGTTTATTTCTGCAACCTGCGTCTGCTTTAAGACGTAGTTTTTTGTGGTTGCTTATTGGAACCCTTCTCAACTAGAGTCAAGCTGGTGTATATGATGGTTAAAGACAACATAATTTCTTGCCCACAAACTCAGAAATTTTGAACAGAGCAATCACAAAGACGTGCACCTAAAAATCAGCCCCACCTTACCAAGTCAACCCATTCATCGAAGTATCAGCCTTGCCTTTCTCAATCAACGCAAACTTTTAAACGAAGGCCAAGTGTTTGCTTTATCTTTGATTTTAACCAATATCACCAATATTCTTAGCTCTGCCTACAGCACACCTTGTCACACATGCCCAATTTAAAAGTCTCACTGTGGGGCCTCCAGTAGCAAGCACAACGTGCTACAGAAAACTTGATAGACAAAACTCTGTACAAACACAACAGAGAAGATTCAGTCCATTGTTTGGAAACACTGTGCTCCCACTAAATAAAATGTAAATAACTATCTTGGATAGAACGCCAGACAAACCTAGTAAACTTACAACAAACCACATTACCAATAGCAAAAGATTAAGGGCCAGCTGTATGAAGCAGAATCGGGCCATTTAGGGCCACAAAAATACCTTTTCTGATGCATAAACCTCAAATTGTGTTTCATAATTTGGGTGTTGCGACCCAATGCTGATTCAGTATTTGGAAGGGAAGCGTTTAGGGAGTCCCTTCCAAATACAGAATAGTAGTGGTATGTATTAATGTTTGATGACCAAATTCTGGCTGTAAAAAGGGACCCCTTCCAGTTTGCGACCTCTTCCCTAGGTACCCCTTACCCTTTGTGAATGTTGACCAAACATTTGCAAAGCGAAGGCAGTGCTCCTATGAACTTACACTTTTTTTTAACTCAAAAGATTGCTTTATTTAAAAGCAATTACAGACATGGAGGACTGCTGAACTCAACAGGCCATTACTGGAATGGGGTAACCCAATGTGGTTTGAGGACCTGGGTGATCAATGTTATAGAAAAACAGGGGTCCTAACCAAATTAATTCAACAACCAATATATGCACAACGTTAATTATTTCAGTGAGCTTCTTGAGTTGACCTGCTCCGTTGAATCAATCAAAAAATGCTACTGCCAGCAGCAATACGCAAATTATAAAATACCTGACACAAACCAGAGATTATTTGAAAAACATATGGAGTTTAATGAATTACTCCATCTGAGCTTGTCATTTCTATATACATTTATACAATTATATACATTTTATTCTAACGGTAAAAATAGAGAGCAATCGGCTTCTAAAGGGGTGCAAGAAAAAAGAAAGGAAGTGATTGTGAAAGAAGGGTGTAAGCCTCAAAAGAAAAAATGTGACAAGTGAAATATTTTAAACAATTCCAATGTTTTTGCAGCTGTATTTAATTATTCAGCTTATTTAGCAAAAGGCCACAATAGATGACTGCTGTTATTTCATTCATACAGACATGTATGACATGTATAATGTTTTGCTGGATGGTGGTCCTATTTGCACATGACAAAGGGGGCGTCGACGTTTCGACCCGTCTTTTGGTGCAAGGGCGATTGGGAGCCTCGACCTGCGGGTCTTCCTCAGGACAGATAAGAACCCGTTTTTTACCGTAGACTTCTCAAAAAAGTAACCCACTGTTAACTAATGGGTGGCCTCGGTCCTCCTGTCCCGGTATGGACGTATAGTGTGGATAAACGTGATGGAACACCCAACCTGGGTGGATTAACGTCTGTATTAGATATTCCAAAGTTGATACAGACACAGTTCAAAAAAGAGAGACGTCCCGGACACTTGTATGTCGCCCGGGCGTCCCACCAATTGGACTAAGGAACCTCCGTGCGTTTTTGAACGAAGTCCCCGTTCCGTTTAATGGGCAACCGCTGAGCGCTTTCCTCCTCGCGTTTTGCCGCCGCCACAACGATCCGCTGAGTCAGATCCAGGCATGACGCGGTAGCGTCATTCCCACGTATAAGACGTTCCAAATGAAAGGAACGAAAGACTATCCGGTCAACTAAGGGGAGACAATCTAATGTTCTACATTGTATATAATGCGGCAAATTGTTTTGTAAATACTGTGTTGATTAAATGTATACAGAATACCTTTGAAAAGATTTGACTGAATGTCAAGATGCATATGAATTAAAAATATGAGTACTATGTTTAAAGTGAAGTCTGATCGATAAATTTCACTAGTGTTGTGCGCAGCTGAGCCTGTGTTAACAGAGTGTTGACCAGCCAAATTTTTCATGTTATTAGCAGAGTATTAGGGTATACTCTTTCAGTTGCAGCACACAGATCAAAATAAAACAGTTGAAGTTTGTTTAAATTAATCAGGAGTGCTCGGTACACAACAGTTTAATATCATCCCTATGAAGACATTATTTCATAATGGGTCGCAAATTACGACCTACCTCAGTAAAATTCATGAGGTAGGTCGATTTGAGACCCACTAGGAATCGCTAATTTAATAATGAAATTCTCCGATATTAAGAACAGCCATTACCAAATAGTGATGAAGAGAAGAAAAAAATAAACACAATTTGGAAATCGCTAATCTAAATGTTCTGACATCTGGCACTAAATACGTTTACAATGCTACCTACAAATTATCAAATACTACACTCTAGTCGGTGATGGAATATTGGAAACCAGAGCAAGACAGTACTAAATAACACTGGCATTGGGTGGCCTTACCAATGGCAGGACAAGCACAAAATACATACTAAATAATTAGAACATAAAACATTTTTTTATATATAGCACTTCCTATCGCACATTTCTAAGTACCCACAGGCCCCATTTAATGCTAATCAATTTTTATACCTGGTCAGGGTGGAAGGCTGAGTTTGCCTGGCTAGGATTCAAACGTTTAACCTGCAAATTACTAATGAAAAGTGCTCAACTTGCCAAACTATCTTAACAACTTACACTTGCAAGCATTTTAGGAGCTAGCTAGTGAATATTTTTGAGAGCACAATGTCAATTTCTCCGATCTTAGATGTGCAATTTGCCAAGTTACATGTATTGCCAGATGCTTCAATAGATCCTCCACAGCTTTCACATTACTCACAGAAGAATTGGACAGGGACCCTCTCTCTCAGCTACAAGGACCACTATGGACAAATACATAAACATGCCATCACCACTGAAACGATGAGTATAGCGGAGAGAGGATTGTGCATGCACGTGCTGCAAGTGTAATTTGTGAACTATCATCGGATTATAAAATTGCAGGGAAGGGGGCATGGCCAAGATGGCGGTGTGAGCAGACGTGCTTTGTCAAGCTCCCGCCGCCGGCCGCCGTTTACTGGCATATTTACAGCATTCATCCCGGCCCGAGCGCTTTCCTGGCAGGCCCGACACCGGCACTACTGCGGAGAGGTGCGGGGGAGCGGCATTGCCGGTTCCCGGCGCGTGATTCCCGCCGACCCTGCCCCGACTCGTGGCGGCCACGGCGGCCTGAGGAGAGCAGTGCAGCGAAAGTGAGGCCGTGGTGGGCGGAGCCCGGACGCCGCCTCGAGTGCACCTAGACCAGGCAGCGGCAGCGGCGGCAAGCCCGACCCGCGCTGCGGAGCGCGAGGCCCCCCCGTGGTCCCAGGTCGGGGGCTTCTGCGGGCTTGCCGCACCACCTCGTCGCCTTGGCTGATCGGCTCTGAGAGCCGCGGACTGCACCGACACCTGCTCGGGGACGTGTGGAGGAGCCCGGCGGGTGCCCCGAGAGCGGAGGTGAGGAGCGGGGGTGGACGGGCGGCCCCCCAGCGCCCGGCGAGCCTACCTCTGTGGAGCAGCAACCGCCGGGGGAAGGAGGTGTTTGCGCGGACCCCCTTGCGAGTTGGGGTTGGCGGCCCCCGCTGCGAGCGCCGGAGGCGCGGTGGGACTGTCGGCGGGCGCTGCACTGAGACACAACGCGCCCTGACTGGGCCTAGCCTCGTGTCCTTCCCTCATCGCTGGCGCCCGCCTGCAGCGCTGCCCCTGCCGCACAGAGCTCCCTATGTGCTGCTGCAACATCGGGGCTGCACACCCGGAGGGGGCCCGTCGGCTTGAGCGA
The DNA here is from genome assembly GCF_964263255.1 of Lissotriton vulgaris. Classification (NCBI taxonomy): domain Eukaryota; kingdom Metazoa; phylum Chordata; class Amphibia; order Caudata; family Salamandridae; genus Lissotriton; species Lissotriton vulgaris. The sequence goes on from NC_141693.1 coordinate 280,859,671, forward strand.
CGATTGTGACCAGAGGGACAGGTGGAGACGCTCCCGCGTGCTGTGGGCCTGGCGAGGCCTCCTGCTCTGACAGACTCATTGGAAAGCGCACCCAGCGCCGACGGCTGCAGCGCCGACAGGCCCGACCCGCGCTGCGATGTGCGAGGCCCCCTGAGATCACTGGACGGGGCTTCTGCGGGCCTGCCGCACCTCCTCGCCCCCTTGGCAGCACAGCCCTGAAGGCCGCGGGCGCCATTTTGGACCGCAACGAGCCCTGCCCGGGACTAGCCTTGCGCCCCCCACCATTCCTGGCTCCAGCAGCTCTACCCCCACCGCGCTGCGCCCGCCTAGTGCAGCCGCGACCTCGGGAAGCACCGATCATCCCAGCCCGGAGGGTCTTCCCCGGGACCCAGGGGCCTACCCGCGGCCAGCGGAGGAGGTGGTCAACGGCCGCGGCTGGGGGCCCCGGGAGGACATGTCTGGCGGAAGGACCAAGAAGGACCGCACCATTAAGGACCTCTTCACCCCCACCACCATGGGGAAGCGGAATGGACAAGTGGGGCCCAATTCCCGAGGTGACGCGGAGAAGAAGGTGGAGGTCGTGTCGCCTTCCAGCGGGACGGACCCCGAGGGCCCGGTCACGCGGTCCTTCCTGGAATCCCTGTTCTCCAGTTTGCGGGAAGACATCCATGCCCTAAAGAAGGAGCTTCAGGACGAGATCAAGGAGGTCCGCCGCGATACCGACGCCATAGGGGAGAGGGTGGCGGACCTGGAGGCGAAAAGTGACACGCGGGACACCGAAATCGAGGCCCTAAGGCAGGAACTGGCCCGCATACATGACCAACAGGTAGATCTCCAAACGCATGCCGAGGATCTGGAAAACCGCTCCAGGCGGCATAACATCAGGATCAGAGGAGTGCAACTAACCCCGGACACGGAGGACCTCTTTCAGTTCACGCGGAGCCTCTTCAACCACATCCTGGGCCGACAGGCGGATGCCCCCTTGCGACTAGACAGAGCCCACCGGACGGGTCCGCCGAGAGCCGGCGCTGCTCACCCGGCGGACATCCTGGTGTGTGTGCAGGACTACAGAACAAAGGAGGAGATCCTGAGCAAGGCCCGCCAATTGGACAAGATTACCTTTGGCGACCACACGCCGACGTTATACCAGGATCTGGCCGCACTCACACTGGAGAAGCGGCGCACCTTTCGGCCAGTGACAGCGGAACTGAGAAAACGCAACATCTCCTATAGCTGGGGCACCCTTTCCGCTTGGTGTTTCGGCTAGGTAATGTGCTTCATCAGCCGCGTTCCCTCAGGGACGCTTGCCGTGTACTGGGACTTGACGAGCCACCGGTCGACGACGGCCCGCTGGGCGACTGGGCCCCCAACGAGGCGACCCCGGGACGCTGGCAACAGCAACGCCGCAGACGCAGGCCGAGGCGCCCCGCAGCAGCGGAGATAGAGGAAGGGCAGCGGGCGGCGGTGGAAACCGTGGCGCAGGGCCTGGCGCCAGCGCACAGTGACTGACCACTGAGAGGGGACCGCACTAGCTCCACAGGTCTCGGCCGGGTTGGATCAATCCGGTCCGGCGGCGGGGGCGAAGGCAGAGTGCTTGTTGGCCTTCCCAGAAGGAGACTCTGACTCGGCGCTTTCAGCGGAGAGCTAGGGGAGGACCGACCTGCTCGCACTGCTGCCACTGCTTCCATTCTACGGACGTACTCTACCACGGGTCCAGTGGCCTTGAGACTGGACCTGGGACAATATTGGACCTCATTTCTTTACCAGTTGGGGGGTGATGCAGGGAAGAGGGGAGGGGCGGGGGGGAGTTGCTCTGAGGGAGAGGGGGACCCGGGAGAAAGGGGTCGCTCCAGTTGAGCTGAGGATGGGGGGGGGCAGTTGGGGTTGACCAGTTGCTCCGGTTGAGCCGGGACTCGGGGGGGCAGTTTGGGTTGGGGGGGTCTTGGGGAGAGAGGGGGGAGGGGCGGGGGGGTTCTCCTTGTCCAGAGGGTTTGGTCGCCAAGAGGTGCTCTGACGCGGCCCCTAGCGCAGTGTCTTTCGCGACCCGCGGGCCCACAGTCACGGCCGCCGGGCAGGCTTGGCTTTACTCGTACGATCCCAGATATGCCACGACACCTCATAGTGCTTACGCTTAATGTGCGGGGTCTCAACAGCCCGAACAAACGCAGGGCGATATTATCCTATCTCGAGCGCTCCAAGGCGGATATCTGCCTTCTCCAGGAAACTCACCTTGTGCGCAGCGACCAGCATAGACTCAAATCCCGCGCGTTCCCGTGGCAGTTCTTTTCCTCTTCCCCGAAGAAGTCTGCAGGGGTGGCGATCCTAGTGGCTAAGTCCTTTGAGGGGAAAGTCCTCCAAAAAGAGGCCGAAGTTAGAGGGCGGCTCCTACTCTATAGCTTCCAAATCGCGGGCCACACCTTGCTTGTGGGCTCTGTTTATGGCCCGAACGAGGGTCAGGAAAAGTTCCTGCATACAGCTCTAGAGACCGTTACAGCCACCACACACACTCACTTGCTGCTGGGGGGGGACCTCAACATAGTCTTTCATAACACGGCGGATCGCTCGGGTCAGAGATCCGGTCAAGTAGGGGCGCTCACGGCGGCGGGTCACGCGCACCTGACAGACCTGGGCCTCATCGACCTTTGGCGGCACACGCACCCCCAAACTACCACCTACACGTATTATTCGGCTGCGCATAAGACGTACGCGAGGCTAGACTATTTTCTGGGCTCCGCGCAGCTGGCGCTACAAGTGGAGAGCGTGGAGATACTGCCAGCCTCGCTCTCGGACCACTCCCCGGTGGCAGCGACGCTTCGGGTGGGAGCAATGCCAGCTCCACAACGGCACTGGAGGCTGCGGGACGGTCTCTTACAGCTGCCTGACACCCAGGCCCGACTCGCGGCGGCGATTAACCGTTTTCTGGAGCACAACGCCAATGATGACACCACCAAAGCGACCCAGTGGGCGGCCCTCAAAGCGGTCCTGCGCGGGGAAATCATCTCCATCGCCACGGCCAACAACAAGGAGAGGGAGCTGAAACGTGCCGAGCTCTCCCAGCGCGTGGCGGAATTGGAACAGATGCACCAACGCACAGGGGCAGCCAGAGCATGGCGTCAACTATGCGCCGAGCGGAAAATGCTAGCGGCCTTGGACCAAGATGTGGCGGAATACGCCGCGATGCGCCTCAAACACGTCTACTATACCGGTGGCGACCGATGCGGGAGACTGCTGGCGAGTAGACTTCGGGCGCAAACCCAGAGGCAACAAGTGCGCTCTCTCCGGCTGCCCAATGGCGACCTGGTCACAGAAAACGCAGCGATTGCGACGGCTTTTGGCAATTTCTATGCGGCGCTCTACGACGCGGATCACCTAGACCCTGACGCCGGCCCAGCCTATGTGCGGGGCGCGGAACTCCCCACCCTTACCCAAGCCCAAGCGGACTTTCTGGAGCGGCCCATAGGCCTGGAAGAGGTCATCTCGGCCATTGCCCGCCTCAAGGTCGGGAAATCCCCGGGACCCGACGGCTATACTGCGGCATTTTACAAGACCTTTTGCCAGCAGCTTGCCCCCCTCTTGCGCGACCTGTTTAACACGTTTGACACGCCCGGCGCCATACATCCGGACCTGCTGGAGGCGTCTATCTCTGTTATTCCCAAACCCGGTCGTGATCCGGCAGTCTGCAGCTCCTACAGACCCATATCGCTACTGAACGTAGACCTGAAGCTCTACACTGGCATACTAGCGAGCCGCATCGCCCCATATATGCAACAACAGATAGACCCCGACCAAGCGGGCTTTATCCCCCAACGGCAGACCAGCGACAACACCAAGCGGGTGCTGCACCTCATTGAGGCCGGATCGCGCACTAAACCCGGCTGCATGCTGCTCACCATTGATGCGGAGAAGGCCTTCGACAGAGTACACTGGCCATACCTCGACCAGGCCCTCCGTCACTTCGGCTTTGGAGAGAAACTCCGCCACCGCATCTTCAACTGCTACCGCCGGCCCAACGCCGCGGTACGAGTGAACGGTCATACCTCCCCGAGGTTCGACATTGGCAGAGGCACGCGCCAAGGTTGCCCGCTGTCGCCGCTCCTATTCGCATTGTACATGGAGCCGATGGCCCAGAGGGTGCGGCAACATGCTCTCATTTCAGGTATTAAATTTGGGGCCGACACGCATAAGATCAGCCTGTACGCCGACGACGTCTTGCTGTCCCTCACTGACCCGATGCGATCCCTGCGTGCTCTCTTTGTGGAGCTACATACCTTCGCCCTGGCCTCGGGCTTCAAGATCAACGAAGCCAAATCTGAGGCTTTGAATATCTCGCTGAGCCCGGATGTGGTGGCCGAGATTAAATCGGAATTCCAAATCCAATGGTCGGACGCAACCGTCCCGTACCTGGGCGTTCGCCTGGCTCCTACTGTCCGAGACACTGCGCGGGCCAATTACGAGGCCCTCACCCGCAAACTCCGGGAGCAGCTCCGGCGCTGGAAACCACTTACGCTGTCGTGGTTAGGAAGAATTGCCGCAGTCAAAATGACACTGCTGCCGCAGATTCTGTACCTGTTCCAGACGCTCCCCCTGAACCCCCCGGCGGGTTGGCTCCAACAAACTCAATCGGAATTGTCACGGTTCATCTGGAACGGCCGGCGACCCAGGTTCAAGCATACTCTCGCCACCCTACCCCCCGCGAACGGAGGGGTCGGCGTGCCAGACCTTACACTGTACTTCCAAGACCTTACACTGTACTTCCAGGCGGCACAGCTGCGCACCTTTGTGGAATGGTTCCAGCTGGAGTCCGGTAAGCACTGGCTCTTCCTGGACCAGGCAGTGGCCGGCCGTACCCTCCAAGGCGTGCCCTTCCTTCCGCGTCGACACCGTCCCCCTAACCTGTACGCCTCTGAGATCACCAGCACCGCCCTGCGAGTGTGGGATAGAGTAGCCGTGGCCAAGGGGCTGACCACCTTCCCCTCACCCATGACTCCCATCTTTGAGAATCCAGACTTCACACCGGGCTTGGACACCGGCACGTTCACGACGTGGCGGACGACACCCTGTCGCGCGGCAGGACACATGTTCGATATCAAGGGCATTCTGCCGTTCCAGCAGGTCAAGGTGGATTACGGCGTGGCCGAATCAGAACGTTTACAGTACCTGCAGGTGCGCCACTGGGTGCTCCATCCCTCGATCCAGCCCGGAGCCCAACGGCACCTCACGCCTTACGAACGATGGCTGCTGGCACGCACCTCGGATAAGAAGTTGATATCGGACCTCTATCAGCAGCTGCTACTCACGCAGGCACACACATACAATGCGGGCCAAGTCCGGTGGGAGAGGGATTTGGGGAGGCAGCTCACTAGGAAGGAATGGGAGGGGGTGTACCATAGAGCCAGACACTCGGCGCACCACACTGGCCTTACCGAGACATTGACTAAGGTAGCAACATACTGGTACCACACCCCTGAGAGACTACACCACTGGGATGCCCGAATCAGTGACAGATGCTGGAGGGGATGTGGGGAACTAGGGACACTGGAACACCTGCTGTGGAGCTGTAAGGCGCTGCGCCCCTATTGGGACCCTATCCTGGATCTTATAGATGCACATCTAGACACACAACTGCCGCGCTTCCCAGCGTACATTCTACTAGGCCTCCCAAACGCACTCATGTATCCTCTGAAATCCTGGCGCGGGCGCCTGATCGCGCTTGCGCTTGGGGCTGCGGTCCAAAACATTGTGGCACACTGGAGGGCGACCCAGGCTCCGCTACAACTGGGGTGGCTTCACCGACTGTGGGCAATCCTGGGAATGGAGAAACTATCGCTGGCAGCATCAGGGAGGGGGGCGGACTTTGCGGAACTCTGGCGGCCATTCCTCGCCTTGCTTACCGGGGAGTTTCGGGAGGTGAGCTGCCCACGCTACCTGCGTCTGCTACGCTTGGCGGAAACACCTCTCCCGGACCCCAAAACACATACCCGTAAGCGCACAGGCCCCACGCGCGTGGCGTCCACTGACTGTTGAGGGTGGTTCACGACCTATAGCTGGATTCCGGACAAGGAGAAGGGAGGGCTGGGGTGGGGTGGGTGGCGGGGTTGTTTACAGTTCTTTGTTTCTCGTGTTTTCTTACAATGCACTAGCACTGACCAGCTTGCACCGTTGTAGCACCTCTTAAGACGCGGCCGGCCCATTGGGTTGTAGGCGGCTTGCTGTGTTAATAAGATGATGTACCCGCTGGCCCTATGTGGGGTATCCGCGGGGTCGCTGATCTCGGCCTCCCTAGAGTGGTGGCGGCCCTTACAGAAGTCGCTGAGGTGCATTTTTTGCCTATGCTGAATAAAACATTTAATACATAAAATTGCAGGGAAGAGAACAATATTTGCCCTAGGAGCACTTGGTGCAGTAACCGACCTTTGCTGCTTCTTTCCAGCTCTCCACCATCTTAAGGGTTACCACTACAAGTTCAGCTTTTTTGCTTTTGGGGGCGGCAGATTCATCTTCATCGTCGTCGTCATCATCATCATCATCGTCGTCAGCTTCCTGTAAATATAAATGAAAATATAAAGTAAGCAAATGCAGCAGATCCGGAAACTGACAATCTTCTTGTCCAAAGGATCCAAGAAGGAAGAGGATCTGAGAGCTAAAAATCGAAAATCACGTGCATGTACCTTTTGCAACACGCCACATGCACAGTTCCAAACATGGACCCATCAAGAGTATGGGATTCCCGGTACTCCTGTCCATCTCTAACACTCTATATGTTCTCATTTTACATTGCAGAAACTGCACAGAGTTTCTTCCTCAATAAGTTCTATTGGTAGGTGCATACTCCTAATGCTCAGGGCTACGGCATAGAAGAAAGTAGGAGGATTTAACACAAGGCCCTCTCTGCACCTTTCTGAAATCTGCTCAGGCTGGTGTGCATGAAGTTCAGATACCAGATTCAGATTCTCTAAGAGGAGCAAAGAGAGAAACTGAGAGCAAGAGACCAGTGCTGCTTGGGGATCAGAAGTGTCACAAATAGAAGAGGTTCTGACTGCCAGAGAACGAGAGAATTGGTGTGGTGAGCAACAATTCATTGACATATCTTAGAGATAAAAGCTGCTGCTGGTGGTGAGAGTCTCAATATGTTTATCTATAGAACAGCATAAATTATGGCATATTAGAAAGACAGATTGTGCGAAGTTTCATCAAAAGCATAGCCTTATACCATCAGACCATTTGCTAGATGATACACTGTTTTTGGAACGATGGTGAGGGGGTGGTAACACTTTACTCTGAGTCTCATGGAAGTCATTGGTTAACGGGCATCTTCCAAACAGTGCCTCTAGTACTAATGTACTGCAATTAACCAAGTTACTCCCTTTGTACGCACGATTCACCACGACTAGTTAATATGAAGAGTCATGGCTTACTACTTGAGATAGTTGAAGGATTTGAATTCAGACACAATTTGTCAAATTGCTATATTCAATAAACTGAACGTCCAGTCAGAGTTACATCTTTTCTAACAAATAGATATTTACTTACAAGTAGGAAAAGCTGGTAGCGTATAATAAGGAATGAGAAAAAATAGGCCTTTGGGGGAAAAGACATAACCCCAAATTTGAAGAGCTTGCATGCTAAAATACTATCATCTGGACATGGAGTCTACCAGATACTTTTATCCTACAGGTCTGAAATCACAAGTCTGTAGCAATCTATGACAATCAAGGTGTCTCAGTCTTGATATGGTCAATGTGTCTCATTGTTTTAATGCCCCACACATGCTACAATTGTGACTAATATGTTATTGATCTTGTGCCTTTTAATCTAGTTTTTTTCAGCTGCTCCACTTGTAAGCAACAACAAATCCACAGGTAAGCGTCGATCTCTTTGAATCTGCTGAAAGCCGCAAAAAGTATTGTGGTTAAATCTTGTCATTCATGGCAAAACACATTTCTCAAAACAGCCAATAATAATGTAATAAGCGTGCACTGAAGATACCATCATAAAAAAGACCATAAATAACCCAAACATCTCAGACATGGGAAGAAGCAGCAGAGACTGGAGATAAATTCAGAGACTGGAGATAAATTCAACTTCCACAACCAGACTGTAGCAAGTCTGCCTCAAGTTTCTCTCTTCTCAGAAGCAGTATTACAAACATATACTTTGCCAGGGTACAGCGACAATCCCATCCAAGAGCACCTTGAAATATGCCCACAAATGGACCGGATATGGCACATGCATTAAAAATCAACTATCCTCCTTCGAACTCTCCAGAAAAAAGTCCAGCAGAAGAGAGATGAGTTTACACTGGAGTTCTACTCTGACCCACACCATGAAGCTTACTGATGCCGTCACCCCGTTAACCATCAATGTTAGTGTCAGTTCACAGTAGCTACATTTTCTCCGACTAGTGTGTCAGGGTTCAAGTCACGAAGATCAAGAGTTTGGCTTCTCCCAGGGACATTGTTTTCCGCCATATGGCAGCTCAGAGAATGTTGCATAGAGCTCAATCATCATAGTGCCCCCTTTCCAAATTCTCCGTTCAAGATTTGAAGCGAAACTTCAAGGCCTTCCTTACTAGTCACTGCTTGCCCTCGAATTCAGGCCTCAACAAGTCACCCACCACTTGGATACCTCTTCCACTAGCATTACACAGGAATATCAGAAAGCACCCAGAGGAAAGACCCCTTCTCTTCTTGTTGGCCATAGTTTCACTACTCTGCAATGCTTTAATGACTCAAAGACATTTTCTCTTTTTGTCATTTGCACTGTCTTCTTTTGCTGTGATTCTACAATATTCATCCTCCCAGTTAGGTCTTTGAGGTTCTATTCTGCCGACTGTCGAACATTTTCCACGTTCTCATCACCACCAGTTCTGTGCAAAGTGCATTCACAGACTAAGGCCTGTCTTATAACCCACAGTTAGTTAGCCAGGCTTCAGCTAATGAGTACTCAGGAACCTCTCTGAAACTCTTTCTCTGCAAGCCTCAATTGGTTTGTAAGAATTTCTCCTTGAGACGCCTCGTGTCCAAAAACACAGAGTACCAAAATCAAACTCAACATATAGGAATGGATTTAAAGGCTACAATCAAACATTCCCACCAACACTTTACTTAGAGCATCTAGGCCTCTGAACTCTTGATCTGGTTGGTGGATCTGGGTATGACACCAGCCGACTTTTCAACCAGGCAATGCTTCTGAATCCCTCGGCCACTCAACTCTGGGTGGCCTTCAGTAATCTGCCATGCCTCCCCGATCAGAGAGTACAAGCCACTCCCAACACCATGTGAGGGATCTGTGTCTCCAGCCAACTGCTCCCAAAGGTTTAGTACAGAGACATGGGCCAGGAGGCCACCACAGCAGAAACACATACAAGCACTCAAAGCAGGTCAGCAGGGCTGGACTGGGAACCCAAAGGAGCCCTGGCAATTTTCTCGAACCAGCCCCTGCCCGGCCCAGGAGCCTGGAATCGCTTGCTTGCTGCTTTTGTTACTGGGGACCGATATTGCAGCACCGCTGCAAAACCGGCCCCACAATTCCATCCTCCTGAGGAAACGCTTGATGCACAGTACGGCCAGCCCAGCCCTGTAGGTCAGTAGGGTTACCTCGTAAGAAAGACAAAGCACACGTACATGATCAATTTGCAGTAGGGACTCAAGTGGTAGAATTCCACAGCTTGCCTCAAAACAGCCTATCTTCAAGAGAGGAGCCACTCATGCGAACAGCAGGACAGACTCAGGGGACTAGGGTCAGACCAGAAGCCCAGGAATAATGTGGCCATCCTTGGCTCCAGTCAACCACAGTCTGCTCCAAAATGTTTTAGATGTCCAAAGGCCAACAACTTTTGTGGGAACACCAACAGACAAATGTCATGGTCTTTGAAAAAGTCAAATGAAACATGTTCCAGGGTAAAGTTCTAGTGTCTAGTAAACTGTGCCACAAGGGAATCTATATAACATTTGTATGTTATGGGCTACAGCTAATGCTGTGTATTAAAAACAAATCTTCCAGTGGCCCACCTTTCCTAGGGAGAGCTGTATACTGCAATTTACTGAATAGCTACACCACCAGTTGGATTTTAAGATGGCTGAAAAATAGTTATGTGTCATAACTTAATTTGTTGAGAGAAAAGAATACCGTTCTAAATAAAGTTTCATAGACAAATTAACTTTGCAGTATTTCATTCTTACTCATACATTTAGATCGAAATGTATGGTCTTGTTTGTCTGAAAAGCATCACCTCCATCGGCTGCACAAAGACAGAGTAATTAATAGGTGCTCATTCTGAACCATGTCAGACTGTTGGAGAACAAGATGTATCTCAATGGTTCCAATTTATAATCACTATATGTAAAAGAATATATTGATTGATATCCTGAGAACCTGAAACAGATTTTAATGACCACCACTGGACACCTCTCAATATAATTTCAAGATCTTAAAAGAAGGATGAGGTCTTAAGTACCAGTAACAAAAGTGAGTGCAGCTTGGAATAAGTACCGCCATTTAGGCCTGGTCCTGCACTGCCATTACAATGTCACCTACCAGGATAACATTCCAGTAATTGTGTGCAGTCACATTTCAGGATAATGTCATTCTAGGGGCTTTAAAATAAAGCAAGTTTTTCTACGAATGTAGCAAAAGTGGAATTAAAAGATACAATTGAGGAGGGGCGTGGCTTGACGGGCGAGGATGGCGGTCGCAGCTTAGTAGAGCTCCCGCCGGCCCGAACTTACTTTGGACATTTATCCTGGCCCCCGAGCCCGCAGAAGATCCCTGGCGAGTCTTGCTGATCCCGGAGTGTGTCCTGTTCTCTCCGGTGACGGGATCCCGCGATTCTGTCTCCGCCGGGACCCTGAGGCGCCGACGGCGGAGTGTGGCCTGGTGGCTGGCCGCGAGCCGGGGACCTCGATTTTGGCGACGCTGTGTGGCGGCTGTCGGAGCGCGGCTGAGGGGGCCATCTGTGGTGCGGACCCCGGACATCCCTGCAGCGCTTGGACCCTGAGCCCGTGGTTGGCGCCGGGCGGGCACCGTGGGTCCGTGAGTGGGGCCCTGATTCCCCCGGTGCCGGGTCCTGGCGGCTCCTTTCCCTCTGGGACCCTGTGGCGCTGACGGCGGTTGGCGGCCTGGTAGCTGGCTGTGGGCCGGGGACCTCGATTTTGGGAGAGCCGAGAGGTGGCAGTGGGCACGCCGCTGCGAGTGGCGTCAGCAGCGCAGAATTTGGCCGGATACTACGCCAGGTGGCCACCGGTGAGTGGGGACACTGCTGCATTCCCGGGCCGCCGCTGCGTGGGGACATTGCTGTATTCTGGGGCCACTGTTGCTTGTGGGCACTGCTGCAGCCTGGGGGCACCACTACATGAGGATACTGCTGAAGGTGCCCTGCCCCATCTGGATCCTAGAGGTGCCTGTGGGCATCGTGGTGACCTATCTGGTCAGGAGCCTTGTGTGACGTGCCACTGGAGTCGTATTGACCCGCCGCCCCTCCTGCGCGGGCACCGACCCACCGTCCGAAAGTGGTCCTGTGCTTCTGGTTGTGGACTTACAGCCCCGGGCCTGCTGAACCTACCCGTCCAGTCCAGTGTGCTGGTCCGCTGTGTCCGCGAGCGGCCATGACCAGGGGTGGCGGAGGGGGCCCGCCCAAGCAGGGCCCGATGGACAAGTTTGCCGGGCCCAGTGGCGGCGCCGGGGCGTCTGGCGGAGGTGGTGGATCGGGGCCGGACAACGCTGCAATCCTGGCGGCCATTACCCAATCCAGGGACATGCTGGACGCCAAAATAGGGGCGGTGGGAGCGGACGTTACACTGCTTCGCCAGGACCTCCGAAACGCAGTGGCGAGAATCACTGAGACTGAATCTCGAGTATCGGTGACCGAAACAGACATTGGCGCCCTAAAGAAACGAATGGCGGAGGTGGAGTGTATCCAGAAGACGCTTGCAGCCCGCGTGGAGGATGCCGAAGGGCGCGCACGGAGAAATAACCTCCGCTTCATTGGCTTTCCGGAGCGGTGCGAGAAAGATGGCATGGAGCGTTTCCTGACTCACTGGCTGGAGAGCTGGGTCCCCGAGGGAACACTGTCGGCGTGTTTTGTGATTGAACGGGCGCACAGGGCCCTTACCCAGCGGCCGCCCGAGGGGGAACGTCCTCGGCCGGTCATTGCTCGGCTGCTGAACTATCATGATCGCGATGCCATACTGCGGGAGGCGAGGGCCAAGGGCTCGCTTACATATGAGAATCATGCCATAATGATCTTCCCGGACTACACGAAAATGGTTCAGCAGCAGCGACAATCCTTTGTGGCCGCCAAGGCTAAGTTGCGGGGCCTGAAACTTCAATACTCTCTCCTGTACCCGGCCCGCCTGCGGGTGGTACACCAGTCCCGGACACACTTCTTCGATACACCCGAGGAGGTTTTTCGCTGGACCGATGAGACGGTGCGCCTTCGGCCCCATGCCCAGCCGGGGCTGGATCCTGGCGGGTCCCAGAGATCGTCACCGGAGCGGACGGACCGCACCAACCGGAAAGGACGGCATCGAAGGTCCAGATCTAAGAAACGGTCAGCTTCCGCCAGTGCGACGCAGACGAACGGCACAATTGACTCTGAACACTCTGATGCTGGCAGTTGAACCCTGGTGGTGCCTGGCTGTTGGTGTTGCCTGACATGGACCGACTGGTGAGACTGCTCCATGTGACTTTGCCTGTGCTTCTCTGTATGCTCCTAAAACACTTTGAGGCCCTGGGTAGAGCCACTGCGGGGCTCGGGTGGCGGCTTCAATGGGCCTTAGACCCTCACGAGTAGTGAGTGTTGTTGGGGGGGTGGTGAGTGAGTGTTGATGGGGGTGTTGGGATCCATTGGTATGGTGGGCCTTGGGTTCTCTGTTCTGGACCCGGGTCTCCCCATGCCGCGACAGATACTTCACTGTTTTCTGAGGTATTGGGGTGGGGGGTGTGGGGTGCAGGGGGGGGTTGTCTTGTTGTTGGGGGTTGGGGAGGTTGGGGCCGGAGGTGGCCAGGTGGGTTTTGGGGTCCTGGGTGTTCGGGTTGGGGGGGTGGGACCACACGTGTCTTTGGCTTTTGCTTTTGTTGCTTTGTGGGGTGCGCCGGGGTGGGGCGGGGGGCCGGATGCTGGACACTGTCTTGACTATGGCTGATACTACGACTGTACCTCCTCAAAAGACCCTGCGTGTTGTGACGTGGAATGTGAGGGGTATCCTGGACAAAATCAAGCGTGGGGCTGTGCTGCGTTGGGGGAAAAGAGAGATGGTGGATGTGCTGCTGCTTCAGGAGACTCACATGTTGGGCTCTAAGGCCCTTAGCCTCCAGAGATTCGGGTTTCAGCAGGTGTACCATGCCGGTTTTACGAGGGGTTCCAGGGGGGTGGCTATCTTAGTTCACCGCAGGTTGGCTTATGTGCATGACAAGCAGTGGATTGACCCTCAGGGCCGGTATATCTTCATCAAAGGCCGGTTGGGTACTGAACAGGTGGTCTTTGGTAGTGTATATGCCCCCCCCCCTCTGCAGTGGGCTCTTTCTGAGCGGCTATTCGCGCTGTGGGATGAGATTCCAGAGGTTCTAACCATGGTGGGGGGCGACTGGAACGAGGTTATGGATGTAGGCCTGGATCGACTGAGGCGGGTGCCTGTGGTGTCGGATCCCCCCCCCACTATTGCTCCCACCAAATTGCGTGCGACTGCGGGTGGCCTGGGCTGGGTGGATGTATGGCGGCACTTTCATCCTGCTGTGCGTGAATTCACTTATGTGTCGGCGGTGCATGGGTCCTTCTCGAGACTGGACTATCTGTTTGTGCCGGGTGCCTGTCTGAGTCGGGTCAAGGATGCTATGATACTTCCCAGAGGCCTGTCTGATCACTCCCCCGTCCTAGCTACCATGACCCTCCCCTCCACGAGACAGCCGTTTCGATGGCGGATGTCCTCTTGGCAGTTGCAGCGGCCTGAGTATGTGCATCACCTGCGTGAGGCGATTGATCATTTCTGGCGTGAGAACTTGGTTGGAGATGTGAGTGCAGTGGTGGTATGGGAGGCGCTGAAACCTACGCTTCGGGGCGTGGATATAGCTTGGTGCGTGGCTGCTAGACGTAAACATCGGGAGGCCATTGTGACCGCCGCGGCCCGCGTGGAGGAGCTGGAGCAGCGTGGCCGGCTTGGGAACGACGAGGGCATTGTGCGGCAGCTCTTGCAGGCCCAGCAAGCTTACGCTTCTGTTCTTTATGAGGAAGCTCGGCAGGCGTGGCTCGCCACGCGCAGCAGGGTGTATCAGTGGGGCGACAAGTCCTGTACTATGCTGCACAGATTGTGCCAGTCGACCTTCCAGCCCCTAGTGTTGCCGGGCCTTACTGCAGATGACGGCTCGGTCATGACCGACCCGGACCTACTGGCGGCTAGCTTTGCCCGTTATTACGAGGCGCAATACGCCCCCCGGGATCATTTAGAGGCAAGCGAGATTTCCGCGTATCTTGACGACCTACTACCGCAAGCCGTCCCCGATGAGACCAGAACCGCACTGGACGCCCCGCTTACGGCTGAGGAGCTCGGAGAGGCCCTTGGTCAACTGAATACGGGTAAGGCGCCCGGCCCGAGTGGTTATCCAAGTGAATTTTACAAAAAGTTTCACGTCCAGCTGGGGCCCCACTATCGCCGTGCCCTGGAGGAGGCGCGGGCTCGGGGAGAGCTGCCACCAGATTGGCGGCATGCGGAAATTGTAGTATTTTTGAAGCCGGGCAGGGCACCGGACCGGCATGACTCATACAGGCCGATTTCCCTCCTCAACATTGAGGCCAAGGTTCTGGCTAAGGCCTTGGCAAACCGCCTCCTGCCCCACGTTGCTGACCTAGTCCACCCCGATCAGGCTGGATTCATGCCTCGCAGGGCCACTCGACATAATATTCGGCGGGCGCAGGCGGCGGTGGATGCCATGGGTGCTAGAGATGAACAGGCGGCGCTCCTCCTAGCGGACATGGACCGGGCCTTTGATTCGGTGAGCTGGGCGTATCTGTTCACACTGTTGGCCCGCCTCAACCTGGGGCCGGTCTTCCTGTCGTACATTCGTCTCCTCTACACCAACGTTACGGCCTCGGTCCGTGTGGCCGGTGCTACCTCTGGGCGCTTCCATGTGGGTCGTGGTACTCGGCAGGGTTGCCCGCTGTCCCCGTACCTGTTTGCCCTCGCCATGGAACCTCTGGCGTCACGGATACGTGCGGATGACCGGTTGCGCGGTTTCGTCTGGAATGAGGACCTGGTGGATAGGATTGCACTATATGCGGATGACGTCCTCCTCTTCCTTACGGATCTACGGCGATCAGGTCCCCGAGTTCTGGACATCATGCGGGAATTTGGCGGGGTTTCGGGCCTTCACCTTAACCTGAATAAATCGACCCTGTGGGTGCTGGGCGGTGGTGTGGTTGCTGACCCCTGGGCTGCGGAGTTGCGGGTGGCCTCGGATGGCCTCAAGTATCTGGGAGTTTTTCTCTCGGAGTCGCGGGCCGTGGCATGGGAGCGTGGAGTCTTGCCGGTGTGGGAGCGGGTTCAGGCTGATGTCAAGACATGGGCTAGAATGCCGCTTACTATCTTTGGGAGATCGGCCATCTTCAAGATGGTGGCGCTTCCGCGGCTCCTGTACCAAATCCAGAATTTCCCATACCCCATTGGCCTGGAGTGGTTCCGGCAGGTTAACTCAGTGCTGGGCCGCTTCCTGTGGGGTGGTGGTACGGCCAGAGTGGCGTTGAAGACGTGCTTTCTGTCCACATACAGTGGTGGCCTGGCCACCTCGGACCTCCTCTCTTATTACCAGGCTTCCCACCTGCTGGTCCTGAATGAATGGTGGTATGGGGATAGAGGAGATCCGGCTTATGCCCTGGAACGGTTGCTCATGGGCGATCGCACGCTCCACACAATTCTTTATTCCGCTCGCTTACGCCGTGCATTGCCATCGGTCACTGGAGTGGTCTTTGCGGTGTGGCGTCAGTCATTGCGCCGCATGGGATGGTGGGGCAGGTTGACGGCTGAGACGCCGCTTTGGCACAATGGTTTGCTCCCGGAGCTGGCGGCCCTAACCGGGTTTGAGGGTTGGGAGACCATTGGGATTACTCAGCTGGGCCAGGTTGTGTCGGGCACCACCATTAAATCCTTCGAAGAGCTCCGTGCAGAGTTCCAAATGCCTCAGTCCCAGTTCTTCCGCTACCTCCAGCTGCGGCATGCCCTCGCCCCGAGCATCGCCGGTCTCGACTCCCTGCCGGAATTTAGCCCAGTAGAGGCCAAAGTATTTATGGGGGACCTGGGGGACCGGAAGGTCTCTAGGATCTACCAGACACTTGTAATACATTGCTCCTCCACCCTACACTCCCTTCGGGAGGCGTGGGAAGTGGATGTGGGCCCCCTTGACGAGGACGACTGGAGGGAGGCACTGGAATCCCCACGTGGAACCGCCATTGCGATCCGGCTCCGGCTAATTCAATTCAAATATCTACATCGTGCCTATTATACCCGCGAGCGGTTGTGGAGGGCTGGGTTGATTGCGTCCTCGGAATGCCTGCGTTGTGGAGTGGTGCCTGCCTCTCTGGTGCATACGGTGTGGTCATGTAGCCGATTGACTGGGTTCTGGAGGGGCGTGTGGAGTTGCCTGGCTGAGGTCCTGGGCTGGGATCTTCCCCGTACCCATCGACTGGGCCTCTTGCATATCATGGAAGGGATTGGTGGTAATGTTTATAAGCGCCACTTGTTGCTATTGGGGCTGGTTGTGGCTAAGCGGGACCTGGCCCGAGCGTGGAAGTCAGTGAGGGCTCCCCCCTTGTCGGCGTGGAAGGCTGGGCTGGATTATTTCATGGGTCTGGAGAGGCCGATCTTTGAGGCGAGGGGGTGCCCGCGCAAACACTACAAAATTTGGAAGCGTTGGGCCGACTACCGTGGTCTGTCCTTGGACCCCCCAGCGGAGCAGGAGGAGGACATCTGATAGCAGTGACAATCTTGGCCCGCAGCAGTAACACCCTGGTGGAATTACACCCGCATCTTTATCTTTCCTGTTGTTATATATACACGTGTGGTGGGGGGGGTTGGGGGGGGGGGTTCTTAGAACGGGGGGGGGGGTAGCGTTGGGGTTAGGGTAGGGTGTTGGGGAATTTTCATACTAAGCCTATTCTGAATCTGCTCTATTATTTGCTGCCTGTGTAACTGGTGCATTGATTTTGTTGTGGTGTTCTCGATGTGTGGAGATGCCACGCTTGTGATGGTCATTTGCTTAATAAAATTGGTTGTGAAAAAAAAGATACAATTGAGAAAATGTGCATGCTTGTTTAAAATTCCCGAAATTCAAGTTGCTTATCATCTAGAAAGAATAAATCACATTGAATACCAATTGTTGTATCAAGCATGACACACAAAACACTTTCTGGAGGAAAAAATGTCAGATTTTACTGCTAGACAGGAGACATTTGCTACAAAAAAAAAGTACCCTTGGCTAGCCCATAAGATGGGCTGCGGACAATGGAATGAGAACAAGCATTTGCAATGCAATAGGTCTTGCCTTTATGAGAGTTTGAGCTATTGGCATTGTAAATGACAATGCCTCTTATTTGTCGTTTTTAAAGCAGAAAAATAAAAGGCAGTCATTTACAATGCAAATAGCTTAAACTCTTGCAAATGTGAGACCTATTGCATTGCAAATGCGTGCTATACAAATAAAAAAAAAAGTGGTAGGAGAGAACCTTATTAGAGAAAATAGTGCTTGTAGGCTGTAATTAAAGCCTACCGAGCATCAACACACGTAACGGGGTGTCGCCATGGGAGGTTACAAAATGAGACAAGGCGGTACTAAGGAGGGACTAATAAGCCTTTTGACCAATGAACAGCCACAGTTTACAGTGGTCAATGACACAAGCCAATTAAAAATGTGGGCAGAGAGTGGGTGGGGCTTCAACTCCCTACCTCAATACAGCATACCTCGCAGAGCAGCGCGTGCGCTGCCAGGCTCGACCTAAAAATGTAAACTACTGTTTAGAAAAGCACATGGGAAGCATCAGTTTTTGGCCGTCTTCTTATTAGCATCACCATGGGGTTTAAAACTTTAAATCCTGGGATTTCCCTGCAGTTGCGTTACAGGAGTGAAACACAAAATGTATCTTCTTGATGCTCGCCAATGTGTTGTGATGTATATGCCACCCACATCCCTCCGACCTGCGCCCTCCTCAGCTCTGGTCATAGATTATAAATGTAAGGGGTAAAAAAAAATTCCATTTTCACTGTTTGAATTTGCAGAGTCAAGGTCCCATCAATCTAAGGAATCCACTCACTCACGCAACTTTTGCACGTTTCTGAAAAGCCCTAGGCAGGGCAGTGAAACGTCATCATTTTAATTTTCACAGTGGGAAGTAGAATTGGACTCAGAGTTGCATTTCAGTAAGCATAGGGATCAGCACAACATTTGCATCTCTTGTATAAGGAGCAAAAAGCACCCAACACAGTTCAGGCAGGCAGAGATCAAGAAGGCAGTATGAGGACAAGGATAGCCACACAGGTAGGTCCTATGAAGGTATCATATGCCATTTTTAATCAGTTTCGCACCAAAGAAGAGCAGGTCGGGATGCCGGATATGTGCAACAGCTTTACCTTTGGTAAACTGTGAGGCGTTTTCTAATTTGTTCATATTTTCAATATTTCTGCAAATTCTACTCTCTTGGGAATGTTTTAATGCACCAACACTGTGGCAATGTTACACTTAGGAGTAAGAGGAAAGAACCCATTATTTAACTCATCCCAGTTCTAGATGGAAATTAAGGGGATACATGGTTAAATTAAATTATTACAAATGTGAAAACATTACATTGCTTCCTGCAGAGGCGATTTTTTTTAAGATGGATGGTTAAGCGTATTTTAGCTCTTTAACTCTCTGTCATATAGTAGCAAAATGAAGAGTGCAAAGCAGCTGTAGTTAAGTCTAAACCTCCTACTTCACTCTCTTCCAATCTGTTGTTTCGACACAGACACTTCAAAAGACTGAACACAGGTCTTTGCCATTTGAGCTTTTCACTGTTTATAGTTTTGATGTATTTTTTCCAAGGTGATGTACTGTATCCCAGCGTTTTGCTCTGGTCCAGAGACCGCTTTAGTGGTCTTACCAGCCTCATGCAATCAATATATAAATGTACATATAAATGTACATATATATTGGACTTGTGGGTCACCCTTCTTCAGTCACTGGTCTTTTCAACTTGAATTCACACTTTGATTCCACCCACCAGAGCATACAAAATGGGGTAATGGTTCAGCCCACTCAGCCACTGAATTTCTTGCACTGTTAGTGATGGCATTTTTCCTGATCACATGTGCAAATTCACCTAAAAAGATGTACACATCAGTGTCAGAGCGTTTTTTTAAATCATCCTTGCATGTTTAAAAAATGTCTTAAAGTTCCATTAATTCGAAGACAGTAATAACTTTTCATTGTGCTAAAAAGAATCATATTTGCATGTCATGTCTGTTGAAACAAAATAGGATTCTTTACCTCCCTACAAGGCAGTACACACATTGTTATACTAAAATTATACATGATGTTTATTTTTATTATAATATACATGTTATTGCAAGGATGTGGTTAGAACATTCAGGTGGTGGCATGTATTTTTTTTCTTGCTATTGTATTAGTTTTTTAATAATAATCTCTGCATGAACTTTCTAAGGTCAGACATACTGGCTTTGCCAAAGCTCATTATATTTAAATCTATTTTTCTTTGTGTAGTGTACTCGGCGTGCTCTGTTTGAATTATATACAATATTGAAATTAATACATCGATGCAATTCCACAATGCGAACAAAGAGCGCTTACAGAGGTCTCTGTGAGTTAATTGAATTAAATGTAGCCCTACTCTGCTTGGTGCAGAGCCTAGCGCTGTTTACAGCAGGCTGCCCAAGTATGGAAAATTAATTTTATGAAAATTCCACTCTAAATATACTATGTAACGTATGCATTAACTTTAGAATGAGTCAGTGTCAAACATATAGATATTACAGGAATTAGCAGTTATTTTTCACGCACATAAGTTGTGCTATACTTAGCTAACGGAACAAATATTGCTCATTTTATTCTATGTACTTGGCATTATGAAAGTCGAAAAGGCATGTTCAATAGTTGCACTACCATATTTTCTCCACACTAATGGGCCCGCAAGGCAAGGTTTGGAATTGTGGTGGAAGCAAAACTTTTATTGCAGAAGTGAACTCCGCAAAATACAAAGATGTGCCAATGGAAATTATCAGCACAAACAATAGAACATTGTGTACTTAAAACGCTGGCTAAGGCAATAGCAAGGATGTAAAATCTATACTACGATTATAAAGAGAGAACTGCGAACCTTTGAGGCGGGTAAACTCAAGAAGTACAGCACCAATCAGAACACCCAATACACCATTGTAAAGGGTAGTTTCAGCAGATGGACATAGGCTATACATCTGGCCACCATATACATTAGAAAGGTAAAATAACATAGGGGGGGTAAAGTAGTCCCTTCTGGGCATTGTAAACTACAGTCGGCGAATCGTCTGCGTCATTGGGGGGCGT
This sequence comes from Lissotriton vulgaris, assembly GCF_964263255.1. Lineage (NCBI taxonomy): Eukaryota > Metazoa > Chordata > Amphibia > Caudata > Salamandridae > Lissotriton > Lissotriton vulgaris. The sequence continues at coordinate 280,880,227 of NC_141693.1, forward strand.
GGCGTGTGCCGTCTCATCGAGCTCAAACTTCGCCACCTTCACTACAGTGGGCGTGTCGTGGGCGTCGTGGCGATATGTTGTAAACTACAGTGGGCGTGTCATGGGCGTCATTGGGGGCGTGGCGTGTGCCGTCTCATCGACCTCAACCTTCTCTACAGTGGCCATGTCGTGGGCGTTGTGTCGTTATTGTGGACCATTGCCGCGTAATACAATGAATCAATGTGGGCGTATCGCGGGCGTCAATCATATAGCCATCTAAATGGCCGCGAACTACAAATGAAGCGCCGCCGCTTTATGCGCAACTTTTCACATATCGACGTGTAAATAAAACATAACGCGTATTAACAACAATATGCCGCATGAGAATAGCGTTAGCCGCCTGCATCACGCTCCCTGAGAATAGCGTTCGACGCACCCTGAGAATGTCACACACCACCTGCATCACGCCCCCTGAGACTAGCCTTCGCCGCCATCGCCGCAACGGAGACTTAGGTTCTGCTAAAAACAAACGTACCCTCAGCATTAGCCTGTCTGCAAATATAAACAAGAAAGGTAAACAGACAATTTCTACTTTTAAAAAATAAAGCGTGTTAGGTATTCGATGCAGTGAGCATTAACTTAAAACTCTATAACTAAGTTAAGTAAGCATTGAACACATTCTCTTTTTATGGCCGGACAACGTTGGGAAGGGCTGGTAGTACTATATAATTTAGTACACAAACACACCCCCAAATATCGATATGAATATAAAATCAGTCAGGGGCCTAAATCAAATATCAGATATAGTAGCGCCGAGCTAACAACAATTTCTGACAATCCGGGAATCCTTTCTTTGCCCGGTGGTCAAAGAATTACCTTGCCACAGGGCAGAGAAGGGACCTCCAGGGGCCACTTGGGCATTGCAGTACATGCTCAACGAGGAGCAGACCGGATGGTGAAGAACCCCACTTCGGCTGGGTGAGGGTCTAAATAGCCGACTGAGGATCTGCCGGGTAACCAGGATTTGGTGCTAGTAACCAGCATTTGGATTCAAGGACCCACACGCTGGAATTGCACATTTATTTTGTGGAGACATTATCAACTGTGTGCTGGAGCGTGACAATTCCTCTCATCCCCCTTTCTTGCTTCACATTGTCCACAACGCCTCCTCCTGTGCTCCTCTGTTTCATCGCCTATCATCCTTAATTTCACACCCATTCATTTGCTTAGCTTTATTCTCGAATGCAATAAGTCTCAAATACGGCTTCAAAGCGTGTTCCAGGGTGCAAGTCCATTAAGTGAGTAGCATAACTTTCCTCCCTCCCCCCAACCGGTCTCATCTCACTCCTCAGACAGGCCTAATGTCCTCAACCAACATTCAACTCAGTCAGCCAATACCACAAACAACACTCAGTTTAATCATCCTTCGACAGAACCTCAACTAACAATCAGTTTAACCAGCCTACGACTGAACCTCAACCAACTCTCACATTAATCAGCCAACCACTGAACCGAAATCAACACTTACTTTAGCCAGCCTACAACTGAACCTCAACTAACACTCCCTTTAATCACCTTACGACTGAACTGACATTCACCTTAAACATCGTTATCATGTGGTGGAGTGTTATTAAGAGCCATAACTCAAGATCAAGAATGGAATGACACAGTGTATCCACCCCATTCTGAACTCATCAGGTGTATTCTCATACATTCCTAGCTGATTTCATTAACACATGTGTCTGTGCCTCGGGTAGCTCGGCCAATTCAAGAAACAAAAATGTAATTATCAGCATTCTTCCAGCGACAGGTGATAAAAGCCTTCAGTAGCCCTTGATTCTGACCCACCGATTGGATATCTGTCAGTCATATCTTTCATGCAAAGTTTCCATTATGTGCTGCAATGAAAGCCCTAAGAACAAAGAAGTATTGTTTCTGCGAAGAGACAAGCATTTGAGTGCTTTAACGCATTTTTTTTATACCACAACATTTAATTACAACTTTACTGATATGAAACGGTAGACTAGGCAATGGCTGGTGCACCTATTTTGGCCAACTCAATACATAATTTAGATGTAGGAGAAATAGTTCTTGCAATATTTTTGTAGTGCGAAACTTTGACCTCGGAAAAGGTGACACAAAACCACTTTAAGGTCAGATAGGATCACATATCTGTTGCATCCCTCCATCGTATTTCCTGACTTCTTATACTGTTGCTCTTTCTCTTCCCTCCCAGTTTCCTTTGTCTGAAAGCACCAATGGGGATTCACCTGTCTCAGGCTGTGCGAGTTCTCAACACTTTGTGTGAGATCCAGCTAATTTAGCAATATTAAACCATGTATAGGATGATGTTAGAATGTGGATGAAATGCTTGCTTTTTCGCAACGTTTATTTAGGTCTAGAATTATTTAAAGGCCGTCATCAATAGGCCATCAATATGTCCATGATTTAAATGTAGTTAGTTTATCCTGTCTGCATTACTTTCAATTAATAAAAGAAAAGGGGGGCACAAAAATGTGTTAAAGTTAATTTAAACCGACAGGTCAACAGCAAGTTATTGATTTAATTGACCCTTGAGACACCCAACATGGCATACCATAGTCATGCAAACATAGTACTGACAACCATCATAATATTAGAATATAAAATTCCTATTTGTAAGACGCGTACATAGCACCCCCTTAAGGGTTTCAAGGCGCTGGGGACCGTCGGGGAGATTAACTGCGGGGTTCACGGTTAAATCCCTGGAGCCAGCGGCAGCTCAGCATCAGGTGACTCTGGGCAATAACTCACCTAATCTCCCAGACGGCCGCAGAGCCTTGAAAACCTTAAGGGGGTGATATGTAAGCTGCATAATAATAAAACTGCTAATAAACTGATTGAATAATATTAATAACACCGTATACATATAAATGTGCATTTGATACACATATATCTAAGTACAAAAAGTACCCAGGAGAAAACTCCAAGCAACAAGAAAATGAGGCAAAGCACGTGCCACAAGAAGTTGAAACGCATTGACGGTGCGAGATGAACAGGGCATCCGAGTTCTTGAAAGCGATCCCAGAGAGAAGAGCCTGCTCTCGAGGAACGCAACTTGACAGTCGAGCCCGCGAGCCCTGATCTTTGCGTCCCCAGGACAGTGCTGTGGAGCACCTGTCTGCATCTGCTGCCCGGAGGAGGACGGGGTGATAGTGGCAGACACGCTGCAGCGAGGACCGTGGACAGCGACGGATGCCACCCGTCTACCTACCTGGCAGCTCCAAAGCAGGGGGAATCAAAAACCACTGGAGACTTGGTCCGTTCACCCCATCGATTCAGGTTTTTTTTCCTTCTGCCTGATCTGCAGAGAACCAGCCATCATTGAAGGAGCTCTGGTCAGAGATGGACATCTCTCCGTTGCTGCAGGGTACTACACCCAGCTCTGTCTAACGCAGCTCAGCTCGCACCACCAACTTCAAACTTGGAAATCCGTTTTGGGAAATGCAATGCGGGCTTTTGGTGAGGGAAACTTTTCCTCGAATTCCAAGCACAGAATAAATTGGGCGGATGGCGAAGAGCCACTCGGTTTGTGCCTGCTTCAATTGTCCGACCTTCCTTTCTATCCCTTAATGCCCCTTCATCATGGTATCAGTCCTTTATAAGTTTTTTCCTGTCACATCTCTTATACACAAATAAAAAATCAGCATGAATAGCGAAAAGAGAACAAAGCAGGCGTGACGGAAAGATGCAGCCTTGAACGAGTGGTGCGCGCGGTGCGCCACTGCGAGCGATCTGGTTTCAATTATCGCGGCCGTGTCTGGGCACGATAATTGAAAACGGATGTCGGTGTGCGGGTAACAGACACCAATAGGCCATGGGCGGAGCAACGCGACCGCCTTTGGCCTATTGGTTCTGTCTTTCTAAAAAATACACCCGCAAACGCCAATACCGTGGCTCGAAAGGAATCACACACGCACGAGCGTGTGGGATTCCAAGGTCCATTTTGGAACCCTCCACAAAAGGGCTCTCGCCCTGTGCAAGCACTGCTGTGCAGTGCAACGCAGGGCGCGAGCCCTAAAAAGCAACAGGGAAGAGCAGATTCATCTCAGCTGTGCTAGTACAGACTCATTCATTTTACCTCCAATTGGTCAGGAAGCCTGTGTGCACCACTCTCATCATCTGAACTGTCAGAATCATCGAAGTTCAGTAGTGTGCGGTCGTTGTCTTCGAGAAACTTGTAAAACTCTGGATCCTTCTCTCGGAGGCGGGACAGCTGGTCCTTGTGTTCAGATGCTCGACCTTTGGGCTTCAGCTTCCTAGAGAGGACAGAGAACAAGAGTGGGAAAGAGAGCTTTCATCACCACACAATGCAAGCGGAGTCAATAATATAATTTAAGCTTCTATTCATAGATAAAATGGTGGAAGGTAATTTGGGAGTGGGGACTTTGGAATGCAAAAAAGAAAGAAAAGAAACAACTGTGTAAGCTGAACCAATGAGTGGATCACAATTAGGCTACAGGAGAAATACTGGCAGCAACTGAACAACTTTCCGGAAGCAATACCCAATTGTACATGGTCCACAATACCAGAGTGTACATCTCCAAAATTGGCTCATTTTCAGCATTTCACTTTTCTCAAGTTTCCAGCTCACTCCTACAAATGGCATTTTAATTGTGGGCGACACCTCTTAAAGCACCAAAATGCACACACTGACAGCTACGCAATACTATGGCATTATATACACACACATTGTATGTGTGTGTATATTGTATATTATATATATATATATATATATATATATATATATATATATATATATATACATACATATATATCAAAATCACCGAAAAACAAAGGTTAATGTAATGTTATAGTTCAGTGTGAAAAAATACAGATATTTTTTTTTTATTTAAACATAGAAATTCGTAGAAAAAACCAAAAGGTTAAAGTAACATTATAGTTAGGTTAATGTGTCAGTGACCACATTAACGTTTTGAACTATAAAAACAGAAATTTGTCATGGAAACATAGAAAAACATAGAAGCAAAGTTATCTCTGCTAACCATGCACCGCACCCTGCTATACACTGCTTATGACGTCACATATTACATCACTCATTACATGTTCAAGGACATGATTTGTGGCATCACTGATATATTCATTGAAAAACCTAAAGCTACAGGGACGTTGTAGTTAAGAAATACAAAAAAGAAAACCTTAGAAATTCACAAAACAAAAAAAACAAAAAAAGAACGTTTACAGGGAGGTTATAGTAAGGTTCAGATTTTGCACACACAAAACCATAAAAATGCAAAAGTACTGCTAATGTCAAGAAACTATAACTTATGCCCTAAGGTACATATAAATCACGCTGCCATGTAGTTTCCTCATGACACATTTTATTGTATATGTTGCAATTATCTTATGAATGTCAAACAAGAGTTTTACTGATGTAATATGTCAAGTACATGACAAGGCACAGTTTTGAGGAAAATTTCGTGTAGATTGGTCAAATGACTTCAAATTTTTGAAGCATACCAAAAAACACTTTTCCTAACTACCTACTGGCGACCACCACAGGGGGGAGAATATATATATATATAGATTTTGCCCTTTCAATATTAGTCTATTTTGAATCAGAGTTTGATCTCTCAGCAGCGCACTGCTACAAAAAAATAGTTTTTAGTAAAGGAAAGAAAAAAATTGTTTTTCCTCTTAAAACAAGTGTAATTATATTTTCGCTTTCTTTTTTTTTTAGGGAGGAGATGCTCCTCCGCCATAGATGGGGAGCCGCCGCTGCTTTACACACCTTTGCTGTTGGCCCCAATACAAATAATATGGATTCTGCTCAAGATTCTCTTTTCTTGTAAAACACCCTCACTGTACACTGCAATGAAATCAGGGCTGACTCGGCACCAGGCAGAAATGGGACATCACCACTGCCATAACATAGGAAAGAATCTTAGTCAGACTGGAAAATGAAAGACAGAACTTTTTTATTGAGAATTCAAAAAAGCAATACAATTCTCATGTAGTGACTAGACTGGCTGAAAACAATCACATCACAGTGACAGTTTATATACTGCAAAAGCAATATTTTGACTTTCTTCTTCACACACTAATTTAATGGTTGCAGGTCCTAAAAAACTTCTTAGGCTTGCAGAGGTGTCTGGCTCAACTATACTAAGGCTTTTTTTTAATGGCTCTTGCACATGGAATCCTTTATGAGCTTTCTTGCTTCTTCAAGCTAAAAGCAGGGATTGATTTTTAGGCAATCTTGCACTTGAAGGGAAGATACTTAGTTGAAATTTAGAAACTGGGTGTGGCCACACCTCAAAAAGACAATTTCTTGCACGCAGTGCTGTTAATACCATAATGTCTGTCCCCACTGTTCTGCCCTCCAGCTATAATGTCTCTCATGGGTGGATCTAGTTCAATGTGGAGGACACATGTGAAACCAATTTTTTACTGACAAACTCAAGCTTCCTAAGGAATATGGTCCTATTTATTTAATGTATACTTTATTTCTCTGCTCTTCTCTATCTTAGATCATTTGCTCCCAATTAAGTCTTTCACACTCATGCCTATGTTCAATTGCAAATATCTGTTTTCTCTTGCCCGTCAAACAGAAAGATTCGGAACCAGTCAACTCGAGTAGGCTTGGAGAAACGGCGGCCATAACCTTTCTGGCTGATCTAACAGTGAGCTCAATGCCACAACCAATTCTGCATGTTAATTATTCAGTGCCATGCATATCTTTCTGAAGCCAGTGTCTCTTCCCACTACTGTGTCTGAGACCGTATATTACAAAGCCCAGTACTACATGGGAGAGACAGAGGATGAAACATCGCATTATATAAGGTTGCGGCTTTAGTACCTGCTAGAAATGTGATCTATTAAGCCCAGGATCGTTTTGGTTGAACGTTAAAGAACTACAGTGGCAAAACACCTTGATTTAGTGTTTTGATTTACATGTCCCATTGGGAGGATGTGTGACTTAGTTTTCCCTCAATCGTGACAAGCAATAAAATGCATGGGCCACTACATGTCATGTAAGCAATATTTTATTCAACACAATCACTCATTATGTTCAACCTATACACTCAAGCCTTAATAAATTGGTTGCCTTCTCAGGGGTGAGAGAAACTGCATAATTTAGTTCTTCTTAAAGAGTTCAATCCCGGTCACCAGAGCTAATCCACCCAACCAGACATAGCAGGGACTACCGGTCTTGAAACTATTGGTGAATTCAGCCTCAGCATCTCCGATTAGCTGACCTTCTGAAGCTTCTAATTTTACATCCTTTCCAGAGAAGGCAGATGTGCGCAACAATGTAGAAACAACACCAGTAGAGGCTGTGCCTTCTCAGCAATAGCATAAGGGATCTGAACCTTTCTTCACAAGATTCAAGAGACTCAAAAGGTGCAATGCCATTGAGGGTTTCACGAAAGATGTTTATCTCACCATCCCTTTGCTTATTACATGGTCACAGAGATTTCAGTAATTATATATATAAATATGTATTTTAAAAAAAAAACTATGGCCCTGTCGTGCACATTAAAAGAAAATAATTACAGTAACTCAAAGGAGCAAACAAAACCTCTGTTTCAGCAGAGTTCACACTTTAGAAAAACGTTTCTACATAAGAACATTAAAAAAACTTACTTTTCCACCGTTTTTACAGTTTTCTTCTTCTTTTTCTTGAGTGCTAACCCATTTTTCTCTGCATTTCCAATGTTTGTGGTGATAGCCGGGTCCTCATCTTCCTCAGACTCTCCGTCAGCTTCACAGTCAAACCCAGTGGTCAAAAACTCATCCACGCTTAGGTCAGCTAGTTTCCTGGTTGACAGAAAATAAAGTAATATCATAACAAGGTTCAGAAAACTCACAAACCTCTAGCAGCATGGACAACAACTGACCGCAGCAAAGACACCAACATACAATCCAGCCCCTTGTGGCCTAGTTCTCATTTAAAAGCTGGGAACCTGCAGATTTAAGTGTGGAAAAGCAGAGTTTAAACAATCCATTGAAAAAAAAGCCACTAGCAAAGCCAGCAGGCTCTCCTTTTTGATTTGCTGATGCAGATCTACGAGCTTTGCAAATGCTTTTCAACAATAGTCTCAAGAGCCAACATATAATTTCACCAAGATAGATAAGTGGTTTCAAATTAGTGCATCTACATTCGTGAATACAAACTGCGACAGTTATACTCCATATCAGAAAATAAAATTACATTCCTCCTGCACTACATGGCTACCCACAGAATTATAGTCAAGTTATTACAAAAAATTGTGTAAGCTACAAAATCGTTCCCAATAAATCGCAAGTGTAATCCAGGTACATATTCACTCATCACACACTTCCACAAAACAGGTGTGGACAAAAAAAATTACATATCTGCACTGACCATGGCCCCACAACCTTCCGGAAAAAAAACACACATTTGACTTCTTACTACTGCTACCATAGAAGTATATTTAGGCTCTGAAAAACTCACATAAATCGCCAATATTACGGGCACCTCATTACGGAAAATGGCTGGGCAGAGACCGATTCTAACAATACCCAACAAGAAGGAACTTTGCAGCAAGTGGCACACCATCAATCATAAATACCAAGAACATACCCCCAATAAAGGAAGACAAAAATAAAAATACCCCATATTTGGGGCTATTATGAATCATCACCAACTACCATTCACTTATGAGGCCTACATGGCACAGTGACTTTAAGAAAACTGCAACATTTAAAGCAAACAGACAGCAACACGACCTGAATGGGTTTCCCCATTGAATCTCATCTGCTCCCTCACAGCCTGCAAATTCAACAATACAACGTACAGTCCCAGGCCGCTGATTAATTTGAGAAAAGAAGCCAGGCACCAACACCCAAGATCCTGTCAACTGCCCTTTCCTCGTGAGAGTGGGCTTTTAATGTAACACTTAGCTAAACTTCATTGAAATGTCCCACTTAAACATAACTTAAGGTATCACTCAAATACAACTCAAAATAATGCAATGAAAACAGCTCAATTTTCAAAACTCGTGCTCCAATGTTCACCACAGAGTTGCGATCTCCAAGTCACAACTTCACAAAACGAGAACATTAAAAACACTAAAAACCATACGCTCACACAACCAACACCACAGCAAGATCCATACAAATGCAAATTTTCACTAGAAATAGACGTATCAATAGAACACGCAGGGCTACAGCCACAACCAATAACTTCGACAGAACACACAATATCACATTCCAATGTGAATAAAGTACGTTCGGGCATGCTGACAATATACACCACAAAAACATTTTAAAATAAAAATGTTAGCACCTACAATACAGCAGTGATGTATGGTTAAAATCTGAATGCTGCAAACAAACCAGATCACACCTCGCCAATCACGCACCTAAATCCTATTGAGCGGAACATACTAGCCGCAGCAAACTTCAATTGCCGTGAGTCACGGATTGAGCATCGTGTCATACGCCGATGACACGCAGCTGGCTATCTCCCTATCGCGTGCACCCGGTCTTGCGATGGACAGTTTCAGGGATTGCATGCACGAACTTGCAACCTGGATGTCCACCAATTGCCTTAAATTAAACGGCAACAAGACCGAGGTGCTCGTGGTGGGGAGGGACCCATCTGCTTGGTCATCGGCGTGGTGGCCCCCATGCCTGGGCGAGGCTCCCATACCCAGCCAGGGAGTCAAAAACCTTGGCGTATGGCTCGACGCTGACCTATCTTTTGGACCCCAAATAGACCGAGTTGCAGGGGTCTGTTTTAGCATCCTAAAAACCATAAGGAAGGTCCTTGACCTTCTCCCCATGTCAGCACGGAGAACACTGGTACATGCCCTGGTGACATCACGCCTAGACTATGGCAACCTACTTTACCTGGGCACCAACTGCAAAGCCATGAAACGCCTTCAGGTAATACAGAACGCGGCTGCCCGTCTCATCCTAAAAATCCCAAAACGATCAGACACCAAAGCCGCTCTCAAAACCCTCCACTGGCTGCCAGTAAAAAGCAGAGTGGAATTTAAAGCCCTCTGCACCTGCCACCGCATCCTGGCTAAAAAATCTCCGATCCCACTCCAGAACTTGGTGACAAGGTATACACCAGCACGTGATCTGCGCTCCGCATATGGGGGCCTACTATGGGTTCCAAGAATCAAAAGGGCCCGCATGGGCGGACGCTCCTTCCGCTATCTGGCAGCAAAGAGCTGGAACTCCCTCCCTCTCCATCTTCGCCTTGACTCAACCGAATCCAGCTTCCGCAAGAACCTAAAAACATACCTGTTCTCCAGATAAAGATCACCGGTCTGTAACCCTCGCAATGAGTTTTTCAGTTGTAGCGCGGGGACACGCTTTTGCGTAACCATGCGCTTTATAAGCTACCCTTGAACCAAACTCTCACATCAAAATACACCCAATTAAACACAGATTGAAATACAGAGCTTTAAAAAGCAGAACTGGAAATGAGACTGCACTCTCTCATCGATGACATCCCTAACAACATCAAACTGAACTCAATAGAACACATAAGTCATCAACTCATAGGCTCATACAAAAAGAAAAAGCAACATGGGCTACTAAATCCAGTAATGTATTCGGTTTCAACACAGATGAACACAAGTAAAACATCTTGACACCTAAAAGTCAGCAATCACACACGTTAGATCACAGTGCTTCAAAAACAACATAAGATTCACATATAGTAAATGTTTTAACAATCAAATCCAATTCATGGAGCACAGTGGATAGCTTACCCAATGTGCAACAATTGTTGCTGCATATAGGGTAGGCTTTAAAATGGTCACATAGATAGCAACACATTGCTCTCAAACAGAAATGTCCACTACGGAAATCCTCAACACCTATAATTAACTAGTGAGCAAGGCACCACCAGCACTGCATGTCTAGGTGCAGTACCGCAAGCTGTTCCTAGAGGTCCCTAGAGCGCAAGGAACCAGCACTGCTTGTCTAGGTGCAGCACCGCAAGCTGCTACTAGAGGTCCCTAGTGAATATCATACACTTTGAAGATATGGTAAATCCACCTTACCCATAATGCATTGCATGCAAGACAGAACCACGAGTACATTTAAATAGCTATGTCCATATATACAATTAATAGCTTTGAAATGTGACAAAAGAATTATATTAATTCTGGGTTAGGTTGTACTTTATGTGAAGATGATGAAGGGAAATTTATAGAAGGTCCAATATAAATGTGAGATGTGGTAGGTGCAGTACGGGAAGCTGCTCCTAGAGGTCACTACTGCGCAAGGCACCAGCACTGCCAGTACCTCAAGCTGCTCCTAGAGGTCCCTAGTGAGCATCATAAACATCTGGTAACATACATGTAGGGTAGGCTTTATAATGGTCACATAGATAGCACGATATTGCTCTCAAAACAGAAATGTCCACCAAGGAAACCCTCAAAACCTATAATTAATTAGTGGGCAGGGAACCAGCACTGCATGTCTAGATGCAGTACCGCAAGCTGTTCCTAGAGGTCCCTAGAGAGTAAGGAACCAGCACAGCTTGTCTAGGTGCAGCACCGCAAGCTGCTCCTAGAGGCCCCTAGTGAATATCAAACTTTGAAGATATGGTAAATCCACCTTACCAATAATGCATTGCATGCAAGACAGAACCACGAGTACATTCAAATAGCTACGTCCATATACACAATTAGTAGCTTTGAAATTTGACAAAATAATTCTTATATTAATTTCAGATTAGGTAGTGCTCTATGTGGAGCTGATGAATGAAACGTTATAGAAGGTCTAATATGAATGCGAGATGTGTAGGTGCAGCACCGCAAGCTGCGCCCAGAGGTCCCTAATGAGCACCATAAACTTAGAAGATATGGTAAATCCACCCTACCCATTATGCATTGCATGCAAGACAGTACCACAGTACATTCAATATATACAATTATTAGCTTTGAAATGTGGCAAAATAATTATTACATTCATTTCGGATTAGGCTGTACACTGTGGAACTAATGAAGGGAAATGTATAGAAGGTCTAATATAAATGTGCTAGCCAGTAAAGTAACCACTGCCAACCTTGTTTAGGACCAAGTGACGGTCCTGTCTGAAGGCCATAAAGAAAATGCCTTGAGGCTGTAATTAAAACCTAGGTCGTAACAACACATGTATTAGGGGGGATCCTCATTGGAGGTTACAAAAAGAGACAGGGCGGTACTATGGAGGGACTATAAAGCCTAATGACCAATGAAAAGCCACCATTTACAAAGGACAGGGACAGGAGCCAATTAAAAAGAAGGGTGGGAAGTAGGCGGAGCTTTATGCACATATCCTGCGTACAGTATGTCTCGTAGAGACAGGGCAAGTACAGCCTAGGCGAGACATAAAATATTATGTGCCTAAACACCAACTGCTTTAAACAGTACATTTCACATCAATGCTCATAAAACCAGCACCACACTACACCAGTTTTACAGAGTACAATATAAAACTGGACCACACCCTTGGCAATGGGCTGAACTAAACACTAACAGGCCTCCTCAACACCTACAAAGTTTCTGAAAAAAAAGATGGACACGGACCATCACCCAAATGCCCAATTACATACAGGCACTGGAAGTAGAAGTCCAGGGCTCTGCAGCACCCCAAAATAGCCGTGCTGGAGTTCAGAAAGTGAATGAACAAGCTGCCTTTAAATATGGTTTTATCTTGCCACATTTGATATGTGTTCAAAGACAGTGATCAAATGTCTGGCAATGTCTTCTGTCAAATTGATGCTTATTCTTTTTAACATGAAGATTGGTGTTTACGTTTCTTTCTATGAATGCAGAGTGAGAGGATCTTGTCAAGTAAACTATGCGTCAATGTTTCTGGTGTACAGGGATTGTGCAAGGAAAGGTTTTAGGATGCCTCTTTTCCAACACACAACACTCTAAATGGCTATAAATTAACTGTTGTAATTAGTCAAAGATTTATAACGGGCGGCAAATCAGCTGTGAGGGTCTGTTTGAATTTTTCAGAATATAACAGCAGTTAGGAAAGCACTCATGAACCATATTTTTTGTAACTTGAAGAGTTATGGATACAAAGATTAATCAAAACAGACTTGACAAAAAGGTAAGCTTGGCAGACCGGAGTTGACCACCTGCTCTTAGGCACAGGTCATCTCAGTCGTGAGAGACGTAGAGAGACACGTTTTCTCCCTAACTTCAGGACCACCTGGGGCACGGTGCTGCACTCCTTGCATCCAGAACGAGTTGTTGGGGCTGATGCCCCATCTCGTCAGTACCACTGATGGTGGTATTTGAGATTTTCTCCACAAGAGCACCACCATTTTTCAGGTCATTTGAGGGAATTGCTCAGCCCAGCTGCCCATCTCTCTCTGGGCACTGAAGACCACTCAAGTACTTCATCATTTCTGTACAGCTGTGAGCTATATTTCTAGAAACTGTCCTCCTGCAGTGGCATACTTCCGACAGCGCTCTCAGAGCAAATTGGCCTCTATCCGCAAGAAGCATGTGGCTCCTCTAAATGGTTAAAAACCCGCTGCCCATCCCCAGTCTTTTACACAGCTCTTGGTCGCAAGGCAGCTCGGCTGATGACCCCACATGGGAGTAGATCCTCTGAGATGTATCATCCAGTAAGCACCCTGCTCCAGTAGGCAGTTCTATCCTCTACATAAACCTACAGCTCTCCTACTTGTGTCTTATCTAGGTTGTTAGGTCTCGCCTAGTGACGCAGCGCATGCGCTGCCCACCTTAGTGAGACCTATTGTTGTCGGTTTGGTGGGCGAAGGGGGACAGGATATGTGCACGCTTCCAAGACAGGGCATGTGCACGCGTACGTCTGTCTAACAGCTTAGCTGAAGACACAGCAGATGTGCGTGTACGGCTTAAACATGATGTGCACGCGTATGGCTCTGCTCGGTTGCTTCCTCTCTCCGTACGCAGGACAAAACATATGCAGGCGCTCTGCTCCCTCTCTCCGCATGCAAGACAACACATATGCACAAGCTCTGCTAAAACATATGCACGCACTCATACCTGCTAAAACATATGCACGCACTCATACCTGCTAAAACATATGCACGCACTCATACCTGCTAAAACATATGCACGCACTCACTCTGCTAAAACATATGCACGCACTCACTCTGCTAAAACATATGCACACACTCTGCTTACCTCTACTTCCTCACAAAGATCTCCTCAGCACTTTCAACAAGTATTTACAATGCAAAAGGTCTCGCATTAACAAGAGTTTGAGCTATTGGCATTGTAAACGACAATAGCTTAAAGTCTCACAAATTTGAGACGGATTGCATTGCAAACACTCAGCACCTCATGCCACGCTTTTACATTAATGTCGACTGTGTCCTTTTCTTTGGATTAGCCGCGTCTAAAGAAAGGGGTGCGGCCGCCATTACAGTGAAAGCGCAGAGTGAAGCGCTATTACAATAAAAACACATTTGATTGTCCAGTTGACCTATGATAACCACTTGCTTAATGTCTCTCAAGGGAATACAGAAGATCTCCATGAAATAGTCCTGCATGCCTAGAGGTTAACCGTTTGTGTATGTAGTATGGCCATCTTTGTCTGCCTTTAGACACACCCAGACTCCAAGTGCAACCTGGAAGGGCTATTTGAAGGCTTGCCTCTGCTATAGTTTTGAGGAGACTGATGTCTTAAGCAGTTGAAAAGCTGGAGCAGCAGCTGTTTCTTTTGGAACATTTAATGAAAGTGCTGCTTGAAGCTGGAAATGTTAGCAGCATCTGTTGGCACCTCGAAGGTATTTAGATAACACAACACAGTTGATATTGCATAATACAAAAGAACACAACATGAATTCAGCAGGGCATAACAAAACCGAAAAACAGAGCATTTCTCGCCAAACAATAAAATAACAGTACAAAAAACTTGACCACATCAATGAGGGGGGGACAAGGGTGGGAATCATGAGAAAGTGCACCAAATATGCAAATCTACTTGTCCCCACAAACAGAATTCTACTTTCATGATACTGTAGTAAAAGGGGTTTGCATCAAAGGCTACCTTACCAACGAGGACTTGCAACAGTGCCAGTCAGCAGACCAAGGTCTCTGAATGCAAGTCATGGAATACTAAATGACCATATGTGTGTGTGATTGCCTGCTAATGGCCTCCGATAGTGAGTGAGGGATATATAAGGTGACAAAGGTAGATGAACCTCCAAGAAAATACTGGGGATGTTTGTGGGCCAGTTGTGTTTGCAATGGGTCGTTTAAAAAGGAAATCTGACAGATCCCTCTTCTCCAGTCCCAATGCCGCTCATGTCTTGAGGTCCAAGTAATTTCCCGATACAGAATGCAGGAAGAGAGATTAAAAACACAAAGCCTCTCCATATGCATGCCTAGGCCTCTGCGATCAAGGAAAGGGTTAGAAAAACTAACGTTGCTTAAAATATATTGCTCTAGTCCGGTTAAGTTTAGGCCACTTTCAGTTTCACTTTTTCCACTCACAGTATTAAATGAAAGACATGCAGCCTAGAAGCGACACATGTACAATACTGGGGTAGATTTTCGATTATTAACAAATCGACAATTAACCAAGTTTGTTTCATAATGAGATTTATTTTTAGGAGAGCATTGTCAGGGAGGTCATAGAGCGTATGTGCAAATCAGCTATGAACTTCAATTTGGACTTTTGTGTGCACTTCAGATAATGAAAAATGACTATCTTCTATTTCTATTGGCTTGACAGTGTTCAATGTGACGTAGGTAATCAAACTATCAAATCATAAAAATTCAGGTGGGAGACTACCCATACGTTAATGAAAAAATGTTATGTACAATTTCAGTAATGCACGTTAATAACGAGAGCGCCAGTGCAAAAGTGATAGAAAGCGAGAGAGAGATGGTATAAAGAGATAGTTAGAGTGCTTAGAATATTTAAGTTTGAGGTAGAGTGAAGATAGAGCGAATGAGAGAGAGTTAGCGAAAGGTAGAGTAAGAGAGAGCGATTTTAGAGGTAGGTTGCGAAAGTTGGAGAGATAATTGTCTGGTAGAGTGAAGAGAGAGAAATAAATCTTGTGATTCTGGGCAAATCACTTAATATCCCAGTGCCTACCAAAAACAAGAGGTGACCCGGCAGTAACAGGAAAAGGCGATTGCACTTAATTGGTATTTGTATATAGATTACCACCCCTCACAGGGCGGAGTGCGAGTAGAATGCTACTTCAGAAACCAAGAATTCGTGGTGGTTTAGTATGGAGGAAATATGTTTGTGGCCTAAAATGGCGAAATAAAAAAATAGGCTACAAGACCTCGCCTCTCACCCCCTTTGCCTGAAACTGAACCCTGAACTATTCCTGGAATCGAGGTTTCTGAAAATCAGGTGCTTCTCCGGTCACCCTGCCAATGAAAAACATCTGCTGGGCCAGGCCGCTTAGCAATAAGCCGTTTCCGCCGCCCGCCGTTCAACCGAGGGTAGATTAACAGCTCTTCCAGGCCAAGAGGTGACCCGGCAGTAACAGGAAAAGGCGATCATGGATTGCGACCGGTTCTGAGATGTTATAGATTCGTATCCAAAAACAAGTCAGTGTGGGGCGCGCATGAAGGGGCCTCCTGAGGGCTCACTACTGCAGGCTTCTTTATACGACATAATGTACCCCAGCGAGACCTAGCTATCATCACATTCAAGCTTCTGGTGCAAGTGTGAGCCACAAAAAGCCATCCACGACTGATTGACTCCAGCACCCGAATGACACAGGGCATATTTGTTTAGGTGACTGTAGAGATTTGCATAGCGCGGATTACCATTTGTATGAGACCGCCACGAATGGGCTGTTTGGCGTGATGAGGTAAAATCGGCATAAAACCAGAAACCCAAACCAATGTGCAGCGCTCCCTCAAAGTGAAAGCGGCATGAGATCAAACAGCCCGCTAGAGCTAAAAATGTGAAAAATGCAAGGGCCACAAATAGTGTAAAAGGCACACAGCAAAGAGTAACATTTCAAACTGTATGAAAGTGAAAATAACATGACTCTTGGAAAGTAAACGCTGCATGGAGACGCTACGGTGCGTGAATGCAAAAGCGGGCTAAAGACTCAAGAACTCCCATATAGATAGTAAATGCGGCATGACAACAAACAAGGAAATCAAGCCAAAAAAAAAGAGCCTCTACTGAAAACCGTGACTTGAAGAAACGCTTCACAACCTCTCTTTCCTTCTTTCATTTAGTTGCTTCCCTGTGAAATGGATCCAAAAGAGAACAATCCCATAAGTAGTGCGCGCGCGCGCCACAGCAGACATGTGGGTTCAATTATCGCGCCCGTGTCTGGGCACGATAATTGAAATCACATGACGGCCGGTGCGCGTGCAGTCTTTCATAAAAAGACGCACGCAAAGGCCAATCGGGTGGCCCAAAAGTAAAAGCACACGCATGAGCGTGTGAGATTCCTTGGGCCGTTTTCAAACCCCCTCCAAGAGGTCTGTCGCTGCGCGAGCAATGCTGCGCACTGCAACACAGGCGCGAGACCTAACAACACAGTCTGTTTATACCCACCAGAATTACCAGGGGGCATCGTCCAGCATTAAGAAGAAAAGGGGGCTCTCAGCAGTGCAGTCTTATTTGATTACAAACCCCACCCTTCAATCAGAGCACTAGGTCAGCAGATCTGCTCTAGAGCCTAAGAACCTGGTCAGCAGAGCTGCTCTAGAGCCAGAGAACCAGGTCAGCAGAGCTACTCTAGAGCCAGAGAACCAGGTCAGCAGAGCTGCACTAGAGCCTAAGAACCAGGTCAGCAGAGCTGCTCTAGAGCCAGTGAACCAGGTCAGCAGAGCCGCTTTAGAGCCAGAGAACCAGGTCAACAGAGCCGTTGGCGAGCCAGAGAACCAGGTCAGCAGAGCTGCTCTAGAGCCATAAAACCAGGTCAGCAGAGCTGCTCTAGAGCCAGAGAAACCAGGTCAGCAGAGCTGCTCTACAGCTTAAGAACCAGGTCAGCAGAGCTGCTCTATAGCCAGAGAAACCAGGTCAGCAGAGCTGCTCTAGAGCCAGAGAAACCAGGTCAGCAGATCTGCTTTACATGGAGTGAACCAGGTCAGCTGAGCTGCTTTAGAGGGCGAGAACCAGGTCAGCAGAGCTGCTGTGGAGCCATAGGAAACCAGTTCAGCAAAGCTGCTTTATAGCCAGAGAACCAGTTCAGCAGAGCTGCTTTAGAGCCAGAGAACCAGGTCAGCAGAGCTGCTTTACAGCCAAAGAACCAGGTCAGCAGAACTGCTGTAGAGCCAGAGAACCAGGTTAGCAGAACTGCTCTAGAGCCATAAAACCAAGTCAGCAGAGCCGCTGTAGAGCTAGAGAACCAGGTCAGCAGAGCCGCTGTAGAGCGAGAGAACCAGGTCAGTAGAGATGCTTTAGAGCCAGAGAACGAGGTCAGCAGAGCGGCTTTAGAGCCAGAGAACCAGGTCAGCAGAGCGGCTTTAGAGCCAGAGAACCAGGTCAGCAGAGCTGCTTTAGAGCCAGAGAACCAGGTCAGCAGAGCTGCTCTACAGCTTAAGAACCAGGTCAGCAGAGCAGCTCTAGAGCCAGAGAACCAGGTCAGTAGAGCTGTTGTAGAGCCAGAGAAACCAAGTCAGCAGAGCTGCTTTAGGGGGCGAGAACCAGGTCAGCAGAGCTGCTTTACAGCCAAAGAACCAGGTCAGCAGAACTGCTGTAGAGTCAGAGAACCAGGTTAGCAGAACTGCTTTAGAGGGAGAGAACCAGGTCAGTAAAGATGCTTTAGAGCCAAAGAACGAGGTCAGCAGAGCTGCTTTAGAGCCAGAGAACCAGGTCAGCAGAGCTGCTTTAGAGCCAGAGAACCAGGTTAGCAGAACTGCTGTAGAGCCAGAGAACCAGGTTAGCAGAACTGCTCTAGAGCCATAAAACCAAGTCAGCAGAGCCGCTGTAGAGCTAGAGAAGCAGGTCAGCAGAGCCGCTGTAGAGCGAGAGAACCAGCTCAGAAGAGCAGCTCTAGAGCCTAAGAACCAGGTCTGCAGAGCTGCTTTAGAGGGAGAGAACCAGGTCAGTAGAGATGCTTTAGAGCCAGAGAACGAGGTCAGCAGAGCTGCTCTAGAGCCAGAGAACCAGGTTAGCAGAGCTGCTCTAGAGCCAGAGAACCAGGGCAACAGAGCTGCTGTAGAGCCAGAGAACCAGGTCAGCAGAGCTGCTTTAGAGCCAGAGAACCAGGTCAGCAGAGCTGCTCTACAGCTTAAGAACCAGGTCAGTAGAGCTGTTGTAGAGCCAGAGAAACCAAGTCAGCAGAGCTGCTTTAGGGGGCGAGAACCAGGTCAGCAGAGCTGCTTTACAGCCAAAGAACCAGGTCAGCAGAACTGCTGTAGAGCCATAGAACCAGGTCTGCAGAGCTGCTGTAGAGCTAGAGAACCAGGTCAGCAGAGCCGCTGTAGAGCCAGAGAACCAGCTCAGAAGAGCAGCTCTAGAGCCTAAGAGCCAGGTCTGCAGAGCTGCTTTAGAGGGAGAGAACCAGGTCAGTAGAGATGCTTTAGAGCCAGAGAACGAGGTCAGCAGAGCTGCTTTAGAGCCAGAGAACCAGGTCAGCAGAGCTGCTTTAGAGCCAGAGAACCAGGTCAGCAGAGCTGCTTTAGAGCCAGAGAACCAGGTCAGCAGAGCTGCTCTACAGCTTAAGAACCAGGTCAGCAGAGCAGCTCTAGAGCCAGAGAACCAGGTCAGTAGAGCTGTTGTAGAGCCAGAGAAACCAAGTCAGCAGAGCTGCTTTAGGGGGCGAGAACCAGGTCAGCAGAGCTGCTTTAGAGCCAAAGAACCAGGTCATCAGAACTGCTGTAGAGCCATAGAACCAGGTCAGCAGAGCTGCAGTAGAGCCATAAAACCGGGTCAGCAGAGCTGTTGTACAGCCAGAGAACCAGGTCAGCAGAGCTGCTCTAGAGCCAGAGAACTAGGTCAGCAGAGCTGCTCTAGAGCCAGAGAACCAGGTTAGCAGAGCTGCTCTAGAGCCAGAGAACCAGGTTAGCAGAGCTGCTGTAGAGCCAGAGAACCAGGTCAACAGAGCCGCTGTAGACCCAGAGAACCAGGTCAGCGGAGCTGCTTTAGAACCAGAGACAAAGGACATTGGGGGCTTAGTTACAAGCCCCTTGCGCTGCCACTTTTTTCCACACAAAAAGTGAAGCACCGGCGGTGCAAGGGACTTGTAAATAAGACCCATTGTGCCCATTCAAAAACAATAAAACAGTTATGTAACCTTCACACCACAGAAAAGGTGAGATAAAGCACCAGTTTCTAAAGTTATTGCTCTTTCCACAGTTACTGGTAACTCAAGTCTCCTGCCTGAGGTCTACTACATTTATTGTAATTTAAAACTTCAGGTATCAAAATGCAAAGTTGTGTGAGCTATTAGCCTTACACTGGCTGAACAACTGCCTCATACCATAGGGTTGTTGCTGCAGATTCCAGAGATACAACTATGAAGCTGGTCTCAAGCGGTTTGTGACATTTGTTTTTTAGCCCAAGACATATCAGGCTGAATAAGAAGTCACTCGAATTTTGCAGGAAATGGGGGATGAGCGTAGTGTTCCTTAGAAGGGTAATTAGACAAACGGCCATAAGAGAGATAGAGGCCTTCCAGTTCATCTTCTACAAAAACTGTCAATTTAACATCTTTTGTTTGTTTGGGGGGAGGGCAAGAAAGAGAATAACTGTCCTTTCATTTCAAAGGGCATCTGCCTTCCTCCTTCCTTAATTCCTTGTTTTCACAGGAGCATGGTCCACTTCAGAGGAACCTAAGGATGTTTCTACGATCTGCATTGCCATCTGGCAGGCTTTCTTCATCAGTCTTGTGTACCTTCTATACACAGGAATCTCAAGAGCAATCTGTGTTCCCCATACACTCAAAAGCACATTAGCCAAACTCCATGCTAATCCTAATTCACACACAAAACATGCACAGACTGTGACTAAAGTTTTCGACTCAAAATTCACTTTTACCAGACATTACGGAGAGTGAGATTTTATCACAGATCAAAATATCAGCGGTTATAAAGTAAAAAACTGGGACCTTTCATGGAAAATAAGTTATTTTTCTAACACGGAATGACTAGATTAAGAGGGTAGTTTACATACTGTTTCTGAGGAGCAACACTGGGAATATTCCTGGCCACTAGAACCTTATGTCTCACAGGTGCAACAACAAAAAAAGATAAGGAGCTGGTGACTGGAGTACAGAGAGAAAAACAAAAGGTTGGTGAAGAAAAAGTCAAAGAGAAGGAGGGTAACCAACTATCCACTATTGTTACAAGACCTCCACCCCTACACTAGAAGAACACGGTACATAAGCTACACTGGTGGCATTGCTTTACCAGCCCAAACAGAACACCATCATATGACTACTCAACCAACTTCTACACAAACATCATACCATGTAAAAGAAAAATGCTACACTCACATTATATAACCAACTGCAACACCCTCCATAGTATATGCGCCTTACACTGTAGAACCAAAATAACCTGTCAATGAGCAACATCCCAGTCAAAAGTAAAACAAATAAGGGGCTGGCACCCATATGGACATAAAGGCACACTTGAAAGAAAAATTACTTTTCAGAACTAGCCAAGACATAATCCATGTTATCAGGTTTCTAGACCGCATACAAGGCTTAAGGGTACAGGAGGACTTTACACAGCTGATCAGCAACAGACTTTAACAATAAAAAAAATCGAAAATATACAAATTAACATGAAATAAACTATATAAAATATTTACCCAGATAGGCTTGAATAAAGTGTGAATAGGTAGAATAAACAGAAATACCATCAATTAAACATATTAATCAAAGAAAATAAAGGCAAAGCTGGGTGCCGCTAAATATGTATTAATAGGATCAGCAGATGTGAAAAGTAATTATAACAACTGAGCAACTCTAACTGAGCAAGACGTCAGGGGCTTGCGAAGTCAAATAATGTGACATCAGGACTTACTGAGTTGAAGGGAGTGGTCTCCAATGCAGGCTTAAATGAGACTGTCCAAGCAACATATAATCCGTCTGAGGAGCAGAGATGATGTAAAAGGAGATGGAATAGTGAATAAATTGTAAAGGTTTCGGCTCTCTTTTGATGGGTGGGAAGGAATGGTACAGGTGAATGGAGAAAAGAAGGTCCAAATTTCGTATACACAAGAGTAAAAATAATTATATAGCTTATGTTCTTTCTTGAATATTATGGTCTCCAAGAGAAATTCATCAGAGCTATTTAGAAATCGGGAGGCTTGATTCGAGTCAGAGTGTAGGGATCTTGGGATTAAACAGGCTAGTTTGAAAATGCATCCACCTTCAACTGAAAGCAATCTCTGCTATTAGAGTACTACGGTGATGTAATGTTTCCACTAGATTGGCAGAAGTAATGAGATGTACTGAATGGGGATAGGTGAATTTGAGAGATCCCTGTGAGAAACGAGTTGCGGTAATCTAGTGTGGAGTGGGCCAGAACTTCCAATAGCCTCCTAAAGGTGCTGCCCAGAATAAAGTGTTTAGCTTAGAGGGTTATCTAGGAATGAACATTTTCGGTCAAATTATTAATGTGATGCATAATTTCCAAGAATAAAGCCAAGAGCATTGGAGATTTCAATGTCTGGTTTGCTGTGCAGTATGTTGAGACAGCCCAGCCAATTGTGCTAGGGTATAAATTAGTGAATCTAAGAAATAAGACAGAACTATATTAAGGAGCTGAATATCGGTGATGAAAAGTCATGCAGGTCTGCATACTCCTGATGGTCTTTGCTTGGGGATATTATGGGAGAAAGAGACATACAGGTATAGTAGTTTATCACTGGAATAAGGATGCTAAATGATGACAGTCATTCCGCAGGGCATCAAGCAATTAAATGTTGAAAAATACAGATAAATTGAGGGGAGGAAAGAGTATGGACGGCAAGCCACCTGTTTTGATCCGTTTCTGAGGTATGAATTGAAGTTGTTCCAAACCATGGCATCCACACCATGCAGTCTCTCACAATCATACCAAAATGTAATGGTTGACTGTTGAGTGCCTCGGACAGATCTAGTTTTATAAGCAGGTAAAAGACTTTGAGGATGTGCAAAGAATCAGTTTTGATTATTACACCCATTGTTTCACTTCTACAGTATGCTATAAATCCGGTATGAATTTAAGGAGGATTTGTCATTGGTCAATTGTTTTAGTTAATTCTTCATATAACTTTAGATGACAGACAAGTTTAGACAAGACTAGCGTACTGTACGGCTGTGGGGAATAATAGTGTCTGAAATAAGATATAACAAGCATTGGTATAGCCAATAGGTCTCGCCTTTCAGACTTTATAAGCGTTTAGTTATCCAGCACAATATCCTTGGTGCAACAACATCAACTGTTGCATGGCTAAACACTTATAAGGTCACAAAGGCGAGACCTATTGGCTATGCAAATGCTTGTTTTAAAGGCTTGTTATACAGTCTTTAGGTGGCACTATTAATATTTGAGTGCAAGGTTAGGTGTTGATTTTTATTTTTCCTTAATAAATACTAAATTAAAATACAATGGACATGTTCCGACCTACCTCGTGCATGCAGTCTGATTCATTTGCTGCCCACTCAAATTCTATCTGCCACTTTTTCTCAATTTATAGGGTCTGCACTGCACCACTTCATGCAGACAGCCTTTGTTCTCCTTCGCCTGCTCGACTTTTCCATCCTTTTTTTAAAGTTCTTTGTTATATTCCAGATAGCTGCTTCTCATAGTTAACACTTACTGGAAAGGTCGCTCAATTACCTTTCATTCGTTATATTGATTAAGCCATACATAGCGTGCAGTCAGTAAAATGGACCATTCCCAAACACCTCTTTGGAAATTCACAAAACCAATTTTAAGCAAAACCTGACTTTAATGGGGTACTGCAGGGGCATGCTCGAGGAATTTGCGCTTTCATGTTTTGCATATCAAATCCAGACATACTGGCTTTGCCATTGTTTGTTTGTGGTACTTATAAGCACCAAGCAACATATAAACACATAGGGTAGATTGTGAGCTTACCTATAGTGAAATGGTTAATTATCATTATAATAGTTTAAGCAGGCACTTTATTTTCTTCCTTAGTCTAGCGAGGGGGTGGGGGCTAACAAGGGGTGAGGTTTGGGGAAATAAGACCTCAAAGACGCCTGCGAGAACTAAAGGCTATCAGTACATCTGCATTCTTCTACCAGTCGACGGCCTGGGTTGAGCACAACTGCTTCCCAGAACAATAGGGGCCTGTTTATTTCTTCGGAGATATGGCGCACTTCCACTTTCCAAGCTGTGAATGGGATACTTGACCGCTCTGGCCTTCCCTCATTCCTCGTGCGTAATGAACAGAAATGACAATTAGACGTTTTTGCTTAGTAATCTTTGCCAAATAGAAGACTATTTGTGCACAGATGTCAGACTTTCAGTATACCCGCATGAAACATTTCTATATTTGCACCATGCCTTTGTTTGATGTCTGCGCGTTTCATGTGTCGAAAGATATTTTCAGGGACACTATCGCAAAAACCGACAGGTCTCTTATTAGATTTGCCAGTGTTTTCTTGCCGATGCTGTGCAGCATTGTGAAAAAGTAAGACAAAAAAGGTGCAATAACGCAGCCGCAACTGGTGGGTGCATTGGCCTGGAGGCACACGTATGTGTCGTCATGCTTGCTTTTGTCTATGGAATGCAGTAGGCAGTATTTTATTTTATATTTATCAAACTTAGATGGCATATGGCATTTGGATTGGTAAATTAAAAAAAAAATCAGTTTAACTTTTGCAAAAGCACATTTTATGGAGGAGCTGGTTGGGGAGTCAGAGGGGCAACAAAGGAGCTTGAGGGTGGGGCGAAAAACATTTTAAACAAGAGAAAAAGCAACAAGCACGCGCCATCTGTTTACGAGAGAAAAACAATGCATAAGAGACAGGGTGGTGCAGGCGGTGTTCTTTATGCTATTCCAAAGTGTGATGGATTATCTGTGAGGCTTTTCCCATATAACTCCCTCAGGGATGGTGGTAGTCCCTAGATAGAGGGGGGAGAAGGGGAGGAAGGGCTGGTGACGCCAAACAGAAAGCGGGAGTGTGTCAGCGTCTCAGCAGCAGCTGGCCTGCAGAAGCGACAGGGAGTGCTCATGCAGAACACGGAAGTGGCTCACAGGCTGTCCGACAGGCACCAGTCCTGTGTGAACATGAAGGCACTGAACCGCATCAAAACATGCGGTCAGCACCGGGGCGGCTGCGGCGCAAGTAAAAAGTGCCAGTGATACACTTAATATATATCAATGTTCTAAAAGCACCTATGTGAAAGTAACCTCAATTTGGTAGAAGTGCTAGCAGTGTGCCACAAAACTGTTTCTCCTTGTGAAAAACAATGCCTGTAGAGGCTGAGGAAAGGGGGTGGTGATGAACAGAGTGTCTGAATTGAGCAGACCACTCTTACCCAGTCCAAAGATCAGGGCTTGATCCATCACCGTTATTTATCTCACTGCCCCATCCCAGCTCAGAACCTGGCTATATGCAAATCAGTCTGTCCCTGGCCCAGTGCATCATGGGAACAGGGCAGACTAAACTACCAAGCCAATTCTTCACCAGAAAGGAGACAACTACCGGGGACCGGTTTCTGGCATTTCAACCGTCTTCGGCCCGGCTTGCTTGAATCCTGATGGAGCAGTGAGAAAGGGACTCATGTCTGAGTATACCCTGCCACACCTATAGTGGCCAAAAACGATTCAGAAAAGGGGGTGGTGATGAACACAGTGTATTTTTGTCCACCCTAAGCGTGGAAGGGTATTCTCAGATGTGAGACCCTTGCTCATTGCACCATCAGGATTCAAGCAAACCGGGCCGAAGACGGCTGTAATGCCAGAAACCGGTCCCCGGGAGCTTGTTTCCTTCCCAGTGTAAGAATTGGCTTTTGTAGTTTGGTTTGCCCTGTTCCCATCATGCACTGGGACAGGAACAGACTAATTTGCATACAGCCAGGTTCTGAAACTGAGATGGTGCAGTGAGCTAAAAAACAGTGTTGGATCTAGCCCTGATCTCTTGACTGGGTGAGAGCTTTCTGCTTAATTCAGAGACTCTGTCCCTCACCACCCATTGTTGTAAATATTTTTGTCCACCCTAAGCGTGGAAGGGTATTCTCAGATGTGAGACCCTTGCTCATTGCACCATCAGGATTCAAGCAAACCGGGCCGAAGACGGCTGTAATGCCAGAAATCGGTCCCCGGGAGCTTGTTTCCTTCCCAGTGTAAGAATTGGCTTTTGTAGTTTGGTTTGCCCTGTTCCCATCATGCACTGGGACAGGAACAGACTAATTTGCATACAGCCAGGTTCTGAAACTGGGATGGTGCAGTGAGCTAAAAAACGGTGTTGGATCTAGCCCTGATCTCTTGACTGGGTGAGAGCTTTCTGCTTAATTCAGAGACTCTGTCCCTCACCACCCCTTGTTGTAAATATGTAGACGCTGAGGGCATGTACAGCATTTACCTTGCAGGAGCGAGCAGCAGCAGGCACGATAATTCCTAACAGATGGTGCTTCTGCTCGCTCCCGCAGTGGAAACGCCAAACGTGCACGAGTGCCAATAGTGAACAGTGCAAAACATGCACGAGTTTGAACCAAAGTCCTGAGCGATTCCAGAAGGTCCCCTCCTAAGCAGCAGCGCCTGCGCGCTGCGTAGGCGAGACCTAAAAAAAACATAACTTATGAGCAACCGCTAGACCAGAGATGGACAGGAGTATTATCATACAGCAACAGAGCCCTACACAGTATCATTCAGAAAAGTAAAGACATTGGGAAATAGAAAACAAAAAACTAAACGTTACTAAACTTATACAAAATGATGTCTTTTACCATTCAAAATCTTTCAATATCCATAGTTATTAGTAAGACAGTATATATAGAAAAATATTTGTATATATAAGCTTTGTGTAAGACATACTGTACGTACAATAAATTGCATATGAAAGTGCTTAACAGTGAGAAGAGGTCCCACTGCAGGAGACCAGAACCCTAAAAAAGGCCGATAAAAGTGAAGAAATAATGGTGATAGAAAAATTGGCAAGAAAAGTATTAACAGTATACAGTAGAGCATACTGCAAATATGTTAATTAACAGTTCATATGCTCCATGGAAGCAAAGTTTTTTTCCAATGATTTGTGCCAAACGTTTGTCAAACCCCAAAGCAAGTTACGCAGTCATCATCAGGACATAATAATGGAGCATGAACTATACATCCTACATCATTAGAAGAAGAAAAAACACAAGTATTAAGTTAGTCCAATGTATAATTATATGGAATTGATTTAAAAATGGTCTCTCAAATACATTTATATAGTTATTGAATATCCTATGATGCTTGCAAGATGAATGAAGTAAGGAAAAGATAGAGGAAATAAAATGACAGAAAGACAGCAAGATGAATGATAGAACATAAGTGCATGTTGTGAGAAAAGGCCACAGACACTTAAAACAACATTAAGGCCTAAGGAGAGAATAGTACACTTGTTTATTAGTTACATACAGGTTGAAGATAAACAATCTGGAATTAAACTGTTGTACGGTTAGACCAGGCAAGATGGCAGAGGATAATCGTACAGTCGTGGAATGGCAGGCAAAAAGCTTAGCACCTAAATGCGTTATTGGTGAGTGCCAATTGTCGTGGCTGAGTGCATCTCTGTGCAGAAAGAGCAGAGTTAGCGCATGGACTTGTACAGCTGTGATCTTTCCACCATGAGCAAAGAAACAGGGTGACTTTGCCAGGATTGGCTGGAGGCGGACAGGTAAAGAATGATGGACAATGGGCATAAAAAGGCTGGTGTTGGTGCAGGTCTGGCATGGGAGCAAAGTAGAATGTGTGCCACCAGGAGGAGGTTGACCAGGTGATTAAAATATGTAGATATAAAGGGAATGACCTTCCCAATATTACAAGCTCAGTTAATGACTGCAAGCAAGTTTTAGGGAGAACATTTGTAAATCAATTCCATATAATTTTCTAGTGGACTGAATTGTTACTTGTGTATTTTTGTAATGGCATATGCTATATATGGTGCTCTAGTCTTCACGATGACCCCATAACTCACTTAAGGGTGGAAATACCATTGATATTCAAAGGTGCAAACACTTTTTTTTTTTTAAACTGCCTTCCGTAAAAACGTTACATCTAAAATCATCAGAAAGTGCTCTGACATATGCTGTTAATACTTTTCTTGTAAATTTTTCTACCACCCTCATTTCTTTTTGAACACTTTTAACTGGCTTTTTTCGGATTCTTCTCACCAACACCGTGTCACATCTCACTACTGAGCATTTTTTAAGCAATGTTATTGTACAGTACCTGGGTCTTATGCATTGCTAGATATAATGTGATATATATATATATATATATATATATATATATAAACATTCCTACATTATACAGTCTCTCCTAATAATTCTGCACACATTAATTTAATTGTAAGAAATGTTGGTTTGTATACATTCAATGACCAGTTGAATATATTTTGTTTCTATCTCCCTATTCCTTAGGTTTTCAGGATGATACCAGGTTGGGCGCTTTTGCATTCACTGTTAAAACAAGATAATCATACCCATGTATGAGATGTTCACAATGGTGTACATGGCTCATTAACGCTTATACTACTGGGATGCGTGGTCCAAGAAATGGAATGAGCTGTATGTTCATCTCACATTATTAACATTTGTTCCAAAAGTTAAAGTGTTGTGACCATTTATAAACACTCTCAGAATGCTACCCGATTATGTACAAATGCATGCAGAAGAATGGAAGCAAGATTGGTGAATGACTGTTTTAATGAGAGAAACCATGTAAAGCCATTAAAAGCATGAGAGGAAGTGTGCATGTAAATTCACACAAGGGTGCCCAAATGTGTCAGCGCTTGCATGAGTGCATATTTACAGCTTTCAGAAATCCACACGTTTGCTAGAGGGGGAACCGAGACCATACATACTCCTACCAAATATGTATATAAATTTCCTTTTTGCAAGAGTTAAACAAATGTATACATGTACCTGCAAAAATATTCTGAACATTACAAATGCAATCAAAAGTTTTATTGTTCCTTTACTCAACTGGGGGGAAATCTCCCCCTCAGAAAAAGCAGCAACTTCCTCTGCATTTTTTTTTATTTTTTTTTTTTTTTTTTTTTAAAGGTGGCGCGGCGGTCATTTTCCAATATGGAAAATGTTTTAGTCCTTCATTAATGGGAGTATATTTCTGTTCATTTCCAGGATAGGAAGTGGTTGGACAGCGATTGTTGTCTACCCTTTAAAATGTATGTTTATGGTTGTGCTTAAGCACACCGGTAGTCCCATCGCTGGACCTCCAACTTCACAGCTACTTCCAGACCCTGTAAATAGATTTGTTCACCCAGAAAATTTTTGATGCAAACAAATCCTTTCACATGTGCAAAACCATGTTTTGAAGGTCTATGTCAAACTTACGTAAGCACCTAGAGTTGAAAATCAAGAACCTGAAATTTTGACTGACAGGGACTTGCTCAACAAGATGTAAAATATAAACCAGTCACCTCTGATATAGAACTTGGATTATGCTCACAATGATGGCAAACAGGAAACCTGAAGCAAAGTGAGATGAAGTGATTTAACCAAGTATTAGGACAACGTTGCTCAGTGCAGCAGATCAGATTGTGAACAGTCTCGTTGATTCTCAGTTCGCAATATTAGCACTGGACCACAAATACAGTCTGGGTTTGTTTACAGTAAACATTTTCTTAATCGAGCAAATGTTTTAAAAGCTGCCCAAAGCAATTAAAAATAAGCGTCTACAGAAAATAAAGTAAGTAAGGATTCAATAACATGAATACAACAAGAATACATTCTTACGAAGGAGGTGGCAATTCCGGCCAGACTGAGGCTAGTACAATTGAAAATCCTACATAGAGTTTATGTCACTGGCCCCCGACTGATCCACATGGGCCACTCGGTGGATGGTCTCTGTCGACGAGGGTGTGGTTCCCTAGCGACCTTCATGCACATTATATGGGAATGTAGGGCAGTGGCTGCATATTGGAGGCGTATACACGTAGTGATGGGTGAAGTGACTGGAGTTGACTTGTTGGCTGAAGCCCGGCACTGTCTGTTAAATGTGAGGGGCCCCACGGATTATACCAGTTCACAGACTCAATGGGTCACTCTAGGCAACATGGTGGCAAAAAGGGACATTGCACAGAAATGGGGAGCGGCTTTGCCCCCCACAGTAGAGATGTGGAAGGCTAACATGGACTGGTGCATGTTCCGGGAGAAGACGGTGTATGTTGCCAGAGGTAGGCCCAAGAAATGGAACAAGATTTGGGGGCCCTGGAATGAGTATAGGGGTGATATCTGCCTCCCACCAGACACAGCGCCCTCGGAGGAGCGACTGTCCCCTTAGCTCTTGACTCCGGCTGAATTATTGGTATACAATGTCCTGTCTCCCTTCCTCCCCAGTTATCCATACATATGACCTGTTCGCATTTCTTATTCCGCATATAAGCCCATCCTCCCCCTGGTGTGGGGCGATGCCGCATTCACGTTCCTTTGCCTTGCCTTCTTGCACCGTTTTAGGTGCCTTTCCTTTATTGCACTGTTTTTTCTCGTTTTCATAAAATAAAATAAACCTCATATGATTTTGTACTGTATTCTGTGTGCACCACTCATGCTGCATAACGACTTGCTGCCTAGCCTCCGGGATGTATGGCTGAATAGCTGTGTACTACTGTGTCGTAAATAAAGGTTTAAAAAAAAAAAAAGAATATATTCTTAACTTTAGAATAATCAGAAGTTTGACATCATTTAGGCGCTGGGCTGGCACATACAAAGTTCTACAGTAATCACAAAACCGGCCTAAACTGACTATTAATAAACAGGGCTTTGGCATACTCAAAACATTGTGGATAATCAAAGATTCAACATGAAAAGAACCCTGGTATGTTCCAAGTCTGCTATAATCATAATCAAAGACTTGGTTGTTCGACCAGTAACTCGCCCGCTCCTTAGCTCCCACTGACAGAATCTTTTTTCATCTTCTTCTACAGAGACACTAACTGAATTTATAGCGCAAAGATGTCCAAGGGCAATCGTTGCGCTTTATAAATCGTAATAATAAATAAAAGGTGGCATAACCAACGGCTAGCTACAATACAAACCAGGACAAAACATAATCCCTGGCACAAACATAGACTTATCAAAGTTCTGATATAATGAAAACGGTATCAGCACATACCACCTCTTTAAATGGCACTAAAAGGAACACTTGAAGTTGTTTTATAGTACATGTCTGAAAAATCCTATCACTTGGCCAAGTAAATATTTTAAGAAATTACACATAAAGGCCTTCTCTACAGTTCTCCTCCAGCAAGAAAACCCTCCCCACATCTGCTTCCCCGACTATAGAGCGGTCAGACCAACATCTGCTCCACCGGCTACAAAGTTCATCCCTGCAGTTGCTTTCTGGCTATATAATCCATCCCCGTGATTGTTACTACACCTATAAAGCATGGCCAGTAGACCATGAACCAACTACAAAGCCTGCATGCTCCCGTAGCTGTTGCACCAACTACAGAGACTTCACTCCCGCACCAGACTCCCTACAACTAGGGCAAATCACCCCCACACTCAAGAAACCAGGGGTCGATCCCAACGAGCTCAACAACCTAAGACCTATCTCCAACCTACCGTTCCTAGCTAAAATATTAGAGAAATTTGTTCTCCAACAACTCAACAAACATATGGACGGCTTCAACCTGCTGGACGCCCTGCAATCGGGTTTCAGGAAAGGTTGTAGCACTGAAAGAGCGATGCTCAATATCTCAGATGATATCCACAGAGCCTTAGATGAAGGCGAGGCCTATTTTCTCATCCTTATTGACTTATCAGCGGCATTCGACAAAATAAACCATACAGCTTTACTTGAGACTCTGAATAGACGCTCTGGCATTAATGACAGTTCTTAAATAGTTCACTTCCTTCCTTTAGCACCGTTCACAACAAATTAAAATCAACTCCTGCCTCTCTGCACCATCACTTGTCAAACTTGGAGTCCCTTAAGGATCAATTCTCTCACCATCCCTCTTCAATCTCTTCATGGAACCCCTTGCAATTATTCTGAAGCAAGCAGGGGTTCAATACCACCTCTATGCCAATGACACCCAAATATACTACAAAATCAAGTCTCCTAATGATATCCTACACCTCAATACCTCGCTTACCAAGATCCAATCCTAGTTTGACGCAAACCATTTAAAGATTTAAAACTGAACCCGAACAAAACGGAATACTGTTCTCCCCGAAAAGTAACCACCGACCTATCCTAGCCTGGTTCAAAAATCTTAATGCTCTAACCTGCTCCTTTGTCCTATCGGATTCAGTAAAATCTCTAGGCATTACCCTAGATAAGAACCTGTCAATGAAAGACCACATCAAGAACTCTGCAAAAGGGACACTGTACTATCTAAAACACCTCAAGAAAATTAAACATTTCATTCCCCAGGATGATCTTAAGACAATTGTACAATCCCTAGTCCTTTCTAAACTAGACTACAGGAACGCCATCCTAACAGGTGAACCAATAGCTCACCGTGCCCCACTAAGGTCAGTCCTTAATATGGCAGCTCGACTCATAACTGGTGGAAAAAGATGTGAACACATCACACCTACCCTCAAATCTCTCAACTGGCTCCCCATGGAAGGAAGATGTATTTACAAACTGGCCTGCATCACTCACAAGGCCCTTCACACCCAATCCCCCAATTACCTGAACAACTAACTGGTTAAAGCTGGAAAATCAAGAACTCTGAGAAGCACCAACTCACTTCTTCTCATCCCCTCGAAACTGAAAAGAAAAGCGACCCAGTGCTGATCCTTCTCTGGTAGTGTTCCCAGGATATAGATCACACTCCCTACGGAACTCAGATGCAACCCCTCATTCCCTTGCTTCAAAAAGGACCTGAAACTACTGCGCATCAACCAATACTTCCCTGACCTAGTCAACCATCCTAGACATCCATAGACTAATGGTCTCCTCTCTTACTCTGACTTTTCCTTGGAGGTGGGGGGGTCATCTGACTGTTTCAATCCACCTACGTTCTTCACTCCCCCATGTATATTTAAGTGTGATGTATCTGCTTATATATTTTATGATTCCTCATGTTCTACAATGTAATGCATCTTCTTCTTTTCTTGTGTATGTAAGGCGTTCTGATGCCCTCAGGTCTAGCTAGCGCTATATAAATAAATAAATAAAATAAGATATTGATCTTACGCCTCCATAGATGCACCATCTATATATACAGTCTGCTCACTTCTCCTCGCTTACTACCCCAGTTAAAATGACCCCACAGCTGATGCCCTGGGGAGCTGCTTCCCAATACATACAGCTCACACAAATGCCACCTCAACTACCACTCTCTAGGGCTGCTATGAGACCATAAGAGCTTACCGAAAAAGCTAAGCAAATGTCCCACACGCCCTTGCTGTTCCTGCCAGTTTTTCCATCCTGTTGCCCTTGCTACAGAGGTTTGCCACAACTACCATCTGACCGCACGTTTCCCACGCCTAAAGACAAGTATGTAGAGCCCGCTGTGTCTTCTGTCCCGTGTTCCACCTACTGCTGCCTTCCTTCTTCTCACATGTTCGCCTCTTAGCCCACGACCACACGTGCTGTGCTTAGTTTACCCTTCTTCCTTCTGTTGAAAACCCGCTCAACTCCTATGCCCTCGGCCCATGCCCTCCACACTCCGCTCGTAACCCTGCTCATCCAGCCACCCTTTACGTAGAACAAGTCCGATGCCAGCACTTTCTCACCTCTTGCTGCTTAGTGCCGCCATGATTGTTTTCCTGCTGGCTGCAGCGTGCGTGTCATACACTTCCGGTTCAACCTGCAGGTCATAAGGAGGGGCGTGGCTTAAGGGGACAGAACAGAGTTGTCTGTGCGAACCTCGCATAGAGAATGTTAGACTCGTCAGTCGGTCGGGCTGCTGGAGCTTGTACGCGGCAGTAAATACAGGTGTTAGGGCAGAGATGGCATATGGGGTTTTGAGTATCCTGGAACAGCTGCCATGTGACAATTAAATGTGACAACATGGACTTAGTATAACTGGAAAAGACCGTTGTGTGCAATACTGTTATCCAGTTCTGATTATTGATAATTCTCCTTCGCTGGCGATTCACTTTTTAACCCACGCTTGTGATTGTGAAAGTGATAACTAGAAGCCACATAATGCAAGAGCTATCAATGGCCAGGCTTGGTTTAACATTGGCTACGAATTATAGAATTATGTGAAGATTTTCTCCTATATACTTCCTAGTTCTCATACTATAAGTGAGTACTAAAGGTTCACTCGTGTGTTAAAATAAAAAATAAAAAACAGACCAGTCGAGCTCTTTTTAGCTTGGTGTGAAAGTAAACAACAAGGAAAGTCCCCCCTTATTAAAAGTCTCAAGGAAAACAGTCCCAAATTTAACTTGCTAAACAGAACATTTTTTATCAGCACCAATTAACCCTGGCAAGGAAAAATGCTTGCGCTTAAACGTAGGAAAAGCAGGATATTCGGGGAACTACAGATATCCAAATAATTGTGATCTGCGATATCCTTTCCTCGCACAATATATCTTAGCACACCCCTACTGGGGAAATATGTACCGATCAGCGAGGTGGCATAGTTGTAAATAGGAGCTCAACCAATAAATTATCGAGGTGGGTGAAAAATCATCACTGCCAGATCAAAATTAAATCTGGTGATGGACTTAGTAGTTTATTGGCTGAGCTCCCAGTTACAGTAATTGTGTTAGTGAGTGATTAAGTGCAGTATGCAAGAATACCTGTTGTATTTATTATATTCCCCTCACCTGCCGTCTGTATCTCTCCTCTGTTTTACCTATACACATGTTCCCTTGTGTTGTTTCTTTACCACTGTTGCTATGTGATGATTCAGAGACTTTGGCTTTCCTCGCAGCTTCTTCCACTGTTCAGAACTACAGATTTTCCTTTTCGGATGTTATGGATGGGTCGGTGTATCCCAGTGCTAGATGGTGAAAGTCTAATGATAGTGTGGCGCCTGTTACGTCATTGATTAGAGTGTTTATGGAGTCCCAGAACTTCCTGATCTTGGTGCATTGGAAGAGGAGGTGTGCTAGGTCCCCCTTCTGCTTATTGCAGTGTCAGCAGGAGTCGTTTTTAGGTCTCGGTAATATCCGGTCTGCCGAAGGCAGACCGGAAGTCCGAGAATTAATGTCAGTAAGAGGGCTGCTTTATCCCTCCCTCTTTTTGGCTCTCCCTCCATTGGCTGGCTTCCTAAACGGAGGCCAGTCATTGGAGGAGAGAGCCATCCCTCAGAATAGGCTCCGTCTTTTTCGGATTTGGGGGCGTCATTTTTGCTGTTCTTTAGCTCGTGACGTAGGCCGTCACTCAGGACAGCAAAACCACGCCCCCAAATCCGAAAAATATCGGAAGCTTATGGGCGCCATTTTTCAGCACAGTAAGATGAGGTAGGTCGCTTGCTCCCGCTGTTCGTAGCTCCCGCCCCCTCCCGCTGTCCCCCCCTCCCGCTGTTCGTGGCTCCCGCTGTGGTAGGTCGCCTGCTCCCGCTGTTGTAGGTCGCCTGCTCCCGCTGTTTGTAGCTCCCGCCCCCTCCCGCTGTTCGTGGCTCCCGCTGTCCCTCCTCCCGCCCCCTCCCGCTGTTCTTGGCTAACGCTGTCCCCCCCTCCCGCCCCCTCCCGCTGTTCTTGGCTACCGCTGTCCCCCCTCCCGCACCCTCCCGCTGTTCTTGGCTACCGCTGTCCCCCCTCCCGCACCCTCCCGCTGTTCGTGGCTCCCGCTGTCCTTCCTCCCGCCCCCCTCCCGTTCGTGTATCCGATTCTTCACCAGGTGGCAACTTTGCCATGGCAACAGTAATCTGGAGCCTTCCAGTCCTCCATGTAAGAGTCGGACACTGCCAGCAGTACTCTGTCAGCATTAGAGTTCAATCTCAAATCGTATTGTATAATTAAAAAAAAAAATGAAGAGTTCGTTTATTACTGTGTTAAGTAACATGCGAGCAGCGACCGGCAGCAGAGAACAAAAAAACACACATTGGAGCTACCTCTAGGGGGGTTAGTCGTTGCCTCACTACAGTTCCCCGAACTCCTACCACAGCGCGTGCGTGTGTCAACAATCTGAACTTAAATTTTACTATCGACATCTGCCCTCGACATAGTCAAGGGACTACAACGGCACTTTGCTCGCGCTTGAGCCCAAATGTTGAGTTGGGTATTATTAGGGTCACTCACACGTACCGGCTAAAAAGTCTAATTATTTCAGTCACCAAATGAGGCTACCTTGTATATTCCATTGTGAAAAACTGTGACTGTCCCGGCAAATCCGGGACGCCTTGTCACCCTACCGCCCTAACGTTGTTGCTCCTTATAGAACACAATAAATAATAAGTCTATAAAATACCACAATATCAGAAAACCAACTGCAACTTTATTCCAGGTATTCACAACACTTACACCACCATTCAAGTTCCAAGGACACTTTCTGTGCTTATTCGTGCAGCACAGCGTAAACGGCTCACACAAATTTTCGCTTACACCTAATATGGCCCTCGAGTGGACACAGAGAATTCTCCTTTTGCTGTCTAGTGGTTGAATCATTTGTTTGTGATTGGCTACGTCACGTGACAGGAGAAAACGTCATGGTTGAGACTGTAGCACGCAGGCGGAAGCGTAAAGCGCTGATAATAACAAACTGATCCTTAGGTCCGAGCCGTAGGCCTGTCTGTAGACGTTTACCCCCCTTATTCCCCCATGTCATAGTGGATTTCATTTTCAGTCTTTTTTTCTGCTTGTTTATTTCTCTCGCTTTGTATTCGTGGTAGGCGTCCCTCGTCCTGTCTAACCTATGAGTGTTTCTTTGGTGGTGATCCGGCTGGAGCTCGCCGCACACTCTCCCTTCCCGGCAGGCTTCCAGTACTGCGCAGGTGAGTGCGCACCCAACGACGCGGCCCAAGAAAGGGGACGGACTATAGTATGTTAACTTCATACGAAGAAGATCGTATCTAGGGCTTGAGTTGAGAAGAATAACACATACGTGTTGTAATAGAAGGGAAGGGGCAAGGGAGGTCAGGCTTTGGAGTTTGTACAAAGGTGTCGGTTGAGGCTGTTGGAGAGGGGCCATAAATGTGAATAGATTATGAAGACGAGAGAATTTGCGTTTTTTTACGAACCCTAAGCCTCATCAGATAGGGAATGGGCATAAACATGGCGAGGGACACTATTATACGAATGGGAAAAACTGGATTTAAAGACCCTGGGAAATAGACAGCATAGAATGGCCTAAGTGTATCCACACTGAATGAAATATGTCTGGGGAGATTGCCTACCTGGGATTACTGAAGAAGATTTGGGAGGGGAGGCGGGTGTGGGGGGCAGTGCTGCAACTTGAAAGCCTTACTCCGTAAACTCATAAACTGGGGATCAAAGTGTGACAACAAAAAAGGTGGCGGAGTCACGAAGGGAAGAGTAAATCAGTCTGACAGTCAACTTATACATTTACTTTTTTTAAACTTTGACACCAAGAAATTGGCCACAAGGACAAACATGATTGCAAATCTGTTCTGACTTAATTGGCTGGAAAGGCTGCATTTTAAAATATCTTATGGGGTTAAGACTCCTATTGCTGAGCACTTTGCGTGCCTAATAAATCTAAGGAATAATAATGGTAAGTTAGCTCTGGTGGTTAATGCACTTGCTGGAAAGATCTGTTTTGTCTAATCAAAATTTGACTCCTAAAGTAGCATGAAGCGTTAATGTGTCTTCTGTAAAGCACATTGTGTAATATGCAAACAACAGATTTTTATTTAATGTAGGTAGGTACATAACCTACTTTACGGTCTTGGCGTGGTGGGAAGCAGCTGTTATTTTATGTATCTAGGTACATAACCTACCTGACGGTCTTGGCGTGGTGGGAGGTAGCTGATTGATGATGTCAAAGGGAGGGAACTGGTTGTAATTATTGGAGCCTAAGGATATGTTGACACTTGGTAGAGGATAACTTTGTTATGTGAAAGAAGAGAGTTGCTACCTTAATTGCTGTTACATTTGTGGGTTGGGCAGGTGGAGTTAACTTAACAAGATCACAGGAGTCACTTGTCTTTCAAATGCTGCGGCTCTTTTGGGTAAACAAAAAGAATCAGTATCATATTTCCAGAGGGACTTGTAGATTCTGAGTAAGCGGGGACAAGAGGACCAGAGTTAAGTGCCTAGGAACTGTGTAGTGTTCTCACATGATGTTATTTTCTCTACTTCATTTGCCAGTTTGGACATAGTAATGGTGGCAGTATGAAAAGAGCCTTGGTATGGTCGAGCCTCAGCTGTGAACCATCATAGGAATTTATTTTTTAATGTGCTGCGAGTCTTCAGTGAGTGGGTGAGAGAGGCAGTGGGGTGGGGTATACAGAGGTGAAGAGTGGGAGAGGTAAATGTGGGAGGGCGCAGGACAAGGGGACTTGGGGTTTTGGACCACAGCTGGTGTCTGTGTGAAGGTGGTGAGTGAGAGGACTCCTCACGGGGGGCAGTATAGCAAGGGACTCGGGAGACGTTTGATTTGGAAGTCGCTGTGCGGAGCGCAGGAGATGGACACAGCACCTCTTAGCTCCATCTCATTAACGCTTCTGTTAATGCGGTTACTTGCAGGGTCGGGGCCCAGGGCTGCAGCGAGGCGGAGGAGGGGAGAGCTGGAACTGCCGGGAACCTCTGGGCTTGCGTGAGGGTAGAGGTCGCGGGGGAGGGGGGCTCCGCAGGATACCGACACTGTCCACTCACGCCAGGGCCCAGAAGGACCCGATCTCCAAGATGACAACCACGACCCGGCAGGGCAGCGCGCTCATCCGCTGGGTCCGATCTCGTCACACCCCGCCGGTTCCGGGGGTCAGCATGGCTCAGCTCCGCCACCCAGGTACTTCTGCCATATGGGGAGCCGAGTTGTGGGCCCTCCGCTGCTATCGAGCTGCTTAAGATCACTAAAGATGCTGGCGGCGGCCCAGGGCTCCCACGACGTGCGTCCTACTGCATTGTCAGTCAGGCCACGCCTCAAAATACTTTTTAAGGGGGCCTATATATTGGTAGAACCGAGGAAACATTCAGATTGCTTTTCCCATCCTCCACATTCCATTCCTAATGTTAATGGCGCTTAAGGCATCCAGTTTTGAAATTGCTTTTAGTCCTGTAATGCTCCTTAGCCAACAGGTGGTGAAGGATTCGAGATGGCATAATTCAACAGGAATATGGAGCTCACCTTGTACATCTAAATGAAAATTGCTATCTTTGTGCTTTCCTTCTACTTTTTATGTAATTGGTTTTTAAACTGTGCCTAAGTGTATTATTCTCTTTAATTTTCTACTGTTTTATAGGCTTTGAGAAAAGCCCTTTTGGCGCTTCGTGCAGAAATGACTGCTCACGCTGAACAACCTATCTCACTTTCACTACCTCACTTTCTCCATCACTACCTACCTCACTCACTCTCTCTAACTACCTCCCTCTCTCAACATCACTACTCCACTAAATCTATCTCACTAACTCACAACTCACTCTATCAAAGCCTCAATACCGGACTCACTACCTCAATCTCTATCTCACTACCTCACAACTTCACTCTCTCTCTCAATACCTCACTCTCTCTATATCTCACTATCTCACACTCTCTTTCTATCTCACTAATTCACTTTCAATATCTCTTTCACTACCTCACTCTCTCTCCAGCTCACTACCTCACAACCTCACTCTCTGTTTCTATTTCATTACCTCTAACAACACTATCCCTCACAAACTCACTCTTGGACTACCTCACTCTCTCTGTCTCTCACTACCTCACTCTCTCTCTCACTACCTCACTCTCTCTACCTCACTACTCCACTCTATCAATCTCACTACCTCACTATCTCACAACTTCTCACTCTCAAAACATACCTACCACACTCTCTCACTACCCCACTCTATATCTCACTACCTCACAACTTCACTCTCTCTCTCTCTAACTCACTACCTCACTCACTCTCTCTCACTACCTCACTCACTCTCTATCTCACTACCTCACTCTCTCTCTTTCTATCTCACTAACTCACTTTCACTCTCTCACTACCTTACAACATCACTCTCTGTTTCTATCCCACTACCTCAAAACATCCCTCTCCCTCACTAACTCACTCTTTCACTACCTCACTCTCTCTCACTACCTCACTCACTATCTACCTCACTCTCTCACTACCTCACTCTATCTCTATCTCACTACCTCACTCTCTCTCTGCTAATGCAATAGGTCTCGCATATGCAAGCAAATAAGCTATTGCCAATACAAATGACAATGCCATTTATTTAAGGATACAGAAAAAAAAATAATGAGCAATGCCAATAGCTCTACCTATAATATTGCCGAGACCATTGCATTGTAAATGCTTGTTTTGTCTGATCTAGAGTTGTTGTCACCTTCCTTCTTGATGTGGAGGACCATAGATCTGCCCTTTCCTTCTCACTTAGCTCTCTCCCTGCTACTGCTTTTTCTTTTTTTGCTGTTTTCTTTTTCCCCATCCCCCATGTGTTTCACTCTGTACCATGTAAATATGCTCTTTATTTTCAATAAAAAATTACTGAAATAAAAAAAGAACTACAGATTTTCAGAGACCTGATTGACCTCCTGCTTACAGCGGCGGTCAAGACGGTGCTGAACAATTGGAAAGACACAGCAAAGGCCACCTTTAAAGCTTGGTTCAACTGGGTCATATTCCTACGAGGAGCCGACACCATAACAACCAACAGCCAACCGAACTCAGAGAAAAAAAGCGAGATATGGCTGTCGCTAGACAACTACCTGTCCTCTCATAAGCCACCCTGAACGTCCAGACTAGGCAATACTGCATAAACAGCACGCATCACCTACTCTGCGACACAATGTGCCTCTCTCTCTCTACTCTCTATATCTCTACACCTCTCTTTTCTCTTCACGCTACGAGGGGAGCGAAAAGACAATCAGCAATCAGACAGTCTGTAAGGGGGCACGGGGGAAACTTGAAGGCTTGGCGAGAAGAAGAAGAAGCAAGCAGGAGAACACGAACGGACAGACACAAGCCAATCGAGACAATGCTTGTCCCCTCCCCCCCCCCACCCCCGGGCGTGCTTTTTCTTTTTTCCCTGTTTTCTTTTTCCCCATCCCCATGTGTTTCACTCTGTACCATGTAAATATGCTCTTTATTTTCAATAAAAAATTACTGAAATAAAAAAAGAATTACAGATTTTCCCGGCTGTAGTAGAACACCCAATTCAAGTTGTATGTTGGGGATTTTGCCCCGTTTTCATTTAAAAACAGGTCCAACCTCTGTATTTGAAATCCCATGTCTACCTACGTTGATAAAAGTAAAAATAGAGATAATTATAAAGAGACAAATACTAATTTTAAATATCTCAGTATATACGTCTGACAATTCACAGCAGCATTATTTTTGGGACCCAACCAGAACATTTCAATAATCAATATTAATCCAATGTAAAAGATTATATACTTAAGCCAACTTAACAGGCAAATATTGTGACAGGAGAGGAAATGTGCATCAAAATACTATGGCCTGAAGAATATTGTCCACAGATCTAGCTGCTTCCACTGAACTATACATATACTGGACGATTTGTGGCCATTGTGACTTCATGATCTGGTTAAGAGATAAGGAATGTAAGGAGAATGAAAAGACAAGAAAATGTTGGTCTTTCTGAGTAGTTGACGATTTCAGCATTAGGGTACTGTAGTAATAGAGGGCCACCTAGCCCCCGAAGGGCTGGAGAGTGGAAGCGGGGCGGCACAGCTGGCAGGGGGCCCTATGCTTCGCTGTGATACAAATGCAGTGGAAAGGGAAGGTGGCATGCAAAGCAAGTAGTAGCTTTGGGAAGTCAGTGTGTTTATCCAAGCATAAAATAACAAACTTGCAAAAAAGGTTAAAATAACATTGCTGATGGAGATGGCAAAAAGTACCCTCAAGACTCTTTCTGCCACAGAGCACTGGAGTAGACAGAGAAAGCAGAAGGAAAACAGTGCGAGTGATAAAACACAGAACGGGGGGACATTGAGGCCACTAAAAGAAGGATAGAATTCACAATATACAGGAAAATACAACAGATAGATAAGTGAGGAAGGGGAAAAGAGACAGATGAGAGGAAGGGACTAGTTAAGAAGGAATGTTGAGAGATGAATGAGAAAGGTGAGGATGAGTTAGAGAGGGCAATAAAGAGGAAGAGGTACAGTGAGAGAAAGAGGAATAAAGATACTGACATGCAACATGGTAGGAAAGACAGCTCTGATAGAAGCAACAGGAATAGAGAGTTCAAAGAAGATAGAAGAAAAGCAAGAGAAGTAGGTAGTCATAGAAAAGGAATGCGATAGTGGGGAACAGAGAGTAAGGGCGACTTAGAAATAAGAAAACAAAAAGAGAGATAGCTGAGAAAGGTCATAGAGACACTTGAGAGAGAAAGAAAAAGTAAAACATTGGGACTAGGATGGAAAGAGCAAGCAAAGTAGAATAGGAGATTCAGGTTATAGACACAGGTGGGAAAAACATCGGGTGGTGACAGACAGGTGACAGAAAGCTGGATAATGAAATAAAACTTGTAATGTGCAAATGGACAACCGAAGGCTTCATGGCGCTCAGAATTGCAAAAAGACGAATGATACCCATCTATCTCATTAGTAGAAGTGATAGAATTTCGGGATAACCATTGATTTTTAGCCATGCTGTACAGGGGCGTGTTCCTGCATTAATTCTGGAATAAGTGGTTGGCCCACTCCAGGATGTCGCTCTCTGTTCTTGTGGTGCAGATTGCAAAGGACCTGATTTAGATCTCAGCGGATAGGTTACTTCGTCACAGCGGTGACTGATTTCCTGTACATCGAAATATAAATCCCATTATATCCTATGTGATTTATCTTTTGGCGGACGAGATGTCTGTCATAGTTGTGATGTAGTAGTGAATTTCCAACTCAGGAATTATGGGCTATCCCAAGTTTCAAGTCCTTAACAAACCCCAAGGTGGTCACTACTTTTGCATTTTCAGAGTGATTTCATTGGTTGACGTGGAACAATCTACGCCTCATAATAGTTGGTGTACACATCCGAGGAAGTAAGTGTCAGAGAGGTTGCAGAAGTCTGAATTGGCCCTCTCTTCGTAATGATCAGGATATCCTCTGTGATAATTATGTTTGGCCGGTCTCTTGAGTCCTAATGGTTGGAATGCAAACAGCTATTCTGAATAATTTAGACTTAGAGTGTCAATGTGAGGAAATCAGACTTCTCCATTAACACATACTTTGGTTTTGACAATACCCTAAAATCTAGTGTTGGTCATGTGCAATGTACATAGAATCATTGTTGCTGGTTCCAATAGTTTGGTGCTCCCAAGCAGCAGGCCATTATTGTAATTCCTGGTGTGAAATTACTGCATCCCAAATTACTGTGATGATGACCTTAGCGGTAATATGCATCCAGTTTTACTGCACAACTGAAACTGCTAAAGTTAATCAAAATAACTCAAGTAGGGCCTCATTATTGAAGATCCCTGTTTGATCATGCATCAAAGATTGGGGGTCTGGGGGTGATGGAATATACAGTTCTTGCAAATGTTTTGGAATGATTAGGCAACTCAATATTTGGTCATGCAACATTAGCAGTTTAACCTGAGGGGATAGCTCTGCTTTCCTAGGCCTCAGGCTGTCAAATCTGTGCAGCCTAACATATCTCTGGTACACGAGGTCTGATCCTGGAAGGTAAGTCTCGCCTGTAGGACAGCTCTATAGCCAAAATACAACGCCTGTGGGACTGTGTAACGTGTGACAGCTCAGCGAGACCTCATGAAGTTGGGAGGTGCAGTACAAGGATGAGATAGGAGTCGGATGGGGGGCCCCTCACTGTTCCTTGCAGGGGGGGGCTAAGGTGTTGTTACTTTGCATTAGTGCACCAGTGCTTAAATTCCTACTTAATCACTTGACTAAATTGCATTATCTTTGGCAAATTACCCTTTCTCTCTGTTTCTCTGTTCTTTTGTTTAACTGGGAACACCTAGATGCAAGTTAGTTCAATGTGTGTGACTGAACAATAGTTTTAGGCAAGCATTCAACTAAAGCACCTTTTCATAAGAGAAATCAACAGTATGTATTTGTGAATTGTTTGCACTGTCCTGCAGCAAATATTGTCTTGATTTGACAGCTATAGACAGTTTATTTACCTAAACCATTTTCTTGTCACATGAAAGTAACCCAGCGACTTACAAAATGTATACAGATTGGAGTTGGCATCTATCATAGTGAAATATGGTTGGGGCATACATATACTCCAGTTCATAAAGAGTTATTGAATACAAATGTAAACATTCTGTCTTTCAGATTGTGATGGGGTAGGGCGAAAAATTGGTGGGTCTGAGTTGAGGAGGACTTTTGTGTTTAATACTGTGATATGCTATTGTGCAAATATGATTACACGAACATGTGAATTTGTAAGATTTGGCAATCTTAAATTGTATTTGCACCAGCTTTCATTAAGATTTGCAGTCATCAGATGAGTTATCCAACACTGTGCTGAAAGGTGTAGCCCTTTGCGGTGACCTTTGCCACCCTGGTCTTTCAATCCAAATGCTACCATGAAAAGTG
The DNA here is from genome assembly GCF_964263255.1 of Lissotriton vulgaris. Classification (NCBI taxonomy): domain Eukaryota; kingdom Metazoa; phylum Chordata; class Amphibia; order Caudata; family Salamandridae; genus Lissotriton; species Lissotriton vulgaris. The sequence continues at coordinate 280,924,855 of NC_141693.1, forward strand.
CAGCTCCCCCTCTGCAGGGATTTGTCTCGCAGGTCACCACAGGCCAGTTAGAGACTAAGCTTTGGAGTCTGGGACTACCCCTGAAAATTGAGATAAATGGTAGCTTATGAAGGAAGCAAAGTGGACGACGAAGAAAGACGTATATAAGGTGGTCCACTAGCTATAAAGGGCAGCGGGCAAGGTGGCTTTTGCCCAAATTTAATCCCCTACCAACTTCATTTATATGTCTTCTATTGCTCCTTCGTTAAAGTCTGACTACTTTCTTCCTTCTGCTGGAAGCCCTGCCAAGTTGAATCCTCCCGCTTCTTACAGGAAATGGTTTGGGATTAACACTGTTAATTTTAGAGACCCTGTTCAGATTACAGTCAGTTTGCTCCTCGTGTTTCCTTCAACGTCGTACCTCAGGCAGGCACTCAATTTAATTCTTGGATCTCATCTGCCCTGGGACATAGTTACCTCCACTCCTATCCCAAAGTCATGCTGCACATGTACTCATGCTTTCTGCTACAGTGACATTCAAATATCTTAAATATATTTGCAAAAAGGTACATCATGCTTGGAAAACGTCTTACAATGTTGCAGACAGAAAAGCCTATGTTCAGTCATGGAATTCATACAAAGTTACATTTTAAAACGTAATCTCTCTTTTAACAAGAGCGTATTTTCACAGCCTTCAGTACATCAAGATAAGCCTTTAAAAAAAAATCTGAACTTTCTTTGCCATGTGCTGCTCTTCCCGAATCATGATCACCTCAAATCACTGCTGCAAACTCTCCTTATCCTTTCACTCTGTAATCACTTCTTTTGCACCTCCTTCAGTTCTGTTTAACTCACGTGTGCCCAGCCAGGAAGTGTCATTAACAAGTCCTATATCCCTTTAACCAGCTTCAGTTCTTTCACTTCAAACACTTTTCTTTCTAAATTTCTTATGACCAAATCTGGCTCCCTTCTGGGTCCAAGCCCTGCTAGTATTTTCCATCTCGCTCTCGACCCAATTGTAGCACTTTTATTGGATATAGGTAATATCTTGGTATTATCGGGTCAAATTTCTCTTTCCTAAGATCGCTTTCTATTGAAAAAGCCCAGTAATGACCCTCAGGTTCTATCTAAATATCCCTCTACTTGTCTTCTTCCTTTTCCTGCTAAAGTTACTGACTTTTTAGTCAGTGATCAGCTTTCATCCTTTCTTGAAACCAGTTCTATTCTAGACTCTCGTCAGGCAAGTTCTCATCCAGGTCACGTAACTTAGCCTGTTTTTGTTGACATATTCAATAATATCGTCTCTCTTTAGACTCAGATAAAACAGCTATTCTGATCCTCCTTAACTCAGCAGCTTCCTGTGACATTGTCTCCGATCCCCTCCTCCTTAACAAATTGTGGCATGTTGGTGTGATAGACAGTGCCTGGCTCTGACTTTCTTTTTTTTTGCCCGGTCATGTACAGGCTGTTCATCTTCCCCCATTTTGTTTTAAGTTCCTCCCCGTCACCAATAGTGTTGCCCAGGGTTAATTTCTGACTGTGACTTTGTTCAATCCTTACATGACTCCTATTACCCTTATGATCAGAAGGCAAAGCTTTTGCTATTTCACTGATGTGGGTGACACCTAATGGGTGCTTGACATTCAGTCCTCTGCAGTCCCTCATGCCCTTCAATAATCCTTTTAGAACTGTATGTAGGATGTTGCCAACTAGACACAATCACTTTATGGTAAGCTGAGCTCTGATACAATGGTGATCCTTGTACTCGGAAAATTAAAAAATGTTTGTTCCAATGCTCGGTTACCCGCTTCTCCGAGCCCATATCCAACCCAGCTGATTCCTTCCTGAATCTCGACTCCAAGGTATCTATCTCAGATACCTAAACTTCCAGCTTTATGTTGTCTATTTCTTAGAACGCTCAAAATAATTCTTCCACTACTCCCTCTATCATACCGGAAAACTGTTGTCAAAGTTTTAATCTCTTTCAAGCTTGACTGCAGCAATGCAGTATATTTGCGTCATCCCAAGTATACGCTTTATTGCATGTAACTGCTTTAAAATTTTGCAGTTTATCTTGAACTAAGTCTCTAACGGCTTCGTAGAATTTCAAAACATCTTAAAGATTTGCACTGTTTTCTACTACATGTACACATTCAGTCTTGATCTCTTGCATTGTTGGCAGATTTATTCACTCTACGAGTCCTGCCTTTCTTTCTTTCCATACGCTTTCTTCAAAGTGTGCAAGGGTCCGTGCCTGCTGAGACTTCACCACGCAGTCAGGGTCCTTCGTTCTCTCCCATCAGGTAATGGGGTTGGATTGGCCCTTGGGGTGATTCTTGGCTCTACTCCTATACACACTCTAGGTACACTCAGAGTAGGGTTCGCATAGTAGGAGTATGTTTAATTACTGCCTTATTTTTTATGCCTGCTTATATACACTGTTTTAGCACCAAGGTAGAACTATATGTACTATTTATGCTTTTGGTGCTCGTAATCACTTTTATATCCTTCTGGCTATTAATCATTTCAGCACATGTATTTTATACAAGAATAATGTTGGTTCAATAAACTTATTGCAAACGTCCCACTGCGTATTCTTTGTATACTTCTCTGAGAATAAGTAAACACAAGTAACTGAGCGAACGTTTCTGTACTGTTTCCACGATTCCTGAGGGGTCAGAGTAGTCATGTTTAGCGGTTGCCAGAAACCTCTCGCTCCCTGGTATGGTCAGGGGGGCTTATGGTGGACTGTGAGCTAGAATGTCTATAAGCCAACATTTCCTACAGGGGTGTCTGGAACCAGTGTAAGCACCAAGCCCCTAATTTATGTTGTCCAAACAATGCACAGATCCTACAGATTAGTAGGAACTACACGACAGGGCCTGAGTCCATTGCATCTTGGTTACCTTGGCCCGGCAGTGGTGGGTGGAGCTGTGGTGCTTGGCGGAAGTACGCTGGGCATCGAAGATGGTAAAGTGAACTATGGCGTGATCGGTCCAAGTGAGTTCTATGGCATGGGTGAATTTGATTCTGTCACTGGAGGTAAAGAAGGTATTGAGTGTGTGTCTGGCTTTATGCAAGGGTTCGGTGACTAGTTGGGTGAGGCTAATGTTATTGTGGTTCTCCAGGAGGGAAGTAGAGTTGGCGTTGTTGGGGTCGTTGACGTGGAAATTGAGATTGCTAAGCAGGACATAGTGGTGAGAGTCAATAGCAAGAGGGGCAATGAGGTTGGAGATGGAATCGCAGAAGGCTGGTCGGGGTCCCGGGGTCTCGTAAGCAAGGGTGTCTCTTACCTTGGTCTTAGCATTGATTTGTAGTCAGAAGTTGAGGTGTTCCATTAGAGGTGTTAGGGCATCGTTGGTGACGATGTATCAGATGGTTTCCTTGAAAATTATGACGATTCCCCCACTGGTGCCGTCCATGTTTATCTTGTGTAGCCGTTGGGGATGTCAGTGGCGATGTCAGGGTTCGAGGAGGGGTTGAGCCCGTTTCAGTGATGAAGGCCACATCAGGGGAAAGGGTGGTGATGGTGTCTCAGATTTCCATGGTGTGTTTGCAGAGAGAGTGGGCATTGAGCAGGATGGATTGAAGTGGTTCTGGGTTGTTCGTGGTCAACCAAAACAGCTGGGTGAGGCTGGCATTTACAGAGACATGTGTATAGCCAATTGGGCTATAAGACAAGAACATCATCAACATCACATATCATAATTGCATCCTTTTCTAGGTTCTCCATTTTTCCTAAGCTGGATCTCATATTGGGGTACCATAGCAAATGCTTTTTCATTGGAGTGTTTGTTTCATGCATCACCAGTCAGTGAAGCATTCACTCAAGATTCTTTTTACATGTAAGATTACACGAGCTATAAAGTGCAGATTGAGAGTTGATACTATATCATATTTAGTTATAGACATATGAAGGTGTGTAGCATCCTCCAATGTCTTCTCTATTGAGCTTTCTACACCTAGCTTGTACATTCATTTGCTTTCTTTAGTTGAGATAGATTTAGAGAGGGTGGTGTTTTGGTTAAGTGTGTATTCAAATTCTGGTGGGAACGGGGTACACTGGGAAATTCAAATGAAACTCCTATCCTTTGTCTGACTGGCAATGAAATAATTCAGGGCCCCCTAGACAAACAAAACAGACTAACATTTTTTCCTTCAGCCAGTCTAACTAACAGTGGCCACAGGCTATCCTTTGCATCACTTTCTGACCTTTCACTCAAGATAAGCTGCCCAACGTAAGTTAGTGGTAATTTTTTGAGCCATATGTATATTACTGTAGGTCCTATGCCCTTTAATGTCCTGTACCCCAAAATACACCCTAAGATCTGGATCTTGTATCCAGTGTAAACTCCTGTATGTGTGTAAGGCGGCATCTACTTCCTCACATTCCATAGTTTTGGGGTAATATCTGCTCCAAGCACGGTAAACCATGTGCAAGATCCATCATAATGTGTTTATCTTTCTTGTTTATTAGTATATTAGATTGTAGTAAACCCTTTGATTTTCCTTTTACCCCGACACATAAACCTATGTTTAATTCTATTTCCGTGGCCCCTCCCCGTTATGTCTCCTACTGACGTCATTGCCCTCTGAATTGTTTGGACCTTTCATTTCTTCTATAATCTTCTCTGATTGCGCCAAACGTTTGCTATAGATGGCTGCACTTAATATAAGGTCTCACCCAACCAATAACCTCATATGCACCTTTCTGCTGTTTGTTCACTTAAGGACCTCAACCCTGAATTCCTGCTCATAAGTGATATTTTCGAAAGCACAGTTTGCGTCACTGTTCCTAGGGCTGCCATATAGTTGTAATCTTTTTCGCCAATCTCCTATTTCCCTGAATACAATTCTAAGCGTTCCATTACAATATTTATTTTGGACTATACCTGACTTTCAGCTGCTTGAGTGCATAGTGGAACACATATCAGGTAGTAATGTTCTTCAATGCAGGCAAAAGTTTGAATTCTCTGTGGCCTTTGCCTATCATTAATTCTTAACAAGTGTAAGCTTTCTCTAAGGTGCGCAGTAATACCTAACCCTGGGCGTAGGACTACGCTACGCTTGCGGAGCATGCGTAGTTTGCGCTACTATGCGTTGCGCGGATTGCACGTAGTACAGTGCAAAAACGCGTAGCGTAGCTGGCATTTTTTGCTTGCTGGCGGTCCTCAACGTCACGTTGGCGACCGCGAGCGAGCAAAATCAACATCCTGGTGAGACTTTTTCCTTGTTCGCGATCAGCAACATCAAGTTGCCGATCGCGAGCGTGGAAAATAAACTTCCAGGCGAGATTGTCAATGCGGGGAGGTCAGGTTTCTCAATGCAAGTGGTCGCGTAGACTTGCGACAGTTCACGATGAGAAACTACCAGTCTGCGTTGAGAAAGCTGCCGCTCGAGTACAAATCTACTCGTCACTTATTTAGTGATGTCCAAATTAAATATTTGCTGAAAGACGAATTATACTCATTACTGTTTGCACGCTACATCGTTTTTATCAGTAAAACTGCATTTCAGGCGAATTTTGTGGTAATTTCATTGGAAAAATTTGATGTCAGTAAATGACAGTGTGCTATCACACCATGTTTAGTAATATATCTTAAACTGTATTTCCCAAAATGCACCACCGGCAACATACCACACACGTTCCACTTGCCTGCTGAATGGGCATGGCTCATTTACTATAATTGTTTTTTGCGTGACACTTGTGTTTTTCACAATCCTTATTATATCATTAATGTACCATCATTGGCAGCACCCCACTCTGAAAATTGTTCAAGAACCACTGTATTTGTCAGTAAAACACGTTTATTACCGATAAGGTAGTGGTGCACTGAACAAACAGTCAGGTCGCTTTACGTAGCAATGGTCCCTGTTGTTGCATGATTGATATAGCCTCTTTCTCACCACCACCAGTAACTATGACCCTTGGAGTAGATGACGGTCTACATAGTTATAAGGGCTCCCGTGGACACAGAATGATGCCAGTCAGGGCTTTAAGTGGGCCGGGTCTCAGCACCAGCAGTTTTTTAAAGGGGGCCTCGAAACGGGTCTCTATCGGGCTCTGTTACATAGCCTGGCCTAGGTGGTCCATTTTTTCCCGGACTGCAGTGACATCAGGCACATCGATGTGCGAGTGATCACACTGCTCACTTCTCACTAGTGTAGAAGTTACAGCATGAATTCATGCCAGGTGAGCGTTGTAGGGGAAGAGAAATCCTTTAAAGAGAGTCATTTTCTCTCTGGATTTCCCTTCTCTTTTTGAAACTCAGGAGCAGCAACATTGTCGTGGTGTCACATGCAACTAACAATCATTGACAAAGCCAATAGTCCTGACTTTTTGTAGGTATGATGCTGCTTGTTGTATCATATATCTGGATGCAATGACAGAAACAGCAAAATACAAGTCGGGCGGCACACTATGCTAAGCCACTCCCTTAATTATATTGACCACGCCCCTTTGAGAGACCCTTCAGTTTTTTCATCCCACTTAAAGCCCTGATGCCAGTTGTAGTGGAAGACAAAGAATTCCAAATGTCACAATGATCTGCAAGTTTCTATTCTGATGCAGTTTCCTCTCCACTCTTATGGGAGTCACGTTGTCCCACACACATCATACTAGGGAGTCCAGGGGAACAAATTATAGTTCAAACATGAAGAGTCAAGTGTCCATTGCTCCTGGGTCCACTCATTGTGAGTTAAGCGAGGACAGATCTTTGAAAGACAAAATTATGTTCAATAACCTGCAATTAATTACAGGTTGTGTAACATAAAGGGAGCAAAGAAAGAAGAGATATGCAGATTGAAAGGCTGCCTTCTAACCCCTTTGCAACGTCCTTGCAACCACCTTTTATTTGCAGTTTACTCCAAATTCCCCAAACCCCTGAATCCAACATCCAATTAACCCACAAGTGTTGTAGCATTCCATGTTTCAACTATCCAGCACCAGTTTAATTCAAACACTGCACGCTGCTAAGGACAATGAGATGTATCTTGATACTTGTGTGCTGGCTGGGGGAGGTGTTTGCACAACATTTACGATATATATACATAACTTAAAAAAGATGACTTTCACATTAGTGGGAATCCTTTATGTAAAGGCAGAACCCATCACTCTTCTTAAACCATAGTCATTTTATTTATTTATAAAGTTTTATATAGCGCGAACATGATCCCGAAGGATATCAGAGTGCTTTACAATTTGAGGGAAAGGAAGGTAACAGATGCAGTACAGGCATCAATTGAAGAAAATACTAGCAATTATATGGGTGCCACCAATTTATTTTGTTTTTCAGGTCTTTCTTGGTATATTTAAAGCGGATCGAATTGCATTATGGCATGTTTTTGTTGACATTAAAAGCTTGTCATTCAGAATGGTATCCCTTGACAGAGGTGTGAGAGAAATGTTTAAAAACATCAGTCTCCGATGGCTTAGATATTTTCCCAGATTATAAACCTGCAAAGCTCTGTGGTCAGGGGCTTGGGTTTGTTAACATCTCCATTACACAAGGAATAGCTCTACTGTCTGTAGCCTGAACCAACCGATTTGTAAACTCAGAACAGCGTAACTATCATATGTCCAATACTGAGAGATGTATAACCTAAGCGGTATTTCTTCTGCCTGAACCGTGTCTCCAAACTCTGTGTAATCGAGTGGACAGGTCATTTATAAGAAGTCTATGCAATAACAGATAGCTGCTGTCCAAAGCCTTTGCTTGTGAGATATGTGTAGCCTGAAGAATACTTTAAATAGCATATAACTGAGCCTTTAAAAGCACCGTAACCTGAAGGATAACTCTACTATAAAACTGTTTAACCTCAGCCATTGCATTGCTTCCAGATGGCTGAGCCTGTAAGATCTCTGGGCGACAGACCAGAGCTGTGTGGCCATAAACCAGTTGATTGAAAATCTGTGTGATACATCAGTCTCTAGATATATTTAAGTAAAGGGATAGTTTTGCAGTCTAAATTGTGACGCACTAGTGTTTCGCGGGTCTCGGCTGAGACCCCGAAGCACCCACATATATTGTAACACCTTCTGGCCAGACGTGGCCAGAAGGCTATAAATCAATGGAAGGAGGTTGCTCGTGGCTTCCGGTCCACACTAGTATCCAAAGTGTGTGTGTGTCCATTTATTGTTGTGTGCCCCGTGTATCCAGAGTGACGAGGTCCCCTCCTACTCCCTTACACTGGCGACGAGGGTGGGATGTCCTTCGTGAAACCCAAAAGAGGAGTAAGGAGTACGGAAACCTTACCGGCGCCGCTTGCAGCGTGACCGCCGATCTGCACGAGGGCCAGCAAAGAAGTGAAGCCGCCAGCCGTCGCCGTGAAAACCACCGCGTCATCAAGTGCCGGTAAGCAGCATGAAGGAGGCTGCGTGAGGGACCGGCAAGCGTGATCTCCAGTGCGAGAGGAGACGCGGCAAGGAACGGGCCGGACGACGAGCAGGCCTGGCTGAAGAATCGTGAGGCGCGCGCATGCGCAGTGAAGGTGAAGCCAGCCCCAGCGTCGAAGACGCACGAAGCGGCCTTCCTGCAGCGCGGAGGCCGAGAGTGACAAGAAAAGGGGTGGAGAAGTGCCCAGACGAGGTGTGAAAGGAGCTGGCTGCGTGCTGAGAAGGCAGTGTGGCCGAGTGGGGAAAGAAAACAAGCATTGGCACATGCAAGAGTTGGAGTGTCAGAATTTGAAACAGGACAGGTAACAAGCATTGGTGTTGGCCAGTGTGAGGTGAAAAGGTCTCAGCAGACGACAGTTTGAACGATATTAGCAATGTCAGTTATTCCAAACACTGCAGCTGCAGGGGGAACACAGCAGGCAGCACCCCCGGCACAGGTGGCAGGGCCAGCAGGACAGCAGGCAGTGGGACCAATAGTCCAACAGTCGCCACACTCACAAATCAATCCAATACCGCCGTTTAGTGCACTGTTTGACCCAGGAACGGCGGCACCAAGATGGACAGTGTGGCTAAGCCAGTTGAATAACTACTTCACCTCAACAAGAGAAAAAGACAATGAAGTGAAAAGATCTCTGCTGCTACATTTTGGTGGTGATGAGCTATACAAACTATTCACACATTTGCCGGACACTGGAACAGCGACGGACTACGATGCTGCAGTGCGAGCATTAAATGCACATTTTGACCCACAATTGAATCCCCATTATGAACGTTTCAAATTCAGGCAGTCAAGGCAAAGGGAAGGAGAAACGATGGATGCCTTCCATGCACGCCTAAGGGAATTAATAAGCACATGTCCAGACGATGACCAGGCAAAAGAAGTGTCGGAGCAGTTGATTCAAGGGTGCAAGAATAAACATCTAAGGACACTGATATTGAGACAACCCTGGATAACACTAGATGAAATACTGATGTTGGCCAGGTCACATGAGTTGTCAGATGCGCGAGCCACGGCGATGGAAGCTGCCATCAATCCGACTGCGAGCGCTGAGGTCACAGTCAAAACTGAAAGAGTAGATGCAGTGATTAACAGTGGCCGAGGAGGACGAGGAAGATGGCCGACCAGAACGCCGCGCCGCACACCATGTGGTTTCTGCGGATACGAAGAACACAACCAAGATGGCTGCCCAGCACGTGGCAAGGCCTGCGCCAAATGCGGAGGACTAAATCATTTTGCCAGTGTTTGCAGGGGCGGGGCTAGAGGAAGTTTTCGAGGACAAGGAACAGCAGGAAGGAGAACACCGACCAAAGCAATACGGCAACTTGCTCTAGATGACGGACATCCCTCGAGAGGAAGTAAAACGCAGTCCCGCTATCAACAGCGGCTAGATGACTCGTCAACCGAAGATGAAGAGGAGTGTTACTATGTGTCGTTCGTGAGTGAGCTCAATAGAAGACGGAGACCGCAACCAAAATGTCATATTCAAATTGACGGATCGACAGTAACTGGAGTCATAGACACGGGAGCCACGATCAATGTAATGGGCATTCAGCACTACAAGGCGCTAAACCCAAGGCCGCAACTGGTACTGTCGAAAGCTCGGATTCTAACATACGGTAGAAAAACACCACTACCACTGAAGGGGAAAATGACTGTACAAGTTAAAGCGGAAGATCAGGAACTGACGACCACATTCCATGTGATCGACAAAGAGGCGGACTTGCTGGTAGGAAGTCACACAGCAGAAGATCTCAAGCTAATTGCGTTTGCAAATGCAGTCAAAGCACTACACACGGAGGAAATTCTTCAAATGTTTCCATCGCTATTTCAAAGTCTGGGAACCATCAAAAGACCACCAGTCAAATTACACATCGATAAGGCTGTACAACCTATAGCGCTAAGGCATCGGAGAATTCCGTTCCATCTTCGATCAGCAGTCGAGCAAGAGCTGATAAAGCTAGAAGAGCAAGGAGTGATTGAGAAAGTGACTGGGCCGACGCCCTGGGTTTCTCCGATGGTGATTGCCGAGAAACCCCGACAACCAGGCAAAATACGCATCTGCATTGACATGCCGATGCCCAACAAAGCGATCAAAAGGGAGAGACATCTCACGCCCACGGTAGATGATATCTTGACGGACCTGAATGGAGCCCAATGGTTCTCCAAATTGGATCTGAACGCGGGCTACCACCAACTAAAGCTGGCTGAGGAGAGTCGCTACATCACTACGTTTTCGACGCATCTGGGCCTGAGAAGGTATAAGAGATTACATTTTGGTATAACCTTAGCCGCAGAAATATTTCAAAACGCGATTAAAGAGATTCTGTCAGGGCTGCAAGGGGTGCTAAACGTCAGTGATGACATACTCATCCATGCCAAGACCAGTGAAGAACACCATCGGAGGCTGAAAGCCACACTTAGGAGGTTAGCAGAATTTGGAGTCACACTACACAAGGAGAAGTGCCAATTTTTTAAGCAATCCATAGAATTCTTTGGATACGTCTTTGACTCAGAGGGAATCATGGTGGATCCCCGGAAGTCGTCAGCCATAAAGTGTGCTCCGGCGCCTACGACGGCATCTGAAGTGAGAAGTTTCATGGGCATGTCGCAGTACTGTGCTCGTTTCATCCCTCAACTAGCCACCATCGCGGAGCCACTGCGGAACCTGATGAAAAAAGAAAATGCCTGGAAATGGTCCAAGGCGGAGGCCGATGCATTTGACAAAGTGAAAGCGGCGTTGCTGGATAGTACAACAATGGCGTATTTCGACACAGCAAGACAGACGGAGATACTGCTGGACGCTAGCCCTGTTGGTCTGGGCGCATTACTCGCAGAAGGCAGAACCAGGAGTGTGGGTTCCCCTAGCCTTCGCGAGCAAGGCCCTTACGGCAACGGATGCAAGATATTCTCAGATAGAGAGAGAAGCGTTAGCGGTGAAGTGGGCCTGTAATAATTTCCACCTATATATCACGGGTCATCCATTCCGGATGGTCACGGATCATCAACCGCTGATACAGTTGTTTAAAGGAACAGCACCGCACACGCCACCTCGGATTGAGAGATGGGCTATTCAGATCCAACACTATCAAATGGATCTAGTATACAGACCAGGGGCAAAGAATCCAGCAGACTTTCTGTCACGACATCCTCCGATAGAAGAAAGGGTGGCGTTAGATCAAGAAGTGCAAACGGAGGAATTTGTGGATATGGTATCCCAGCTATCGTGTCCCCAAGCGCTAGCGGCAGGTGACATTGTAGCCCAATATGACAATGATGCCGTATTGAAAAGAGTGAAAGAAGCGATAGAAGCGGGGTCCTGGGTGAACTTTTTGCGCCATGTCAGTGGATGGAATGAGGCAGATCGTGTGCGCCTATCACAATTTTGAAAGGTACATAATGAGCTCAGCAGGGCAAGCAATGGTCTCATACTTAGGGGAGCACGAGTAGTAATTCCTAACACTCTCCAAGATCAAGCGACCCTGCTGGCCCATGAAGGGCACCAGGGGACGAGAAGGATGAAGGCCCGAATGAGGGAAAAGGTGTGGTTTCCCAACATGGAATAAAAGTCGACAACGTTGTGTGAAACTGCGGGGCATGCCAGCTAACCAGTTTGCCGGATACACCAGCACTCATCATTACTGAGGAACCCTCTCCATCACCCTGGGCCTGGTCAGTCTGAATTTTGGCAGCTGTAATAATTGACAGTTACACTAAATACCCAGTGGTGGAAGTGGCGTCATCCACCAGTTTCGCGAATGTGCAGTCGATCCTCAGTAAGACTTTTGCAATGTTTGGCATTCCCCAATTGATTAAGACCGACAATGGGCCGCCGTTTCAAGGAAGGAAGTTTAAAGAATTCCTACAGAGACTAAGGGTGAGACACCATCGAATTACACCTCAGTGGCCTCAGGCTAACGGCGAAGCGGAAATATTTATGAGGACTGTAAATAAGACCCTGAGAATAGCCATGGCAGGGGGGACAGACCCGGAGAGTGCCCTCCAACATTTCCTGCGGGAGTATCGGAGCACTCCCCACAGTACCACGCAAAGATCCCCGTGGTCATAAATGTTTGCGGGACCACAACAAGACCTGTTGCCAATGGCAGCGAACTGGACGCCCGAACCGTATGTGCCGGCTGATACCCAAGAGAGGAGGAAGAAGACCAACGATAGAGCAAGCCGGAGGAGACGGGCACGAGAACGGGAGCTAGTCCCGGGAGACGCAGTGTTGATACGAGCAAGGAGACCGGGGGGAAAATTCCGTACCCCATATGAAGCAGAGCCGTGGACAATCAAGACGACGAAGGGCACTGCCGTGACAGTACAGAGGAATGGGGAAGAAGTAACCAGGAATGTTTCATGGTTCAAACGCATCCCCTCTGTGTCCGAAACCCCGGTGAGTGGCGATGGGTCAACTGCCGAAGCCACTGACCAGTCTGAAGATGCCAATGGCCAAAGTGCCGGTGGGGGAGTTGCCGCCAACCCATCATCTCCCGCAGGAAAGGAACCTGAGCCCTCAATAGCCCGGGGGCGAAATCATCACAACCTCAGGCCTAACACTAGGCCGAGCCAAAGGTTGGTGGACTTTGCATGTTGACTGTTAAATATGTTCAGAACAAAAGACCAAGTTGGGAAGGGATGTGACGCTCTAGTGTTTCGCGGGTTTTGGCTGAGACCCGGAAGCACCCACATACATGGTAACACCTTCTGGCCAGGCGTGGCCAGAAGACTATAAATAAATGGACGGAGGTTGCTCGTGGCTTCCGGTCCACACTAGTATCCAAAGTGTGTGTGTGTGTCCGTTTATTGTTGTGTGCCCCGTGTATCCAGAGTGACAAGGTCCCCTCCTACTCCCTTACATAAATGTGAATCTGTGAGATTTGTGTGACCTATAAGATAGTTCCTCTTTATCAAACTGCATCCTTAAAGATTTCTGCAACATGTAGAAAGGGCTTCCAGTGAACAACTGTGAAGCTCCTTTAATGCGTTTGGAGGGTTCCACTGACGACCAGAGCGCGTACCTGGTTGTTCTTTATTATCACCCAGTCACCGGAATTCTGACACATGTCTGGCTCAATCGCTGGTAGCGCCCGGTGCAACAATCTTTTTTAGCCCCCCCCCATGACCTCCTGGTCAGATTCCCTCACTACCATCTTTCAAAAGAGCCTCTCATCTCTCCATAGTCCCACTCTTGCATACATTTAGTATGTTTTAAAGTGCTGGTAAATGCTGGCTTTACTAAACCACTCCGCTATCCACTTTAAATACAGATCTGTCGTTTGCAGCAGGGATATTAACCCTCTGCCCTACTGTACGACGAGTCAAAGCTGCCTCTAGACAAAACTGGGATCTCTCTCTGTAACATTTGCTTTAATGTTTTTTATGGGGAATTGTCTCTTTTTGCACACATGATTAGCACCAGACATGTTATAGTTTTTTGGAACTATATTTTTTATGACTATAAAATAAGAATATGTATGATTTAGAGCCCTCTTCTCTAAGACAAACAATTAATTGACAGCATTGAATATTATTCTCACAAAATTAATTTTGTTAGAGCAAGAATGATTGTAGATGCTATTTTTGGAGTTGTTGTTAATATACAACTAGAATATCATGTGTTTAATATTTTCTGAAATTATTAATGCATTTAGGTAGCTCGTTCTATATTAATTCTTGCAAAATTTGCACATTTTTTCTGCATTTAAGCAGCGATTTGCACTCAAGTTTGCATTTTTTGCACAGGTTGTGCTTGCGTAATTTGTACATAATTATGTTTTAGATGAGATGTTTTTAGATTGCGTAATTTGCACAGAATAAATGTATATTTTGCACATTTCTCCAGCATTTAAGCTATAATCTCTAATAAGCATCTATAGCATACAATGACATTACACTTAGAGAATGTTAGATTACATTTTGTCAATTTTATAGAAACATCTTGTGTCTTAGAGGGAATAGCCTTGCAATAACAGAGTTCCATGAGCACTGTTTCACAGAGTATTTTTTCACTGTCTATTGTCACGTGGTACAGCATATAAAAAAAAATTGTATAAACAACAACAACGTACTGCAGGCTCACTATGTGATAAAGGGCACTCATTGCCCGAAACGCGTCATGCGAGGAGTGAGAAGAAAAGGAAAATAAACTTACCTGCTATTTCAAAGCTGCCCGGTGGTCCACTGATTCCGTGTTCGCCGAATGGAGTTACAGGAAGCAGTTGTATATATATATATATCAATGCTCGGGGTTTGTCACACAGGCAGGAAGCACTCCAACAGCTGTGAAGGTTCAACCCAAAACCTTTAGCCATTGGTATAGATAGCACGCAGTATGTCGGAAGGTTTAAAACAGTCACTTCGTACACCGTACGCGTTTCGAATTCCTTCTTCCTCAGCGGCATTATACGAAATAGCGTGTGATCCCATGACTGCATAATTTATTCATAACACGCCTCTCAATGGCTGCCCGAATGAGACTGTGTGCAATGCAGTCTGGGAGTTTGAGTCCTTTAGTCCTGAATGGTTACACTTTCTTGTCTGTTCCACCTGTTAAGGCTCTGTATGAGCCCCTGCATGTGCCTCCTACATCATCCAACACTGATGCCCCAAGGTGAGGTAGGTAGAATACTTTCCTCTTGGCCCTCCATTGCTCGCAGGTTGGTGCTTCCCGACGGCTGGACCGCCGCCAAATATCAATGCTCGGGGTTTGTCACACAGGCAGGAAGCACTCCAACAGCAGTGAAGGTTCAACCGAAAAACCTTTAATCATTGGTATGGATAGCACGCAGCATGTCGGAAGGTTTAAAACAGTCACTTCGTACGCTGTACGCGTTTCGAATTCCTTCTTCCTCAGCGGCATAATACGAAATGGCGTGTGGTCCCATGACTGCATAATTTATTCATAACACGCCTCTCAATGGCAGCCCGAATGGGACTGTGTGCAATGCAGTCTGGTAGTTTGAGTCCTTTAGTCCTGAATGGATACACTTTCTTGTCTGTTCCACCTGCTAAGGCTCTGTATGAGCCCCCGCATGTGTCTCCATCCTCATCCAACACTGATGCCTCAAGGTGAGGTAGGTAGATCACTTTCCTCTTGGCCCCACATTGCTCGGAGGGTGGTGCTTCCCGAGGACTGGACCGCCGCCAAATATCAATGCTCGGTGGTTTGTCACACAGGCAGGAAGCACTCCAACAGCAGTGAAGGTTCAACCCAAAACCTTTAATCATTGGTATGGATAGCACGCAGCATGTCGGAAGGTTTAAAACAGTCACTTTGTACGCCGTACGCGTTTTGAATTCCTTCTTCCTCAGCGGCATAATACGAAATGGCGTGTGGTCCCATGACTGCATAATTTATTCATAACACGCCTCTCAATGGCTGCCCGAATGGGACTGTGTGCACTGCAGTCTGGGAATTTGAGTCCTTTAGTCCTGAATGGACACACTTTCTTGTCTGTTCCACCTTTAAGGCTCTATATGAGTCCCCGCATGTGCCTCCATCCTCATCCAACACTGATGTCCCAAGATAAGGTAGGTAGATCACTTTCCTCTTGGCCCCCCATTGCTCGCAGGGTGGTGCTTCCCTACGGCTGGACCGCCGCCAAATATCAATGCTCGGGGGTTTGTCACACAGGCAGGAAGCACTCCAACAGCAGTGAAGGCTCAACCCAAAACCTTTAATCATTGGTATGGATAGCACGCAGCATCTCGGAAGGTTTAAAACAGTCACTTCGTACGCCGTACGCGTTTCGATTTCCTTCTTCCTCAGCGGCATAATACAAAATGGCATGTGGTCCCATGACTGTATAATTTATTCATAACACGCCTCTCAATGGCTGCCCAAATGGGACTGTGTGCAATGCAGTCTGGGAGTTTGAGTCCTTTAGTCCTGAATGGACACACTTTCTTGTCTGTTCCACCTGTTAAGGCTCTGTATGAGCCCCTACATGTGCCTCCATCCTCATCCAACACTGATGCCCCAAGGTGAGGTAGGTAGATCACTTTCCTCTTGGCCCCCCATTGCTCGCAGGGTGGTGCTGCCTGACGGCTGGACCGCCGCCAAATATCAATGCTCGGGGTTTGTCACACAGGCAGGAAGCACTCCATCAGCAGTGAAGGTTCAACCCAAAACCTTTAATTATTGGTATGGATAGCACGCAGCATGTCAGAAGGTTTAAAACAGTCACTTCGTATGCTGTACGGGTTTCGAATTTCTTCTTCCTCAGCGGCATAATAGGAAATGGCGAGTGGTCCCATGACTTCATGAGTGCGTCCTTGCCTGGGGGCATCTTCGAGCTTTGATATATATATATAGGGATCCACACGCAATGCATTGAGGATACATGGGACAGAATTGGCCATCTTGTAGTATATAGTTAATCATGCGATGACTTGTAAGAATATCGCAATAATCGTACATAGAATAAATCACACAACCAATGTTATATCAGAGTAAAAAAATATGAAGGTCAAATGTACAGTTAAAAAACCGGCATGAAAATGAATATACAAATGTATACGAGTCAATAAGTTGTGCAAACGTATTAAGTAAACGGTCATTCCGTATAAATCTAAGTGACCCACAGGCACAGCAGCAGAATAATATGTATACCTTCTCCCTCGAGACAATGAGCCGTTGGTGCGCGGGATACAGCGTCAGCGCTGTCCCTGTCATAATGCATACCTCAATAAAGTTTGCTGCTTCAAAGCCGGATGAATAAACAATGTAATCAGGTGTTACTGGATGCGCACATAAATGAGAAAAGCCCCAGATAAACAGTGTCGATAAATAAATATAAAATGACGAAGTCAGATATGACACGCCATTTGCAATTAATACGCTGGTTCTGATAAAGCCTCAGTGGGCAAAAGAGCAAAATGGGCAATGCACTGTACATTCACAAATGTGAGAGAGAGGGAGTGTAGATCAGACCAGACGTGAAAAGAAAGCTGCACAGAGCCTAAGTTGCGTGGAAGCCAGTACCCTTTCCTGAGCATCATTCCCTTGTCGTGTGGATTTGTCTTGAGAGTGCCTGTAATCCCATGGTGGGACTCTTGTGAAAGGACATTATTGCAGATGGGCTGCGCCGGCGTACGCACAACCTTCCATGGATCCGTGGTCTGAGAAGAAGGGTGTGGATCCCTATCTGTTTGACAGACCTTTGGAGGACTGGGTACTATGGGGCAAGGACTACGAGTCCTGCTATTCGAGCGAGAATGATAACGGAACGTCTTGGAGGTAAGCGCCATTACCCATTACCTGCGAGTGTGGTGGGGTCGGTGAGCTGCGGAGGCGGCACATCATATCTCGATACAAACAGGGGTGGGTGGGTGGTTGCTTTTCCCTCATGTCAAGACAGAGTTTGTCCGTGCCAGAGGGCACCGTATTGATTGTCCTACGGCGTATTTTGGAGGAGCGGCAGAAGGAACCCGAAATCATTTTGGATGGACAACCATATTGACTTGGGCGTTTTTACAATCGTACCAGGAACTTTGCTATTTGGTACCACAATGGAGGAGGACACTGAAAGAAGGGCAGCGGCACAGTCATTACTGGCCAGGGCACCGAGAACATTTCCAAAAAACACTGAGAAAAAGAATACTAATAAAAGCACTGAAGAGAAACTCAAGAAATTGGAGAAATTATGGAAATCGGACGTAGCTAAGTGGTGGGAAGCAATTTCATTACAGGATTATGTGGACAAAGGCATGGTGCCGAGAGGCCTAAGAATATATACCATAACCACCTACGAATCACCCAACCCAAAAATGCTGGAGGAATGGGCGGAAAACTCGGCATTGAGTTTGACACGAATGCTAGGGATTTTAGTCAAATACGCCTGGATTGATCGAGATAAATTGCTACAAGAAATAAAAGCCCTCAAGGAAGAACTGGAAAAATCTACGGAGCAGGATACATACAAAAAAGAGATAGACATCAATAAAAATAGAGTCAACAACCATGAAGAAGATATCAAAAAAAGAAAACAATGGAAGCTTCACCGTGATTGTGAAGATTACGAAAGTGGTAGAATTTTAACTTTCAGTAAGAAGTACGATCATGTCTTCACATCACAATCAGGCAAGATACGATCACAGGCTGATACATCAGAAAGTTCCATGTCAGATATCACCAATGCACGTGAAAATGAACCAGAAACTGCTGACACATCATCTAACAAATCGTCAGACATTGAAATCTCCAACCGACCGGGGAATTTTTAGACGAGTATCGGGTTATGCGGGAAGGCCATCAAGCATCCCGAGTAACACCGACGGCAAAACCCAAGGGACAACGGGGAAGAGGACTCGGACGCGCCCGAGGAAGAGGTCAAAGAGAAACCTCGACAGAAGAAAACGAGTCAGACAAAGGTGGAAGAAAAGGCAGAGGAAGGGGCTATGTGGGAAAATAAACCAGAGGCTCAAAAACAACTTCATAATGGATAACGAAATGGTGAACAAAACTATTGTTAACTTATCCAAAAGAGAACTGACTACTATTGAGAAAAGTACACTCTGTCTTGGACTATCCTTTTGTCCTACAATGCGTTTTAATTATCCTGAAACACGCATAGATATGTTTACATTTATTCGTAAGTTGAAACTTAAAAAATGGCACCTCCTTAGAAACCAAGAGGGTTCTAATAAGACACCTGGAACCGGTATTGTTTCCGACACAGATCTTAGCATAGGTGATATCGATACTTTGGTAGCGTTGCACCGGCTTCAAAATGGAAGGGAAGAGAATGACGGGGATATGGAGGTAGAAAGAATACTTGAAACCTTTGAAACTGGCCACAATAGAACAGCCAGAACCCCCTTCAAACCACGCTCCACTTTTTACCCTATGATGGCACATGACAGCGTTGATACCTTTCATGAGAAAATTTAGAACCAAGAGATGGTTTAGGAATCAAAACACCCAAAATGTGAAACCCCTACAAAGGCAAGCCATTAAAACTTTGTCCGAAGATGGGGACATTGTGATACGAACAGCGGACAAGGTTGGGAATATAGTGGTGCTAGATAAGGAGATGTACATCAATGAGGCACACATACAACTTAAAAACAAGAGGTTCTATATTGAAGTTACCAGACAAATGTACTCTGACAGTGTTGAAAGCATCTGGGAAAAACTACGGGATTGGAAGGATAAGGGACTCTTGGAGTGGGAAGAGTACTACTTTATGAAAAAAGATGATCCCATTCTACCAGCCTTATGCCTCCTTCTGAAAATACACAAAAATCCCACAAACCCACCAGGGAGACCGATTGTGCCCTCTAAGGATAGTGCTACAGAGAATGTCTCCAAATACGTAGACTACTTCCTGAGGGACTCAGTCAATAATTTGAAATCCCAAGTTAGAGACACTAAAGACTTTCCAGGTAAATTAGAACATGTTACCTGGGAGGAAGACCTCTTACTTATGACCCTGGATGTTAGTTCTTTATATACTATCATAGACCACAACCAGGGTATAGCAGCTTGTAAATATTTTTTAAGGTCTAGGGATATAAGATACAAGACCCATACAGAGATGATCTTGGAAATGATCAACTTCTGCCTTACTAAACAATATATTCATTTTCAATGACACCCTCTACAAACAAGTCCTTGGTACTGAGATGGGGACGTGTTTTGCCCCATGCTTTGCAAACTTGTTCTTGGGGCAATGGGAGGAAGAAAGTTGGAAAGACACTGTGAACTTTCCAGAGATAGAGGAGGTGGTCGTGTGGCTGCGCTACATTGACGACCTGTACATTATCTGGAGAGGATCACAGGAGGCAGCTACCAAGTTTGTTGATAAATTCAATATCAACACCAGGAACATCACACTTACATGCAATATCAGTAGTACCACAGCTGCGTTTTTGGATGCCAGAATAGAGATTGTTGAGGGACACATCCAGACCAAACGTTTTTGTAAACAAACAGCTGGAAACAGCCTCCTGCATGCCCTCGGCAGTCACCCGGATACTCTCAAATGTAGTATACTCTACGGGGAACTACTGAAGGCAAAGAGGAATTGTAATACTGAGTCAGGTTTCGAAGCAGAGATGCAGACCATGTTATCCAGATTTCGAGAGAGAGGCTATTCGCAATGGGTATTGAATCAAGCAATCAAAAAAGTTAAAATGAAAGAAAGAAGGGATCTTCTCTTTGCACCTACCGGTGAAGACAAGAGAGATAGTGAAAGTGGGAATAGGATTATCCTAAGAGACAATGGGAGATCACAAGATGTCAGAAGGATCATCACCAAGAACTGAGATATACTGACTAAAGATCCCATAATAGGCAATCTCCTACAGGATAGACCACTCATCACCTACCGCAAAGGCCGTAGTCTGAGGGACAACCTAGTTCACAGTGGGATCTCGGCTACAACCAAAGAAAGTGACCCTGGGCTAAATGGCTTTTTCCCCTGTGGCCACTGTAAAGCCTGCAAAAACAGCACAATGAAAAAAGATCTGAAGTTAGTTAATGGCACAGAAAGGCCCATATCACAATTTTTGACATGTATACACTGTTTGTTGTTTACATACTTGAATGTCCTTGTAAATTCAAGTATGTGGGCAGTACGACCCAGATGGTAAAAAAACGAGTTCTCGAGCACATGCGTGCTATAAACAACAGAGAACAGCAATATCCCGTAGCCCGCCACTTTGAGAGGTATCATTTCTCCAACACCACACTTCTGACCTTTTCAGCTATTGAACAGGTCACCCAAATGCCATGGGGAGGTAACAGAACACTCAAATTGGGACAAATTGAATCTAATCACATCATTGACCTCCAGACCAAACACCCGGGAGACCTTAACATGGATGAGAAATTGGGAGTGCATTTACATGATAGGTGAATTTACATGTTAAGTCCCCCCTCTTACCCTCATAATTGTCCCCTCCAGTAGGTTGTTGATGTAGGTTACATGTTCATGACATGGTTTTATTGTATATACACTATTATGTATTAACTATTGATGTTTTCACATATGCATTATGTTTTCTTTTCTCTCTCTCAACAGGAGGAATGCATGGGGCCCACCCTGCTCTTTTGATCACGTTCACAGGCCTCCTAACCTTTTCTTCAGCAACATCTTTGTGGGCACATATCATGGATAAGACACTTTTTTCTAGTTTTTATGCACTAGCAGTACTATGATGGTTTAGTTTTTATTGTACAGTTTTTTACATCTTAAGGCACCGGTGGGCACAGCCCCATAACTGTTTAATTAGGCCCAGCCTTTTATCTTATAGGCATGGTTGCATGTCTGGGAGGCATTTCGATACCGTCTCCTTTTAGCCCACTCAGCAGCATGTAACTTAGGCTCTGTGCAGCTTTCTTTTCACATCTGGTCTGATCTACACTCCCTCTCTCTCACATTAGTGAGTGTAGAGTGCATTGCCCATTTTGCTCTTGTGCCCACTGGGGCTTTATCAGAACCAGCGTATAAATTGCAATCGGCGGGTCTTATCTGACTCCGTCACTCTATATTTATTTATCGACACTGTTTATCTGGGGCTTTTCTCATTTATGTGCACCTGATTACATTGTTTATTCATCCTGCTTTGAAGCGGCAAACTTTATTGAGGTATGCATTATGACAGGGACGGGGCCGACGCTGTTTCCCGCGCACCAACGGCTCAGTGTCTCGAGGGAGAAGGTATACATATTATTCTGCTGCCGTGCCTGTGGGTCACTTAGATTTATACGGAGTGACCGTTTACTTAATACGTTTGCACAACTTATTGACTCGTATACATTTGTATATTAATTTTCATGCCGTTTTTTTAACTGTACATTGGACCTTTATGTTTTTTTACTCTGATATAACATTGGATGTGTGATTTATTCTATGTACGATTATTGCGATATTCTTGCAAGTCATTGCATGATTAACTATATACTACAAGATGGCTGTTGTCATGTGGATTTGTCTTGAGAGTGCGTGCAATCCCATGGTGGGACTCTTGTGTATATGTATGCAAAAAAGGAGAGAACTCTCGGTAGTTCCCAAGTTTAGGTGGAAGGCAGCTCCTGTATAGAGCACCCTCAACACCAGAGACACTCTAGATCTGCTCACCTGAAATGTCTGCTTTTCTATCAAAGTTTTTAAGCATAGGATTAGCACAGTGCTATCCACGCAGAGATAGAAATAGAAAAGTCTTTTGCCACTTGTACAGCAAAGTCTTTAAGCATAGGATTAGCACATATATATATGTGTGTGTGTGTGTGTGTGTGAATATGTGTTATATTATTGTGCAAGCCCAATTGTGTTAAAATGTAATCCTTTGTGAATTTACTATTTGTATACATAGAACTCTAACCATGGGTATATGTAGTAGATCTTTGTACTTACTACCATTCCTATATGATTTTAGAGTTTATCTGTTTGTATCTCTTCCTTGAGTGCTTTACAACTTGTACATGTGCAATTTTTTGCTGTTTATATCTCTTCCTTGAGTGACTTTACACTTTGAACATTAGCATTTTTAGGTCGAGCGTCAGCGAAGGACCTATTGTCGGCGGTTTTGGGGGAATCTGAGACAGCGTTCGGGCTCGCACCTCTGCTGTCTCAGATTCCTCCTCGAGGGCGCGCACGGCGCCGTGCACATCCCCTGCCTGCCATTCACATGCTCTCGCAATCACAGACAGGCAAAGTCAAGCATGCGCACACACATTCCCATGCGCACACACTCACCCCTCTCCCCCCCCAGGCATACACACAGGCAGTCACATACACACACACGCACACACACACACATGCACGCACCCCCCTCCCCCACCACTCACGGGGCTCACGCGTGCACACACAGACACACATATCCCCCCTCCACTCACCGTGCTCTTTTGTCGCGTCGCCTCGCTGCGCTCCTTTTTGCCGGCGCATCTCCACACGCGGGGCACTTCTCTGGATCTTCACGCTACCGCGGTGCTCTCCCTCCATGATGGGAGCCCCGCATCAACGAGCAACACCCGCCTCTTCCGGCCGCGTCACAGGCCCCGCCCATGTCACGGGCAAGGATGCCTGACTTCCGCAAACAACTTGTTTTAAATGTGATCCTTAATAAATAATTCAAACGGCACATATGTTTGCACAGTGTGACTCGTGACCAGGTGTATCCCACCTCCACAAATGAATCGCCCTATTAAGATTAATCAATTAACTTTACCATGATTACTTCCTTAATTAGGATTGAGCTGCTTTTCCTTTTCTTTCACTTCCTTCTCACTGCTACATCTGTAGTTAACGTAATGTAAGCAGAAGAGTTACATCGGCATGTTGTGTGCAATCATCAAGGGAAGGCTAGTTCAATTCACGGCCTCTAAACCAGTGCTCTGTGCAAACTAAATATAACAGTTTCATATGCGAAACTGAAAGAACAGATTGCCGTTATGGTGCAGATGTTCTTTTACATAAGGTTCCGTCTCTCCCGAGGTACGTGCAAGTCACGGAGCGTCTCAGGTTGCTTCTAATGTGTTCTGGCAGACTTCTGGCAGAAAGCAAAGCAGTCACCAGAAAGACTCGTCCGCCAGCACTAACGTGTGCGCAAGCACGAGCTAATTATTTTTATGTGTTATGTTATGTTATGTTAAAATGTTATGTTAAAATGTGTTTATATAGCGCTCGGCTACTCTAAAAGAGTGTCCCGGCGCTTTCCACAAGAAGCTACAGTGTATAACAACATAACAAGAAAAACAAAAGCCCAGGAGGAAACAAAGAAAGAAAATCCGCCTAAACAGAAAGATTAAAAAGCCAAGTCTTCAAATTCCTTCTGAATTGAAGCAGATTGGGAGTGCTGCGAAGTTCCAGTGGAAGCGAGTTCCACAGCTGGGAGGCCTTGAGGCTGAAGGAGCGCCCCCCTATCCGGGCCTTCCTCACGCGTGGAACCACAGCCGTGAAGAGAGATTCAGAACGCAATGAGCGGGCAGGGCGATAGAAAGCCAATCTCTTCTGTAGATATCCTGCGCCTGAGCCAAACAGAGCTTTGTGCACCAGCGTCAAGGATTTGAACATAATCCGCTTACGGATCGGGAGCCAATGCAGCGTCCGCAGAAGACCAGATGCCCGTGCGCGTCTATGCAGACCAAAGATTGCGCGCGCTGCCGAGTTCTGTGTCACCTGCAGACGCTGGACCAAGTACTCTGGAAGACCCAGGAAAAGAGCATTGGCATAATCTAGCCTGGATCCGATAAGCGCCTGCACCGTAATCCGTCTATGCTCCGCAGAAAGAAGTGGAAGAAACTTGCGGAGCATTTTCAGAATGCCGAAACAGGTGCCAGTCAGGCCAAGAACATGTGATCTGAGAGAAAGCTTGTTGTCAAGCTTAACGCCAAGATTTTTGGCCACCAAGGAAGAATGTGCCGGAGGGCACATGGCAGCCGGCCACCACTGCCGCCACTCGGGATCGGTGACACAGCCGAAGAATAACACCTCCGACTTACTGGAGTTGGCCTTTAGACTGTTCCGCTGGAACCAGCCAAAGACCATATCCAGACAGTCCCGAATTCTCTCCCCATCAAATGGCTGGTCTTTAGCACATGTGAAAAGGAGTTGCGTGTCATCGGCATAGGACACGATCTGGGCTCCGTAAGCCTCCACCGCTGCCGCCAAGGGGGACATAAAGATGTTGAACAATGTCGGGCTCAACACAGAACCCTGTGGAACCCCGACTCCCAATGGCGGCATCTCGGCGGAGCTCTGGGAAACCCAGACCGTCTGGCGGCGGCCCTCCAGAAAAGATGTGTGCAGATTTATATGGGGCGAACTCGACCCGAAGGTATCGGAGCGCTCTATGTGAGCACCAGTTACACAAGGAGATAGGCACGGGGATATTAAGTGATTTGCCCTGAATCACGGGATGCTCAGCCGAGGCTCGATCCTGGTTCCCCAGCTCCAAAGTCGGCAATTTTAGCCATGAGTCCACTTTCTGCCCCGGAAGTAATACTTGATTGCTACCACAAACTAACAATACCATTTTGATCATCTCACCATGTGGGTTGCCAGCTCTGGCTTCTGATTACAAATTCTTTTTTTGTGTTCTTCAGCCACGTGGCATCAAAAAAGCTAGTGAAGGGGATAAAACAAGCTGTCTGTACAAGTAATAATTCGAATTATTATTGCACTTTTACTATCTGTGGACAATAGTTAGCATTAGCGCATTTTGCTTTGGAGTCCGGTCTTACTGCAGTTCTAAATGTTTTTACATCCACCACGAGTGCAAATCCACATTTTTTTATTACTTTTATGAGTTTGCACTCGCAAATCATGTCACCGTCTGTATTACTGAGGTGTCTAAGTACTTTTGTAAATCAGACTCATAAAAAAAAATAAGGAAGGGAAACAAATAACGGAGGACAAATGAAGAGGAAACTCTTGTAAAGAAGGCTTTCTCAAATAAACTGGTATCTTGAAGGAATCCTTCACAATAAAAAAACAAGATATGAACGGGCCTGCTGGCAATTCATTTGAAAGAGGTAACGGATCAACATTATTTTAAATGCACATCGCACACAGCAGAGCAGAGCACATCACACTCATGCCTGACACCATATTACACACAGCAGAGCACATCTCTCTCATGCCTGATACCACATCACGCACAGCAGAGCACACCACGCTCATGCCTTACACCACATCACACACAGCAGAGCACACCACTCTCAGGCCTGACACCACATCACAAACAACAGAGCACATCACGCTCAGGCCTTACCATTGTCACACACAGCAGGGCACATCATGCTCATGCCTGACACCACATCACGCTCAGGCCTGACACCACACCACACACAGCAGATCACATCACGCTCATGCCTGACACCACATCACACACAGCAGAGCACATCACGCTCATGCCTGACACTACATCACACACAGCAGAGCACATCACACGCATGCCTGACACCACTTCACACACAGCAGAGCACATCACGCTCATGCCTGACACCACATCACACACAGCAGAGCACATCACGCTCATGCCTGTCACACATCACACACAGCAAAGCACATCATGCTCAGGCCTGACACCGCATCACACACAGCAGAGCACATCACGCTCATGCCTGACACCCCATCTCACACAGCAGAGCACATCATGCTCAGGCCTGACACCACATCACACCCAGCAGAGCACATCACACTCAGGTCTGACACCACATCACACACATCAGAGCACATCCCGCTCAGGCCTGACACCACATCACACACAGCAGAGCACATCAGGCTCAGGTCTGACACCACATCACACACAGCAGAGCACATCACGCTCAGGCCTGACACCACATTACTCACAGCAGAGCACATCACGCTCAGGCCTGACACCACATCACACACAGCAGAGCACATCACGCTCTTGCCTGACACCACATCACACACAGCAAAGCACATCACAATCAGGTCTGACACCACATCACACACATCAGAGCACACCACGTTCAGGCCTGACACCACATCACACACAGCACAGCACAGCACAACACGCTCAGGCCTGACACCACATCACACACAGCAGAGCACATCACGCTCAGGCCTGACACCACATCACACACAACAGAGCACATCACTCTCAGGTCTGACACCACAACACACACAGCTAAGCACATCACGCTCAGGCCTGACACCACATCACACCTCACTCTATCCATCTATCGCACCACCACAGCATCACTCAGCACCACCATAGCATCACTCAGGGGCACCACAACATCACTATGCGCTACCATAGCATCACTGAACGCCACAGCATCACTCGTCGCCACCACAACATCACTCGTCGCCACCACAACATCACTGATCGCCACCACAACATCACTCAGCGCCACCACAGCATCAATCTGTGCAACCATTCAACAACAACTGGTTCAAATATGTTCTCTCAATGTTTCAAGCTTTATTACAAATGTCACAAAAAGATGTTAATATTTCACTTCTATTCTTGGATTTTCCTCACAATAAAATACACTGAACATAATCTTCACAAAAGTTATTTACAAAAGTTTAAGCTATTGCCATTATAAATTACAATAACTTTTATTTAAGTATTAATTATTAAAAAAAATTGAAAGCCATTGTTATTTGTAATATCAATACATCTAAGTCACGTAAATACAACACATTGCATTTCAAATGCTATATGTGTCACATTTGCGAAAGTTAAAAGTATTTTCATTGTAAATGACAAAGCTATTAATTTCACTATTTTCAAAACCAACACATAAATACAAAAATTTTCATTTACAATACCAATAGCTCAAACTTTCCGAATGCGAGACCTATTGCATTGCAAATGCTTGTTTTTCTGTTTGTATCTGTAATGATGGTTCCTCCTTAAATAATGACGCTACAGCGTGGTGAAGGTTGAGGGGTTTATTTACTGTATATCGCCGTCAGAGAGCGCCGAGCCGCTTATCCTCCCGGTTCCGGCACTCGCGCTCTTTTCCCTGGGCTGCGCGCTCATCCCAACATGGCCGCGGGCACGTCGCGTCATCACGCAATGCACGCTGACTAGAGCGCTAACATTACATATCTCCCCTTTTTTTCCCACCACGAAACAAACAAGAAAACTATAGTCCATAGCTCATATCATAGTCCTGGAACCTGGATGGTCTCACCACTGCTCTCCCCCCTCGGGTACATCTTACCGGGGTGGCTGTATCTTCGCTCTCCTGAGTCTCTCCGATGCCTTCTCTCTGGCTCGGTTCAGCTGGGCTCCCCATCGACCTCCTTGCACTTCTCTCCACCTCTGTTCTGGGGCTACTTCTGCTGCCCTGCTCCCCACTCGAGCCTCCTTCCTCCATGTCCAAGTCCAAGTTGGAAAGTTCATTGTCTTTATCGAGCTCCGCTGCCCCCTCCTGCTCCTGTTCACCAGCGTTCCACTGTAAAATGTTGTTGCACCTTGCCATGCGGTCTTGCGACCATACATTGCCGTCGCTTAATAGGGCAGCTCTATCGTACACCTCTTTGACCTGAAGGGGTTTACTATATTTGCTGTCCCCCTTCCTTTGCATTACCGCCAACTTGACTCTCACCCATTCGCCTTCTTCTAATCCAGTGTCCCTCACATTCCTGCGTAAGTTGTAGTACTTGGCATAGACCTCTTGGGCTCTCTCCAGGTTCGCCTGAACCACCGCTGGGGACCATTTACTGGTCACTGTTTTCTCCTGCCACGCTCGGTTGTCCTTCGTGAAAGGATCTCGGCCCCTCAGAATTTGGAAGGTGCTATACCCAGTCCCAGTGGGGGTGATTCGGTACGCCCATACCATTTTCCATATTTCCTTCTCCCAGTCCTTGTTACTCATTATGGCCTCCTGTACCGATCCCATCACCACGCGGTTAAATCGCTCGACTAGGCCATTCCCAGCCGGGTGATATATGGAGGTGTGTTTGGACGGGATACCATTTCTCTCCATGAATTGGTCCATTTTTCCGAGGTGAACTGAGGTCCATTGTCGCTCAGTATAGATTTGGGAATGCCTTCTCTTACGAACGTATCGTTCAGGAACCTTAGAATTGTCTCTGTGTCCATTACTTCTTCCACCTTCATTTCTGGCCACTTAGAATATCTGTCTATGAGGACACACACGTACTTTTGGGTTCCTTGTCCATCCAAGATCAGGCCTAGAATATCGATAGACAGCTCTTCCCACGGGTTCTTCGGGGAGTCAAACTTTCCCAGCGATGTCTTAAGGGCTTAAGTGTTTTGTCCGCTCCTTGGCACTGGATGCATTCCCTGACATACCGTTCAGCTTGCAAGTCCATGCCCGGCCACCAGTATCCCTGTTTGGTCCGTAGTTTCGTCTTCTCGATCCCCAGATGTCCTTTATGGAGGATCGCTAGTAATATCGGAACTATTCCTGCTGGGGGGATGACCTTGTCTCTTCTGTATACAAACACTCCTTTATCGTCCACTGACAATTCCTCCCTGACCTCATAATACTTCCGTAGATTCTCGCTGAGGTGTTTCTTTTCTGGCCATCCATTTACTATGCACTCCTTCACCTCTTGTATGTCTACCTTATAGGCTTCGTCCCACTCTTGGTTGCTGATGACTCTTTCCTGGTCCTCCATTAAAGCTACCATTTCCTCTCCGGCTTCTTTGTCTTCTTCTTCTGTCTCCATGGCTGCCGCTCTGCTCAAATAGTCTGCTACTTTATTCCGACTGCCCAGGATATACTCCACATCGTATCTGTACTCCAAAAGCTTCAGAGTCATCTTTGAAATTCTGGGCGTAGCGCTGGTATGCCCACTTGAGGTGAGCACTTTCACCAACGGTTTGTGGTCGGTCTTCAACTGGAACCGTGTACCCCATAAAAATTGTCGGAACCTTGTCATCGCCCACACCACGGCCAGCATCTCCTTTTCTATGACGCTGAACTTTTTCTCTGTGTCACTCAGTGTGCGAGATGCAAAGCTCAATGTCTCAATCACTCCTTGTCCTCTGTCCTGCATCAACACAGTGCCTAGCCCCTTGTCACTGGCTTCTGAAGTGAGCACTGTTCTCCTTTGGGGGTCGTAGCCTTGCAGGGGTACGGCGTTTACCACGTCCATTTTGATGCTCTCGAACTCCCTTTGTGAATGTAAATGTAAATGTATAGGCATTTATATAGCGCACTACTTACCTGTAGGGTCCCAAGGCGCTTCGACCACTGCGAAACCCTTCCTGGCTTCACTGAGAGATGGTCCCTTAATGGGTATCTCCGGGGTGAGACCAGGCATCCCCGGCGGTCTGGTGGGGCCGTTAGTGAAGATGAGGCAAGCTAATGCCCAGAGTTGCCGAGTGTGATCGCTGATCAGAGTGGGCACCGAGGCGAGAGAATTATCGAGTCCGCTGACCCTGGTCCAGAAACCTGCCGCGCCGGGAATCGAACCCTGGTCCCGGGCCGTCCTCTGCTCTCGGGTCTGCTGCCTCTAACCAGTGAGCCACACTACCTGTGTGTGTCTCTTCCGTCCAATTGAAGGTTGCTTTTTCTCTCGTTAATTGTCTCATGTGGTGGGGTTTCGTTGAGAAATGTTGAACAAATTTACTATAGTATTCTGCCATGCCTAAAAAGGACCTGACGTCCTCCTTGCTGGTGGGGGGTGGCGCATTGCAAATTGCCTTCACATTCTCAGTCTTGGGCGTGATTCCTTGCACCCCAATTTCGTGTCCCAAGTAGGTCACCGACTCCATGCCCAGGCGACACTTCTCCTACTCTGCAGTTAGGCCCTTTTCCTCCAGCACTCTCAGCACCTTAGCAAGTTTCGCGTTGTGGTCTATCTTGTCTCGTCCCATCACTAGGATGTCATCCTGGAAGCACTGGATGCCGTCCACGTCCTTGAACAATTGGTGCATCAGTTTCTGAAACACCGCTGACGCTGACGCCAGTCCAAACGGCATGCGGCGGAACTGATAGCATCCGAAGGGGGTGATGAACGACGTTAACCTCCTACTCTCTGGGTGCAACGTGATCTGGTGGTATGCTGAGGTTAGGTCAATTGTGGAGTACCACTTGACTCCTCTTGTTTTGGCCAACATCTCTTCAATCCGTGGCAAGGGAAACTTCTCCACCACAATGTTTTTGTTTAACTCGTGCAGGTCTACGCAAAGCCTGACCTTCCCACTGGGTTTCATCACCACTACGAGTGGTGCCAGCCATTCGGCACACGTGATTGGTTCGATTATGCTCTTTTTCTCCAACTCCTGCAGTTCTACCTGCACTGCGTCTCTCACTGAGAGCGGCACATTCCTCACCCTGTGGGACACAGGTTCTGCTCCTGCCTTGAGTATGATCTTGTGTGCAAACTTCTCCAGTTTCCCCACCTTGCCTCCGAACACCTTAGGGTATTCTCTTTTCCATTTGTCCATATCCGGCCATCGTTCTGGTTCAGTGAGCAAGACCTGAACTTCTCCTCCCGGGTCCAGTTTGATGCCTAAGTCACCTTGGTCCATCTATCCCAGTACCGATGGTCCTTTTTCTGAGACGTACAGTTTGCAGAACGCGCTGCGTCCTTTAAATTCAACTTTTAACAGTCTGTATCCCACCATGGGTATGCGGTCACCATTGTACGAGACGGGCCTTATATCCTGCTTCTCTAGCTCTGAGCCCAATTGGGGTTTGAATGTCTCGTTCCACATCACCCTCTGGACTATCGTGTAGGGTGAACCCGTATCTGCCACTATGTTTATCGGCACTCCACCAATCGTCATGTCCAACACGGGCTTGCTCGATCTCTTGGTGTCCACGCATAACACCTGGTCGTAAATGCAGAGCACCGTGTCTTCTTCCTCGTGGTTGCTCTCCCCTGGGTCTTCTTGGCCTTGGTCGACATATTTCCCACACCCCTGGTTGTCTTCCTGCGGCACACCTTCTCGTAATGTCCTACGATCCTGCAGAACATACATTTGGAGCATAACGCCGGACATTTTCTGTCATAGGCCTCATGTGCCGTGCTTCCGCATCGGTAACAGGCATTCTTGCCGCCTCCCGTTTGTTTTCCCGGCGGGCCTGGATTTCCTCGCCACCTGTTTGGGCCTTTCTGTGCGGTTCCCTTGTTCCTGCTGTCTCTTCGGGACTCCTCCTCTTCGATTCTGTTCACCATCGGTCTGGCCAACGTCTCCTTCTTCGCCGCTTCCGCGCATCGTCGTGCCAACTCCGCTTTCTGAACTATTGCCATGACTTCCTTCAGCGTGGTATCCCCACTTGCCCATAATTTTTCTTGCACGGCCTTACTTGTAGTGTGCATCACTATCTGATCTTTTATGAACTCTTGCTGGAACGCGGCATATCTGCACGTGGATGCTAGTTTCCTTAATGCCGCTACATATTCTTCCACCGATTCCCCAGCTTCCTGCTTTCTCTGTTGAAAATTGTATCTGTTGATTGAGACACATACGGCTGGTCTGTAGTGCTCATTTAATTCCTCGATTGCGTGGGCATAGACATCGTCATCGCTATCATCGCGTTGTTTAGGTACTAAGTTCTTGAATATTCTGAGCCCCTCCGGACCCAGGTTGTGTAACAGTATCCATTTCTTCCTCTTACTTGTACATTTCTCCTCGTTTTCATCCTCTAGTACTTCAATGAAGTTATCAATATAGTCTCTCCAGTCTTCCCACTTCATAAGGGGTTCTCCTGGCTTGGGCAGGAACGGTACAGGCGCTGTTGCAAAAGACGCCTGCGCGCACATGGTTTCGCGCCTTTCTGGCGGTACGATCCCGCTTTGGCCCTTGGGACTACCTGGTGCGCTGTCTTCCTCCTGCTTCTTTGGTTGAAGCTGGGAACTCTTTGTCTCTTCCCCTTCGCTCTTCCCTAAAGTCGCCAGCTCTCCTGCCCCTCGGGTGTATAGATGATGTGGGGTTGTCCCTTACGTTCTTTCACTGCAACTTGCTCTGGGTGCCCTTCTGTGTGCCCTGTCGTCTCCCCCTGTAAGTGTTTGCGTGGGGGGGGCTCTCTGTACCTGGTTCCTATGGCACTTCGTGGGCTGGGTTGTTGTGGGCTCCGCCGCGCTCTCTGACGTCCCTGGTGCTCTGTGTTCGCCTTGATTGCACTTGTCCTGTCTCTGGACCTCTCTGGTGGCTTGGTCTGATGATTGCACCTATTTGTGGTTTCTGCTCGATTTTCACTCGATTTATTTTTTTTTACCCCGTCCTCGTCGCCATTGTAATGATGGTTCCTCCTTAAATAACGAAGCTACAGCGTGGTGAAGGTTGAGGGGTTTATTTACTGTATATCGCCGTCAGAGAGCGCCAAGCCGCTTATCCTCCCGGCTCCAGCACTCGCACTCTTTAACCTGGGCTGCGCGCGCATCCCAACATGGCCGCGGGCGCATCGCGTCATCACGTGATGCACGCTGTCTAGAGCGCTAACATTACAGTATCTCTTATGTAGCTCATGTAATCCAAAGTCCTTATGTAATGCAACTGACTCTTTTGTAAAGCGCTCTGACACATGTTCGCGCTAAATAAAATCACATTAAATAAATAAATAAAAACATTAATCCAAAGAGTTAGTTATCTTGACAGTTTTATTGCTGCCTGAAAACTGGACGCACAATGAACTCTGCATCAGCTGCTTTCAGATTTTTTTTTTATTGCTAAACACGTTCCCCCCCCCCCCC
The DNA here is from genome assembly GCF_964263255.1 of Lissotriton vulgaris. NCBI lineage: Eukaryota > Metazoa > Chordata > Amphibia > Caudata > Salamandridae > Lissotriton > Lissotriton vulgaris. Next base: position 280,958,336 of record NC_141693.1, read on the forward strand.
CCCTTTTTTTTTCAGGTCAGAGTCCAGTGCGGCTGCACCAGTCACATTGCCCTAAGGCCGGCCCTGTTCTTACGGACCACAACAATCGGAGTGTCACTGTGGGAAAAAACGCCTCTTGCGACGACGTGAAACATAGAGCTTAGTGTCTGTGCGAGGACCGGATGCGACTGTTATGTACACAGAGCGTGCGATGCGTCGGCAAGGGGAGGAGTTTTATTTAAACCCCAGCAGTAAATGAAGCCATGGTAGAAATCTATTCTGGTTTTCGCTTATTTAACCCCCCGGGGGGCATCCTGCACGAGCCGGTCTTGGTGCCAGTCATGGAATGGGTAAGTCTTTGCAGAGTGGAATGTCGGAGCTGCCCATTGGTTTTAAGACAGTTCAATCCTCGGTGGAGGCCTGAGAGCCTTGCACGAGTTAACCTTTTAATTTAGATTTGCTGTAAGATTACACTCTAGTTTAATGAAAGATCAGTTGTCAACTTGTGCTAAATCTCATCCAGGCGCAATTTTCACCTTAAGCCGGAATTTCGCCTGGCGGAGGTATTTTGGTACATAACTTGTTACCTGGTTAGTTAGGTGAGCTGATGTATTTATGCCGTCTGTAGTGCCACCATGCTTTGGAGAATTTTGAGACACTGTTTACGTTTAGCACGAGTCTCAAATTTACATCGTTCTTAATGGGAATAGCAGTCAAGACGTGAAATCTTTGGCGAAGAAAATGTTGCATTCTGGGATTTATAGTTTTACTTTTAACTTTTTATGGGATAGGATTTTATAATGGAAAAATACGCTAGAAGTAATGACTAATTTGGACTTTGTTGAAACAAAACGAGTGTAAAATGATGGTGAGGTTAACATCTTCTTTTGCCAGATCTTCATCAGCCATACCTTTGCATTTTGGTATAGTTGTAACATTGTGGCTGAAGTGTCACTTAAGGGCTAGGGCTAAAGCCTATTTTCCAGGAAAGTATTTAACTTCCACCTGCATGTGAGATCATTGCTGTGTTTCACTTGTGATTGCGAGATCTGCTGTATGTTGAAAATTGGGGTGGGTTATGTTGTCTGCACCGAGTGAGGAATACAATAAGTGAGGAATGGATAGCTTTGCTGTCTGTGACGAAAGCAATTAACTATTGCACCTGTTTTGGCCTGATGATAGTCCAGATCATATCCCAGTACTGGAGTCTGCCCAAAATTGTCCCCAGAAGATCCCAGGAGCAAGCAAGGCCTTTCTGTTTCCTCTCATTGATATTTACATTTGCCCACATAGGCCAGTGTTGGAGAGAGCATTGCAAGTGGGAGCACTTGAGTATTGACAAGAAAGCATAATACAATAGTTGCATCGACAACTAAGTAAAGGAGAAGGTAAGGGATGTGTTAAAAATCAAAGCAAACCAGCCAGCAGGCAATTAGTACATTTCCTCATGAGCTTGTCTCTCTTTTTATAACTTGGTAGGTCTCAGGGTAAGTTATGGGTTAGACAAGAGATTGACTATAATGACTCTTCTTCAACGTGTCAAGACAGTCACATGAGATATATTTACATACAGTCAAGTTGAATGGAATCATTATCACCTGTGCTTAATTGTTGTCAGTGGGCTGCGCCAGCACTCATTTTGGGGGACCAACACTTATTTTTCTTCGTTAGACATTGATCGTGAGTAAGAGAGTTAAATACACACAAATGCGAAAGAAGTAGGACGAAAAAGACGGGAAACCCGTAGCAGAGGACGAAAACAGGACCCTGCACAAGGGAGATAAAGGGGCAGGGAGCGTATAATAGTGGGTGGAAGATCCATGAGCTCGATTCAAGACAACACCGCCTTGGTATTCGGCGCTTTTGACGTTTAAAGCACCAGCAGCGACTTTCCGAGCTTTGGGCACTGGTAATCTTTCTATTACAGATTAAGCACTGATCATCACAGTCTGTGGTTATCCTTAAAACCTAAAATGCTCTGACTGTTTTGAACCAGCATTTGGACACACCATGATGAGCTGTCACGATTAGGGCTAGAGTTGCTTGCTCCCTGTGGAACATGCCAGTGCTCCAGCAGCATACTACTTTCAAGTGCCTCTTTTATGGCAAAGTCATTAAGCATGAGATTAATGAAATATCCACCCAAGCCAGAAAATGTCTTGAGTGCTTCCCATTCCAGGTAAAATATCACCACAAAGATATAGTATGTGAAGGCTCTTGACGCCCAAGGCTAAACAGCAGTCATGTTTTTTGAAGGGGTGCTCAAAGGATGTTCTGGAAGTATCCTCTATATCAGAGGTCTTCAATCTGTGTGTCACAACCCCCAGGAAGGCCGTTTCCGAACAGTTCATTCTGATAGTTAAAATGCTTCTGCTGGAGTGTCATTCAGAGAGTGTCTTGTGCTGTGAAACCGAAGCTGACCAGACAGATAAACAAGATTTCCTGCCAGGTTGCCTGCTTGCCTGAAAGAAATGCAAATGTGTGCTACGAGTACACCTGGAAATGTAAAGCAAAAGCTGCAAATGTAAAGGATGTTTGGGGGCTGGTACTGGCTTTAATTGATCGAATCACTGGAAGCTTTGTGATGACAAAGATGTATTATTTTTGAGCGGTAGTGCAAAGAGTTAACAACTGAGCTCTGAAGTGCATGCTTTTAATTGTAATTGTAATTACATAGCACTTACTATCGCTGAGGAGGTGCAGAAGGCGAGTAACGAGCAGAAAACAGAGAGCCATGGCTAGGGCAGGCAGGCTGGAAAAGAAATTGTGGTGAAACGTGCTGGAAGAATAGAAGGGGAGGGCAAAATTAGGCATTGGGATGGGTTTGGGTCAAGTGTTAGTACAATTGTAAAGAACCAGTTTGTGCGGCCGGACCAAAGTTTTTTGTGAGCTCTGCATGCTTCCAAGTAAAGCAACCTTTTCCACAAAACTTAAGCAAGAGTCAGTCATTTCCCAAGGTGGTAAATTTGTTTTCTGATTAGCCACGTTAAGAGTTTGAAAGGAAGCTACTTAGGAGTGTAAGAGACACAGAGACAAACCCAGAGAAGTGCCCAAACACCCTTAATATGCATTAAAGGTTGCTGCTGTCAACTGTCGCTTACCTGGCAGGCACAATATGAGCTACTGTCTTGACTTTCCTGTAACTGAGTTTTTATTAGCGGATCAGTAGCCCTGATGGGTTTTATGGGAGCTGACAATTAGTTAAAATGTTCGGGTACTTCAGTTTCATATTAAAACAAATTTTCACAAAACTTATCAATGTACGGAAAGACCCTACTAGAATAGGTTATTCTGAATGGACAACTGAGCTCTGAAGTCTGTGCTTTTAATTGTATTTACATATCCCTGAGGGGGATGTTGAAGGGACATGTATGTAAAACAAATTGCATTACTTACGGTCTAAGTATTACTAAAATCTATATTTCAGAAGCACCATTGTATTGTAAAACGTTTTTTGGCACATTTTGTAAGCAGTTTATCTTATACTGTGTGTAATGCAAGTATAAAATAATTACCTACATATTCTCAGTGCTTTTGGTCACAGGCTGTGACCTCTTAGCACTAAAAATACACAAATCACTATTCTCCACTGCAATAACCAAGATTTAATTATATGGCTCTCTAGTTACATACAGACCTTATGCAGTGCATTAACTAATAGAAGTTTCATAAGTACTTTAGCGCATTGCCCACGGAGTATCACTTTTTTTTATTCATTTATTTTTCAGTTAAGATGCTTATTATTTTATATGTAGCTACCTGACGGTGAAAGACCTACAAAACGCACAGAATATTTTGTTTTTAGCTACACCTTTGACCACAGGACTTAATTGGTTTCCTGTGCTCTGCCTTGGCACTTAATTGTCAACACCGCACTTCTGATGGTCTACCACATGGTGGTGCTGCTCATCTAATTACGAGATGAGCAGAACACTGGTTGTTTATTAATATGGTTTACATAAAAAATTACTAATACCTGCCTTCCCAGCCATTCCTGTAGCTTTGGGGACCTGGAATAATCTGAACTGTCGCACATGGAGGCGAGAGAGATAGTTAGTTGTTGTTTTGGTACCGCCATTGACAGCAATTACCGGGGCAATGGGTAGTGCAAGCTTCACTGGTCTCCTGGTCAGGGCCCTGGCACTTACTATTTTACAAACTAAGCGCTGTTCAAGGCCCTCCAGCCCCCCAAAACATGACTGAAGTCAAGAACAGCAGCAAACTAATATAACCGGGAGTCAGTTTTTGCTAAAATTGAAGTGTCTGTTTTCATGATAATAATAATAATAAAAAGCTTTGAAGAAAAGCAGTCTGAAAGAAGATTGTACCCTCCCCAGGACTTAAAGAGAGCATCCAATTTAGACTTTACAGTTCATCATTAATGCTTATAAATGGTATTTTTTAAGTTTGATGAAAGTTGTTTAGCAACCTCCAGATCCATGCAGCTGTAAAAGGCAAGCTGTTAGCTTCCAGTGAAATTTAGTGTGGTTCTCCTCAGATGCTGTGCACTAAAGTTGCAGCCCATGCATCAGTCATTACACCTAGGGCCACTGGGATTGTACTGCGATATTCGCATAATTATAGATTTGCTACATTTGCCATAATCCATCATCTGCCACATAATAATTACAGAGCAATGTGCAGGGCTCGGGTATTCTCTCTTTCTGTCCGTTTCTTCAACATTTCTCTGTATATTTATCACTGGAGCTCTCTCTTTCTCTGTCTTCCTCTACTGTGTCTCTCTTCGCTTCTTCCCATTTTTACTTGTCTTTTCCCTGTATTATTCTTAGGTCTCGGCCTAGCGTACACTGCGCAGAAGTGTTGCGCAGCCGAGATTTTATGTTTACAAGTATGGGGGCTTGAACCCACCCCTCTTCTCCATTGGCTGGCTTCCTAAACGGAGGCCAGCCATTGGAGGAGAGGGGTGTCACTCCGTTCAAGCCCCGTCTTTTCGTATTCAGGGACGTTTTTTGCAGTTTTTAACTCCGTGACGCCATCCGTCACTCAACAGCAAAAACCACGCCCCCGAATGCGAAAATGGCGGCGCTTTTCTGACTCCATTTCTGCCCGACCGCCGCCGGAAGAAGTCGAGAAGCTGCCGAGTCCTCCGGTGAGTGCTCACTTTTCTTGCCTTCCCTGATTGTGCTCGTGTTATTGCCTCTGTCCCCTCTGTTGTGCGTCTGCCCCCTCGTTGTGCTTGCTTTCCGCCCCCCCTCGCTGTGCTTACTCCCCTGCCCCCTCGTTGCTTGTGCTTGCTCTCCTGCCCCTGCCCCCTCGTTGCTTGTTGTGCCTCTGTGCCCTGCTTGTGATCTGGTTTTTGTGCCTCTGTGCCCCCTGCCCCCTCGTTGCTTGTGCTTGCTCTCCTGCTCCTGCCCCCTTGTTGCTTGTTGTGCCTCTGTGCCCTGCTTGTGATCCGGTTTTTGTACCTCTGTGCCTCCCTGCCCCCTCGTTGCTTGTGCTTGCTCTCCTGCCCCTGCCCCCTCGTTGTGCCTCTGTGCCCTGCTTGTGATCCGGTTTTCGTGCCTCTGTGCCGTGCCCTGCTTGTGATACGGTTTTTGTGCCTCTGTGCCCCCCTGCCCCCTCGTTGCTTGTGCTTGCTGCCCCCTCGTTGCTTGTGCTTGCTCTCCTGCCCCTGCCCCCTCGTTGCTTGTTGTGCCTCTGTGCCCTGCTTGTGATCCGGTTTTTTGTGCCTCTGTTCCCTAGGGCGTTACTGGGCAGAGAGCTGTGTGTGGGGCTCTGTCTGTGTCTCTGTGTGTGTGTGTGTGTGTGGGGGGGGCTCTGTGTGTGTGCAAATGCAATAGGTCTCACATTTGCGAGATATTAAGATATTGGCATTGTAAATAACAATGCCATTTATTTATATGTTTTAAAAACAAAAATAATGTCTTGAGCAATGCCAACAGCTCTAACTTTTTTTAACAAGGACGAGACCATTGCTTTGTAAATGCGTGTTCTCTTTTTTTGATCTCTCTTTTCCTAGTCTTCATTAGTCACTGTCATTGTATTTCCCTGTGCTTTTTTCACATTTCTCTCGTCTCCCATGTCTCCGCCTATTTTATTATCTCTCTCATTTTCTGCTACATTATTTCGCTCTCCATCTTCCTGTTTCTCCACTCTGACAATCGCTTTATCTCACTATTTTGCTCTTTCTTTCACTTTCTATTTTTCTACCTTCCCTCCTCTCTGTATCCCTTGCCTTTTTATTACTCTTTCCTTTGTCTCGCCTTTCTTTCAAGCTCCGTATCCTCTTGTACCCCCCGTCCTACCTAAGCTCTTCTCTTTTTCTCTATATCTCTTATGTTCTCTCGTCCCTTCTTTTCTGCTCACCCTCTTTGACCTCCCCGTTTCCCTCTTTCCCTCTTCTCCCTACTCTCTATTTCACCTGTCCCTATCTCTCATCTTCCCTTTCTTTCTTTTCCTCTCCCAGCCTCGCTCTCCTCTCCAATTCTATTTCAGCCACTCTTCTCACAGTTTCTTTTGGCTTCTTTATCTCCCTTGCTGACTCTCATCTCATAAGTGTTTCATGCTCAGTCACAACCTGCCATGATTTACTGAAACGTGAGATTCTAGGTCATGGCGGGCATCTTCCCCCTCGAGCGCCTTCTCATAGTTGCGAGTTTCTTGGTGCACTTTCATTTTCTCTTGGTGGTGTATGCTCTAGCTTTTCCAGGGTCTTGCGGTGCCAAATTTCTTTTTTTGTCCCGCTCATCAAACATGTGCTTAAGACCCCTCGAAGTGAAAAGAGGCCTGTACATGTGCTCAAGACCCCTCAAGGTGAAAAGGGGCCAGCCAGTACATGCGCTCAAGACTTCACGAGGTGTTTCAATCCTCTCTATTGGGGCATGCGAAAAGTAATCACTGAAGAGTGGAAATATGATCCAATGGTTCTCTGGTGTGAAGTGTTTAACAATCTGTGCTGCCAAGCACACACAGTCCGCTGCAAAGAAAAGTTTTGCAGCCTGAATATTTTCTGGATTTACAGGCTGTGCATCATTTCGCCACCTAGTAATTGTCCAGAAAGTCTTTTTCTCTTTTTTTTTTTTCACTTGGGCCTTGTCAGATTATTTGAAATGTATGTCCAACCCCTTGTGACTTCCCGCGCATGCCCAAGAAGCACTTCGTTGTATTCACCATCTCTAGATTCTTTTTTACTCTTGAGTTTGAAAGCACAGTCGAGAGCTCTGGGCCAAAGTCCGACACTCTCTCCACCCCTGTTCCATTGTCCTGAGCCCATCAGGAGTTACACCCTATGTATAGCTGTTGTGTCCTTTCCTTTCCCAACTGATCTAGAATGCACATTCATGGTTATTGAGGCAGACCTATTTTCTAATTTAATGCACAGACATTCTGGGATTACTATATTGAATATTCAGCTCTTATGCATTATAATTTTTGTTTTACTCTGCACCCAATTGCTACAGATAATATATGATCATGATAATAAATGTTTATTGGTTAGTTAATTAAAACCTTAAAACTGTTTCACATGGATAAAACAGTAAAATGTCTACCGGTTTTTAAAACATTGAAGCTTATGCATTCTCAATGTTATGAAAAATATTGATCATATGCCTCCAATAAAATTAATATCCTTAATCCTTTAATAAAATTCGTATTAAATCATAAAAGTTCATCATTCTATAGTACAGTGGAGAGTTCAGTTTTCAAGGCTGATCGTGAGGTTAAGATATTTTGTCGGCTTACATATCCTGTACAGTAACAATCCTTAATAATTCATAGTTTTTACATTCTACTATCCAGTTAGTTTCAGTTTTCAAAGCTTGATCATGAAAGTTGAGAAATGTAATCAGTTTACAGTTCATTTGCGGATCTGACGGATCTAGTACTGTTATTATGGCAGCTCTGCATGTCCTAATTCCTCTGATATTTAGAGCTTTTCTTAATAAAGTGACTAGTGCTGGGTATAGTTTGGAGCATGTGCACATTAGGTGAATAAAATCCTCTTTGTTGCTAATGCAGAGTCTGCATGTTGTAGGCCCTTTGTGGACCCAGGTTGGCTGGTCAGCAATCCATGGTAATTTTCCAAAGCGTACGGCCATCAGTTGTCTTTTAAGGTAGATGAAAAATGTAATGCTTAAATAGGGTGCCGGCGCAAGGTTCTTGTAGTTCTCAAGCTAAAGATATTTTTATCGATTAGCAAGGAATTAAATTTTGCTGTTTTATATATTACTTGGTGGATAAGGCAGATTGTTATTCCATAATTCGGCCTTGCAAGAGGTTGTTAAAGCTTTATAAAGGTTTTGATTATATGCAGATTTTTAATTTTTTTATTTTTTATCCTTTTGTAGTTCAGTCCAGAGGGCATTATTGAGACGGGAGCTAGCAGTATTCTGTTTCAGTCGATACCAAAGCTTTATTGTGGTATACATTCTCCCTATTGTTTCATTTACAAGGCCAAATTCAAGTCGCACTTGGGCTGGTGAAGCTGACTGATGCATCTGGAAAACCTTTTTATATGTTGAGACTAGTAGTTTGTTCAAAAGTTTAGAGTCTTTGCTGTGTAGGGCAATACTGCCATACGTTATTGTTGGGAGCATTTTAGCCGGTATCACAGCAAGCAAAGGTTTATATGATGACCCCCTTCGTTTTTTTGCCAGAGTCCTAATGGCGTATGTTAATGCACTAGTTCTCTGTGACATATAAGCTTTCTGCTCTTGATGGTTTAGCCTATTGTCCATGTGAAACCCCAGGTATTTATAGCTAGTTACTTCCACTAACGGATTACTGTTGAGCCATGTGTTCTATTTGGTAGCTAGGTGGTTACTGATGAGCATTGTTTTGCTTTTTAGTTTGTTTATTTCTAGTTTGTTGGTGAATTTATATTTAATTTAATTAAGTGACTGTTGAAGACCGATCTTGGTTAGGCTCATTAACACTGCAGAGTCCGCATAGGAGAGTTGTGATGATGATAATTTTCCCAATTGCGGTGGATGAGAGTTGATCTTATCGAGCCTTTGAGCCAAGTCAGACATGAATAAATTAAAGAGTTGTGGTGCCAGCACGCATCCTTGTTTTAACCCTTTGTTTGTGTTCAGCTTTCTAAATAATCTAGAGCCATCGCCCAGCTTTAGTCTTATCCATGTTTGGGAGTCGAATAGCAATATTCCTCTTAGTATCCTTTCAGGAATGTTCTAACCTCTCAATTTTTCCCATAAGAGGGGGCGATCCATACTGTCAAATGCTGCCTTTAGATCTATAAGCAAAGATGAAGTTGTTGTTTCTTCCGCTTGCAATTGTCTGCTATTAATGAGAGAGTTAGAATATTTGTGAACATCATGATCCCTTTTCTAAAACCTGTCTGACCGGAATCAGGTTGAGCTTGTCTGACCACTCGCTCAGATCTTCCAGGATCAGAGAGGCATAGTACTTTGCTTCTACATCTAATATGACGGTGAACCTGTAAATCGATGGACATGTTCTGTCTTCTCCTTTGTGGATCGGTGTGATTGTTGAACCTTGCCAACTAGATGGAATTTGATTTAATAGCTCAGTTTCTTTAAATGGTATGAGGATGCTCGCTGCAGAAAGATGGATCGTTTTTTAAGATTACTTGAGGAATGCCTTCGGGCCCTGGTGCACCATCTCCTCTGCCTTTCTCTATAATGCTCTTTATTTCATCTGCTGAACAAATCTGTTTTTACTTTTTGAATAATAGATGCTGTGTTTACCGTGATTCCTTGCAATTTCTTCTGCTGTGTAAGATGACCGGTGTAATTTTACATTTAGGTTACAAGTACCACCTTTTCCACCACTAGGTCTTGTTGATGAGAGCCATCCCGGTGCTTCCGAGATGGGTGTACAAGGGATGTGGTTTCCATAAATCTTTGCTTTAAAAAACTGGCCCACTAGTGTTCTTGTATGTTTGAAGTAAAGGTGATCACTGGCCTGTTCATAATATTTATTATTTTGCAAAAAGTGCTGGAGTTAGTTTTCCTAGCACTATATAGTAATTGTGACCAGAATTTACTGTTGCTGTTTTTCTTATATCTATAGCTTCTTTTTGTACATTTTCCTCAGCTGACGTACGTTAGCCCAAGCTGTTTGATCCAGGTCCGTTGTTTTTAGTCTACTGATAGCTTTCTTTAGTTCACGTTTCATGATGTAAACTTCTCTCCTTAATTCCTTGTAGTTTTATTTATTAGTGCCTGTTTTTGTCTTCCAGATATCAGTGTTGGTAATTTTGCTGTGAAGTTTATCGAAGCTTGTATCTTATTTGGGCCCTCGTTTCCACTTGCTGTGATTAACCCCTTTAATTCGTTTTGGAGCTCCTCTGTGGTTTCATTTGTTTATTTGAGCCGTTTTAAATCAATTTAATAAATGATTCCCTCTATAGCGGGATCAACCTGATAAGTTTAAATTAAAATGAATGTGTTCATAAGAGTGATCACTCCTAGTGGTATATTCAATTGAAAATTGGGAGAGGAAAGGCATCAGTGGTAATGTGATTACTGTATAATCAAGTCTGCATTGCGTCTTCCCTCCATAAAATGTGTGTTTGGGCAGGGTGTCGTCCACCGATCTGCCATTTATAACTCATTCCCAGATACTAGTATGCTTTTAACAAGTGTTGGGCTATATGGTCTGGTCGAGTTGTCTTTAGTTAATATTGAGGAGGAACATTCTAGCATATGTTATCAGCTGCTAAATTCTCATCTTCATCCGGCAAGTAGAATACATTTGAATTAAAATCTCCTGTCACTATTATATCCCAGAAGGGGTAAGTGCATCTTATAACCAAGATTGTTGAAATTAGTAGGGCATTATGCACTTTATTCTTTCTTGCTTTTAGATGTGCATATGTGTTGATTAACAGTACTGTTCTTGATTTATCAGAGATGTGTAATGTGAATTTGATTAGTTGCACATTGGGACCAGGAGAGGCCAACTGATCCAATTTGATGTTTAGTGCAGTGGAGACCTAGACTGCCAGGCCCCCTTTCGGGTGGCCATATTTCTTGGTTTTCTCCGCAGGTATCATGTAATGTATGAAACCTGCAAGGGGTAATTCCTCCAACGCCCATGTCTCCTGGAGGGCTATTCTGTCACGTTTCCCAGTCTTGAAGGCGACTACCTCCTTCCAGCCATTTTTTTGATCCGGTTGTGTTCCATGAAACAAGGTGAATGTTTTAATTGTTGGGTTTACCAAATCGCCTTTCTATGGGTCATTTATCCTTAACTTCGTTAAGGGTCATTGGAAGCCAACTCCATTGACTTGGTTTAATTCTGTGACCGTTTTCGGGCCGTTATACCCCTCACTTCTCTGTGAAATCGATGGGCTTCTTCCTTTTGCATTCTGAAATACTGAGTACACCTGTGATGTGTCTTTTGTTTGTCCTGATCTGTGATTTACTTTGTTGGAGGAGTTTTCAATAAGGGGTCCAGGGTAACATGGTTTATTGGGTTTGGATAGTAATATACCCCAGGCTTCAAATTGTAGTTTGAAGTTCATAATGAGCTGGACTTCTTCTGACTGCCATGTGGTGAGCGTTTGTTCTTTGCTATTTTCTTTCCCTTTCAAAAGAAATTCTACAGCTAGAAGGTTTGTTGAGTTTAGATGTTTTAGGGCTGGGATTTCTGCTTGCAATTTTAATACGTTGCCCCTATTTAGTATGTTGTGCCATCCCTGCGTTTCATATTCAGGTGTCGAATTATTAATTATGCCGATGACACGCAGATGATCCTTTCCTTGGAAGGAGAGGAGTCCATCGCTGTGGAGGTTTTACACAACTGCCTCAGGAATACGGCCAGCTGGTTAAAGGCAAACTCGCTTCAGTTTAATGCCGGGAAAACTGAAGTGCTTTTTAGCGCTGGAACAAGGATCCCTCGCCCGTTTCCGAACAATTTTTGGCCCCCGGAATCCGGCTCTAGCGTCCGGCCTTCAGACTCTGTCCGTAACCTGGGTGTCATGCTGAACCATGGGCTCAGTATGGACACCCATGTTCAGAAAACATCGGCCTGTTGTTTCTCCATCCTTCGCTCACTCAGGAAGGTTCTGCCCCTGCTACCATCTCATGCCCGCGTCCAGGTGGTTAGATGTACCATCCTGAGCAGGTTGGACTATTGTAATGCCCTCCTGCTCGGGTCCCCTGAGTATCTACTGGACAGACTCCAAAGGGTTCAATCTGCGGCGGCTAAATTGGCGTTGGGGCTGCCTAGGAGATCTCATGGTCCATCTGCCCTTGCAAAACTACATTGGCTTCCTCTTAGACAGAGGATTCAATTTAAAGCCCTTTGCATTGTGTTTAGGGCTCTTCACGGATGCGGCCCAGTCCCCCTCAGGTCCAAGTTTGTCTGGTACACCCCTTCCAGACACCTTCGCTCATCGGATGCTAAACTGGTAGTTGTTCCCAGATTTAAGAAGTTCAGAGCTGGTGGCAGATCCTTTCAGGTGACTGCATCCAGACTCTGGAACACTCTCCCCATCGAGATTAGGGCCACTAATGAACTTATGCAGTTTAGGAAAAAGGTAAAAACTTGGCTTTTCCCTGGCTAGCCTTCGCTCCCCAGGCATACTTCGCTGCCTTCTGTAGTCTGGATTCTATTAGCGCCAGGATGCCTGCAACGGTGACAGTCGCGCTCTATAAATTCTTAAAATAAAATAATAAGAACTATTTGCTGCATTGGTGATCCATGCTCTTGGGTTTTTCCCCAAGTTAACTCTTTCTGCTTGTCTTCCGCCATGGTTGACTTGTTATAGTTTTTTAAATGACATCTGAGATTTCCTTGTTGGGTCATAATGCCCTTCCTTGTAATGTGTCTTGAGTTTTCTAATGAAGACAAGTTTGCCTGATTGGCCTCTTTTTCTGTGACTATGTTGTCTTGCTCTGGGTGTCCTAACTCGATCTCTTGGGTGGTAACCCATGACGATTTTGCTTGTTTACCTACTGTTATACTTGCTTTATCATGATTTTGATAGTAAAATCTAAGTTTTCCTGTTGCAATACGCCACCTTTGCTGGCGTACTGGAATGTGGAAGAAGGTTCTTTTTGGATCTTATTTTTCTTGTTTGTTACACCAATTGCTACAGGAGTAGCAAGATAAATCTTTTTGTTTGGCCTGGTTATAAGGATACCAGATGCCTCAACCGAGGACACCATGTTATAGTCCCTGCCCTTCATCTAACAACCAAATGCGATCTGAAAATTAGTCGTGTTCCCATTGACTAAAGTTTTTGATTTGCAGTGTTTTAAAGAAGGAATAAATTAACTGGAATATGGTGACATTCAGTACCTCCAAAGCAGTCTGTGTGTTTCTTGAATAAGACTGAAATTTCTGCTGTCCATATTGTAGCCTTTATACATGTCTAAAAGAATCTTGTTGTTGTTTTATTGGCGGTTTACAATCTCGAAAAAGGGATTTATGAAAGGAAAGGTAAAAAGGGTAGGGCATTAGGTAAGAAGATTTGGAAACCATTGATGCTGTGGAAAGGGGATTGGGTGGAGGTACAGTGGAGGGGTGCTAGTAACGATGTACAGGTAGATCCCGCTCTGTACTAATGGAATAGGCAAGTAAGAGTCTTCCTTTATGGTATCTAAGACTGATTATGCTAAATCATATATACTTCTCTATAAATTTGGGAACATTTTATTCGGTATGGATAAATAAATAATGTGTGTACCTTTTTTTTTATTTTATTTTTTAAATTCATTCATTTCTCTTACATTAAATGCTGTGCTGTGCTATATGTGAAAAAATCTTCAATAAAAAATATTTTTTAAAAAAAAGAATCTTGTTCTGCTGCTGACCATCCGGTCACTTCTGTGTGCAGTGGTACCCTGCCCCTCTGCTGCCTGTTTAATCTTTTCCTGGGAGGAAAAGCCAACTTTGATGCTCCTGCCTATACAATGTACTTGTTCTGTCTGTAGGGTTGCCACTTTGCTCTTTTGACTGTCAATGTGTTTCCTGATTTGGGCTCTCATTGAACAAATCAATGCATTCTAAGTGTCGTAGCCTTCATTTGAACAAACTGAATTGATGCTCCTGATTCATAAAAGGACAGAACTAAAAACCTAGGGGCTTGAAGTGTGTGTCCACATTCAGAATTGGGTTTCTTTGAAGGAGGAGGAGGTTAGCCCAGGTTTTCAGGCTGATTGAACTGTCAATCCTGAGATGTGGGAGGTTTTCATAAGCACACTGGTGAAAGGATATTCCTTGTTGCACCAGTAGATCGCCACTTGGCTCTACATATGGAGTCATTTGGCTCGTAAAGGCATGAAGAGGGAGTTTTCAAGGACTCAAAAGATATTGGTAGGGTTGAATAGCACATGAACATTTTTGATGAGCTGTGATTTGTTCGTCACACAGGATTTGAACTATTTAAGCTCTGTTCCTTTTATTCTCATTCTTGTTGCTTAGCTTTTTAAAATGTTTTCACGGTCTGCAGTGTTAAAGGCTTTAGATGGATCAAGAAATTAAGGAGTTTAGGTTGACGAAGGGACATAGGTTATCACCATCATGTTTGATGAGCGAGGTTATGGTACTGGTGGATTTGTGGATAGATGTATATTGTAGAGATCTAGGTTGAATTCCCTTGTCACCGATCCTAGTTCCATCGGGTGTCTGAACCTTTCATCCATCTGTGGTCAAGAAAATAAATACAATTGAAATGAGTAAGAATAAACATCTGTTCTTATCTGTCAAATGGAGCTAGAGTCCATCTTGAGATAAACTTGCACTTTACAATTACGCCGGGTACTTAATGTTCTAATACTGTATTTGGATCAGAAAGAAGATGAGAATTTATAGAGAAGACATTTTCTACATTTAGTCATTTAATTGAATGGCCACACGACTTTGAGGAATCTTTGGCTTTTATTCTTCTTTGGCTGAATTAGGATTGCTATGTGTGTAACCCTGCCATGTCCACCAGTTTTTCAAATCCGATTTCACCAGGGAAAACTTGGCGATGTTTGTGCATGGAAAAAAGTTCAACACTTGAGAATTTGGGAAGGCATGGGAGGTTAACCTAGTATTTTGCCATTCTGAAGTGTAAAATGTATAGTTGGGAGGTAATACTGCCTTCTATAGAAATGGTATTTGTCAGGTGCTCTGTTACAGGGCTTTAGAATGATGCCCTAACTGAAGAAGAGAAAGCCTGTGATTAGCTGCTATTTCTCCAACACTTAGGTCCGCATTGGGCATCTTGAGGAGAGACTGTACGCGACCAATCTTAAGAGTACAGGATGGAACCCTGATTAAGGAAGGCATGATTTAATTGCAGCCATAGCGGTGATGAGGCATCCACATACCCTTGTCCAGCCATGTGGGAATGGTGTTTGCTGAGAGATTGCTATGACTTACTATCATTTATAACTTTCTTTAAAATGTTGCTAGTGATGAGAATGAAAACAAACCATGCTACCCAAAAATATTTTTTGTGAGACTCCCTCCCCCCTTTAGGAGTAAGGTTGTGCATGAATATTGTCTTGAGCTTATTGGATAAGTGAAAGGATTGACTTGTTGCATTTTGATTCAGTAATGGTTGACCGGGTAAGCAGACAGTTGACTGTAGCGGTACTGAAATGGCTCCCCAGTGCGGTTGGCTGCTTGCTCTGGATTTGTTTTGAGAAAATATGGTTTTGCAGGGCAGAGGGCTTGCTTGTGTGACCTCTATTTATTTATTTATTTTTATATATCTTTATTACATTTTTTTATATTTTCCGATACAATAATATACAGACACCCACATGCATTTTTCTTCAGTTACAATAGGATTTACTCGACAGCACTGTACGTGTAAACCAGGATATTACTGGCTCATTGTTTCCGTGCTGTTTTCCGTTGTGACATGATGATGCAATGCGTTTATAGGTTACCTCGGGCTCCTACAGCCTGTACATTCTGTCATCTCAGATGGAGATGCGGAGTAATGGTATGTAGTGCGTTGTTTTATAGTTGCGCATAGTAATACGTGAAAGCAATAGTATATGCATATCCAGGCTTCACATAACTGGCCTCAGCCCTTTAATAGAGGCGGGCATCGTATCATAAGCAATTAAAGCAGTAGATATGCAGATGTCAGGCCTGCTCACTTAAAAATGTATTCTTATAACAAGATAACTGTATTTAACAATAACCTATGCTGAATCTAAACCAAAATAAAAAGGGGGGGGGACATGAGATGACCAAACGTGTGTATATATAGCAAGTGTTTAGTGTGTCAACTAAGCATAATCGCAGCTAGGTTATCGTGCTGGTATAAGGCGTGGGCCACCGCTCCCGCCAATTACGCTGTAACATGTTATTTTTGTATTTCTTTTCTTTGTGGGAAGATGACGTTTAATAGGTGTTATATCCGTGGAATGTCTCCGGACAGTATGGGGGCCTCGCCTAGTTCAACAGCAACAGTTAGAGTGACATAGAAAGACAGCATACCATCTACCTCCAAGTGGCTCCCTAGGTGTCTGATCCTGCCGTTGCACAGGAAGTGGCTGCTGCGGTGCAGCATCAGAGTGTGTGTGTTCTAAGCATACCATCCCAGGTCTGCGCGATGGGGTACTTGCGCAACCCCGCCGTTTCGTCCCTATGGAGGTAGGTACTCTCCGCCCGTGCCCAGACCTGGAAAGATTTGACCCAATTCGATGCCTCCGGTGGGTCCTTGTGTTTCCACCTCTTAGTTATAAGGCGCTTCGCTTTTATGAAGCCTAGGTCCCAGAACCTGGAGCTCACCCTTTTCGTCTTAGTTCTCTTGTACAATCCCAGGATGCAGACCTCCCACGTAGAAGGCGCCTCCGTGTTAGTGCAGCTGGCAAGTGTTTCTGATATTGTACGCCAGTAGTGTATAAGCAGGGGGCAAAACCATAGCATGTGTAATAGATCCGCACCTAGAAGGCGACACCTTGGGCATTCGGAAGTGTCAATATTAAAATATTTATTAAGTTTGTCTGGTGATGGATACGCCCTGTCAAGTCAAGTCAAGTCAATAAATTTATATAGCGCACTACATACCCAGAGGGTCTCAAGGCGCTTGAAGAAGGGTGGGGAATTATTTGTCAAATATCCACGTTTTAAGTTGCTTTCTGAATGCTAGGTGGTTCTGAGTGAGGCGAAGGTGAGTGGGAAGTGAGTTCCAGGTTTTAGCTGCCAGGTAGGAGAAGGATCTACCTCCCATGGTGGTTTTGTTGATGCGAGGTACAGTGGCAAGGGCTTGGTTGGAGGATCGTAGCTGGCGGGAGGGGGTGTAGAAGGACAGTCGTGTGTTGAGGCATTCGGGTCCGATTTCGTAGAGTGCTTTGTGTGCGTGGGTAAGGAGCCGGAAGGTAATCCTCTTATTGACGGGGAGCCAGTGGAGGTTTTTCAGGTGACCGGAGATGTGCTCTTTACGCGGGATGTCTAATACAAGCCTGGCTGAAGCGTTCTGGATGCGTTGGAGTTTTTTCTGGAGTTTTGCGGTGGTACCGGCGTAAAGGGTGTTTCCGTAGCCCAGTCGGCTCGTGACCAGAGCGCGGGTGACCGTTTTTCTAGTTTCGGTGGGGATCCAACGAAATGTTTTTTTGAGCATGCGAAGAATGTTGAAGCAAGATGAAGAGACGGCGTTGACTTGTCTGTTCATCGAGAGTGAGGAGTCCAGGATGACGCCCAGGTTCCGTGCGTGGTCCGTCGGGATGGGTGCTTTTCCAAGGGCCTCTGGCCCCCAAGAGTCACCCCAGGCGGAGGGGGAGGTGCCTAGGATGAGGACTTCTGTTTTGTCTGAGTTCAATTTCAGACGGCTATGCTTCATCCATTCGGCTACTTCTTTCATTCCTTCATGCAGGTTTGTTTTGGCAGTGATCGGGTCTTTGGTGAGTGAGAGGATCAGTTGAGTGTCGTCGGCGTAGGAGATGATGTTGAGGTTGTGTTGGCGTGCGATGGCCGCGAGGGGGCTCATGTATACGTTGAAGAGGGTGGGGCTGAGTGAAGATCCTTGTGGTACGCCGCAGATGACTTCAGTGGCCTCTGACTTGAATGGTGGAAGGCGACTCTCTGGGTTCTTCCGGTGAGGAACGAGGTGATCCATTCCAGTGCTTTTCCTTGGATTCCGACGTTACTGAGGCGTTGTAAAAGGGTGCTATGACAGACCGTGTCGAAGGCTGTGGAGAGGTCGAGGAGGATGAGGGCGACTGTGTCTCCATTGTCCAGTAGAGTTCGAATGTCGTCTGTTGCTGCGATGAGGGCGGTTTCAGTGCTGTGCTTGGCTCGGAAGCCGGATTGTGAGGAGTCGAGGGATTTGTTGGTTTCGAGGAATTCGGCGAGTTGGTTGTTGACCGCTTTCTCGATGACTTTGGCCGGGAATGGAAGGAGTGAGATAGGGCGGTAGTTTTTGAGTTCTGTGGGGTCAGCTGTGGGTTTCTTCAGGAGGGCGCTGAGTTCGGCGTGTTTCCAACTTTCCGGGAAGGTTGCGGAGTTGAGGGAGCAGTTGATGACGTCTCGGAGGTGCGGTGCTATCATGGAGTCTGCTTTGTTAAAGATGTGGTGAGGGTATGGGTCTGTGGGGGATCCTGAGTGGATAGAGTTCATCAGACGGATGGTGTCCTGAGTGGAGATTGGCTTCCAGTCATTGAGGATGTTCAGGGGGGTTGGGGGTCCTGCGGGGGGTTGGTCTTCGGGTCGATTGTCGAAGCTGTTGTGGATGTCTGCAATTTTGTTGTGGAAGAATGAGGCTAGGGAGTCGCAGAGGGCTTGAGAGGGGGTGATGTCGTTGGAGTTGGCTGAGGGGTTGGTAAATTCCTTGACGATGTTGAATAATTCCTTGCTGTTGTGGGCGTTGTTATCTAGTCGGTTCTTGAAAGCGGCTTTCTTGGCATTTCGGATCAGTTGGTGGTGTATGCGGGTGGCGTTTTTGAAGGCGTCCTTAGTGCTGGTGGTTGGGTCTTTTTTCCAGGCCTTCTCAAGGGAGCGGCAGAGTTTCTTGGATTTCTTAAGATCGTCGTTGAACCAGGAGGCCTTCTTGCTGCCTAGTTTGATTTGTCGTTTTTTCAGTGGTGCTAGGATGTCCGCGCTGTTGGATAACCATTGGGTGAGGTTGGTGGCTGCTTGGTCGGCGTTTGAGGAGTGGGCTGGGGGGTTTTGAAGAAGCGATGAGGAGATCTGGTCGATGGTGATTTTGTTCCAGTTTCTTTGCAGAGTAGGTTGAGGATGGTTGTTGGATGTGGGCTTGTTGTAGGTAAAGTGAACGCAGCTGTGGTCAGTCCAAAGGAGAGCTGTGGTGTGGCTGAAGGAGACATGTTTGCTGGAGGTGAAGATAGGGTCGAGTGTGTGACCTGCGATGTGGGTGGGGGTAGTGACAAGTTGTTTAAGTCCGAGGTTGGCGAGGTTGTCTAGAAGGGTGGTGGTGTTGCGGTCGTTGTTCTTTTCAAGGTGAAAGTTGAGGTCTCCCAGAAGGATGTAGTCCTCGGAGGGGAGCGCGTGTGGAGTGATGAAGTCCGTGATGTCTTCACTAAATTGTGCGCGGGGTCCTGGTGGCCTGTAAAGGAGGGTGCCTCTGAGTGTGGTCTTGGGGTCGATGTGGATCTGGACGTGAAGGTGTTCAGAGTTGACGAGATAGACGTCTGAGCTGGTAGAGATGCGGATGGATTTCTTATGGACGATAGCGATGCCTCCTCCTGTGTGGCCGGTACGGTCCTTGCGAATGATCTTATAGCCTTCCAGGATGGCAATGGTGATGTCTGGGGCAGAGGTGGCGTTCATCCATGTTTCTGTTAGGAAGGCGACGTCCGGAGAGATGGTGTCTAGAAGATTCCAGAGGTCGATGGCGTGCCTGTGGACTGAGCGAGTGTTGAGCAAGATGCATTTTAGGTGGGTGGGGTCGGATATCTTTTGTGTGTTCGTAGATGAGGAGTTGTTCTTGGTGCCGTCGAACTTGCAGGAGTTGCAGGAAAAGGGTCCATGGGTGTGTCCAGGAGCGGCTTGGGAGCAGTTGGGGAACGGCCGGGGTTAAGGGCTAGGAGGGTGGTGGTATCGTAAGTAATGCGGGATGGGTGGGCATTACGAGGACCAGGGGCGCTGGGCGCGGTCCAGGCGCGGACGGGCGTAGACGGGCTTACCTTTGGCGCGAACGCTGCGCGTATGGGCTACTGTCATATATGGATGGTGGGAAGGGGAAGGGGGAGGGGCGAGGGCGGCTCAGCTGGGAGGCGGGGCGGGCTCACGAGGACGCAGACCGAGGACAACAACAAAATAAACAAAATGGCAGCGGGGGGAGGGCAGAGCACAGCGCCGGGGGTAAACGCGCACTAAAGCTCAATTAAAAGCAGCAGAAGCAAGGCTAAGCAGCGCTCAGTGCAATACAGAACAAACAAGCTATGCAATACAATACACTTCAATCAGAAGCGAGGTGAAGCAGCGGCCAATGCGCTACAGTGACAATAAACTATCACAATACAATACAATTCAATCAGATCAGAAGCGAGGCGAAGCAGCGCCTAGTGCAAAGACAAAATGTTAGCTGGAATGCAGCAGAGATGCAGCACAACGATACCAGGTCGCCAGGGAGGCTGGGGAGCGACCTCTCAGCAAGCAGCACTGAGGGGATCACAGCGCTTCCAGGTATGGGAGCGCTGTAAATGCAAAGTGGGAGGGCGGCTCAGCTGGGAGGCGGGGCGGGCTCACGAGGACGCAGACCGAGGACAAAAACAAAATAAACAAAATGGCAGCGGGGGGAGGGCAGAGCACAGTGCCGGGGGTAAACGCGCACTAAAGCTCAATTAAAAGCAGCGGAAGCAAGGCTAAGCAGCGCTCAGTGCAATACAGAACAAACAAGCTATGCAATACAATACACTTCAATCAGAAGCGAGGCGAAGCAGCGGCCAATGCGCTACAGTGCAAATAAACTATCACAATACAATACAATTCAATCAGATCAGAAGCAAGGCGAAGCAGCGCCTAGTGCAAAGACAAAATGTTAGCTGGAATGCAGCAGAGATGCAGCACAACGATACCAGGTCGCCAGGGAGGCTGGGGAGCGACCTCTCAGCAAGCAGCACTGAGGGGATCACAGCGCTTCCAGGTATGGGAGCGCTGTAAATACAAAGTGGGAGGGCGGCTCAGCTGGGAGGCGGGGCGGGCTCACGAGGACGCAGACCGAGGACAACAACAAAATAAACAAAATGGCAGCAGGGGGAGGGCAGAGCACAGCGCCGGGGGTAAACGCGCACTAAAGCTCAATTAAAAGCAGCGGAAGCAAGGCTAAGCAGCGCTCAGTGCAATACAGAACAAACAAGCTATGCAATACAATACACTTCAATCAGAAGCGAGGCGAAGCAGCGGCCAATGCGCTACAGTGCAAATAAACTATCACAATACAATACAATTCAATCAGATCAGAAGCGAGGCGAAGCAGCGCCTAGTGCAAAGACAAAATGTTAGCTGGAATGCAGCAGAGATGCAGCACAACGATACCAGGTCGCCAGGGAGGCTGGGGAGCGACCTCTCAGCAAGCAGCACTGAGGGGATCACTGTGTAATATGTAAGTTTGTAGAAGTTTGAATCGCACATTACGTGGTATATGTGTGGCACCTGCCAAAACTCGATTCCATTCTTTCTGTCCAGAGGCGGCCTTTGTCCTCAGTCCACTGTGTGCGTAGCTTGTGCAGTGCCTTAAGTACATAGGCAAGCAAGGCCTGCACCAGCCAATGTATCACATGCGACCCCCTCCCCCATTACATGCCGATATTGCAGCAACTGATTCGTAGGTGGTTTGTTAGTCAATCCACCCCACGCTAGTGTAAACGTCCGCGTAATGGCTGCATGTAGGATAAACTGACCCACCGGTAATCCACTATTGCTTGTGTGACCTCTAGATCGATTTGTGTTAGAGGTGGTGGGTGGGTGAAGGTGCTTTCTTCTGTCTTCTCTCACAGGTGTTTTTGATAATTCTTTAATTCTTTATATTTCTTTTGTACAAGTTTTCTGTTTTCATATGTAGTTTTAGATACAGTTGGGTTACAGTGAATGTGCTTTTGAAACGGTTTTCCCCTTACAGGTGTTATGCAATGTGATTTTTGGGCTGAAGTATTACTGAAGGTGGTTTTAGAAGTGCAGGTAGATTAGTGGTCCTCCAATCCTTCTCTGCTAGAAAGTATCTTCTATAAGCAGCAGCCGGTCCACGTCGCCCCACTGCTTGCCTCTGAGCCAGCAAATGAAAAATAAAACAATGTTGTTATTTTATTTTACATTTGCCGGCTCTGAGCCAGCTTGCGCAGGGAGGGCGGGGCATGGGGAGGAGAAGTGCTACGTGTGCATATGTGTTTGACCGGCTATCTCAGGCCATCCAAAGCACACATGCGCACTTAGGTTTCTACAGCTCGGCTACATTGAACAGCTTGGTTGGAGAAACCCCCTCAGACTCCCTGGGCTGAGCGAAGCATTTTCCAGCCCATTCAGGAAAATCCCTGTGCTGCTCTCATAGAATGAGAGCTAAGCTGGGATTTCATGGAGTCCGTGACGCAGCCCCAGTGCTTGCTGGGAACAGGAAGGATGAGGCGAGTGGCGGCTCCAGGTAAGTGTTTACTTTAAAATGTTTTCATTATTAACCCCCCCCACACACGCGCTCCTCCCTCCACTCGCCCCACCACCTCTTTATTGTGGTTGGCGCCATTGGGGTTGTGTGGTGCACGCTGCTGTAAGAAGGGGAGAGAAGGCAACTCGTGGTATGGAGGTCTGCGTGGTGCAACAGAGCAGGGGCGTGAGTGAGCGGATATTGCAGAGAGCGGCTTCTGGGGGGAGCAACCGTATAGCTGAACATGAGCTCGCCTCCCTCAAACTGCTAAGTGACTCCGCAAGCTGCAATGTTAAAAGGTATCCCAGTAATAAAACGTGCACACTCCACTCCCTGTAACATCAGCCAGGTAAACCCTCAAGGGGACAGTCACCAACCCAATCGGCTGCCACGACAATCCTTCAAGGAGGTCAGCTAATTGAAGCAGCATTAGATATGGAATAGTTTCCTCTTGGCCCCACACTGTGTCAGATCTTGTGATGAACTCTGCAGAGAAAAGCCCAAGAGAGGTCTTCAGTGAGCCGTGTGGGAAAGTCCCAGGGGACAATAGGCATGTCTTCCATGCTGTGCCCATGCACAGCTGGTTTCATGGCAGCCTGCACCAGCAAGAGCGAGATACGTTTCCTCGAGCATGTAATGAAAAGCTTACAGTACTGGCACTTGAGGGTGGAGGAGGCTCTGTCTGGTGTATGTTTACTCGGTGTGCTGGGCCGTTCCATTCAGCCCAAGCATCCTCTGGTAGGACGCAGTTTTGGGACCAGCCTCTTCTCTTCCTGGGAAGTTTACAGTAGGTGGTAGGTGCAGCACTCCAAATTGAGGGGGGTCCCTTCAGCGCAGCACAGTAACCCGTGCAGAGCAGGGGGGCAAATGCTGGAAAATCTGACTCGTGAGCTTGAGCTACAAAGAGCGAGATGACGCATGCTACCGTCATTCTTTTCCCAACCTGCGTCTTACAGAGGTCAAAAACACTGGCTGGCTGCTGTAGAACGCATTCAGGCATACATACACAACTCCCAGAGCTAACGGAACTGTGCAGCACTCGAAGCCGGGAAGGTATTCTGTCACGTTTTGAAAGCTGTGAGGGATACCTCGAAATACTCACGCTCTGAAGTGTTCCAGCGTGACCAGCAATTGAGTGTACAAGGCGGGGCAGGCGCGAGCGACACTCAGGAATTCCTTATTCCACATTCGCAGAGCTGGGGCTCTCTGTTTAACCCGATACTGTTCGCTGGGAGTGGGAACCCGAATGGAGCTAGTATCTTTTCTGTCCGAGTAGAGAGCGAAGTTATTTAAATGGCGGAACAACGTAATTGCTGAATGTATGTTTTTGTCTTGTGTGCGGTAGTTGCTAGGCTGGCTGTTGAAATATGTGAGCCAAGGGAAGGGAAGCTGTCTTTTCGCTCTTTCTCAGCTCACTGCATTTTGACACCGGGTTGTAGAAAACAAGCAGTAGATGTGCGCCCCGATCTCAAAGCGCCCTGACTGCCATTCACCCCAGATTGAACATGCCCCCAGAAACAACATGCATCCAAGAAGCAAGCTCCACCCCAAAACATAACTCATCCCAGGGGAAAAAACAAGGACCCCACGTTTGAAAGCATCGGCATCCAACGCCTATAGGAAACAAGCTGCAAGTGGTATGCGAGAGCGCACGCACGCTTGTGTGAGGGAGCAGGCCATCTGTTTTGCATTATGGCTCACGAGTCTGGGCACGATAATGCAAAACCGATGTCGGCCGTGCTGGTAACAGACAGCAATAGGCCGTGGGCGGGGCAAATGCGGGACATGCGCCTGCATTTGCCCAATTGCAAACTGTCTTTGTTAGAAAGACGCACGCAACTCCCAATAGCCTGCAAGGAAAACAAAATCACACGCACGAGCGTGTCGTCAGCTTTCCGAAGCCCTTTTACTGATTACATAAAGTCTCGCACTGCGCGAGCAGTGCTGCACACTGCAACGCTAGGCGCGAGATTTAAAAACTAACAGAGGTGCCCCTAAATACTGGTCATGTCACATAAGTACAGCATTTTATTTGACACGTTCTAGACCATGACATTGATTATATAGCGCATGCCTCTTGGAAAGAAACCCTTGTTCCACCTCTTTTCCCACTCATCTTTTAGAGACATTCACAATCCCACGCACACTTTTAAACACTGCACCCACCCTAACCTCCCCGAACTCCCTGTGGCGTATCTACCACCCACTGAAGCCCCCCACAATCCGGCTAGGTTTATCATCTGTTTTATTCGGTTTGCAAAAGCGCTTTTTGGAAAATGTAAGACCCGCCCAGAGCACATAGCATTTGTAGACGCCGAAGGGTGCGTTTGAAAAGACTTTTTTTTTTTTAAACATGTTTTTATTAGTTTTACAACATGGAAAAGAACAGCTTCCTCCACGTATAAGAAAGTTCACATTATCTTCATGAAAAGACTTTTAATAATAAAACTAAAGGGCATTGGCAATACCCTGCAGCTCATGATATGAAGGCTTCTCAGGAAAGCTATGTTGCTGTTGCCACGAGGCATTCACGAGTGTGCGCGAGGTCACGGGGCGGGAGCCCACTGAGGGCTGCGTGAAGGCTGCAGCCGGAGCACCGTCAGTGCTTTACACATGAAAGTAAGAGGAAGGGACAAGGGTCGAGTTTAGTTACCCGGGAGCAGCCCGTGGGAGACCACAACCTATGGGCAGGCAAGACGCGTTGCGAGGCTGTAAATTATTTAACAAGTGGCAAGCAGACACTGTGCACACAACACAAAAGGGGGGGGGGGCGGTGTGCAGGCCTAGGTGGGGGGACTGGGGGTTTAGTGAAGAAACCGAGTATGGCGCCGCTTCAAGGACACCGCACTCGTTTTAAAAAAAATTTTTTTTTCCTTTCTCTGAGCGCGGTGTTCTTGAAGCGGGCGCTGCGCAGCGCTCAGTGTTAAAGTAAAATAATAAATACAAAAATTGTGCAGTGTTTCTGAATTGGACGCCGCGCTCAACATAAATGTGAAATATAAATAAAGTGAGCACGGTGTCCCTAGCGGGCACCACGCTCATAAAAGTCATTAAAAATGTACACTTCATAGCTGCTGCAGTTGTGGTGCCCAACAGTGTTCCAAATAGTCCGTGCTTACCGACTAATGAAGGAGACCGTGTAAAGACTCCAGCAAAAGATCTAGTCCAGATGGGCTGTGCCAAAAGGAGACCGGGCGATTACAAGGAGGGACTAAAAACCCTCCTTTTCAATCGGAAGCCAGCGTTTAGCATGGAGGATGACGCCAGCGAATGAAAAATAGGGACTGGGCTTCAACCCCACTTCTAAAATCTCCTCGATTACAATAAGCCTCGCAGAGCGAGCAGCGCATGCGCGCTCCAGCGCGAGACCTAATAATTGACTGCTGCAAAGTCGGTCGCCGAGGCCAGTCAGGCAGCGCTGTGGCTTCCTGGCTGAAGATCTGATCACCAAGAACATTTAGCAAGTAAATTAGTTACTACTTGCCACCCCCACCTTAGTGCCTGTCAGTGTCCTATGTTATCTTAGAGTTTCTTGTTGCTGAAATGAGTGTATTTTCTGATAATTATATGCTTCCCTCATCTTTATTGCTTTATTTTGCTTGTGAGAAAGTGTCACTCATAGTTGCTGAAATGTCAGTCATAATTACACTAAAATTATGAAAAAGTCACACACAGCAATCTGAAACCTTGACAGCTATGCCAAGTGTGTGAGTATGAATCTTGCTCTGCTGCTGTCTGCCGTGCATCTGTTGTGAGAGAAGCTTGCACTGCTGCTTTCTGCACTACACCTTTTCAGTGTGTATGTCTGTGGGAAGTCTTTTTGCCCTGCAGCTGCTTGCCTGATCTGTGTTTTTTTGCGTATCTTCTAATCTTGTATCGCTACTACCCATGCTTTGCCTTTTCTGTGAGTGGAGGAAATGTGTGCTACATCTGCATGTACTCTGCCTGTCTGTGAAGGAAGGTTGCTCTGCAACTAATTTCAGTTTGTTTTATGTTCCCAGGGAAGATGGCGTGATGGGATGAGGAGGGAAGCTTCTACTGGTGTGGCGGTTGTGAGGCAGTCACCCAGTACTAATGCCATTCTGTTTCTGCCCTGTTATGAAGGAAGAAAGCTTGCACTGCTGATGTCATTGCACCTGTTTGGTGTGTTTTGTCTGGTTGTGATTGGCGGCTGTTCTTGGGTATTTTCAATTTAAAGGAGATTCTGTTAGTTATCTGAAGAATGCCGATGATTTTAGTAAGTAGTGGGTCTGAACACTTAAAAAAAAAATTAAGCTAATAAACACTCTTGAAATAGGCTGGCATAAAGTTAATCCAGTAATATGACCAAGCTGTAGAAGCTGAATAATATATTTTTCCACTAAATCAAATGATGTCATAGATCATGTTACTGGGCTAAAAGAGAAAGGTCTAAAGTACTTTGGTTGGTCCACAGAAGGTGGAAGAGATTGTAGGATAAACAAATGGGACAAACCGCCTCTAAATAAATCTTTAACATCTCTAACTCGTGTGTATATTGAACATGGTCTTTCCATAATCACATTTTACTTGTACAGGTTTAGCATCTGCTTTACCAGCACAGTGGTTCGATTCAACCATAGATAGAAGCCTAAATTCAGGTTCAAACTCCTAGATATATAACTTAAAGTTGCTAGAGAGGGCGAGTGGTTGACATTTTTACCTACTCTTAGTGTAACTCCGCCAAAAACCACTTTGCAGAATAATTCAACCCTAATAGATTTAAACAAAATATGGAAATGGATATCCCAAGAATTTACCACACACCGAAGAGATCACAGATTCGTTTAACAACCGTTTAACACTGGTGTCAAATAAGTGCAACATAAAACGTTTGCGTTTGACCTACCTGCGGTTTATTTGAACAGCACTGCAGGGGCGGCCGGCATGGTTCGGGGTGGGGTGTGAGGGGTGGTTGGGGAGGCTCTCCCGGGGGCGCATCAGAATAGGGGCAACGTGGTCCCGCGTCTTCCCCCTACCTGCCTGATTTCCGCCTCCAGGGCGGAACAGAAAGCAGGCAGCCAGGGTCCCATCCCTAAGCCAATCGCAATGCTTCAGTGAAGTTATCACAGTTAGCAATTCATTATTTTCTACTGCACAAATGAAAAATTCTCCAATGCTTCAGTACGGCATGCAATTTTAGGAAATAAACAATTAGCGATTTCTTTATTGATCAACAACACCCACTTTAGTTATTGCAAACTAGCTTGCGACAAGCCATTGTTTCAATACCACAGGCCCATAGTTTTTATGTTTTTTTTGTTTTGTAGCCAGAATTGTCTTTATTTGCTACTTTAAACAATAGCAGCCCACAGAACGAAATACATTATTATGCTCATGAGACCATGGAGAAAACTACAAACCACATGGTCCTACAACAACAAACTCATTATGAAGTGCATGAAAATCCCGGGCACTATCCCCCAATCGGCTTTTGTTGTTGCTTTGTAACTCCAGTAGGTTAAGTGCATTTCCCCAATGCTGCTTTTAATGGTTGTCTGGCATACATACAATTCGACAATTAAGCGATTCATCTGCTCAGAGAGGAGGCTTCTAGAAAATGACTGGTTGATCAGGATCTATCCAAGGGATATGCACCTTTTGGTACCTTTTTTATGACCCTCCCCACATAGGTTTGTCCAGCTTCTTTTGTAAGGACCAGCTGTGGGAGTTCAAGGGGTTCAAATTCAGCCTGTCAGCAGACCCCTGGTATTTTTTAGGCTGAGCCTAGCCAGCACGCATGTGCTGTCTGGAAGACCTGCTGTAATCAATAAACTGATTTTATTCCTGACTGCTACTTACCATTAGTGCACTCCGGCGTCGCTCTTCTTTGCTGCCTCCTAAGTCGTTCAGGCTGCCGATACCTCACTTTCCTTAAAGGCTCAGGACCATTGGCCATGTACAGTCTAATTGCGCTTGCATTCTTCATCTGTAGTTTTGTAGAACTCTTTTGTTTGAATGCTCTTTTCCGCACTGTCGCTGCAGATTTTTAGATCTCGCCTGGCGTAAGCAGTGCGCATGGGCTGCTCTCGCCATGCGAGTGCCTTTTGCGATCGATTCTTCCAAAGCTTTCCATGCACGCGTACGGATGGACAAAGATGGCTGCTCTCGCCATTCAGCCCAAGCTAACATGCACACGTACGTGTGGACAGTCCGACGCCATCTTGTGCCAAATAGCTTTGTATTGTCATGGCAACACACACACGCCTCCAGAGATGGATTTATAACCAGAAGGGACATCTTTCGCAGCAGAAGAATGGACCACCTAGCGTCACCGACTAAGTGCCTATAGTAACATGGCTGAGAAGGGGATCAAAAGGCAAGACTACCGGAAATGTTGCCTGTCACTCCCTTGTCAACTATTGATCGGTGAGCAGACTAGACAGATTCCTAGATTCCCTCAACTCAGTTTACACCATCCCGGATGCTACTGCTTATAGACCCGGAGGGCGTTGTCACGCAGAGTTGAAACAGACACTTGATAAAAGCTGATGGAAATTGTATTTTCCGTTTGTGATTCATGGACGGTTACCAGAATAAAGGCAGCGATATAACTAGTCCGGTGTGAGGTAGTCGTGCAGTGTGTTGTCGGTTGTCCTAGAGATTGTGGGTGCGCAGTATGCCGCAACCGTCCTCGGGATCCCCTGCTCAGCGCCTGGTGACGTTCCGAGCCGGCGGTGTCGGGTTACAGCACCGGTTGCTGCTTCTGTTTACAAGTTTAGCCCATATACACGCACACTCCTGCCAGAAGCCATGCCCAGACCCATTGCTCCACGTAAAGCCACGCCCCTTATTGCCATGACTACGTCCCTTGCAGGGACAAAGAGGATGTGACTTACCAAGAAGGTCATACATACCCAAACGCAATGTAAAGCGGCTAGATCCGCCATACCGGAATATATTTGCAAGTTAAATGTCCTGTGTGATTTGGAGTAAATAATAGGGCTCGTCCTCTGTGCTACCGATTGCTACAGCGCATAACGTGCACCAAGCTCCCGGTATTCATTTACGGCATGCTGTAATATAAACTGGATTGCTTCATGTGGAAGTAAACACAACACCAGAGGTGGTAAAATAGGGCCACGGGACCATTAAGTTATCAGAGAGATGGCGATACCAGAAATTAAGAGGTGTCCAATTCATATACCATTGGAACTTCGCATGTATTGGTATTCATAATTTAAGCCAAGGGTGTAACGCAGGACCCAGGAGGGGGGATGGATGTAGGCAACCCTGGGGGGGGGGAGCGGGGGGGAGGGTGTGAAGGGGTCCAGTCCTTTCTGGGGACCCCTGTTAGCCCAAGACCAATGAAGGTCTGTGAGATATGTGGGAGTGTGACTCGGGGGGGCCCTCTTCACATCTGCAGTGGGCCCGGTGGTCTTGCGTTACCCCACTAATTTGAGTATTTTAGTACAGATTGACATGATTTCCCAATGGGTGTAATTCTTTGGAAGATCGAAAGTTTTGATTGCCATACTCGAAGCCTTGCCTCTTTCGTTGTGGGAGTCTCCTGTGTTTTTAATCAAGATCTGCGTTTTGCCATCAGTCTCTTACCTTTGCTAAGGTTTTGTATTGACTTCCCACTGATCTGTTCCTGGTACATATTTTCTTGTCCAGTCTAGACCATTCCTTTTGAAATAAGTTTTCTTCATTCATTGCAGAGTTGTGAATTTTGACACGTCCGTTGATGCCAATTTGATTCACATTGGTTGTGAAGCAAGTAAGTATATACACTGATAACCTTGCAATCAAGTTGTTTCTTCAACTGTTGTAGCGTGCAGACCCTACAACAGTGTAACCGCATAGCTTTTCACCACAGGATTCTTCTGATATCGATACAAAACAATAATGTCTCTGATGGCGGAACACAGCTCTTCACTTTAAAAAAAAAAATATGTTTTAAGACCTATGCAACATTCTTTTCTCTTTTCAGTTTAGCAGTTTTACTGCTCGTAGTACAATTGCTGATACATTAAAAACAGTGTAATATAAAACAAGCATTGAAAATGCAATAGGTCTCGCCTTTGATTAATTTAAAGCCACTTGCTTTGCTAATGGTATTGTCTAGCAAAGCAAATGGCTTTAACTTAATCAAAGGCGAGACCTATTGCATTTTTAACGCTTGTTTTAGGCTGCTCGTATCTTTGGTGCAGAGACTGTCCTTGTGTTCGGTGCAGAGCCCGGTGTCTTTCCTTTGCCTACTTAGCACGGTGCTAGCGACCATCTTTTTTTATTTTTTATTTTTTACCTAGTTTGCGCTTTTCACAAGCGCTTCTGTTTTTAAGGCAAAATTCCACTGGAAGGTTTCTGAAATCAATATACAACAAAATACCTATTCCTAGACTCTTTCCCTGCCTCTCCATCCCGCTTTGTCTCTGCTCTGGCTCCCCCTCTCTTCGAATCAGCTAGCATGCTCCAGCCTGTGCCGTCACAGCAGAGCAGTGGAGCCAGGTGGACGATGGAGCAGGGCTATGCTAGAGTCAAAACACAACAAAACCTTAGGGGGCTCATTGCTACTTATCTATTGTTATTGTAATACTTTATTCGATGAACATACATCATAAAAGTACAAACGTACAAACATATAAAACAAATGATCCATAGTACTGCAATTACATCTCATAAAACAGGAAAAAACAGAAATTATTTTAAGAAATTAACTTCCCCTTTCCCGAAATTTACACATTGTTCACCAATCTAGAGCGTAATATCCACGCACCCCCCAAATATTTGGCCACCCCACAAACAATGTACAAAGAAACCGTGTTGGTTGTAATAATACGTAAGGCTGACATACAATCTTTAACCCCCAACTCCCTACATACAGGTTTCAGCCATTTAGTTCTAACAACTTTATACGTTGGGCAAGCAAATAGGAAATGGGGAAGGGTTTCCTCAGGACATTGGCACCCTGGACATTTTAATTCAGTTCCCCCCTTAGAATTCCATTTTCCCACAAAACCATTAAGGGGCAGGGTGCCATACCTTAATTTCAAATATAATGTTCTATGGCTGGCTATTTGGATGAAATCTAGGAACGGTTCTAGCTTCATGTGTGGTTTATGAGCAAGAAAGTTCGTTGTTAGCGTTCCCAAGTTTGAACTGTTATTAATTTTGGACTCAACCCAATCCCAGTACAATTTTTTTACACTTTCTTTTGGGGGTGGATCCTGTGACGCCCAAAACTCCCCCAATCCTACTGACACTACTAGTTTTTTGAGGTTGTTAAGCCATTTTATTTGTTTGGAAACATTGAGAGTAATTAGCTCATCCAACACTCGAGCGTACCCCCTTAATTCCTTGGTTCTTCTAAGGCGGACCCAAAATAACAAAGGCCGAAGCCGAACTTTGTCCGCAATTGACTTTTTACCCATGTCAAAAAATAGGGGTAACAAGGGTGAGGAGATCGGAAGTGACACTAAATCTCTGATAAACTTATTTTCAGCAATTACCAGTGGCCTAGTGTTTTCTGCCCCCCAAAGTTCGGCGCCATAAACTGCCGAAGATAAAGCCTTCCCTTCGTAGACTATTAGGGCCGGGGCTACCGGACGGCTTATGGAAAGTCGTTGATTTTTTGTTATTGCACCGGACACCCTTTTTAAATTCAGTACCATCTTAGAAATATGGGAGTCCCAAGTCATACGGTTAGACAGTCTCACCCCCAGGTAGTCAAACTCACTCACAACCTCCAAGGGTGAACCACACAGGGTAACATGTACCTTTCTCAACTTACTATTGGGGGTTAAGACCATTAGTTTAGTCTTCAAAGTGTTGACAGTTAACCCACGGTCCTCACAAAATAAAGAGAAACGGTCAAGAAGCGTTTGTAAACCTTTGGGGGTTTTAGACATCAAGAGGGTGTCGTCAGCAAAGAGGAGGGTCGGGGTTTTCTCCCCGGCAAGAATGGGGGCATCTGCCGGAACCTCCCTCAAATGGTCCACCACCCCATTTATAAAGAGGGAGAATAGTGTTGGCGCCATCACACATCCCTGCCGTACCCCCCTGCTGACTGGAACCCTCTCTGTCAGTTGGCCCTGCTTTCCCCAACGTATTCTTGCATAGGTGTTCTCATGCATTTTAATAACTAATTGGAGTAGAGGGCATGGGAACCCCATAGCTTCAAGAATTTCCCATAACTTAGCCCGAGGGATAACATCGAATGCCGTTTTTAGATCAATGAAAGCCAAGTACAGGCAACCCTTGGTGATTGATACTGACTTCCAGTATACGGCACAAAACCGGAAGACTTGGTCCATAGCACCAACATTCCGCCTAAAACCAGCCTGAAAATGCGTGAGGATGTCATTATCCATTAACCAGGTCTCTACTCGGTTTATGATGACCCTACCAACTACCTTCTGGATAGTGTCAATCAGACTAATGGGTCTGTAGTTAGCCGGGTCCTCTCTATCTCCTTTTTTAAAGATTGTAATCACCTCCGCACCTTTCCATGATGCAGGGATTGGGTGGCCTAGCTGGATAAGAGCCAATAAAGTAGCTATATAGTTAGCCCAGAGTGGGGGGTCATGTAGTATAAGATCTCCCGGCAGGCCGTCTGGGCCAGCTGCTTTCCCTGGATACATTTTTAAAATCGCCGCTTTAACTTCTAACTCGGAGAAAGGTAATCCGTTAGTCAACATTTCCGAACCAGATGCAATTTTACTAAACTCCAACAAAGACGGGATGGGAGCCTGAATAACAGGATTACAGTATAGTTTTAAAAAATGGGCATACCATTGCTGATCAGTAATATGATTTACAATTGGGCTACCAGCCCTCCTGTCTAATTTGTTAATCAATTTCCAAAATATAATGGAATTTTTACCACTGGCAGCAGTTTTAAGCTTCTGCCAGTGCTCTTCCTCCCAATTTTTTTTTGCCAAGGCAATGGCACCACGGTATTCTTTCCTTGCTAATCTAACTAACAGTGGATCCTTTAATTTTATTGCTGTGCCAATAGCTTTCCTCTTGGCTTTGCATTCTGCTGTAAACCACGGATTCTCTTTAGACAATCCGTTGGTCACTGCGGGTTTCCTTTGCGATGTTTTAACAAAATTTGCTCCTACTTTGTCAATGAAAGTTTGGTATTGGTCCAGAAGTTTTTGGCCCATAGGGGGAGTATTAATTCTTACCATTTCGACAAGGTTGGAAGTTTCTATTCGGACCAATTCCCTAATTTTATCGATTTTCCCCTCTTCAAGCTTAACCACCTCCCACCTCAGTTTCCGATTGCAATTGGATGGTTGAACATCCTTTGTGATCATCTCGGGGCCACCTTTGTTGTTAATCCCAATGCCCCAGTCAATTTCCATACAAAGTGGGTTGTGGTCACTGTCAGAGGACTGTTTAACTTCCATATCTTTTAGACTAGCCCAAGAAGGTACATCTAGGAAGATATAATCAATACGTGAAGGGCAGTTAATTCTATTGAAGGTCATTGCTCCTTCACGATCAGAATTTGTCCGACCATTTAATGCCCGTAAGTTATGGTCCAGAGCTAATGCATTCAACTGTAATGCTCTTGCTGTCCACTTTTTGATAGGCACCAACGTTAACAGTGGAATAGCCTGACTCACGTCTTCAGTATTTGAACCCATGACATCCTCCTCATCCAAAGGTTCAAATGTACAATTAAAATCTCCCCCCAGCAAGATTCTAGACTTAGGTGGAAGCTCGGACAATTTAACATCTAAAAGCTCAATCGTTGGGGAAATAGAACCACCCGGTGTCCCTCTAGCATATACACAAAACAGATGAACACAGCTCCCATTGGGACTTTTCAGAGAAATATGCAGGATATCGCTTGACAGTGTATTATGTAACATAACAGAATAATTCAAAATCACTTTCACCCAAATAAGCAGGCCGCCAGAGGGGCGCCCTTTGCCTATAGAGACCGCTGGCACAAAGTAAGAAGAATACCCATTTTTATATTGGGGAGTCATGCACCATGTTTCCTGAAACATACAAATGTGGAACTTATCAACAAAGTCATTCCATTCTGGGATTTCAAGGTTTTTCCTTAGTCCCGCTATATTCCAAGAGAGAATGTGGATGGTCCGAGAGTCAGTGACTATTACCGGAGTTGAGGACAGGGGACTGCACTCAGATTCAATCGCTCTAATGGGCATATCGATCAAAGAATCTTCTCTATTTTCTCCACCAGTCTGTATTAGGACCCTATCACCTAAGGTGTGGGTTGGAAGTCAATCTACTCCCTCTAAGCTGCTAAAATGATTGAAACAAGGAAGAGGGGGGGGGGGGTAATGTTGCTGGCCCGACCAATCTCCCTGAAACTGGCTAGCCCCCTGAGGGTATCTGCCTGTTCTCCTTCGTACGGTACTCCATCCTCTATCTTCCCCTCCATCCCAGAAGTTAGCTTTATGATCACGGAAAGATTCTCTCGATCCCCATCTTGAATTGTTCGGAGCTCTTAACCAACTCCATCTATTGCTACGTTGATCATGAGACATATAAAAGTAAGAGAGCGATTTAACCTGAATAGGCGAGTTAGTGTCACATGGGGATCCGGCACATATGAATCCTACTGTGCGCGGGTCCCCAAATGTCACAACTATACAATCCCCCTGAATGTTTTTGGTCTTCTGGCCCACCCAAGGTGCTCTTTCTAACATAAGCATGTCACTGCGAGTATTTGGCGGTAAAGGATAATTTCTGTCAAGCCAGTAGCATACTTTATTCTTAAGAGCCCAAAATGGTTCAGATGAAGAGGGGGGTAGCTCGGTAACTCCTGTTAAGACAATTACATAGGGGTGAGCATCAGGGGGTAGGTTGATATTCCGTCGTGATTTAATACCTACAGGAGGGGCTGAGGGTGGTTTAGAGTCAATTGTATTGGAGGATTTAGTACCTACAGGAGGGGCTGGGGGTGGTTTAGGATCAGTTGTATTGGGAGTTTTAGGGGCAGTAGTTGAGGCAACCTTCCCTATTAAAGGCAAGCTGGTTGACTTAGAGGGAAGGATGTTGGAGCTATTGTTAACAGTCTTGGCAGGGAGGATTTTAGCAGGACGCACAAGTGGGGCCGGGACATTCCCTACAGCTGGTAAGGAGGGCAAGGAAGGTATATCACCAACTAAAACTTGCCCTCCAGTGGTCTTTACTGGAAATGGAATTGGTTTACCTTTTAATTCTAGATTCAAGGCTTTCAGATTATCTTCTATGGCCTTTAATCTAGTTTCCAAAGGGGCCAGAAGGGAAGCCATCAGTGTAGCTATAGAGCTCATAAAAATACCTCTCTCGTTTTCCTCCCCATCAGGTTGCTCCACCTGAGAACAATCCTCAAGGAAGTTTTCCAAACTTTGGGTTGAGGCTGTGTCATCGGGAATACCCAATGGTAGGGGGTGAGAAGCACGATGCTCCGCAGTTTTGTCTTCGCTGGTTAATACGAAGCCCACAGTATCGTATTCTACCTCCAACCCACCAGACAAACAGTTTGGATCTCTAGGGGTTCCCCCCTCAACCAATACGGGTATTAAAACAGTGTTATTCTGTTTCGAACAATGCGAGGATTTGGGTATAGCACCTTCCCTAAGACCTTTAAGTGCGAGTAGAGCATCAGGTTCATTTGGATTATTTGGATGTACTATTAATGAAGTCGAAGAGGCTACTTGAGGGGTTAGTAAGGGAGTATGGTCCTCAGATGCAGTATGACTGGTAGAACCCGGTTGGTTTTCAGAAATGGATTGTGAAGGGTCTAGGAGGCGAATGCATTGGGAACTGTTTGGTGAGGGTACATGGGCTAAAGGGCCTAACGATGATCTCCTAGCAACCTCGAGATCCCTGGACACTCTTCGTTCCATGAGGGCAATTCCCTCATCTATTAACGAGTTAGTGCGCACAATAAAATTATCCAGGGTTCCCGTCAGTTTGGCGGCGCTAGCAGCAGCCTTACTTCGGGTTTCACGAGTGCACATCCCTGCACCCAAAGGAAGCCCTATGAGAAGTAATGAAAGACACCCTTATTTATAACAATTACCAAACAATCAATAATAATAACCTGGAGATATGGCCCAGACCAGGTTCTACGGGTCTCGGAGGGCCACAGAGGGCCCGCCCTTTGCCCGGGCTTAGCCCCGGGCGCTACCGCGCGCTACCGCGCAGCGGGATCCACTAACTCTTATATAGAGCTAGGGGCGGGGGCGTTGCCGGCAGGGAGAGCAGCCACAGGTGTGACAGGCAGGGACTCTTGGGATATTGAGTCCCTGCAGTACTGCTCGCAGCCCTGCCGGTGCCTCAAGACGGTTGCAATCACTCGGTCTTCACAGCCCCAGAAAGTCCAAGAACCAGGAGGGCGCAGCGGGACCCGCGAAGCGGGTCCGGCAAGGTGTGGGTTGTGCAGAAGCAGGCGAGGGTAAAATCTTAAAATCGGCTCCCAGCGTCAGCAAACAACCAGTAAGGGTTCCCAGAGCACACTACCTCCAGCACAGTTTAAGAAGGGGCGGGGGCGTTGCCGGCAGGGAGAGCAGCCACAGGTGTGACAGGCAGGGACTCTTGGGATATTGAGTCCCTGCAGTACTGCTCGCAGCCCTGCCGGTGCCTCAAGACGGTTGCAATCACTCGGTCTTCACAGCCCCAGAAAGTCCAAGAACCAGGAGGGCGCAGCGGGACCCGCGAAGCGGGTCCGGCAAGGTGTGGGTTGTGCAGAAGCAGGCGAGGGTAAAATCTTAAAATCGGCTCCCAGCGTCAGCAAACAACCAGTAAGGGTTCCCAGAGCACACTACCTCCAGCACAGTTTAAGAAGGGGCGGGGGCGTTGCCGGCAGGGAGAGCAGCCACAGGTGTGACAGGCAGGGACTCTTGGGATATTGAGTCCCTGCAGTACTGCTCGCAGCCCTGCCGGTGCCTCAAGACGGTTGCAATCACTCGGTCTTCACAGCCCCAGAAAGTCCAAGAACCAGGAGGGCGCAGCGGGACCCGCGAAGCGGGTCCGGCAAGGTGTGGGTTGTGCAGAAGCAGGCGAGGGTAAAATCTTAAAATCGGCTCCCAGCGTCAGCAAACAACCAGTAAGGCTACTTATCACTCCCCTGCTGGCTTACTGCACTGCAGTCTCCAGCTTGAGACAACATGGGCTACTGCCATGAAATAAAGCATGCTAAAGGCTGCCTAATCCAACAGGCATGTCTTAATTTACAGCGCCAGGCACAAAGGGAAGGTACTAGTGCTTAGACACGGGCACAGAGAAGGAGCGCTTCACATATTATTGCAGAACTCTGTGCTTGCCCACACCAATAACCAGTGACTCCCTCAGATGTCTTGCATAATAACATCCGGTATGAGCGTTTTGTTGCTTGTTTAATTACTGTGCACGTGCGCCACACTTTGTTTTAGCACGGTACCCGCATTTTTATTTACATCATGGGTGCTGCGCTTTATGTTTGAGCGCGGAGCCCACTTTTATGTTTAAAAAAAAAGCAATAGCTTTAAGTCACATTTTGGATTGTAGTGATTTTGGGCTTTGCAACTTAAATGCCCTTATTTGGTGGCATCTTTGGTTTAGAAACACACACGGAATGTTTCTTTCCTTTTCCTAAACGCACATGGTATTTGTTCCTTTTTTTTCTCCATTCCTTGTCTTCTGTGTGTTAGGACTGTATTTATTTGGGCTTTTTCGAATACAACACGAGTAGAAATGGAAGCCTGTATTTTTCTCCTCTTTACTCTGCAGCAATGCATGTGTCTGCTCGAGGCCGGTAACTTCTTTATACAGTGGTAATCTCCGGGCTGACGGGCCTTCCCCTGTCTCGCATTACTGAACGTTTGGGCTATTGGCATTGCAAACAATAATGCAACGCCAATAGCTCAAACTTTCAGTAATGCAAGACCTGTTGCATTGCAAATGCTTGTTAACACTGTTGTGGCCAGCGGAAGCGTTCCTAATGGCTCAGGGTTAAGGCTAATCATTTACATGGACAGCATCCGGAAACAGGTTGTCTCATTGATGCAAGTACAACTGATGGTTCAACTTCTGGAAGTCCTGTGGTTCCTCATAAACCACTTGCTTTTTAGATTGGGCATGTGCTTTTCACAATGGTCTACAGGTGATTGATATGCAGGTGATTTAAGACTGGGCTGTGGTGCTGCTGGTGAAATGTAAGAAGACTGCAGGAGCACTAGCAGCTTTCTATATTGCTGCTGCAAGTGTTTAGTAAAGGTGTATTTGCATCAGCAGACACGCTTTGGAGGGATAT
This sequence comes from Lissotriton vulgaris, assembly GCF_964263255.1. Lineage (NCBI taxonomy): Eukaryota > Metazoa > Chordata > Amphibia > Caudata > Salamandridae > Lissotriton > Lissotriton vulgaris. Next base: position 280,997,035 of record NC_141693.1, read on the forward strand.
TGTTTGGGGCTACAAGCATTTTACAAGGTCTTTGCATGTGCAGTATATTTTTGACTTTTTTTCCACACACAAAAATCTATCACGGTCTTAAGGCTGCAGGTGTTTTTAAAATTGGTTTCAAGCAGCAATAGGACTATCGAGAGTTTCCTGTTTCTTTTATTACATTTCCATCTGTATTTATCGTATTATTATGTAAATGTAAATGTATAAATACTTGTTAAGCGCAACTGTCACCCTAAGGGTATCCTGGCGCTGAGACCATATCATTCCATCAGATGTAATACACTACATTGCTCTTGGGAAGAGGTGGGTCTTGAGATCCCTCTTAAAGGAAGTTAGATCTTGCCAACTCCTCCGCAGAGGTAGGGTGTTCCATAATGTTGTGTCGAATGTTCTAAACATGTTTTCCAGGTGTGATTTCTGGCTTCGCTGGTGTTTTTTTCTGCACATGGAAATCATACCGTAAGACCTCTGAGATGTTTTCCTTGTTTTTGTTGAAGATTACTTCCATAACAGAGCTCAATTCTGATGATTCTGCGGGAGAAGATGAAGTGCACCAAAGTAGTACTCATGGGTAGCAGATTTAAATTGAATTGCATTTATATAGTGCTTACTACCCCTGACGAGACGTCAAAGTGCTTTTTGGCGAGTAGCACTCTACTCCGGAACCCAAAAAGGATTAGTGCTGAATTAGTGTAGGGAAATATAAATTAATTTGGGTGGTGGACATGAGTCTGTTAGCTGGATTGAAAAGGATAGTGAAGGGATAGAGGGAAGGGCCTAGAAAGTATTTATTTGGAGACCATAGCAGTATGAAGAGGTTTGGAATGAGTAAAGGAGAGATGGAGGGAGGAAGAGTCTCTAGAAGTGGGTCAGCGAGAAAGATGAGGTATTGAATAAGTCTAGGAGGGATACATGAAGAGAGAGTTTAGAAAGGCTTGTTTGGGAGATCTGAATAGTAAAAACGATTTGAGATGATGCAAGGAGCAGTAGAGGAGGGAAGCCTCTAGAAAGGTTATTTGGGGGGATCATTGTAATAGAATGGGGTTTGGTATGAGTCTAAGAGTGGAGGTAGAGGATATATTGACACATGTATAGGGTGAGATATAGGGTAGTGCATTGGAGATGCTGAATTAGGAGTAGAGTTCTAAATATAAAGGTACCCAAGTACATGGAAGGTATGCATGTATAAGGAAGGTAATATATATCTAGATTTAAGTTGTATTTAATAAACTCAGATGTTACTTTCAAGTGTTTTTGTACTTTATACTAATTTATTTGGGGTTATATTTTTTTTCCTTTTTAATTTTCATTTCATTTATTTCATAAATCTTTATTTCGGTAAAATTTTTCACCATAAAAGACATTTATAACATTCATCAAATTAATAAAAAAGTAAGGATATGTGCTTTATAAAATCATCCATTGTCAATAAAAACAGAGTTTCTTGGCACAGTATCTGTCCTTGGTACGTTCGAGTCAGTGGCCAGCCTTGAGGCATTTTCTTCTCAGAAACCAAATGGCACCCAAATATTTGGCCACTGCAAAAACAATATAGTCCGTCAGATTTGATTTCAGAACTCTGAAGGCAGCCAGACACTCTACGAATCCCAGGTTTCTGCATTGGGGAACTATCCATTTCTTGCGAATCTTACTGTAGACCGGGCAAAAAAAGAGTATATGGAGCTCAGACTCATCGGACATTCTGCAAGCTGGACACAAGCTGACTGATTGTTCACTCCACTTGCTTGTAAAAGCTCGAAGGGGGAGGGACCCGTGCCTCCACTGCAAATATAATTTCCTAAGCAAGGGAGGATACAGTTTATCTAGAACTGGTACAAAGCTGTAAGTATCCTTAATGCATAGAAAAGAGTCGGTCAATGAGCCAGGTTTTTGATGGTTTAGGAGTTCCGTTAATTTACTATCGTGGTATGCCTTAGCTAATTTCTTTTTGGGAAAAAGTGGGCAGGTGGTTAAGGGGTCAGACCACATCTTCGGGAGTCCCAGACCCTCCAACTCTGATTTGATGAATTTGAGCCACTTAATTTTCCCTGCGTTGGGCATAGCGAGCACCACCTGTAATCCCTGTCGGTAGCTGGTCAATTCGGGAGTTGCCCACAACCTGCGCCAGTAAGCCAGTGGACGAAAAGCCAGATCTTCGTCTAGTGGCCTCAACCCTAGGTCCAGCCTTAAAGGGACAAGAGGCGTGCTGGGTGGAAGTCCTACAACTCTCCGAATGAATTTGTTCTCCTCTTTTGCCAAGTCTTGTGTTCCTGCATGACCCCAAAGTTCACACCCATACATGGCATCCCCCCTTGCCTGTACCTTGTAGATCTGTATAGGGGGACCTATGGGCCGAATGGATGATTTGTTGTTGCCCATGAGATTCATAATACCGCCCGAGTATTGAGTCAATTTAAGGAGTGCTTTCTCCTGATGCGTACTCCAGGACAATCTATTGTTTAACATGACACCAAGGTACTCGAAAGTTTTCACCCTCTCAAGTCTGCTCTGTCCGATTTTAGGGCTAAAGCGGAATTTCTTCGGGGGGTTAAAGACCATGAATTTGGTCTTTAAGGTGTTAATTTCTAGACCGTGAACCCCGCAGAAGTCCGCAAAGCCGTCAAGAACGTGCTGGATGCCCGTTGCAGACTTTGAAAGCAACACGGTGTCGTCGGCGAACATGATCGCCGGCACCCTGGCACCAGCCAGCTTGGGGGCATCGGAGTTGGCAACCCCGTTTAGGTGAGAGATAACCCCGTTGACGTAGAGGCAAAACAGGGTCGGTGCGAGCACACAACCCTGTCTTACCCCTCTGTCAACGGGGAACCTATTTGACAGTGCTCCCACCTTGCCACACCTCACCTGCGCAAAATTGGCACTGTGAAGACGAACAATCATCTCCAGCAAACCCTCGGGAACACCCAATTTGGCCAACACTTCCCAGAGCTTTTTACGGGGGACCAGGTCGAAGGCTGCCCTCAGGTCCACGAATACAGTATAGAGGCTGCCACCCTCCAACTGCACCGTTTTCCAGAAGATGAGGACAAGCCGAAAGACCTGATCTATAGTTGAGACCTTCTCCCTGAAGCCCGCTTGGAAGGGACTCAGGATATCGTATTCCCTCGTCCAATCCAGCAGGCGGTCCAACAACAGCCTGGCAAACAGTTTTTGTGAAACGTCTATCAGGCTTATTGGCCTATAATTGACTGGGAGCAGAGGGGACCCTTTCTTAAAGATTGGGACTATCTCTGCCCCCAGCCAGGTTGGGGGGATTGGCATGCCATTCAAAATCGCGTTGAACAGCACCCTGAAGTACGGGGCCCAAATTTTAACTTCATGTTTGTATAGGTAAATGTAAATGTAAATGTATTTGAGCTTATATAGCGCACAGCTACCCACAAAGGGTTTCTCGGCGCTTGCTTAGGGAACCCGTCCTGGTATTCCCCTGTGAGATAACCCCGGCAGGGTATCCACAAGGTGAAAGCCAGGCATCCCGCCGCGAGGGGCCATTGTGGAGATTAAGCAAGCTATTGCCCAGAGTCGCAGAGTGTGAACCCATGAGTAGAGAAGGCACCGGAGCGAGAATTATCGAGTCCGTGGATAGGTCCCCTGGCAACCTGTCTATACCTGGCGCCTTTTCATCAGCCAGGCCCATGATTGCCGCACTAACTTCTGCCAGAGTGAAACCGTCCATGGGAACTAAACTGTTGTTAGGTTGGTGCATTATATCTTCTGATGGGGTCACCAGTTGGTCCTGATTGTATAATTTATACAGGGTTTTAAAGTGTTCCTCCCAGACAGAGGGTGCTATGTTTGCTTCCACTGCCGCTAGGGGTTCAGCTGAACCATGCTTAACAATTTGCCAGAATTGTCGGGCATCTCGTAGTGCAAGGGCGGCTGACATTTCAGACCAGTTTTCCTTGTCCCATTCTATTTTAGCACTACGGAGGATGGACTTATAAGCTAACCGCTTTTCCCTGATCTTACTGGGAGTTTCTCGTGTTTTAAGGGACTCTAGCAGTACGGCCTTTGCTCTCTTACAGGAAGCGTTGAACCATGTGGCTCTTTTCTTCTTAAGCTTCTTCGGCCTAGCCACAGGGTTCAGCACCTCTGCCAGATTAATGCATAGCTCAGAGTGAATATCCCCAAGCTTATTGAGCTCTGCAGAAGTGGCTAGCAAAGTGATAGGAATCTCAGCTTTTTCTGGGGCAGAGGGCTTGGTGTCGTTGAATTGCTGGTGCCTGAGATTCTCAAACTTTTCTACTGCAGGGACGACTAGCGCATACAGCCTTTGGATATTGGATGGGTTTTCCAGCAATTTTGGCCATTTAATTCTGCGTCTATTGCTGGTTAGAACTAGATCTGCTGGGTCTACTAAATTTTCTTCTGCCAAAGCCGTGTGTGACCCCTGGATCGCAAGTTTCAGTGAGAGTACGTTATGGTCACTGTCAGACCTGGCAATTATTCCAAAGTCCCTCACTTTATCCCAATCCCTCACTGAGACCAGGATGTAGTTGATTCTTGACTCATATCCTGGTCTGTTGAAGGTATGTTTTCGTGGGATATCCCGTTTAATCCGCCCATTGCAAGCCCTCAACGAGTGACAGAGCGTGAAAGATGTTATTTGGGTGGCGAGTGGTGTCCAGGCCTTTATGGGGGGGCCCACCAGGGTGGGGATGTCCCAGAGTTCATCCTCTTCACTGGTTAAGCCTGTCAGATAATCCGGGAGGGGTTCATACTGAGTGTTAAAGACTCTGCCAACAATTAGTGAGGAGCAGAGAGTGATGGAATCAAGGAACTGCGCTAAGTCCTCAATTGTTCCTGAAGTGGCTGCAATCCCTCCCGCTCTTGAATATACATTAATCAGTATTACATTTACACCACATGGGCACTCCAAGGATACACACTGGAAATCTGCTGAATTGGTTTCCAGTTTTGTAGCCCTGCAACCGAGATGGGATCCCACCCAGATCAGAAGACCCCCTGATGGGCGTCCCTTTCCACCCCATTTTGCCTGAATCTCAAATGAAGCATATCCTGTACGGGAGTGTTTTTCCCTGGCCCATGTTTCTTGGAATAGGCATATGTCATGCCCTTCAATTAGATCCCCCCACTCGGGGGAGTCTAATTTGTTGGCCAGCCCGGCGACATTCCAGGAGAGTATGGATACTACTCCGGGAACCTCCGGCATATCAGTGGCAGTAAGTGCCAGAGAACACTTGCGTAAGCCCGGGTGGCCTTGCTGGGTGGGGGGGGGGGTGCAACCGTTGGCGCCAACCTTATTTCTGGCAAGACCTCAAGGGGGAGATTGTCCTTATTACTTAGCTCTATTTTGACCTTATCTAAATTATTCATTTTATCCTTAGTAGACTTAGGTGTTATAATGGCCGCAGGGAATTCAACAGGTGCCCTATCTTTATACCTGCATTGGAGTTGTGATATGGGAAAGGCTGATCGGCCCAGGGGGTAGATGAGAAGACTGGATGAGTCAGCTGCTAGTGGAGTGATGGTGGACCTATGTGGGAGTCAGTCCACTTCCTCGAGGCACCCGAATCTATTGTGTGTTGGTGCCCCGGTCCACCCACCGTGAGTGTGTGGCCAATAATTTGGTAACCTACCCCGGCCACCTTTTCTCTCCGGGATCCAACTCCAGTTCCCTCCTATGTTCGGGTATGCTAAAGGTGGGTAAAAGTAAGTAAGGGGTCTAGATGCTATAGGTGAGTTTACACTAGTGTAATCCCGGGAGTAAATAGATTGCGCAGTGCTTGGATTTTCAAATGAGACAATTACACAATCGCCAGTAATAGATTTGTGTGAAGTTCCTATCCAGGGGACCCGGCGCACCATGAGTATTTTACTCCTCAGATGGTTCGGTATTGGCCTGTTGACATTTAGCCAGTGGTTTACTTTGTTCTTTAATGAGCCAAAGTCTTCCTGCTGGTGATATGTCAGTTCTGGAACCCCTGTTAGCACAACTACATAAGGTCTTACGTCCGGAGGGAGATCAACGAAGCCCCTGTAGTAATTTTTGTTGGTGTTTACTCTCTGAGTGGTGGGATGGTTGTTGTTATGACCAGTAACCCTCGGGATAGCCGTATCTGTCAGAGGTGGTACAGGGTGACCTACGGTAACTGGCGGAGGTGGTACAATGTCAGCCACCGGCTGATTTGCGGCCGCCGCTACCCTGTTAGCAGAAGTGTCTATGGTGGCCTTGTGCCGAGGTTTTGCGATGGGTTTAACCTTCGGGGCAGCAGGTGGAATAGCAACAGCTAGTGTATTAACAGCAGGTAATGATGTGGTGTTAGTAGTTCCCGGTGGACATGTTGATCTATTGTCATGCGTACTGATGGTTGCCAGATTCAGGATGCTTTTTTCAGTCTCAAGCAACTGAGTTTCTATGCGCGAAATTCTTACTTCAAGGGGGGTTAAAAGTTTTTTTAGTGTTTCCCACACAATTGTTAGAAATTCCACATCCTTCCCTTTTATAGTACAAAGTGGAACCCCACCGTTCTCACTTTCTATTACAAGATTATCATTTTCATGTTCATGTTTACCTGCCAGTTGTACAGAACTGGGTTCTAATCTTAGGTCGGGAGGGCATGTGCTACTCGCTTGAGGGGGTTCTGGGAGTACCTGGGGTGGTGCCTGGGTGGGTAGCTGGGCCTTAGCTACTTTGGCTTTTTTCCTTGAATAGGCCGATATATTATTACGCTTTCTTTTGTTATTTTGCCCTTTTTGTGAGGTTTGGAAATTCCCGCTACCCGGTTCCAAAGGTTTGGGAATTGGTGCTGTTTCTAGTGCGGCCCGTCACCCTCTGTGTCCTGCCCAGCTACCCCTCCCGATGAAGATCTTAAGGTGTTGGTGGATGCAGGTTAGAGCCCCCCCTTGGATGTGGAAGGCGTGCCTATAGATGTCTGGTGGATGTCTGCTTGTGTCACGATCAGAGTAGGAACAGGGCCCGTTGGGCGATCGGGTGTTTTGGCAAAGGCAAAATGCCCTAGGGAGGATTTTTTGGCCGCAGCCAGCTCCTGGGATAGCCTCCTCGCTGCATCTAGTTCGGTGGATACTCTATGCTGCATTTTAGTAATTTCCATGTCAATAGCTATATTAGTCCTAGTAATAAAATCATCTAGGGTCCCATTTTTCAGCTTGCCCTTAGCTGCCCTGCTTCTGTACTCACGTGTTGACATAATACTTAATCCACAGGGGGGTCAGTGGACAGAGCGAATAAGGTACAGGGTTAGGACCAAAGAGAATGGCCCAGTCCAGTCTCTCCCAGCCTCTAACGGCCCGCTCTTTGCCCGGTCTTAGCCCCGGGCTTTGTCCCACGCGCGTCCCGCGCCGCGGGATAATCGTTAGTGTTAAATGCTCTCTGGCGTGAGGGCGTGTCCTCCGGGGGAAGAGGCACCAGCTGAGGTCCGCGCTGGATGCTGGGCCTCGCAGTCCCCCGGTGATGTGCCTGGGTGATTAGCAACACTCACTCACCCGCTGGGAGCTACAGGCACACCGCCGATTGCGGTTGTGCTCCCACCAGCAGGCAAGAGTAGCGCGGCGTACAAGCAGTCAGCAAGACCCTCCTGGGCGGCAAAGTTCCCTCTGGGCGGCAACAGCTAAGGAGAGAGTGAGCAGCACCCGCGGAGCGGGTGTCGCGAACGGTAAATACCTGCACAGATGATTGGGCGTGTCCTCCGGGGGAAGAAGCACCAGCTGAGGTCCACGCTGGATGCTGGGCCTCGCAGTCCCCCGATGATGCGCCTGGGCGATTAGCAACACTCACTCACCCGCTGGGAGCTACAGGCACACCGCCGATTGCGGTTGTGCTCCCACCAGCAGGCAAGAGCAGCGCGGCGTACAAGCAGTCAGCAAGACCCTCCTGGGCGGCAAAGTTCCCTCTGGGCGGCAACAGCTTGTCCTGAAGTTTATTGGATGTGGATGTCCATCATACAGTGATAAATAATCATATTCTTCTTCTAGATCAAATGATTGAAAGGTAATCTGTATTCTGTTCCTTTCTTCTGCTACTATTACCCACGTGCAGTTGGCACCATTTGGATAGCCATAGGGAAAGCCTGGACTCTCAATTGTACCATTGAGCCCTTTTAAAGTTCCACCACATGTATAAATAAACCCGTAAACACCATAGACTCCCTGGCAGTACTCGGAAATCACATCCAGGTCTCACTCAACCGAGCCGCTTCTGCAGGGGCAAAAGGAGGGGTTCTCTCTCTCTCCGCATCCGCCTTCCAGTTACTCCCGCTGCTCACACCTGACACAGCTGCCGGGAACACTACGGGAGGACATAGGAGAACCCTGCAGGGAGCAGGTGAAGTTCGTCCGAAACTCGCTCTTGGCTGCCGAGCCACCCGAGGGTATTTATTACTACTTGGGCCCCCACTGTGTTGAAACACGGAACAGCGGAAACAATGAGCCCCGAGCCGAAAGGTGAGGCGTAGGGCAGCGAGGCAGTAGTTCGGCGTCTCCCTCATTCACCGAAAATTTCATAATGGAATAGTGAAACAATTGTAGATAAAAATTTACTTATTTATGCAGTGACCTACGTAATAATATAACCATGGTTAATATGTACATTTGTTAAGCAGACCTAACCAATATCTATATATTTATAAATCTAATTATTATGCACATTTATACAAAGGAACCAACATATCTAGATACATACATATAATCCAAGTAAATACTTATATACACAGGGATATGCTGTACATTTATGTTTGAGTATGAGGGTTATGTGGGGAATGGCAACTCTTGAGTAGTCTTTTTAAGATAAGATAGTTATCCGTAGATCTTATGTTTGGGGTTAAAGAGTTCAATAGTTTGGCTGTTTGAACAGAGAAGGATGTGCCACCTGACGTTTTTTGTTTTTCTTGTATGGTAGGATTTGGAGGCGTGGTGCCAATCTAGAGCGGAGATTACTTTGGAGGTATATCGTGATTTGCCCTGTTCCATGTATCGCTTTGGGGGTGATGCAAAGCAGCTTGAATGTGGATCTTCTGGCAAGCGGTAACCAATGTAGCGCCTACAGGGCAGAGGGAGATGTGGGCTTGTGGCTTTACATGTAGGAGTAGTCTGGCAGCAGAGTTCTGAATCTGTTGTAGTCTTTTTATGACAAACATCCTCCACCATCATCTGAGAACGAACATGATTGATTGAAAGAACAAGAACACATACAACAGGGCAGCGACATTTGGCCGTCTCTACTAAGAACCTTTGAACTAACTGTAGACTCAATGAATTACCATTCAGCTAAAATGGACATGCATATTAATTTACTTAACACGCTGACTGTATTTGTAGCAGGCATTGATGGGAAAATAGCAGACCTAAATAAATTAATCGAACGTGCACAAGAGGACGCACCTGACCTAAAACCCAACTTTACATGCTCTCCCATCCTGGAGAATGAGGCACACTACTCCCCGAAACTCTTGGAGCGCTCTTTGATGATTTGAAGGGTGTCGTCAAATCTCAAATACCTACTGTTTCGGACCCCACCATCCACCGAGCAGCATTAGGCGGAGACAATCTGGGGGGTACTGGCGGTACAGGCTCCCTAGGGCAACCTGTGGGTAGGATAACTGTTAGTGTCATTGATTATGTAGTCCAGGGGTAAAGGCCTTGTTAGGTGTGACCCCCTTGGTTGGGGTGTCTTCTTTGCCCCTTCTTAAAAATCTGTTTCTTTTCCTTGCCTAGAATCTTTTACTTAAGTGTGTTTGAATGACTTTTATGTAAAAATATCCAGTAGAAACATCATGGTGCCCAAATTATTGAGGCCTAAACGACTTATCTTGAATATATTTATATAGACCAGCTACACACGTGGAGTCAAGCATAGTAAACATATAATTACTTTGCCAATATTTTGGTGGTCTGTATTTCGGCCCCACATATTTTTTCTTTTAGTTTTATAACATGAGAAACTTAAGTATGTGTAAAAGAGTAGTTAACATTTTTATCATATTTCAGGGTGAAGTTTTGTTTCCAAACGTGCAATGCAAATAGCTATTTGAGATTTGCAGCTGTATTGGTCTCCTTTGAAACTTAATTAATTTTTTCTCAAACATTATTACTAGATGGATCCGAACGTTTATTGTGTTTTGTATAATGTTATACAGTGTCTGAGTTCCACACCGTGTACATTGCATATACTTAGCTAGACTGCTACTTGTGAGGTCGCTCCTAAAACAGGAGTGCAGGAACTCATCTAGTATCATGACGGGGATCGTCATTTGTGGGTGCTGAGCACCAATTAGTTCCTGGTAATGCTACGTTGTTGTCCAGAAACCTTGCTGATTGGGATTACCATGACCTGCCCTCAAAGCTTCTTTAAAAGGTTGGAATTCATGGAATTCTTCTTAGATTCTGTTTCCACCTGTCCAAGCACTAGCGATCAGGCGAGAGGAGTGAAAAAAGAAATAATAACTTAACTGCATATGTTATGTGTATTCGTAAAGTGCACTGTCACTCGTGAGGGTATCCTGGCGCTGGTATATTTGTGATATTGACAGTTCACGAGCTGCTGTCGCTCTTTCAAACTGGGTTAAGTTTTGAGAATTTTATTTAAAAAAGAGGAACCGCATCAAAATGGGCACTTAGAGTGTTTAATGGAGCAGGATAAAGCCCTAGGTCAGATGACATAGAGGCAGGGTGACTGTGTGAAAAGCATGGCTGAAAGTTTTGACTTGTGCCAATTATCTTTTGGACAGAGCTAAGAACAGAGAACCGTGGGTATAGAGCCTTGTGGAAATTGTACATATCTTCCAGTGCTGGCTCTACAAGGCTGTAGGCTGTGCATAGTAGACGGTGATCTTGGGGCATTTTCAGTGTGTGCAGGTCTTGGCTGAAGTCCACGGCTTGCACCTATTGACTGCGAAGCATAGAACACCCTCCCCAGAAACAAAACCGTGGCAATTATGCAGATCATCCACTCGGGCCCCAACAGAGCCATGCCCCCACCACATCTACAACATGAGAACATCACCAATCAGCACCACCCTGACCCACATCATCAGCACCTCCATCATGTCTGCCACTTTCGCAGATGAATCAAAACTTTCAGAAATCAATGCCCTCTTCAAGAAGCCCGCAGCCGACCAGAATCAACTTAACAACTTCTGACCCATCTCTTCACTCCCCTACCCAGCCAAAGTGATTGAGAAAGCCATTAAAAAGCAACTCACCTCAAACTTCACCATCTTCTAGACCACACACACAATAAGGATTCCGAAAGAACCACAGCACTGAAACAGCACTCATCGGGCCATCAATGACATCTGGAACTTCCTGGATCAAGGAGAAAAAGCAGCCCTCATCCTACTTGACCTCACTGCTGCCTTCAACACGGTCTCCCACAACACCTTCATCATTAAACTTCACAAGATTGGTATACAAGGATCTGTTCTAAAATGGATCTGTTCCTTCCTTACGGGAATAACTCAAGGTGTCAGGTTGCCAACCTTCACATCAAAAACCAAGAAACTATTATGCATGCGGTGTCCCACAGGGATCGTCCCCAGCCCAACTCTTTTCCACATATACATGACACCGCTCGCCAACATCATCCTATCACAAGACATCACCATCATCTCCTACGCCAATGACACCCAACTCATCCGCTCCCTAAAGGACAAGACAAACTTCACCAGAACCAACTTCACCAATTGCATGACCATGGTAGCAGACTGGATCTGAACCAATTGCCTGAAGCCCTGCTCCGACAGGATAAAAGTACTGGTCTTCAGCAAGAAGACCTTGCCATGGGATGGCTGTTGGAGCTAGGACCAATACCCGCCCCCACAGACCACACAAGAATTCTAGTGATCATGCTAGATGACAAGCTCAACATGTTGGCTCAAGTCAACACAGTGTGTAGCTCCTGCTTCCACATCTAATGCATGCAGCAAAGGATTTTCAAATGGTTGCCTCAGAACACCAAACGGACTGTACCACAAGCACTCCTCGCCAGCAGGCTGGACTACGGAAGCATTCAATTCCATAATCTCCAAACCACTCTGAACAATGGAGGTCATGGAGTTTGGGAAGGGACAATCCCTGTGGAACCAATTATGGTGTCCAGCAGAGGCAGGCCGTTGCCCTGATCCATCTGCAAAGGCCAGAAACTTAGGAGTAATGTTCAATGATCAGCTAAATTATGCAGGTCAGATCAACCTTCTGACTTCCTCCTGTTTCTGTCTCCTAAAGATCCTGCGCAAAAGTTTGCCTTTTATTTCCCAGGATTTCAGGAAGACTGTAGTAGTCACATTCATTATTTCTAGAATTGACTACTGCAACATGCTTTTTCTGGGTATCCACGAGCACCAACCAGTTAAACTTCAGTCTCTACTGAATGCCGCAGCACTGGTGCTGCTCAACATCCTAAATACCACCCTAATTCTAACAACTTCAGAGAGCTCCATTGGCTTCCGGTCCAGCAACGCACTGAATTCAAGGCTCTGTGCCTGGTGCATAAAGCACTATATGGTGGGCGATCGTCGACCTGCAGAAACTCTTCCTTTGGCACCTCCCGCTACTGGATAGTAGATCAGCCAACATAGGACTAAATTCGAAAGGCCAGATTGGGAGGGTGGGGGGATTAGAGACGTCTTTCCCAATGGGCGGCTAAGCTCTGGAATGCGTAGCCCGTCACCACTAGGCTACAACCTAACAGATTCCTGTTTAGGAAAATGCTCAAGACCTGGTTATTCCGTTCATATTAAAATTGAACATTTCCCTCCCTCAAACCGCTTACGTTACATGTCTCACTTGGCGCCAAGACACCTTAGCATTCGCGTGCTCTACAAATTTATTACTTACTTACACAGGCCCCAGACCATCCAGAACCCAGCCGCAGGGCTCCAACTCGACCTCCCACGATGTACCCACATTACACAGCACCTCAGGAAGCTTCACTGGCTCCTAGGTGCAGCCAAAGCAAACTTATCACCTACACGTACAAAGCCCCACACAACACAGGACCGGAATACCTGAATAGCCCCATACGCTTTCATCAACCCACCAGACACCTACGATCTGCCTCAGTCACTCGCACCCACTCCCTGCATCTGCAAAAGAAAAACTGCAGGTCACTCCTTCTTCTACATCGAACCAAAGACATGGAACTAGCTCCTTCAACACGTCAGAGCCTCCTCCTCACTTCTTGAGTTTGCAAGGCCCAGAAGACCTGGCTCTTCATAGAAGCACCTGCGGATCACACACCTACATAGCTTGCCCAAGTGCCTGGATAACCTTTTGGCTGAATAGGGCGCTATACAAATTAACGTAACGTAACATAGCATAACGCACAAAATGTCGTACATAGTAGGTTTGAACACACAGGGGCAGTGCAGTTGAGAGAGTGGAAAATAAAAAGACAAGCAAGAAAAATAAGGAGGGTAGAAATGAAAGAAAGCTGGGTAACTAGAAAGGGAGAAAAGAAGGAGGAATGAAGGCAGAAAAATGGGGTCACAGGCACAAAAGATGTAAGAAACAAATGAAGGCACTAGGAAATGTGGAATGGAGGTTGAAGGATGGGTGGAAAGACAAAAGGAAGGGTGAAGAGCACAGGAGGAATTGTGAAATTAATTAATTAATGAATGGATGGAAAGGTGAAAAGAGGTAAACAGGGATGGATGAAAGGGTAAAAGCATCAATGGGTGAAAGGATGTATGGATCAACGGAAGGGTGAAAACATGAATTGATGAACTAATAGATGAAAGGACAGATGGGTGAAAGAAAGGATTGATTAATGCAAGAATGGTAGGATGGAAAGATGAATGGAAATATGAATGAATCAGTAAAGTGTTGGATGGAAAGCTGAAGGAATGGATTGATTTTTGATGGCATCGATAAAAGGTTGGTTGTATGATTTTACGAATTAATGGCCGAGTTGAAGGAAGGATAAACGTTGAGGAGAGGTTTTCGAAGAAGGATCTGGTTCATTCACACTGTTCCCCCTTTAAGGCGTAGGATTTGCAGCAAAGGATTTAAAATGTTCTGTCTACTACCTTGTGACATACACAGTTAGGGCCAAGTTGCTCATGTCAGAAACCAATTCATTGGAGTTTGTACAGGTACTGGGCAGATATGACAGCAAGTGACCTTGGAAATCATGAGGCCAGTAGGATGAGCAAGGTCAAGAAGGAGATGCATTTTAGTTCTGGTTGATTCAAATTGTATGTTGGTAGAATTTAACCACAGGGGAAATATTAAGCAATTCTTAGGGTGAAAGTTTAAGGTACTCCAGAAATACCGGTTTTCAGAAACATGAATGGTCTTAAGGAATCAAGGTATGATGCATAATGTTAATGGATCAGTGTGGGGGGGGGGGGGGGGGATGAAAAGAAAATGCTCAGGGTCTGTCCAGCAGTCCAAAAGTAGTCTGTTTAAGTTTGAGATGTGAGTTGGAGAAACGGATGTAGGCGTACATTATAATAAGGGTCCTATCACTTTCCTGTGTGGAGAAGCTGGTAAAATTGTACACCCACTCCTGCTTTGTCCATGTGCAATCTGAGCTTTCTCTTGGATAATTGTCTTTCCCTTTCGGCTCATGTCCGTAACCTATGGTGTACCTGTTACCTTTTGCTGAAACTCCCGGGGACAATGCTTCTCTTTCTACCAGTTCAAGCCTGCCCGACAGTATTTCGGGCCATGGCCGTGAGCAGCTTAGACCACTGCAACTCCCTGTTATTGTGTTCCCCCTGCTTTCATTGTTCACCAGCTCCAGGTCATTCAAAATCCCACCACTCGACTCCCCTGGCAGCTTTCTTACATTCCTATCCTCTCCCGGTTATATTGGTTCTCTATTTCCAAATGCATTATCTTCAGATCTATGTGTCTGATCAATCAGTCAATCAAATTGCATTTACACAGCGAACAGCTTCTGCATAACAAGTGACCCGGCGCTAATCAGCAGGTCGACTGACCTGGAGGTAGGGAAGCAAAAAGATCTAATCCTCCTCAAAGAGGAAGGTTTTTAACTGCTTTCTAAAGTGGCCTCCAAGGGAGCCCAAAGCGAACATTGGACACAGCCCTCAACAAACCATTATTTGGAAGGGGCAGCCCTCTGGTTCCTTTTAAATTATTGTAAAATGCACCACTAAGTGTTTATTTCTGCAGGGCTCCAGCATTTTTTTTTTTTACTGCAGTACATTCCAGGTAAGTTGACAAGTTCAGGGTGGATCACCATTTCCGCTCAAGAGGAGAAACGCAGGGTATTTTTAGAAGAAGGAAGCCCTACCAGAAGAGGCTGGAAAGTGCACTGTGACATTTATAGTCTAGAAGATGACAATTTGTGATGATTATCTACAAACGGAAGCAATGGTAACCGCACCAACTATACCTTGTGAAATCCTACTTTATAAACACGTTTGAAAAAGGCCTGCACATGTTTTACAAATGGTAGATGTTCTACTTCTTATCCAACATTCCCAGCCAATTTGCATGGTTGTAGTTTGGATTAACACCAGTTAGTGATCCTCGGAAAAAATTATTTTGTTGCAATCCGAGGTTTGTATGGACCGGGCTCAATTTCCAATTTTGAGAACCTTAATTGTAAGCGGAGTGCTGCAGTAAGTTCATCCAAAAAAGCACAGTGGCAAACGTAAGGATGAAAAAAGATCACTGCATAGGCATAGCTGTTCCGGTGGCAAGTGTGTTCTATGGTAGGAGACTGAGGTTCAATGACTGTCGTATGGGGTCCGTGTAGCATTTACTGTTAGAAGGGTCGGCATAAAGAACTCTGCAACGCCAGCCGCCCCAGTTCCCACAGTTCATAGGGACCGTTACATGTTCTTACCCTTCAGAGGACCTTTTGTTTGAAGGGAGCAGCCCTCCTATTATGATTTCGGTTAAAAAATGTTCCTCCTTTGACTTTCCAAAATTTTTCTACTGCAGTCCGCTTCATTCTGCATCGTAAAGTTCAGCATGGCCAACAGCTTTCAAGTGCAAAAATGCCTTGGTGACAACTGGACTCTGCTCCTACGATGTTGCTGATCACCCACGCCTTCCATAACTTCGGTCCTAGGTTCCTGCAAGAGTCTATTACTACAGTCTGTTCCCTCCCTTCGCTCCTCCAAAGCTTGCATCCAGTCTACTTCTAAGTAAATGTAATTGCATTTGTATAGCGCTTACTACCCCAGATAAGGCGTCAAATAGTTTTTTTGGCAAGTAGACCGCTACTCTGGAACCACTTAAAGGATTAGTGGTGAGTTAGTATAGTGAAACATGAAAGTAATTTAAAGTGGTGGATATGTTTGTCAGTTATTTGGATTGAAAAGTATAGCGGAGAAATGGAAGAGGGAAAAAGGTTTGCATTTCAATAGCGCTTGCTACCCCTTGTAAGGCGTTGAATTGATTTTTCGGTGAGTAGCATGCTACTCCAGAACTGTTAAAGGATTAGGGGTGAACTAATATAGTGAAATATATAAGTAATTTGATTGATGGACATGAAAGTTTGTTATTTGGATTGAAACGGATAGTGGGGGGATTTAAGAGGGAAGGGTTTATATATTTTTTTTGTTTTGGAGCTCATAGCAGTAGGAGGAGGCTTGGTGTGAGTAAAAGGGAGGTGGAGGGGGAAGGGTTTAGAAAGGCTTGTTTTGGGGGATCCGAAAAGTAAAAGCGGTATGAGATTGTAAAGTTGAACACTTGAGTCAAATACTTGAAAAATAGAAGTTTATTGGTAGTGATCTGAATACAACCCTCACAGGCTTGGATCCAACTCCAACTGCCGAAGGTACGATTCTCAGAGAACCTTGGCACATGAATCGAACAAAGCACCGTCACAGTAATGACATAAGCAATTTGACATGGCAAACATTCTTAATATTGAATTACCCATAACACATCTCCCTTACTACATAAAGAAATGAATCTGTACAAAAATAAATAAAAAAACATAGAAAGGAAAAAAATTAGCATAACAAGAATAAGCCATAAAGTCTGCACCACAGAATAAAGGAAATTGAATTCAATAAGAATGCATAACAAAATCCTTGTGCCAAACTGGTCTTGTTCTAATCCTAGTGAAAGGAAACTTTGATGTGTACTGAGAGAAATTCTTTCCCACTTGTTGAGAAAGTCTGCAGTTTCTGAAATTATCAACTTTAACCAAACACGACATATTCCACACATCTCCAGAATCTAAAACCACAACATTTTTCTTGACAGCAGAAATTTTAAACGGACCCATGAATTTAGAATGACCCTTTCTTACAAAACCAGGTTTTCTTTTTAAAACTGTATCACCAATACTCCAAATGAAAGTTCTACTTTTGTGTGTGCTATCAAAATTAGCTTTGTATTTATCTTGGTAAGTTTTCCTCCTCTGAATGATATCCATTTCAGAAAATTGATCCCTAATGGTACTATCTAGTCCTAACCAAACCGGATTCAGTTTACAATGTGGTTTTCTACCTCTGAGAGCAGAGAAAGGAGAAACATTCGTGATACAATTAGGTGTCACCCTATGTGCCCACCAAGTTTCTCTGAGTCACTTCCAAAGATGTTCTATTTTGAATTGCTCGTTGTGCACAACTCTTCACAATTTTATTCATGTTTTCAGCTAAACCATTAGCTTGTGGAGAATACAGAGCATTTCTAAAATGAACAATTGCTAAACTAGAAAGAAATTGTTCCATGTTTGAAGACACAAATTGTGTACCATTGTCTGTAATGAGAGTTTTGGGAATTCCTTCTCTAGAAAATTCATCTTTTAAAAAATCCACAACAGTTTGAGTGTTGACCGATGGCACACACTTAGTTACTACCCATTTGGAAGTATAATCCACAAGCTGGGGCGTGGTCCTGGTGGTCGGTAGGCGAGGGTACCTCTGATCGTGCTTTTTCTGTCTTTGTGGCGTTTGAAGTTGAGGTGTTCCATTACCGGTGTTGGGGATGTCGTGCAGCGGATGGTGTCCCTGTAGATTATGGCAATTCCACCTCCATGCTTGTTGGTTCGGCCTCTATGTGTTATCTTATAAACATCTGGGATGGCGGTGGCAATGTCTGGTGCCGAGGCAGGATTTAGCCTGGTTTCTGTTAGGAAGATGAGGTTCAGGGTGAAGGATGAGATTGTGTCCCAGACCTCCGTGGCATGCTTACCGAGTGAACGTGCATGGAGTAGGATGCATTGTAGTAGTTTTGTGGTGGTCTCGTCTATGTAATGGATGCAGTGTCACTGTTCTCATTGGTTACTTCAGTGCTGAAGGTGAGGTGGCAATATCGGTAGGAGAACGGTTTTCTGGTGGTACACAGGGATGTGCAGCAGCAGTGGGTTGTGTGTCCGGTGTCCAGGGCTCGAATGTGAGCGGCGGTGTTTCTTCGTGGGGTGGAAGAGCCAGGGGTCCTGGCATTGGGTGCGCTCCAAGTACAGATGATCTCGCCTTTGGCTCTCCATCAGCGCGCTGGCCGCGTGTCTGATACATGACTGCAAAGCTGCCTCTATAAGTAGTTCTGGGGGCAAGGAGGGTCTGTCTGTCAGGGAGGTAGGAAGGCGGAGAGCAGAGAACCAGCGGGAGCAGGAACAACGGTGGGCAGAAGCAGAACCTACCCCAATTAAACCAAAGGAACAAACCAAAACCCACTAAACAACTAAAACCCGCTAAAACAACTAGAACAGCAGATTGCCAGAGCACACCAACAAGACAACCGGTGCCAAGAGCAGGAGGACACAAAAGACTACAGCAGAATAAGGTTACCAACAGTGTCAAATTTCAAAATCGTCAATTGTGATAGCCATTGTGTTAAGTTGTATCGGAGCCCAAGCCCACCGGAGGGTAGAACTAAAAGGGTTCTTGCCTAACCTTTGCAGACATTATTTGTCCTGGAATTATATTCGGGCCCAATACTCCGGGCATCCCTCGGGACGGGGCAAAATTCCATCACTTGCAAGGCCCAGCTTCTGTTGACAGTTCTATTAAGGTCTTTTGGCCGGTCCTAAGGTCTTTTTACAACTTTAGGGTCGTCATGTAACTTATCAACTGAGAAATGCAGACCCACACCCCTTTTCAATCAACTAGCTACCATCCTAGACTGGTATTATGTACGTGTTTTCTGGTTGAATCCAGTCAGGACAGAAATTTTGTTTTTTGGTGACCACTTCATTTATAGCAGCCCCTGAAATGGGGCCTGACACGTTAGTCCTTTGCCCCGAACTATCTACAATGGTCATAGCTGTATTTTTAGACCCTAATCTGTTGCTCACGGATCAACTGTTGAATGTTGACAACACCAAATTCTTTCATCTCAAGTTCCTTAACTTTAATCCCTGGCTGTTCCATGGAGTGCAGACTGGGATTTCCCCGATCCAGTTTAGGCTTTCTAAGAAATCAACTGAAATGACTGTGTCCAGAACACTGCAGTGTTGCCGTGTCAAAAGGCACCTGCTTTAAAGATATGATTCTTTCCTTCAATGACTACCCTTTCTCAAAGGTTTCCAGTTCAATGCCCTGCCTAGAGCTTCTACGGCACTGGCCATCCATTTCTTAGTGCCATGTTTAACCCCTTCGTTCTGACCCAGGCTTCCTACTGATTCATTGACTATTGAACTTCTTGAGCATGAACTGTCCCCCAGAAGGGTATTCTTGGGCTAGGAAACTGGCTAGATCAGGCAGAAGTAAATTTAATAAGGAACCCGTCGGGTTTAAGGGCCTTGCGAACAGCACAATGATTTCCAAGCTTCTCGTTATTGAAACATCCTCCAGGTTGCTTTATGAACTTTCGGAACGTGTGCTAGTTTTTTCTTTAATAAAAGATGGCGGGCAGGGCGTTCTAAACAAACCCCTCCAGCAATTAGGACTCCTGGCCTCTTGAACTGCTTGAAAGTTCTCAAATGCATTATAATGTCGTGCAGTCGCAGCTCTCGGAAGGTGGTGTAACATTTGATACCAGATGTATGGTACTTAGTTATCACAATCAGTAAAGGTGGCCGTTCACTTAGACTTATTAACAAAATATTAAAATAATATGCTTTAGTGAAAAGCCGAGGTCTGTACCATCAACTATAAGATATTCTAAGAAAGACGTTATTATTTGATTTGGAATCAAGATATCCGTGGGACATGCATTATTTCCTTTAACCACCAGGTTAGCCGGTGTGGGCTTTTTAATTTCTTTTCTCTAGCTTTGAAATAGGCCTTTATGAAGCCTTCTGCTTTGGTTCTCTGGAATTTGAAAGGACCAACGTTAATCCATCTAGATTTCAGAACCATGAATATGTCTATGGTAGTGCCAGGTCCTGCATTGGGTTACCATGAAATCTAATGGGAGGTGAAGAGTGCAGAAAATGTGTCCCTGAGGACAAATCACAAAGGTTTGTAGAAATGTGCTGGGTTTTTATGTTAACTTTAATTTTCATATTTGAGGTGTAGCTGGGGCGCCTCGGTTCCAGATATCTCATGATCACATCACAGGGCACCTGATTTACCAATAGGGCCATACCTCCATTTCTACCTATCCTTTTTTTATATATATATAAATATCTTTATTTGCATTTCGTAAAGTAGACCGTTTACAAATAACATTCAGACGAAAAAATGGGGGGAGAGGGGTGGAAGATAGAAGACTACTTTTGCTTTGGTGATACATGAGACAGGTACTTAGTGTCAACATTAGAATATGCCAACTGCGTTTTCTTTCTTTTTAAAAAAAAAACTTTTTATTAGCATTTCGTTATCAGGAGTGTACATTCATCAATAAACATCAATCTTCTCCAATGGTAATACTTTAATACAGTATACGGTTCCCTGTGTACATGACAAGTAATTGCAATATGTGTCCAGTTGCTTAATGAATAACCTCCATCACATCGCTCCCTCCCCCATCACCACTCTCGGGTTGCAGTATGTACTTAACACAGGTTCTCCTTCAAATTTAGGGGCTATCTTCAAGGTCGGATGATGCTTGCGGAGGTTCACAAATATTTCCCCTGGATTCATTCGATTTCCCCCATATTCTGGACCATTTTTTGGGGCACCCCCTATGGGTATAGACCGCTCTTTCCGCCACCATAGCTGTATCCATGTCATTTTCCCATTGTGTCTGTGTGGGCACTCTCCCTGATCCCCAGTTCCTGGCAATGTTCCGCTTAGCAATCGCCATCCCAAGCGTTGCCCAAGTCTGTAGCCCCAAGATGAGGTCTGTAGGTTTCCAGATTTTCAATAGGCAACATCCGGGGACTCGCTAGACCTCTACCTCGCCCAAATCTGAGTTTACAACTGCGTTTTCTGATACACTTGTTACCCCTAGCAAGCCTAATGTTCATGTGGCCAAGACTGGACCACAGAGTCCATATTCAAATCACCGGTTGTCCAAGGGAACACGTATCAGTGTCTGTACATAGCAGAGGAAATGCTTCATCCCGTCTTAACCTCACATATCCTTGACCGCACTTAGCTTTGCAATCAAGCGCTAAATTACAGTAAAATCGGATATAATTTGTTATTTTCGTAACTGTAACCTTTAAACATAAGACTAAACTAACAGAGAAAATCTTCGCCAAGCCCCGACCAAAGTGTGAAAAGTAAGTACGCCTTCTATGCAAACTCACCGAGTTAGCGGAGCCCCCCGCTTGAATGATCTTCGAGAGGGTCAGTGTTCGTGTCCTTGCTTCCTGTGCTCCTGAATTACTAGAGTGCAGCCACTGTCCCCCGGTCATCTCCCTCAAGTCTTCTAGTCTCCTGCGAGGAGTTGTACCCTCCGTCCCAGTCTGTAACTGTCAGACTTGTCAGAATGGCATCCCAGAGCTGGGCTATGGGGTATTTACGAAGCCCTGCTATCCCCGCCCTGTGCACAGCCGTGCGTTTTGTCTGGCCCCATACTAAAAGAGTACCTCCACCCGGCCGTTGAAGGTGGATCGGCGCGTTTCCAACGCTTAGTGATTAGCCTCTTAGCTACAATTAGGCCCAGGTCAATAAATCTAGATGTGACTTTGTATTTCTTGGGTCTTGGATACAGGCCCAGTATGCACACCTCCCACGTCTGCGGTAGCGTCCTCTCAGTACTTGTCGCAAGTGCCATGATGACCTCTCTCCAATATGCTTGTAGAGGAGAGCAGAGCCACAGCATATGCAGCAAGTCCGCATTCTCTTGCAAACAGCGGGGACATGCTGATGTAGTCATGTGAAAGTACGTATTTATTTTATCGGGGGAAAGGTATGCCCTGTGTACAATGTATGTTTGTATGAGCCTGAATCTGGCATTGCGTGGTATGTTTGTGGGGGTGGCTAATATCCGAGCCCATTCGCTGTCTGTCCAAGGGGTGCCTCGGTCTGCCTCCCATTTTAACCGAAGCTGCTTCAGTGGTGGTGTAGTATACATCCACATTGCTTCCGCTAGCCAGTGAATGATATGGGATCAATTAACCATAACGTGCAGGTACTGTAACAGTAGGTGTGTTTCTGGTTCGGCACTGACGTCGCCCCACGCTGCAGTAAGCGATCTCAGAATAGAGGTGTATAGAAAAATTGGCCTGCTCCATTTCTACCTATCATGGGAAGAGTTTTCTTGTGCCTTCGGGATAGCGCCTGATTCCTTACAGTGAGGTTTATGGTCTTTGGAACGAAAACAAGCCACTATCTCTTTCTCCTGGCCACTTTACGATTTCCCTTTTTGTGGAGGTTTTCTGTGTCTTGTAAGATCAGTTGGCGGAAGCCGGAGAGCCATGAATGCTGTTTCTTTGTCTTTACTGGTGATATTTCAGTTGTTCTTATGCCTTGGGGTCCTTGCTGCCCGATCAGCCTTTCAGTTGGGGTCAGGGCATAGAAATAACAAGAGACCTGAATAGTTTATCGTTTTGCCAGTTAACCACCACCAACAGTGGCCCATATGAAAAGAGGTTCCCCATGCAGGCAGGTAAGGGTCCCTGACCACAGTTTTGGCCAGCTTGGTCCTGGCCAGCAAGAGAAATAGACCCCATGCAGAGGTCACATTCTGTAGCCAGGAAAGACATTATTTTCACAGACTTCCTCTGAGTAGAACCTGAGAGACTAGATTGATGGGTAGGTTTGGGCGCATCAGCTAGCTCCTAAACAGCCCTTCTTCAGACACAGATGTCAGATTGTATAATGTGGTCTAGTGGCTGGGGTGGAGTTAAGAGGGAGGGACAGGAACGGGAGGAGCCAGTGACCGGAACCAGGGCAGTCAGAGTAGGGACAGGGACGAGAGTAGTTGTGTGAGAATAAAGCTCCCGTAGTAACACACCATAGTGTCTGTGTTTATTGTAGCAGGATGCTACAGCTGGCGACGAGGGTGGGATGTGCTTGAACCCCACAGACCCTCACGAGAGAGCCCTGTCCCCAGCGTGCCTCGAGGAGCAGGCGACGCTGACCAGAAGGACGAAATTGCGACCTGCCACGTGAGGCCAGTAGCAGGTGACCCTGTCCCCCCCCAGCAGTTGGGAGGGACTCAAGAGGGAGCCGAGGCACCAAGCGTCGCAACGCCCGAGGCAGAAGTGACCCCTTCGCGCTAAAACGCGACTTGCGCAAGAGAGCGCGGTGTCCAGCCAGCGCTGCAGGAGCAGAAGCCAGGAGCCTACCCTGACTCTGCCAGACCCCAAGAGAGGAGAGAAAGTGCCCTCGCGTGGAGGACGGCGCCCCACGGAGACCGCCTGCCAAGCGGTGCTGACCGAGCGCTGTTCGCGCCAAAACGGAAGAAAAGCTCACCCCCGATGCGTGAGACATCGCCTACCTGACGCGCGGTAAACAGGGAGCTCGCCTGGATCGCGTCTGATTGCTCCAGTGCCTGAGGAGCGTCTGAAGAGGTGCGGAGGGCGAGCTGCATGAAGAGGCTGGCTGCCGGTGAGTTCCAAGTGGAGAATGAGAGCCTGAATGAAACCCTGTAAGACACGAGACTTCCCTAGCGGCGGCCATCTTTAAGTCAGGCGATTCCTGGGATGACCTCCCTGTGCAAAATAGAGGTGGCCATTTTGAAGTCAGGCAAAGAGCCTGAAACATCAATGAAGCACTGGAAATGCACTAAAGACAGCAAACAACCTTTGGCAAGTGTAAAGGAAAACAAGCACAGGCTGAGGCAAGAGGCAAAACACATAAACAAGCATTGATCCATGCAAAGAGACACAAGCATTGCTACACGCAGATCAACAAGCATTGGCAAATGAAATGACTATATTGAATGAACACTGGCAAGTGACGGACTATGTCAATGAATGCGCAGTGACAGATACAAGTGAGCAAGCATTGGCAAAAGCAATAACAAAGGCAAACAAGCACAAGTAAATGCAAAAGTTGCATTAGGACACGCAAAAAGGTGAATGCGAGACCAATAACAAAACGAGCATCAATTAACGCAAGATACAAATAAAGACAACCGTAAACACAACAAGCACTGGCAAGTGCAAGAGACACACTGAGAGCCAGCACAAGCAAGCACATGCTTCAAGCACAAACAGACATGAGCAAAAGCAAGCCTTGATGCAAACAAGCATAAGCTGGCACGAATATCGAATGGTACTAAAGTAAGCAAATGCAAACCCAGAACGCCACGAGCACGAGCCAAAACAGACCTGAACATACCAAACACGGATAAATACAAGTCCCGAAGTCAGCAAACACAGGCGAGTGCACATCTTAAATGCACCAAGCAACTCCAGATCTGGAACGTAACGAACAAAAGCAAGTACCGACGCAACCCTCCAGCGCCACGCAAAGACAGATGATCAACGGTAAGGAGAACCCCAAATCACCTGCAGTTAGCAGGCCACCCCAATAAAAGTGGGAAGGTGCTGAGCCAAGTGTCATGTGTGGACCAGCTGAGTGGTGGCCATTTCCGAAATCAGGAAATCCAAGCCCAACTCAGTAAGGCCTCCTGAAACAGTCGTGCTAAAGGCGGACAGAATACAGTAGTCACCCAGGAGTGGTGAACCTGCCCGAAATCAAAGGAGACGGCTAGACACGGAATCCTGGCCGAAGAAAGTCAGCAGACAAGACGGGAAACAAAGCGAACAATTCTACGACGATAGCAGATAAAACACACCTCCCTCATGGCGGCGGTAAAAGCAACCCACCGGCCCAGTCCTTGCATTGAAGTACCACCCCCAGTGTCACAGACTGACGGTCAGAACTTGGGTCCCGAATGGAACCGGTGGCTGGATTCCCTAGACGATTTTCTTGATGCAATCGGTGAACACAGGGATGGAAAATGTTTGACGCTACTCCTCCAGCTAGTCGGTCATGAGGGCCGTCGCCTAATCAGATCATTTCCCAAAAGGGACACAGAGAGCTATGGAAGACTCCAAGTGAAGCTACGTGCCCATTTCCATGCACTGGTGGAAGTGGATCATGCTCGCATCACTTTCAATACAGCGCGGCAGGAACCAGGAGAACCACTGCCGAGGTTCATTACTCGGTTACTAAGTCTGGTACCCTGCTGCCACTTCAACACATTTACTAATGAAGAAGCAGTTCGGCTCCGAATAATCGAAGGCTGTTCAAGCGCAGACACGAAGCGCAAGATTCTTCAGGAGCAATGGTCGCTAAAGAGAATCATCAGAGGGGCCGAGGCTGGAGTGCGAATAAAAGCAAAAGACTTCTCGAAAGACGTGCATTCCAATGCCAGACACATGGATGTCTGGAAAGAGGCACCCCTTATGCCTAAGGGAGAGGCCCAGGAAACAAACAAAGCTGAAAAGAGGGAGGGTGAATCAGAGTCAAGAAACCAGAGACAGAGCGTCATGGAACACTCCAAGTCACCATCACAAAAGACCAGGATGAATCAGGATTGCGAAAGCGATACTGATGCAACCTCATGGAGCTATTCGACCTCAAGGAGTCAGTCAACAGATGATGATACTGAGACAACCTCACAAAGCTATTCAACCTCAAGGAGTCAGTCAACCGATGATGAGAATGGTTATGAAACAGATGAAGTGTCAAGCGGGACAAATCACACCCATGGACAAGATGGCAGATTGCTCAACAAGAAGGCAAGAAAGACGAACTACGGAAGATGGGACCTATCCCGTCAATGCCGGAAACCAGCACGCGAACAACCCCGGCCATCCTCCCGCCATGCACCAAAGTTTACAGATGAGTCCGAGGAAGCATCAAGTAGTGAGACAAATCACCCCAATGGCACGGACGTTAACACAAACAACAAACGAGAAGAAGACACCAACCACATGAGGATTGGCAAGCCACTCAGACACCGAAAAGGGAGAGGCATATGCACTACAGACAGTTGTGTCAACGAGAAAGCGGAGGAGGGACAATTGATGTCCCGTGAAAAGGGTAAAGACCAAATGCTCCGAGACCAAACTAATGAAGTAAACGATCCCCCCACAGCAACAACACAGAAGACACAAAAAGAAACATACCCACGGAAATGCTCCGTAAACAGCTCCGACCCCAGGAGCATGTCATCCCAGAATACCAACTCGATAAACGTATCAGTCACGACGCCCTCAAAGGAACGTTCTCAGAGGAAATCGGCAACCGACTCCTCCGAGTCGGAAGACATGCTGTCCGATCATTTGGGTCAACAGGATCATGGTCCCGACCACAGCTGTGGCATCAATCACCCGGACACACAACAGAACCAAAGGACAACACGTCACGTCAGTCATCGCCACATCAAGACATGAACAATATACCGTCACCCCTGATGGGGTCAGAGAGGCTGACACAACGAACTGACGGAAGGAGAACAAAGAAATGGGACAATATCTACTTAGTGGTAAAGGACTATCCCGTCACCCCGCGGGGAAGACCGAACGTGGTGACAGAGACGAACTGCCACCGAATGAGAGACAAACAGACATATAACCAGGTGGTCAAGGGTCTCGCCAGCCTCAACCACGAGCGGGAAGGGAAGAAACGAACAGAGGCAGCCAATGAGGCCAAGAATCAAGACAGGACACACATCTCAGATAGTACATTGACGTCTGACGTGCCCGACGGTGCACAGATGAGCAGTGTTGCTCCCAACCTGACGAGACAAAGAGAAATAACCTCACAGGAGGGAGCTTGGAAGAAGACCGGAACATTGCCCACTCCCAAAGAAGATCAACCGTCAACAGAACAAGAGTCACCAAGGCAAGCAGACTGCCACTGCCGAGCTGAGCCAGTAGCAGTCACACAACATGAAAGAACCATGACAACTGCGGAACTGGATAATAAGCCGCCCATACACGATGGGTCACATTCTCAAAAGTGCAATCCCATAGTCAAGGATGTTTTGGCTAAGACGCCGGAAAGATTGATGAACGTCAGGACCACCACGGATTCGACGCTACTGATGGTTGAAGAACAAGCTGTCCGCCAACCCGCGTGGTGGGCTGAAGAATTGCAAACACTGTGGAAATTAAGTTCATTTTGTTAAGGAGGGGGGAGATGTCAGATTGTATAATGTGGTCTAGTGGCTGGGGTGGAGTTAAGAGGGAGGGACAGGAACGGGAGAAGCCAGTGACCGGAACCAGGGCAGTCAGAGTAGGGACAGGGACGAGAGTAGTTGTGTGAGAATAAAGCTCCCGTAGTAACACACCATAGTGTCTGTGTTTATTGTAGCAGGATGCTACAACAACTATGGCCATTGATGATCGGGTGGGATGTCAGGACAGGTTAGTACATAGCACAGACCCTTTAGTGGTAATCTACAATAATTGCAGGTATACATCCATTTATTAAATAACCTACTCGTACATTATGGGCATCTCCCCACAAAACATGCACAAGAGGTAGGGCATAAAGCCTTGATATGGAGAATAAAGAACTGGTTGGACTTTGCACAGAAAGTCTGTAGGCCTCATAAATAATCCAGGGTGGCTGCTCCATCAAGGGAATCTAGAGTGAAACCTGGTGCTCACCCACTGGACAGAAACCCAGGGTTCTTCTCGAGTGCATTTGGCTTGATGCCATGGTGGTATCTATGTGATGGAGACTGTCGGATGGAAAAGACCATCATGGCCTCTTTCATTTCCTAATTACAGTTGAAGGCTTCAGTCTTTGTAGTTCTGCACTAGCTGTGCTCTCTCCATTCGAGTCCCCTCCACCCCCAGTTCTTCCTGTTTAGGAAGAGAACCGCGCCCATTCCCGAGGCCTTGTTGGTCACTAGAGGGAATACGGAGTCCAAAAGGGTAGTGCTTTAATGAGGGAGTGGGTTTACAGATGCCTTAAAGGTGACCTTGGGACCTTCATTTTATAGTTTTCTGAATAGTCCAGTGAGGAAAGTTTTACTTTAGTTGGACTTTGAACTGCGTTTTTTAAGGGGATTCCTTAGCTTTGTGGTCTTCTTAAAATAACCTAGAAACGACATGCCCTTTTCAGATCGTGCCTGCCAGACAGAGTTAGCCGCCTGTTGGCGAAAATAACTGTTGTCTTCTTACAGTGGGCTTGGAGCCCGTCCATTGCTTAGCATTGTTTGATATTGTTACTCCTCTTTATTTGCTTTTTTATTCGTCTGCTTGTGTGGATTTTATATCCTTCTTATGTTTGTATCTCTCTGGAGCATGGTAGCAATACTTTTTTTGTTTTTTTTCGGTTAAGCACTCCAAGAGAGTGCATGTGTTTCCCGGCTGTCTCCCTCGTGTACTGCTCTTCACCCCTCTGCCACACTCGGTGTTGCTTTCTCTCTTCTGTATGCTTCTCCCCCAAACTCCATTTTGCTCTCACCCTGGTGTGCTTTTCCCCTCTGCATTATTTTATCGCCTGCCTGCATCCCCTCCAACAGCTCCGCATTCCTCTCTTGCCCGTGTTTCTCACCACCCTCCGTATTGTTTCTTCCACCCATGCCCTCTGTATTGCTTCTACTTTCTCACCCTTCGTGTTGCTTCTGCCTTGTGTTGTTTTGCACTACCTGCATTGCTTCCTTCCTCACCCACATCCTGTGTTGCTTCCCTCACCCACGGTGGCCTTTTGCACTACTTTTCTATTTATTTTTACCAATCCAACACTGTGGTGAAGTTTTATGCAGTCATCTGTGAGTAGAAAACGAAGAGGTTCCATATAGAGGCTGGAAATTGCAGAACACCGTATGGAATCCTAGGGGACTCTGCAGGTGATAGGGATGGTTTGAGATCTGGAAGTACGTATGTGTGCAAATTGTTGTCATTTGGAAAGGTAGGAGTAGGACCAGTGGAGGACTTTGCCAGTGGACCTCATTCAAGATTCTTGGGTAGGCATGAGGTTGGGGTGGCTGATTGAATTGAAGGCAGCTGAGCTGTCCAGCATTAGCAAGAGGCTAGGATGGAGGTCTTCAATCTGTGTGGTTCGACCCCTAGGGGGGCCCTGGAGTCCTGGGAAGGGGGTCGTGCATTTCTAGGCCTTACTTCTGCCTGGAATACAAAACGTGCTCAACCATGTTAAAATGCTTCAGCTGATGTTAATTGAGCCTCGTGTGCTGTTAAACGAAGAGGCCCGGCAGACAGATAAAACAATCCTTCAAATAAGCCTTCATGCCAGGGTGCCTGCTTGCCTGAATAAAAAGATGCAAATGTAAAGGATGCTTGGGAGTGGTTCTGGCTTTAATTGCTCGAATCACTTCAAGCATTGTGATGGAAAAGATGTGTTTTTTGTGTGGTGGTTAGCAACTGGGCTGTGAAGTGTGTGCGTGCTTTTAATAATAACTGTATTTACACAGCGTTTAGTACCCCTGAGGAGGTGATGAAGGGAAAGTTATGCCAAAAAAATGCATTACTTATGGTCTGATATTACATAAATCAACATTTTGGAAGCTCCATTTTATCCTTAAACTCTTTGGACATTTTGTAGCAGTCTATCGTATAATGTGTGTAATGCAAGTTTTTAAAATAATGACTTGCTTATTCACAGTACTTTCTGTCACAGGTTGTGACCTCATAGCACTAAAAATACACAAATCACTATTTTCCACTGCACCAACCAAATTTAATTCTGTGGCTTTCTCGTTACACACAGACCTATGCAGTGCATTAAATAATAGAGGTTTTATAATTTACTGTATAGTGCATTTCTCACTGAGTAGCAACGTTTTAAATTTATTTTTCATTTAAGCTCCCTATTATTTTATATGTTGCTACCTGATGGTGAAAGACCTAAAAAACGAACAAAATATTTTGGTGATGATTTATGAGAGACTTGCGCTGCTGAAGCAGCAGTTTGTTTGAAGCTTTGGCGGCACAAGCATCTCAATCATATCTATAAGGCGAGGCGAAGTCACCCTGCGTGGCCTCATAGATATGGAGTTATACAAAAGCAGCGCAAGTCGCTGCGTTGCCTACTCTATGTCAAGGAGGCGTTCCATAGACTTTGCGGTGGGTGTTACCTCACAATGCCCATGGATTTTGACGCTGCCCCAGATTTACAAAACCATGTAAACCTGGGGCAGTGCCAAAACCTTACGCCTCCCCACAGTCGGCGTAACGAGGAGACTTTTTTTAATTTCTCCTCGTTTTTTCCTCTTTCCATGTGTGCTGCGTTCTGCAGAGGATTGTTTTTGTGCATTAACGTGCCCCTTCCGGCACAAAATATATCCTGCCTATGTTGGCACTAGACAGCAATTTATGTGCCAACATAAAGGGAAAAGGACAAGAAGGCACCATATTTCATAAATACGCTTAAACGTTTTTGACAGGGGGGGTCTTGGCATCAAAAAGTTTGAAGACCTCTGGGCTAGGGTCATCTTCATCTCCGGTCAGGAGGGCATCACTGATGATGTGTAAGGTCGTGGTCTCCGTATTTAGCATTATCAGTGAGAGGATAATAAGACCTGTAGTGTTATATACTGTTATGTAATGCTTTTAGTTTATCTTCACAGATTTGGGCATTTACAATTTTTTGGACGTGTACTCTGCGTAGTGTCGTCTTGTGTCATATTGAAGCCTGTACTATGATAAGTTTATGGTTACAAGGCAAGTTTTGGGGGTGTTGAAAGTAACCTTCTGTATTGAAGTTGTACTTTCATTGTGTGTAACTTAAATTTGAAGTGGGGTCCGGGTGTGAGATTTGGGAAATGATATTGAATTCCCAATTATGCATTATGGAGTCACGTAGTGATTGTGTGGATTCTTGTGCGCAAAGACTGTGAACGGGAGAACACGGTCTCAAGGTGTGTAGTATGGTGTTACCAGATTTTGCTTCTGGGGCACATGGGCTTTGGTGTGTAGTTTGGGATAGAGCAGACCTCAGTCGCTCGTGTTGCAGAACTGTGGACGTGTAGTAAGTACCCTGGTATGTGAAAAAACTTGTTAGAGTACTGCGGTGTGTGCGAAATTGAGGAAGAGTAGGACCCTGTCATGTGAGAATGCATGTTGAGTACACTGTTATGAGCGAATGTGGGGCTTATTAATACCCGGTCACTTGAAGAAACATGGGGGAGTCTGCTACCTGTGGTGTTTTGGCTGGTAACCAGATGTTCCAGTTCAGTGTGGTCTGGGACTAGCTGTCATTTTGAACAAATGGGAAGTTTTAACTGGTGTGTAATACTGGAGGCAGAGTACGTCAGTAAGAGGTATAGTGTATCTATGCTTTTATTGTTTTTTTGTTTCACTATGGGACGCATCTTCATTTTGTAAAAAGGGGAGAATTTAACAGGTGCCTGGTACTTGAGTCAGAATACATTGGTGATTGTCTTGTTTGTGCTTGTGAGTGCTTTTAGTGGAGTCTAACTAGTGGATGAATGTTGTCCTTTCAGAAGTCTCAGTCGCCGCATACTGGCGAGTGCCATCCTTCTGTGTCGGAGACCTCCTGCATAATGCTTGTCCAGATTTCAGAACTTGTAGTACTTGGCGCATATTAGGTGCTTTATTCGACCTGCCACTTAGCCATATTGGTCTGACCAGCTAATTGTGACAGAGTATTGGACAAATTGGTTTGCAGGGTTGCACTTCTACTCGTGTCAATATGTTGTTTGGATGTAGGGGATACGTGTGTTTTTTCTGGACGATGGGGAGCGAAAGTTTGTGGCGTCTGTCACTTGCGTAGTTTAGTAATGTGATGGTGTCTGGGGACTTTGTGTGTGAGTGTTGTGATCACAGGTTTTGTGTTAGTCTGGTCAAAGGAGTTTTGAGTTGAAGTGATGTATCGCTAAAATGTCTGTTTTTGTGTTTGTGCCTTGAATATGTAGACTTTGGGATGACTGGGAAACCCTTTTGCCGAAAGAAACCTGTGGGTTCCATGTTCTGGCTGTCACTTTACTAAGTCTGTGGCTATGTGTACTGCATCCATAAATGTTGTATGGCGTCATTGTAAGTGCACAGAAATGTGGTGGTGGAGCCTTGTATACAGGGAGGTTGCAAGACTTGCAGATCTCTGACCGTTGTGCGATGGTAGTCAGTGTAGTTGTGTTTTTTATTTATGTATTTATTTATTTATTTTTTTACGAGATGTGGGGCATTTGTTGTCCTTGTGTGTCTATGTGGGTGTTGGTGTTTACATGTTGCTGTTTGAAAGTGCACCTTCACATATTGGAGATTCACTGATTGTGAATGAGTATCCCTATACTGTTTGTAAAAGAGACTGACTGTTCTTTGTTGAAGTGAGTGTTATCCTGTCGTATATCTGCAATGCTGAGAGTGAGTGATTAGATGGAATGTTGGTGTTCGTGTGTGAAGTGGAAACTAAGTGACGTGAACAGTTAGAGGGTGAGCGGAGCCCTAAAAGGACCTACCTCCTGTGGAACGCAGCTTTACCCGAGGGGCTTCAGACTCCTGTGTGAAGACCCTGGACTCTACTACAAGAGGGTAGTTGTAACGCAGTCTCATTTTGTGCTGGTGTTGCCTCGCGCTCCTGACCTAAACTCTTACTCTTGCATGTACTCGAGATCAGTGGTCAAGGTTATGGGTTTAAGTCAGTTTTTTTCAAAATATGCTTTTTCTGTGTGTTTTCAAATATTACCAAGATAAGTGGGCTGCTGCCAGTGTGTGGGGTGGGGTTGCTGCTGCGTGTGATGTACCTGGCGCTGTGTTTTGACCTTTGACCTCCACACACCCTAAGCTGAAGAATGACATTTTTCAGCCATTCGCACTGAGCATGCACGGTTTTTGCTCTACAGTAATCTGTTCAATGTGAGTGAAGGTAAGATTATACAATAGACTGGCTTTGTCTATGCTTGTTTATTAAGCATGACTTGATGCTGCAGGGGGCTTTGTCGTGATCATTGGTGCTGCATGCGACATGGGGTCGGTCTGGGGCTGCAGATGATTTTAAGGTGGGATTGGTATTGTAGGTACAATTTACTGTTACTGGCTGCAGCAGTAGCCGAAGTGCACACATGGTTCCATTTAAGGAGGTTTCGCTGTGTTGCAGAACCTGTATAGCGTTGTTTTGTTGTCACAGGCTGGGTGAAGCCCGGGGTATCTTCCATTGAAGGCATCGGGGTGTGCGGTGCCCGTGGCCATACTTGTGCATCGCACCCCCATCGCGTAGAGCAGAGCTGAGGTGGAACTGTCCGGCGCCACCTTAACTCTCAGCCTGCACCTGGTTGGTTTCAATTTGCGTCAGTTTATGGGATCCGGGGGCTCCTGGTCCGGAGACGCGAAGGGGAGAGACTGCAGTACCGGAGCACCACGGAAGTGCAGCGAGGGGGCCGCTCGGGGTCCCCAAGCATCCGGACCTGAGGAGGGGCAACGCGGGGAAATAAAGAGATCAGCAGGGCGAGAGTAGCAGCAAGACCGCTGCGCAGGAAGCACCAGCGCGAGAGCGCCCCCTGCAGACCCCCCTCCCCAGGAGAGCGCCTCAAAACTTGCAGTGCGGAGAGAGCATCTCCCATCAAACCAAAACCCACGTAAAAACGAAAGGCCCACGGGAGGGGGCGCCTCAGGCAGCAGTCGTCGCTGAGAACGCCCCAACACTGGCACTCCCGGTGGGAGCGCCCCAGCAGCATCCGTGTAGAGAGCAACCAACCCCGGCATTTGCGGAGAGAGCATCCCCCAGAGAGCATCACAGCTGCGCTCCTCCCTCAGCCCCCCTCCCTCCCCCCTCCGCCCCCTTCACCTAAAAATAGAGAATCCCGCCGGGAGACGGGGGTCCTGCAGCAGCAATGCAGACGAGCCCCCAGGAGAGCACCTCCAGGCGAGAGCGCGCACTCCAGCACTAATACTGCGGGGAGAGCATCACCCAGAGAGAGCCACCCACCCCCAGCAGCACAAGAGAGCCCCAAGACCGCGGACATCAGCGCTTGGGCGAGAGCCCAACACACCCAGCTGTGGAAAACCCCTCTCTGCCCTCCATTGCCGGTACTGCGGTGTGGGTCCCACCCCCTCCACCCCACGATAGAGAGCCCGCGGGGTGCTGGCTTGGAAAGCATCCCGGGGAAGGAAGGCCCCGTCAGGAAACCTGACAAAGGAAGTGATACCCTACCACCCCAACGACTGTGCACCCCCTCCCAAAATACAAGCAAGGACTCTTTGGAGGAGCACCCACTGACGCAGCACTGGGGCATCCTGTCCCAGATATCATAGGGCGCCGGGGACAGCCTGGCTGCAGTGCTTGGTCACCGTCGAGTGCAGAGGCCCTCCGAGTGGCAGCGCCAGGATGCACAGGGCCCCTTAGGTCTGCAGTGAAGGGATGCACAGAGGACCCACAGGACTGCATGCAGAGGAGCTCCGCAGGACTGCAGCTCAAGGGTGCAGAGGAACACACGGCGGAGTAGAAGCCCGCGAGGACTGCAGCGCAGGAGGGCCCTCGCGGACTGCAGTGCAGTCCATCCACCCAGGAGGACAGTGTACGGTGCCCAGTGAGCCGGCGGAGATGCCCCCTCCACAGACAGCTGCTGTCGGCTTGAGACAATAGGACATATGTCTGTGAGTATCGGAGCCGGGATTATGGCCTCTGTCCGCCTCATGTCACAGCCGGGGTGGGTGGAGGGGTTTCTCAGAGCAGAGGCTGCAAGGGAGGGCCCCTCTCCGAGCGGGGGCTGCAGGGCAGGGTGCCAGTCTGACCACAGGCTGCAGAGAAAGCTGCCCATCTGCTCAGAGGCTGCTGGGGGAGGTGCATCTGCGACCCGGGGCTGTGGGGGGAAGGTACCTTTTCGAACCGGGGCTGAGAGGCAGGGTGCTTCTCTGACAAGAGTCTACCTGCAGGGGAGGGTACCCGTGTCTCATCTGGTTACAGGGGAGGGTGCCCCTCCGACCATAGACTGCGGAGGAGGGTGCATCTCTGAGCAGTGACTGCTGGGGAAGTTACCTGGTGCATCGGCGACCAGAGGCCGCAGGGGCGAGTGCCTCTGACCAGAAGCTGCAGTGAAGGGTGCCACTCCGACCAGAAACTTCGGGGCAAGGTCTCTCTCAGACTAGGGTGGTGCAATGGAGGGCATCTCACCGGCCAGAGGCAGCAGGGGAGGGAGCTTCTCCAAACAGGGACCGCGGAGGGTGCCTCTCCAGCCACACTAAAGTATCAAAAAAGTTGAAGGCTGGAATGCTTGAAACCATCTCAGCCACTGGTTATTACTCGGGCCGCATCCTAGTCCAGGGAGGAAGTGGCCTGGCAATTCGAGGTGGACTGTTCCCAGCGGAGCAGGGTCAACACGGACTTGCATATGGCTGGGTCCAAGCTGAAGTGGCATTGTGGGAAAAAAATGATGGCTTGGGATGCACCTCAGAACAAGTGCCAGTAGCTGAGATTAATTTAAGCAACCCATCCACAACCTTGTTTTTGGTGCCCTCGGTGGGACGGGTATGCCCTGATGTGGGCCCTGTGTTCACTGTGCCACTGGAACCAAGGTATACCTGCCTGATGAGTCCTAATAAGGGTGAAAGCCGTCCTGCGTTGCTTGTGTCCGTATCAGGGCAGACCTGGTCTGGCAGCTCCGGTTGGACATTTCCCATTGGAAAGGGGCCAAGACTGATCTGCATATGGCTGGGTGCAAACATGTGGGAAGGTGTGCACAAAAAACAATGGCTCGAGGTACAGCCCAGAGCAATTGCCAGTTGCTGAGATTAATTCAAAGCATTCCATCCATAACAATATTTTTTGTATTCTCCAACCGTAGGCAGCAGGGAGGTTACATTTCTAGCTAGAGGGAACAGGGGAGGGTGTCCATCAAACTAAATACTGCAGCGAATAATGCATCTCAGAAAAGATAAACCGAACCAGAGATTGGTTCCCATCTGTAGTGTTACATAGGGGCTACAACTATGGATTAGAATGCGGTCCAGAGTAGTTGCCAATAGCCGACACAAAAGCTTTTTTATCATGGGCTGGGTTGTCTCCGGCCCAAGACAGCAGGGTAGAATAGCTCTCAGACCAGCACCAACTGAGAATGGTCCTGTCAGACCTGAGGATGCAAGGTAGCAGGGGCGAGCTGGGCTTCAGGTTAAGGGCGCCAATATTCTGAGGCGCATGGAGCTGTGTGCAACAGCCCCCTTCTCAGTTTACTCCAGCCTTGTCCTTATCCCTGCCTGTTAGTTTCTCTCTGATTTTCCTGTTTAAAGTAGTTTTAGGCCTTCATTATATACTTTGAACTCCTTTCACCCTCTGACCTCTTCTGACACACATCAACAAAAGCATCATCTGCTTGAGGCAGGTAAGCAATACGTGATTTAGGTGAGCTGGGGATGTCTGGGGATGTTTGTGTTTAGAGGCCAGTCCCTGCTCATCCAAGTACTGACCGGTGAACACAAAGGGGACCCCCTGCTGCCTCATTTAGGGCCAGATGTGCAATGCCCCAAATTGCGCCTCGCAAATTCTGTGTCTTTTGCGACTCGCAATTTGCGAGGAGCTATTTTGGATGTACAACAGTGTGTAACACTCTGTTAGTGATTCCCACTGGGGTCGTAAATTGAGAGGCTCATGAATATTAATGAGTCTCTCGCAATTGCGACCCCATTGGGAATGGCAGGCCCTCCACGGTATGGTTGCTTGCTGGTCTCAGCAGACCACCATGTCTGGAACTGCTTTTAAATAAAGCAGTTTTTTTTAAAATGCAGCCCGTTTTCCTTAAAGGAAAACTGAATGCATTAAAAAACAAAAATGAAACCTTTCGCCAGCAGCAGGTGGTGATGGTACCTTGCAGATCAGAGTGTGCAAGGGTGGGCAACTTTCCTTCCAGTGTGTGCAAGGCTGGGGACCTCTTGTGCCAGCAGCAGGTGGTGATGGTACCTCTCAGACCAGAGCATGCAAAGCTGGGCACCTCTACGTCCAGGGTGTGCAAGGCGAGGTACCTCTCATGCCAGCAGCAGGTCCTGATGGTACCTTGCATATTCGAGCATGCAAGGCTGGGTACCTCTCATGCCAGCAGCAGGTCCTGATGGTACCTTGCAGATCCGAGCATGCAAGGCTGGGTAACTCTCATGCCAGTAGCAGGTGCTGATGGTAACTTGCAGATCCGAGCATTGAAGGCTGGGTACCTCACAGACCACAGTATGCACGGCTGGGTACTTCTAAAACCAGCATCCTTTGTTGATGGTACCTCGCAGGCCAGAGTGTGCAAGGGTGGACAACTCTCCTTCCAGAGTGTGCAAGGCTGGGGTCCTCTTATGCCAGCAGCAGGTGGTGCTGGTACCTCGCAGGCCAGAGCAGGCAAGGCTGAGTACCTCTCCTTCCAGGGTGTGCAAGGCTGGGTACCACGCAGACCAGTGTGTGCAGGCCTAGGCTCCTCTTATACCAGGTTCCATCCAGGTGCTCTTTAATCCAGCGGTTGCTGGCGATGGTGCCACTCAGGTCTGACACTGAAAGCTAGCTTTCAGTGTCAGACCAGAGGCTCCACCTTGGCAGAGGCTCTGGTCGCAGGATGGAGGCAAGGAGGGTCCCTAATGCAGGAAGGCGGCCCCGGTGAGTACAGTATTCTCGGGTGAGCCACGAGCACAGTGCCCGGGTGTGGATTGGTGCTCCTAGACGAGCGAGCATTTTATACCAGAGGGTGACCGGCTCGAGCATCTGGGAGCACCTGATCGGGGTAGGGACCTTTCAAGGCGAAGGGCTGGGTATCGATGGTTAAGGGGCGTATCGTCAAGGACGTGGGAAAGATTTTCAGCGTGAGAAATTGTTTATTGTTAGACCGTGTGTGAAGGGGAGGATGCCCCTCCCCCAGCCCTGATAAAGGCCTTGGCTCACGGGATCAGCGTGTCCCCAGACGGCCGCCGTATCAGATGTCGCCTGGAGGTGCAGCTGCCGCCCATGGCGGTGACCGGGCCGTGCCCTGGTGCAGGAGGCTGGGTTGAGCAAAGGGGGTGTGGACGGGGGGGGGGGGGGGGGGGGGGGGGGAGGGGGGGATTTTCGGACTGGTACTCGCACAAGACCATGGGTATCGCCAGTAAGATGCCCACTGTCCTGTATTCTGGGCCCTGGACAAATAGCCCGTATTTACTTACCCAAACTTGGAAGACAATTTCGTCTTATTTAACTATCAATTCCCCACCTTAGCCCTACCTACACCGTCCAGCACTGCTACCTTTTACAGATGTGCTCAGCGCCTGACCTGCCCCAGTGTACCTAGCACAGCACCTGTCCTCCCACTGTAAATGCACAGTAACAGCCTGCAACTTTCTGTCCGTGCCCTCTCCCCCAACGCTGTTTATCTCTCGCCCGAATATTCCACCTCCAGAACACGCCGCCTGTGACTGTTCAGAGCTCTAGGTATCCGAGCAGCACCTGCCACCGTATACCGGAGCCGCATAGCACATATCCTCCCGCCATATCCTTCCGCCCATCCACTGCACCAGTTCCCTTCCCCTCCTGCCCTTCAGACGTGAATCTGCACGGAAAGTGCAGTCACTGCTTATATGCGAACCTGCACCACATTTTGAATACAAAAATGTGCACAGTAAATGCCCCCTCTTTAAATATTCAGACCCGCACCGCAGCTGCATACCCGGGGGCAGTTTAATACCCCTGATGAGGCTATACACTGGGCAGAACTCTGCTCCAGGTTCCAAGATTACTGATTAGTCCGGTGGTTCTTGTTGGTTGTTGGGGTTAGTCGTGTGCTCTCTAGCAAACCATTGCATGCATGTAGTGCAGTATTCTCGTAGCGGATTACATTGATCGGAGTTAGGCTGTGGTATTTGAGTTCATGCAGATGGTACGTGGGATTAATAGAGGAACACAATTAGATTGTTTATTTTTAGTTTTTGGAGTCTGACTTTTTAAGAAGGACAGGTTGTGATCTTTGAAACAAGGAGTGGGCAATTTACAGAAATACAATATATAGAGTGAGTTCACCCGTGTGTTACTTTGCACACAGTAGCGGAGCAATGAACGTGGTTACACTCTGTTGTTGCAGAATAATTAAAATCGAATGCCTATATGTCCTGTGCATTCTGCGGTAGTCATTGTAGATTGCTGCAGAATTACATTCTGTGTAATATATAGTGCTGCGGTTTTAAGGGACCATGTTCTTGCCTGTGTTTTAGACCTCAGTTTCTTATTATATATACATACTAATCTTGCTGCAACATCACTACCCTTGTGAAATTGTATTGTAAATGTGATTGAGTACCAAAGTCTATATACCATTAACTTCTCAGTTTTCCATTTGCAATGTAGTGGGGTTTCTCCTATGGAAGACAGAGCACACATAAATGGACTCCATGTCTGTGCATTACGAAGTTGGCTTCCTGCATGTGCATTCTGTGTCCTCTGTAAAGTAATGTGACCTTGGTGCATGAGAAACCAAGGTCACAGATTACATGCTGGAGACCCTACCTGGGTGTGATGGATAATCTACTGATATCTTCATGATTGCAGCAAATGACCCATCTGACTGCAGAGTCTATGTAACAGCAACTTGTCAGCAGATTAGGTTGGTTGCAGAGCAGATGCCATTGGTTCCTCGGCAACCCTGGCATCATTTCTCTGTCACCCTAGAAACACCCATCAGTCTTACGCAGGACCATATGTTGACAGCCCTATTATCTCGCTGCATGGATTCAGGCCTTCGTGCTCCTGCTCTGCTAGTTTGGGACAGTTCAGCAGCCTGAATATGGAGACCTTTTTGCAGTTCGTTACATTGTAGGATAGCTGGAATAAGTTTTGTCAAATTAGGTCCTTTCTCCCCTGGTCCTGCATGTGTAAAGTACATCACCAATATAGGTTCCATCGTAAGCAGTGCATGTGAAAAACCATTGGAGGACTGGCTGAAAAACAGTATGTTCCTGTTAAAAAATGTTGTTCAACTACTGCCAACCTACTGGTACAGCCTAGATTTCAAAAAGCACGATGGGGTGGAAAGAGCATCGTGATGGAAGCATCCGAAGTATGAAATGCACTTCCACGGTGCATGAAAAATTAGTCCAATCTCCTCTCCGTCAGGAAGGCTGTAAAGACCTGGTTATTCAAATCCTGGTATCTCTTCCGGCACCTTTGCTGACACTTGCAGCTGAAACAAAACAGTGCTTAGAAGCCTCAGGGCAATTATGCGCTTTACAAATAAAGTTAACTTAACATATCCTTAGCGTACCCCGAGCCCTAGGTCGGCATTCACAAATCACATTATCCAATCCAGGTCCAGTAATAAGAAGTTCATAGGAAATGCATCAGAGAACTAGCTTGATATCATTGCCGACCCTTGAGCCTCCATCTGAAAAATCCAACATGACTTGCTGACCTAGACAATACAGACCACCATCCGCGCTCCTTGGACAAGGTACCAGACCCCCTCACCAGTTGCCAACAAAAGGCCACAAATGTACTGTGTGAAGGACTGACTCAATCGATCACCTAGGTTGCTTCTTGCATCTTCAGAGGCAGGCTTCTTGTAGCCGTTGAGCTGTATCCCAGGTTGGGAGGGTGCATACTAGACCACCCAGCAGCATCCACAGTGAAGCAGTATTCCTACTTGGTGGGTCCCGGATACCATAACGGAGGTGGAAGTTTGGTCTCCAAACCCTCTGTAACTCATCAGAATAGTTTGGTTGAGCAGTCTGTCTTACTTACAGGGGTGATGTAAAAGTTGAGCAACATACTGTATTAATCTGTGTGTTTTTAATATTGGGGACCAGCCAGAGGTATTATTTTAAACACCCTAGAGTTTAAATACAGTAAAATTAAATGAATGGTGAATGTTTCTAGACCAAACCACTCAAGAAGTTGTAAAGAGGGAGGAGCCAAGCCGGCGACCGCAATGGCCGCCTAGTCCCTCGGCTCCGATCATCGTCTCCTGACGAGACTACATCCTGGGTGCACCGCCGCGGCAAGACGGAGGGTACGGGGTCATGAAAGCATCCGATCATCGAGGGTGCAATCCCGAGGTCCGTGCCTGCTTCTGGAGGCGAGAAAACGTCGGCGATTCCAGCGGCCCGCAGCAGCTCTAAGACCGGGGACTCGGCCATCTTGCGAGGCTGGACCCCGAGTAAACAACAGCGGCCGCCGCTGACCTGGAGGGACCGGTCAGCTCTGAGGGGGCGTGTGACGGCGCTTCTCCTGACTGCAAGCGAAGATCGAGACTCTCCCTGTGCCCCTGCGTCCCCGGACAGTGCAACACTCTATCCACTCCGCCGAAAGGTATTCTCTTAAACATCCCGACTTCTGCGGGAGGCTCCCTAATTTATCGCGAGCCACTCTTCACCTGCACTAATTTCGGCGGCACCTTTTGCTTGCTCTTTGCGACCCTGCCGGGGGGGGCTACATTGTTCGCCGCTTTCCAGCCTGCGCCCCGGCCCCACACCGGCCCTGATCTGCCCGTGCTACTATGGGTAAGGAGACCGCACCACACGGGGTACACAGAACTGCTTTGCGCCTCGACGCATTACTTGCTTCTTTGGCTGCCCTCCGTGACACCTTGGTGCAGGGCGCCCTATTGTTGGGGGGCAAGTTGGATACCATGATCCTAGCGGTGGAGCCAATGATTTCGTCTGGCCCGCTCGTGTACAGTGAGACGCCGTCTTCAGCGCCAGGAGGTTTCAAGATGGCGCCTTTCGCAGCAGCTAGATGGTCGAAAACACGGCGTCTTCGGACTTTCCATATGTGTACAGTTGGATGCACCGGGCGTTTTGGACATGCTAGTCTGGATCTGGCTGCAATATCCTTTCCCAATGACCTGCTGCTTGATACTCTTGCGCTGTTCCTGCTATACTTTAACATTGGACTGGGGCTCTCCTGTGTTGCTTCGTTGCATGGAGTTTGGAAGGGCTGTATCACTGACTGGTTTCACATGCCGCACTTGCTGGAGATTGGTACTGTCGCTGATTCTGGTACTTTACGCAAGACTGGACAAGGATAAATATCCCCCCTCCGGGTCACCGTCCTCTGTGCTACTACTGTGAGGGCTGCGTGACACGTTGACCTCCATGATGCTGCGCCGAGTTGACTCTGTTCTCGGATATGTTACTCTGACCTGATTCTTGCTGCTTTGGTTCATGTACTGCTCTCAATAATTTCACGTACGAGAAGGGCCGAGGGACTGCTATAGGCTGGCTTCCATTCTTGCTTGTGCTTTTGGTTGCAGGGGGTATTGCTTCACGACATTGCTACTACAGTGGGTATGAATGCTTTGGGTATGCGAACTGTACTGCCTTGTGATTAATCCTGTTGTCGGTGTGTTAAATCTCGCGCGCCGCTCGTAGATTTCCCTACTGTGTATACATTGCTAAATGATTACCCCTTGTACTGAGATGTTCACTTGCCGGCGAGGGGGCACCGGGTGCCCGGGAGCGGGTTCGCTCCTCTCCTCCTCCACTCTTTATAATTTCCCTTCTGTGGGGCAGTTCCGGGGCGACAGGCACTCTGTTAGTGGGTTAGGCCGTAGCCATTACAGGGGTGCAGGGTGGCGGGTGCGGGGGGGGTTTGTTGTTTTAGTTTGTTTTGTTCTATGGTCCCTATCGCTCTTTTCCGGCTTTGGGAGGGTCTTCCTCTTTAGTGGGGCTGGCGTCACGGGGTCTCACACCTTTGTCTCTTTTTCTATACTTGACATCTCCATATTTCTCTATCCCTCGCTTTTTAGGGGTGGGCTTATGGGGATTGGACTTGGTAAAGTTGCCCTCTATATCGTCGCTATTGTCTAGGTTTTTGCGCTATGGCTGCTTGATGGTAGAGTTGCTTTATGTATAGCCCACCACCGAATACCACTGGGGTTTATCCCCCTTGCTTCTTCTCTGTCTTTATGTAAGGTGTGTGGTCCTTGTTGTTGCAGCCCCCTCTCTTCTTCTAAAATTAAAAAAGAAAACCTCATATCCTATGTCGCACACCCCACAGTCCTTACAATGTACTTTGATGTATCCTGCTAGTATATTGACCTATTGCACGCTACTCTCCTGTTATTATTGACTGTCTTTGCAGCCGGCCATGATGGTTGTGGGCTTGCGCATGTATATCCTGATTTTCCAATAAAGGTTTTCAAAAAAAAAAAAAAGAAAAAAAAAAAAGAAAGATAGGCACAAGTAAATGAGGATATTATTTTGATTTTTGTAAAATGTTAAAGAAAGTCCAGTATTATCAAAGATTTATCATCCTTTAATGAAGGCAGATTGTTCTGTACAAATAAAACTCTAATCGAAGTGTGAAAAAAAAAAAAAAAAAAAAAAAAAAGTTGTAAAGAAAATAGATGAATGGTTAGATGCCTCTTGAGTGGATTGCTGGTTCTTTTAATCCGTTCAGCGCGGCGCAAATTCTTGCGCTGTGCTGCACGTTCCATTGGGCCTATGGAACCATGACGGAACGGTTCCGTCATGAGCACAGGCCAACCGACGCTCATGACGGAACCGTTCCGTCATGAGCATGGAAGGGGTTAATCTTTTTTTTTTTTCGCAGCTTAATTTCAGAAGACCCATCTCAAGATAGAATGGATCAACATTCTCTAATTTGAGTTCAGCACCATGGATAGCCGAGGAGCTGTCCAAACTATTGAACGCTTTTAACTTGGGAGTCTGCCCTGATGACTTGTGGACTCGGATAGTGTAATCAGCATTTATGTTTGGGTCCCCTTGCCATATCGGGTTTCATTTCAGCGTTTTCTTCAATTAAGCTGAAATAAAACTAATATGAAATTCCATTAATCCCAGTTTCTACTAGTCGCAGTCAATATAGTGTAGCCTTCTGGTGGACTTAGGCCTACTGGTATTTGGCTGTTGGGATCCTGAATTCCTGTTGGCTACCGGGACTAGTCTAGCCTGATCTATCTTTGACTTACAGAAACAACAGTGCCACTGGAGTGCAGGTCTAGCCTCCCATTAGGGGTAAGTGACCCCAAAGCAGAAAATGGATGTATTCGCTGTAGTTGAAAAAGTTTTAAGGAGTTTGAAGGCGGGGAGTTATGTCTGTTCTTCTGTTTCTGTAAGCTTTGTGGGACTCCCTAAACCTGTGGCTCGGTGTAAATTCAGGGCCATTGGCAATTGCCACAGGGATCCAATGGTCCTGGGTTCCTATGCATCCCTTTTGCCTGGCAGGTAGATCAGGTGTATCCCAAACTTCAATACAAAGATGTAATCCCGGGCTAAATTGGACAATGGTCACAAGCACACTGTGCGGTTCCGGTGACAAGCTTATACAATGCATCTGAGATAATTTA
Organism: Lissotriton vulgaris; assembly: GCF_964263255.1. Taxonomy (NCBI): domain Eukaryota; kingdom Metazoa; phylum Chordata; class Amphibia; order Caudata; family Salamandridae; genus Lissotriton; species Lissotriton vulgaris. The sequence continues at coordinate 281,041,420 of NC_141693.1, forward strand.
CTTCTCATAAGCAGAATGAATCTTCATGCACTAAAATAGTTTCTCCTTCATCGCAGTGTAAACACTCCATAGGAGGTGGGTTGATGCACCAAACAACTGATATAATGAGGAGAGAGGGTAATATACTCCTAGGGGCGAAGGCAAAGCCATCTCTGTGTGCATGCTAGGCAACTGGTAACAGTAGGTCGCCCAGCCAGCTTTGCTGTCAAGCCAAACCTAAAAATAAGGCAAATCCTGTACCCATTTTCACATCAGGGACACGGTCTTTCCTTTCCCTTACAGGGTACCCTGCGTGCGTTACTCTATCGTTCAACCTCAAAGGCCGCCTGGTTTGAAAGTGTGTCTGTAAATTATTACTATGGTGGTCATCCGAACAGATGTGTTTTATCCTCGGTATAAGGGTGATGTCAATCATATCTTCAAGTGGAGTTATGACACCTGCCCATCACTTCCTTCCCCATAAGGGTTAACGCTGGCATTGAGCGTGGGTTGACATACTATTTCCTTTGATCTAACTCCAGCAACACCAGGTTATAGACAGACGTAACCCACCCACCCACTTACTGGTCTGTCAGATAGATAATGCAAGAATCGTAAGATTTGTACATTGCCTCAAAACGTGAAGACTTTTAGACCATTTCCCTTGAATAAAAAATCTAAAATTGAGCAGTTCTGCATGGAAAACATTAAACTTAGTGGAGCCCTTAGAGGGATTGTAGCATCATACGTTTTCCTTAAGGACTAAATATTCCTGTTAGTTACCATTTGGTGCATCTGGTAACAAACCTTTGACAGTTGAGTTTAACATCCACTTTTGTTTCCGGAATCGAGCACTCAAGAATAGATTACTAGTAAATAACAGACCCAAGTATTTACATTGTTTCATTAACCCCTACGGAGAACCGTTCTTACACCTCCCGGGGCCGCTACCGGGCTGGTTAGAGAAGTCCATCCAGGGCGTTACTGTATTTATTTTTGGTCAGTTTTACACTGGAGTCCGATGGGGCAAGGAATTACGATCGTCGGCGTACATAAGAACCGAAAAGTCGCTTTGCTGTCTGTTCTAGTGAAATAAATGGGCAAATAGGCTCAGCAGACCTGAGCTAAATATAAGGAAGACCGCAGTGGGCTCATGGGCGGCCATGTTTGAGCCCATTCCCTCATCCCAGCTCTACACATATGTTGGGGGGCTCCAATCGACGGGAGGTCAGGTGCCCGTGCCCCCTAAATCATTGACCACTACTTAATACACCAAACAGGAAAACTTGCGGAGGGAGGGGGGAGGAGGGAGGAGGGGAGTTAAAAAATCACAGGGCGGGAAGGCTGTTAACCTCTGTTTATTTGTCAACACCGCTGACCTTGGTGTGTGGTGTGAGGAGGGCACGGTGCGTGGTGCCGGGTAACGCTTTTAATAAATAAAACATGGGCCAGCGGCTGGTCTTGGACTCCGGGCGGGGCAGTAGCTATCGCCCCGCCCACATCAAGCTCCCCCAGCCTCCCCGGAGGCCTGCAGCACTTCTTATTGTTTCTGTACTGTGCGTACAGCACGGGACCCTTATTTAGAATCGGCAGGGGTCACTACACGTGTTCGCATTCCTCCTAATTAACACCACAGAAGATCAAAACATACTTCTAACATTGCGTTGTGCAGGACCCCTTCAGCGCCCTCTGTCACCCGGTTTGTAATGAAATGCTGCTTTCTGACATGCACCTCGCGGCGTTTGTTCACCGTGGCTAGATGTTTGTACGTTCTTCTTAAATGGAGTAGTAATATGTCATAGAAGTGACACCAGACAAGGCTGTTCTGGGAAGAGAATACTTTGTTTGGAACCCGAGAAACGAGCAGCCTGAGGGATGGGATAGTTCCTGGAAACTGTTGCATGTAATAAACTTGGAGAAACCCTCAACTTGTCTACAGGAGTTACTTAAATGGTGAAATCGAAGTGAAAACATTTCTGATGAACACATGGTTGGTCTAAAATTAAAAGCATACCCTAACCTGGTATATTCTGATTTGTTGATCATGACTACTATCCTACTGATCTCCTAGGGAGTTCAATTTGCTATTCTTCAATGATTGTATATATATCCTATCAGCGTTTTTATTGCTGTGTCTTTACCGGTTTTTCACTCCTCCCCCTGTAAAGCGCTCTGATACCCTCACGGGTCATGTTTGCGCTGTATAAAACTTTATAAACAAAATAAATCCCACCATTTTACAGGTGTGCGACTGGCATTTCACCATCTGCTTTAGGCATTCAAGTTTGCCATGGGACCGTGACGTCATACTTATACATTAGAGGCTGGCTGGTGTTGGTCTCTTTCTATAAGTTTTTATAGGACCGGCATGCTTGTAGGACTACAGGGGAAATGTTTGTCTTACTCTGGGTTTGGAGTAGGAAGGAGGACGAGGCATCCTGTAGGTTTTCTCTCCGTAAAATCGAGGTACCCGGAGCGCGTGTGTGTGTATGTATAAATATATATATGTGTGTGTGTGTGTATAGATATATAATATTTTTTTTTCACTGAAAAAAACAAAGGTTACAGGGATGGTATAGTTAGGCTCAGATTTCACTCATACAAAACCAGTGAAATTCAACCGTTATTTGACTAGCACTTACACCACCGCAATGCACTGCTTATGATCTCCCATATTACATCCCTCATGACATAGCCAGTGACCTCACTGACATCTCAAATGACATCACTGATGACATCATCCAGTGATTGTGTGTTAAATATATATTCTAAGGCACCACAATAGTAAAATTAGTATACTTTGTGCACTACTGAGTGATTGATTTTTTTAACACAGTTTATGTGGGTCACTGTGTGTATCCATTTGTGAGTGGGTGCCTGAGTGGCTGTACAGGTGTATGAGGGGCTGTATGGGTGTATATGTGGGTATGTGAGTGGCTGTGTGAGTGACCATTGGTGGGTGAGTGGCTGTGTCAGTGGCTGCATGGGTTGGTGTGTCAGTGACTGTATGGGTGAGTTGGTGTCCAAATGGTTGTATGAGTGAGTGACTGTGTGTGTAAGTGGCTGTTTGGGTTAGTGAGTGGCTATTTGAGTGAGTGTCTGATTAAGTGAGTTGGTGTGTGAGTGTCTATATGGAAAAGTGAGTGTCTCTGGGATTGGCTGTACAGGTAGTGAGTGGACGTGTAAAGTGATTGTATGGATGTGTGAGTGGGTGTATGGGTGAGTGAGTGGCTCTGTTGAGAGGCTGTATGGGCGAGTGAGTGGGTGTGCGAGTGCCTTTATAGGTGAATAACTGGGTGTGTCAGCGGTATGGGTGAGTGTGTGGCTGTATGGGTGAGTGTCTGGTGTATGATTTGACTGAGTGTGTGAGTTGCTCTATGGCTAAGTGAGTTTTTGTGTAATTACTTGTATGGGTCTGAATGGGTATGTGAGTGATTGTGTGGGTGTATGAGTGGGTGTATGAGTGGTTGTATAGGTGTGTGAGTGGTTCTGTTGATTATGTAATCAGTTTTTGTAAAAGTGAAATCTGAACCTAACTACAATGTCCTTGTAACCTTTTGTTTCTTTAAGTGAATTCCGAACAGTTTTTTATTCTATGTCCTAATTATAAAGTCTCTGTAACCTTTTGTGTATTTTTCAGTCAATTTGTAAGGTTTTTTTACATTTTATTTCCTAACTGTAACCACAAACCTTTGACACTAAGTGTGTGAGTGAGTGCATGAGTATCTCAGTGGGTGTGAGAGAGTATGAGTGGGGCTGTAAGTGGGTATATGAGTGTCTGAGTGGGTCTGTGGGTCTCTGAGAGGGTCTGTGAGTCGGTGTGTGAGTCTGAGTAGATCTGTGAGTGGAAGAGAGTATGAGTAATTCTGTGAGTAGGCGTATCAGTGCCTGAGTGGGTTCTGCTCATTTACTGCATTTTTTTCCTGATCTTTTCTGCCCTTTATTTTGCCTATTTTTGCTAGTTTCTGACCATTATTCTGCCTCTTGCTTCTCGTTTCTCACCTTTTTATTTGGCTTCTTCTGCTAATTTGTGGCCTTTATTCTGCCTATCTCTGCTCATTGCTGACCTTTTATTCTGCCTCTTTCTTCTTGCTTCGGTCCTTTATTCTGCCTCTTTCTGCTAGTTTTTCAACCATATCTTGCCTCTTTCTGGTCTTTGCTGACCTTTATTCTGCCTCTTTCTGCTCTTTTCCTCCAGGACCGTGGGGGTAGTCTTAAAGCTGAAGCAGTCCCTGCCTGCTCCCCGCCGCCTGTCGGAGCAGGCATTGGTCTGACAGGGTGCTGCTAACCATGCACATCCCTGTCTGTGTGATCCATCGTTTCGTCTCTTTCCCTGCCCACTTCCCAGCGGGTAGGGAAACAGACGAAACTTCTGCTTCCAGCAAGAGCGAGCATTTTGTGAGCTCCCGCTTGCTGGAACCGGAGTTTTTTGCTCTGACTTGGCAGGAGCTGTCAAAGCTCCCATCAAGTCACAGCAAACGGCTGTGTCCTGTGAGTGGGCACCATAGGACATAGCAGGAGCTGGACCTAGGGGGTGGCGGTCCCAGGGTAATTATTGGCTCTAGAAGGGGGCAGCGTTGCCCCATCTTTTAAAAAAAAAAATATATATAAATTCCTCTGGGAGCTGGTGGCCCCCGGGGTGGGGGGTCCGGGCAGCCCACCGCTGCATATTTGTTAGCCCCAGGCAGGTGATGGTCCCTTGGGCTCGGGAGGGGGGGCTGCGTTGCCCCCCCCACACATAGCATTTAATTTTAAGCCCTAGGGAGGCGGTGATCCCGGGGGGATTTTTAAGCCTTTGGAAGGGTGGCCCCCCCTCCAGTTTTTGAATAACTCTCGCACGCCTCCGGGACCTGGCCCACCCGGGGCTTACAATGAAAACAAGCAGGAATGAAGGGTTAGATCTTGATTAATTTGGGAGTAAAGAAAGGTGCAGATGAAACAGAGTACTCAGTCGCCTGGATTTCAGTAATGCCTTGTTGATCACTGCCAAAGAATCTTCCCTGAACAGTTTACAGGTGGTGCAGAACACAGCAGCCCGCCTGGTAACCAGTGCACCATATCGAACCCCATCACTGCCCTTGCTACGCAAGCTTCACTGGTTACCCATCCGTAAAAGAATCCAATTTAAAATCTGCTGTTTGGTGTTCAAAGGCCTTAACCAGCTGGGTCCTTCATATCTGGCTAACAAACTGACCAAACACACATCATCGCGCACCCTCCGCTCCAATGGGAAACGTCTTGTCATCCCACGCATCAAGCAAACCAGATTGGGCGGCAAATCATTCTCCTATCTAGCCCCTCAAATCTGGAACCAGCTTCCACTAGACCTACGCCTCTGGACCAACTATCTGAGCTTAAGGAAAAAACTCAAAACCTCACTCTTTTAACTCCCACTGCCTCACCTGTATGCGTTCTCAGCGCGGAGATACCCTATGTGGGGTGATTCAGGCGCTTTACAAATGACATAAATAAGGGAGATCAGTATAAATTTTAACTTCAAGATTTCTTACTGATTTGACAGGTGATGGAGGGGGGCCTAATTCAAAAGCCCACCAGTTATGGGACCAGAAGGATGGCTGAGTTCCAAAAAGTAGCACCTCTGTTTTGGTAGAATTTAATGTAACCCCTTCGATGCTCATGACGAGCTCAGCGGAGCTGTGCTTATGACGAGCTGAGCTCGTCATGAACAATGGTATTCAAAGAATGTCAGCACAGGAGGGGAAAAGTCACAGCAGCCAAGGTGTTAAGACAGTTGATGATTTCCAAAGGCTGTCAGCTCTCACACCATCACAGAAGTTCGACGCTACATCTTGTTGCTCTTGGGAGAGTGAGACGACAATTTGTGTGTCATCTGCGTATGATGTTAAGGTGAAACCGAAAGAATGGATCAGATCTTCTTGTGGCATTACGTTAAGATTAAATAGTGTAGGGCTAAGGGAGGATCCCTGTGGGACCCCGCATGGAAAAGAGAAGGAGGGCTATGTAAAGTCTCCGAGACACAGTGATTGCTTTTGATCAGTTAGAAAAAATTTGAGCAACTTCCGAGCAGTTACGGACATCCCATGTGTTCAGGCACTGAAGCAAAAGTCCATGGTGTACCATATAAAAGGCCGACAATGGATCCAGTAAAATCAGGGCAGCACTGTTCTCCTCGGTGGCTTTGGGAGCGGTTTCAGTGCTGTGGGCCGACCAAAAACGGAACTGCGTGGCATCTAAAGGCTATTGTTTTGAATATGTTCCATCAAGTGTGCGTTCAAGATCTTATCAAAAACCTTCGCCAGACGTGGGAGGCCAGCTATGAGTTGGTAGTTAGTAGGTTCTTATGGCTTTAGCAAAGGCTTTTTTTTTTTTTTTTTTTAGAAGTGGACGAATAGGGACTTCCTTCCATTGGGAAGGGAAAACACCTGATCTGCACAACTGACCATAGATGTCACTCAGGAATGGTCCAAGTGATGGAGCAACAAGGCTGCCCATTCTAGGAGGACATGGGTCTGATGGTGAACTTGATTTGGCAAGATGTAATAGCCTTTTGACCTCATCAGTAGAGGGAGGGCTGAAGCTGTTGAGAGCAGAAAATCACTTGGGAGATAAACTGGGGGATTGTGGCAAAGGAGAAGTGGTGGTAAGATTGTTGTAGACACTTTCAACCTTTTCGCAAAAGGTGTCGCCTAACAGATTACAAAGATTGAGATGAAATAATGGGAGTAGAAGCGCTGGGAGAGGTAAGTGCCATAATAGTGGCATACCTTTCGTTGGACATATTAGATACTACTTTGATTTATTTTTATTTTTTTGGGTGTAAAAAGTAATTTCAGCTTTCCGAAGTAAAAATTTGTAGTACGCCAGACAGCTTTTGTATTTTGTTTTTCATCATAGTGGGTTGTGCATCGCTTTTACTGCCTTCTCACAGGTCTGCTTTAAAGACCTAAGGTTTTCGGAAAACCAAGGAGCGGAGACGTAATGTCGAACGTGATTTTTTTTTTTTTAATGGGGCTGGAATAGAGGAGGCTGTTTTAAGTCAGGAGTTGTAATTAGAAACGGCTGTGTGGACGTTTGGAGAGGACCTATGAGTGGTAGAATCCAAAAGCTGTGGAAACACTAACGGTTCTACTTTGTGCTATGCACATGATTGAGTGTAGGATGGTTTGGTTGGGGAAGGGGGAGAAGGTAATTTTACTGTGATGTCAAAAAGAACGACGTGACACAGGCGAAATGGGAGTCAGAGTTAGGTGAGATGGACGACCTAGATTGGGAAATGGCGCTGATGCACCCCCATGAGGTGGCCATTCAATCCACACTCCGACTGATACAATTCAAGTACCTGCATAGAGCATGCTATGACAGGGCGCGACTACATTGCATAAGGAGGGCGGAAACACCTGATTGTTTGCGCTGTAGGACGTCAGCAGCTACATTCTTTCACACTGTGTGGGATTGCTCTAAGATCCAGCAGTATTAGGCCATCCTGTTGGGAAAATTGGGATCTGTCCTGGAGAGATGATTCCGCTCAGTCCCCTGTTTGTTCTTCTGGAAATATCCACCGATATCGATCTCCCCAAACCAAAGTTAACCCTACTTCAATTAGGATTAGTGGTGGCAAAACGCGACCTGGCTAAGGCATGGGGGCATGGCGAACCCATCTCCGATTGAATGGAAAAAGAGCATGGACATGTATATGTTGGGGGATAAGCACAGGGTTCCCCCAAAAAGTTTTGGAAAATATGGAAGCCATGGTTAGCACATTATGGACTTTCACTTTCTGGTTCACAATGATCCCCTATGGTGAGTGTATGGGTTGCGACATAGGAAGGGGGCCCGAACAATGTATGAGAATAGGATACAGTTATTTGATTGTCCACTGTTGTCGTTCATGTATGATGCTGAGGTCACATTGAATTTGCTTCTATGTTTTGCTACAAAACACTATTTCTGTACTGTAATTAAGAAAAAGTTAATATAGCAAAAAGGCGCGCCAATGCCAAGCGAGGGGCCAGGCGCCAATGCAACCGGCAACGCAAACGGGAACAAGCCTCAAAAGAAAAAAACGACGAAGGGCAGATGGAACCGAAAATGAACGTGGACAATATGGCTAACACAGTGATTAATCTGTCGGATACAGCACTAAATAAAGCAGAGTGCCAAATTTTGTCTCTGGGTCTCTCTTTCAGTCCCGAAAGTAATTTTAACTATTCAGAAACCAGAATGGATGTGTTCCGCTTCATTCGGAAGTTAAAATTGAAAAAATTTCATAAAACAAAAGGGAATAAATCAAGTGACGTTACACCTCAATATGCTACGAGTCCACCACTCATTTCAGCTGGTGATGTTAATCTATTCCTTGATTTGCAACAACTTCAGGAGGAACAGACTGAACCCACTGATGCTTTGGGGTTAGAAGGTATGGACTTTGGTTGTACTACTAAAACTCCATTTAAACCTAAATCAGTTTTCCTGCCAATCATGATGCATGACAACCTAGATCGTTTTCATGAATTAGTTGCCTCAGATCTAAAGGATTTGTACAGAGTCACGAATCATGGCAGTACCAATATGAATTGCAAACAAAGGTGCTACATAGAACTTATGAAAAAACTTCAGGGCAATGATGATCTGGTGATTAAACATTCAGACAAGGGGGGCAACATTGTCCTCTGGCCCAGACTGATGTACATGGACGAGGCTTACAGCCAACTTAATGATGTGGCATGCTACAAACGTAGTAATATTCAAATCATGAAGGCATCTTGGGTAGCATATTATGGCAAACTATTGGCATGGAAAAGTAGTGGTCTGATTAGTAATGATGAATATTTGTTTTTATATAATGAATATCCAGCTGTACCATCGATTTACTTTCTTCCTAAAGTGCACAAGAGTATAACAAAACCACCTGGTAGGCCCATTATATCGGGCATAGGCAGTCTTATGGAGAACACCTCTAAGTATGTCGATTTTTTCTTACAAGAGTGGGTGCTCGACCTGCCATCTTATGTCAGAGACACCTCTGATTTTTTAAGAAAAATCAATGGCATTAGTTGGTCTGATGATCTTATTCTAATCACCATGGATGTTACATCCCTTTATACGTCTATCGGTCACAAAGATGGAATTAGAGCGATTGAATATTACCTCAATCGCAGACCGGCATGCTTCACCCTACATAATAAAATGCTCGTAGAAATGGTTAGAGTATGTTTAGAACATAACTACTTTTGTTTTGACAATACCATTTTCCAGCAAATAAGGGGAGTAGCTATGGGGGCCTGCTTCTCCCCCAGCTATGCCTGCCTACATATGGGCTGGTGGGAGGAGCAGGTCTTGAAAAGGGAATACGAAAATACTTTGAAAACACATGTCCCTTTATGGCTGAGGTATATTGACGACCTCTTCATTCTATGGAAAGGGTCGGAGGTTAAAGCTAGGGAGTTTATACAACTATTAAATGACAATCTTTTGAATTTGCAATTCACTGCAAATATGAGTAAAACCTCTGTAGTCTTTCTAGATGTGGAAGTGTATATCAATAATAACAACCTATGCACTAAACTCCATCGTAAGCCTACAGCTGGAAACTCTGTTCTCCACGCCTCTAGCCATCACCCCCAGCACTTGATCAACAGCATCCCCTATGGGGAGATGCTGCGGATCAAACGCATCTGTAGTGACAACAAGGAATGTAAACTGGCTCAGGAAAGTTGCAAGGAAAGGTTCCTTCAAAGGGGATATAAACCCGGAATTATTGATAAAGCTATTCGAAAAACTGAAACTTTAATTCGGGATAACACTCTAGCCCCCAAAATTACTGCTATGGCCGATGACCCTAACAGTAAACTACGGGTCATCATTACTTACAATAAACAACAAATGGCCATCAGAAAGATTCTTAGGAAACACTGGGATCTATTGTTGAAGGATCCTGTCATAGGCAATGATTTGCTTAAAGACAACCCTACTCCTCAGATAACTTTTCGTAAAGCCAGATCTATGGGGAACTGTTTAAATAAATGCAATCCTGAAATCAGACCTCCTTCCAATTGGCTGTCCAAGCAAAAAGGTTTTTTCAAATGTCTCCTATGTAAAGCCTGTAAACATGCAAAGAATGTCAAAGAATACAGTGTTCCATTCCTGCCTGACCCTGTTAAAATCAAGCGACGCATAACGTGCAAAAGCGAATTTGTCGTATATGTGTTGGAATGCCCTTGCGCATTACGCTATGTGGGCAGTACCAAATTACCGGTACACATGAGAATCCTGCAACATCTCAGGGCAATCAATAATAAGGATCAGGCTTATCCTGTAGCACGTCATTTTCAAGCTAAGCATGATAGTGACAATACTTTGCTGCAGTATTTTGCTGTTGATTGCATACCTCCCTCACGCAAGGGAGGCAACAGGGACAGTGCTTTGAGAGTACTAGAAACCAGATATATTTTGGAATTCAATTCCAAGGTCCCAAATGGTCTTAATACCACGGAGGACTTATATACCTGTATAATAATTATAATATTACTACTCTCCTGCCTTCTTACTGAATATTAATGTGGTTTACAGGTCTTGGGATCACTTTGTGAAGAACTTTACTGTATAACTTTGAAATAATTTTTTCATGTCATCGTGTCTCAGAATCTCTCAAGTCGCCCTTTTTATATGTCTCTTGCTAGTTTACATCTGGGCGCTATAAAACATATTTGGGTATTTACTCAATTTTAATCACTTGTACACATTACATGGTATCTCTGTTATTGGTACAGAGTCCTATATGTTCAGTTATTATTCTTTTCACTGTTGCACTTGTTATCACTTTATTAATTTTTTCGCCTGTACATTTTAAGGCGGCTGATAACATCGATCCTTCTATATTTGAGGACCCTTTTGCCCATTTTGAAGTGCTTGCCCACTTGGGCTATATCAACAAGAACAGCATATCTCAAGACTGCTTTTAAAGTGAATGGATACACACATATAATTATGGAGGATCTCCTTATATCATTGGGGAATCGTCTTTTTAATATATCTCTATTTTATTTAAATATGTATATTTATATATTTTTATATACATGATTTTATATTGAGATGTATTTATATATATTTTTGTACCAATGTATAGGTGTATATTTATGAAATTATTTGTAAATATTATCTATTTGAATTGTACATAATATTAACAAGAAATGTACATAGGTATCCTACTAGCGGTCTTGTTTATATTCACATTAACGCACAGTCTGTTTTTCAGTTCTATTGTGCTAATGTTTCAGCTGTTTTTAATCATCAATTGCTTGTCACTTTAAATGAGGCATGGGTCCATGAGTAACGCGTCATGTGATCAAGGTCCAGGTCGGACCGAAACGCGTCATGGCGGCATACTGATGCAGGCGAAATTTTTCTTTAAATAAACTTGAAGAAAGCACGAAATACTGGGTCCGCGCTTGTCTATCTGAGTCCTGTTGTGGAGTGGATTCCTAAGATAGAGTACCGGAGTATTTGTGTCAATTTGCTTCTTTTGACACTTGCGGATAACCCCTCCTTGCTTTGGGCGTTGTGGCATTGGAAGCAGCTGGTTTCGTTTCGGCGGGACGTACCCATTGCTCTAGTGAAGAGCGAGCCACACAGAAGCCCCTGGATACTGTGGAGAAGTTCCTTCCTGGAAGCCGGAATCGAGGTGAACGGAGTTTGGAATCTGTGTAACCTGAAGATATCTGGCGTGGAAGCAACATATCGGATTGTCCAGTAAGGAGTGTGCAATGCGTGGGGTGACAAGTTTTGATTTAAAACTCCCGCTATCCGAGATTTAAATCGCCTAGATTGCATCATGGCCGCAGAGGCGTTACGCAGCCGAGAGGAGGCGGCGATCGACATTTTTGCTGATTCCCCGGCCGGGGGATCAGCTGTGACGGTGCAGGAACAGAACACTGCACCTTCAGTGAATAACAGCGCGAGAGAGACATTTCGGCGCTTAGAGAAACTGAGACGTGCTGAACAGTCTAAGTGGTGGGAAGAAAAATCACTTACTCGCTACTTGGAGGTGGGCAGGGTTCCCAGAGGGTTGCGGATTACTTTAGCACCAAGTTACGAGAACCCGGACCCTGCCATGCTTGGAGAATGGGCGGACGCCAATCTTGAATCGTCAGCTAAATTGCTTAGAATATTGGTTAAATATGCAGCAAGCGATAGAATAAAATTGCAAGCGCAAATCGACGCTTTGGAGGTGGAAATATCTGCGCTTGAGCAAAATGAAAATATTACCAAATTAAGAGAAGACATGTTAACCAGATTGCGCAAAGATGAAGATGCCATTAAAAAGCGCAAAGCGTTTAAATTTAACAGAGACAAACTGGATTATCAAAACGGGAACGTTTTCACTTTTGCCCGAAGGTATGGCGCTGCAAAGAAAAAAAGCAATATTGCCTCCCAACGGAAAAAACAGGGTAATACCAGTGATAGTACACCTTCGCTCACATCCACTTCGGAGCAAAGCGCTGTTAGTGGGAGCGAAAATGAGGAGGAAGCCGGCCCCTCGAATCAACCAAAAGAGGGAGTTTTAATAATGTCTCGAGCAGAGGAAATAAATGTGCTCTGTCAGGATTGGAGAGGCAAGCTAAGACCCCGGAACAAACAGCAGCAGCAAAAAGGCGCGCCAATGCCAAGCGAGGGGCCAGGCGCCAATGCAACCGGCAACGCAAACGGGAACAAGCCTCAAAAGAAAAAAACGACGAAGGGCAGATGGAACCGAAAATGAACGTGGACAATATGGCTAACACAGTGATTAATCTGTCGGATACAGCACTAAATAAAGCAGAGTGCCAAATTTTGTCTCTGGGTCTCTCTTTCAGTCCCGAAAGTAATTTTAACTATTCAGAAACCAGAATGGATGTGTTCCGCTTCATTCGGAAGTTAAAATTGAAAAAATTTCATAAAACAAAAGGGAATAAATCAAGTGACGTTACACCTCAATATGCTACGAGTCCACCACTCATTTCAGCTGGTGATGTTAATCTATTCCTTGATTTGCAACAACTTCAGGAGGAACAGACTGAACCCACTGATGCTTTGGGGTTAGAAGGTATGGACTTTGGTTGTACTACTAAAACTCCATTTAAACCTAAATCAGTTTTCCTGCCAATCATGATGCATGACAACCTAGATCGTTTTCATGAATTAGTTGCCTCAGATCTAAAGGATTTGTACAGAGTCACGAATCATGGCAGTACCAATATGAATTGCAAACAAAGGTGCTACATAGAACTTATGAAAAAACTTCAGGGCAATGATGATCTGGTGATTAAACATTCAGACAAGGGGGGCAACATTGTCCTCTGGCCCAGACTGATGTACATGGACGAGGCTTACAGCCAACTTAATGATGTGGCATGCTACAAACGTAGTAATATTCAAATCATGAAGGCATCTTGGGTAGCATATTATGGCAAACTATTGGCATGGAAAAGTAGTGGTCTGATTAGTAATGATGAATATTTGTTTTTATATAATGAATATCCAGCTGTACCATCGATTTACTTTCTTCCTAAAGTGCACAAGAGTATAACAAAACCACCTGGTAGGCCCATTATATCGGGCATAGGCAGTCTTATGGAGAACACCTCTAAGTATGTCGATTTTTTCTTACAAGAGTGGGTGCTCGACCTGCCATCTTATGTCAGAGACACCTCTGATTTTTTAAGAAAAATCAATGGCATTACTTGGTCTGATGATCTTATTCTAATCACCATGGATGTTACATCCCTTTATACGTCTATCGGTCACAAAGATGGAATTAGAGCGATTGAATATTACCTCAATCGCAGACCGGCATGCTTCACCCTACATAATAAAATGCTTGTAGAAATGGTTAGAGTATGTTTAGAACATAACTACTTTTGTTTTGACAATACCATTTTCCAGCAAATAAGGGGAGTAGCTATGGGGGCCTGCTTCTCCCCCAGCTATGCCTGCCTACATATGGGCTGGTGGGAGGAGCAGGTCTTGAAAAGGGAATACGAAAATACTTTGAAAACACATGTCCCTTTATGGCTGAGGTATATTGACGACCTCTTCATTCTATGGAAAGGGTCGGAGGTTAAAGCTAGGGAGTTTATACAACTATTAAATGACAATCTTTTGAATTTGCAATTCACTGCAAATATGAGTAAAACCTCTGTAGTCTTTCTAGATGTGGAAGTGTATATCAATAATAACAACCTATGCACTAAACTCCATCGTAAGCCTACAGCTGGAAACTCTGTTCTCCACGCCTCTAGCCATCACCCCCAGCACTTGATCAACAGCATCCCCTATGGGGAGATGCTGCGGATCAAACGCATCTGTAGTGACAACAAGGAATGTAAACTGGCTCAGGAAAGTTGCAAGGAAAGGTTCCTTCAAAGGGGATATAAACCCGGAATTATTGATAAAGCTATTCGAAAAACTGAAACTTTAATTCGGGATAACACTCTAGCCCCCAAAATTACTGCTATGGCCGATGACCCTAACAGTAAACTACGGGTCATCATTACTTACAATAAACAACAAATGGCCATCAGAAAGATTCTTAGGAAACACTGGGATCTATTGTTGAAGGATCCTGTCATAGGCAATGATTTGCTTAAAGACAACCCTACTCCTCAGATAACTTTTCGTAAAGCCAGATCTATGGGGAACTGTTTAAATAAATGCAATCCTGAAATCAGACCTCCTTCCAATTGGCTGTCCAAGCAAAAAGGTTTTTTCAAATGTCTCCTATGTAAAGCCTGTAAACATGCAAAGAATGTCAAAGAATACAGTGTTCCATTCCTGCCTGACCCTGTTAAAATCAAGCGACGCATAACGTGCAAAAGCGAATTTGTCGTATATGTGTTGGAATGCCCTTGCGCATTACGCTATGTGGGCAGTACCAAATTACCGGTACACATGAGAATCCTGCAACATCTCAGGGCAATCAATAATAAGGATCAGGCTTATCCTGTAGCACGTCATTTTCAAGCTAAGCATGATAGTGACAATACTTTGCTGCAGTATTTTGCTGTTGATTGCATACCTCCCTCACGCAAGGGAGGCAACAGGGACAGTGCTTTGAGAGTACTAGAAACCAGATATATTTTGGAATTCAATTCCAAGGTCCCAAATGGTCTTAATACCACGGAGGACTTATATACCTGTATATAAATTATAATATTACTACTCTCCTGCCTTCTTACTGAATATTAATGTGGTTTACAGGTCTTGGGATCACTTTGTGAAGAACTTTACTGTATAACTTTGAAATAATTTTTTCATGTCATCGTGTCTCAGAATCTCTCAAGTCGCCCTTTTTATATGTCTCTTGCTAGTTTACATCTGGGCGCTATAAAACATATTTGGGTATTTACTCAATTTTAATCACTTGTACACATTACATGGTATCTCTGTTATTGGTACAGAGTCCTATATGTTCAGTTATTATTCTTTTCACTGTTGCACTTGTTATCACTTTATTAATTTTTTCGCCTGTACATTTTAAGGCGGCTGATAACATCGATCCTTCTATATCTGAGGACCCTTTTGCCCATTTTGAAGTGCTTGCCCACTTGGGCTATATCAACAAGAACAGCATATCTCAAGACTGCTTTTAAAGTGAATGGATACACACATATAATTATGGAGGATCTCCTTATATCATTGGGGAATCGTCTTTTTAATATATCTCTATTTTATTTAAATATGTATATTTATATATTTTTATATACATGATTTTATATTGAGATGTATTTATATATATTTTTGTACCAATGTATAGGTGTATATTTATGAAATTATTTGTAAATATTATCTATTTGAATTGTACATAATATTAACAAGAAATGTACATAGGTATCCTACTAGCGGTCTTGTTTATATTCACATTAACGCACAGTCTGTTTTTCAGTTCTATTGTGCTAATGTTTCAGCTGTTTTTAATCATCAATTGCTTGTCACTTTAAATGAGGCATGGGTCCATGAGTAACGCGTCATGTGATCAAGGTCCAGGTCGGACCGAAACGCGTCATGGCGGCATACTGATGCAGGCGAAATTTTTCTTTAAATAAACTTGAAGAAAGCACGAAATACTGGGTCCGCGCTTGTCTATCTGAGTCCTGTTGTGGAGTGGATTCCTAAGATAGAGTACCGGAATATATATATATATATATATATATATATATATATATATATATATTTTTTTTTAAGAACGACTTTACGATACGTCCAAGCAATAGGAAAGGTTCTAAAATTTCAGAGAAAGGGATTGACAGAAAAAATGCTGTCCAAAATGTGTCCGGCAGAGTGTTAAGGGGTAGTGACCATTTGTTCGAGTCCAAGTGAGGACATATTAGCAAGAAGGTGTGCTGTATCCTTGTCATTGGGGTTATCTAAGTGAAAATTAAAATCTCCAAGGACTGTGAAGTTCTTTTGCAATTTGTCAGCCTCAAGAAGGCTGCTAAAATGCTGAGCAAAGACGGCTCGAGGCTTAAGAGGCCGGTAAATAACTAGTCCTTTGAATGTTAGAGAAGGAGAGAGGATGATTTTTTTTTTAAACCATATTTTATTGGCATTTAATCCTTATTATCACAGACATTACTTTCTGATGAATAAGTTCTTGACATATAGGATAATTGGTCTGTGAACAATCGCAAATCCTTGCACTCAAGAAAAATAGAACAGTCCCCCCCCCCCCCCCCCCCGTCAGCTGCCCTAGGGAAGCCCACCTCTTCCATATCTTCCTGTCCAGGGGCTATCAGTTAATCCACTAAGGTTCCCAGGCTTTGGCCCTGTCCATCTTGCCAATCCCTTGGCTGGCTTCCCGAAATAGTACCATAACACCACCGAGAAAATAGGGTCCAAGGGATATTTTAAGACCTGCCCTGGTTTGTATCTCCAAACATCAAATCATAACACTTATAGAAAACCGGGGGTCTTATCCAAAAGCCAAATGAATTAAACTATAAAGCAGGCGCAACTGTTGCCAAATCAGTCAAGGATACAAAATTCCTATAAAGCCTATATAAGGAGAACATAACAGTGAACAATAATCAAGAACACAGGTGATTGTTAGTCTCACTAACAATCACCTGTGTTCTTGATTATTGTTCACTGTTATGTTCTCCGTATATAGGCTTTATAGGAATTTTGCATCCTTGGTTCCCGAAATAGTAGCCTGCTTTCTGCACCTGCCCATCTTTCTAATTCTCTTCTCCAGGTGGCAGTCTCTGGACCTCTTTGGGCCTTCCAGTTTCTAGCTATCTCCCTCTTGGTTAGGACGTAAGCAAGGTCCTGAAACTTCCCCATCACCTTGTTCTTGGCCCCTGTGAGGAAACCATCCTAAGAGGAAGTGCTCTGTGATTGTGGTAGCTCCTTATCAATCAAGTCGCCTATAATCTGCCGTATGTCTCCCCAGAAAGTCTGCAGTAGGGGGCAGTCCCAAAACATGTGGTGTATGTGTGCCTCCCTCTCCCCACGTCTCGGGCAGGCCGCTGATTCCGCACCAAAGCACCTCCTAATGCGGGCCGGCATTAGATAGGCTCTATGCAAGACATAATAGTTAGTTAATTAATTTAAAACGTGCCTTCCTGGACGCCTTTGGTACGCGTTCTAGAATTTTTCCCCAGTCCTTCTCTGGTATTTGCTTACCAAGATCCTCTTCCAATTGTAGCTTCAGTAGCTCTAAAGTCCGCTGCGCATCTGTCTGTATGGCGGCCTTGTATAGGCAGGACACTGTTTTAATTCTACCCGCTGAGAGCGCCACATATGTGCACCCCGCCAGTGCCTGCTGTTCCGTGCCCCTGCCCCTCCAATGTTCCCTAATCTTGCGAGTCAAGGCCCTGTGTTTCAGGAAGTGACCCCCAAGGATGTCATATATATATTTATTTATAAAGTCTTATATAGCGCGGACATGACCCACGATGGTATGAGAGCGCTTTACAATGGAAGAATAAACAGTGGAAGAGGTAGTCAATACAAACAAAATGTCAAATTGTCATAATAGAGCAATAGCATCTGCAGAAAAAATTACATTAGACATTGTGCTATCAGCCGCACAGATCTATATCCCACGAAAAACATTAATCCGCAAACCATTGTGGAGCAACAAGGGATGTGATAAAAGACATGCAGCCAAATACGTCCCATACTTAGATTTAGGACATGAGTTTGTTCATTAGTAGACTTTTTACTTCCTTTTTGAATACAGTAAGGGATGTGATTCCACGCACTCGGGTGGTAGAGAGTTCCAACTCTTTGGCGCAATCCCTGAGAAAGCTCTACAGCCTGTTCTCCTCTTCCTGAAGGATTGGGGTTTCAGGAGTAGAGTGGTCGCACTTCGTAGTTGTCTGCAGCCTCCTGATTTTTCCAACTTTAGCGCCAAGTAGCTGGGAGTATTGTTGTGAATTGCTTTGTGCGTCATGCACGCCACTTTAAGGTGTATTCTTGCTTCATAAGGCAACCAGTTCAGTGCTTTCAAGGTTGGTGAGATGTGATTGTTTCTTTTGGTTCCTGATACCAGTCTAGCCGCAGCATTCAGAGCTGCTCTCAACGGTGCAAGCCTGTATTTCGGGAGACCAGCGAGGGTGGTACTTCCGTAGTCTAGTCTTGGTAGTACCAGAGCTTGTACAGCAACTTTTAAGTCAGCCTGGGGGAGGAAGGGTTTAAGTTTTCTTAGTATATTCATTTTGTGATTAGCTCCCTTGGTGGCAGTAGAGATGTGAGCCTGCAGGTCCTCGAAGGGTAAGAGTGCATAGTCTCTGTACCGGTCTCCCATGTCTCTCAGTCCCCCTTCTACCCAGTCCTCCCGCCCTGCCCAGTGCTCTCCCTGTGAGAGATACCACAACATTGTCAGTGGTATGTCAGGAGAATAGGGATCCACAGCGCGCACCTTCCTCAGGTATCTGGACCAACAGTGCGTTATCACCTTGGTAGCATTTGCGTCCGTTGGCGCGGCGCACTCGTAAAATGATTTTTGCTAGGTTGGCAGTATCCGGCACGTCCGGGCAGCCCTCCCTGTCAGGATTGCGCTCTCCCGCTAGCCATTGGATCAGCCTCTATAGCTGTGCAGCTAGATGATACCTCTCAAGATCCGGCACCGCTAGCCCCCCCTCTGCTGTAGGGCGTCGCAGTGATGACCGTGCTACTCTCGGTCTGTCTGTGCCCCAAATAAAGGAAGTGATCATTAAGTCCAGGTCCTTAAATATCGCCCGTGGGATCCATACTGGCAGTGTCATGGTAACGTTATCATCTTTAGGACCGCCACCCTTCCAGCAACGGAATTTATTTAGCTACTGTGTTAAAGGCCCGAGCAGCAGGCTTTAATAGCCAGTATAGCCCTGCTAGAAAGGCTATAAGGCTATTACAACATTCTGCCACTAGAGGGCAGAATGTTCTAACAAATAAAACAAAGGCCTCTCGAAGCTCAAGGGGATTTTAAATCCCCTCGAGCTCAGAGAGGCCTTTGTAAAACATTGGAATGTTGCTCTGTGGGCCTTTACCGGCCCGTAGAAGCAGGGAGCACTCCATTGTCTACAAGGGAGCTCCCAACATTCCAATGTTCTAATAAAAGTTAAAACCTTGCAGAGAGAGGTTGCAATGGGAGTACAATGAATGGTGAAGTCGGAGCGGTAAATAAGCTCACTGTGTTTGACTAATGAGTAAGCTTGGGCTATGCGCCCTCATAAACACTCAGAGTACAAGAGAGATGGGGCTGCACAGTGGTCATTTGGCATCAAAAGGGGAGCCAAATTGAGTTTTGAGTCGGTGCAAGAGAGCTGAAACGCCAAAGACCAAGTACTGAGGGAAACAGCTGAGGAAAATTGTTGGATTCGAAGCTTGAGCGTCCAGGAAGCTTGCCTGATT
This sequence comes from Lissotriton vulgaris, assembly GCF_964263255.1. NCBI lineage: Eukaryota > Metazoa > Chordata > Amphibia > Caudata > Salamandridae > Lissotriton > Lissotriton vulgaris. The sequence goes on from NC_141693.1 coordinate 281,061,253, forward strand.
TTCTCAAGGCCAAGAGTACCTTTCTGAAGTAGAAAATCGTGGCACGGTCGTCTGGAGGAAAACAGACGGGGGGCTGGCGCTGTGCGCTGTCCGTGCACTGTCAGGCGCAGACGGGCTTGCCTTTGGTGCGCCAGAGTACACCCTTTGCGCTGACGCGCTGTGAGCAGCTGTAAATAGTCCACCATCCCCAGTGGGCGTGACAGGAGGCGTGGCTTGCTCACCTGTTGTAACGCGGTAAGATAGTGTTTTAAAACAGATGGCCAAAAGAACGTATGGGCACCAACTGGGGTCCAGCAACCCCGGACTTCAGTTCAAGCCTACCCTCAAACTGAAGCCTACTGGTAACTTAAAACTAAAATTGAATCAAAGGTGAGACATATAAACCCATAAACGGAATAAAAACGGAACTCAGCCTGTGTCGATAAGGCCCCTACCAGGGCTATGGGGCCAGGCACTTCCCCTAAGATGGCAGCAAAGCCGACCTACAAGGAACAAAAATTGTGCGTCCAGTAACATGTAGCAGCCGCACTCCATTCTTGTATTATGCGTTTATACCTGCTCCCTATGTGTGTAAAGTATGGTCCAGACCTGCCAATCTTAAGAAAAAATTCACTTTTTGAGCTGGGCGAGTGGCCTAGGGGCGGGCCGCAAAGGCCTTGTGCCCAAAACCATCTGGGAGGCTCTGTGCCCTCCCCTAACCAACCCCATTTCCCCAAAATAAAGCCTGCTGGGGCTGGTACCAATGTTCTGGGGTGTTTTCACACCTCATAATGGATGTTTGCTTTTAAAAGCTTAAAGAAACGAGTTGGAAATCCACTTTCTGCAATGGTTTCTAGCTCGTTTTTCCTGCCACCATGTCAGATCAGCTTCTCACTAGGTGACCATGTGAAGGGAGCCCATATTGTGTCACAGTGGGAAATGGTCTTTACAACGCGGGCTGAGCCACGCGTGCCACTTCCCTGCAAGCAGTACCATGCTTGCCTTAACCATGCATATGCCGTAACCATGAATATGCGTGGTTAAGGCAGTGTGAGGTCTAGATGGTCGGGCACAGGGAGAGGAAGGATTGGGAGAGGAAGCTCCGGGACGCTGTCTTGTAAGTGGGGCTGGGGCCAGGGGTGGTTTAGTTTTTAGGGGTGGGGGTAGTTTTTAGGGTTCAGGGAGAGTCAGGGTAGTCAGGGTAATTTTTAGGGCACGGGGATGGCTATTAGCGTTCAGGGCGGGGGTTCAGGCTAGTTTTCGGAGGTGGGGTCAGTTTTTAGGATTCAGGGCGTGGGGGCTGGGGTCGGGGTCGTTTTTTAGGACGTGGGGGCTGAGATTTAGAGCTCAGGGTGGGGCAGGGTTGAAGGGATAGTTTTTAGTGCTAGCACAGTTTTAGGGCTCAGGGTGGGGGGACTGGGTCGGGGAAGTTTTTAGGACGTCGGGGCAAGTTTTAGTTTAGGGCTCAGGTTTGGGGAGGGACAGTTTTTAGGGCTTAAGGGCGGGTCTGGGGTCGGGGTAGTTTTTAGTACATAGGCCCAGGATTTAGGGCTCGGGGAGGGCTGTGGTGTGATCTTTACCATGCATATCCCTTTACCAATCATGCCTTTATCATGAAATTGCGTGGTAAAGGCATGCATTGTAAAGCAATGTGTTAAGACGCATTTGTTGTTGGGGCAGCGTTGTTGAGGCACATGTGGGTTAGCTACGCATGCTTCTATCATACAACTGGCATTGTGTGAGCTGGCTGGTCTGGAGGGCTGTTCAGTCCCCATAACTGGTTCCTGTGTCTATCCTCGTCTGTGATTGGTGTACGTGGTACGTGCAGACGTATTTGCACTGTAAATGGGTGAACGAGTGTCCCTTTCGGAGACCACGTGCCTTGCCGCAAAATACTGTGGTTTTCCTTTGTTGTGGGTTGCATGATGGCCTGAGCGTGTCCGTGTTCAGGACCCCACCCCCTAAAATATGTATCAGTCTCACCCTTTTGGTGGGGGTCGGTGTGTTTGGGGGTGGTTGGCATCTCATTTCCTTTGTTCAGTGAAAGTCCCCCTGCTACAGTGAGCCTTCCTGTGTAGCTGGTTGTTGCCTAGCAACGATAGAGGCTGCTCCTGAGTTCTTTCTGGCTCGGATCAACAAAATGGGCTTGACCGGTTAAAAGTGGTCTGAGAGGTGACTCATTGTTCCAGAAGCTGCAAAGGAAGAAGATGCTTTTATGTCTGAGTGGGAGGAAAGCCAGATGTAAAAGAAGCAATACTTTGATTGTCTACTCTAAGCACTATAAATACTGGCAGTCACAGGCCAGCAAAGTGTACACCGTGTGAACACGAAAGTCTCAGAGCAGATGAAATGCCAGAGGTATAACTTTTGCTGTTGGTGGTTCTCTCCTAGTCTGAGGCCAACCTGGATTCCTGCAGACCCTTGTTGCTGCTGTGATGAGTGGAAAAAGAGACACGCTTTGCCAAAGCCAATAGGGCTCGCCTATACAAGAGTAATTGGATTTCAGAGTGTGTTTAGCCATGTTATACACCAGCGTAGCTGCTGTTCAGCATGGCAACAAGTTAATGGAGTGGAGTGTCACAAAGTGTTGTGTATTGGAGTGGAATAGAGTGGAGTCGCGTAGAGTGGTGTGCAGTGGAATAGCGTAGATTGCATTGTTGTCGAGTGTTGCAGAGTATAGTGATGTAGAGTGCAGCATCGTAGAGTGCAGTGGCGTAGATTAGAGTGGTGCCTAGTAGAGGGCAGTGGCAATAGTGCAGAGGAGAGTTCAGTTGCGGAGAGTGCAGTGTTGCAGAGTAGAGTGTTTTAGAGTGCAGTGGTGGAGAGTGCATTGGCTTAGAGTACTGTGGTGCAGAGTAGAGTGCAGTGGCATAGATTGGAATGGAGTAGACTGCAGTGGCGTAGAGAACAGTGGTTTAGAGTAGAGTGGCGTAGAGTAGATTGTTTCAGAGTAGAGTGTAGTGGTGTAGAGTGGAGTGGTGCAGGGTAGAGTGCAGTGGCATAGTGGAATGGAATAGAGTAAAGTGGTAAACAGTGCATTGGCATAGAGTGCAGTGTTACAGGGTGGAGTTGGGCTGAGTGGAGTGGCCTAAACTGGAGTGGTGTACAGTGCATTGGCAAAGAGTGCAGTGGCGTATAGTGAATTGGCATAGAGTAGAGAGTTGTGGAGTAGAGTGCAGTGCTGCAGAGTACAGTGGAGTGGTTCAATGTAGAGTGCAGTGACATAGAGTTGTGGGGTAAAGTGGAGTATGCATGGTGTGGTAGCACACTGCCATTACAGACAGCACATTTTCAATTTAAATGACTATTACTTCTACACATACAGTTTTACTAATAAAACTGTACAGAGCACAAACAATAGATAATGTGTGAAAATTACATCACCTAGTGTATTGATTTGTTTTGATTATATTAAAGTATTTGTGTTCCAGCACACTTCAGAATTTACAAAAATGTGCTTCATTTGTACTTTCCTAATTCTGATATTATTTGAAAACTTGCACAGTTCCTTTGAATGTTGTTGTGTGCTTGAAGAAAAACCTTTCCTAACCCCAGTATCCAGTAAGAATTTCACATAAATCCTTTCACTTTGAAGTTTGAGAAAGAAAAGTAAACACCAAGCTCCCTCGGAAGACAGAGTCTGACGTTTGACCTCTTTCTTTGAATGACAAGATAAGAACAAGATTTACAGGCCTGTTTACATAATGGAACACTTGTGGAAGAATACAAGAGGAGATAGCTTTAAAAGGCATTGCTCCTGGGAAAGGACAAACTTATGCTGAGAAGCCTAAAACGAATAAACCCAGCAACATGAAAACCAGAAAATGTGAGTTACAAACCACAAAACCAGTGCTAAGAAGTGGGTGGAATGCATCACCTGGGACGCTTCCTGAATGGCCCCAAGATGTCTTTATCAAACCAAACAGCTTCACTGCTTGGTAGAATTCGACCTAAAAAATGAGTCCGCTTTGTGTGTTGCTGAACCCTGCAGCCCAGCTAGCCTAGATGAAAAAGCGGCAGACGAGCATCATCTTGGTGGTTGGAAACACATTCTTTCATCTGTGATGTTCCTCTACCCTCCCTGGCCCACCCTTTAGTAGGATTCCCTTCTTTGCCCCTTCCCACTCTGTGCCCCCTGCATGGCATTTGATCTCCTTAATTGGAGGTTGTCACTCTGATGCCAGACCTAGTTGGATCATATTTCTAGATGTTCTGGTTCGGGAGAGAAAGTACTCCAAACTCTTACTTGGTCCCTTACCCAAACGTTCAGTTCACACTTGGGAGTGGTGAAGCCTTGGGTTCCAGTGTGTGGTATCAAGCCAGTTGTTACCCCCCAACCCCAGCTGGGCAATTGTGACAATGATTGTCTACTTATGAACTATGACACCCTAGGGTGATTGTGCAGTAGGTGCTGCCTCAGTGTGGTTCTGTGACACAGACTTTAAAAATATCTTAGGTGCTTGGTGACAGTGACACAGATATTATAGCTATACCCTTAATTTGCTATTTAACTCTAGACACTGGTACCCAGTGTCCAATTAACTGAAGCCTGAAGTCATTCCCCAAGAGCCTCTTCCACCCCCTTCAAGAACTTAGCGTTGAGCTCTGTTCCAGGTGGCTATTGAAGTGGAGATTTTGGGACCCTGAAAATGTTTTGCAGCCGTCTTGCAAACTCCCAACTTGCACATACCTGAACCCCCAGAGGAGCTATAATGTCAGATGTATTATTGTAAAGTTGCTACACTGCACTCTTAATGTCTTGACACACAGTCACGTCACATTGATTGTACATTCTTGTATAAAATAATATTACAAGCTTTCTGCCTATCGTTGTAGGAGCACCTTGCCCATCCATGTAAACACTGTTGTAATAAGCCCCACACTCATCTGTGTAAAAACTCAAGCAGAAGCCTCATATTTATCATTGTAGAAATCCCTTGCGTACCTTTGTAAACCCTGTATTACGAAGCCCCAGTGCCCTTGCTTGCAAACACTGCAGTAGAAGCTCCAATAGGTTCTGAAATTCCCAGAGTTGACCTGAGTGCAGCTCTATAAGATGACATTAACTATAGAGACCATGATATAGAATACTGCTTACTGCCTGTTATGTCGACTGGCATGTAGGGCAGCGTCAAAGGACTTTCCATTATGTCGCTCCAGCTGTGTTTCAGGGTCTCATTTCTGTTACCACATTTCTCCTCCAGGTGTTTTTTGGCCTGCCTCTCTTCTCTTTGCCTTCTGTGGTCCATTTTAGAGCTGTTCTTGTGATGGAGTCTTGTTCTTTTCTGATGGTATGCCTTCTCCATCTCCATATTTTCTTCATAATGATGGTGTCCATGCTCTCTTGCTTTCATCTGAAAATTAGAAGAATTCTTCTCGGGTAATGGGCGTGGAAAGCTGGCAGTTTCGTGAGGTCCCTTTTTGTCATCGCCAGCATTCTGATCCATGCAAAAGTGTGAACAGAATGCAGCTCTGTTAAAGCCTGGGCTTGGTGCTGTACTGAGATGTCCCCCACATATTGTTTTGAATCCTATAGGCATTCCTGGCCTTGTTCATTCTGCCCTTGATGTCACTGCTTGCCTCTCCATGTCTGATAGTACTGCCTAAATAGGGGAACTCTTCAATTATGGCTAGGTCCTCTCCACCCATTCCGTGATATTAAGTAGCCTATTCTTAGCTGCTCTTTTTACGTGCGCATAAATAAAAGTCCTGTTCTGTTTTGTAGATCGAGCTCTAGCTGGACATTATTTGCTATGCCTTACAGCATATGGGTTCCAATCTTTACCACCTGCTTGAGTAATCCATAACTACGTACCTCACTACCCTTTGGGGTCGGGGTCTACTGCTGACCGGAAGTAACTTGGTTATCCAGTTGAAGTGTACTGGCATTGGACGCCCTTGGAAATCAGGGATAAGTGGCAGTACCTGCCAGGAAATAACAGAACCGTATCTGTTGACTACCCCAGTACTCCAAGGAAAGGCCTCACATTTAGCTCAGTACGCCACCTGTGTGGTATCTTTCTCTTTGCCTCTGTTGGGTTAGATCTTCTTCTGAATGGGCACCTTACAGTAGCATGCTCTTTGAGGTCAGTAGCCCATGTGACTTCACGCCCTCACAGAGGGGTAAAAGGCAGGCGGTTTCTGGTACACACTGCAACCACATGCATTGCACTGCTTAATGTGTGAATGCTGGCTCTCCTTGTAATATGCAGTCTGGATGTTTCAATCTAGAAATGGCACAATGCCTCGTCCGCATCTGGCATTTCACATGATGGTGTGTCCCAAGCTCAATGGATCATAGTTGTAGGAAATCCACTTTTCTCGTGCTCATCCTGTATGTTTTGCCTTTTGCTGGACCCTGTATTGTTGCTGGTGTTGGAACTCTGTGCACTTTAACCCCAACCTGAGGTAAAGTACTTGTGCTCACTCTTTGTACATGGTTGAAGGTATATTCCTAACGGGCATATTTAATTGCCTATAATCCCTAGTACATGGTACATAATGTACCCAAGGCCTGTAAGCTAAATGTCACAGCGAACGGTAGCACCTAATGTGCCATCCACTACATTGACAGTGTAAAACGTGGCTTTAGGCCTACCATAGTAGCCCAACTGTGGCAGTTCAAACACTGCATTTATACCGTCAAAATAAATCCTTTTGACAGATCAAAACCACCCTTTTAAAAATTATTAATCGCCCCCATTGAGGAATTAAAGTCCAGAAGGCAGAGTGCATGGATTTTAAAAGCAGGACATTTAGAAATGTAATGTTAACATGTCCTTACAATGACTAGCACCCAAAAGCTATTTTTCACTGAGCAGGCCTAGCTTTCCTATGTAGAAATCAGAGTACAGATTACAACCATAATACTGTATCTTGGAAATGGGACGTACAAGAAAAATAATTAAACAACTATTTTAGTAGTTATCAAAAATTAAATTCAATGGTGAAATTGGATTTTTAATAAACATCAAGGAATAGTAACTTTTGAGATAGTTACCTTTCCCCTGACTAAAGTTTGTGAGGCCTAATTTACATTTGCTCTCCAACTATTCCGAGACAGTAATTAACATTCAAAAAGGTGCAAATGGGGTGTAAAGTCTTTTTTTCCTCAGGAGCTACAGGTCGATCTGAATGGCCAGGGATGGTTCCTTTTAACTTAGTAGAAGGGTGGGAGATGTGAGCCACTTTTATTTACATTAGAGTCTCAAATCCTGCTGATAGATATGATGGATTTACATATAACACGGGGGTGCACCTGAAAGAGTGAGAACAGGGTGCTGCAAAACATTTTGTATGGTTCACTGTCTAGTTGCCAGAAAACCTTACTTTTGTTCTGCCAAACTTCTTTCTCTGTGTTAATTGATGGTACAGTGACTGCTTCAAACTGGAGTTTGGTGTTAGATATGCAAGGACACTGGGATCCCAATAGTATACTACCCACAAACCCAAAGCCCTGGTTTAATATGGACAAAGACTTTTACCATCTTGAAAATGCCCAAAGTAGGTAGGGTTGACCCTGGGAAACTTTACTCCATTGTTTAGGATGTGTTCATGAGCCTTTCCCACCCACTAGCTAGTGGGGGGCATACATGTAGCACCTCCTGACATCCACCCAGAACACTCCTGGACCTGAGGAAGAACAGAAGTGTTACTCCTTCTGTCTGTGATGTGACCTGAGCAGAGCCCGAAGGACTGGGCCTGCTCCTTCTTGTACCCAGGACAAAGACGTGAACTCCAAGGTTCAGAAGGCTGGCCTGTTCAAGCTGCAGGGATACAAGAGGCCTTCCCTGCAGCGGTCCAGTGGCAACTGGACTTGGACTGACCCTGCTTTTGGCCCTTGACTAATACCCTGTGAGTCTTTAGGTCCCTCCCCTGAGGTCGTGGAGGTGGAGAAGGGGTTTAGAAGTGGATTTCAGTGGTGGATTGGGACTTAAAGGACTAAAGTAAGAAAGTAAAATTGCAATTTTGCTTCTTGATCCTATTCCCACTTAAAACTTTAAAAATTCAATTGTTAGGTTTTTGAAATTTTTTATTCATTTGGTTTATTAAACTTCACTCTATTTTTCCAATTCGTTTTGAGATTATTATTTTGCATTTTGATTTTAATACTGTTTTGGTACTCCAAAATATTGAAGCTTTCTATTTGAAGTAGAATAAAGAAAAGACTGATTTATAACCACTGACTATTGTACAATACTTGAGCTGCTGAGTGTTCTACTCTACACATTGCCCAAAGTTAAACTTGTTTGCTCCGTGCCATGGCTACCAGGGGGTTGAGCTCAGGTTAATTTAGCAACTTTAAGGGTTTACGATGACAAGGGTTGTGAATATTTCTTGAGGTAGGCGGTCATCTATCCCAAGTAGTAATCATATTTCTTACTTTAGTGTATTGCATGTTCTTCGGATTATTGTATATATCCCAGGCTCTCTGAATCAGTATACGTATTTCTAGATCTTTGGATCACTGAATTTGTTCGAACCTCTCTGGACAGCTGTGTGTTGCTCCGTCTTGTGCCTTATACCAGGTTCCCTAGATTTCTGTGGTGACTTAGGTGACCAAGATCACTGTTTGTGTCCCAAGGCTATTAGGTTGCTGTGTGTCCGAGGGTCGCTGAGCCGCCGTGTGCCAACTTCATCGAGTACCTAATGTGATGATTTTCTGTTGGTACAAGGGCAGCTGAATCTCTCAATTTGCAAGGTGGGCCATAACTCTTAAGTATCTGGTGAACCAAATAAATGTTTTTATCGGGCTCTCCAGATCTGCGCTACGAGACTCTTCAGATCTACCTTTGTGTACTCGATTCTTCAAATATGTATGTAGAGGCTCCCCTGATCTTTGTGTGTTTCAACCTACACATCTGCATGTGTACACCAGGCTCTCTGAAACGATTACTTCCGGGCTCTCTAATCTCCTCCTCCTCGGAGTAAACTTTAGAAATCAAGTGAAAAAAAGTTTGAATGAATTTCAATTTAGCACAAAGCAATGTTGCCTATAAATAGGATTGGCCTATGGACTGTATTTTGTGTTAAGAACTACCTCGGGCGTATTAATGGACATTGACCTATGTGTGTACACCCCACGTAATGCTTTAAAGGATTGTGTCAGTGGTACGTCCCAGAAATACTTCCCACACAGGATTAATACAGAGAACCCACTTCCAACAGCACACCCTATACAGTGTATTGTGCTAACCACATAGGCAGGCGCTCCAGCACCCCATGGGTAGAAAGCGCTATATAAATGTTGTGGTACAAGACAGTAAATTCACTTTTGAACGTCTTTGTGTATATATGTGTGTTATAAAACATAATGTAATTTTAAAATAAACCACGTGCATAGTAGGCCACCATCTGTCTTTTCGTGATATAATTCTGTACCTGTGTTTATAGTGTATACCAAGGACTGGTTACTGAAACAAAAAATTGTTGCTAAGGAATTAATTGCAATTTACCTATAATGGCATGCGTTATTGTGAAACACAAGTTCCATAAGGCTCTATTTAGCCCTTTGGAAACCCTACAATGGCACATATTTGAGCCCAGATTATTCAGGCGCCCTATACATTCCACGAGTCACTACACAAGGCGCTCCTGGCTTGTGTGTGTGTACTAGCTTTCAATGTATTCCAAGCTCATACACGTACAACTTTGGGCGGTATCCAACCACCTGGCTTCCTACCAGTCCGCGGATCACTGTATGTGTATAAAAACAGATGACGCTGTGGACCAGTAATTGCTGTCTACAGGCTGCTCGGTGCAGAGCGCGTGAGGCCTGCAGCAGTGTGCGCACGTTAAACGAGAAAAGAGGGAGTTGACGAGTCACGGCAGGTACACACAGTTCTGATGTAGTGGCTGTACATATCCGGAAAGCCCCTTCCCGTATCTTAGGCTTTCCGGATGTGTACAGGTACTGCATCAGAACTGTGTGTACCTTTCGTGCCTCGTCGCCTCCCCCTTCCTTCTCTCGTTTACGTGCGCACGCTGCTGCAGGGCCCACGCGCTCAGCACCACGCAGCCTGCAGGCAGTAATAACCGGTACCGCGGGACCGTCATCTATTTTTACACACTGACAGCGTGCGTAGGCGCGAGCAGTACATAGAGGGGGCGTCGAAATGAGTGGGCGAGAGACTGGCGCGTGGGAGGCTGAAGCCATTATACACCTGAAACCACCCCGCACTGGGGATCTTGCCTCTGCATATGCGCTGGAAATAGCAACCCCCAGAATAAACATGAGGAGGTTCTGAAGGTGGATGAGCAATAAACATGCATTTAAATGTTGTTTTATCTTGTCACATTTGCTCTGAGGTCAAAGACTGGTCCAATGTCAGCCGATTGTTCTAACAAATTGCGGATTATTCTTTTAACAAGGAGGCTGGTGTTTTCTTTTGTTTCTCTGATTGCAGTGAGCCGATTTTGAAAAATGAACAATGTGGCCGTTTTGCTGGTGTTAAAAGGAAAGGCTGAATGATGTCTTTTTTTTCTAACACACAACACCTATAATTGAACTTTACAAACATTGCAAAATATGTCAGCAATTACGAAAGCACGCATTGGGCATTTTAATTCTGAAGTGTGATGGAAACATGGGTTTTAAGAGTATCAAACCAAATCAAGGCACTTTACTTGGTGATGACCAAATGACATTTGCTGAAACCTGATTTCCAAACAGTATTGTTTGTGCAGTATATGGTTTTAGTAGTGAAACTATGCCTGTGCAAAGTTATTGGTCATTCCAATGAAAATATGCTGTCTGCAAATGACAGTTGGCTACCATACCATGCTTTAGTGATATATTTGCAAAAGTGTGCTCCACAATTCACCACCAGCTACATACTGCACCCTTACTGCTCTCTTGCTGAATAGGCATGGTTCATTTGCTACACGTGTTCTGTGTTCAACACTTGTCCTTTTCACACTCCCTAGGAGTTCAGTGATGTAATATTTATGGCAGCATCCTCACTCTGAAAATTGTTCCAGCACCACTGCATCTCTTTGTCGCAGAAATTAAGAAGATCTTTATACCCCTCACGCGTCGCAGCAGCTCAATTGGGATAGGTTGCGCTGCTCCCTGGGTTTGCGGTAGATGGAAGAGTGTCTGTCATGCATCCTATAATGATAGCATGCGTAAGGAGCAGAGTTGTGTTTTTAAAATCTTTTTTTGTTGTTGCATGGCGGCTTGTGCTTGAATGTGAAGCAAAAAGAGTGAGAGATAGGGCTTTTAAACTTTAGATGCTAGTGGATGAATGGACCGGACCCCCGTGATGCACTGGGCCAGTGCCTGAATTGTACAAATATAAGTGCCGAGCCCTTTTCAGGAGGCATTGCAACTTAAACCACACTGCCCCTTCCAACGTTGGCAACGTAACAGTACCAGCACAAGTACTTGCCATCACGTGCCTACAAGTCTGACAATTCAGACAATTCCAGGCCCCCAAAACTTTAAGAATGGCCTACTCTGCAGGTATTCAATGTTTTTAATGTATGTGGGATTAATATTCAACTGTCATTGTGCTAATCTTTATATCTTTATATTTTACAAACAACGCCGCCATGTGCAGACTGTTATAAGTGTCAGATTTGCCAATTAAGTTCCGGTGCTGAGCACCGGAGACTACCGGCCCAAATTAAGCACTGCACTGGGCCCATCGGTGAAGTGTTTTGGTGATGTGGCTGCAGGGCCGAGGCTTCCAGACTGTGTTGCACGCTAGTGGCTGCACCTAATCAGGTAGAAGATCATTTCAGAAGAGGTGCAGTCGTCCATGTGAATACCTACCGTCTCGAGTAGTGTGCGTCCTGCAAGTTGTACCACAAAAACTATGGCGCATAAGTAGATGCCCAGAGGAAAAGAGTGCTACCTTTGGTGGTGGAGTTTTGCATCAACTCTAATATATTGCCTGGAGACCATGTAGGAGTAATAGAGGGGCATCCTCTAAGAATGGGTTTTATGAAGCTAGCCATGGCATAGGCTGTGTGATGTCTACACTGGACCAACATGTATATTACACAACCATTCATGGTACATGCTCCAGTGGGTCCATCGCGGAATGAACATGGCATCAAGACGCTTGGCACGCTCAGGCTTCACACCTGAATCTGCTGAGGCATGAGGGACTCTTGTTATTCAGCTGGTCGATATTTGATTGGCGGGGATTTTAGTATTTTTGAAGCTGGAGCTTCAGCCTATTAAGTTGTCCAGTGTTGACCCCCCCCCCCAAAAAAGACTACTGAAACAAGGAGTCAACCAAAGTCCAGCCGTGCTGGCACATTGGATTTTTACCCGGCACCTCTGGCCCATTGATTGAGACTTCATTTATTCACCCAGTAGTAAAACTGAAGATTCCTTAGAGTTCACCACAGGGCATTGGTCATGTTATCGTGCCTACTGCGTCAATGCTCCTGAAGGTGATGGCACCTTCTGGTTTTCTTCCTGTGTGATACTCTTAAGTATGCTTTCACTTACCTATGAAGAAGAGCCCTCTTCCTCTTTGGAGATGTAACACCAGTTGGACACTGAGTTTGAGTATTATTTACTATGTCTTGGTGTATGAGTTACTTCCCTGTGGCACTGGAGTAAGCCGTACCTGCTCGGTGATAGTACCCCTAGAGGATTGAATGCCTAAAGGCAATGATTTGGTTATCCACCTGGAGTGGTATTGGTGGCCTTCTGACAGCAATGGTAAACCATGGTACCCTCAGTGTGCTGCCCAGTTACCACCCCAGGAACAGGCCTCATCCCCACAACATTCCTTCAGCATGGTTGAGGCAATTGGTAAGAAGATTCTACGGGCAAGTGAATGTTTCAGTGCTGTTGCATTTGTTTTAATATGCCGACGAGTGGTGGAGGGCAGAGGACGTAGCTTCCATAGGTGCAGTGGCACCAGGGGTCACTGAACCCTGCATATATCTGTATTTTATAATTAGGGATCCCCAATTTTCCTGTTTTTTTTTTTACAGATAAATACAGAAAAAAACTATTATTAAATATGATAAATAAGTCTTTTTGGGATGAATCTCACTACTGTCCATCATAAGTGCCAACTCAGAAGGTTGGCATTTTAACAGAGGAGTTACAAAAAATAAAAAGGCAAAAAATTAAATACGGATAAATACAGATTGAAGTGTAAAAAAAATACATAAAACTGTGAGTCCTATTTATAATTCAAACAGCAGCCAGGGTTCTAATTTTCTTTCTTGCACCAGGACCCATGACACAGTGTTGGGTCATCCCTTTACACCGCATTCATTGCTACATTTTAAAAACTAAACCATTCTTCACACACCTTTTTAGATAACCTCATCTGGCTGTTAGATACCTAGTTTGAATATACCCATAAGAATTTGAAGGTACCGCAAACTGGTTCCCAAACTTTTTAGAACCAAGGCCCACTTTTTAGAACAACAAATGTTCGCAACATACCTACTTTAATATAACTAAAACATCATGTGGTAGCATGTTGTCATTTACAGACGGCCACTAACTGTACACAGACAAACAGTTTTACTGATAAAACTATATAGCACACAAATGATATTGTGGAAATTGGGTTTTTGTGAATATTTATCATTTGTGCATCACCAAGTAAAGTATCTTGCTTTATTGATATCTTATTACAGTCTCTTTTCAGCACACACCAGAATTAAAAAAAAAAGGTTTAATGTTTGCTTTCCGATCAGCTGAATGCATACAGTTAATTTACAGGTATTTACATTTTATTGTGTGTTGCAAAAAAACAACACCCTACAGCCTTTCTTTGATACTCATGCAAAATTGTTATGTAATCCACTTTAAAATCTTGTTTCACTTTGCAGTCCGAGAAAGAATAGTAAAACAAATTACACTTTAGAAGAATACTTTACGTGTCCAAAGACATAGCCTCCTATTTGACCTCTGTCTTTAAATTCTGCATTTATCCTGTCACATTTATCAGTAATTCAAAGGCATCTTTACTTACTGCTTGGTTTTCCCAACCTACCAAAAATCGGTGGGGTCGCTACCCAGTTTGGGAAATACTGGCAGTGGGTATAGACACAGGTATTCCAACCTTTCTAGCCTCCCATGTTGCCAAGCCACCTATGCTTCCCATTTTCCATGCAGGGTTCCCTAGAGGTAATCCTGAATGCAGAACATTCCAGCTTAGCTCGTTTCAAATTGCACCCAGTAGAGTTGTTAGACAAGACAGTTGTCAGTAATGCTTCCCTTCATTTTCTAGAGCAGGATGTGAGGCCTGTTCTTGGGGTACTGGAGAGACTTTAGTTACAGGCGAATGTTTTACGTGGGTAGCAGTTGGATAACCTACATAAACCCCTCTAGGTGTTTTATTGTGTAGGGTGGGAAGCTCAGACAGTCAAGACTTAATCTAGAAGATGTATTGGGTTAGAAAGTTGGATAAAGCAGGACCATTAAAAGAAAGTCCATTTCCAGCCGGTGCTTTAACTTCTGAGAGTACTATCATTTTTAACCGGTAAGTAAAGCAGGAGGATTATGACTATGATGCAAAACAGAACGCCAGAAAATGCAACCATTTTTTGAGGCCCGAGTACGACCTCAAATGTATTAATTGTGTTTATTCTCCAGGCGCCACAAAAGAAATACCATGTCTGTAAGGCCACTGTTATCTTATGGGGGAACTGTGAAGTGGTTGGCGCCACTGAAAGTAGATGGTTCAAGGCTACGTGTTTGGAGAACTGGATTTGTGGGCAATCCCACAGTATATGAATGAGGGTATCAGCCTTCCCCCCCCCAAACAGTCCCTAGATATCCCGCGCCTGTATACCCTATCAGGTGATTAGCCACACTTTATGAATCTTGATTGATTGATTAATTGATAAGACCGCTATCATTATCAGTTTTTCCCATTCAGTTTTTTGTGTGTAATATACCCTATGTAGCATCTTCTATTGGACCAGTCTAAACCCAGACCTCACTGCACCTCCCGTTGATGCCTGCATGCTTCTGCCTCATCTGCATCCACTAACAGTCGAATTCTATAGAGCCATGGTCATTAAGTTAAGCCCGGGGACCCTTTAAAGGTGACCCAGGCTCGCTTCTTTTATAAAACTATTTTGAAAAGAAGGAACAATGAGGTAAATGATGATGATGATAATTGGGAGCGATTACTAACAGCTGCTGAGAATAAGAATTTTTGGTCTTCTGTAAACTTGTGTAGGCTAAATAATCGTGGTAATATAATGAACTCCCATATTAGTGGTAAACGATAGACTAATCGCTTCTCTGCTATTTACTGCTCTCCCAGTAGTAACCCCTTGCTGAGCGATTCAGAGACTTATTTTATCACAGGTATTACATTCTATGGTGTTACTCAAGCAATTTGTCAGGGACAAGCAAGTAAAGCGCCAGGACCCGATGGGATGCCAATTGATCTGGTGAGAAATAATTTTGATCTGTGGGCACCTCTATTAACAAATGTTTTTAATAATCTTGATAGTAATCAATTACTAGGCTCATGACCTACTTCGATCATTGTTACAATTTTCAAAAAGGGCAACTGTTGACAACCAAGATGCTACCATCTCATTTTGCTTCTAGAACCCTGTATTAAAATTATTTGTAGAGCCATTTACAGTAGGATAGGGGATTGGCTACTAGCAATAGCATTTTGACTCTTGCCAATATGGGTTCAGGGAACGCATGTGAATCAAACTAAATTATGGCTGATCCTTCTTGAGTTGAGGTTGGACAGAACACTTTCTTTAAGCATTATTTGAAAATGTATTTGCTAGGGTTATAGTTGATGTGAGTGGGGAATTATCGGACACATTTGACCTTCTACGGGGGTCCAGCAGCAATGAGTTCTTGCTGTTCTTCTTTTTCCAATGTCCCAATACCCGCATTTTTATATGCTGATGATGCAGTTTTGGTAGCCCGTATGCTTATGGCTTTACAAAGGGAATTTTATCTTTTTTTTTCTTTCAGTCTATGGCATTCCTAGATCCAATTACCAATTTTGCACAATTTGGCCCTAAACAGTTGAGTGTTTCTACCCTTGCCCTGACAAGAGAGC
The DNA here is from genome assembly GCF_964263255.1 of Lissotriton vulgaris. NCBI lineage: Eukaryota > Metazoa > Chordata > Amphibia > Caudata > Salamandridae > Lissotriton > Lissotriton vulgaris. The sequence continues at coordinate 281,077,257 of NC_141693.1, forward strand.
TTAGAAAGGTTTACCACTTTTACCTATCCTGGGATCTCTTTAAATTCCTCTGGCTTTTGGCAAACAAATATTTCAAACTGCTGTTTGAAGCTTTGTAGATCTGTGGGGCGCACTTCAACTGGCCACGGCCATTTGGTTGTAAGGCAATGATACCTCTGCCTGAAGTTTATAAGGCCCAGTGCACTCCTACGGCCACATACGGAGCTCGAATTTGAGGCTTTGCTAAGTGTTCTGCAATTCAGATCGAGAAGAATGGCTTCTGCAGGTGGATTCTTTCATTACCTTCCTCAACCTCGCCCTATATTTGTCATGAGGACAATTTGGGCACCCCTATTGAGACAATAGAATTATAAACTGGGCCAACTTTCTTTGTTGCTATCTGTATGGTTAAATCCTAAAGCAGGCTTGAACGAATCTGTTATTAAAGATTGCCTTCTCTGTGACAAAGGGCTTAGCATAACTTGGCTTGCATGTGTCCGTAAACTTTTATTAGCGATTGGACGGCCTCCCCCCTGTTTGGTAAAGCATCCTCCATTTGTGCACAGGATAAAAAAACAATTAGGTTATTGTTTTTGGAAAATAGGCGAATGCAAAGGGAAAACGCAGTGCTTGGCAATTTATCTGTGAAGGCCTATGTCAGTTTAAAAATGTGTATTGGTATAGAACCGTTCTTACTTGTGGCACAAGGAATTTGGGAGAGGTCATTGTTTTTATTTAGGGTAGCAACAGATGCATGCTTTGACGGACAGAATGCAGAACAATGTCATAGATTCAACCCAGTACAGAGATCTGGGCCTAAATCCATCGTTTTTTTGCTCACCATGCCATTTCAGTTTGAACGCAGCCATATGCAAATCAGTCTTGACCCTGTGCCCCATGGGAACAGTCCAGCCTGAACTGCCAAGCCAGGTCCTCCCTGGACTGGAACCAAGCATCCTAGGACTGGTTTCGGGCTTTCAGCCCTCATCAGCCAGGATAGCTTTTATCCAGTGGCATGTAGAGCACGGTACTCACGTCTGAGCATACCCGTCCCACTCTGGGTGCTTTCTTTTGGGCCACCATTGTGAAACACCGCTCATGTGTCCACGTGGTGGTGTTAGAAAACCAGTTGATATTGCATGTTAACTTTTTTGGCAAATTTTATGCTATTTTTACTAAAAGGTTACGTTTGAAACCCGCTTTTAAAGTAGTATCCATTTGCACGTTGTAGAGTCGCGCACCGGTTTTTACAACTATTAAATGATGTGGAGGTGTGTTTCAAGGTAGGATCATTCTTGAGCTAAGCAATTTAAAGTCAATGGTTTGGTAGTAGTTCATTTCTGATTTAATATTTTATATGGATGTATGTATTGTTTATTTCTATATGTATGCTTACTTTCTGTGTATTCTTTTATGTGTGGCTCTGACACACAAAGATTGATCTGATCTGCAGTTTGCATCATATTACAAAACCACATCCAACATGAGTATTTTCTTAATCTTTCTCTAGCTGCAAAGAGTGAAGCCAGGGAAGGAGAAGGCTTCGGACCAGAGCCCCGCAATGGAGGGTGGAATGCAGCTCCTGAATCGGGATGGCCACACAGTCTCCCATAACTCCAAGAGGCACTACCATGACGCCTTCGTCTGCATGAACCGCATGCGGCAGCGCGGGCTGCTTTGCGATATTATCCTGCACGTTGGCACCAAAGAGATCAAGGCCCACAAGGTGGTGCTGGCTTCCTGTAGCCCCTACTTCCACGCCATGTTCACAAGCAAGTATTCCAGAAATTCTGTCCTAGAGGTGCTTGGGGAATGTGGCAATGCCTTTGTGAAAATCATCAGTGTTCATTAGATAATGGATAGAGTTGATTATTGATCAGTCCTTCTATGAGGTGCATAGGGGGCAAGTGGTGGACGTCGTTGACAATATAAATTCATGTTAAAATGACAAAAATGCTCTAGAGTAAGTAAGTATGAACTTGCACTTCTAAATTCATACGCCCTGGTTGGCGAAGGTAGTGGGGGAGCGGGAAGAGCAGGGTGGGAGAATGCATCTACCAAATCAAATTTCTACTGCATCTGATAGATACATTGGGTTAACCAATAATCAGGCTAATAACTGGAAACCAAGTTCACAGGCTGGCTCCAATAAATAAGTGGTCACTTTTATGTGGCTTCTGTGGCATGAATGTCAACTTGTTACTCAAAATTCTATTTAGGGCTAAAGTGCAGACCATACAAAAAAATCAAGGCAGAAAAATGGTACCAGTGATTTTGAAAACAAGCCCCATTGATGTCCGTAGTTTAATGTCCTCCATTTATGATTTTGACTCTGAGAACTATTATGAAGCACCCACGCCTGATGTGTCATCAGGTACCAGTTACACACCATGGAGAAAACCTTGCACCTAATCCGGCAGACCTACATCCTCCAGGCTAATGGCCCATCATCTCCGTTGAAGGGAGGGAATGGAATATTTTTGAGAGATGCAATAGAAATAAAGGTTTGATGTATGATTAGACCGGACATAAATGCCTGCTACCTTTCGATGAGTTTCTTTTCTCACTTCCTGACTCGTTGCCACTAGATACTGCATGGCACACTTCATGTCTCCTTTTCCTTCATACAAGTGGAGAACCAGCTTCAGGCACTCCAAAGTTGAGCTCAGTGTTTGTGTAGCAAGATGAGTGCCTCAGCTCTGGAGCTGAAAGGCCGGGGATTAGTATGATCATGAGATAAGTCTAGTTGAATCTGCTTCTCTCTCTGTGAGTGGACAACCAAGACTATTATTCCTTTCGAGAACGTCTGGTATTTTCTAAGTCAGCGAAGGATCTCTTTGGGAGAATGCATATTTGATGTAGTTTCACATATATTTGGTTTGTGTATGCTTTAGAGGGCATTTCGATGGGTATGAGGACGTTTGAGGAGTTGAGATCTGCCACATTTTCTTGTGCAGTGCATGAGGTAAACTGCACAGCCATACCTCTCTGCATATGGAAATGAGCAGATGTTGAACAGACCATCTGGCCAGAGGCACTGGGTACTGATCACTGACCAAACAAGTAGTGACTGGACTCCTGAATCTGTGGCACTGAGAAACTCCTTTTTTAGTTAGATCGGGCCCCTTCCCACTCTTGAAAAAGTTTCACTCCTTCCTTTTTAGTAGTAAGTTCATTACATTTTCCAGTGCTTAAAAGGGTTGGAGTGGAGTTGGTAAATACCCTTAAAAGTGTAAGTTTGAGCATGTCCACAACTCCTGGGCATTGCAGCCCTAAAAACTACCACCTGCCTTTTTACAGCGCCTATAAGATTTGTGCACATGAAAATCTTCATGTTTTTTTTTAACAAGTGCAGAGCATTTATGCCAACGTTACACACCTAAATAGCTTTGAAAATCGGACCCATAACATTTTGACTTTCCCCTTAGAGTTAATCTGTTTGTAAATTGTAAATGCCCAGCCATTGATATGGTGCTAAGTACGTACTCGCAATTTTAGCAACCACAGGACCTGAGGCGCTGTGTGATGAAGTGACCATCAGTGGAAATTAAGGCCCTGGACTTGAGAGTAATATTTTGTGTAATCAAGTAAATGTTTAAAATAGATATTGCCTAGGCAATTCACAAGATAAGACACTACATCAGCAACTAACGTAAGAAAGAGAGCAATGGCACACTTAGAAAAAATATATATTCTGAGCTCTTCTGCAATCTGAATTCTGGCATAATGAACATGCTGACACAGAACTCCATAGTGACCTCTTCTTCAGGTCCAAACGTTCTACCTGGGATACAACACTGCCACAGTCCAATTCGCAAATAAACCACAATTTGCAAAAAAAGGTGTTGCTGGCGAGGGGTTAACCCCAGCGCTGAAGCATATCACTTACTATGGGAGAGGGGCTCCATCCTTTTAAGAGAAACTTGGGTCACCGATGGGAATGGTGCAGAATCCCCCCGTCACTGTTGTCATTCACTAGAGAGTGCAGAGTAATTGTACTTTCTTGTGGATTCTAAATTCAGAGCCCTACCATGATCAAAAAGCTGTCAAAACAGAATCTTTTCATGAACAGAGCCTGTGCATATGCTTAACCTCTGACCGGTGTAACATTTGACTCAAGTAGAGCACAGCTATGTTCTGAGTCTGGCATAATCAGGAAGGTGGCATAATCAGAGTGTTGCTACAATCCAAACCCCAATTTAACATGAGCCCATCCTAATCAGATAAGCTATTCTCACAACAGATTGAATGAGAATGCTGTGATAATTTGCCACATCATTGCATGTCAGTAAATGGGAAACGTAGATTTTTATATTGGAAAAAGTAGATTTCTGAACCATCTCATCTCTTGGACAAGTAAATATTTTATGAAATTACCTGTGCAGAATCTGCTTGGTGTGAATTGAGGCAATTACACAACGTATGGAGGGTTAGTTGAAAGCTCCCTACAGATGCATGCAGGAAAGCTGCTTAGTAGCTCCAAGACCCATGTCTATACCTTGTCTTCGCCCAAGGGCTCTGGCTAGTTGGACTGCAGGCATATCATGAATCATAGTTGCCTCCGTCCTTTGAGGCAAGCTCTCTGCTGATGTGATGTTATGTTCTGTTAACACATTTATAAAGTACACGGGACACGGCTACTCCCTGGTGTGTCCCGGCACTAAAACATCCAAATGTCAAGTAACACAAACACAACCAAAACTGCTAAATCCACATTTTAAGCCCTTTCCTAAAGGTATGAAGGTCAGGACTCTGACGTTTCTGATCACGAAAGGGAGACTGTTCCACAACCGTGAGGCAGCTGCGTGAAAAGATCAAAAGTTGAGATGAGGATCTCAGGGAGCGCTGAGGGAGATAAGGCTGAAATCTTTCCCTAAGATAAGGAGCTCCGATCTTATGGAAGGCTTTAAAAACCAAGACCATTGCTTTAAACTGAATTCTCTTCCGGACTGGAAGCCAATGAAGGGAAGACAGAAGCTGGGAGGTCTGCGTTCTAGAACCTAGCAGAAAAATGGCCCTGGCTGCTGAGTTCTGGATCACTTGTAGTCGGCTCAAAAGATATTCAGGCAGGCTGAGATACAAGGAATTAACGTAGTCCAATCTGGACATTATCAACGCCTTAACCACTGTCTTCCTGTATGGGATAGAAAGCAATGGGAGGAAATTCCGCAACATTTTCAACAACCCAAAGCATACCCCGACCACCGAGTGTACTTGGGCCTTCATGGAAAGGGTGGAATCCATCTTGACTCCCAGATTTCTCACTGTAGAGACGGCCGACCTAGGGGAGACATATCCTGGGGCCACCATTCATGCCAAATATCCGGTGGCAGAAGCCCAAAAAAAGAATCTCTGACTTCTCGGGTTGCCTTTTTAAATGATTGTGACTTAACCAAGAGAAGACTTTAGAGCGACAAGTGTTAATTAAGTTGACTTCAAACTCAGCTCCCTTCTCACAAGTAAACAACAGCTGAGTGTCATCAGCGTATGACACTATTCTAGCACCAAGACTCTCAGCGAGAGGGGCCAGGGGGGCCATGTAAAAATTTAAAAGTGTCGGGATCAGAATAGAACCTGAGGCACCCCCACATTCAGAGGGGGAACTACCGCCGAGAAGGGAGGATCCCAGATGGTTTGAGCGCGATTAGCCAAAAAAGATGCAAACCAACTCAACACCGTGCCACCAATACAGCTGTCACTGAGTCTTTCAGTAGTCTGGTATGGGGCACAGTGTCGAAAGCAGCAGAGAGGTCCACCAGCACAAAAACTGCGCTGCCTCCTCTATCCAATGCAGCTTTAATAGTTTCTGCAACTTCCAATAAAGCTGTCTCGGTACTAAAGTTGGCTCGAAAACCCGACTGGCTAGAGTGCAGAAAGTCATTGATCTCCACAAAGTTCGTTAGGACCTTGTTGACAAATTTTTCTAGAACCTTCGAAAAGAAAGGCAGAAACGAGATAGGTCTATAAATTACATGCTACCTCAGGATCAGCTGAAGGTTTCTTCAATAATGTAAGGAAGTTTGCATGTTTCCACCTGTGTGGCATCAGCCCCTCCCGTAGAGGCGTATTCATAATAGTATTCACACAAGGATTAATCACATCTGCTAGTGAAGATGAGACCTTTGCTGGGCAAGGATCCATAGGTGAGCCAGACTTCAGGATTTTCATAAACATCAGTGATTGCTCTAATGTGATCTTGAGCCAAGTGGGCCTTGTGTATATCTTCCTTGAAGTCAAGGATTTGGTCCTCTCCACGCCGGGTATCTTCCCTTCTTGGTCCGGCACAGCAAAAAATCACAAGCATACAATCTGTCTCCAGCCCTTCAGCAAGGAAGCAATAGGCAGTGTGATTCCTCAAGGAAATGTATATTGGTGACTGTACATAGTCCCCTGGAATAACATGAAAGTATCAGGGCCATTCTTTATTTTTAAGGCACAGGAAGGAAGCCTGGGCCAACCTAACCTTTTAGTGCCTTGTTCGAAGCTTAAAATCTTTCTTCAGTCCACAGGATGGTCATCTTGTCGTGTTCAGATTTTCATGGGCCTGTTTGGAAATGCTTGAATTGACTAGATCTGACCAAGAGCAACCAGCAGTTTCAAGAAAGGAGCCCTAAGCAGGCGTTGATGCCCATCGGGGATTATCGATAACCGACCGCCTTTGGGGAAACACACAATACACAGGGAGTTGCTGTGACTTAAATTAAATGGAATTAAGTATAGGACAAATGTCTGACCTGACGTGCCTAGTGACGAACCAGGCAGTGCACCAAACATGGTTGCAGACCTGCTACGGGAATAATTGTTGAGCAGTCTAATGTGATTTGCAGGAGCAGTGCTCCTTGAATCGGATGCTCTGCGATGGCTGGACATGTTAGTAACTTCGGACAAATATGCAAAATACACAGCTAATATATCCCATTTATTTCACTGACTGCTAAGGTGTCGGAACAATACAGATCTTTCTGCCTATTAAAAGTGTTCATTGTGAGGTTATTGAAACACTTCTGGCTGTTTTTGCCTTTGGTACCAGGAATCGGGGGATACAAATCCAAAAATGCAGAAAGCGGATTACAATTGGGAAAGAAGAATGAATCACATGCTCTGCGCTAGATACATATTGCTCGAGTACTCCAGTACAGAAAGCGGTTTGTTTTCTGCCGGGGTTGGAGGGGAGAGCTGTCATGCCTCCAGGCTCTTGCAGGACTCTGTATCACGTGATCTCAGCCTTTTCAATTCGGCCTTGTTTCTGATCTCATTGGATTCGTCCAACAATGTGTTGCTGATGGATCGAACTCCATTTCAGTTCTCTCCCAACTGACCTGCAAAATATCCACATTCAGAGCTTCATCCAGTTTGCAACCGGTCTCTCTCCTGACCACAAATAGGAAAACTGTGAGGCCTGGCTATCTTTTTGATCGAAGAAAACGTTGCAGGATCTTCTGGTGAGTCGGAAAGAAATGCAGTGGCGAGATTTGGAAGAGACACTCAATATCTTTGGTGAACACGATGTCGAACAGACTGAGGAGGAGCTGCATGAGGCTTCGTCAGCAGAGGATGAGGCCATTTCTATTTCTGACTTCGCATCCGAACCTGCAGCAGAGTCTGGCCTACAGATAAAAGACTTCCCTTTAGGACAATGCGCAGTCTGCCAAGGATGCCCCACTCTCGGGCCCGGCACCAAAAGCTAAGCTGAAACTTTCCGCTTCGAACTGGCCAATCTCTGTGCTGAGCAAACCAGCTGCCCCATCAGCACCGAGTGCCAATACTCCACCTCTTCAGCTCCGATCACTCTGGTGTCGAAACAAAAACCAAGTTCGGCACCAAAACCTTATATTTGGCACCTGAACCGATCCTTGAAATGTGAGGGAAAAGAGAGGCTTGATTCGAAGCTGACGAAGTTACATATTCAGCCTTCTACTGGTCTGATTTTGGCAAAGGCAGTACAGGCAGCGCCAGTTTCATCGAAACGTCCGCTTTCATCTAGGGAGGCCATTGATCTGTACCTCATAATAAACAAAACAAGCATTGACATAGCCAATAGGTCTCTTCTGTGGGACATTAAAAGTGTTTAGCCAAGCAACAGTCGATGTTACACCTATGATATTGTGCTGAAAAATTAAATACTTATAAGGTCCCAAAGGCAAGACCTATTGGCTATGCCAATGCTTGTTAAACTTGGTAACTCTCTGGGCATTGGTTGCACCCCATTAGTACCGACTTAACACCCAAATTTAGCAATAAGCATCAAAGTCGATCATCCCAACTTTACAAAGGGTCTACCACGACGTGACACCATTTGTTGTGGCATTTTTTGTAACTTTTGAACCGTTTGAGCTAAAAACAAAATCTATTTTTTGTGAATATCTGCATATTACATGACAGATGATGGAAAGTTGGTGGCAAATGTATAATTATGCGAAAAACTCAGTGGCCGCACAATCACCTACTTTTAGTGGCCCTGCCTATAGGGAAAGCAGGTCCTGTGTTAGGTTGTCTTCTCTGATAAGCAATTGCCATACCTGTGATAAACGGTAGTCTCTTGAAGGCCGGCGCCGCACCTGTGATAAACGGTGATCTCTGTTTTGCAGGTGGTGCGCCTCTGATACGATAGTCTCTGGATATAGGCACAGACTGCTGGAGCTGTACATAGGCTCCAGCAGTCTCTCCCAGGGGCAGTCTATAGCCTATATTCTCCTAAAGACAGACCCCACGTTGCGGTAAACTGTATGCTCCGCGAGGCAGACGTCGTGCGATAGGCTGCGGTCTCCACAGAGGGGGACGTCGTGAGATAGGCTGTCTCCACAGAGGGGGACTTCGTCTCCTCAGAGGGCGACATCATGAGATAGGCTGTGGTCGCTACAGAGGGTGACGTCATGAGATAGGCTGCGTCTCCACCGGTGGTGACGTCATGAGATAGGCTGTTGTCTCCACAGAGGGTGACGTCATGAGATAGGCTGTGGTCTCCACCGAGGGTGACGTCATGCGATAGGCTACGGTCTCCACTGAGGGTGAAGTCATGAGATAGGCTGTGGTCTCCACCGAGGGTGACGTCATGCGATAGGATGCGGTTTCCACAGAGGGTGACGCCACACCAGGGATAAGCAGTAGTTCACTAATTGCAGGCGCCTGCCTCTGAGGTACTCGTACCCTGTAGGCAGACGCTACACCTGCGATAGGCTCGGCCTCTTGCATGCAAATGTTGCACCAGGTGACACCACAGCTGTGCTACTCTGCCCGGGGTTACCAATGGTGCAGCAGGTGCACTAGCACCAGCGACCACTGGGGCAAGGGAACTACTGTACTCCAATACCAGCTTTCTACTGCCGAATCTGGTGATGGGGTCGCATTCCCCTTGCTAGCCCTTGGACCCAAGGCGCAGCGGCAACGCCACTGGGCACTGTGAGGACACACCGCTATCACAGACCGCAAGAAGGTGTTAGGAGCTGGTGCTGTGCACTCTGCTCAGAAGCACTTATCCTCCTTGAGAATACGCTTTGAAAAGTCTGATAAAAGGCCTTAATCTCGTCTTTTCTCCTGTCCAATTAAACATGAACATCGGCGAATTGGTCCTTTGTGCTCTGAGCTGAAACTGTGATAAACTGAGTACTAATAATCGAGCGAGGGGAGGCTTATGTATGCTGCGTCTCTCGCTCACCTGAGAGTGTGAGGGATGGAGAGTGAGGGCGAGAGACAGGCAGAGCACGGTAGAAACACAGACAAAAGGACGTGAGAGAGAGCTCGGGCCTCTAAAATTGTACATGTTACTCATTTGCCCCATGGTGAAGACGGAGGGAGAGGGAGCTGGAGAGTAAGAGAAACATAGAAAGGGGGGAGGAGGGAGAGTGGCAGGAGAGAACAAGCATTGGCCACGAGGCCGTGAAAGTGACGCGGCCATGAAAGTGACGCTGCCGTGAAAGTAACTGTAAGCCACAACGAGACCGGAAAGCCAGATGGCGCCTGTGCTCGTAACCGCACGTGTAACTGCACGCTCTAGGCCGCACAAAAATCTGTGGTTGGCTTTCTGAAACCCACTCACTAAAAGTCTCGCCTGTGCTGGCTTCGGCGAGAACTAAAAAGGACAGTGCAACTAGTCCTTTGCAGTCACATTTTGCCTGATTATTCTCCACCTCCTCCACATCCCTCACTCCCACCACTACCTTCCTCACATCACTCTCTTAGTGACACAGGAAACATTACTTTACAGAGTTCTCCACAGTCTGATAATGGAGCTCGGGGTGGGGTGTAGAATATCATGATCAGCCGCCCACAGATCCATGGAACAGCTATGACATAGACCCAGCTAAGCCATCATCCCCGGATGATGCTACGTCCTTCAAGGAACTTATAGGTAGGGCAGTTCCGTATCACTAAGTCCCCTTGCACAAACACCCCATAGAGGATTACTTCCTCTTTGAAACACTCTCCTCTACCACTAGAGTATGTCAATATCTACCCATGCTAAAGGGGATGCTCCGTCACTCATATGACATATTTAAAGATCCAGTACGGGCATGCATCATTACACCATGTGTAGATAAAAAATCCAAACCAGCACCCTCAGATCCACCTTACATTAAAGGCCAACTTCCCCCTGACTCCCCGGTGGTATCTAATGCCTGCATAAGGACAAACTCTCAGACGTCAAAAGATGCCTCTCTACCTGACAGAGTCTCCAAACTCATTGATGCTTCAGGGAAAGGGTGGTGGCACAGTCAGCCAATCATTGGCGAATTGCCATTACTCAGGTGTTATTAACAATGTGCGACCGGGGCCATTGGGACGAGATGGAGTAACTCCTCCAACGTCTTCCTGAGGAGTACAAAAAAAGAGGTCATCAAATTGTCCCAGAGGGTAAATGAAAATAAATCGGAACCCCACAAACAAACAGGGTAATAAAAAAACATAATCGGATGCCTCTACCTCTTCTTCTAGGCAACAGCATTACACCCCCCATTCAAGATGACAGAGGCACGTACAGAGGGAATAATTCTAAAGGGCGTGGAAGAGATGTCTCCACTCATACCACACCCTCCACATCCAAACAGTGACTCCGTTTTCATTCCCCTGACCATTTTAACATCTGTCGGGGAACGACTACAAAGATTTTTCCCCAACTGGAAAAACCTTAACAGCAGACCAGTGGGTGCTGGACATTAGCCAACATAGTTCTTGTCTTGAGCTCATCAAAATACCTCCAAACATCCGACTTCTCAGGCACATACTTTTCTAACAGCAGCAAGCTTTCCTCAAACAGGAAACATAGGCTCTTTTACAGAAAGGAACCATAGACCCTGTTCCTCTAGCACTACAAGGTTCAGGAGTATACGTTCTCATTCCTAAAAAAGACTGTTCACTTCAACCCATAACAGACCTCAAACCCTTAAATCAACACTTCCTTTCAGGGCACTTTCACATGGTGACTCTTCATGATGTAATTCCTCTATTACAACAAGGTCACTTTGTCTGCACTAGACTAAAAGGACATTTACTTTCACATCCCAATACATCCAGCTTCTCAAAAATACCTCAGGTTCGTCATAGCAGGAACACAGTATCAATTCAAAGTGTTCACCAAATGTCTAGCAGTAGTTCCAGCACATCTACACAGACAGAGTATTCATGTCTTCCTGTATCTGGACAATTGGCTAATCAAAGCCAGTATGCTTCCGTTGTGCCTACAACACACTCAGACCACTATACAGCACACAGATGGGGGTTTCCATAAATAAACATCGCAACTGCAGACAATGCAAAATGTCAAGACTTTGCCTCCAGATTCCCACACCCACTATCCAGGGGCAATGCTCTATGGATGTACTAGTCAAGGATATTTGCCTATGCTTTTCCACCATTCCCTCTTCTGTTTGTGGATTGGAAGCTCAGGTAAACACTGTAGCTCCCACTTGGGCTCGACAACCATGGTTCATCACACTACTCTAACTTTAAGTAGTGCCACACGAGCAGCTTCTACTCTGAGTGAGACGATCCGGATTGAGAGGAAGTCAGGCACCCATATGCAAAGTAACTCAACCTTGCGATTTTATACCCTGAGGTCATAGAATTCGGTTATCTAAATCTCCCACCAAAATGTATGACCATTCTCAGAGGGGCAAAACACACAAGATGATGTACGGAATGTTGCACAATGGCAAAACATTCACCCCCAGTCACAGATCTGGGTTTAATCCATCGTTATTTTGCTCACCAAGCCACCCCAGTTCAGACATGGCCATATGCAAATCAGTCTTGACCCTGTGCCTCATGGGAACAGTCCAGCCCGAACTGCCAAGCCATGTCTTTCCTGGACCGGAATCAAGCATCCTAGGACCGGTTTCTGCCTATCAGCCGTCTTCAGCCAGGATAGCTTGACTCCAGTGGCTTAGTGAGCACAGGACCCACGTCTGGGCATACCCTTCCCACATAGGGTGAACAGCAAAACACACAAGATGGCCAAATCTGAACTGGGGTGGCAGAGTGGGCTAAAGAACGGTGATGGATTAAACCCAGATCTGTTGACCGGGTGTGAGTGTTTGATTGGTTCAGATGCTACGTCCATCACCACGCCCTTTTGTACCGCTTTGTTCGCCATAAGTTGGCAGGGTATGCTCAGACGTGAGTCCCTTTCTCACTTTACCACTGGATTCAAGCAAGCCTGGCTGAAGACGGCTGTAATGCCAGAAACCGGTCCTAGGAAGCTTGTTTCCGGTCCAGGGAAGGCATGGCTTGGCAGTTCGGGCTGGACTGTTCCCATGAGGCACAGGGTCAGACTGATTTGCATATGGCCATGTCTGAACTGGGGTGGCAGAGTGCGCTAAAGAACGGTGATGGATTAAACCCAGATCTGTTGACTGGGTGTGAGTGTTTGATTGATTCAGATGCTCCGTCCATCACCACCCCCTTTTGTACCGCATTCTCCGAGAGGCACATAAACCTACAACCAGGACGTGTGACGCTGCAAAGTGGAAAGATTTGTTTTCTCTTGCCTTGGTAAACACATTAACTTGTTTGATGCAACTGTTCAAAGCATTGCTTGCTACCTTCTGCATTTGTAGACTTCTAGACTAGCTTACACTTCAATATGCCTACATCTAGCTTCAGTAGGTGCCTACTTAAAAAATAGACAACATTTATCATTGTTCAAGGAACCAGTTATTAAGGCATTCGTAGAAGGTCTTAAAGGAGTAATTGCACCCAGGCTTCCCTTTGCACCTGCTTGGAATATGAACATTCTACTTCCCAGACTTATGGGTCAACCATTTGAACCCTTACTTAATTGCCCAGTTTAGATCCTATCTTGGAGGTAGCCTTTTTGATAGCCATCCCTTCTCTTAAATGTGTCAGTAAACTCCAGTCACTAACCTTGGAAGAACCTTTCTTCCAGCTACAGAGATAGGATAGTCCTTTGAACTAACCCAACATTCTTTCGACAGATAATGCCTACATTTTACTTAAATCAGTCAGTTGAATTACCTGTCTTCTTTCCACAGCCTGATTCACTTGCAGAAAGAGCCCTTCATACAATAGATGTTGAAAGAGCTTTAACATACTATATTGACTGAACTAAAGATTTTCGTAAATCTAAAAATATCTATGTGGATTTTTTGGCCCCTCACATAGGAAAGCCCATATCAAAATCAGGTATCTCTAGATGGATCTCTAGGTGGATAATTAAATGCATTCAGACATGTTACGTGAGAGCTAAAAACACCTCTTAGAGCATACTGTACAAGTAAAATAGGAGCATCTATAGCTTTCCTGGGTATTATTACCCAGCTTAAATTTGTAAAGCAGCTACATGGTCAACCTCACACACTTTCAATAAACATTACTGTGTGAATGTATCAGTAGGCCAGTAAGCAAATGTAGGACAGGCAGTGCTATGTACTCTTTTTCAAACAATTGCAACACCCACAGGTTAGTCACTGCTTTTTGGAGGGCACTGCTTTATAGTCTGTGCAAAGCATGTGTATCGCAAGCATGTATATCTACAGTCACACTTGCCATTGGACGGATTATGTTTCCTACACTGTAAGCATCGGTTTGTGACATGTAGTGCTGTAGATACATGCTCCCACCTCCTCTCCGGACACCTGTGGCCATTGCAGTATGTAGTTACACTACCATATGCATGGTCATTGTTTTACTAACACTTACATTCTAGTCTCATTCGACTGCGGGAAAACAATCTAACAATGGAGTTGATGCCCTTGAGCAATATCACCGGGATAGTCACTTTACCTTGTGACTTGAGACTTATTCGAAGAAAAACAACTTGCACACATCCGAACCCAACACTAGGTGGCACAAGTAAAGAGCTACATGCCACAGGCCTATTCTTACAGGGTAAGTAACATAATCCTTCTGGCAGATTCTACAGTTGCAGGAGTTGGGGCTAGGTCAAAAGGACACCACTGTGGCTACCACAGTAGCAATGGGTTACTGGAAGTGAGAACTTATGTTTTGTCACTATTAAGTTTATGATCATTTTGCTTTATCCAGGTTGCTGTCGCATTAATACCAAAGAAAATGTGGTTTGTGTAACTAATCGATTTCCAGAGGAGATAATGATCTGTGATGAGTGCGCAGGACAGTATATTAAACCCAAATGATTATATGAAAGAGGCAAGAGGAGTAATGTAGATGTTAAAGAGGATGGGGCTAAGGAATGAACCTTGAGGGCCACAACAGAAATGTGGAGTAGATTCAGAACGAAAGGAGGAAGTGACATTGGTCGAGTTATCGAGGACAAGAAAGAGCAATGACACTTCAGGGCATTTTTACAAATATCTGTTTTGAAAAGGTTGCAGATAAGAGTGGTGTGAGACACCGTAATGAATGCTGCCAGTAGGTCTGTTAGGATCGCAGGGACTTTGCTGCCCTGGTCAAAAAAGCACTCCTAGGTCACCGGTGACTGATAGCAGCTCTGCAATGGGAAGGTGATGTAGGAGGGGTGTCCTCATGCCCCATAAGTCAGAGCTAACAGATTTTCGACAGTGGTTTGATGTGCTGTAGGGCTTGATTCTGGGGTATTCTCATACCTTGAAGACACATAATTTTGAGATTGTAACAAACCAGAGATCTTTACAGAAGAGCACCTATCTACAGCATGAACCAACTTGGGAATGATTGAGGCATAATGTCAACAACAGGCAATGACAGTTAGGGTATTCAATCCTCATATCTTTTGTGCTTTGGGTCTGAATCAACAGAAGGATCTTTCGTGAGATATCTTTTTTCGATTACAAAAAAGTAGGATATGCCTTGCAGGGACCAGTATTTGTAAGCTATGCCAAGTGTGTCTCCAGACCGACATTCTCTAAAACAATTTTCCCCAGGGTGATTAATTTCATTTTGACTACCCGGGGTTTTACCAAATGTTAAAACTATGAACTCCCTCTCATCTTTGCCTTCCTTCTGTGTCCTCTTGATGTGAGAGGGATGCAGCCCTCGACCACATCGACGTGTATTTTCTCTCTAGAAAGCGAGCACCGTAACAGAAGGCTGACTTTCAGAAGTCTCTCAAGTACAGCCTGTTTGGTGTAGATCTGGGAGTTTAGAGTCCGCTTAGGAGCCATTATTGAGTTGGAAGTTACTTTTGAATAGAAACCTGGAGTGGGGTGCTGTGCTCCAGGGGTAGCATCATAGTCTGTAGGATCACGCCATCGAGGTCCCAAAAAATATGAATGGGGAATAATCTAGTCATGAATTGTCTGATGGTGAGAGCTGCCATCTCAGAGGTGCATAAAAAGCCGTAGATATTGAGGTGCCTTATTTTTGTAAGGGGATCAGTGCAGACCTTTGTAACAGGCCAAGTAACAGGTATCTATTCTATGGCAAGGAATCTAAAATTCTACCATACGTATTGTTTCTGTGCTTGCCTACACCTTATTCCCCCCACCGCCTTATTCTTGACAAGTGGGTTTAGCAATGTGAGGAAAACATTATTGGGTGCAAATTGAAGCTGAGATTTCAAAGGGTGAGGCAAAAGTCTGACGCTGAGGTAACTGCCAGAGGTCTGGTCCACAGACCTGCCCACTGTGGTGTAAACAGTTTGAAGATGCACAGGACAAATATGAAAAAAAATATTGGCGACACTGATGGTTGTGCTATGGATCCTTACTGGGCTGCATGTATGCGTGTGTGGCACATTTTCTGGCACTGTGCCCATATTATGGGATTGCAGGGGTGCGGGCAGCTGTGATATTCATTCCAGCTATGTGCTGGGCTTGTCATGTTGAGTCTTGGACTGGAGACCACGGCCAAGGTGGCTTGACTGATGCTGTCTCTTTTGTTGGGTAGATGCTTCTTTCACCGATGTAACCCCGGCGCCTCTTTGTGTCCCTGCAGACGAGATGAGTGAGAGCCGACAGACGCATGTCACGCTGCACGACATTGACCCGCAGGCCCTGGAGCAGCTGGTGCAGTACGCATACACTGCCGAGGTGGTGGTGGGGGAGGGGAACGTACAGGTATGGGGATTCTCAGAGGTGTTGGGAGGCATATACATGCATGATTAAGGAGATGTAGAACTTGGGCTGCATCATGGTTGGGGGGGTTCGTCATCACAGGGGGGTTCCGTCATCCCAATGAATGCACCCTTTATGGTGATATTGGGGTGGGGAGGCTGTGATTACCCTCCCAAAAGCGCTGTCCTACAAGAGCTGTAGTTATGCCATGGATGTACTTTTACTCTGGAGGTAGTAAAGTGTGTCTACCCCTTGGAATTAGTTTAAGAGGGGAAAGATGAGATGCTGAAGAGGAGTGATGGGACCCCATCGAGGTAATCAAGAAGGGGTGGCTTTTAAGCACGTGAGGGACACTAGTCTCTGCGTATTTTCAAGTTAGGATCTATTCACATGCTTATACCCTAAAAGGCGTGTAAGTGAGGAATATGGTGAAACCCTTCCACCATTTTCTTTCTGCCGGTCTTCCATTCCTCCAGCCTCTGCTTTTCATACAGATTTGCTCCTTCAGCGTTACTTTGCGCCCTTAATTAGCAGGGAGACGTACGTTGGTGCCCAGTAGGTTGCGGCCACTGGGACAAAATGGAAGCATTACTTGTGACATGTGTTTCTCTTCTACTTCACCCAGACATTGCTTCCTGCAGCTAGCCTCCTTCAGCTTAATGGGGTGCGCGACGCATGCTGCAAGTTCCTGCTCAGCCAGCTTGACCCATCCAACTGCCTGGGAATCCGTGGCTTTGCAGATACGCACTCCTGCAGCGACCTACTCAAGTCTGCCCATAAGTACGTCCTGCAGCACTTTGTAGAAGTCTCCAAGACCGAAGAGTTTATGCTGCTCCCCCTAAAACAGGTAAGCGGTGCATTCCCTCTACCTTTGTCTTCAGGTGGATTGTGAATTTGTGAATGGTTTTGTAGAGTGCACTAATTCCTGAATGGTGTC
Source organism: Lissotriton vulgaris (assembly GCF_964263255.1). Lineage (NCBI taxonomy): Eukaryota > Metazoa > Chordata > Amphibia > Caudata > Salamandridae > Lissotriton > Lissotriton vulgaris. The sequence continues at coordinate 281,094,639 of NC_141693.1, forward strand.
CTGGTGGTAATCTTACACAACTTCTCTCAGCAGAGGTTAGGAATTAATAGTGATATTTAGGATGCCTTGCGGTAGGGTATTAGCTAGTTATGTGCTCGGATTGAAATGGGCAAGGAATTCCATAGCTTATCCTCAGCAGTGGAAATGGTGTGACGGCTGACAACAAAATTCTCCAAGCAACCATCAGTCTGGCTGTGCGGGATGTTAGGCAGCAGGAAGGCCAATAGTGAACAACTTTAAGCTGTAGATGCACAGGGTCAAGCCATGGAAAGAAAGCTTGAAAGAATATGAAAAGAGATTTGAAAATAATCTGCACTGGCATTGGAAGTCATTGCACAGATGTTGTGGGGAAATCTGGAGACCTTGCAATATGCCAGTCCTCTGAAAAGCAGGTTGGTCTATGGCTGACTCCATTTACTACATATCTGCCTAAATCACCATTGACTCCCCTGCCAGCCCTCCTGCCTTTTTAAGCCTGCACCTCGAGGACAGATGTGTCCTACATGCTCCTTTCAACATACACCAGTTTGATGCATATTTTTTCACGCTGCACCTAATGCTGATTCAACACTAGGATCCTTTGATTCAATATCCTGGCACTCCGCATGCGCAGTAGACTTTTATCTGAGCTTACTGATGGCAGCAGATACTTCCCAACAACACCAACCAGCATATGTGATAACAGCTGAGCGCAGCAAGCCTCCTCGACTGCGTCTGTGAGCACAAATGTCGTATGATGACTAACATGGTCTATTGCTTCCCAAATGCCATCAATCGTTAACATTAGAAGTGTACGTGCACTTCCAGGACTCTTGTTTCGAAATCGTCTCTGTTCCCTGCCCCTTTCCATGGATAACAGTCCCTGACTTTCCACTCTATTGCTTTCTGCTGTCTTTCTACTCCATGTTGATCAAAGCCTGGGGAAGAACTCTGGTCTCCATCAACTGTGAACAGAGTCTGCATCATGGCAGGGCTATGATGTCCCTCAACTAACTCCCCAGCGCAACTGAGAGAGCATTACTAAATGTAGCCAATGGAGTCTCTGATCTAAGAGTTTCTAAGGGAACAGAGACATATTCAATCCCATGCCTCGATGTTACGGCCATTTTTAGCAAGGTGATATTTAAAGGGTATTATCTGTGTTTTTTATTCATGTGGACTCTAGTTTATTAAGACTGCTGTACTAACAGAGGTCACAAATAACAGGTGAAAATTGAGCACCGACTATTTCCAACACCTCTGTATTTTGCCCTGCAATCTATGTAGTATTAGGTTGCGTTGCAAAATTTCGAGTTGATGGGGGTCACAGAGCAACCCACCTTATAAATATTAATTAGGCAGGTCTCCATTCCCACCCACTGTGATTGGTTACAAACACATAGATAGTGGCTTGCAAGGAACAGCAGACTGCCATGCCAGTGTTCACATATCCAGACAGGAATCTTTTCTTTAACTAACAACCTATGTTTCTTAAAGGAACCAGTGCTGCTTAAAAAAATTAAAATGTTTCTATTTTTAGGAAGACATTGAGGGGAACAGACAGTGGTTCAGGGCCACTCACTGCTCCTCCAAGATCACCCAACATGATTTGAAAGAGCACATTATTCAGCTGAGAAATTTCAATTCTGAATCTGTTACCATCTCCTTCGAGGAGCTGGTGACATTTAATCTCATGGTAATTACTATTAGAAGAAAGTGCCTCTTTTACACCTTCTCCAAATTTGGATGTAGAATGAGTTGCTAAACCTCTTTGATTCAGAAAGGCTTTTCAGAATCACAAAAGGGGTTTAGTACGTTGTAAAATGTCATTTTTGCATGATAAACTCTGCTTCGGGTCAGCGGCTTGATATGCTATAGCAATTTACTGATGCAAACCCTGAAATTTGCAAAAATTAGTCTTTTGCAAGTTGTTAACAGTCCGTGTAAAGGACATTTAGAATTATTTAGGTTGTGTAATCGGAAAATCTCTATGTAGATATTCTGTTATTAGGCACCAAAAAGGAGGATCTATAGATAAGGTGTTGCTTCTTAATGTAATTCACTCAACATATATCGCAACACACTAGATAAAAAGGCTGGTAAACCTAAGCATCATTCTTGGTTGACAATAACAGCCAATTAATAAAGACATAAGTTTTATTTTTTAGATTTGAAGCAAGGTACATTCACTAATTTACTCTTGTGGCCAAACAAATCTTGGATTAAATGTTATTTGGTATTGTTTCTGATCGCCAGACATTTTTATGGGCTCGAGTTAAGATACCACTTTTGACTTTGATATTCTTTTAGAATATGAAACCCACATAAACTGTGCTAACTTGGGACCTGAGGTGCTAGACTGCAGTGCCGTACAGATGGAGCAGAGTTGCCTTTTCATTGAGTTACAGAGTTGAAAGTACAGGTGGAAAGGTTCAATGTTTAGCTCCAAGTAGGGTGACCAACTGGCATGGGTGCTAATTCAGGACAGTGAGTGTAAAAATTCAGGACAAACTTTCAAAATCCAGGACAAAAATTCAGGACAGAAGGACAAAAATCAGGACAGGAAGGGAAGGATCCACTGCATAGCGCACATCTGGAAGGGATTTTTTTTATATTGAGTAGTAGTCCGGTTTTCCTATTGGATGACTAATAATATGAAACGTGTGTTCAAAGCATATGAGCTGCAGATTCTACACTTTCCATTAGATCGCCACCTGGTGTTGGGCTCGGATGATTGCATGTTGTTGTCGTCTTGGAAGAAGTCTTTTGAAGTCACGAGATAGGTGACTCCTCCCTTGGACGATTGTGCGCATGGTCATCTGCTTCATCCTTCGATTATCTTTTTTCCGCCACTGGGCTCGGATGAAATTTTTCCGCTCCGGTTCGAAATCTACTTTTAAAGTACTTTGACGCATAAAAACGTATTCAAACTTCACCTAACTACTTTCAATATTAACAAGAATCATATCGACTCCGTCAGCTCGATTCCGGTCGTCGACGCGGGCCATTGGGCCTATCCACGCTGTGAGGCCTACACCTCATGAAAATGACGCCATTCAAAAGATGCCCAGAGTGTGGAGCAAAGTTTCCATACAGTGACCAACACAAGTTCTGTAACCTGTGCTTATCGCCAGAACACGACGAATCCAGCTGTACAGCCTGTGCGTCCTTTCGATCCAAGAAAAGCATTCGAGATCGGAGGGCCCGTCGACACGACATGCAGAGATCAGCTCCGGAACCGGTGGATATCTTCGACGAAGAGGTCCCGCTCGTTCCCGAAGAAGATTCCAATGATCTCCAAATCGTCGTTATCAGAGGCAGACGACTCAGATGACTCCATACCATCGGGTCAGCGCGTGAATACTACTGCCCCTGCCCCATACAAAGCACCCAAATCGAAGGCAAAGGTCAACACTCCTCCTCCGGGGCCCAGTCGGGACCGAAAGAACACTTCGAAAGCCCCAACATCGAGCCCGGCTCTGAAGAAAATACTCAAGCCTTCCGGTAGCTCCTTACCGAGCAAGCCGCACGTGCCGATCCCACCAGCTCCATCGGCACCGAAACCGAAAGAAGGCTCGGCTCCAAAAACCGTCGACTTCTAAAGACAAAACTATTAAGCCAGTGTCCAACGCCTCGAAGCCGACGACACCAGCTTCCACTCCGAAGCCATCATCTTCGACACCGAAAACTACAAGGCATGATTCCGATGCGCTTAAGCCCTCGAAACAGCCTACGACTCCGAAAACAACACCTTCGGTGCCGAGATCTACGCCAAAGGACACAGTAACAACTCCTAAAGCTAAAGACAAGCAGCAACCACACCGGAACCGAAAAAATCGGCGCCGGCAAAGGTTCCGCAGGGAGAAGAACTTTTCCAACCTGATCCTCTACAAAAGAAGATCTACATTGACCAAGAAACAGGTCATGTATCCACCACACCACACAGGAAGAGGAAGTCAGACACAGCACCTAACCTGTAGTGCCTATCAAGAAGAAGGACTCTGCCACATCTCCTATGCACCCGTCTCCTTCATCTCCTGTTCCCCTTAACAATTCACCTCAACACTCTCCTCTTCATTCTTCACATTCACCTCAAAATGATGATGAGTATAGCCTAGGGGTAGGGGAAGACCCAGATGAACCTTTCCCATACCCTATGGATGATCCAGACTGGGGGTACCCAAACCCACAAGATGTGCCGGATATTCCTGACCCACAGTCATATCCATTAAAACCTTCTCCCCAGAAGATAATATTAGTTTTGGGCACTTGCTGAACAGGGCTGCCATTTACCATGGGGTCACTATGCATTCTGATGAGGCAGAGGAAGATTTTTTGTTAGATACATTTGAACAATCTCAAAGGCCTGTTCAAATTCTTCCTATGATTAAAGGGGTCATCAAACATGCTCCAGAGGTATTTAAAGATCCTGTGTGTGCTAGGATTCTAAACCCTAGAATTGAGAAAAAATATAGGCCTGCACCTGGGGATCCAGTCTACAATAAAGGACAACTACCCTTAGATTCACTAGTTGTCTCAAATGCTAGAAAGAGGGCAAACGCACAGATTTCAGGTGAAGCACCTCCACCTGACAAAGAATCTTTGGTGATATATGCTTCAGGCAAAAGAATAGCTGCACAAGCTACCAATACATGGCGTATAGCTAACACACAAACCCTCCTTGCAAGATATGACAGGGCTTATTATGACCAGTTAGAGAAACTACTAGAACATCTACCTGACCAATATAAGGCGCAGACAAACTACCTTATACAAGAAGGCAAGTTAATTTAAAATGCCTCCATCAAGTGTGCACTTGATGTAGCAGACACTGCATCTAGAGCTGTAAACACTAGTGTCCTACTTAGAAGACATGCGTGGCTACGCATTTCAGGATTTAAGCAGGAAGTGCAAACTACCACCTCAAATCAGCCATTTAACCAACATCAATTGTTTGAACCAGAGGTAGACCCAGCACTTGAAAAAATGAAAAAGTATACAGATACAGCCAAATCTATGGGAGCTTTGCAGTCCACACAAGCTAGAGGCTCCTTTCGTCGCTCCTTCTATAGAGGAGGCTCCAAGCAAACTGGAGCAGACAATACAACATCCTTCAAGTCCAATACACAAACATCCTCTAACAAAGGATATTTTAGAGGAGGATATAGAGGCAACAACAACAAGGGAAGAGGTCGGGGTAACAACAGTAATCGAACCTCTTCCACCACAAAACAGTGACTTCCCTCTGCTCCCCCAACAGCATTCCACTCCTGTGGGGGACAGATTAACACAGTTCCTTCCTGCCTGGAATTCCATCACAACAGACAGGTGGGTAAGAAATTATCCAGTATGGCTACTGCCTCGAACTTACAGCTACTCCTCCACACATACCACCCCGGCAGCGTCCGATATCTGCAGAACACCTTACTCTGCTCAAACAAGAAGTCCTGTCACTTTTTCAAAAGGACACAATAGTCCTTTACAACATCAAGAACAGGGGTTTACTCACTGTATTTTCTAATACCCTAAAAGGACGGGACACTAAGACCAATTCTCGACCTCAGGCCCCTCAATCATTATATACAATCAGATCATTTTCATATGATCACTTTACAACAAGTGTTCCCATTGCTGCAACAGGGCAATTTCCTTACAACACTAGATCTAAAGGACGCCTACTTCCACATTCCTATACATCCTTCTCACAGGAAGTATCTAAGGTTTGTACTGGAAGGAGAGCATTATCAATTCAAAGTCCTTACATTCGGGTAACAACTGCACTAAGAGTGTTCACAAAGTGCCTAGCTTTAGTAGCAGCACATCTAGGAAGACAACAAATACATGTCTTCCCTTATCTAGACGATTGGCTCATAAAAGCCAAGTCATTCAATCAGTGTGTACAACACACACATCAGACAATTCAAACATTGCACGACTTAAGGTTCACAATCAACTACACCAAGTCACACCTGCAGCCCTCTCATGTACATCAGTATTTAGGGGTTACAATAAACAAGTCTACAGCCTAGCGTATCCCAGTCCAGCAAGGATACAGAGCATTCAAGCCTCAGTCACAAGCTTCCAACATCACCACTCTCTCCAAGCCAGAGTGTTCATGAGACTAATAGGCATGATGGCATCTTACATCTTTATTGTACCTTATGCAAGACTGCAAATGCGTCCGTTACAGGAATGTCTAGCACAACAGTGGAATCAGGCTCAAGGGCAACTAACAGACCTGGTGTTGGTAGACAGCCGCACACATCGCTCTCTGCAGTGGTGGAACACCAACAACTTGACAAAGGGGCGGCCGTTCCTCGAACCTAGTCCACAAATAATACTCACAGCAGACGCATCTCTCACAGGATGGGGAGCCCCTCCTACATCATACAACTCAAGGGCAATGGACCATTAAACAAAGATCGTTCCAGATCAATCATCTAGAGCTGCTAGCAATATTCTTAGCACTCAAAAGATTACAAGTACAAGTACAAAACAAAGCTGTCTTAACCCGGACGGACAACATGACAGCTATGTACTATATACAAAAACAGGGGGGGACACACTCTCTACAACTGTCCCAGCTTGCACAGAACATTTGGAGATGGGCCATTCCACAAAACATATATCTGCTTGCAGAGTACCTTCCAGGAGTTCACAATCAAATAGCAGATCTGTTGAGTCGGCAGACACAACAAATTCACGAATGGGAACTACATCCGCAAGTTCTTCAACCATTCTTTCACAGGTGGGGTCATCCAGACATAAATCTGTTCGCCACACACGAAAACGCAAAATGCCCAACCTTCGCCGCCAGATTTCCACACCCGTTGTCCAAGGGCAATGGGATATATATGAACTGGTCAGGCAGATTTGCGTGCGCTTTTCCGCCACTACCACTAATACCACTAATAGTGCGCAAGCTACGACAACAGTCGCTCAAACTAATTTTAGTAGCTCCCACATGGGCACGCCAACAGTGGTACACAACTCTGCTAGAACTATCCCTAGTTCCACACCAAAAGCTACGTCTGACACCATCCCTGCTAATGCAGAACCATGGAGACATCAGCTATCCAGACCCAAATCAACTGAATATGGCGATCTGGCTCCTGAAGTCTTAGAGTTTGGTTATCTTAACCTATCACCAGACTATATGAACATCATTAAAGAGGCCAGGAGACCTACTACTAGAGCTTGCTATGCTGCTAAATGGAAGCGATTTGCCATTTATTGCAACAATAACCAGATTGATCCTCTGGATGCTTCTATCCAAAATATCATTTGCTACCTTCTATATTTACAAAGATGTAACTTGGCATATTCATCTATGCGCCTACATCTTGCAGCAATTGTAGCATATTTACAAAACAGACAACATCTGTCTCTTTTTAGAGTGCCTCCTATTAAAGCATTTATGGAAGGATTAAAAAGAATCCTTCCCCCCAGGTTACCACCCTCTCTAGTGTGGAACCTAAACGTTGTTCTTACAAGGCTCATGGGACCACCTTTTGAACCTCTACACAAATGTGAACTGCAATTCCTTACATGGAAAACAGCTTTCCTTATTGCTATTACCTCTCTTAGGAGAGTAAGTGAGATACACGCTTTCACTTACAACTACACCGTAACAAGGTGGTTCTGAGAACTAATCCTAAATTCCTTCCAAAAGTCATTACTCCTTTTCATTTAAACCAATCTGTAGAGTTACCTGTGTTTTTCCAAAACCCTGACTATGTAGCAGGAAGAGCTCTACACACACTAGATGTTAAAAGAGCTCTTCTCTACTATATAGATGGGACTAAATCTTTTCGTAAAACAAAACCATTGTTTGTATCTTTCACTCCACCACATAAAGGCAACCCCATCTCTAAAGCTGGAATTGCAAGTTGGATTGTAAACTGTATACAAATATGCTATCAAAAAGCAAAACGTACATTAACAGTTCCTCCTAGAGCACACTCCACACGCAAACTAGGAGCCTCTATGGCCTTCTTAGGGAACATCCCCCTAGAAGACATATGCAAGGCAGCAACATGGTCTACAACACACACCTTCACTAAACACTACTGTGTTGATGTGCAAGCCACGCACCAAGCTGCAGTAGGCCAAGCTGTTCTAAAAACTCTTTCAAACTACTGCAACAGATATAGGTGACCACCGCTAGGGGAGACACTGCTGCACAATCGATGCAAAGTGTAGAATCTGCAGCTCATATGCCTCGAACGGAAAATGCTACTTACCAGTATGCATCTGTTCTTGGCATGTAGAGCTGCAGAGTACTACACGCCCTCCCGCCTCCCCGGGACCTGCATCTGTTCCAGTTTTATCTTAATTAGATACATGCGCATGGACATCCTTTGTTTACTTCTACTAATCCATCATTTCCCATCATGGCGAAAAACAATCTAAGGATGGAGCCGATGACCATGCGCACTATCGTCCAAAGGAGGAGTCACCTATCTCGTGACTACAAAAGACTTCTTACAAGACGACAACAACATGCAATCATCCGAGCCCAACACCAGGTGGCGATTTAATGCAAAGTGTAGTACTCTGCAGCTCTACATGCCAAGAACAGATGCATACTGATAAGTAGCATTTTCCTTTAAATGGTACTAGGTAGGAAATTAATGCAACATAAACATCAAGATTAATCAAATACCTTCACCTTATAACTCTCACGAGTTCATGATAAGATTTGTCTACATTCATTCAGATTTTTGCTGATGCTTCCAGCATGGTTGTTGCTCGACAAAAGCAGAATGCCATGCCCTAGGCACATGCAGGAGAAGGCACCCCCCCCCCGCTGTAACTACCCAAGGGCCCATTGTCATTCTGTATGTGACAATCAGCCGAAGTTCAGTCTGTGTGAAGTCGGGGAGGCGCTGCTGCAGCCTGTACAGTTTGAGAAGTGCAGGCTGGCGCCGATAGCACTAACTGATTACTGATAACATGCCAAAATAATGGATGGTCCGTGAAATTTACGGACGGTTGGTCACCCTAGCTCCAAGTATTGTCCACGTTGTCATGTACAAACAAACCGAATTGAGTGGGATGCGAAAGAGCAGGCCACCTTTCAAGCTTTCAGCAGAGTTTATGGATTGAAGTTATGGGACCTGCTTTACAACTGGGGCGCATAAACTCCTCTGAACCAAAAACCGATGTGACCCGAGTTTCTTCTGGCACAAGTCAAGGCAAAGCAAGTGTGTTACCTACTTTGACAGAGAGAGAGCTCTCATGTCACTTGGTAAATTCTTTTTGTGGGGATTAAGGGCCCCATTTAATATTTGGCGATCGGGTCGTCCTCTGCCAGGGTGACAGAGTAAATTATAACTTTGCTGTACGGCTCCATCAAATATGACGGAGCCCTGCGCAAAGTTAAAACATGTTTTTCCTAAAACATACCCCCAAAGAAGGATTTTGATTTGAAAATAAAAAAACTGCACCCCCTTGCTGTGGGATTTATCTCCCCTAGCGAGTGGGGCATTTGGCAGGTTTTCACTGTCCCTTCACTGGGTTTCCTGGTAGTGACCGGCAGTGAAAACTAGCCTCTGCCCATCTAAATTAGGTGGGCAGACATACAGGTCGACCTCTAGCGTCTCTTACTTAATCGGCTCATTGGAAGGGTGTAATCATGGGGGATTTGGAGTAATATCCCCGCGTGTACATCAAAGGTCCACCCACGTTTAAATGTTTCAGTCGTCCCATGTTTGCGGCGACGGAGTACCCTTTCCGCCAACAAATAAATCTGGCCCTAAATCTTTCACATAGTTGATGAATTCTCCCTGGATTTCCACCAGTGTGCAGAGTCGGTTTATAGTCTCGGTTCTAGGCGTGATTTGAACTTTAAGGTAGAGTGTTGGATTACTAATTTCTTGCCTTTTTGTGCCACCTTTATTTTTTGAACTCCCAAAGCAGGAACAGGTCAGTCATTACTCATCCAAAAGGTTCTTTTACTGGTTTTAGTTTCAAGCTATCTGATTTAGATTGTGACATGACTGTGGGTTAGCTATCTGCAAGAGTTTCAAAAGAGTTTTTTAAAAAAAATAATTAATCTCCGGAGAGAGAAGCTAAATAGACTTTATTTCCCCAAAATCTGCACGTAGCGCCCTATCTATCATGTTTAATATTCCATACATTCTGTGTAGTTGGGTTGTAATTATTTTATGTGTGGTTGGTGGTTCCAGGTGGGCATAGATATTTTTGTATTATGTAAAGTTTGGACCAAAGAATTCTAGGCTAAGACCCGTCTGACAAAACTGGGCCATCCTCATTCGCACATTTGCAACACGCGAACAACCTGGTTATCTTACATCAAACGATGATAACGCCTCAGAAAGCCTTGTCTGAGCTTGATGTTCACAAAGAAGCAACTCACGTAACCATTACTCTGGGAAAACCAACATCATGACCTTTGGGAGGGAGAGAAAAGGGAGAAACTTGGTTTATTTGGAGCAATACAGTATTGTTAGATCTAGGTCCAGGGTCTTAACATCGTTGACACCATATGTGTAAACAAACCTACCTTGCCAAAGTATGGAACAGGCTCAGGCATGCCAAGCCCAAGGACGATAGATTCATGGCTGTTTGATTTTTCTCGCCCACACCTCAATAGAATTTGTTGTCTGTACCCCAATCTAGAGGCCGCAGATTATCGTGGACCTCTACAAGCTGCCGCCCTGCCTCCTGGAGTGCTCTCTGTAGGTGTGGCGTTTTCTGAACTTTGAGCATGGGGAGGCTTGAGACTGCACCACCCCATCAGTCACCAGTCCAGACTCCTCCGCCCTACTTGAGTCCATCCCTCCATTTCTCAATCTAGCGCCCTGCCTGTCACCTCCTGGCCTCTTTTATTAGACCCCCCTTATCTGTTGGTACAATTTGGTGCAGCACTACACAGTAGAACCAAGATCTTCCATCAAAAGCCACCCAAAAATCATGGAGCACCACGAGTGGTCCGATTGTCGAGTCCACAGGCCAGAATCACAAATAGTTGAGCACAGCTTTTCCAAGCCATTGTAGGCACTCTCTTCATGTAGGGTACTTGATTATCTTTTTCATGAATGGAAGGGATGGTATTTGTTGGGACACAGCAATGTAAATGTAGATATACATTTTGTAACTGCAGAAGGTCCTACAGAAGTCTATTTATAGATTAACATACAGGTTAGGTTGTATATTTCTGAAGAGGACTTTCATTGATATGTCCTGCACCAACACTATAAAATACACCCATTGATGTCTAAAATTTCTTGATGTTCAAAAATCAATGTGTTCCTAAAATGCAATTTGGCCTTTAAAAGAAAACACAACTCTTTGAATAGAGAAACGAAGTCTTACGTGTTTAATACAAAATAACCATCAAGTTATTCAAAATAAAAGCAAGGCAACTGCTATTTCAACGAACCAGAGCTTCAGTTTTGATCTGTTGGAGCATTTAATGCTAAAATCCTTACAATTTTTAGAAAGATTTATTCAATTTTTTCAGCACAAGCAACTGAAAGGTGGAACACCTGACACAATAGAAATTTGTAGATAGCTTAGAAAGCTACTAAAGAGTGAGTGTCTGTGCTTCTGGCATGGAAAATCGTGAAAAGTAACTGATGTCAGCGTGCCAAGGGGGTGCCTATATAGGTGACGAGGACTTCATTTCCAGTGCAGATGATGCCACGCAGAGCTGTCCAACACCACCTATCAGCACGCAGGGGTACTGCTCGTGAAAAATCTTCTGGGTCCAGTCTGACATCTGGGGAAATTCAGAGGTAAGGAATGTGGGGCTAGATATTGTCTCTACCAGATAAGTCATTACAGCAAGTAAGTAACTTGTCATCAAGGTCTTCTTGTGGGAAGGGATGTGAAAAGACCTTGTAAAAGAGGTATAGTTAATATTAACAGGAGTGTAGTCTACTAGTTTCTCAAATCCTTGGTATATTCAGGCCAACTTCAAAGTGAGGCTGTGCTTTGCTAGAACAGTTCAGCAGAAATGTGCAATGTACAATTTGGAGTAACAGAATTATAGATCTTTTTAAAAAATGTGTGTAAATGTGTAACATTACTTAGGTTTTATGGGTCTTCATGCAGATAAAAAAAATGACATTGCAATTGATAAATTAAATGTAACCACGTGCGTTAAGGCACACGGTTAAAAGCATTTTCATAGTAAACAAATAAGCATTAATGCACGTTTGGCAATCATATCATTTTCTCTGCACATCAGTGTTTTCCATGTGAGCCGAAAATAGCTTTTTTTAAATCTACTCGTAGAGTATGAAAGGCACCGTGATGGTGGTCTGGCTCGTCTATCTCTTAGCATCTCAATTTCAGAGCCCAACAACACTCTTGAATCTGAGCCAATCCGCTGTCTCAATCTCATCCTAGGCCCCATGACCCTCGGAGTCACTACTGGAATGTACTGGGTAGGAGTCACTATAACATCCAGAGAAACACCGAAGTATAGCCTTCCCTTCAGTGCTACAACTCAAGGTGGCAGTAAGATAAAAGGACATCAGTATTAATTTATTGTGCAGATGTAGGCTTCAGTTGAAATTTATTTTTCACAAAGTCACTGAGTTGCATTGTGTCTAAGAAAAAAAGGCCAGTATCCAGTAACACACCGTGTTGTAACTCCAGCAGTTTTACACAGAGAAAATTCTGCACTGTGCCAGTCGACCCTCCACTAACCTTGTGTTCATTGAGTTTAAATAATTCGCATTCTTGCCTGAAACACTTCAGGTAATGGGCCCCCTGGATAAAGAAGTGTTTCGTTTAAAGTCCCTCTGGGCGGTACCCATTGTGTAATGTGCCTCTGGGCAGAAGTCTGGAACACAACTATCTTTGATGAATTAGGAGGATTAGAGATAGTTTTTCACTTGGAATGAAGTGTATTCTTATCTATCCTCCTGACCCACGATCTCATGGCCCAGTATCACAGATGTACAGACTGTGTACTGTTGTTGCATTAATACAGCCCTTCATACTTCCGACAAGTTGCCATAGTGCTTGTAGCGACGCATTGCTTCGTAGTCTGTGGGGGTACTATGGATCTTTCAAATGTGTCTATCATGGCTTCATTGCATAGTGTTTTGATGTTATGAGTGAGTACCGGAGTTGTGCTCGCATCATGTTTTGTTGCTGCACCTTTGCTTGAATTTGAAGCGAAAAGTTGCATGAGACAGGATGCTAATGAATTGGGTGTAGTGTATAGCTGAATGGAAAGTGTCTATACGTGGTGTCACCTATGTGGGGAGTGTTTTATGTTACAGATTGCTCTAACTTATGCATGTTGATACTGCTGGAGAACATTCTGCTGTTTAAATCATAATGGAAATGAGACCTAGTGATCTGCCAGTCAGTGAATGTGCTACTGTAGCCTTACTTCTGTTTAAGTATAAGCTCTTGGAGTCCATATGGGAGCAGCAGAAAGGCAACCCATCGGAATGGGCATTTAGCAAACCACTGTAGTTGACTCTAACCAGGACATCCTGGAGCGGCAGGGAGCAACCTCTTTTACATCCTGTTCAGGAAAAAAGCATAATCCACTAGTTTCACAAAATGAATAGTCAAAATCTAATAATTTGCTGTAAAAAGTAGCTAAGTCGCTAATTTTTCTTGCAAAATCAACATTGTGTGTGCCCACCTCCCTCAGCAGGGTCATTGGATGTAGAGTTTGAGATCAGAATTCTAGGAAGATGCAGCATTCGTTTAGATTGCATGTGATTTCTCAGCCACTCTTTCTTTCCTGTTAGGTACTGGACCTCATCTCCAGCGACAGCCTCAACGTGCCGTCTGAGGAAGAGGTGTACCGGGCAGTGCTGAGCTGGGTGAAACATGATGTGGATGGCCGGAGGCAGCACGTTCCCCGGGTAAGAGAGAGTACTCTCATGCCTATAGAGAGGTTGTTTTATTTTGTTTAAGGCAGCCTAGGCTTTTTTAGGGCTCGCCTGCTTATGCGCTTCTGCGCATAGCTGGCGATGCTCTATTATGGCTTATCCAGTGTTTAACCACCACTGGCGATTCCACTGGCGATTTCTTGCAGTGCATGTGCCTTTTAGGTCATTGCGCAAGCGCAAGCCCTAAAAAGCGCGTGCACAATGCCACCAGCCGCCTGCCTGCCTGCTTCGCATTACCACATCAAAGGCAGCCCTCCCAGCGCATTTCTCACCCCCTAATTATTCACGGCCGGCCGTACTTTCAGTTTAGTCTCCTTTTAAAACTTGTTTAACTTGTTCCCTGCTTGCCTCTCCCCCGCCCCCACCCCCTCCCCCACCACAGCAATGCCGAGGGCTGGTTTCACTTTCAGCACGGCGCACGGAAGACTTGCCTGCTTTGCCAACGCTTGTCTCTGATTTTGTATCACTCTCCGTATTTGCACCTCTTATTATCATGTCTATGTAGCTGGAATCTGCCCTGTAATTTGGGGTAAGGGTGAAGGTGTTAAAAAGTCGACTCTCTAACCTTTGAATCCTAAACAAAGATGATTTTTTCCAAAAACGGGACCTACATTACAAAATGCCTTCGATTTCCGTGCTCATACACTTGTGCCAGCTAGATAGGAAAACCAAGCCAATCGAAAGAAGCCTTAAAATAATAGAAACTGGAACGGGGAGAAGTATACACAAAACACCTGTAAAAGCTGTTCTACAGTTTGCCTACAATTATTACAATGATTAGAAGTATTTTTTTTAACAAAGCATAAAACCTCAAACACACAGGAAAACCTGTTTGCACAACCGGAAAGGAATATGCGGCACTAATTCGAACAGGAACATTTCCACCTACATCATTACGACAGTGATTCCTTACTCGCTGAGCTGATCTTTTCGTGATTTTTGATACGTGGACAAACAAGTAACTGATCTGGGCATGGTGCCATGTTTGTAGGTGGGTAAGAGTATCCCAACCATCCAGGCAAGGCCACCTCAATATATTTAGCATTTTTGACTCCTGGACATTTTCTCCTGGCCAACCTGCTGATATTTCCATCGAGGATGTCTTTGTGGTAATGGCTTCATGAGCTTTGCAGACCCCCTCTGAAAATAGCAAATTATTTGACATAAAGAGGGGAGGCTGCAACACCACTGCCTTTTAGACCAGCAAATGCTCTTTTAATACTGTGTTTTTATTTCTTTTGGTGATTAGCTAAATTAACATGGAGAATGCCCCCTTTGTAGTTCAGCCCGCCTGCTGGTGAGCAGTAGCTTGGCTAACAGGACCCTCGCATCTCCATGGATATCACCAAAGTTTTCTGTATGCTCCACTTTGAAGAAACGTTACTTCTACATTTTAGCTGCATCGGATACAGGGGTATGATTTTTCTGGGTTCACAGACAATCTGTAGTTTCTTCTTTCCGCTCACAGGGGCGGTTGTGGTGGGTGTAACGATGTGTCAGAGATCGTTTAAAGCGGACTAAGGTACTGTGTCATGAACAGACTAATGACTGTCAGGCGTTTTAATGGTTGCTGTTCACCGGAAACAAGGGCATTTTCTATGACCAATGAGCGGATTATTTAATGATTACTCCACGGCCCTGGTTTATTCCTAGAACAAACAATACTATTTCATAGCTCTCACAACTGTAAGCTTTTTCATTTACTTCAGAAATGTGCTCAAACAAACATAAACCCATTAGATCATGTGCATGTCACATTATGTGGGAAAGTGCTTAGGCAAAGTGACGAACTGTGAATCAACACAGATTTATAGAAGTCTTAGGCTGCATTTAGATTTGTGGCAGCCTTGCCTCGTTCTGTGAATCCCTATCGCTCCTTGATGCAACCACCACACAGCTCCACCGACACAGCTCCACTGATGCATCCTCCACACAGCTCCACCGATGCAACCACCACACAGCTCCACCGATGCACCCACCACAGAGCTCCACAGATGCCCCCACCACACAGCTCCACCGATGCACCCACCACCCAGCTCCACCGATGCACCCACCACACAGCTCCACCGATGCTCCAACTAAGCTCCACCAATGCACCCACCACACAGCTCCACCAATGCACCCACTAAGCTCCACCTATGCACCCACCACAGAGCTCCACAGATGCCCCCACCACACAGCTCCACCGATGCACCCACCACCCAGCTCCACCGATGCACCCACCACACAGCTCCACCGATGCACCCACCACACAGCTCCACCGATGCAGCCACCACACAGCTCCACCGATGCAGCCACCACACAGCTCCACCGATGCAGCCACCACACAGCTCCACCGATGCAGCCACCACACAGCTCCACCGATGCACCCACCACAGAGCTCCACCGATGCACCCACCACACAGCTCCACCGATGCACCCACCACTAAGCTCCACCGATGCACCCACCACACAGCTCCACCGTTGCACCCACCACAGAGCTCCACAGATGCACCCCCCACACAGCTCCACTGATGCACCCACCACACAGCTCCACCTACACAGCTCCACCGATGCACCCACCACACAGCTCCAACTAAGCTCCACCAATGCACCCACCACACAGCTCCACCGATGCACCCACTACACAGCTCCACCGATGCACCCACCACACAGCTCCACCGATGCACCCACCACAGAGCTCCACAGATGCCCCCACCACACAGCTCCACCGATGCACCCACCACACAGCTCCACCGATGCACCCACCACACAGCTCCACCGATGCACCCACCACACAGCTCCACCGATGCTCCAACTAAGCTCCACCAATGCACCCACCACACAGCTCCACCAATGCACCCACTAAGCTCCACTGATGCACCCACCACACAGCTTCACCGATGCACCCACCACAGAGCTCCACCGATGCACCCACCACAGAGCTTCACCGAGGCACCCACCACAGAGCTCCACCGAGGCACCCACGACAGAGCTCCACCGAGGCACCCACGACAGAGCTCCACCGAGGCACCCACCACAGAGCTCCACCGAGGCACCCACCACAGAGCTCCACCGAGGCACCCACCACAGAGCCCCACCGAGGCACCCACCACAGAGCTCCACCGAGGCACCCACCACAGAGCTCCACCGAGGCACCCACCAACCAGCTCCACCGATGCACTCACCACACAGCTCCACCAATGCACCCACCACACAGCTCCACCGATGCACCCACCACACAGCTCCACCGATGCACCCACCACACAGCTTCACCGATGCACCCACCACACAGCTCCACCTACACAGCTCCACTGATGCACCCACCACACAGCTCCACCGATGCACCCTCCACACAGCTCCACCAATGCACCCACCACACAGCTCCACCGATGCACCCACCACACAGCTCCACCGATGCACCCACCACACAGCTTCACCGATGCACCCACCACACAGCTCCACCTACACAGCTCCACTGATGCACCCACCACACAGCTCCACCGATGCACCCACCACACAGCTCCACCGATGCACCCACCACACAGCTCCGCCGATGCACCCACCACACAGCTCCGCCGATGCAGCCACCACACAGCTCCGCCGATGCAGCCACCACACAGCTCCGCCGATGCAGCCACCACACAGCTCCGCCGATGCAGCCACCACACAGCTCCACCGATGCAGCCACCACACAGCTTCACCGATGCAGCCACCACACAGCTCCACCGATGCAGCCACCACACAGCTCCACCGATGCAGCCACCACACAGCTCCACCGATGCAGACACCACACAGCTCCACCGATGCAGCCACCACACAGTTCCACCGATGCAGCCACCACACAGTTCCACCGATGCAGCCACCACACAGCTCCACCGATGCAGCCACCACACAGCTCCACCGATGCAGCCACCACACAGCTCCACCGAGGCACCCACCACACAGCTCCACCAAGGCACCCACCACACAGCTCCACCGAGACTCCCACCACACAGCTCCACCGATGCACCCACCACACAGCTCCATTGATGCACCCACCACACAGCTCCACCGAGGCACCCACCACACAGCTCCACCGAGGCACCCACCACACAGCTCCACCAAGGCACCCACCACACAGCTCCACCAAGGCACCCACCACACAGCTCCACCGATGCACCCACCACACAGCTCCACCGATGCTCCAACTAAGCTCCATCAATGCACCCACCAAACAGCTCCACAGATGCACACACCGCTCAGCACCACCACAGCATCACTCAGCGCAACCACAGCATCACTGGTTCACATATGTTCTTTCAATGTTTCAAGCTGTTTTCAAGCTTTCACGCTTTATTACAAATCACAAAAAAGATGTTAATATTTCACTTCTGTTCTTGGATTTTCGTCACAATAAAAAACACTGAACATAATCTTCACAAATGTTATTCACAAAAGTTTAAGCTATTGCCATTACAAATTAAATAAATTATTTAAGTATTAATTATTTAAAAAAATAAAAAGCCATTGCTATTTGTAATATCAATACATCTAAGTCACGTAAATACAAAACATGTTGCATTACAAATGCTTTAGGTGTCACATTTGCGAAAGTTATAACTATTGGCATTGTAAGTGACAAAGCTATTAATTTAGCTATTAAAAAAACACATAAATAAAAAAAATTCATTCATAACACCAATAGCTCAAACTTTCCTAATGCGAGCCCTATTGCATTTCCAATGCTTGTTAGAAGTTCTAGCCTTCGCCTCCTCTCAATCAAAAGCAGCTTGTAACTTGTATGGTCATAGCATGTGTGTCTGTAGATGCAGATGCTTAGCATACCCCTGCCATCTAATATTGGGCTCAGATGTTTGCAAGTTTTTGGTTTTTTTATAGAAGAAGTCCTTCGAGTCTCAAGATGCAGTGTGACTCCTCCTCTTGGCCCTCTCATGCACCCAGGGAACTAAGAGTTTGCTGTGTTCTAACACATTTTTCGTCAGCCTCATTTGGTTACTTTGATCCCATTGCATCGGTTTCAAGCTCCAGTACTTCCTCCTGCACATGTGAGCATCTTCAGCAACACCGCAGATTGTCATAATTGTCCTGGTACAACTAAGGCCTCATGCCTGATCGGGGCCGAATAAACATCCATGCTTTACACGCCAGAGAATGTTGCAGGGATGAAGAAATGGACACCCTTCCAGGACTGCAATCGCTGCCACTCAAAATATATGTGGACTGACAACCACTAGATATGCAACCTGTGTCCTGTCCGTTGTGCCTCACTGTCAGATCTAAGAAGACCCTCAGGTACTGAAGAGAATGATGGTGGGCGCACCGGAAAATGTACTGTTCAAGCACCTCGGACATCTTCAGTGAGGAGGATCAATTGGCGCCAAAGAAAAAGAAGAGGCCAGTGGCTCAGGCCTCCCAACGATGCAGCTGACACCCAGCCCAAAGACGGTATCCTACAGTGAGTTCAACCACCAGGAGTTTGAGGACATCAAACCCGCTCCGAAGACAGGTCCTCACATGAAGATCTCACTTAGGCCATTAGTATATCTACTGCTTAAGAACCCTATGTCTCCAAGACAGAGTCCCAGAAGAAGTCCCAAGCTGAGGTAAAGCACAACTCCCAAGGAAGTCAGATATTTAGTCCCAAGCAAGAACGTCGAGAAAATTCAAGCTAAAAGCCTCTGCCGCTTCTGACTCTGATCAGCAGTAACAGAAGGCTTCAGAGCCAAGCAAGCCTTCGCTCAAGGGCAACAACCCTCACCAGCCATCCAGCCTGAGCTGGTCCAAGGCCCCAACAATCATTGCTTCCATGCAAGGCTGGAACCCAAACCTGAAGTCTAAGACTCCGTTGGCGCTGCAACCATCAGTGGCACCGAAACCTTCATCGACACTAAGCCTAAAAGTGAAACCAACCTTGAGACCTCCATCAACACACAGACGAGGATATTGAGGTCCGATCCTGAAAAGGTTCCAGCAGGAACTGGATGCTAGATAGAAGGGCCTGTTCATCCACCCAGCCACAGGCACATTCTCAACCAAACCTCCTCGAGCCTCTTTGTCGAAAAACAGACTGGCATTTGAGGTGGAACCAGCACCCCCATATCCCAAGCTGGCACCGAAGAAATCAAGGGACAGAACCACCAGTCCTCTTTTCCATCCACATAGCCTGCCTGCACCACCACTCCCATTCTACCACCACCACAGCACCCATCCACACTACCCCTCTGCCTCCACTAGAGTCACAAGATGATTCCCCCTATTACTCCGAGAGCCATGCAGCCTCCACTGTTGATCCCGGGGATGACTACCACAAAGACATCCTCAGACCTAGATCATTATCCAAGTGCCTCCTCACTACTTGATAACCCAACTGCATACCATAAGGTGATTTGAGGGGTACCCCAAAGTGGACATGCTTATTAGGCAGAAGGAGGAAAGCTTCCTTGTTGAAACGCTCTCAAAATCTGAGCAACCCATCCAATTCTTGCCCATGATCAAGGGCATGCTAAAATCTGCTCAAAACCCAGTTCAGGCTAGGATTATCACCCAAGGATCGGGAATAAGTTTAAACCCTCTCCTAGTGACCACACATACATCAGGAGGGCAGTTTCACTCGATTCTCTTGTGGTCCACACCACCCTCAAGCCTCTGCCCAGGCTTTCTGCAATGTTCTTCTTCTAGATAGAAAAAAAGATCAATGCTGTGGGCAGGAGCGTGGCATTTGGAGCAGTAACCCATAGGCAGATAGTTAACTTGGTAGCATTCGTCTCACTTGATGAGGGCACAGTGGGACGATATGCAAGAGCTCCTCAAGCATCTACACTAGCAGTACAGGAAATGTCTGGGAACAGGGTGATCCCCCAGCACCAACATCTAATATGCGTTAAATGCTATAGACGCGGTCTCTAGAGGCGTCCATACTTGCACCATCCTGAGATGCCATACCTGTCTCCGTAACTCCAGGTTCATACTCGTGGCCCGGCAGCCTCTCCTCAACCTCCCTTTGGACACTTAATTACTTACTTATACCTACTGCCCCTCCTGGGGTATAGGCCATCAACCCGGACTCTGACGCAATATCTGTTCTGGGCTTTTCTTTCAATCTGACTCCAGGTGTAACCCACCTCTTTGCAGTCAGCCTCGAGGCTAAGTTTTTTCTTGGCCTTCCTCTTTTCTTTTTCTCTTAAGGGCTCCAAGTCGGGGCTTGCCTGATAGTGTTTGATGCAGACTTACAGAGGGTGTGACCTATACAACCCCAGCATCTTTTCAGGATTTCTTCATGAGCAAGTAGTTGATAAGTCTGCTGCCATGGGTTGTTGCTGATGGTGTTTGGCCAGCAGATTTGGAGGATTTTTCTCAAACAGCTGTTGATGGGGGTCTGGACTTTGTTGGTGGCCGTCACTGTTGTCCTCCAAGATTCTGCTCCATAAAGAAGTACTGATTTTATGTTGGTGTTCAAAAGCTTGCTCTTGGTTTTCCAATGTAAGGTCATTGGAGCTCCAGATCTTCTTTAGCTGAATGAAGGCAGACCTTGCTTTGCCAATTCTTACCTTGATGTTGGCGTCTGTGCTGCTGTGCTTGTCTATGACATTACCCAGGTTGGTGAAGGCCAAAACCTCTTTCGACAGGGAGTACCATTTGGGCCCAGGTTAATGAGCTATTGGAGAAAATCATGAAATATTCGGGGACTGTAAAGTCCATGGTTGTACTCCACATGTTGGGGCTCCATACAGAAACCGAGCAACTGCATTCCTACCAAAGATGGTAGCAGTCATTCCCACCAGCAAGCGGGAAAGGGGTACAGCAGGGATAACAGTAAGGGTAGGGGCAAAGGTGGCTCCAGGAAGGGAGCTGCCACCTCCAAACAGTGACTTTCCCTGCTTTCATGATCAACCACACGTCACCTGTTAAGGGAGGATACATGATTTTCTCTTGCACTGGAAGGAACTCCTGCCTGACAGATGGGTCTTGGTTGTTGTCAAACACAGATGGTGCCTTGAACTCCACACAACCCCACCCAATAACCCACTTTGTAAATACACCCTCAGCATTGAACACCTCTACCTTGTGGCCGTGAGGAAACCCCTAAATATGTGCACCTCGAAATATTACCTTAGTAATTTGCCTATGGATTGGTGAGTAAGAGATGGTGGTAAATCTCAACCGCAGGAGGCAATGCTTCTACGAGATAAGACATCACATAACATATCAAATGCAGTCAAGTAAGGGCCCACTCAGTAATTGAGTTTCAGATAAGGCACTATACAAAGATCATAAATGCAAATAGCAAGAATGTCGTGAAGGCTCTCAGAATAGGGCATAACAGAATAATGTGAAAATTAGAAAAGGTTCCTAAGTCCCAAGTGAGCAGCATAATCAAATGAAAAGCAGACCGCATCCCTAGTATTATCGGAAAGTCTTCTGGCTCACCCCAAAATCAGGGTATTATACAGGAAATCTTCTCTTAGACAAGCATAGTAAGTGCTATTTCATCATGGTGTGAGCAAAAGGAATACATTCTTAGCAAATCAGAGTACAATTTTATGAATAGTCATATCGCCTTAGCAACTGGGCCCTATCCCACTACAAGAATACTGATTATGCCTACTCTATGCTAATGTCTTCCGAAGATGGCAGGACAAATTAGTCACTTAAACAACTACGAACTGTTGTGAAGGAATAAGGTACAGTGAACTACTGGAAGATCCTTGAGGAAAGCAACATTGTGACCAGGCTAACCATCGTTATTTTGCTCACCATGCTTTTTCAGTTTGGACCCAGCTCTATGCACATCAGTCATGACCCTCCTCCATTAGGACCAGTTCACCCTGAACTGCTACTCCAGGTCCTCTGAACCCGGACACAAACACCTCCGGATCAGTGTCTCCCTTGTTATCGGCTCAACAGCTGGGTGTAGCTTGGTTCCAGTCATGCAGTGTCTGGGCATATACACGTGCCACTTACGGCGACATAATAATATGCGCAAAAAGTGATGAATTAAATGCTTGAATAATCGGAGGCACTTACTCTGGCCGCAGTTCAGGCTGGGTTGTTCCAATTGGATCAGGGTCAAGACTGATTTTGCATATAGCTGGGTCCAAACTGAGGTGACATGGTGTGCAAAATAGCGATGGATTGGAATGCGCCACCAAGTGATAACCAGTGGCTGAGATAAATTCAGCCATTCCATCCATCACTTTTTTGTATACTTAAGTGTGTCGTCCTAAGTGGGATGGGTATGCCCAGACGTGGGTCCTTTGTACACTGTGTCACTGGAACTAAGCTGTATCCGGCTGATGAGCCCATAACTAGTGTGAATCCGGTCCTGGGTTGCTTTTGTTCTGGTTCAGGGAAGACCTGGCTCGGCACTTCTCGCTGGACTGGGTCAAGACTGATTTGCATATAGATGGGTCCAAATTGAGTTGACATGGTATGTAAAATAGCGATGGATTGGGATGCAGCCCGAGTCATTACCAGGGACTGAGATTAATTCAAGCATTCCATCTATCACTTCTTTGTATAGTTTAGCATAGGTTTACATGCACCAACCCTCCCCAGAAGTCTGTGTCTTTTGCAGATATTCTGCTTTATCTGTTTTCACCTGATATTGCGCTTTGCGCTCCCTACTTAGTGTACCCTCCATTTATACTCTCAACTCTGTGCGAGAAGCAATCTAGCATGGAGTTGGTGCCCATTAGCAATGTATCCAAGAGGAGAAGTTGCACGACTGAACAGAAACAACTTACAAAAGTCTGAGCCCAACACTAGATGGCAGGAGTGTGCTAAGCATAGGACTCTACAGCACTTCTTGTTACAAACGTATGCTAAAAGGGTTAGTGTTAGAACTGGCTATTTCTGGCTGGCTAAGGCTGACGCCAAAGCTAGGCAGAAACCACCCTTCTAGTCAGGGCAAGGGAGTCACACGCCAAGATAACCCCTGCTCACCCCCTGGTAGCTTGGCACGAGCAGTAAGGCTAAACTTGGAAGCAATGTGTAAAGCATTTGCGCCAGCACACAACAGCAACAACATCCTAGGCACACCACAAAAGGGACTCCACACAAGGTTATTATAAAATAACTTTTGTATTGTCAAAACACATCAGATAGGATCACACAATATACATGGTGCCAACTGGCACGGGCAATATTCACAAGGGATTATTTACAAGACAGGGCCACATGGGCCACTGTCATAATCAACACTTTTTAGTAATAGAAATACTGTCAGAAATTAGAATAAAAGGATATAAAATCACTGTAGCACAAAGTAACAGTTAGAATTCACGACCAGTATCTACTGGTAACAGGTGAGTACCACCTACGCAACCCTAAACACCTTAGGAGAATGTCACGCAGGGAACCAGGACCACCTGTACTAAAAAGAACAACCACCTAAGTATCACACAGCATTTAGGGGTATAAGCACAACACATTACACATGATGCATGAAAACACATTCAGCGGAGTAGTAAAGGGAAACACATGATGCCTAAAAACATTCAGAGGTGTAAGACAAGGGAAACACATGATGCATAAACCTACACATTCAGCGGTGTTCAGAACAGAGCACATTATGCAATAAAATACATTCAGAGGTGCAGCGCAAGAAGACACATGATGCCTAAAACATTCAGAGGTGCAGGAATACCACATGATGCAAGAAAACACATTCAGAGGTGCAATAACCATACAATTGCGCAAAACTTACATAAGCCACCCTCTGTGGCAGTCCCTAGGCCAACTGGCCTTGTTGGGGCTAAGACGCCCTGTGTCCAAATGTCAGGGTGCGCTGCCATGCAGCACCAGTTCAAGCACAAGCCTAAACGTAGCAGGTGCCCACTACTTGCTGGGCACCTGTGAAACACACAAGACCTAAACGGTGCAGCTGCCCACTAATTGCTGGGCAGCTGTGAATCCAAAAACTGCGACAGGGTCCTCACTGACCCTTAGGCGCAAACTGCGCCTACTGCTGGAGCCACACAGGCTCTACATCACACTGCGCAGACCGTTGGAGCCACACAGGCTCTGGACATCGCATATGTCCCAAACGTTGGAGCCACACAGGCTCTGAAAATAACTGTGCCCCCTTCAGCCTCGCAGGGCTCATGAAACTAAATGGCCCTCGAACCTCGCTGGGCTCGTAAATCAGAATGGCACCCTGAGCCTCTCAGGCTCTGAAGAAATAGGCGCCGTCGTTGGAGCCTCTCAGGGCTCGTAGGGAAGTCACCCAACTCGGTAGGAGTCCCACTCGGGGGACTCAAAATTATAAAATGCCCCCTGAGAGCCTCTCCGGGCTCTCCCTCACGTTGGGGCGACCCACTGCCAACCGGGGCCGCCCTTGAAGCCCTCGTGGCTTCACACTGCCAATGAGCGCAAGCTCGCGCTACGGGGGGGTGGGGGGGGATCGGGGGTGGCGGACACCGACAATGTGTCCCGGCGCCCCTCCCTTGCTTCTGCCCCACTCACCGGTTCAGCGCGCCGGTCTTCTTTCTCTCCCTGGGGCTCCCTCAGCACACGGGAGCCCCAGCAGCAGGCCACGCTCTTCTGTTCACCCGGTCCCCCATCTCGGGACGGGGTCTTCGCTGGCTCACGCTCCTTCGTTCCCGGGGCTCCCTCAGCACACGGGAGCCCCGCAAGCACCACCAGCCTTCTTCCCTCGTGCCGCGGCCTCGGGGCGGGATTTCCGGTCCTTCTCCGGGGGCCGCGCTGGGATTGGCCGGCCGGCCTACCACTTCCGGGTCGCCGCGGGCATGACACACACCCTACCCCAGCTCAGAAGAAGCCTAATGCCCATTGGTGCGGCATCTTCAACACAGGGCACTGGCGTCCTTGGCAAAAGGACATGCATCCACCGGACATTTCCAGTTTTACAGAACCGGATCGAGAAGGCCGCCCCTTGCACTACCATTATGAAGACATCCCAAAATTCACCATGATCAAATCTTCCACATTAAGCTGGATTGGAGACGTTACTAAACCTCAGTTTCACAAAGCATTGTGCCTCCGTGTTAAGGCACCTCAAAAGGCAGCTGAATCGATAAAATACAGTTTCAGTAAATAATTCTTATTTTGGAATAAATTGGGCCCACTCAATAAGTGAATTCTAGATCAATATAAAGTTCAAGGGTTTTATTACAAAAATTCAAAATAAATGTTTCAAAGTCCATGCCATAAACGCTCTGAGATGCTAAGTTATACAGAGTATGTAAAACCAGAAAATATTCTAAGTCCCAGCGGGCAGCGAAATGAAAAGAAACAGGCAGTATCCCTAGCATCCTTTAGGAAAGCTCTCAAGTCTGCTTCACCCCCAAATCATTGGGCTTTTATACACAATTCTTGCATAGAAAATAAGAACTTTTGAAGAATCATTGTAGTGTGAGCAAATGTGTTATTTCTTCAGCAAATCAGAGCACATAGAACAAAACATCATTACCTTAACACCTAAGCACTAACCCATTTTCTTGAATAGTTATTTAGCACCCTCTATGCTAATGTCATACAGACGTGTTAAAAAAAACAGTTGCATTTTCATTATTACACTATTCAAATGTATAGATTTCATTGATGCTGCAGAAGATGTGGTTACATGGGTAAACATCGTTTACCACGATGTTTTAACAACGCAGTACCTTTAGCACGCATCCCTTACAACGCAAGTCGTTACCACGACTTGCGCTGGAGGGCGCTAAAGGATTACAAATAGTATATTTTCTATCCCAACACCTTCCCTAGGGTCCACGGGGACTGGTGTTAGAATAGTAAATTATACTATTCGAAATCCGCACCCCCAACCCAAGTCGTGGTAACGACTTGCGTTGTAAGGGATGCGTGGTAAAGGGATGTGTTGTGACGGTACGCGTTGTACCGTCATACATCCGGTTACATGTTGCCACTTACATCCGACAGAGAAGTTCGCCATCAGCAGAACAATATCAGTGAAAAATATTCGCGTACATTGCAGCTCAACTGTGTTCTGTGGCTCTTGTTTGGAGAGGATGTGCGCTGGGGGAAGCACAGAATAAGTGACAGGGAGTGCTTCCATATTAATTAAAATGCATTTCGCACAGAAATGGGGCATAACTAAAAGACATCAGAAAATACACTTCTACCCATCAGGTAATTAACTTCGAAAGCAATCGTATTAAACCAGTCTGGAAATGTGAAATTGTGTGTGTAAATGGATACTACAAATTGTTAATGATACACACAAACAAGAATCCATAAAGCTCTTTTACATTATCAAGCATTGCGCCATGAATCTTTTAGCCTCATTACCGTCCTCTTTATTTTACTTGAGTAGGGATGTGCAAAATATGTGTAATTATATGATATTTCGGTAGAATTTTATGAAATTATGCATCATTTTGCAAAATGCTTCCTTGTGTTAGTTTTTGACACTCATTTTGCACAAAAAATGGTACAAAAATACAATTGCTGTGAAAAACATCCCATCATGTTTTGGTTGTTCATGTCGTTCCCATGCTCTGCGCCATAAATTTCCCTCGAACGGTGAAGTTATGTGAAGTGGCAACATTTCCGGAATTTCATGTAACATGAATTTCCCGAAATTAGGCTATTATGCTGCTTAATTTATATTTCATCTGGGCCTAGTCAAAAGCAGCTCCAAAAACATAATGATTTTGGGGCCTTCCTCGATTCTAAAATCAGTTGTGGCACAGTTTTGGATCATTACCTAATTTGTGGAGGTTCTGCATTTTTGCCTATAGTTTTGTTAGCTTGATTGTGCCTGACTCCCTAGGGCGGCGACCAGAGTTGGAGACTTTGTTCTATAGAAGGAGCCCCTGAAGTACACTGCCGCATAGGCTTTTTTGCTTTTTTTAGGTTCTTATAAGCATTCAGGGATTTCCATGCTTTGTTAATGGCATTTTCAGTGGTTCCCTTTAATGTTGTCCAGTCTAGGGCAACTTCCCTTGTAGAAGATGCGAAGGGACAGTGGTGTCCTCGACATGTGACAAGTCAATATTGTTGGAAAAGCCTGAATTTTCCTGTGTAGCCTCCAATGGCTTTGATGTCACCTTTGTGGTGTTTAGATGATTCTTCAACACCCTATTTTCCTCCATGTGTATTACCTTGCTTTGTGTGATGACCAGCTTGCCCCTTCCCCCTCTTGTGCAGTGTACCTGTCGCTGCTTTGAGGTTTCCCCTGAGCGCTCCTTTACTCTAATTCATTTATTACTGATTGCAAAACTTTGCTTGATTTGTTTTTGCAGCTCTTTTAGGGTCATCAGATGTTTGACCAGGTCCTAACCAAATGTTCAGCATTTGTATCTATGTTGTAAAGAGTCCCAGGCTGTTGATACTGTTGCAGACAGTAAAGTTACTTATAGTTATCTCAAGTAGGTGTAGTGTCCGAGGTTGGGGGGCAAAAGTGTAATCAGTACTGTCATACGATTTGTGTAAGTAGAATGAAGTCTAACATGGGCGGGTGCACCTATTTCACGTGCTTAGCGCAGTGTAGCTCTCAGTTTACTCTTGACTCTGTGACCTGGTGCCACCTCTTCCCTCCATATTCAATGATCAGCTACTTTGCTGTTAGCTGCAAGATACATGTCATCACCCATGATAATTGCCCCCTCAGCATCTTCTGATGTTACATGGAGCACTTAATCATACATTTTTCTCCTACTTGCATTGAGGTAAAGATGGAGAAAGCTTTTTTTCTGCTAGTTTAACCTTAACCCCTGACTAACTTCCCTCTGTTTGTTTTAGTTTAGGTCTTTTCATAGGGAAAGTGTCCGTGTAGCGAGACTCCAGCACCGTGTTCCACTCCCCCTCATCTTCGTTTTGCTAGAGTTTAAAGCCAGTGCTTGACAAGCCTTGGCACGATGTCTTGTTTGTGCCCTCTTTCCTTGAAGGATGGTATCACTTTCCAAGAAGGAAAACCTCTTGATTACCCTGCACCTGCCACTGGGCAAGTTCAGTTCCCATGAAGTAAAAGTTGCTACTCCTGCCATGCTGGTGGAACAGCATTGCCTGTAGCAGTCTATCCAACCCCTTCCCACTGTGCAGTCCCATGCAGTTCTGTACACCCATAATACAGTACATTAGCTTGTGGGTAGAGCTGAGCTGGCATACAAGAACAGGGCGCTCGCAGTGAGGCGGCAGCCAAAATCTAAAGTGACCGCATCCATTTTGGGAAGTTTTCTCCGGTCCTTCCTGCAGCACTGACAGTCCCCAAGCAGTTTTGAAGAAGCAAGAGCAAGGACCAAGAGTACTGTAATCACCATGAATCTAATATTTCTTATTTCTGATATTGATCCATGCCAAGTATGGCAGGGAATCTGGCTACGCCAGAGCACATCGCATGCTCTTGTCCTCTGAGATTGTTTTAATAGCAGCAGTAACAAAGCCTTTGAGGTTTAGATGAATCCTTAGACGTTGGAGCTGTTACTTTCGTTACAGGTTATAGCTGAATGTCTAGGGCTGCAAAGCAAAACTTTGGGTGTCAGTAAACTTATCCCATAGGGGTATAAGAAAATGCCTTTAGTGTAAACCTATCTTATGGCTAACGGGTGAGTTCCACTGGCTCGGTAGGTATTACTTGGCTGCAAACATCTTTTTCATCTAATCTATTACAGAGACACTGGAACCGATGCACAGAATGATTTCTTAGAGAGCACAAGACTAATCCCAATAACCAATAACAGTCACTAACTATTGGATCAACCACTAACCTTGGGTTCTGGAGTAGTGCGCTACTCACCGTAAAGCATGCCAATGCCTCATCAGGGGTAGTAAGCGCTATATAAATTGAATTACAGCACAATACATCTGGGGCAGTAGAGTTAATTGGCCTGGTTGCACAACCAGCCATGCGGCCCTAGGTTTCAAGTGATTTTAAAGAATGTAAGGCTAACACTTGGGCTACATGCATTTTTTTCTAAACAGCAGGTGTTGCACTTACATATGCTTGTTTGAGGTTCCACACGGAACCTTCTTTCTTTTTTTTTATTTCTTTCTTTTTTTTTTTTCCACACGGAACCTTCTTGTGTTGTCATGGTACTCATTGCTGCCTGTTTTAAGTAGAGTCAGTTGGTGCCTCTCTTCTGGACTGAGAGGAGCAGTGGCTGGTTGTACCCACGAATAAAGGCTTAAAACCACACTACTAAGTCCTGTGGTGGAAATCTATCTTTTTGGATTAAAACAGCAGGTCTATCTCTAGTTGCAGGTTAATAATAATCCACATTTGTAAAGCGCACAATCACCCGTAAGGGTCTCTAGGCGCTGGGGGCCATCAGGAAGATTAAGCAAGCTATTGCTCAGAGCCACATGATGCTGGGCTAATCTGCCGCCGGTTCCAGTGATTGAACCGTGATCCCCAGATTCCACAGTCAGTCGCCCTAGCCGCGGCACCACACCTCTTCCAGGTTAATCCCTCTTCTAGCAGAGCTACCACATGTTTTTGGGAATGTCATGAGCTGTACAAGTATTGCTGTGGAAACACACAACTGAATGCCATGGATAGCAAAGCTATGCTTAGGCTTAATTGTTATGCACCAGACAGTAGAGCTATCGCTCCAGCCCAGCAGTGATTCCATGCTCCTCTCCTTCAGCTGATGAAGTGTGTGCGTTTACCGCTACTGAGCCGCGACTTTCTCATGAGCAATGTGGACACAGAGCTGCTGGTGCGACACCATTCCGAGTGCAAAGACCTGCTGATCGAAGCCCTGAAGTACCATCTGATGCCAGAGCAGAGAGGCGTCCTCAGCAACAGCAGGACCCGGCCGCGGCGCTGCGAGGGGGCCAGTACCGTGCTCTTCGCCGTTGGTAAGTGCTATACAGCATTCTTTACTCTGGCCACCTGGCTCAGCCCAGGTGTCCGGACTAAACGTGTTTTACAAACTGTTCAAGAGATACCATCTCTCATCGTTGCACATCTTTACCTATCTGCATTTTCCCCTTTCAAAGATAGGAAAATCAGATTAAATCTGCACTCAACTGTGTTTTCTCCTTTTAATGATTGATAACCTTTTTCTGTATTTATTGTATTGCAGCATTTGTATAGCTCTTACCAGCCCTTTGTGAGGCTCTGTAATGCTTGCTTAAATGGATAGCACGCTGCAACGAGGTTGAAAGGATGTTATCTTTATTTTGAACCTATGTTGTGCATGATGACCACCGTCGTGTTGTCATCATGGTGTGGGACGCAGTGTGTAGGATGATGAAGTGTGAGTGACAGGAGTGTAGGTTATTTTTCAGTATGCAGGTAGCTTTGTACAGCTCTGCGGGTACCTTTATGGTATTTCACATGATGTAGTCTGCTTAGCTGGTTACAGTCCTGAGTTGTCTAGTCTGAGATTTTGTATAAAGTTGTGGTCCTGAGCTGGCAGGGTTGCACAGCGAGAGAAGTGGAGCTCTCTGTTGGGATGGGCATGTTTATTAGCATCCCATATCCGAGTATCTTTTTGAGATGTAAAAAAGTAGTCCGATCGCATTGATATTTGGCACCTGCAGAGATGGACTGTTTTAAAGTCCTCTGAGTTGTCCAGCAACGTGTGACAGATCTCTTCAGTTATTCTGTGCCGGTTCATTTGGTGGGGACAGTTTTTTTGGCTGTACAGTGATGGGTAACCTTCATAGCAGATGATTTATGTGAATTTAAGAGGTGCAAGATATAATTTGCTGCTGACTGCTGCATCTTATGGCTTTATTATTATTGTGGGCCATAACTGTGTTATATGCAGCTATGAAATGCGATGGTGAACCATAGGTTGACCTTTCTTAGCTTACCTGCATATCAAAAGCAGTTTAATGGTTGAGTTGTTTGCAGTTCGTGGGTTTTATGCTGTGGATTGCACTTGAGGGTGTGACTGTTTTCTGTGCTCTTTTGCCAGAATGTGGATGGTGGAGTTATTTAGGAAATAGCATGCTCTCAACTGCCATCAGAAGTGTATATGCTTATGGGTTCTTATATTGTTGGCTGGTAGTGAGTTCCAGAGCTTGGCAGCTTGCACCGAGAAAGCAGTGCCTCCTTCGGATTTCTTATGGTAAAGTGGTATGATAAGTGGTGCAAGCTGGAGAGCAGTTTGGTTTGTACTTATCAAATTCAATTTGTATCTCTTTTACGGGCTATGTTATGTTCTTGGTTGTCAAAAATTACACCCACCAACAAAAATTAAGTGCTTCAGGTTTTTTTGACCAACCTGCAACGTTTGTTCTAGCAGCTGTCAAGGAACTGCAACAGGCAGATTGCTGGTCGAGGTCTCTCTTTTTAGATATCTTGTCTGCATATCTTGCTTTACTGTAAATGTGTCAGGGTAAAACATATTATCTGTATATTTTTTGTAATCTAGTCATCAAAGTATTGTAATGCTACATGCAACCTGCAGGTCATAGGTTCAAGTATCATTGGGCTTACATCAGTCTATCATTCTCTCCCAGGTCAATTAATGAGTACAAACAGATTTGGCTATTCACCCTGCTGTTTATTTACCTTCTTACAATCCTGTAGCATGGTCCCAATGCAAATTTTCATCACTACTTATCTGTCTACACACTTATGGCACTGGCTGTGAGGTGGATTGCCCAGGAGTGACATTCCTCCTGCGCGGCGCCCATTTCGAGGCCAATGCCCAAACTTTTATTCACTCCTTTCTCTAGAGTGTGAAATGAAGCGAATGTCTGAGGCATTCTATGGATGAGGATTTAAGTTGGTGTGTAAGAAGGATGGACAATAAGAGATTGTTTCTTTGCATGCTCGTGACCTACACAGCAGGTTGTCCTCCACTTTACCGTTCTTCGTCGAACTATCTTCTTTAAACCTCTTTAATTTATTTGTTTGTCTCCAGTGCTTCTGCTTGAGTGTGTCCTATGTCTACTGTTCCCTGCGAAGGTTTTTGCACTCCCACTCACCTATTCTTTGTCGAGCCCTTAAAAATGGACATGATGCTGATGGTTAACAAACCAGTGGAAGGGGGTCTTTGGTTCACCCCAAAAGTTCTGATTGCTAAATCCTACAATCCTTTGTTTCTCCCTTTATGTACTGTGCCTTTTGTGCAGGTGGCGGGAGCCTGTTCGCTATCCATGGGGACTGTGAAGCCTATGACACCAGGACAGATCGCTGGCACATGGTGGCGTCCATGTCCACAAGGCGGGCGCGAGTAGGAGTAGCAGCCATTGGGAACAAGCTCTATGCTGTTGGAGGGTAAGAAGAACCTCACACGAGGTTTACACAAGAGTCTGAAGAGAGTTGTCTCCCTAAGGTGGGCTGATCAGGGTGGAAATGTCTACATTCACTTATTCACAGACACACTGACCTTTTAGAAAATTAGTCTAGGAGCAGGGATATATATCATACTAGTACCTGACAACAAAAAGTGTTATATTCTTTAGGCATAGAGTTCAAGCTCATATTAACCATACCCATGTCTCCAGCACTTGGGGGGGCTATGGATAGTTTGAAGGCCTATCAAACATAGGGTGGTATTATCAAACTGATCTTTTATGGGTATCAAAGGGTGCCAAAATAGGTAATAACTGACTAACGCTGAGCTCTACATTCCTGTGTGTTAGAATATGTATGTCAGAATCGATTTTTATATAAAAATAAAAGGACTTAATCGATCATTCATGGTTATTCTTATAAAACAATTAGAAATGTATCATAAATCAAATAGAACCTTGTTTCATACTACAGATACTGTGACTGTATATGTTCAGTATTCATTCATTCATGAATATACTCTCATCCAAACTAATACAGTGTCAGCAAAAGTAAATTAAACAAAATATCTGTGGTACATTTGTTTCAGAAACAAATCTGTGTCATTGTATAGAAACCAATGCAAAAACCACAGGTGATGGACAGAATGCAGAACAATGTCATACATTCACCCCAGTATAGAGATCTGGGCCTAAATCCATCGTTTTTTTGCCCTCCACATAAGTGCTAGGGTGGTGTGGGGTGCAAAAAAACGATGGATTTAGGCCCAGATCTCTGTACTGGGGTGAATGTATGACATTGTTCTGCATTCTGTCCATCACCTGTGGTTTTTTGCATTTGTCACCCCAAGTGGGATGGGTATGCTCAGACGTGAGTCCCATGCACTCCACACCACTGGATTCAAGCAAGCCGGGCTGAAGACGGCTGGAATGCCAGAAACCGGTCCTCGGAAGCTTGTTTCTGGTCCAGGGAAGGCATGGCTTGGCAGTTCGGGCTGGACTGCTCCCATGAGGCACAGGGTCAGACTGATTTGCATTTGGCCATGTTTGAACCGGGGTGGTGTGTGGTGCAAAAAAACGATGGATTTAGGCCCAGATCTCTGTACTGGGGTGAATGTATGACATTGTTCTGCATTCTGTCCATCACCTGTGGTTTTTGCATTTGTCACCACGAGTGGGATGGGTATGCTCAGACGTGAGTCCCATGCACTCCACACCACTGGATTGAAGCAAGCCGGGCTGCAGACTGCTGGAATGCCAAAAAACGGTCCTCGGAAGCTTGTTTCCGGTCCAGGGAAGACATGGCTTGGCAGTTCGGGCTGGACTGTTCCCATGAGGCACAGGGTCAGACTGATTTGCATATGGCCATGTCTGAACTGGGGTGGTGTGGGGTGCAAAAAAACGATGGATTTAGGCCCAGATCTCTGTACTGGGGTGAATGTATGACCTTGTTCTGCATTCTGTCCATCACCTGAGGTTTTTGCAATTGTATAGAAACCAAGCAGCGTTTCGATCAATCTTCTATTTTAATGGCCTTTTTTAAGGATGAAAGACCGAAGTTTGACTTACATTGCATGTTGTGATCGTTGTTATTTAGGAGTGTGCCTTTGTTTAATTATTTGGGTAAGTGTAGGGAGGAAAGATGCCTCTGTGAGTGTTGTCACATGTAGTCTTGCTGTCGCATATGGCTAACAAGACGTTAAGTTGCACAAATAAGTGTTTCCTTTTGAAGGATATACTGTGTCTCTCCTTGAAGACACTCTGCTTTGCATATGACTACTTCTGCATGAACCTACCTTCAGGCTATGGGCACATTTTCCCACCCTTCACACACACTCTATGTAATCAATTCATACAAGTCATATAGGAGTATCCAGGGCCGGACTGGCTACTGGGCCATTCTAAGTAAACAATGGCAAAGCAATTGGTTATATAGTATGCTTCAAAACCATTTGTTTTGCTTTGTTTATTTAGAAGCACATGCAGGTCCCCATCAACAAAATTGGCCCCCACCGCAGTGAAACACCACTGGATTGAAGCAAGCCGGGCTGCAGACTGCTGGAATGCCAAAAAACGGTCCTCGGAAGCTTGTTTCCGGTCCAGGGAAGGCATGGCTTGGCAGTTCGGGCTGGACTGTTCCCATGAGGCACAGGGTCAGACTGATTTGCATTTGGCCATGTTTGAACCGGGTTGGTGTGTGGTGCAAAAAAACGATGGATTTAGGCCCAGATCTCTGTACTGGGGTGAATGTATGACATTGTTCTGCATTCTGTCCATCACCTGTGGTTTTTGCATTTGTCACCACGAGTGGGATGGGTATGCTCAGACGTGAGTCCCATGCACTCCACACCACTGGATTGAAGCAAGCCGGGCTGCAGACTGCTGGAATGCCAAAAAACGGTCCTCGGAAGCTTGTTTCCGGTCCAGGGAAGGCATGGCTTGGCAGTTCGGGCTGGACTGTTCCCATGAGGCACAGGGTCAGACTGATTTGCATATGGCCATGTCTGAACTGGGGTGGTGTGGGGTGCAAAAAAACGATGGATTTAGGCCCAGATCTCTGTACTGGGGTGAATGTATGACCTTGTTCTGCATTCTGTCCATCACCTGAGGTTTTTGCAATTGTATAGAAACCAAGCAGCGTTTCGATCAATCTTCTATTTTAATGGCCTTTTTTAAGGATGAAAGACCGAAGTTTGACTTACATTGCATGTTGTGATCGTTGTTATTTAGGAGTGTGCCTTTGTTTAATTATTTGGGTAAGTGTAGGGAGGAAAGATGCCTCTGTGAGTGTTGTCACATGTAGTCTTGCTGTCGCATATGGCTAACAAGACGTTAAGTTGCACAAATAAGTGTTTCCTTTTGAAGGATATACTGTGTCTCTCCTTGAAGACACTCTGCTTTGCATATGACTACTTCTGCATGAACCTACCTTCAGGCTATGGGCACATTTTCCCACCCTTCACACACACTCTATGTAATCAATTCATACAAGTCATATAGGAGTATCCAGGGCCGGACTGGCTACCGGGCCATTCTAAGTAAACAATGGCAAAGCAATTGGTTATATAGTATGCTTCAAAACCATTTGTTTTGCTTTGTTTATTTAGAAGCACATGCAGGTCCCCATCAACAAAATTGGCCCCCACCGCAGTGAAACACCACTGGATTGAAGCAAGCCGGGCTGCAGACTGCTGGAATGCCAAAAAACGGTCCTCGGAAGCTTGTTTCCGGTCCAGGGAAGGCATGGCTTGGCAGTTCGGGCTGGACTGTTCCCATGAGGCACAGGGTCAGACTGATTTGCATTTGGCCATGTTTGAACCGGGTTGGTGTGTGGTGCAAAAAAACGATGGATTTAGGCCCAGATCTCTGTACTGGGGTGAATGTATGACATTGTTCTGCATTCTGTCCATCACCTGTGGTTTTTGCATTTGTCACCACGAGTGGGATGGGTATGCTCAGACGTGAGTCCCATGCACTCCACACCACTGGATTGAAGCAAGCCGGGCTGCAGACTGCTGGAATGCCAAAAAACGGTCCTCGGAAGCTTGTTTCCGGTCCAGGGAAGGCATGGCTTGGCAGTTCGGGCTGGACTGTTCCCATGAGGCACAGGGTCAGACTGATTTGCATATGGCCATGTCTGAACTGGGGTGGTGTGGGGTGCAAAAAAACCGATGGATTTAGGCCCAGATCTCTGTACTGGGGTGAATGTATGACATTGTTCTGCATTCTGTCCATCACCTGAGGTTTTTGCAATTGTATAGAAACCAAGCAGCGTTTCGATCAATCTTCTATTTTAATGGCTTTTTTTAAGGATGAAAGACCGAAGTTTGACTTACATTGCATGTTGCGATCGTTGTTATTTAGGAGTGTGCCTTTGTTTAATTATTTGGGTAAGTGTAGGGAGGAAAGATGCCTCTGTGAGTGTTGTCACATGTAGTCTTGCTGTCGCATATGGCTAACAAGACGTTAAGTTGCACAAATAAGTGTTTCCTTTTGAAGGATATACTGTGTCTCTCCTTGAAGACACTCTGCTTTGCATATGACTACTTCTGCATGAACCTACCTTCAGGCTATGGGCACATTTTCCCACCCTTCACACACACTCTATGTAATCAATTCATACAAGTCATATAGGAGTATCCAGGGCCGGACTGGCTACCGGGCCATTCTAAGTAAACAATGGCAAAGCAATTGGTTATAAAGTATGCTTCAAAACCATTTGTTTTGCTTTGTTTATTTAGAAGCACATGCAGGTCCCCATCAACAAAATTAGCCCCCACCGCAGTGAAATCGGCCCGTACCTTGGCAGCCCACCAAAACGCCTGGTAGCCAGTCCGACCGTGGGAGTATCCATTAGCCGTGTGCAAAAGACTAAAAGATGTGTCTCTGCAATCACTGCCCTCTTCTGGAACACCTCCCACATCATAGCAGCAGCCCATCCCCAACCCAACATCTCCATGCAGTCCAAAGGAAATTAAAATCATCCCTCTTCTAAATGCACGCTTTCTACTAGATTTCTAGCCCTGAGTGTTGAAGCTGCAGATTGGAGCTCTGCGGACGAATACTGTAACAGCCTCTACCAAGCCGAGTCAGATTGCCCACAACTCCTGTAAAACCTAAATTGCAGAAGCAGCATCATCACATAAACTGCCCTTGAAAACACAGAAGCAAGATCAATTCATCCACAAGGCACTCTCGCCTGTCACTACACCAAAATGCGTCACTGTAATGAAAACAAGTCATTAAATTCTATGGGGCATTCTTTACTCCACCCCTGCTGAGATTATTGATCCACCCCTGCTGAGATTATTTTTTACAGAATTTGTTGCAGAGAAAAGTGTGAATGACAACTGGTTAGGGATAAAATGCATCTCCAATTGCCAATTAATATTTCCACATTAGAACCATCTCCCTAAAATCCTTGCTGGTGACCACCAGTGCAGCTACATGAACACCACACTGTCCAATCATTTAAATTTTTTCTTTTTTTTAATTCTATTTCTGAAAAAACCAAAATTATTGAGCAAAGCAGAAGGCAGTAAAAACATTTATACAGAGAAAAATACTACTCCAGTGGTTTTTGTAAACATTGAGCGAAATCAAGTAAAATACAGTAATTCATCATAATTCAGCAATAGTAATCAATATACATTTTGATACAGAGCAAAAGATACGTAACCAGAAAGTGCCAAGTGCAATCATTTTCCAATCGCAATTTCACAGTTACAATAGTCAAAGTACATGTAATTCAAACTATCATAATCTGGGCAGAGCTACTTATACGAGATCCCTGCACAAGAGAAGTGTTAACATGTCTGGCCTGGACTATTAATATTCATAAAGTGTCTTGCGCTAAAGTGTTAGAGTGCTCACAATTCTGAATAATTTTAAGTGCTTTCATACTCATTTATCACTTATGGATACTGTCCAATCATTGCTGGTCATTTAGTGCTCTGCTTCACAAATCAATAATACTAAATGTGGCGAAAGATAAAAACAGGCGCAAAGTGTTTATTCATATAATCTTCCTGACGCAGTCTATCCCCTCCTCACCCAAGATTTCTCTGAAGAATAGATGAGGGTATTCATGATTGTTAATGGGTGTAGATGTATGTGTCTGTATGCCATCTGAGCCAAAGAAAATTCTGCAATGCATTTGCGGTACAAGTGTCCGCACCAGTTCACAATAGGGAGCACTAGCAATTCGTCCTTTAACTGTTTGTATCTTTGTTTCATATTGTCATTTGTCTTGGTCTTTCTGAAAAGGGACCACTCCCCCATTTTTCCCTTTTTAAACTGCTGTCTACTTCACCTATACGCTTCTCTTGACGCTTCAGGTACGACGGCACCTCTGACTTAGCCACCGTAGAGTCCTACGACCCTGTTACCAATACATGGCAGCCTGAGGTATCCATGGGCACGCGGCGCAGCTGCTTGGGCGTAGCAGCATTGCACGGGCTGCTGTATGCAGCAGGGGGTTACGATGGAGCCTCCTGTCTCAACAGGTAAGAGCAGCTTGTCAACCGTTCATAATTCTGAATAATTTAAAGTGCTTTTATACTCATTTATCACTTATGGATAAACCATCCTTTGTGGTCTTGACAAGTAATTAAACTGGTATAGTTGTCTCAGGTGCAAAAACCTTTCTGGTCATCACTAGAGAATGAATAACATTATACTGACCCATATTGTTAGATTGAGTCTTACCTTTTTAAAATCCTGGCTTCTGTTCTAAAAGGTTGCCAGTTGTATGTCAACATACAGCCACTCATTATAATCCAGTTGAAAAGAGAGCTCAGTTAGTCTCATAGCTTCATGCATGTCAATGGTACACAGGATGTGGTTTTTATGTATATTAAACTGCTTTACCTTCTCCTGCCCTGAATATTTTGATGGACTGAAAAATTGTGTTCGATTCTTAATTGAGCCAGTGAGCCAAAATCAGCCAGATCGGAGAGAAGTCTTCCTTGAAGGAAGATGAATCCAGTTATCTACTTTCCCATGACTGTTGCAAAGATGGGTTGGTGGCCAAGAGAACACTCCAAAGTTTCTTATAGCTGAGTATAGGACTAAAGGACACATATTTGTACATAATATTGAAAATAAGGTGTTTATGGTAAGCTAGGGGCATCGGACAGAAGTTATTAGGATAGGTCTGTGGATTGACCAAGCCCCAAAACATCATACATTTTCTGCTCTCCCCTGCAGGCTTCAAACATACAAAAGGGGATAGGGGAATACTTACAATATGTGAGACAACTGGCAATCGCTAGGGCTGCATTCCAACCCATTGTTCTTCTGCCCATCATGCTACCTCAGTTTGGACCCAACCATATGCAAATCCTTTTCAATCGTGCTCCAAAAGGAACAGTCCAGTCCGAATTGCCAGGCCAGGTCCTCCCTCAACCGGAACAGATGCAATCCCAGGCCGGTTTCCTCCTGATTGGGGCTCGTGAGTCAGGTGCAGCTTTACTTGATTGGCACAGTGAGCATGTGACCCATGTCTGGGCATACCATTGCCACTCAGGCAGGTACATCAAATACACAAAAGGTGAAGGCAGGAGTGCTATCAATAAATCAGACCACTGGCAATCGCTGGGGGTAGCATTCCTACCCATTGTTCTTTTGCTCTCCGTGCCTTAGTTTTACCCAGCAATATGCAAATCGGTCTCATCCCTGTTTCA
The DNA here is from genome assembly GCF_964263255.1 of Lissotriton vulgaris. NCBI lineage: Eukaryota > Metazoa > Chordata > Amphibia > Caudata > Salamandridae > Lissotriton > Lissotriton vulgaris. Next base: position 281,134,852 of record NC_141693.1, read on the forward strand.
GTAGGAGTGGTCCAGGCTGAACTCCTAGGCCAGATCTTCCCTGAACCATAAAACAAGCAGCCCAAGACTGGTTTGCCCTGATTGGGGCTCGTCAGTCAGATGTAGCTTGGCTCTAGTGGCACAGTGTGCACAGGATTCACGTTGGGGAACACCCTTGCCACTTAGGGAGGTAGATCAATCGCACAAAAGGTGATGGTAGGAATATTTGTAAAGCCATAAAAGGTTTGATTGTAGGTGGCAGTACAATGTCCATTATTTGGATCTAGACCAACTCCAAGCTATAAAACAATTGTTACCTGTAAATATCCTTTTAATCCTTTGTGTGAAGGACGCTGACGCTGCAATTGTGGTCTACATGAGGGGAGATTGGGGACTTATCAACTTATGTATTTCCCTGTCTCCTTCTGCAGTGCAGAGAGGTATGACCCGCTAACTGGCACGTGGACCTCTATCTCAGCCATGAGCACCCGCCGCAGATACGTCAGGGTGGCAACACTAGGTGAGTGACCAGCATTAAGTTGTATTCATGCAGCAAATATCACCATTCATGAGTGTATAGAAGATTTTACAGACCTCAGTAATCACTACCGGGAGCGTATGGATACTCAGTGTATAGAATTTTACAAGTAGCATTCTTACCATCATTCACAACTGTTCAAGGGACCTGTCAAACCACTACCAACCAGTGTATGGGATTGCAGGGCAGTTTATCACTATTGGAGAATGTATGGACTATCCAGTGATCCACCCAACTACCATCAGAAAATGTATAGAAACTAACAGGCCCTGATCACCACACCACTAACAAGTAGTGTAGGAAAGCTTCGAGGGAACACCCAAACCACCATCCATGAATGTATGGAAACTCCTAGGAGCCACCATTCCATCCGTAAAAGCTCACTTTGGCATTCCTAGACAAAATTTGCAAATTTATAGAAGCTCCGATGGATGGGCCCCACTAGCCATGTTCCAGGGGCAGCAGAGGCCTGACTAACCCTGGTGTTTAAATGCTGTTTTGCAGATGGGAATCTGTATGCTGTGGGCGGATATGACAGCTCGTCTCACTTGGCAACAGTAGAGAAATATGAACCACAGGTATGTTTTCTCAACATGGAATCAGTAGTTTGTTTCCCATCACATGGTGGATGTCTCGGGGAGGGAATCTAATGAAGCAGTAATAGAAGGTCATGTCAAGGCACCTCTACCACCCATGCCACAATATTGACCATGGTCAGATGTGGGCTGAACAATAGACCTATGGACCTTACATTAACATTACGTAGCGTACAGTGCTCTAAAAAAGTGCTACTAAAATGTTCTCTAACGTGCTCAGAGCAAAAAGGATATGACCTTTCTGGGTCTAGGGCCTTTTAGGCTTTAGTGTGGCCAGTTTAAAATCTCCTACTTTACAGGTAAGTATAGGACCCCTAGAACATGCACACCTCTCTAACATGTGCTTACCATGGGCACTGTAAAATGTTTTAGCTGGTGGTCGTTTTTAGGTCGAAGTCCAAGATTAGATTAACTGGGGGCAATCTGAAAGCTTCCCTAGGAATGCATTTCACTCATTGCTTACATTTTTCATACTTACATTTTCTCATACTCACGTTTCCTGGCTTTCTATTTGCTGGCTTTATTTGTTTTAGGCTGTCCAGCATGTCTTTGTTCCTCCCATGGAGCAAAGCTTGTTCACCATCGCCCCTTGTATTCTTCCATGAGTCCTCGCTTTCTGTAAACAGGCGTTTAAATCTTGTCACATGCGCGGTGCGTTCAAAGATAGAGATCAAGTGTCAGGCTCTGTCTTCCCAGGGAGCTTGTGTTTACTTTTCTTTCTCTGACTTTAAAGTAAGAGGATTTATGTGACAATTTTGCCAGGAAAGAAAAGTTTTTTTTCTAGCACATAACAAGATTTAAATGTCTGTCAATGAACTGTGCAAATATTTCAGAATGTTTCAGAATTAGGAAAGCACAAATGATGCACCTTTTTTTAGTAATTTGGATGTGTGCTGGAAATAAATATTTTAATACGATCAAAACAAGTCAGTAAACTAGGTGATGCCATTCCCACAAATGATCGTTTGTGCACTATATAGTTTTATCAGTAAAACTGTATGCACAAATGTAAAGGTTGTTTCAATTACGTGTGTTGTCTGTAATGGCAGTTCACTAACGCACCATGTGTACTCCACTCTACGTCAATCCACTCTGTTCCACTCTTCGATACAACACTCCACTTCACCACAGTCTACTGTACTCCACTCTATGCCACTTCACTCCAGGTCAATCTACGACACTCCACTCTGACACCCCACTTCACGGCACGCCACTCTGGCACTCTATGCCTCTCTACGACACTCTGTGGCACTTTACTCAACTCTATGCCTTTTCATGCTATGCCACTCCACAATATGACACTTTACTCCACTCTACATGCCACCCCACTCTGACACACTACTTTGCTTCAGTCAGACACTCAATGCTACTTCACTCTGACACTCTTCTCCACAACACTCTAATACACTCCACTCTACCTCACTTTACTCCACTCTACCCCACTCTTTGCCACTCTACCCCACTCTTTACCACTCTACCCCATTCTTTGCCACTCTACTCCACTCTTTCCCACTCTACGCCACTCTTAAATCACTCTCCTCTAAGCCACTAACTTTTAGCCATGCTGAACAGCAGCCACACTGGTGTACAACATGACTAAACACATTAGCAAATCCAATAGCTCTTGCAGAGGCAAGACCTATTGGCTTTGTCAATGCTTGTGTTTGTATATCTCCTGGACCTCATTTTATTACCATTATTTTTACTTTGACTTGCAAGCTTCCACTACTCACACTTAGAGGACTACTTTTTTCCATTTTAGGTCTTGCGTTGACAGCGCATGCGCTGTCTCTTTGAGACATTTTGTTAACTGTTAGTGGGCTTGGAGTCCTCCCTTTACTTGCAATTGGTGGACTTCAAAGCCACTCTCCATTGCTTGTTCCTGTGGTCAGCCCTGCTGTCAGCACTTCCCTCTTCTTGCATGTGACCATCCCCCAGAGCATGGCCCAAGGACTTGCGTCTTTCCACTGCTCGCTCTTTTTGGAGATATATGTTCGAGGCATATGGGCTGCAGATTACACACTGTGCATAGATCGCCTACTAGTGGTGGGCCCGGATGTTTGCAGTTCTTTTTGTCCTGAAAAGTCTTTGGAAGTCACGAGATAGGTGACTCCTACTTTGGATTACACTGCGCATGGGCATCGGCTCCATCCTTATATTGTTTTTTTCCACCATCGGGCTTGGATGTGTTTCCTGCACTCCGGGTTGGAACCGATTCTCCTTCGGAGCGCAAACCTCACTATTTTTGTCGGTATTAATTCAAACGCGTTTCCAATCGACGCTACTCTTCAACCTCAAAGTTTTTGATTCCGGTCATCGATGAAGGCCTTCGGGTCTACCTAGTCCTCGCCTTCCAGCTCATGGAAAGGACGCCATTTAAAAAATGTCCTCAATGTGGGTTGAAGTTTCCCCACACCGATCTCCCTGAGGTGTGCAACCTTTGCCTCTCACCAGAGCACGAGGCCAAAGACTGTTCCGCTTGTGCCTCCTTCTGTTCCAAGAAGACGATTTGGGACCGACGAGCTCGAAGAACAATGGCTTGCTCGTCCGCTTCGATCCCAGACAACATCTTCCAAGAGGGCGTCGACGTGCCAGAACAGGAGCAAGAACATGGCATGAACAGCAACTCTGAGGCCGACGACTCAGACGTCGAGGACATCACTTCGGCACAGCAGGTCGTGAGTACACACGTCGACCCCGACCCTTCCTCGACACCCTGCAAAAAGGCTTCGGTCTCACCTTCGCCTTCGGCCCCGGGTGCACACTGAGAGACTGCTTCCCATGCTCCGCCTTCGAGCTCGGCAAAGAAGCCTAATAAGCCTTTAAGCGACTCGGGCTCGAGTCAGCCTGCCCTCGGTGCCGGCGCACACCTACCGGCACCGAAAAAGAAGCCATCTGATTCGTTCACGCCAGCTGCTTCCACATCTAAGCACTGGGGGCCGAAGACTGGCACCGGCTCCTCGGCACCAAAACCACACTCTGAGCTGAGCAAAAAATTGCCAACTAAAGTACCCGACTCCCATGCCTCGGAGCCGAAAAAAGCCTCGGAACCGACAAAAACACACGTTCCACCGGCAAAGACACTGCAAAAGAACATGTTTTAAAGCCGAAAGATGCTACCGGTTCGGTACCGAAAAAGCCTACAGAACCAAAGCCCTTGGCATCGAAGGATCTACCTCCCACAGAGGAACTATTTCATCCAGATCCTAGACAAAAGAGTCTTGTTAAAGATCCCAAAACTGGTCGATTTGACTCTTAGGTCTAAAAAAACTACCATTAGACACGCCTGCACCAGCTCCTCATCCTAAGAAAAAGGATATTGCAACCTCTCCTCTAAGGATACCTACTCCTCCTTGTCCTCCTCCTTCTTCTCCTCCTCCTCCTCCTCCCAATACTTCCTCCACCCCTACCACATCACTCCCCTACACCATCTCCTACTCCATTAGCAGACGACGATAACGGGGATGACACCTCTGATGACACAGGGAGTAGTGCAGATAGTGAGCCACTAGATAATCCTAGTCCTCCTGGCTCACCTGACCCTTGGGATGATTGTAGCACCCCAGACGTCCCTAACATCCCACAAAATGACATATACCCCTCCAGACCTTCCCCACCAGAGGACACTATGGGATTTAACCAACTTGTCCATAGGGCTGCCCAATACCATGGGATTGACCTACATACTGACCCAGTAGAGGAAGATTTCCTTATGGATACCTTTGACACCACACAAAGGTCCACCTCAATTTTACCCATGTTTAAAGGGGTCATTAAGCATGCACCAGAGGTCTTCAAAGGTCCAGTTAGGCCTTGAATCATCAACCCCGGAATTGAGAAGAAGTATAAGGCTGCCCCCTCAGATCCAGCCTACATTAAAGGGCCTGCACCACTAGACTCGCTTGTAGTCTCCAATGCACGCAAAAGAGCCAATTCACAAACATCAGGCGAGGCTCCCCACCAGATAGAGTCTAAGCTCCTTGACGCCTCGGGTAAAAGAACTGCGTCACAGGCAGCAAACATATGGCGTATTGCCAATACTCAGGCACTACTAGCAAGATACGACAGGGCACATCATAATGAGTTAGAATCCATAATGCAGCACCTTCCAGATAAAAACAAAAATAGGGCCAATGAGCTTATACAAGAGGGTAAAACCATCACCAATACCGCTATTCATTGTGCCCTAGATGCAGCAGATACTGCTTCAAGGGCGATTAATACCAGTGCCCTTTTGCGGAGGCATGCCTGGCTACGCATTTCAGGTTTCAAACCTGAAGTACAAAGTGCCATCCTCAATCTACCCTTTAATGAGCGACACTTATTTGGGCCTAATGTGGACGTATCCCTTGAGAAAATGAAAAAGGATACAGACACAGCTAAATCTATGGGAGCCTTGCAGCCGCAAGCTCCCAGACGCTCCTTTCGCTGCTCATCCTACAGAAGCACCATCAGAGGCTACTCCTCAGATAGTCCCTCTACTTCTTACAAAGCCCCTACACAATCCACCTACAGTATGGGCTACCAAAGAGGTGGTTACAGAGGTAACAACAATAAAGGCAGAGGCAAAACTAACAACTGCCGCTTTGCCTCCACCCCTGCCCGATGACTTCCCTCCACTTCCCCCACCACATTCCACTCCAGTTGGGGGAAGTCTACAACAATTCCTTCCTGCCTGGAACAACATCACATTAGACAGGTGGGTGCGACAAATAATTAAATCAGGTTACTGTCTCGAACTAACATCTACCCCCCCCAAACATACCACCTAAACAGCGCCCAATGTCACAAGAACATCTGCTTCTGCTAAGGCAGGAGGTAACATCCCTCCTACAAAAAAGCGCAATCGAATTGGTTCCACCACATCAACAAAACAAGGGAGTTTACTCCCTGTACTTTCTTATCCCCAAAAAGGACGGCTCTCAAAGGCCTATTCTAGACCTCAGACCACTAAACCTGTACATACAATCAGACCACTTCCACATGGTCACACTCCAGCAGGTCCTTCCTCTTCTTTCGCAAAACGACTTCCTTGCTACCCTAGATCTCAAGGATGCCTATTTCCACATTCCCATTCACACAGCTCACAAAGTATCTGGACGGTCAGCACTATCAATTCAAGGTACTCCCATTCGGAGTCACAACAGCACCAAGAGTGTTTACCAAGTGCCTAGCAGTAGTAGCAGCACACTTAAGAAGACAGCACATCTGTCTTAGTCCGCACAGACAACATGACAGCTATGTACTACATAAACAAACAAGGGGGGACACTCTCTCTGCAACTCTCTCAGTTAGTGCAGAAGATCTGGAGATGGGCTATACCTCTAAACATCTTCCTCTTATGTTATGTTATGTTATGTTAATATTATTTATACAGCGCACAGCTGCCCCAGCAAAGGGGCGTCCTGGCGCTTGAACAGGTACTAAAACATAACACGCAGGAAGAGAAAAAGGACGGCTAACCAAGTACAGAAAAAAGGAAAGTTTTGATGGCACGCCTGAAGGCGGTCAGATTATCCAGAGCTCGAATGTGCACCGGGAGTGAGTTCCACAAACCAGCGGCAAGCACTCGATAGGAGCGGCCACCCATCCTGCTGAGTTTAAAACGGGGGCAGACCGCAAGATGAAGAGCCTCCGATCTCAAGGACCTAGAAGGGACATAGGGGATGAGCAAGTTAGCAAGTGCAGGCGGCGAAGAGAGCTTCATGATTTTAAAGGCCAGACAAAGCGATTTAAACTTAATTCTTTGTCTGACCGGCAGCCAGTGAAGGGCAGAAATAGTGCTGGAAACAGAGCAATGCCTGGGAAGACCAACAATGGCCCGCGCCGCAGCATTCTGTACCCTTTGTAGCCTAGATGCCTCAGCCTGGTTTATCCCCAGTAGCAATGCGCTTCCGTAGTCCAGCCGAGATAAAACCGAGGCCTGGACCACGAGCTGCCGGGTGGAGGGGTAAAAAACTTGAGGATCGGTCTTAAGCCTCGCAAGATGCTGTAGCAGGTGGCAGCAACCTTCTTCGTATGGCCCGTGAAGGTAAGCGCCGGATCCAGCCACACCCCTAAGTTCTTCACTTCGGAAGCTGGGACGGGAGTGACGCCCAATTCTGGAGGCCACCACTGATCTCCCCAGAGCTCTGCATGTTTCCCCAAAACCATGACTTCGGTTTTTTTGGCGTTCAGTTGTAAGCAATTGGTTCTCAACCAATTTGCTACTGCCACAAGTCCTGCTCGGAACCTGGGGGCATCCACTTCAGGGTCTCCACTCAGTGTCACCGCCAGCTGCGTGTCGTCAGCATATGAGGTCATCGTCAAACCCCACTGTTTGACGATTGCAGCTAGCGGTTTCACGTATAGGTTGAACAAGGTCGGGCTCAACGAGGAGCCCTGTGGAACCCCCAGATCCAGAGGATGGAAGGTGGACTGGCAGGGTGGTATAGCCACTTTAAAGAATCGATCAGAGAGGAAAGAGCGGAACCAGTATGTAGCCCAGCATGTTCCAGGAGTACAAAACACCATAGCAGATCTGTTAAGCCGTCAGACACAACAGATCCACGAGTGGGAACTTCATCCACAAGTTCTTTCAAATGTGGGGACAACCTCAGATAAACCTCTTCGTCACCCACGAAAACGCCAAATGCCCAAGCTTCGCCACCAGATATCCACACCCGCTGTCCAAAGGCAATGCGATATGGATAAACTGGTCCCGCAAATTTGCGTACGCTTTTCCACCTCTCCCACTGCTTCCACTAGTGGTTCGCAAACCACAGCAACATTCCCGGACACTCATTCTAGTTGCTCTAACTTGGGCCAGACAACCGTGGTACACCACACTGCGGCAACTTTCTGTGGTACCACACCAAAAGCTATGCCTGTCTCCACGCTTACTAACCCAGAACCATGGAGAGATGAGACACCCGGACCCAGCTCAACTCAACCTAGCGATCTGGCTCCTGAGGTCCTAGAGTTCGGTTACCTTAACCTTCCCCCTGACTGTATGAACGTTATTAAAGAAGCTAAACTTCCCACCACTAGGGCATGTTATGCAGCCAAGTGGAAATGTTTTGTAATATACTGTCATAAAAACAACACCAATCCTTTAGATGTGTCTATTCAACTCATCATAGGATACTTACTACACCTCCAAAGATGCACGCCCACCCGCCTCCCCGGCTACCGTTATCTGTTCCAGTATTATCTGAATTAGATACAGCTTACATGAGCATCCTTCCTGTTTCTTCCAAAACTCCATAATTTCCCTGCTGGCGAAAAACAATCTAAGGATGGAGCTGATGCCCATGCGCAGTGTGATCCAAAGGAGGAGTCACCTAATCTCGTGACTTCCAAAGACTTTTCAGGACAAAAACAACTGCAAACATCCAGGCCTAACACTAGGTGGCGATCTATGCACAGTGTTTAACTCTGCTGCTCTACATGCCAAGAGCAGATGCATACTGGTAAGTAGCATTTTCCTTTTCTTTTTGTTGAGCCACTCTACAGAGTGCATCTTTTGTAGCTGGCTCTGTTTGCACACTCCTGTTGTCTGTGTCCCCTTGTTTATTTAGCTTTCACCACTGTTTTAACTGTTTTCACCACTGTTTGAACTGCATCTTAGCCACATCCTTACTGTGTTTTTTTAAAATTATTTTAATTTGCTTAAGTTTATGTGTTTAATGTGTGACTGCAAGGGGACCTTCCACATTATTAGCTCAAGCACATATATTATCACATTCAGGGGAACTGGTTGCTTATTTTACACACACTCCGCCACATTCTGTTTCCTTTAAGAGAAGAAAATGTGTTTCCAATGCTGAAAGTGGACTTGTATGGGTTCCGCAGCTGCTGATCTGATTAAAAGGAGACATGCATTGGTATTTGTTTTGTTATGTGCAGAGCTGTGGCCTCTGAAGCTAGGAACCCCATTCAAGTCCCCGTTCCACCACAACTTCTTGTGAATGTGATGCAAATTAGTTAATGTGAACATATAAAAATGACGAATCCAGTCCCCTCCACCCCTTAACATTGGAATTGAAAGTGAAAGCAGTATGGGAAACACATTTTCTTATCTCAAGCAAAAGGGATCTTGCATGTGAGGGTTTGTTTATTTACCTTTATTCTACTACAAAAAATGCTGCCTTTCAATTTGTTTTTAGACAATTTTAAAAATAGTTGTGACAGCAAAAACAAAGGATGTGTATAAGGTACTGAGGAAAATGTTCCCCATCACTTATTTTAGCTTATGGGTGTCCAAAAAGCGATCAAGAGGGCAACGTTTGCATTCAGCTTTAAATTTCTCTTCATTCCACTTCAGATCATGCTGCCTTTCAATTCTTATGTTATACAGCTTTAAACAATAGTTGTGACTGCACAAACACAGGATGCGTGCAAGTTGCATGGGAAAATGTTACCCTTCACCTATTTTGCTAATGGGTGTCCAAAAAGCGACCACCAGGGCAATGTTTACATTAAGCTTTTCATTTTCCTTTATTTCCACCTCTAACAATGCTGCCTTTCAATTCTTTTGATAGACAGCTTTAAACAATAGTTGTGACTGCAGAAATACAGGATGCGTACAAGGTACACGGAAACTGTTACCCTTCAGTTATGTTAGTTAGCTTATGGGTATCCAAAACGCCACCAAGAGGGCAATGTTTACATTCAGCTTTAAATTTACCTTTATTCCACCTCTGACAATGCTACCTTTCTTTTGTTAAGTTGGACAGCTTTTTAACAATATTTGCGATTGCACTTCACCCACAACCCAAGCTTTATTTTCAACTTTACTGTGCCAAAAAACAAGTTTCGAGGACACACTTTTGCTGTATTTAAAAAAACCAAATACTATTCACCTTAGCTCAAGCCACGTTTTGAAATTCGGGGAACTTCTTGCCTGTTATACATACACTCTAGTGCCCATTCCGTTTCCTTTGAAATAAGAAAATATGCTTCCCATCTCTCTTCACGTGCTATGTTACTGGGGAAATTGCATTCCTCTTTTTTAGATGTGCACTTTAATTATTTTGCACCATAATCACATTTCCATCAATTTAAATTAAATGATTTCATAAATTAAAATGAAATAGTCCTTTCCACTAAACATGGTGCATATTTACTATTACACTACCCATTATACATCTTACTTATTACCTACCACTACCAATCCAGTTCTCTACATTAAGCATTCCCAATCCCCCATACTAAAGTGCAGTGTTCACTATATCATAATACTTTTTTAAGACAGCCTGTTGTTCATGTTACTACTTCCATTCAATTTACCATTATAATTGAAAGCTCATACAATCTCTAATGAATTAATAAATAACAAAAGGATGGCTGTTTCATAGCAATTTAGAATAAAACAAACTTCCTGTACAACCACAATGCTGTACAACAAAGCTACCATAAACTAAACCAATAACTTGCAGAGGTGAAACCTATTGGTTTTGCCAATGGTCGTCTCTTTAGCACGCCATTAGAATTCAGGTGTTTTCTGCTCTCTTCCTCACTGGCTGCTTTCCACCTGAAATACAGCCCCCTCATTGGGTGCTACATGTTCCCCTCCTCTACCACCCGCAGTTTGTCCATTACTTGCTTCCACACGGTTTGTTTTTGCTTTTTATTTATTTCCTTTTCTCAAGCTTCTACGTTATTACTCTTCCCACTACCCGTTGACCCCATGCATTTACTTTTCCCTTTCTCCAATCACTCCTCAGTTTTTCTCCATCTGTCACAGTCCTTTAAAAAAAGTTTTCATTTTTTTATGCCCTGGCAGCTCTCTTTGCTGGCTGGTCCTCTCTGTTTTCAACAACGTTTTTGTGCACCTTTTAAAATCTTTACTTTATTTTTTGTTTACCTACCCTCTATGTGGAGAATACCATCTTGTGGTGGTAAATAGAACAATAAATAAACAGCGCCCATTTCATACCGTATTGGTGCGCATGCATGGTGATGCAAGTGCAAGTACAGCATCCTTCTTGGCTGCCATAGTGTTATGATCTGTACAGATGACATTGGCGCGCTCATCATCACACACTTTTTCTGTTATTTTTTTATTTTTACGATACTGCAGACCATTTGCAAAAAACACTCGCAAGCCATTTAGTTGAAAAGGCGAAAACTATTGACGTTTGCAGTGCTTACTCAGCACAGCAGTTCCTCTGGGGTAGTTTCCTCATTAACCACCAGGGGGGACCTCTCTGCTGATAAACCTGCCAGCCCTGATGTTTGGCCTAGCCCTAGACAATAGCAGAGTGCATGAGGCACTTCTCTGAATCTGGTATACACCTACATGTAGTAGATCTAAAAGCCTCTCTGAGGTGTGTACTATATTGTCTCTTTCACCGGGGACTGGTATGTCTGTATACAGTGTTGATCAGGATAGAGACTAGTACCAGTCTGTGTACCCTTGAGGCCCATTGATAAGACCTGTGTAAGCTGCGGGTCAGGATTAATGCGCTCGTTCCTGGGATATCGGTGTACGGTTCTGTGATGTCTCATTGCTGGGATGTCAATGCGTAATGTAAGCCAGATAGATGGGTACTGCAGGCGCTCTACTGTCCCTGTACCTGGATAATAATGCATTAAGAAGGTCCCCTTACTTAAAGACCAGGTGAAGGTCACAGTAGAGGTGATTTGCCATCTCACTTTGGATTTCTCAGTATTGGAATGGCAGTGAATGATGGAGGAGAAGGCCACGTTTTCAGTCCTGGGACAACTGCACATTATACAAATCTGAAAGAAACACATTAGTGTTAGATTCCTTATCTTAGAATATCCCCAGGCGTTAGACTGGATCCGGAACGTTTTCGTCAGCAGTACCCCTGCATGTCGGTAGGCGTCGTCTTGTGGCTGTGCGTCCGTCGTCGGCGTCGTGATCACCGGATTGACGTCGCTGGAGTACTTAGACGCCGCCCTCGCGTGCTGACGTAGGTTCTAATATTTTCAGCGCCAGCAAGCGCACCTCCGGGAAGAGCGTACCCTTCGTCATTTTTTGACTAACTTTTTGGAAATTTTTGTATATCTTTTTCGAGTCGACTCGACTCCTGGTGCCAGTAGGGATAGCCGGTTTCAAGCCATGTGACGCCTGTCACCGACTAATGTCGGCTACCGACCCCCACATCCGGTGTCTCTACTGTTTAGGGGCCGACCACGATGACAAGTCGTGCCCTGACTGCCGGGCCTTGACGTCGAAGGCTAGGCGGGAGCTTTCCCGTAAGCTACTCGAGCTCCGGCAGTCGGCTTTGCTCCGCTCGCGATCGGAGAGGAGGTCGAGGGACCGGTCGCGGAGCTGCAGTGATCGATCGTCTGAATCCAAGTCCTCGTGCTCGGGTAAGTCAAGGCATGGCAAAAAGAAGTCAAAGAAGCATCGGTCTTCGACTTCCCCTCACTGGTCGTGCGACTAGGCCGAGGGCTCAGGTGGCGCCGCCCATGCGGCTTCGGCGGAACCCACGCAGTCGCATCTGGTCCCACACCCTCAGGTCCCTGGACTCAGTGCAACTCCAGAGCAGATCAGAGGCTTCCTCGTAGCCATGAGGACTCTCTTTCCGCTGTCGAGACCCGCCGGGGCGCCTTCGGGCCGCGCGGGTCTGACTGGGGGCCCTAGCACTGTGTTGCCGGCGGCTTCGGCCTATGTGCCGCTGATGACTTTGGTCCCGGCGTCGCAGGACCCCATGGGATTCAGGCCTGGATCCCGGTCGACGCCAGTTGACCTTATGACTTCTCCGCTGGCGCCCACCCCCGTAGTGCCACCTCTGGTACCCCGCCCCGTGCTCAGCCTCGGAGCGGAGCCGCTCGGCGCAGTCTCCGACGCCGATTGGTGAGCTTTTCACCTATACTCCGGCTCCGTCATTTTTGCCTATTTACCAGGATACGGATGAAGGGGAGGACTGGGAGGGGTCTAAGGACCCTTTGGCAAAGCAGTGCCAGTTAAGTCAGGACTGGGCAGATAAGCTTGGGGAGGCCAGTGGTCTAGACACTTCGCCTGACATTGGTTTTAACTCTCCTCCTTCCGTGGCTACGGAGGAGGGAGCAACTAATGCTGTGGTGCTGCGCAGGGCGCCCACGGCCTTGAGCCTTGAGCTCCCTGCAGCGGCCGTGAGGACCAACCTCCTCACCGAGGTACTTCAACCGCCAGTAAGCTCTTCGGAGCCTCCGCTGCAGTTTAATGAGGCCCTCACTGACGTTCTGATGGGCACTTGGTCCAAGCCCACCACAGTACCTCCTGTGTATCGGAACGTGGCCCGGCGCCACCGCCCAGCTCCGGGCGACCCCTGCTTTCTGTCCGTACATCCCACCCCTGAGAGCCTGGTTATCCAGGCCTCCACGTCCCAAACCGCATTCCCTACCGCACCCCCAGACTGGGAATCCAAAAGGCTGGAACAGTTTGGCAAGAAACTGTTTTCCTCTGTCAGCCTAGGACTGCGGTCCATTAATACCGCATGCCTTTTGGTCCGTTTCATCCACTCTCTGTTGGATACGGTGGCGGACGTGCTTCCCCAGTGTCGGGTGAGGCCAAGAAACGGCTCACCCAAGCTCTTGCTGAGGGGCTGGATGCAGCACGATACTCCATTCGATGTGGACTTGACACCACGGACTCGCTTGGCAGAGTGATTGCAACGACGGTGGCGATTCGTCATCACGCCTGGCTGAGGACCACCAACTTTCCAGGGGATGTCCAGAGCACTCTCATGGACATGCCTTTTGATGGCCGTCGCCTCTTTGGCGACAAGGCAAGTAGTGCACTGGAGTGCCTTAAGGACTCTAGGCTACGCCAAGTCCTTGGGCCTATCGGCCCAGTGCTAGCAAACTTCTGCTTTTCGCTCCTTTCGTGGCCCCGGATGGGGCACCCCTGCATGTTCGTCCAGCCACAGGCCGCATAACCAACCCCAACGCGGTCGCGGACCTGCATTCCTCAGTGGCGGAGCAGGGGGTCAGAGAGCCGGTCAGCCCACATCTGCAGGATCTGCCTCAAAGCCTTCCTAGTCCGAGCTTTCAGGCCCATTCCACCCCAGTGGAAGGCAGAGTTCGCCATCACCTGCTCCACTGGCGTACCATCACTTCGGACAGGTGGGTGCTGCAAATCGTCCGAAGGGGCTACTCCCTCCCCTTCGAGACGACCCCTCCAGCCATGCCACTGCAGTACCACCGCATGTGGAGGGATCACTTGCAACTTCTGCGGGAGGAAGTTACAGCCCTCTTGGCCAAGGGGGCCATTGAGCGTGTTCCTAGCCCAGAAGTAGGACGTGGTTGTTATTCCCACTACTTTCTGGTTCCCAAGAAGGGCAAAGGGGGCCTGCGCCCTATCTTGGACCTCAGGAGCGTCAACGTCTTCCTCCGGAAGAAGTTGTTCAAGGTGCTGACTTTAGGTCAGGTTCTGGCTGCCCTAGACCCTGGAGACTGGATGGTAGCGTTGTACTTGTAGGGCGCCTATTTCCATATTCCCGTCCTGCCGGCACACCGGCACTACCTGCGGTTCACAGTAGGCCACGAGCACTTTCAGTTTCCCGTGCTCCCCTTTCGGCCTTACCAGCACCCCTCGGGTGTTCACGAAAGTGATGGTGGTAGTGGCAGCTCATCTGTGCAAATTAGGGGTACCAGTCTTCCCCTATCTTGACGACTGGTTGTTGAAGGCGGGCTCCCCCCAGACAGTCGTCTCCCACCTCCAGGCTACGGCCGACATTCTGCATTTGCTGGGGTTCTCCATAAACGTGCCGAAGTCGCACCAGATTCCCTCTCAAATGCTCCTCTTCATCCAAGCGGTTCTGGACTCGGCGCAGTTTCGGGCTTATTCTCCCGAGCAGCGGGTTCGGGATATTCAGTCTCTGATTCTGATCTTTCAGCCTTTATCCCGAGTTTCGGTCCGGATGACCCTACGGCTTCTGGGATTGATAGCCTCCTGCTGGTGCAGCCCACCAGGTGGCGGATGTAGGCTCTGCAGTGGGACCTG
Source organism: Lissotriton vulgaris (assembly GCF_964263255.1). Classification (NCBI taxonomy): domain Eukaryota; kingdom Metazoa; phylum Chordata; class Amphibia; order Caudata; family Salamandridae; genus Lissotriton; species Lissotriton vulgaris. The sequence continues at coordinate 281,149,904 of NC_141693.1, forward strand.
AAGTTCCAGTAGGCACAGCATCAGGGCAACCTGTCCGACCACGTCCTGATCTCGGAGGGCACTGCGAGACAGTTGGAGTGGTGGCTCACGGACTGCGATTGGGTCAGTGGCAGATCCCTCTCCCTTCCCCAACCGGAGCACACAGCGGTGACGGATGCATCCCTCCTAGGATGGGGTGGCCACATGGGAGAGGCGGAGATCAGAGGCCTCTGGTCTCCGCCGGAGCTCTGGCTTCATGTCAACCTTCTGGAGCTGCGGGCGATCCGACTTGCACTGAAGGCATTCCTTCCCTCTGTCTGCGGAATTGTAGTGCAGGTGTTCATGGACAACACCACAGCCATGTGGTATTGCAACAAACAGGGCGGGGTGGGGTTGTGGACCCTATGTCAGGAAGCTCTGCTCCTCCGGACATGGCTGGAACATCAGGACATCACCCTGATGGTTCAACACCTGGCAGGTTCCCTGAACGCCAGGGTGGACGAACTCCGCCATCGATGCATGATGGATCATTAGTGGCGTCTGAACTCTGATGTGGCGCGAGGTCTCTTTCATCAGTGGGGAGAGCCACCAAAGAGAATTTGCAATGTCATCAGTTCTGCACGTTGGAATTTCCAAGACGGCACTCGCTCGGAGATGCTTTTCGTTGCGGGTGGAGTTGCGGTCTGTTTTACGCCTTTCGGCATATACCACTTCTGCTCAGAGTGCTGAAGAAGATCCGGCACGACCGGGCCAAAGTCACCCCTGTGGGCACAAAGATACTTTTATCCCGAGCTACTCATTATGTCAGTCGATCCCCTGATTCGACTGCCTCTTCAGGAGGACCTTCTGTCGCAGCAACAGGGGACGGACCTCCACCCGAACCTGTCCAGCCTCCACCTACATGTGTGGAGATTGAGCGGCGACAGTTGATGTCACTTGACTTGCCTCCTGAAGTCTGTGAGCCAGGCGTCCCTCCACAAAAACGGTATACGCCTGCACTTGGAACACATTTGTGGCATGGTGCACAGCAAAGGCTGTGGATTCCCTTTTGTGCCCCTCTTCCAGAGGTTCTCCTCTTCTTTCTCTGGTCCAGCAGGGCTCCGCTCTGGGCACTATCAAGACCTATCTTTCGGCCATTTCAGCCTTCTTAAGGCTTCCTTATCAGCCTTCTCTTTTCAAGTCCCCGGTTGTAAATAGGTTCTTGAAAGGCATTACTCACATGTTTCATCCTGGCCCCTTTGTAATGCCTCAGTGGGACTTTAATCTGATGCCAACCTATCTACCTATCTGATGTGTGCTCCCTTTGAGCCGCTCCATATCTGTCCCTTTCGTCTTCTGACTCTAAAGACTGCTTTCCTGGTTGCCATCGCCTCTGCCAGAAGAGTGATTGAGCTCCAGGCTCTTTCCTCTAAGGCTCCTTTCCTCTCTGTCCATCCGGACAAAGTTGTTCTGAGGACTCGTCCTTCTTTTCTACCCAAGGTGGTTACTGCCTTTCACAATGGACAGACCATTACCTTGCCCACCTTCTTTCCGCCTCCGCATTCCTCGAAAGAGGAAGAGAGGCTCCACCGTCTGGACCCAAAACGTGCGCTTTCTTTTTACCTAAACCGCACACAACAGTTCCGGGTGGACGACCAACTCTTTGTTGGCTATGTGGGCGCTAAGAAGGGACAGGCGGTGCACAAGCGAACCATCTCTCGGTGGGTCGTTTTGTGCATCAAGATATGTTATTCCTTGGCTAAGAAGGAACCTCCTGTGGGGCTGCACGCCCATTCCACTCGGGCCACAGCGGCCACTACTGCCTTGGGACGAGGAGTCCCTTTGCAGGACATTTGTCAGGCAGCTACGAGGGCTGCACACGTTTACCAGTTATTACTGCCTGGACAGCCAAGTCCGGAGAGACAGCTTCTTTAGCCGTTCAGTTCTCCAGGACTTCCTGGTGTGATTTTGGTTTGCAGACCCACCTCCGGGGTTGGTAGTGCTGGGGTATCTATTCTAAGGTAAGGATATGTGTTTCTTTTACATGCACAAGTTACTTACCTTCGGTAACGGTATATCTGTAAGAAACATTAGTTCGTGTTATATTCCTTACCGCCCCACCCATCCTCCCCGTTCTGCGAACCGATATCTAGGGTTAAGGAATTTCCCTGTCAGGGCCCTAGCACCAGTGTCGGTTTCTTGCATGGCTCTGCGTTCCTGGCGCGTAAAGCTATGTACAAAACTGACGTCAGCACGCGAGGTCGATGTCTAAGTACTCCAGCGACATCATTCCGGTGATCACGATGAAGGCGACGGACACAAAGCCACAAGAAGACGCCTACCGACGCGCAGGGGTACTGCTGACCAAAACTTTCCGGATCCAGTCTGGCGCCTGGGGATATTCTAAGGTAAGGAATGTTTCTTACAGATATATTGTTGCCGAAGGTAAGTAACTAGTGCGTCAAGTCGCGTAAATGTCTTCGTACGGGGTTATCTGTGCATGTTGCGGATCTGAACAGTGGTGCATTGTGTGAAGCCCCTTGATGTCCTAGAGGTGAACTGGATGTGCTTGTTGCTGGTCAGTATAGAAGTGACTTATAAGAACTCAGAATGACTCGCTACTGGGATATCTGTACCCAATGTAGGCCGAAAAATGATGGTATTGTAAATCAATCATGGATTTAAATTGAAACGTGATAACCAGTAGTATCATCAGAGATTTAAAGTAAAACTTTAATTTTGGCTATTCTTTAGTTTTCCCAGTAAATATATAACAATCGGAGCATAAACGTATTTTGTAGTTATTATTCTGTACGACTCCAATCTCTTTAAACTCTCTTCCTGCACACCTTCAACACTCGTCAGTCTGGCCTTTTTAGTTGTGTACACCACGTTGTGTACTGGTAAATCTGGAACTTGTGCCATCTCTGCATATCACAATGGTCCACCCTTGTTGAAAAGTAGGCTAACATTAGTAAACTACTTATACCCTCAGTGCTTGTGCTCATTCTGTGACAATGGAGGTGAGTGGTAAAAAAGTAGGGTTCTTCATCTGCATCTTACACAGTTGCCTGCCTGCATCTTCTGAATCTGCCTGGAATCTGTGGTCAAATATCTTGCTAAATAGGTTTTGAGAGCAATCTGGCTGGGGTTCTTTGGACTGAATGTTACTTTCTGAGATTCCTCCTGTTTGAAAACATTGGGTGTATTTGCTCTCTGCCACGCCTAATGTTTTTCTTACACAGTCTACACTTTGGCTTAGTAGTACAGTCTTACGATGTGTAAAGCCTCAAAGGTGTAATGGCCTCCAAGTTCTCAGTGCCCACTCTAGGTTAGCTGTGACTCCCCTGTTTTAGCCAGGACACCGCCCCTTAGGATTCTAACTCCACCTCCTCAATAAGGTCCTCATTCTGACTAACCTTGTGTGTATGAGGGCTTGATATCCTAGAAGTTGGCCTTAACAAACAATGTACTTCTTCTCCAGATCAATACATGGGCACCCATAGCCAACATGTTGAGTCGCCGGAGCAGTGCGGGAGTGGCGGTGCTGGAGGGCATGCTGTATGTGGCAGGTGGCAATGATGGTACCAGCTGCCTTAACTCTGTGGAGCGATACAACCCCAAAGCCAACACGTGGGAGAGTGTGGCACCCATGAACATCCGGAGGTAGGTGGCAGGTTGTTTATTCGCAGCAACGCCAGTGATGCACCACCAACCTGGGAACAGCGGGTCGATGGTTTTGCATAACCTTGGACTTCCTTGCTGCGTGACACTATAATGTGAGTAGGAGTGGAAGGTGCATTGCTGCTGAAGCGGTCTGAATTTTCCTGATTCAATGGCCGCTATCCTTCTGAATTCAAATAACTGACTGACCTATCCACCACTCAAATTACTTTCATATTTCACTATACTAATTCAACACTAATCCTTTATGGGTTCTGGAGTAGAGGGCTACTCGCCGAAAAAGTGCTTTGATGCCTCGTCGGGGGTAGTAAGCGCTATATAAATGCAATAACAATACAATACAATGCAATGCGTGAGTAGCTCCTGGAAACTGAGTATTTTCCATTGCAATTTGGCAGTTGTGGTTCTGAATTTATAACTGTATAGCACAGGACTTCAAGTACCAAAATGCAATAGAGCGCTTTAGACAGATGAACTAAGCAAGCATTTAAATGCGAAACGTGGGGGCTCTGCATCTACTACTGATTCTGTCCTGTTGTAAGGGAAGATTGCACTGCTGCTGCATGAGGTGTGGGTGTGTTACATTAGTTACTCCCTGTGTTGAATCTGCTCTCATTGTGCGAAGTGTGTGTGTGTGCTGCTCGGCCTGCCCTTGCTTGTGATGAAGGCGGACACTGCTATTGCATATGCTGTAGTGAGTTTGCTGGGAAGGGAGAGGTTGCGCTGCTGTTACCAGTGTTGTAGCTGTGCACCCCTTACCGTGGGCCCGGTGGCAGACAATGGTTGGGAACTGGAATTTGATGGCAGGGGCCAATCACGACTGTAACACAGACATGTTATGACCATTAGGGGTATGACATTTGTTCCAGCTTCTCAGAGATAAACGACCATTGACGTGATCTCGGGGTGTCCTGAGGTAGCAGCTACCACCCCAATGCCTAGAACAGAAGGTAAATGGTGTCCTTGTGAGCACAGTTTACTATCTGTAGCTCCCATTGCTACATTACACTTTCAGTTTGGTCAAATAAATACATTCCGTTGTGCAGTGCACACTCAGAAATACACAGTTGTTAAACTTGTTGCCAAGTTGCCTTATTATGAACATGAAAAATTATGTTTGAACAGTTCTGTCACCTCTATGCTCCGCACGTGTGATAGACTTTTACAAGCGATAATAAATCAAAACTTAACAACGATAAGAAGTAAATGGAGCTAATAAGATAGTTCATATTGAATATATGGTCCATATAAATTAACACCAGTGAGCCTGGTCTCCATTGTTTTTTTCATCTTGTTTTTGTACTTCTTCCTATGATTTATTAATTCATTTAATTTTCACTGTGCACGCTATGCTTCAGGGACATCCGTTATTTTGATCTCCAGGATCAAGATCTTAAGGTATCACTTCCTAGGATTCAGGGAGAAAGTTCATTTGATGTCACTTCCTGTGACGTCAGTAAGGTCAAAAGTTGTTTGATGTTATCTCTGCTATCCCCCACCGTTTTGGTGAATTGGCTTCCATGTCAAGCACGCTGACTGCAGCCAACACAACACCACACCAAGAAGTCGTTTTAAGAGGAAAAACATGTTAGTGCCTCGGGGACTGCATGACCAGCGAAGCCAGGATTGGTGCAGATTGGCCACACTTGAAATGTTTTTTGAGAACCTTCTTGCAGAGTGCAAGATTTGGTCCTAGTACTTGGGGAGGACAGCAATGAAAAGGGGTTTGTTCATGGACTGCCTTTGCCTCTCTCTGTGCTGAAGCAGGCTGAGTCTCTAAGTTCACACTACTACAAAATACTGACTCGAGGGGGACAATATTGAGCATTTTTGTGGCACTGTGGTGAAGCCAGAGCAGACTAAAACTGTGATATTAATTTTAAATCCAAACACTCCTCCTGCACAAGGGAGTATTTTACTTGGGCATTTGCATCACTGAGCTTTCAAGAAGAGCTAAGGCAGCAGCTCATGTTCTCCATGCTTGCTAGCCTGCTTGGTGTTATACCCTGTGGAGAAGAACTAGTTTGGCCTGGGATAGATGTAGATTCTCCCTTAATCTTCTAGGTAGCACAGTTCCTAGGGAAAACACCTTGCCAACCACGAACATGCAGGTTGTCTTGCCCACGGAGAGTGTAGTCATCCTGTAGGAAAACCAGCACGCACTTCCACCCCGTCCCAAATGCATCCAATCCACCTAAATTACAACACTACAAACCAATATAACTGTGGGCCTTGCCTGTGAAAATCAAGGACCACATTTTAAGATGCCTAGCTGGATGTTACTCTTGGAAAGTATGTAGACTGCCCTTTCACCCAGGGTGAACAGTAGAAAGGTCTGTATCCCTGAGCTATCATTTATGTGCATTTCCCCAACCACCAGTCACCGTCAACTACAACTCCACTGTATCCGTGACTGTACATTGTCAACTATCACCCAGTGGGCTCTGAGACTAAGTCCACTGGAGGAAACTTCTGGCTGGCCATAAAAAAGAAACCGGGTATGGTGGCATTCCTTTTCCAAGCCATACTAGGCTTCTGTCCCTGCAGTAGAAAGACTTCTGCCCCTAAAGTATTTATTTTCTGTGTGAGCAAAAATAGCCCCTTTTGTATATAAGACCAATTCTAATTTGTCTTGCCTAATTTGCCTGTGCATAGATTTAGCTCCTTTTGTTCAGCATGGACTACAGAATTACCATTCATCAGTATCCTTTATAGCGCTGTGGGAAGCATTGCAAATGGATTCTTAATTTAGACACTGACTTTTTTGTGTGTTTGTGTGTGTCTGTGCGCACGTTTGTGTGTGTGTTTGAGACAAATTTGCACTTTTGCTGTGTCTACCTCCTAATTAATTTGTGCAAGGCAATGATACATTATTGTTGTGCCGGCTCTTTCTTTTGTGTGTGGAAAACATTTACAATTCTCTTCCTGCTGCTGACATATCTTCTCCTAAGGAAGCTTGTGCCTAGCTGGTCTATGATCGATATTTCTAACTGCAAATTCCTCACCTTGGAATACCTCCCATATTCCACTATCTTTTCTCTACTCCACACATATATTCCTCCCACATCAGAACAAATGTCGGCGGAGCATCTGTACATTCTGCTACAGGAGGCAAGCCTGCTACTCTCCAAGGTTTCAATAGAGACGGTACAGGACTCCGAAAAAGACTAGCAATGTTATTTTTGCTAATGGCTCCTCCACAAAAAAGACAACGGCCTCAGGCCTACCTTGGGCTACTGAGCCCTGAACGCCTTCTGTGGACAAATGCAGAATATTCACATTTCCTCATAACCTATCTGCTCTGAACCCAGGAGACTGGATGGTGTTTTGGAGTTGCAGGATGCGTTTTTTCATATACCCTTCCTGCAGTCCCTGAGGGAATACCTGCAGCTCGAGGTGGGCAGGAGCATTTTCTGTTTACCATCCTCCCCTTCTACCTCACCAGGGCCCCTCAGGTGTACATAAACGTGTTGGCAATGGCCACTGCCCCTCTTCGGAGATGATGCAGTCAGTCGTGGACCACCTCCAGGTGATAGCGGAACTTTGCCTCATATATGGTGCGACCCAATGATGTTAAAAGTACTACCGGATTCCTGCGCATAGGCACCCATTCATTGTAGTGATCCTGGAGAAGGGGGAGTTCAGGGCTTTTCCTCCACTGCAACAATTCCTGGCCATTCGGGCTATGATCCTGTTGTTTCAGGCTCCATTCTGGATCCAGGTGAGGGTGGCGCAGAGGCTTCTTAACCTCTTCCTCCTTGTCAACTGCACCAGGCCTCACATGAGACCTGTATTGAAACCTGAAATCCTAAAGGCCCAGCATCAATGCTGACTTTCTAACACCTTCCATGTCTCAAATGAGACCGCTCAAGATCTGCAGTGGGGGCTGACTGATCGGAGTTTGGGTTGGGTGGGTCTCCTGGGAGGTGTGGTGTACAGTAGAGGGGAGAGTCCACCTCAACCTACTGGTGCTATAAGCCATTCGTCTGTGTCTGATGACCATCCTGCCGTCCATCAAGGAGAGGCTGGCACAGGTTCTCACAGACCACAACATCACCATGTGGTATTGCAACAAGTAGGTTGGAATGGGGTCCTGTGTCAGGAGGCTTTGAACCTTTAGAGATGGCTAGAGCATCAGAGCATCTTTCTGGTCACCATCCACCTGGCAGGGTCCATGGATACCGGAGTGGAAGAACTGAGCAGCCGTCTTCTGGTAGATGACAAGTGGTGACTACATCCCAAGACTGGGCAGGGCATCTTCTACCAGTGAAGGGAACCCTGGATAGATCTTATTGCTACCATTGAAAGCACAGAGTGTCAAAAGCTTTGCGTGATGGGGTAGGCAGACAAAATATTGATTTTTAAATATCGATATACAATAATATTGATGTTTAAATATCGAAGGTAAAGAATTTCGAAGGTAAGTAATATCGATTTTTGTAAATATCGATTTTAGTAATATCGATGTTACTAATATTGATTTTAGTAATATCGATGTTACTAATATCGATGTTACTAATATCGATTTTTATATGATTTGTATTTATATTATTAGATATTTATTATGTTTTTTGTTTTTTTATTGTAATTTTAGTACATTTTGTATTTTAGTACCGTAGCGGGTTGTGGGTTTATAGCGGAATAGGGTGGGAAGTAATTTAATTATATTAAATGTCTTTTTAATTTTTAGGAATTGTAAATTAATTTTAATTAATTGGCAATTAAATTTTAATTATTGGTAATTAATTTTGATTAATTAATAAGTATGTTCTGTAGTGGGTTATGGGTTTATAGGGGATTAGGGTGGGAAGTAATTTAAATGTGATTAAGTAATAATTTATTTCAATTATTTGTTTTTGCTAATTATATTATTGTTAATTATTAACTGGTAATTAAATTGTATTAATTGGTAATTAATTTTAATTAATTGATAATTATGTTCTGTAGCAGGTTATTGTTTTATAGGGGAATAGGGTGGGAAGTAATTTAATTGTAATTAAGTAATTTATTTTTATTGTTTTGTTAATGATATTATTGTTAATTAATTATTAATTGGTAATGAACTTTTATTAATTGGTATTTAATATTAATTTATTGTAACTTATTTTTTGGTAATTATGTGTTTAATAATTATGTATTGGTATTTGTAAATAGTTACATTTATTTAATAATTATTTTTAATATATTTTTAAATATGAATTTATTTATAATTTTGTTATATTTTAACTTTTTCGCTATCCAACACTTTCCCTACTGTTGCACTCTCTGGAGTGGGAATAGTAATTTTTACCCCTATGCTATCCAACGCTTTCCCTACTGTTGCACTCTCTGGAGTGGGAATAGTAATTTTTACCCCTACGCTATCTAACGCTTTCCCTACTATTGCACTCTCAGTAGTGGGAATAGTAATTTTTACCCCTACGCTATCCAACGCTTTCCCTATTGTTGCACTCTCTGGAGTTGGAATAGTAATTTTTACCCCTAAGCTATCCAACGCTTTCCCTACTGTTGCACTCTCTGGAGTTGGAATAGTAATTTTTACCCCTACGCTATCCAACGCTTTTCCTACTTTTGCACTTTGTGGAGTTGGAATAGTTATTTTTACCCCTACGCTATCCAACGCTTTCCCTAATGTTGCACTCTCTGGAGTGGGAATCCTAATTTTTACCCCTAAGCTATCCAACGCTTTCCCTACTGTTGCACTCTCTGGAGTTGGGATAGTAATTTTTACCCCTACGCTATCCAACGCTTTTCCTACTTTTGCACTTTGTGGAGTTGGAATAGTTATTTTTACCCCTACGCTATCCAACGCTTTCCCTAATGTTGCACTCTCTGGAGTGGGAATCCTAATTTTTACCCCTACGCTATCCAACGCTTTCCCTACTTTTGCACTCTCTGGAGTGGGAATAGTAATTTTTATCCTTACGCTATCCAACATTCTCCTTACTTTTTTTAATTTGTTTTACATTTTTATTTAATTTTTATTTATATTATTTTATGTTTTAGATGTATTTGCAATTTTTAATATTTGTAATTTTTTATAAGTTACTTAATAATAACGTTTTATAATTATTTTAATAAGTATATATTATGTTTTATATGTATATGTTTAATTTATTTTTTATTAAATTATGTATATTCATTATTCATTTTAAATATAACCTATTTTTAACTATGTTTATTACATTTATAAGTATTTAATTTATTTTACCTATTTTTTATATTTAAAAAAAGAACTAATTTTTAAATTACGATATTTTTGACATTCGATATTTTTGTTCCGATATTTTTCCATGTAGATATTTTTTCTTTCGACATTTTGTCAGACATTCGCGTGATGGAGTATCTGCAAGAGCACTCACTAAGAGATACATTCTGACTGGATTGAAAAGAGGGACTCTTCTACGCCTTCCCACTGCTATCTCTCCTGCCTGAGGTGGTAGATGTCTCTGACAGATGCCCTTTCACAAAATCTAGGTTGGATGCTGTGGAAAGTCTGCAACCCGGTATGGTGCCCTTGACACTGACCCATTTAAAAGTGAAGATGTTGTACGTCTTTTTGTTTGTTGTCTCAGCAAGGCCTTGCAGTGAGCACTGTAACAGGGTATTTGTTGGCCCTTTCAGACCTTTTTCATTTGCCAGACCAACCCTCCTTGTTCAAGGTATCTTTTGTGATGAGATTTATTAATGGTTTGACATATATGTTGCCTCCCAAACCCTTTGTGATGCTACTGTGGAACCTAAACTTGGTCTTGCAATTCCTCATGTATAAGCCTTTTGAGCTCGGAATAACTGTTCAATGCGTCTCCTGACCTTAAACTGTTTTCCGTATTGCAATTAACTCAGCTCATCATCTGAGTGAGCTGTATGCATTGTCAGTGCAACTGCCCAACATCATGTTTTTCCCATACAGATTGGTGCTAAGGACTTGGGTGGCCTTTTTACGAATACTCATGACCCTATCAATGTGGGGCAATCCATCATTCTACCAGCGTTCTTTGCTACCCCTCACCTCTCGAAAGAAGAGGAGAGCCTTCATTTGTTGGACCCCAATAGAGCTTTAAGCTTTTACGTAGTTTGTAACAAGGACCACCACGTAGATGATTCTGCGTTCTCTGGTGCAAAGAATAGTAAGGCTGTGCAGAAAGAGACCCTATCAAGGTGGATAGTTCTCTGCATCAAGATTTGCTACGCACTGGCCAAAAAGCAGCCTCTGGAGGTCTGAGAGCCCATTCCACCAGGACCATGACAGCTATCACTGCATTGGTGTGGTGGTGCCCATCATTGATATTTTCAAGGCTTCAACGTGGGCGTTGGTGCATATGTTTATGAAGAACTACCGCTTTGACAGTCGGGTCTGGTGGGAAGGACACTTTGCACTCTTGCTTCTGCAGGACTTTTTGGTCTAAGCCTACACCACAGGCTCTCCAACTTGGGGAGGCACTTCTTTGGTATCTATTCTAAGAGCAGGAATTTATGTTATCTATTCTAAGAGCAGGAATTTATGGTATCTATTCTAAGAGGAGGAATTTATGGCTAGCCATATCCTTCAGAACAAGCTACTTAGCTTTGGTAACATTCTTTGTGATGGATACTTCTGCCTGCAGATTCCTCACCTGCAGGATAATCACAGGCATCAGACTGTATCCAGAAACTTAAAAGCTCCCATGTTGCCGTAAGAAGGCGCTGACTTCATATCTGCGCTAAAAGTGGCGCCAGATGTAATCAAAGTAGTATAGCGCTTACCCCAGGGCAACAACATCAGTTCCCTTTTTTTCCATGCCTGCGAAGGTGATCCGGAGCGCGCTTTCTTTGGGAGTTTTTTCTCACAGAAATGATTTAGTGCAGTGCCATGTCGCCTCCAAAGAATACAGGCTTTATGCCTTGGAGGGACTGTGAGGGACAGATTTCCATCACAGTCCCACACTCCACATTTTTATGATGCCTTGGGTCAGACCATGATTCATGATCCTGTGAATCGTGCCTTAGTATGCATTCGAAGGCAATCAAACAGAGAGGCCAAATGGCTCAGACTGACCCATGAGGACAAGCGAAGTCGTTGACTATCTAGACCTGTTCCAGGTCTCCTTACTCCCATTCCTCAGGTGCCAACAGGAGGAAGCTAAGGAAGCACAAAAAACTACTGGGAAGAAGTGTTTCTCCCAAATGACCCTGAACTCCCACATTATCTTTATCCTCAGAGCCCCAGTTGGTAATGGTGGAGCCATGTGATCCCACTGGGCGGCTCCATACCTATACCCGAATCCGGACCCAACCTGTAAGCTAACTCCACTGCTGCCTATACATTCTTTCCTGACTTCACCAGCACCGCTGTCATCCCTACTGGACCTTTTGGCACCCTCACCCTCGTTTCCAGATTTCCCTGTGCAGGGTTTGGACGCAGCAGCGATTGTTAATGCCATGTTCAGCATTTTCACCAGGGCCTTGCAACCTTCAGGCACACCTCTTGAGCAAGGAGCACCTTGCGGCCTTTGTGTTTATGCTGATTATGCCATACCACACAGGACCTGAAGCGCCAGTCAAATACATTCCAGTGTAGATCTACGTGGACCATTCATCGGCACCTGCACCGCTACTGAGTCCAACGCCTCTGCCGGAGCCACACATGTGCACATTTGCACCCCTACTTTTGACTGTTGATACTCCTTAAAAGAGACCCAAAAGGGAAACACAACGGCTTCTTGAAGAGGAGGATTATAGGTGAAGGATCTATGATCTCTACAGTGCAGATTTTGACACCCTAGACCTTTAGCTGCAGAATGATGATGGGGAGGAAGAGACTGTCCTCTTCCAGTGTCCTGGACACTTCACCAGTAGTGGTCATGGAATGCCGTGCTGGCCCCTCTACCCCAGAGGTTTTGTCCTTACATTCCATGATCAAGAAAGTAACTGTGGTTTTGGATCTTTGGGTACAGAGGATACTAATTCCCTTAGTGCATCACCGCCTGTTTTTAACTCCGTCAGGTTGCCTTTGAAAATAAAATGTACCCTCAGGATACCCTGGACTATTTTAAATATAGGATCCCGCTCAATAACCAAAGAGCTCCCTTGGCTACCAAGGTTGAGCCTGTCCAGATACTAAAGGAATCTGGACGAGGACTCTATGATGATGCATGCCAATTGGAATTCCAGTGGGTGAGAGTCCCATAGGGCTGGTAAGCACTTTAGGGGTTCCCTCCTGTTGTTTTTGTAAGATTGTAGACCTACAATTGGCCAGAGTGGACATAAAAGTGAATGTCCTAACAGGTCCTACTGCCATCAAACTCCTCATCAGAGTCCTAGCTGGTGGAACATATTCTAGCAGCATGGGAGAAACCATCCTCTGCTACTGCAGTAAACAGACTATTGTCCTGCTACTGACAACTCTTTATTTCTTTCTCCTCACCCCTCTCCAGAGAGCCTGGTAATTCAGGCACCCTGTTCCATGGGACAGACACCGGGTACATTATCTTAGTCCCCGCTAAATCTAAAAGACCAGAAAGATTGTGTTTTTTGTCTGGTAGCACTGCCCCGAAATGCAAAACAAGAATTGCTTCTTAGCCCATGTCCTGTGGGACTTGGCTCAAATGATGGTACCTCATGTTCCTGAGGACATACAAGCAAGTTTAAAGATGTTCTGCATAATGATCAGAAAGCATCTAGGCACATTACAAAATGTGGATTGGATACAACGGACTCCCTACCACAAGCGATGAGCACTTCAGTCTCAAACACCATGGCTAGCTCAGAACCTCTGTATTTTCAACAGATGTTCAATCCAATTTGTTGGACCTACCCTTGATGAAGTTTGTCTTCATGGGGACAAAGCTGATACCGACCTGGACGATTTAAAACCAGCACAGCAACCTCTTGCTGTTTGAGTCTTCAACACCTGCAACCCCAAAGAGATTACAGAAATGTTTAACCGCGTTTGTGGATTTATTGGATATTTCTCCTTTTGGCAGGGGAAACCAAATCAGACTCAGACGCAGCGGCCCCAAAGCCTGCAGGTCTGATAATACAAATGTAGAGGCAGACATAAGGGATGTGGGTCCATCCAGCAAGCATTGTACTGCTCCTGCCCCCCTTGTCCACACCGGAAAGCAGTCTTAGATATATTGCCCAACTTCATTTGGAGCCTTTGGGAGGGTAAGTATCCCCCTTTCTTTTGGCGTGGAAGGGCATTACTGCACGCAAGTGGGTCCTTCACATATTAGGACAAGGTTTCACCCTTCCCTTCCTTCAGGCTCCACTTCACATTGCACCCCAATCTTCCCTCCCCATATCAGACTACCTTGTACCCTACTGCAAAAAGTGGTGGCACTCCTGTAAAAAAAAGTGGTGTTAGTGCCCGTGCAGGAAAAAGGACAGAAGTGCTAGTAATGTTGTTTGCTTGTGCCAACAAGGATGATGGTCTGTGTTCGATTGTTGACCTCTGGGGAGTTGAACTTCTTCCTCAGAAAGGAGGAGATCAAGATGCTGAGCCTAGCCCAGGTTTTGCTGGTGTTAGAGGTTGAGGATTGGATAGTTTCACTCGACCTGCATAGCGCGTATTTCCATATCCCCATTCTGTTGTTGCATCAGAAGTATTTTCACCTAAGGGTGGGTTCTGTGCATTACCAGTTTGCAGTTACAACCTTTGTTTGGCTTAACATCGGCACCTCAATTGTTCACCAAGGTGTTGGCAGTGGTTCCGGCTCATCTCAGAAGGTTAGGCATTCCAATTTCTCTATACCTGAACAAGTGGCTGATCAAACCTGGGTTGCTGGAGGTGGTCTTGTGCATTTGCAGTCAATAGCATCTCTGATGTTTAACCTGGGCTATTTTTTTAACCAGTAAGCCTAAATCGCACCGGTGGCCCTTTCAATGACTCCAGTGCATAGGGCTAGTCCTGGACACCACCCTTACCTGTACTTTTTCACCGCTGAGGATTGCCGACATCCAAAAAATTAATTCATCCTTTCAACATGGTGGGTGAGTTCTAGTTCTAAGGGTCCTGAGATTCCTAGGGCTGCTAGCTTCCTGCATTTTCCTAGTCACGCTTACATGTTGGCACATCAGGACCCTGCAGTGGTGCCTCCCCAGGCAGTGGCTACTGTAGAAGGGATTCTGAGAAACGTAGAAATGATCATTTTGCCAGATCAATTTCGCAGGATGTCCTGGTGCAACCATCCATCAATCCAACACCTATGTAGGTTTTGCTGTAGAATCTATTCTACAAATGAGGAATCTGCAGGTAGAAGTATCCATCAAAAGAAAATTTGTTATATGCAGTAACTATCTTTTTGATGTATACTCTATGTACTTGCAGATTGACCACCAACCCAGTTTGATGGATACTTATAGGGAAAGTTAATAATATACCAGATGTATATATGTTGTCTACGCACTACTCTATTGATGTCAGTCCAGCTGCTTGCTTCAAAGGCTGGGACAAACTAGATGGAAACGGGCATTGTTGTGCCACAGTGGGTATTATATGGCTTTGGTGGCATCCTCTAATGCCACTTACAGCGTCGATAGAAACCGAGCTCCCTCTGCCGAAAGTTTCTGGATCCAGTCTGATGACTGGGATTATTCTACGGGTTAGGATTTGCAGGTTAGAATTTCCACGAGAACGATTGTTTCTGCAGGCAAGGAACTTTTTCTTTTGGTCGATGCTCGAAGGCTGATTCCTCACTACCACCCCACCTCCTGGTTCTGTGGAGTGTTATCTTTTTAATATTTTAAAAGGGTCCGCATTAGTGAACCGCACATGGTTACCACCTTTTGTTCATTTTTCACATCTGAGGGAACAGAAATGGAAAAGTCAAGAACCTGATGTCCACGTGCAGGGGTGGCGCTTAAATGTGGCTCTGCTCGGTTACTTGCGCAGGGTATGGATTCTGCCTCGAGTCACCCCACACCACCTAACAGTTCACAGGAGAACTGCAACAAAAAAATTCTCCGAATACAGTCAAGCATCTGAGGGATATTATGTTGTGAGGAATCTGGTGTTAGATGGAGAATTCACCAGAGAGCATTACTGAAGGTAAGTAACTTGTTCTTCTATGAGTTTTTGAAAAGAAGCCTACAATGCTGCAGTCTGTGTGTAAGTTAAGCTTGCAATGCAAAATCTACTTTTCTCATGATAGGAATGTGGTTGTTACAAATACTGTAGTTCTTTGGGTCCCACGTCTGGGATGGATAAACCGATTGTGCCCTGGATTCCCTGTTGCTAGGCCTGGAAAATACCTGTGGTCTTTAGTGTGCCTGTGATGGACTGACTGGCAGTGCGTAGCCATTCCCTTAATCTCTGACATGACTAAAAGGGGCAAGTTAGATGGACCCCGGCTTACCTGTTTGTCTGTGTACCTGTGACTGCCAGCCATGATATCAGTGTGTTCTTTGACTTTTTGCAGCGTACCTGGGAGGGGCAGGGCTGTTGAGTTCTATAACACGTGTTTATAAGGTTGATAGCTTATTTGCTGGTCATTTCTAACTTCTCACTTCAATTTTGGCAACCTTCAGGAGCACCCACGACCTGGTGGCTATGGACGGCTGGCTGTATGCTGTAGGCGGCAATGATGGAAGCTCCAGTCTCAACTCCATCGAGAAGTACAACCCGCGCACCAACAAATGGGTGGCGGCTTCTTGCATGTTCACACGGCGGAGCAGTGTGGGCGTGGCTGTATTGGAACTCTTGAACTTTCCCCCACCTTCCTCACCCACATTGTCTGTTTCCTCCACTAGTCTTTGACAAAGACTTAGGTCCTACCTCACTGTGCGGGGACTACAGTGTGTGGCGGAGAGGAATGCCCTCGGCTTCTGATCTGTGCAGTCACCAATGCTCCAGAACCTTTAGGAGAATACACCACAGCAGAGAGAAAGTTTGAATGCACAGTCTTATGCACCAGGGTGTGTGTCTCTCATCCCCACCCTGGGGTGGACAGCTTTGGTGCAAGTCATCATCTGACTGTGACATTGCGCCACTATTTCTTGCATCCTAGTCTCCAGCAGATTCCTTTTACTGGTTAATTTATTTTGAATTTTACAGTCACTCCGGAGGCCTTTACTGAGAAGTGACATTTATTACTTGTTTGTGAGTTTCTTTTTTGTGCACTAAACTTGGACCGATTGCAAGAGAAAAATGGTGACTAAAAGCTTGAAATTCAGTTTGTGGAATATCACCGACTTAAGCCTCAACAGCTTCCCACTTTTTGAACAGATTTCATTCTCTTACCCATCGTCTTTGAAGAAGGCTCCCGGTAGTCAAGTTTTCATCATTGGTGATATCTTGAGTAGGAGTTTGCTAGTGTGAGTATATGACTCGGTTTAGAAAATGTGTTAAATTGTTGATTAGCAAAGTAGGCAATATGAATGGTCCTATCCAAACTTTGTCTGGTAATAGTGATGGTTCACTCACTTTAGGACCTGTCAGTGGACCCTTCCCTTTTAAAAGGTTCTGGATGCAGCAGAGAGGGTGGGCACACTCTTCAATTCCCCACACTGTCCACCCTTCAGAAATACTGGAACATCTCTGGGGTTAGTTTTTTCTTCGGAGACAGTCTCCTGCCCTCTAATGTCTATCTCCTAAAACAACTGATAAGTGTTTGCTCCGTCAAAAAGATGCCTTAACTGATTAGTTTATGAACTAATATGTCCTGCAAAAAAAAGAACTTGACAAGTTACAGGGCTCAGAGAAAAGGAAATGTATATGTTGCTGGGCATTAGATCCCTGTTGTCTCTGTATTGAGGCCAAGGATTTTGAGGACCTTCTTGTATTTTTAGAATGAACCGCTATCCTTTGATCATGAAGTTATCAATGTTTATTGCCATAAGCTATTTTAATTTTAGTGGTCTCAGAGATCGAAGATGTGAAGTGCTAATTTGAGAGAGTATCCATTGTCTAAAAGGATGACACCTGAAAACCGGTGCCTCAATACAGGGTAATTGAGGCTCATCCCTCACAACTGAAAGGCTACTCCCTGCCTTATTACAATGGTCAGACAGATAGTGATCTGACCCTTCTTCCTTCGGTCCAGAGGGCATGTTTTTTCTATGCAGTTAATATAGGGTCCATGCCTGACTATCACAGTACTAGGTCTTTCCTGCCAGCTTGGTTCTTCCGACAAACTGTCAGACTGATTTGGAGAGACTAGGCTGGTCCCTGCATTCCGCCCGCTGCATTATGATGCGGCGGTCGGAGGCAGCATGCAGAGGGACCGACCGCTGCAAATCTAATGGGCTTAAGGAGCCCATCGGCACAGCCATAGGGATTATGATGTCCATTTCTGTCTGCCTTTCTATAGCGTTCTGACCGCCATAGAAAGGCAGACAGAAACAGACTTTGATGGCCCGCTAACAGGCCTATGGGGCACCTATGGTGCTCCCGCAAACATCCATGCACCTTGTGGCAGGCAGCATGTGGTGCCTGCCACACAGTGCATGGATGTTTGCAAACATTTCCTAATGCGGGTTGTGCTGCTGCCCTTTTCTACCCGCTGCACAAGCTGCATTAGATAAATGGATGTTTACAACCGCCTAATGGGCAGTCGCATCCAAATTCGTTGGGTGGACCGCCGACTGCTTGTCGGTTGGTTTCCATTCCGACACAATGCCGGTTAGATCGTAATTAGGGCCACAGTAACTGCTTTAAAACACTTTTACCTTCTAAGCTCGAGTCATACACATCACTAAACTGCAAATGGCATCTTGTTTTATTCACCATTTCCAATGTTCTTGCTCATTTTTGACCCTTTCAAACTATCCGCTTTATTTATTTATTTATTTATCAGTTGGTTATCCCAAGAAAATCTATTGTTGAATGAAGGAAAGTGTATTTGTTTTTTTACAGAACTGACCAATGTGTTCAAAAACTATTTTCAGAGCAGTTTGTGTTAAAATTGCCAACCTGTTTTGTCTTTTTTTTTTAATGGAATTTCAGAGAGTTCAGTAAATAGGTGTTGGATTCTAGAGGTGACTTGATCATCTTTGCATGCTAGGTCATGCACCACTGCACGGCTGCACCCAGCTGTGCGTACTAGTAGGCCACGCAGGGGGTGTGAATTTATATTGGGTGGTAATGTATGGTTCGCAAGGACAGCCAATTTGAATGTTGCATCTTGCACTATGCCTGTGGGGGCATACCAAAACTCTTATTCTAAGAGAGAGTTTTACACAATCCTCCATAAGTGCGAAAACAAAATAAAAACTGTAAAATAAGCTAATTTTTTTTGTCCCAAAAATATTTTTTATTTATTTATATGTAATTCTTATTGGCATGAACACAATTATTTGTTTTTTCAGAGAATCTGGAATCAAAACTTAAATTGAATTGTTTTGCAGTGTATTGAAATGGGATGTGTATGCAGCCATTCCTGGGG
The DNA here is from genome assembly GCF_964263255.1 of Lissotriton vulgaris. NCBI lineage: Eukaryota > Metazoa > Chordata > Amphibia > Caudata > Salamandridae > Lissotriton > Lissotriton vulgaris. The sequence goes on from NC_141693.1 coordinate 281,168,911, forward strand.
AGAATGCCTTGGCACACTGTGCAGTTCCCTTAAAAGGGTCATCTATGGGCATTTCTGCACAAATGCAGTAGTCTATATTGCTGCGCCACTGCTATCCGCTATATGTCAGTGGGGTGAAGTGCCCCAGTGTGGCGTGCTAAAGATCACACCGCATGCTTCCTTAGGATGGGTGATGGCTACCTCGAAATGGCTCTTTTCGTACACCTGGTGCTCTTGATTTATCATCATTGTAGCTTGTACAGAAGCAGCCATGCTGAATTTTTTTCTTCCATACGGGAAACATTCTAAAGAGACAGATATAAAGCAATTTGAAGAACTTTTTTCTTGGTGCTTAACTTTCAGCCTTTTTAGATTGGTAGCGACCGGTTGTGTTCATCGTTTCTTTCTGAGCGGTGGGCCTCGGCCCAGCAGCTTTTTGGCAGCCCTAGCACAATGATTGTGTGAGATCCAGCAGAGAGCCCAGGGATGGAAAATCCACGAAAATGGAGCACGGTCCTCCGCCTAAGCACGTTGAGACCACATCGCTCGTAATCTGGGGGCATTTGTGTCGTCTGTAGGCCTGCCCTCATGGTAGGATTGCTGGTGGGTAGGGCCCCCATTTTTGTAGGTGAATGAAATCCTATCTATGCTTAGTGTCTTCCTTCCTGAGTTTCAACAGGTGCTGAGAGGGACTCTAGAGCCAAGAGTGGTTTTGACCCTGGTGCACTCGGTAAACTGAGATCCTCCCGAGGAGGTAGCTGAGGGCTCTCTGAAGCATGAATAGGAGTCTGGTGATCTGTGGACACCACTCCAGGAGACACTCCTGATGAGACACACCTGGGAAACTCTATACACCAGAACCACTTGCCATACCCTGGTGACTAACGCCCACACAGCAGCCAGGAGCCCTTCTGAGGGCCACAACTGGGGCTACCGCTTCCACGAGGCACTCTTAAACGAGGCACACCTGCGAAACAGCACACCCCTGATCCACTCCTGGGAAGTCCCTCGTGACTGACTCTTATGCTGGAGCCAGAGCCCCCTCTCGACCGAGGTACACTTCGGATTCAGCAGAATCTTGTGGTTGGTGTGCACGTGGACAACTGGGGCATTTCCAAACCTGGCCAGAAAGCAGAAGTATCTATCCTATTTTACTTATTCTAGGTATTTTTTTTGGTAACCAGAAATGTATTGTAGCGGAGTTCAGTTAATAGAAGATTCCATTTTTGGGGGTGTATTGATGCCTTTTATTTCGATAAGACCCATATTTTTGCTGTAGTCGAGTAAACAAACTCTTATTTCTGCTAGCAGCATTCAGGTTTTGGAGCATCTCACGCCTTTTATCCTGTTAATACCTGGGTATTTATTGTGATGGGGTTCAGTCAGTACCCAGGTATATTTTGTAGCAAACTCCAGTTTTTGTTATGTTGGATACCTTTTTACTCCTCTTGTTGGGAGTTTTATTTCGCACGGAAGCTGCTTTCATGTGAATGTTTGTTTTTATTTATTATCCAGTAACTTATATTGAACTAATTTATTTGTGTTTTTTTCTGACTTTTGCACTACAATGGGAAAAACAAAAGCAATACAAGGCCAACACATTAAAAATGTAGTTAAAAATAAAGATCTTCTTGTTCAAGGTCCATCTGTGTGTCTGTTTCTTTGGTGCCGCACAACCGGTCACTGTTTGCAGATCTCTGCCAATCGAGAGCCAATGGATTAATCAATTAGTCATCAGGACTGAGTACATAAAATGAGCCTATGAAACCAATATTGGTACACATTTTTGACAACCTCCTTTTATTCTCCTGTTAATCATTGTGAATGCACACTGGTCTGTCATGGTCAAATGGTGTGCTAGTTAAGTGCATATTAAGGTGCTTCTGACGCGAGGGGGAAGTGCATTACCTTGAAGCAGTGCATACTTTTTTACTTTTTATAAACAATTAGTTTTCTGGTTTTCAGTTAATGTATGGCTATTTGTGCAATGTTTCTGCATAGGTAGCCATACATGCCACATCACACTGTGTGATCCGACCACATCAATGATTATGTTGGGAATGAAATTCCTGGGGGTTGCACAACAGCACCATAGACTCGCAAGAAGGTTGTGCTCACCAAATCACAATCATGTCACACTAATGTCATCCTGAATCTGCAAATGCCTTTCTTCGTTGGATTGCCTTGTCTTTTAGAAATAAAACTACATTTTGAACGTTTCCATTAAAATTTGGGTTTTCGCCTATTTGTGAATTAAATCTGATGTCTCATATTTTGTGTATTTGATGTATAATTGTTTCTATACTTTTTTGTATTGGTTTGAGGTTCAAATTGTAGAAATTGCTTAGACTGCAGATGGGGATTCATTGGGGCGCAGGCAGCAAAAGGTTAAGAATCACTGGAATAGTAAATTGCAGGGCATTCCGTTTAGATGCATGCTGTGGGGCATATTGTTGCGGTCCTGGGCAGTCGAGGATAACTAAGCATTACCCCCGGAGGTATTAATTACCACTAGATCATCAAGACAACACCACTGGAGGACACCAATTGGATAACCTAGTTACTTGTGTTCATCATGTTAACTTTCTCAGTGCGGGGATGGGGCGGATTAGGGGTCAGTTAATGCTTAATTCAGGAGCTGGAGGGATTTCGATGCAACCAATAGAGTAGGACACATTAGATAATAATAATTAACTTCAAAGTACATTCAGTGCATAATGTTATAAAAAAAACATTAATATCAGATCATTAAAATGGGACACTTAAAAATAACATTCACAGAGGAAACAGGAAGGTCTAGCTGGGACCTGCTGCGTTTATAGCTACCTCTTGGTAAGCACTAAGTTTTAAGTTAACTTTGAGCCCTATGACCAATGATATTCTGGGGGGGTCCCTGAGCCCGAATTGGTGTCCAATCTACAGCGGTCAGTGTAGGGCAAAGTTGAGTCAACTGGGTTCCAGGTAACGCTGAAGAACCCAACATGCGCCTTTATTGGGGATAAAGAGTCAAACACACTATTGGTCTGATGCACAAATCCCACTTATACCTCTTGGCTATCCAGAAAGTATACCTGGCTTAACTGTTTTACTGCTGTGTAATTCCTCATAGGTACGTAGATTTCCATTCAAATATACACTTTTGTGTATTGGGCCCCATATTTCCTTAGGAAGCCTTTGAGTGTAGGGCACTGTATTTCGGTAACAATCAGTCACTGTTACAATTGTACAGTGGTGGGGGTACACCGAATGGACCCGGTGCTCCACTAGTAGTCCTCTAGCACAGCAGTGGCCACTGGTTTCTTTAGGGTTAGAGGTGGTCATGGCTTAAAGCAGCGATATTTCTAGAACCTTAAAGGCTAGAATGGCGATTCAAAGTGGTTCTGGATTCGAGACTATCACCATGTCCTATGGAATGAGATTCTACATCTGGGGATGGAACACCGACTGTATCCTGGTTTCACAGGATGGGGAGGGAGGCCGGTACAGGACGCTGCGGACAACAGAATGGTTGGGAGCGATGCAGGCTTGCCCTTCGCAAAATGTGACGACAATGAATAAACAGGGGGAACCTTGGATCCTAGATGGGTCCACACCGTGGTGATTCCAGTCAGCCAGGACTACTTCACTCACATCAGGTCACTCCTTCGAGTAGGCGAAGGACAGTTTTCGTACAGGCAAGTAAGTCTTCTTTCCTTCAATCAATGAGCACAGCAAGTCTGCAGGCTTCCCAACCTTCGGTCTAGGCTGAAGGGAGAGTGGCAGCCACACTTCGGTTCCACACCTGGAGCCGTATTACGCATTGTCATTGTTTGTGCCGGGCACACCTTTTAAAAGGTGCCCCGGTGCAAACAATGACAATGCATCCTATTATGATGTATGCTCTGCCCCCAGAGCAGCCGCAAACTTGTGCTGCCACCAGCGCAGCGCATTCATGTGAAAAATGTTTCACAGTGCAGGTGGCAACCCGCCTGCACATTTAAAGGTGAATAGAGATCCCCTTGCAGGCGGGTGCTGTCAGTGACTGCACCCGCCAGCAAGGGTATGTCTGGGGGCATCCATAGGACCCCCTTTGTCTTCTCCAGAGGGCTGTTTCCAGGGGGCGCACTGACAGTTTAGGTGGCGCCCCCTGAGAGCTTCTTTGCCTCAGCGCCCGTGTATGTAATGTGGTACGGGCGCAGAGGCAAAGGAAAGCTCTCATTTGTATAGGGCACGCCCCTATGTAAATGAGGGAATGTCCCCTGAATGTAGCCCTGGGGCTTTAAGTGCGCCAGTGATATTGGTATTACTGACGCGGATGCACAAGCGTCTGCCCATCCTTCGGTAGTACCAAAGTGTCCCGGGGACGTGCAAAGTGGGCGCAAAAGCCTGTTGCGCCCCTGGAGCACTCATTGTGATACGGCCCCAGTTGTTTGTCTATCTTCTTAGCACAGTGTGCAATTGATGAAGGTGGTACTCCTTGTGGCTCCAGTATTTATTTTCCTCCAAAAGCAGACAGCCAGGGAAAATCTGAGGGGCTGCAGTGTTGAAAGTCCCAAGCAGCCTCCAATATTGGGGCAAGTTTTCCCCCACTGTTGCTGGTCCTTGAAGGCGTCCTCCCTAGAGACCACTGTGAGACCTTTTTTGTGGTGATATATATTCGCCTCTTGACTGGAAAGACTTTACTTTGGAGATGGTCACAAAACAGAAAACAAGAGAGATGGTGCTTCAATCTAGCAGGGAAGGCCTGGGCGAGATAAAGGGGAATAGGATGGCTACCCCGACCACCATGTACACCAGTTACAGGAGAGGGGCGGAAGAGTGTTTTGGAGGCTAGAAGGCGGAGATGGTACTGCCAACGAAGCACACACAAGACCACTATCTCACAAACAGTTATGAAGTCCAATGAACTCCAGCACACATTAGTTTATTCAAAACATACGTCTTCGCACCCCACACACAATGTTTATGCATGTACTAAACCTAAATGCAGGCAATTGACTCCTGTTATGGAGGACTGCATGCGCCTTCTCCACGGACCACAGGTAAAAGTGCCTGTGCCTCTAAATACGTGGTCACCACCATCAACCCACTATTTCCAAAGTTAAGTCTGTAAGATCTAAACTCAAACCTTCAGATCTGATGTTAACAAAATGGTAGAAGACAGAACCTCCTTGGGGCTTGCGCAATTGACGACCTCGCTAGAAAAACACACCGGCCTGTCCTGAAAACCCAGAAGTGAGTGCAGCACAGCTTCATAAAACCACGTAGAGGACCCTTGTCCCAATACACCAACACACATTTCCATCCGGAAAAATATGTACAGAAACTAAAGTGAAGTCAGATTACGTAGGTTGTGGGTTTCCTTCCGCAGGGAACATGATTAAAGTATATTTCAATCACACCTGAAACCGAAACGAAACTTCTAGTGCACAGCAGGCTGCAATATTATGAACTAGACACTAGATGGCAGGCGAGTGCAGCGCGTGCTAATCCAGAATGCACTAACTGCAAACCAATTACTAAACGTATATGTTCGTTTGTAAATTATTTTTGTTGAAATTTTTAGATGTGTATGTTACATAAATGAAAAAAATTATTTTTGACTTAAAAGCCTTATTCGGATCAGACAGTGTGCTGTTTTTGTCATTAATCTGAAGTCCAGCGCTTGAAATGAAAAAATAGAAGTATCTACTTGTCTTCTGAGAAGTGCCGGTGCTCTCCAATTAAAAGTATTACGTCATTCTTGAAATAAAAAAGTGTCGGTACTCCGTACCGGACAGTACCGGCCCATTTATAGCACTGAATACTGAACATAAGCAAGTACTGTAGATAGAGGCAATGGGATGACCCTTGCATTTCCACATTGCACCCTTTTATCCTCATGTTGGATGACACAACCAGACTCCGTAAAGGTTCAAAGCACTACAACTTTGTCACCCTACACTCCACAAGTTAGTGCACTGGCTGCCTATCCTCCAAGACATGCTGCATCAGAGATAAAACCCTCGATCCTATACATGCCTCTCTTCCCTGCCTGGTTCAAAAGTTTTTTATTTTATTGTATTTTTATTTTGAAAGTTTTATAGCGCGAACCAGATCTTTGCAGATATCAGAGCGCTTTACAAAGCATGGAATACCAACAAGAGAGTGAATAACAGGCCATTAGGTATAGCGTAGTTGTAGGTAAAAATGGGGTGGGGTAGGTACATGAGGGAGCATAGTAAAACAGGTACATCAATAATGCAAATAGTACAAATAGGTGTGAGCATAGACAGTCAGGTAAGTCAATAATACAAGTAATACGAATAATCGAAGGAGTCGAACGGATAATACAGATCGGTGCAGAGACTTTAAAAATCCACGTTAATATATCAAGTGTATTTAGCCATGAGGATAGCTTTTACTTCTTTCTTAAAAAGTGTGATGGAGGAGATGAGTCTGGTTTCAGGAGGGAGTGAGTTCTAGATCCTGGGTGCCATTCCTGAGAAGGAGCGTTTATAAGTTTTTTCCTTCCGGAATCTTCGAAGTTTTAGCAGAAGATTGTGCCTCTAGTATTTCTAGAGCCGCCAGAGATTGTCAGCTTCTGGGTGAGGTATCCGGGTGAGCTCAGGTGTACAGCCTTGTGTGTCATGCAGGCGATTTTCAGATGTATTCTGGCTTCAAAAGGCAGCCAGTTCAGGGATTTCAAGTCAGGGGAGATATGCGAGTGTTTTTTAGACCCAGTGATGAGTCTCGCTGCAGCGTTTAGAGAAGCTCTTAGGGGTGCAGTAGTAGTTAGAGGGAGACCGCAGAGGACGATGCTGCCGTATTCTTTTCGAGGGATGACTAGTGCTTGTACTGCAGTTTGGAAGTCTTTGGCTGGGAGGAAGGGTTTAAGTTTCCTCAGGGTATTGATTTGGTAGTTCGCTCCCTTAGTTGCCTTGCTGATATGTTGCTGCATGTTGAGATTGGTGTCAAGTGTTATGCCTAAAGATTTTGCTGAGTCCACGATGGTGGGTTGGACATTGAGTGCAGTTAGGTGTTTAAGCCAAGTTTGAGTGGTAGAGATCTTCGCGGGAGGTGAGATCAGAAGGAACTCTGTTTTCAGAGCGTTGAGTTTGAGATGATTATCGGCAAGCCAGGATTGGGTGCTTTTGATCGTTGAGTTCAGGAGTACAATGTCTTTGGGGGATTGACATTTGAGATGTAGTCATCGGCGTACATGTGAAAGAGTACATTGGATGCTTGTTGCAAGGTGGTGAGAGGTTCCATAACTAGGTTGAACAAAGTTGGGGATAGGGAGGATCCTTGGGGGACGCCTAACGATACAGGTATTGGAGTGGACATCAGGTTGTTGCTCGTGAATTTCTGCGACCTGTTGTGTAGAAAGGAAGTGAACCACTTGAGAACAGTCCCAGATAGACCCATTCTTGTGTTTAAAAGTTCGAGTAAATTCTCATGTTTAACGGTGTCGAATGCTGAGGAGAGATCAAGAAGGATGAGGAGGCATGTATCATTTTGATCTAGGATTTGAAGGGCGTCGTCAATTATGTGAGTCATAGCAGTTTCTGTACTGTGTCCTGCCGGAAGCCTGATTGATGAGAGTTGAGGAGATCAAACTGATCAATGTGTTTAGTCAATTGTAGTTGTGCGCATTTTTCCAGGAGTTTGGCGAGAGTGGGAATATTGGTAATGGGACGGTAATTGTTTAGATCAGATGGGTCGGCTGTAATTTTCTTTAGTAAAGGTGTGACTTGTCCAACTTTGAGGGAGTCAGGGATGGTTCCTTGTTGAAGTGAGTTGTTGATAATTTTAGTCCAAAGTGGAAGGAGCAACGGGGTGAAGTCTTTGACAGCGTTAGCAGGGAGGGGGTCCGTGAGGTGATTGGATGGTTTCAAGCTGCTGAGCAGTTTGCCAATTTCTTCTTCAGAATAGGTGTCAAAGGATGACCATGTAGCATTGTTTTTTGGTTCAGTGGGTGCTATGCAGTGGGGTTTGGAGTAAAGGCTTGCGTCAATGAGGAGATCATTTTTTATGTTGTCAGTTTTTTGGATAAAGAAAGCAGCGAAGTCTTCACAGGAGGGTGCTTCGCGCACAGTGCTGAGTAGTTGGGGTTGTTCCTTAGATTGTATGTTCATTGTTGAAATACGCTGCATGATCTTCAATAACCCCGCAGGTGCCTGGAACAGGTAAAAAACAAGCATTTGCAATGCAACAGGTCTCACATTTACGCAAGTTTCAGCTATTGGCATTGTAAATGACAATGCCTTTTATTTATCTTTGTTCTTGAAACATAAATAAAATGCAATGTTATTTATAATGCCAATTAGCTTAAAGTCGCGCAAACGCGAGACCTATTGCATTGCAAATGCTTGTCTTCATGTTCCTTCCGCGCCGGCAATGCCTACGTTCCAGCCACTGGGTGTTCATCGCCATCTTAGGGCAGCAGTGGTTTGCGGGAAGATTGACCAGTGGTCCTTATTAGTTTGGTGGAGGCAAAAGGGGTAGCGTTGTGTTCCTCTCTGGGCAGGAAGGAAGGCTGCATAGGGTGATGTAATGAAGGACATTGGCATTATATTTGCTATACCGAAGTAGTCACCTTTTGGAAAGGGTGCTGTCCAAAGTGGCTTATAGTCTGCGCCCGAGCCACGGAGACCATGCCCTGCATAAATTCTTGAAGAGGTGTGTTCTCCGGAAGCTTGCTTATAGCTGCAGCTCAGCTCTGTGAAGTGGCGCCACGCTAATAAAGTGAAACAGCAGGAAATTTGTGTGAAGAGCAATATGAAAGGAAGAATGAAGCGTCCGCACCGTACTGTTAACAGCAGAAAAACGCAACTTTAAATAAAGTAAATAAAAATAACGTGGCCAAGTAGCACAACGGGTATTCAGTGTGAAAGAGTGGCATGTGCGAGTAAATGGCTGCACAGCTTTCTTTGCTGCACACTTAATGAAAATAAATAAGCAAAATAACGTGGGCACGCAACACGAAGGGTCTGGATGTGGGGGAGGGGTGAACAATAACGTGTGCGAGTTAGTGGCAGCATACTTTTTTTTTTATCAACATGGTGGATGGGGAGAAGAGCGGAACACGCTGAGCGATGAAAACCCATGCAAAAAGTGAAATGCACTACAAGGACAACGGGAGGGGTCGGGACCATAGACCACAAGGACAATGGGTACCGCTCGGAGCAGATCATAGAAATATCCAAAACGAGAGCGGCAGCGGGCAATTGCGAATTTGGTGAGCCGCCCGCAATGAGACATGCTGCCGCCATTTAAGTATGTGAATATGACAGAGTCCGCCTTGCGGGCGTTTGTGCAGGTGAGCGGGGAGGTTTGGAACGGAGCGTATTTAAAATGTATAGCGCAACGTTCGGGTTAAAAAACAACACAAAGGCACACCAAGGACGTAGAGGGGGGGGTAGGGGGTGCAAAGTAGGAAGCGTCTAAGCAGATTTACGTGCAGGGATCTTGTTTAAAAGAAATCCAAATGCGAAGAAGCAGCCGCCTAATGAAAAGAAAAAGTGCTTACAGACTAATGAAGGAGACAGTGTAATGCCACAAGTAAACAATCCAGTCCTGATGGGCGGTCATCACAAAAGGAGACAGGGCGGTAACAAGGAGGGACTAAGAAGCCTTATTATAAATCTGATGCCAGCATTTACCATAGATGATCCAATGGGCGGCCTTCCACACCACTTCTAAAACATACCCTATTACAATATGTCTCTCAGAGCGAGCAGCGCATGCGCTGCAACACTAGGCTTGACCTAAAAAATAAAGGGGGAACTGATGCTTGGTTCTGGAGCTGACTCCGCTACGAAGCACCAATGCCGAAGGAGACTTTATACTGCGCACTCTGCACGGCCCATAAAAGCTCAGCCTAAGCGAGAGAGAGGGACTGCCTTTAGCGGCTGCAGCCAAAATAAAATGGTGGGGCTTATAACTTAAAAAAGCACACACACTTGCCTGCTTCTCCCGCTCCGTCTGCTGGATTCCTCGTTGCTCCTCTTCTGGAAGTCGTGGGCCAGCACAGGCTCCCAGACTCCCCACCCAATGCAGTCGCTGCTCTCATGCTGTGAGACTGGATTGGTCTGAGCGGCCTTGTTAGGCGCTCATGAAGGGACTGGGAGCCTGTGCCATTTCTCCACCTAGCTGCACCACAATACAGCTTCGTGGAGAAATTCTAAGTGCGCATGTCAGTCTGGCTGGCCTAAGACGGCCGGCCAAACAGTATTGCCTGGCACCACTCTACTCGGAACTCAACAAAAAAGACCTGGTCCTAATCAATATAGGCAATAATTTTATCATCAACTGTGATAGTCACTAATGTAGATTTACTTAGTTCTAATAGTGATATTCTTTCTATCAACAGAGTGTGCCTTCTTCATATCTTCTAAAAACCCACTATGTGTCTATATGCGCCTGCTTGAATATCATTCAGGCAGTCTACTAAGTGTAGAAAAAATGTGTGAGAAGAAGGAAGGAACCTCACATGAGCAACCACCTGGGAACTACTGACTGGTACTCGTCAGTCTGTTCCTGTTATCATCATTGGCTCCTTCCAACCATAAATGAGAAAAATTGCAAAGAATGATGTAAAAGGAAAATAATTATAAGCAACTCAAACAGTGATGATACCTAATTACATACATGTGCACCTCAACCCCGGGTGTGAGAGCTGCTATCTGGCACTCTACTAAAGCTAAAAACTGGGTTAGGTATCCCTAGCTATGTGATATGCTTTATTCTGTGCTGGGTACCTACTCCTATTAAAACCTACACTCTACAGTTGTGCTTCGTTTTAATATATGGGAAGCCAACATGTTTCGTTGCCTATCAATCTTGGTCGGCAACTTCATCAGGGCTGGGGGTTACCTTTGCCACACATTTCTGGATTCTTCCAGTGTTTAAATCTACAGACACATAGAAACACAACAACAAAGATAAAAAACATAGAGTGACACTGTTACACATATCGCCCTTCTCATAAACAATTTGTTTGGTATACCAACTGTGTATAGGACATGCTGTGTTTACCTTCATAAGGGTGTACGATGGCATACCTGTAATTATTCGTATGCCAGCATTCAATATTTGGTCCCCTTTCATGTGATGCGATCGCTATATGTCGACCTAGAAACATATCGTAAAAAGAAAGAATAATTCAGTAATTCACCAGAGGCCCGCTAATTAGCTAACTCCCCTCCACTTAGTATCTTGAATGTTTATCAAAATGCACCCTCTATACATGTACCAACATAGCTGCGCTGCTTAATGTAGTGACATATGGAAGATGCCTGGCGCATTTCATGTTTATCACAATCACGCGTTCTGAATTCAAAATGCTCCTATGGTGTTACCGAGATAGCCCCACTGTATTTAAAAGTTGGCCCATACCGGCGCTCGCCTCTTACCGGTCAGTACCGAGTACCAGTCAGTAGTTTCCAGGTGGTTTCTCCCGTGAGGTTCCTTCCTTCCTCACACACATTTTTTCTACACTTAGTAGATTGCCTGAATGATATTCAAGCAGGCGCATATAGACACATAGTGGGTTTTCAGAAGATATGAAGAAGGCACACTCTGTTGATAGAAAGAATATCACTATTAGAACTAAGTAAATCTACATTAGTGACTATCACAGTTGATGATAAAATTATTGGCTATATTGATTAGGACCAGGTCTTTTTTGTTGAGTATACTGTGAGTGGAGGGCAACCTGGGTCCTATGCTTTTCCCTCTAAGCTCCAAATTATTAGGACCACTCTACACGCTGCCAGTAAAAAATAAAACGACAATAAAATTGTTCTACTGCTGGAGACTGCAGTTGACACAGTGACCACGTCCCACGCACTGCTGCGACAGAGCTACACCTAGACACCAAGTGAGAGTCTGGGCTTGGACACAGCCCAGGAAGGCCTGCTGCTTAGGCGCGCAGCTGAAGCCCAGGCTGGCGTATGACTTCTAGAAGGCTCCTGGCACGAGGTGTTCTTCTACAATTATGCACATAGTAAGTACAACTAGAGGTTATTGACCTCTGGAGACTGCACCAGATCCATAGTGGTCCTTCGTGTGCATAGGGAGGTGCAGCCCGGCTACTGATCTGAGACTCCCGACATAATCCTATTGGTGAGGATGAGAAGCAATGGGAACTAGCATGTGGTTACTGAGGCCATAACTCCTCACAGGCCCCTCCACTGTGACTTTGGGATTTTGCCTCTCTTAATGTTAATTGTATAGCTTTTTTTGTGGGTTGCTAGTGCCTGGCCTTGGGACGGGGAGTTGGGAACGTTTATATTTTGCAAATCCAGTTTTGACTCTACACACATGCTATACATTGTAGGGAGGTTCAAAGCCATGTACGTGAGCCCTATGTATTAGAACCTGACTTATGTAGGAGTGTGCTGTTTCTTCGTGTGAGAGGGGAGCAAGGAGAAGGCATTATTACACCACCCACAATGTCTACAAGCATAACCAAATATACCTTTCTCACCTGGATTGCTATGGGCAAGGGATCTGCTAGTAATTCTACCAAATCCTGGCGTTTCTGAGACCCAAGGGTGTGGACGTGGCTCTACTCCAAGAGATTCACCTGGTGGATGGGGAAGTAGCCAAGTTTAAATGTAAGTGGAGGGGTCAGGTTTACGCTATAGGATACTATTCGTTTGATTGGGGAACACTGATCAGAGGGAAATCCGGGTTACTTCTAGATGTTACAAGGTTTGCGTTGACAATGAGGGTCACTATGGCTTACTACAAGGAAAACCTAATGACCTACGGCTGCTGCTTGGCATCATTTACGCTCCAAATGTGGCACATAAATGGTACCCTCTTCCACCACCGCCTTCGTTTTTGACCATGTTTGCTTACTAGAGTGTGTTAAGGATTTGAACTCCCCTAATACCCATTTCTGCTATAAAAGCTAGGACTGGTGTTTAAAGACTAATTTTTTCCTATAAAATAATCTTGTATAGCGTTTGCACCATTTATTAGATACACAGGTGCAGATCTATGTTATTAAGCACTGTTTTTGGAGTCACAATGTATTTATAGTCACAATTCTCACACGTTTACGTGAACCGAGTGTATATATGTCAGAGTATTTTAAGTGCCTATGTCGTTAAGAATATGCAGTTCTTTATGTTATCATAAAAACAGTCGCTGTATTTGCACCTAGATCTAGATGTTTCTAACAAAAAAAGTTAAGTAAATAGTAAAAGGGTGCGTGATTAAAAAGTCTTTATCATGTTTATACAGTAGATTGTGGTGTACTGTAAATTATGAATTAATTTAGCAACACAGCAGGAAGGCAACCTTTTATGTACTCATAGCTTTGCGGCCTAGCCTTTCCTCCAGCTATTAAAGAGCCCAACCCCATATGTTCATACTAAATGTGGAGCAGGTAGAGTTCTTCATCTCGCTGGCTTCCATTCTCTCTCTAGGCGCTCCAACCCACCCACTCTTGGAGGGCGATTAGAATTGTGTGGCAGACATCACACTAGACCGGTCGGTGTCCCCCTCTTGCTGACTCCAGTGGTGAGGCTGGCACATGACGTTCAGGAATAGATGGGCCATATGAATAAAAATGAATGAATAAAAACTTATAATGCGCGACTTTACCAAAAGGCATCAAGGCGCCTATAATCCGATCATAAAGGAAAAGGCAATCCGATAACTAAGGATAAGCTTTGACAAAAAGCCAGGTCTTCAGTGCTTTTCTGAAGGACTGCATCGATGACTGATCCGTATGACACCTGGGGATTGCGAAATATAGGTCCGAGGGAGTACTCATTTTATTCTCCAGTCTATCACCTCCGTGTTTGCTTGGATATACTGATATGCTCCCACAAGGTCAATAAACCTGTCATACATATAGAACGCCTGGATTACACGCTCTTGAATCCCAACCCAATACTAATGAGTCCTCGGTGGGGTAGATGCACATCTTACATTCCCACCTGGAGACTTTCAACATCCTATCTTCATGAACCCATATTCAGAGACTCCCTAGCAGCAGTGCTTTAAATGGGCCGGTACTGTTCGGTACAGAGTACCAGCACTTTTTTATTTTGAGGAGGAGAGTACCGGCACTTCTCAAGAGAAATGCAATACCTTTAATTGGAGAGCACCGGCACTTCTCAGAAACAAGCAGGTACTCTGCTACAGAGTACCTGCACTTTTATTTCTCCATTTCAAGCACTCCCTAGCAGACATGATCAGAGAATACTTCCACACTAACCATCTTACATAAATGTTGAGTGGGATGGTTTTAAAGCTCTAGTGAGGGAATTTTACATTGGCCGATCTGGGGCTTTGCAAGTCACTTAACAGTGACTTATCCAAACTAAAAGATAATATATGACAATTGGAGGGAGAGATCCTGTGGAACCCTCACGTATGACCCAGATTACAGAAAAAGCACAAAAAAACATGCAAACATGGTTGAAAGATTATGCTTCACTAATAGATGAGAGTATCTGGTGTCCTCCCATCCTGAAGGGGGCTGAGCGAATGATTACTCTGTTTGATACAACCTGAGGATAGAGGCACCCTATTACCCAGATTTCTGATTCATCCTGTGGAACTGTTCGTACCCAACAAGATATTCACAGGGTATTTAGGCAACACTATCAGGAATGATATGGAGAACATGACCCAATACAGAGGTTGTCATTGAAACCTTCCTGGATAGGGTAATGCTCCCACAGCTAACTGTCGAAGACAGCGTGGGGTTAATCGCCTGGCTCGAACGTCTTGCTGGTAGAATTCTATCACACACATTTCTTTTTTGGTGCCACGATTAGCAGAAATCCATGCGGCAGCACTGAAATGTGGATCCTTGCCCGATACTACCAGGGAAGCTTTAATATTCTTTGTACATAAACTGTTGCTTCATTGGATGTAGCATCTGCCAAGCAATTTTTGTCAAGTTAAATCTAGACTATAACATTTTAAGTAAGGTGCTGCCTAACCAGCTGCAGCCCCACCTACTCACTCTGATGCACGAGGACCAAAATGGTTTTATTCCTCAATCCAATACCTCCTATAACCTCAGACGATTGTACAGAATCGTTGATGAAATGCTACTAACCTGTTACTCTGTAGCGTTGGTATTTTCTGTTGATATTTAGAGGGCATCTGACACCCTGCAATGGGGGTACATGTGGGCAGTCATACATTGGATGAACCTGGGTGAGGGATGGAGTAAATGGGTCACCTTGCTGTTTACAAATGAACAAGCAAGTCTCTCCACGGGTCACTGCATATCAGTTTCATTTACAGTCTATTGAGGGACTAGGCAAGGTTACCCTCTTTCACTAAAGCTGTTTTCGTTGATGGTTGAGCCCTTTGCTAGTATTCTCCACATGGAAAGGTAGGGTATGGGTATCCGCCTAGGAGATGGGGAGAATGTTATCTCATTGTATGCTGATGATATGCGTTTATATCTTTGAGAGGGCGGGGCCCAATTGGGGGTTCGATAGAGCATGAAACTTCTAGACGACATGTAGGAGTATCCGGGCTGTGCACACATTAGAGGAAGATGTGAATTTCCAGTGTCCCCATCTGTGCTTGGGGATCCGATGGGAGCCTAGAGTTTTCAAGTACCTGGGCGTCTGGGTTTATCACTCTGATGAAAGGGAACTTGGGAACCACTCTTTGTACCCGAAAGGGTAACATGGCTTTTTGGCAGAATCTGTAACTCCACATTATGATTAGAATAACCCTATCAAAAATTAACATTTTGCCACAAATCTCTATTATTCTGTTAACTGACCAGTTTGGATCCTGTGGAGTTAGTTCTGATCCCTGAGCGTCTTACTTTGGGAGTTATTTTGGGATGAAAGACACCGTTGTGTTTCTCTATGTCTACTCCTGTGGCGACACGCAGTGGAGGTCTTGGAATCCCAGATTATGAGTTATACTATGTGGTGGCGCAGTTGCAATAGCCCAAAAGATGTATCGCTGAGGTTAACCTACCAGAATTGGTGGAGTCCGGAGAGGAACATAGGGAGAGAGCCCTTCTGGCGCTGCTGTTGGGGCAAAACTAGATCCTACCCGGAGGCTTAAGTTCCCACCATAGCTCTTCAGTGGTGGAAGTGTGTAGTTAAAACAATCGGATGCAATGACTTGTATTCCACAGCGTTGCCTCTGATAGGGTTACCCATTTCAAGGGAGGGCAGTTCATGTCCCCCAGTTGGGATAATTGAAAACTAGGGGGTGGGAGGTACTAATACTCGGAGGGACCGTTCAGAGCTTGGAGAACATGACTAAAGAAAATTGAGTCCCAGGCACTCTATTCTTGGATTATGGGGTGCTGATGCTAGCCGTATGTCAGTTTCTGGAATAATAAAAATTGGAACCTCTGACGCATGACCTATTGCAGATTATACTAACCTTTGTCAGTGGCCGCCGACTGAGTTCTTGGTTTTATATATAATGATACCTATGGTTTCAGATAGTTTGGCAACCCTGAGAACAAAATAGTGGGGCAATTCCAGGGGAGAAAATGGCAGGAGAACCCTTTAACGCACTTACACCATCCCCATAAATAGCCGCTTTAAATTCAATTACCTGCATACTGCCTATTTTATGCCTCAGAGGTTAATCATATACTCCATTGCACAACATGAGCTGCCCCACAGGTGCCCTTGTGGGTGTAGACTTCACCCTCAAGGGTTGGAGATGCCCAATGCTTGTTATTGGCGTGGGGTTACATACGAATTGGAGAAAACCCTGAATAGGCACTTGCTCAATACTGTAGACATTTGCTTGCTTGGTCAATATGGCAGACGGGCATCAAGGATGACTGGCAACAGATTCCTGGATGGGGCACCTGGCACTAGTGGGGGGCAGCCCTGCGATTGGAGAAGTATGTGGGCATGCGAAGGTAACCTTTAGCAGACCAATGGCTTGACAAAGTGGCTAGTTTTACTGATAGGGCTGTATAATCATTCAAGGAGAATTTTCGCAACAAAGAATTCCACTTTTCCAGACCCCCGATTCACATTGCAGTTGGATCAACCTACTCTCCTAGGATCATTAATAGATTTTCCTTTCTCCTGTTACATTTACCCTAGTATAAATGATACTCTGAATTTTAATGGCTACATGTGTTGAATTGGGCATTTTTTACTTTCTTGCACGATTTGTTGTGATTTGTTTTGTTTGTTTTTGTAGTTTAGCGTTTTGTGCATATATGTAGTCCATTGCATTGACAATTTCTAATGCATTGGCTTGCTTTCTGTGATCGCTCACAACCATGGTTTAGCCCAGATGATCTATATGCGCTGCACGACTAACATAATATTCAATCTATACTACTATTATAAAGAGAGAACTTGCACCTTTTGGCAAGGTAATCTCGGGAACCACAGCGCCAATCTACACACCCGATACATATTTGAAAAAGTCAGGGTGTGTAGATGGACATAGGCTATATACATTTTTAAAAAAAAGCAAAATAAAAAAATTAATTTACAAAACAAAGTAGTCCCCTGAAAGTTGCGCCGGCCGGGACCTAGCGCTGGCCGCGACGCGCGTCATGACGAAGGAGGAGCGGCGGCGTCATGGAGGAGCGGCGGCGTCATGGAGGAGCGGCGGGGCGGTGGTGCAGTGAGTAGCGGCGGCGACGACATGAAGAGGCGGCGGTGCAGTGGTGGCGACATGAAGAGGAGGAGCGGCGGGTCAGGCATGAAAAGTAAATAGTCGGGGCGGGAGGGAGTCGGGCGGTACTCGGGAGGCTGGAGGCGGGGGGCGTGAGGCTGGAGGCGGGGGTGGGCGGGAGGGAGTCGGCGGGTGCACCGCTCTACAACATGCTGCCCCAGCCGCCTTCTGGCCCGGGCTAAAAATGCAGCCCCCAGCCCCCTTCTGCCCCAGGCAACGCTGGGGCGGGCTGCTAGTAAAAATATATTTGAAAAATATGTTGCAAGAAACTGCTCCTAAAGCTCTTAATTTAGAGCTTTGGATGCCAGTACTGCAAACTAAATGTGCAGCATGCAATGCAGACCCACATTCCATGTTCTCTTGCCAATTACCCTTTTCCTGCCGTAGGGTGTCATAGAAACACATTTCTCTTTTCATTACTTTTTTTTTTATTTCATGGTCTTCTTCCTTCAGATCAGATAGCTTATGTTTAAAAGCACTGGTGTTCGGCTTTGTGTGTTTTATCATATATTGTTTTCATTTTCAGTAGCTTATCTGCATCCCCTCTCCCACTGCGCCATCTTTATGAGCTATCCAGTGCCCACATGCGTGCTGTGTGCTGCCATCAGTAAGGCGTCCATCTGGAATGACCTGGCTTCCTGCTTTGAAAAAGCGTGCCACACATGAGACTTTGAAGCTCATTGATTGGACTAGAATGAACGGGTGAGAATTGGCTCTCAGCCACAGGTCACGTCCTGCGTGCCACGCAATGTGTGACCTTCCTGCTGGTGAAGCAGCAAGACACTCTTCGTAGGCATCCTCCCGTTTAAAGGTCACCCTCCCTGGCCATAGATCTGTAGATTAAGTAACCCAGAAAAATATGAAGGTACCAGATGTAAGATCATTTTCCCCCTGTACCATCCTACCTTTGTCAACCAAAGGAACTGCACGAGAGGCAACTGGCCCTCCTGAATCTGTCCTTTCACTCAGCCAAACACCGTAAAATTACTGAGATTTCGCTGAGACACCGGAGGTGCACTTGTACAAAGAGTACTTGACATAAACAACTTCCCTCCTGCACCGGTGAGGGAGCAGTAACATGCTGCAGGGTGCTTGCTAAAATGACAGTTTCAGGTTCTTTTTCATCAATACCACCACCTCCATGGATCCCAGGTGAAACCCAGTGCTGGACTGGGGACTGAAAGCAGCCCTGGCAAGTTTTGGATGACCAGCCTCCGTCCGACACTTGGCGTGTGAGCCCAACCGCTACTAGGGGGGTTTGGGTGGGTTCTCCCCCAAGATTTTTTTTTTGAAAAGACAGACCAAAATGGTGGATTTTACAGCACATCTCAGAGCCCAGCTAACCCTCTAAGCACTCCATGGATTTACCTCTGACCTTGGCCTTCTACAGGGCTGTGTTACACAGTTTGTGCTATACACACACCATATACACAGATGCGTGCTGAAACATGGTCTTGTTCTTGTCGCTGCAAGGAACTAAGGTGCGGACTGACTGGTGCAGCCGCACCTGATGCTGACTCGAGGGGCGCTGTGCAAAGAAAGAACGTATGGGTTTAATAGCACCTGCTGCAAAGTACCTTGTGTGTAGTGTGTCCAGCAGTTTTCAGGCAACAATAAAAATGCCAAGTTAACTATAGTGGTTAATGTTCATGCTGGAGAGAGATCAGAGTTTGGGCTAGTGACAGTTTTGACTCTTCATGAAGTAGCACAAAGAGTTAATATGCCTGCTGCAAAGAACATGTACCATGCAAATCACATAACTGTATTTTATGTGTATAGCTCAGTGGGTTACTGCTTTTGCCAGAGAGATGTTTTTGTAACCAGTAGTTCCTAAATTACAATCGTAATATATGGCAATGACCAATAACCTGTCATCAAAGAGCAGCAGGCAAACTGCATGCTATAGGGCAGAACATTGGTTTTCCCCTAGTTTTTCCTTATCCAAATCCTGCTAAAAAAAGGTTTGTTTGGTTAGAAATATATTCTTAATAGTAAAGCCAACCCCAACCACTGAGGTACATTTTAAATCCTGAGTTTCGGCTTCTCCAGAACATCCATTCTTAAAATGTACTGCCTACCAGTATAGATGATATGTGATTCCTACACCCTGCAATTCACATTGTTGTATGTATTATTTCCTATAGCCTGATTCACACACGTATAATTCATTGTCTCCATATATAATGTGTGTGTGTTGTAAACTGTTCACACAACTTACACTGGGCTTTGAGTAGCGCTATAAAACAAATGAAATGCATGTGAGAGTGGCTATGCAGAGAAGTAGGCCACTGAATCTGCCACCTCTGTGTGCCTCTGTGATAGGTGCTCAAGGCCAGAGGCTACCCGCTGAGAGTGGCGTCTTAACACAAAGACTGTGTCTCGACACCAGCCTGGCAAAGACATTTGAATGGAGAACCAACCTGAACCAGTTCTGCCGCAAATATCATTTAAAAACATTTATCGCTGGGAATAAAAGATAATAAATGCATTTAAGTTCAATGTGTGAGGGGTCATTCATGTCACGTTATATTTTTAGCGCATCTGATGCAACCAAACAACAAGGACAGATAGTGCATTCAGTGCAAATTAAACTGTCACTATTATTCAATGGCAACATATCTGCAGTTCCACGTCTCCCCAACATTACCAGGTAAAGGTAGTTCTAGAAACTATCGACGTGTTTTCTTTTTATTGTTAGACTTCAGACATACTTAAAAACATAGATAATTTGAGTAACAAACTTTACTCAAAGACGTCTAGTGCTTGTACTTCAAATCCGATTGCGTCGTCATCATTCGCACAGAAACAAGCACGAAAGTGTCTACACACTTCCATGAAATTTCTTGGAAAGCAAGTGATTTCATTTAAAATTTTCTTATTTTTCTTTTTGTTGCTCCATTCACTGATACTTTATGAGATAATGCATGTAAAGCTATAATTGTCAGCATAATAAAACTGGAAAATTGTCATAATCTGCATCCGTTTTTTTATTGAATGTTCTCAGCGCTCAAAATAAAAAGAACGGTAAAAGACAGTGACTTAGTCCCACAGCTGGTTGAAATGCAAACCTTATATTACAAGTTCCCTTGAAACATCATTGAAGAAACGGGTGTACGTTATGACCCCGATTAACACACCCTGCGAGTCCCTGCACACATTTATTTTGATTAGCAACTAAAATGTATATGGCATTTGGGCCGCGTACTGTTGTCTGCCCCAAAAGTATACATTGCAGGAGACTGACTCTGACTCATGGAAAATTGGCCCAAGCAAAACCGCCCCCCTCTGATAAAACCGGCCTCCACACTATCTGGCCTACCGGGGGATTGTCCGGTGCCCGGAATCACCAGTCCGGGCCTGGTGAAACCGGCAGTCTGCCTCCTCAGGGCTCAAAAGTTTGCAGCGCCTCCATGACTGTACCCCTCACGGAGAAGGTGGCTTCCATTGGAGGCAAGTCAGCCTCAAGTTATCAGGTGTTTCAGAAGGAACTGAATACTCTGGCGGCAGCCCTAGAGGCCCTATGGATCCAAACAAAGGCTTTGCCTCCATGTGCTCAAGCACTTTCCTAGTTTAGAGGCTGAGGGCGGCTCTTAGTCGTCTTCCTGCGCATGTTTTCAGTGACCAGGGTGCAGCCACAGGCACCTAAAGTCTATCCACATGCATTGGTGCCCTTGTCTGTTCTAGCGCTGCTGGTTCCGGCTCGGCAGCTGATCCCAGACTCTTCCAATGCTTCGGAGCTGGCTAGCTCTCCTGGGAGGTGGATCGACCTGAGCTGATGAACATGGGTGCCGGACAGTGATCCTGACATGAGTAACAAAAAACATGAGGGACCGGCACACAAAGAAGCTTTTAACTACCTAATGCTGGCCAAAGCCCTGCAATGCCAGTCCGCGAGACCGTAGTGACCCTGCCACTGCCACCAATCCTGGATGATCTTAATGCAAAGCTGAAAGATAAAAGGGTGCTCAAATCCTTTCTTCTCACCAACAGTCCAGCTCCTAATACCCAAAAACCATATACAGGCACCAGTGCCGATCCTGGCACTGATGCAAACCCTGACACCAGTGCTCAAGGCGATGAAGACCTGCGCTCAATCAGGTGCTATCACTAGATGCCGTCCAAAGCACAGGAAGCACTATTATCTCTGATAGAGATTGAGGGTCTGGTCTAGGTAGTCTAGTGACATCCTTCATTTTACCAATAACGCCTGTATCCATCAAGCTTCAAGTCCTCATGTAGGCCTATGTGACCTGGAGGAGGCGACACTTTGAGACATGTATCTCTAAGTATTGCACTCTCAAAGACAGCCTAGCCTTTGGCTGAGCTGGTAGGTTCCTAGAGACAGTTGTGGTGGGAGCTGCTTCCCATAGATAACAAGAGTTGCCCTCCAACATGGACATGAAAGCTAAATGTCTTGAAAATCTAATGAGGAAATATTTACACATCCATTGGTCTGTCTCAGGTAGGCCAGCATTATCATGGCCAGTACCGAGAACATCTGTAGCACAGATTTTTTCAGAGATACTTTCTAGTTCCCAGAAAGATTACTTACGCCTGCTTAAACTAGACAAGAAACAGCTACATTCAAACAACTAAGGCCCTGAGACCTCTACCTCAAGGTTCATCTGCTCCAGTCTATGTGCTGCCATGCCTGGTTAAAATCCTCAGACCCAGGAAAAGTCGTCAACCTCCTGATGTGAAGACCATGTTCAGACTGGCCACCATTGAAGTCCTTCACTGGTACAAAATGGGCACAGGCATAGCACTATCCAAGTCGTCCTCCTTCCCGATGCGGAAAAGTTTTTGTTTTCAGTTTTTCAAGGGCAAATGATACTTTCACTCAAAGCCTTCCCCAGACAGTACTACTTCAATTTGATACATTCTCAAAAAGACGAAACGAGATGGATGTACTACCATTTTTTGAAATTGCCAAAGTCAGAAAAGTCCTTTTTCCGCAATCTACCAGTGGCCATTTGGAATCCCAATACCCATATATTAAAAAATTTTACAATTCCTAAATATTAGGAACCGTAAGAGTCTTTTTAATTTTTTTAAGGTAGTGAGTAAAGGAACAAAGAAAATATGGCTGCAGTCTATTTGCTATGTCTACTGTGACCTGGAAAGTAAAGAAAAAAGGGATGCCTTTGGGATAGGTTTGTGGCCTGGTGCGGTCATAGATCGGCCCACTCTATGTCAAAATGTCCAAAGTTCTGTTTGTGCTATTCCCCCGCCCAACAAGGCCTTTCTTGGGGCACTGATAAAGGGCACCTGTCAGCTCTTTCAGTGTTCTTATGGTTGCCAGACCAGCAATTGTTATTTAAATCACCTGTTGTGATGGGTTTCCTCAAAGGGTTACAATATTTGTTTCCCCTTCCCTTTTTGTTACGTCCCAATGGAACTTAAATTTGATACTCCTATTCCTCATGTGCTCGCCTTTTGAGCCCCTCCACAGTTGGTCTTTCAGGCACCTTACCCTCAAGCCAGTGTTTCTTGTTGCTATAACATTGGTGCAATGGGTCAGTGAAGTGCAGGGCCTTTCTGTTAACCTGCCTTTCATCATGTTCTACCCTGACACCCGGCTTTGCAGATTCGATCCTCCTTCCTTCCGAAGGTGTGACTCCCTTTCATGCTTGTAAGAACATAACCTTTCCAGCGTTCTTTGCTCCACCTCACCCCTATAAAGCGGAGGAGAGACTTCACGGGTTGGATCCAAAAATGGCTTATCTTCTGAATTGATTGTACAAAAGAGCACTGTGTAGATGGTCATCTCTTTATCGGGTTAACTGGAACAAAGAAAGAGCAAGGCTGTGCAGAAGAGGGCCATCCTGTGCTGTATCGCACTTTGCATAATAATGTGCTATGTGCTGGCCGAAAAGCATCCCCTTGAAGACTTGTGAGCTCATTCTATCCTGGCCAAGGTTGCTGCTGATGCATTGGCACGTGGGGTACAGGTTCTCGACATATGTGAGGCAGCTACGTGGGCATAACTACATATGATCACTAGACACCATTGCCTGGACAATCTGGTCACTAATCACTTTGTGTTTTTTCAAAACATTTTGATTTGTCAGTTCACGGACGCACCACCTGGGAGGAATCACTTGGATATCTATTGAAAAATTTAGGAATCTGTGATTAGAAGTCTTTATCAGAAGAACAAGTTACTTACCTTCTGTAATGCTCTTTCTGATAGAGACTTGTAAATCCCTCAGAGACCCAGTCACCTCCCCAGCCCGTGAACTAGTCTCTTCAGGTAAAAAAAAAAGATCACAATTTAGGAATTCGCACCCTTGTTGATCATCAATCTTATTGGCTCAGCATCTGCGTGCACGGAAATATCAAGGGTAATGCCTATATTGGCCTGCGCACATCCCATCCGGTGTTGAACCACACTGACCGAGAGTCTCCAGCGCCACCTGCCGATGCACAAGAGTACTGCTGAAGATTTCCGGATCCAGTCTGATGCCTGGCAGAGTATTCAAAAAGTGAGGAATGTGCGGTTAAATAAATTTTCTACCAGAAAGAGTGTTATGATCAAGACGTCGTCAGCATATGCTGCCAGTTTCACTGTCTTTCCGTGTGTGTCTACCCCTGCGATGTCGGGGTTGTTCCTGATCATGCTGAGGAGTGGCTCTATTGGCGACACCTGCTGGAACTGTAAAAAAGAGAGAGGAGACCTTGCACACCTAATCTTTCTCTGTACCCGAGTCAGGGCCTTTTGGGCCAAAATCAGAGATTTCATCACAAAGGCAGTGGGGAGGGACATACAGCCAGGCTTTGTAGGACTAGCGACGGCCTTCATGGCCCCAGACCTCCAATCAAAAAAGGACGGGGACCTGATAGACCTCCTCCTCACGACAGCAGTCAAAACAATTCTAGCAAACTGGAAAAACACAAGGAAGGCCACCTTCAAGGGCTGGGTCAACTGGATCACCTTTCTAAGGGGGGCCGACAACATAGCGGCAACACATGCTCCCAACCATACAGCGAGAGTCGAAATGTGGACATCCCTATACATACACCTAGGTACGCACAAACCCCCATGAGATGGTCCTATAGGAGTCTCCATTTCACCACCGACCACCTGTGCTTGGCACAGCACAACCATGCGATAACTCATCTCTATCTCTCATTTCCTTTTCACCCTCTTCTCTTCATCTCTCACTCACTTTCTTTTTCAACAAGGGTGCAACAAGATTTAACAATGTACCTACACTACCGATCTTGGGATATACGCTCCACCATGAAGCCCGCCAAGCCCGTTGTAACCCTTACGGAGTCCGCGAGGCAATGCTATCACTGTACTGTATGTATATATGAAAACTTGCTAATAAAAGATTGTTGAAATCAAAAAAAAAGAAAGAGTGTTATTGAAGACAAATAACTTGTTCGGTACTACTTCTGAACCCGAGTCCATAATAACAAACTTTGACCATTACAGACTGACATAACAAACAACAGAATTTTATTTTTCCTGTTTTTGAACCAGTAATTTAAGAACCTTTTTTCTATTTTTCTTTTTTTTATTCTGAAAGTTTTTTTTAAAGTGTGAAATCTTTGATCTTCCTAAAAGTTTGTATGTCCTTCACACCTTAAGTAGTGCTCCTTAAAAACATCTCATTCCACTTTGACCTCTACATGACATAGTTCCTTGCTCGCAAGAATACGTCAACCGGAGCTGTGGTGATGCCACACCTTGACTGCTCTAGCAATATATGCAGTGGGCTCGCTGGAAATACCTTGTTTGAACTTAAACGAGCTGGGAAACATTCAGCTTGCTGCATTCTCTGACTGAGATGAACCAATCCTTTCAGACATGCCTTTAAGACACTGCTCTGACCACTAGCCAAGAGTGCTCACTTTCCAACATGTGTGACTACCTCAACGGGATGCTCTGGAAGTACCTGCTAACTAGATGACTTAGATTGGCCTCCGTTAAACAAATGGCCTTTTGTCTCATCTACTGTAAATGGTTATATATGCTGTATGCTCTTATCTAGCACACATCAATTCAAAGGGCTCATGATCCTTACTGACAAGAAAATGCACTAACATACTTTTGTGTAGACATGGTTGGGTGAAAGAGAACCGTGGGTGAAAAACGGTGAGCCAAAATGCTACCTAGAGTGATTGCCAGTGGCTTGGACTATTTGCAAGCATCTTCCCATTAGAGAGAGAGAGAGAGAGAGAGAGAGAGAGAGAGAGAGAGAGAGAGAGAGAGAGAGAGAGAGAGAGAGAGAGAGAGAGAGAGTGTGTGTGTGTGTGTGTGTGTGTGTGTGTGTGTGTGTGTGTGTGTGTGTGTGTGTGTGTGTGTGTGTGTGTGTGTGTGTGTGTGTGTGTGTGTGTGTGTGTGTGTGTGTGTGTGTGTGTGTGTGTGTGTGTGTGTGTGTGTGTGTGTGTGTGTGTGTGTGTGTGTGTGTGTGTGTGTGTGTGTGTGTGTGTGTGTGTGTGTGTGTGTGTGTGTGTGTGTGTGTGTGTGTGTGTGTGTGTGTGTGTGTGTGTGTGTGTGTGTGTGTGTGTGTGTGTGTGTGTGTGTGTGTGTGTGTGTGTGTGTGTGTGTGTGTGTGTGTGTGTGTGTGTGTGTGTGTGTGTGTGTGTGTGTGTGTGTGTGTGATAGATAGATAGATAGATAGATAGATAGATAGATAGATAGATAACAACCTACGTGGCAAAGGCTTAGCTCAGATGTGGCTCCCTTGCTCATTATGCTACAGGATCCACGCTATACCTCACTGACCAGACCAAACAAGGCCAAAACCAGCCTGGGTCGCTTTCTGGAGGGACCCTCGCCTGGTAGTGGTGGACTGTTGTCCCGAGAAGTGTCAGTACTGATTTGCATAAGGTGGGTCTCTGTCTACAATGGACAGTAATTAAATTTGATAGATTGGAACGCTACTCAAGAGGTTGCCAGTGATTTTGACTATTGCAAGCATTATTACCTTTTGACTGCTGAGAAAAAAAACAGGTCTTAAGTCTGTTTCAGAACAAATTATGTTTTTTTCTGTTTTCCCCATGTCCGTGAGCAAGAGATTCAAAGCATGATCGGTGTAGCAGAAAACACTGCCTGTTTGGGCAGTTTTATAAAATCAGTGGCTCACTAGCCTAGTGGATCAGTGGCCAGTTACAATCTAAATTGACTTGACTGCTCCTGGTCAATCCCTGCTACTCCATCCATCCCTTACCCTCACCTGTCCCTTGAAAGTGCTCTGAAGCGGCTGAGAAGCAGTATGTAAATACTCCAAAGTAAAATAATAAATAAGCAATACATTTGTAGTTTGCACTTCTTGTCACCCTCTGTTATCACTCAGGGAAATTCTAACAACACAAAATAAAGATAGTTGCACTCCTATTAATATTCAAAAAGTGTTTCTTATTCCTTTTAAATCTTCTTTTGAAAGGTGTTGGGTGCAGGTGGGTATCGCTGTCTTATCTAAGGCTTAAATATTCGTACACAGCAATAGCTTTATTCTAGGGAAAAATAACGTCCCCACGTTGAACTCCATTTTGGAAAGTTTAAAACTTGTATTCATATATTTCTTTAATAGTGATCAGTCTGTAGTCAGTAGGATTTGTATTGTCATAAATTATTCTTTATTTATTTTGAAGCATTCTCGTTCGTAGTGTTAAACCCCACACTATGGTGAACCGTGAGGACACACTTCACATGGAGTAATAGGAAGGACATCCCATGATAAAGGGCTTGTCCCGAAATGCATTAGTATTCCAATTAAATGCATATGAATTGCAATTATAGTGTGGGGTTTAACACTACGACAAAGAATGCTTCAAAATAAATAAAGAATAATGTATGACTATACAAATCCTACTGATTACAGAGTTATCACTATTAAAGAAATATATGAATACAAGTTTTAAACTTTCCAAATTGGAGGGCAAAGTAGGGACGCAATTCTTCCCCAGAATAGCGCTATTGCTGTGTACGGGGAACATCCTTTACAGCGAAACTCTAACAACGCAGTAATATTACAACGCAGGTTTTACAACGAAAGTTGTTACAACGACTTTCGCTGGAGGGGCTGTAGGATAGGGAATAGTTTAATTTACTAGTCCAACACCTTCCCTACTATCCACGGGGACTGGAGTTGGAATAGTAAATTAAACTATTCACTATCCAGCGCCCCCCAACGCAAGTCGTTGTAACCACTTGCGTTGTAAAACCTGCGTTGTAACGGTACGCGTGGTAATACCACGCGTTGTACCGTCATACATCCCTGTGTACTCACAGAAAGCAAACATATTCTCACAAATAAGTACAAAGTAGGATCAGTGGAAATTATGTATAAACAGGCAATGTGACATCCATAAAAACAGAACAGCAAGAAGAAAGCGTTATTGGGTAGCCGGGGAAATAGCAGAGAAAATTCACTATTTACTCAGAATTCGGCTAAATATCCTCCAGACTATTTTATAATATGCTGCCTGCCAGCAGAGCAGAAGCGTGGCTTGGTCAGTAAAACTGGGGTTTGAGCTTTTTATTTTTTCCGACAAACACGCTGGCATATAATGTCAATCATTGTATGAGAAACAGTGCATGAGGGGGACCTTAAGGGCCAGTGAAAGGGAAGGTTTGTGAATTGTGGGGGGAAACACATCTTCGCGCCATAGTGCTAGGGTGCGTGCCTGAGTCTACCATAGGTTTTGTATTGGCAGTTTACCCTTCTAGTACAAAATACCATACGTAGACCCCAGGGCCAGACTAGGAACCAAAACTGGCCCTGACAAAGAGCTCGGCCGGCCCCCCTGGCAGAGGCCGAGCTGTTTGCCAGGGCCGGTTTCGGCCGATTTTGTTACAGGGCCGAATTTGCAGCCTTGCTGCAAAAACGGTCTTGTAACAAAAACGGCCCCAGGGGCCCAAAATCGGTCCCCACCCTAGCGGCCCACTGGGGAAACGCCTGGTGCCCACTACTGCCAGTCCGGCCCCGGTAGACCCATCTTTAAAACGCTTTCTGTTTCGCATGTGTGCTGCTTCGCGCTGATTTGAGTTACTTACGAAAACATTTTGTGCTGATTAGCATCACTTTAAATGTTAGTAAATCTACCCCAGTATTTTGTAAAATAACCATGTTTTAAGACCTTCAAAACAGAGACGAGATTGTATGTTTTTGTCTCAGTGAGTATTTAAAAGTCATATGCAAAATCCGAGAGACACCTTACCATACCCGAATACAAGCTCCTGTACTCAAAGATGTATTAAAAAATACATTTGTTTGGAGGGGGGGGGGGGGGGGTGTAGCACCCCAAACACTCCCACTGAAGCTACGCCCCTGAAGAAGCTAGAATGAACGTGGCCCTGAGTGGCCTCGCCGCACTGGCTGACCGAGACCCGACCTGGCTTTTCTTAACCCGAATCAGCCTGTTACCATGGTCTGCCCCGCGCCCGCAGTATCTATCCACAACGTGTTTTCGCGGAATTGGGACACTTACTTCACTGTGGAGAATCTGTAATAAAAATCACCCTCTTCGTGTTATCTGCTCCGGGTGGTGCGTCACATGGCCTACTTCACCACGTTGCTTGTGGTCGCACACAAAGGATGCCTCATGCCTCTTTCATCCTTTCGCTCCCTCGGTGGCATCGACCACATATGTGCTTGACAAGGACACCGACAGAGGTCACATAAACTGCACCTTTGTGCAAACATTTGAATCGGCAACGTTTGCACAACTGCAATTCAGCATTTTTTTATGGACTCACTGGTGCAAATCTGGCCTTTTCAGGGATGGCACATGTAAATGTTTGCACTAGTCAGTCGGTACAAATACTGGTTTAAACTAGAAAAGACGTGGAAAGCAATGACACGATTAGTAGAGATGGTAAAATGTGTAAGATGGAAAACTTGAGACGTTTCCATTTACAAAGCTTCTTTTGGGGCGCTACAGGCTCGTGACGGCTCCTATATTAACAGTTATCGAGCACCCGAGGAAACGGTTTACTATTTGGGGGAAATAAATGAATTTGAATCTTTTCAGAAAATGAATGATTGTGATTGACGTCTTCAAATACCAAGTTTCCAATCACTCCACAAGTCGTGAGTAAATTTACGTGGCTGTGGGCTCCGGCAGAGAGCGTTGGTGGGGGTGACGCACGACGACCCATTCCCGGGGTCCCAGCCCGGTACATTGGTAGGCAGTACATTACCACAGCGGGAGGGCGCTGTGATGCTGTTTAGTGAGTTGGTCGTGCCGACCGCATTATAATGACCCCTCCTCACACCACCTACTCGGAATCGCCCCCCACACCCCCATTCGGAGTCTGTATCCAGGGTCACGTGTCGTGACTGAACACGCGCACTCAGCGAGTCCAATACACACCGCTGCCTCTCCCGTTTGTCATCACATCCGGGCCTCTAATCACATGTAACCACATCACCCTCGCTGGGGGGCCTCAATCCCCAGTGACCGTGTTCAGAGCCTATGATCTGAGTAAATGATTGTCACAAGAGGGGTCAACGGCATGGGGAAAAAGATCAGCATCCCGCCCTGAAGACTGAGTTTTTTAATGCATTCATGTGTTTAGTGGAATTGGCGGTGTATTTAAAGGGTATTTCCTGACCTACGGCGGCTGCCCTTGACCCTGGACTACTGCACGCGCACAGGTAGGCTAGGGTGCCCATACATGGTTTCACACGCACATGTAAGAACTCCACACAAAAACTCCTACACATAGGTAAGTTGGTTACTACTGCTTTTAACACAGAGATCCCGTTGTTACTTGCCGTTCATAAATTGCAATCCTTCTAATATAGCACAGTGAGTTGTAACGTGACTCCTACACCTTGTAACCCTCACTGTCTTATGTAACACATCCTGTACAGTGATTTACACACCGATGATTTATTTTCAATGTATAATGTGTACATGTGATGTGAAGCACTCTGAGCCCTGCACGTTGAAGAGTAGCGCTATAAAAGAACTAAAACAAAATAGTGATATTGAAACTGTTAATTGTGTGAATACAGGGACAGGGAAGGGGGAGGGGCAGGGTGGGGGTTAGTAATCTATGGATAATGGACGTTTACAGGTAAGTAAACATATAAATAAATCAAACGAATTTTGTTGCGTGTACTGCATTGTATTTAGGGATGCAGTGCACACAACGAAATTCGTTTGATTTATTTATATGTTTACTTACCTCTAAACGTCCATTATCCATAGATTTCCATCCCCCCTCACTCCTCCTCTCCCAACTCATCCTCACACCCGCCGAATCACAATACTCCTCACCCAGATTCCCCTTCCTTTCCTCCTCCACCCCCTCATTCCTCCCCTCTCAATTCAGCCTCACACCCTCTCAATCACACTACCCCACACCCTTCTTCTCCCAACTCATCCTCTCCCTCCCTGAACTACACTCTTTCCATTACCCCCCCCCCTCACTCCTACACCAATCCGCAACTGTACCTCCTTGCTATCTCCAAACTTCTCATCCACAGAGGTCTCATCCCCCCTCTACCCCTCTACCCCAACATCCCACTCCTTCTCCCCTTCAACTACAGCCTTCCCTGCTCTCCTGCTCATCTCCTCCTCGGAATAGACCTCCTGCCTGCATCTGCTCACTGCCTCCTCAGAGCAGACCCCCTTCTGCAGCTAACTCCAAACCCCATGTGTCCTCCTCCCCCCACACTCTATATCCCCCCTCACTCTCATCTCAAACTCCCTTTGCAACATCGAACTTAACATCTCCACTCTTACCAGAGATCTCTCTCGTCTTAGGAACGATTTCCTCAACCTCAAATCCAGTGATCCCCCTCCCCGAAGAAACACAGCTAGCCCTGGTCTAATAAACCCCACCACCTCCAAACCGTGAAAAACAACTCCCTTGCTCAAAGACCACTCCGCACCACTTGCACCCTCTCTCACCGGGAGATCTCCAACCTTCAAAATTCCTACCCTCCTTACTCATCAACCATGAACACGCCTCCCCCCTTCTCAAGCATCCCCGTCATATTGGGGACTAGTCGTATTCCCCTTTCACCTGTTTCACCTAGACCCCCTCCTCATCTCACCTCCATCCATGCCCTCCAATCTCCCAAACCCACTCCCAAACCCCTCACCTGCATGCTTGTTAACTGCCGCTCTGCTGCCCGTCATGCCATAGAAATCTCTGAAACCATCCTTAGCGAATACATCGACATTGCGTTCCTTACAGAATCCTGGCTTAATGACCACTCTACAAGCATTTTTGACATACTCTCTCCCCCGGGCTACTTCATTATTAGGAAAGATAGACCCATCCGAAAAGGAGGTGGTGTACCTATCATCTTCAAAGACGAACTACAGCTCTCCCTTATCAATAACGCCGAATCTGCCTCCTTTGAATACCTCGTAGCCGAACTCAAAATTCAGGGTTCCCCCCCCATCCGCCTTCACAATATATACAATCCGCCTGGAAATCACTACCCATTCATTGATGAGCTATCTAACCTTCGAACCCAATCCTCAATTTCCAAATCTAATAACATCTTCCTGGGAGACTTTAACCTCCATTGGAATGATACTAAAGATCCCTCAATCTCCCTCCTCTCTGACCTTCTCGAAATTAATGACCTCAAACAAATCTGTCAGTCACCAACCCACTCCAAAGGAGCCACCCTTGACGCTATCATAACCAGCAAAGATCTAGCCCTCCTATCTAACATCATTCCCATTGACTGGTCGGACCATCACCTTATCCTGTTCTCCATAACCACCTCTGCCCCCCCCCCCTCCAAAACTATTAAACCCATGAAACTGATCCGAAATCTCAGTCATATCCCTCCCGACTTACTTGAATCCAAACTTCATGCCCAGCTTCTCGCTATCCCTCCCTCCCTTAGCACGAATGAACTAACCGAACAATATAACAAAGCTGTCACTGCTACCTTTGACCTTCTTGCCCCTCTCAAACTCAAAAAACAAAGAAATATCCCCTCAAAATCATGGTTTAACACAGACCTAAATAATGAAAGACGTACAGACCCCCCAGGATATAGCGGCATGGATTAGCAAATTTAGCGGCACAAAAATGGAAATTTAGCGGCACAAATATGGAAATTTAGCGGCAATTTTGCGGCATTTTATGTAGCCATTTTTCCTACAACAAACACAGATATCTTAGTTTTTTAGTTATTTAACAACATGAAGCTATGTATATTTGGTTTCTTTACAATGTAGACACTTCGGGGCAGATTTACAAGCCCCTTGCGCTGCTTTTACGCCGCCGTTGCGTCACTTTTGTGACGCAGCGGCGGCGCAAAAGATGCACCATTGTGCGGGGTATTTACTACGTGACGCATCTCCCAGATGCGTCACGTTGCAAAGCCCTGCCCCAGAAGAGGCGTACCATTGCAGGTCAGTTTGTGTCTTGCAATAGCCTTAGAGCTTGGTGCCACTGTACCTGCTGCACTAATGATGGCTATACCTATCGCCCCTTTTATTAGTAGGCACGTTAAATAGTACAGTGTATTTTGAAAACAACCTGATATCCCACCGGATGCCCGTTCGACAGACCTAACCACTAAAGAAAGAGCAGTCAAAACCGCCAAGTGGTCACTTGTTAAACAGTAGCGAACTGCATGTTGGTACTTGTAGTTTCGTTGCAAAATGTCAGCCTGCAAATCGTCTCCGATTTAAAAGCGGGGACTGGTTGAAGTTGACACCCATGACATGGGGCCACTTGACGCCCGTGTTAAATTTCTCGCCTCTAAGATTTTTCCCATGGCTCACTCCCAGGGGGAAATGGTCTGCAATAGGTGAGCTCAACCCTCTGACTTCATCCCTTGTCCAGCACGCCTCTGCAGATACCCCGTCCCATGTGCGCCTCAGCTCTCTCGGCTGAGTGGTTCTGTCTGTTTATCTTGAGGGACAGACATCTCTGCACGGCGCTCCGTCTCCAAGCCAGCGAATAGGGTGACCAACTGGCATTGGTGCAAATTCAGGACGGTGAGTGTAAAAATTCAGGACAAAGGTTAAAAAATCAGGACACAAATTCAGGACAGGACCTCGAAATTCAGGACAAAACTTCAGGACAATATGTACGTTTTACAGACACATCAGAGGTCGCGCAATAGTATATAAGTAAGCCCAGCCATTTCCAAACATATTCAACCGTTTGCAAACCTATCCATCATGTATCCTTCCATCTATCATTTCACTCATCCATCCCTTCATCCATCCCCTCATCCATCCTTTCACTCATCTCCATTATCCATCCACCCTTTCACCCTATCCATCTGTACACTTATCCATCCACTCTTCATCCCATCCATCCATTCACTCATCCATTCAGCCATTTACCCTTTTACCAATCCAGCCATCCTTTCACTTACTAATCCTTCCACCCATCCACTATTTTAGTCATCCATCCATCCTCCCTTTCTCTCTCCATCGACCCTTTCACTTAGCCATCCTTCCTTCCATCCATCCTTTCACCCACCCATCATCCATCCATCCATCCATCCATCCATCCATCCATCCATCTGTCCTTCCCCTCATCATCCATCCTTCCCCTCATCACCCATCCATCCTTTTCCCTCATCATCCATCCATCCATCCTTTTCCCTCATCATCCATCCATCTACCCACCCACTCTTCATCCATCCATCCTTCCCCTCATCATCCATCCATCCTTCCCCTCATCATCCATCCATCCTTTCACCCGCCCCCTCATCATCCATCCATTCCCTCATCATCCATCCATCCACCCTTCCCCTCATCATCCATCCTTTCACCCACCCCCTCATCAACCATCCATCCATCCATCCATCCCCTCATCATCCATCCATCCTTTCACCCACCCATCCATCCATCCTTCCCCTCTATCCATCCCCTCATCCATCCATCCTTCCTCTCATCCATCCTTCCCCTCATCCATTCATCCTTCCCCTCATCCATCCTTCCTTTCATCCATCATCCATCCTCCCCCTCACCCATCCATCCATCCTTCTCCTCATCCATCCATCCTTCCCCTCCATCCATCCATCCATCCTTCCCCTCATCCATCCATCCATCTCCTCATCCATCATCCTTCCCCTCATCCATCTTTCCCCTCATCCATCATCCAGCTACCCTTCCACCCATACATCCAGCTATTTACATTTTCTCTCCATCCTTCCCCTCTCATCAATCCATCCATCCTCTCTCATTATCCATTTATTCAATCTTTCATTCATCCATTCACCCTTTCACTAATTCATCCAGCCATTCACCCATCCCTTCACTTACTTACTCGCCGACCTTTCCATATTAATTTTGAGCTGAGCCCTTTTGAGAAGAGGCCCATCAAGAACTTCACCCTCGCTGCAGGGGCCGTTCCAGGACTGGGACAGAAGCCACCCAGGGCGGAGACAGGATCCACCACAGGAGGGACAAGAGCCATCACAGGTGTAGGTGAACTGGAGCCACAACAAGGGGGGACAGGAGCCATTACAGGCGGGGGGGTGGACTGGAGCCACCACATGGGGGGACAGGAGCCATCACTGAGGGGAGGGCAGGAGCCATCACAGGAGAGGGAACAGGATCCACCAGGGTGGGCACAGGGGTGGGCATGCAGTATTGTAGTATCATCTTGGCCTCCTCGCCCCCTCCTGCACAAGACAACGAGAAGACAGGCTCTCTGTCCAAAATGCCACCCCCCACTGTGATGTACAGTACTTACAGGAGATACTCTAGGAGAACTGATTGAACTGATTGTCCACCATACTCTCTTAATCAGTGTGGGTGCGATTGTGCCATTTCTGTATTTTCTTAAATTATAGACTGCATGTTTGAAGAACCGAGGTTTGCTAACAATTTAGTGACAGTAATTACGCTCCGTAAAGAGAACCATGTGCTGCCTCTGTGTAATCAGGGGTGTAATCTGGCCGAGTCTTGCATGCTTGGGGCCGTGGGTAGAAATGGAATGTGTGAGCCCCCCTCTAAATAGCAGAGACATGACACATTCAGGGCTGTTTGCATGTGAATAGATGTCGCAGCTCCTGAACCTGCAGCCCCTCCCTCTCAGTCACCTCCGAAGCACCTCTTAACAGGTCATCAAGGGCTGGAGGTGTGAGGTTTGCCATCCCGCTGTGACGCTTCAATACTGCTGAGTATCTGCCACATAAAGCAGACCCCCCAGGATATAGCGAAAAATGCAGCGATTTCTAAAAAAATGCCGATTTCGCGGGCATTTTTGTAAAAATCGCGGCATTTTTAAAAAAGTGCCGATTTCGCGGCAAATCGCGAAATCGCGAAATTGCGATATCCTGGAGGGTCTGCTCAGACTGACTGAAAGATTATGGAGACAGCACCCGTCTCCTTCTAACCTGGCCCGCCTCAGACTTGCTAGATCGTCCTACAAAAAACACATCTTTATTCAACATAGTCCACAATCAAACTACTTTCGCTCCCCCTGTCCCACTGGCCTCGACGACTAGATGTGAAGAAAGAGCTCTCTTTTTTCCAGACAAAATAAAACTAATTGAGCAATCCTTCCTCCCTACTGTGATCCCTTCCACCAATCCGAACATCTCTCCTAATATCCCACCCTCCACCATAACTCCCCCTACACCCACTACTGCCCATCATAACTCTGATCTCCCTCGCCCCCACTGCCCTCCATTTTCCTGGACTCCAATCATCCTAACTCTCTTACTAAAAATAATGCCACTTGGATTAACTTCCAGCCAGTCACTGAAAGAGACGTCTTTAACATCATTTCCAAACTCAAGCCTTCCTCCCACACCAAAGACCCTCTCCCCTCCAAACTTGTCCAAAACCTCAAACACATCATCACCCCTTCCTGGACCTCTATTATCAACAGCTCCGTTGCCACCGGCTGTGTCCCCACTTCATTGCAACTAGGCAAAATCACCCCAATATCAAAAATCCTTTGGCAGACCCAAATGACCTCAATAACCTTCGTCCCATCTCAAACCTTCCCCTTCTTTCTAAAGCCCTGGAAAAATGTGTCCTTCTCCAACTAGATAGACACATTGAACACTTTAACTTACTAGACCCCTTCCAATCTGGCTTTAGGAAAGGATGCAGCACTGAAACCCCATGCTAAACATTGTTTTTTATTTTATTTTATTTTTTAAAGGCTTTATTTGACATCCGTGCAGTGTACACAGCATTTGCCTACAACCCGGAGGCCGGCTGCTATTTTGTCCCGTAATGGCATTTAACAATTGAGTTCCATTCCTGCGAAAAAGTTACAGTAAGAGTGACAGTTCAATGACATTTAGCAGTATTACGGCAGCCTGTGTTAAAAGTTTAAGTGGCGCCTTATTTATTGTTTTTATAAACATAAAGTAACTTGTGACTCGATAAATCAATTGAGCAGTGTACAATCTTGTATTCCACGTTTGACTTATGAGAAATCGTAGTTCGGTACGTCTGCACAGTTCATTGCTCTCCGCTCCCCCTGTTAAATTAAACTCCCGTCATCCCTCTTATTCCTGACTCCTCCCAACCAGTACTCCATCACACCAATCCTAGTCTACATCATCCTCTTCCTCTGAATCGTCCGATTCCTCCTCCGACAGTGGGTCTCATATATCCCCCCGATAACTATTCCACGGAAGCCATACCTTGTTCCATTTCCGAGGATTAGCCCTCTGCTTATATACCGCCCTCTCTATTACCATGAGCATATCAATATTCCTACACCACTGTGCTCGGGTCGGGGCCTCTATCGCTCCCCATTTCTGCGCTATATCACGCTCCCATCGCGCTGAGATGCCAGCTTCTTTTGGAGAGGCCATTGCCTCATTCCATTCCGTCTCATCCATCCCCGCTATCTCACCCTCCCATTTTTCCTTCAAACTAAGCAAGGGGTCTGGCAGATTATTCAATAATTTCCGGTAAGTAAGGGAGGTGGCGCTTGTCTGCATGTAATCTGTCAACAGCCGATCTTCTAGCGGGGATGACTCTGGGACATCCGTGCCCGCTTCAATCGCTGTTAACAGTGCGTGTCTTATTTGGATGTAACAGTAGGTTTCAGTGGGTCCCAAGCCGTACTGCTGCTGCAGCCGGTCAAAGGGAATCACTCCATCCCAGGTCCACAGGTCTCCTACCGTGGAGATGCCTATGTTGTCCCACTGTGTGAAACCTTTACTGTGTCGTAACTGTCCCAAGGCCTTGGAGTCCCATAGTGGTGTAAGTCTGGTTATAACCCCCCCCCCCATTTCAGTGTCGCCTGCGCTCTGTGCCATATCGCCACCGTGTGCCTAGTAGGTCCCATGAGTTTCGCTAGAAGTCCCTTGTTGTATAACGGGGCCAAGAGAGTGTGCGTACCCAATTGTGCTCTATCTGCTAGGTAGGCAGGGTCGTCCTGCGGCGCATGGAGCCACTGGTTGACAATCTTAAGATGAGCCGCCCAATAATATAGTTGCAGATTAGGCAGGGCTATCCCACCACTGTACCAGTCTCTGACCAGTTTCTTGTCATGCTAAACATTGTTGACGACATCCACCACTCACTAGACAATGGTGAATCTAGCCTGCTGATCCTCCTTGATCTCTCTGCAGCGTTTGATACTGTTAACCACTCTGCTCTACTAAATGTTCTTAGAGATCGATTCGGCCTGAATGGTACGACACACAAATGGTTCGTCTCAAACCTACAACACCGTTCTCAACAAATCAAAATCCAAAATTGCCTATCTAACCCTACCTCCATCTCCTTAGGAGTTCCGCAAGGATCCATCCTCTCTCCCACTCTCTTTAACCTTTTCATGGAACCCCTCTCACTCATTCTTAAACAAGCCGGGATCAACTACCATCTCTATGCCGATGACACCCAACTCTATTATAAGATTAAAACTCATGCTGACATCCTTCACCTCAACAACACTCTCATCAAGATTCAAGCCTGGTTCCACATTAACCACCTCAAACTCAACCCTAAAAAAACTGAAATTATTCTCTTTTCCCCTAAAAATAACCAGCTCCCCATTCAGAATTGGATCTCTGACCTTAACACCCTCATCTGCTCCTTATCTTTGTCCTCCTCAGTCAAATCACTAGGGATCTCTCTTGACAACCTACTAACCCTCAAGGTACACATCAATAATTCTGCCAAAGGAGCCCATTTCACTCTCCGCCACCTTAAGAAAATCAAGCCCTTCATCCCTATCGATGATTTCAAACTAGCAGTCCAATCCCTTGTTCTTTCTCGCATCGACTATGTCAATGCCATACTCACCGGAATTCCCAAGATCCACCTAGCACCTCTCAAATCTGTCCTTTACCTTGCAGCTAGGCTTACCTCAGACTGCAAGCGATTCGACCACATATCCCCTGCCCTTAAAACCCTTAAATGGCTCCCCATTGAAGGTAGATCCACTTACAAAACAGCCTGCATTACTCACAAAATTCTCCATCAGAATACACCGTCCTACCTTGCGAGCAAACTCACAAAAGCCGGTTGCTCTCGCTCCTTGAGAAGTACTAACACCCTCCTTCTTATCACCCCCTTCTAAAAAAGAAAAACACCCAGTCTCGATCCTTTTCCGGCAACGCTCCTTGCATTTGGAATGCCCTTCCAACTGACCTTCGCTGCAACCCTTCCTACTCTAGTTTCAAAAAAGAACTCAAACTACATCTCCTCAATAAATACTGGGGACCCTAATCCTTATCTGTTCTCTTCCACTGACTACATCTGTCCGACCCTAAATGCATCTGCCCTCCCTTTTTCAGCCTTACTCGCCCTTCCTCCTCGTCACTTTCCCCTCCCTGTTTACTACCTTCACTCCTCCTTGCACCCCCCTTCCCTTGTCCCCCCTCAGCCCTCATCCCCTCCAACCCCCCCGCTTCTGCCCCTCCCCCTTCTCTTCCTCACCAACTTAACGGACCACTAACCTCCCTATCCTGACTCTGCAATTTTCCGACTCTTTTTCTACAATTTGTGCCTTTTGATATTTTTTGATTATCACATCTTCCACTTTTTGTTGTGCCTATTTCCCACATTTATCATTTTGAAATCTGTCAGGCGGAGACTTATATGTTGTTTATATACATTGATGCTATGTATGTTCCCTGTTTTATTGACCTTCTTGTCTCTAAAATGTAAAGCGCTCTGATACCCCCGGGTCCAGCCAGCGCTATATAAAACCTCTAAAATAAAATAAAATAAATAACCCCCACCCTGCCCCTCCCCCTCCCCACGTCACCGCTCCGGCAGGTACCTCTCTACCGACCGCGGCTGTTCACGCAGTAGTGCTACGCGCAGCGACACAAAGTGCACTTCGCACTACGCGAGCTACGCGAACTGCGTAGTGCATTGTGCAAAATGCTGTTCGCACTGATTGCACAGTGCCGAATTCTAGTTCGCACAGTGCAATCAGTGCAAAAGGCATCTTGCACAGTGAAGGCATCGTTTTCTGCCGCTCGAGTAGATTTCTACTCGAACAGCAGCTTTCTCCACGCGGACTGGTAGTTTCTCATTGCGAGCGGTCGCGAGCATACGCGACCACTCTCAATGAGAAACCGGACCCCCCCCCCCGCGTTGAGAATCTCGAAGGGAGGTTTATTTTCCACGCTTGCGATCGGCAACTTGATCGCAAACGAGGAAAAAGTCTCGCCGGGATGTCATTTTGCTCGCTCGCGGTCGCCAACTTGACGTTGAGGACCGCGAGCAAGCAAAAAAATGACCGCTACGCTACGCGTGTTTGCACTGTGCTACGTGCAATTCACGTAGTGCGAAGTAGCGCAAACTACGCGAGCGTAGCGCAGTACTTCGCCCAGGGTTAGTCAGTAGGCCTCATGTCCTCTGTGACAACACAGGCATCACCTATAGATCAGAAGTGACTTCAACAGCGCCAGTCTTGGAGTGCATTTCTCTCAGAGCAGGCACCCCTGACCCACTGGTCCACTTGACAGTGGATGGCTTCTATCTCCTACACCATACTCTTCATCTGGACCACCATAC
Organism: Lissotriton vulgaris; assembly: GCF_964263255.1. Classification (NCBI taxonomy): domain Eukaryota; kingdom Metazoa; phylum Chordata; class Amphibia; order Caudata; family Salamandridae; genus Lissotriton; species Lissotriton vulgaris. The sequence goes on from NC_141693.1 coordinate 281,209,417, forward strand.
TCTCAGATTGGGAGCAGTACACCAAAGAAATTTGTGTTTTTGGGCCACCCTGGGCTACCACCCACCAAGCTCTTTTCTTACCAATGAAACCTTATTGAAAAGTTGCAGTCAATGGGCATCTGGGGACTGACAAAGACCCTCCTCTGATCCACTTCCCACCCCCATTCCAGGGATAATATGGCCCTAGGGTAGAAAAGGTCCTGCCATGGGCCTGAGTTACCCTACACTCCTGTCCTGACAGATACTGCTTTAGGGAAACCAGCTTTTCCACCCCCATGGCCTGGCTGGCACGTGTGTCCTTCAGAGCAGTGACCCCACTTAGTGTGATCTGGAGAAAGTGACGACTCCCATCCTCCAGGACCACCAGCTTACATTCAGAGTCCACCTCCCAACTGAGGGACAGTAGGGCAGGCTCTATTCTTTCCAACTGGGGACAAACCTTCCCCAATGCTACATTGTCCACCCCTGTGGAGTGCCCAACTGAGGATGGCTTTTTGGTACAGACAAAATCTCCCCCACATGTGTCCTAACTCATAACAGTCATAACACCTGATTGGAAAAAAAGGTACCCTGGGCTTTCACTCATGAGAGCCTCCCCCTTGTGCTCAGAAGGGTTATGGAAATCCTTCCCCTCCAAACTCTTTTGAGGCCCTTCGGGAAACTTCTCTATTTTATCCTAGACCTCTCCTATTTCTGCTGAATAAGACCTGATCCACCCTACTTAGGGGTCACTCCCTGCTATCTTTTTGGACAGCCTGGTACTGATCCATAGGTCAGCCTCTTTCCCAAGCTCTCTGGGCACAGTCAACTTAGAATCAATTACGTGCTGGTGCAACTCTGTAAAACATTTACTCAGCATGCGTTCATTCATCTGACTATAAAAAGCCTGTCATTATCATTCACTTTTCTGCCCTTCACCCAACCATCCAGTGTATTACTGGAAGAATCCGCATAATCAACCCATGACTGGTATAACTGCGTCTGGCTGTCCCTGAACTTCAGGCGATACTTCTCTGAGGTTAAACCAAACTTAGTAACAAGGGCTTCCTTCATAAGGGTACATCATCGGGTCAGCTATTTCAAGAGCTGTTAAGGTGACCCTCCCTGGAATGGGCACATGCTTCCACAGACTAGTCCCTAGTCCTCCTCTGGGACTCTATGCATATGCAGGGACACCTCGTATGCTGCAATATACTTACCAATGTCTTCCCAACCACATAGCTAGCCAGCAGGTCTTTGGGGATGTGGACTGTTTTACCTCTCCTAGGCAATGCACTGTCACTGCCACCATCATCACTGGAATCAGAGGACTTCTTTGCCTTTAAGTCCAGTTCTTGCTGGCTCCTCCCATGGCCTAGCAGAATCTTCTTTGCCTCCAGTGCCAACGTTTCACATCCAGGGACAGGGTTGCTGCTGCTGCCGCCACCTTTCCCTCCTCAGCAACTTTAGCCAAGGTAGCTAGTTGCAAATGTAGAGCCTTCTCTGCTCATCCATCCTCCATCTCTGATTGGGTGAAGATGCAAGAAGACACACTGCTTCCATCTCTACACAATATGGGTGGCCTTACTCCTGTGGTTACTTCTTCCTACTCGTCTGGCTCTGGGGTTACAACAAGGTCAAGCTCTCCTTCTTCCTCTATCTCTTCCATTTCCTACTCATCATCCTCTTGCTCCTGTGGGGAGGACTGTAGCAGACAGACTACCTCCTCCCTGGTAGCTATGTTAGAGAGCAGAGAGGCCTAACATAGAGATGATGGGTAAAGAATTTATGGAGAAATAAAACAATAATAAACTTGAAATACAAAACAATAAAAATCCAAAAATGAATTAGAAAAATAAAATAAAATGGAATAAACAAAATACCTCACACTTTAAAAAATCCAATAAGATGAACTAGAGATATTCATTTTTAAAAGCTTTAAGTAGAAATAGCACCAACGTTTTACCTCTTGACTGTAGTCATTTATGGCCGACCCAATCCACCACAGAAGTACACTTCTAAAGCCCCCAGGAGCTCAGAGGAGGCACATAGACACTCACTGGGTGGCAGTCAAAAGCCAACAAGAAAGTCCAGTGGCCACTAGTCAGCTGGGCAGTTGCAAGAAAAGGACTCATGTAGGCTGTTGTGTCCCTGTAGCTTTAACAGGAGGTCAGCCTTATGACCTTTGGAGTCCTTTTTTGTCTTGGGTATAAGGGGGAGAATAGGTCCAGTCTTCTACGCTCTTATCAGTCAGCAGGTTCAGTACACTTATGATCAAAGAGTGTTCTGAAGTGGGTGCCTGAATATGCCACAATTATGCCTGGCACAAGATAGTTGGTGGGAGTGACTCCTGTGGATGCCCTAATAAATGGGTTAAAAATTCTCTGGGCTAAGCCTACCCACTTTGGGAATTTTTAAGATGGCTGAATTATTCAGCCACACTAAACTTGGTCTCTGAGGCTTGGGTGTGTGTGGGGGGAGTGTATTATGATAACCTTAGAGTACTTTCACATATAACACAAAAATCCACTTTTAGACAGTCCTTGTACCCTCAAAAAAACTCAGACAGAAGTATAGTAGAACAAAATCTGAGTTCCCAGTAACCAGACAGTACATACACACAAAGGGCCCGATTTCGACTTTGGAGATGCGGCGCCGGGTCTGCCCTGCCGCTGCACTGCCAAACCGATTAGATGTTTCCTCCTGTCTGGCAGGTTTTTTGGGCGTTCCCACAGCGGTGCCTCTAAAACCGGGCGCCGCAATGGGAACCTCAAAAACAGTTCCTGCACTGTATAGATTGAAAAGTCCATATATCGTGCAGGAACTGGTGTGCACGCACACAGGTGGGCACATGCTGTGCCCCTCTGTGTACATTCACAGGGCGCAGAGGCACCGGGGACTCTGTAGGGCCTCCCTTGTTTCCACTCCACCAGAGTTTACATGGAGGTGGAACCACCATGAAAACCCGGGTGGAGGAGAGGAAACTCCTAACACACTTGGTGGGAGAGCGGCAGTCCCACCAAGCTTATGGATTCCTCCTGACCCGTGCAACAGCGCCAGGGAACAGCGGTTCCCTGGTGGCTTCGGCAGGGCTGTGGTGGTCCGACCGCCCATGTCATAATCAAGCCGTCGGGAGAAGTCTGGTGGTCCAAAGTGTTTTGGCATTCTAGTTCCCTCCTTTGAGGTACGCACAAAATGTTTTATGGGAAACCCTAGCAGACCTGTCAAGCAGGTCTTGAAACTTCAGTAGGATCTGACACAGTGCTGTCAACAAGAGGCCCTCTGTGGTAGAGGACGGTGGGGCCTGGGGTATTACAGAAGGGTGCAAGCCTTGGTGTTAAATACATCTACTTGTGACAGTGTAAGCAACTTTGAGGTGCAGCAAGGGGCTAGACCCAGCCCCAAGGTCAACCTGTCAAGGAGCCCATTGTCCCTGTCCTGAGAACAATTCTCACCACACATTGGGGGAGTCTTTAGCAGCTGTGACAGTTTGAAGTTACAGACGGCCTTAGAAGCTTTAGGGAGGGAGCAGGTAACTTTCCTAAAGTAGATTTTCTTTAACAGTTAGACACAATTTGGTTTTACCATTGAAATGGATTTTGTTTAACTATTAAAAAGAGTCCTTGAAATATTTTTCTAGCTGCTACCAAACAAAACTTATCAATATACGGTGTGATAATGTAATCCAACGTTTTCCTGTGGAAGCAGCCATCCTTACCACCGTGAAAATAGCTTTAAGGATTTTCATTGTAAAGACATGTGAAACAGGAAACGTTTACATGTCCTACTTTTAAATACCATGCACCCTGCCTTATGGGCAATAAGGCCTACTGGTATGTAAAAGGAAGGCTTATGTATGTCAAAAAGGGATTATTTTGACAGGTCAAATTTACAGTTTAAAACTGCACAGCCAGTCTACAAGGGTCGGCCTGGAGACATGCTTACAGCGCCACTGCAGTGGATGGCACAATGAGTGCTGCAGTCCACTGGTAGCATTTCATTTACAAACCCTGGGTACACTTGATGCCATATACTAGGAACTTATAGGCAAATGAAATAAACAAAATAAGGTGTATGCCAATTTCATCATGTTTAAATGAGGAACACCTGCTCCACCGCTGGTCAGCAGGGGTAAAGTGCACAGTGTTCTATTAGCCAGCAAAAATAGAATTAATCAAAAGTCAAAAAGGTTGTGGGGTGACCCTACAGAAAGGGCAACATTTCTAACAAAAAGGAACTTACCACTGCTCCCTGGATGGGGAGTAAAATACAGCCTTAATTTGGATTCAATTGCCCCTAAGGCCCCTGTGCCCTGGATTCACTGCACTTGATAGCTAATAGCTATGTGCTGCCAGCAGTCTTAGACAGGGGACTCGAAGGTGTTCTCTACTAGGGCAGAGGTAATACAAAGTGCCCTTATGTTTATATTTTGGTCTGTGGAGTTATATAGTTCAAGCTTAGCTACAAAGCAATGTGGCTATATTTAACATCTAGGGATGGAAAGGGTGGGAATGGTATAGTTAGATGGGTTATTGTAGGGGGAGGAGTGAAACCTAAGTAATAAAGGGGTTGGCAGGGTGATTTGTTTTGTATTATGGCATTTGTATAGTGCTTACTACCCTACATGGGGCGCTGAAGTCCTAATCAACAGAGGCATCATACTACAGCATTTGGGTGTGTGGTTGGAAGTGCGTTGTCTTTTTTTTAAGGGTTTTGTGTTGAGTGTGATGACCACGGAGGAGTGTTTATCGGGTTAGAAGGCACAGTGCTTGAAGTTGTGATGGATGAGGAGGTATGAAAAATAGGTGACCATTTGTAGTGTGCGGTGTGCTGCGGCTTTGAGTAGCTCTGCAAGCCTCTTTATGTGTTGGTGTTTTTTTATGATCTCCGTCCGATTTCCTATGCTGGCCGTAGCAGGATTTCACCACTCTGAGTCATACGGATCCAGGTGAGGTAAAAGATAGAGAAAAAGAGTGAAGCCAATTGGAGATCTGCTCAGATACATTGTGTTAACAACCTCCTATATATGATTGTCATTATAAGATGGAAGTAAGGAGATTGGCAAGATTCACTTATCATCATGCTTTTTTGTAGGATGTTGATGCTCAGGGTATGTGACCAGTAGAGACCTGGAGGTGGGCTAAGTTTGAGTCCTCTAGTGATCAGCGCTACTTGGCAGATCTCTTTGGCTTCTGCAGGCCTGTCTGGTTAGTTATTCAAACTGGTATAGTCTGTACCCGTGCTTGCAAGTTTCCACAGGTCCTTTCAAATATGATATCCCTGACCCTATGTGGGAAGGGTATGCCCAGACGTGGGTCCCGTGCTCACTAGGCCACTGGAGTCAAGCTATCCTGGCTGAAGACGGCTGATAGCCAGAAACCGGTCCCAGGATGCTTGATTCCGGTCCAGGAAAGACATGGCTTGGCAGTTCGGGCTGGACTGTTCCCATGAGGCACAGGGTCAAGACTGATTTGCATATGGCCATGTCTGAACTGGGGTGGCTTGGTGAGCAAAATAACGATGGATTAAACCCAGATCTGTGACCTGGGGTGAATGTTTTGCCATTGTGCAACATTCCATCCATCATCTTGTTTGTTTTGCTGTTCACCCTATGTGGGAAGGGTATGCCCAGATGTGGGTCCCATGCTCACTAGGCCACTGGAGTCAAGCTATCCTGGCTGAAAACGGCTGATAGTCCGAATCCGGTCCTAGGATGCTTGATTCCGGTCCAGGAAATGGCTTCGCAGTTCGGGCTGGACTGTTCCCATGAGCACAGGGTCAAGACTGATTTGCATATGGCCATGTCTGAACTGGGATCTTGGTGAGCAAAATAACGATGGATTAAACCCAGATCTGTGACTGGGGGTGAATGTTTTGCCATTGTGCAACATTCCGTCCATCATCTTGTTTGTTTTGCTGTTCACCCTATGTGGGAAGGGTATGCCCAGACGTGAGTCCCGTGCTCACTAGGCCACTGGAGTCAAGCTATCCTGGCTGAAGACGGCTGATAGCCAGAAACCGGTCCTACGATGCTTGATTCCGGTCCAGAGAAGACATGGCTTGGCAGTTCGGGCTGGACTGTTCCCATGAGGCACAGGGTCAAGACTGATTTGCATATGGTCATGTCTGAACTGGGGTAGCTTGGTGAGCAAAATAACGATGGATTAAACCCAGATCTGTGACTGGGGGTGAATGTTTTGCCATTGTGCAACATACCGTCCATCATCTTGTTTGTTTTGCTGTCCCAGTAGTGAATCAGGGATAAGGTAGTGAATTGGTAATATAATTGTAATGTCATATGGCTGCACACATTATATCACATTAAGGCTGACAGGACTGCCAGAAAGATTTAAACTATTGTCATCCATTTGGTAGTTAAAAGTAGGAGGATTGGCAGAACAGACATAGCCTATTACATCCGAGTGGTGCAATGGTAAGAGCCCTCCATCTCTTTAGATAGGGTGCAGGACTTCAGGTTGCTGAGTGGCAACAGGTAGTTCTGATATTGAGTTGTGGAAGGAATCTTATGGTTTGGATGGCAAAGTCCATCCATATATCAAGGTCATTCTGAGGCTATGCTGCGTGAAGGTCCCAAGATTGGGCCGCCAGTCAGCCTTGTGCAAAAAGGCCTTCTTCTGAAAACAATGTATTTTTGCTCTCCTCGTCTGTGTGCTCTCTGCCACTCTGGTTCTACACAAAGGTAACTCCTGCACACACAGGCAAGACTTATGCAGCTGCAGGGACCTCTTGCACACACTAGCAGGCAACCCATAACCATGCCCATAGACGTAAACCCTCCACATAACAATTTCTCCTCACTGACCTCCAAAGAACGTGTAGCTCCCACCCACAGAGCTAACTCTTATGCATTCACATACTCACCACACTGCACAAGTAAGTCATATACACAGATAAGGCCTACTCAGACTAGTAGCACCTAGACAGACTAGTGACACTCCACAGCAACAGCCATTGCACCTCGGTTGCATCTCCTTACAAGCTCTCACTGGCAGCAGAGTAACTCTTCTGAGACCCTCTGCATCTCTCATCAGGCAGTGCATGGTGCTGAGTCTATCTTTCTGCAGCACGAACTCTGCACTTACCATGACTCAGCAAGACTGGCCCCACTCCTGACCATCCCCAGGTTCAGAAGGCCTTGCACTGGTGGGACCTCCTTTGTACAGACAGCCAAGATCTGGAACTCTCTCCCAGCAAGAACAAGAATCCTTCTTAGCCATCTCGAGTAAGAGTTGTAAATGCATGACTGATCCTTCCACCTATCCAACAAGTTGTAGGCTTCTCCTACATGCCGATACCTAATACAGCGATCAGATAGGCCAGCTGGAGGTGGTGTGCGCAGAGAAGCGTCACTCTGGCTACCTTACACTCTTATGCACTGCATCCTTGATATGTTTAAGTACAGCATGAAATCCACAGCCACTAGACGGAAGAACCCCTCACCCTTTCCACAAGTCACACTGTCAGCACACTCTCCCAACCATGCACAAGAGAAGAGGCGGGGCACCAGCAAGCACCACCTATTATTGAGGGGCTTAGCTACCATTGGTACAGCAGGTGCCGGTGAGGAGCCTAATGAACCCTGATAAGTGCTGTATTTTACTACCCCAACAGTAATTGGGAGAGGTGTGGCTCACTGGTTAGAGGCGGCAGACCCGTAAGCAGAGAAGGGCCCGGGACCAGGGTTCAATTCCCGACGCGGCAGGGTCGTGGACCAGTGGTCAACGGACTTGATAATTCTCGCCTCAGTGCCTACTCCAACCAACGAACACACTCGGTAACTCTGGGCATTAAGCTTGCCTCATCTCTACAACGGCCCCCCACAGACGCCGGGGATGCCTGGTTTCATCCTGGAGATACCCAGAAAGTGACCATCTCACAGGGAAAACCAGGACGGGTTCCCCAGCGGTCTACAGCGCCAGGACACTCGGGTAGAGTTACTGTGCGCTTTACAAGAATCCCACATTACAGTTAACGGGGTCATTGTTCTTGCACCAGGCCCCATGGCATCCTTGCTTTGCTACTGCTATCAGTTCTCACATCCTTGTGTTTCACCATTGCCTCTTAGTGCAATTCCAAGTATACAGAGGCACAACTGGAGTGTCTCTCTGGCCCTTGTGCATAACACTCAACCTTTCTCACATAAATAACTCCATAAACATATATACTCCCAGTCAAGCATACCAGGCAATGGAGATACATGCCCAAACTCTACACACACGGGCACCCCCCAAGCACACACAAAGACATTCACAAGTGTAAAAAAAAATCACACACATGTGACTCCTTTGCACTAATCCCCAGAGATAACTCCCAGAAACACAGAGCAGATCTCTTCCATCGCCCGAAAGAGAAAATAAATCTTGACCATGTATCCGCTCTCTTTTGACTACATACATTTGCGCTATACAACTATACGCATCGTCGTATTCTTGAATATATAAAGTTGTCATTTGTGTATAGAGATGTGTCTCTCTTAATCGTGATGGATAACATTATGTTAAAATGCGTGCAAAGTATCACCGACTTTGGCACAATGTAAAGCGTGTTGACGTTATCCTAATGTGGTCAGCGCTATAAAAAAAAGTCAAATGATTGCAAAATAAATAAACAGGTGATATCTACATCTCAACAGCACACCCATAAACAAACAAACTCGTGCACACAGATAATTACCCCCACAGGTTTCGAACGTGCACCAGTAACCACAGACACACACATTCCACATTTGTTCCAGTAATTCATACACACAGAGCCCTAGATATTAGTACAACCAAACCAACACACCTGCGCACACGTCAGCATGCCGCCCGCCACAGACATCTCTGACACAGACTACACAGAACCTACACGCGGGTGTCCTTCTACCACATACACAAAAGAAGGCAGGGGGTCCCCAGGTACAGGTGTCGTTGAAAAACGCCCTTCCCCGTTATCTCTACGATGTACCGAGGCACATTATGGTGTGTCAGCACACATTTCTCGTTACGACGGCTAGCCGTCTGTATTACTGGACACACCGGACTCGTGTAGCCCCCAAACTGTGCACGGGTGTGTTAGGGCCAAGCGGCGTGCCTCCCCTCTCCTTGGCTGTCACTTCAATCATCATGCCTCGTGTGTTGTTTTGTGAAGTCTCAAGTTTCCTGTGAAAAGCCTCCCTCCCACCTTTTCCATGAACTCCCTTCCAGTCTGAGGTGTTTATAAACTTTTGTTTTCCCATTTCTTCTCAGAAAGGCAGAGTTCGCGCTCCCCCCTCAGACACCCAGGGCTGGTGAGAGACAGGCGGAGATAAGGCCCAGCCCTGAGGGTGTTTGCTCATCAGACACACCCAGCAGGAGCCGGGCCCGCCGCGGCGGTGAGGGCAGGGTCTGTGTGCATGACACACCGGGGGCTGGGGCAGGCGCACCAGCAGCTCCGGCACGAGGCGAGGCGCGCGGGCAGCAGCCAGTCAGAGACGAGAGAGCGGAGCGGCGCGAGGACGGCTCGAGGCTCCCAGTAGCAGGCGAGGAGGCGAAGAGTGCGCCAAAGACGCCTTGGAGTGCACCAGCCCGTCAGGAGTCTCCCTAATAACCCCGGCCGGAGACGGGAGCACCCGGTGCCACCCGTGTGAGGCAGGAGCCTCCCCTGGTATTACAAGGCTGAGGCAGGAGCCTCCCGGAATCTCCAGGTGCTAGCAGTCCGTGACAGGCGCCCCAACAGCAGTATCACTCACCACTGAGGGGAGAGCCTCGCCGGAGGTACGAGTCAGAGGCAGGAGCCTCAACTCTGGGGCAAGAGCCTCCCAACAGATTTGAGGCAGGAGCCTCCACTCCGGACACTCTGAGGCAGGAGCCACCCGACAGATTTGAGGCAGGAGCCTTCACTCTGAGGCAGGAGCCTCCACTCTGAGGCAGGAGCCTCCACTCTGAGGCAGGAGCCTCCACTCTGAGGCAGGAGCCTCCCGACAGATTTGAGGCAGGAGCCTCCACTCTGAGGCAGGAGCCTTCACTCTGAGGCAGGAGCCTCCACTCTGAGGCAGGAGCCTCCACTCTGAGGCAGGAGCCTCCCGACAGATTTGAGGCAGGAGCCTCCACTCCGGCCCCTCCGAGGCAGGAGCCTCCCTCTCCCAGTATATCTAAGCTAGAATCGGCCGCCTAGGGAAGGCGCAGCTCCGCTCGTCCACAGGCACCTGACCCCGGGCATGGGGAACCTGTGCGTGCCGCAGAGCCCCCGGGACCTGCGGGGCTCCTTCACCAGGAAGAATTCACTGCAGGGCAAAGAGTGAGTAGACCCCCTACCCCCTTTACCCCTCTTAATTTACCCACGCGGACTGTGCCCGCCTCTCGTACAAGTATCACTGGGCAGTGCTGCTATGCTCTCGCATGTTCGGTGGCGCTTTACTATCTCTTCTCGTCCGTGCCACCGCTATGCTTTGAAGGGACGCTGCCAAGGGGGGCGCTTACCTATAGTGGCAGAGTGACTGCCATGATAGCTCAGCTGGGATGACATACGTCTGCAGGACAAGGGTGGCACTTCTCTTTTGGGTCGCTATACTTATAATGGCGTGCTGTGGGCACTGCATAGAAGGGCTCTTGCACTTTCAAGAGGAGAGGGCTGGCATAATGGCATTTCGGGTGCACTGCTATACCTTGAGCAAGACAGTTCGATAATGTATAAACAGGGCTGCTATACCCTTTAATACACCGTACTGGCACTTAGAAGAGCTGCTGCTTCTTTCAGTGGGACAAGGTGGGCACTTTTAGCTGGGTTGCTATACCTAAACAGAACAGTACCATACTTTATCAACATGGCTTCTATACCTTAGCTGGGCTTCTCAAAAAGGCAGCTATTGAATCCTTTTATGGGACAGTCGCATCATGTTTCTGTTGAGCGGGCATAATCTTAATTGTATTTTTTTTCTCACACTTTCTGGAGTTGTGTTAAGCCCGGTGTGATCAATTGGTCAGCAAGATTTTGGGTTTTAAAAAGAGAGATTGTCTATTGCCGATTCCCCTCTTCCAGTTGGCGGTTTGTGTGATCTTCGGAAAGTGACGGTCTTTCCACAAGTTATGGTGCATGGGAGCAGGTCCGTTTTTCAAGGATCCTATAGAGGCATATTAATCAATATATAGTAACTGTTTTAATAAAGGACTGATATGGGATCTTTGCGAGCCTGACCACATTTTTTATGCCCCACCACAGCAAGAAATGGACGTATCTATTTGGGAACGAAAACGGCCAGGAAAGGGTCACCAGTGGAGAAAAAATATTGCAGTACATTCCAGCCAAGGTGAGTTGCCAAGGTGGCAAAAGCTGAATGGATGTATGGATGAATGGGTGTTATACACGGTATAGCGTTTCACGCCTCGGAGAAGTATGAAACGCTACACAAATTCTGTCATCGCGAGGCAAGGATTGTATCAACGTAGAATCATTCACTGTTTCTATATCACAGTTTAACCATATACTTGAGTAAAGTTTTATCAAAATCTGACCAGTCTGTTTTTGCTATTCGACGTACATCGTGATTTATTAGAACGAATACTAACATACTACTATGCTACATGTTTTAAAGGGGGTACTACGACAGGGTGTGGTCCTAGGAGAGGTCATGTGCTCTAGGTCACCCGGAGATAGGGTACCAGGAGAAGCTTTGTGCACCTAGGGGCACCAGGAGATAAGGGTCTCATTAGAGGGCCTATGCACCCAAGGGAAACTGGATAAGAGTCCCAGGAGAGGGCCTGTGCCCCTAGGGCCTCCCTGTGATACACTACATTGGAGAGGGCCTGTGACCCCAGGGACCCCTTGAGATACGAGTCCTAGGAGAGGACCTTGGCCCCTAGGGCCACCCTGAGATACAATACCTTGGAGAGGGCCTGTGCCCCTAGGGCTACCTTAAAATAAGAGTCCCAGGAGTTGATCTGTGCACTTAGGGGCACCGCTGGTAAGTCTCAGGAGAGGGTCTGTGCACCCTAGGGACACAAGGACATAGGAGTCCAGTGATAGGGCTGTGCATCTCGGGGCACGCAGACATACGAGTATTGGGAGAGGGCCTTTGCACCCAGGGGCATTATGAGATAAGAGCCCCTGGGGAGGGTCTGTGTACCTAGTGGCACCGGAGATAAGAGTCCCAGGAAAGAGCATCCGAGGATTATAGAGGCCGTCTCGTAACCCTGGGTGCGCCAGTATGCGCCTTTAAACCCACAAGGCACGTGGTTCATGTGTTTGTAGGGGGAGGAGAGGAGGGGGTGGCAGAGCTTTTGAGATTTGTAGCTTGTCGGGCTTGGTCTACCCCGGGGAACCTTAGCCGCCTCATGACTAGGCTAGGGCCCTGATAGCCCAAGGTAGCTGCCCCCCTCCCCCGAACCCCCAAATACCCCACAGTTCTTCATTGGAATCATTATTACTCGTGTTTATTATTTTTATGCTGCCGTTCACACTGTGGTTGTAGCTGCTGTCGGTGATTACTGTCCTGGGGAGTTGGTGTTTAGGGGTTCGTCACTTGCTGGCACGGCCTCTCTGGCATCATCGCTGAACAGGTCTGCAGTTTAAGGGGGTGGGGTCAAATCAGAGCTATAGGGACCGGATCCCCCAGCATGCTCCACGCCCTCCCATCACCCACCCAATAATTAAACTTGAGATTTGGTGGGTGTCAAAAAACGGCCATGTTTAATATTCACACAACATAAACAGTATGAGTGTTGTGGTTAGGATCGTCCACAAAAGAGGTGCTGGCGTCTGCCGGATTGTGGGACCCTCTTGTACACATTTATTTCCAGACCGTGATTTCTTAAGTTATATCGTTGGTGTTAAAACGAGTGTTATGGCAGTATTTAGTTTGTGGTTTTTGTTTCTGTACTTTCCTAAACTGTTTGTGTTGCGACCTTTGTTCTTCCAGAAGCAAAGTTTGGTTCGGTTGTACTTTGGGAGGGTCACATCTCTCCACTTCTGTTGCCTAACACTGTAGGCTGTCTCTCATTTTGCTCTTGCTGTCTTCGCGTCTAGATCTGCCTATTCTTAAACTACTTGTCTTCTTAGGTCCGGTCTGGCTATATCTCAACATTAGATCTGTCTCTTCCTACAATTCCTCAAGGTCTGTCTACACCTTGGATAGATCTCTTTGGACGTGTGCGTCTTTAGGGTCTGTCTGTTCTTTGGGACTGTGCATGCTCAAGATGTGTCTATCATTGCTACGAATGTGCCCGTTGTAGAGTGTAATTCACCTTGTAAATGTGGGTCCTCAGATCTGTCTCATCTAACTTCATGTGTGATCCTGGGTTTTCACATGCGTTTTTTCGTGAATGCGTCTTTGTGGACTGGCACCTGCCTCTCTTCGTACATTTGTATCCCTGGGCTAGGACCTGCTTTTTTTTAGTACATGTGTGTCCCTGAGCTGACACTTACATCTCTTCATACATGCGTGTCACTGGGCCTGAACCTTCCCCTTCTTAACACGTGTGTATCCGTTGGGTCGGGAGCTGCCTGCTCTTAATACACGTGCTCATCTGGGCTTGGACCTGCCTCTTCTTAGTATGTGTGTCCCTAGGATCTGTCTGCTCTTGGTACGTGTGTATCCCTGAGTGGAAATCTTCCTCTTCTTAGTACATATATGTTCCTGGGCTGGCACCTGCCCATCTTTGTACCTGTATGTCCCTGGGACAGGAACTGCCTCTTCTGTGCACATGTGTGTCCCTGGGCCAGGGCCTGCCTCTTCCTAGCACGTGTGTCCCTGGGCCAGGACCTGCCTCTTCTTAGTACATGTGTGTCCCTGGGCCGGGACCTGCCTTTTCTTAGTACGTGTGCGCCTATGTGTGTCCTTGGCCCAGGACCTGCCTCTTCTTAGTATATGTGTGCTCCTGGGTAAGGACCTGCCTCTTGTTAATATGAGTGTCCCTGGGCCAGGACCTGCATCTTCTTAGTACATGTGGGTCTCTGGGTCGGGACCTGCCTTTTCTTAGTACGTGTGTGCCTATGTGTGTCCTTGGCCCCGGACCTACCTCTTCTTAGTACATGTGTGTCCCGGCCAGGACCTGCCTTTCTCAGTACGTGTGTCCCTGGGCCAAGACCTGCCTCTTCCTAGCACATGTGTCCCTGGGCCAGGACCTGCCTCTTCCTAGCACATGGGTCCCTGGGCCAGGACCTGCTTCTTCCTAGCACGTGTGCCTGGGCCAGGACCTTCTTTTTCTTAGCACATGTGTCCCTGGGCCGGGAGTTGCCTCTTCTTAGTACATGGGTGCCCCTGGGCCAGAACCTGCTTCTTTGTACATGTGTGTGCCGGGGCCAGGACCTGCCTCTTGTTAGCACGTCTATGGCTATATGTGTCCCTGGCCTCTTCTTAGTACATGTGTGCTCCTGGGCCAGGACCTGCCTCTTCTTAGTACATGGGTGTCCCTGGGCCAGGACCCTCCTCCTCTTCTTAGTACATGTGTGTCACATCCAGGACCTGCCTTTTCTTATTACGTGTGTGCCTGGGCCCGTAGCTGCCTCTCCTTAGTACATGTGTGTGCCTGGGCCAGGACCTGCATCTTCTTAGCACGTGTGTCCCTGGGTCTGGAGCTGCCTCATTTTAATACACATGCTCTGCTGCGCTAGGACCTGCCTCTTCATAGTGTGTGTGTGTCCCTGTGCTCTGTCTGTTCTTCGTACATGTGTGTCCCTGGGTGGGAACCTATCTCTCCTTCGTGTGTTTCGGGCCTAGGACCTTCCTCTCCTTAGCTCATGTATGTGTCTGGGCTGGGACTTCCTCTCTTCGTGCGTGTCTTTGGATCGGGACCTGCCTCTTCTTGTTTGTCTCTTTTCTTAATACATGTTTAGCCCTAGGTTCTGGTCGTTCTTATAATGTATTTCTCGAACTTCTGCCTCTTTTTTAGTACAAATCTTCCCCCAGAACTAGGATCTGCCTCTTTTTACTTCCGCAGGTCTTATTACATGTGTATTCCTATGATCTTTCTGTGATTCAGCCTTGCCTGGACTTGAAATCTGCCTAAACTTGCGGTCTATCTCCCAAAGATCTTTCTGTCCTTGCCATGCCATGTTATTGAGATCTACCTGTCTCCAGGATTTGACTGACCGTAGGATCTGCTTGTCATTGGAGTCTGTCTGTCTTTGGAATCTGCCCTTAGAATGTGTCTTTCCTTGAGGTTTATCTGGATTTAATTGTGTTATGAGTGGACTCGCACCTTTACTCTCTTAACTGAGATTTCCTTCCACAGGTAGGAAAACTTCCAATCCCTTCATCCTTCAACAGGTAGTAAGACGTCAGTCTCTTCGTCCCTTCACAAGCAGTAAGACTGCAGCCCCTCTATCGTACTCAAGTATGCAAGACTTCAGACCCTCCTTCCTTCCACGAGTAGTAAGACTTCACTCCCTCCTTCTTCTGCGAGTAGTAAGACTTCAGTACCCCCTCCCCCACATTCATTAGCAGTAACATCTTGAGCAACCCGGGGAAGCTGGCTTTGGTCACAGATTTGTCTATGAACAGAGGCAGACTGGCCCGCGAAAGAACCACCATTTTTCCTTGATACGCCTGTACCACTGAAAGTCCTGTAGGATTGTGGAAGAGACAGCCACATGTCAGGCGACAACGAGATCTGCAAAGTATGAGATGTAGGCTTTTGCTTGGACTGCAGCGTCTGGAAGGAGGAAGGCGTAGCATTCGGTTGGAGAAATCAGGGTTGTGAGAGATCGATGCACATCGGTCTGAAACATAAGTAATGTTTGCGTGGTATATGAGATGTGGCTTCTCGCCTGCTTCTCGCCAGAAGGAGGGGATATAGATTCTGAGAGATGCGGATGCCAATAAAAGAAGAGAGCCATGGTGAGATATGCATTTCTTGACTGGAAAAGACGATCTAGATGCTGGGAAATGCCATGGCAGTCTAAACCCTGGAATCATGGGGTATGCCATGTGGCATCTCATCTGTAGAAGACGATTTAGATTCTGAAAGCTGCAGAAGCAGTCTAACACAGAGATCGTGTTTGTGTGGTATATGAGTTATGGCATCTCGCCAGAAGGGACAACCTAGATTCAGCGAGATGGAGTGGCAGTGGGAAGCAGTCATGTTTGTGTGGTCTCTAAGATGTGGCTTCTTGCCTGGAGGAGATGATTTAGACTTTGGGATATTCAGCGGTGGTCTGAAGACCATCTAGAATCAGAGTGATGTAATGACAGTCTAAAGCCTTGAGTCATGATTGTGTGGTATAAAAGATGTGACTTCTCAACTGGAGGACTCCATCAAGTTTCTGGGAAATAGAGTTGCTGTCTAAAGCCTGTAGCCAGGTTTGTGTAGAATGAGAGATGTGATGTCTCCTGGAGGAGACTAGCTAGATTCTGAGAGATTCGGTAGCTGTCTGAAGCCCTGAGTTACAGTTGTGTCATAAATGAGACACGCCTTCTTGCCAGGTGGGGACCATCTAGACTTTGAGAGATTGAGCTGCTTTTTAAAGTTTTGAGTTGCTGTGTGGCACATGAGAGGTTGCTTCTTGCCAGGTGGAGAACATCTAGACTTTGGGAGATTTACCTGCAGTCTAAAGATGAGTTATGATTCTGAGGTATATGAGGCGTGACTTCTCGCCAGTTGAAGACGATCTAGACTTTGGGAGATTTAGCTGCAGTCTAAAGACGAGAGTCATAGTTATATGGTATATCAGACATTACTTCTCGTAATGTGGAGACGATCAAGACTTTGGGAGATTTAATAGCAGTCTAAAGACGAGAGTCATGATCGTGTGGTATATGAGATGTGACTTCTCATCAAGAGCAGACGATCTAGTTTTTGGGAGATTTAGCTGCAGTCTAAAGACGAGAGTCATGGTTGTGTGGTCTCTGAGATGTGACTTCTTGCCAAGAAGAGATGATCAAGACTTCGGGAGATTTAGCTGCAGTCTAAAGATGAGAGCCATGATTGTGTGTTATGAGTCGTGACTTCTTGCCAAGAGGAGGCAGTATAGACTTTGGAAGATGCAGTGGCAGTGTAAAGCTGAGGACCTGTTTTTCTGAGATGTGAGATTCAATCTCTTCCCTGGATGAGAGAACCCATACCATACTCCGAGATGTGATGTTCTTTCGGTGGTGTGCTGTCCTGGTTGTAGCAGAGGATCTGGCACGTGCAAGGCAAGTCTTGGGTAGGACACAGACTTCTGAAACACCCTAAATCTTGCTCCTGTTGTTCCGCCCTGGACTGGTTCCTCCACTTTCCTTGTACCTCGATTGCACAACTGACTTTAAGGATAGTTCCTGCGCTATATGGGGCAGTGACGCGGTGGTGTGACTGCAGGCCGCCTTTACTTAGGAGGTGCCCTCACTCTTTAGCATAATTATATTTTAATACTCAACGCCCTACTATATGAAGCTGCTCATTGGTGTCTGTGGTGTTACAGACGATAATAGCCACTAGGTGTTACCGCAGCGGGAGCCAAGAGTGCCTGCGGAGCGCATCACTCCGTAAAGTCTCTAAGCCTAAAGACCATGGAAGCGCTAGGTTTGACAACATGTGAAGCGTGCTCCTTCCGGACGGGGTGTATGGAGCTTCAGTGCAGGGTGCGCCACCAAGATAAGCCTAGGATGGGCTAATGTGCAGACTTAGGTACATGTTCTGCCTGTAAAATGGAGGTCGGTCAGGCCTGAGGGGAGTTTGTAGGCTCTCTCAGAGGGGTGGCGCCTCTGAAACACCAAGCCAGAGGCATTTCCATGTCAGGCAGACGTTTGACATGCGACTGATTCTACCCCAAGTACTGCCCGGCCTTTCAGACGCCCCCACATTTCCTACAGAGACGAGCCTGCAGCAGTTTACCGGTGCTCTTTCCCCACAGTCCCCAAAGGCGAGAATGTAAACATAAGGACCTGCCTCCATGCGTTCTCAGTCTCCATCGCTCCCACGCACTTCTCTCGCGGACTTTCACGGAATGATCCTGAGTGGGTGGGAGTGCTCCGTTTCCTCTTGCACCACGAGGCGTTTTCCACTACACAAACCAGTAGTGAAGATGTTGCGATGACGTAATCGATGCAGGTGGGAGATGGAGTCATTCTGCACAGGGGAAAGCAGACGTCTCTAGTTGTGCAACCAAGGGTTTTCCACATTCACCTCTGCAGAGAGTGCACAGACTTACAACCCCCCTGATGACGTAACACCTGAGCCTGTCTGGTATCGCCAGGCCCTCTCTCAGATGCAGCAAACATTTGATCCTGTCTGGTATCACTTGACATTTGGTGATGCGCAAATTCTGCAGAATTTACACACTTCACTGCCAACCTAGGATCAGCCTGGGCCTTTGTTGCTAGAATGATTATGCAAAACATTCTTTAGAAGTCACGAACTCTGTGCTATCCTGACACCTGGGCCTGTCTGGGATGACTTGACATGCAATGATGCACAAATTCTACAGAATGTATTCACTCCTCTGACGTCCTAGCACAAGCTTGTGCCTCCTTGATAAGTTTCAGAATTTTTTTGTAAGCAACGTTTGGATAAACTACAGGGAAGGAAGGATAGTCCTCCGATTGTATAATTTTTTCAGGCCGGCTTCCGTGTTGAGGCTACCACCATTGACCGAGTCTTTTGTTTTTCACTTATAACATGGAAATATATCGCTTTCCTCGAAAATCATTTGTTTGTGGTTTTCATTGCTCTAAGGCCTCCGTCCGATCTTGTCACCAGAAGCAGATTGCAGGAGGTCCTTGGATCAATGGTTATACCCCCTTCTATTCTTGACACCATATTCAGGCTCCATCAGTCCAATTATGCTCAGGTCAGATGGGGCAGGTTGGGAGAGCTAACTAGCCCCATTCCAATTGGGGTTCATCAGGGCTGCTTCTTGGCGCCCCCCCTAATTTCTTTGTATATATGATGTTATAAATTATCTTGATAGCAGCACAAATGGTTCTGAAAAATTGAATGGCACAAAAGTTCGAGCACTCCTTTCTGATGATTACACCCTTCTTTTATACAGAACTCCCTTGTGTATGTAACATTTTCAAAAAGTTCAATGAATTTTGCAACCATAGAAGACTAGAGTATGTAATGGTAAACCCCGGCTGGCAAATGATTCCCTTGAGTGTGTACAGGCATTTGATTATTTACATTTAAGGATGGCCAACTCAATAACGTCGGGACCTCAAAACCAAAAGAGTAGCCTCCTAGTTCAGCATAGTGCTGCAGCGATTCTGAAAATACACAGATTTACAGAGTCTAGGGCAGTTTCTCTAGCCCTGCAAGTGTATAAGTTGAAGACCCAATCTGCAGCATTATATGGAGCCAAAATATGGGGTTCCAACAAAGTGAGCATCTTGATCACAAAGGAGAATCAATTCCCTCAATCTCTTTTAAATCTTTCTCCGAGCTCATCAAATATGACTTTGATTTTTGATACTTGGCTAAAAAGCATTGGCCAATCTTGCCTCCTTGAGGCCTCTCCTGTTTTAGGTAAGGCTGTGGTCCCACCATGAGTTGTAATCTTACAGAGCGGAACTACAAGAGGTTTTGGAACTTGACACCAATCTAAATATAAGGTGCTTACACTGTGTGACATCCTGTTTTTTGGATTAGGAATACCGGTGACGTGACAAGATCCATCATCATCAGAAAAACGATGTAAACCCCTAATTAAGAACTATTGTGACTTCATTATGGTATACTGGCCCCCAACCCACCAAGAGCGGAAATCCTCACTGACCATTTTTTGAGCCGGAAGCCTATCCTTAAGTTTGAATATTGCTTGGATGAGGTATTCCCAGCCTTTGCATATAGTCTTTATCTTAAATTCAGATTTCGTATTTTACCAGTGAAAGCTTTTTCCTCAAATGGCACCCCCACTCACACGATACTCCCATTTGTAATTACTGCACTAACACCACTGAGAGCACTGAACAAATGTTATGATTTTTGAACTGTGTACTGCAAACCCAGGTAAAATGTATTTACCTCCTATGCCTGAGTTATGGTTTAAGAATCTACCAAGTTGCTCTTAGAATTTTTAGATCTGATACTTCATTCTGCTTCGATTTTGAGGAAGCATGCACGTTTATGTGAGACCCTAAGAGAAATGTCATAGAATCAAGTAAACTTTGTATGGCAATGTGCACTTAAGCCTTTTAATTGCTTTTAAAGCACTTTTTATATTGAATTGTATTTCTACTTGTCAGTATTCTGGAGTGAGCAAACATCTACATTTTGTATTGATTTTGAGGAAGTGTGTCAATCTTAAAAGCGTTTCTAAGAAGAATTCTTATGGAGTTATGTTATGTTCTTATGTCAATGTGTACAAAAGTCTTAAATTGTTTTTAGTATTTTATATACAATGAATTGTATTATTTGTGTGTTTTATGGGTAGTATAACCTGAAATAAACATATTTAACATACTCAGGGGCATATTACCAACGTTAAGCGATATTTATCGCTAACAATGCTTAGCAACACATTTTTTAATGCTAAGCATCGCCGGAAATTATCACAGAGATAACTTGCTATTAGCAAGGTTTATCTCAGAAGTGATAAAAATCCTCACGCTAACTGCCAATTGAGAGATTATCGCTGGAAAACCAACAATAATCTCTCAAAGTTTGGCGTTAGCTTGATGATAGGGGCTCACAAACTTAGCCATGATATCCACCTTCCATAGGCTATCATGGCTAAGTCAGGAAAATACCAGGTGTAAAAAAAGCAGTGTTAACCGCGATTAGCGCTGCTTCTTTTTATTACTAACAGGGTTAGCGAAATCCTTGATAATAGGAGAAATGTTGCTTAACAACATTTCTCCTATTATTTTTGTCTGGAACGCCCCCTCTGCATCTCATTAGAGATGCAAGGGAAGCGTAGAGAAAAAGGGTGCTAACATGCAAATTTGCGTGTTAGCACCCTGTTGCTGATAGGGAGATAATTTTATCTCCGCTTTCTTGGCTTTTAAAGCCAAAAAAGCGGAGATAAATCCCTTGATAATATGCCCCTCAGTTCTCTGACATCCTAGCACGAGCCTGTGCACTTATTACCAGAATGCCTGTGTATTTCTTTCTTTAGAAGTTACGAAGTTTGTTATAACCTTACAAGGGGCCTGTCTGTTATCACAAGGGCTTCTCTTGTGCACATCGGTAGGACTTACAGTTCGGTGTTAACCTAACACTCTGGCCTGTCTGGTATCATCGGCTCTTCTCTTGTGCACGTAGGCATTCTTTTATTTACCCACTCTATGATAACATAATACATGGGCCTATCTGGTATCACTTGCTTTTCTCGGTGCACATAGACATTCAGTGAGGCCTGTCTGGTATCTCCAGCTCTTCCCTTGTTCACTTAGGTGAGAGCCTGAACTCTGTTATAACCAGGTCCACTGGAATTATGCAATTGTGCGGCCGTTGCGTTTTTTTGCTTAATTCTAGTTTTGCAGCACTTGCCACATAATCCATCATTGGCTGCATAATCAGCAGATTATAACAAAAAAATTGTTTCTAGCTGAAACGATTCAAAAGTTTCTAAAAATGTAGCAACACAAGTTGCCACACAGTACAAGGCTCTCTGCACAGGTTGCTTATTGTTATATTTTGGCGTTAAACTGGCACTATGGAAGTGCAACCAATGCCCTGACAGTATTAAGAAGTGTAAAAATGACAAAATAATTAAGTAATACATCACAATATATGCCGCAATACACAGCATAATTTGCCTTACCTTGGCACATAATTTACCTGACAACCTAACACTCGGATGTGTCTGGTATTGCTAACTCCTCTCTTATGCTCATAGGCATTCTGAGAGTTACACACTGTGTGATAACATAACACTCAGGTATGTCTGGTATCATCAGCTTTGATCTTGTGTACATATGCCTTCTGGGAATTGCAAACTGTGCACTAACCTAGCGCTCATGTATGTCTGGTATCACCAGTGTTTCTCTTGCGCACACAGGCATTCTGAGAATTACACACTGTGTTATAGCCTAACACCTGTCTGCTATCACAAGAACCTCTCTTATGCACACATACATTCTAGGGGTTACACACTCTATGATACCTAGGCCTGTCGGGTATCACCAGGCCTTCTTTTGTGGACATACATGGGAGTTACACACTGTGTGATAACCTAACAGGCGGTCCTTCCTGATATCACCAACCCTTCTCTTGTGCACATAGACATTCTGAAAGTTACACATGTGTGATAGACTAACACTTAGACCTGTCTGGTAATACCAACCATTCTCTTGTGCTCACAGACATTCTGGGAGTTACACACTCTGTAATGACCAAACATCTGTCCTTGCCTGGTATCACCAGGCCTTCTCTTGTGCACCTAGGTGGAAGTTAAACATTGTGTGTTAACCTAACACTCAGGCATGTCTGGTATCATCAGATTTAATCTTGTGCACATAGGCCTTCTGGAAATTGCAAACTGTGCAATAACATAGCACTCAGGTGTGATAACCGAACACCTGAACCTTTCTGCCATCACAAGAACCTCTCTTGTGCGCACACACACTCCAGGGGTTATACCCTCCTAACACCTGGGCCTGTCTGGTATCACCAGGCCTTCTCTTGTGCACATGTTCATTCTGGGAGCTACACGTGTGTAATAGACTAACAATTCCGGTTGTCTGATACACCAGCTCATCTCTTGTGCACATAGACATTTTGAGAGTTACACACTCTGTCATAACCTAACATCTGGGCCTATCTGGTAACCACCAGACCTCCTCCTGTGCACATAGACTCGACCTTCTTCGTTCCTCATTTCTCTCTCTAGCACACACACATACCACACCCTCTGGGCGCTACAAACTCAGTCACAGCCTATTTCCAAAGTGTCCGTGTGGTCTCCGGAGTCTAGCTCACACCACTCTAGGGGAACATACTGAACTCTGTGAGCTACAAATTAGCAGCCTAAGGCCACAATAGTATTGTCACCAGGGAAGTCTGGGAAGAGCACAGACTCTCAGTGGAACACACAGCCTCCATGGGCAGCACAGAGACCACGCGGAGCTTGCACGAGGAGAATCTGGGTGAGATGTACATTCTAATAGCCTAAACCGAGCTTGTTTGCAGTGCTATTTATGTATCTTCTTTTTTAAACAATTGAATGGGACTCGTTGAAGGGTCTTAAGAATTATGAAAGGAAAATTCTGTCCTGGTGGGATTTTAACGTGTGAACCGCAAGTTGCAACTAAAACTCCAAAGCAGGTGCAACAACCCACTGAGCTAACATACGGCATAATTCAAATCGTTGTACTAGGAACTCATTCCTGATATAAGGATGCCCTTGCATCCAGAGAACTGAGGTTATCTGGGAAATGTCAGTGAACAGAGACATCCCTCTGAGAAGCTGATGGGGAGGCTCTGGCCTTCAGGGCAGAAAGCCTTATCACAGCAAGGTTTCTCCTTCACAGATAGCTGTCCGATTTTATTGGAGTAATAGGCCCCTTCCCTTTTCTACATTCTTATGCTGTTACCTATTGCATTCTTCCCATATATCGGGTAGACAGCTCTGGAAGCTGGGAGCCTGCCAGGGGAATCTGTCTTGGATCCTTAGGTTACAGATTCGAATCCAACAGAGCCGCCTCAGCCTGTCATCTGTCCAAAGTCGATACAATTAATACCATCCAAGTGTGCCATCTACAACGAGAAATGCCAATTAAACGTTCTGGTGTGAATTGTCAAACACCTCATAAAGTAAGTTAATTATTATTGGCTGGATAAGAAGCATACCTTGCATATAATATGAGTCAGGCTACCAAACTTATAGGCCAACAACTGCCAAGCAACCAAAAGCGCTGCGACTCCATACTAATATCATTGCAGCGCTATGCAAATCTCTGCTATAACATTCATTTTAAAATCATATGGATCATGAAACAGGGGTGGATGTGTGTTATTACCCAGTAAATAACATACAGAAAAACCAAACAGAGTTATTCCGACAGTTTACAGGAAAGCCGTCAGGTTGCTTGATTCTTCTTCTTGGAGAAACTAATAAATTGGATCAACTCTGTCTTTCAAGCTAAATTCAACAAAAACGAGATTTACTATTCCACTACGCCAAAGAAACTCCACCCCATGTTTAGCAAGAACTGGAAAAGCAAGCCAGTCTGGCCTTTGCAAGCTGATGCTGTGTGTATGTATATATATATATTGCAAGCTTGTGGCACACACATAAAAATGTAAATTAAAAAAGTAATCCCCATCAGAAGACGGGATTATTAATATTGGGTATAGAAGAACTTTTTAGTTTTAATGCACATTGCAGAAAAGTATGAGTTTTATTGATGCAAGCAGACATTTGTACCGTCTTTGAATTAACGTAAACGGAAAGCCTAGTTTAAACAAACAAGGGTGATTAAAGTAATAACAAAAATGACAAATGGAAAGAAAACAAGGATTGGAAAAGTGTTATCCCAGCAGACCTGGCAGTGAAGTACACTTATTTTTAGGCAAATGTGATCAGACAAAACGCCATCACTCACAGGGCTAAAGAGCTAATAGCTGAAGTAGCCCCACCCATTGTCCCATGCTGAATGCTGCGGTGGGCAGATGCAAAGTTTGAATGACAGATGAAGAGCGCAATGGATGAAGAGATCTGGGCCCAAGCCCCTCTATGTATACATGTATGTTTTTTTAAATTTATTATTTTTTTGATTGCATGAGTGAGGCTGGCGACACAGCTAAATATATACCTAGGCCATATCTAAAAATGGCGTTAAGATTTCTCAGAACTTGAGATTTCCTCTACATTAGTCCCCTTTGGTAAATGTTTGGCTGCTCCTTAGCCTAAAACATATAAATGGCATCACACATCTCCAGGCTTACTAAATTCGTTTCCTTCCAACGTGTCCTTCTAGACAGTACTTTAAAAAGAAATATTCGAGGGCAAGTGCGTCACTAGCTTCACTTGCCAATAATAATAATAATAATCCACATTTGTAAAGTGCACAACCACCCGTTAGGGTCTCTAGGCGCTGGGGGCCGTTGGGAAGATTAAGCAAGCTATTGCCCAGAGTCACATGGTGCTGAGCTAATCTGCCGCCGGTGCCGGGGATCGAACCGTGATCCCCAGATTCCGGAGTCAGTCGCCCTAGCCGCGGCGCCACACCTCTTCCGCCAAGTGTACTAGTTTGCTACCGAGAAGCGTTGCCTACTTATTAATTAAAAGCACTGCACTGCTGCACCCATCTGCCGGCACGCTCCCTTTCAAGCTAAATAAGTGCCGGTGCTCAGGGGCGTATTTACAAGCCCGTTGCAGCGTAATGGGCTCCCCTATATTTACAAGGCCATGTAAAGTCACCCTGCGCGACTTTCCATGGCCTTGTAAATATGTTTCCCTTTCATACATAACTCTGCATGAAAAGGGCGTTCCATGGGTGTTGCTGTGGGTGTACCCACGCAACATCCAAGGGACTTGACACATTCCCAGATTCACAACTTTTTGTACACCTGGGAATGCGTCAGACTCCTATGCCTCTCCAGGGGAGGCGTAAGGAGGCGCAACGAGGAGAAATACTTTTATTTCTCCTCGTTTTTTCCTCTTGAATAGCAAGAGGAAAATGCATCGGCGCAGGCACCCTTGCAAAATGGCACAAGGGTGTCTGCGCTGGCGAACGGCTGCTGTTTGTGCGCTGGCGCAGAGAAGAAGGACAGGAAAGCGGCGTATCTTGTATTTACGGCTCATTCCTGCCCTTTTATTTTGACGCACGGCAGCGCAAATGGAAGGCTTGCTGCACAGCTGTGCGTCAAAATATTGTAAATGAGGCCCTCAGTGTCTAACAGTACCTGCTATTTTAAGAACTTGTTCTGAGAAAACTTAAACCCTCCTTCTGACTTCAGCACTGTCATTCAAGCTCTAGTCATTCCACCTTTAGATGGTGGCAAGGCATTGCTAGCTGCCCTGCAAGACATAGACCCATGTTACAGCACATGGGGTAAACATGCATGGAGATCACAACGTATTGACCCAAATCTTGGGAATTTCCACTGGCTTCCCTTGGAAGCAAGAACAGACTAGACAGTAGAACGTGCCAACTACAAAGCCCTTTACATTGGGTCCCCATTTGCCTAAAAGACAAACTGCTCATCGCAGGAGAAGCGAGAGACACTAGAAACATAACAGCCCGGCTCCTTGAAATCAATCTAAAACTCTCGACCGATCCTTCCTTCTCCTGTCAAGACTCAGAAACCTCTTAGCAAAGGGTCTCCAGCTCAACGAAAGACTGTTCTCTTTCCTTTAAGACCTCCCAACTCACCTATTCAGGATTTAACTTAAAAAATAGCTATCAGCCCTTAAATCCTGTAATAATTACTTTTTTATAGTTCGGGTTTGTTGTAAATGGCTCTGCTGCCACTCTGGCTAGGTTTCTGCTATACAAATATCTTGAATAAATAAAAAGGACTTTATTTCAACCAAAAACAATATAGGAGAGTATCAGAAACGTTCATATTCTCCCATGCACCATTAGTGGGGCAAACTCAAATGTTGCTCTGGAGCCTCGAACTATCTGTTCCTCTATGTCATGCAGACTATGGGACGAATGTAGGTGCGTAAGCAGTAAAGCCCTGGAAAAAAACATGCATATTGCAGTCTTGGTGGGCAAAAAACGAGAAAGCAAAGTCCAGGTTTGAGGAGAATAGGGAGAGAGTGAATAGACCCTAGTGGAGGGCTTTAAAGCCATGCTGCTGTCATGAGCGTCTAACCCACAAGACTGCGATGCCCTCCCAGCTTCTGAAACCGTAACTTGGAAGACGTATCCTCATTGGCCACTGAAGCACAGCTTCTGAAGCCACAACCTACAAGTTATATCCTCATTGGACATTGAAGCACAGCTTCTGCAGCCACAATCTGGAAGTTATATCTTCACTGGCCACTGAAGCACAGCTTCTGAAGCCACAACCTAAAAGTTATATCCTCGCTGGCCACTGAAGTACAGCTTTTGCACTACAACCTAGAAATTGTATTCTGATTGGCCACTGAAGCACACCTTCTGCTGCCACAAGCTAGAGGTTATATCCTCATTGGCCACTGAAGCACAGCTTCTGAAGCCACAACCTAAAAGTTATATCCTCATTGGACATTGAAGCACAGCTTCTGCAACCACAAAATGGTATATCCTCATTGGACACTGAAGCACAGCTTATGCAGCCACAACCTAAAAGTTATATCCTCGCTGGCCACTGAAGTACAGCTTTTGCACCACAACCTAGAAATTGTATTCTGATTGGCCACTGAAGCACACCTTCTGCTGCCACAAGCTATAGGTTATATCCTCATTGGCCACTGAAGCACAGCTTCTGCTGCCACAACCTGGAAGTTATATTCTCATTGGCCCCTGAAACACCAAGTAAATTTAGGCCGGTGTTCTTCTGGTGACTGCCCAATTTTCACTGTCCTCACTACAGACAATGCACCTCTCAGACTTGATAGCCTGTTTAGAATATCTGCTACTCTACTGAAAGTGTTCTTTGTACCAAATTGTATGCTACGTATAACGTTTCTGTGCTATCTGGATGTCATAAATTGGAATGGGAAAACAATTGGATTTTGAATGAAATAATGATACAGTATCCTGTAAACAAAATTAAGTATATTTAGGGTCTGAAATTACATTTGACATAAGCGTTCTCATGTGTTGTAGTATGTTGCACAGGAATTATACCATTATGCACAATCGACATTTTCTACATACTTTTGTATGTGTTCAATCTCCCACATAATTCTTAACTTTTTGTACATTTTGCACATATAAAAGTTCTAAATAAAAGTGATTAAAATACTCCTTGTTTTGCATTTTGAATACGGTGGAGAGCCTGGCACTCTGTGAAGTTAATTGGACCCCTTTCACTTGTCGATTGATGTATTAGAACGTTAGAAGGATGTGTTTGTGTTTTTAGCAGGACAGAAAACCCTCAACACATTAAAAATATCTCAGTCAAGATGCAAAGAATGATTCATTCCGTGTGATAAAAATGTTTGGTTTCACAGTTGGTTTTGATTCATGTTCACATCACTTATTTCTCAAAGCAGCAGTTATTTCAAGAGAACACTTCGAATTTAGAAGAGTCTCCAATATGTTGCATTCTATTTATGGTCTGTTGTCTTGAAGTTCACTCTAATAGCTGGAGGAGTGTGCTAATAACAGACATTGCCATTGCCAATCATTTTAGTACAATGGTTTTAACTTAGATTTGCTAACACAACTCAGGTACAGCATTGACAGTAGCAGTGCAAGCTTCCCTAACACACAGGCGTTCGCACACATACACACAGACTCAAAATACACACACTCTCTCAAACACACACAGATCTGGGTATAATGTAATGGTCACCGGTTTGAATAGTCGTAAAGTAGGGTAAAGGCTTCGTGTGTCTTCTGTAGAGAATTGCTTTTAGCCTGCAGCATAAAAGTTCATATCTAGTAATTTAGCTCAATGAGCTAGGAGCAGGCTGCAGACATGTAGCTTGCTAGGCCTAAGATTCCAATCCTTGCAGATTTCAACTCAAACCTTTGTTTTTCGAAGGTGTGTAAAGAGGATAGTGCCAGCAAACTGTATCCATAGTCGCAATATGCTGGTGCCCAAAGTTCATGTTTGATCCCAGCGCTGTATGGCGCATCACTTCCAGTAGGAGCAACTAGTGCATTTGAAGGGTTAGACGCTGATCCACCTACCATTACAACATAGATAAGCAGCAGTTTTCATAAAGTGGATCAAAGCACTCCCACTGCACAGAATGGATGTTTCAGCATCCATGTGCTGTAACGGAAGCACTTAATTTTTGCCTGTGTAATGATATGTGAGGGATACTGGTGTCCCGCACTAACCCTCCTTTGCATCACATGCCATTCATCGCGGGCATAGGAAGACAGCACCAAGCAGGTCAGAAAAACAACCGGGTAAATAGTTCTTATGGAAGCGCTTTTATTCTTTTTAAAGGTTTTTAAGTTTCAGCAAAGTGCATGTGCAAAAATGGGGATTGAGACCAACGCGTTTCGGCCTGGGGCCTTCGTCGGGGTCATAGATTCACCGAAATTTAAAGGAACACAGGTTATTTGTTTTCATACTTTGCAATAGCTGTGTAACAAAACGCTGCACAAAAAGCCCTATTTGATATATTTACACTTGTGTTGAGATATTAGTGTGGGTTTCACAAAAATGGGGTGACCCTGTGTCCCTCAGAACCTGGGTATTAATTAGTAAACAAGGAGTGGTTTTGTCGGGTTTACGTCAATTCCTTTTCAACGCACTTAATGTCACACGCATATTTTGCTTATAACTTTCACATCAGTATCTCAACCGCCTGAATAGAGAATCTTTACAAACAATAAGAGCGGGTGACTCGATAACAGTGTCAACTGTTTATGTTTTATCAGAATTAAATCATTCATCAATATTTACATATGTAGTAGATTAAGGCTGTCAACATATGGTGCAATATTTACATAAATGGTGATCATGGACATATGGGCTCAGTGCTCAACAAGTGTGCAATATATACAGAGTGGTAAGAACTTATGTACATGGGTGGGGGGGAGAATAGGCCAGACAAGTATGTTGAACCAATTGCTCTGTTAGCTGATAATGCTCCTTCGGGTATGCAGAGCCTTGGTCAATCTGGGCCTTGTGTAGTCGTCGACGTTTCAACCCATAGTGTGCTCCATTGGGTAGTCACGTTGGGTCTTCATCAGGACAGGACGGGGGAAGAACAATGACAACCCAACGTAGGCCAGACAAAGTCCTGGCTACGTGAGCAGCAAATGGTGCCTAGCGGTAGAATCTGGGTGGACCCGGCTGTTGAATTGCCTGCGAAGGACAGGCAGGCATCCGTCTTGCGTCGGCGCTGCATTTAGTCAGTCTGGCCTATAGTGCCATTGTCCACCTTTTTGAATGTATATATGGTGCAATTGCCCACATTTCTCTATGGATTTACAGTGTCATTGCTCCCCTTTCCACATGGAGATATGGTATCATTGCCAACCTTTTCCCGTGGTGCACGGTGCCATAGCCCACCTTTCCACGTGGATGGCAGCCTCACAATTAACTTTTCCACAGCTCACAATCTTACCAGGCATCTTCCTACGACTAATTTCTATCTATCTCTCTAATGTCTCACTGTTTTCTTTGGCATATTTGTGTGACTTCTTTCCTTACCCACTCGTTAACTGCTAACTCTTCCTGTTTCGCCACAGGATATTGCGACACATGAAGGGCAGAAGGAGAACATGGACCAGAAGTTCTTGAGCATCTTTAGGAAAGGAAAGAAGAAGACTGTGGTGAGGAACATGGGCCAGATGGTGCACTACTCCAAAGTGAAGTTTAAATTCCAGCACTGCCAGGTAAGCAGGGCGGGAGCACCATGCACAGGGTGGAGGCTCCTGGGACAGGGCGGGAAGTAGGTCCTATGGGAAAGGGCTTTAGGACTCTTGGAAAGACACTCACAGGTGGAGTCCTGGGGAGGGATAGTGTGGGTACACCTTAGAACAAGTTAGGAAAACTCCAAGAGAAAGGACATGGTAGGGTACACCTTGGGAAAAGGCAATATGGCTGCCCGCTGTACAGGGTAGGGTGGGGAGATGCCAAAGGAAAGGGCTTGGTGAATGTGTCAGAACAGGTTTAAGCAATCTGGAAATGGGCAGCGAATGTGTACAGTGAACAGTGGTAGAATGAAATGACCTGGAAAGGACCTCTGGCATCTAGCATGTGGCAGGTTGTGGGCACCCAGTAGAGGGCATGATACAGATACTAACGAAATGGCCCATCTGGAGGCAATTTAGGAAATGGCAGGGTGGGGGCAAGATGGGAAAGGGCAAGGCACACCTAGTGAAAGAGCAGGGAAGGCCATGCTTGTTGAAGACCTTCTGTGACAGAGCAGGGTGGGGACATACAGCAATCGCAAATGGCGGAGGGCATTATGGGAAAAGGCATAATAAATATCTCCCTCAGAAAGGACATAGTGGATTTTCTTAAAAAACAGAAGGTGAACTCACCAAGAAGGGCTCAAACACCAATGGAATTGGCTAGATAGGGGTCACACTAGGTCACACTAGGAAAGGGTAGGAGGACCCTGGGAGACGACAGGCTGGAAGGCTTCCTGGGGAAATGGCTGGTAGGTGGACTCCCTGGAAGAGTGCATTGTGAGGGGCAGCATGGGGAAGAACTGAGTGGGTGACTCCTAAGGCAGGATAGTAGGGACATCCAGGGAAACAGCAGGGTAGAGATGAGGTATTCTTAAAGACTGATTTACATTTGTCAAAACGCGGGGGTCACCACAGACACTCCGCCTCTACTTCAGGCCTGAGTACGTTTGGCGTAGCCCTGTCTGTTATGAATGTTGTGTATGCGCTGCTATAAAATAGGAATCTTGTATAGAGTTTAGAAGCTTTGTCTCTTAATCACACAGTGACCTTCCACCTTCCTCCAGTTTACGCACCACGTTTTAAGCTTTATTGAAAGTTCACTGGGTTTTTGTTTTTTCCACTTCTAACTCTTCTTCTTGGATAACTCCTCTGCTGAATAAAGGATGTTCGCTTTTTAGGAAAACCTTCCCCAAACAGCATAATGTTGTTATTATGGTGCAAATACATAAGTATCACAGGGCAACCTTGGACTTTCCACCAGCTGTGGGGGTCAGTTAAAGGTTTCAGATTGGTAAAATGTTGACATTTCGCCTCAGAAAAACATCAGTGTTCTGAGACAAACAGGACAGAGTTTTATTTATTCGTTTTTATGGTACTTGCTTTTTTAAACCAGTCAAACAGATGTATTGCTACCAATATACATATAGTGGGCTTTGGATCCACCCGTTTCAGCTACTGGCTTTCTTTAACCAACCTCTATCAGGCATTGGCTTGAGATTATGTCAATCACGTCTTAGTCCAGCCCAGTGGTGTATTCATCTCGCCACTAATGCTATTGGAGGTTTGAGTGTATCCTTCCTCCCCCGTCTAGTGTTTGAGTTAAACTGTGTGATGGACTGTTTTACAAATATTGCCCTGTCTGTCCTCTCCTCCAGGCTCTATTTTGCCTGTGTCTCCTTCTAATGTGCTACTGCTTCATGCAGTAGCACATTAATCCCAGACCAACTGGCTTTGCTAATGCTTGTTTTTTATTTATCGACTGCAAAGGCAGCACTGTGTTATAACCGATTCAAATGAAAATCCATATGGCAAAGTGAACTCTGGAGGGTTGTGTTAATTAAGGCTTCTTTTAATATAGACACTTTTTGCATGTCTGGGCATCTTTCTCAAATTCTGGGAGGCTTCCAACTGTTTACTGCCTGCCTCTTAATTTGATTTACTGTTTTTTTTGTCCGTGGGTGGTGTCTTGACTGTGACTCAAAGTACTCAGTATCATTTAATGCATGTTGCCCTTTTTTCTAAAAAAAAAAAAATATATATTGAATGGAGGATGGAACCGGTGACTCTCTTAACCCAAGATGTATTTTTTCTTCTTCCATATCCAAATGTCTTGATTATATTTAATATATCACTCAAAATGTAGAAAAGCACACCAATGAACGTGAACAGTTCTTGTCTTAGCAAGTTTATTGTGGCGCAATACGCTGATAGTTATGTCTGTCCCCCTGAGTCAACTTCATCTGGAAATGTACTTTTTATTTGTAATTTTTAATAGGACCCACATGCACTTAAAGTTTCCATAAAAAGATTAATTGCCTACTCCACCCTAAAAAATACAAAACCACAAAAGTTGGCTCAGTGACCTAGAAGACCTCTTGAAAGGCATGTTCAGGGCTGCCTTTTGGGTTTTTTGGGAACAGGCCTAACCGGCTGCGGCTGTAGCGTTTGCTGACACATGCTGAAATGTTTTGTAATTTGCAACCATTGCAGGAAGTGAATGACTGCTACCTGGAGCTCTTCCAGGCACACCTGTATTTCCAGTCTCGCAGCCCGAAAGGCCTCACGTACCAGGTAAGCCCTCGCATGTTTCAGGAGCGCTGCGCAAATATGCATCTATGTTTTCATGAGGATAAACAGGCTTGCCTGGGCGACTAAGTTCATAGTACCAGTGTAATATTCACTCTCAGTGGCCATTCATGGAGCCCAGGCCACAAGCAAATGTGTCTCTTGGTGTTTAATGTCAGAATGTTGACCACAAAATATTGTGCTACAAATATATCGTAGGAAGATATTGACAACAGAAATAGTGTGAAGTTGTGCATATATTATACATTTACTATTTTACATTTACTATTTTTAACTCCACAATGATATATTACCAAGGCACATACATGTGGACTTAACAGTATTCTTGCACATTTTTTGGGAGTCGAAAATCTGGTGGTCTACTGATAATTCGATAGGTGTTATTTGTAATCCACTCAATTGTACACAATGCATCAAACTTGATGAGATGAAAGGCTAAGTCCCAAGGGTCTGACATCGGGCCCTCGGATTAGGACATGTCTTGGTTAGAGACAAGTCAAGACACTGGACTATCTTGCAGCCTATTACAGTGCTGCACTCGGCACTTAGGGACAGCAAGCAGCACAACAGCACTTCGTGCCAGAGACGATTTAAGCCAGGGACCAGGGACAGAGGGGGCTATGGCCCAGGGCCCCAGTCTTTGGGGGGCCCCCTTGATACAGCCAGCTCTGTTCTGCAGAGTCATGCCCTAATGACCTTGAATAATTCATAAACAGAATGTTTCAAATACATTTTGCAACGAAATGTGTCCTTTGTTTCATGCAACATCCATACAAAAATGTCTTTTAGATCAAAAAAGACCCTCTCCCATTCATATTTCACAGAGGTTATTTGTAGTAATATATATTCGGGATCTGTCACAATATTGAAGTCACACCTCACTATCCCAAAATATTAGATGTAAACACATTTAGAATTTGGACGAGCGTTCATGTGCACTGTCAGTGACTTGGCCAGAAAAGGCAAGAAAGAACTGAAACTGGATCATAAATTCAAAGCTGTTCCGAACAGGGGCCCCAAAATAGGTCTGGCCAGGCCAGGCGCCCATAATGCTTCCCGGTACTCATAGCAATAAAATAAGGAGCGTAAAAATTGTAAAATGCTAATAACCATTCAGGAGCAGACTGGAAATCTGAGGAAGGAAGGCAGGTCAAAAGAGTCCCCTTGTTTGGAAATAAAATCTGCGTCCTCGGAACGTGGTGCAGTCACCAGACCGGTCCAGCCAGTGTTCCCAGCTAACATTCCGGTCCTGCCACACTCCTCCAAGGTAAGGGCCCTGCAAATATCCAGAAACACTGTCGACACTTGTCAAGGCTGGCAAACACACCCCAAAAACAACACCTGGGCAAGGGCTCGCACTAGAAAGTAGCATATGTATGAAGAAAGACTCGAACAAAAAAAAGAATCGGAATTATAAGGGGGAAACAAGCACCTTAGCATAGAGAAGGGAAAATGCAAAGCCCATAGAATAATCCAAAGTTAGCAAGAACTACCAGAGGAGGAGCTAGGGCAAACACGCCTCTGCAACATTCAGTCAAAAAAAACACGCTGCAAACCAGATTGCCACTTCTGTCTGGCCCACACATATACATCGTATTGTATTGCATTTCGACATTTACATAGAGCTTAGTATCCCCATGTGTGGCGCTGAAGCGCTTGACTGCATGGGTAACAGGCTTCACTGTGTCTATGTAACATAGCAGGGTGCAGGAAGAAGGTAATTGTGCATATCCACAGCTATGATCATTTCGATTGTATAGGATTTTTTCTTAAAGCTGCACTGTGATGGAACACTGTCCCATGTAAACTGGACGGCCACACATTGTTTTTTTAGCAGACTTCAATTTACTTCCTTATGGCCTATCAGAAGCACGATTAAATAGTTTACTCTATACCCAGGCAAGATTATTTGTTTTTAACTACGAAACTTAGAGACCCAAAACGAGTGCATTGCTTAGCTGGTTAAATATCTGGAGGGGGGGGCGCCTGTTACAGAGATCTACTTGCAACCGACAGAGTTGAATAGATTGAAGGCAGCTCAGTATTTTATACTTCATGGGTCGGTAAGATGAATGCAATGCAATTGAAAACAGCTTAGAAGTGGCAAAAGACCGTTCAGTCGGGTGTAAATGGTCACTGATTTCATTAGACAAGAGTCGACCGCATCAAGAGGCCTCAAGTGCAGCGGACGTTGTGATGTTCGTAGCAGCTGTTTGCGGAGTCATCACACGAGCGGGGGGGGGGGTGGGGGGGGCGGGGTCTCAGATCATGCCGGCCCCTTTCTCCTGGTTCATCATGCCTTGACATGTCGATGACGTGCGAGTTTACTCGGTGGATGTGATTTCACTTTCGATGCAGATGTCTCAGGCGCCAGGCGTCTCGCCTTCCATTTTCACCACTTGCACCCCTTTAGATACTGGAGGGGGCTTCCCCCGGCCAAACCCTTCTCCTTTGATTAATTCTGTCACGGCCACTTCAGTTCTTGCCCCCTGCTGACCTCTTTGCATTTAAATTATCTTTATTGTGACTGTAATTGTCCCGACACCCAAACTCCAATCTCCTCTAAACTCATTTCCCAAATCCAATCCACTCTTAAAGACAATAAATACCTTCCATGAGTGGACAAGGAACTTGGAATACACAAAAAGAGAACCACCGCCGACGTCATCACGTTAGGGCCCGGTTTGATAAGAAAAACATACAGTTTACCACCCGAACCCCTGCCTTCCCGAAAAATGGACAAAGATGAGATTAAAACTAAGGCTTCCTGGTTCCCAATTATAATAAGAAACAGAGGGATTGAAAAATGTGTTATTGTCTCTTTGTGAATTAATTTAGGAAAAAACGCAAAAATACCGAGAGATGCATGCCTGGTCTATTTATGACATTCCAAAAGCCAAAGAGAACGTGAGTTGCCACCAAGCGAAAGGTTAAAAAAAGATAAGGCTAAATATTTCATACAAATCAATTGCCTAAAATGTCAGTAGAAGCCTCTTTTAAGGATTCGCGCCACATTGCAGTTCCCTGAGGTCTTCTGAAGTAGCATGTGAACATAAAGTCTAGCAAAACTTCTTTTGGACAAATACAGAGAGGGACTACTCAAAATCACAATCGTGCATCAACATCTCCGTGCAAAAAAAATCTACCTGCGCCCAGTCCCACCACAAAGGCCTCCGACAAACATCCTTGAACCGGCGTTCAAATAATGCACCCCCCTCCTCCTTCCCCCCTCCTAACATATGTGCAAAGCGAGTTTTGCTGGATTTAGAAACTAAATACAGGTCTAAATTTTTATGAAATCTATTTATGGAAGGCTAATATTATGAT
Source organism: Lissotriton vulgaris (assembly GCF_964263255.1). Taxonomy (NCBI): domain Eukaryota; kingdom Metazoa; phylum Chordata; class Amphibia; order Caudata; family Salamandridae; genus Lissotriton; species Lissotriton vulgaris. The sequence continues at coordinate 281,245,625 of NC_141693.1, forward strand.
AGAGTATCGTATTTTACAGAGCCTATGGTTTTGCAAATTATATTTTTGCAGTCTGTGTTTTCAGAGGGTATCAGGCTGCCGAACTCAGGAATATTTTTTATGTGCTGCAGCAAAATCACACAGCCTGCTGTAAAAAATCAAATAATAAAACCGGGACGGCACAGCATACCGGTTAGACGGTGTGTGTGTGTATATATATATATATATATATATATATATATATATATATATATATATATATATATATATATATATATATATATATATATATATGTGTATATATATATATATATATATATATATATATATATATATACACACACACACACATATATATATGTATTTTACAGTTTTATATAGCACAACTTTGACCTGAAGGTATTGGAGCGCTTTACATGTGTACCAGGTACATTACACAAGGACAAATGTGAGAAGAGTGGATTAAATAAGGCTGCTCGGTATTCCAGGGCGCGGTCGGTACTATCAGGGTGTTGCTTAAATGTTCCTGGGTGCTGCCATCAAATCAGGCTGGATTCTGTAAACCAGGGTGGGTGCCGCCAATCATTTCAGGGTTGCTTAGTTCACCAGTGCTCTCCCGTTGCATTCAGGGTGCACACGGATTGCGTCTGTCCTCATGAATCCATAATGAACCCCAATCTGTAGCTACCTTCTGTGCCACATAATGGATGTCTGTCAGTTCCTTCCGGGCTCCCCTACGGCAGCTGGTTCACATATCACTGCTCCGTCACAGCGTCACACTCGGGAGATGGAGCATGTAACATGGGTATCCAACCTTGGGCTAAGAGAGGCAGAAGCCAGGCTACATTGTCACGACAACAACCATTATGTAAGCGCTTCCAGTTTTAATATATTTAAGGCAAATTGGTATTAGGTGGGTCTACTAACTCTCTGGCATTGCTCTTGCCTTCATGGGCGAATACTGGACACACCTGGCCCAAAGTACAAGAGTTTCCAGGCTCACACAGGCAGGCACAATGAGCCCTACTAGACAGCAAAGTTCACTACTTACAATAATGTTTGGGCTAGATTACAGTACAGTATCTACCTGGCAGGTTAATATTAGCGCCATGTCAATTCTATGAAGGAAGCCTCGACACTAATAAAGCAAGTGTGTTAGTGAAGCAAGATGACTTGCTCTATAATTCAGGTGGGGCTCATTACCGCTACAATAACCAATCTGGGAATCAGTAATGGCACAGTAATGAATGGATATATACCCAATTTCGGAACCGGTACGGGCACACTAATGACAATAACTAATCTGGTAATCAGTAATGGCACAGTAATTACAACAACCAATCCTGGAATCAGTAGTATCACAGTAACTAATGACAATAACCAATGTGGTAATCAGTAATAGCACAGTAATTACCACAACCAATCCTGGAATCAGTACTATCACAGTAACCAATGACAATAACCAATCTGGTAATCAGTAATAGCACAGTAATTACGACAACCAATCCTGGAATCAGTACTATCACAGTAACCAATGACAATAACCAATCTGGTAATCAGTAATAGCGCAGTAATTACGACAACCAATCCTGGAATCAGTACTATCACAGTAACTAATGACAAATAACTAATCTGGGGATCTGCACTGTCACAATAACTAATGACAATAACCAATCTGGGGATGAGCACTGTCACAGTAACTAATGACAAAAAACAATCGAGGGATCAGCACTGACATACTGATGCCAATAACCAATCTGAGAATCAGTACTGTCACAATAACTATTGACATCAACCAATTTGGGAGTCAGTAATGGGCCATTACTAGCGCTAAAACAAATGTGGCTTGTTACTAGTGCTGTAACTAATGTGGGGATCGTTGCTGTCACAATAACTTTTAGAGGATTTAAAATAGCAGTTGACTAGGCCCACGTAGGAATTACCGTCATCACTATCCAGTCCCTAGTCAACATAGTTGACTGGTATAAATATGTATGGAAAACACCAGCCGTGACTTCCTTATTTAGAGAACAAAAATAAACATGGAAAAATATCAAAGTTATGAGTAAAACATGCATATGGAAAATAGGGACCGCAAAATCTAAATTAAATACCATATATTTATAATGAAGACTTATATTTGTATGAATGGTGGGGTTTCGATGTGGGGTCCCTCCTGCCTTACAGGAGACTTGGAAAATATCTGAAGAAATGTAGTTTGGTGTCGGGTTTGGTGGCTCAGTAGACTACTACATCCCTTGTAGGGACCTTGGTTCTGCTTAAATTCCAGAGGGGCCACTCAGCCTTTCATCCTTCTGATTTTGATGAAATGAGCATCATTGTGTTGGTAATAATAACAATCTGTCATTCTGCATCAAAATACCATTTGCTTTCAAAATACACATGTTGTGTTATACGTGTCCACAACGTTGATGCCTGGGTGGTCAAGGGGTATTTTTCAGTGGCAAGAGCAAGTGGTGGAAGGACCTTGACAGCAAGGAGGAGTGTTATACGGACAAGGCCAGTACCTCTGAAATGCCAGTACTTGTCTTGAAGAGACACCTGCCTCTCAATTACCCGTACCACTTTGGACTAGTGTGTCTCCAGGTACAGGGGTTTGTAGAGGGGCGCCTGGACTGCAGCTAAATGTGGGTGCTCTTTGTTTCATGCGCAGGGATTGCTGCCTTTGAAGGAGCTCAGCATATACAAGATGGAGTCATCAACCGCGTCACAGGAGGACCACGCCTTCCGGATAGCTGGTGAGAGAAGCACTGGGCAAGGCAGGAACTCACCCTGCCACCCTCCTGCAGGCTGGTGGACCTGCTTGCGAGGACGAGTGGGGTTGGGTGAGGTCAAAGACATGGCACAGATGCAAGTCTAGATGCGGGAGACCATAATTTACTAAGCAGGGTGTCATGAGCCATGAGTGCATGTGTGTGTGTGTGTGTGTTTGCTCTGTGATTCTTTCGTCTATAGTGTGTGTTTCCGTACATACAGAAGTGATGAGTCCTATATAAATGCCTAGACAGACCTGTGTGTTGCTTGCCTTTGTGTTTCTGTATAATAAAGGTGTGAATAGCGTGGGTGCACATTTTTTTGTTCATGCTGTGTTTACATACTGTATTGTCCTTTCCACGTACTAGTGTGCCACGTGTTGTTGTCTCCTATGCAGTGTCTTCCTGTTCATTGCATGTGCCCTATATACGTCATAGTATGTGCCTATGCATACTATGAGTATGAAATGTAAATGTTGGCATTGTGTAAGTATACGCTGCGTATAGTATTAGATCATTTCTATCTTACTCCTTGGTGGGGGTCCAATGTGCTTTAGTTCTCACAGTGAAGGGAGTTGCTACTCCAGCAGCTTTTGCGTGCTTCAGAGGTTTTTGGTTAGGTGCCAACTATGAGTAAGTGTTTTGATGTTATAAGATTTGCTCCAGACAGAGTGAGGTGGTTTGTGGCAGCATTTTTAAGCATGAATCAATAAGCAAGGGTCGATTCGCCAGTTACATATACAAACTTAGTAACTTGTAGCCCGTGGGATTATTGTGTCATGATTTTAGGACCATCGGGTTAGTATTGATTTCTGAATTCTTGGTGGCTGTCAATGATCCTTATTCTCATTGCGAGATTGTTCCAGAGCTTTCACATTTGATCAGAGAAGGAGCTATATCTGATGTTTAAGAGGAGTGATTGGGAGTGGAGCCATTTTAGATCTGAGGTTTCTGCTTTGACTGGTTTGTTTGAGTTTTGACTGCAAGAAGATGCTCTTGTACAAGTGGATCCCTCAGTGTGCAGTACAAAGTGCTTCGTATGTGGTTCTTCTTGCTACTGGTAAGCCATGTTGGGCTTTAAGGGCAGGGCTAATGTGGTCGCGCCTGCCCAAATCTAGGACTTGTCTAGCTGCCACAAGCTGGATTTGTTGTAGCTTGTCTGTTGGGTTTTTAATAGGCCAATGTAAAGGCCATTTAGGTAGTCAAAACTTGATGACACTAGGGATAAATATGCTTGAATCCTGGACGATAGGCCTAGCGTAAGAGAAAATACCTCTTAACGTTCTCATTGTGATGGAAGCATCTCTGATCACTTTGTTAATTTGGGTTTCGAGTGAGATCTTGTAGTCAATGATCATGTCAACGTTTATTACCTTCTTTGTTGTGGTTGATGTGTTCACTCCAAAGTTCATGTGGATAGTGTTGTAATGTGGATACAGGGCCATAATCCTGTGTTGTAGGTGAGAATTTCCGTTTTTGCCAAATTAAGTTTAAAGCAATTCTTTAGCATCCACTGGTTTGTTGGAAAGAGGCCATTGCCTTGCCAGGAGATTCTAAGACATGATATTGTTTTGTGTTTTAAGATTATTAAATAGCAAACACATCGATAGAGCAGGGGAGTGTGAAGGCATTGGTAAGGTGAAGTGGTGAAAGTTTGATAAAAAAGAGAAGAGAAGCAATTGTTGCATCCTTGTGGAACATCTGTACTGTAGATGTACATGTCGCCGAGATGAAGGATGTAAATGTGGCGATGTGGGTCCTGTAGGTGAAGTAGTATCACTTTTTTTCCATAGAGAGTTTGTGGCAACAGTTTTTGACATTTAATAGAGTTGTAAATGACAGATGTTTTGATTACCCACACTGGCACACTTGGGTGCTTCTGCACTGCTGTTTGCCCCCTGTACGTCAGAGATGGCTCATTGTTCATGTGTACTCGCTTAATGTACACTAGAGGTGTCAGGGTGTGCTAATCCTATGTACCAATACTGAATACCTGCACCACTGAAGTGGCTCTCTATGTGCTGTTGCTCAGCCTTAGACCCCAGACTTGACTGTTTGTACTATGTTGCCCTGTCAACCCATGCACCATAGAGTTGGCCATGGTGTTCTCCAGCTCAACCTGTGGAGCTCATGTGTGCTAGCTGCTGGTGCGGTGTTGATCAGTCCTTGCACCTTGCAGAACGGCTGCTTGTGCGCTGTTACTCAGGTTTCTGCACCTGTCTCTCTTTCTAGGGCCATCTCTGAACCCCTTGATCGTGTACTGTGCCAGCCAGCAGGAACTTCACAGATGGCTGTACCACCTTGAGAAGCAGATCCAGCTCAACGGAGGGGTGGCAGACCTCCCCTTGGACAGGGAGGTAAGAAGTTCTCCTGAGGAACCATCTAACTCACTTGACGGCAAGCTAATGTAATTCATTTGGCTGCCAATGCTAGTTTCCCAGATTCCGTTTGCAATTGTTCCTTGACATAATCCAGGTGTCTACCCCTTTACATTTCGCAGTAGCTCAGCATTAAACGGGTAGGGGCATTACGGATGTGCTCCAAAGTAGGCCGTTCCACACTGTACTTCCAGTTGGCCCAGTGTCAAGTTTAGCGAGCTCTGTGCATTTTAGGCAACATTAGTAGTTCGTGTGCTGGTAATTGTGGTTCTACTTTTTCAATCAGAGGTATTTGCTGCAAAAAAAAAAAAATCATCATGAAAGACATTGTCAGCTAAAAAAAAAATACTACACCTGGAGGGGTTTCACTTGACGCGAGTCCACATGAAGGGTCACTCATATCCTGGTAGTTACTCGGTGGATGGAGGTTGCTGACACCTGGGACCTGGGTTAAGGAGTGTTTAACTAGGAAAGGCCACCAAATATTGTGAAGGAGTTCTAAGTCAATAAACCCGTTTTCCAAATGGCAGCACATGTCATTAGGCGGACTGGTCTGCCTGGCAATTGTAGTTCCAACTGATCTCCAGAGGCTGGTTGTGTTGGGGAAGCGTCATTCACATGCAAGTGATCTCTACACAACCGTCCCTGTTTCACTTGAGAGTAGTAACAAAACTTTGTGAACTCTGGGGAGGCAGTGGCAGATCTTAATAACGTGTTTGTGCCGCTAATGGACTCCAGTACCTCTGCAAAACACCGTGGCGCCCAAACAAACTCTCCTCGCCTGCCCTCAGCGTGTGCCGCCGTGACCCCGCCAGTCGAGCTGCCCAGCGCCGTGCCCGCCTAGTGAGGCGCATGGGGGTGGTTGTCTCACCTGCTTTGTCATGGAAACAAGGCTGTGATTGGCAGGAAGCGAGCAGCCGCTGCCCTTAGGCCCTGCCACCCCCTGCTCTTCCCGCTGTCGGGCCGCCGCCAGGGCTGCACCTGCTGCTGAGTGAAATTTAAGAGGGAGCCTTCGGGGACACGCGCGGGCCGGAGCCAGGCCGTCAAAGGGCAGCTTTCAGGGTCACAGACAGCCTGCCCTGTCTCGCTTCCTGCGCCAGGCCCTGTCCACACCTCGCGGACCTCTGGGATCTGAGACCACCCATCCCAAACCACCCTACCCCACCGTCTGACACCTGATTACCTTCAACTCCTCACACCACACCACCCCCGCCTGACACCTGAACACCTCCAATTCCTCACACCACCCCACCCACCCCACCGTCTGACACCTGAACACCTCGAACTCCTCACACCACCCCACCGTCTGACACCTAAACACCTCCAATTCCTCACACCACCCCACCCACCCCACCGTCTGACACCTGAACACCTCCAACTCCTCACCCCACCCCACCGTCTGATACCTGAACACCTCCAACTCCTCACACCACACCACCCAACCCCACCGTCTGACACCTGAACACCTCCAACTCCTCACACCACCCCACACACCCCACCGTCTGATACCAACATCTGACGCCTGAAGACCTCCAACTCCTCACACCACACCACCCATCTGACACCTGAACACCTCATACTCCTCACACCACCCCACCACCTGACACCTGAACACCTCCAACTCCTCACACCACCCACCCCACCATCTGAAAACCTGAAGACCTCCAACTCCTCACACCACACCACCCACCCCACCGTATGACACCTGAACACCTCCAACTCCTCACACCACACCATCCACCCCACCGTCTGATACCTGAACATGTCCAACTCCTCACCCCACCCCACCGTCTGACACCTGAACATCTCCAACTCCTCACACAATACCACCCTATCCCACCGCCTGACACCTGAACACCTTCAACTCCTCACACCACACCACCCTACCCCACCGACTGACACCTGAACACCTCCAACTCCTCACACCACACCACCCACCCCACAGCCTGACACCTGAATACCTCCAACTCCCCTCAGCACGTCCCTGGCCTTTGGGGAGAAGAGATGGTGGCTGCCAGGCCTCCAAAGAGCATTAATAGCGTATGTTACCTATGCACACTAACGTAACCCACTCCCTGCCAGGCCCGATTCAAAGTTAGTGAAATGCTGAGCTTTCCTTCCCACTCTAAAGTCTAAACACAGCCCACGCTGCCACAGAGAGCCTGTTCTACCCAGCCAGCTTGCCTTATCCCCCCCATGCTGTGCCACCCACCCTACCTACATCTGATGAACATGTGTCTCTGAGAAAGCCACCCATCAAGCCCCCTGCCACCTGACCTCACCCCACTTCTCCACACAGCACACACTGCCATACGTAACGTCTTCTACCTAAACAGCATGCCCGTACGCCACTCTAGGCTGGTCACCATACGTAAATGTGGGTAGCTTGTGGGTTCTGAGAAAACCCTTTGTCCTTCACCATACTGGGCTTGTGTGCTTTACTCGCTCCCCTTTTCCACCTCTGATCTTCCGTCAAAAGAGAGGATACACTGAAATATACCACATTTCCTACCTAGATAGCCTGCTGTACCATGCTCTAGGCCAACTGAGACAGTCTGCCCAGGCCCAACTCTAGTAAGCATGGCGGCTCTGCCCACCTGCCCCAGCTCCATAGAGGCTTCTCATACTGTAGCCTAGGTCGGGTGTCCTGCCCTACCATAAGCGGGTGCTTCCAAACTTCTCTTGCTCTTTCTCAGGCACTTTCCACAAACTTGAGGATTGTCTTCTGCTACCAAGTGAAATTCAAATCAAAGGATCGCTTCGTAGAGAAGGCAGTGGATGGAAGCAGAAAACCTACAGTACCTTAACCACCGTCCCTAATCAGCTCTCCTTCCCCTGGGCACCATGCCCTCCTCTAACCACCCTCATTCACCCTTAACAGGCTGTTCTACTCTGAGAAATCTGCCTTGTCAAACACAATGTGCCTTACCATAGCCACTCTACACCAGATACCATGTCTGCAGGAACCTGCACTATGCTTGGCACACTCCACTGACCTACACACCCTGTCCTACCCGCTCATAGAAACCATGACTACCCTAAGCACTGTGCCCTACGCTACACAGCCCCCATGCCAAGGAGTGTCCTGCCTTCTCACTAGAAACCCTGAACCTACCTCAAAGGTTTTGCGCTACACAGGATACCTTCCCTGACCCTACATTTCCTGCCCAACCAGGCAGCATTCCCTACACTAAACACAGTGTCCCTCCCTAAATCTTCTGCCATCCGTCCCATGCTAAATACCTCACTTTACCTGAGAGTGCCTCCCCTACCTTAGGAACCTTATCCGACTGGGACTCTTGCAGTACCCCGGAAAGCCTTCCCTGCCTTAGACACTTTGGTAAGGGATAGCCTTCCGTACACTAAACATCCTGCCTTACCAAACACAACTCCTCCTACCAATGAGAACCTTCCATACCCTAAACAACCTCCTCTATCCTAACCTGAACAGCATTTCCTACCCTAGACACTACAACCGAGCCTAGGAGAGCCTGCACTAGACGGAGTACCTTACTATAGACAGCCTTGAATACCCCTAATAAATACCCTAGACATCAAACTTACTATAGACGTCCCAGCGTACCCTCAAAGCCCTATGTACCGCACTATGGAGAGCGAATCCTACTCCCGAAACCCTCCAGCACTGTCGCTAACCCTCCTTTGCCTAGATAGCTTGCACCACCATAGATTGAGTGCCTTACCCAACTCTGATCAAACTGCTCTACTTTTGGTAGGCAGACACTGCTGCAGTGTTTGTTCGAGTCTTAATCTACAACGCACATGCAGTGTCACCTCAAAATGAATGTTCTCTATGCACTTGGGAGAGTTTGGGGAATCAGATATGCTGGTTTGGAGAGGTGCTGGGTTCAGGACAAAGTGAATAACTGCTGGGAGTTCAGTGATTGGGTATCGGGCATAGTGAGTGGACACTGGAGTCCACAGCAGGAGGGTGCTGCAGACCCTCAGCGACTGGGTGTCTGAAGCAGGGAGGTGAAGTCTGATAGTGACAGACAGCTGTGCTTGAGCTTCACAGTGATTGTGTGCTGGAAGAACATACTGACTGGGTGCTGCGGGCAGGGACAAAATGAGTGCCGCGGGAAACCACTAGTGATTGGGTGATGTGGGCGGGGACCAGAGTGATTGGTGCTAGCAGCCCATAGTGATTAGGTGCTGTGGGCGGGGACCAGAGTGATTGGTGCTAGCAGCCCATAGTGATTGGGTGCTGTGGGCGGGGACCAGAGTGATTGGTGCTAGCAGCCCATAGTGATTGGGTGCTGTGGGCGGGGACCAGAGTGATTGGTGCTAGCAGCCCATAGTGATTGGGTGCTGTGGGCGGGGACCAGAGTGATTGGTGCTAGCAGCCCATAGTGATTGGGTGCTGTGGGCGGGGACCAGAGTGATTGCTGATAGCAGCCCATAGTGATTGGGTGCTGTGGGCGGAGAGCAGAGTGATTGGTGCTAGCTGCCCATAGTGATTGGGTGCTGTGGGCAGGGACCAGAGTAATTGGTGCTAGCAGCCCATAGTGATTTGGTGCTGTTGGCAGGGGACAGAGTGAGTGCTGCTGGAAACTTATACTGACTGGATGCTGTTTGTGGGATGCAGAGGGATTGTTGCTGGCAGCCTATAGTGATCGGGTGCTGTGGGCTGGGGGCAGAGTGATTGTTGCTGGCAGCCCATAGTGATTGGGTGCAGTGGGCAGGCGGGCATAGTGATTGGTGTTGACAGATCATAGTGACTGAGAGTTGTGGGCAGGGAGAAGAGTGATTGGTGCTGGAAGCCTGTAGTGATTGGGTGCATGCAGAGCACAGGTGGCAGCGCCCGAAGCCACTGGTAATTGGGTGCTATGGGAAGGCGCCTACAGATTGGGCTCCACAGAAACTAAGCCCTGCGGACCCCCAGTGTTTGCGTCATGGGCTCCCTCAACGACCGTCTGATAAGCATGATCAAGCTGTTGGGGGCTGACAGCGACTATGGAAAGTTGGCAGTGATTGATTACCCATGGTTCACATTTATTGAGAGTTGGGTGATTATTGCGTGCCAGAATTGTGTCACTTACATGTAGCATGTCTTTCTCTTGGGCAGCGCCATGGGAGCGGAAGCCACGTGCACACAGCAGAGCTGCGCTGGTCCGTACAAAACCTGCCCATCCAGAACTGGGAAGGAACTCAGCGGGAGTCTCTGGGCGAGGTCAACTACGTCTCCAAAGTGACCCTACAGCACCTCCCCTTTCAGGTGAGCACCCCCATTCCGCACATATCTGATCCCATTGTGAGTCCCTGGGTGAGGCGACCTTTGACCTCAATGTGGGCTGTCTGGACCTCCCATTCTGGTGAATCCCAAAAAAATGCTGACAGAAGGGCAAGGTTGTTTACGTTGAACAAAGGTAGAAAGTTCCAAAACTCCAGTTTGAAATGCTTTAAATTTGATACTAAAAGTTGGAAACATTTAGTCTGAAATGCAATGCAGCCTATGAATTTTGGGGCTGATTTACATGCCCCTTGTGCTGCAGGTACGTTACTTTCTCCTCTTTAAAAAAAGACGCAAGTGGCTTGTAAATAAGCCCCTTTGTGTTTATTTTATTTAGGCAGAACAGAACCCAAGAGGGACTCCAAAAGATATACTAATTATCAATACTCTAATATCAATTGCTTCTTATCCTAAATCTACTCCTTGTCCAGGGCAGTCAGTTTAATTTTTATTAGTTTACCACAATCAATTTATGAACCCCAGCAAGTCCCCATAAGCATTTATATCTTTTCGTAGGCCTATCCAAGTTCATTTGTTTTTCAAACTTATAAAAGTGCAATACAGCCGGAGCCATAAAGTAATATCAGGTTGAGCGATGCTCTTCCACTGCCAGGCCATGTGTAAGTGTGCAATCAATGTATACAAGCATTAAATTCTTCTAAGTTTCCTTCTTAAACTCCAACATAATCAGTACAGGATCATAACTCAGCAAAAACCCTGTTTCTAATGGAATTTTGTAAAAAAAAAAAGCATCATTGAAGTTTAACCGAATTATAGGACATGTAGCAAACATATGTACACAATCTGCCCTTTGCAATCTACATCTATGACATTGGGGTACACCACCAGTGCTCTATTTGGCTATCTTCTCTGGTGTGATGCAAAAATCAAACTAATTGAGAAAAATATAGAGCTCTGCGTGAAGTTGTGCGCCATCCTTTCGCAGGAGACATGCCAATCTTCTGTGTATCGTTGCAATTTTAGTATATGTGCTGCCAAAGCTAGGGCAATTGTGTATTTCGTTTTAAAGCCAAAAGATCGACATTTATTATTTTTTACATATATTTTACTTTAGTCTCCTTTTCAGTGGTGTTCCCTAACCCTACTAACCAACCCCTTACCCTACCCCTCACTGGTAAGCCGAAATGTAACTCTAACGCTACCTTGATAACCCTAATGCTACTATCTAACCCTAAACATAACCTCCTGTCCATGCTCACGCCGGGAAGTGCCCAAACTCCATGCTTTACTCTTACCCCTAACTCTAACCTCGTCACCAATCCTATCTTGTTCTCTTACTTAACATTAACACTAAAGCTTGCAAAAAATACACAACCACCCTCGCCCTCTCCCTGGATGCATCCCTCATGTGTGTCCCAAGTCTACTTAAGACACTAACTCAGTTTTCAATCCTACCCTGATTTTAGCATCTCTTACCTTATCTCTTTCCTTAACGGTTCTGTATCCCTAACTACTATCATTGTCCTTACTGGGTGCCTTATGTCTTACTAATCTTTTTGAATGTTTTCAATTTTTTTATGTATATCTTTTCAACTTTTGAGTTTTTAAACTCTTTATTTTCAAACGTATAGTCGTTCTTCTTTATACATTGGAACTTTTGACCTAATACAACTTAGGCCACTAAAACAATTATACGCCGGGGCCTTCTTCTCCCAGTGAATGCCAACCCCACATCCCTGGGCCCAGCAAAAGCCCCGTGGGGAAGTCCGTGGTATCTCCAAGGTGACCCTACACATCTCACCATCTACCTGAACACTCCCTCACCTCCCAATACAATGGCCACCGGCAGTCAATCAAGATACAGGGCTCGTCGAATGCAGGCCACTATCAAACAGAACGAGACTCGTTTTTTGCAGATATCTGAATAGATTAGAACTGGTTCTTGTGGGACTCAGTGGAGGAGTTCAGGATCTTTGGGCTTGCTGCAGACATCCCCGGTCTACCATAACTTGCAGAAACATGCCTGGTTGACTTGCAAGCTCACCTATTCTCACTCTGATCTGAAAATTCTCTGGTGTGAATCCGACTGCACAAAATCTTGTGCACACAAAAGAAGTACTGTGAATAGTCTGTGTGGCTTCTCTTCCATGTTCAGTTTTGCATATGATCATGAATGAATAATGTAACTGAAATTTAAATAATTTTAAGAGGTAAAATACTTGAGCCACAAAAGCACTTACTTTTAGCCTAGTAAATAAATACCTTTGTGACCAGAAGGAAATTGTGAAATTTTAGCACAACTCGGATGTTGTGGCAATTCCTTAGTTCCTTATTAACCCTTTCCTGGAATGCTGAGGTTTGCCCCTCAGCCCACACCAATTGCTCAAGATCGAGTCTTTTTGTTCTGAAAAAAGTAGCAGATTAGAACCGGACTTTGGCCGGCAACAGCTCTGCTCTTTGTGATGTGACATCCCCACTATGCTGCAGTATATCGGTGTAAACACTGCACCAAAACAAATAGGCCTTTGACAGACAGTGAAGTAATCAGAGTGCGAGAGCAAAGACGGAGCTTCAGACTAAACAGGGCCCACAATGTTGTGGTGAGCATGGAAATGGACAGGGTAGATGGGCCTAGCTCTCTTCATCTCCATGAGGATCTGAGCAATTGTGCTGTGTTACTCGTATTTGACTTCCAAAACCTTTGACCCCACCAGGAGCAACACGAGAGACTCTTGATCCTGTACCCTGAGACGCTGGTGATCCTGAGCGAAGAGCAGAGCGGCCTCTACTTCCGGGTAAGAATTTTTTGGCCTGCGTCCTTGTGCCTGGTCTTCTAACTGGGGTGCGTGCAACGCTTTGTCACGTGTGAGTCTCATGCTTTACTTATGTGTACAGTGTCAGTGTTGTTTTCTCATTACAAATGTTGACTGTTCTAAGCGTCTGCCTAGTTCTTCGTGGGACACCCTCGTCCCATCACCCGCCGCAGGGCGTTGCTCCACTTGTGTGCTAAGAAAAGTGCAGATGAAATACAGATTTGCTAGATTTGCAGATTTTGTAGTTTTGGGCCTTTTGCCCTGCCCTAAAGGCCTCAGATATGGTTAGGAGTAGAAGTATTTAAATGTATATAAATGTATGTGAATGGTAGCTCCCAAGGGTTCCTCTCCAGGCTGGCGTTGTAATCGTGGTCTTCGTTTGGATCTAATTTATTAAATCATTTTTTATTTACAGTGATGGCACATACAGTGCACCTGAACTCTCATTAAAACCACAGGATGTCACAGAAATTGTTACAAAGAAACATAAAATTATAAAATCTCGTTGCACAAACATACATACAAAAGTCGTTCCTATTTCTCCTTTTCCTTTTCTCAGCCCACATCTTGGGGATTCTCTGGGAATCTTTCGGGTGGGATGGAGGTAGGGGCAGGGTTGTACCACCTTTTTCACCTCTACTCCAAGTCGATGTATACAGTGATGGATTTGCTGGCAACCGGAGTTGGGTGAAATTGTATTTTTTATTCTGCGGTATGTAGAAACTGTGGCTGTGCACTTGTTTCAGTTTGTTATTGGCTAGAAGTTGGGTAGTGCACTTGCTTTCAGTGTGATATTTGTTAGAAGAGGAGTAGTGCACTTGCCGTGACTGTGATATTTGTTTAAAGTGGGTTATTGCACTAGCTTTGAGTGTCATATTTATTAGAAGACGTTAGTGCATTTGCAACGAGTGTGATATTTGTTAGAAGTGAGGTAATGCACTTGCTTTGACTGTGATATTGGTTAGAAGAAGTTACTGCATTTGCAGCGAGTGTGATATTTGTTAGAAATGGGGTAGTGCACTTGCTGTGACTTTGATATTTCTTACAAAAGGGGTTGTACTACTGATTAGCGAAGATATGTATGTTGTGGTACAAGAATATTGTGGACACAACGTCGAAGACTAAAATATCGAAAGCTAAGCGCATATAGTGGAAGTATAGATTTACCATTCCTAACTCCACATCTAGGTACACATATGTAGAGTTAGGTATAGAACATCTTTGCTTATTTATCTATCGAAATTGTGGATTCAATACTAAACCTCGTTAGTCCATCTTCAATATTCAGGGCGCACACTGAAGAGGTGTAGTGCGTTTGCAGTGAGTGTGATATGCGTTAGAAGAGCGGTAGTGAACCTGCTGTGATGTTTGGTGAAGACAAGTAGTAAAGCTGCTGCGACTGATGATCATGTAATGACGTGGGATGCCCACATACTACAAACAATAGAGGAATTTAGAGGAGGTTTGTTAAGGAAACACACAACATATCTGCCTCCCAAGAGCATACAGGCGCCTCCACATTGCCACAAAAATATTGGTAGTTTCCAAACAGGCAGATGTGCACAGAGGTGCCAAGTTCAAATCTCCTCAGCTGCAGTCACCCCAGACAACATGGAGGTGCTGCTGCCCATCTCCTGCTGCCCCTGTGCCACAGACACACACAGTGTTCCCACATTCACCGGGAAGTCCTCAATGCTTGCAGGTCAGAACAGGTAGTGATGTGCTTCAGCTTGTATTTGTAAAGCACACGTTCACCCAGACGGGTATCTTGGCGCGGAGTAACAGTTGTTTATTGTTACCCAACTCAATGGTACTCAATTTATAAATCTCAGATGAATGAAAGGCTGAATGGACCCACCGGGATTGGAACCTGAGGTCGAACACAGGCCCCTACAGTGGACACATTAGTCCACTGAGCTACCAGACCCAGCTGGGTATAGCAGAGAGACAGTGCTACATCTCCACATCTTCCAGTCAGGTTTGGCCTCCTTACCATCATCTTCGTCTGCACATAGCCCACACCACTGCTTGCCAACATCTGGTTTCATGGGAGGGCTTTACAGAAACGCAGCTAGGAGCTAGATAGATGAAGATCAGGACACAACTCAGATGCTACTTTTGCACAGGGTTGCGATGCATCTCCATTCTCGGTAGGGCTGGGTCTTCATAGCTGTCAAGCAGACATATTACTAATTATAAACTTGGATTTAGCTTTGGGTGCAAACTTGTCAGCCATTGCCTTTCTTTGAACAGCCTCTTTTAGCCATTGGCCTCGAGACGTATGCAAATCACGTCTTGGCTCAGGCTTGGCCGGAGACATATGCAAATCACGTCTTGGCTCAGCCGAGTGATGGAGACATTTCTCACCTCATACTATTGGCTGTTTGAATGTATCCCTCTGCCTCCACTGTAGTACGTGCATTGAACTGCATGAAGAACTACTTAAAAATATTGCACTCTGGGTCTGCTCCTGCTGGCTCCCTCTTGAGTATCTCACTCTAACGTGCTAGTAAACCATGTGCTAGCAATAGGATCAGTTGGCTTTTCCAATGCTTGTATTGTGCTATGGTGGATGGAATAATTGAGCACATCACAAAAAAGACACTCACAAAGATCCACAGAATCCTAGCCTCATTAATAGCAATGAGGCAGGATTCCGTATGTGCATCCTTGCAGATTCCTGCGAATGCTGGCATGCAGGCCTTTGACGCATAGCAGACCTCCTTCTGTTCATTTGCAAAATGTCGTCATTGCAGACCCTGTCACTTAACCATTTCGCCGTGGGGCTAATTCCCCCGCGGTGCTGGGGGTAGCGGGGCTGCGCGCGGTGCTCGTGACGAGCTCAGCTCGTCACGCTGCACGGTAGCGCTGTGCTCATGACGAGCTCAGCTCATCATGACCACGCCCGTTTCTTAGAACACTCAGCACAGCAGGGGAATTATATCCGTATGGGAGCGCCGCAGCGGTCATGACGAGCGAGCACAGCGCCACAGTGCCTCATGATGAGCTGAGCTCGTCATGAGCACGCAAGGTGTTAAAGGCAATGAAAACAAAAATGTGCCACTGTGTGAAGGGAGATCGAGGAAAGCATGGAGTGGTCCCATAGACTTCTGTCTGCTACATTCAGTCACAAATAGCGTTTCCCTTCCACTTCACAAATGATGCCCCCTATTTTCAGGAGTCGGTTTTCTACCTCTGGTTTGCAGCTGCAGGAGTGGTCCACACAACTGATTCACATCCTTGCAAGTCACAATGTTAAGGTGCAGCCCGCTGCCATTTCTTTACGATTTGCAAGGACTCGCAATGCAGACTTTGTGAGTTGCAAATTCTATTGTGGCTTTCTATGGCTGTTTAGTACTTTGGGATTGTAGTTCTTGCACTCCCAAAGCTTACAATTCTAAACACTGTAGAGTTTTCAATTGCAAAAACGTTCAGGGCATCTGTCTTTAAATTCCTCACTTCTTCGAGACAGATACCGCTTTCTGATGTAGAAAAGGTCGCTCATGGAGTTACAAATTAATTTTCTGGGATTCCAAACTCCAATTCCCGCTGACTCACTGTTTGATACTGAGCACTCCATTGCGGTTGGGTTTCTGTTTCTAAAGTAGTTTCACGAGTCTGAAGTGGTTCTTAGAGTTCATGTGTTTACCCCACTCGAATGCTACAGAAAGGAGGAAAAAATCCTAACAAAAAGTCTGTTTTTAGTTCTGTGCACCCACTGACATCGATGTCATCATTTTTATTATCTCATTGTTCCAAGGTAGGGCAAGCAGGAGCGCGTCAGGGACGGAAAAATGGAAACAGCTGAGTCAGCAGTGAGCAACCTGCTTCCACACCAGCAGTCAGGGCCATGCGGTTACAACAGCTCACTGCACGGCAAACTCATCTGCACACTCATGAACAAGTATTTGCAATGCAATCGGTCTGACATTACTGAAAGTTCGAACTATTGGCTTTGCAAATAATTTTTGTCAGATTTTTTTTGTTGTTAAAAAATATCCCAGTAGTAGCGTAAGTAAGGGTGTAGTACCTTATGTGGATAACAGAGGTCCCTTTACAACTCCACAGGGACACTGAGTAACAGCCTGTGGTACTGCACCCTTTTCTTGCTTCGTGGATTTACTTATGCTACTGCTGGGATATTTTTTAACAAAAAAAATAAAATAACAAACATTATCATTTGCAATGCCAATCGCTCAAACTTTCAGTAATGTGAGACCTATTGCATTGCAAATGCTTGCATTGAATCAAAGGTATATCAAAACACTTATCCCTCTAGTGAGGTTTAACAAGTTTGGGTTCATTTAATGGACCCATCAGAAACCAAAATACAACTGACAGGTGACTGGCTGGGAGATGTCTGTTGTAGATAAAGGAACACTGACCTCTGGACGGCAGATGTTGAAATCACTCAGAAGGAGGATGGCCGTGCATCTTACTAAACAGTGAAAAATTCCACAACTGATCGATACATGATCCCTATTAAAACAGTACAGTACATGAGCAAAAATCTGACATACTCTCCATGTAGGCCTAGTAAAAAAGGTCACTAACCCTATATTTAAAAATAATATTTTTACTGTACACGAGGTTACTTACTTATTAGCAGGACCACTGGAATTATGCGGCAAGAGAGGGTCAAATCATGTGGCAGGGTGGAGTAAATTATGAGGCAAAAAAAGGCAAATTATGCGGCATAATGTGGCACATTTTGTAATAGTGTTACTTCATTATTTTTTCATTTTTAAACACAGTAACACTGTATTGGCATTGCTTGTACATCATTAGTACCATTTCAACACCCAAATATAGCAATAAGCAGCAGAAAGGTGACCAGTCCTGCTTTGCAAAGGTCCTTCCACTGCAGCAACACGTGTATCTTCATTTTTAGAACTTTTGACCCGTTTGAGCTAGAAACTATTATTTTTGTTAAAATCTGCACATTATGCAGTAGACGGTGGATTATGTGACAAATGTGGCAAATCTATAACTATGCGAAAATCACCAATGCCAAACAATTGCATAATTTCAGTGGCCCTGCTTATTAGGTAGAAAAATGACTGGTAATACATTGCAGTATTTACATCTATCTTCTGCAGGTGAAAAACTCTAGCTAAATCAGGCGAACAAAACAGAGGGAATAAAAAACTGGTCTATAGAGTTCTATTATATAAATATTACTAGCAGCCCGTCCCGACCTTGTCCGGGAGCAACAGGCTTCCCCGCCCGCCCCAACATTGTCCAGCAGCCCGGGCCCCCGCCCGGCCCGTCCCCCGCCTGCCCCGCCCCCCGCTTGCCCTGACCCCCGCCTGCCCCGACCCCCGCCTGCCCCAACCCCCGCCTGCCGCGACATGGGTCCCCTTACCTCAGCCACCGCTCCTACCGCCTGTCCGCTGCTCGCACTGCCGCTGGCCTGTCCGCTGCTCCTCACGTCACCGCTCCTCCCCCGCGCCATGTCCGCCGCTCCTAGTCGGGCTCCTGGACGCCACTCCTCCCCGCGCTCCTGACGTGAGCACGCACGTCGCGGCTGGCGCTACTTCGGAGGGACTACTTTTGTTTTTACTTTAAATTTTTTAAATAACGTTTTTTTTTTTATTTATATAGCCTATAACCATCTACACACCCAGACGATTCCAATGGTGTATCGGGTGTGTGGATTGGCGCTGTGGTTCCCGAGTTTACCCGCCTCAAAGGCTGAATGTTCTTCCTTTATTATAGTAGTATAGATTATGACCTCACAAATACATTTTCCTCCCACTATTGGGCCGGTTTACTGAACATGTATTTACGGACAGGGACAGTTAACATCCTGTTCCCAAGTGGAACATCTAAGAAAGTTTCAAAAGAGCAACCTGTGCCCAACAGGCACTTCCAACTTAGCAGTCTGTCAGGAAGTGCATCGAAGAGCAGACTCCCCCACCACTGCAAGTAGCTGAAATGAATGCCCAAAGGAACATTATGTGTGCGTGGTGTACGTTTATCAGGAATTCGCCACCAAACCAGTTACACTGTAATCAAACATCCCTCCATACACCCATGCCAAAGACAGTCAGCAGAAAACACGGTAGTTCTGCCTCAAAGCAGTCCTAGGAGAGGCCTAAATATGGACCAGACAGAAGGAATCCATGGGCGCAGATATGCGCGTTCAAAGCCCCCAAGGATGTGGAGGGTTTAACAACTAATAGGAGACAGCACACACCCTTCAGCGAAACTTATACACAAATAAAACCGAAGACTGTAAAAGAAGAACTATGTGCATCAAGAACAGGGGAAGTTTTGGGTTGACTGAGTTGAATAAGTGTGAAGAAAGGCATCAGCTGCCTTGTGCATGTGCTTCAAATACTTTATTTCCGGTGGAAGGAAAATGCTTCTTCATGTGCACATGCTGCATTTAAAGTGCATTTAGATGATCCCATGCCAGTTACCCTGCCGTTGCCGACCGCTCTCCTTCCTGCAAGATGGCGTTTCTGACCGGTTGGCACCGCTGCTCCTGGCTACAGCGGCTGAGTAGTGGGGGCGGGGAGAGGGGCTATCATGTGAGTCCGGAGACAGAACGTCCACTACTATCGAAGTGGAAGCGCAGTATGGCGCGCTGTTAAAAAGTAAGAAATCAATGCTTGTAAAGTTGTTTGTGGTGAGCTGCATAAAAGAAAACAAAAGAGTGGCCGCCATTTTACATTTTAAGTGCAGTGTGCAGTGCACCTACTATGAAGGTAAAAGTGCGCAATGGCATGCTGTCAAAAAAGAAAACAATGAACAAAAGAAAATCGCGCACGCCATTATCCCAGCTGAGAAGTGTGCGCTGGTTAAATCAAACAAAAAAAGCGTTGCGAGAGTGCGTGTCCTGCCTGCCTGCAATAGCAGGCAGGAGAAAGCCATTTAAGAAAATAGTGCTCTGAGACTGTAATTGAAGCATACCACGTAACATCACATGTAACAGGGGGTGTCTTTGTGGGAGGTTACAAGAAGAGAAAAGGCAGTACTAAGAAGGGACTACTAGGCCTATTGATCAAAGAAAAGCCACCATTTACAAAGGACTGTGACAGGAGTAATTTAAAAATATGGGCGGAATGTGGGCAGAGCTTCATGCCCATATCCTGAATAAAGTATG
The DNA here is from genome assembly GCF_964263255.1 of Lissotriton vulgaris. Classification (NCBI taxonomy): domain Eukaryota; kingdom Metazoa; phylum Chordata; class Amphibia; order Caudata; family Salamandridae; genus Lissotriton; species Lissotriton vulgaris. The sequence goes on from NC_141693.1 coordinate 281,265,889, forward strand.
TCTCGAAGAGACAGCACAAGCGCTGCCTAGGAGAGACCTAAAAAGCTGAGGAACGGTGAAGGTACCTTAGCTGAAAACTTGGTCATTGGTTTGAGAATCAGATGCAGAGACCTGTGTATAAAATAGAGGCCACTGAGAAGAATCTTTGTAGGCCCGACTCAACCTTCGGTACAACCTAGGTATATAAAATGATTAGTGTTGATTTGGGTTGAAAGAAAACTTTGTTCATCTCTCATGACACCATAACAGTTCCAACACAACTATGATGTATAAGCAGAAGTGACTCTATCTGTCACTCACCTTTGCTCCACTCCGTGCTCAAGTGCTGCTACATGTGGCAAGAGTGCTCCTATGGCAAGTGCATGAAATGGAAAAATAGAAATTTAGGTACCAAATACCTGAGTACCTATCTGCTTCTGAGAAGTGCAGGTACTTTTCCTTTCAAAATAAAGAAAAGCAGGTACTTAGTCCCTGACTGTACCGGCCCATTTAAAGGACTGCCTATGGTCAGGAGACGCAATCACCCAAAATACTTCCCATGTAGTCTGCGCTGACAAACCACAACATACAGAGTAACACAATACCCATCCATTGGGCAGGACGCTATGAATTAACACACAGAACATGATGCAATTACTGGTTATTCAAGCGCCAGGAGACATTTCACTTTGTCGTGTGAACTATTAAAATGGCAACAATCCACATGAATACCTAGACTAGATTGAGGATGATACAAGACATTTGGTGCCGGCATAACTCAAATTTAAACAATTGCCTACTACCAGGGCAGACAATTACCCAAGATGTTTCCGGCCTCCAGCTATGGGTAAGCAACCACAGTTCTGCTTTCCAGGGATACCACAAATACAAGTAATCTGTATTCAAAAGCACTGCAACAACATGTCTCTGACTAAAGAACAACTAAAAACATGGTTGTGTCAATGTGCAGTGAAAGACTCAGCTTGGGTACCCTTAAGTAAAATGTTGAATTCTTTAAATAACACGTTGGTTACGTGCCATTGGGGTGTTTAAAGAAAGTTTGCTTCCATTCTGCCAATGGTGGATTCATAACTTTGTTACAGATGGCGACTCTTTGTGGAAAATGGCGTCTGTCTGTACTACTGGCAACAAAGGAACTTGCAAATTGTGGCTTATTGCGTTCTACAAATAGTCTATCCTTGAACCAGGGTGCAGTTAGAGGGTGTTTTGGTTTTGCAATGTTGCCAAACAGCCATTTGTGTGGGAAGTAGGTGCTGTATTAGTGGCTGAGACATCATCCCAGATTGCTCGTCATTGGCTTTCCGATTCCTATACCCTTCGGTACTGTACAGCTTTTTCTCACAGCGACCCCCGGCGCCTACAGGAAAGGTGGAGTGCCCCTGCTGACCTGGGACAGACGAGCGAGTTCCAACTTTCCATCTCAGATCTACAAAAGCTGCATCTATGACAAGCTCGGGTTATGCTGTTTGAAAAATCCGATGTACAGGACTTTGATTGCTTCTCTGGTTCAGGAATCTGCAACCTCTCTGTTTCCCAGGACTGCTAGACCGACTGCACAAGCTGGCTCCCCCCGTACAGGTGTCTTGTGGCAAGGCCCTGCTCCTCTTTTGAGCCCTGAAACGAACGTGCTTATTAGCTCATGGTGTGAAAGTGAAAAAAAACACAGCCCCTCAGACGCAGTAGTCTCTAGAAGGGAAATAAAGGTACTTGATCCATTTTATTGGAAAAACTATACGTTGAGCAAGTTGTAATACCGGGGCCGTATTGCACAAAGTGCCCTGGGAGCGCAAAAGGCATGTGCGCCCGCTTTGTGCCCCCCAGTGCACTTTGGTATTACAGAAGGGGCAGCACAATACTGATAGCGCGGGTGCACATGTTAAGCCATTGCTATCTCGACAGGGCATTCCCTCATTTGCATGGAGGCGTTTACCATGCAAATGAGGGAATCTCTTTGCCTCTGTGCCCGTGACATATTATGGGTGTGAGTGCAAAGGTAAAGAAGCTGTCAGGAGCTACGGAGAGTGTGCCACAAAAAGGTGTGGCACTGTCAGTGCGCCCCCCTACGGGCAGCCCTTGGTGGGGGAACAAATGGTGTCCCATGGACTTCCCAGAAGTCCCCCTGCAGGAAGGTACAGTCATGCACTGTACCCGCTTGCAGGGGGAATTCTGTCTCTTCACTAAAAAGTAGGCGGATGACGCCGCACTGTGAAAAACAGAGTGGCTGATTTAAGCAGTCACTCTGTATTTCACTTAATGCACTGTTCCAGGGCAGATCCGAGTTCGTGCCTGCCCCAAGGCAGCACATTCATTGTAATCGGGCACACTGTTTATGTTTGCACCTGGTTAAAGGTATACACTGTGGCACAAACGTGAACAGTGCACCTGATACATAATACAAACACATTTACAGCCCCATGTTTTTAACCCCTGAAGCAGAGGGTACGAGAGGGACATAAAGTAACTTCTCTACAGAACCTCGGAACATAGAGATAGTTCAGTCTCACCCAGTTGAGAAGCTGCATCATGAAAATAAATGTTTTGTTATGTATGACTCTGATTAGGAGCTACTAGCGCGAACTCCAGATTCTAAATCTGGTAATTCACTGCTATAACTTGGCAACAGTTGTTAACAAACGCTGATACCCATCTATAATTATATATGTTGACCTCTCCTTCAGTCTGGAGGAGAGTTCAACATATAGAATTATAGATGGGTATCACCAGGGATCAAAGAGATTATCTAGAGAAGATGGGAAAATTCATGTATGGTATCCGCAAAGAGAGTCAATGGACTGGGAATGCCTAGGATCAGCCCTAGAATGGTTCCACCCAACTTTTTCATGTATTTATTTTTGGTGTGTTTGTTTTCCTCTGAATTAGCGCTCCAGCTGGCTTGGCACATTGTGCCTACATGGACCAGTCATCCCTACTCTCATCTCCAGAAAAATTCACAAGCAGCCGCAACCTACAGGGCCTGCTACTGTGGAGACTGTCTTAAGATAAGCATGTGCAGTGTGCCTTGCACAGAAAGCCCATCTCTTGGAGAAGACCTGTAATTATTCACATCTGTGAGCACCTCTGAAAATTATACACCGTGGGTGGAGCGTTGGGCTGCAGCGTTCCGGCAAGTTAAATGAAATTAAATGACTGCACCAGGACAGCCCTCTCCTTTACCATTGACTCTCACTGGAGTCAAAAAAGGCAAATACAAAGCAGAGCATGCAGGTGGTGCTACAGGGGAGATACATTTCTTGTGCTTATCTGTTTAATTCTGGCATTTTGTAGAGTGCTACATGCCACCCTGCATACTTCTGAGTGCTTTCTCACTAGGCGTGTGCTGAGCAGGAGGTAAATATGGCTGAATGTCTTGGTGTTGCCCGGTCCCTTGGTGTGGCCCAGTCTGGTCACTTGGTGAGTGAAGGGCGTGTCTATGTTCTCATGTGTTCAAAAGCTGAGAGTGCTTAGAAGCACATGAGGCTTCCAGTCTAAAGTGTTATTAGTCAGACCCTCCAGCATTTCGCGATTTCGCGATTCACGAAAAAATCGCGAAATCAGCCGATTACCGCGATGGCCGCTATATTTACAATTATTGCCGCGATATTTACAAAAAAGTGTCAACAAAACAAACAATGCTCTTTCATTGGCTGTGGGCGCACACGTCACTACGTGCCGCCGTCCAGCCGTCCAATACCTGCTTCCTCCTGGCCAAGATCCAAGCCTTTAGCTATCCTGGAGATCTAACAACACAAGTCTCAGAGAGCGGCGTGCTTTATTCTTCAGCTCCGGGAATGTGCTTTTCTCTGTAGGTAGTACTGTACAGTGAATAGTTTTAAAAATGGTAAACACTCCGAAGTAAGGCTTTTTATGTAATGCAGGCGAGCCCAGCAAACTTCGGGAACTTGTTACGGGAGCAGGCAGTCCTAGCAGACGGAGCCCGGGGCTGGAACTGTGGGAGCTGGCGGGGCTGGGGCACAGCAGCTGAGGGGGGCTCCGGGGTATTTAGAAAACAAAATTGTGCTTTGGGTGAATCTAACTTGCAACTGTGAACTGGTAGACGAGGAAAGAATAATATTATCGAAGCACTGTACTTTACTTATAAACTGCAAAGAGGAGTTAAGACGGGCTTTGCAGGCTTCTTTTAACATTTAACTTTGCTGGCTCACCGCAAGTACTGCTCTCAAATACAGTGTTGTTTTAAAGGAGTAGAGGTATAAGCAGCGTCGTGTTATGAAAACTTCAGCTCGGCAAAAGAACAGAAGGGAATGCATGGTTTCATTACCATTACAATAGCGGCTGCCTAGCGGAAAAGAAATGGTTATCTCCTATCGGTTATTCAGAAGAGAGCGATTTTTGACTAGTTGGAGCTAGCTCAGCAGCAGTCCCCGCCTTTCATGCATGAGGTTGAGAGTTCGAGTATGCAAGACGTCCAAGTGCCTCCCGTGCATTACATGCTTTCTAGATCATATAATGGATCAAGTGCTCGCTTTCTAAATTGTAGGAATTGTGGGTCCATTTACATGTTTTGTTTACTTGCTCCAGGACATAAGTCCTAAAAAATAGAAGTGTGATACCAACTAAGTTGGGCAGTATGCAAGTGACATGATCTGTGGCATCTTACAGCCCATGACTTCGCAGGAAGTGATATCACAAGTGACATCAGATCTTCAGACCTCACACATGTTGAGCAGGTCTATCAAAAGCACATGTAAGCGCATTAGGAGATTTTGCGTTGAGTTTTTGCCAAAAAAGTGACGCAACCCAGACACAAAATCTAGGCCTCAACTTATACATTAAAAAAAAACTCTGCAACAATTAAATTGGCAACAAGAAGAAATGTGGTTGTAAATCTGTTCTGTTCAATTGGTTGCAAAGTCTGGATATTAAATTATCTTTTGAGGTTAACACACCTGCTGCAGAGGTCTTTGTGTGGCCAGTAAATCCCCGGGAATAACAATGAAAAAACTCTGGAAGTTAACCACTTCGGCGCTGCTGAATAATGCTCCTGCTATTGCGAGATCAGCGTTTTTCATGATAAAATAGGGCAGAGGATTGTTATGCCTTCAGCAAAGTATGTGAATCAGGTTACAAAGGCACTTGGCTAGTGTCCTTCCATTTCTGGTACTTTGCTGCAGTTTCAATACATTCTGAGGGTTTCTAATTGCTCAAATGGCGGTAATTTCTGATATTTATCTGTTTCCCTAGACTTCATTGCTTGATTTTGTTCAGGAGAAAATGTCAGTCATAGTCAGAGAATGCCACTCATATTTACACTGAATTTATGAAAATGTCACACATAAGCAATCTGAAACCCTGGCAGTTATGTACCCTGCAGCAGCGCTTCCGAACTGCTGGGGATATTTTAATGTCCCTTTTAGACCATTGGGTTTCGGAAAAGAGGATAGTTTTTTTAATGAATTTCCTTGCCTTTGTCCACTCACAAAGTGTCACTTAAATTGTCACACTTAATTTGCTGCATTACTTTGTAGTAAAGCGCTCAAGCAGCAAAGCAAGACTTCCTGTATGGGTCATATTGGTGTTATCAATATATTTTCAATGTTAAAAAGGGTGATAGAAATGACTGTTTTTTAAAATGGACGGGTCGAGGAGGTAGCTGTGCCCCGGCAGGGGTGCATACATGGGTGCTAGAAAACCCCAGGGAGAAATGGGGCCCCCTCTCACGAGGTGCAGAGTGGAGCTGTGCTTCTGTAGAGCCGCAAACACTTTAAACTTGCCAGTTTCACAGTGGAATACCTTGCTAAATCAGTTTACATTGATTTAAGGCTGAAAAGGAATGATTATGAGTAAAATAAAGTGCCGCTATAATGCCGCTAAATTTCCATTTTTGTGCCGCTAAATTTCCATTTTTGTGCCGCTAAATTTGCACATCTATGCCGCAATATCCTGGGGGGTCTGATTAGTAAATAGACAGTCTTCTCCGTTCAGCAGGCAGAAGCAAGCAGTGTTATAAACGTTCTTGCCAAGCCAGGCATCATACAAGCCTGTCCACGCCCAGAGAAGGGTTCCATGCAGCCCCTACTTCCAAGCCCTGGTGCCACAAAGACACCCAGGTTCTGTAGAGAACGTTTCTGGATGGAATGCGGGGCAATCCGAAATCTGTGGCACTGCCAGTTTTAGGCTGCACACCCTATGTGAGATGCCATCTATTATACCAGCAGATAGCTCGAAAAGCACTTCCTAATCAGCAGGGCTCCTTTTTTCACTACAAAAGCGGGGTCTCTACAATTCTGCAATTTTGAGACTAACATTTTCCTCACAATTATAAATTTACCACAATTTCCAAATAATCTATCATCTGCATAATTTGTAGATTTCAACAAAAAATCTAGCTCAATTGGATCAAAAGTTAATTTAAAAAGTACAAACTGTGATGCTGTACAGAGGCCAACCACACTTTGAGGAGGTTAATAGGTCAGATTGTTTTACTCTGAGACATTGGCACTATTAAGGCGAAACTTGTATCCACACAATAGTAAAAGACTTTGAAAAGGACAAAATATAACAGTTATATTTACACAGATTGTGGTGCATTGTGCCGCATAATTTGCATTTTCTTTCTGCATGGTTCAGCCAACCCTGCTACACCATGTGGCACTCTACCAATCACCGCATAATTAGTTCAGTAGCTCAGACCGTAAGAGACATTGGTAACAATGAAGTAGGATAGTGTAGTGATGCTAACCCTGGCACTGCCCTCGTTATTCCTCGCCTTGTAGGAGGGAGCAGCGCAGTGTCAATGCCTTCCTTCCCATTCCCCCAACTCACCAGCAACACATAGGGCGTTATTGGAGGGTAGGTGTCAACGGGTGAGTGACGTCACTTCCGCTATCCCGGAAATTGTATTGACTTCAAACCCCGGAGGTATCACTCCCAGCACCTGTTACCATTTACTGCAGATGACTTCGCACATCACTTCTGAGGAGGGGGCTGACATCGCCTCTACAATAGGAGAAATCACAGTCGGCCGCGCGTGACGTGGGCCCCAGGGGCAGTGAGAGATAGATAACATGACGCTCTGCAGATGAGTGATGCGAAGGGTGAGACGGTAGGTGTGAGGCACGGAGAGCCGTCCCGCGGGCCTCGCGCCGGCGCGGGCTGGGAGGTGTCAGCTTCTGGAGGGAGGGGGCCGGCTATTTATACCCAGACTCTGCCTGGAAACAGCGGCTCGGAGCGCACGCCGAGGACGGGGCTCTGAGCTCCCAGCGGAGACGGGCCTCCTCAAGACAAGGGCTGAGCATCCACCGCGTGCTGAGACCTCGGCCTCACTCGCACCGAAGACGACTATCACGCGCAGGGCTGGCCTCCACTCTCAAACTGTTCCCCAGCCAGGGTCGGGAGTCTCGGAACCTGCATACAACACTGTGTAAACACTGCAACTGCTTTAACATGTTGGCTGTACAAAATGCAAGAAATCAGAGAAAATATTCTTCCGCCAATAGCAAAAGCTACCCGAAAATGAGAACAGTTTTCCCCAGCCCCTCTCCCCACCCTGGAAGCTGGTCTCTGTCCTCGGGTCTCAAGGCCTTTCTGCACTTACTCCAGTATTTGTTTGTCTTTGCACAATAGATAATGGCCTCTGACCCTGATGATGTTTTTACAATTGGAACCCTAGCGCTGAAGTGCTTGTAAATGAGTCAATCAAGTTATTCTTCAACGCAGTACATGGCTCATACTATGCATGTTGTGCACAGCCCAATCTGAACTGTCCTTTGGCTCTTGCATATTATTTATTACACACGTCAGTGGTACTCATTTCATCTGTCTCCTGAGGAGTAAAAGGCTGACTCTGCTCGGCTGGGCTATGAGCCTGATGCCTGGAAGTCTTTGCAGCAGCTGAAAGCCCACTCAGCTACCATAACTGTCTGACAAAACAGGGATTTGAAATGGAGTAATATGGAGCCAGATGTACATAGGTAATCGTTTGCGATTACCAAATAGTGATTTTTTTGCAATTCGCTATTTGGCAATCGCAAACACCCATGTACAAATGTGTGTATTACACATTTTGTGATTCCCAGTGCGTCCAAGTAGACCTGCCTCATGAATATTAATGAGGTAGGTCTCGGTTTGCGACCCATTGGGAATTGCAAAAATCACAGGGATGGTGGCCTGCAGGAGTCAGCAGACCACCATGTCTGTGATTGCTTTTCAATAAGACATTTTTTTTAATGCATCCCGTTTTCCTTAAAGGAAAACAGGAGGCATTAAAAAAAGGAAAGTTTTCTTTTCTAGGACCACTGCCTGCTCTCAAAAATTATTTTTGCAAACATTCACTAAAGGGAAGGGGTCCCTTGGGGGCCCCTCCCCGTTTATGAATGGGTTACCACCAACTTGAAGTTTTGCGACCGCATTTCGATAGCAAAACATTCGTACATGCCACTGTGATTCGTTATTAGTAAGGGATGCCCTAAGCACGCCCTTCTTAATACTGAATGGCAAACCCAAAATGCGATTCGGTAGCAGCTTACTGACTCACAATTGGGTCTTTGTATCCTTAAAAATGCCTTTTTGAGTTTGTACACAGCTTGATTCTGTGAATCGGCCCATTGGCAAATGTTAAAAAGCTTTGTACATCTGGGGCCTGGACTCTTAGATTAACACAAAGTCAGTCTAATAATGTACTTACTCACTCAGAGACAAAGTTTAATGGTTGGATACCTGTTTTTGTTTTAAGTAAAGCAAAGTACAAATTATAAATAAATTATACAAACATAGACAAATCATGCTTTACAAAAAGTAACAAAGAATAAGTCCTTTGCCCCACCTGAACACAAGAGTGACTTACCTTCAAGACGAAGAAAGCTGATAAATGCACCACTCCAGCAGTGTCGCTGCAGACAGGCCTGCTACGTTATGTGACAGAGTTATGATATAGCACCACATCCACTGTGGCCAACAGTCCTATGACACTGTTTGAAGTTTTGGTCTGGTAATGGATTGGCCCAAAATGGAGGATCCTCCGATGGAGATTAGGCTTTGAGATCCTCAGCTTCAGTCCATGTCTGGATGTTCGGATACATATTTTTGATCGTTGTCATAGGTGGTCGTGCATTCGTGCTCCTGTCAGATGTGCGCCATGTCCTCTGACTGCTATCTTCTAATTCGTTGTGGGTTTACCTTGCAAGTTTAGTCAAACGAGCATGTGGGTGGAGATGAGGAATATCATTTTCTGCAATTGTTTTTGTTGTTGATGTGGTTTGTGAGTCAGTGAACTTGGACCCTAAATGTTGCTGTGTAACCCAAGTTTGTAATATAATCTTCAGCTTCATGCTTGTGATTGCTGGGCCCCGTGTTGTAACAGTGGGTCTGGTGATTATGTTGTTGTTTCTATCTGAAGGGTTGCATTTTTTTCTGGCCTGGTGCTAGTATATTATCTGTCTCCGTGTTGGCATGATGCCAGATCTCAGCCACAAAGGCTAGTGGGACAAGTTGGCCATTCGCAGCCACGGCCCGTGGAGGGAGTTACGGTGGGGGAGGAAGGCAGGGAGGGGGAGGGGCTGGGTGGAGGTTGCTAAAAACCGGCATATGGATAATTGCAGGTAAGAAAACAATTTAATTAATAAAACGAATTTCGTAGCACACCTTGCATCGCAAAATGCAAAATGATTTAGATTTTAGATTTAGAGCCGGTGCACAAATACAGCCACACCCCCTCTTCCAGTTCCCCTTATTGCTTTTCTTTGGGCCTTTCCTCAGTAACAAAGACGACTCCAGTGCCGCGCTGTCCTGGTTTGGGAGGTGTCCAAAGACATGATGAGAGCAGAACCCAGCTAGTGATGTGGTTACAGGGAGAGATGAGATGATCTGTTTCAAAGGATATGGAAGAGAGGCATTGCTTTTGCATTTGAATGCTTCACAATACATAGATGTGAATCACCTGTAAGCAGGGTATGGAGACAGGGCGGTATAATTCTGAAAGAAACAGGATGTTAAATGAAGGCATTTAAGGAATATATGCATGGTGGTATAAATAGAAACAAGGAACCACAAGAAGAAGAGGATGAAGGTAGGCAGAGATGGATGGCGGGAATCACAGGCTTAGTAAGTGATGAAAGTAAGGGACGTAGGAAGAGAATTATGAAAGGAGAGATGGCACGAGGGAGGGAGGGAGTGACTGATGTTGGAAGGGGAGAGAGTAATGGAGCACAAGAGTGAATTGAAATGGAGGGTGTCGGAGACTGAAAAACCAGGGTGGTGTGAAGGGAATTATGTGTGATGGAGGGGGGACGGAAGTCATGTTGGGAGTACATGAGTGATAGGTGGCCAGGGAGTGATGGAGATAGAGAGAGAATGAAGGAGGGAGTAGCAGAAAAAGGGAGTGATTGGGAGGGCAAGGGAGAGATGAGGAACTAAAGAATTAACTAATGACTCAGGAAGGGAGTTAGTAATGGAATGAGAGATGGAGGGGTGAATAACAGAATGTTCTTGTGAGTGAGGAATGGGGGAGGCAGAAGGCATGAGTGAAGTGTGTGTGTGTCAAGTAAAAAACACCAACCCCTATGCTAAAAAGACAGAGAGAGCAGACACCAAAGATCTGGCCTACCGCTACCCTTCATCCACCTCTCCTTCTGGAGAAAGATCCTGGGGAGCGAGGTCAAGCGCCAAGTCTAAGACCACATAGTAGTGAATAATATCCTCCATGAGGTCCACTGGTCCCTCGGACCTCTACGGAGTACTGGATCCTCATTCTGTGACTAGAGAAAGAATGTCCCATCGTCACTCGATACAGGACAGCCTTGACTCATAATCCTTTTGGACCCTGTAGCTTCATATGACAGCGCACCATAAGATTCGCCAAATCTGCTTTTTGGGGAATAAACTCATAACAATGACTCTAATTATTATACATCAAGACAAGTGAGGGTGTGTGTCAGGTGAAAGCTTGTAAACACTACCACAATTTGTACTCTCAAAAGTATAACTTACCATAGCTGGGAACCTCCCTCTACGAACAATGTAGGCCATTGATGCTGTGAAGTCTTGGATAACATGTGGTTGAGGCAATGGCTTTTCAAGTGCTGGTAGATTAGGACATTATGTCAAGGGCACCGAGATTCAGTATCAGTTATTGTTCTACGTTCGCATCTGTTTGGTATCACCAGGGGACCAGGAATGGTTGTCCTCTTGCAGCGAGTTTCTTTGCATTTAGAGCAAGACTTTGGCCCAGCAGATCAAACTTAACCAGAACATCAAGAATTTTGAATGTGGTCGGTCTTGCTCGAACATAAGTTATAGAAGTATGGTATTTGTATTTATTTGTGTGAGAGTAAGAGATAATTAAATTATTGACATTAAATGGCACATTCAAGAATGTCTATGGTTATAAAATAAAGGAGACAAAATTGTAAACATCTGTAGGAATCCCCGAGAGGCACCAGGAGGAGCCAAAATTGTGGTAGAAGGCCTCTGACTGCACTGACTTTGTTGTGGAGGCCGTGGTTGGATTTCGCCAGCCAGAGACATTGTGAAGACCTGGTGGGTTTCACCTGTCTGGGTCTACTTTTTGCAGAAGTCCATAAAAGGATTTGGCAAGCTTCAGCCAAACTTATTCAGGTAGCCCGCTGAATTCTACCAGTCAAAGGCAGCACTGACTTAGAAGGCCATGGCGGGGTTCATCCAAGCTGTACCAACATTATAAAGGAAGCCTCTCAGAAAGTTCTCCCAGGGCTAATCAACGCCATCATGGAAGCCTGATTAGGTTCATTCCAGCGTAGCAAATGTCGTCATGGAAGCCCGGTCTGGCCAGTCTAAGCAAACTATTTCTGGAAGCTCCCTAAAAGACAACGAGCAAGCCATGTCGTGTCGTGAGTTATCATCATTGTGGACGCACGCAACCTAGGCTTCATCCTGGACTCCTCCCTCTCCATGACCAGACAAGTCAACGCCGTCTCCTCGTCGTGCTTCAACATCCTGCGCATGCTACGTAAGATCTTCCGGTGGATCCCCACCGAGACCAGGAAGACGGTCACCCAGGCCCTCGTCACCAGCCGCCTGGACTACGGCAACTCCCTCTACGCAGGAACCACCGCCAAACTCCAGAAGAGACTTCAGCGGATCCAGAACGCCTCAGCACGACTCATCCTGGACATCCCCCGTCGCAGCCACATCTCCGAACACCTGAGAGACCTGCACTGGCTCCCGGTCAACGAGAGAATCACCTTCCGTCTCCTCACCCACGCTCACAAAGCCCTACACAACCAAGGACCAGGATACCTCAACAGCCGCCTCAACTTCTACGCTCCCAAACACCAGCTTCGATCGACCGGCCACGCCTCCGCCGCCGTCCCCCGCATCCGAAGAGCCACCACAGGGGGACGGTCCTTCTCCTACCTCGCCGCCAAGACATGGAACTCCCTCCCGACCCACCTCCGCCTGACCCAGGACCACCTTGCCTTCAGGAAGCAGCTCAAGACCTGGCTGTTCGAGCAGTAGCGGATCCCCCCCCCCCCCCCCCGAGCGCCTTGAGACCCTCTGGGTGAGTAGTGCGCTATATAAATGCTTTGATTGATTGATTGATTGATTGCAATCTAGACCAAGACAGCGGCTTTGTGGAAGTTTCAGTTGCCTTTGATCAGCCTGAGTCAACTGTTCATGAAAGTGTCCACATGGGACTGGGACGATGTCTTAGATACACCCTACTGGATTTAATACCTAATTTGGATTCTATCTGTTTGAATCAACATCATGGAAGCACAGGTTAGCTTAATCCAATCTCAGCCACCATTTTAGTTAAAAGTTGCAACTGGGCTACACAAGTCCCAGATAACATCTTCAGGGTAAAAGCCCCACTGGGTTCCTCCAGCCTATACCAACTTTATATTGAAGCCATCTTTGATTTGAGCAGTCTGAACTAACGCCGTTGTTAAAGTTGCATTTTGGTCCATATCATGACAAGAAGCCTCATCAGGTTCATTCACTAAGCCAACATTTTCAAAGAAGCCCCCACTGATTTAGGCCAGTCTGAGCCTATGTTTTTTGGACACCCCCTTTGGTTTTACAAGTGAACTCATTTTGTTGGAATATCTTCTTATTATACCTCGACTTACACATTAGCAATTAGCAACCTGTACAGGAAGCTAAATTGTGAAAGAGAGCGTGGGAACGTGCCACACCTGGGCTTGCCATGGGAGACGTTTGGCTGTCCTTGCATCTTTACCTCTTTGTGAATCACCCCTTGCAAACATTTCTGCAATTAGCAAGAAACCTCCCAACCTATTCAGGATCACAGTAAGGGAGCCTCCCAACTCGCAAATGTGATAGGAATTCGAGATGATCTATACATGAGAATATTCTCTGGGGTGAAAGAAAAATCCAAGCAGCTGAAATGGCCTTGCATGGTTTAAATTTCCATGTGTAGCTTAAACAGGAAGCACCATGTGGATGTAGGGGTGGATTAGTGGGGAAGAGATGGGGTAAACAGGTCAAGAACTTAGACAGAATCTGTGAATCCAGAAACTGCTCTCTATGTTAATGGTCCTAAATGTGAGCCAGTAGGGTGGAGTTCATGCTGACCAACTCCTTCTCACTCAAAACCACCATGGCATACTAAGCATTGCAGTGATTTAGCCAGCACACCCAGCACAACATGGCAAGTGAACTGAAGTGATTCAGTTTGAAGATCTTATTTTTGCCTTAATGTAATGCCTTACATTCCCAATGATCTCAGGAAAACAGTTGTAACAACCTTGGTGCAGGCAAAATTAGATTATTGTAATGGCCTATACCTTGGGCTACAGTACAACATCTGGAAAAACTTCAGATGGTGCAGAATGCTGCAGCCAGACTTTTACTGAACATACCTAAGTACCAATCAAAGAGGAGATCCAGAAGCTCCGTTGGTTGCCTGGGGTGCAACGTATTAAGTTTAAGGTACTCTGTCTTGCCTATAAAGCATGGAATAAGGTAGGACCGGTACCTTTATAAAATCTCTTCTCATGGTACCACCCAGGCAGACAGTTATGATCTACTAATGCCAGTTTAATGTTGGTACCAAGGATCAGAACTGCGAGTTTGGGAGGCCGTGGTATTGGCTACTGCGCGGCCAAATTAAGGAATACACTCCCTGCCCACATGAGCAAGGCCAAATCTCTCCTCTCCTTCAGAAAAGAATTGAAAACTTGGTTATTTCTAAACTACTCCCCACCCCCTTTCAACTTTCTCAGGGTTTGCGTTCCAGTTCAGCGACAAAACACCCCAGGGTATTTGTGCGCTTTAGAAATCTCACTAACATTAACATTATTTTTATAAGTGCCCTGATTCATCTGTTCATTCATGCTTCAACTCATTCTGTTGATGTGGACAAAGTCAAAGAAGGTAGGTTTTAGGTGGAAGTCCCATGTTCGAGTCTAGTTTATTGCATGTGGGGTATGAACGCATCACATTTCCAAACATTTGTCTCGTCAATTTTATCTCTAGTGGGGATTTTCGTTATTTATAGCCTTCAAGTCAGTTTGCAGCACTTGAAAGTCAAGTAATGTAGATTAGGAAGTTGATGTACGAAGGAGTGGGATGGATGCAGATCGTCGCCTTGGAGGTCTGTTGCATCTTATCTTGATGATGAAGATTTTCTAGATCCCTCATTACATTTATTGGGGGCACTATACCATCCAAGGGTTGGGCAAGAGTTGAAAGCTGCCTGGAGCAGATGTGTCTAACCAGATGTCTTGAAAGGGGTAGCTCCCTCAAGGCCAAGGATGCAGCAGACCCTTGGGCACAGTACATTGAGGTTCTTTTGCCAGGTTGATTGTGGATGAAGTTTGAGAAGGCACCTCGCTTGGGAATACCCAATCTAAGGGCACGGTGGAGAGTATATCGGGATGAGACGTTTCTCCTTGTATGCTCTGTATAGGATAGAGACTCTTGAGCCGGATTCCTCACTTCACAGAGTGCCGACTGAGCTCTTTCAGGGTCCGGTGATGTGGTTAAAGTTTCCTCAATTTGACACATAGTTAAGCGTTTGATTGTTGATCCTATGCTGCTTATAGTTGCCTCTCCTTATGACTACATTTTTTCTTCAGCTTTACCAAAAAACTACAACGAGCTGGCCTACATCTGCTGACCCGCAAGCGAGTCAAATAAAATAACTACAACTGTTAACAACTTCCTTCAAACCCCCTCCTCCCACATCAGCTGCTTCTGATTGTCTGCAGCAGGGGCATAATACAAGCCCCTTGCGGTGCAGTGACCTCCCCCCACCCCCAGCCTTGAGCAGGCCCCCATTCATCTCAAGACCAATGAATATCAGTGAGAAATGATTAAGGCCAGTGAAATTATGCAATCGTGCAGCCGCTGGGTTTTTCTGCATAGTTATCGATTTGCCGCATAATCTACCATCTGCTGCATAATCTGCAGATTTTTTTCCGAAACATTGTTTTTAGCTCAAATGGTTCGAAAGTTACTAAGAATGCAGCAACACGTATTGCAGCACAGTGGAAGGCCCTTGGCAAAGGTTGACTGATCATCTCTCTGTTGCTTATTGCTATATTGGGGTGTTAAACTGGTACCAATGAGGTTGAACAAATGCCCAATGTAAAAGTGGCAAAATAATGAAGTAATACTACAACAAAATGTGCCTCATATGCCATATAATTTGCCTTTTCTTGCTGCACAATTTACTCAACCCTGCCGCAGGATTTGGCCTCCCCTGCCGCATATTTTCAACAGCCCTAGATATGAAAGACTCAGGGTCCTCTCTTCATATTCTGCAAGTGGCCCCATCATTTTGTGTTATACCAACTTTCTGTAGCAGCTATAGTTCATTCCTATTTCCGGGCAGTTTATGTCGGATTCTTTCTCTCAGTGTCTGGTGCATAGGCCTAATTTAATATCTCCTTAGTTATTTTAAGTGCAAGTATAATTTTAGGAGGGGCCCAGTCATTCTCAACACAATTGTTGTGCTATAATGTAGGCAGTCTTCCCCGTAGTGGTCCAGCGAGATGTGGCTTAAGGTACAGATCTGCTGTCTCTGGAACTGGGGAGCCAGATTCGACTCCCAGCGTTGGCTCAATATCTTGTGATTCTGGGCAAATCGCTTAATCACTCCGCGCCTAAAAACTTAACCTGACCGTGTGTAATGTAATCTGGTGTCCATTTAAAGCGCTCCAATGACCATGGACCGAATTCGCGTTATATAAGAACTTCTCAAGATGAAAGTTGATACTTTTCCTGACAGTTATGATCTGTGGCATGCAAGAGAGAGGCCGGTTTGAGTCTGACCCCAAGATGTTTCACTTTATGTTACCGTGACCATGAGAAGGGAAGCGTTTTCTTTGCTGGACCCGAGGGAACAAAAAAACTGGGGCGTCCATGGTTGTCACTCAAGTCTGAGAACTGGCCGAGGAGGGATTCGAGAGCAATGAAGGAGGGTGTGTTGAGTAGGGGTGGGGGTCATTGCCACAATCTTGGTAGTCGTGAATGTGGAAGAAAGAACTCAAAAGGCAATCGAGTGAAAAATGAAAGGGGCTCCCCCAAAGTGAACTATGTTAAACGTTTACCTGTTTCCCCAGTACTTGTTAGTTGTTACTTTAAATAAAGAAATCAGATTTTCTCCAGGACCTACCTGTAGACCTCATGTATCTCCCAGACCCGAATAACAAAACAGAAAGGTAGAGGGACAGAGACAGACACACAGACATACACAGGCACACTGTCGCAAACACACATCCTTTTCTCAAGTTTGTAATTCTCTTTCCTTTATTGCAGGACACAAAATGACACACGTGGGGGGTCATAATAGTCTATAATGTTGAATTATTATCACTCGATCTCAACTATTGTAGAGTTCAATGGTGCATTTGCTCCCTTTGTTGATGAATCGCCCTGGGTGCCCGGACTGAGCTTGCTGTTAACTATCAAGCAATCATTTATAAAGTGCACTTCATACCCGCGAAGGTCTCAAGGCGCTGGGGGAGGGGGTTCTACTGATCGAACAGCCAGGTTTTGAGTATCCTCCTGAAGGTCAGCAGGTCTTGGGTCTGTCGTAGGCTCAGTGGGAGGGTGTTCCATGTCCTGACGGCGAGGTGGGAGAAGGATCTCCCACCGGTGGTTGTTCTTCGGATGCGCGGTACGGTGGCGAGTGAGAGGTCGGCGGAGTGTAGCTGGCGGTTGGGGATGTAGAAGGAGAGTCGTCTTGAGGTAGGCTGGGCCGGTCTTGTGGAGTGCCTTGTGTGCATTGGTGAGGAGCTTGAAGGATATCCTCTTGTTGACGGGAAGCCAGGGCCGGTTTCTCAGGTGGGGGGTGATGTGGCCGTGGCATGGTACGTCAAGGATCAGTTGTGCAGAGACGTTTTAGTTGCATTGTATTCGTTTGATGAGCTTGGTCGGGGCTCCCACGTAGAGGGCGTTTCCGTAGTCTAGTCTGCTGCTGACGAGGGCCTGGGTGACTGTCTTTCTTGTATGTGTCGGGATCCATCTGTAGATCTTGCGGAGCATGCGGAGTGTGTTGAAACAGTAGGAGACAGCGTTGACTTGCTTGGTCATTGAGAGCGTTGAGTCGAGGATAATTCCTAGGTTACGTGCGTGGTCGGTGGGTGTCGGGGCTGCCCCCAGTGCCATCGGCCACCAGGAGTCGTCCTAGGCGGAAGGGTTGGAGCCGAGGATAAGGAACTCCATTGTGTCCGAGTTCAGCTTCAGACGGCTGGTCTTCATCCAGTCGGCGACGGCCTTCATTCCTTCGTGGAGGTTGGCTTTGGAGGTGAGGGGGTCCTTGGTGATGGAGAGGATCAGCTGAGTGTCGTCGGCGTAGGAGATTATGTTGAGGTTGTGCTGTCGGGCTACGTGTGTGAGAGGGGCCATGTAAATGTTGAACACACTATTAAACACATATCTAATATCAATCCACTGGTCTCCGCCCCATGTTGTTCTTTGGCACTACTTGGTCATTCACTTCATAAGCAGCTTTATTTATTTAATTTATAAAGTTTTATATAACGCAAATTTGACCCTGGAGGGCATCGGAGTGCTTTACAAAGAGTTGTGCAAAGAAGAAACACGTAGAAAAAGTGACAAACATATATGTTTACAGTGCAAGGTGCAAATCAGGAAAAGGCCAAACAGTTTAAAAAAAAACAAGGACATAGCAAACTTTCAAATTCTGACCTCCACGTTCACAAGTTTACAATTCTCACACGTGACCCTGCACTTTCACAAATCCCCTTTTTCACCCATGGGCTGCTCTTTCACACGTGATCCTGCACTTTCTGACGTTGCCCAATACTTTCACACAAGACTCTCTGCGTTTTTATTGTACATTTTGTGAAAACGTTTACTGTTGACCGACGTGAAAACACCGTGCCTAGCATCGTGCGCGTTAGAAAATAAGTTAACAAAACAAAACGCATTCCACATTGTCACTTGCAGCCCAGCGTCTCCTTTGTGGGCACTGCTTTCCCACGGATGGCCACCACCTGGCACATGAACTCTCGTTCTTTTTGTAGACCCTTCGCTCTCCAGCACGGCCCTGCGCTTTCCCAGGCTTTCGTGCGCGTTCACACACTTCATTGCATTTTCACAATCGCTGGGAATGCTGGAGTTGTATTTACCTGTGAATCAGCTGCTTCCTGGCACAGGCGCGCGGCTCGCTTACTAATCAGGGTGCAGCCTATGGACACTGAGAGTGACGCAGTGCCCACCTGAGGCAGGCCCAGGTCAGCCTGTCATATCCTGTTCACACACAGCAAACATCCCCTTACGTCACAAGCTGATGCATCACTGGCGTGCACTGATTTAATTATTATTGTCCCCTTCACCTCTCCCTCCTCCCCCGCCCGGGGAGGGCATTATGAGCTGTCGGGTTATCGAAGAGCCGATGGACTGTGAGAAATTGAAATACAAGTGTTGAGATAAATGACTTTCTTCCTTCGGATCTAAGAAGTGCTGGCTCTATCCCATTAAGAGTATGGCACGCCAGGAAAGAAGTGCTGACGTCCCTTTAAAACTATTGCAGCCCAACTAAGAAGTACTGGTACTGTCCAATTACAAGTATAGCTACTCCTCTGTAAGTACGGGTTCTGTTTCATTGTAAGTAAATCAACCCTACTTTAAAGTGCTGATACTGCGCTACTCTCTAAAAAGTGCTGGCACTCTCCCATGAAAAATATAGTTGCTTTATATGAAGTGTTGGTACTGTCTCATTGAAAGTAAATGAACCCTACTTTAAAGTGGCTATAAAGTGTAATAAAAGGCACGGCATTTCAGCAAAGAAGTGCTGCTACTGCCCCATTAGGAGAAAATCAGCCGTACTTAAAAGTGCCTATACTGTCCAGTAACCGGTATGGCTGCCCATCTACGGAGTGTTGGCACGCTCATAAAAAATATAGCATATTTGCTGTAAACTGCTGGTGGAACTGTCTCACTGAAAGTAATAAATCAGCACTACTTTGAAGTGCTGATAATATGTGATAAGGTATCGCTGCCCTGCTAGGAAGTGCTGGTGCCTCGGCCATGCTGTTAACTACTGTTGCAGACGCATTCAAAGGTATAGCAGCTCTGCTCAGAAGTGATGGCACGGCCCTGTAAAAGTGCAGCAAATATTCTAGGAAGAGCTGTTATAGTTAGTTTTAAAGTACAGCAGATTTTCCATTAATGGTCCTAAGCACGAACACCATTACTATCACATTAATGAATTTCTACTTTACTGCATTTTTTCTTATTGTGGTAAATACATCATTGATACTGTTGCTCACCTGATCCGGTTTAATTAGGCCTTTTATGCTGGCAAGTTTGGCTAAAAGAGGGAGCCAGGCAGAACAACATTTTATCCCTTTTCCCCTTTCTCTCGTTTTTTCCCATTTTTTTAATATGTGGTATTTACGCCAGTTGGTAGTTTCCAGTTGCATACATAAAAGAGAGGAGATTGTGGCTTTGCAAACATGCTCAAGTTGTCTTTATGTTTTTCCTCTGAACAGGGCGAGCTTCCTTTGAAGGCCATCCAGGTGACGGCAGAGGAGGGAAGCCGGCCTGCCAGGTCATTTCTCATTGAAGGTAAGTCATTCAGAGCTTTGAAATGTGTTAACTGCGTTCTCTGCGGTCTCCAAAATGTATCTGCAGCTCAGACTATTTTGGGAAGTGCATATCTATTACACGCTACACCAGTGCACCTGATTAGAGACAACTCGAATCTTGATCCCAACGCTTTGTTGCTGTCGCATAGCAGCACATAACTAGATCGAGTTACATCTAGGCACTGCAGTGAATTTATGGAGGGAAGCTGATGCTTGTGATAGACTCTGCCCCAGCCATACCAGCCTTTCAAAGCCATGTCTGGCTTTTGTCCGGGTAGTCCCCTGCCCACATTTCCTTTCAGAAGTATTCCAGGGTATGTGACTGACTCTTCCCCACACCTACTGGCTTTTCAGGGTGTGGGCCCTGAATATTGACTATAGAATGTCATGGGGCACTAATATCGTAGAGAGAATACTGAGGGTAAATATGTACAGATTTTCTATATCTAACCACATATATGTACATTGACGCATTATATCTTCTGGATACATGGATGTTGAGTTAAGAATAGTAAATCTGTACTTTCATATATTTACTTACCTTTCGATATTTTATCTACAATATTAGTGTGTCATGATGTCCTGGTGATTGATAGTTCAAAGTACAGTCTTGTTCAGAGGGACCATACTCTTGAACAGTATCTGTAATTTGGCAGAAACTCAAATCCTAAAAACTTAGTTTTTCAGACAGGCCCTTGACTACACCACACATTTGTTGGCAGCAAGTGAGGACTATCAGCCAGGGGTCATCACCTGCAGGCATTTGGACTCCTGCTACCCTAGAATCCCATGAACTGTATTTTGAATTGCTCAGAGCACTGAAGTAACTGTGCGGTGATGTTCAGCACTATTTAAAATGCCTAAATAAATATCTCTTAAATAAACATTTCTCAGGCCATTAGGTCTGGTGCTGGTTTTCAGCATTTTGGCTTTGTCAACACTTGTTTTGTCATTTTTTTTGTAAATCTTTATTGTGGTGGAAGCTTCTGGACACTCGCCCATATAAAAAAAAAAAAAAAATTGAGCAAAAGTATTTTTAAAGCGCACATTGCGATAATAGTCCCTGCCATCAAAGGGAACTACTTTGTGTGTGGATGTGCTCCTTGTGAAAGAGCAGAATGCCATCACTGACAGTGTCATTAGCCAATGGCTGAATTAAGCGGACTCAGTGCCCCATACTGTTTGTTGTAAGGAGCGGAGGAAAAATGTGAATGACACCTCAACTGACCGATGGACCAAGAGCACAAGTGGCCAGGGGACGAAGAGAACTGGCTTGAAAGTCGCCACAACTAAATAAATATATGATATATGATATATATATATCCAAAAGAAAACACGTTCTCTTTCGTCCGTAAAATCACACCCATCCAAACGTGCTTTAGTGAAAATCTTTTATTGAGGCAGGTCTCTTGGCATTACGCGTTTCGACTCCTGTGAGTCTTAGTCGTATGCTCGCTCTCTAAAAGAGCATTTGCTCTTGGCCATTGCACACTGTGCTGAATGTTTGATTTCATAATGCATGACGTTGTTGAATCTTCTCGTGGTGTTCACTAATTGGCAATTCTTGCACTTTTACAGGCCGGTTAATAAACACAATCCGTGTGACTTGCTTGAGCACGGATGACTTTGAGGACTGGTTGGACTACATCCACAGTGCTAAGTTCCAGAACTCCGATTCGTCCATCTCTGGATCTGAGGGTTTCACTCGCACGAGGTCGGCACACTATGGGCAGGTAGGATTCACCACTGGCAGATCATACAGGAAGGCAGAGTCTAAAAGCACGGAATGCACCTCTGGCTAATGCCCTCAGGCGGCCCAGCCAGACTGCCCTCTGCACCACAGACCCTACATCTTGGCACCTCACACAATAATGCCTCCAGTTTCTTCCACACTTTTTTTTCACATTCAACAAAACAATGTACTGACACCAGCAGTACTCGTCTCTCAACTTCCCTCCTACACACAGAACAAAACCCAGGCAGGCCACAATTCCCTCCTACATAGACAGAGACCAGCACAGGCAGCAGCAGTGCAGGCTTCTCTCCCACACACACAGCAAAGCTAAGCTGAGGAAGCATTAATAAAACACCCTTCTTACACCTAGAACAACTACAGGACGGGTAGCAGCAGTGCAAGCTTCCCTTCCACACAGGGCAGTAGCAGTGCAGGCTTCCCTTCCACACAGGGCAGAAGCAGTGCAAGCTTCCCTTCCACACAGGGCAGTAGCAGTGCAGGCTTCCCTTCCACACAGGGCAGAAGCAGTGCAGGCTTCCCTTCCATACAAGGGAGCAGCAGTGCAGGCGTCCCTTCCACACAGGGCAGTAGCAGTGCAAGCTTTCCTCCCACACACACAGCAAAGCAGTGCAAGCTTCCCTTCCACACAGGGCAGAAGCAGTGCAGGCTTCCCTTCCACACAGACAACAAAGACCCGCACAGGCAGTAGCAGGGCAGGCTTCCCTCCCACACAGGGCAGCAGCAGGGCAGGCGTCCCTTCCACACTGAGAACAGCGGTAGCAGCGCAGGCGTCCCTTCCACATTGTGTGAAAGGAAAGTCTGCATTACTACCACATTTCTCAGACAAAGAAGCCCAATGCAGGCAGTAGCAGTTCAGGATTCCCTTTTACACACAGACCAAAGATCCTCACAGACAGGAGCACTGCAGGCTGTAGAGTCATGCTGAACACGTTCTAGTGTCTCAGCGGGCACTAGGTGTACCAGCCACTCCCTTGAGGGCTGACCAGACTCGCACCTCACACCCATCCAATACAGGCGTCACATGTGATGTATGCCTGCTAATAAAAAGGCCCTGACTGCATGTGCTCGCAGCCAGTTAACCAGTATACTCCCTGTGTCCGTGCCGGTATACAACGGTTACCACACATTTTTTACAACGCGGTACCGTTACCACGCTACTTTTACCACGCAGGTCGTTACAACGAAATGCGCTGGGGGGCGCTCCAGGATAGTAAATACTTTAATTTACTATCCAACTCCTTTCCCTAGAGTCCACGGGGACTGGAGTTGGAATAGTAAATTAAATAATTTACTATCCAGCGCCCCTCCACGCAAGTCGTTGTAACGACTTGCGTGGTAAAAGTAGCGTGGTAACGGTACGCGTTGTAAAAGTACGCGTGGTACCGTCATACATCCGTCCGTGCCAATCATTTTAGTATCATGTGGGCCCTAGGGCCCACAACACTACACAGGCTCCCCTTACACAAACACAGCAAAGCTAAGCTGAGTAAACATTAATAAAACACCTTTCTGACACCAAGAACAACTACAGGATGGGTAGCAGCAGTGCAAGCTTCCCTACCACACAGGGCAGTAGCAGCGCAAGCTTCCCTCCCACACACACACAGCAAAGAATTGCAAGCTTCCCTTCCACACCGGGCAGTAGCAGTGCAGGCTTCCCTTCCACACAGGGCATTAGCAGTGCAGGCTTCCCTTCCATACAGGGGAGCAGTAGTGCAAACGTCCCTTCCATACAGGTCAGTAGCAGTGTAAGATTCCCTTCCACACAGGGAAATAGCAGTGCAGGCTTCCCTCCCACACACACAGCAAAGCAGTGCAAGCTTCCCTTCCACAGAGAGCAGTAGCAGTGCAGGCTTCCCTTTTTATACAGGGGGGCAGCAGTGCAGGCTTCCCTTCCACACAGGGGAGCAGCAGTGCAAGCTTCACTTCCACATAGGGCAGTAGCAGTGCAGACTTCCCTCCCACACATACAGCAAAGCAGTGCAAGCTTCCCTTCCAAACAGGGCGGTAGCAGTGCAGGCTTCCCTTCAATACAGGGGAGCAGCAGTGCAGGCTTCCCTTCCACACTGGGCAGTAGCAGTGCAAGCTTCCCTTCCATACAGGGGAGCAGCAGTGCAAGCTTCCCTTCCACACAGAGCAGTAGCAGTGCAGACTTCCCTCCCACACACATACCAAAGCAGTGTAGGCTTCTCTTCCATACAGGAGAGCAGCAGTGCAGGCTTCCCTTCCATACAGGGGAGCAGCAGTGCAGGCTTCCCTTCCACACAGGGCAGTAACAGTGCAGGCTTCCCTTCCACACAGCGTAACAGCAGTGCAAGCTTCCCTTCCACACAGGGCAGTAGCAGTGCAAGCTTCCCTTCCTCACAGGGCAGTAGCAGTGCAGGCTTCCCTCCCACACACACAGCAAAGCAGTGCAAGCTTCCTGTCCACAGAGGGCAGTAGCAGTGCAGGCTTCCCTTTTTAGGTCGAGCCTTTACCATTCCGCAGGAATGGGAAATGGGGAGAATTCAAGTCGGCTATTTTCTCGTCAAACCAAAGGGCTTTCAGCCCGCGGTTTTCATGCAGTGCCCGTCAACATGCACGCGCATCGCATGCAAGCCCAGCCCAGTCCTCCCCTCATTCACGCCCACCCACCAGGCTCTCCCGCCCCCATCAGGCTTCTCTCCCAATCCGCATGCAAGCCCAGCCCAGTCCTCCCCTCATTCACGCCCACCCACCAGGCTCTCCCGCCCCCATCAGGCTTCTCTCCCAATCCGCATGCAAGCCCAGCCCAGTCTTCCCCTCATTCACGCCCACCCACCAGGCTCTCCCGCCCCATCAGGCTTCTCTCCCAATCCGCCTGGCTCCCCTCGCGCATTCACGCCTCCCACCAGGCTTTCCCGCCCCCATCCGGCGTTTCATTTTTTTTTTGTTTGTTTCTGGTGCACGTCGCGTTTCTCCTGTCTGAGTGCTCGTTTTGGCTTCCCAGGTTGTTTACTGATATATTTGTCTCAACAAATCCCCTCCATTTTAACGGAAAGGTCTGGAATAGTTGTATGTCTGAGATATGCGGCTTTCGAGGGGAGGTTTATTCATGAGTTCTACAGTGTCTGGATGTTCAGACAACAGTTTTGGTGTTTGTTTATCCTGAGAAACCGCAGTGTATGCTGGTAACTTTTATATAACCTGGAGTTCACAGAGCGTAAAACGCTTGCGAGGTAATTGTTTTATTTCTGCCATTTACTTTAACAGTTGCATATACAAGTGTAAGACTCTAACGCCACCTGGAGCCGAAGTCAGAAAGAGAGAACTTTCTTTTCCGCCTTCATCCTTTATGTAGTCACATATTTAAAGCGGCAGTTCTTCGAAAATGATGCACTTTCTTGCCACCAGCACATCAAAGGGCTTCGCCCAGCGTGCGCTCAGCGGCTTCTCCTCCCCTAATTAATCATGGCTGGCCGGCCGTGCTTTCAGTTTCCCGGCCGCTCTTAACGCTTGTTTTTTTGTCCGGGACCCCTGCTGTTTCCGCCCTCTGACCACCGTCTGACAGAAGCACAGTATTTCCAATATAAATGCTGTGGTGCTGGACAACAGTTTGTTGTAATTTATACCTGTCCCGCTTCTTTTCATTAGAATTTTTTTTATTTACAGTCTCCTTCCTTCAGCACGTCGCAGTTTGTTTTCCTTGCACCGCCCCTTCTTACAGTCCCTTTAACCATTTTGGTACGGCAGCGATGGAGTTGCTCTGCCCCAACTAGCATGTTTTTGTTAAGCCTCCAAATGTGCAGCACAAACACGGCGTACAAAGAGATTAACGTGTTGCCTGGAGCACATTTCGGGAAGAACATTAAATGAAAGTTCAAACCCACTTTATGGTACCGTAACTTGCTTTCACTTGTTTTCTTTGTTTCCAGTGCTATTTTAGAGCTTTGTGCAAACTACACTTGCGGTTTTCACTCACACGTACTACCAGTATTTTGCTAGTAATAACTTTGAGGGAATAGCATATTTTTGTTTTCTAAATAGCATGCACCCTCAACCCCTCACTCACCCTCACTCACCCTCACTCATCCTCACTCATCCTCACTCACCCTCACTCACCCTCACTCATCCTCACTCATCCTCACTCACCCTCAACCCCTCACCCTCACCCACCCTCAACCCCTCACCCTAACTCACACTCACTCCTCACTCATCCTCACTCACCCTCAACGCCTCACCCTCACCCACCCTCAACACCTCACCCAAACTCACACTCACTCACCCTCACGCTCACTCACTCTCACTCACCCTCAACCCCTCAATCACCCTCAACACCTCACTCACCCTCAACACCTCACTCACCCTCAACACCTCACTCACCCTCAAACACCTCACTCACCCTCAACTCCACAGTCACCCTCACACGCACTCACCCTCAACTCCTCACCCTCACACACTCACACCCCCTCACTCACACTCACACACACTCAATGACAATAACTCACACTCAGACTCACACACCCTCACGCTCACACACCCTCACCATCACACCCCATCACCCTCACACCCCCTCACTCACACTCACACTCAATGACAATACCTCACACTCACCCTCACTCACCCTCAACGCCTCCACCTCAACTCCTCACCCGCACTCACCCTCAACACCTCAATCACCCTCAACACCTCACCCTCAACACCTCACCATCACTCACCCTCAACACCTCACTCACCCTCAACTCCTCACTCACCCTCAACACCTCACTCACCCTCACTCTCACTCATCCTTACTCACCCTCAACACCTCACCCTCATCTACGCAACGCCACTCATCTACTAAAAGACACTCAACTATGCAACGCCACTCAACTACGCAATGCCACTCAACTATGCAACGCCACTCAACTATGCAACGCCACTCAACTACGCAACGACACTCACACATGCAACACCACTCACACATGCAACGCCACTAAACAACGCAACACCACTCAACTACGCAACGACACTCAACTACGCAACGACACTCAACTACGCAACAACACTCACACATGCAACGCCACTCACACATGCAACACCACTCACACATGCAACGCCACTAAACAACGCAACACCACTCAACTACGCACACATGCAACGCCACTGCCACATGCAACGCCACTCACACATGCAACGCCACTCACACATGCAACGCCACTCACACAGGCAACGCCACTCACACAGGCAACACAAATCACACAGCCAACGCCTCACACACAGGCAACACCTCTCACACACGCAACGCCACTCACACACGCAACGCCACTCACACACGCAACGCCACTCACACACGCAACGCCACTCACACACGCAATGCCACTCACACACGCAACGCCACTCACACACGCAACGCCACGCACGCAACGCCACTCACACACGCAACGCCACTCACACACGCAACGCCACTCACACACGAACAACACTCACGTTGCCAATTGATCGTGCAGTACGACAGGTGGAACTATTACAATGGCAAATAACAATGCCTTTCACTGTTGTTATCATTTAGAATACATAAAGGGCTTTGTCATTTACACAACCAATAGCTCAAACTTTCCTACTGCGAGACCTATTGGCAACGCCAGTGCTTGTTATTCAGGGGGCAGCAGTGCAGGCTTCCCTCCCACACACACAGCAAAGCAGTGCAAGCTTCCCTTCCACACAGGGCGGTAGCAGTGCAGGCTTCCCTTCAATACAGGGGAGCAGCAATGCAGGCTTCCCTTCCACACAGGGCAGTAGCAGTGCAGGCTTCCCTTCCATACAGGGGAGCAGCAGTGCAAGCTTCTCTTCCACATAGAGCAGTAGCAGTGCAGGCTTCCCTTCCACACAGACAGCAAAGCAGTGCAAGCTACCTTTCCACACAGGTGGGTAGCAGTGCAGGCTTTCCTTCAATACAGGGGAGCAGCAATGCAGGCTTCCCTTCCACACAGGGCGGTAGCAGTGCAGGCTTCCCTTCAATACAGGGGAGCAGCAATGCAGGCTTCCCTTCCACACAGGGCAGTAGCAGTGCAGGCTTCCCTTCCATACAGGGGAGCAGCAGTGCAAGCTTCTCTTCCACATAGAGCAGTAGCAGTGCAGGCTTCCCTTCCACACAGACAGCAAAGCAGTGTAGGCTTCCCTTCCATACAGGGGAGCAGCAGTGAGGCTTCCCTTCCATACAGGGGAGCAGCAGTGCAAGCTTCCCTTCCACACAGGGCAGTAGCAGTGCAAGCTTCCCTTCCACAAAGGGTAGTAGCAGTGCAGGCTTCCCTTCTATACAGGGGAGCAGCAGTGCAGACTTCCCTTCCACACAGGGCAGCAGCAGTGCAGGCTTCCCTTCCACACAAGGGAGCAGCAGTGCAGGCTTCCCTCCCACACAGGGGAGCAGCAGTGCAGGCTTCCCTTCCATACAGGGAGCAGCAGTGCAAGCTTCCCTTCCACACAGGGCAGCAGCAGTGCAGGCTTCCCTTCCACACAAGGGAGCAGCAGTGCAGGCTTCCCTCCCACACAGGGGAGCAGCAGTGCAGGCTTCCCTTCCACACAGGGCAGCAGCAGTGCAGGCTTCCCTTCCACACAAGGGAGCAGCAGTGCAGGCTTCCCTCCCACACAGGGGAGCAGCAGTGCAGGCTTTCCTTCCACGCAGGGCAGTAGCAGTGCAGGCTTCCCTTCCACACAGGGCAGTAGCAGTGCAAGCTTTCCTCCCACACACACAGCAAAGCAGTGCAAGCTTCCCTTCCACAAAGGGCAGTAGCAGTGCAGGCTTCCCTTGCACACAGACAACAAAGACCAGCATGGGCAGTAGCAGTGCAGGCTTTCCTCCCACACACACAGCAAGGCTCAGCAGAGTAAGCATTAATAAAACACCCTGCTTACAACTAGAACAATTAGAGGACGGGTAGCAGCAGTGCAAGCTTCCCTCACACAGACTGGAACATCATAGACAGGAGTGAAAGCTTAACTCGTGTAAAGAATTTTCACTAGATACAGAGCAGAAGTGCAACCTTTGATCTTTAATAAAACATTCTACATTGGATGCAGACAGTTCATGCCCTACCCTACATACACAGAACGGGGCCCACCGACAGCTGTAGTTGAAGCTGCTTTCACACACAGAACAGAAACAACAAAGGTACATTTCACACCCTTCACCTCTCTGTATCTGCCTCTTTCACAGCCTTCTGGAAGCGGCCGAAGCTCCTTGGCCTCCCAGGGACGCAGCAACTCTTGGACGTCGGGCAAGAGAGGAACTCGCCATTCCCACAGCTCCCACGGTTCCAATGGTGCATCCGACCGGCAGTCCTTTGCCATCCTGAACGACCCCAGACTGCAGCAGGACCCTCAGTCCCCCGGATACGCAGAGCCATTACCGGTAAGGGAGCCTCTGCGATTGTGCTGTACTTGTGTGGTGTCTCCTGTGGGTACCTTATCTGGAGACAAATCAAGTGGCAGCTGGCAAGGAACGGGGTTGGCGGGTGAGCAGGAGGGGGTGGGGTGGGGTTGGGGAGGGAACTAAAAATTTAAAAACACTTACCCTTTCACTCCCGCTATCGCTCCTTGGCTTCGGTGAAGCTCCCCTTAGCCAATCACAATGCTGCAGAGCAGCGTTGTGATTGGTCTGAGTGCCCTGGTTCGGCTCTCAAACAGGCAGTGGGAGCCCGTGCATGTTCCCCTCAGGCTATTCCATCCTGGTGGGCAACATGCAAAGTGCGCCTGACTGTTTAGCCTGCCCAAGATAGCCGGCCAAACCGTCATGCGCACTCAGAATGTACCAACCACTCTTTCCCTTGTGATCCCAGTCCCACCTGCCCTAAACTAGCCCCATAGCGAAAAATAAAATGATAATACCGAGGTTATTATCTGATCTGAGAGCAGTGGGGTGACGCTCCTCTGCCTTACCATTGGAGCCGCCCATCGGCAAATCAGGGTAGATTACAGCAGAGAGGATTAATGGGTGAAATAACAACAGGAAGAGCTGGACAAGACAGCTCTGCGAAAATGAAAACAGTCCCACAAAGCAATGGGCTATTTCACGAATGCCCTCTTCATGCAGTTCCAGAAAACGTGGACGTCAGTTCACCTTCTATTCTCTGCGCACCCTTTGACCCCGCTGACATCACAGAGTTAATTCTTTTCCTCATCTAGGGTTTCTCAACAGGAAGCAGGAAATGTCTTAGACCCTGTTCACTTTCTGTACTTGCTACCCCTGCTTGCTTCTGAGACCAGGAACAGCAAGGGGAGTGCTATAATAACACTGGCTGAAGTAAGAGATTTTATAATTAAATCGAACTCAATATACCCTCGTAATGGTATCATAACAACACTGGAGTATCAAACTGCCTGTGATAAGACTTGATGACGATCTGTCTCATTTAGAAGTCAAAGAGTATTGTCCGTCCATTTTTGGTAAAGTCACCTTTGGTTGTAGGTGGTTATGTTGTTATGATCTTAAAATGGACAGCAGTGGTGCTGATTCTGACATGATGCAGGCCTTTTCCTGAAACCTTCTCAGACTTTGATATGGTTTTGTTGTTGAAGCAACAGCAGGGCCAGTGGTAACAAAGAGAAGGTCAACGTAGAAGCTTCTCCGCATGGATACCCCTCACTGAAGTCCATGGCTGGGACCTTTTTGTAGACCACAGCCAGAATTGGCAATAGGAAGCTGAGAGATTTCTGGGCATTCTGGTCTCTCAGGAAGAGTCAGTATTTTCTCACCTCTAATAAGAGCTGTACAACTCTGTGTTTGCTTCTGTTAATTCGTTTTCTTATCTCCTATCTTCTCTTGTCCCAGCCACGCCTTCTCTCCTGTGTTTCACCTGTAATTTCCTGCCTCTAATAAGCCTTAGATTGCTCGTATTTAGTTTTCTAATTCCTCTACTCAACGGTTTCTCAGCCCTTCACTTAATATAGTCAATCTTTTATTTATATTCTGTCACCTCTACTAAGTCTTGTCATGTTGCGGATAAGTCTAGGCTTGCCTCTGCAGTCTTCTTCTGCTTCTATTGACTTTTCTTTTCACAGTTCAGACTTTTCTCTCCTCTACTAAAACTTTTTGTACCTCTACGGAGGCCCTCACTTTGAATGATCTCATAATACTGAAGATGCTGGAAACAAGAGTTACTGGAAACCTGAAAGCAGCTGAAATCTCCATGTAAAAATCAGGAGCAAAATGAGGAAGCACTGTGAGAATTAAACCTGGAACTCCCTATACCCTTGGTAATTTCTCCTTTTTAATTGGAAAATCAGGTTCTAATTTGTAATGGTCCTGATTGCACCCACCTCTGGACTTACTTATACCATTAGCTTTGGTAACTCCAGTGGTGGGGACATTCTAAGCGATTTGGCTGCTTCTAATGAAGGCCCGAGTCTTTTCTAACCGGTACCAAGTTTTCTTTCACCTCTAACCAGTCTTCTCCTGTGACTATAAAATCTTTTCTTCTTACCTATACTGAGCCCTGTCATTTCTTGTCTTCCAGGCCCTCAGAAGCTCCAGCTGGGTCACAGGAGGTGCCCCACAACCGCCGTCAGAACTCAAGAAGGGAGGAAGCACACGGGCCTCGAAGGGAAGGCCCGGCCTCCATATCCAGTTGCCCACCCAGCCCGCGGATGTGCCTAGAAACTGTTACGGCTTGATTCTTGAAACCCCCCGTGAGGACCTCCTCTCCCCTGTCTACAATGAGCCCTACTCTTCAAAAGACACCCGGCAACCTACAGCAGTGTATGATCAGGAGCATGATGAGGTAGGTAACAGTCAATGGGTTCCTCTCAGAAGCCCACTAGGAGAGTTGTTGCAAGCTGGTGTCTTCGTGGAGCCCGCATGATGAAGCATCTTGTCATTCTTATCTTCGCCTTACAGGTGAAGCGCTGGAGCCAGGCAGAGAGTCAGATCTCCACTGTTTCCAGCATCTCTGAGAAACAGCTCCCTCCGCTGCCCAAGTCCCCCCTGTACGCAGACCCCTACACACCGAATGCCCAGCCATCCTACCCTAGATTCCTGGATGAGGTAAGGATTTATTCCCCATAAGACACTGAACCAGAATCACACAGACCCTGAATAGCCTCCATCTTACCCTTGCACAGTTCTCAGTAGATAATTATGCAACATCCATATACTTTCACAAAACCCCCAAGAAGGCCTCACAATCTCCCATGATACCACACATAGTCAACAACAACAATGTGCCTTTAAATAGCCGCCAGGTGAAACTCAGCTATCCTTCTGACAACCAGTGAAAAGCACATGAGACACCCCGGCCCGGATTTACGAAGCACTTGTGTTGCAAATGCGCGAGGGTGCCTGCATTGGCACTAGGCTGCACTCTGTGTGCCAGCGCAGGGAGAGTGGCAACTTAGTAATACCAGCATTTGTTAAGAGCACAGCTACCTCCTGAGAGGTGTCCCGCCGCTGTGAGCCGTCGGGAAGATTAAGCGAGCTATTGCCCAGAGTCACATGGTGCTGGGCTATCCTGCCGCTGGGGATTGGTCAGGCGCCCTGGCAGCTGCACCACACCTCTTCCACCTCTTAGTTGATATGGTGATATCCAGTCGTCTCCCTGTCAGGCAACACTGCGCTGCAATCTTGCTGTGTTGCATTGCATGACTTGTTAGTAAATCTGCCCATCAGTTATCAGCCAAGACACCCACATGTACCCCAAACATCCCTTCAGATAGCCACAAACGCCATCTCACAGAGCACCCATCAGTGACTCTCTTTGTTGTCCCATTAGATCCTAGCATGGTCCCCAACATACCCTCAGCCAATCAACAAGAAACCACCACTTATTCACCAAGATTGCCTCACTTAGTGTCCACTGGAGCCCCAAGATGACCTCATAGCCTCAATATACCCCTACATAGAGACAAGATAACCTCACATAGTCCCTATATGCACTCCTATAGTTCCCACTGTACCCTTATATAGCCCCAATGGTCCTTTGCATAATCCCCAAAGACCCTCACATAGCTTTTAACTGACCCTCAATAAGTTCTTAACAGATCCAAGCATAAACCAAGCTGACCCTCTCCGAGCCCCAACAGACACTCACAAACCCCACAACAGAATACCCTAGACACTCATGTAGCACCAAAAATACCCCCACGTAGCCCGCAGCAGGCCTTCATATAAGACAAATAAATTGTTAGTAAGCTGCTTCACTTGCTGTATCCCTGTGGCTGGCACCCAACAGCAATTTCTGTTTGTAAATGTAAACAGTATCTGATGTTATGTTCCTGTTTGTACACATTTTACTGTCCTGTTTACTTATTTTATCATTACCGTTTCCTAAATAGTTTAATGTTGAGTATACCTGCAGTATGTAAGCATTTTCCCTGCCATCTAGCCTTGCTGTTTGTGAGCTGTTCCATGTCCTGTACATTTACTGTTTGTAAGCTATTACTCTCCTATTGCCTTACTGTGTGTGAGTTGTTCCATGTCCTGTACGTTTACTGTTAATCAGGCATTTCCCTCTCCTATATCATTACTGTGTGTGAGCTGTTCATGTCCTGTACGTTTTTTGTCTGTGATCTATTTCCCTTTCCTATATTTTTACTGTTTGAGAGCTGGTCCTTCTGTAAGCTATTCCCTGCCCCACACCATTAATGTTTGTGAGTTGTTCCACTTTTCACAGTTTGTAAAATATTGTGCCATCTTTAATCACTAGTTGTTGTAATCTGTTGGTGGTCATGTACTTCTCCTGTTTGTAAAGTGCATCTGTCCCGTATTTCTACCGACTGTAAGCTATTTCTTGTCCTATATATTTTGTCTGTAAGCAGTTTGCTTGTCGAATCTCTGTACAGTTTGTAAGCAGTTTTCATATCCAACACCCCTACTGATTGTAAGCAGCATTTGTGTCTTATTTTCATTTTTAAACATACTTTATTTACTACAGACTGTAAAAAATCAGAGCCAGGCTCCACTGGAGAAAACGACACCGGGGCTGAAGCCTCTACCGGTACTTCCTGTGTCTCATCAAGCTCTGAAGAAAATCTTCTCCCACCCTCTGCCCGAGAACTCACGTCCAGTGGCATCAGTACCTCACCGGAACAGTGAACCACACGTCTCGCTACAGGTAGGACTCTTTAGTTTATGGTGAATGGGAAACATCCTTTACAACGAAACTTTTACAATGCAGTGCTATTACAACGCAGGTTTTACAACGAAAACCATTACAACGCATTGCGCTGGGGGGCGCTCTAGGATAGGGAATAGATTTAATTTACTATCCAACACCTTCCCTAGTGTCCACGGGGACTGGAGTTGGAATAGTAAATTAAACTATTCACTATCCAGCACCCCAAAGCGCTATGCGTTGTAAAGGTTTGCATTGTAAAACTGGCGTTGTAACAGCAGGCGTGGTAAAAGCATGCGTTGTAACGTCATACATCCTGGTGAATCCATATTTTGGTATGTGTAAGCACTCATTAATAGGGTCTTATTCTATTCAGACTAGATCAAAGTTATTGCATTATCATGAAGGATGGTAAACAGTCCAAACCACATACAATGGAGCCAACTCTTGGCTTATATAAATCTTACTTACTGAGGCCCAAGACAGGAAGGTAATTCTTTTGAGTTATGTGGCCACACCTGGACTTTACGGGCTGCATCCTAAGCAGAGTTATCATCTGTCTAATATCTCACCCACTCATCCTTCATACAGCAGAGAGACCCCTCTGGATCCTCGTACCAGGCAGTCCAGGCTACATGTAGCAGAGCTATTTATACTAACCATTCTCACAGATCAAACAGTATATGTGTCCCTGAGGCTACATGGACCTTGAAAACTCCTTAAAGTGCAGAGCATGGGCAACTACCAGGGGGCCCAGATCATACCGGCTCAGGCCTCCCCTGACAGTGTTGTTCCTCAGGGGATACAGGTCTTACAGGCTCAAGCCTTAGCATTGCTAGTCCTCTGGGGATACAGGCCTTTAGGCCGGACGATTGGTTTTAAGGCTTGATTTTCCATAGGGTGTTACTATACAATGCATATCCATAACTGTAGCTTAATATGTTTTTGTTTCTGCAGGACTCCTCCTCCCAGGATGCAGTACCTTTCCCACGTTGGAATAAGCCAGGTGAGGTTCTAACCTAAGGGCGTCTGTTGAAAAGGTGTGTCGCTTGGGGATGAGACTCAAGCTAGAGATAGGAAACTGACAGTTCAGCAGCAATACGTGGGTGGCATGCAACAATAGGCCAGGGCATGACTTCATGTAGACTAGTTCTTCTTGACAGACACCCCTGATTCTATGGATGAAACCTACTGTTTTGAGGCTAACCGGGAGGAGCTTCAGATATTGATATCAACCGCTGATCATTGCGATGTGACCTTGATGGGCTGGAAGTGAGTAACTCCAAATGGAAGAAGCCAAGACATCTTGTTCCAACATGTAGAGCTATATAACTGCCTTCAGGTGCAAGCATATCTATATAAGCACCCAGTACACAATGCTCAGTTCTTGACATACCATGCTCTTTTTGAGTCTTTCAACCTGAATAACAGGTTTGTACTTATCTCACAAACTTGGCTCTCACAGCGTTCGCTCATGCAGGATAGAAGCGAGCAAGTGTGCAGCCAGCGCCATGGTGCTGAGGGCATGCCAAGTCTAGGTTAAATGACTCCAGAGTGACTCCCCTACTTGGTAAATGGTGTAAATGCATCATGACAATTTCAACCCTTAAAAAAAGGGATCTCTGTAAAAAAGATTTCTTGTTCACTCTAAATCTCCCGGAAAGTGGTACAATTACCACACATGTCCCAGGAGTAAACAGAATATTCAAATGTATCGTAAAACATCGCATTGTCAATATTTCTGCCTATTTCAGGGAGGTTCTGGAGTGCTTATGTCATTTTTGAGACGATGCATGCGAATGTAAAAACGTTTAAAAAGAGATATCGCATCATTTCAATCCGAAAACATGAATGGATGCTATGCAACTACTAGATAATATCTTTGCTTCCCATCAAAAATACTTTCGAGTTGAAAGCACAGCTTAAAGCCTTCTGCCATCTTTTTCCTAGGCCATTGGCAAGCGTTGACTTCCGGTTGCCTCTTTAACCAGGAAGTGTATTTCTGTTTCAACCAGGAAGTGCATTAATGATTGACAAAACAGCTCTTTAAAGGCTTTAGAATGTTTTTTTAGGTGCAGGCTTGTGACAGGCCCATCCGACCTTCTTTGAATCGAGAAGTTATGCTAGTGAGATGTCCTTTACATCTTTAGACAGAAAAGAAGACACAATGTCTATATAACTGTTGGGCTCTCGCATGTCTCCTTGAAATAAATATATATGTGAATTTGTTATCCACAGGTCTGTCTTCCGACTGCAGCCCACAGCCGGTGTTGTCTGAACATGAGTACGCTGAGCTTCAAGGCTTACACGGCGACAGCACTTACGACAGTGATTTCACCTACGACAACGTGTGGGATACTGAGCCACATATCACTCGTTTCTCTCCGGGTCCGAAAAGGAGGTCGAACCATCTACGTGGTCAGGAGAACAGGACCAAAGTGATGGTGAAACACTGGGCGTAGAACCCACTGGATTGGAATGTCCTGGCAGGCCAGAAAAAACACCTGGTCGACCGAACAATTGCTTGCTATGGTTTATGGTGGCTTTGTACCCACTGGGGTTCGGCACTCAGGGACACGGATTTATGTTGAGAGATTCTACAGATTGACAATGACAATTTTCGCAAACATAGCCACTTGTGTCAGGGAATTTTTTTTCATGTGGAAGGCAAACCTGCAATGTTAAATCTGTGAAATGCGAAAAATTGAGACAGGTGGTCAGCACCCAGGAGGATAGCAAGAATGGGCGATACGCATCGAATGAAATGGGGAGACAAGATGGACATCCTAAAAATAAAATGAAGTTACAGTTTGCCACAGTGGGAGAAAAAGGAGATCCTTCTGCTGGTCAGAGCAGCCATGGACAGCGGTGGCATCCGAGGACACCAGTGCCATCTGCGGACAATGAGACATCCATGGGTGGTGGTGACAGAGGTGGCTTTCTGGATAGCTGTGGCATCCCTGGACACCGATGCCAGTGAGACATCCATGGGTGGTGGTGACAGAGGGGGCATTTCTGGATAGCTGTGGCATCCCTGGACACCGATGCCAGTGAGACATCCATGGGTGGTGGTGACAGAGGGGGCATTTCTCGACCGCAGTGGCATCCCAGGACAGCAGTGCCATCTGCGGACAGTGAGGCAGTCATGGATGTTTTTGACAGAGGTGTCTTTTCTGGACAGTGGTGTCAGCCATGGACATTAGGAGCATCGCTGGTGCGTGTGGTCAGCAGGGGACCCCTTTACTAGCCTTGGAAAGAGAAGCCATGGCCGGCAGCGGCAGTCAGTGTTGTAGAGCAGCAGCATCCATGGGCAATGAAGGAAGCTGCAGACAGCAGAGGCAGCTGTGGAGCGTGCAGCCCTGTGGTGGAAGGTGGCAGCTGTGCATGGTGGTGTGGATGACTGGGACAGCCGTGGGCAGGAGGATATTGATGCCTTCATGGAAAGAGCCATAGACTCCCTTGGTGCAGCTGCGGAGGTCGGGAGCCGCTGTGAGTGACAGGCTCTGAGCACAAACGTGTGTTCTACAGCTGTGCATCAGAGTGCATCCAGCTTTCCATGTGTTTAATTTGTGTGTGTGTGAAGTCCCAGTGTGTGACCAACGCATTCCATCTTACCTCTGACAATGTTTTGAGTGCTGGGTTTTCATTTTACAACCTCATCCATTCTTGGCATTGCATTGTTGGCATTTCTATTAGACTAGCACACGTGATTTGTAGATTAAAAGCTCAGGATTGGAAACTGTGTCTGAGATGACATGGAGTAAGGTGGCCACATAACCCTCAGGCATTGCAGCTGTAATATTTATTTCATGTTTCAGGCATATGCAGAGCGCTGGAACTTGTAGTCTTATTAACGCCAGGCATACCTACCATTAGTGCAGCAGGTGTAGTGCACCGGGATCCGTAGAGCTCTGATGAATCGGAGCCCGTGGCAACAATCATACGTTACTGGTTAACTCATTATACAATTTAGACTACAAGTCCCAGAATGCAATTGCAATGTGAAAACCTGGACTGAATGAGCTACTCATGCATGGAGAGCCTCTCTGCATGAATAGGAGAGGTGCATAGTCCTAGCCCTACACTCAGGTGGCCAAATCCACCATCCCTTACCCGAAGAATTCCCCGCAATTTGAGTATGAGGTTCCACATATAGCTCTGCAGGCCACGCCCCAATCTTGCTCCAAAACACCCCTTGCTGTTTGCACTGCAGTTTTCCTCGCTCATTCTCGAGTGTCACCCAATACTGGCCGTCTCGGCTTCCGTTGCTTCTTTCCACAGCAGAGCCTGCCAAAACCGTCCAGTCCTGCAATGTGGCAGGCGAAAGCACAACTGCACTATTTGTGAGCGCCCAGTGCGTGAAATCTGGGGCACATGTCGTTCACAGGTGGCCAAATCCTAACAGCTGAGGTCATTCCTGACCTTAGCTCGACGCCTTGGACTCTGCTGGGTCAAAGGTCATTATTGTTCTTTGTTAAAAGCTGTATTTTTTTAAAAATATTGCTACGTGCACATAACTACTGTGGACTTTTAACTGTTGGAAGGGCCGTGTTTACAGTCGAAATAACTTAATGCTTTATTGTATTTAAGGTGTATGATATTTTAATAAATTTGGTATATTTAATTTTATAGCAGTAACGCATAAAACAGCAGTTTTGCTTCTCACCAAATGGTTCCTGTGTTTTTGTTTGACTTTAAATACATTTTGAAAATACCGGTTGTGAATGTTTGGCTTTAAATACATCTTGAGAATACGAGTTGTGAATGTTCAACTATGCATTTTCCATGGGCAAACAGTGTTCATCGAACCTGCAGCCAAGAGCGTAGACTATCAAACGCGGTGGTGGCATCAACCATCAGAAAAATAGCAAGTTTGTCGGGCCACCAGTAACACAGAGGTGAGGTTACTAGATGACCCTGTGGCATATTTACAAGCTCATACCGCCACAGGAGCGTCACTTTTTTTGATGCTCCAGTGGCGCTGTGTGCTGGCCCATATTTATGAGGCCACGCAAAGCCACTTTGTGTGGCTTTTGTAAATATGGCCCTCTTTCACGCCGTATTCTGCGATAAAGGGGCGTGTCATGAGTGTTGCTGTGGGTGTTCCCACGCAACACCGATTACTTTTTGATATTGCCCCAGATTTACAAGGAGTGGCAAATCTGACGCAGTGCCAAAAACTGCATTAAAGTGGCGCAACAAGGAGAAATATTTGCGTTTCTCCTCGTTTTATGCTCGTTCTATGTGTGCTGCATTCCACATCACACATAAAAGGAGCAAAATGCCATTGATGATTGTTTCTGTGCAGGAAGGTGTCCGTTCCTAAACAAATATAATCATCGCAGGAACGCAGGCACCCTTGCACCATGGTGCAAGGGTGCGGGCGTTGGCGCATGGCAGCTGTTTTAGCACCGGAGCAGGGGAGAGCACAGGGGTGCACTGTATTCTTGTAAATACGGTACATCCCTGCGTTTTTTAAATGACGCAGCTCAGCATAGCAAAATGGCTTACCGCGCTGCGCCATTTCATTGTAAATATGCTCCCCTGTGTCATCAGGGACAGCATGTTCCAGTGCTGGACTTTACCTTTTCAAACAATTGTTCTCAGGTCTGTTGGTTCATTTTAAATAAAGAAAGACTACAATTATCAAAATGCATCATGTTGTTTACAAAGCCCAGGACTGAAATATTGTCTTCCTAATAACTCAACGTCATCCAGTAACCTTCCACAAAAGTAACAATTCTAACGAGGCTAATTAGGGTATGCTGGCCAGGGGCAGGGACATAACTGTGTATGATCTTTGACACCTTTAGCCAGCCTTGAACTTATATCAACCACACCTAATTCCATTTTTATCATAAGGAAACTGAAGCTACAAGTTTCAAGATTTTAAAGTGCTGCTGAATAAATTCTTTCATCACACTTCAAAAATGGGAGAGAGGTACCATTCCCTTTCAATCCTCACTATCATAGAACTCAAGTACCCACAAAAAGAGGAAAAGAGGAAGAGGCTGGTGTAAAAGCACACTCCCTCAGGGAAAACACAACTGGCAGATTTACAAGCCCCTTGCATCACAAAAAGTGGCAGCACTTTTCTCTGCCCCATATTTAAAAAGGACAGGAAAAGCCACCCTGTGTGTCTTTTTCTGTCCTTGTAAATACAGCCCCTTTACAGGCAGCACTTTGAGTGAAAGGGGCGTTCCATGGGTGTTGCTGTGGGTGTTCCCACGCAACACCCATGGAACCGATCACATTTTCAGATTTACGAGGAATCGTAAACCTGGAAATGCGTCAGTATGCTACGCCACCTTAGGGGCGACGTAGCGAGGCA
Organism: Lissotriton vulgaris; assembly: GCF_964263255.1. Classification (NCBI taxonomy): domain Eukaryota; kingdom Metazoa; phylum Chordata; class Amphibia; order Caudata; family Salamandridae; genus Lissotriton; species Lissotriton vulgaris. Next base: position 281,306,038 of record NC_141693.1, read on the forward strand.
CAACTAGGAGAAATGTTTTAATTTCTCCTCATTTTTTTCCTCTTTCAATGCGTGCTGCATTCTACAGCACACGTTGAAAGAGAAAAATGCCTGTAGTGATTGTTTTTGTGAAGGAAGGTGCCCCTTCTTGCACAAAAACAGTCTCCCCATGACGCAGGTATCCTTGCACCATGGTGCAAGGGTGCCTACGCCGGCGCATGGCAGCTCTTTGTGCGCCAGCGCAGGGGAGAGCACAGGAACGTGCCATATCATTGTAAATATGTCGCATTCCTGTGCTCTGAAAGTGCCATAGCCGAAGGGCTTGCGGTGCCTCGTTGCAGCACTTTCATGTAAATCTGCCCCAACGTTTGTTTAACACTGCCCTCATCCACTAATGGTGGCATGCTTCATCATACAACTGCTGCAATATCCCGGCTCAGACCAACTACTGGGATGGAGCAAAGGGAGGGGGGGAGGTCAAAACAAACAAATATGTTGGGATCCATGCAGTAAACTACATATAAACATACAATCAAGGTGAAGACATAAAACTACCCCAGGAATACCCCTCACAGGCTTTAATCATGGGTTTCTTGGATAGGGTTAAAAAAGAAAATGAGGAGACGATCTAGGGGATAATTTGGACCCCTTTGTCTCTCCTTATTGCCTTTTGTGTTGACATGTTTTGGCCTACCTTTGCTCCATCCCAGTCATTGGTCTGCGCCGGGATGTTGTAGCAGCCCTTGGATGAAGCAAGTTGGTGAGGGCAGTTTTACATGAACCTTGCGTTTTCCAGAGTGGGTGTGCTTTTACCGTATGAATTAATTGCCAGCACTAGTTGAAGGTGTCACACAAGAGACTGGGCCACATGACAGCTGCCCAGGCCCAGGAGTTTACGTTCCCATGTCGAGGTTGGATGTAGGGGAGAGTGGATGTCTGCCATCACTCTCTAGCCTAACTTCCACCTACTTGCTTACCACCCTGCTGGGCCGGGCCCTAGTCCCGGGGAGTAACCAGAAATACGTTTATGTTCTCAGCCTCTGCTTGTGTATGCAGTAGAAAGTGAAAACATAGATTGGCAAAGCAAACAACTCTGGCTTTTTGTTAGGGCAGTATTGTGTAATAGGTGACATCTGTGTGTGTTGCCCCAGCTGTCATAGAAAAAAAATCTCATTATGAATTAATGATATTTTTATAAAGCACGCTAATGCACACAGGCGTCCTGGCGCTAAAGAACTGTCATGAACTTTCATATACACAAACATCATCATGGAGGATTCTCGTTCGTTATTGGAATTCCAATAATGTACGAGATTCCTCCATGCTAACTAGTTACGCAACACCCAGCAAGAAATATTTGATGTTGTTTATGGCTATGAATATGTTAGTAGGTCATTATATGTTGTTTGGTAATTCATATATATCAATTATGCAATGTTTGTTTGAATATTGTGCTTTCAAAACTAAGGGGCCCATTCGGATGGTGGGCGGATTGCCCCCGCCAGGCTGGCGGTATCCACTGCCAGCTGGTGGGGGCAATCGCCCGCCATCTGCACTGAAATTACCCCCGCCACATTAGGATGGCTGGGGGGTCCGCGGCGGACGCAAAGACCGCCTGCCGCTTTTCCGCCCAGGTCGCCTTGCGGCCAGGGCGGAAAAGCTTTAATATAGTTTATATAATACGGTTTATATAATATGGTTTAATAAGGTTTAATATGGTGGCGGTGTCTATTAGACACCACCAGCCATATTATGATGGGCCAAAACAGATGCCTTTCCGGCATGCGGTCTTCACTTCAGGGGCCCCCGGAGTAAAGGAGAGGTGGGGGGTGCACATGGGGGGTACTGTCGCTTTGTTAATGCAAATGTATTAGTGCATTTTTAGCATTGTGGTGGGCGGCGCTGAAAGCACCGCCCGCCACAATGCTAAACATGCAGGATGCGCCCGCCACAGTGGCGGGCGCATCTTAATTTGTGTTGTGGACCCCCGCACCTATGGCGGACGGTCCCTTTTGCACCACAATGGCATGCAAAATGTGCCCCATGGTGTTGCTCTTGAGACATGCCTTAATGAAAAAACATTTTGTTGAAAAAGAAAAAAAAAGAAAAGTGAAATAAACCACAAGGGCTAATGAAATCAGAACATTGGTACCTTTATTTTTGAATAAATCAGTAGATATGGCAACTAGATACCTTGTTAGTTTACATAAGAGAAACAAGCCGCATCTTGAACTACAACAGTATGAAAGCTGCAAGAAGGGTCTCATTGCTGAACAGATTGCATTACCTCAGCAAAGGGTATTATGAAAATGAGTCAGAACATACAACTTTGCGCTGCAAGCCGTGTACCTAAAGGGATACATAGCACATTATTGCACAGTAGTTTTGAGAAGGGGGTAGTATTTCAATGCATCTTTTAGAAAGCTTCTGTGAGTACACATCTTTGTGAACAAAAAAAGATGGAAATCCAACATGTTATGCTGACATCAAATTAAACAAATAAATGCAGTAGGGTATTAATGCCTTAAGGTATACAATCCACTACCATTGGTTGCTAGCAGTGATTGATTACATACTGAACACGACACCTATTAAAATAACTATTTGTTCACATGAAATGTCATGGCGACACAACAATAAAACATGCTGAAAGACAACAGCAGACATGTCTGAGAACTATGATGGAAAACGAAACAGCTGTGGAACAAGGTATTGGCGGAGATGGACGCAGTACTGATGAAGCATGCCTATGAAGACGCCACCATGGATAAAGGAAGCTGTGAATGCCGCACACACTGCAGGGCAAGATGCTATTGATGGTTTGCAACACACAGGAGGAAACAGCATAGGACCAAGTTGTGGTCATCAGCGGATTAAACGCTGGCCCTGCAAACAATGGCAGCTGCAATTTAACGGGGATGGCGGGGTGGGGGAATTTTTTTTTTAAACCACTCACCTACAGGCCAGCCTCCGCCTCTCGGTCCTCTTCGGCTCCTCAGTCAACAGCAGGAACCAGGATTTACACAGGCTCCCAGACGGCCCTAGCCAATCATGACGCTGCCTTACTGCAGCATTGTGATTGGTCTGAGTTCAGTTGTTCGGTGCCCAGAGAAGGACTGGGAGGCTATGCATATTCCCCTCCCCAGCTGTGCATTACAGCTGGTGGGGAACATGCAAAGTACGCATGCCTGTTTGGCCGGGCCAAGATGGGTTGCCAAACCGCCATGCGCACTTTAGAGTGTGCTCACCACTTCTTCCTCTGGCACCTGCTCTGGCCAGCCCCACCCGCACCTAAGCAGTAATGGAAAACTGAAATGATAATACTATTGGTTATGATGATTTTAGTTTTCCTTTTTAAACTGCTTTCAGAGCACTGGGTGGATGCTCCTCCGCCGTGAGGAAGGAGCTGCCACTGCCTGAGAGCTACGGGGATGTGAACCAGGGGTGGCAAAGGACCCTGGTACTTGATTGCAGCAGAGGCTGCTGCATCTCTGCTGCAATGTCAAACAGGTCTGCGAGGCTCTGGAAAGGAGGCAATGCCTTCGGACCCAGAGGAGGTGGAGGAGGTAAGACGTGAACAACTCGAGGGAGTAGGTCGGTGATGAGCGAGACTTTAGAAGTGAATAGAACTGAAAAGCCTATGATATCTATAAGGGGCTTCACTGCCTTCCAACAGACGATATGCAGAGAAGTCCAACTTGCATATTGGTGTACACAAGAAAATGAACATGCAAGTGATGCACTCTGGAGAGTGTCAACAAAGAGAGACACTACAGGGCAGTGTAAGGTGATGGTATGGAAGTCTAACTGACTGAGAGAGAGTGTTGAGTCTCAACGGGGAAACCCACATAAAACCGCTATGACCTGGGCCATTATTACAGTACAATCGAAGCCTGGTCGTGATAGCAGTTATCAATAACGAAATTTACATAAGAACATTCACCAGTAGTTACTTTTTGTGATTACTGAATCGTATTTAATAAACAGATTCAAAGAAAGTTTGAGATGAATCAAGTGTGATTTTAAGCCAAAGCATTTGTTGGTGGCAATAGTTGCTCCAATAAATTTCAGAGCGTTAGATAGTTACAGTGCTCTTTGGGTGAGAGAGAAAGGGAGAACTCGGGTAGGTGGTGGGGAGTCAGTGAGTGAGGGACAGGGTAAAGGTATAGTGACATAAATACATCATTATTGCATGGGGTTCAACCTTTACAGCCTAATATAGGTCAATAGTTCCTAAGACTGAGAGAGAGGGCCTACATTAGCAAACTACAAGGCTAGATTCACAAAAATGCAAGCATTGCAGTGACGCAATCACTTTTGTTCTGCTGCGTGAAAGAGCGAACAGAATTTCTGTCTCCCCACTGTGCCACTTTTGTCTGCCTTTGGCTAACGCAAGACCCTTCGACCATAGTGTCAGGGTGTGTGATGTTAAGCATAGGCTTTGTACTAGAAGTGTGTCTTTCTAGTACAAAGGCTATGCTTTCACATAGCTCCACACTTTCTAACTTTGTATTGTTCTCTACAGTGCAGCACACAAGCAAAGTTGAAAAGTTTTGAGAGAAGAAAACCTTTCTCAAAGTTTTGCCTTTAAGAGATAGGGCTTTGTGTCAAAATCCGAGGGTGGTTGCATGTGAACTCCTATACTCCACCCATGGGAAACTCCCTTGGACAAAATAGTGCCAGGCCCTACTTCAGGCAACTTTCCAACTCAAATCAGATTTGCATTGGAAAGTCAATCAAAACGCAATAACTCAGCAGAAATTGTCAGTAAATTTCCACACAGTAATATACAAATACGTTTGCTTGTGTGTTAAACTTCTGCCCATCATAAATGGACTTTGAAAGTAGGACGTCTCTTGCCCCTATTGCCTGGAACAACTATGTTTGTGCTGTGCAGAATTTATTTAGACCTCTTGATGGGGAAAGGAATGGAAACAGACACAGCAAAGAAACCTGCACAAGTGCTGGGCTGAAACATCTCAAACAACAACATGGGCTACAATGGTTGAATACATGCTTGAGACTTATTACTGACACACCAGCTCTTGACTCAACCCTGAACTTGGAGATCAAAAAAAGGGAAACTCATCAATTTACTAAAGAACATCGGGGGCCTTATTTATGAAGGCCTTGCGTCAGTTTTGCGCCGCCGGTGCGTCACTTTTTGTGATGCACCAGCGGTGTAAATAATGCGCTCTGTTGTGCCATATTTAAAAAGTGACGCATCTAGGTAGATGCGTCACTTTTTAAACCCCTGCGCCACATTATACCTGCGTCAGGTATAATGTATGCAGAGGGGGCGTTCCCCCGCAAAAAGCCTCGTAATAGTGATGCAGTAAAATCTATGAGATTTCACTGCGTCACTTTTAGGACGCTGTTGCGTCAAAATCTTGCACCTGCCTCATAGCAGGCGTAAGACTGACGCAAGCCCTGTCACATGAGTCTTTCCCCATGTGAAAGGACGCATTGCTGGAGTTGCGTCACTTTTGTGACACACTCCAGCAATGCATCACTTTTGCGCTTACAGAGACGTCAGAAATACTGACGTATCTGTAACTCCTTGCGACATGATGCGTCATACATTAAATATGACGCATCAGGAATGTCGCAAGGAGTGCGCAGTGAAAAGTGACGCATCGCTGTTTTCACGCAGCGATGCGTCACTTTTGATAAATGAGGCCCCTGGAGTGTGGACAGAGAAAAGAACCCACAAGAAGAGTCTCTGTTGAGCTCCAGGACAGGGGTGCTTTTTTGTTGAATTGCTCCTCAGGCAGCCAAGTATGATCTAAAAGCCACAGCCATGTGGAACGTAATTCTCAACCAAAATTTAAAATGATGAAGACGGAAACCTTTTACCCTCGGTTTACTTGCCATTTCTTCACTGTGCCCAAAAGCGAATGTGCGTCTCAAGATTGCTATGGTCTCTGTGTCATTATTTAGTGCTTCGAGGCTGATGATCCAAGTAAGATCTGAACAAGCCGACTGAGTGATCCACTGACCTGTTTGCTGAAGAAGTGGCCTGCCTGTTCCTTCCATGGAGGCATGCCATGTCTGCATGCAGGACCGGTTATAGCTGTGATCACAGTGAGCAGATAGTCAGATGGCGGTCAGGCCGGATGACACAAAGGGCTTGGACGCCTTACATTAGCAAACAATAGCATACACTATGAAAGCCACCCTACCAACAGGATTAGCTATCATTTCTTAAGGCCTCAAGGTTAAAATTTCTAAATCCATAAGAAATGGAACCTTCAACTATTAGAGGGAGAAAGTGAGACTATGCTAGTTGAGAATGGTTCCGCTATTTTAAAGGACCCATCAACTACCAGGAGGTCTTCATTTATGCAGTAAAGATTCCTCAAACTCTTAACGTTTTGTAGAAAGATTTACACATATGGAGAGACAAGAGCTATCATGGCCAAGCAGAGTGTGTAACATTAACATGAATTTCATGCCTGGCTGCTAAATGTCCTTCAGACACTTCCACTTTCCTCTCCCAACAATTCAATTAATACAGCAGTCACGTCTTAATTTTCTATGGAACAAAAGGACCCTAAGGCCGCTAAAAATAACTATATCAAACCCTACAGAGGCAATCAAATGCTGGTGATTATATAAAAATGACTCAGCTGAGACCAGCACTTGTCTGGTCACGTCTGTCTCATATGAAACTCTGCCTCAGGGAGGAACAAGATAGGACATGTCTTTCCCTGCAATATCTTCAAGTGGTTCCTCCTAGATTCTGAGATCCCATCCTAAACTGAACCAATTTGATCACTTACACTTCTTGTACACAGGCACGTGGTGGTAAGAAACAGATGCTTCACCTAAAATCCACCCGCTTGTTCCCAATAGACTTCAAGCTTGCTTTTCCCAATGAGTTTCATCCCTTAAGAGGTAACATTATACCTAGAGTGGGAGACCTGTTTGTGTCAGGAGAACTGAAAATAGGGAAAGTTGTGTAGTGTACTTCAACCTATTACCATGTGTTATGTTATTGACTGTTCCAACTCCTTCTTTGGGTTGGGACAGAGAAGAGTAGTGTAGGGGCTATAGACATAAAATGTGTGTAGAATTATTTTACACACATCATCATCTTAGTAAACACATATCCAGATTGTATTCAGCCTTATGGGGCTCAAACACAGAAAGTACTTCCAAATAGATGACTACATGGGAGACAGAATTTGGCACAGAGGTAACAGACAAGGCATGGTTTATCGTATGGAGGAGGACTGCCGAATCTTCCAGCACAAAGAACGGTCATAGAATATCCTATTGTACTGGTATTTAACACCAGCCAAAATGGGGCCAATATATGAGCTGAGGCTCACACACCACTATAAGCTTTATAGCCCCTGAATAAAGTTATTTTCACAAAGTGCTTTTGAAAGGTCTTCTTTTTATTCCAGACTTCTCTGCTATAAAAAAGTGTTCAATCCTAGCCAACACGTTTCGTCATTCAGGTGTAACCCAGTGACTTCATCAGGCCTTCTGAGAATACATACGAGATGCACAATAAGTCCTTTTTTGATGCTTGTGTCCAAATACACACACTTTTGATATTCCCATCACTAAAAGCACAGGAATTCCAACTTAAATTAAAATCAGTCACAGTTTTGCTCAATCGCGCAGTGCGTGGTTTAAAAATCTCACCTCTGTGCTACAATTGACATTTACATTGTTATTTTAGATCATAAATGAACTTATGTTCATGCATTCATACTAGTCATTCAACAATATAGAGATCCTTAAAATCATCTACAGTTTGTATTATGTTATGTGTCAATATAAGAACCTTATGAGAGCTAGAGAAGTGTTGTGAGTGTTAATTAGAGTGCAAACGACCACAGCCTTGTTGTGAACCCTTCTCAAGTCTAAAATTGCGAAACCAGGCCATATAATAAGAATTTTGGTATATTTCATAGGTTCTTAGAGGTCTTACCTTCTGCCTCATTATGAAATCAGTACTATAAGGTTAGTTGTGTCCCGTTCTAATACGTTTTTTAACGGTATTCCTTGTAACCTTTTAGGGGAAGGTTTCAAGTTGAGTGCCTGCTTAAGATTCACATTCCCCTGTTATACGTCACACATTGTGTACAAAAATAGTTATAATGTTATTACATAACTGAGTAAGAGTCACAACAACACACATAGGAAGCCATATGTTACGCATTTGCTTTAGTATTAGTGTTGCTGTCTACAGTCTTGCACATAAATTATGCACTACTGGTGTTATCATGCTATGTAAACAGATGCAATTTAAGAGTGCCATGTTGTACTAGTATACACATTTATAGATACCCGCATGATTTAGTCTAGCTAATTGTTAGAAATGGGGTCTCTAGTTAGCAATGGTTTGCACCTTTGTCCAAATAGGGACCCTTCTTCCTAGTCAGGGTAAGGGGATACACTTCTAGAAATAACCTGCTCACCCCCTTGGTAGCATGGTACGAGCAGACAGGCTTATCTCAGAGTCATTGTGTAAAGCATTTGTGAACACATACAGTAATACTGTGAAAACACTACAAATGGACACCACACCAGTTTAGAAAATAAGTAATCTTTATCTAAACCAAACAATACCAAAATGACAAAAATCCACAATACAGTACTAAAAATATGATTCTTACGAGGTAAAAATTGTTCTGGTAAAAGCAAATTTCAGATGCAAGACTTTTCACACAAAGTAGCTTGGATGCGTCTCACACACAAACAAAAACTGTCGCAGGGAAGGGGATAAGTCGGTTCCTTATGCCCAGGGAAGGTGATGCGTTGATTCCTTACTTCAGGGAGGTGATGCGTTGGTGCCTTACTGCTACTCAGGGGCGGAGTGCGTCAATTCCTTACTAAAGGTGAGGTGATGCTTCAGTTTCTTACTGTGCGGGGAGGTGATGCATGAGCTTCTTACTGTGACCCCGGTGTTCTTGCTGGCGCAGCGCCCAGATGCGATGCGTAAGGATCTGGGATGCATCAGTTCTCGATGCGGGAGCGGCGACGACACTGCGTTGTTCTCTAGAGCTGCGGTCCCAAAATGCGTTGGTTCTTGCAACCGCACAGCAGCGGGGCTGCGTCAGAATTGGTGCGGTGATCTCGTACTTTGGAGATCGGTGCATGGGATTCCGCATGCAGGGATTTCCCGAGCCGCAGCAGGCGCTGTGTCGATTTCTTCAGCGATGCATCGGAAACAGGTGCGGATGCCTCGTGCTTCTCGAAGTTGCATAACTTTTCCAGCTCCCAGCAGCAAACAGCCTCCAGAGGTACAAAACAGCAGCAGGCACCTCTTAGCAGGTCAGAACTCCAAGCAAGGGAGTTCAGGGGAGCTGGTGGTGACATCTTTGTGCCCCTGAGACTTCAGAACAGGAGGCAAGCTCTATTTCAAGCCCTTGGAGATCTTCCTCAAGCAGGGTACACAGCACACAGCAAAATCCTTGTCCTTTCCTTGGCAGAAACAGCCACTGCAAGCCAACCCCAGACAGCAAACAGCAAAGGGGCAGTACTCCTCCTCAGTTTCTCCAGGTGTGGCAAAGGTTCCTCTTAATTCCCAGAAGTGATCTTTGAAGTCTTTTCTATCCCTGAGACTTCCAACAGGAGGCAAGCTCTACTTCAAGTCCTTGGAGAAAACTCTAACAGTAGGATGATGAAAGCACAGTCCAGTCCTTTCCCTGCCCAAGACAGAAGCAACCACTACAGACCTACCCCGACAGCACACAGCACAGGGGCAGTACTCCTCCTCTAGCTTTCCTGGTTCTTCTTCTTGGCAGCTTGCTTAGTTCAGCAGGAATCTAAAGTTCAGGGGTCTGGGCCCCACTTTTTATAGCACAAATTCCTTTGTTCTCTGCTGGAAGAGAAGCTCTTTGCCCAGCCGAAACCAGTTCTGCTCTCTCTGGTGCAGCTGCCCGGCAGGAGGTGGAGACAGCATTGTCCAAGGCAGACCAGGTCCATTCAGGTGTGAAAGAAATCTCCCCCCCCTACTGTAAATGCAGTCTAGGTCTACTCAGCCCAGCCCGGACTCATCCAGGAAAGGCAGGACACACATCAACTCGCCTGACACCCCTGGGAGCCGTCTGAGAGAATACACATCCCCAGCCCCTGTTATTTAAAAGCCAGGCAGTCAATCCACAAATCAGCAGAGGCTCACAGGATGGCTAAGCAAGAAAATACCCACTTTGTATGCTAAAAGTAATATTTTCAAACACACAATATAAAAATCATCTTTACTAAAAGATGCATTTTTATATTTACTGAGTTCAGGCGTACTAAACTCCATCTTTCCATCTTGTCCCAATGGTAAGTTGTATTTATAAGATGTTATAAATAAACTCCCATTCTATCCTATTGGACGGTTCGACTTTCAATAGTGAAAAACAAAATACACTGTATTTCACTATCATGACATCACACACCTCAGTACATACCCTACCTTTCACATAGACTGCACCCTGTCCATGGGGCTACCTTGGGCCTACCATAAGGGGTGACTCACATGTAATAACAGGGAAGGTTAGGGCCTGGCAAGTTGGTGCTAGAGTACCATACTGCCCACAGACACTGCAGTGGTAGGTCTGAGTTACCTTTGAAAGGATGCTTGTGTGGGTGGTACAATCAGTGCTGCACGCCCACTAGCAGCATTTGATTTACAGGCCCTGGGCATACACAATGCACTCTACTAGGGACTTAGTAGTAAGTCAAATAAGCTAATCATGGAATCACCAATCCATATTCACAATTTACAGAGAGAGCATATGCACTTTAGCACTAATCAGCAGTGGTAAAGTGCCCAGAGTACTAAAACCAACAAAAACCAGGTCAAAAACAGGGGGCCCAAAAGCAAAAAGTCTGGGGATAAACCTGCTGAAAAAGCCAGGTCTAACACAACCCTCTGCGAGCCTAAAGCCAGGGTAGGCTCATCAATCCCTTGATGGACTTCCCTGGTTGAGGCGGTAGAACCTTGACCTGACCCACAACTGCGGGGCACGTTCTGGTTCTATGCCTTGCTGAACCCAGTTGGATCCCTCTGTCCATACTCTCAGGGCCCACTAAGCTAACCCATGGGGAACCCTCCTTCTCACCTTGGGACCCTATCTGTGCAGCACCTAACATTAGCTTGCTCACAGGTGTGTCCCAGCAGGCAGACAGTACCCATATGGCCAACACAGTGGTGTGTCCCAGTCCACCCCCTGGGTGTGACTCCTATCCCCCCCCCCACCCCAGGGGCCACTCTGTCCACCAGGACAGCAAGCCACAATGGCCAGACCCAGGCCTTATGCCTCTTGAACCTCTGTGGCATCAGAGAGTGGGGGCAGTAGCACCAGGTGCCTGGCACTGTTTGTTCACTCTCCCTCCAGTCAGGTCAGGGATTACATCCTGAGACTGACCCTCGAGCCCAGGGTCTGTACCCTGAGACTGGACAGGGGACTGAGCCCCACTTTTTATAGCACACATTCCTTTGTTCTCTGGTGGCAGGGAAGTTCATTGGCCAGCCAAAACCAGCTCTGTCCTCTCTGGTGCAGCTGCCCAGCAGGAGGTGGAGACAGCATTGTCCAAGGCAGACCAGTCCCATTGAAGTGTGAACGAAATCTCCTCCCCTACTCTAAAGGCAGCCAAGATCTATTCAGCCCAGTCCTGCCTCATCCACAAAAGGCAGGACACACATCAACCCCCCCCCACCCACCCCCCGGTGGCCGTCTGAGAGAATGCACATCCCCAGCCCCTGTCATTCAAAAGCCAGACAGTCAATCCACAAACCAGCAGAGCCACACAGGATGGCTAAGCAAGAAAATACCCACTTTCTAAATGTGGTATTTTTAAACAATATAAAATCATCTTTACTAAAAGATGCATTTTTATATTCTGAGTTCTGGCATACTAAACTCCTTCTTTCTATCTCGTCCCAATGGGAAGTTGTATTTATGAGATGCTATAAATAAATTCCCATTCTATCCTATGGTACACGTAGCCTTTCAATAGTGAAACATTAATTACACTGTATTTCACTATCAGGATATGTCACACACCTCAGTCCATGTCCTACCTTTTACATACACTGCACTCTGCCCGTTGGGCTACCTTGGGCGTACCTTAGGATTGACTCACATGTAATAAAAGGGAAGTTTAGGGCCTGACAAGTGGGTGCACTTGCCAGGTCGACATGGCAGTACTAGACCGCCCACAGACACTGCATTGGCAGGTCTGAGTTACCTTTGAAAGGCTGCTTGTGTAGGTGGCACAATCAGTGCTGCAGGCCAACTAGCATCATTTTATTTACAGGCCCTGGGAAACACACAATGCACTCTACCAGGGACTTAGAAGTAAGTCAAATAAGTCAATCATGGAAACACCAATCCATATTCACAATGTACAGAGAGAGCATATGCACGTTAGCACTAATCAGCAGTGGTAAAGTGCCTAGAGTACTAAAACCAACAAAAACAGTGTCAAAAACAGGAGGCCCAAAAGCAAAAAGACTGGGGATAAACCTGCTGAAAAAGCCAGGTCTAACATTAATGAACTAAATTTATTAGTGTAATGCTGTTCCTATTTGTTGAGCTCATATGTAGCTGTTACCCCTCTATATTTAGCACCCACAATGGATTATACTTAGATGATCGATGTCATTGTTGAGAAATTCCTTCATACTTGATAATGGTGTGTGATGCTGGTGCTCAGGCTACCCAGATTTGGAGCAATGTTTGACACTGCAAAGCAGTGCTGTAGAGGACATCAGGATTCGGGCACTATGATATATATACGGTGGTTTTGTATACCACGGCCTACAATACTGACTCTCCTTGATACACATGATAACTGAGGTTTTGTGAAGGGGTGTGTACACAAATATACTTCCACAGTACTTGAGCACACTGCATGTGGAGCACTGCTATTTAAAACAGTATCACCTCTGGTTGTCCTTCACATCACACTTTTTATTTATTGGTGTGACTGCGTATGGACTTCTTGTGGGGTTTTTACTGCTTTCCTCTGAAACACTTCAATAAATAAAGTGGTTAAACACAGATCTGGCAGTCTACTTCCAGAAGTTACAAAATAATTGGCGAACGACCTTTGCCCAGCAATTCAAGAGCCTAGAAGTGGAGATAAGATAATCTCTGAAATAAATAAAAACTGAAGTTCAGCACTAGACTACTTAATACAAATTGAAGAGGGAATACCAAATCTGATGGTGACAAAGGTTAAAGTAAGCATAGCAATGCCTCAGATGCGAGATGACCTGGAAGATAGGTATTTTTAAAAAAATATATTTTTATTCGTTTTTGTCTGTTCGGACAGTGAAACCGTCTTAAACAAAAACATGTACATGATCACATCATCTTATCACCATAAACATCTTCAAATAATAGAAAGTCACCATGATTCCTTTGTACAACTTCAAAGAGCAAACATATCACAGTTATTCGTGGTACGAAGATAGGTATTTTTAAGTGTAAAATCAGACTTAGAAGTAAAAAAAAAAAGGTACAACAAGCATTTGCAATGCAATAGGTCTCGCATTAGGAAAGTTTGAGGTATTGGTATTGCAAATGACAAATATTTTATTTATGTGTCTGTATTGAAAGTAGCGAAATTATTAGCTTTGCTATTTACAATGGCAATATTTTTAACTTTTGCAAACGTGACACCTATAGCATTGTAATGCAATATGTTTTGCATTTACATGACTTTGAAGTATCAATATTATACATAACAATGGCTTTTATTTTTATTAATAATTAATACTTAAATAAAAGTTATTGTAATGTATAGTGGCAATAGCTTAAAGTTTTGTAAATAACTTATGGGAAGATTATGTTCAGTGTATTTAACTGTGAGTAAAATCCAAGAACATAAGTGAAATATTACCATTATTTTGTAACATTTCTAATAAAGCTTAAAACATTGCGAGAACATCTTAGAACCAGTTGTTGTTGATTGTCTTCAAAGAGTGATGCTGTGGCGTGTAGTGATGCTGTGGCCTTCTGTGTTGCTGAGTGATGCTGTGGCTTTTAGTGGTGTTGGGTGATACTGTGGCCTTTAGTGGTGCTGAGTGATGCTGTGTCCTTCAGTGGTGCTGAGTGATGATGTGGCCTTCAGTGTTGCGGAGTGATGCTGTGGCATTAGGTGTTGCTATTTTGTTGAGTGGTGCTGTGGCGTTTAATGTTGCTGTGTCGTTGAGTGATGCGGTGGCGTTGAGTGATGCAGTCGTGTTGAGTGGTGCTGTGTTGTTGAGTGTTGCTGTGGCGTTGAGTGGAGCTATGGCGTTGAGTGGTGGTGTGGCATTGATTGGTGGTGTTGCGTTGAGTGGTGATGTGGCGTTGAGTGGTGCTGTGGCTTTGAGTGGTGCTGTGGCGTTGAGTGGTGCTGTTGAGTTGAGTGGTGATGTTGCGTTAAGTGGTGCTGTGGTGTTGAGTAGTGCTGTGGCGCTGAGTGGTGCTGTTGTGTTGAGTGGTGATGTTGTGTTGTGTTGTGCTGTGTTATTGAGTGTTGCTGTGGCATTAAGTGGTGCTGTGGCATTGATTGGTGAAGTGGCATTGAGGGGTGGAGTTGGAGGTTGGAGTTGGAGGTTGGAGTTGGAGTGTGGCGTTGGAGGGTGGCGTTGGAGGGTGGCGTTGGAGGGTGGAGTTGGAGGGTGGAGTTGGAGGGTGGCTTTGGAGGGTGGAGTTAGAGGGTGGCGTTGGAGGGTGGAGTTGGAGGGTGGAGTTGGAGGGTGGAGTTGGAGGGTGGAGTTGGAGGGTGGAGTGGGTGTGTGAATTTTGTGAGGGTGAGTGAGGGTGAGGGTGAGTGAGGGTAGTTAGGGTGTGAGGGGTTGTGAGGGGGTGAGGGTGAGTGAGGGTGTGTGAGGATGAGTGGGGTGGGTGTGTGAGGGTGTGTGAGGATGAGTGGGGAGAGGTGTGTGTGTGTGATGGTGAGTGAGGGTGAGGGTGAGTGAGGGTGGTTAGGGTGTGAGGGTGAGTGTAGGTGTGTGAGGGGTTGTGAGCGGGTGAGGGTGATTGAGGGTGTGTGAGGGTGGGTGAGGGTGAGGAGGTGTGAGGGTGAGTGAGGGTGTGGGTGAGTGAAGGTGGTTAGGGTGTGAGGGTGAGTGTAGGTGTGTGAAGGGTTGTGAGGGTGTGAGGGTGAGTGATGGCGTGTGAAGGTGTGAGGGTGAGGGGGTGTGAGGGTGAGGGGGTGATAGTGAGTGGGTGTGTGAAGGTGAGTGGGTGTGTGAGGGTGAGTGGGTGTGTGAGGGTGAGAGGGTGATGGTGAGTGGGTGTGTGAGGGTGAGTGGGTGTGAGGGTGAGTGAGGGTGAGTGGGTGGGTGAGTGTGAGTGAGGGTGTGATGGTGAGTGAGGGTGTGAAGGTGAGTGAGGGTGTGTGAGGTTGGGTGAGGAGGTGTGAGGGTGAGTGAGGGTGAGGGTGAGTAAGGGTGTGTGAGGGTGGGTGAGGGTGAGGAGGTGTGAGGGTGAGTGAGGGTGAATGAGGGTGGTTAGGGTAAGTGTAGGTGTGTGAGGGGTTGTGAGGGGGTGAGGGTGTGTGAGGGGGAGTGATGGTGTGTGAATGTGTGAGGGGGTGTGAGGGTGAGGGGGTGATGGTGAGTGATGGTGTGTGAGGGTGTGAGGGTGTGTGAGGGTGAGGGTGTGAGGGTGTGTGAGGGGGAGAGGGTGTTTGAGTGGGTGTGAGTGTAAGTTTGTTGTGATGATGTGTGAGGGTGAGTGAGGGTGAGGGTTGTGATGGTGAGGGTGAGGGTGGGTGAGGGGGTGTGAGGGTGAGGGGGTGAGGGTGTGTGAGGGTGAGGGTGTGAGGGTGAGGGTTGTGATGGGGAGGGTGTGAGGGTGTGAGGGTGAGTGAGGGTGGCTAGGGTGTGAGGGTGTGTGAGGGGTTGTGAGGGGGTGAGGGTGAGTGAGGGTGTGTGAGGGTGAGGAGGTGTGAGGGTGAGTGAGGGTGAGGGTGAGTGAGGGGGGTTAGGGTGTGAGGGTGAGTGTAGGTGTGTGAGGGGTTGTGAGGGTGTGTGAGGGTGAGTGATGGTGTGTGAAGATGTGAGGGTGAGGGGGTGTGAGGGCGAGGGGGTGATGGGGAGTGGGTGTGTGAAGGTGAGTGGGTGTGTGAGGGTGAGTGGGTGTGGGAGGGTGAGTGGGTGATGGTGAGTGGGTGTGTGAAGGTGAGTGGGTGTGTGAGCGTGAGTGGGTGTGTGAGGGTGAGTGGGTGTGTGGGTGTGAGGGTGAGTGGGTGTGTGAGGGTGAGTGAGGGTGTGAGGGTGAGTGAGGGTGTGAAGGTGAGTGAGGGTGTGTGAGGGTGGGTGAGGGTGAGGAGGTGTGAGGGTGAGTGAGGGTGAGGGTGAGTGAGGGTGTGTGAGGGTGGGTGAGGGTGAGGAGGTGTGAGGGTGAGTGAGGTTGAGGGTGAGTGAGGGTGGTTAGGGTGTGAGGGTGAGTGTAGGTGTGTGAGGGGTTGTGAGGGGGTGAGGGTGTGTGAGGGTGAGTGATGGTGTGTGAAGGTGTGAGGGGGTGTTAGGGTGAGGGGGTGATGGTGAGTGATGGCGTGTGAGGGTGTGAGGGTGTGTGAGGGTGAGGGTGTGAGGGTGTGTGAGGGGATGAGGGTGTTTGAGTGGGTGTGATTGTAAGTTTGTTGCGATGATGTGTGAGGGTGAGTGAGGGTGAGGGTTGTGATGGTGAGGGTGTGAGGGTGAGGGTGTGTGAGGGTGAGGGTGTGTGAGGGTGAGGGAGTGTGAGAGTGAGGGTGTGAGGGTGTGTGAGGGTGAGGGCATGAGGGTGAGTGTTGTGATGGTGAGGGTGTGAGGGTGAGTGAGGGTGAGGCTGAGTGAGGGTGGTTAGGGTGTGAGGGTGAGTGTAGGTGTGTGAGGGGTTGTGAGGGTGTGTGAAGGTGAGTGATACTGTGTGAAGGTGTGAGGGTGAGGGGGTGTGAGGGTGAGGGGGTGAGGGTGAGTGGGTGTGTGAGGGTGAGTGGGTGTGTGAGGGTGAGTGGGTGTGTGAGGGTGAGTGGCTGTGTGAGGGTGAGTGGGTGTGAGGGTGGGGGCTGTGTGAGGGTAAGTGGGTGTGCGAGGGTGAGTGAGGGTGTGAGGGTGAGTGAGGGTGTGAAGGTGAGTGGGTGTGTGAGGGTTGGTGAGGAGGTGTGAGGGTGAGTGGGGTGGTTAGGGTGTGAGGGTGAGTGTAGGTGTGTGAGGGGTTGTGAGGGGGTGAGGGTGTGTGAGGGTGAGTGATGGTGTGTGAGGAGGAGTGAGAGGGTGAGGGGGTGATGGTGAGTGATGGTATGTGAGGGTTTGAAGGTGAGTGAGGGTGAGGGTGTGAGGGTGTGTGAGGGTGAGGGTGTGAGGGTGTGTGAGCATGTGAGTGTGAGTGAGTGGGTGTGAGTGTAAGTGTGTTGTAAGTGTGTGTTGTTGTGAGCTTGTGTGTGTGTCTGTGTGTGTTTGTATGTGTGTGCGTTCTGCGTACGGATATTGGCCTAGTATTAGAATTAGTGCATGTCCTCTCATTTTGACTGTTTCCCTGTGGGTAAAAATGGCGCCCGGTGCCCTGGTCCATAATGTTACAGAATTTTTTGGGTTGGTGTTCCCTTATTTACCTTGCATTTTGATTGACGTCTATTCCGTCCAATCAAATTGCAACGTTGTCTTATGTAGCGTTGCAATTGCGTCACGTCAATTGGGAAATTTCCAGATCTTCGCGAGTCGGCGTGTGTGTAAGGCGTGTCGTGCTTCCTGTGCTGTTGCTGCATCATTTGACATGTAAGTAACAACTTTTTTTGTGTTTCCCTATGTTTTCGGATTCTATAATTGCATATGTGTTTAATGTACTGTTAATTTTCCATAGTTTGTATGGTATTTAGACAAAAAATATTTCGCGAGTGTTTCCGGTTTTGCATCTTTATTTGTTTTCTTTTGTTTTAAATGTTTAAAATGATGATGTCCTATGTAATGTTTTTGTGAAATGCTTCCATTGTATTTTCTTGCTTGTATGCGACGGCGTGTTGTGTTTCTAGTTCTGTTGCAGCATCGTTTGGCAGGTAAGCGATCATTTTATTTGTATAATTGTACTAATGTGAATGTAGTATTGATGGTGTGTATTTATGCGGTAAATGTTTATTACTGAGTTTAAGTTTTCGCGACTGTTTAATTTCTAGTATTATACATATGTATTTTTTGTAATGTTTGAAATGATGACGTTGTATGTAAATGTTTAACTGAAATGTTTAGCTTATATTTTTATGCTTGTATGCGACGTTTCAACAACATTTATTTCTTTTCAAAATTATTCAAATGTGCTTTGTTCCTATGTATTTTCTTTTCGATTTTTTTATGTTTGAATATTTGTTGACTTTAATGTATTCGAACATGTTAATTGGTTTCATTGTATTTAAAAAATATTATGACATTTATATTATGTGTGCATATACGTTTACTTATATTCAAAATGTATAACGTTATATTGTAATGTCTTAATGAATGCTTATTGTTTATATGTATGTTTATACATTTTTTTTTGAGAAAGTGTTACCTATATCTATTTATGTTGTATGTAAAGTTTTTGTATTTGTGATGCACCCATTTCGAACAACACAAATTTTACTAACTTTGTGTTTCCAGTATCGTTTTCGTTGTAGTGGCTGGTTATTACCGAATATTTCGCGATGGTTTTTTCTTTTGTTATTTTAGATATGTGTTTGGGTAGCCTTCCTTAAAGGTGTGGTTTTTTGATATTGTCTCGTTTGGTTTGTGTATTTGGTGTTAGTATATATTTATTGTATTTGGGTTTTAAATGAGTCTTTTGTATTTGTTGTTTAACCTAATGTTATTTGAGACCTTTTCTGAGGTATTTTTTGTTATTTTTTGGTCATTTTTGCTGGTGGTGTGTTATAGCTGTATTTTTGTTATAAGATTGTTTATTTTCATTAATAATTGAATTGTGGTAATTCCTTTAGCAGTTAATTTATGTATTCTAATAGATACTGTTTTTTATTTTTTGTACTTTGGGCTGTATGCACTGATTGTGGGCTGTGTGCACTGTGATTGAGGGCTGTGTGCATTGAGTGTTGGCTTTATGCACTGAGTGAGGCATGTGTGTAGTGTTATTGAGGGCTGTGTTCACTGTGAGTTAGGTCTGTGTGCACTTAGTGTGGTCTTTGTGCACTGAGTGTGGGCTGTATGCACTGAGTGAGGCCTGTGTGTAGTGTAAGTGATGGCTGTGTGCCCTGCGAGTGAGGCTTGTGTGCAGTGTGATTGAGGGCTGTGTGCACTGATTGCGGGCTGTGTGCACTTTGAGTGATGGTTGTGTGCACTGAGTGATGGTTGTGTGCACTGAGTGATGGCTGTGTGCACTGAGTGATGGCTGTGTGCACTGAGTGATGGCTGTGTGCACTGAGTGAGGGCTTTGATTCTAGTGCTCTTGTGATTACGCACCTGTTTAGACTTTCTTTATTTTGTCTGGAGGGAAGGGTTCTGTGAGGTGTGGCGAAGTGGGGTGACTTGTGGGTGCGTTAGCGGGTAGTAGCGGAGGAGGGACGAGAGTTTGCTGAGCAGGGGCAGATTGTGTGTTGAGCTGCATGGTAGTGTGTTTGTGAGGTGTTGCGAAGTATTGAGAGCTGTGTGTGCATTATTGGGGTGGTTGTGTACTGGAGTCTTTTGGTTTTGATGGTGTGCCTCAGTGAGTGATGTGGTGTCCCTGAGTGATGTGTTTGTGCCCTTGATTGCTGTGTTGACTGCTAGTATGTATTAAAGAGTAAATAGCCTGTCCTAAAAGTACGTAGAAAGTAAAGCAGGGTCAGATTGTGTGTTGAGCTGCAGGTAAGGGGTTCTGTGAGGTGTGGCGAAGTGGTGTGAGCTGTGCAAGTGTTGCGAAGTGGTGTGCGCTGTGTGTGCGTTAGGGGGGAGCATAGGAGGATGGACGATAGACTGTAGAGCAGGGGTAGATTGTGTGCTGAGCTGCATTGAAACAATGGCTTTTCCCCGCTATGTTGTACATGTGCGCTGTAATCTGATCACTTGTCCCTAGTTTGAGGGAGGCAGCATGTGTGAGGGAGGGAGCATGTGTGAGGGAGGGAGCATGTGGGAGGGAGGGAGCATGTGTGAGGGAGGAAGCATGTGTGAGTGAGGGAGCGTGTGAGGGAGGAGGCAGAGTATGTGTGAGGGAGGGATCGTGTGAGGGAGGGAGCGTGTGAGGGAGGGTGCAGAGTATGTGTGAGGGAGGAGGCGTGTGAGGGAGGGAGCGTGTGAGGGAGTGAGCGAGTGAGGGCGTGAGCGTGTGAGGGAGGGAGCGTGTGAGGGAGGAGGCAGAGTATGTGTGAGGGAGGGAGGGAGCTTGTGAGGGAGAGAGCGTGTGAGGGAGGGAGCGTGTGAGGGGGAGGGAGCATGTGAGGGTGTGAGTGTTGTATTATATGTGCACTTGTATCACTGAAAAGAATAGCACGCAAGTAATGAAGTCTGTGGCCTGAGTCTTGTGGTTGGCGAGCAAAGACCGTGCCTGAGAGGGAGGGGGTGAGGTGGACTGGACGAACGTGCAGCTGAGTGATCGGTAGGCTGTGGTGTGCGTGTTAGCATGTTTCTCCCTAAAATGTTTGAGGAATCTGCGGCCAAATGAATATTTTTTGTGATAAATAAGAAAAAAAAAGGAGACCAAGGAGTATGTGGCCTGCGTATTGTGTTTGGGGAGCGAAGAGCGTGCATGAGAGGGAGGGGGGGGGGGTGTTGGAATGGACGAATAAGTGAGATAGGTTGTCGTCTGCGTGTTTGCTTTCAGTAAAATAAAAGTCACAAAAGCATGTAACTTGTATCACATATCGATATGCAATACCGAAAAGAGCAAAGTACCAGCCGGGCGCCACACTTGCTACTTATGATGTGACTGTGGATGGGCCGTTGTTTTCGTTTCCTTTAGCTCCGATTTGCATTTCACAGGGGATGTCTGCCAACAGATAAGAATCTTTATGGCTGTGCTTAAAGCACTCCAGTATCCTGGTGTGGTATCCTCACCAGACGGCGCCCCCAGTCCATTGGAAAAAAAAAACCTGATGGTCCACAGAATAGTGTGAAGAGCGTGCATGAGAGTGAGGGGGGGGGAATAAAGAACGAGAGGCTGTAGTCGGCGTGTTTGTGCGCAGTAGAAATAAAATTTAAAACAATTTAAATTAAACAAAACATCAAAGTTGTCTCATATATTTAGATGCAATGACGGATACAGCCAAATACAAATCGGGCGCCACACTTTTACTGATGTTGTGACTTGTGATGCAATGACGGATACAGCCAAATCCAATTCGTGCAGCACACTTTCTACTTATATTGTGACTTGTATCACATGAAAAGTTTGTCCGCCATTCTTAATTACTACAGCTAAATGTTGTCGTGCTAGAGAAGGGAGGCGCGACGGGCAGATCAATGTGAGAGAAGTGCGTGTGCGTGTTGCCGCAAGTTGAAAGGCAGGAAGTCGTATGCTTGGAAAGAGTGCACGTCTGAATGTTGTCGTGCTACAGAGGAAGGGGTGGGTTCAGCAAAATGCGCGCACTGGACCTTAGAGAGGCTAGAAGGAAGAAGCAGATGGTGTGCGTGAATGTGAAAGAGACTGGGGGCTGTTGGTTGTGTAGTAAAATGTTTAATTACTACAGCTAAATGTTGTCGTGCTAGAGAAGGGGGGGGACGGGCAGATGAATGTGAGAGAAGTGCGTGTGCGTGTTGCCGCGAGTTGAAAGGCAGGAAGTCGTATGCTTGGAAAGAGTGCACGTCTGAATGTTGTCGTGCTACAGAGGAAGGGGTGGGTTCAGCAAAAGGTGCGCACTGGACCTTCGAGAGGTTAGAAGGAAGAAGCAGATGGTGTGCGTGAATGTGAAAGAGTCTGGGGGCTGTTGGTTGTGTAGTAAAATGTTTTGAGAAAAAAGCGGGCATAAAAGTAGAAGGGGGGTGGGAGAACGTGCAGATGAATGAAAGAGAAGCTATGGTGTGCGTGTTGCCGTGCGTGAATGGGAGAGAATCTGGGTGGGGGTGAGAACGTGCAGATGAATGAGAGAAGCTATGGTGTGCGTGTTGACGTGCGTGAATGGAAGAGAGACTGGGAGTATGGGGGGGTGGGAGAGAGAGTCTGTGGGCTGTTTGTGTTTGGTGTGCGTGTTTCCGCGAGTGAAAGGCAGGAAGAGCTCGACCTGAATATATCAGAGCACTTGTCATAAGCACCAGGCAGTGTTGTGACTTGTGATGCAATGACGGATACAGCCAATTCCAATTCGTGCGCCACACTTTGTACTTATGTTGCAACTTGTATCACATGAAAAGTTTGTCCGCCGTTCTTAATTACTACAGCTAAATCTTGTTGTGCTAGAGAAGGGGGGGGGACGGGCAGATGAATGTGAGATAAGTGCGTGTGCGTGTTGCCGCGAGTTGAAAGGCAGGAAGTCGTATACTTGGAAAGAGTGCACGTCTGAATGTTGTCGTGCTACAGAGGAAGGGGTGGGTTCAGCAAAAGGCGCGCGCTGGACCTTCAAGAGGGTAGAAGGAAGAAGCAGATGGTGTGCGTGAATGTTTAAGAGTCTGGGGGCTGTTGGTTGTGTATTAAAATGTTTTGAGAAAAAAGCGGGCATAAAAGTAGAAGAGAGAAGCTATGGTGTGCGTGTTGCCGTGCGTGAATGGGAGAGAGTGTGGGATGGGGTGGGAGAACGTGCAGATAAATGAGAGAGAAGCTATGGTGTGCGTGTTGCCGTGCGTGAATGGAAGAGAGACTGGGAGTGTGGGAGGGTGGGAGAGAGAGTCTGTGGGCTGTTTGAGTTTGGTGTGCGTGTTTCCGCGAGTGTAAGGCAGGAAGAGCTCGACCCGAATATATCAGAGCACTTTTCATGAGCACCAGGCAGTTAGTTGTATTACAGAGGGACACATTCATTTCTAGGCACAGGGAGATTGCATGATTTGCCAAGAATCACAGGATGGTGAGTGTCCCTGCCGAGACGTGTTTGCGTGTTTGACAGAGGAGGAAAGGTGGGAGGGAACACATCCTGGGGGAAGCTGGCTGGGGAGGGGGAGGAGAAATCCGAGTAAGGCTGTGGAACAGATGGCTGGGCAGAAATGCGAGTCATGGCAATCAAGCACGCCTTTGAAGAGCAAGGCAGGGGGATAGAAGCGCGGTCACGAGCACGTGCACTTCTACAAATCCGAATCTTCCAGCACAAAGAATGGTCATAGAATATTCTATTATACTGGTATTTAACACCAGCCAAAATGGGGCCAATATATGAGCTGAGGCTCACACACCACTATAAGCTTTATAGCCCCTAAATATAGTTACTTTCACAAAGTGCTTTTGACAGGTCTTCTTTTTATTCCAGACTTCTCTGCTATAAAAAAGTGTTCTATCCTAGTCAACACGTTTCGTCAGTCAGGTGTAACGTAACCCAGTGACTTCATCAGGCCTTGTGAGAATACATACGAGATGCACAATAAGTCCTGTGTTGATACTTGTGTCCAAATACACACACTTTTGATATTCCCATCGCAAAAAGCACAGGAATTCCAACATAAGTTAAAATCAGTGACAATTTTGCTCAATCGTGCAGTGCGTGGTTTAAACATCTCACCTCTGTGCTACAATTGACATTTACATTAGGATTTCAGATCATAAATGTACTTATGTTCAAACATTCATACTAGTCATTCAACAATATAGAGATCCTTAAAATCATCTACAGTTTGTATTATGTTATGTGTCAATATAAGAACCTTATGAGAGCTAGAGAAGTGTTGTGAGTGTTAATTAGAGTGCAAACTACCGCAGCCTTGTTGTGAACCTTTCCAAAGTCTAAAATTGCCAAACCAGGCCATATAATAGGATTTTTGTTATATTTCATAGGTTCTTAGAGGTCTTACCTTCTGCCTCATTATGAAATCAGTACAATAAGGTTAGTTGTGTCCCGTTCTAATACGTTTTTAAACGGTATTCTTTGTAACCTTTTAGGGGAAGGTTTCAAGTTGAGTGCCTGCTTAAGATTCACATTCCCTCGTTATACGTCACACATTGTGTACAAAAATAGTTATAATGTTATTACATAACTGAGTAAGAGTCACAACAACACCCATAGGAAGCCATATGTTATGCATTTGCTTTAGTATTAGTGTTGCTGTCTACAGTCTTGCACATAAATTATGCACTACTGGTGTTATCATGCGATGTAAACAGATGCAATTTAAGAGTGCCATGTTGTACTAGTAAACACATTTATAGATGCCCGCATGATTTAGTCTAGCTAATTGTTAGAAATGAGGGTCTCTAGTTGACAATGGTTTGCACCTGTGTCCAAATAGGGACACTTCTTCCTAGTCAGGGTAAGGTGATACACTTCTAAAAATAACCCCAGCTCACCCCCTTGGTAGCTTGGCACGAGCAGACAGGCTTATCTCAGAGGCATTGTGTGAAGCATTTGTGAACACATACAGTAATACTGTGAAAACACTACAAATGGACACCACACCAGTTTAGAAAATAAGTAATCTTTATCTAAACCAAACAAGACCAAAATGACAAAAATCCACACTACAGTGCTAAAAATATGATTCTTAAGAGGTAAAAATTGTTCTGGTAAAAGCAAATTTCAAATGCAACACTTTTCACACAAAGTAGCTTGGATGCGTCGCACACAAAAACAAAAACTGTCGCAGGGAAGGGGTTAAGTCGGTCCCTTATGCCCAGGGAAGGTGATGCGTTGATTCCTTACTTCAGGGAGGTGATGCGTTGGTGCCTTACTGCTACGCAGGGGCGGTGTGCGTCAATTCCTTACTAAAGGGGAGGTGATGCGTCAGCTTCTTACTGTGCGGTGAGGTGATGCATGAGTTTCTTACTGCGACCCCGGTGTTCTTGGCGGCGCGGCGCCCAGATGCGATGCGTAAGGATCTGGGATGCATCAGTTCTCGATGCGGGAGCTGCGACGACACTGCGTTGTTCTCTAGATCTGCGGTCCCACAATGCGTTGGTTCTTGCAACCGCACAGCAGCGGGGCTGCATCAGAATTGGTGCGGTGATCTCGTACTTTGCAGATCGGTGCATGGGATTCCGCATGCAGGGGTTTCCCGAGCCGCAGCAGGCGCTGTGTCAATTTCTTCGGCGATGCATCGGAAACAGGTGCGGATGCGTCGTGCTTCTCGAAGTTGCATAACTTTTCCAGCTCCCAGCAGCAAACAGCCTCCAGAGGTCCAAAACAGCAGCAGGCACCTCTTAGCAGGTCAGAACTCCAAGCAAGGGAGTTCAGGGGTGCTGGTGGTGACATCTTTGTGTCCCTGAGACTTCAGAACAGGAGGCAAGCTCTATTTCAAGCCCTTGGTGATCTTCCTCAAGAAGGGTACACAGCACACAGCAAAGTCCTTGTCCTTTCCTTGGCAGAAACAGCCACTGCAGGCCAACCCCAGACAACAAACAGCAATGGGGCAGTACTCATCCTCAGTTTCTCCAGCTCTTCTCCATGGCAAAGGTTCCTCTTGATTCCCAGAAGTGATCTTTGAAGTCTTTTCTATCCCTGAGACTTCCAACAGGAGGCAAGCTCTACTTCAAGTCCTTGGAGAAAACTCTAACAGCAGGATGATGAAAGCACAGTCCAGTCCTTTCCCTGCCCAAGACAGAAGCAACCACTGCAGACCTACCCCAACAGCACACAGCACAGGGGCAGTACTCCTCCTCTAGCTTTCCTGGTTCTTCTTCTTGGCAGCTTGCTTAGTTCAGCAGTAATCTAAAGTTCAGGGGTCTGGGCCCCACTTTTTATAGCACAAATTCCTTTGTTCTCTGCTGGAAGAGAAGCTCTTTGCCCAGCCGAAACCAGTTCTGCTCTCTCTGGTGCAGCTGCCCGGCAGGAGGTGGAGACAGAATTGTCCAAGGCAGACCAGGTCCATTCAGGTGTGAAAGAAATCTCCTTCCCTACTGTAAATGCAGCCTAGGTCTACTCAGCCCAGCCCTGACTCATCCAGGAAAGGCAGGACACACATCAACACGCCTCACACCCCTGGGAGCCGTCTGAGAGAATGCACATCCCCAGCCCCTGTTGTTTAAAAGCCAGACAGTCAATCCTCAAACCAGCAGAGGCACACAGGATGGCTAAGCAAGAAAATACCCACTTTATATTCTAAAAGTAATATTTTCAAACACACAATATAAAAATCATCTTTACTAAAAGATGCATTTTTATATTCTGAGTTCAGGCGTACTAAACTCCATCTTTCCATCTTGTCCCAATGGTAAGTTGTATTTATAAGATGTTATAAATAAACTCCCATTCTATCCTATGGGACGGATCGACTTTCAATAGGGAAAAACAAAATACACTGTATTTCACTATCAGGACATGTCACACACCTCAGTACATATCCTACCTTTCACATACACTGCACCCTGTCCATGGGGCAACCTTGGGCCTACCGTAAGGGGCGACTCACATGTAATAACAGGGAAGGTTAGGGCCTGGCAAGTTGGTGCTAGAGTACCATACTGCCCACAGACACTGCAGTGGTAGGTCTGATTTACCTTTGAAAGGATACTTGTGTGGGAGGTACAATCGGTGCTGCAGGCCCACTAGCAGCATTTGATTTACAGGCCCTGGGCACACACAATGCACTCTACTAGAGACTTAGTAGTAAGTCAAATAAGCCAATCATGGAAACACCAATCCATATTCACAATTTACAGAGAGAGCATATGCACTTTAGCACTAATCAGTAGTGGTAAAGTGCACAGAGTACTAAATCCAACAAAAACCGGGTCAAAAACAGGGGGCCCAAAAGCAAAAAGTCTGGGGATAAACCTGCTGAAAAAGCCAGGTCTAACACAACCCTCTGCCAGCCTAAAGCCAGGGTAGGCTCATCAATCCCTTGATGGACTTCCCTGGTTGAGGCGGTAGAACCTTGACCTGGCCCACAACTGCGGGGCATGTTCTGGTTCTATGCCTTGCTGAACCCAGTTGGATCCCTCTGTCCATACTCTCAGGGTCCACTAAGCTAAACAATGGGGAACCCTCCTTCTCACCTTGGGACCCCATCTGTGCAGCACCTAACATTAGCTTGCTCACAGGTGTGTCCCAGCAGGCAGACAGTACCCATATGGCCAACACCGTGGTGTGTCCCAGTCCACCCCCTGGGTATGACTCCTATCCCCCCCACCCCAGGGGCCACTCTGTCCACCAGGACAGCAAGTAACAATGGTATGCCTCTTGAACCTCTGTGGCATCAGAGAGTGGGGGTAGTAGCACCAGGTGCCTGGCACTGTTTGGTCACTCTCCCTCCAGTCAGGTCAGGGATGACATCCTGAGACTGACCCTCCAGCCCAGGGTCTGTACCCTGAGACTGGACAGGGGACTGAGCCCCACTTTTTATAGCACACATTCCTTTGTTCTCTGGTGGCAGAGAAGTTCATTGCCCAGCCAAAACCATCTCTGTCCTCTCTGGTGCAGCTGCCCGGCAGGAGGTGGAGACAGCATTGTCCAAGGCAGACCAGGCCCATTGAGGTGTGAATGAAATCTCCTCCCCCTACTCTAAAGGCACCCCAGGTCTATTCAGCCCAGTCTTGACTCATCCAAAAAGGCAGGACACACATCAACTCCCCCCACCCCCGGTGGCCGTCTGAGAGAATGCACATCCCCAGCCCCTGTCATTCAAAAGCCAGACAGTCAATCCACAAACCAGCAGAGCCACACAGGATGGCTAAGCAAGAAAATACCCACTTTCTAAATGTGGTATTTAAAAAAAATATAAAATCATCTTTACTAAAAGATGCCTTTTTATATTCTGAGTTCTGGCATACTAAACTCCTTCTTTCCATCTCGTCCCAATGGGAAGTTGTATTTATGAGATGTTATAAATAAATTCCAATTCTATCCTATGGGACAGGTAACCTTTCAATAGTGAAAAATTAATTACACTGTATTTCACTATCAGGATATGTCACACACCTCAGTACATGTCCTATATTTTACATACACTGCTCCCTGCCCATTGGGCTACCTTGGGCGTACCTTAGGATTGACTCACATGTAATAAAAGGGAAGTTTAGGACCTGACAAGTGGGTGCACTTGCCAGGTCGACATGGCAGTATTAGACTGCCCACAGATACTGCAGTGGCAGGTCTGAGTTACCTTTGAAAGGCTGCTTGTGTAGGTGGCACAATCAGTGCTGCAGGCCCACTAGCATCATTTGATTTACAGGCCCTGGGAAACACACAATGCACTCTACTAGGGACTTAGTAGTAAGTCAAATAAGTCAATCGTGGAAACACCAATCCATATTCACAATTTACAGAGAGAGCATATGCACGTTAGCACTAATCAGCAGTGGTAAAGTGCCCAGAGCACTAAAACCAACAAAAACAGGGTCAAAAACAGGAGGCCCAAAAGCAAAAAGACTGGGGATAAACCTGCTGAAAAAGTCAGGTCTAACATTAAGTAACATTAACTTTATTAGTGCAATGCTGTTCCTATTTGTAGAGCTCATATGTAGCTGTTACCCCTCTATATTTAGCACCCACAATGGATTACACTTAGATGATCGATGTAATTGTTGAGAAATTCAGTCATACTTGATAATGGTGTGTGATGCTGGTACTCAGGCTACCCAGATTTGGAGCAATGTTTGACACTGCAAAGCAGTGCTGTAGAGGGCATCAGGATTCGGGCACTATGATATATATACAGTGGTTTTGTATACCACGGCCTACAATACTGACTCTCCTTGATACACATGATAACAGAGGTTTTGTGAAGGGGTGTGTACAAACATAGGACCCGATTCACAGAATGAACTTAAGACTCAATCCTAAACTTACTACTACTTTTGGTATTCACAGAATGAACTTACTACTTTTGGCATTCACAGAATGCACTTACTACTTTTGCTATTCACAGAATGAACTTACTCATTTCGGTATTCACAGAAGTTAGGACTCCTAACTTTAGGACTCCTAAATGCCATCTGTGAATACCAAAAGTCTTAAAATTAGGATTTTTTTCAATTTAGTAGTAGTAAAGTTAGGACTCCTAACTTTAGGACTCCTAAATGCCTTCTGTGAATACCGAAAGTCCTAAAATTACGATTTTTCTCAATTTAGTAGTAGTAAAGTTAGGACTACTAACTTTAGGACTCCTAAATGCCTTCTGTGAATACCGAAAGTCTTAAAATTATGATTTTTCTCAATTTAGTAGTAGTAAAGTTAGGACTCACTTTACTACTACTAAATTGATAAAAATCCTAATTTTAAGACTTTCAGTATTCACAGAAGGCATTTAGGAGTCCTAAAGTTAGGAGTCCTAACTTTACTACTACTAAATTGATAAAAATCCTAATTTTAAGACTTTCGGTATTCACAGAAGGCATTTAAGAGTCCTAAAGTTAGTAGTCCTAACTTTACTACTACTAAATTGAGAAAAATCGTAATTTTAGGACTTTCGGTATTCACAGAAGGCATTTAGGAGTCCTAAAGTTAGGAGTCCTAACTTTACTACTACTAAATTGAGAAAAATCGTAATTTTAAGACTTTCGGTATTCACAGAAGGCATTGAGGAGTCCTAAAGTTAGTAGTCCTAACTTTACTACTACTAAATTGAGAAAAATCGTAATTTTAGGACTTTCGGTATTCACAGAAGGCATTTAGGAGTCCTAAAGTTAGGAGTCCTAACTTTACTACTACTAAATTGAGAAAAATCCTAATTTTAAGACTTTCGGTATTCACAGAAGGTATTTAGGAGTCCTAAAGTTAGGAGTCCTAACTTCTGTGAATACCGAAATGAGTAAGTTTATTCTGTGAATACCAAAAGTAGTAAGTGCAATCTGTGAATGCCAAAAGTAGTAAGTGCATTCTGTGAATGCCAAAAGTAGTAAGTGCAATCTGTGAATACCAAAACAGTAGTAAGTTTAGGATTGAGTCTTAAGTTCATTCTGTGAATCAGGCCCATATACTTCCACAGTACTTGAGCACACTGCATGTGGAGCACTGTTATTTATAACAGTGTCACCTCTGGTTGTCCTTCACATCACACTTTTTATTTATTGGTGTGACTGCGTATGGACTTCTTGTGGGGTTTTTACTGCTTTCTTCTGAAACACTTCAATAAATAAAGTGGTTAAACACAGATCTAGCAGTCTACTTCCAGAAGTTACAAAATAATTGGCGAACGACCTTTGCCCAGCAATTCAAGAGCCTAGAAGTGGAGATAAGATAATCGCTGAAATAAATAAAAACTGAAGTTCAGCACTAGACTACTTAATACAAATTGAAGAGGGAATACCAAATCTGTTGGGGACAAAGGTTAACACAAGCATAGCAATGCTTCGGATGCGAGATGACCTGGAAGATAGGTATTTTTAAGTGTAAAATCAGACTTAGAAGTAAAACAAAAGGCACAAAAAGGAGACATCATTGGTTTGGTGTGTGATTCTGCAGAGAAACCATTAAAGAAAATATTTACTTCAGTGGTGGTATTAGATAGGCGCTCTGAGTGGAGAAGTAAAGGTGAGATGGGGAGCTCTGCTGTGGGGCATTATGGTCAACATGACTTCATTTCATCTGAAGGAGAAGGCTGGGCAGGAGCCGAGAACTCAGGCTTCTCTGTGTTACCAAAGAAATAACGTCTGGATTTATCAAGACCTATCAGAGAATAGTGAGTTAGGACTCACTTTACTACTACTAAATTGATAAAAATCCTAATTTTAAGGCTTTCAGTATTCACAGAAGGCATTTAGGAGTCCTAAAGTTAGTAGTCCTAACTTTACTACTACTAAATTGATAAAAATCCTAATTTTAAGACTTTCGGTATTCACAGAAGGCATTTAGGAGTCCTAAAGTTAGTAGTCCTAACTTTACTACTACTAAATTGAGAAGAATCGTAATTTTAGGACTTTAGGTATTCACAGAAGGCATTTAGGAGTCCTAAAGTTAGGAGTCCTAACTTTACTACTACTAAATTGAGAAAAATCATAATTTTAAGACTTTCGGTATTCACAGAAGGCATTTAAGAGTCCTAAAGTTAGTAGTCCTAACTTTACTACTACTAAATTGAGAAAAATCATAATTTTAGGACTTTCGGTATTCACAGAAGGCATTTAGGAGTCCTAAAGTTAGGAGTCCTAACTTTACTACTACTAAATGGAGAAAAATCGTAATTTTAGGACTTTCGGTATTCACAGAAGGCATTGAGGAGTCCTAAAGTTAGTAGTCCTAACTTTACTACTACTAAATTGAGAAAAATCATAATTTTAGGACTTTCGGTATTCACAGAAGGCATTTAGGAGTCCTAAAGTTAGGAGTCCTAACTTTACTACTACTAAATTGAGAAAAATCTTATTTTAAGACTTTCGGTATTCACAGAAGGTATTTAGGAGTCCTAAAGTTAGGAGTCCTAACTTCTGTGAATACCGAAATGAGTAAGTTTATTCTGTGAATACCAAAAGTAGTAAGTGCAATCTGTGAATGCCAAAAGTAGTAAGTGCATTCTGTGAATGCCAAAAGTAGTAAGTGCAATCTGTGAATACCAAAACAGTAGTAAGTTTAGGATTGAGTCTTAAGTTCATTCTGTGAATCAGGCCCATATACTTCCACAGTACTTGAGCACACTGCATGTGGAGCACTGTTATTTATAACAGTGTCACCTCTGGTTGTCCTTCACATCACACTTTTTATTTATTGGTGTGACTGCGTATGGACTTCTTGTGGGATTTTTGCTGCTTTCTTCTGAAACACTTCAATAAATAAAGTGGTTAAACACAGATCTGGCAGTCTACTTCCAGAAGTTACAAAATAATTGGCGAACGACCTTTGCCCAGCAATTCAAGAGCCTAGAAGTGGAGATAAGATAATCGCTGAAATAAATAAAAACTGAAGTTCAGCACTAGACTACTTAATACAAATTGAAGAGGGAATACCAAATCTGTTGGGGACAAAGGTTACCGCAAGCATAGCAATGCTTCGGATGCGAGATGACCTGGAAGATAGGTATTTTTAAGTGTAAAATCAGACTTAGAAGTAAAACAAAAGGCACAAAAAGGAGACATCATTGGTTTGGTGTGTGATTCTGCAGAGAAACCATTAAAGAAAATATTTACTTCAGTGGTGGTATTAGAAAGGCGCTCTGAGTGGAGAATTAAAGGTGAGATGGGGAGCTCTGCTGTGGGGCATTATGGTCAACATGACTTCATTTCATCTGAAGGAGAAGGCTGGGCAGGAGCCGAGAACTCAGGCTTCTCTGTGCTACCAAAGAAATGACGTCTGGATTTATCAAGACCTATCAGAGAATATCCTGCATAGGGAGAAGGGAAATGGGAGAAATTATCTCTGAGTTTTAAAAAAGGAAGTATCATTATAAATGGGAGTTCCCATTTGGCGTTTATTTATATGTTTATTTATAAGTGTTTTTAAAGCACACATACAATCTGAGAGAATCTCTTCGTTCTATAGATAGAGAAGCAGCCTGAAATTACAGCATTAAAACTAAATTACCAGTTAAATAACCAGTTTACATTTTTGTTATGAACCTTAACAACCTGTTCTCAGAATGCATGAAAAGGGGATTTTGCTCCAGGCCCTGGCTTGGAAAGCTAAGCTGCCGCCTTTATCTCTCCTATTTGAAGTTAGGGATATCAATGAGAAGATGGTTTTGGGACCAGAAAAAGGCAACTCAGCATATACTTCTTATTCTTTTGCATTAGAAATGTAGGACCAGAACCATTAAATATCTTATGCGCTTTGCACGCTGTTTTGAAAAGTATATTGTTGCACAGGATGTCAGTGCAGCTGCCGGATATTGTTAGACACTCACTCATATTTTATGAGATTTAAAATAGTTCTGTCTGCAGCATTTTGTCGCTTTTGCAGGCTCACAACGTCTTTCTTATGCCGACCAGAAGAAATTGCATTACAGAAATCAAAGTAGGGAGGGATAAATGCATTGGGCACCACTATATACTGAGTGAAGGGCAAAAAAAAGGAAAACATGCCGCAAAACTCAAAGATGGCGCATGCAAGATTTTATGAAAAGAGAAATTTGATGGGCAAGATTGGAATCAAAGTCCAACCAGAAACCAAATTCCTGAATACAAGTGTTGGATCTGTGGAGGTTCTACAGAATTAGGCTATAGTTTGGTGTCTCTTCTGTTAATCTTATTACTCATGATCAATATTTTTGACTCAGTGGGAATGAACGGCTGGGACTAGAGAAGATATAAACCAGCTATAAATGACCTCAACAGAATTACATTTTCGGGTGACCAAAGTATTCCGCCTCCATCTGGGAAGAAGACAGAGCTGCCTCCTATCACCGATAATGTTTGTTTTTTGTTGTGCTTTTGGCTCTGAGTATGCACATAAATATATAAACAAACACTGGCAAAGCCAATAGGATTCTCCTGCTTTGCAAAGGCCTTGCTGGACAGCATTCGCGAGATACTGTGCAGCATGGCCACATTTTCTTTTTTTTTAAATGTGCAAAGACGTGACCACTACTGCCATGTAATTTTGTAGGTTCGTGCATGCGTGATTATGCCTACCCCCCTGACAAATCACATAGCCACCATTGTTTTTTATTGGTTGATAGCATTAAAAGGGAGATAAATATGTGGCTGAAAAATAGAAACAGGGAGTAAGAGAGTGTAAAAAAGAAAAACAATCAGAAAACAACCAACTAAAATAATATACTCAAATAGACAGAAGAAGAGTACAATTAAGTTAGAGGGGAAAAGAATAAAAGCAGAGGAAAGAGAACGAAAGACATGATGAGACAGAAGATGAGAAAACACAGGAAGGAGAATACAGGATGGTATAGATATGGATTTACTCTGTGGGTCTCATTACAATGAGGCGGTGCCACCAGAGCATCACTTTGTGCGATACTCCGGGGGCACAGGGGTCTGCTCCATATTTACAAGGCAGTTCTAAGCCACTTTGCATGGCTTACTGCGGCCTGGTAAAAATTGTTCCCTTTCTTTTCTGTGTTAAGAGGGCGTGCAACGGGTGTTGCTGGGGGCGTTCCCAGCAACACCCATGGCTTTTTGACACTGCCCCAGATTTACGAGGAATGGTAACTCTGAGGCAGCGCCAAAAACTTCAGGGAGGCACATCAAGGAGAAATACATTTACTTCTCCTTGTTTTTCTCTTTCTATGTGTTGCTACAGAAAGCACACATAGAAAGAGGAAAAGCCTCTTGTGATTGTTTCTGTGCAGGAAGGTGTCCCTTCCTGCACAAAAACAATCATCCCTGCAACGCAGGCACCCTTGCCAGCCCATTATGCGTCAGTGAAGGGGAAAAGGACAGGTTAGATAAAGCGCAATCCTGCCCTTTTCTTTTTGCTGTAGGCAGTGCTGCAGGAAAGCCTGCGGCGCTGCCCTACGGAATAATCTTGTAAATAAGGCTCTGTGTGTGGAGGGAGTGATCTCTGCGGTACCGCGGGACCTCCATTGGATAACCTGAGGAAAATGGAGTCCATTGGATACCCAGAGCGAGGCAGGACTCCATTGGATACGTAGAGCGTGTCATTACTCCATTAAATGCACAAAGGAGCTCAGTGGGTCAGTCGCTGCAGGAACCTCAGTGAGAAATCAACAGCAGCTTAATAACAAAAAAGTTCTCCAGGAGCTCAGTGAGGTATAGGTGAGGCTCCTCGAGGAGCTCATTGGGGTGACTGCTGAGTCACCCAGCGGTGCTCGCAGGCGGAGGGCCCGATTCACAGAACTAACTTAAGACAAAATCCTAAACTTTCTACTTTTGGTATTCACAGAAGGCATTTAGTAGTAGTAAAGTTAGGATTTTGTCTTAAGTTTGACTTAAGTCAAGCTTAAGACAAAATCCCAACTTTACTACTACTAAATGCCTTCTGTGAATACCAAAAGTAGTAAGTTTAGGATTTTGTCTTAACCCCCTCGATGATGATGACGAGCTCAGCTCGTCATCAGCCACGGGTGACGTGTGCGGATGACGAGCTGAGCTCGTCATGTATCGCGGTTATTTGAAAACAGCCGCACAGCGCAAAAATAACTGCAGCAGCGATGCAGTTAAGTTAGTTTTGTGAATCGGGCCCAGTGAGTTATGTGAAGTGCCACCTCACTGAGATGCTGGCAGAAATTCCGTAGCCTGCATGAGTTCTGTGGGATTTTTAAAGAGCAAAACGATGAATCTTTAGAAGATCAGTGGACTGAGAAGTTTGATCAAAAAAATCTGTAAATCCAGTGGTGCCTTGTGTGGGATCTATGCTGGACGTGAACACTTCAGTACACATTTCATATTAAGGACAACTGCACAAGGGTAAGTTGTGTATAATGTGCAATTTCGCTGCAGTTAAACCTGTTATAGCATGTTCTTTTCCAAGTTCATGATACTTTAGTTCATCTGGCTCTGCATGAAAACCTATGAGTGTTTGTAATGTTCGAGGACCTTATGCCCTTTTCGGCATAAATTAAGATGGGCTGGCCCCGAGGCCAAAAGGATCATTTTAGCGCAGTGATCGAGTAAACATTTGGTTCAAAAATGTTTTTTCGTGCAAAAGTTGATCTGTGTCTCTGTTTGTACCACTTTGCACTG
The DNA here is from genome assembly GCF_964263255.1 of Lissotriton vulgaris. Taxonomy (NCBI): domain Eukaryota; kingdom Metazoa; phylum Chordata; class Amphibia; order Caudata; family Salamandridae; genus Lissotriton; species Lissotriton vulgaris. The sequence continues at coordinate 281,341,512 of NC_141693.1, forward strand.
TAACAGGCAAGTACCCACACAAACATGCAGTAAATGCGTGCTTACATACAACTTATTAGAACAGGCATATGAATTCTACTGACTGCTCAAATCCACAAACCAATCCTGACTTTGGTTGCCATAGAAACATTTGAAAGTCACACCCTGGACTACTACAAGCAGCTATGAAACTATGAGGCAGATTTATGTCAGACTTACGCCACGTTTAAGCCGCCATTGCGCCACGCAACGGCGGCGTAAACGTGGCGCATCCCTGCGACCCATTTACAACGTGACGCATCTAGGCAGATGCGTCACGTTGTAAAGCCCTGCGCCACATGTGGGCGTTCCGGCGCAGGGTGGGCGTTCCAAAGGCAGGTGCGCCTTGCAAAAGTGCCTACGTGAAATCTACAAGATTTCACGCAGGCACTTTTAGGCCAATGCTGCGTTAAAACTCTGCGCCTGCTTGAAGCAGGCGTAAGGCTTGACGCAGCATTGGACAGATAGGGCCCCCCAGAGCATTGCTGGAGCTGCGTCGCGCTTGCGACGCAACTCCAGCAATGCGCCGCCTTTACGGCACAGATGCATCACGCATCTGTGACGCTTTTGCTCCATGGTGCGCCGCATTGTAAATGCGGCGCACCATGGGTGGCGGAGCTGTGGCACACAATAACTGGCGCATCCCTGGTGATGCGCCAGTTATTGTACATCTGCCCCTTAACTTCTGGCGTATTGGGTTCTATACGGTTGCAAATGAACTACACCAATATCTAATGGTGGACACCATACTGCCTTTAAGCGCCCTGCTCCCCGGCATTCATACTGTTATGCTGCCCCCCATCAGGGCGGGGACGGGGAACCCAAAGCAGCCCTGGCAATTTTCTCAGAACAGCCCCTGGGGAAGCACTTTCTGGCCCCGGGAGGCTGGAAACGCTTGCTTGCTGCTTTTGTTACTGGGGGCAATATTTCATCAATGCTGCAAAACCTGCCCCCAGCTTTTCAGCCTCCCAGGGATACACCTGATGCCCGGTACGGCCAGCCAGTCCAGCCCCGCCTCCCATCCCTCTTACCCCAGGCAGCGGGAGCCCTGGCACCTGCCTGACCTTTTCACTCAGTTTGACAGGTCTGTAAGGCTGGCATTGGTGGCAGCCTGGCCCTGGCACGCTGCCCCTGGTGTCAGTGTGAGACAGAGAGAAGCCTTCAGAGGTGGAGTCTGTGATGAAAGGCTCTGGTGTGAGGGACAGTGAAGGTCAGTGGAGCCAAGCGGGGAACAGGGGCATTCCCAGGCTCTGGGCCCAGGCCGCCCTCATGCGAGAAGAATGAAGCGGGGGAGAGCAGTGCATGGCAAGGGGGCTGAATGAAGAAGTCATGGCTGTCACAGGGCGAGAACAGCTGGAGCCCTTTGTCTCGAGCCTGGCACCTTTTAGGACCGAGAGCTCCTGGTGGAAAATGTAATAAAATGATAAGAAACATTGGCAATGCCAATACGTCTGGCTTATAACTAAAAGTCTTGCCACACAAAAAGTCACCCTCCGTGAACTCACACATCCTTTCACTCGCTCACTCTCACATTCACCCAACTATCCATCTGCTATGAAGCAGACATACAAACTCCACAAGCATGTGGAAGACAAATGAAAAGGATACAAGTTGAAAAAATAACATGCCACCACTGAATCTTGGAGGCCTACGCTTGCAATATATAAATAGAATAGGACACTTTACCCCGCACACTTTTACTCCGCATGCCATTACCCCGCAAAATCTTTTACAACGCAGGGCTTTACAACGCAACCCATTACAACGCAATATACTATTCTAGCCCCAGGGGAGCGTTACTTTGGGGAATGCGTTGTAATAGTTTGTGGTGTAAAGCCCTGTGTTGTAAAAGATTTTGCGGCGTTATATATGCGGGGTAATGGCATGCAGAGTAACGCGTGCGGGGTAAAGGATGTTTCCCTTATAAATAAAACTAAAAGTTGCAGCAGTTGGCTGTCTTGTATGTGTTGAACATAGTGTATAATTTTTTTAAGTTCCTACATAGCTGCAACGTTTAGAAGCATCATCTTGACCAACTTGGAGTGCTACAAAATGATTTACAATGCACAATGCCATTCGAGGATGGCCGCTCAGTAAACATCGTACTGCGGCCATGTTCAAATATTAAGGTGCATGTTGTTTCACTGTTGTGCTGTTACCAGTTGGCAAACATAATGATTCCAATTATAGTGGCCATCCTATCATGGTAAAACATAATAATACAAAATGGACAATACCATTCCAAGATGGCCGCCAGCATACAATTAGTGGTTGCACAGAATGCAGCAAATGAGCAGCAAGCAACCATCCAGGTAGGGCTGCCTGCTGAGCTGCAGGATGCTCTAAATAAAAAGGCAGTACAAAAGAAATGAATCGTGAACTATAAAAGAAAAACATGGAAAGCTAAAGGACAGGCCACTTACACAGACACCGAATCACACCCACTTTCAGCTGCATTTGCAAATGTGATCAGGCATGGGCCATCACTCAATGGTCAAGAAAGCCAATGGCATAAAGGGGTTTAACGACAGTATGTTATCTCGTGGGGGGAATCAGAGAGCGAAGATATTCGAACACACAGAAGAGGGCTGACTCAAAGACCCACAATATATGCAGATGCAAGTAGAATTTTTCATGTTTTTTATTACAAGGGCCGGGAGGAAAACTACATTTGCCAGGCCCTGCTAAGAGGGTCTCGCAAAGATTATCGCAATGCAAATAATCTACCCCCAGGTTTCAGGAAAGGACATAATCAATACCAAAATCCTTACTTACTAATGAAATCTATGAGATTCCATATAGCAAATGGCCTGTCTCCTGGCATTAACACAATGTAATATTAATCCTCCGTTAGATGGCTATAGGCTGTAACATATAAGCTTCATAATCAAGAATTACAAATATGTGCACAGTTAGAGTAGGCAAAACAATATACACTCCCTACTCCTAGGGCCTAACAAAGATTCTCAAAGTGCAAATATTCTACCATTATGGTTTGGCCAGACAGGTAATCAACACCAGGCATGTTTTGCATAAAGATATCCACGTCACAGTGGGTAAAATGTTGTATATTGATAAGTAAGAATAAGACAGGTTGCATAGATCTCACTTCAACAGCAAGTAGATCAGAATGGATACCAGAGAATTCTCCTACCCCCAATCACAATTCAATATTCTAACATTACACATTCTACAATCCCAATACCCTATTCTTAAAGCACAACCTAGCACCTTACTACAATATTATAATCTCTGAGAATCCATGTAACGCAATACCTGTACACAGAATATGTGCCTGTAATACCCAGAGCCACTGAAATTATGTGACAGGGGAGGGCCAAATTATGCGTCAGGGTTGAGTAAATTATTTGGCAAGAAAAGCCAAGTTATGTGGCATATTATGTGATTGTTATCAGTTCATTATTTAGTCATTTTTAAACTTGTTACCAATTGTTAACACTGTCTGGGCATTAGTTGTACCATATTATTACCAGTTTAACACCCAAATATAGCAATAAGCTACAGAAATATGACCATTCAACCTTTGCAAACGGCCATCCACTGAGCAGCAACAGGAGTCATTGCGTTTTTGCTAACGTTTGAACCGTTCAGGCTAGAAAAAAACCTTTTTTTTTGTTAAAACCTGCAGATCATGGCCCACATGCATCAAGCATTTTTGTAGTCGCAAACGGTGCGATTCCTTAAAATCGGCCGTTTGTGAATGCAAAAGTGCTTTTTGGGATGCATGAAGCAATTTTAGAATTCGTAACATGTTTGCGAGTTCTAAAATTGCGGGTGCTTTTAAGAAGTCGCAGATGTGCGATTTCTTAAAAGCAATGCATCATTAAATTTAAAACTGTAAATTCGCAATTAGGGTGCCAAATTTACCGAGTGGTTGAACCACTCGGTAAATTTGGAAAAAGTGTTTAAAATGCTTAAAATGTTTTTTTTTCAACATTCATGTTTCTCACACACACATGTCCTTAGGACATGTGTGTGTGAAACATGATGCGAAAAATACATTTCAGGGGTGCAGGGGGGGGTCCTTTGGACCCCCCCCTGCACCCATGAAATTTTCAAAGTGCCACTCGCAATTCCCATTGACTCCTATGGGCCTTTTGGCCCATAGGAATCAATGGGAATTGCGAAAATTAACTTAAGAATTCGGTATTCATTTGGGATTCAGTAAAAATTGCGATTTTTACCGAATCACAAATGAATACCGAAAATAATGATGCATAGCATTTTGCACTTCTTAATTTGCGATTCCTTATTTTTCGCAAATTAGGAAGTGCAAAATGTCACAATGATGCATGTGGGCCTATGCAACAGATGATGGATTATGGGCAAATGCGGCAAAAATCGACACGGCTGCACTATCGCATAATTCCAGTGGCCCTGGTAATACCCATGCTTTAATTCAATTCACCCTAATGCAAACATTTAGGCCTATTGGCTTCAACACATGATTTTTGCTACTTTTTGCTACTGTTTTTGTAATAACTTATCATCATAATCAGATCAGACCTATGGCATTTGACATAATGTTTTAAGGTGAACCAATCATGCCCATAGACTTTATAAATGGCCTGTCACCATAACCAACTGTAGACAAAAGCTAGCAAGCATCAGGCACACAGTCATAATATAAATTACAAATATATATAAAATTATAGTTTTCAAAACGATATACAATCCCTCTTAAAAGGTCCAAAAAGGACTATGACACTGCAGAGCTTCAGCTCCAGCTGTTGTCTACTGTCTTCAACACAGCGTAATACCAATCTATCTTAAAGGCCGATTGGTTTTAATAAATGCAATTAATAATAAATTGGTGAGCTGAATACCTTTCTGCAACCTTTGACGGCAAGCATAGACCAAAGGCATCTGACTTATTTTTCATAAACAACCAATCAATAGCCCATAGCCTTTTTATTGACATGCTACAATAATCGACTCAGGTCAACTGAACTTTGCACAAACTTTGTCATAAAGAAACAGCTGGGCACACAGTCATAAAATGATAAATAGTCATAAAATTACAGTTGTCAAAGTGCAATCTTTCTAGCCAATGGGTTTCTCAGAGGATGAAACACCAGAGAGGGAAACCAACAACCAAAATCCTTGCTTACTATAGTCTATGAGAATCCATGCAGCGCAATACCCATCTATGTACATTTAATTCAATACAGTTAATACATTAACCCCTTCGCTGCTATGGTCGTGTGCTTATAACAAGCTGAGCTCGTCATGAATAATGAGAAATCAAAAAATGCAGCGCCGCAGGGAAAAACCTCTAGCAGCCAAGGTGTTAAATACATACATTTAATAACAATCCACCCTTGAAGGCACTTGGCTTTAACATATGATTTTCACAATAAATACGTTGAGCCTAGTGTGTTTGCTGTAAATATTCAGTATAAGGTGTTTAGACATCTGGCCACTGAAAAACCTTTTTCTAATGAACCCTTCAATGATTGCCTTTATCACTATAACTAACACAGGGTTACTATATTCTGCATACGATTTCCCACAAGACAACTATTGATATAAAGTCCTTAAATAACAAATATGTATAAAGTTAGTTGAAGAAACAATATACAATCCTATTTAGAATGACATAACAAGGATTCTCAAAGTGAACTCTCGACCCAGAGGGTTTGTCATAGTGGGTAACCAGCACCAAATACCTTACCTCGTATGGTAATCTACGAGATTCCCTGAAATAAAATACCTATCTACAACTTTTACATAATCCGCGATTAAATACGTATTTGCTTTAACACATGTTCTTCACAATAAATTAGTCAGGCCTACCACGTTTGACATAACATTTCATAATAAACAAATCATGCCTATAGCCTTGATCACTGGCTTCTCACCATAAACAACTCAGTCCTGCTATATTGAGTATAAGCTTTGCCACAAGGCAAAAAGTGCAGCACCTGCACTCTTTCAGTGGAAGGACACAACTTGTGTCCAGTCAAAATCTTTACTCAAGTCAATCAACATTTGAATAGTGCTAAACCTCCTCTCGCAATATTGCTTCCTAATGCAAGGTGTCTGTTACTTACATAAAACCACGATTGTTCTGCTGTCAGTTAGTAAAATGCAGACTTGACATCCTTTAATGATGTAGCTAATGGGGCCATGCCACTAGATGATGCAAAAACCTGTATTTTCTATCCTGAATAACAAAAGAAATTCTAATATGGGGCTGATTCCGATCTGGGTCGGAAAGCACTTCGACCAAGCCGAATCCGGGGTGTTTCCTGACCGATCGGACTCCTGCAGTCCGACCGAGTGAGTACGATGCAGCCGTATGCTGTCGGACTCGGTTCGGTCAGACTCCCATAGAAGTCAATGGAGTCGGTCGTACGTCGCGTACATGGGCTCCCATTGACTGAATGGGTATGTCACGGTGCCATCCGCACCGTACAAGCCTGTGTTGGGGAGACCCATGGGTCTCCCCCTGTGTCTCCAGGGGTAAAAGGTACACTGACCCCAGGCCGCTTGCTGTGTTTCAGCGTCTAGTGCTGGCTCTGCCCCCGGAGGGTCTCTGAGCCCAGTCTGAACCAGTTCTGTCCTCAATGGTGCAGTATGACCACAGGGGGTAGAGACAGCATTATGCAAGGGAGACAGGCCCTATTCAGGTGAAAGAAAATCTCCTCCCACTACTCTAAATCCAGCCAAGGTCTATTCAGCTCAGCTCTGAGTCATCCAGGAACAGCCAGGCACACCTCAATTGCCCAGTGTCTATAGTGAATACACATCCCCAGCCACTGTCACTCCGAAACCGCACAATCAATACACAAACAGGCAGAGGCACACAGAATAGTTAAACAAGAAAATGCCTACTTTCTAAAAGTGGTATTTTCAAATACACAATTTAAAAACCATCTTTATTAAAGATGTGTTATTAAATTCTGAGTTCAGAGAGCCTAAACTTTATTTCTCTATCTTGTCCAAATGGGAAGTTATACTTGTAAGATGTTACAAAGCATTTTCCATTCTACCCTATGGGGCAAGATAGCCTTTCAATAGTGAACAAGCAATGGCATAGCTAATACGTCTCGCCTTTGGGACCTTATAAGTGTTTAGCCGTGCAAAAGTTAATGCTGTTGCACCAAGGATATTGTGCTGGATAACTAAACACTTATAAGGTCCCAAAGGCGAGACCTTTTGGCTATGCCAATGTTTGTTGTTATATCTGGGCATGGTGAGAGGCTAGGGGACTGGGTCTCGATGTCGGGTTGGGAGCACTGCAATGACCTACTCAATTTGAATGCATAGGTAATACAACCGGAGGCGTGAAATGAAAGGTTCACTACCAGGAATAACAGGAAGGTAGAACGTTAGGCTGGTTAGAAAGGTAAGAAGGGGTAGAGGCAGGCATAGCGGTGAGGGGAGAAACAGATGCATGCTAGGAGAGTGCTGTGAGGGAGGGAGGCGAAATGGGAAGAGGCACTGAAAGGTACGTCGGGTAAAGACAGCAGTAAGGCAAACAGAAGGGTAGCGAGGGGTGAAGGGTAGACAAAGAAGTGAGGTGTAGAAGAAACATATTCAGGAGCAGAGCCAGGTAAATCAAAGATGGAGAAGGGAGAATAACTCAGTCGTAGAACATGAGAGGGCCAGGTAGAGAGAGGGTGAGGTGTGTCAGAGACAGGTAGAGACAGCTGAGGAAGAGGGAATAATAAAGACTGAGGTAGAGAGGTGAGGTAGAGGGGTGCATTGATATAAAGGAAGTGCAGAGATGTGTCAGAGAGATGTTACTGAAGAGGAAAAGAAGTAGAGGTATTGAGAAAGGAGTAAGGCACTAAAAGAAGTAAGGGGGTGAACAGAGGTAGAACGAGTGGAAGGGGAAAGAACACATAGAAGATGAATGACAGGGCAAAGTGAGCGATCAGGCAGTGAGTGTGAGGAATGTGATACAGAGGGATATGTGGCAGTGAGCAAGAGGTGTGGGGTACAGAGGGATATGTTGTGGCAGTGGGCGCGAGGTGTGGGGTACAGAGGGATATAGTCAAGTCAAGTCAAGTCAAGAGATTTATATAGCGCGCTACATACCCAGAGGGTCTCAAGGCGCTTGAAGAAGGGTGGGGAATTACTTCTCGAATATCCACGTTTTAAGTTGCTTTCTGAATGCTAGGTGGTTCTGAGTAAGGCGAAGGTGAGTGGGAAGTGAGTTCCAGGTTTTAGCTGCCAGGTAGGAGAAGGATCTCCCTCCCATGGTGGTTTTGTTGATGCGAGGTACAGTGGCAAGGGCTTGGTTTGAGGATCGTAGCTGGCGGGAGGGGGTGTAGAAGGACAGTCGTGTGTTGAGGCATTCGGGTCCAATTTCATAAAGTGCTTTGTGTGTGTGGGTTAGGAGACGGAAAGTAATCCTCTTATTGATGGGGAGCCAGTGGAGGTTTTTCAGGTGCCCAGAGATGTGTTCTTTACGCGGGATGTCTAATATGAGCCTGGCTGAAGCGTTCTGGATGCGTTGGAGTTTTTTCTGGAGTTTTGCGGTGGTACCGGCGTATAGGGTGTTTCCGTAGTCCAGGCGGCTCGTGACCAGTGCGTGGGTGACTGTTTTTCTAGTTTCGGTGGGGATCCAACGAAATGTTTTTTTGAGCATGCGAAGAATGTTGAAGCAAGATGAAGAAACGGCGTTGACTTGTCTGTTCATCGAGAGTGAGGAATCTAGGATGACTCCCAGGTTCCGTGCGTGGTCCGTCGGGATGGGTGCTTTTCCAAGGGCCTCCGGCCACCAAGAGTCATCCCAGGCGGAGGGGGAGGTGCCTAGGATGAGGACTTCTGTTTTGTCTGAGTTCAGTTTCAGACGGCTGTGGTACAGAGGGATATAAGGCAGTGAGCACAGGAAGTGGGCTACACAGGGTCGGACGTCCTGTCAGACATGATGGTGTGCATACGGGCAGATAGATATGTTATTGACACAAGACTGTGTACGTTTTAGTGGGATCTAAAATCCGGGCTATGCTGCAACCTCAATTTTTGACTTGGGAGGATAATGCATCGACCCCCCCCCCCATCCCCAGAACTTCATTCAGAAGACCCCTTGCTCTCATGTTACAACGTGTTAAAAGGAGGTCTTTGTGTTCAGACCTAGATTGCCACTTGCCCTTAGGATGCAGCCTGCACTTTCACCTATAGCTGATTAAGGAAAGGACTGCACGAACCTGAATGCCATTGAGCACGAGTTTGAAGGGGGTGGGTGTAGTTCCGCACCACCTCTAGCAGTGGAGATGTCAAGTGGCACTCGAGGCAGAGCCTGTTGTGTTTCATGGCCTTAGGGAGAAAAACCCAATCGAGGCACATGCAACACTGCTCTGTGTCTGCTGGTCTCGGCAGCGCATACCCAACCCGCTGAGCTGCCTCATTGGTTCAAGGTGGGATGTATGCTTTAGCAGCTCAAACTGGCCATTGTCATTTTGTATGTGATAATCAGCCACAGACAGAATGACAATGGGCAGGAGGGGCTGCGAGGAGGAGTGCGAGGCACCCCATCAGGGAGTTAAGGCCTCTGGCAGGGAACAGCTCTGCTCCCTGCAGGGCTCCGGAATTATGGACAAAAGGCGTCCGTAAAAGCATGGGTGTCCGCAGGAGGGACGCTCCAGCGGGGGGGGGGCAAACACCCCTCCTTGCCCCCCCTGTGGACGCCCATGGCTATGGAGGGATGAGAGGGCACTTTTGCCGGGTGGTAGTGAGGGAATCTACTGCTTTTCAATGTACAAAAGATTTCTTTGTTGTTCCTCTCTTAATAGAGTAGCTGCTTAGAGTAACCAAGTAATAGGATCTCACTCTTCCCTATATAGGGTAATAGTGGGGATCCTTTTGTTGGATAATAATGCCCTCACACACCCTTGCAGGTGTCATGCTTCTTCATTTGGGCTGCTCCTCGTAGGGGCGGCGGTGCAATCCCCTACGGGCTCCCTAAAAAAGGGGCTCTTTGTTGGAGATCTTCTATCCAACTGCCGTAAGATGAGTGTGGGTGTGGGGCCAAGTAGTGTAGATGCTATGTAGTGAATTAAAATAGGGCTGGGAGTACCTGGAATGGACAATCTTTATTCTGGGGGTCTCCTGTCCTAATTAAAAGCAATATAACAAGGCACTATCATGTACCACTCTACGGGTCAATGTGCACTTGTTCGAGAGTGTCGGTCAACATGTTTCTACCTGTTGGTATATTAACCCTGCGATTCTTCAGGACGTAGAAAAGTGTGCTATCTACAAAAAACAATAAGTGGTAAAGTACATCAAGGATAACAATTTTACCCTAAGTCATCTTCGACCTGCCTGGATCTACCTGAAGGGGAGAAAGAGGTATTTAACAGAAAGAAAATTCATGAGTACAGATCGTTCATCAACACCAACAAGGTTATATGGTGACTCAAAAAACAAGCTACTTATATTTCAGTGTGGCCGCCCACTGGCGGGTAGAATGCAAATAAAGATAGGTGTTTAAAAACAGGTGATCTTCCACAGTGAACTAAGGTGATTCTAGTCCCTGTGGGTGCTCCTGCCTCCAGGTCAGAAAACACCTCCCTGCTAAAGCCCTTGTCTCAGGGGAGATGCCTCTGTCTGCCCAGTACCCTTGCTTCTGCCTGCCCAGTGTCCTCACCTCTGTCTGTCTGTCCAGCGTCCCTGCCGCCGTTGTGAATGTGTCCCCTTTGCATTCATGGATTGCTGGGTGAGACCCTGGGATCGGACGGAATCCCTGTAACGGCCCCATAGTCCGCGGTGCTCAGCGGTTGCTCAGTTGTGCCGCACAGTGCACCAGTGTTGTGGCCAGTCGAGTGGCGAGGGGGCCACAGGCCCTGGTGCAAAGCAGGCACAATGGCTCCTTTCACTGCTCCTGGGGCAGAAAAAGACAGCAATTGTCATGGTTCAATGGAGCCGCAGGGCTTGGGCCCCGGTGCCTCTGCTGCTGCACCCTAGATTATGGGGTCATTCTGGGGTCAGGGTGCACGTGCATGATTGGGAAGTCCTCTAGGGCAGGCACGTCCAGCAGGATTACATAAATGTGCAGTGTAAGGGTGAGGTGGCGGGGGATGAGGGAGTCGCTTGGGTCCTGAAGTCTCGTATGAAAGTTTAGGAGGGACGGGGACAGACAGCTGTGATGTGAAGACCGTACCAACCCTCCTGGATACAGGGGCGGGGGGCAGCATTTCAACCAAGGCTGCCGGGCAAGCACTTGTCATGCAGATTGGTCGTGCAACCGAGGGAGGGGGCCGGAGGCGGGGGGCTGAGACCTGTGTCTGCGGAAGGCTGATGAAGCGAAGCGGGGCAACGAAGGGGTGAAACCAAGGGTCCCCAACGGAAGCACCGCCAGGCACGTGCAGATACACAAGCACTGCTGCACACAGGCAGGCAAGATACAACACTACAGTGACTACACACAATACACTGACGTACCCGTATGGCAAACAAACATGTCTAGAATACAACTATAGAAACAAACTAATGTGCTGCACATAGATATACTATATATAAACACGTGTAAATAAACAGCTCAAATGTACGAGCACAAGATAGGCAAACACAACGAGACACACACTGCGAACAGACACACGCGCATGAAACGTAGGCACGCCTGAGTACATGTTTCAAAACATACCTGCAGTACATACAGTAGCGAAGTCCTATCAAGGTCAGTCACGTAGCCAGGTTGCCACGGGCCCGGGTGCAAGCAAGGGAAATGCCCCCGTTGACTGGTGATGGGCAGTAAAATACAACAATTATCGAGGTTCCATGGCCCCTTTAAGGCTCTGTGCCCTGGTCCCACTGCGCCAGTGGTACTCACGCCCCTGCTCAAGGTGCACTCTGTTGTCAGGGCCACCGGTGGAAATGAGTCCTAAAAGTGCACTCTACAAGCAAGCGGCAAAATAGCAGCCGGGCAGTAAAGTTGTGTATGGCAGCTAAAACACTTTCATGTACACAATTTGTTCTGAACCTGAAGACACACTATGGATAATCAAATGTTCTGAAAAGACTGACATGTAACATTAAAAGAACAAATGAAACAAGCATTAGTGACGCGGCCGCCCTTGAAAGTGAAACTGATCGCGATCGTGATCAAGTAAACATCAACAAAGGGGGGGGGCGGGGGGGGGAAGGGGAACACGAAAATGAAGCTGTGGCAGTGGGTGTGAGGGGAGGTGGGGGGAGTGGAGGCCAGCAGAGGGACAATATCTGTGGTAGGGAGGGAGAGGGAATTGAAGCGTGGAGAGAGGCACGCAAGAACTAATGTGCCTTGAAAGAAACCCACATGGTGGCTGCGCGCATGCACGCGCACTTGCATGCACGTGCACGCAAGCTTGAGGCCAGTGGTAGCACTTTGAAAACCCCCTTACTAAAAGTCAAGCAAACAGCGCAGGCGCTGCTCTAGGCTCAACCTAAAAACTAAATTGGCAGTATTTCACTATCAGGACATTACACAAACACCAGTACATGTCCTACCTTTAACATGCACTGCACCCTGCCCAGGGTGGTACCTTGGGCCTCCCATAGGGGTGCTTTACATGTAAGAAAAGGGAAGGTTAGGACCTGGTAAGTGGGTGCACTTGCCAAGTCGACATTGCAGTTAACAACTGCGCACAGACACTGCAGTGGCAGGTCTGAGTTACCTTTTCAGAGCTAATCATGTGGGTGGCACAATCAGTGCTGCAGCCCACTAGTAGCATTTTATATACAGGCCCGGGCACACTTCAGTGTACTTTACTAGGCACTTAATCAAATCTGCCAATCAGAGAGAACCAATTGTAACAAAAAATTTCCACAGGGAGCACTTGCACTTTGACACTGATCAGCAGTGCCAAAGTGCCTAAAGCATCTAAGCCAGCAAAAACAAAATCCAACAAAGCATAAAAAATACAGGAGGTAAAGGCAAAAAGTCAGGGGAAACCACACCAAAGATGCCAAGTCTAAGAATAGTCATTACGAAGTGAGGTATTTTAGGTAACAATGTGAGGCCCCCAGATAGGTGGGAGTTCTGGGGCCACCAGGCTAGAACTTCCATCATACCAGGTGGGATGTACAGCAGGTCCTTGAACGATTCCTCTGTTTGAATCCATTGTTTTTGGTGCTCTTTCTGTAAGGCTCTAATTTACAGGCATGCAAGAGGGATCAGATTGTTCATTGAGGACATCATGCCAAGAAGCAAATTAAAGAGATGCACTGAAGAGAAAGCCTTTGTCTTCGGTATCTAGTGTTGTGGCCCAGGATCATTACCTTCTTAGATGGAGTAGTTGATGATCTTTGATCATTCACAAGGAGACCTATTTTGTGAAACAACTTTAGGCAAGCCTCTGTGGCCTTGGACACTTGAAATGTCCTTGATATTTATTATCAACCAGTTGTTGAGGTAGAGGAATACCTGATGACTGTCTTTCCTGGGGAATGCTGCCACTGGGGCTAGGCATTTGGGGCCTCATTTATGAAAAGTGACGCATCGCTGCGTGAAAACAGTGATGCGTCACTTTTCACTGCGCACTCCTTACGACATTCCTGATGCGTCATATTTAATGTATGACGCATCATGTCGCAAGGAGTTACAGACACGTCAGTATTTCTGACGTATCTGTAAGCGCAAAAGTGACGCATTGCTGGAGTGTGTGTCACAAAAGTGACGCAACTCCAGCAATGCGTCCTTTCACATGGGGAAAGCCCCATGTGAAAGGGCTTGCGTCAGTCTTACGCCTGCTGTGAGGCAGGAGCAAGATTTTGACGCAACAGCGCCCTAAAAGTGACGCAGTGAAATCTCATAGATTTCACTGCGTCGCTATTACGAGGCTTTTTGCGGGGGAACGCCCCCTCTGCATACATTATACCTGACGCAGGTATAATGTGGCGCAGGGGTTTAAAAAGTGACGCATCTACCTAGATGCGTCACTTTTTAAATATGGCGCAACGAGGCGCATTTTTTACACCGCTGGCGGCGCAAAACTGACGCAAGGCCTTCATAAATAAGGCCCTAGATGCGGGAAGCTGATTTCAAGTCAAATGGGAAAACTTTGATGCGATGTTTGGGATGGATGGGAATGTGACGCTTGAATCCTGTAAATCCAGAACTGTTATGTGGTGTGTGTGTCAGAGGGTGCCCACGCGAAAAGGATTGTTTCCAGAAATACTTGTTTAATTTCCAGATGTCTATGATGAATCGCCACTCCCCTATTTTTGTGTCTGAGGAAAAACAGAGAATAGAAGCTGGATCCTTGCTGAGAATGGGGGTCTTTCTCTATGGCACCTTTGGTTAGCGTAGCAAGCACTTCCTTCTGAAGTAGATGGGGATGAGGTAGTCACCCTCGTTTTGGTGGAGTGGTGGGCAGAATCTGGGTGAACTCAAACTCTGGCTGAACATCCATTTGTGATGAGATCCAGGACTTATTTGTCTGAGGCTATTTTCCGTTATAAATGACAACATTTTAGAATTCTTCTGTCACAAGACGGTGTATTGTAGGGGGTGTAAGCAGCACTAGAACGTTGCCACTGTTGGTAAGCTGGCCTAAGGGCTGCTAAGAGGGGTGATAAGTCTGATACCTATGGTCTCCACCTGATATGGATAAGGGTCTCTTACGTGGACCCCTCTAAAGGGTGTTTCTTTCGAAATTGTAATGTTCCCAAAGATTCTGCTGTGTCAGAGTCTGCCTAGACTGCTTGTAAGGCCTCGTCAACATGTTTGCCAAACAAAGCGTAGCCATGGTAAGGTATTTCTAATATTTTTATTTGCATCTCAAGTTCTAAATGTTGTGGCCTTTGGCCAACCTTGGCATCGAAGGACCGCTGACCCAGTCAGTTCTGGGAATCCTATTGAAGTTATATCTATTGAGCAATCTATGATTTCTGATGAGGACACTTTACCCCACTGCAGAACCTTCTTTGTCTCTGCCCCTCCTGGCTTCCAGCAGAAAATCCATGTATGTGATGATGATTGACCATATCTGGAAGTCATACCTGCCCCACGTATGCATGGCCGGACTGACCATAGTGGGCACCGGTCGTTTCCCCGGTAGGCCTCTAGGTTGGGGGCTGGTTTTGGACCCCTGGGGGGCCGTTAATGTTCCCGGAGGTTCAGCAATATCGGCCCCCTGTAACAAAACGGGCCAAAATCAGCCCTCGCAAACTGCTCAGCTGCACTCCCCTTCACCCCGGGGGGGGGGGGGGGGGGGGGGGGATTGGCTGAGCAGTTTGCCAGCACCGGTTTCTGTTCCCAGTCCGGCCCTGCACGTATGGCATTTACTAGAATGCAATGAGGTAAACTATGCTGAGATGAGAGACGGTGTGCTCTCTCCCCTCATGTGTTTAAAAGGATCCCTGAGCCAACAACCTGACAAGCTGACCTGGGATGTACCTGTGTGCCTGTGCAGCGGTTTTGTGAACTGTGAAGAGTTTGGCAGCATTTCAGCAACCCAAGATGACTTTTCTTTGCTCTCTACTACTTCTGCTCACTACCGATGAAGGGCTAAACCTAGAAACAATCGTCTAGAGATAGCAGCACTATTTGCATCAACTTTTGTAAAAAAAAAACGACAGCAACTTTGAAGTAAGTGTACTGCATTTACTAGAATGTAATGGGGTGAACTGTGCTGAGATGAGAGTCAGAGTGCTCCCTCCCACTTGTGTTCAAAAGACTCCCTCGAGCCAACGAGCTGATGAGCTCACCTGGGATACACCTTTGTGCCTGTGGAATGGTTCTGTTATCTGTGAATACTAGGGCAGCATTTCAGCAACCCAGATGATTTTTTTCTGCTCTCTACTACTTCTGCTCTCTACTGATGAAGGGATAAACCTAGAAATGCGTCTAGAGATAACAGCACTACCTGCACCAACCTTGGTGAAAAACTACAGCAATTTTGAAGCAAGCATTCTGCATTTACCAGAATGCAATGGGTTGAACTGTGCTGAGATTAGGCAGTGTGCTCCCTCCTCCCTTATACCGTTCCTGTATTGCCAGTGAATTGGCAGCCTGTGCAATAGCACCAGACATAGTCGAGAACCTCTTCTCAATGTTATTGAGGTGTCCGCTTTGATGATTAGGCGGGGTAATGACTGACAGGGTTTCGATGATTGTAATTCTTCCTAGAAAAATCAACAATTGGAATCGGTCTCACTGTCTTTCTATTTAAAACATAAAGAAAACAAACCAATTGCTTGTTTGCTATTGGAAGTTGGAAGCATTCGGCCACTCGTTCCCTGAGGGTAAGGAAACCACCAAAAGTCATTTGGTGGGGAATCCACCAGTTGTGGTGCCTGTGTCGGTTTTAAATAATCGGCCCATTTATAGGGTAAGATTGAGTATTATAAATGTTACCTTCTCTCTATCATCACCCTAGGTGATTGGGTCATTCCTGGGAAGCATGCCAACATTTGACACTGGGGTTATTCCTGGAGTGGCAGGAGCATCAGCGGATGCTGACATATTGGAAATGATGTGACCTGGAAGGCTAAGGAAAGTGTTTGTAGTGATCCTATAAGATGTCCTGTAGGTCTAGTACTAGAACTACATGGACCTGACCTATACTCTGAAGTTGGAGGTGGAGCGAAGTGGTGAAATTGCTCCACTAATTGCCTCTCCATATATTGCTGCCTGTTGTAGACATTCGTATATTAGTCCCCTTCATTCTTGACATTAAATTAGGCTGGACTATGTGTCTTTGTTTCTTGTTGATGATCATAGTGCTTGAGTTTTCATTTGCTTTGTCCTCGAAATCATCGTTGATGAAGCGAACATAAACGACTAGATAGACGTTTGTCATTGACAAGGCCTCCGTCATAGACAAGGCCATCATAGACAATGCCATCGTAGACGAGGCCCCCATAGACAAGGATGTCGTAGATGAGGTTATCGTAGACGAGCCGGTTGTAGATGATTGTAATAGACAACCATCGTAGATGAGGCCGTTGTAGATGATGGTAATAAACAAGGCTGTCGTAGATGATCATCATAGACGAGGCCTTCATATACGAGTGTTATGGAAGAGTCCGTCATAGGTGACTGTCCTAGACGACCATAATAGATGAGTTAGTTGAGGCCGTCGTAGACGAGACCATCGTAGATGGGGCCATTGTAGACAATGCATTCGTAGAGTAGGCCATCATAAGTGAGGCAGTAATATTCGACATAGTTGTGGTCATCAATGTTGTCATCGTAGTTGTTGTTAATGATGATTTTGATGGCAGTTTTGCTTTAGATACCTCATTGTCAGGTTTTGAGGATTTCCCTCATGTAGTGTCAGAGCTGAAAAGGGAGTTGTAGGGTCTGATATTGCCTCTGAGGAAGTCTTTTCCAATTTTCTGCTGAGACTTGCCTTAAGAAAACTCATGGTAAGTCTTTTTTATGGCTTGCCTGCGCACCTTCGGGAGACCCTTAGAGCAACCTCTCCCTTTCACCTCTCTCGTGAGGTGAAGGAATCGTCACTGTCATCAGGAGTGACAGAGTTAAGATTCTGTAGCCACAATAATAGCCTTATCGCTCTGCACACAAGAGTTTTTGAGGAAAAGGTTAGACATATTTTGTAGTCTTACCCTTCTTTTCTGCACAAGAAATAAAACATGAAATATAATCTTGAATGATCCAAAAAGAAGTAATAGTTGAAGAAACTGAGCTGAGCTCAGGGAGACTCCCTTCACACGACGTGTGGTAGAAAATCTGAGAGATTCAGCCTCTCTTGGGAGAGTTCTACAGTGTGCTATTGCCTGATAGGCTAAAGTTTGACGTTTGGTCCTTTTTTAAAACGACAGAGGCTATTAAAGTGACTGTTCATTGCCATAATAGCCTATGAAAATAACACATACTGCTTTATTATGGTACAATGGGACTCTAACTTCAATGACACAGAATTATTCAAGCATGTGAATCTATGAAAGATCCAATACTGGATAACATTTTTGCCCAAGGCCATATTAAAGCTTCTGACAAGCATGGAAAGAGTCAGTTTCTTTTCTGTGAAGGTTTGGTGACTTAGAGAGACATGTGTTTGGAAAGCTCTGTAACATAACATAACATGCATTTTTAAAGCACACGTTCACCCAGAAGGGTATCTTGGCACTGAATAACAGATGTTTATTATTACCCAAATCAATTGTACTAATTTTATTAACCTCTGAAGGATGAAAGGCTGAGTGGATCTGGCGGGATCTGTACATGTGACCATGAGGTCAAACACAGACCCTTACAGTGGACGCATTAGTCCACTAAGCCACCAGACCCATCTTAATGTAGAAAGTGCGTTACACCAGCATCCTATAGTTGAAGGGTGAATAGTGAAGCGGGTGGTGCTTCTAGGAGTTCTAGGCAGGCACTGTTCCCCTTGTACTTCAGCTCCAGCCTGTCTCAGTCACTGAAGGAGAGAGACCTCGAGTACTGCTGAAG
Source organism: Lissotriton vulgaris (assembly GCF_964263255.1). NCBI lineage: Eukaryota > Metazoa > Chordata > Amphibia > Caudata > Salamandridae > Lissotriton > Lissotriton vulgaris. The sequence continues at coordinate 281,359,903 of NC_141693.1, forward strand.
GTTTTTGCTGCCTGAAAGGGAAGGAATGCCTGGGTGTCAAAATGCTAGGAGGTGCAGAGAGTGGTGTAATCTTTATTTATGGTTGGGGTTCAATGCATTTAGAATAGTGGTAAGAGTGTCTGTCTTTTACTTGGCCTGCCAGCATTTGGAGAGTAGGATTTACCATGTTTGATATTGTAGTGTTTATATAGTACTTCATACCTATGGTAAGGCAAATTAGAGTCAGACTCCTTGTGCGCTTTCGGAGTGTGTGGCTGCATGGATGAGGGATGTAACTTGTCCTTTGAGGACGTGTGTGATGGTCAACGATATGCTTCAAGCATGGAACGGCAAAGAGGAAGCTCCAATTAAAACTATTAGAGCAGAGCAAGAACTGAAGCAGTTGTGCATATTGGTATCTACTGCTTACCTTCCAGTTCCTGTTTGTAAAGTGTCTCTCAGTGGCGGCTCGCATAGATTACGGGTGGTGAGGTGGGGGAGTGAAGAAACAAGCATTTGCAATGCAATAGGTCTCGCAGTTGTTAGAGTTTGAGCCATTGGCATTATAAATGGCATTGCCTTTTTATGTATGTGTTGGTTTTTAAAACGTAAATAAAAGGCATTGTCAATTACAATGCCAATAGGTTAAACTCTCGCAAATACGAGACCTATTGCACTGCAAATGCTTGTTTATCTTCAAAGAGCAGCACAGTACTCCTAATTACAGCAAAGGCACCACAGGACTAACTTGAAGTATTAGAACGAATATATTGAAAAAATAGACTGCGACGAGCTGCCATGAAGAAAAGAAAGTTGCTATTCGGCCAAATCTATTTTTTCAATATTGTAAGCATTTAGTAAGCAGTGGCTGCTTACAATAATCTAACAATATTGAAAAAATCAACTTTGGAGAGCTCCACCTTCCTTTTAATTGGCACGGCTCTCTGTAGCTGACTCCTCCTCCTCCCCGCTCCTCCTTTCTTCCACTGCAACAGGAAGCAATACAATAGGTCTTGCACTTGCGAGAGTTTTAACATATTGGCATTGTAAATGACAATGCTTTGTATTTATCTGTTTTAAAAACAAACACATAAATAAAATGCATTGCCATTTACAATGACAATGCCGTGGGCGATAAGGTGATGATAAAAAGAATAGTGATACAGATGATGATGTTAATTTTAATAATCCAGATGAGAATAACAATTATATATAATGTTGTATATTATATATTATGTATTGTATATTATATATTATATGGTTTAATAATAAGATTAATATATGCCGCTGTGAACAATAATATAAAAATTACCTCACCAGGGAGACATGGGCTCCGGGGTCTGATAGGCGGAGGCAGCGCCTAGTGCACTGAGTCCCAGTTCTAGGAGCCCGGAAGGGAAGGGGTGCAGGTAGAATTGTAGATACAGACGGCCCCACCCTGTGTCCCGCCATATCGCCTCCTCTCACGCGGTCACCCGGGGAGCCCGAGATCACACGGTGCAAGGGACGATGAGCCGGAAATGGCTGCAGAGAGTGCATGACCAGCCCGAGAAGGGCTCTTTCCACACTAAAGTCCACAGGGATTGTTCACTGACCTCCCTGGGATAACTAAGGGTTTGTTTTTTTCGGGAGGGGGGGTCTTGGCGTCTCTCCGTGTCCCCCCCACCAACTGACGGTCACCCAGGCCTCGCCCACTCAAGGCTCTTCTACCTCTCGCGCGGTGATGCTGTCTTTAAAGCCGGCAGCCGTGATATAAGCATAAATCAGCGGATATCCGCCTCTGACCCTCCGATGGTTCACTCAGTCAAACTGGGATAAATATCACAGAGGTACCGCGGGGGTGGGCGGTGGCTACAGGGAAGGGGGGGACCACTTCAAAGCACGAGCACCGAAACACCAAGCACATTCAGCGCAAACGATATCAGCTGCTTCTGGGTTAAAAAACTGTGAAAAGGCCGAATAAATGCGTATCCGCCCAGAGAGGCCTTGGTTAGGATGGGGCGAGGCTGAGGAGGGCAAGTTTCTGTGCAGGATCTCGGTCCCTGTGTGAGACACAGAGCACAGCAGCACCGCGAGGGAGCTTCAGTGGTACACACCACTACGGTGCCTTGAAGCCTCGGCACATGTCTCATCATCACAAGAGAGCTTAGAGAGTGGAAGAAACAGCGCCTTGAAGCCTCAGTATATATTTCATCGGTGAGAGCTTGGGGGCGTGGGGGCAGACAGCGCTTTGAAACCTCGGCACAGATCTCATCATCCCAAGAGAGCTTGGGGAGGGGGTGAAGCAGATCCTTGAAGCATCAGTATATGTTTCATTGCTGAGAGCTTGCGGGCGGGGGGCGGACAGCGCATTGAAGCCTCGGCACGTCCCATCATCACAAGAGAACTTAGAGAGGGGGGCGAAGCAGTGCCTTGAAGCCTCCGTATATTTATCATCGCTGAGAACTGGGGGAGGGAGGAGAACAGCGGATCTTAGATCAGAAAAATATCAACCGCCCCAACCATGCAGGAAATGCATCAATCTCTTCTCTTTCCCTTTACGGACGGGAAAACAAGAATTCTGTTCATTTTATAGTACCACCCATATACTCGGGGTGCACCTGGCTGCAGGGGAAGGGGCGGGGTACCCCTCAAACCAACATCGGGTCCGACCGGAAAACAGAATAATTTTAGCCTTTAGAATTCTTTTTAATCCTCCGATCCGGACTCATTTCACTGCAAAACCAAATAAATCAAAAGATATAATTTCTTTTGCTGCTGAAACCAGCGTCAAAAATACAATTTAATTTGATAAGCGGCATTTCAGGGATATCCGCCAGTTGGCACCAGCTGGACCCCGGATCCCGGCTGGAAACTATTTACATGATTTTTACACATTGCCTGATTTTTAAAAGCTGCCCTGTGGGGGAGACGAGTCCGGGGCTGACAATACGTCACATGTCACGGATATCAAAAGAAAGATGACGCATAGTATTGTGTTCCAGCGTTGCTTTCTACTGCCGAAACTGTGCTGAATTACAGATTAACTGGTATCGAAAGCCGATATTTATTCGATGAATCTGTTCGATGAAACAAGCCTTATAAGACGAATGGAAATAAAACAAGAATTACGGAAGCAAAACTCCTGGCTAGCCGTAACTAGGAAACTTAAAGCGCACCATGGGATCTAACCTGCCACAGCTCGGACGCCTCCTCTACTTCCGGTCCGGCGCCGGTTGGTGACGCCACAACAATCCCAAAGCTCTAACGTGCCACGCCGGACTCCGCCCCCAACCGATAGCCCCGCCCCGAAGTTTTGACGTACGACGTGGACTGTGGCGCGCGAGGAGAGGGGATGCATAAACTGGTGTCCAGCGCAGCTTGTGCACGAGATGAGGGGAAAGACCGGACTGGCGGTAAGTGGGACGGGGGGGCGGTGCGCTTGTGTGTGCCAGCGTGTGTGTGTGCGACGGGGGAGCGTGTGTGTGTGTGCGCGCGACGGGGGTCTCTGTATGTGTGCGTGCGTGTATGTGCGCTCGTGTGTGTGTCTGTGTGTGCGCATGCGTGCAGGGGGAAGTGTGCCTGTGTATGTATGCGCTTCCCAGGAGACAGACACGGCGAGCGCGTTCGCGCGCGCGTGGCCTGCACTGATCACCTTTTGCGAGATGCGCGCGGCCAGATGCTGTCTCCTGGGAAGCAGAGTCAGCAACAAAAGATCTCTGGCGAGACACAGAGCTTACGCTCTGTGTTTTCGCTACGAGACCTAAAAAAGTATACTCACCTATTCAAGGCCTTTCTCTCCTACATCAGCTCTCTGCATCTCTTGCTGACGAGTCAGGACGAAACAGAAACAGAAAGCACACAGGCTCCCCTAAGCCAATCACGATGTTGCTGTCAGCAGCGTCGTGATTGGTCTAAGCGCTGTGGTTGTGCACTCAGACAAGTAGTGGGAGCCTGTGCATGTTCTCCACCCAGGCTGTGCAAAACAGCCTGGTGGAGAACATGCTAATTGCACATGACGGACGGCCAATCCGTTATGCGCACTTACAGAGTGCTCACCACTTCTCCCCCGCCCTGCAAAATTGCCTCAGCAGTTAAAAATAAAATGATAATAACATTTTGTTACTATCATTTTATTTTTATTTTTTACACTGCTGAAAAACAGTCAGGCGACACTCCTCCGCCTTAGTGGAGGAGCCGCCACTGGTGTCTCTTTTGCAAAGAAAGCTTTTTGGTGCTCTTCGAAATTCCAGATGATTCTTTTTTATTCTTGTAATTTCAGGAATCGAGTTCCTCAGTTTGGCTGTCTGAGAAGGGCACAAGGTTCCACTAGACTGTAATCTTTTGTAAGGGAGAATGACTAGAAGCACAAAGGGGCCTCATTCTACTATTGATTAAGAGTTTTTGTTGGAGGACAGTTGGTCTATTGGATTCCATGAATTGCTCAGTATGCTATGCACAATGTATTTGCAGTATGTTTGCCTCTCACCCCATTACAAGGCAGAGAGAAGAAAAATGAGGGACTTATTTAGACATTTAGGGCCAAATTTATCAAAGAGTTGCGTCGCCCTTGCATCACGCAATGGCATGCAAGAGCGACGCAACTTTAACCCCTTCGCTGCGGGGGTTAATCCCCCGCAGTGCTGGGGGGGAGGGGTGCGCGCACAGCGCCCCCATGCTCATGACGAGCTCGTCATGAGGCACGGCGCTCCTGTGCTCATGACGAGCTCAGCTCGTCACGGCCACACCCGTTCCCGTGGAACGCTCAGCACAGCAGGACAATTATCCCCGCATGCGAGCGTTCCACGGTTCATGACGAGCTGAGCTCGTCATGTGCACCGGAGCGCCGTGGCTCATGACGAGCTCAGCTCGTCATGAGCCTCGAAGAAGATAAAGTAACATTTATCAAGTCACGCAAGGCCACCTTGCATGGCCCTGCATGGCTTGATAGATTTAGAGCAATCCAAGGTAGCCCAAATTGCTGCATTGTGTTACTCTGCCCCAGGGAGGCGTCCCTTGGGTGAAGCGTGGGTGTTCCCACGCATCCACCCATGGGTTTTGGAATGGTCCGCCTTCCCTTGTGAGTCATAACAAGGAGACATATCTATATTTCTCCTCGTTTCTTCCTCTTTCCATATGTGCTGCGTTCTGCACAACACATAGAAAGAGGAAAATGCCTTAGGGGATTGTTTTTGTCCTGGAAGGTGTCCCTTCCTGCACAAACGCAATCCTGGTTACAATGCAGACACCCTTGCGCAGGGTGCCAGGGTGCCTGCGTCGATGCTAGGCAGCACATTGTGCACCAGTACGGGGAACAAACAGAAATGCGCTGTGTAATGTTAAAAATGGCACATACCTGCCCTATCCCTATCACGCAGCGCAGTACAATAAAGTGGCTTGCTGCGCTGCATGATTTTTTCATAAATATTCCCCTTGGTGTTCTATCTTCCATTCTGCAAGTGCAGCTGGTTGGTGGGACGCTAATGCCCTGGCAAAATACAGCCCACTATATTTAGAGGTTCTTGCCAGGTAGGCGCTGAATACGATTGTATTCCCTTCCCATTCACATCATCCGTATCCACCCACCCCTATGAACATCTCCAACTCGGGGATCCCCCAAGACCACCACCCTTGAGTGCAACACCACCCGAACACCTGGCTGAATGATGGCAACAATTTCCTGCTCTGTAAATATTTGATATATAATTGTCCAAGCCTAATCGCTGTTAAAATGTAATCCTGAGTGAATTTGCAATTTGTATGTATATATAACTCTAACCACTAGTATATGTAGTAGACCTTTGTACTTACTACCATTCCTATGTGATTTTAGAGCTTATCTGTTTGTATCTCTTCCTTGAGTGACTTTACAACTTGTACATTTGCACTCTTTTTCTGCAGTGCTTAATTTGTAAACTACATAGTGCCGGGGCCCTCAACAGGACACTAGAGCTTGCACCATCCGTTGCCCCTGGCAGCACTGCCAATGAACGCACCAACACACTACTAATCATCACACTCGTACTATTACAGGCCCCCAAAGCTATAATAATGGCTTTCGAGGTAAATACTATTAATTGGAAATTTAAATAATAAACAGAAGTTGTTGTGCTTGTACCTAAATTGGCCATCACCACTATCATGTGGCAGACAGTCATAAGCCCCGGTGCTGGCAATTAAGTGCCGGTGCTGAGCACCTGAAAGCACCGGCACAAATTAAGCACTGCCTATCTGTATCTCTTATGTAACTCATGTGATCCAAAGTCCTTATCTAACGCAACTGGTTCTTTTGTAAAGTGCTCTGACACCTTCGGGTAATGTTCACGCTACATAAAATCGCATTAAATAAAAATCATGGAAAGGCAGTTATTTCTTTCCTTCCAGGCGTAGGTTTCTGCCTGCTTCCATGGTAAGAAACAACCTGAAAAATATCTGTGAATATCCACAAACTTACACGTTTGTGGCGGCTTTGACACATTTTTCAGAGTCTTAACGCCTTTCTTGCTGCTAACCTCTAATGTATGGTGTTATACTTACGGATAGTCCAGCGCTGTAGGTGCAAGTTATGATCATACATTTACACACATCATCAGAAGCTTCATCAGACTATAGTCTGAGACGGTGACCCCAGAAACATATGGAAAGTCTTGGCCCACCAAGAGAGCTACCAATCCGCACCAATGGCAGAATGACATGTCCATAGAACAATGAAGCATAATAAATGCAGATATGCACACCAGATTTTCACTCGGGTGTGCTCTAATTTTTTTTTAATCTGCCCCGTTATTGTTTGCCATGGAAATGGAGGTGGGGATTCTCCTATAGGATCACATAAATGAAAAATCCAAAGAGTGGGATTATAAGGTCAAGGAATTTCAAGAGCACGAAGTAGAAAAGTGTGGTCACTGGCACACGGCTGAAACCACCCCAATGCGAAGAGGCGTGCTTCTGGCTTGGATCATCATTTCTTCTTCTTGGGCTCACAAGGGTGCATCTTTTTTGATCCCATGTAGAACTGTCACTGTTGTGCTTCTCCCCTATTGTGTGACCATCCAGTTTGACTTCAGTTTAAATAAACCATTAGCTTTATTATTCAAACAGGTCGTGTTTGCTTGTGTACTCGGACTGTGGTTCGAAGCCAATTAACCCTTGTTTTCTTATTTTCTTATCCCTCTGTTACTGCTGCAGTACTACTAGGCTCATAAGTAAATATATTGGGCACGTTCTGCTTGATACCTGCAGAGCTGAATCAACAGGACGAGTCAGATAGGCAGGGTCCATCAGACCTTCCGTCTCATACACGGGGAAAAAGACCAGCACACCACAAAAGTGATGCCACTGATGGAATCTTGAACACGTGTTCATCTGGAAGGCAAACAAAGGCTCACTGAACAATTCTACAGCAGTGGTTCTTTACAAAATGTGACAGGAAATCATAGGAATTAACTAACACATAGCCTAAAAATTCACAGTAACATTAAGTCTATTACAGACACAAATGTATATAGTACAAATCATTTATGATTTATGAATAGTTAAAAACAGTTCATAATACTGTTGGTCATATTCTGGTTCCTAAATAAATAGATAAAAAACAAAACAATTTACACAATCAACTATGACCTGCACATTTGAGAAGACAGACAAAACTGTAAGGCATAAAAATTGTAAAATACAATGTGTACATTCGTGGCTCCCAGATACTAGCACCTATGTTTTATCGTTACAGCATTCGTATATAAACATAAGTGTTGTAGACTTGAATTGTACTGGAAGTGCGTCAACGCGTTTCGGTGGTAAGAACTGATAAATTCCACCTTTTTCAAGACTTTTATTAGTCGTCTGTCGTGGCAGGGGATCTGATACAACACCCTGTTGGTATTTGGCGAGATAACACAGGACGTGGTGCTATGATACTCGTCCTATCTTTGTAGCTGGAATTTCCTAATTTTCAGCGTGAAGAAGCTTTGAGCCCTGCGATGACAGAAGTTAGGCTAATATGTCCGCCCCGTTCTTGTCTTGAATAGGAGCAAATCGATCTTGAATATTTAGGCTGTGACCTGAATCAGGAGAAGCACCGGTGTTTTCTACCAAATTGCTCAATCTAAATGCAGGGAATATGGCGCGATCTCTTTCAGGTCAAAAGGCCTCCAGTACAGGTTGTGTCTCGCATCAGCTGGGGTTCTGTTGCCAATACCATAATGTAGGACGGGGCGGACATATTAGCCTAACTTCTGTCATCGCAGGGCTCAAAGCTTCTTCACGCTGAAAATTAGGAAATTCCAGCTACAAAGATAGGACGAGTATCATAGCACCACGTCCTGTGTTATCTCGCCAAATACCAACAGGGTGTTGTATCAGATCCCCTGCCACGACAGACGACTAAGAAAAGTCTTGAAAAAGGTGCAATTTATCAGTTCTTACCACCGAAATGCGCCGACGCACTTCCAGTACAATTCAAGTCTCCACCACTTATGTTTATATACGAATGCTGTAACGATAAAACATAGGTGCTAGTATCTGGGAGCTACGAATGTACAAATTGTATTTTACAATTTTTATGTTTTACAGTTTATGTCTGTCTTCTCAAATGTGCAGGTCATAGTTGATTGCGTAAATTGTTTTGTTTTTTATCTATTTATTTAGGAACCAGAATATGTCCAACAGTATTATGAACTGTTTTTAACTATTCATGTTTAATAAATGATTTGTACTGTATACATTTGTGTCTGTAATAGACTTAATGTTACTGTGAATTTTTTCGGCTATGTGTTAGTTAATTCCTATGATACTCTCAAGGGGATTCATTTCCTGTCTGGTTAGATAACCTCATTTCCCTTGAGTTCTTTAAGGGGTACCTCTCACTTACATATTCCTCTTTACAAAATGTAACAAAAAGCTGTTTATATGGCGGGGGCATGGTGTGAGGGAATACAAGGGAAGGCAGCCTCCATGGAAGAGCTTAGAAGGATCCCCAGGGAGGACAGAACCCGTGCAAAGCCTGGGAAAATCTACTGAGGCGGAGTGTAGTCAACACCATGTTGGCTGTGTACAGCACGGTGGACTTCTCTGCAGTGGGCGTCTCGGACACAGGCTTGCTGCCTCAGAGCCCCCATATGTAGAGTCCCTGTCATGCCTCGGTGGCCCGGCTATCCCGTGCTGTTCTTCAAGTCACCATTATTGACCCGATTTGGGTGGAGTGAGTCAATGGTGAACAGCACATACTTCATATATGTCTAACAAGTGGGTAGCACATGGGAGAAGTGTGACTCTGATCCACCTTTCAGCCATTGTGAGGCAGCGTGAGACGGCACCAGTTTCAGACCATTTAAACTCTGTATGATTGGCCTTTAAGGGGCCTTATGGGTATGAGACGGGAGAGGTGAAAGAGCAGAGTCACAACCAGCAAACCTTGTTATGCCTTAAATCTTAAACTTTAGGCAGCGATTAAAAAAAAGTATCATTGCTCACCTTGGTGCATGACCAGCAGGCCGAGTCCATCTCCTAGCAACGGGGACAGGAAGTGCTCTTTGGGCGCTGGAAGTACACAACACAACATGAACAGACTAACCCTTACACAGATGGGCCTCCTCAGAACACCATGGGTCCCGTCAAATGTTCCACGTTGATATGATGATCTATGAAACACCTGCCTACTTCAATATAGTGCCTTTATGTTTTGAATTTGAGTCAAGAATCCTCCGTGGATTTTTGATTTTATCGAGGATCTGCATATTGGCGGTCCAGAAATCTCTAAAATGTAATGACTTCATGCATACTGTAATATGGCAATAATGGGACGACCCTGTGTCCCTCAGAACCTGGGAATGTATATAATAGGCTGCAATGGTTCTGTCTGCTTCATGCATACTGTAAGCACCTTTTGGAACACTAATTACTAATACAAAGATTAATTTGAAACAAAACAAAGACATTCACTCAAGTAAAGTTTTACCTTCATTGGTGGGATTCTGTTTAGCTGTTTTTCTGCATTGAGGAGCAACGAATCCTATTCGAATTAAAATGGGAAATTACATTTTTGGGGTCTACTTTTCTTGGCTTTCTTTGGTAGATCTTCAAGATTCATTGAACAGCACCAAAGTTATTAAGAAAACAAAATATGTTTTTCCTATAGAAACTCTCCCCGTCACCAAAAACTATACAGGCTCTACGGCTGCCAGTGTAGTGTTTTATTATGTCTCGTCCTATTCCATTCCGCAAGGAATGAATAGGATGAGACTATTAGGGCGAAACTAAGAGCTAAACTAAGCTCTCAAAAATGCGGATTTCCAGAAGTGCATGTCTCCCGTGCACGCGCTTCTATCCGCCTGCCTGCCTGCCTCGCATCACCACATCAAAGCCAGCCATCTGTTGCTTCCACAGTGTGGTGCCGCCAGCAGCTTCACTTAAAAGGGATCCGCTCCGCCCCCCTGCTGCATCAAAGGCTTTCATTTCGCGGGCGCGTTTATTTACTTTCATTTCGCGGCGGCGTTCTTTCTGCCCCTGTTAGACTCGCTTTTTTGTGCATTTTTCTCTCTCTTTGTGACTTTTCTAGTTCCATTCATTTTTTGTTTTTCGATTCAATGAACTGACCTTTTTAGTAACCTGAGATAGTTAAACAGAGAAAGGGTTGTATCACCGTAACAATGCGGGGAAGCTAAACCCCACACTCGGACAAGATCCCTTCCCTGCTGTTCGATGCAGGGACCTTCAATGCTGCTCCACGTTTTAGGACACTACGTTTACACTACGAAGCTTCATGTGATAAGGTAGTGCATTGTGCGAGCCATACATACTCTTGGTTTGCTTACATAGAATCGGTTTGGCCCACTCACCCAGGAACAATGAGTCCTGATAATATGCAGTGAAGTGGCGGCTCGGGGGCATGAAGTGGTAGTTGCTCACCTGGTGGGCCCTGAAAGTCCCCACCTCCTTGCCTGGTTCGGCCTGGCCTCGCCTTACATTGTGCTGCTGCATGTTATTCCAGCAATGCAGTAGCGTGGGAGACTGCTCTATAGTCGTTCCGCCCACTCTGGGTCACAAAAATAACCTGTGCACATATAGCGTTTGCAGAAGGAGTCTTCTTTCTCCCTGGTCTGGCTCATTCTGCTTTAGGTTTCAAATGTGGCATGCTCCACGAAAAATATACAAAAATAAATGGAGTCCACTAAGTAAAGTTATAAAAGTTACAAGCATGTGTGTTGCACGGCAATGTCTGAACTGAAGGATATTTGTATAACTGATCTGTCACCTGCATTACAAATACAATTTTACTAAGAATAACGTGCACAAGTGTTGGGAAAACAGAATGTGCGCAGGTGCCTGTTAAATGCCACTTCCTCCGGTATTACTCCGTTAATCGTTTTGGTAGTGTAAATGGTTTTATTTCCACATGTAGCACTATACTACAGAGAGAATAGTTCTACCACCCTTTGACCCAGGGTATTGAAGTGGTATATCAAGAATTAAATAAATAAAAAAACATGCACTGAAAGTTAGAATGTCTATATTTAAATATGATTCCTGTGGCATGCGTGGTAATGATCACAAATGACTCTAGCTTGTTGAACTATTTTAACATACACTATAAAACAGTATCAACTTAAGCTTGAAAAGTTAAGTGTTCACATGTACGGCCATGAAACCCATGTCAACCTCTGCAGGAGATGCAAATAAGACGGTTTCAGAATTGTGGGCTGGGTTGAAGTGCTTACGTTGTTCAAGAGCACGGCGGCAGAGGAGATGTACAGAGGATACAATTGTGACTTCCTATGAAAGGTTCACCATTGTAATCATAACACAGACAGTCGAAGGTGTTTTTTATTTCAACAAGATATGAATTTTGTCCTATGCACGTTCCTAGCACCAAATTCTTCCTGCACTTGCCGGGCAACATGTGCCTATGGTCGCCTCGGTCTGCACTTGCCGGGCAACAGGTGCTTATGGTCACCTCGGTCTGCACTTGCCGGGCAACATGTGCATACGGTCGCCTCGGTTATTATTTACGATCTATTGCTAATTTTTTCTCTCCTATGATGTTTATTTTCTGCATCATTTTAACAGCTCCACCTAAAACTGTTTTTCACAAAACTTTCTCCAACATATCTACACCAGGTCATCAGTCCGAAGGTGTGAGCGGCTGACCAATTACAGAGGGATATGTCATCTTTGCCTCTCATTCCCAATCACAAAGTACCTTTCCTGTCGTCCATCCAGTGCACTCCTTCTCTGCTTCGGGCTGTGGTAGTTCAAAGGGAAACGCTCCCCCACCCCCCTCCGCGCAGTGCCAGAGCTTGTTTAAACATTGACTGCGAGGGGTGTAAGAACGCCTATTGTGGGTCTTGGACTTTCTTTGATCACACTCGGTCGACAGCCAGCAATGAAGGAGGAAGCCTTACTACGAGCCTGCATTCGTCAGAACACGACACTAGAATGTATGAACATGGGGGCTCTACAGCTCAAGATGTTACTCTGATAAAACATAATGGCAAATACTGCTGCACCTGCAACAAGTCAGAGGGAGGATCCCATGTAGTTGTTTAATTTCCCCAAAATATGATCTCCCTGTCTGGGTTTGTAAGCAAATCGTTCCCTGGACAAATTCCAGTTATCTGCTGGAGAAAGAGGTCGCGCGCCTCACTTCTATGCCCCTTCCCCACCCCCATACACATTACCAGCAGCACAAACACATGCGCACACAGCACAACAAACACACCAGCAGCAATTTACTCATTCACCCATCACCACACCCAAGTATGCAAACACACCCACTGGTTAATTAACACACAAAGCACAATACTAGCAGAAGAGTACTTCACCATAGACACAAACTCCACTACACACACATCTTACACACGCACATACTGCAAATACACACCACTTACACCATAAGCACCAACATGCTTGGGATAAAACACATTAGCACAAGACTTACCAGCACAATGCACACAACGAGAGAAAACATACACTAGTCACCCCACCAGGGCAGTGAATCTACATCAGCAACTCCATACTCACAAGCACACACCATTACTACGCACGCTGCAAACACAGCTTGCACACACAGGACACACATTCTGTCATAACGTACACATCGTGCGTACATAAAAGAAAACATGCCCACAGCATACACTGGGGCACAAAACAAAGACCCGGTACACAAAAAAAGGCACCACCCCACGCACATATATGACCAATTAAATGCACACAGCAGTCGCATGTATCATCCATGCGCACGCATGCACAGCCGAGACAACGCATCAACAAAGCGCACATATTACATACGCATGCAGCACTCCAGCAACAACGCACATCATACATAAGGAAATGCACGCAAAGCACATCGCCATCACACAGGCGAACCCAGACGCATATCCTAACAGCACCTCACACACACACACATACACACACACTGTTTATTATCCCAACCTGACATGACATTTATTGGTACAGCTGCAGAACTGGTATTTTTTCATGTTTGTTGTTTTTATTGGAGAGACAGGGAACACAAACACATCTCCTGCCTCAATCCCAGACAAAGGGGGAGGACAGAGTGTTCCGGATGTGCCCTTTTGCATATTCCCAACCCCAACCACGATTTTGTACCACGCTTTATTTTCACAAATTTTGCTTTTAAAGGGTTGCGATATTTCACAGTGGGGTCTAGCACTAAGTAACCATGGTTTCTGAAAAATGTGGCTCTGAGCTCATGACAATCTCGCTACCCACAGGGTAACGTGCACAGACTCAACAACCCAGTCAAGAATGTGGTCGTCCTTAAATACAGTGGAGAGAGATCTCCCAAACTCATTTGGTCTGCACATTAGTACTACTGTGTACATCGGATTTCGGATGAATGTGCACATGATTTCGTATTCATGTGTACATCAGATTTCGCATGATTGTGATTTCGTATGAATGTGTTCAGTAGGAACAATGAAGGCTGCACAAGAGGCTCGTCCCCTGCACGGTGTGGTTCTCCACCTAGTGGAGTGACCCCCCCAGCACGGTGCTGTCCTCACTAGATGCTTAGGGGGCTGCTGGGGTTCACACCTACATTCATGACAGTAGAACACGTGCCCTCAAACAGTAGCCGGGCCTCCTCCTTCTTCACGGTCCCCACAGGAGCCCAGAGGCCACAGCCAGGACAGTCTGATTTCTCTCAGACCAGTAGACATGGCCTCATCTGCTCGTTCAAGTCCAACCTCTAACCTCACCAAAGGGCCAGAAGAAAGTCTGTACAGAGGCATTCTCCCCTCACTGAAGGGGAGTTTATCATTAAAGGAAGGTGCCCCTACTTTCCGCTAGTGCCCTCAAAGATGAATTAATACTGTCCCGGGTACGGAGCCAGACAGTTACGTGCATTTGGCTTAAACTTTGAGAGGGAACTCTGTGCACCAGCCCTGTTTCTTTCTTTTTCTCTTTCATTCTCTTTATTTTTTCTCCTTTTCTCTGCATCGTTCTTCCTTTCTAATTCTCTTTTCTTTCTTTCTAAATATTATTTTCCTTTGTTATTTCATTCTTTCTTTTTCGTTCCCATTCTTTCTCCATACTCCATTACTTTACTTTCATATCCCCTGTTTCTTCCTTCTCTACTTTCTTTCTTTTGTCCTACTTCTTTCTGCCTCTATTCCTTTCTTTCCCTGCTTTTTCTCTTCTTCTTTCCCTCCTTTCTTTCAGCCTTATCATCTTTCTCTGTCGTGATCTTTCCTCCCCTCTTATTTTTAATTTTTTTTGTATTTGTTTGTTGTACGTTTCTCCATGTATCTCCTTCTTTGTTTCTTTCCCGTTGTATTTTAACTTCTTCTCTCTTTGCCTTTGTACCTCTCATTTTCTTCTTGCCTTACTCCCCCACCCTTTTCTTGTTGTCTTTTTTTCTTCTTGCCTTCTTTCCTCTTTCTCCATTCGGATTTCCTTATTTGTCTCTTTATGCCTGGCTCTGTCATTCTTTTTTCTTCTTCTCCTTTCATTCATTCATTTCACAGTTTCGTTTTTTCTTCCTTTTATTTTCTTCTCATGTATCTTTTTCCTTCACCGCCTTTCTTTTGCCCCTTTCTCTATCTATTTATCCTCATTTATTTCTTCTATTTTCATATCCTATCTTTCTCTGCTTGCCTTATTTTTCTTTCTTACTCTCTTACATTGTTTTCTGCACTCTGTCATCCTTCCCTCTCTGTCTCTTTCTCTCCACTCTTCTTCAAATCTTTCTCTCACATTTTCTATCTCTTTATTTCGTGCTCTTTCTCACTTTTGCTGTCTTAGAGCAAAGAGGCAAAAACTGATCCTCAGGGACCACAAATTTACACTTTTTGCAGTACAGCTCATGTGTCATCAATGCTGTGTGCTGCTTGTAGCAGGAATAGGGTACTCTAGGGGCAGTACCCTACGCCCTCACTCTAACTATCGCCCTCCCTCTATCTATCCATCGCCCTTCCGCTATCTATCTATCTATCGTCCTCACTCTATCTATCGCACTCACTTTATCTATCTATCGCATCACCACAGCATCACTCAGCACCACCACAGAATCACTCAGGGGCACCACAACATCACTATGCGCTACCACAGCATCACTCGTCGCCACCACATCACTCCGCGCCAGCACATCATCAATCTGTGCAACCATTCAACAACAACTGGTTCAAATATGTTCTCCCAATGTTTCAAGCTTTATTATAAATGTCACAAAAAGATGTTAATATTTCACTTCTGTTCTTGGATTTTCGTCACATTAAAATACATTGAACATAATCTTCACAAAAGTTATTTACAAAAGTTTAAGCTATTGCATTATAAATCACAATAACTTTTATTTAAGTATTAATTATTAAAATGTTTTAAAGACATTGTTATTTGTAATATCAATACATCTAAGTCACGTAAATACAACACATATTGCATTACAAATGCTATAGGTGTCACATTTGCGAAAGTTAAAACTATTGGCATTGTAAATGACAAAGCTATTAATTTAGCTATTTTCAAAACCAACACATAAATAAAATAATGGTCATTTACATTACCAATAGCTCAAACTTTCCTAATGCGAGACCTATTGCGTTGCAAATGCTTGTTATATATATTAACATTTGATAAAATACTCCTGGCGTACATTATAAGGATATTGCATTTACAAGCCACAAAGTTCCAGGAGGTCGAAGGCTGAATTCCTTAATATAGTCATAGAACTCCGAGGTGACTTAAAATATCCTTAAAATACATGGTAGAGGCTATTCTATTCCTTATACTACATCACCACACCATAACCCTACCCCAAAGTGCTTAAAGTTTCAGAGTTTTGCTCTTTCATATAATAGAGATAGTATAGTTGAAGCCATGAGAAATGGAAACAGAATCTAATGAAAAATCAAAACGCATCAGAAAGCGGTTAGTAATTTGCTGCAAGAATATATTGCAATCAGTTTAATGTAAGTTATAGAAGAAGAAGGTGTTTGTGCATGTATTTTTGGTAATAGAAAATCACTATATAATTAAAATGTTATAGGAAATATGTGCAAATATATAAAATGTATGTAAATTGAATTTTTCATATAGGACTATATATATAGTAACATATAGCAAACAGTTTATAATAAATATACATTATAGTGAGGTGAAAATGTTAGTAGCAATGTAACGTTTTAAACTTTAATAAAATGCTGGCATTTATAAGTTATAGTTATATTTAATGACTATAACTTGTGCCCCTGTCATTAATCGTCATGTTATCAATGATTTAGTTTCAAATGTTGCAGTGATGTTATCAATGATGTTATAGAACATGTCATAAGTGATATATTATGTCGGATAATTAGCTGTCCATGGCGAGGGCATAAGTTACAGTTACACTAGGGCATGAGTTATAGTTACTAAAGATAACTATGGTGCATTTCAGTGTTTTTTTAAGTTTAAAATGTTTAATTGTCACTCAAATTTTCACTTAACTGTAACATCAGTTTAACCTTAGTTTTTTTTGTGAATTTCTAGGGTTTTTCTTTGCTCGCAGGCAGGTCGCACCCCACGCCACCACACGGCCACCAGCTGCCTCGTGCCTGCTCCCTGCAGCCCGCATGTTTTACCGCCGTTTCCCGCTACTTCCGGCCGCTGCAGCCCGCCCCCCTGCTCCCCATTTGCCACCCCGCTCCCACCTCCCAGCTGCTCCTCCCTCCCTAACCCCCTCTTAAGGAGGCCGCGCATTGGCGTAGAAGTGACCTCTGACCCTGCTCGCAGGCAGGTCGCTCCCCACACCACCACACGGCTGCCAGCTGCCTTGGGCCTGCTCCCTGCCGCCCGCCTGTTTTGCCGCCGTTTCCCGCTCCTTACCGCTGCTGCGCCCCTGCGCCCCCCGACCCCTGCTCCTCATTGGCCACCCCCGCTCCCGCCTCCCAGCTGCTCCTTCCTCCCTTTCCCCTCTTATGGAGGCCGCGCAGTGGGCACACCGCAGGCGCGCCGAAGGCGCACCAAAGGCAAGCCCGCCTCTGCCCGCCCGCGCCTGGACCGCGCCCAGCGCCAGAACCCCATGACCCCGTGAACGCCACAACACTAGACTCTGCTATGACGCCAGCACCCTCCACGCACTTAACACCGGCCGAAACCACACCTGCTTCCAAGCCGCCCCGAAACAGACTCACGGACCTTTCTCCTGCCACACCTGCAGCTTGACCTGCAACAGAACCACCAAACCTCCAAGGACTGGACCCAACCACCTCCGCTGCATACTCCTCAACACCCGCTCCGCACGCAAACACGCCGTCGAGCTCCGGGATCTTCTCGACACCTCCGCCCCAGACGTGGCCTTCCTGACCGAGACCAGGTGGAACGACTCCTCGGCGCCCGACATCGCCATAGCCGTCCCGGACGTCTACAAGATCACCCGTAGGGATCGCGCCAACGGAACCGGAGGAGAAATAGCCATCGTTCACGAGTCCACCCTCGTGGTCTCCACCCACGCAGACAACACCCTCAACACCGCCGAACACCTGCACTTCCGGATCCACACCGACCCCAACACCACCCTCAGAGGACCACTCATCTACAGTCCCCCCGGACCCCGAACTCAATTCAGCGACTCCATCGCCGACCTCGCCAGCACCCACGCACTTGCCTCCACAGACTACATCCTCCTCGGGGGCCTGAATTTCCACCTCAAGAACAACAACGACGCCAACTCCGCCACCCTGATCGACAACCTCACCAACCTCAGCCTCAGACAACTCGTCACCGCACCCACCCACGCCGCTGGCCACACACTGGACCCCGTCTTCTCCACAGGCACCCACGTCGCCTTCGACCACACCACCGAACTCCACTGGACTGACCACCACTGCATTCATTTCACCTTCAATAAACCAACAACGCACCACCGCACCCAACAGTTACCTCGCCGCTGTTGGAGCAAAGTCACCGAAGACCAGCTGATCACCACCCTCGCCCAAAACCCACCCACCGACCCCACCAACCCAGACACCGCAGCTCGCAACCTCAGACAGTGGATCGACGACTGCGCCAACACCCTCGCCCCACTCAAGAGACCCTCCAACAACCACGCCAGCAAGAAAGCCACTTGGTTCACCGATGAGCTGCAGACCTCCAAACGCGCATGCCGGAAACTGGAGAAGATATGGTTTCATGAACAGACATCCGACAACCACGCAGCCCATGAGGACGCCACCCGCAGACAACACCACCTCATCAGATTAGCCAAGGGATCCTCCTTCAAGGCCCGCTTGGATAACAAAGCACACAACAGCAAAGAGCTCTTCAGCATTGTAAAGGAACTCTCCAACCCCAGTGCCAACACCAACAACATACCGCCCTCACAAGAACTTTGCAACTCACTAGCCATCTTCTTCCACCGCAAGATCGCACACATCCATGACAGCTTCAGCACCATGACCGCCACAACTACGCCAGACCCCACCTCTCCTGTGAACACCACCAGCGCCAACCACCTGACCTCCTGGTCCAACGTCAACGACGACAAGACACGCAAGGTCATGAACTCCATCCACTCAGGCTCTCCGTCAGACAGCACCGACACCCACCGACCATGCACGCAACCTAGGATTCATCCTCGACTCCTCCCTCTCCATGTACAAACAGGTCAACGCCATCTCCTCCTCCCGCTACAACACCCTCTGCATGCTCTGCAGGATCTACAAGTGAATCCCGACCGAAACAAAAAGAGCGGTGACGCCCTCGTCAGCAGCAGACTGGACTACGGCAATGCACTCTACGCAGGAATCCCAGCCAAACACCTACGATGACTACAACGCATCCAAAACGCCTCCGCCCGACTGATCGTCAACATCCCCAGCCACATCACCCCCCACCTGAGAGACCTACACTGGCTCCCCGTCGACAAGAGGAACACCTTCAACCTCCTCACCCACGCACACAAAGCACTCCACAACGCCGGACCAGCCTACCTGAACAGCCGACTCAGCTTCTACACCCCGACCCGCCAGCTCTGCTCCGCCAGCCCCGCCCTCGCCGCTGTCCCCCGCATCCAACGAACAACATCCGGCGGCAGATCCTTCTCCTACCTCACCGCCAAGACCTGGAACACCCTCCATACCCACCTACTGCAGACCCAAGACCTACTCGCCTTCAGAAGACTCCTCAAGACCTGGCTCTTCGAGCAGTAGCGGCACCCCCTCCCATCAGCGCCTTGAGACCCTCACGGGTAAGTAGCACGCTTTACAAGTATACTGATTGATTGATTGATTGAATGTAAAGCAATATTCTATTACCATAAGAAAAGCCACCAACGTGCGGCGCACAGCTTTTGGTAGTGTGTAGCAGGGGGGTTGGCCCCAGGGCTTGACCTATTGTTAGGCCCAGCGGCCAACCTCACCCTCCTCGCAGTGCACAGCCTTTGGCCATGCACGGCAGGAGTTTGTCCGCAGGGCCTGACCTGCTATCAGTCCCTGCGACCAACCCCCCTGACACCTCCGCAGGTACCCAACCCCTATTTGCAGTGTGTGGTTGACTGCAGGGCCTGGCCGCTGAGCAGTCAACCCGATGCCATGCACGAACTTCTGCAACACCAACATATAAAAAGTGAGCCTGTTGGCTTTTTCAAGGATGATCATATCAATATGTATAAAGCATATCTATCATCTTTCTCCAAAAATCCCCAACAATTTTAATCAAATGTATATTTCATTAATTCAGACAATGCCATTTTTACTAATATTAATTACTAAAATTTTTATAAGAAAGTTTTATTAAAATACAACCGTGACTTTCTTTCTAAATATTTTTTGTTATCACATTTTGAGGGTGAAAAATGTGAAAGTAAATAGTTAAACACATATTGTTTATTAAAAAAAGAAAGTAAACATGTCTTTGAGTCTTTCATTTAACATTTTCAGCCCAAAAATGCAGTCATAAAAACAGTCACCACAGGGCCTTGCATCTTTTTTACTCACCCTCGGGCCACATAAAGTACAGCCCTGGTACCAGCCCCTACAGGGCACTGCACTCCCAGCTGAAGAGCAAAAGCACCAGCCTGGGGAGTGCTTTAAAAAAAATATGGTAAGCTCTCCTGAGGTCATGGATTCAATGACCCAGGAAACTTACTAAACTTCTTGCACAATATTAAAAAAAAGTTTGGCAAAAGCAAAAAATATGTACATATCCCTCGAAGGGCTTTTTGGGGAATTCCCTGAAGGTGTACAGAATAATAATTGAATGGCCGGTCATTAATTATTCACGTTTTGGTGGGGTTTTTTTTATTTAGAGGACCGCTAAGGGAGCCCCAGGGTCTCTGTGGCCCTGCCATCTCCCTGCACTTTATGGGGCTGCACAAGAGCCAGACATTTTCTGTTTGTTTAAGTGGTGCCCCGGTGCCCACCCGGGTCATCACCAGACTATTATTTTTTTGGGGATGCTACTGGGAGAGCCCCAGGGTTCTCTCGGTCCCAGCAGCTGCCAGTTCCTGTAGTAACCAGCATGTTTAATTTTTATTTTTTAAGTGGGGTGACCCAGTGCCTACCTGATCACTCCCAGATCTTTGTGACTGGGGGTGAATGTTTGCATTGTTCAGCATTCTGTCCATTATTTGTTCCTTTTGCTTTTGTCCGAAGGGTATGCCTAGACGTTTGTCACTGCGCCACTGGATTCCAGTTAGCCTGGATGATGAGGGAGGGATGCCCCGAAACTGATCCTATGATGCTTGTTTCTGGTCCAGGGAGGACCTGGCTTGGCAGTTCAGGCTGGACTGTTCCAAGAGGAACAAGGTCAAGACTGATTTGCATATGGCTGGGTCCAAACTGGGGTGGCGTGGTGAGAAAAAGAACAACGGATTAAACCCAGATTTCTGTGACTGGTAGTGAATGTTTGCATTGTTCAGCCTTCCGTCCATCATTTGTTCCTTTTACCTGATGATCCGAAGCACGTCCCTCATTGGGGGTTGCAGGGGAAGGGCCAGGCCACCCGCCTGGTGGTCTTGTGCTCCCCTCCCCCTAAACAATAAATGCACCTCAATCCTGGGCCCTAGTATTTTTTAATTTTTAACGCAGGGGAGGCTGCTCTTTTTTAAAATTTGTTTACTGCAGACTCACTGATCCTCAGTGAATTTGTGACATTTAAAAAAAGTTTTTAATCCATCATCAGGCATAGGGGCTGAGATTATCCGTCCCCTGCTCACTTTAGTTTTTAAAAAAACTTTTTGCTAAGACTCTGGACTGAGTCCTGAGTCCTAAAATGGCTGTTGCCACCTCCTTGTTGATGTGGTGGTAGCCAATCTGATCTCACCATGAGATCTGTTGGCCTGTGGATCCTCTGCGGTCTGATATATACTACATTTTTAAACATGAATTGCTCCGAAATTACTGAATGGATTTACACCAAATTACAAAAGTACTCTTTCTGGACAAAGATATAGCTTTCTGCCAAATTTGGTGTAAATCCTTCAGCAGTTTGGCTGCTTTTGCTACTGGGGGCTGATATTGCAGCACTGCTGCAAAACCGGCCCCCACCTGCTGACTGCCCCAACTCTTCCAGCCTCCTGTGGAAACGTCTGAGACCCGCTACGGCCAGTCCGGCCCTGGTACCACTGTACCCAATAAAGAAAATGATGGAATACCGCATTACTCTTATGAGGCCTCTCACTTTGGTATTACAGAAGGCCCCAAAGACGCTTGTGCGTCTAATTCTGTAATACCGATAGCGAGGGCACACATAAGCCCCAGTGCAATCTTCAGAGTGCGTACCCTCATTTGTATGGGGTTGGGCCCCGTAAAAATGAGGGAATCGCTTTACCTCTGTGCCCGCACCGTATTATAGTTGCAAGTGTAGAGGCAAAGAAGCTGTGAGGAGGAGCATTGACAGTGCACCACCTAAAAGGTGGCACACAGTCAGTGTGGACCCTGATGGCAGCCCTCTGGAGGGTGTCAAGGGGGTCCCATGGAGCCCCCAGACACCCCTTTGTAGGCGGGTGCAGTCACTCACTGCACACGCCTGCAAGTCTATCTCTAATTCCCATTAAAAGTGCAGGCGGGTTGCCGCCTGCACTGTGAAACACGGAGTGCTTTCCAAGCAGCCGCCCCGTTTTTCACATGAATGAGCTTGACCAGGGCAGCACAAGATGGTGACTGCCCGGGGCAGGGGCGTAACACAGGCCCCCACAGCCCATGCATTGTGCTCCGGGGGACCCCGTGCTCCTGGTGCCCCATGCTCCTGTGGCCCCCTCAGCGCGGACAATGCAAAACCCTAGACATCTGTGACCGTGTGTGATTTTGTGATAGGGAATTAATTATTAGGTAGTAAGTTTATGTAATTTACGTTACAATATGCATAAAATCGCTCTAGATAAGGTTAGGAGTTCATAAATTAAATGGTTAATCATGATAATGGCGCGCAGATGTCTCTGCATCTGCGTGGTCTTACGCATCACCATTAGGGTGGGGCTAATAACCAATTGTCATGCGCGTCACGGCTTCCGCAATTAAAAGTGCCGTGGCTGGTGGAGAGGCGAGGAGGCGTCCCAGAGGGACTAAGAGGCACAGTGCAGTGCGGCAGCAGCCCATAATTCTATTATTTCTAAGCCCGCAGATGAGTCTGAGAGTGAGACTCTGTTCGTCCAGTCGGGGTGAAATGGAATGCATCATGGGCCCGGGGCCAGGATTAAAAGCAAAAATGTATTCATGTGGTGGGCGGTAGACAGGCCCCGGGCCCGGTTCTGCATAGTGGAGTCGAAACCGTGACGATGACGCTGATTTTCGCCAGTTTGTGAGAGTTAGGTGGATGGTGATAGAGCCTTGCGCCTTTGCGTGGCTTCAATAAATCAAAAATGTAATCCTGACCGGTGATTGTCACCGTGACAACGCTGACGATCATCATTAATACAATTTCTGATTGATTACAGCCGCAATCACCATCCTCGCTTTCACATACTGCACCCCCACCGCAGCGAATTGCAGAGGGACTGCCGGGTCCCGGGGGAAGCACAGTCACAGACTAGTCTTCCCCCGGGGTCATTCGCGCAGGATAGGGCAGGCAGGGGAAGGGGAGGAGTTAGGGGGTGGGTATAAGGCGCAGGGGAGGAAGGGAACTTCCTCTTCCTGCGCCTAGCACCATTGGGAGGGTTAGCGAAAGGAGAGTGCGGAGCCAGTGTAGGGACAGTGTTATTGTAGGCTGGAGGTGATTTTGTTGCATTTCTTCGACGTCGCGTGGCTGCTGACGGTAGCGGGTTTCAGCCTACACGCCGGAAGCGTTAGATACGGCGATGTCGGGAGTGTCGGCCGAGGAGGTGCGGGCGGCCCTGCTGCTGCTGGCCCGCGCGGGTCGGGCGGACCTTTTACAACCAGGTGTGTTGGGCCAGTCCTGGGTGGGCTGTACAAGGGCCCCGCGCGCAGCCTCGGCCGGGGTCGCGGCGGCGGGGCAGAGCACCGAGGGACTCAGCACGGGGCGGGAAACGCAAGAGCCTGCCCCGCGAGTCTTCCCTCCGCTCCAGTTTCTGCCTGGGGCCTCTGGGGCGGTGTCAAGGGGCGCGGAGCCTCCGATGGGGCAGCTCCAGAGTGCCCAGGAGTCGGTGGGCACCAAGGAGGGGGCAGGGCCGGGTGACCGGCCTGCTGCTCCAGCTTATGACTTCCCTTGGGCAGGGGGGCGAACCTGGCACTGAGGAGGGGGAGCATGTTGAGGACCTGTCTGTGGGGCTGAGCAAGGTTGGGGGACTGGGGTCAGGGGACGTGGGGCAATGGGATGATGCCCCCATTGACTTATCCACCAGCTCTAGGGCGCCCACCCCTGCCCCTGAGGGGCGGGAGGCGGCTTGGAGGTCTGTACATGAGGGGGCACCAGCTGTCCAGGTGGCGGTGCCCAGAAGAAGGCCCAGGGAGAGGATCACGGAAGTCGCAGGTGAGGGATCATGGTGGGCAGCCTGGGATGACGGTCCCCGAGGTGAGAGAAAGAGGACGTGCAGGTCGGTGGGTGTGGGGGAGGGGTCAGTTCGGAAGTCGGAGAAGCCATCGGGCAGTCCACCTGTGGAAGGTGAGAAGGTGGACGGTAAGTCGGTGACTACGGGGGTACAGACGGACAAAGGGGACGGTAAGGAGGATAAAGGGGCCAAGCTACCGAAGAAACTTCCCTATATGGGTTTGGCGATGCCCTTGGGTTTGCATCCTTCAGAAATGGTCAGGGTGCGGATTTGGAGGCACAAATTTGTGGATGTGTTCAAGTGGCTGCATAGGGAGGTGCAGGCCAAGGAGGGCTCGAAAGAGGAGGAGTGGGAGCTGACGAGGCGACCCAGGGTGCCGGTGACGATGGAGAACTGGACTTCGGCATTCTTGATTTATGCCAGTATTTACAGTGAGAGGTATTTGGATCGGGCGATTGCATTGTTTAAATACATGGATATCATTCTCAATGCTCAGATGCAGTTTGGGGGTTTCGCCTGGTTGAGTTATGATGAGGAATTCAGGGCACGGGTTAGTGCGGATCCAGAGAAGAATTGGGGGGAGGTAGACCAGGAACTCTGGGTTCAGTGGATGGCGTCCACGCACTCCACTGCATCTACACACACAGCCAATAGTTTGCCGGTAGTGTATCGGTCCTTTCTGCTGCGTCCCGCCCAAGGCGGGCCGGGGGGAGGTGCGGTGCCCAACACCCTCATCTCTGGTCAGCCGAGCAAGCCAGGGGGATATTCGACGGGGGCTTGCTGGAGCTACAACCGGGGGTACTGCTCCAGATATCCCTGTAAGTTCAAGCACGAATGCTCAAAATGCGGCGGGAAACATGCCCTCACTCAGTGCCTTACCCTTGTCACCCCCTCAGAGCAGTGGCGGAATGCCAAGGGACCGAGCCACCCTGAACAGAAGGGCGCCTACACCGGTTAGGGTGGAGGCGATGGCCCCGTGGCTCTCGTGCTACCAGGACCAGGAGGCGGCATCGCGGCTTTTCTGGGATTTCACGGAGGGCTTTAGGATAGGCTATCAAGGTCCCAGGGTGCGTCGGTGGGCGGAAAATTTGAGGTCAGCGAAGGAATTGCCTGGCGTGGTGTCTGCCAAGTTGCTGAAGGAGGTTGAGGAATGAAGGGTAGCCAGCCCGTTTACTGATTGGCCTTTGGAAGATCTGATCATTTCTCCACTGGGGGTGGTGCCAAAGAAGGAGGAAGGGGAGTTTCGGATGATCCACCATCTCTCGTGGCCGGAGGGCCAGTCTGTGAACGATTTTATTACAGAGAAGGATTCAAGGGTGCTCTATGCTTCTGTAGACGACGCGATCCGTTTGGTGAGGGTGTGCGGGTCGGGGGCTGAATTGGCGAAATGCGACATCAAGTTGGCCTTCCGTCTGCTGCCCATACATCCAGCGGATTTCTCGCTCTTGGGAATGCAGTTTGGGGGGGCCATCTACGTGGACAAGGTTTTGCCCATGGGGTGCGCCATCTCTTGTGCCTTGTTTGAGCTCTTTAGTACTTTTCTGCAATGGTGAGACTTAGTGGGTGCCGTGAGGTCACCCACTATTTGGATGATTTCCTCTTCCTGGGGAGGGCGAATTCTGGTGATTGCGGCAGGGTCCTGTTGCGGTTCCATGAGATGGCCTTCCATTTTGGTGTACCTCTGGTGCCGGAGAAGTCGGCTGGTCCCAGCTGTTGCCTGACGTTTCTGGGGATTGAGCTGGACTCTGTACAGTGGCGGGCGCGCCTTCCAGGGGCTAAGGTGGCTGAAATTCTGTCATGTTTGAGGTGGGCGATTGAGGAAAAGCGAATCCGGTTGAGAGCGGTGCAGAAGCTCTTGGGTTTCCTGAACTTGGCATGTAGAGTGGTGAGAGCAGGGCGGATGTTCTGTAGGTGGCTCGGCATGGCCATGTCGGGGGCGGTACTCCCACACCACAGAGTCAGGGTTTCCATGGGGGTGCGGGCTGATTTGAGGACCTGGATAACATTTCTGACTGATTTCAACAGAGTGTCCCTGGATTTTGATGCAGAAAGGGCGGTTTGGCAATGACAAATTTTCCATGATGCAGCCGGGTCAGCGGGGTTTGGCATTTTCTGGGACGGGAGGTGGTGCGCTGAGAGTTGGCCTGCTCACTGACTGAAACAAGGGAGGAGCATTGCTTACTTGGAATTCTTCCCTTTGTTGGTGGCGCTGGGGGTGTGGGGGAGTGAATTTCGGAACAGGTCAGTGCTCTTCCACGTTGACAACATGACGGTGGTGGACCTGGTGAATCGCCCGAGAGCTAGGGACCTGAGAGTGCTGCGACTGTTGCGGAGATTCATGTTGGCTTGTCTGCGGCTGAATGTGGTGTTTCGGGCGAAGCATGTCCCTGGGGCGAATAATGACATTGCGGAAGCTATGTCTCGTTCGCAGTGGCAGCGGTTCCAGCACCTGGCACCGGGAGCGGATATGTGCAAGACCGAGCTGCCGGACGGCATCTGGGCCTTGGGGGAGTGAGGATGATTGGCCTTGTGGAGCGTTCAGTAGCAGAGACCACAAGAAGGACGTATCGGCTGGCATGGTCAGAATTTGGTGCATTCATGGGTTGGAGTTAGGAATCTCGTATGGGTGACAGGTCTGTGGTGGAAGAGGTAGTGAAGCGCTTTGTGCTGTGTTGCATTGATAAAGGATTGACTGCGGCTACAATTTCTGGTAAACTGGCAGGGATCTCTTTTTATTGTGCTTTGTTTCTGGGTTTTGATCCAACCATGGATGTGATTGTGAGCAGGATGCTCCGGGATTGGGGTAGGGAATGTAGGAATGGGGGGGGTAGACTGCGGGAGGCAGTTACGTTTGACCTGTTGGTCCGGCTGGTTGGGGTATTGCCGGAATGTTGCTAAGACCTTTTTGAAGCAGGACTTTTCCGTTTGTGTATGGTGTGGATGTTTTTTGGAGCGTTTCGGGTGTCTGAATAGTTGGGTACGAGGAAGATGGCTCGCAGGTTGTTTGAGGAGATTCGGGTGGATGGGGGGCACCTGGGGATTTGGTTGCAGTGCTCAAAGACTGATCAGTTGGGTAGGGGTAAATGGGTGTGGCTGAATGAGACGGATGATGGGGCAGTCTGCCCGGTGGCTGAGTGGCAGGCCTTCCTGGGGACAGAGCGTGTGTCGGAAGGTGAGATTTTCTGTCATGCATCGGGTGCGCGAATGACGGCTGGCCAGTTGTTGGCGGTGTTGCGCATGGCTTTGCGACGATTGGGCTTGGATGCGTCTGGTATCGGGACACACTCCTTTTGTATCGGGGCTGCGACAGCTGCGGCCCGCTAGGGGTGGTCCTGGGACAGGATTAGGCGGATTGAACGGTGGAAGTCACGTTGTTGAGAGCGTTATGTGAGAAAGTGAGGTGGTCCTAGGCAGTCAGTTGGTTGGGATGTGGGGTTTGTGGTTCTGTGCTAATATATTTCTCTTCGTAGGTTGCGTGGGTGGACCGAGGACTAAGACGGTGACCTGGATTGTGGGGCATTCCTTTGAGCACTGGACATCTAAATATGCGGAACAGCAGGTGTACGGCCATAACCTGGGACTGAAAGGACATTTGCATGAAGTACAATGGTGGGGAAAGGAGGCATGCGATGGGGGGCACTACTGCCGTGGCTCGCAAAAATGGTCCCGCAAAAAGGATGCCCGGACTTGTTGATTATCCATCTGGGAGAAAATGACTTGGTACAGCTGTCAGGTTTGGCGCTTTTACAGCTGATGCAGAGGGATCTGGAGGTATTGAAATCTAGGCTTGCAGGGACTTGCATTGCCTGGACGGAGCTGGTCCCCAGGAGAGTATGGAGGGGGGAAATGAAGCATGGGGCAATTGAGTAAGCACGAAGGAAACTCAACTGGGCAATGAGACTTTTTTGAGGGGACAAGGACATTAAAGTGATCTCACACAGAGGAATTCGACTGGAGGAGCCTTCCGTTTTAAGGGACGACGGAGTGCACCGGTCACGTTTGGGGAACGCATATTACATGATGGAAATGAGAGATGTGGTGAGCAAGTTGTGGAATAGGCGATATGGTGTTGCAGGGAGTGAGTGCGGATGGTGTGCCAGGTGTGTGGGACAGCGGACCCGGGGGTGGGGTGTGGGGCAGGGAACCGCCCTACAGGGGGTTCCCTGGTTGGCGGTACTTTAAAGGGAGAGGGGGGTCAAGAGCGGGCACACCCATCCCTTGGGGGGGGAGTTCGAATGGCGGCTAGAGGCATGACTGGAAGGACACAAGGATCAGGCAGGATGACAGGTGATTGGTGGATATGAATGAGGTACGGTATGGGGCATGTAGTGGTTTGTGATGAGGTGGAACGGGTGAAGCGTATGAGAAGTGAAGTGTGAGTTGGGGGTTTGATGTTATTTATCTGTTGATGTTTATTGTTATGTAAGATTACGCAGCCTGGTCTAATAAAATGGCCTTTTACGCTTACACACTGCGTGGTCTGTTTATTGCGCCATGTACTATCGCTGTAGGCTAGGCTAGGACTAGAATCAGCGGAGGCCCGCCCCAGCGGCAATTAAACCATTGCCACAGCTCGCGGCCTGGCAGCCTGAAGTAAGTGTCAGAGTAGAGTAGGGGCTAAGGAGTCCGAAATAGAAAGTTCTTCTACAAGAATTTACACTTTACAAACAGTTTTCTGCTACAGGAGTGCTCACCTTACTGTATCTCTGATGGCAGATTATGCTGCTACCGAACGGTAACTAACAGTAACACCAATAAAGAAGCACATGACTTATGGGTGGGCAAAATAACGGAATAGGGTTAGCGAACATTAAGCATTTTGTGTGAAAGGCAGTTAATGGTCTCTGGTCTCCGGTAACAACTGACTGAGAGGTTACCTTTCCTACAAAACTTCAAGCAGCAAATGGATCGAGGCCAGGGCTTACATCAAGAACTCAGCTCCTATGAGGTATTTTCGTCTTGAAACTGTCTTCCCACTGGATAAAAAATAATGCACAAAATCATAAACACTTAAAAGAATAAAATGATATGAATTACTCGGATATTGTGTGGGATCACCATTGCATAATAACATTTCCCCACCAGGCCTACTTGCAGTACTCTTCTTTATAAAACCACATTCCTTACAGGATATCCCTAAAGAAATGGTCTTGTTAGACAACAGCCAGTCCTGCAAACATCGTGTTAGCAATTAATTTTTTCGTGTAAGTGGCAGTGCCCGATCAGCTGCCGCTTACTGAGCCTGAAATTCATTTTCCCCAGGCTGCTGGGCATGGTTGCAGGCCCGAGGGTGCAGGTGGGCTGCAACCAAGTGTGTGCCCTGGGTCCTCCTTCCACAGTGGGGACATTAAGCAATTGGCTTCTTGCGCTATGCCTTAAAACAGTTCTGTAAAGGATGGGTTATTTGGAGCTGGTGGACAAAGCCTGGAGACAATGGCGAATGCATGATACACTCACTTATAATATTTTGTTGGTCACAAAAATATCTAAATTCCTAGACTGCTGACAGGAAGCCTTACAGGCAAGAAGGAAGATCGAAAAACAGAAACAATTAAGAGATGTAGGTAGGTTAACAAGAGTAGCTCAATATGAACTAGCATTGGCTTTTTACCTTCATTACGCAGGTTTAGACTCAACCACTGAGACTGATTGGGGTTAATTTTGAGAGTTTGGATGTACCAGTCAATCCTTGTGGGTGTGTTATGCCTGTTCGGGTATTTAATCCCCTACCATTAACAAACACGCTGCACATTCTCCACAGCCGGAGACCTTTGAAAGTGTTGCCCCAAATTCCAGCAAGTTTTACTTTTTCTAGGTGGATTTGTGGTTCTCCTCTGAAGAATGTTTTTAAAAGATGCAGTCTAATAGTACATTTTGCAGCAAAATGTTCACAAATTCGCTACAAAGCCATAAGCTCTCATAGAACACGTATTAAAGTTTTGTTACGCCACTGGCCCGGGGCGCAGCACATTCCATGTAATAGGGCGATCTTTCCCTAGGAGCGCCGGGCGCAAACAGGGAAAGTGCACCCTTTACATAATAGGGCCCTAGGTGTTTCCTGACAAGCACAAATAAGTAAGAGGTTTTGTATTTTTATTTAAATTTCTACGTTTTCTAGGTGTTGCTATACTATGGTACCAAAATATGGTATTGCGGTACCTATGACTCCAATTAAAACCACACCTGATTGGGTAGTGAGACTTTGTAGTAGTTCCAGTCCCATTTCCTTCTTTAGGGATTTGGATATTACTAGATTTACACCTCGTGCCATCCATGCTTATTTTTGTTGGCGTGCCTCTTTTTTGGGGATTACATTGGAGAATGGCACCAGAAAAAAAGACCATCCTGGACCTTAACATAAATCTTGAAAATATGGAGAAGGAAAGCAGCTGCTCTATCAATTCAATTGCTTGAGAGTGCGTCAAAATTCCACCTACCGAGAATGACTCAGTGAAGAAAGTCACGTTTAATACCTGTGACAAGGAGTTCAGCAGAGGAACAAGTAACACGCATTTACAATGCAATGGTCTCGGTATTATTAAAGGTAGAGCTATTGGCATTGCTCATGACATTTTTTTTTTTAAATCATAAATAAATGGCATTGTCATTTACATTGTCCATAGCCTAATCGTTAAATACATGGCATTGTCATTTACAATGCCAATAGCTTAATAGCTCGCAAATGCATGACCTATTGCATTTACACCCACACAGAGCCACACATACAGAGCCACGCACACAGAGCCTTAGACACACACACAGAGCCACACACACCCACACAGAGACACACACACACCCACACAGAGACACACACACACACACACAGAGCCACACACTCAGAGCCACACATAGAGCCACGCACACAGAGCCTTAGACACACACACAGAGCCACACACACCCACACAGAGCCACACACTCACACACCCAGAGCCACACTCACACACCCAGAGCCATAGACACCCAGAGCCACATACACACACGAGAGAGCAAGCACAGCGAGGGGGCAGGGAAGCAAGCACAGCGAGGGGGCAGGGAAGCAAGCACAGCCAGGGGGCAGGGAAGCAAGCACAGCCTGGGGGCAGGGGAGCAAGCACAGCCTGGGGGCAGGGGAGCAAGCACAGCCAGGGGGCAGGGAAGCAAGCACAGCCTGGGGGCAGGGGAGCAAGCACAGCCAGGGGGCAGGGGAGCAAGCACAGCCAGTGAACAGGGAAGGAAGCACAGCCAGGGGGCAGGGGGCAGGGGAGCAAGCACAGCCAGGGGGCAGGGGAGCAAGCACAGCCCAGGGGCAGGGAAGCAAGCACAGCCAGGGGGCAGGGAAGCAAGCTCAGCCAGGGGGCAGGGAAGCAAGCACAGCCAGGGGGCAGGGAAGCAAGCACAGCCTGGGGGCAGGGGAGCAAGCACAGCCAGGGGGCATGGGAGCAAGCACAGCCAGTGAACAGGGAAGCAAGCACAGCCAGGGGGCAGGGGAGCAAGCACAGCCAGGGGGCAGGGGAGCAAGCACAGCCAGGGGGCAGCTGCCAGCAGAGGTTCGTTTGGCCAGAGATCTCCCGCTCTGTGAAAGGCCTAATATCTGGCAGAAGATCTACTTCTTGATTTCATGGAACTCAACAAGTCTGCCTTCCCGACAGCGAACCTACCCAGACATCCAACTGCACCAATGCTAAGTACTACAACTAAGGCTACCTCATCCGCCCAGAACCTCAAGATTCATAAAAGCGGTCCAACATGTTCTTGCCTTAGATCATCAATCCGAGCACACAAGTGGATAAACCACACACTATCTATCTCAGAATGATCACTTTGACACACAAGCGCCAGCTGCCAACAACCTGGTCACTGTGTTCAACAATAAACTATCCCCATCTTCATGCCAAAACCACAAGCCTTGAAACAGCATACATGGAAAATCACAAAACCTTGTGTGCACAACACTGTCCGTAATTAATGTAAACTGGAGTTGCCAAGCTATTAGGACAGAAGCACATGTCCCGTAGTAGACAATATTACTCAAACAGAAGAATACGTTTTAGAATTGTGTTCCTGTTGACACTTCTGCTAGCCGAACTTGTTATTGGCTTGTCAGGGAAGGTGCACATTATCAAACAGATCAAGATTTGTGGAGTTATGAGAGAGAGAGAGAAAGAGAGAGTCTCTTTAGCTCTCTCTCTGAGTTTTGGTGTGTATGTGTGTGGCTGTTTTTTTCATATGATTGCTGTTCGAATAATGAGGGTGAGAGGAATGTGAGTGAAACAGTTCGAAAAAAAATGGATGAATCATAGCAGAAATTTAGGCCACAAGAAATTTATGGCAACGGAGGAAGGACCACCTTGTGTGGCAGGATGAACTAAATTATGTGGCATGCCACTGGCAGCATCATGTGTGGCACTTTTCTTTTTTTATAGTAACTTTAAATCTGTGAGTAAGAAACAAAGTTTTTGGTTATGATCTGCAAATTAAGCCCTTGGGGGTTAATGCTGTGCTCAATCTGGCCCCTTATTTATTTTTTTTATGACGCAGGAATGTCCGAGTCCTGCCACAACAAAATGTTCCTGTTGTGGTCGGCCAATCAGGCTGACTTTTCCCCTTTAAATTAGACAATGCTGAGCATATCTGGACAAAAAGAATTCTCAAAAACAGCAGAAAAGATTTTCACAAAATCTCAAAAAGCACACTAAGTAAAGGTCTAACATTGTGTCAAATCGGGATCAGCCATTTTTTCTGTACCAGAGAGTGAAGTTTCCTATTGAAATCAGCATCATTTTGTGACCACTGTTTTTTTGTGTTTTTTTTTTACACATGTTAACACTGTCTGGGCAAAGGTTCCATCTGATTAGTAACATGTTAACACTCAAACACAGCAAAAGGTATTTGAAAAGTGACCAGTCAATGTTTGCAAAGAGCATTCCACTGCACAGCAGCAAGCTTCACTGCGTTGATGGTAACTTTTGATCAATTTGAGATGGAAGCAGTTTTAAACATTTGCAAATGTTGACGCAGGTGATGGTTTATGTGGCAAATTCGGCAAATACATAATTATATGGAAAAGACCATGGGGACAGAGTCACCTAATTCGAGAAGCTATGCCTAAAATAGCAATTTTTACACAAGCACAGCCAATGAAATCATCGGCGGTAGGCCGGTAGTAAATATGGCTCTGATGTATTTTCTGCCATTCCAGCAACACTACTCAGCAAATTTCTGTGCAGCGCTTCATTGTGCTAATCTTTGTAAATCTTGACCTTTTATATATTTTTTTAAATGCATAGAGCGTGGACCTTAAGGGGCATTTTGGGCTAGAAAAGAACAAGTTACAAACATGACTCAAATCAAACCCAGAAAAAATAAACTCCAAAATGTGATGGGCATGGTCAAATAAGCAGGCACAGAACCATATGTCACAACATAAGTAAATGCAGGCCTTAGGCAGGTTGTAACAACACTGACATCAGAGCTAGTCAAATACCTCTAGTTAATAGCCCTCAAACAACCGAAGGCCCCAGCCGCATGCAAGTGTGCAGAGTAAAGTTAATGAGGACAGTAAAGCGCTTAGCACACACTTGTGACGGCTCTTTCACCACGCTTGTTCTCTTGTCCTTTTACATAGTTGTCTGTTGTGAGTGTAGCAGCTGAGTGCATGCTCAAGCAGTAACAGACTGCACCGTCTGCAATCTGATTGGCTGTCCCATTTGACATTCCAGTGAACGCACCAAATCTAAAATGCATGTTGTACGTGCCCTCTCGAGAGTTTTATTTTTTATGCCATGCACATGTACTTAAAATTGAAACTACTGTAATTTCACGACTCACAATGCATGCAAGAGGTAGACCATGCCAACAGCTATCACTGTATAACCGAAATCCTCGAAATCGATTCCCAAGGCTCACTATTTGGTCCTGCACCATACACAGAAGCACTTTTCACAGTTCTCACGAGGGCATGCAGAAAGCTCTCACTAGAATCCTCTACCCTGGGGCGTGGCTTGGGTGCCGCACAAGATGGACGGCTAGGTGAAGAGCTCCTCCGTGCCGTATCACCTCCTTCTGGCTTCCCGGCGGTGAAGTGGGATATTTCTGTCACTACCCACCGGACTTCTCAACCGGAACATGGTGTGAGCAGTTTGTGCCCTTTGGTGTCCTTTTCGGACCTTTCCTGAGGTTTTGAAGTCGGAGACGGCGAATGCGATGCCGAGATCCGCCATTTTGTGCATTGCCTCAGCGTCAGCTGCACCTCTGACGAACTTCTGCCCTTCCGATTGCTGAGAGGACTTTCCTCATTTCGGGGCCTGCATTACAACGACAGCTCTTGGAGGTGAGCGTTGGGGGTTATTTCATGGCTCTCGCCGCCCTTCTTATGTTCAAGCGCGTCTTTCACCTTGAGGTGTTGCGGCCGCCATTTTAGGATTACCGTGGCTGATTTGAAAGTCGCGGTTCCTCTTTTTGTCGAATTAACTCCACCCTCTCACATGCCTCCTCTACTAATATGACTGTGATTTCCTGCTTCACAACGATATTTTGCTACGACATGTCCTGAGGTCACTGTTATATGACTATCCATGCGTTACTGGTTGCTGTGCCATACGCACGTTTCTTTTCTCTGAGGAACTCATGCTTCTTGCTCAATGTTTTCATGGATTATATAGTTGAACTTTGACCTGCATTGTCTACAAACACAGCTGACTAGCATTCCGCCTGTTCCTATGCAGTATATCATTTTATGTTTCTTATCCTTTGGTATCAGTCTCTCACACCAAATGGAAGTACCCGTACCTTTGATGCTGTTATAGCAACCGCTATCTTCAATTGATTTGCTATATGCTAACCCACTTGAAGCTCTGTGTGTCTCATTCTGGATGAACATTTCAATGCTTCGATGTATTAACGCCTCTGTTCTTGACATTTAGGTGACATAAGATCCCTATTGTTCACTGTACGGAGTTGTTATACATTCCTTTACCAGGTGTGTTATTATTCCCTCAATTTCATCTATGGTACGGTTGCGCAAACCCTAGTTTGTGTTTCATTCCTCTGAGCGGATTCCTGTGAGTTCTTCCAACTTGGGTGCTTCCTCACAGTCTGTCAGAATGTCAACTTCTACCACTCAACGCTCTCCTTCAGGCAATCCTCCATTAAATAAGTCTTCACCCTCCGCAACGTCAATAAAAAGGTTGAAGCAGAACTCTCCTACACCTGACTGTTCTCCTCCACCTTCTATGGACTGGATTTTGGAGGAGATCCGTGCCTTGCGTCCCTTCATTGAGGAGACGAGCAGGGATATGCAACTTTTGAAGGACAAGTGGGAAGTAATGGACACTCGGATTTCCTCCATAGAACATCAACTTCCTGAAGTCCACTCCAACACACAACGTATTGAGTCCCTGGAGAAGACTGTCCTCTCTTTGCAAAGACACACAGAGGATTTGGAAAATCGTAATAGGAGGAACAACCTACGCCTTTATGGTTTACCGGAAACTCTTGAGGGGGATGATCCAGTCACCTTTTTTACCTCATTCCTTCCGAAGTTGTTGGACATGCCACCGTCCACATCCAACAGCATTCAAAGAGCCCACAGACTTGGAGCACGTTCGTCCACCTCTACTAAGCCTCGTGGTGTTATCATCCTATTTTTGAAATTCACTGATTTATTATCCATCCTCTCTGCTGCTAGAGCCAAAAGACAGTTAGCCTGGCAAGGTCAACGTATCTACATATCTCAAGATGTTTCTAATGCCACTGCATCTAGACGCAAAGAATTCCTAGCTCTACGACCATCTCTACGTTCTCTAGGGGCCCGATATGGCTTATTCCACCCATGTACCTTCAGATTCACCCATCAGAATAAGTCTTGGTCCTTTCAAGAACCTGGCGAGCTCCGTAATTTCTTTCTTCTGCACAACAATGATGGAATGGAATCCTCACCTTCTACTAGTGGCTGATAGATACTCTTATGTTCCTTATGCATTTGCTGTTAGTTGCTGTTGTTTTGCTCTTTTACTGCATTGACCAGTTTTTCGACTGCCTCCATTATATTGGATCCCTGTTTGACTCAGGTCTTTCTCTTATTGCTTAGATTATATGTAATGCGTTCCTGATCTCATTGTTTTTCTCTTTCCTTCCCCATACAGATGTGTCTCAGTTTCCCCTTTCACCATGTGTTATCCTTTGTACTCCTGTGAGGTATCGGCGCGGCTGTGTTCTTGATCCTAGTTTCCCCGTCTTGTTCCGCATCACCACTTTCCCACTTCCCTTCGTGTACCCTTCCCTTCAGGTATGTTTCCTACAGTCATCCGTATGGATTTGTACTGTCTTCTATGCGTTCTCTCTCTTCTTTCCTTTCTACCTTTCTCAGTACCTATTTCTTTTTCTCTACTATTTCCCCTTCCTCTTTTCCTATTCCTTTTCCTTCTTCCCCTTTCTCTCCTATTTTTCTTTACTCTTCCTTCTACTATTCTACTGGTTACCTTATTTTTTACTGTGCTACTGATTGCTTTATTGCTTGTACAGTATGTTCTTGCACCTTTCAATTTTGAACAGTTTATTAAATTGTGATTTTCAAAGTTATTTCATGGAATGTGAAAGGATTTAACCATCCTAATAAACTGCAGAAGGTACTCTCCCACCTCTCCTCTTATAATCCCGATATTGTTCTCATTTAAGAAACCCATCTTTCAGATGCTGAATCATTGAAACTTAAAAGATTGTGGGTTGGCAATGTTTTGTTTTCTCTGGCCTCCCATAAAAAGAATGGTGTTGCTATTTTAATCCACAAACGTCACAAATGTAAAGTGCTACTTGAAGACAAAGATGATGAGGGGCGTTCGATTCTAGTTAAATTGCTTATTAATAATATTCCACTTACTTTGTTCAATGTCTATGGTCCTACAGGTTTTGATTCTTCTTTTTGGCCCGTAATTACTGCAAAATGTATCCAATATAAAGATGATTCCTTCCTTTTGGGCGGGGATTGTAATCAAATCATTGACCCCTTTTTAGGCCGCAAATCCTCTGTACGATTCACCCCCCACAAACCCCATAAACAGTTTCTCGATACTATCACACAGGTTCACCTTATAGACTCATGGAGGCTCACACACCCAGACACTATAGATTTTTCCTTTTTCTCCCCACCACATGCCTCTTTTTCCCGTTTAGATTATATTTTTATTTCTTCTTCATTATCTCAAAATCTTATATCCTCGTCTATTGAACCTATTGTCATTTCTGACCATTCCCCTATTATCACTGATTTTGATCTCTCTCCTCCACCTCCTAAATCTTCTCGTTGGCGTTTTAACTCTTCCCTACTTACTGACCCTCTTTTTTCCTCCTCTTTTCGCTCTTTCACGTCTGAATTCTTTCACCTTAACTCTGATCCTGATATCTCTCCTCATGTTCTTTGGGACTCTTACAAGGCCACAGCCCGCGGATTTATTATTGATTTTGTATCCAAAAAAAAGAAAAAGTTTCTCCAAAAGCGTAAGGTTGCTCTTGCCCATATCAAATCACTTGAACATCAATTTTATACCTCCTCTCCAACTCAAATTCCCTCTGAACTTCTTCAAGCTAAAATTGCATTTAACAAACTCACTACAGATTCGGCTTCCTCCTTTCTCCTTCGCGGTAGTGCACGGTATTACGGGGGGCGCAACAAATCGGGCAAATTGCTTGCTAATTATTTGAAATCACGTAAAGAAAGAACTCTCATAGACTCTATCTATTCCCCTTCCAACGTCCTCTTGCACACAGATAAAGACATTTTACAACAGTTTCAATCCTTTTACGAATCTTTATATTCTCCTGAGAATCCCCCTACTCCAGATCTCCTACAATCATATTTTGAGGGCCTTCCTAAACCAGACACTTGTACACTTAATTTTTCGGACATTGAGGCAGACTTTACCCTCTCTGAAGTGTCCACAGCGCTATCTTCTCTAACCAAAGGCAAAACCCCAGGGCCTGATGGCTTTCCCGTTGAATTTTATTTACATTTTTCTGATCTCCTCTTACCCAAACATCTTTCTCTTTTTCAATCTTTTTGCTCCACAGGTTTGGCTCAAGGCTCCTTTCAGGATGCTACCATATGCCTCATACCCAAAGAAGGCCGTGACCCAAAATTCTGTAAGAATTATCGTCCAATATCCCTAGTCAATGTGGACTATAAAATCTATGCAAAATTATTGGCCCTTCGTCTTGATCTTTTTATGCCTCATCTTATTGGGAAGGAACAATATGGTTTTGTTAAGGGCCGCCTCACTTCAGACAATTCTAGACTCCTCCTCAATGTTCTCAACAAGGCTTCCTCTCTTTCTATCCCCCTCGCGGCTATCTCGGTTGTTGCCGAAAAAGCCTTCGATCGAGTGGATTGGTCCTTTCTAATGGCTTCTCTCAGAGACGTTTTAAGGCGGGGGCAAAGTGGGCTTTGGCCCAGGGCCCCCACCTTACAAGGGGCCCCCTTGCAAAGTCCCAAAGTCCCAGGCCCCACCTCACACGGACACGTCACATTCAAAGTACAATTAACAGTAACAGACATGAAGCACTTCTTACCTCGGACAGTGCAGCTGCATGTCTGCTAATGAGGCTTCGGCGGGGCATGCCTGTCACTCTCTTCATCCCGATATCCTATCAGATAGCAGGATAGAGGAGGCGTGCTCGCCTCCAACCCTATCCTAGCATCTGATATGGCAGGCAGTTGTAACTCACTTGCCAGGCCAAGATGAGCAAAAGCTATGACTCATCGTGACAGCTTCCGCTTTTTCAGACTGTCTGGCGCGCAGTTAGTGGGAGGCAGAATCCAGGAGAAAGAATCAGAGAGATGTCGACTTAGAGTCCCGACTTCAGAGGTAAATATTTCTTTCTTTCTTTATTGACAGTTTTAAATAGCATTTGCTCGACCCAAGGGCATCCTGGACCGTGAGGTTTACAGTACAGTGGAACAGGCCAGGATCATAGCATTAATGCAGGGATTCAAGGGGATAAAAAACAATGCAACATTATTATATGTATATTAAAAGGTATAAAAATTACAACATTATCCCTCTGTGGAATTAATGAATGATTAGACGCTGTGTCAAGGGGCCTTTTCCATGCTCATGTTGGTGTGCTGGGCTCATGTAGTATTTGTTCAGCAATAGCATTTTGAGATTTTGTTTGAAGAAAGTATAGGAGGGATTGCAACGGAGATCTATCAGAATCCATGAATTAGTATAGGATAAGTAATGTGCATGATCTAATGTAGCACTTTGATAATGTAGTTATGTAGTAATGTAGTTGATAATGTAGTGAAATATTTTAGGTCACAGAAAAATAAATGATGTCCCAGCTTTATATGCCAAAAGAACAGGACTCACCTTCCTTTCACTTCCATTTTCTGTGTTACATTGAACTGTGCAGTTTGTATTTTAGCTCACTCAGTGGTAATGTGTAGTGTGGATATGTGTAAGACATTCTGCATATAAATAAGGACAACTAGATTTGTACTTGCTTCAAACAGTATTTGTAAAATGTTCTACATGTAAAGAAAGAATAACTGAATTTGTGTTTGCTCTGGTTATTACATATTAAGGATATTACTTCCTGGAGGTATGAGGTTTTCAGTTTATTTCGATCTTGCTTTTTTGTTTATGAATGTTTCATACTTGCAAGGGCAAGTATGGCCAATAAAACAAACAACGAAGAATCATTTCTTAGAACTGTAATCTTTTCCAACAGTATCAGGGCCAAACTGGCTCAGATGGCCTCTATTCTAAAACAAGCTATCCAATCATCCAAGCAAGGGTGTGACTCAAACCATACTCTTATTATATTATTACACTACTGGAAGCAATAGGTATAATACAATACAATACAAGACACTTGTAGAGTGCACAGCTGCCTCAGAAGAGGCGACCCGGCGCTAGCGGTAGCTCCAGTGAAAGACTGGCCTTAGGTATGCAAAAAATACCAGCTAGAACTTTTTGTAGAGAGACACAACAAAATGAAAAAATTAAAAGATTTCAAAGCGCCTTGACTGATACCAGTGAGGTTTGTTGTCTTGAACCTTAAAAAGTCACGGATCTCGGTTTTCAATGCTTTGATGCCAGTTAGAATGTGTGCTTTATGTAAGTACAACTTGTGCGCAGATAAAGTGCTGCATGCATAGGCCACTAACTGCTCAATCAGTGCTAAAGTGCTTAGGTCCTTACATTTATTGGCGTCGTTAGCCTCTGATTATTACTATATCTGTTTGCTGAGCTTTAGTGCGGGCTATGCATTTAACCTTTTACTACTCGAGGCTTACAGTGCCTTGAGCTCTTCAGAATCCCTGATCTACGTTTGCTATGTCTGTTTACTTCCATTAGTACAAATTAGCATACGGCCTAAGGAAAATACGCTGTTTAAAATGCAGTGGGGTATGTGCAAAAGTGCTTTGTGCATTGAGCGCCATTGGGGGCAGTGAACACGATTTGTTAATTTACATGCGGTTTGCCATAGGACAAAAATGTTTTCCATTTTTAAAATACAATATGTTTATTCAGTTCCCTCTTAATTTTATCTTTTTGAGGTGGATTGCTTCCCCAAATAAATGCTTATCATTTTTAATAAACTCAACTAGAAAGTAGAGCACATGGATAAGATTACTCGTAATAATTGCTGAACAAACTGTCGTAGTCTTGTGAGAGGCCTGCAGAATTGTAGGGTGCGAGGTGGGACCTGGGGAGAGCTAAGGGATGGGAGAGAGCCATAACTGTTATTGTGCAATTCATTCGTAGCCCTGGCCTCCATTCAAATGCAATTAAATCCCAGATGTATCGGTGTCATTTGTTCTAAAGTCTTAGCATGCCCACTTGTCTAATGTTAGTCCTCGGTACTCTGATTGATGCTACATTTTTTATTTTGAATTTTTGCTTTTACAACCATAACGTACAGTTGTTCAACTACATAACCGCACGTGTCAGCACACTGGAATTTCAGTTTGTTGTGTACACAATTACACATTATGTAGAATAAGCATCCCCATCACCCCGCTGTCCGGGCGTTGTAGAGTGCCCCAGTATCCTAACAGGCTAGCTGTCACGCTGTACAGGGTTGCTCTCTCAAGGCCACCCGCCTCCGACCTAGCAGGGTCGTCATTGCCAACAGTTTCTTGCATTGTTTAGGAAAATCAAGGCTACACCTAGCAGTGCCATCATGGGAGACATAGGAATTATTAGCTCTAGCGTGTGAATTACCTGGGACCGAGATGTTGAAGCTGCTGGGCAGGGCGGAGCACACCAAGTGCTCAAAATCTCTCTGACCCAGGGGCAGCACACCCACAGCATTTAGACCCTGCCAATATGCTTCATTTAGCATGCACACAGCAAACAGATCATTATTTGTCAGTATTTTTATTACTTATGTCTTTGGATCAAAGTATGCAGGCTTAACCCTCTGGTTCTGAAGTTGCGCAGCCCAGTATGTTATAATATAAATACAAGTTCTAAGAGGTTTAGGGGTTGGTTTCTCTAACAAGTAAACTAGCAGACACCAGTCTGACATGCTACTGGAAATGTTGGGATTAATGGTTTCATTATGTATATGAGAATATATGATACCCTAGAAGGCCCAGTGTAGGGGAATGTACCCCATGTGTCAGAGTTGTTATCACTGTAGCAGTGAAAGCAGGGCAAGGCAGGGTTGTGTTCGGTATGGGCATAGAGGTCATGTTTAATTTCAGCTTGTGTATTTCTCAGTCTGGGTGAGGTACCCTGCTATAGAGTTTAGACTGGATAGCGGCCGGCTCAGTTCCAGATCCACGTGTAGTTGGTGCAACCTCCTGGATGACAAATGTACTTTTAACAAATTAGAATGTTGTGTGTGTGACCTGAGGACAAATTATTTTTATTTACTATTTCTTCTTTTAAATATCTACTAAAAGTAATCACATAATGTAGGTCATGTGCAATTATTTTACTTACTATGGGTAAACTATACAAAACAATACTTCTGGAAGCTTCCCACCCGTACTTATCTCAAAAGTGAAAGTCACATGAAGGCCTATTAACAGCAGCACCTGTTAATCCAAATGAACAGTGATATACAACATTTTCAGCAATGCTATATGAAAAACTCTTCCTTTCAATAAAGCTGCCATCTTCATTGCAACCGAGTGCTGCTAGGCACCTACCTTGTAATTGTGGGCTACTTGTTTGTTAAATATGGAATGACAGAAGGCCCTCTCATAATGAAACAGGCATCGGTAGCACTGCTATAGTAATGACATTCAAATTAAAAGAAAAATGCAGCTATCTGTAGAGCTCTAGTGCCACACTGTAGGGTTTGGGCTCCTTTATCAGGGGAGTGGGCTTTGAATGTCAAATTAGTGCACACCTGCGTTACTGTGCTTTGAAAAGAACTGAAGGGCTTCCCATCGCTACAGAGCTTTGCATGCGACAGAAGGGCATTTCTAATTATTGCTTTTGTACTTTCAGTGGGGCAGTTAGGCACTCCAGTGCAACTTTGCTTTAAATGTAACAGTAGGCAATTCTCACCAGTGCAGTTGTACTTTCGGAGGGACAGCAGGGCACCCCAGAGCTACTGCGTTTTGAAGGAGATAGTAGGGCACTCCAGGGTTGCTATATTTAAAGTGAACAGTAGAGGACTCCAGTGCAACTGTGCTACAAATATGGTGGAAGGGCACTCCAGGGTTATAATGATTTGAGTAGAACGGTTTAGTTTTCCAGCTCTACTATAATTTGAATAGGAAAGTAAGGCGC
The DNA here is from genome assembly GCF_964263255.1 of Lissotriton vulgaris. Classification (NCBI taxonomy): domain Eukaryota; kingdom Metazoa; phylum Chordata; class Amphibia; order Caudata; family Salamandridae; genus Lissotriton; species Lissotriton vulgaris. The sequence continues at coordinate 281,402,971 of NC_141693.1, forward strand.
TTCTCATTAGTGCACCTGTACTTTCAGTGGGACCGTAGGGCTCTCTATGGCTAATGTGCTCTGAATGGGACCGTTGAGAGCTCTGGTGCTAGTGGACTTTCATTGGGAATCTAGGCCATTCCAGTGCTACTGTGTGTTGAATGGGACAGTATCACACTCAAGCGTCACTGTGCTTTGACTGAGGCAGCATGGCACTCCAGCACTATTGTACTTTGAATGAGACAGTAGGGCCCTTTTTTTGCAGTTTTATATAGCTACCTATGTTGTTATATGCCATCTCTTTATTAATGTGATAATTGCACTTTCACAATTGCCTTATTAACCTTCTTGCTTTCTCAAATTTGCTTGAAAATGCACCATTTGTCCACTCTTTTTTTAAATTATCTGGGGGGAGAACCACCCCGAGCCCCCGTAGGTTGTTCAGGCTCGTTCACTTTGCTAGTTCGCCACAGTGCAGTGGGCCAATAATTTTACACCTCACCACTTTCAAATGTCACCCGCCGCCACCCCCATAGCCCCAACTATTTTGGCTGCTTCATGCAGCCAAAATCTTCAGGGGAAACATGACAGAGTTTCCACAGACTATGTAACACCTAATGAGAATTCCAGATGTGGTCAGTAACAGTTACCAGCACCATTTGGAATTTTGAAACCACTTCAGTGCATCAAATGAAAATTTGAAAGTGTGGGTACTCATTATCCTGGAGTATCTGTTTGCTCCTGAGATGTAAATGAGCTTTTCCATTAAGAGTATTGGCAGTCTGCTGAGGAGCATAGGAACTCTCCCTTTTGTATTAAAGAAGTGCAGGGACTCAGTACCTGACAGTATCTGCACTTATAATGAGGCCTGAAACATTGACATACTCAGAAGTGGAACTGTAATCTAAATCTGTACAGAGATACCACATTTATGTCACTGGGACAAAAGATGCCCCCTCCTTAGCTTTTCTATTAAGTTAATCCATGGAAAAGAAGCAGCAGAAAGTTAGATTTGTTTGATATGTAGGTGTGTGTGTGTCGAGAGAGAGAGAGAGTAAAAACATAATTACACTGCTGTTGTGGTTCAGCTAATGCAAACATGTGAAACATCTCAAGTCAGCCAGTTATGGTATGCAGGACATACATGAACAGCATAAAGTGCATTTAAAAGCATTTTCTTTACATATCTCAGATGCCAGTAAATGGTCATCTTTCAGCTAACAGTGCTCCATGTTTTATTACACAAAGTATGAATAATGTAAGATTATTCATTATTACTGTAATACAACTTTGACAGTAAATAAAGAGTAGAGCCCTAACTGAGGTCCATAAGATCGAGCTGCCACTGTGTTCCTGGCATTGATTTAGCCACCTCTGAGGCCAGGGACCACAAAGCCAGTTCCAGGGATAACAAAGGGCAAGCCAGGGGCCAGTGTTGCCATCCCGGTGACTCCTAAATGATGCCCCTGGTGTACAAATCATATATTATTGATCCCAAATAATGTATTAATTTATTCCTCTTAAGCACATAATTGAAATATTGATAGACACTGTATTAACCAAGTACATTAGAAATCCAAAGGACATGCTTTGCTTCATTTATTAGCTAGTTGAGTTGCCTGTATTTAACTTTTCTTTTGTGTTATGCTTCAATACATAGCTAATTTGGAAATCCCACTCCTGTAAGAAATTGACTCACTGCGAATATTTGGATGATGTGTCCAAAATAAATGTATCCATACTAATATGTATGCAAATATAATTTTAAATGAATCATAAAGCTGCCCTGTCTTCATGTGAAAAATTAAAATTGCCCTAAAACAAATTAAGAGCCACAAAGGAAAGTGATACCTTTCAATTGCTCCCTAAGTAAAATAAATGTGAGTAATGTTCATGCAGTTACATTTGTAACTGAATGCTAGTTACTTTGTGCCCCAACCTCCCACCACCTTGCTGATAGGGATGGTAAATTTGAAATGTACATATTTTATACCTTGGCCTAGTAGGTCCAGAATGTTTGATCATGCTTCAGGATTTCCTGAACATCTTTGTATGCCCCACATCATAGTCTGCAATAGTGTGTTGAACAAATGGTTACCAATATAAATAACAAACAACAATGTACTGTTTTCTTACTTCCTCAGCTCGTGAGCACATATGTTATTGAATCTTTATATAATCTGATAAGTTGCTCACTGCACAAAATGAGGCGTTCATATGTGAGTGGAGCTACGAAAAGGAAAAACAAATCTGAAGTAAAACAGAAGCTTGCAAAGCTTCAAAAAGTAACTTCTTTTTTTCCGGTACAATCGAAATGCTGTACTGATAATGCGGCGCAGTCACAGTATGAACAAGATGATCTTGTTGCTAACGAGCCAGTAAGAGAATATACTGAGGATGTATCTGCTTCCACTTCCTCTAACATTATAGATTTACAAACTATTGCCGGAAATGCTTCTCAGAGTATGATAACAGATGACACCCAATGTTAAAAAATTCCACAACTAACAGCAGTGAGCTACGCAACAGATCCCGCCTTATGGAATCCTATCACAAATGAAACACGATCGTATTGGGTTCAAAGAGGGCCTTCAACCTGTCAAAATCGAAATTGTGATTTTTCCAGTTCTGCTCGTGTTTATCAAATTGGAGAAAAGAAACACAAGCGGAGTTTATCCGATGCTGCTTTCAAGCAGCAAATGCAAAATGGGGAATTTGTAAGCCGTACATGGCTATTATATTCTCCTTCACAAGGATCAGTGTACTGTTTTGCTTGTCGTTTGTTTTCTAGCACAGATTCTGCCTTCAGTAGATCTGGTTTTAATGACTGGAAGCATGCAGCCCGTCGTATATCTCAGCATGAAGCTTGCTCTGAGCATCAAAAATGTATGTTAGTATACACCACCGTCAAAAAGAAACTGGTAAAATTGATTCTGAATTAGAGGAACAGATAAAACATGAACAAATATACTGGCAGGGTGTGCTGAAAAGAATTGTAGCAGTTGTTACATTTTTAGCAGCAAGAGGTATGGCATTCAGAGGAGAAAACCAGATGATAGGATCACTGCACAATTGAAATTATTTGGGAATTTTAGAACTTCTAAGCCAATTTGACCCGTTTCTTGAAGATCACATCAGGAAATATGGAAATGCTGGAAAGGGCAATCCCTCATACCTATCAGCAACGATTTGTGAAGAATTTATCACATTAATGAGTAAGAAAGTTTTCTCTGCAATAATATCAGAAATAAAGGAAGCAAAATATTATTCTCTCAGTGTAGACTCCACTCCAGATGTGTGTCACATTGATCAGTTGACATTCACAGTGAGGTATGTAAAGGGTCACGTACCAAAGGAGCGTTTTTTGGAATTTATCTCCATTCATGGTCATGGGGCAGAGTATCTTGCCGATGTTGTAGTGAAATTCCTAGAGCGGGCCGGTATTCCATTATCAGATTGCCGTGGTCAGTCATATGATAATGCATCCAATATGTCTGGTCAGTATTCGGGCTTACAGGCAAGACTGAAAGAGATCAACACATTTGCTGTTTATGTGCCATGTGCTGGCCATTCCTTGAACCTGGTGGGTATTAAAGCTGCGGAGTGCAGCATGCAGGTTGTTTCTTTTTTTGACTTTGTTCAAAATTTGTACACTTTTTTTGCTGCTTCTACTCATCGTTGGGATGTGCTACTTCATTCTGTAGGCCCAGATCACAAGGTTGTAAAACGCTTGTCTGATACACGATGGTCAGCTCATGCAGATGCCGTCAATGCATTGTGTGGTGGCTATGAAAGAATTAAAGCTGCTCTTGATTCACTGGCAAATGATCACATTCAGTCAAAAGATACAATTCATGATGCACTTAGTCTCCTTAGCAAAATGGACAAGCTGGAAACCATTTTTTTGACCATTCTCTGGAATGACATACTGATGCGTTTCAACGAAACAAGCAAGACTGTACAAAAAGAAGATGTTAACCTATCTGTTGCAGTCAACATTATCCAATCTTTGAAGTCTTATGTCCAAGAGTTGAGAGACCAATTTGATGACTATGAATGCAAGGCAAAGGCAAAAGCTCCTGATACTCATTACAGAGATTTTGGAAAGCGTACAAAACAACGAAGCATTAGACAAACTCGATTTGAAGGGCCCTCTAGTGACACCGTACTTGAAGGGCGGAACGAATTTAAGGTAGAAGCATACTTACCGATCATGGATGCTCTGATTGATGGTTTAACGCGGCGAAGTGAAGCATATAGAGACCTAAATAATCGGTTTGGCTTCTATATAGAACTAAAAAACATGAACACCAAAGAAATCGAAGGGTGGTGTGAAAAGCTTGCCTCTTTGTACTATAAAGACCTGAACAAATCTGATCTCATCAAGGAATGCCAGCAGTTCAAACATTATCCTGTACACAAAAATGAAACAATTTCAATGTCTGGTCTTTACAGGAAAATAAAAACTGATAAACTTGAGAACACTTTCCCTAACATTGAAATTGCACTGCGGATATTCTTGTCGATGATGGTCACAAACTGTAGTGGTGAAAGGTCCTTTTCAAAATTGAAGCTCATAAAAAATGAGCTACGTAATCGAATGCTACAAGCCAGACTCAATTCTCTGGCTCTGCTGAGTATTGAGTCAGAAATGCTCCAAGAAATAGAATTTGCTGATCTGGTTAATGAGTTTGCTGCTAGCAAATCCAGAAAGAGATGCATACTTTAAGTAGTGTCTTACAGGTGCCTAATATTGTACAGAGATGCTCCAAGGTTCTACTTAGAAGCTTTATTTTGCAGAAACACATTGTGACATTTTTGGTATTTATTGAATATAAGTAAATATTCATAGAAACACATTTACTTTCCATTTTCTAAAAATCTGCATTAAGATGTTTAACTTCTACAACCTAACCTGCACTTAAAATACCCCAAGATGCACTGGAATCACAACACATTGTGCACTTATAACATTTGACCTTATATGACAAGAAAAACTGACAAATGGGAAGGAGACCCAAGAACAAAATCACTTTGAATAATGTTCGCAAGAAAATACCAAAAACGTATTTTATGTGACAAACAGCATCTTCAAAATTCAAGCCAACAACATAGAGTTCTTGTACTCAATCTTGCCTATTTCATCCTTTTCCAACTATAAAACAACTAAAGAGGGCCTGACCATTCAGGAAAACAGCATGGATGCCTTGCAGGCATCTCTAAGACTGAACAGACCTGAAAAATGGTAAATCAGAAATAGGGTCCATCTGAGCATCTTGAAATTATTGTCAGCAGTTCACAAAAGCCTATAACTTTCTATGGTCTATAACTTTCTACTTATCATTGAAACTTAATTCAAGCCTTTGATACAGGCAGCAAACCTTGCCTTCAACAAAACTTCGAAACCCAGCAGCATTTATGTTCAATTCCTCAAAATTAAAATAGAAATCCTTAACACAATTACTGCACAGGTCAGGTGTAGATAACAAGATTTGCAGAGAAACAAGATGAGGTCAACAAGGATAATTTCTCAATCATGTCCTGTTTAACCTATGCACCCTGATGTATATGATATCATCCAAACAACTACCTATTGCACAGAACACTTTGAAGAATGTTGAACGCCAATGCTTTTCTGTATTTATTACTGTTTTCTGTCAGCCCATGCAATAACGTTCGTCCCGGAATCAACATGTTTAAGGCCTTAAACAATTTGAAATTCACCAGTAAAATGTTAAAGGTGATGTTCTGAGTATGTCTGAGGAAAGAAAGAACCAATGTTAACAATAGAAAGAAAGTAAGAAGAACAGCACTGAAAATAGTAAATGCATAGAAAGTCCTATACCTCAGGCTGAAATGAATGAAAACTAACATCATGGAACAAGACATTGATTGAAATCTAGACAGGTGGATACAGAATCTTGCTAGAAAATGGGACATCATCACTCTGGCCTACTTCAATAATGTTATATGTGATATGCATGGTGACTGAGAGAGTGGTTTAGAACAACCAGAGGACCCCACAGATCTTCATTTGTCTTCAGGAGTGGATTCAAATAACATAATCACTATAAAATGTAAGTAATTACAGCTCATTTTTCTTCTTTTTTTTACTGTTTCGTACATTTTGAATGTGTCATTAAATATTGCGTGACATAACAAGGGTGTAAATGAACGTATAATGGACAGTGAATTCAAAGGTATTGCGAACAGGGGCCCCCAAAATATGTTTGGCCCAGGGCCCCCAAAATCCTTAAAATGTCTCTGGCTTCTCTGAAATGGCATGGCTTTGGTCCGAAATTCATTTCCTACGTTTCTTTGATATATACTATGCCCAAAGCATCGGTTCTTGTTAATGTTCAACTTACCTCCCCCTTTACCCCTAAACGATGTGTCCGTCAGGGCTGTCCTCTTTCCCCTATTCTTTTTATTTTAGCTCTTGAACCCTTCATTTCTTCGATTCGTAACAACCCTTCCATTTCTGGCTTCCCATATGGTGAACATCAACTTAAGTTATCGGCTTATGCGGATGATATCCTTTTATTTATTTCAGACCCACATACCTCTGTCCCAGCCCTATTGCAAGAATTTGAGAAATTTTCCCAGGCTTCGGGGTATAAAATTAATTCGGATAAGACGGAGATTCTTCCTATAACTGAATTCTGCCTTCCACATTTCTTTGAGTCCACCGGTTTTGCCTGGAACAGTACGAAAATAAAATACCTTGGCGTCCTCTTCTCTAATTCTATACTTTCTTCTATCCGACTTAACATGACTGCAGTCATCGCTAGGATTGATTCGCTTCTCTCTTCCTGGAATCCTTTATACCTCTCCTGGTGGGGTCGTCTCGATTCGATTAAAATGATGGTTGCTCCGATTCTGATATATTTACTTTCCATGCTCCCTGTCCATATTCCTGCCCTCTACTTCCGTCGTATTGATTCTCTTTTATCCAAATTCCTTTGGAAACAGAAGAAGGCTCGTATATCTATCTCAGCTCTTCGTAAATCTAAGTCCAATGGAGGGATTAATTTTCCAAACTTCCGTCTTTACCACAAGTCCTTCTCTCTTCGCCAAGCCTCACGTTGGTTATCGCAAGATGTGACCCCTTTTGCCCCTTTATGGTTATCGGTCGAACGTGAGTTGTTGCTTCTCTATTCCTTTCAGGATGCGATACGCTTTACAGCCAAGGCTCCTGGCCTTAACCCTCCATTATTCAAACATACCTCCTCTCTTTTGCGACCCTTGCTTTCCACAACCTCTGTCTCCCGTGAATCCTTTTTAGCGTCACTCATTTGGTATAATTCATCCATTCTCATACGGAATAGACCCATCGCTTGGGCTTCGTGGAGATCAAAAGGTATTATATGGGTTCATCATCTTTTTGATGGTTCATACTCTCGTTCCTTCCCCCAATTTCAGGCCCAGTTTCGTTGTCCTGCGTCGTTTGCTAAGAAATACTGCATTCTCATGGACATCGTTCTTGATCGTTACTACTCTCTTCCCTCGGATGAAGTATCCACCTCCCTTTCCTCTTTATTCACCATTCTCTCTACTATTCCTAAGGCTTCCCTTATTTATCGATACTTCTCAGCTCCCGATCCTGATCGTTCCAAGTCAAAATTGGAACTTTCTTGGGAAAAAGACTTCAATTGCTCATGGCCGATCTCTCTTTGGGACAAACTTTGGGCTAAAGCCTTGAAGACCTCTCGCACTGCTTCTCTCACTCAATCCTTATTCTTCTTCTATCACAGACTTTATCTCTCTCCTCTTTCTCTTTCTCGTTTTCTCTCTTCTTCTACATCCAACTGTTGGACCTGTGATGCTCCCGATGCTGATCTCTATCATCTTTTCTTTCTTTGTCCTTCTGGCCGTCGTTTTTGGATTCAAGTGTGGTCCCGCATTTCTCGTATCTTTAATCTCTCTATCTCCTTTTCTACCTCTTTGGTGTTTCTAGGTAGCCTTTCAGAGGTTTTAGACCTCCCCCCACATTCATGTGGTTTTTTTGACCTTTTTATAGCACTTGCACTCCAACATATCGCCTCCAATTGGAAATCCTTGAACAACCTCTCCATAATCTCCTGGTGGAATTTACTATGTCAGTCTCATAGATTGGATGTTGCCTTTGCATCATCCTGCAAACCCCCTCGGAATGTTGAACTTTACTGGTTACCTCTCACCTTATACTTAGACCATTCTGCCAAAAAGACATATACTCCATTGACCCCTGACAATTTTAAACCCCCTTGAGCGTTTGTACTTCTGCCTGTAAGTTTATGCTTCAGTTTTCACTATTGACAATTCTCTTTTTCCTTTGTTTATTCATGTCTTAATGATATTTTGAATTCGTGCATTTATTAGATTACTCGTGCATTTACTGTTCTATTTGCCATTACTTAATTTGCTTCTTTTATATTGTAGCCTTACCTGTATTATACATTGTTCTAATTTTTCCCTTCCCCTCCCCTCCTTTCCCTCCCTTAAAAATTCTTAAAATGCTTTGTTTCCTCATTGTGCCATCAGCTGACTTAATTTTATTCTTATATGCTTGCCTTTATCATTTTAATTCTGCTGTTGTCACCTGCTTGTATTGCTACTTCTTTATTTCAATAAAGCTTTCAAACATAAAAAAAAAGAATCCTCTACCCTGAGTTGCATTATGCACCGACATCCCAGTACTAGGACACGAATAGGCTCCTTTCTCACAATGCACCTTTACCCTAATCTGGAAGGTGCACAAACAGTCCATTCACAGGGCACCCATTGGTGCACTTCTCTGACCTGCACTAGGGTGAATCTTACCAAGTACTGAGAGATCCGCTCGGCTCTCACAGGGCTCCTCTGTCTTGAGACTTCATATTGCCCTGGTATTAAAGTACAGACGCACCCACAGATCTCCTACACAGAAACTGTGGGGAATATTACCAAGGCATGAAATTATCACGGCTTTTGCGGCCGTTTTCAAGCGCAAACCGGGGATAATTTCAGCGCCATATTAGCAAGCTGTCGCTAACAGCTTTAAGGTGATAGGAGTGGTTTGGGGCCCACTTTGCATGTCAGGGATATTTATCGCTAATGACATGCAAAGTGGGCCGACCCAACATGTTAGTGACTGAAAGCAGTCGTTAACATCGCTATCGCCTATTATCAACGCAGGCGTAGCGATTAAAATATTTGCGCTAAGCGTGAATATCGCTGTAAACTAACGCCTGCTCAGACCACTTCTTAACCTGTATATCCAATGGGAGGTGAATATTAAGGTTAAGACTAAATTGGCGTTAATGCCTGAATATTGCTGGATTTCCAGCGATATTCACGCATTAAGCCGATATCGCCGGATATTTTATCGCATTTGAGATAAACGTTGCTAATAGCACGTTATCTCTGCGAAAAAATCCGGTGATGCACGGCGATTAAAAAATTGACGCTAAGCTTATTTAGCTATAAATATCGCTAGTTGTTGATAATATGCCCCTTAATTTGGCCTAAAAATAAGTGCTGGATCCTCAATAATGAGGCACTCCAAGATCTTACCAATTCATTCAGCTCAAAACATTTACTGAGGATTTCATTCATGTTCTTCTTTTAGGTAAGATAGCTGATGAGGTTAATGTAACTACTGCAGAGCTTTGCTCACCCTGCAGGTTCAAAACTTCAAAGCACGGACACACTGCAGTATTGCAGTGACTGAAGCACACATCAAGAAAGCTGCATAAAGTGCAGGCTAGAGAACCAGGTCCCAATGAGATAGCTCAGGACGCCAGCCGCGGTGATCCCTCTGTAACCTGCAGGTTAGAGAACCAGATACCAATGAGATAGCTCAGGAGGTCTACCAAGCAGCCACGGCCCATGGAGGGAGTATCGGTGGGGCGGAGAGGCGGGGCGGGGGTGGGGCAGGGTGGGAGGTGCTAAAAACTGGAGTATGGATAATTGAAGGTAAGTAAACAATTTAATAAATAAAATGAATTTCGTAGCACACCCTGCATCGCATTTTGCGATGCAGGGCGTGCTCCGAAATTCGTTCCAAAGTCAAAATGAGGGTGTTTTAGTATATACTAATGAACATACAGTTTCTCTTTTTGAAGGATGGGACACTGAGCAAATAAGTTACCTTTCTGCCGCTTCAGTCTCTAACAGAGTAGGATGGGCTCCTAACATTTAACAGAATAATTTTCTAAGAAGTTAAAAAGTAATATATATACACACATTTGTCTGATGCAGTTCTGAAAGTCAGCTTGTATATCACTTCACAGATTGACTTACTAGTACCTAGAATACCCCACATTAACTTGCTTTGCATACTCCTACATCAACACTACAGGGCATATTAACAAGAACCTAGTTAAAATTATTGTCGTATTAGCTGCAGGAAACTGCAGCTAAAATTGGGATAATGGGCTTGCTAATATGCGTTATAGAATTCTAATAAATGCCCTTCTATTGGAATTCTATAACGCATATTAGATCATTTTAATGAGGTTCTTGCTAATATGCCCCTACGTCTTCTGCCATCAGCCTTGATTTTATCTCTGAATCGAATCATAACATCACCCCTTACTCTAGCCGTCACTTATTGCTAACCTGAATTTTATAGATACAGAAATGGAGAAAGTGCAAGTGAAACAAAAGGCACTACTGTAGGAGTGTACTTGTACAGCAGCCTAGAAAGCTGTAGAAGCCCCTGGGTGTTGTACATTTTTTTTTTGTAAATCTGTTTATTAGCATAGTGAGTTGAGCAACATTATAGAGTTAGCATGAATGTCAGCACTAGTATAAGGCGTGCTCACGTAAGTATAATATCAGCAATTACATCGTACATTTTGTATTTTATGGCACACTTAATAAGGCAACATTCCTCTGAACAAACCGGAACAAACCCCACCCTCCACCCACAGAAACCCCTCCCCCCCGACACTCGTAGTACATGCATGTGTAAGCCAAATCGTACTTGGCTGCACCCGTGAGTCCATTTCACCCAATAGTACTGATTAATACAGGTAGTCATGAGCAGCAGCATAAACAGAACGGGATATCCCGCGTCATCATCTAGTGCACCACAGTCAGATGCGTCAGCTGGGTTTCTATATTCGTAGGACACAGTTCAGTGCTAAGGCATCGAATCAACAGAATCCCCATCTCCCTCCGCTTCGAACATCCCTAATATGGCAAACCAATCCAGTGAGATCGGCGTTTTTCTAAGGCCCCTGTGTTCTTCGCGCTGCAGCGCTTCACCTTCCGCCTTACCCCACCTTGTCACTTCCGTTTTCCATAATTCGGGGTCAGGTGGTTTGGGTGATTTCCACCTCATCGTAATTGCCCGCTTCGCCAGGAGTATGGCCAAGTCAGCAAAGCGTGTTTCTACACTTCGAGTGCGCGCTGCGGGGCCCAGCCCCAGTAGCGCGTATTCCAGTGTGGGTGTGTGTGACAGGGCGCCTGCATTGGTGAGGGATCCGGCGACCGTGGACCAGTAGTAGCCCAGCTTGGGGCAGTCCCACAGCATGTGTACCAGAGAGGCGTCATCCGCAGAGCATCAGGGGCACGTGTCAGCTGCAGTACGGAACATGGCGTGTATGCGGTGAGGTGTTAAATAAGCTCTATGTAGAAGCATAAGCTGAATGAATTTGAATTTGGGGTTTCTGGCCACTTTTTTGGGGAACTGGAGGATACGCTCCCATTCCTTGTCCCTCAGTGTTCGTCCCACATCACCCTCCCATTTCGCCCTGAGAAGCAACAGTGGGGTCGCCCTCCCTGTCCTGATGCTAGCAGTTAACCATTTTGTCAGGTGGCTTCCCGTCCCCATAAGATAAAGCATCGTTGGTAAGGGGTTTGTGGGAGGTTCTATTCCCTCGTGCGCCCACCTATTAGCCACGTAATGGCGAAGGCCGGCATACCTGAGGAACGATCCCCTGGGGACACCGTGTGCAGTCCTAAAGTCTTCGAAGGACAGTATTCGCCCCTCGGCAAAGAGGTCCCCTATGGTCGCCACTCCAGTGTCATGCCAAGGCGTGAGTATGCGTGCAGTAAGTGGGCCCGCCTCCAGAGGGATACCCAGTAGTGGGATTGTGGGGGCATAGGATGTCGCCGGGGTGGTGTATTTTAGGGCCTTCCGCCAGTATTGGATAGCAAGCCGGAGCAGTGGTGGGGTATTTCCTGGTAGATCCGAGCGGGGCAGTAGCAAGACATGGATCTTCCCCCTAGAGTGGTCCTCCTCCGTTATATCAATCTCGTGCAGGTTCCGACCCGCTAGCCAGTAGGCTAGCCATTGCAGCTGGCATGCAAAGTTGTAGGCCCGGAAGTCTGGTACCCCCATACCCCCGGCTCCAGTAGGGAGCTGCAGTTTGGCAAGGCCTATGCGTCTCCGTCCTGGGCCCCATATGAGTTCCGTGAGGAGAGTATCCAGCATTTTAAAAGTCGAGGCGGGAATCAGGAATGGCAAGTTGGTAAAATAGTAAATGAGGCGGGGAAGCATCACCATCTTAGAGATGGCCACCCTTCCGGCTACCGATAAGGGCAGTGACAACCAGAATTGTATTTGGGATTTGAGCGCTCTCATAGCCCGGCCGAGATTGCCGTCGATCATCATATCTGCATCTCTGTAGATTTGAATCCCGAGATAGCGGAAGGTGGAGTCCGCCATTTGGAATGTGTGTGGCGCGAAGGGTAAGGGTGTGGGCTGGCCAGGGGCTGCAAACATGAACCCATAGGACTTGGACTCGCTTATGGAGAGGCCAGATAGTAATCTGAAGTCCTCGAATATTTTAGACATAGAGGCAAGGTCTCCCCTCAAATCACGGAGATACAGGATAATATCATCCGCGTACGCGGAGACCACATGGGTGGTCGTGCCCCTCCGGATTCCATAGTGGGGAGCTGTCATTCTGAGTTTACAGAGCAGCGGTTCAAGGGCCAGGATGAACAGGAGCGGGGAGAGCGGGCAGCCCTGTCTGGTGCCCCTTGCTATGTCCACGGGGCCAGAAATGTGTCTGGACGTGCGCATTCGGGCCGTAGGGCGGGTATAGAGCAGTTTGACCCATGCAATATAATCGGGCGGATTCCCAAATTTCGCTAGCGCAGTAAACATGAAATCCCATCTAAGGGAATCAAAGGCCTGTTTCAGGTCCAAGGAGATGCAGCCTTCCGAACCCAATTCCGCCGGGTCCCGCAGCATCAGCTGAGCAAGCCTTCTGAGGTTCATGGCCGTGCTCCTTCCTGGCACGAACCCACATTGGTCGGGGTGTATTAGGTGAGGGATATATTGCGCCAGGCGCATCGCTAATATCTTGCTCAAAATCTTGCAGTCGGTGTTGAGGAGGGATAAGGGCCTGTAATTAGCTAGGTGCATGCCGTCCTTACCCGGCTTTAAAAGGGAGGTTATTAAAGCTTGGAGGGAGGACTGGGGTAGTGAGGCAGTGCGCAACGCTTCTAGATAAACAGTGTGAAGGCGCGGGGCCAGGAGGTCTATGTACGTAGCGTAGAACTCGGCCGGGAGGCCATCCGTTCCAGGGGTTTTGCTCTTCGGGAGAGCACGTATTGCCTGTCTAATTTCCGCAATAGTAATAGCACATGTCAGGTCCTTGGCCTGTCTGGCTGTGAGTTGGGGTAATTCAATGTCCCCCATGAAGTCCTCCAATGCAGCCTCGGAGAGGCATTGGTGAGGGCCATAAAGCATGGCATAATAGTCCCGGAATGCGGCATTGATGCCCACTTGGGACGAAACCAGCAAACCGTTCTGGTCTAATATTTCCAAGATCGGATGATACCCGGGGGAGTCTCGTATAATACGGGCCAGTAGTGGGCCTGATCTATCCGCCTGTGTATGTTGCCTGACAGTGTATTCTCTGTAATCCAGGAGCCTCAAGTCTTCCAGCAGTTCGGCGTGTTTAATGTGTGCCTCTTGCAGAGGAGTAAAGTGTGTGTTTGTGCCTGCAGCCTCGCTCTCCAGCATTGCCAGTGTACCTTCCACCTCCTTCAGGGCACCTATCACCTCTCTCCTCCTGCCCACTCGGGAGGCCATCGCCTCCCCCCTGATGTACACCTTGAAAGTGTCCCACTCAATCTGTCTGGAGCTGGCAGTGTTTGCGTTGGTAGCAAAGTAGGTCTCAACAGCGTCCGCCATGAATGACCTGAAGACAGAGTCTTCGAGCAGTTCTGTGGGCAACCTCCATGTCGGGATAGGGGCCAGCGTCTGGCCCCATTGCCAGGTGAGCTCCACAGGGCTATGATCCGAGAGGGTCTTCCCCATATGTCGGGCTTGGACGACCGACCCCAGTAGGGAGCGGGAGCAGAATATATGGTCTATCCTGGTATGTAGCTGGTGAGGGGAGGAGAAAAAGGTGTATTCCCTGTCCAGGGGGTGCGCACTGCGCCACGCATCTGCCAATTCCCAGCCCACTGCCCATTGTGCCAGTGCATCTGCCTGCCTCCTGCTTTCTGTGGCATGTAATGGGGGGTGAGACCTATCCAGAGTAACATCTAAGACAGCATTAAAATCTCCTCCAACCACCCACTGGTGATCTGCCAAGTCCGCAAGGACCCTATTGACATGTACTAGAAAATCAGATTGGCCAGAGTTTGGCGAATACACACAGCCAAACACAATCGTGTCCCCGTCCAGCAGGCCCTTCACAAACACATATCTGCCCTCATTATCAATTCGCTGTTCAAGCGGTTTAAAAGGAACAGAGTTGCGGAGCCAAATAGCAGCCCCCCTAGAGAACGCTGAGTAGGAGGTGGCAAAGAGTTGACCCCTCCACTTCTTTCTGAGTCAAGCCTTCAGCGCAGTTCAAGTGTGTCTCTTGTAGGCAGGCTATCATGATTCCCCGGCGATTTAGCTGGGCCAATATCCTGTGTCTCTTGTGAATCGAGCCCATGCCCCGCACATTCCAGGTGCACAAGTCGTAAACATTAAGCGGCCCCATAACGAAATCTGCAATGCGGCCATGGTGGGACCGTGGGTGTCCATGCCAAGTACTTTGTGTCGTATGATAAGAGTGTTGTGTAAAAAGTTAGCCCCTCAACATCAAGGTCCCCGGGCCAACGGGCCCGCGATCCAAACCAGGGTGCCCAACATGGGCAGGAAGTGAACAGTTCCAAATGCATACAGTGGGGGAGAGTGGACCTCTCGCGCCTAACGTGTACTGGCCTGCGGTGGTGTGGCAGCCCTCTGTGTAACCAAACCTGCTAGTTACCCCCCATCATGTAAGGAGACACACTGTTCATACATTACCACCCGGACTCCGTTTAGGGTGCAAGCTGCCGATGTCAGAAGTCCTCCGCTGTCTGTGCCGTGACCTTGGGAAATAATTGTAGGCTGTCTGCCGACCCGGACACCTCAGTATGCGTGTCGGAGATGCTGGCCCGATCCCTGTTGGTGTCCGCATCGTGAGCGGCGAGGGCCTCCTCCGTTAATTGCACCACCGACGATCTGCC
Organism: Lissotriton vulgaris; assembly: GCF_964263255.1. NCBI lineage: Eukaryota > Metazoa > Chordata > Amphibia > Caudata > Salamandridae > Lissotriton > Lissotriton vulgaris. The sequence continues at coordinate 281,418,379 of NC_141693.1, forward strand.
TGTCAAGCGGTCCGCTGTAGACCGTCCCCTTGAGGAAGATTTTTGTGAAGGGGTCCGCCCCTTACCGGAAGCCTGGTGATTCCGGTCCGGTGGGTTCTGGTGCCTCACATTCCCAGAGGCCGAAAGTGGGTCTTGTGAGGTCGGCGGTGTCAGCGTAACCTCCATCCACTCCTCCGCCTCCTCCGGCGAGTCAAAGAAGTGGGACTTGTTCTCATAAAGAATCTTGAGGCGAGCGGGGAACAGGAGGGCGTATTTCAAGTCTCTTTCCCGCAGTTTGCGCTTTACCCCCATGAAGGTGGACCTAGCCCGCTGTACTGTGGGCGTGAAGTCAGGATATATGGAGATGTTCTTGTCTTCATAACGAATCGGCGCCTTCTCCCGGGCCACTCTCAGCACAGTGTCGCGGTCCTTGTAGTGAAGGAGTCGTGCGATCAAGGGACGTGGGGGTGCCCCAGGTTGTGGAGGTCTTGACGGCATTCTATGCGCACGCTCTATGCTATATAGCGCCGTGAGGTCTTCCGGGCCCACCATCTTCCTGATCCAGTCTTCCACGAATTGGGTGGGATTCCTCCCCTCGCTGCGCTTTGGAATGCCTAGGATGCGGACGTTGTTGCGGCGGGCCCTCCCTTCCGCGTCATCCACCTTGTCCCATAGCTGCTTGAGTCGTTTCTCCATACCTTCCAGCTTCGCAGAGTGTTCCGTCTGCTGCGGTATGAGGTCATTCAGCGCAAGTTTCTGTTCCGATACTTTCTCCGCAAGTTTGTTATGGTCGGCTCGGAGTAGTGAGAGGCCTGTCGCCATGCTGTCAATGCGTGATTCTAAGGCTTCCCGCGTGGCCCGTATCTCATTGAGTATGAGATCCAGCTTGGCGTCCTGCGAGCTTTTTCCAGTTGGAGGGATAATATCCGCGGTAGATGAAGCTAGGGGGTCTTCCGAGCCGGTGGACTGCATGTCCGCTGATGCGCCGCGGTCCTGGGTCCTGCCTCGGTGTTTCCCCATTGATCTGGTATGCAGGGTGGCGGCGCAGTGGGCGCACTCTCCGTTCCCGGTCTGCGCTGCCCGATGGCACTCCGGGCAATGAGCAGAGGTGACCGTGACACCACGAGGATATGAAGAAAGGGTCACACCCTAGAGCGATGTCAAGCCCACAGTACAGGATCCTCGTCGGTGTAGTAGCCCCCAGTGGGTGGTCCTCCTCCCATCCACGGTTCCGGTCACCACGGGGCGACGTGCAGGGGTGCTGGGCCACTATTGGGGGGACCGGTGGAGGTCAGTAGTAAGGAGAGCGTGGTATCGCAGTCCAGTCGGAGGAGTTGTGCAGCCAGGTGCCTTCAGTGGGAGCATCAGGAAGTCGGGCTCCGTGGCAATGCTCAGGCGCCCCCCCCCCCTTATTTTCTCACTGTGCAGGGGGCCGTGCCGGAGGTGCAAGGAGTCGTCAGGGCCATGATACATCCGCCGCTGCAACGCGGCTTGGGCGACGCAGGGCTCTAAATGCTGGGAGGGCCCGGGGTGCAGGGTGGAGGCAATATGGCGGCTCTGATCCCGCAGCGGCGGGAGGCCGTCGCGAGTGGTCCCCGTGTGCACCTAGGCAATAGTGCACCAGGCCGCAGTGCCCTCCGTGGGCAATCCCAGGCCCCCACTCCTTACCGGTGTCATCGGCGCCCAGGCAGGCGCGGGTGTCTCTTCTGTGCACAGGCGGGCGCCGGGGCGGGTGCGGTGCCCCTGTGCCGCGATCCGGGCAGACCGGCCAGGATCGGTCCCCCAGGCTCGTCGGTATGAAGGCAGTCACTGCGGTGGCAGGAGGGGCCGCGTCCGCCGCAGGTCCTGGTAGCGCGCCCTAGCTCCGTGGACTTGCTCCTCTCCAGGGCACACCAGCAGCCCGTCAGAGCTGCGCTGCGGCCCGGCTCCCGGGCTAATCAAGCCCGCGGCTCGCCACGAGGAAACAGGCCCCCGGGATCGCCGCAGGTCAGCAAAGTCTCGGCGGCGTCCAAGAGAGGTGGTGCGCTGTAAAGGTACTCCGCTCACTCCCAGAAGCAGTGGGCGTAAAGATGGGGTGGGTTACAGTGCAGGATGGCAGGATAATCCGCTTGTGTTTAGGGCTCGGGACGGAGCTCCTCAGCTACACGTCCACCATAGTCGGCACTCGGCCACGCCCCCCCCCCCCCTGGGTGTTGTACATAAGGCTTTAAAATTGTGCATTGTTCTAGTGGAAGTCAGCTGAGCACTTATGACACATGACATATGATCCTGTTGGTTTCTGGACACTTATCACAAAGTTCTGAATACTTTGGAGCACCACAAGGGAGTAGGCGGAAGGCCTAGATACAGGTTGTTGCAGTCGTCAGATATCAATAAAACACATTAGGCCACCTCCACGGCGTGCATCCCACTAGGGAGAAAAGGCAGGACCCTCCGAAGCAGCCATAGGAAGCCACTGCATTCACTTCTCTCACCATTAGTGTAACTATTTATGTGGGGGTAGAGGATGTCAGCAATTCTTGGTCCAGAGAGTGACGCTCCAGGCAGTGATGTTGCTTCCCAACACAAGAGGCGAGTCCCACGTTAAAAACTCTTTGTCAGTCCTTACGCCTGGTTTGACAAGGGGTAGGGATTTTGACGCAGTCAAGTTGTAGAGTGACGCAGTGAAAAGTTGTACATTTCACTGTCAGTTCCACATGCTTTCAACGTAGGAATGCCTACCCTGCATACATTATATCTGGCACAGGTATAATGTAATGCGGTCCTCTACAAACTGATGCATTGGGTCTGATGCATCAGTTTGTAAATATGGAGTGCTATCAGCATTGGAAAGAGTCTTGCACCCAAGGGAGCTATCCAGGGCAGACAGGGAACAAACACAGATATTAAACAGTGTGGAGATAGGGGGAGCCCTGAGAGCACCACAGGGCACTGTTGACAGCTCTGAGTTGAATCAAGGATGGAGAGCACCATTTACGAAGAAGGAAGTAAACCAGTTCATCACTGAGCCTCCTAAACCAATGTCTGCAGTTTGGTGGCACGGGAGCTCCACCATAATTTGGCAAAGTCCTCACCCCGACAGTGGAACGTGACTTGGCCCTGCAATTGGAACCCTTTACTTCAACAGGCCAGCAGACGCTGGACCACTGGGCCTCTTTGAAGGTGGTCTCACCCGATGGTGGAACTGTCCTGTTTAGGGCAGGACTACCAGAACTGACTTTCTCTGCCCGAGTCAGCCTTGATGGAAGAAATGTCATGTCAAGCAGGCGCGCAACACCCATTGGGCTCTCCGAGCTTCAGCGTTCACCCCCCCCCCCTTCGTGTGTGTTGCCGGCTGGCGACCATCTAATTGCAGCCCCACCCGAGTACTTAACAGGTCTTTAAAAGACCATTTACTTGTAAATTAGGCTTTTGTTGTGTTTTCACCCCTTCTTACAGCCACTCTGTCTATGGTTGGAAGAATTTGCCCCTACTGAAATATTTTTCAGCCCCTTCAGAAATTTGGCTCTAGTTGCCCGCCTGATGTCAAGTGTCTTGTTGTTTGGCTCTTCAGAGACACCTTCCTCTTTCGCTCTCACTGGCACTTTGAGGGGTTTGTTTCTGAAAAGCAAAACAGAATGTGCAGCAGTCCAATAAATCAAGGTGGCACACTTGACACCGAGGTGGGATTCAAAGTGCCTTAATTAATGCTGCAAAGTGCAAACCCGCTTTTGCAACAGAGGTCCCCCCTAGGCAGCCTGGGCTCTCTAAATGTGGCGCCATTCGCCTCCTCGAAGAGGAGGCCAGGGTCTACACTGACCTAGCAGGGTGGCAGCCTGTCTACCAAACTCTAAGTGGCCCAAACACATTTTTTGTTGTTAAATCCCTCATGAATGTGGAATATAACTCACATATTCCCAAACATGATAATAACTGGGTCCTTTTACTTGGTGATGATGCCTTCACAATGCTCTCTCCCAAACTGAGCTTGGGTTTCACTCCAAACTACGTCACATTAATCTTTTTTTTTTTTAAGTTCAAGTTTATTGATACCAAACAGAAAATACAAAGTAAAATGCAGTATGAGAAAATACAATACAAGGAATACTGGAATAATTAATGCAAAATAATAGAAAAGCGGAATCAATAAACGATACACTCTCGTTCATGAAAAAAGGAATGAGAGAGGGAAAAAAATAAAAATAAAAATGAAAGTAAGCAAGAAGATCAAATTCAATTATAGCAGCAAATGCACAGATTGCGTTGAATGCAAAAGAGCAAGCAGGCAGATGATCATATAAATAACAGTTGATAGAATAAAAAATGGTCTAGGAATAGGCAAAAAGACAACGATGTAATGTTTAAGGGGGTTTACGAACTGCATCTGGTAAGTTAATGGGAGCAGTGGTGACAGGAGGGGGAGAAGGGGAAGAAGTGGAGGAAAGGTAATCAGTGAGTGGAATCCAAAGGAGGTCACGTTTGATGGCAAGGGAAACAGGGGAAACATAGTTGGTATCTAAACGATGATTAAAGCAAATAGCATTCCACCAGGCAGAATAAGTAAGTTTTGAGGAATCTTTCCAATTGGAAGTAATTAAGTGAAAGGCTACAGCAAGAAAAAGGTCAAACAACTTGTAATGAGAAGGGGATTGAGGTAATTCTGGAGAGAGGGAGCCGAGGAAAGCGATGAATGGAGTGAAGGGGAGTTGAAAATGGAAAATAGTGGAAATACGTGACCAAATTCCACGCCAAAGGAGGTAGCATTAGGGCAGTGGAATAACATATGGGATGAATCAGCCGAAGAGGAGGAACAGGACCAACATGTCGGAGAAAAATCAGGGGAGAAAGAAGCCAATTTAGATGGAGAGAACAATAATCTTTGATAAATAAAATAAAGGGTTTATGTGGTATTGGCAGCACGAGAGGTTTTGTGAATCTTAATCCAAAGCTTATCCCATAAAGAGACAGACCACGTGACTGATAAATCTTGCTCCCAGGCCAGTTCAGTGTGAGATTTAGAGCGCTCCGAAGGTGTTAGTAAGCAGGAGTAGATACGAGAAGCAGAAGGAGAAGAAGTTAAGAGTGGAGACAAAAGAGGGTAAGTGGGGGAAATTCAGAAGAAGCTGGAAGGGAATGAAGGAAAGAGGAGTGCAGGGAGGAGTAGATTATACTGCTTGTGAAAGGAGTTGGGAAGAAGATGACGGGATTGCAATTCAGAGAAGGATAAGGGAACTCCATCACAAAGCAACTGCGAAACCCATTTTATGCCTTTAGAGTGCCAGGATTTCCAACAGAAGAAACGATTTTTAATGCGGAGTTGTTTATTGTGCCAAATGGATTGGTGAGATAAAGAAGCAGAGGACGGATAAGTAGAGGGGATGAGGGGGGTAAGAATATGACACGAGTGTGCAATTATAGGAGATCGCAAGAAAGAAGTGTGAGCCGAACATGCGAGGAGTTCTGAAAAGTCAAAGGGAGAGATGAAAGACTTTTCCAAGGATAACCAAATTGGTGGATAGGTAGGGGGATCTGTAGATATCCAACGAAGAGTTTGCCTCAGGGAAAAGGAATGATGATAAGTTTTGAAACTTGGGAATTTCAATCCTCCTTGAGACTTGTCCTTTTTAAGAAAGGAGAGCGCAATTCGAGGAGGTTTGTTCTGCCAAAGAAATTTAGATAGAAGAGAGTCTAATCGTTTAAAATAATAATTAGGAATACGGACAGGAATCATAGAGAGGGAGTATAAGATAATAGGGGCTAGCATCATCTTAATCGAATCTAGCCTCCCCCACCAAGAAAGAAATAGTGGATTCCATTTAGTGATAGAATCCGAGAGTTTCTTGGTGATAGAATCAAAGTTGAATTTTAGAGTGTCTGAAATGGAAGAGGAAAACCAAAGGCCCAAATATTTAATTTTTGAAGGTTGCCAGGAAAACCCAGTCTGATCAAAGTAATGCCGTAGGCAGGAGACATTAAGGGGAAGGATCTTGCACTTATCACGATTAAGACGATATCCTGAAACTAAGGAGAAAGCTTCAACTTGACGAAGAAAGGAGGGGATAGTAGATTCAGGATTAGAACAATAAAAAAGAATATCGTCAGCGTAGACTGATAATTTGACTTGGGCAGGGCCTGGGTTAAAACCAGTAATACGATCATCTTGTCTAATCTTTGTTAAAAAGGGCTCGAGTGCAACAATAAACAATAAGGGGGAAAGGGGGCATCCTTGACGAACCCCTCTGGAGAGGGAAAAATAATCAGAAACTTTACCATTAGCGAAAATAGAAGCTTTGGGGGCAGAATATAGGAGAGCAATGAGGGAAATTAATTTTGGGGGGAAGCCAATCCAGGAAAGAGCACAGAACATAAAGTCCCAGCTGATACGATCAAAGGCCTTTTCGGCGTCAAGAGCGATGGCAGCTAAGGGGTATTGAATAGTGGAAGCTTTACTAAGAACATTAAAGAAAACTCTTGAGTTATCAGATGATAAGCGACCTTTGACAAAACCAGATTGCTCTGGACCAATGAGTTCAGGTAAAATGGGATCTATCCGGAGGGCAAGTAGCTTGGCAAAGATCTTGCAATCCGTATTTAGAAGGGAAATGGGTCTATAATTCTTGCATAGGGTAGGGTCTTTGTTGTCTTTAGAAATGAGGCAGATCATTGCTTCCTGAAAAGTACCTTGAGAGGAGCCATCAGAGATAAAGGAATTGAAAAGAGAAAGCAAATGGGGTAGGAGTTGCTTGGAGAAATAATTATAAAATTCAATAGTAAACCCATCAGGGCCAGGGGCTTTGCCACGACGGAGTACTGAAACTGCGTGAGAAATGTCTGCTAAAGTGACGTTAGATTCAAGCGGGGAAAAGTCAACATGGGAAGAAGAAGGGGGGTAAGAGAATGAAAATAAGAAGTCAAATCATCAGGAAGAGGAGGGGATTCAGGGGTATAAAGTTGTTTATAAAACGAAACAAAATTGTTTAGAATGTCTTCATCTTTGAAGTGTGAGATTCCATCCGAATCAGTGATAGAGGTAATCCGGGTCCTATCTTGACGTGTTTTTAAATAGTTGGCTAAAAGTTTACCCATCTTGTTTTGACCGCCATAGTAGCGGGCACTGCATTTTAAAAGATAGGAGGATGCGGCATCAGTGAAGGACCTATTAAAAGCAACTTTCGCAGAAATAAGATCCTTAAGAGAAGAATCAGAGGGGGATTGATAATAGGAATATTCTAATTTTTTGATTTTTGCTAAAAGGAGGGAAGAGTGACGTTCGAAACGTTTCCGTTTTTTAGAGACAAAATTAATTATAAAACCTCTAGCTGTTGCCTTGAAGGAGTCCCAAATCATGACAGGGGAGGAATCAGGGGTAGAATTTGTGTTAAAAAACGTCAGTAATAAAAGCACCGAACTGATCTGTGAACTTGGAGTCAACCAAGAGAGAGTTGTTAAAACGCCATCTGCCAGGTGAGGGGAGAAGGGTATCAGGTCAAAGTCTACGAGGGCAGGGGCATGATCAGATATGAGAATGGAGCCAATTTCAGAAGCAAGGACACATTGGGTAAGGGATTTACTAAGGAAAAGGTAATCGATACGGGATTGGGTTTTGTGAGGAGGAGAAAAATAACTGTATTCTTGGAGATCAGGGTGACAGAGTCTCCAAATACCAGTGAGGGAATTACGACGAATAGCTGAGGTAAATTGATTATGCATTTTGGATCGAATGAAGGTAACTGGGGAATGTCTGTCAAGGAAGGGATCATGGATCTGATTACAGTCACCACCAAAAATAATATAATTATCAGTTAGGGAAACCAATTTATCTAAGATGAGGGGCCAAAAGGTATGATCAACATTAACTGGAGCGTAAACATTAAAAATAACAATAGGCACATTATCAATCTTCATTCTTAATAGTACAAAACGACCATCAGTATCGATTTCAAAATGAGAATCAGTAACAATAAATTTTTTATGAACAAGTATAACTACGCCATTCTTTTTCTCCAAAGAGGGAGAAGAAAAAGTATGGCCGACCCAAAGTCTTTTTAGTTTAGACGATTCAGTATCATTAAGGTGGGTCTCTTGTAACATGGCGATATCAGTTTTTAATTTAGCTAAATGAGCTAGTACTCGCTGTCTTTTAATTGGACTATTTAAACCTTTAACATTCCAAGATGTAACTCTGAATGATATAAAGTAAAAGCATTAAAAGAGAACAGAATGCAAACAATGCAATAAAAAGTGCAAAAGGAAGAACTGTAGTGGAAGGAAAATATGAGGTAGAGAAATAGGAGGAAATGATGAAACAAAGAGAAAAAGGGATCAAAAAAGTGGAGAAAAGAGAAAGGGAAAGAAGTGGAGGGAAAAAGAAATCTAAGAGGAAGTATTGAGAAAACGGAGAGAATAACAACAGATGAGATAGTAGGAAAAAATGAGGAAAAGAAGAGAGAACAGAGAGAAAAAGAGAGAAAAAGAGAACACAACAACCAGATAATAACATGAAATCGTGACATGCCTACAAATGAAGGATTCAAAAGGTACAAGGGGGAAGGAGGAACCAGACGGAATGACGGTACAACCGGGATCAAACAGGATGGAGGGCCGGGAGGCATCGCAGCAAGGGAAGGGATAAACTGTGGAGAAAAATAAGTAAACAATTGTTACAAACACGACAACAGGGGAAAAACACGTGGCAGCAATAAGACTAGCAAACGCAACAGGACGAAAAGGTCAAACAATGAGGGGTAAGGAACATGAATTCAGCCAGCAGTCGATGAGGAGGATTCCATAGGATCAGCATGATGAGCGTTGATGAAGCTCCGAAGGCGAAGAGGGTCTTCAAATGTTGTAGTCTTATTATTGTAAGTAACTTTGAATAGGCACGGGTGAAAAAGACCATAACGAGCACCCATGTCCCGAAGAGCAGGTCTTAAATCCAAGAAGACCTTCCTCCTGTTAGCAGTGTCCTTGGAGTAATCCTGAGCAAAGAATAAAGTAGATCCGGACGAGATAATTCGCTGAGAGGATTTCGCTGCTGAGAGAACCTTTAATAGGTCCGTGTATTCCAGGAAATACAGGATCACCCCTCTAGGCTTCTGAGAGGGGGAGATCGAAGATGGAGGGTGACCTAATCTATGTGCTCTTTGAATGTTAAGCAGGGTGCCTTCTGGCATATGAAGAACTTTAGGAATGAAGGATCTGAAGAAACCAATGGGGTCCGACCCCTCTTGTCCTTCCTCAAGGCCGTAGATACGGAGGTTGTTGCGCCTATTACGGTTTTGAAGCTCCTCCACTTTACGCTGAAGGGTAGACCTGAGAGTGAAGAGGAGAGATCTTCGCACAGTCATTCGCCAAGGAAGAAAGCGATTGTTCCACAGTCGTAACCCTGCCGTCGAGCTGCCACCAAGAGTCGGTGAGAACTTGAAGTTTCGCATTAGTGTCTTCCATAAAAGGGCGCAGAGCCCGGATTTCCTCCAATAAGAACTCCATTGAGACAGGAGAAGATGGTTTTGGAGGCGAAGGAGGGTTTTGTCTGAGGTCACATTAATCTTAACAAGCATTTACAATGCAATTGTTTTGCCTTTGTTAAAGTTAGAGCTATTGGCATTGCTCTTGACATTATTTTTATTTATGTTTTTTTAACATAAATAAATGGCATTGCCATTTACAATGCCACTAGCTTTATCTCTCGCAAATGACACACACAAACACACACAGAGTCCCCCACACACACACACAGAGCCCCCCACACACACACCCACACAGCCCCCCACACACACAGCCACACAAAGCTTCCCACACACACAGCTACACAGAGCCCTCCACACACACCCACACAGCACAAGCAGGCAACAGGGGCACACGGAGGCACAAGCAGGCAACAGGGGCACACGGAGGCACAAGCAGGCAACAGGGGCACACGGAGGCACAAGAAGGCAACAGGGGCACGAAAACGGAGGCACAAGCAGGCAACAGGGGCACGAAAACGGAGGCACAAGCAGGCAACAGGGGCACACGGAGGCACAAGCAGGCAACAGGGGCACACGGAGGCACAAGCAGGCAACAGGGGCACACAGAGGCACAAGCAGGCAACAGGGGCATGAAAACGGATGCACAAGCAGGCAACAGGGGCACGAAAACTGAGGCACAAGCAGGCAACAGGGGCACGAAAACTGAGGCACAAGCAGGCAACAGGGGCACACGGAGGCACAAGCAGGCAACAGGGGCACACGGAGGCACAAGCAGGCAACAGGGTCATGAAAACAAGCACAAGCAGGCAAAAGGGTCACAAGCATGAATTGTAATTTAGACGGGGCTGAAGTGGAGAACGGTCAGTAGGGAAGTAGTGCGGCTGGTGCAGTGGTACCAGGCCGAAAGGTGAGAGGGGCTGTCTGCACCCCAGTTTGGACAGTTTCCACTACCTAACAGGGATTGGTGGGAGGGGGGCGTACTTCTTGCTTGCTTTAGGGCTGTTACTTCGGGGACGCAGTGCACGCTCCTGCCTGCTGCCGCCGGGACACGACAACAGGCAGGGAGAGGACAGGCTGGGAGAGGGCAGGGAGGGGACAGGCTGGGAGAGGGCAGGCTGGGAGAGGGCAGGGAGAGGACAGGCTTGGAGAGGGCAGGTTGGGAGAGGGCAGGCTGGAAGTGGACAGGCTGGGAGAGGACAGGCTGGGAAAGGGCAGGCTGGAAGTGGACAGGCTGGGAGAGGACAGGCTGGGAAAGGGCAGGGAGGGGACAGGCTGGGAGAAGGCAGGCTGAGAGAGAACAGCCTGGGAGAGAACAGGCTGGGAGTGGGCAGGCCATGAGAGGACAGGCTGCAAGAGGACAGGCTGCGGGAGGACAGGCTGCGAGAGGGCAGGCTGCGAGAGGGCAGGCTGGGAGAGGACAGGCTGGGAGAGGACAGGCTGGGAGAGGACAGGCTGGGAGAGGACAGGCTGGGAGAGGACAGGCTGGGAGAGGGCAGGCTGGGAGAGGTCAGGCTAGGAGAGGACAGGCTAGGAGAGGACAGGCTAGGAGAGGACAGGCTGCGAGAGGACAGGCTGGGAGAGGGCAGGCTGGGAGTGGCCAGGCTGCGAGAGGACAGGCTGCGAGAGGACAGGCTGGGAGAGGGCGTGCTGGGAGAGGGCAGGCTGGGAGAGGGCAGGCTGGGAGAGGGCAGGCTGGGAGAGGGTAGGCTGGGAGTGGACAGGCTAGGAGAGGACAGGCTGGCAGAGGGCAGGCTGGGAGAGGGCAGGCTGGGAGTGGGCAGGCTGGGAGAGGGCAGGCTAGGAGAGGGCAGGCTAGGAGAGGACAGGCTAGGAGAGGACAGGCTGCGAGAGGACAGGCTGGGAGAGGGCAGGCTGGGAGAGGGCAGGCTGGGAGAGGGCAGGCTGGGAGAGGGCAGGCTGGGTGTGGGCAGGCTGAGAGAGGACAGGCTATGAGAGGACAGGCTGGGAGAGGGCAGGCTGGGAGAGGGCCTGCATGGTGAGTATCTTTGTTAGTATTTTAGCCGGAAAGTAAAGTCGTTTTAATACTGTCCTTGGCTTCCCTCGTACCTATCGTTGGGCTTGTTGTGGTAGAACTAGCGCATGTTTGGGCGTCTTTCCAATGTGAATCGTGCTTGTCTTGGATTTCAGGCCTGGCTACTCTGCCCGCCTTCCGTCAGTGGGCGGGCTCCAGCGACGGGAATGCAGAGATGCTGAGTGACTGACTATTCTGTGTAGAAACCTGCGGCCCGGGGCCCAGCCTGCCCGTCCGTACAAGTGCCAGCGCCCAGGCCTGAGGCCAGCCTGAAGACACCGGCGTCTCCCTTGAATGGGACTAGTGCTGGTGAGTAAGTACTCATCGCAAGGCAGGGTACGGCTGACTGGTGTCCGACTTAGCCACGCAGCTGCCTTTGTGGTGCGTGACTTCTCCTGCTCCCCTCAATTATCTCCGAAGCTCCTCGCTTTCCAATGGGCTAAGGCACCGGCTCAGATTTAACGCGTGCCGCCGCTGGAGGTTCTTCAGTGTTGGGTGGGTGCAGATGTAGGCCTCGGAGGTCTTTGCATTGTCGTCTTCGCAAGGCAGGGTACGGCTGACTGGTGTCCGACTTAGCCACACAGCTGCTTTTGTGGCGCGTGACTTCTCCTGCTCCCCAAAATCATTAGAACGGCCGACCTGCACAGCTCTCCCTTAGGTCAGCTTGCTGGCACAGAAGTAGTGTGAGGGCAGTTTATTTCTAGAACACATCCGACACTCGGCAGTCATCTTAAACTCTGTGCACATACACCTTACCTGAGTGGCAGGTCAGAGGAGAGGCCTTCTGTGTCCCAGAGTGTAAAATGTATGGGATCAACAAAACCCGGAGAGGAGCACTTGCAGTTTCCGGCAGTCTATCCTGTGCTGCTGCCGTGCACCGTGTACCTACGGAGCAGAGAGCTGCTGCTGGCGTTTTGTGGAGGTAGGTGAGGGCACCTGATCTATTTCCTGACCATGCTGGGCAGCAGGGTGGCTTTCCTAACATCGGCTGTTCACCCGGTCGATGCCACCGGGTATTGCCGCGTGGACCATGCAAGTCTAGAGGCCAGGTCAACTTGCTGGTGCTGCGGGTGTGGAGTCCGAAGATGCGATTGGTCGGCTGGGCAAGTGCATCCTCCAGACATGTGGCTGGGATTCCTTTCTTGGAAAGGCTTACTGACAGGGTGTGTGTGCAACGCTTTAATGTTCTCCGATATGCGCTGCTTGGATGACGTCAGAGCCATTGCTGGGCTCTCCCTACCGGCAGGGCTTCCCTCGTGGCTGGAGCAGCTGGCAGTGGGCAAGGGTCTTCCTCGCACCTGAGCAGGTTGGGGACATGGGCCTTTTCATCTGTTCTGCTGCGCCTTCAGGCCCACCCATGTTGGCAGCGTTGCTCGGGGCCTCCCGCTGACCTAGTTAACGCTGTTCCTTCCTGAGGGTACTTCCAGGGCTTATGGGGTGATTCCTTGTATGGACGTTGTTCCCACGGTCAGCGGACTCGGTCCTTCGCTCCCTGGGGCGACGAGCAGTCGTGCAGGGTAGCGAGTGTCGCAGGGTAGCGAGTGTAGGCATGGGCAGCCTGCTCATTCAGTCCGGGAGGTGGCGTACGCTGGCGTGGGGGGGCAGCTAGGTAGGGTCGCTCACGGAGAGCGGGAGGGGGGGTGCGGGGGCGGGAACGGACACACGGAGAGGGGGAGGGGGGGTGCGGGGGCGGGAACGGACACACGGGTAGCGGGAGGGAGCCTCCCCTAGCCCCAGCACGGAGGGTAAACAAACAAAGCACTCACCTGGACTTCGTTCCGGGGCTGAGGCGGGACTTGCTCTTTCCCCGGGGCTCCTCCTTCGCTCGGGAGCCTCGGGACAGACGACGCAGGCTGCTTCCTGCTCTCCACTCCTTCTCCTCCCGATGACACTGCGGAGGCTCGGCCGGCTGGGCCAATCCCAGCGCGGTCCTGGCTGTAGACGTACGGCTGCTTCCTTCAGCAGGAAGGCGGGTGTCGGCTCAATGCAGACCCAGATTCGGGGGCGTTCCCGAGAACAGGCTTTCGGCTGACGTAGCCAAAAGCCAAAAATTCTCGGGAACGCCCCCGAATCTGGTCCTGCATTGACGGACAATCGTGTCTTCCAATGGCTAGCCTCCATTTATGGAGCTAGCCAATGGAAGACGGGGGCCATTCCTGTCTCCCCTACTATACTCATTAGGTTTTCGCATGTGCGAAAAAAGCTGCGCAGAGCGCAGCTTTTGCCAGCAAAACCTAAAATTGCATTTATCTGTCTTAAATGTAATACCTCCGTGTGACATAATTTATAAACATTTCTTCTGCTATGGTATCATGCTCCTGTTCAGTTTTTCTGAAAACCAATATATCGTGCTGGAATTCCACAACAGAACAAATATTCTGGAACATATTTTACAAATATTTTGCGAAACACAGATGCTAAGGACAGCAGTGCAAATTGAATCCTACAAAATCATTTAAGTGCCATCGGGTGAAATGAATGTCAAAAAAAATCTTGTGTCACATCCAACTCCATCTGGTTGTGCTGCTCTGAGATCCACCTTAGGGAACCAAGGGGCATATTAGCAAGAACCTCGTTAAAATTATCGCCGTTTTAGCGACAGGAAACTGCAGCTAAAACAGCCATAAGGGGCTTGCTAATATGTGCTATAGAATTCCAATAGAAGCACACGTTAGATGTCCTGCACATCTAACCTGGGCTTCTATTGGAATTCTAAAACGCATATTAGCAAGCCCATTATCGCTGTTTTAGCGGCAGTTTCCTGCCGCTAAAACGGCGATAATTTTAACGAGATTCTTGCTAATATGCCCCCAAGTTTTCAGTCTTAAACTGAGCATAACCCATTGCCAAAGTGGCATTGAGGAATTTCAGATTAATGCATAAAGGGAACACTCACAATAAAATGATGAATGTAATAAATACCCACAAATATGGAAAGTGCTCGGTCCCATCATGAATTGACCAGAATACTATCTAAATCTGAATACTTCTAATTTAAAAATCCTATCCTCACTAATAGGCAATCTCTTTTGAAACATTGTGTGGATTGTTGCAAGGTAATGGGATCATTCAAAGAGACAATTGTAATGGTTGCCACTCAGACCTTAAAGCCTCCATCCAATATCACTAATAAATTCAAACTGCAAAATGTATGCAAAGATCTCAGAGCATAAATTCAATCAGACCATACAGTCTATTACCTATTATGGGTCAGATACAAAGAGGCCTCTTTAAGGCAAACTCACTGCTGATAACACGTGATGGGATCCTAAATGATGACCCACACAATGAAAAGAAAGGTTAGAAAATTACCGTATCAGCTCTTCTCATATTAGGACCATCAAAAGATTTTAACTCTGACTGGGTTTCCTCTTCAATTCAATGGTTAAATACCGCTTCATCTTATGGTCATAATTTCATGAAAATGGTTCAAACCCTCTATGCGTCTTCTAAAGCTAATATCATCGTCAACACCAATCTATCACCACACATTAACCTCAGCCATGGCATAGATAGGAATGACCATTTAGCCGGTGCTATCCTTAACCTTTAAACCCTCCCGACCAAATACAAGACCCTGATTCAAAGTAGGGATGAAGGAAGTCTGCTTCTTGGTTGATTTGGACAATATTTGACCAAATATACCAAACCTTAAGGAATTCACCCTCATCACTCCTAGACTTCATGAACACATATTTTAATGTTTCTGACTGTCACCTAATAAGTGTAAAACACCATGTTCTTTCTGCACAGTATCCATTAAAATCTAGATACTATAGCTTTGGAATCCATTAATGTCCCCAATTCAGTCAAAAAAAGGGCCCCCTTTTCATTAATACACATTCAAACTTGAAATTAAAAGTTCTATTACAGGTTAACATACTACGTAAAAACACCCTCAAGAGCATCTAACATGGGGAAATGAGTTAAACGTTCAAAATAATGAACATTCATGAAGTCTGGTACCACTGGGCCAATGTCCCCTACTACTACCTTTTTTACGACAATAAACAAGATTAGGTCATGGAAGAATTGGTCAGCGGTGAGAAAATAAAGGGAGATTCAGCCTTAACCATTCTAAAAAATATTACAACGTTTTTCTTATTTCATAAGCTGTATGTCAATTTATGAAAGTGGCAGCTCTATAAAGACCTGAAACTCTGTCCCCAAATTTAGTCTGAATCACAATTCCACAGGAACTTTCACATCAATGTCCACCCCACTTTATTAAGCACTGATTGGGAGTATTCTAGAATCAAATAACTTAGGGGTCCATTACGATGTGCCCGCCACCGTAACAGTATGTGGGACCCTCCGCCAGGGGTGCGGCGGTCCTGCACCTGTAATTAGGAGGCCTCCCCCATTCCCAGCATTGTGGCGGGCAGTGCTCACAGCACCGCCTGCCACAATGCTGGGAATACACGTTGTGCATCGGCATGCACAAGGTGACAGGCACCGCGCGGTGCCTGCCACCTTGTCCATGCCAATGTAGGGGGGTACCACAGGTACCACCCAAGAGCACCTCCGAACGCCCAACACTCAGGGAGCCCGCAACGGGCCCCCAACACAGAAGACTGTATGCCTCGCCGCCATGGAAAGGCCAATTGCCACCTGCATCATAAAATGGATCGTGGTGTTTTGCAGTCACCCCCACCATGTTATGCTCCTCTACCGTCCGGTCGACGAGTCGATCAATGGAAAAGCGGCGGACGGTCTTTCCATCTGCCGCGGACCCCCCAGCCATACTTATAAGGCGGGGGGTCTTTCTGGTATGGATGGCGGGCGGATCTCCCCCGCTGTGCCAGCCGTGGCTACTGCCGGCCCAGCAGGGGCGACCCGCCAGCCATCCTAATGGGCTCCTTAGAGACCGAACGTTCACCCCTGCTCCTGGGAAGACTCCTTAGACCACATATAAAGACAGTGTATGCATATTGCTCATTCTTATAAGGTGCTGCTCCTCTGCTGTTCCTCTGTGGACTGATCGAAGCATACATTATGGTTGCTTGGATATTTCCCATTCCCGCAAGCTGGTCCTCTGCCATTCCTATGTAGACTCAACAATGCATACACCGTGGCTGATTGTATAATGCCCAATTCCTGTGGGTTGCTCCTCTTTCATACCTCTGTGGACTGATAAACGCACACACACAGGCAGATAGCACAAAGGCTGATGGTATAATGCCCATTCATGTGAGTGGCTTTACTGCCCTTCCTGTGTAGACTCATTAATGCATATGTTATGGCTGGCTGCATAAAGTCCATTCCTGTGGGCTGCTTCCGTGCACCGATCAACTCATACACTGTGGCTGGTCGTATAATGCCCATTTATGTCAGTAGCTTCACTGCCCTTCCTGTGTAAATAATCAATGCATATGTTATAACTGGCTGCATAATGCCCATTCCTCTCTGTGAGGAGAGGAATGGGCACTCATCGTAGAATACATTGTTGCTGATTGTATAATGCCTATTCCTGTGGTTATTTACTGTCCGCCTGTATGAACTCTGCAGAGTAAGTACCACGGCTGGTTGTGAAATGTCCATCCCTATGGTTTGTTCCTGCCACTTCTGGGTGCTCGTCGGGCATACACAATGGATGACCACATAACAAGTGCTCCTATGATGCACCATGGGTACTCCTCATAGCATATGCTATGGCTGGCTGTAGAACTCCTAAGGGTTGCACCTTCCTACACACAGGCGGACGGGCCGCTTATATACTACCTGTTCCTCTCTGGTAGCACAGTGGGCCCATCAAATAATTACAATAGCTGTTTTATAATGCATGGTTCTAGGGGTTCTTTAGTTTGTTTAACCAAAAGATACAAAACATTTACCTCGCTGGAACACTGCAACAAACTATGTGATCAGACCCCCAAATCAACATATTCTGATAATTAGAGAAACTATTCGATGGAACTGCATCGAAGAACCCATCTACCAAAAAGAGTTATTGGAAATCCCTTGGGCTCACTGCCTTCATAGGTAGAAGACACAGTTCTCTCTTTGATGTGCTAATTACAACAGAGAAAAATGTGTTACAGCAATTGGAAACAGCCCAGTATTCCTGATGCCCGAAGGGCGTGGATTACATATATCAGAAAATGTAATAATCTATCATCATTAAGACTTATCTCATCCATTAATATCCAGTAAAAAGCCTCTGCTCCTAGGAATGCCTTTGTTCTTGAAACTATTGTTCCTCCCAGCAGGAATTAACAAGCATTGGCAAGGCAGATAAATCGCTGCAATCCGAGAGCTATTGGCGTTACCAATGTCAATGTCTTTAGCCATACTGACCAGCAGGACTGCTGCTGTTCTGCATGGCTGAAAGTCATGTAAAAATCCTAAGTATATGGCGGCCACTTAGGTTTTTCCCTGAAGTAACACGCATACACACACACGCGCACCAAAGCCCCAGCACTGCGGTCTCTGAAAGTGGTAAAGATAAGGTAGGAGGAGCTTGGCCCATGCAGGATCTATCTTCTGTTTAGCAGTCACAAAAAAAGCAGTAAAAGTTGGTGAGGGAGGCGTAAAAAAGTTAAATGAAAACTATCTTCATCTTCATTCTTGATACCTACAAAATGGGGACTGTGCAGTTTATATTCTTTTGGGAGAGGATGTGGCGAAACAGCTAAAGCAGCTGACTTTGAAACTGGGTAACCAGGTTCGTGTCTAGGTGGGAGACTCAACATCTTGTGATTCTGGGAAAATCACTTTATCTCTCCATGCTGAAAAATGGATGTGTTCACCTATAATGCAACTGGTGCTCATGTAAAGCGCTCCGATACCTTTGGGTCGAGTTCACGCTATATAAAACAGCATACCACCCTCGCCCCAAAACAAAACACCAGCTTGCAATTTTGCTGCGTTACAATGTAACAATCAATACATTGTTCGAAATTAAGGCCTGGTGGGAGGAGTTTGTAAAGACATGAGCACTCGTGTGGAGTGCAAAAACACAAAGTTGCTCCTAAAATGGGAGCAGTGGAAGGACACAAGTACTTGATCCATGCTCTGGGAGGGTTAAACACAAGAAGAGGCGTGACGCATGATTGCCATGGACAGATGGGGACAAAGGCTTACCATCTGCCCGCTCCATAGTCACTCTCATATCTTACGGAGAGGCTGAAGCCCACAGACTGAACACAACATGGCTCTTTGAGACAGCGCATTCGCTGTCTAGCGGAGACCTAAATAATGAACCTCTAAATCGGTTCCCCATCACTCATTTTAGACTGGCAAACTAGCATTCTCCCCTACCCTTCTGCAAATAAGTAGGACCAAGAAGTTCATTGACTGTTGCCTCTACTGCAAACACTACTGCCAAACTTCAACCAGATATTAATCTGCTCCTTACCTCTAGCTCTTGTAGGTTGGATCCTGGTACACCATGTAGGTCCTTTAAGTCATACGATTTAGATAATTCTGTTTATCCAGCCAAGAGACCTCTGTTTTCTCTTCTTTTTTTAATGAATCTGTTTTTTTAACATTTTCTAACCATTTAGCAGTTATTAACAACCACTTTAAACGAAACATTTTAAAACATCACAGATCCCCAAATTGTTTTCTGTACTTTTGATGCAATTCCATGATTGCCATGTATTTTTCTGTTCTTACAATCGAAAGGAAAGCTTTAAAACAAGCATTTACAATGCAATGGTTTCGCCTTTTGAAAAGTTTGAGCTATTGGCATTGTAAATGACAAACTTTGTATTTATGTGTTGGTTTTGAAAACAGATAAATAAATGGCATTGTCATTTACAATGCCAATAGTTTAATCTCTGACAAATGCCACACAAAAACACACAGACCCCCCACACACACAGACCCACACACAGACCCACACACACCAACAGAGCCCCACCCACACACACACACAGAGCCACACACACACACAGCCACACACACAGAGCCACACATACAGAGCCACACACACACAGACCCACACACACACAGACCCACACACACACAGACCCACACACACACACAGACCCACACACACAGAGAGAGCCACACACAGAGCCACACCCAGAGCCACACACACACACTCAGAGCCACACACACACACCCAGAGCCACACACACCCACCGGAGCCACACACGCCCACCCAGAGCCACACACACACACCCAGAGCCACACACACCCACCCAGAGCCACACACACACACTCAGGAGAGCAAGCACAGCGAGGGGGCAGGGAAGCAAGCATAGCGAGGGGGCAGGGAAGCAAGCACAGCGAGGGGGCAGTGAAACAAGCACAGCCAGGGGGCAGGGAAGCAAGCACAGCTCCTTAGTGAATTTAGTGTGCAGGGAAATAAAAGATGAACCCCTGGGGTCTTGTTTGTGTGACTCTCCAGCTGACAGCGAGCAGCACCCAATGTTCTTATAAGTGCAAATATTTTGCAATGCATTGGACGGTGCCAGGTCCTGCGGCCATGGAAAGTTTGGAAAAAAGGTTGCTTTTATCCAAAGCCAAGGACGTAGTTTCCAATTGTGTACCAGGTGCAGTGGCACCTGGACTGGGGGGTGGTTGGGGGGAGAGGGTGCATTCAACCCTGATTAACCCTATCTTTCACCGTTGAAACTGCTGCCAGCGGGGTCCATTCTTCCTTGCACTAGGGCCCACGACACACTGGGTACTATGCCTTTTTCCAAAAGTTTTTAAAAACTGCCCTAAAATTGTCTGTTGTCTTGCACAAGTCACCCTTTGTGCACCCTTGTCCTTATGCATACTTGCCCAGCTGTCTGGTAACTAAGACCTGTGCTTCTAGCCCTTGTGCGTGAGTAGCGTTTAAGAATTGTAAATACTAACTCTGTAATTGCCTGCTGTCATATAAACAACTGTTGTCAATGCACATAGCCAGTGGAGAACATCTTGATAAAGCCGGTAGGCAGAAGCTTATTGCTTTTGAAATCCTCTATTTCAGAGTCTGAAGGCAGGGAGTGTTTATTGAAAATCCTGTTGTTGAAGCACATAGGCAGAAGTTTAACGATTGTGTCAACCCATTGTGAAAGCCTAAAGTAAGTGGCGTATTGATTATGAAACCTTTAGTCAAACCCAATAGGCCGAGAGAGCTACTGATTTCTATTTATTAATTGCTCTGGTTACCGATTCCTTTCATATAGTCATAGGAGCGGAGGGGGTTAGGGGGGAGAGGGGACATCTGGCCTACACATTAATCCATTATCCGATCAACCCCTCATGCCGAAAAAACACACAACTTCTACTACCCCACTCCATGCACTCACTTCTTATACTTTGCAAACATGAACTGACTTCAAAAGGATTTTAACCTGTGACCTTAAAGGTAGCACGCTCAACTTTGAGACAAGCTAATTTCCTGCTGGGCTATGGAACAACGTTCTTGACATCACTGTGTTTAAATGTCTCTATTCCCTTTTCCCTTCTTGTAAGAAAAGACAACATTGTGGCCATACATTGCACAAACATTAAGAGTTTACGGCCATTAAGTTCTCCCATGGCTTCAGTGTTGAAGCTGGAGCTTTAAATATAAGTCGCCCACATTAATCCAACCACAGAGTTAGAGCTCTAATAGGGAGAGGGAAATGAAGTGTTTATTTTACAGTCGCTGCATGGATACATCCAACTCACATTATTCATTTATTTTAAATTTAAGTACAGAAGGCTTCATACCCGTCTTATTTCATAATAATTCTTTTCGGCAGCGTCTAATAGATGTGAGCCTTTTTCTTGGGAAATACGTCAGTGTCATTTAGTAAACAAAAATAATTACCGCCATTTTCCCTGGGGCAGTGGGTGGAGTATGCATGTTTTGAAGGAAGCCTCAAGTGACTCAGTAAAGTGGATAAAGCCCAAGATGTTTGCTGGAAACATTCAAATTATGGCATCCGGAAACATTCCATATACAGAAAAAAAAATCAAGCATTGACAGACAATAGTTTAAGCGTGGTCCCAGTGAAGGACATGTTACCACCACGATCGAGAATATATGAGGGAGGGGAAGAGAGCAGAGAGGGAGGGGAAGAGAGCAGAGAGGGATGCAGTCTTAAATCAGGAGACGGTCCAGAAGAAGAGGGGCGGAATAGGGAAGGAGGAGTTTGAAATGACAGAGGAGAAGCATGTACGGGGAGGGGAGGGGGGGGGGTACTGGGCCCTGAACAGAGAGATGGGTTGCAGGAAAAAAGGGCACTCCGTCCACACCGGTGACCTGCTGATTCTGCAGGTGAGGGTCACAGCTCCACCGGCCCGGGGGCTACTGTGACCCCAAGATCGACACAAAAGGAGGAATAGACAAGCCCAAAAATTAAAGTAGGTCTAGTAACAACTAGCCACAGCTTGAATGGTAATTAATCCAGAGTGGGCTGACAATTGGAGCTTTCATGCATGTCATACGACTTTAATGAACAAGAGCTGTCCTGAGACAGCGGGAGGGAGGGCAGGAAAGGCACGGACAGCGGGAGGGAGGGCAGGAAAGGCACGGACAGCGGGAGGGAGGGCAGGAAAGGCGCGGACAGCGGGTGGGAGGGCAGGAAAGGCACGGACAGCGGGAGGGGGGCGGGAAAGACACGGACAGCGGGAGGGGGCGGGAAAGGCACGGACAGCGGGAGGGAGGGCAGGAAAGGCACGGACAGCGGGAGGGGGGCGGGAAAGGCACGAACAGCGGGAGGGGGGGCGGGAAAGGCACGGACAGCGGGAGGGGGGTGCGGGAACGGCCACAATCAAAAGCACTCACCTGGACCTGGACTTCCTCCGGCGGCGGTTGGCCGCGGAATGACCAAAAGAAACATGGACGACCAAAAAAATAAACCCCACCCACCGCCGCACTGACGTCCTAAAAGGGGCTGGATAAGAAAAAAATCTCAGGAACGCCCACGAGTCGCCTCGCAGAATGACGGACGCCTCTGTTTTCCATTGGCTAGCCTCCATTTATGGAGCTAGCCAATGGGAAACAGAGGCGGGACAAACATCCATACTGTAACTCAAAAGATTTCGCCCTGCGCGAAAGTCTGCTGCGCAGCTTTCGGCGAGGCGAAACCTAAAAAAAACAGTGCTCCCCCATCTCCAAACACGAAGCGACCCAGGTTACCTTTCCATTACATTTACGCTTTTATTTGGTTTCTCAAAGGGTCTTCACCTAGATCAGCTCTAAAGAGTGCCAGTCACATGCCAGGCAAACCCCTGGCCTGGCCAGTGCTTAGTAAGGCACTTTACGTAAGACTCAGGAGGCCTGTATGCTATAGATCTTAGAGTCTAACTAGTCAATGCTGCTTTTTGTAACATGTCCTTTGGTGGGAGCCACCTAACTTTCCGGGTCACGTTCATTCAAACACTTTACTTCTCCCAGGGGCCCTAATTTTAACTCCTCCCCTTCCACTCCATTTCTTGTGCATGCCGTTTCAGATGCCTTATTTCTTGACAGACTGTTTCAATACCATTTAAACACCTTAATCATCAGGACACACTTTTCCAAAAGCCTTACCTTTTTACGACACAAGGTTTCATACACTTTCTGCATTCCCCCACAACCTACACTGTAGACGCACAACGTTCCACTGCACCATTTCCGACACCTTATTTCTTAAGCATACCCTTTCAAACAATGTATCCAAACACATTTTCAACCATCTCAATGTTCTCTGGTGCTGCATTTTAAAGATCTTACTTCTCTGAAGCACATTACTTCATACATCATATTATTGGGACACATATCGAATCACAG
Organism: Lissotriton vulgaris; assembly: GCF_964263255.1. Classification (NCBI taxonomy): domain Eukaryota; kingdom Metazoa; phylum Chordata; class Amphibia; order Caudata; family Salamandridae; genus Lissotriton; species Lissotriton vulgaris. The sequence continues at coordinate 281,441,540 of NC_141693.1, forward strand.
ATTTTAGTCCTGCTTCACAATTTCAGAAGTCTCATTTTTCAGAGACACACAACTTCAAAGATCATATTGACTTAGAACATATTGCTTACATTTCCTTTCTTTTCTGAGCGCAGCGTTACAAAATCCTACTTCTAGGACACAACAGATTAAAATACATACTTTTCTGAGACTTGTCACTTTATACCCACTACTTTTCTGCAGCACAATTTTTTATAACTCTACTTTTCCAGGAAGAGCATTTTAAATACCCTACTTTTCTGAATGACAAACATTTAAAGCCCCTCTTGGGGGCACACACTTTAAACATTGTACATTTCCCTTAGATTTCTGAAACATGTGTTTTTTCCAAAGGCCTTGCATTTCTGGAGCCCACTAGGAGGTTGCTGATTGCTTGTTACCAGTCAGTCTCTGCTTATATTTGCACGGATATGTGTCCAGGGACTGTCCAAGTTATATGCACGCATGTTTTGTCTCAGCTGAAACCACAGTGCCACGCTTTGTGCCTTGATCTTCTGGGGTCCTGGCCTACATATTTTTAATGTTCCCCTCTTTGAGTAGTACAATCTCTTCCACCAGCAACACACATCGCCTTGGGTGATGAAAACTGCAAAGCAAGCACCTAGAGGCAGGGGCGGCTCCTTCCCCACTGTTTTCAGAGCAGTGAAAAAAGGCTAAAAAAAGATGATAATAATGTTGTTATTCTCATTTTATTTTTTGTAGCTGCCGGAATGGGTTAGGGTGGGGTGGGGCTGGCCAAACAGTCATGCGCACTATGCATGATCTCCATTAGGATGTGATGCACAGCCTGGTGAGGAACATGCCCAGACTCCCAAGCCCCTGTCTGAGAACTGACCCACGGCGCTCAGACCAATCACTATCTTAGGGGATTCTGGGAGGCTGTGTGCTTCCTCCTTCCGAGACTCGCCAGGAAGAGAGGAGGCGGAGGATAGACGATGGCCGTCAAAAGGCAAGTGTTTTATTTTTATCCCCCCCCCTCACCCTCCCACCCCCATGCTCCCCCTGCCTGCTACACCTGTTCCCTGCCAGGTGCCATTGCCTAGAGGTCTCCTTGGATCGTGTGTGTTTTTGGCGACAAGGTACCCTGTTTCCCAAAATATATCGGAACTGACAGCAGGGCGTTGGAAAAGGTAGGATTTTGCAAGTCTATCATAAAGTAATCTTCAACTCAAAGTTTTTGAACAAACTGTTGTTGCTTCTGGAGTTTACAGTCCAAAGACAGTGCGAGAGATCTAGAGGGCTCTGTGACCTACAACACTATACTGATTGCAGGCATATCACATTCCTTCACTGGGATCCAAACAGAGCATGTGGTGAGATAATGCGTAAAAACGAAATGTAAGATATAACCTAATCATGATATAAACGGTACACATTTCTCCCTACACCTCGTTGAGAAAAAAACATTTTTGGGGAGAAAGACTCAAGGACTGGCTTGAATGGCCAGTAGCTATGAAAGGATGTGAGGGCTGGGAAAACTCAGTCGCATGTCAGGCAGAACTATTTTTGTAGAAAATAAATAAAATGATGTGCCCAGTTTTAGAGAGTGCATCTATGGTATCGCGCCCAGTTTTGAAGATCACACCAGAAGTATTGGGTTCAATTTTGGACATGCACCTGGAGTATTGTGCTCTGTTCTGAGCATCCCGTCCGGAATACTTTGTCCATTTCTGGAAACCCCATCAGGAGTATTGTGTCCAGTTCTGGAAATCCTATCAGGAACATTGTGTCCATTTCTAGAGATCGGTTTTCCAGTATTTCGTAAAATTGTCTTGGCATCATTTGGAGTATTATGTCCATTTCTACAAGCCAGCAGTATATTGCCCTGTTCTGGGTGCATCATCTGTAGTAATGTGTCCTGTTCTCAAGGCACGTGGCTTAAATATTGAGATCACATCTGGTGGTACATTTTGTCCAGTTCTGGAGAATTGATGAGGAGCGTTTTGCCCTGTTTTTAGTATTGTGTACAGTTCTGGAAAATACACCTAGGAAACTGCTTCAAAATGTGGAGGTTCCACCTGGAGTATTGTGTTCAGTTCTAGAGTTCACAGCTAGAGTATCTTGTTCACTTCTGGATGCACCATGTGGAGTATTGTTTCCATTCTGGAGAACATGTCTGGAGTATTACTCTCAAATCTAGGCATGCCTCTGGAGAGCTGTGTCCAGTTCTGGAGACCCCGTCTGAAGCATGCCATCCATTTCTGAATGCGCAATCCAGAATCCCATGCTCGGTGCTGGATATCGCAACTGCAACATGGGTTTATTAAAATGTCAATTTTGACATTTCATTTCCAATACTGCTTACAACCTCATCAGGCAGCCAGATATGAAGCGCTAGGAGAGGGGTATGTACATGAGTCATGGGTTTTACCTCTTAGATTACCTTGTCGGAATAGGGAGACTGAAGTTTTTCTTAGCTGGACTGACTGTGAGGACACTTTGAGTCCTTCCTTAGTGTGCAAGGAAGTGTCACTTCACTGGGCATGTAATGCATCCATGGCAATGTTATCATGTTATCATGCTACTTAATAGGTTCCCCAATGGCCGTGATCAGTCCGGCTTTCAGATTGCTCTCCAATGGGAGTTATTTGATGTTGAATGATCAGAGTTGCTGCGCATGACACCGGGAATAGCACATCTTAAAATGGTCTCTTTAGTTGTGACTTGTTGTACACAAGTACTGTTCCACACAGTTAGGGAGGCGACGCTTTGGCCTTTGATAACGCTTTGAAATGTGCACTTTGAGACCCTGACCAGACTGAAAGCTTATTGCTCCAGAAGGATGTGGCCTTAACATCTGTAAGGTAGACATTTGATCTTCAAGCTGCAAGGTCGTCTTCTGAGATACAGTCGCTACTTCGCGCTAATTTCCCATACCGTTTTGGGGGAACTGCTGCAGCACATTTTTAGCATGTCTAATGCTGTGGGGGTAGCACACTTTTTCAAAAGCATAGGGTCTGGTTTAGTTAGCACCTTCCAGGCTGTCTTTGGAATAATTCCATCATTCATTCATTCAGAGCTTGGATGCATATTTGGAGGTCTTCCTCTGGTCCTGCTCCGAATTGTTGGGACTGTGCTTTTAATTTTTCTGCTCCGCAATGGATGTCCCATTTCAAGATCAAATGCAACTGGCCCTACCACATGTACTACTGTGCCGTGAATGCATGGTACAATGCTTTGGGCACCCTTGCTTCATTAACGAAATGAGCACTGATTCTTGCCCTTTCGGCCTGTCTGGCTACACTGTGTGTAGCATGTATTCCACTGTCTGCTGTGCACTTTCGGTATGCCTTGTACATATGCTAGGGAACGCAACAGGTTCAACTTCTGGACATGGAGGTACTGGTGGGCCCTCTGAAGGTCCATTCATATTGGTGTCCCCTGCATTTGTTGTTGCTCCTGAACTCATTCTACAAGCCTTCCTGGGATGCTTCTGCTCCTGGCTGTGGTTCTGCGGATTTGGCATTGGCTGTGGTTCTTCCTCAGTGGCTGCTGTGGGGAAATGATGGGATCATGTGTGCTTCACAAACTTGCTCCGAGGTGTGCCTATGAGAACATTGTCTGTGGTAGCTGGGAACAGCAATGTCTCACCTATCTCTCCAAACGCAAACAATCTGACAGTTTCGATTGGTGCAATTTTTTTAATTCAGACTTTTTTTAACATCATAAATAGTATTTAAATTGTATTCTTTTAACGTTTGATTTTATTAGCTTTTATATATTTTAAATTGTGGCTTTCTGGATGCTTTGGTTTCAAACAGCACTGTTGACTTTTTATCATTTTAGCATCTTTTTATGCAAACATACATATTGATGACATTGCTTTGCATTGTTTTAAGTAGCTTTCGATAGGTTTAGTTGATTCACATCCGAGGAGTGGGTGTCATGTGGCTGGGTTAAGCCTACGAAGAAACACCATTGTGTACATGCACACGTATCTTAAGTTGCTTCCTTTTTTTACACAATGACACAGCTATCACAAGAAGATAAACAATGTAAGCTTGGCTGAGGCTTCAGCTTGGAAACACGGGTGCTGTTATTATAAATACACAAACATTTCCGGGTTTCGGGAGAGGAACACTCTGCTGTCACAGCGAGGTTTCTGCATGTCAGAAATCTTAGCCCAGCTGATTCTTGTTTATCCTTTTCACTGTTCTCGTGATGCTAATTACTTTCATCTACATCTGTCTATTAATCATTGCAGCATGTCTTCTATACACAAATCACAATGTTTCAATAAATATTGAAACGCCTCATTGTGTATTTCTTGGGTATCCCTCTGGGTATGCACGAGTATGCATACCCAGAGGGATGCAAAAGGGTTCTAGGTCTGTTACCATGATTCCTGGGGGAGTCAGGGTTGTCATGTTCTGAGGTTGCATAATCCATTTGTTTCCCTTCTTGGGGTACTTATGGTTGCACTGCGTGCTGGCGGGAATATAGGCCATCATATCCTGAGGGTGTGCACAGAATCAGTCTGGCACAATCCTGATGTTTATGTTGTCCAAAAAACGCACAGTTCTACCGTGAGATACAAGCTGTACAACAGTATTTTGTTGATTTCTGGGCAAACCATCTGGTCTATTGTTCTAATATTTGAAGATCACATCTGCAGTACTTTGTCCAGGTCTGGATGCCCTATCTGGAGTATTGACTCCCATTCCTGGAAATCCAATTTGTAGTATTCTGTACAGCACTGGGATCAGCATCTGGAGCATTATGTCAATTTCTACATGTCTGCATTATCTTTTTCCTGTACTAGATGCAACATTTGGAATACTGTGCTGAGTACTGGAGGTGCCCCAGTAAAATATTGTGTCTTTATCTTGGGATCACATCTGGGATGTTTGGATGGATGGATAGATGGATAGGTTTTTATATAGCGCAATATCACCGCCAGGTCTCAAAGCGCTTTGCATTGGGAACCCGTCCTGGTTTTTCCCTGTGAGATAGCCCCTACTGGGCATCCCCAAGGTGAAAGCCAGGCATCCCGCCGCGGGGGGCCGTAGTGGAGATTAAGCAAGCTATTGCCCAGAGTTGCAGAGTGTGAACCTGTGATTCGAGTAGGCACCGAAGCGAGAATTACTGAGTCTGTGGACATTTTGGGCTCAAGACCCTGCCGCGTCGGGAATTGAACCCTGGTCCCGGGTCTGATCTCAGCATCCGGGTCTGCCTCCTCTAACTAGTGAGCCACACTTCTCCACTGTTTTGCCCAGTTCTGGAGAATCCACCGGCAGTACTGTGCACCGTTCTAAAAATTAAATTGCAAATACTCTTCCCTGCTCTGGAGCTTGCAACCAGAGTATTGTGTCCAGTTCGGAAAATTACTTCAATACTACTTCCTTATGCGGAGACTCCACCATGGGTATTGTGTCCAGTTTGAAAAATGACACCTGGTATACTGCTTCCCCTTCTGGAGGCTACATCTCAATTACTGTGGTCATTTAGCGCAGAAACATCCTGGGCATTTCTGGATTTACAAATCCAGATGGGTAAATCTACAACAAAGGAGCAACTAAACTGCAGGGAAATAGAGAGGATTTGCCTGAAATATCACTGACCTTTCGCCAGATATTGGCTGTTTCAGAGGCATTGACCTGTCATAAGTCTGACATTTGACTGACTTCCCCACAACCCTTCTGGGGTAACGTAAAACCTTGCCTATTTCTAAAAAAGTCCACTCCAGCTCTGTAGAGAGAACCACTAACATGGAACACATAAACTGGGAACGTAAAATCCTGTGGCAATGTGGCTGGTCTTCCATGCTCCTGTGTTGGTACTTCATATTTTTCTTAAGTCAGACTGGTTTCTTTCTCCTAGAGTGGTGGTTCTTCGCGTTGATGTCGGTACAGTCGACCACCTTCTGCTCCTGCTCGCCTTCTCAGGTATCGGATAGCTGTGACAGCCCCAAGGTTTGCCAGTAACGCTAAGGAACATAGAAAACAGGCTGTTATCATATACCAACCCTATGATGGTCTATTCCTGACGTCTATGTGGGGGGTGAATTGCCTACCCCTATTTGCTATATGGAAGATGATCCGCCTGACCTGATTTTTACAGGTGCGGTGAGAGGTTTGCTGTTGATCTTTATGTGGGGCATTATATGTTTGTCACTGATTTTTATATGAGGAAGAGAGAGCTCCCACTTGTTTCTGTTTGGGAGATGACAGATCTGCCACTGATCTCTAGGTGGAGATGACAGAAGAGCCACCGATTTATAAGAGGGAGATGAGGGGTCTGTCACTGATTTCTATGTAGGAGATGATGTATCTGCTACTGATTTCTATGTGTGAGATAAAAAGGTTTGTGTCCAATTTCTCTGTGTGAGAAGAAGGACTTTCACGATTTCTATGTGGGAGAGGAGATTTTTCTCTTTTGTATACAGGAGATGCTATACCTGCTATTGGCCTCTATACAGGTGACAAGACGGTATCCTTCATTCCTATGTGGAAGAACTGTATCTGATTTTTTTAAGTAATCTGTCCTTGATTTTCGACTATGAAGGGCTATTTCCCACCATGATTTTGTTGTACAACTTGACGTCCATGTAGAAAATATGAGACCGCATAAGTATAACGCTTTCTAGGATGTCTATGGCTTTTTCTAGTGCATATCCCTAAATGACCAGTGAAAGGACTATCTTTGATTTCTATGACAGAGGGTAGAAGTTTTTTCTTGATTTCTGTATGTAGGGAGAGAAGTGTCTCTGGTTTTCATGCAGGAGTTGGGTCCTGTCCTTGATTATTCTGAGCAAAGTAAACTATCCTTGATTCCTGTGCATAGGTGGTAACAGGACATATATGTAAAATAGATGTAAATATGTACGTATTTGCACACAAAAATCTAATGGTTAAAGTCCAAGTATGGTTAAATTCAGAGTATGCTTAAACAATCTCAGAAATTCACTAAAGAAATCACATTTAAATTATGGTTATGAGTACAAATGAAAACCGAAAATCCACTGAAATTTGCAACTTATAGTTAGGACCACAATTTATAGCTCACAAAATAGCCATGCAAATCATAACTCGCACACCACATGCAATGCGTATGTCCTCATCCTTAATGTGACAGGTGCAATTACAAATGTTGTAAATAATCTTAAAAATATAACTACCCTATGCCATGAGTCTACCATTGCTGTGCCAGGACTTTGGCCATGCGCAGCAGAGGTTGGATGCAGTTCCCTACCTGCTGCATTCAAATAACCCCCGCTGCACAATCTTCACCCATGTTGGGTGAAGTGCTTTGCCAACGGCCAAACAGCATTAAACTGTCAAGTCAGGCGTGATTTGAGAATCAACCACAAATTCTAGGACCTAAACTGGCCATTCATGAGCTTTAAAACTTTTGTGACTCATAGGTTGTGACAATTTTTGATGCAGGGCTTTAGTTTTCCCAGACCCTGGCTACCCCATAGCACTACCTTTGTGTTCTGCACATCGGAGTTTTTCAAACCTGCCACTCCCCAATGGCTGTGCAAATTTTCTTTCAACAGTGCAAAAGTGTTGAGTTGGAACGCACTCAAGAGTTTCAAGCTGGTGGAAAAACATTTTAGAGCCCAAAACATTCAAAATGTGGTTGACAGGATTCATGAATTGTGACTTAACAAAAATGTTAACCTGATAAAGATAATTCTGCAACTTGTTTATTGCTTATTACTCTAAAACTACTGAAGAGATTTACACTAAACCAAATAAAGCACAGTTTTGGATAAAGTGCTTCTCTCGTGCCACATTTGGTATAAATCTGTTGTGCGGTTTGGGCTGTAGGCACAAGCAAAATTTCCTATAAGAGCTACAATTGGAAAACCCTTTCACACCCACCTTCTTTTCCCCCTGCACGAATCTTCACAAAACTTGCCATGCCGATCTTTAGCTGACTGAGTTAGTAGATTGATCAGTTTTGTGCAAATCCGGCAATGCGGGGTCAGGTTGGCAAATCAAAAGATGCCTTTTATACGGAAGCCTTGACCAGAGGTGCGTCTGCAGCAGCTCCACAACAGGCACTGGGAAGCACTAAAGTCACGGACGGAGACTGGTTACCCAAAGGAGATATAACAAAGGCTGAGACAACCACACTTTGCGGCTGCAAGAGTGACTTGATTGTGGTCCTGTTGGCAGTTCCTCAATGACGCCTTTGTGCGGCCTACAAGTCCAAAGTCCACACGGTCCTGTGGCAGCCCAGCAGAAAGAGCCACAAGGAGACTCCTGCGAGAGGAGAGTCCAGGCAGGAGAGGAGAGTCTGAAACTGCTCTACCAGCGGCCACTGAGATGCATCATTCACATTCAAGGAAGGCCCTAATCCACCAAAGGCATCCTAAGTCATTGCAGGTCTGCTGTCCACCGGAGCCTGAGTGCCTTCAAGAAGATCTCTGTAGTGGACTCCATCACCGCTACGGATGACCCTACATTGAACTATGTAAATAGACTCCAATACTGTGAGGCCAGGGTGGTCCGAACAACATTGCTGAGGTAGACTAAAACCTCATTGCTATGTGGTCAAGAGATTCAGCACTGCCCGCAGATGGCCTGAAGAGACTCGGTGGCGCTGTGTTTTGTTGTGTGTTTTTACCACAGGTTGGACTTTTGTTTGGTTCTTTTCCAATAAAGTTTGGGAGGGTTGTAGTGTCCTGCTGGACAATTTCTAGTTTTCAGGAGTGTGATGTAAAATACTTACACCCACCCATCACAGGAGTCACCGGTCAGGTGACCCTACTTATAAAAAGGGCCAGACGCACGAGCCCTGGGTCAGTTGTTCAGTACCATACTACGGTGTCAATGTACCTTATTTGCTAAGCATGTGGGCCTAGCACCCACTACTTTACAACAGCCTCTAAGGACAGTGACAGCATCGCAGTTTTCAATAAGATGTGTGAGGGCAAAGGTAAGAGCTTGGGTAAGGGTAAAGGTAAAGTGTGGGTAAGGAAAAAGGGGACGTCCATAGCAGGAACTTGCCTGGGCCTGTGGGGCAACTGTGGAGCTGAGGGATGCGCATTGTCATGCTCAGAGATTGAGCAGCTGGAGGGGAGAAAATCACAGTACTCTCAGGCTACTGTTAAGTGAAATCCGCATTTCACATTTATTTATGCAATTTTATGAAAGCGCGGACTTTTCCCAAAGGTGTCAAAACGCTTTACAATAGAACCCAGTACGTTACATGAGGAAAATTTACATATTTACATGTTACAGAAACAAATGAGATGAATGAAAAAGTAAAATAGGTGGCAGTCACACAGAAAACAAAAACACATTAGGATTAGTATTGTGCAGGCATAGAGTACATAATAACAACATTGAAAGAACTTCCTTGAGGGAGATCAAAAGGGATGTATTAATTCTGGAAGTGTCTTGGGAAGAGAAGAGATTTGAGGTCAATTTTGAAGGTCTGGATAGAGGTGGAGGAAGCGAGTTCCAGATTGTAACTGCATTACCTGAAAAGGATTGAGCCATCGATCTTTCCCTTTTGAAGGTGGGGGCTCAAGCAGTAAATTTTCCGCATTATGTGAAGGTTTGGAATCTCCAGAGACTTTGAGTTTATTCGTATCAAGGGGAGGAAGTGTGCAAGGCTTTGTGGGTGATACAGGCAGTCTTGTAGATTGACCTTGCTTCGATGGGAAGCCATCAAAGAGAAAGCAGTAAGGGAATGATGTGGTCACTTTTTTTGGCCCCAAAAACAAAACGAGCTGTTGAATGAAGTACGTATTTAAGAGGGGAAAGGTGGGATTTGTGGAGGCCAGCAAGAAGAGAGTTGCAATAGTCCAACCTAGAGAGAACCAGAGATTGGACCAAGGTTTTTAAGTCTTGCTCCGGAAAGAAACGTTGAATCCTCCAGAGAAGGCGCAGTTGTTAATGTGCATTCTTTGCAATGGAATTGATGTGAGAGAGTAGATTAAGCCTTTTGTCAAGAATGACACCAAGGAATTTAGCGCTGTCGACAACAATAGGTTTGTTGTTAAGTAAAATAAGCTTATCCATCCAAGATTGAACAGGAGGAGGGAGTGAGGTAGAGAGGGGGAGAAATTCCATTTTGGAAGGATTCAGGATGAGTTGATGAGCTAACATCGAGTTTTAAATAGCGCTGAGAGTATGGTTAAGGATTGAGATGTAGTGTGCGGAAGACACCTTAAGGTAGATTTTAGTGTTATCCGCATAAAGATGGTAAAGGATCCCAGATTTACTAGGAGATTTCCCAATGGTTCCAGATAAAGATCGATCAAAGCGGGTGTGAGGATAGATCCTTGAGGGACGCCTTGACCTACCGCCATTGAAGATGAAAGGATGTTTGCTATTTTAATCACTTGAGATCTGTCCGAGAGGAATGAAGCAAACCAATAAGCACTGTGCCTTCCAAGCCCATTCTCTGTTTTAAAGTGTTTAGGAGAGTGTTGTGATTAACAGTATCAAAGGCTGTGGAAAGGTCAAGAAGAATTAGAAGGCAAGAGTCCCCTGAGTCAAGTACAAGCAGGGCATCGTCGATCACTTGCAGCTGGGCTGTTTCAGTGCTGCAGACTTGCATGAAACCAGATTGGAATTCATCAAGAAGCTTGTTATCCTTAATATGTAGGGAGAGTTGTTTCGCTGCACATCTTTCTGTTATTTTCGCAAGAAAGGGGAGGTTGATGATGGCACGGAAGTTGTTGACGTCATTCGCATCATCTGAGGTTTTTTTTAAGACGTGGGGTAACCTGACTGGTTTTAAGGGCAGCAGGAAGGGAGCCTTGGCTGAGGAAGAAGTTAACCAGACTGGTCCAAAAGGAAAGAGTATGGGTGTAGAAGTCAATGGCGATGTCACGCAGGATGGGGTCAAAAGAATGGTTGGAGGGTTTTGTTTCGAGAATGCATTTGAGGTCATCTTCAGAGATGGCGTCAAAGTTCTGCCAAATGACTAGGGATTCCGCTCCTCTAGGGGGGTAGGGTGAATGACCTGATCAACCAGTGATTTCCCTTTTTCATCAAAGAATATAGCGAATTCTGCTGCTTTCTTTGGAGAATCGTCAGGCTTGATGGTTGAGGAAGAGACGTTTGTATTTTTAATGAGGTCAAATACACATCTTTCTGTGAAAAGTCAGTCTCTGCCTGTGAAGTAGGAGTTGTATACCTCTGCTTTTGTCTAGATGTGTGTGTTTAATGAAAAAAGATGTTGTTTGTATATAAAAACCTATAATGCAAATAAAAGGTGTTGGTCTTGCACAGTAACCAATGCCAACAACATTCATAACAAAAACATTTGCCCTTTCGGTGTCTCACAGTTAAAGAGGACTGCAGGGGTAGTGTGAAAAGGGCCTCGTTCCTAAGATGACCTACTCCAAGGGCCAGAGGAATTCTGGGAGAGTGGATGTCTATTGCATGTCTATCCTTTGCTCTCCAGTGGGTTGCGAGACGTTAATTCTTGACGTCTGTTTGGATGACGTCTCCTACTGCAACTTCAATATTTTTGTCTAAGTTTAGATTCCACTCTATTTAGTGATTGTTTAATCGTTTCTTCCTTTGTGGGTGGGTATAGTGTATTTACCGAAACAAAACGTGACAGCGCGCATGATTTTTCAACTGGGCTTTTACAGTTTTCTTGCTTGGTGCCACAACTCGTTTTTGGTCACTTTCTGCAGTTCACTGCAAAAAAGATCAACGGTCTTTCTGGCCGATGTCTAAAGTAATTTAACTGTACAACGAATGCAGATCACGAGGCATTGAGCCGTTTTGATTCATCAAACGAGCGTCTTTGTAAAATAGTGAAAGACAATATTACCACCATGCACTGACGCACATATGTGAGAGCAGGACCCTGTGTTCTAGGGCAGGTGCCGATGCACACTCGCTGTGCAACACTGCCCTCTTGTGGACCGGAGCTGCAAGAGCATAGGTCCCGAACCACCTTAAACACATTGGTTAGACACAAACGGTCTCACGCAGCAGGTTAGCAAAGGTCTCTGCTAATAGGGCCCAGCCATGTGCCGCCCTTTTAACTATATCTCTCATTCTAGCCTAGGCCACACAGTATTTTAGAATCTGGAGTTTTGTTTTCACATTGTACGGATGTGCCCCCTAGAGGTGCACAAATGCAAGTCACTGCTTATTAAAAAGCTTGGCTCGAATGAAGAAGGTATCACACGTGACATGGAGCCACATTACACTTAGGCAGCCAGTCGCTAGACTGCCCGAAAAGGACACCGGGAGATTTCACGACAAGCTACGTGACTGAAAGGTCAGGGGCGTAAGGACCACCCAACCCCTCACCCATGAGGCTCAAATAAGAACCTACTGGGACTGGCAAGCTACAAAAATATTAGATGCTTAACAAATAAGTGCCTCCAGTAGACTGGAGGGGCTGGGATAAAGCCAACCTCCATCGCATGGAAAAATTAAAAAAGAACAAGATTCCTTGTTAGGTGTATATTGTTCAATCAGTCTCTGGGTTTACGCTCACTTCAATTTGCATTCAATCATTTGTAGTTTTAATTTTATTGTACATGAATTGTTTTTTTAAAAGTGTTGGAACTGTTTAGCTAGATCAAGGGATATTGTTTTCTTAGTTTTAATTTTCTACATTATGCGAAAAGGACTACAAGTATCCCAATACAGTTCGATGTCAGCTAAAGCACGTGCTGGTTAACATCGCACACGCTGCAAGAGCAGGGGAACAATTTGAGATGTCTGCAGGTCGTGGGCAGTCAGCCGCTTGCCAGGCACTGCCAGTCAAGACGCCCAGCGTGTCGGTAAAAGTCCCATTTCCTATTAACCAGGATCACACATCTAGTATTATTCACTGCTTCTGGAAGAGGAAGAGCCATACAAATAAATGATGGAACTACAGACACGGCTTTGTCATATGGGGTTCCGTAGCACTATAAGTGTTATATATACACACACACAAGCACATGCACGTACCTGTCTTCCAAGCATCCGGAGCTTGCAGGTCTGTGGTCTTCACTGCCCACGTTGCAAAGGCCAAAAAGACCAGGCACAGATCCCCCTGACCGATGACGAGCTGCCGAGGATGCACACCTGTTGAAACAAACAAACAGAGGCATCAGGGACCATGGAGCTCCATGCCAGGCCACCCATTGCATTACTTCAGAGGTCGGACCCCAAAATTCTCTCACAAAGCTACCCAGTTTCCTAGATCTGAGCATCATTAGCTAGTGTAGTGTCCTGCGGCGCAGGGTAGCGTTGCAGTCTACCCGCGCCTGGGAGGGCACGTTAGCGCGGGCGTGTGTCGTCACGCGCCCGCTACAAAAATAAAGGGGTGTGGCCAACGAAGTTAGTCGGAGCCACGAGCTAACCAACCCACTGTGTCCCGAGTATAATTATTACGGCCGCGCCGCTGTTAATCGCGCTAGTGCCACGAGACACATCACACTGGCGACAAGGGGCTAAAAGAACCCATGCTGTGCTTGGTATCCCTCCATCATCCTGGTGCTTCCTCCACCTTGTGAGCCCGAGTGCTCTGGGCCCACAGACGTCACGCCAGCCTCGTGGTCACCTGCGAGGTACTCCTGGATCTGGGTGCTGCTGCTGAAGTATCCCCTGGGACCCCCGCTCATGCATTGCAGGAGGGAAGGGCCATACTACACCCAGGAGCTGGCCTACACTCGGGTGCCAAATAAGCCCGCCTCCAAGGAAAGGGCTGATTGAATGGCAGGCAGTCATCAGGGTGGAGTAAGAGACAGCCATCGTGGTGAGAGTGCGGGAAGGCCGGTCACAGGAGAAGACTCCGGAAACATCGTATCCACCCTCGGCCAGGCAGCTACTAGTGCGCCCAGGAGGTGAGCAACGCACGTGCCGCGAGGAGTGCCACGCATTGCGCCAAGATGGCGTCAATCCCCGCCATCGAACCTTTTGTTGTGGATGGGGCCCCGTCCTCCCTTGCTCCACGATGGAGAGACTGGACTGATCGTCTCCAGATCTACTTCGAAGGGGCGGGCACGGCCCGTGAGAGGCGCAGAGCACTACTTCTTCAACTAGGAGGCAAAGATATCCACCGTATCTACAAAACAATAGTGGAAGGTACGCCAAAGACGTACCACACCCTCCTCAACGCCTTAAACGCGCACTTTGAACCTATGACGAACAGAGACTATGAGAGGTTCATTTTTCGCCAGGCCAAGCAGGAAGCAGAGGAGTCGTTGGATGTCTTCCATGGATGGTTGAAAGAGTTGGCCAGCACGTGCGGATTCCGTGATGAACAGGAAGAAATACGAGGGCAGATAATCCAAGGGTGCTATTCATCCAAACTCAGAGTCACCATCCTTCAGGAGGTCGGCAAGCCACTAGCAGACATCCTCACCCTGGGCCGCTCCAAAGAACTATCGCAGGCCAGAGCCTCCCATATGGAAGCAGCTGTTCACCGACCCATCAAAACGGACCAAGTCAATATGGCGGAGAAAGCAAATGTGGTGAGACCAAAAGCGCGCCAAAATGCTGGCAAGAAACAGCAGGATAAGCGAAAGGAGTGTGGGTACTGTGGAGGACCGCCCCACCGCATTCAGGACTACCCGGCGAAAGGAAAGAGGTGCAGTGCGTGTGGGAGGATGAACCACTATGCGGCGGTATGCCGGTCTACGAAGTCAAAGAAGGAAGCTGCTCAAGCAGTTGTGGAGGAACGAGACAGCGAAGACATGGACGACGACACAAGTGACTACCCGGTCCACTATGTGTTTGCGATTGATCAGCCACGGCGGAAGAAGCGACGTCTGCCAAAATGGCGAATCAAAATCCACCAGCAGAAGGTGAGAGCCACTATCGACACGGGAGCATCCATTGAGCTGATGGCGGCCAACGTGTACAACCAGCTTAGTAATCGGTCCCCCCTTCGCGAAGCAAGGGTCAGAGTATTCGCATATGGCCAGAAGACACCTATTCCACTTATATGATGTTTCAAAACTGAGCTGCAACACCAAAGCCTTAAAGTCCCCACCACCGTGTACATTACCAAGGAAGGCAGCGGCATGCTAATAAGTAGACAGTCAGCGGAAGAGCTGAGGCTCATATTGTTCGCCATGGCAGTACTGGAAGATGAACTAGAAGCCATCATAGAGGAGTTCGGAGACGTCTTCAAAGGCATCGGATTCCTGAAAGGGAAGGAAGTCTCCCTCCATATCGACCCGTCGGTCCAACCAGTGGCACTGAGACATAGACGCATCGCGTTCCACCGAAGGAAGAAAGTCGAAGAAGAACTGGAGGCATTGGAGAAACAAGGCATTATCGAAAAGGTCAGTGGGCCCACCCCGTGGGTGTCCCCAATCGTAGTGGCCCGGAAACCGAAACAGCCGGGACAAGTCCGCATCTGCGTGGACATGCGCCTCCCAAATGCAGCGGTGAAGAGGGAATGACACCTTACCCCAACAATCAATGACATTCTGGGACAATTAAACGGCGCAAGATGGTTCTCAAAGATGGACCTCCTGTCCGGTTATCACCAACTACCACTACACCCGGACTCTCGGTACATAACCACCTTCTCCACGCATGTAGGCCTCAGGAGATACCGATGCCTCAACTTTGGGATCTCGAGTGCCGCTGAGGTGTTTCAAAACACCATCCGTGAAGTCCACAGCGGGCTCCCAAGAGTTCTAAATGTGAGCGATGATCTACTCATCTACGCATCATCGATAGAAGATCACCATCAGAGGCTGAGAGGAGTCCTCCAAAGGATCAAGGAATCTGGTTTGACCCTACACCGCGAGAAGTGTCAGTTCTTGAGAAACAAAATCAGTTTTTTTGGATACACCTTCTCGAACCAAGGAATAGCCCCAGACCCCGACAAGGTGAGGGACGTCCAAGAAGCCCCGGCCCCGTCCAACATCTCGGAAATAAGAAGCTTCCTGGGCATGGTGAACTTTTGCGGATGCTTCGTCCCTGACCTCTCCAACCTCACCAAACCCCTCAGGGAACTGACGAAGTGCACCACAACATGGCAGTGGGGCCCGGAGCAAGAACAAGCCCTCAAAGCCATGAAATCAGCCCTGTCGGCGGACACAACCTTATCCTACTTTGACCCGACCAGATCCACCAATGTTGCAGTGGACGCCAGCCCCTATGGACTAGGGGCAGTCCTCACCCAACTACAAAGCAATGGGGAATGGGCACTAATAGCGTATGCCAGCCGTTCTTTAACGGACACAGAGTAGAGATATTCGCAAATAGAGCGAGAGGCAATCGCCATCCACTGGGCCTGCCGGCACTTTCATGTCTATGTGTATGTAAATCCTTTCAATGTGTCCACGGATCACAAACCCCTCATACCTTTGTTTCAAGGTTCGGTGTCCAAAACCCCACCAAGGATCGAGAAATGGATACTCCAGCTGCAAGGATATGACTATCGAGTAGAGTACAAACCAGGCTCATAGAAACCAGCTGACTACCTCTCGAGACACCCCCGAGCGGCCATCCAAGCGGAAAGAGAGGATGCAGAAGATACCAAAGAATATGTCCGGCTCGTGCTGGAAAGGGCCCGGCCTCTGCCCATGAATCTTGAAGCCATCGTTGAAGCCACCCAGGGAGACGAATGCTTACGACTGGCCGCCGATGCCGTCCAATTTAATGTCTGGCACCCTGTACAAGCCACCCTGAATAGGCGGACACTGCAAGCCAAAACAGTACTAGAATCAATGATGCAGGTTAAAGATGAACTGTCTATTGACAGCCGAGGCTGCCTCCTACGAGGATCGCGACTGGTGATGCCCTCTAGCCTGGCCCAGCAAGCCGTAGACCTGGCACACCGGGGTCACCAAGGCATGGTGAAAACCAAGAGCCGACTGAGAGCCAAGGTGTGGTTCCCAGGGATGGACGCTATGGTAGAGCAGACAGTCAGAACCTGCACCTGGTGTCAAGTGGCAGGGCAACCAGATCGCCCACACCCGGTCATCACGGAAGATAACCCCCAAAGGCCGTGGGAGTGCGTGAGTGCATATTTTGGACACCTTCCCGATGGGCGCTATGCACTAGTGATCCTCGATGATTTTAAAAGTATCCAGAGGTGGAAATTGTGGGAAGTCAGACCGCCATGGATGTCATCACCAAGTTTGAGAAAACTATTGTCACACACGGAAAATTTGAAGAGGTCAAAACAGACAACGGCCCACCCTTCCAGGGACAAGAGTTTGCGGACTACCTGAATAGTTGGGGAATTCATCACAGGATAGTGACTCCACGCTGGCCTCAAGCAAATGGGGAAGTTGAGAGATTTATGCGCACTCTCAACAAAACAATACGCATTGTGCATGCTGACGGATCACCTGTGGAGAAGGTCATCTACAGTTTCTTGAGGGAATACCGGCTGACGCCTCACCTCACAACCGAGGCAGCCCCCGGGCCGGCGAACATGGGCCGAGTGGTGAAAGACACTATCCCGAACCACCCATACTGGGTACCAGCTCCAGTTGACCCGAGGAAAACCCTGGCTAACCGGACCTACTCCAATGACCACGCCAGCGCTAAGAGACGAGCTAAGGAATCTGACATTCACGTAAGAGACAGCGTGTATATCAAGGACAGATATCCCGGGAGCAAATTCCGACTCCCGTTAGAGCACAGACCCTGGACCGTCCTCCGCCGAACTGGCACCACGGTGACAGCCCAGAGGGGAACTGAAGTTGTCACACGCAACATCTCATTCTTCAAGAAAGTACACCCCGGAACACCAGATCGGAAGGAGCCAGATCGATCGTCTGATGACCAGGCACAGCCAATCGACAGATGAAAACGGTCTAGAACGGCAAGGGCAATACCCCACCGAAGATGAGAACTCAGCTAATGCCGGCGACACCAAGGGAGAGCCTGCCGAGCTCTCCGGTAAGATCTCCAGAAAGTGGGACCCCGCCTAGAATGACACCGTCGGTGCCATCGTCAAGGGGGGGAGCAATCCAGATACAGGTTGCGCCAGAATCCGGCACCATCCTCCCGGCTAGCTGATTTCATGGTATGACCATCCAAAGACTGAAAATCTAGAGACTGGTAACAGATCCTCGTTATTTCTATGATGTC
The DNA here is from genome assembly GCF_964263255.1 of Lissotriton vulgaris. Taxonomy (NCBI): domain Eukaryota; kingdom Metazoa; phylum Chordata; class Amphibia; order Caudata; family Salamandridae; genus Lissotriton; species Lissotriton vulgaris. The sequence continues at coordinate 281,459,542 of NC_141693.1, forward strand.
TGATTATATTTTGTTCAATAAAGGTTAGATGGAATGTAGTGTCCTTCGGTGCAGCGTAGCGTTGCAGTCTACCCGTGACAGTGAGGGCACGTTAGCGCGGGCGTGTGTCGTCATTCGCCCGTTACAAAAATAAAGGGGCGTGGCCGACAAAGTTAGTCGGAGCCACGAGCTAACCAACCCACTGTGTCCCGGTGATAATTTTTACGGCGCCGCCGCTGTTAATCGCGCTAGCGCCACGGGACACATCACAGCTAGGCCAACCTCTTCTTTTTTCCTCAAAATTCTCGAACTTGTGGTCCTGGAATTTATACAAGCCCGGGAAGCTTAACAAAAAACCAGGACTGGACTAATTAGTCATATACAAACCTAGGAAACTGGCCAGCTATGCTCCCACCAACATTGCCACCACCATACACCCGAAAATGAGGCAGTTTATATTGTCCCTTGAAGAAAAAGTCACCCAATGCCCATTAATTAGTGTTTTTAAAGACACTATTTGTTAAACCTGTTTTGTTCCTAGGTTTGCAAAAGGGGGTGGTGATGGACGGAGCATCTGAATCAATCAAACACTCACACCCAGTCAAAAGATCTGGGTTTAATCCATCACCGTTCTTTAGCCCACTCTGCCACCCCAGTTCAAACATGGCTATATGCAAATCAGTCTGGCCCTGTGCCTCATGGGAACAGTCCAGCCCGAACTGCCAAGCCATGTCTTCCTTGGACCGGAAACAAGCTTCCGAGGACCGGTTTCTGGCATTCCAGCCGTCTTCAGCCCGGCTTGCTTGAATCCAGTGGCAAAGTGAGCAAGGGACTCACGTCTGAGCATACCCTGCCACACTTATGGCGGGCAAAAGCGGTGCAAAAGGGGGTGGTGATGGACGGAGCATCTGAATCAATCAAATACTCACACCCAGTCAAAAGATCTGGGTTTATTCCATCAACGTTCTTTAGCCCCCTCTGCCACCCCAGTTCAAACATGGCTATATGCAAATCAGTCTGACCCTGTGCCTCATGGGAACAGTCCAGCCCGAACTGCCAAGCCATGTCTTCCCTGGACCGGAAACAAGCTTCCGAGGACCGGTTTCTGGCATTCCAGCCGTCTTCAGCCCGGCTTGCTTGAATCCATTGGCAAAGTGAGCAAGTTTGGGTTTGGGCATGAGTTACTCTAAAAGACCAAAGGTACACCACTGAGAGTCAGTCTTCATACCCTGACCTTCTCTTGCCATTCATTAGACTGTGAAAGGTTCCCTTGCGGGGGAAATAGGGGGAGCACCTCACTCCAAGCCATGAAACTTGGCACCTGCAAATCACTGCTTTCAGGTGTGATTATCTAAGTATTTCAATGAAAGCAAAACAAGACTGTGACACCCTGAATGCAATAGACTACCACACAAAAGTACAGGACTGGAAACGATCCCATAATGACTTGGAGAAAGGTGGTCACTCTAGGAAAAACAATGAGCCCCACTCAGTTTCCTGCACTGTTCCCGAATGTCCCAGGAAAACATTGCTTACTTCTGCCTCATGGAAGTTTGCACCTAAATGTCTCCAGGGGCCCCCAAATAGGGTGACCAGACTTTGAAATCCACAAACTGGAACATTCCACAAACAGAGGTAGAGTTAAACCAATTAAATTCAACAGTGAGAGTTATTTCAAGTTAACTACAGCCTCTGCCATCACCAAGCACTGCTTATTACCTCACATATTAAAAACACTCATGACATATTCTCTCCCATCATTGATAACATTACTGGTGACAACTGAACTGACATTATTGATGACAACCCTGTGTATGGCGGGGGTGAGAGTTGAAATAGCTCCAACGTTTAAATTGCCCTATTATTTTTAGTTTAAAGCATTATGTTTACACTGACATTTTCACCTAACTATGACGTCACTTTAACCTTTGTTTTTGAGTCATAGTGTCTTCCCACACTCAATACTGGTAAAAAATACCATGTTACACAGTATGCATCTACATATATGGTGTATGCCATTTATATTTGTTAAATATGCACTGTTGAGGTATTGTGCAGCCGCCGTCCGTGTAGGTAAGAGTGCTGGTGCCAGGTTGGGGTTAGGGGGTTGTGGATTTCGACAGACGACAAAGGGAAATTAATTAATTTATTTAATTTTCCCTCGTCGTCTTCTATTGAAATATGTCCCCACCATCCCACTGCTTTTACCTGCAAGGGCCAAGTTTGGTATGAAGATACTGCCACTGTGTTGTTTTGGTCCGGGACAAATTTAAATGGAAAAGGCACTTTTTAATTGTCAATAACTGTGGCTTTCATGGATGGATCTGCGAATTTTAATGCAATACAAAGAATCGGAAAACAATTAATGGTTGGAGAGGCCAAAAAGATGTCCTTTCCATTTCCACTCACATAGGAAATATTGCTGACAGTTACAGAACTTGGTATCAAAGTGAAATTTACTCAGGAAGTGTGCTTTTTGTCATTTGGTGTAAATCCGTCCAGTACTTTATGAGAAATTAGAGTTAGAATAATCTACTTGGTGAGTTTGAAAGAGTTGCCACTTTTATTTACATTTTTTGTTAAACTGCAACATTGTTTGAATAAACAAATTCTGTCAACTGCATTTGAAGTTTTCAATACATGTTATTTCCTGATGTAGGGGCTCAAAACATGTTTTCTGTCATCTCCAAAAAATCACAATTGTACACAAAACTGCCAATTTAGTACTATGGAAAACAAACTTCCACTGTAAAGGGAGGCACCGTGGGAGGTACCCTATCACAAGGGAGTGCTCGGGGACATTTAGAGGTGTGGGAAAGGGGAATAAAAACTCAATAAATAATACGTTTGCAATGGTAAAATTATGAATGTTACATACATGAAAATAATTTACCACAATTCTGTCCATTTTCTGAAAAATTGTGCTGAACTCCAAAATTTGCAATCTTCATAAAAATCCCAATATTTAATGACAAATGTAAAATAACCAAGGTTATAGTTGGTTGAAGGCCCTGATATAAATCATGGCAGGGGTTGATTGACCTGCGGCCAGTCCCTGCAGTGCTTAAAGTATATTATGAAAGCCTAAGACATTCAATGAAAAAAACACAATTAGACTCATAACAGGCATTTAGGTATTTGTGCTCGTTGAATTAACGTTTAACTTCGGTTTTATCACTTAATATATACATTTATCAATTAATATATGCATATATATATATGTAGAAATTCGCCGCCACCAACTGTTTTTCATATCGCTAAATCACCATGAGCAGACCCGTGGTTCCTGGTGCAAAATTAAAGTGCTTTTTCGTGTGTGTAAAACTATATGCAAAAAACAGTGAGTGCATTTTGTTAACCTAAAACTAGAATCAACTCTTGCACATTATAATTAACTAAAACCAGGGAAAAAGAGGTAGACTTTCAACAAATTTTAAGATGATGTTACTTTCATTAATGTTGACACCTCTCACATATCAGTTCAGTTTTGCCCCTATGAAATGTATTAAACAACCCAGACAAGCACTTGAGCACTGGAATCTAAAGACAAGTATACAAATCCTTACTAGCGTTCAGCTCTTTTGGATTTTTGCTATCAAGCTCCAGTATGTAACGGGTCTCGAGGAGACGTAATTTGGCCTTGCGGTCCCCCCTCGCTTTAATGACAACACTGTATCAATGACAAAATACTGGAAATGACTTGGATTCCCTTCATGCTTTAACTCAAAATGCCTGGCAACTGGGTATGCCTGATCCTTGCACGTAATCGCCCTAATGTGCTGGAGTATCCTTTTGTGGACGGGTAGTCTAGTACTTCCAACATACCTCAACCCACATCCAGCACATAGACTGCGCGATCAGTTTTTCAAGTTAGTCTTTTAGTAATCTGGATGGGTTCCTTTTTGAACGGGCTATTGTAGTGGGTTTTGTTACACCCAAAATGGTACGCTTTGCACTGTGGACACGTTTTGAAACTCTTACTTAAAGACATCCACGTACTTGGAGTTGAAATTTCTGGGCTGTTGCTCACCAGAGCTTTAACCATAGAAGGGCTTCTTCTAAATGTGAGTTCCGGTTTGTTAGCTACACTCTGTCCAATAATAGGGTTTCCCTTAAACAGGTTCCAATTCTTATAAAAAATCTTCCTGAGTTCCGAGTGTTGTCTGTTATATATAAGTATAATACGTGAATGAATACTGGGCTCCTCAGTTATTTCTGATCTCTGTTTGACTTTGGGAATTAATGCCTACTGCCTCGTCATGCTTTGTGTACGCTTGATGGCGATGTCGAGAACTTGATTGCCATACCCCCTGGCTAGAAAACACAACCTACTTGCCTCCTGTGCGTTTGCACATTCGGCATCAGAACTGCATATCCTCCTGATACGCAGCATCTTCCCATATGGGATGCTACGTATCAGGTGGTGCGGATGATGGCTCGCCGCGTGCAGAACAGTATTCCCTGCAGTAGGTTTCCTGTATAGTCTTGTGGCCAGGTTGTTGTTCTCTACATATATTTCTACATCAAGTAAGCAAATAGATGTTTCATGGATTGTGGATGTAAAGTGTAAATTTAATCTGTTGTTATTCAGCTCATCCACAAATGCCTTGGCACTCACTTCTGAACCCCTCCAAACGAAGAACAAATCATCTATGTATCTAAGGTACAGAGGTATGTTCTGTTCCACAATCTCTCTGTGTTGCCCTGCGAGGACCCGCTCCTCCCACAGCCCCATGTGCAAACATGTGTAGCTGGGGGGAAAGCAGGCCCCCATCGCAACTCCCCATGTCTGTTGGTGAAAAAAATTCTGCTCCAAACACATTTGTAGCATAGTAAGCAACATTTTGTTGTGTAATGAAAAGTTCATCAGACGTCTATTAAGGAAGTGCTCAACCGCTTTTAGTCCATCACTGTGCCTTATTGATGTATAAAGGGCAGTTACATCCAAAGTCAATCAAAACATGTCAGGGCCCCATGTCACTTGATCAATTTTGCCTAAGACATTCAATGAAAAAAACACAGTTAGACTCATAACAGGCACATTGCATTGGTTTTTATGTATTTCTGCTTGCTGAACTAACGTTTAACTTTGGTTTTATCAATAATATATACATTTTTCAATTAATATATACATATATATATATCTATATCAATTCAAATTAACTCGTCAGCTGCCGAGCTTCGCTATGCTCAAAGCCTCTTGCGAAGGCGGTTCGTGTGTGGGTTGCGAACCCATAAATCAACTCCAATTTCTGACGTTTTGTTTTCAGAAACACACGGAACACTTCTTAGTGGAAAATAGCCTTTATTTCCCTTCAAAGGCAACAAAACTCGACGCGTTTCGGGAACTCTCCTCCATTGCTCACAAGTAACATATATATATATATATATATATATATATATATATATATATATATATATATATATATATATATATATATATATATATACATATATATATATATATATATATATATATATATATATATATATATATATATATATACATACATACATACATACATACACATATATATATATATATATATATATATACATATATATATATATATATATATATATATATATATACATATATAGTCAAAATAAAAAATCTAATTTAGAACAACTGCACTAATAAATGAACAGTCAATTTCCATGTCATTACTACATTACGGTAAAATGAACATGAGAAAAACACTGTTTACTGCCTCACAGATTGCATGCTGCAATGACTTTACCTTGGTCAGCAAATATGCTAATAGCCACAAGGACTCTTCGGTGTGAATTTACTTCAATGCACAAATGCTATCCCTTGCATCTTGGGTTTAGTTAAATACCTTTTTGAAACAAGCATTAGCAAAGCTAATCGGTCTGGCAAGGGATTCCCGTCTTTGACTTTGCCAGTGTTTGTTTTGCTACAGTTTTTATAAAGCATTGTTGTGGGAGGTGCAGGCAATCAACAACATTAAAAAAGAAAACATAAGTAAAAAAAACAAGAATGTTTAGTCTCAAAAAGCACACATTGCCATATCAGCCTATGGCACTAAATGGAGCTACTTTTTTGTGTATGTGCTATTCGTGAAAAAGCTGAATGCTTTCACATAGTGAAGTGAGCCAGTGGTTGAAGTAGACTAATGCGTTGCCCCATGCTGTAAGCTGTTGATGGAATAAAAATTAGAATGACACAACAACAGAACACTAGATAAGGGGGCTGTCTGAAAGCTCCTATAACTAAGTATATCATACATATAATTTTGCTTGAATCAAATACTTTTGGTTAACACCAGACCTAAAATTAAATGCATGTGAAAAATGCCATGGCATAAACCACATATATTACCACTTTTGAGGGACAGGAACCATGACTGACATGGAGGCTGTGCCTCTTGTGAGCCATGTCCCCTGTCCACCCTTGACAATAGTGATAAATAACAAGTTATCCTCTGCACAGATATATAACATATACCTACAGATGGATGTAGTGTGTATGCAGGTGGACAAAGTGTAATATCCTATTTATTATCTTTGTTTAGTGTGCGGAGTGCCATGACTCACAAAAGGTGAAGTTAAGAGGGCCATGGTTTCCCTACCCTTTCTCAACATTGGTAATAAATAGTGCATTACACAATGGGTTTCAGAATACATGGTTTCCCATGGCAGTTTTCCATGTGTATTTATTTTAAAACAAGGTATTATAATTAAACAAAACCAATATGTAAGAGAATACATATGTGCAGTAAGGTAGCATGTCCTTTTCTTGAGCTTAAGGTGTGTTTTGCAAAGAAAGTAATCTTTTATGGAAGAGGAAACCTCACACACATAATAGTGGCAGGGTTCATCATCGGTATCCTCTCCCCACCCTGGTAGGCAGTGCTTAATTTGTAAAATATTAAGTGCCAGGGCTCTGACCAGGAGGCCACTGCAGCTTGCGTCACCCATCGCCTTGGTCATTACAGCCTAAACAACTAGTAACCATCTCTCTTGCATGTAAATGCGACAGTTCAGATTATTCCAGGTCCCCAAAGCTGAAGGAATGGCTGGGGAGGCAGGTATTAGCAATTTTAATGTATATTCTATTCCTAAACTACCGTTGTTCCTCTCATCTCTAAATTAGATGAGCAGCGCCACCATGTGGTGGACTGTTCTAAATATGTTGTTGACAATTAGATGCCGTGCTGAGCATTGGAAACCAATTAAGTGCCTGTGCTTAGCACCGGAAAGCCCCGTCTCAAATTAAGCACTGCTGGTAGGTAAATACCACCAAGGTGGACTCAACCTACTTGAAGACTTAAAGGGTAGGAGCGAGTTCTTAGATAAGACTAACTGGATGAAGACCAGATCCCGTTCTTATTAAAAAATACTTTGGTGTTGTCAGGTACCTTTATTCAGTGGTACACCAGATATGTCTATAAACAAATATGAACGGGTACAATGAGGACATTAGCTCAAACCTGTACCTTAACTGCCAACATGTTTCTGCCCGTTAGTAGCCAAAATCGTCTGGGGCATTCTTCGGGGCTTGAAGGTCTCTATCTAGAGTGAATATGATATCTAACAGTCTCTAACTAGAGGGAAAATCGTTTTTTTTATCTATGAGTAGTGAAAGTGTAAGCTACCTTTTAACACAGATGATTCCTACCTGGTTCAATTCACTCATAGATTAAGGAATAGGATGACAATTAGCAATTACTTCATTGCAAACAGATTTTTATAAAGATACAGTTTGGCTAACACAGCATTTCTATGCTCTATATACTCTAGGAATTGTGAGCATGCAAGTGCAAAGTCACAGCACACCACAGCAAAACAACATTGTGAAGGTGACATTTCATGACAACCATCACAAGTGCGCATGCAACAATTCTAGTATATTTAGTCTCATTATTTTCTTAACAACTGTACAACATTATTTGAGAGAAACATGATTTAACAAAAAAACATTATTTAAGAGAAACATTAGTTCAGAAAGAAAGAAATGTATAACTATTCCTTAACCTAGACTTTGGGGGATATCGGCTAGCTGGTCTCGAAGGGGGTGGTGTCCTTTGTAGTCACACACTTCAAAGGACAATAAGGTATTTTTGTTTCAATTCTGTTTCTTACAATTGGTAGGCAACTGGTTAGAAAATCCGTGATATTATCACACTCTCGCTGATGCCACCATACTCACTTTTGTGGTACATCTTCAGTTTTCACGAGTGATGTATGTGTTTTGCAGTAAGGTAACATCACATTAATTAGGCTTCATGACTAGTAGAAGAGTTGTTTCCATATATAAAGTAACTGTAACCTGTCATGGATGCAGTAAACAGTGTCAATTGCACGAATAAACTACATGTTAACCTTTGTAAATGTGTGAATCTATATTTATTATTAAAGTTGCTTTAAAGTGTTAATGGACCACATTTAATTTGACTGTATATATATATATATATATATATATACACTCACTAAAAAAAACAATGGTTAATATAATGTTATAGTTAATTGAATATGTCAGGACAACATAATTCACCAGTTATTAGTTAGCAGAGCTAACTACAACTTTTGTCCCCGCCATGCTCTGGCAATATGCTCATACACTCACATATTACTTCACTCATCTCATGCTCTATGACATCATTTATGATATCACTGATGTCATCTTAAATGACATCACTGAGGACATCATCCAATGAGTGAGTTAATTTGTTTTATAGTTTACAAAGTGGCGAGTAACTACCATATTATTTTTTCTACCTAATTTTGTGCAGCCTATGTCCAGCTAATCGGTGTAAGTGTTTACAAAACGCATGTGCTCCTAATGCACCCTAGGTGTGTTGAGGTATTGAACATATTATTTGTATTGAAGAGTAACTCTGTGAGCCGGTGGCAGTTGATGACTTGATTTCGTTATTTTCCAGACAAGATTATTGGTACTGCAGAAAATGTTTCAGGCAGGGCAAAGATTCTATGTACTACCTAAGCATTGTAAGCAGCCTTAAGTTATTAGACAGAATCATCTCAGCATGACAATTACTACTTAACAGAGAGGACTGTGTGCACCAGGTACTAACCTGTGTACATGTGCCTGTTTTGCTTCAGAAGATGGGCTATCTGTATTCTGGGATCGGTGGCTGAGAGTCCCTTCCCCGGCACTACTTTGTGCCTACCAAGCACACTTCGGCCACTCGGCTTCAGGGACTGCCTGACTCCAAAATGGCGCCCAAGAGCTGTGGGATCGATGCAGCTGGAGAGTTGGGACGGCGACTAACAACTAGAACTCCACTGCAGCCACGGTAAGGTAGGCTGTGGGTTCCCACTGGACCTACGGTTGCCACTGGAGGGGGTCACACATTGACCTACATGGATGACCCAGATTTACTCCCTGGTTATGTGAGAATGACTCTGGAGGGGCCTCGCCTGGCCTGCTAATGGCGGCTACCTCTTCCACTGGCGGTTTTTCTCCCCATCATTCACCCCCCTCTGAAGACATGCTGGCACTGGCCCTGTCCTCCCGCCGCATCACTGCATAGATTACACCCCCTATGCTTTTGAAGTCATTGAAAATTTTGTGGACCGACGGAATTTAACACCAAGGTCGTAACCCCCTTGCCTGACCTCAAGATGGCCTCCTCAGTTGGTCTCTCCACAATGCCCTACCACTCCTGGACAATAGAACTGGCCATCGACCTGATCTTAATCACATCCCTCACCTAACCTTGATCCTGCGCTCCCTCCAGGACATGTACTCTTTGAACTTTCCCTCGACAATGGAGACCCTGCTATTTGACCGAGGCCCAGTGGAGCTACCTGTTAGCTGAAGAGGAGATGGGCTGTGGATTCCCCCTCTGCCGTCACCTACCCAGCCGTACTTTGGGCAGACTTTGCTTTGTCTCTCTGTCATATCCCCCTCCTTCCTTTTCACCCTACCCCCTACCCCCTCTACGCCCTCTTCTTCCCGTCTTCTATCCCTTTAATGTTATTCTGTTGAGACCTAGCAATATGACCAATGCCCGGTGGAGCTACCTGATAGCTGAAGAAGAGATGGGCTGCAGATTTCCTATCGGCAGTCACCTACCCAGCCGGACCTTGGGCAGACTTTCCCTTCGTCTCTCTGTCGTATCTGTACCCTACCCCTTTTTCCCCTCCCACTTTCCCTTTCCCTGCCTCACTCCGTTTTCCTTTTCTAACATGCTCCTTAAAAGTTGTTATTAATATCTTTGGTAACTTGTAACTGATGTAAGTTTGCAACTATGTGGAACCTTATGTAAAGTGCTCTGCTACCTTCGGGTCTAGCCAACACTATATAATACTCTTTAAATAAATAAATATCTGTAAAGTTTTCAGCACAGTATGAAGACTGCAAGTAGTATAATCTTTAGCACCTTCAGACCGTGGTTATTTGAAGTGAATAGTCGCTCTTTGGACACGTTTTGCAAAGAGTGTCCACTGTTATTAGTGTATACTTTTTAATTCTCTGTGGTGCATTTCTCATGAGAGTCACTGTCTGCAAACAGTGTGGGATAGAGATATCTCAATCCATAACGAGTAAACTCCCTCCATAGAGTAAACAATGTTAACAGTATGCACTTTTCTACTTATAGCCCCTTAATTTCTCAATGTAGGTTCAGTGACTGTCTGGGGTTTGATATAGCTAAGGACTGTCCACAGTAGGGCATTCGTTACGTAACAGTGCTTCAGTATTTGGAGAAACTTGGTTTTCTCTGAACAGTTATATACAGATTGAACACCCTGTGGAGGATAGGTTACCCTTTCATCTGTGGTTTATAGTCAACATGAACTCGGCTACCCATGAAGTGTATGGTATGGGTTAATGCTGCACCTAACACAAGCTTACGTTACCTATGGGGGCTGTATGTATGATAGCAGTAATGATACTTCATATTTTTTTGAGTATTTTGCATTAACATTTATATCTCCAATGATATAACTGTTTATAGTGCAATGTGTTAAAAAGAAGCATGGATGAGGTCATCAGTGATGTCATCTGGATATCATCAATGATGTAATCAGTGATGTCATAAATGGTGTCATAGAACATGTCTTGAGTGATGTAATATGTGAAGTCATGAGCAGTGCATGCCGGGGGCACAAGTTATAGTCAGCTCTACTAATTATAACTGGTGAATTTCTGTGTTTTTTAATTCAAAATGTTAATGTTGTCACTGACTTATTCACCTAACTAACGTTATTTTAACCTTTGTTTTTTTCAGTGAATTTTAACGTTTAGTAATATTTTATAACCATACCTAAAGCCAACCCCGCGGGGGGTTGGCCACAGGACCTTTTTAAGGGGAGGGCCCCTTCCCCAAGCCTTATTTAGCCCTCGGACCCCATCCCCAGCAAAGTTTTTTTTTAAATTGAAGGGGAAGGACCACATGGCCAGCATCTCTGACCATTATTAGACCCTGGGGACCAAATCCCAGAGGACCATTTTTCTTTTAAATTAAAGGTGAGTGTGGCTACATGGTCCCCCTGCACTGAGCTTTTTCAGGCGCTGGGGTCCCCGTTCCCCAGCACCACTACTGAATTAATAGGTGTTGGGGGCTTTGGGAACATTAATGGCTTAGGGGGTCGCACAGCCCCTCCCCATTGTCAGTCATTTTGGCCCTGGGGTGGGCGTCTTGAAGCCTTTAGTGGCTCAGGGAGGGGGACAACACTGTCCCCTCCCCTTTATTATTGAAATGGGCCCTGGGGATGTGGTCCCTGGGGCCTCTGGGTGCTCAGGTGGGGTGGCTGCAGGACCCTCCTCCTCTTATGTTCAAATGTTTGCCCTGGCGGTGGGCTCCCTAGGGCCTTTGATGTCTTGGGGAGGTGGGCTGCACTTCCCCTTTTTTCATGATTTCAGGCACCGGGGTGGGCTCCTGGGGGACCTAAATTGGACAGGGGGGCCCATCCGCTCCCCTCCCCTCATTGAATACATCCGCAGTGGTGGGTTCCCCAGGGCCTATAATTAATGAATGCAGCCCTACAGGCATTTATTGTTTCCAATCCATTGGGATCTCAGCAATTTTTGATGATTTTGCATTAATGTTTTGTGCCGGGGTTTCCCTCTGGGTCCCCCCCACGGGGCCTATGAGGTCAGGATATCACTACCCTGCCCCTTTATATTATTTATCTTTTTTTAACTTTGGGACAGGGGACGAAGTCCCTAAGTCCTAATGGCTGACTGCAACATTTTTCTCATGCTGGCCTGCGGGAGTCTGACTCCTGCGGCAGTGAGATGGCACAAGGGAAATAAAGCTCCCTGTCCCAATCGGAATGCTCTATTTTTCAACTGGCGCTCCTGCGAGAGTCTCTGGAGCCGCTCGCCGACCCAACCATACTGTTTTACCTTAATTTCTCAAAAACGAAGGAATGTATTTTTATCCAAATCGCGAAAAGCGCAATCTGTGGACCAATATCTATTTCCTGTCAGATTTATGTTATTCCGTTCATTAGGTCTCGGCTAGAAGCGAGCGAAGCTCGCTCTCGCCAGAGACCTTATTGTTAGCGGCTCAGCTTCCCAGGAGGACAGCACTGGCCGCGCGCGCCGATTTGTTAAGGCCACGCGCACGAGAACGCGCTCGCGGCCAGGTGCTGTCCTCCTCGAAAGCTGCCTCCCTTCCCCGTGCAGGGCGGGCCGCCGCGCTGCCTGCGGCGACCCGGAAGCATTGCCGGCCAAACCGGAAGTAGGTGCTGTCCTGCACGGGTCCTCCGCCTCCTTACATTTGAAGGGCGACTTTGGGTGAGGGGGACCGCGGAGGATTTCGAAGCGGCTAGCGGCTGCCTCCTGAGACCACCGCCGGCCATACCCCAGGTACGGTGCGCGTCGCTGTCCTTCTGTCCGGCTCCCCTCTCCCCAAAAGTCCTGTAGCAGTTGATAGGGGTGGGGGTTCTTTTTCCGGGTACAGTGCCCCCGCCTGCCCAGTGCCCCAGGCACAGGTGCGTAGGCAGGTAGGCATTGTGCTGAGTATATTAGTGGCTAATGGACCATTCAAGTGCAATAGCCTGGGCCGGCAAGTAGCCGCGGTTAACAATGCATAGATGTTAAAGACAATTTATGGAGGTGGTTTGGGGTTTATTCTCCCAGAGAGAGGATGTTTACGAAAGGTGCTGGCATTTCATATCACTTTGAACCAGTGCAACTGTGTAAAACTAGGCTTTGCATTGCATTTGTTCGTGGTTGGTGGTGAAATATTTATTAGGTAAGGTCTCTCAAGTTTTTTTTCCTGACACATAGTTGCGAACTGGGGTTTTACGGTGCATTGCCAGCAACAGGATTCTCAAATAATTTTATCTGCACCTCCGTGAGTCTCCAAAGAGGAACTTATCATTTTCTTTAAATACACTATTTGAAGGTCGCCAAATGCTTTAGAATGTGCAGAAGCGCTGTGTGTGGTGGTTGTACTTGTTGCTGCTGACAGGAGGTGGCTGACTGATTTTAGAATTATGTAAATTGGACATCTGAGATGTAACAGAGAACCTGCTCATTTACAGAACAATGCTCATCGCCTGGACTGGAGGATGAATAACGTCATTAAGTAAGGATTTAGTGCAGTGAGAGCGGTAAAGTTATGGACCAGGCTCCTGACATATGAGGGGCTAGCGGAGTCAGTCAGTGTATTGAATATCAAAGTACACTGCTCACATCTGGTTCTACCCTAGGTACAGTCCTATGTGGGAGAGATTGGTTGAGGTGCATGAGTTTCGAAATCATGCTCCAAATAGGGTTCGGCTTATCTCATGGAGCATACGTGTGGAAGGTTGCGGTGTGTGTGAGAGGAGATGCAGCCATGCATTTACGCTTGCCGTTTGTTTGAGTATCGGGTCAGTAGCTTGTGTTATCAGAGGTGGGGAGAAGCAAGTCCGAAGTGCTTTTCGGAATTGGGGGTGATTGTCAATCTTCTTATTCGAGCAGTGAATTGAATTCCACACTTTAGCTTCTTAGACAGAAAGGGGTTCCCCCGAGTTGGAGCCTTACTGAGTGGAGGTACCATCAATAATGGGTTAAGCCTGGAGTGCAGGGATCTTGTTAAGCAATATGTGTGGAGTTTTTAGGTCTCGGCTAGATGCAGAGTAGTGAGTGCAGAGTAGTGAGTGCAGAGTAGTGAGTGCAGAGTAGTGAGTGCAGAGTAGTGAGTAGTGAGTGCAGAGTAGTGAGTGCAGAGTAGTGAGTAGTGAGTGCAGAGTAGTGAGTGCAGAGTAGTGAGTAGTGAGTAGTGAGTGCAGAGTAGTGAGTAGTGAGTGCAGAGTAGTGAGTGCAGAGTAGTGAGTGCAGAGTAGTGAGTGCAGAGTAGTGAGTGCAGAGTAGTGAGTGCAGAGTGAGTGTGCAGAATGCAGAGTAGTGAGTAGTGAGTGCAGAGTAGTGAGTAGTGAGTGCAGAGTAGTGAGTGCAGAGTAGTGAGTGCAGAGTAGTGAGTGCAGAGTAGTGAGTGCAGAGTAGTGAGTTTAGAGTAGTGAGTAGTGAGTGCAGAGTGCAGAGTAGTGAGTGCAGAGTAGTGAGTGCAGAGTAGTGAGTGCAGAGTAGTGAGTGCAGAGTAGTGAGTGCAGAGTGAGTGTGCAGAATGCAGAGTAGTGAGTAGTGAGTGCAGAGTAGTGAGTGCAGAGTAGTGAGTGCAGAGTAGTGAGTGCAGAGTAGTGAGTGCAGAGTGAGTGTGCAGAATGCAGAGTAGTGAGTAGTGAGTGCAGAGTAGTGAGTAGTGAGTGCAGAGTAGTGAGTGCAGAGTAGTGAGTGCAGAGTAGTGAGTGCAGAGTAGTGAGTGCAGAGTGAGTGTGCAGAATGCAGAGTAGTGAGTAGTGAGTGCAGAGTGCAGAGTAGTGAGTGCAGAGTAGTGAGTGCAGAGTAGTGAGTGCAGAGTAGTGAGTGCAGAGTAGTGAGTGCAGAGTGAGTGTGCAGAATGCAGAGTAGTGAGTAGTGAGTGCAGAGTAGTGAGTGCAGAGTAGTGAGTGCAGAGTGAGTGTGCAGAATGCAGAGTAGTGAGTGCAGAGTAGTGAGTGCAGAGTAGTGAGTGCAGAGTGAGTGTGCAGAATGCAGAGTAGTGAGTAGTGAGTGCAGAGTAGTGAGTGCAGAGTGGTGAGTGCAGAGTAGTGAGTGCAGAGTAGTGAGCGCAGAGTGGTGAGCGCAGAGTGGTGAGCGCAGAGTGGTGAGCGCAGAGTGGTGAGCGCCGAGTGGTGAGCGCCGAGTGGTGAGGGCAGGGTGAGTAGTGAGCGCAGAGTGGTGAGCGCAGAGTGGCAGGGTGAGTAGTGAGCGCAGAGTGGTGAGCGCAGAGTGGCAGGGTGAGTAGTGAGTGCAGAGTAGTGAGTGCAGAGTAGTGAGTAGTGAGTGCAGAGTAGTGAGTAGTGAGTGCAGAGTGCAGAGTAGTGAGTGCAGAGTAGTGAGTGCAGAGTAGTGAGTGCAGAGTAGTGAGTGCAGAGTAGTGAGTGCAGAGTAGTGAGTGCAGAGTGAGTGTGCAGAATGCAGAGTAGTGAGTAGTGAGTGCAGAGTAGTGAGTAGTGAGTGCAGAGTAGTGAGTGCAGAGTAGTGAGTGCAGAGTAGTGAGTGCAGAGTAGTGAGTGCAGAGTAGTGAGTAGTGAGTGCAGAGTGCAGAGTAGTGAGTGCAGAGTAGTGAGTGCAGAGTAGTGAGTGCAGAGTAGTGAGTGCAGAGTAGTGAGTGCAGAGTAGTGAGTGCAGAGTGAGTGTGCAGAATGCAGAGTAGTGAGTAGTGAGTGCAGAGTAGTGAGTGCAGAGTATTGAGTGCAGAGTAGTGAGTGCAGAGTAGTGAGTGCAGAGTAGTGAGTGCAGAGTAGTGAGTGCAGAGTGAGTGTGCAGAATGCAGAGTAGTGAGTAGTGAGTGCAGAATAGTGAGTAGTGAGTGCAGAGTAGTGAGTGCAGAGTAGTGAGTGCAGAGTAGTGAGTGCAGAGTAGTGAGTGCAGAGTAGTGAGTAGTGAGTGCAGAGTGCAGAGTAGTGAGTGCAGAGTAGTGAGTGCAGAGTAGTGAGTGCAGAGTAGTGAGTGCAGAGTGAGTGTGCAGAATGCAGAGTAGTGAGTGCAGAGTAGTGAGTGCAGAGTAGTGAGTGCAGAGTAGTGAGTGCAGAGTGAGTGTGCAGAATGCAGAGTAGTGAGTAGTGGGTGCAGAGTAGTGAGTGCAGAGTAGTGAGTGCAGAGTAGTGAGTGCAGAGTAGTGAGTGCAGAGTGGTGAGTGCAGAGTGGTGAGTGCAGAGTGGTGAGCGCAGAGTGGGGAGCGCAGAGTGGTGAGCGCAGAGTGGTGAGTGCAGAGTGGTGAGCGCCGAGTGGTGAGGGCAGGGTGAGTAGTGAGCGCAGAGTGGTGAGCGCAGAGTGGCAGGGTGAGTAGTGAGCGCAGAGTGGTGAGCGCAGAGTGGCAGGGTGAGTAGTGAGTGCAGAGTAGTGAGTGCAGAGAAGTGAGTGCAGAGTAGTGCGTGCAGAATGCAGAGTAGTGAGTGCAGAGTAGTGCGTGCAGAATGCAGAGTAGTGAGTGCAGAGTAGTGAGTGCAGAGTAGTGAGTGCAGAGTAGTGAGTGCAGAGTAGTGAGTGCAGAGTAGTGAGTGCAGAGTAGTGAGTAGTGAGTGCAGAGTAGTGAGTAGTGAGTGCAGAGTAGTGAGTAGTAAGTGCAGAGTAGTGAGTAGTGCGTGCAGAGTAGTGCGTGCAGAGTAGTGCGTGCAGAGTAGTGCGTGCAGAGTAGTGCATGCAGAGTGAGTGTGCAGAATGCAGAGTAGTGCGTGCAGAGTGAGTGTGCAGAATGCAGAGTAGTGCGTGCAGAGTGAGTGTGCAGAATGCAGAGTAGTGCGTGCAGAGTGAGTGTGCAGAATGCAGAGTAGTGAGTGCAGAGTAGTGAGTGCAGAGTAGTGAGTGCAGAGTAGTGAGTGCAGAGTAGTGAGTGCAGAGTAGTGAGTGTGCAGAGCAGTGAGTGCAGGTGCAGAGTGGTGTGTGCTGTTGAGTGCAGAGTGCTGTGTATTGGCAATGTAAATGACAATGCCATTTATTTATGATTTAAAGAAAAAAAAAAGAAATGTCATGAGCAATGCCAATAGCTCTACCTTTAATGATGCCGAGACCATTGCATTGTAAATGCTTGTTTTTACTGCAGTCCTCCTGCCTAAAGGTTGCATTTTGGGACCCCCCTTTATCTCAATTCCCGCATTTACAGATCACCCCAAAACTTTCCATGCACAAAGTAGTCAAAAATAGCTCTTTTTGGGAAGTTGTCTGGAGCTTTGTCAAACAGCGCCAAAGGTATTAGCAACACAAAAAATGCCTTTCCTATGGAACAGCTGACTTAACTATAACTACCCAGTGGCAACAGCCTCTGGCTAACATATTTATGTATATACACACAGATATACAGAGAGATAGATAGACATACAGAGAGACAGATAGATATATAGATAGATAGATATATAGATAGATAGATAGATAGATAGATAGATAGATATTAATGTATAGACAAAAAACAAATGGATTAAAAAGATACCTCTTATAGCGATAGCCTTTCTGGAAGCTTCAGCCTGTTCCTGGCTCTCCTCTTTGGCAAGATGTGGGTTCATTAGAAGGGGGAAGAGTTGCCTCTGTCCTCCAGCTTTCAATTCAGTTGTACATATGCTGGATGAAGTTTTCACCTGCATGTTGGTCCTTCGGGGCAGTAAAGACCGCCAGGCTGCAGGCAGTCCTGTAGCCCTCAAGGATGACATTCCAAAGAGCCCTCTATGACGCCTTATAGGTCCACTTCTATCTTCAAAGAAATACTCATAGGCTTCAGGAAAGGAAATGGCGGTGGGCTGCTCTTCTGTAGAATGCTCACCAGCTGGAGCTGATGGTGGCCGAGTCCTGCTAGACCACCCTCGCACCGGCGGGTCTCTCTCTGCCATGCAATCATTCTTTTGACCTTCACAGAAGAAATACTCATAGATTTCTGGGGAGCTCATAGACCCCTCACTGTCTGTTACTAGTAATGTCACTGGTTCTAAGTTAATATTAGCCTGCATATCTTGGGAACCGGACTCTCCTTGTTCAGGAGAGTCACAAAAAAAGAAGTCGTAGGTTTCAGGAAAGGTCATGGTGAAGTTGTCCTCAGAAGGAGTGAACATATCAGGAACAAAAGAGTCAGAATCAGGTCCTTCTTGTTCCTCCCAGTCTGGATTAGCCGTGCATGGAGGATCTCCAATGCAAGTCGACAGTGAAGGGACTGTGGGGTGCCCTGATATTGTTTTACATACGCTTCTGATGATCCCTTCCAAGTCTTCCGCTAGTCCTTCAGTTTTTATGCTTATTTGGTTTCCAGGCATAGAGCTCAGTGGTCCAGAACGTCTTACTCCATTGCAATTTGGAAGTGGACCATTGGCCGCTTCTTCCAAACTTATCTCCTCTGTTAGATTATCCTGGTGGGGAAACTGTGGAGTTTTGCTATGACAGTTGTCAATGTCACTTTGCGCATTAAGCCTGTTACAAGTTGGGATTATTACCTCCTCGCCTCTTGAGCCCTCTACTTCCTCATTCCCTGGGTTCTCAGGGATAGTAGGATTCACCCCCAAGCTTCCCTCTGCATTCTGATGGCTATTGTGTGAAATACCAGGGCTGGTGAAATCAGCACTTTCTCCCCTGCTCTTTCCCAGCTGGGCTCTCTTTCTGGAAGTGCTGTGACTTGGAGATTCCTCTCTGCTGTCCTCACAGGCCTGGGGTGTGAGAGTGGGGAGCCTGGCTTTCGCACTCTTGGCACCAGGCAGTTCCACCATCAGGACAGGGTAGAGTATACTCTGGCCTGGAGCAACCTCAGACCCTGGGCCAGGTCTTGAAATGCCTGCTCCTCCATTCTGTTCAATTGGGGATCCCATCCCTGATGGAATCCTGGATTGCTGAATACCTGAGAATGCATTGGGCAGAGTAGAAATTATGGGATCTGCTCCATTGTCCTCTGGAGTCCATCCCTTGCCCTCTTGTCCATTGGACAGGTCTTCACATGACACAACGTGCTTGCTGCTCCTATGTTGCATGGCTTTCCTGGATGTCCGAGTTGTCCTTGATGCACAGGATGATACCATGTGGCTTTCCAACATGGTTGAGTCTGGCTGATGTTGCCCTGTAGTATCCCTCTCACACAGGTACCTGCTAACTGATCCAATCTCGCCCTCCTCATCCTCACTGCCTGACAGAGCATCCTGGTCGCATGGTACCTGGAGCTCCCTCAAGGCATGTTGGTGGTCTGAAATGCCCAAAATATTGTGAACGGTGGGGTCCCAGATGCTAGACACAGGCCCCAGCTCAGCAGAGCACAGGCTGATCTTGATCTGCCTGCTTCTCCTGGTGTGGCCTTCCTCCTGGAGATTCTCTTCCGGGTCAGTGTCGCTTAAGACTTGATCATCCGCTGTGGCCAGTGAGGCTTCTTCTAAGTGACACTCCTCTGCTTCATAGAAGAAGTCAGCCCAGTCACGATCATTCAGCTGAATGCTGTACTCAAAGTTATCCATGGCTCACAGCGTTACTGACACTTACACTGCCTCTTACAGGGGTAAGTATAGTGATGGCTGTAAAGGATAATCTGATCAAGGTGTGTGTGTGCGCGTGGGGTGATCAATCCCTGGAAGTGCTGCTAAACTGTGAGTTTGAGAGATAGTGCTCCAGCCTAAAGTCAAAGACTATATGATCTATGAAGCATTAGACATCTCTGTCTCCCGGGGCTAAGTCTGTAAGATACGTGTACCCTGAGGTATATCTCTGCTCCCCGGACACTGTACCTATCCAATTTGTGCAATAAGAGAGCTATCCCTTCTGGTGCCCAAGTATGACTTGTGAAGAACGAGGGGTTGCTCTGCTACCTAACTGCTAAGTTGGTGAGATCTGTCTCACCTGGGGCATTGATCTGCTGTCTGCGATATGAACCTTTAAGATCTGAGTGACATTCGACATAGCTCTGTTTCCTGAGGCCTGACCCCGGAAGATCTGTGTCAACTTAGAATGAGCTCTACTCAATAGAGCCTTCTCCTGTAAGAATAGTGCAAGTGGAGGGCAGACTGCAGTCTAAGGGGTTAACTGTGAGATATATATATAAAATCCTAAAAATCAATATTCAATGCATGTATATTCTTAAACCCATCCAGGAGTTAGTGCTACTCTCTTGGTACTGATACGTCCTACTTTTTGGAGGTCCTGCTTTGGGCCTGGGACCGGCTGCAAAGGCTTCACGGGCAATAAGTATCTCCAGTAGAGCACCGAGACTATTCCCTACCCTTCCCCTCTCAGTTCACAAAATGTATTTTCCGTGAATTGAGAGGAGGCAGTGAAGGGAAGGGCTTCTTTGAAGCCCCTCTACACTAGCATGAGCATATCTCCTGAATCCATACCACACTCTTGGTAACAGACGCTCCTCCTTGATTGTCCGGAGATACAGACCCAGAGGGGCAGTGCAGGAAGGGGGATTATGAAAGACCTTATGGTGTATGAGTAACTTCAAAGAGGATGCCACACCCCATCTCCCATCACTCGCTCCTCTTCTTAGCCGTCCGTGTCCAGTTGCAAGTGGCCCTGGGAGACTGTGGTCAGGCCATGGCTAACCATCCATTTGGGGGATGTCTGAAGAGTAGTGTTTGCAGTCTCATAAAATGTGATGTAGAAGCATCCTCTTGAATGGACTGTTTTGTGTGAAGACTCTTATTGCAGATTATGGCTATCAGTCTTCATATGAGATGTTGGTTTCACGTTGGTACTCCAAAGGTTAATTCTGGTCGAGCCGCCAGTGCAGGACAGCAGTTATACCAAGGACTCTCTCTGGTAACACTTGACTCAGGTTGGACAACCTACATACAAAGAAATATATATGATTAGTACAGGTAGAGAAGCATGCACTATTAATAGAATCAGAAAAACATTCCTGATCAATACCTGCAGCCCAAACATCACCCATTGAATGCAGGCAGGAAATACTTCTGAGCAAATCAAACAGCCATCTCTGATAAACAGAGTTAGAGAAACCCAACAGACAAAGGCAGAGAAATATTCATGATTAGTGTGGGGCGCAAAGACATCAGTGATGAATACAGACAGACAAGCAACACTAGGCAGAGCAGATAAACATCAAGTACTGTCAATGCCAAAAGGTCTGGCTTATAACTGAAAGTCCCTCTTCATACACTGGTGAGTTTGGGGGCTCAATATGCCATAATAAATACACTTTGACACTGGTATTTGCACTCATGCATTCCTTCATTCCTCTACTCACGGAGTCATTCCTGCATTCACCTACTCATTCACAATAAAAAAACATAAAAGCTAAACAAACATATGCAAGATAAATTGAAATGAAAATTCCACAACCTAAATGGTATACTTGAACTAAAAATCAAAACAGAACATTGCAGTGATGGCCATTTTGCAATGCTATTGTACGTACAAACTACAAGCAAAAGAGTACCCTGATAGATTAATCAGAAAGGCATCTAAAAGGGTTGGACAATGGTCCAAGAGGAACCCTATTGGAATAATGTCAAATACCAATCACAGACCCCCTTATATGCATGACAACCTATGGGATTCACTCCTCTGGGATGCAAAAAATTGATAACAGACACTGGAGAATCCGAACGTCAGCCATATTGAATTTTACGAAACCTATGTTTTCCTTCAGACAGAGTAAATCCCTCAAAGACGAGTTGGTCCATACACGTCCAGGAAAATCTACTGCCAAGAACACGTTAATCACAACGTGGAATTTACCCCGGTCATAGGACATTTTTCCATGGTCACTGTAATGTTTGTAAATTTACTCTGAGAACCAAGCAACTTGATCTGGGGATGCATACGCCATGGATCCTTAAACGTTTTACTAACTCTGACTCTGTTAATGTTATCTATAGATTACATTCCCATGTAGTGTCGGATATATTGGCAGGGCAATGCATAAAGACTAGAATAATGAACACAGAAGCGCATGTAAGTGCAAGAAGACAGCTACTAAAATGCTGAGACCCTTTTACGAAAAAGACCACTCTGAAAATGATCTTAGATGGACTGTCATTGACCAGATTGCATCCCATATAGTAAACATTGAAAAAAGACTGATTTACATGGAACAAAGATGTATCTACAGTTTGGGGACATCAATTACAGGCCACAATGACGAAGTGCTGTGGACACAAATTTGATGTGGTGTCTATGGAGTGTCCCTTCTGTGTTGGTTGAACAGAGGTGTCATATTGCTTTGCATCACAATTTATGTAGGCAAAGTAAACGCTTTTAGTTTGCACAGGGGATTAGCAATTCATCTCTTAGCTCTCCCTTCTAACCTGCGGTGTTGCGAGTTTAAGTGTACCCGTCAGTGAGATGAAACTTTATTTTTCTGTGATGATTTAAATTAAACATATGCCTTGTTCTTCAAACCTGTGGTTTAAGCAAGATCTTGTTTACTCTTCTATTTGACAGGACTCTGTCTCCCCCGAAATAAGCATCCTTTTACCCCTCCCTCTTCGGACTTACACTTTGTAAGGATTTGCACAGACTCTTTTTATAAGCATAAGAAGTTTCTTTCTGAGAGGCGTTGTTTTTCTATTTAACAATTGACGCCAAATGCCATGATTTGTGTTAGCAACGCACGCGCCACAAAGAAGATATGGCTGATAACCTTCCGATACGCGAAGGTACTGCATTTCCTATACGGCAGCGTGGGGGCAAGATAGGTATTACCCACTGCGTCTACCTCTTGACAAAGTAACTGATTTGGGCTAAATCTGCACTTGAATAAATGTGGGCCTATACACCAGCGGTTACTCCTACTTGTTTTTCTCTTTTGAATCACAGCACCCAGTTATGACTGTAGAATTATAGTGCTCGTTGATTTGTCATATATTCCTACATGTTTGTCATGTGATTATCCTTGGGACATATTTAGTGCACCATCATGGTGATGCTTTTGCTTGAGTACATGTGTCGTATGTGTATATTTTCATGTCCCAGTGGGTCAGGTTGCCCCAGCTGAGTTTTTCCTCATTGGGTAGGAAGCATCCTTCCCTCTGGCTACTGCACTGTACAAAAATGGACCTCCACAACAGCCCCACAGAACACTTTCTTGACCTGCAGAAGAACAGAAGAATGACTGTGCCTGCCATTTGATCCCTATGAGCAGGTCTGAAAGGCTAGATCTGCTCTCACGTGATCCCACGACAAAGATGTGGACTCCAGGGTTCAGTTGGCTGACCACCTGTGTGGCTACAGGGACATCAAAAGCTTCAAAGGGCATTTTTCCTGGAGTGGCCAGTTGCAAGAGGTAACGGAATCAACCATGCAGCAGAAATCTAAGCTCCCAAAGACAGACTGAGTTCGAAGTTAGAAATCTTAACTGAGCGAAGGCACCAATAGTGTATGGCGGATGAGAGTCGTTCCCTGGGCGTGAAATTTGACTTTTCCAGCTCAGAGCTTTTTCTGCCCAAACCAATGGCCTCGGTGGGACCTCTCCTAAAGGAGGAAGACCAGGGTGTTAGAACTGGGATTCACGCTACCCTTGGAGTGTAGTGACCCAGTATAGTGATGGTACATGCCTCACAAATGGCTACACCCAAAAGCCATTGGAAAAAGGTAATTAAGGTAGTTGGTTGAGGTTTGTACCCACTTAATCCTGATATGATTCTGGAGAATAATGTCCAATAATTGTGTTCCAGTACACAGTGATTGCTACGTTTTATTTACTTGGTTACACATAGTAATGCTGAAAAAAGACAATAACAGCCGACACGTGTTTTGCCCGGTGGCCGGTAGGATGAGGGCTTTTTCAAGGCAGGATTCCTTTCGGATGTTCCTGAACACCATCAATCAGGTTGTCAAACGTGGTCTCTGTGGTCCGGAAAACAAAGCAACGACCTCTCTTAAAAAAAAACCTATTCAACTTGAAACGAACTTTGCAGGATGCTGACTTGCACTGCTGGAGGATTCTGATTTCTAATTCAGACTAAGGGGCCATTTTAGATGTTGGTGGAGTGGGACCTCCATCACAATGAGAGCGGAGTTCCCTCCCCGCCAATACATTGGTTTGCCAGCCCGATTTAAATGTGGGTGGTCAATAGGTTCGGCTATGGCGGTCACTACTCTGCCTGATGGAGCCAAACTTCTCCACCAGCCCAATGGAGCAAGGGTAGTCAGAGAATTGGCTAAATGTCATCCGCCCACTTAGGATGGAAAGATATATAGCCATTTTAGGAACAGTAAAAAACAAAAATGCTCCCCTGGCCATGGGAGAGGACTCGCACGGTGAGGGATGCATTATCTTTTTATTTTCAAAGAAAAGTCCAGCTTTGGTATTTTCTTTTTGAAACGAAAAAAAGAAAACAGTTTGATGGATGGCTCCATCATGTTAATGGAGCAAGGAGCTCTGCACCAAACTGCAAAAAGCATTGATAGTAACTACTGTTTTGGCAGTTCCTGCCAATGCTTTAGAAATGACTGCCAGCTTGGTGGTCATTTTTAGGTCGAGCTGGCGTAAGCAGCGCAAAGCGCTGCTATCTCCAGCAAGCTCTATTGTTAACGACTTGCTCTGGAAGTGGGACAGGAGATGGGCACGAGCAGAGCCCTTGGCGATTTGAGCAGGTATACGCGCATGTACACATCTCCTGTCCCACTTGCAAGTCAGCCTCCTGCAATAGAGAGAGAGAGCGCGCGCACACACACACACACACACACCCCCCGCGAACTCAACGGGCTCTTTTGTCGCTGGGCTGGTGTCATCTCCTCCGCATCACCTGGCACACGCGGGGCTTTCTTCACGCCACTTCTAACCTAGGGCTTCTCCCTACTACTGCCACCACTGCGGGGCTCTCCCTCAGGCCTGGGAGCCCCGCGTCACCACTGCTCCTCTCGGCCACGCACTCCGTGCTCGCGGGCTTCCCGCAGAAGGCGGAAGTCCCGCCCCACGACAGGCTTGTTTTAAAAAGTGATGTCCGCTCTCTTTGGAAAATACGTGTGGTAGTGTTGATGTAGGGAAATGTTTCTCTGCGTCTGCCATCCCAGTGCACTGCCCTCTTTTGGCACACTGCACAGATAGAATAATAAATTACCTCAATGGTGCATTTTAACAAACAACTGTTCCCGTGGACTTGAGTAGTGTATTTAAGTGCTCGGTCGACTTCGCCAAGGCCCCGCCCCCACGTCTGCTGTTAATGGTATCCATCTAGCGCGAGCCCACCTCCGAGGGAAATAAAACTCCCACAGCTTTATAAAATGCAGAGGAGAAAACGTCAGCAGCGGTGGCATGGAGCCGGGGGCTGATCAGTGAACACACCTTGGGTAGGATTAAAGACCACCAGGGACACGGAGTCCCCGATACTGGGCACAGTGGGGCATGTTGGAAAACTTTGCGAGCCCCGTCCCCCATACTGGGCGCAGTGGGGCAAGTCGGAAAACTTTGCGAGCCCCAGAAAAGGTTTGCTTTTCTTTGTTTAAAAAATTGTCCTTTAAGGAACGGGAACAGAGCTGATCTAGCTTCTGGCGCCAACTAGTGGTATTAATCATGTTAGCTGCTTCGTAATTATTAAATACAGCGTGTTTGCTTTAGAATATCTAAATAAATGTTGCAGCATGAGCAGCGGGGCCTAGCAAATTACCTACTCTTGTTTAATGATGTTGCGAGCTAATGTTCTTCCTGAAGCTGCAATTTGGTAGTTTGTTTTTGAAGAGTTGTTATTGCATAATCTTATTTGTGGATCTTATTACAGACTGATTGTGGCCCTTTGCCCTTCATATTACGTTTCAAATGTTTCAGCTCAATCCCAGTTATGTTGTTTATTGTCGGAAATATGCCCATACCCATTAAACCCTTATCTGCCCAGAAAGAAACTGAACCTGTTACACTTATGAGCTAGGGCAGTTGAACCCTTGTCCTGGAGGAACAGGCTTGTGCCTACATTTCAGAATATCCACGGGATGGCACTTGCTACTGTATTTTCTGAGTAGAGGAAAGCTAAAATATGAAAACAAATAATGGTTGGCTCTGTAAACCACAGGGCCGGTGGCTTTATAACCTTTTCTTTCTTGGTAAATCGACTCAGATGGACTCGTCTTCTCCGGTGGTACTGGTCGACATGTGGTGCTCTTGCGGAAGTAGTAACTGTATGGTGAATGGATTTGGATTTATTGTATTATGTAACAAAAAGGGTGTGTGTTGTGTTCACATAACTGGTACACGGGCTCTGACACAGGAGGGCACAGACATGGTCCTATAGATCTTATGCATGAAGAGGGTATTCACTTTCCCACCAAGACAGGAGTAAGCAACCTCACGTCTTTGTGCCGGGGCAGCTTCAATATGCTTGGGTAGTAGATTACTAACTTGTGCAAACATACATGTTACTACATCAGGACTGTACTTATGACCCTACTAGGCTATTTCACGTTTCTTGGTAGAAGCGCTGGAATGCCCTTGGGTAGCCATGCGCTATACAAGTGCGTATTCATTCATTCTCTTTTTCCCAGGTCAGCACTGACTCTGTGACGTCTGTGAAGTGTTCTGCACCCTTTGAGCTCTTTTTTACACTATAAAAATCATCAGATAAATAAATACATTTCAAAAGAACAATATGCACATATCAGGTTTTGATGTGGAGTATTCCAGTAGTATTTATTTTTAAGCCTTTACATAAATGCATCTGGATTATAGCTTCAGTCTCTCCTCACCATCTGCATATGTCACTGTGGTCTGTGCTTTTTTTCTGGCTCCTTCACGTTCCTCAAGGGATGTGAGGCTAGATAGCTGTCAATTGTTGGTCGCCCCCCCATGCAAATGAGGGAACACTCTCTGAAGATAGCGTAGGTGCTTTATGTGAGCTAGTGCTATCAGTATTACAGAAGGTGTTGCACAGGCACCTGCAGCCCCTTCTGTAATACCAAAGTGCCCCAGGAGCACACAAAGTGGACGCACACGCCCGTTTCGTCCACAGAGCACTTGTATGATACGGTCCCGGGGTTGTAGTCTGTGCTGGGGTCGTGCTGAGTAGGTTAGATTAAACAGCCATCCAAGAGCACTCCTGAGCCACTGGTGTGGTAAAGGCATAAAACCAGTGCGTATGAGTTCCGAAGATATAAAGATCTAAATGTGCAGTCATGAAGGTGACATCCATTGTTTACCGTTATCAATTGTGTGAACATTTATGAAGTTTTCAATGCTGCCCATTTTGCGCCCACGGGTCTCTTCAAGATCCTGGTGTCTCTGCTAGCTATTTAAGGTTGTCTATTCCTATCTCCTGTTAAAAAGCAAGCTTTATTCGGAGATATTTCCTAAGGCATTAGCCTACGGAACTGTTTCTCTCTTGAGTCTTGAAGCAATTGTATAAAGTTTTGGAAAATATTGAAATGAAAATGTGTCAAAGCTGAAAGACGTATGACCTGATATGTTGCATGCTGTAAGCATCAACCACCCTCAATTTTTTTATCACTGAACGCCACAGCATCACTCGTCGCCACCACAACATCACTCAGCACCACCACAGCATCAATCTGTGCAACCCTTCAACAACAACTGGTTCAAATATGTTCTCTCAATGTTTCAAGCTTTATTACAAATGTCACAAAAAGATGCTAATATTTCACTTCTGTTCTTGGATTTTAGTCAAAATATAATACACTGAACATAATCTTCACAAACGTTATTTACAAAAGTTTAAGCTATTGCCATTATACATTACAATAACTTTCATTTAAGTATTAATTATTAAAAAAATTAAAAGCCATTGTTATTTGTAATATCAATACATCTAAGTCACGTAAATACAACACATATTGCATTACAAATGCTATAGGTGTCACATTTGCGAAAGTTAAAACTATTGGCATTGTAAATGACAAAGCTATTAATTTCGCTGTTTTCAAACCAACACATAAATAAAAAATGTGTCATATACAATACCAATAGCTCAAACTTTCCTAATGCGAGACCTATTGCATTGCAAATGCTTGTTTTATTCAGCGGAGGGCATCTCTATCAGGGTGATGGAGCAACTTACTCTGTCACTCTGGTGGAGAAATGGGCCTCCTGCTGACATTTAAATTGGCTTTCGAGTCAGAAGGAAAAACTTTGATTGGGACAAACACACTTGCCATGTCTGAAATGCGCTCCAGCTGGCCTGATATCACGCCTATGTCCTGGGTCTCAAGCAACCAGTACTTTCTATTGGTGCTTTACTTTTTCTTGTCATTTTTTCTCTGAAATCTTTACTAATTCATATCTCCAGTTCCCCTAGTTGAATTTCTGTAATTTTGGCACATTTTGTTTAATAATTCTTTCCCTATTTATATAAACTGGTGTGGATTTTTATATGTTAGGTATTTTCTCGAAGTTAAAGCCGTCCTATCTGTGCCATAGCTACCAAGGATTGAGCTCAAATTTAAATGAATAAAACTCCCACCTGGACTGAACAGCTTAGGGATGTGTTGCTTGTGATGAACTATCTTCTTTCGCAATTTATAATTCATGTGTTACTATACCTATGTATATATAGGTATACATTTATATACATGTATGTTTTGTGTGTTTTAACTCTTCCTCTCAGTAAATGGTTTTTAAAAAAATCTTTTTATTAGTTTCAAAACAAAGAAAGAAATAGACATATCAGGTGCCATACATTCAGACATAATAATAAGGCGAACAGATATAGATACAGGATAGATACTAAGCAGTGAAGAAATGGCTGAGACGCCTACTCCAATGTATGAGAAACAGGATGTGCCACAGTACAATATACGATTCACATTAAGCGCAAGCTCCCAGAGTCTGCCCACCCATAAAATCAGGATAATAGAAGAAGCATGAGCACCAGATACTAGAATACCAACAAAGTCAGGATGTTCCACCAACTATACTTATAAAAGGAAAGTGAAAGAGAGTGTGAAGAAAAAGAAACCATAAAAACAAAAATGAAGACAAAACAATAAACCCATCCCCTCACCCTGCACCCCTGCATATGGCTATCGCCTAACCCCAACTAGCAGTGTGCCTGTCGCCCCAACTAACTAAATACTAAAAGTAGAAAATGGAGGGGGGCCTCTTCATACATGCCCCCGGACTTCGCTCCCCCCGCCAAAACCAAGAATCCCCAGACTAAGGTCCCGAAATCTATTAAGTTGCAAATACGTAGCGCAACAGGGGAAACTCCAAACATCACCCAACCTCCCGAGCGCATTATGGTTGCAAACCCAGTGTCCAGTAATACTCGATGGCAAACTCAATCACACAGTCTCATCCTTGACCCTTCCGATCAAACATGTGAGCCCCTTCCGGACAAACTGTCGCTTCCGCAGGATAGTCAATGCACGAAAAAGCTGTAGCAAAGTTCAAACCGAGACGTAGCAGAGAGATGAAAGTGTTGAGAACTCCGCTAAGTTCAAAGGCTCCCCTCACAGTCATGGATTCCCAAGGTTGTTTCATCCGCCATCTTAGCAGTGCCGATGTATAGGGGAGTGACGCAGTTTCAAACCAACAACAGTTCCCATCAAAAGTCTCCGGAAAGAGAGCATCAAGTAGTCCTTCCATAGTCGGCAATGATCGTAGGCCTGACAATCCAATTGCGGCATCAAACTTGCTCTCAGCACCCAAAACACTGGTCAGAGGCTCCAACGCCTCCCATAGTACGGGGTCTGCTTCCTCCATCGAAGTGGCCATCTTGGGTATCTCGAGTCATTTCGTTTCTTGTAGTGGACCAGGGTCCGGTCCCATCCGCCCAGTTCCAGACAAAAACACTATCATTTTATGGATGTGGGCTTCAACGCAAACATGAAGTGACCCTATGGCTGCCAACACAGTTCGTAGTGACGGGTCACTCTCGGTCCGCTCCACAACATCTCGCTCGGTTTCGGTCATATTCGCGTCCCCAGAGAGCCCGGTCTCCCCGGGGGGAACAGGTGGATGCGGAACGGACGACTTCAGAGGGGGACTTATCGTTGGGGACAATAACGATCCAAACTCAGCCACTGCAGGTGGAGATCCCAACCCAGCGAACAATGGCGGGGCCCTAACAGGGCCACCGGGCCAGGGACCCCCGTCCACCGCTCCAATTGTGCGTCGTCACCCCTCCTTTGATATTCACCAGTTCAGCCAACCATCGTCAACTTTGATCTAAGAAAATTTGTTCACCTCGGTAGACCGGACCCTGTCACACAACTATAGCCGATGTTGTTCAACTGAAACCCGGCTGGGCCAGTACTCGAGACCCCGGCTTCCAGGCTGGTCTAGGCTGCAAACTGCCATGCGACGTATCTTTGTCTACCAAACTGGTAGAAATCTCGGGATTGCACCGTTAAGCTCCAGTCCGGTTCATACACACGGAGGCAGGGCGAAAAAACAGGATAAATAACAGGATCTTCTGGCAGGAGTCGGAGGTCGGCGGAGCCGGGAGCTTACGCGGCCATCTTGTTTGCTGGCGTAGCTCCTCCCCTCTCAGTAAATGTTTGATGCAAAAAAATAAGTGTTGGTGCCCAAAAATGAGTTCTGGGCGCTCTTCCTGGCTCAAATTAAGCACTGAGTCCATGCAGCAAAATATTGGTCTGCTAGCTTTAACAGGGGGTAATAACAAATCCCTGTTAAACTCTAGTTCCCTTAATATATAATTTTCATAATAAATGTCATGCCTATTCTCATAACTTTTCATAACAGATCAAACATATGGATCTGACACTACATTTTCCCAATGGAACAATCAGGTCTATAACACTATAATATTCGATAAAACTGCTGTGCCATCGTAAACAATTGTGATCTGCTATGTTGAACATAAGCTTTGCCAAAAGGCAACCATGTGGCATACAGTCATAAAATGATAAACTATGTGTACAGTTGCAGTGGGCAAAACAATATTCAACCTCAATTACAGGGGCCTATCAAGGATTATAACAGTCTAAATCTTCTACCCCCAGGATTTATTAAAGAGGATGTAACCAATATCATCATACTTGCCTAGTACGGTAAGCTCTAAGTTTACTTGTCATGAAATAACTAGTTACAGTCTTAAATACAAAGAAAACCTTTATTATCGGCTTCCCAACATAATCAACTTAGGCCCACTGTTTTGAGCATGACATTTCCGACAAAGCAAGTATCAGGCATAAAGCCATACATTTACAAATATATAAAATTACAGTTGACAAATGTAGGAAAGTGGGGGGGCATTATGCAGTGAGGCTGGTTAGGCTTTACTATGCAATACCTTCACGTTACCCCAAACAGGTCCTTTGGATTTACACTAATAAACCCCTAGCTCAGTCCTGGTAGTGTGCCACAGAGCAATCAGGCTTTGCTAGAGGAACATGTGCAAAGCATTCCAGAATATTAACATAGATGATAAATAATTGACACATCAAAAGAAATCTAACACCAATTTATTAAATTAGAGCAGATTTTTATATAATTTTAGATGCCTAAATGAAGACAATTGGATGAATATAACCAGAGCTATTAATTTTTTTGAAGGAAATATAAATCAGTGAATCTAACTCATGCAAACGATAATGTTGAAGTCAATGGGAAAACACACTAGTGACACTTGCAGGTCAAGTCCAATGGAAATCACTGGATGGGAAGGTGATACGGGTCCCAGTACCAGGATCTGACAGTCAGTTGAATTTTACCAGCTTGTAGGGCCCTGGTGCAGGTTTGTCCTGGCAATACTGGTGCTCAACTAGGGAGCCGCGGGTGCAGGTTTTGCTGCTTGGCCTGTGCTGGTGAGGAAAGGGATGCAAAATCTCAACAACGGGGCCACAGAGGCTGCAGGTTGAAGAAGCTGCAGGATTCACATGAGGTGCAGCATCAGATGAAGGTAGTTGTAGCCTGACTAGCCATCAACCAGCCTTGGCAGTAGCAAACAGTTTATGGTTACTTCTACGTCCTGGTGTCCAGGAGAAAACAGTAGCCACCTGAAACTTGCTGGCGGATAGGACTACATTTCCCACAATGCATTAGACCATTTGCTTTTGGGTGATCCCTTGGTGGGCCTTTGCTTTGTGCAGGTCCTGAAGTTGCAGACTTGGGTCTCTTCTCTGTCCTTGGTTGCAACTCAAGTAGATCTGAGTTTCTGGTACCAGGGGTGCCCCTTAAATCCTAGATTTAGGGGTGTTACGGGTGTGGGTGTATGTAGCCAATGGGCTACCTCCCCAGCGGCCAATCTGTCCCTGAAGTGACCACATCTGGGGAGGGGAGGGGAGAGGAATGGTGTGCCACCTTTTCTACAAAGAACCCTCTATTCTACCACTTTTTTAAATGGCAGAACCCATCCTCGCCTGTACAGACAGGTACCCCACCCTAAAGGTGTGACTAGCCTTTCGCCTCCCAACTACGTAATTTTCCAAACTGCCCAGGTGCAATTGAAACTGGGGCAGTGGGTTAACTGTTTCCTCCTTTGGGAGCCAGCCTGGCTGCATATCAGACGTGGTGAGGGCTTTGAAGCTCACTGCCTTGATGTTCTACTTCACTAGCCATCCTGTCAGGGAGGAAGGTCACACCTTCCGCACAGAAAGGTCTTTGTTTCTGACTCCTGGGAGTGTTCACACCTCTTGGTAGGGGGGTATCAGATTCCTGTCTTGGCAGCAGCATCTGCAGGCTGTTAGCCAGGGAACAGGAAAGGCTGGGACAACCAGGTTGGGAACCTCTAAGGTAGCCACCTGGTGCATGCCACATTGAATCTGAGTTTGGGAAACATTTGGATTTGACTAGACAAGTTGTTTTATACCAAACATGACAGTTTTCAGTGGAACCATACTGGAACAGGCATCCTCGGGGTGCCTGGGTGGCATCCCATGTTATCCTATGGTCCCCATACCACTTATAGAAGCCCTTATGGAAAAAGGCTATTATAGGGACATATAAGCTTGCACTTATATGTCTATACCTTTGATATAATTTACCCTGCCTCCTGGGCTCAGGAGGCCTACCTTATGGGTGAATGTCATAGATTAAAAATAGTGATTTGACCTTGCCACTCGTGATGAGGGCAAAGTCGAGTTTGAGCAATTTGCACTGCTTATACAGTCTGCAATGGCAGAACTTTGCCTCTCTGAGTGACCCAAATAAATAGAGAACAACAATCAGTGCTTAAGGCCCTGCTAATCCCTTTAACTCCTATGCTCTGGGTACCACTGACCAGAGACTTATAAGGGGGCTAAAATCCTTGACAATTGGGGTTACCAATTCACATCATTATATTTCAGGGAGAGTGCTTTGGCACTTGGACCTGGTATTTGGGCTCCAGTGCACTTTCAGAGTCAAAAACCAACAGCTAGTAGTCCAACTGGGGAGCACAAAGTGAGGGGGGCCTGCAAAAAACCTGCTTTCTTACAACAAAAAATATAATCCCTCCTAAGAGTCGATAACAAGGATTATAATTGTGAAAATAGTCCACTCCCAATGGACTTTGCTAAGACCAAAATCTTTGCCGTCTCTGGTTTGTTTGATTCCATGTGACGAATTACCTGGCCTTTACAGAGTATAATAACCACCCACCTCTAAAGGCCTATTGGCCTACTGGATTTATCAAAAGCTTTTCACAAAAAATAAGTCAGACATACTGCCTCTGCCATAAATTTAATTTTCTTGATAAACAGATCAGACCTATGGCATGGACAAAAAATCTCCTAGTTAACTAATGAGACCTGCAGCCTTTATTGTTGCCTAATCGGCACAGCCAACTTGAACTTACTGTTTAGCCCATAAGCTTTCCCACAAGGCAACCATCAGGAACACAGCCATAAAAATACAAGTAAGAAATAATTAGTCGGAAAACAGGATCTAACCAGCAGTATTACAGTGAAAATCTATCCCAATAGTTTGTCAGAGGGGCTAACTAATAATTGTGTCATACTCAACGGAATCATAATGCGGTAAGAGACAAAGCCCCTCTCAGTACTACTTCTAAATGGCTTTTATTCCTGTAGTTGACATAAGATCTGCCAACTGCAGCCCCGCAAAGCCAGACCAACATTTTTTTTTTATCACATGCAAATAAAAGCTCTGCAACGACCTAGATTAATAAAACTTGCGAAATCTCCTCGCAAAATGCAAACTATTTTTAATCATTACAAAGAGAGAGACATCCAGGATCAATACAAGCAGACAGAACACATGAGCAATGCCGGTACCTACAACATAGATCAACACAGGCAGAGAAATGCCAAAGAAACATCCTCCATTATTACAGGCAGACAGGCATCCTTTGATCGCTGACCAGAATATAATTTTACATATTTACCAGGTCAAAATGCAGTTAAATGCCTTGATTCTAGTAGTACGTTAAAAAAAATGGGCCAGCAAGAGGTTTTCTTTAAAGTTCTCAGTGTCAGCAAGTAAGGGGCTCTGGTTAACAAATGCGCTGTTGCTGCCGTCGTTAACGCTGTTGCTTCGGATCTTCTAGCTTACAAATCATGACCTTCCACCAGCTGCCCCTGAAGTCATAGTCATAATAGAAATCTGAATTTCTTCTGCTGCGTGGGTGAAATTTAGGCATAAGCATTGTTGTTGCCTCGAAAGCTCCTGACCTAATAACTGGAAGAGTTGCGTTGTTTTTTCGATTCATCTCAACTAACATCACTAACCCTCAAGGGAAGTGTATTTATCAGAACTTCAATTTTCTCTTAGGGTCATCAATTATAATGCATAAAGCATATGTCCTGATGATGGTCTTATGAAACAATCTCCTAAAGACCGTAACGTCGACTACTGAGTCTAATTCTGCTCACTTTTCATCAACCACCATTGATTTTCATGTTCTTTTTGATCTGAAATCATCGTGTTACTATTTGTCTGCAGTTTAGACTTACTTTGTGATGTATTATAGGAGTATATAGGACACTCCTTTTATATCTCAAATGCATTTTTCTGTACCCTATTTTTATTACTGATTTAATTTCTCTGTCGTAAAGAAAATAACAATCTTTTGACTAAAAAAAAAACCTGGTTATTGTATTTTTTCATATTTTCATTTTGTTAGTGTGGTAACATTATTGATCTGTATTAGAGAAATTACATTCAGCAACTAACTGGTAGTAGTGTGGGTGCCTAATCAACCAGAGCCCCTTACTTGCTGACACTGAGAACTTCAAACAAAACCCCTTGCTGGCCCATTTTTCTTGAACGTACTACTTGCCCAAGCCCGCAAGGGTATATTGGGTTGCTCACCCTCCCTATAAATTTGATTCTAGTAGGGCATTAAGAGCCCAGATTGTGAGAAGTCCATTATTTTCCTGTTTACACTCATCTGCATACGTTTCAGCTACAAAATGACTCTGTAAACTATAGTTAGCGTTTCTGAAGGTTAAAAATAATGGGTTTAAATGTGCTCGTAGCTAAGAATGTGCAATCAATGAGTAATAATGATAGAGTTAACATTTAAAGAGATTTCGCTTGTGAGCCTGAGCAATACATTTTACATTTGACAAGAGGGTGTTTATTTAAATTAAAAAATATCACTTTTGCAACTGTAATTGAGTAAGCCATCAAATATTATTGGACGTGAGTTCAGCCTGCAGCCCTTCTGACCCCTGTCAGCCACAAACTTTCAAGACAATTCTTTTACCAACCTCTGCTGCCACTCCAGTAAGAACAATCATCAACGATTCCTTAACTACTGGAATATTTCCAGAAGAACTCAAAAAGTCATACATGCGCCCTTTACTGAAGAAAACAAACTTGGACCTGCTGAACCCTGACAACTACAGACCCATTACAAATGGACCGTTCCTGGGCAAACTGATAGAAAGAGCAGTGTTCACCCAGATGTGACAATTCATTGAAGAGAATGACATACTTTCAGACATCCAAACAAGATTCCGTCCCCCAAGAGGCACTAAATCTGCCCTCCTTGCCATCTGGGATGACCTAAAGAATACAGTCGACCGCAACGGGGTTGCTGCACTACTCCTCTTGGACCTCTCAGCTGCCTTTGACATGGTTGACCATGACACTCTGAAACAAAGACTCTATGAGGTAACTGCTTTAGACTGGATAGCGTCCTACCTTCGAAAAAACAGAACTAATGTCATTCATACCCCACCTTTCTCGTCCAAACCATACTCCACAAAAGCAGGGCTCCCTCAAGGTTCCATCATCTCGTCCATGCTTTTCAACATCTACATGAAGTCATTACCAGTACTGATCAATAAATTTCACCTCACGTGCTATAACTATGCAGATGACACGCAAATACTCCTTCAACTGGAATGCCCCAAAGACATTGGAAAATCACCAATTTTCAGCTGTCTCAGAGCCGTGGATCAGTGGATTACCTGGAGCCATCTCAAATTGAATG
This sequence comes from Lissotriton vulgaris, assembly GCF_964263255.1. Classification (NCBI taxonomy): domain Eukaryota; kingdom Metazoa; phylum Chordata; class Amphibia; order Caudata; family Salamandridae; genus Lissotriton; species Lissotriton vulgaris. The sequence goes on from NC_141693.1 coordinate 281,495,758, forward strand.
CTTCAAAGACTGAAATACTCACGTGTGGTGATTGGAAACATTACAATCCGCTTGCCGCATAGCCTCAGGAACTGGGATCACTGCCTAAAGTGTCAAAGGAAGTAAGAAACCTCGGAATGACCGTGGGCTCCAAGCTGTCGATGAATGCCCAAGTGGATAAACTAGCAAGATCAAGCTTTGCTACTATAAAAACGCTGCAACGAATTTCCCCTCATTTGGGATTTCCACACAAGGTCCAAGCTACCATCTCCCTTGTTCTGTCCAAACTCAATTACGCCAATAGCCTCTACCACGGATCACCTTTAACGACCATGAAAAGACTACAACGGATTCAGAACTCGGCTGCCAGACAACTCTTGCTTATCAAATCTCGAGACCACATCTCCCCTGCCTTGAAAGACTTGCATTGGTTACCGGTTGCCAGAAGATCCACGTTCAAGCTGCTTTGTATCACCCACAAAGCAATACATGGAATGGAACCGCTCTTCATCAGGAATAAAATCACCAAACACATTCAACAAAGGAACCTCAGCTCTAAAGGAGCATCTCGCCTCAAAATCCCTCTATACAAGAAAAGAAAACATGGGTGGCACATCCTTCTCTGTTCAAGCAGCCAAACTATGGAACTCTTTACCCCCCAACATATGGTCCACCGACAACCACCTTATCTTCAGAAAACTACTCAAGATTTGGCTCTTCCCCACGTAAGCACCATACGTAAACAGAAATTTACAGCAGATCCCTCTGTATACAAGCATTTTTTTTCACTATAGATATGTACCTATCTTTGTGTATTACTTTGTATAAACATGTAAAATAATTATGATGTTGAGAGAAAAAAAATAATAATAAATAAATAAAAATCATCTTTGGTCTACATGTACATACTTCCATTGTGCATCTATGTACCTTCCATGTACTTGGATCTGTGTGTCTGTTACTTTTCTCCTGAAAAAGCATATCCAATGCACTACCCTATTTCTCATCCTGTGCCTCTATCAATATCTTTAATCTACATATACTTACCTCCATTATGTATCTATATACTTTCAATGTAATTATGGATCTATATATTTATTACGTTCTTCTAATTTAGCATATCCAATGCACTACCCTACTTCTCAACCTATACTTTGCTTGATATATCTTCTAGCCCAACATTCTGACTCATCTCAAACATCTTCTACTACTCCTTCCAATGTACTAACCTATCTCTCATCCTTTACCTCTATCAATATATCTTCTACATCCACTCTTTAATTGTTCCAAACCCCATACCACTACTATGATTGCCAAAATAACCCTTCCTAGACTCTCTCCTACTCTACCCCTCCTTGCATCATCTGACACCTCTTTTACTATACCGACCCTCTAAAACAAACCTTTCTAAACTCTTTCCTCTGAGTCCTCCACTCCAAAACAAATGTTTACTCATCAAAATGCCTCCTCTTATTGCTAAGACCTAAAAAAATAAATTAAAAAAATAATCTTTCACTCTTTTATCCCTCCACAATCCTTTTCAATCGAAATTAACAGACTAACATGTTCACTTCTCAAATTCCATATTAAACTATACAAATATACTACCCAAATAACTGAATAACATATCCACTACTCAAATTACTTCATATTTTTTTACTATACTAATTTTCAGCAGTAATCCTTTATGGGTTCCGGAGTGGCGTGCTACTCGTCAGTAAAGGGATTCAACACCCATCAGGGGTAACAAGTACTATATGAATGCAAATCTTTCTTCCCCTTTTATCCCTCCGCTATCCTTCTCACTCCAAGTAACTGACTAATATCCACCACTGAAATTACTTCATATTTCACCATATTAATTCACCACTAATCCTTTGTAGGCTTCCTGAATAGCGTGCGTACACAAGCGCTATATAAATACAAACCTTTGTCCTCCTCTATCATTCTGCTAGCATTCCAAATCCAAATAACTGACTAACCTATCCACCACTTAAAATGTACTTGCATGTTTCATTATACTAATTCAACACTAATCCTCTGTGGGTCCCGGAGTAGCGTGCTATTCGCCAAAAAAGCGCTTTGACGCCTCGTCAGGGGTAATAAGCGCTATATAAATGCAATTACAATACAATACAATACAAATGTTTCCTCATGTTAATCCTGAAGAAGGGTGAGTATAATCCTTGGAAGTCTGAAACGCTGATGCTTGCACCAGAATATTCTTTAATGTTAGTGTCCAAATAAAATGTCCAATCACTGCCATATGTTGCTAAGTGTTCTTCAGAAATGATAACTATGTTTACTAGCCATCCTTAACAAAATATATTAATGATTGTGATTGTTAAAAACGTTTTTTTTATTTATAAACGCGGGCAAGAAGCTCATCGTTTTACCCAGAAACTGGAATAAAACCAAGAGGATGCTGGCAATGTCGGACCAGTTGCGATGCCCAATGGGGTGGGAGAGGCTGGCATTTCCAACAAGCTTGAGTAGTTTCTTGTCTTGAGGCGGGACTCGGGAGTCACCTCCTCTATAATGACTGCGACAAGGAGTACGGCCTGGAGCAATGGAGATTACTGGTAAATCAGGTTATTTATGCAGATGTGGTAAATAGGTGTAGCCCTTTTGTACGGATGGGTGTGTACTAAAGCACACATTTTTTTATATGACGCACGGAGAGGGAGTGAGAGAACACCAAATCCATTACACACATAACTAATGACAGTGAGAATTGCAGCTGGGATTCATACTTAAGCCACCATGGATGACGTAGAAGCCATTATTCAAGCACCAACAACTAAATCAGTTTGTATGGGCCACATACGATATTAGGTTGTACCAGCCATCTGTAAAGGTCAGTCACATCACATTCTCCAAAATGCCAGGAATTATAACATGACCTTTGACAGCAGGTGACTTCACGCAGTTCATTCCACCTCCAACTTCTGACCCCTAGAGTACTTCGTATTAGGTACTGATGGACTCGGGGCGGGGCAATGGCTTTTAACTGAAAGTAAATAGGGCTGTTAGAGCTTTGCATGGTTTCTGAGCCGGCTGTGGCCTTTATAACCCCATTTACCAATGGCAGACAGGGCACAGCCAGGGATACCAAAAGCTACCCCTGGCTGCCCCAACTGACGTACATGCAATAGAAGTGCCCCAGGAAAGTGCAACATCTCAGAGGAGGTGGCTGCAAGCTGGGTGTTACACATGGCTTTAAGTGGGCCAGGTCTCACCGGTAGGGTGACCAACTGGCATGGGTGCAAATTCAGGACGGTGAGTGTAAAAATTGAGGACAAAGGGTCAAAATTCAGGACAAAAATTCAGGACAGGAGGTCAAAATTCAGGACAAAACTTCGGGACAAAAGGTACGTTTTACAGACACATCAGAGGAGGTCGCACTATAGTATGTAAGTAATCCCATCTATATCCAAACATGTTCATCCATTTGCAAACCTATCCATCATGTCTCCTTCCTTCCATCCATCCATCCCTCCATCCACACTTTCACTCATCCATCCATCCACCCTTTCACCCTATCCATCCGTACACTCATCCATCCAGTGTCCCACCCATCCATCACCTCATCCATTTACCCTTTCACCCATCCAGCCATCCTTTCACTTATTCATCCATTCACCCAGTCACTCATCCTTCCACCCATTCACGTTTTTAGTCATCTATCCATCCTCCCTTTCTCTCTCCATTGACCCTTTCACTTAGCCATCCTTCCTTCCATCCACCCATCCTTCTATTCATCCACTCATAAATCCATCCATTGACCCTATCACTCATCCATCCTATCACTCATCTATCCACCCATTTACTCGCCCATCATCCACCCTTTCACTCATCCATCCATCCTTTCGCTCTTACCCATCCATTCTCCCTTTCATTCATCCATTAACCCTTTCACTAATCCATCCAGCCATCCACCCATCCCTTCTATCACTCACTCGCCCACCTTTTCATATTAATTATGAGCCGACTCATTATCTGCAGAGCTGCATACAGAAGAGGCCCATCAAGAATTTCACCCTTGTTGTCGTTCCTAAGACAAGTCCTAGGATAGGCCATGGGGCGGACATACCCATGACCCTCTATCTAAAATGGCGAGCTTCTTCTCCAGATATCGAAGAACACAGAAATTGAGCAGGCAGGTTGAGTTCAGTAACTTGCAAGCAATATACCCGACCCCTTAATCGATCACAATGGATTGAGGAACTCCTAAAGTTGCAACCAGGCACAGGCTGCTGGCCGCCTTCAGTACACACCGAGGTCCGCCTCAGGTGCTTACCTCATTCTTGACCGGTGAAAGCCGAGGTGGAGAGCCATCAGTGGCGGCTGGTGACATTTGAAAACAGTGGGGCGTAAAAGTTGGGCATGACAGCAAGCGAAGTGAGCAAGCGAAGCTAATTAAAGTGGGTACAGGTTGGGACCTCCTCTCAAAAGAAAATTGGAAAAGGATTGGCAAATGGCGATTTTTAAAGTAAAAGATTCTGAAACAGACCGCCGGGCTGCCTGAATAGCACACCAAGTCTGTTTATGTGGGCAGGTGGGAGGCGGGGACGGAGGGCTAGAAGTCCCTTCTGGTATCTAATGCTACAAGCGGCCTCCAGCCCTCCCTTTAACAGACCAGCAGTGAGAGCACAAACCGCACTGGTGCAAACTGTGGACACTGCAAACAGCGGCTGCAATCTCACAGCTGAAGGAAAACACGCAAAGTTCTCAAGGCTTAAACTCCTGGAAACCAACACAGCGCGAGATTAATGTCATTAAACAAAAAGAACGAGCGTGAGATTAATGTCATTGAATAAACAAACACAGCATGTGATTAATGTCACACCGCAGCGACTATTATTGTCCTTAAACAGACGCCTGAAACGGATTTTAGCTTTAGAGAATCAAAGCAGATGCAAACTGCAAAATGAAACACTAGTCTAGACCGTTACATTAACCAGTCCTAACAGGCAGATAAAAAGTGCGTGGGTCACCATAGTCGGAGGCTCTAGTCTAAACGTAACTTTCCTTACCTTCCCCCCTTCAAGTTCGTGGCGACTCCAGACGTCCCGAACCCGCCTTCCTGTTCTTGAATTTGTCACTCGTCACGCAGGAAGCCAGGCAGCCTCCCTCCCCTCCACCACAGCACAGCGCTGTTATTGGTTCGGCCGGCTGCCCCAACACCACGTCATTTCTCTGTATGCTGCAGCATACAGAGAACAGGGAGAGTGGGAGGTTACTCGAGGGCAGGGGGGAGCGGCTTTCTTAATACAGTTAATACTGTCTGTTTGGACAGCCTCTGTGAGGCTGCCCAAACAGACAGTATTAACAACAGTGGGAAAGCCACTCCCCCCTGCCCTCGAGTAACCCCTCCCACTCTCGCAACCAGGAACTTCATCTTTCTCGCCGTGCGAGGGCAGAAACAAATGGTAGTTCTCTACAATTTGTTTCTGCCTTCTCGCACGGCAAGAAAGCAGTGGGGCGGCACCCAAACGCCCCCATGGAGGATCCGCCTCTGAGAGCCATAATGAGTTCTGAGGCAAAGGTATGGTTGCCAGTTGCACAGCAGACTTCTCTATGTATGCGGTGAGGTAGTAGCAACGCAACCGCCATAGTAGTGCTTCCATAGACCTGCTAAAGCAGGGAAGTATGCTAAAAAGTAGTCCCAAGCCCTGGAACCTATGCGCGGCTCGACCTTCTGTTGGCCATTCGTTGTACAGTGTATATACATGAATAGCTATATGAACTTTGAATTAAATACATGTGAGAGAGGGGCTAAGGAGAGATGAGGGGCGCCATGGTGGGTGGTAGTCAGGGAATACATAAAGAAGGTCATACAAAGGGCACCAACAAAGATTGTCGCCCTGGGCACTACTAATGCACATAGTTTAGAGTTCAACAGTTCTTCCAGAGCCTTTGCAGTAACCACCTATACCGTTTTTCTCCTGTTTTTGTGGTACACAGTTACACGAAAGCTATGCCTCATTGTTTAAAATAAGTTTGCGATTTGCAACCAAATACAGAGCAGAGACGTTTTAAGGCAAGGGCAAAGTTTTCAACTTCCAAGGACCCCAAGCTAGAAAGCCCCCTCCCTCCCCTAGGAAGATCATCTATTACTCTATATTATTTATGTCTTTTTATCTCAACGTACCCTCCTCCCCTGTGTAGTTTTAAGGTTTGTTGGGCTCCAGGGGAAGACATATATCGTCTGTTTCTGCATGATTCAGTTTCTAAAACTTTAACATAGTTTTAATATTTTTGTGCATTATGTAAACTTCAGTTTTCAGAAAATGGCTAAATAAATTCAGAAATGTTCCGAACAGGGGGTCCCTAAACATGTCATGCACAGGGTCCCGAAAATCATTAAGATGACAATGATACAGGGCAGCAGCTATCAATGGTGGAGAAGGAGCATCGACACCGGGTCCATTGCACACTGATTACTGTGCAAACAGAAAGCGGGGTGACATTATCATTGCTTGAACCGGGGCCCAGTGCTCTCGTGTTACACCACCGCACAGACCATATTTTATCTGTCATTTAATGTCTTCACTACTGCAGGAAACCTCCAAAAATGCATTAGGCTTGGATTCTAACATTAACAGATCCCCACCCTCCAATCCAGCCAATGGCGCCTTGAGGCCTGGTCCCTTTAGTTTTACTGAGTCTACAGGTCAGGGGTCGAGTAAGGGTCCCGAAAATGTAAAAAGGGAAAGGCTCAAAACATGCCCTGCACGTCCAGAAGGACCGTGGCTGGGTACCCTAAAGCTGTTCTCATTACGAGCACTTCTGCAGTGTACCAGCGAGCTCTAGGATTGGCTGATGCCTTTAAAGCCAATCCTAAATCGCTTTGTTTGGTCTCCACACCAAACGGTTGGCATTAGAAAGGCACATGATTGGCTGTCACCCAACAGCTGTTAAAATTACGGACAAATGGCGTCTGTTAAAGAAACCTTCACGGACAACGGACGAAATTACAGACTATCCATGAAATTTACGGACGGTTGGTCACCCTACTCACCGGCGTTATTTAAAGTGGGCCTCGAAACGGGTCTCTATCGGGCTCTGTTTGTGCCCTGACACAGGCGGTCGCTTTTTCCCTGACTGCAGTGACAGCAGGCATATCGATGTGCGCGTGCTCACGCTGCTCACTTCTCACTAGTGGAGAAGTTACACCATGACGGCTTGCAGGTGAAAGTTGTAGGGGAAGGGAAATCCTTTAAAGAGTCAGTTTCTCTCGGGAGTTCCTTTCTCTTTTTGAAACTCAGGAGCAGCAACATTGTGGTAGGGTCACCAGGGCTTTAGAAGCTTTCCAATATTATATACAAGCCATAGTTGCTGTTTATTTGTCTTATGCAACTAACAACCAGTGACAAAGCCAAATAGTCCTGACTTGTAGGTATGATGTTACTTGTATCATATATTTGGAAGCAATGACAGAAACAGCAAAATACAAGTCGGGTGGCAGATTTTTACCTTATGTGTTTGTAAGCAATGCCCTTAATTACATTGGCCACGCCCCTTTGAGAACCCCCCCACAGTTTTTTCATCCCACTTAAAGCCCTGGTGTTACATCACAGCTAATTAACCTGCAGGCTAAGTATGATATCACAGAGGAATTGTCTTCGAGCGGAGTGTTACATCACAACAAGTGCACCCGCAGGCTGAGTGTGACATCACAGAGGAAGTTGCTGTGAGCCGAGTGTCACATCACAAAAAATGAACCTGTAAGCTGAGTGTGACCACACAGAGGAATTGGATGCCAGCTGAGGGTTACATCACATCATGTGAACCCGCAGGCTGAGTGTGACATCACAAAGGAAGTGTCTTCGAGCGGAGTGTTACATCACAACAAATGAACCTGCAGGCTGAGTGTGACCAAACAGAGGAATTGGCTGCCAGATGTTACATCACAACAAATGAACCTGCAGGCTGAGTGTGACATCACTGAGGAAGTGGCAGTGAGGTGGATGTTACATCACAACAAATGAGCCTGCAGGTTGGAAGTGGCTGCCAGCTGACTGAGAGCAGAACGGACGCAGCCACAGACCAAGGGTGAAATCAAAGCCCTGGTGAAGGACTTAGAAATCAAGGGCAGACTGATGCAACAACCTCTTGAGAAAACAAGCATTAGAAATGCAATAGGTCTCGCAGCATTAGAGTTAGTGCTTTTAGAATTGTTTATATGTTTTTTGTTGTAAATCTTTTGCATTTTATTTTTTTGTAGGCAATGCAAAAGAATTACAAATCAAAAAAGCAATAAGCAAATGTAAAAGCTTTAACTAAAAATCCTGCGAGACCTATTGCACTGTGTGAGGGTGAGGTGTTGAGGGTGAGTGGGGGTGGGGGTGAGTGAGGAGTTGAGTGTGAGTGAGGTGTTGAGGGTGAGTGAGGTGTTGAGGGTGAGTGTGAGTGAGAGTGAGTGAGGGTGAGGGTGAGAGAGTGTTATTGTGAGTTAGGGTGAGGGGTTGAGGGTGGATGAGGGTGAGGGTGAGGTGTTGAGGATGAGTGAGGGTGAGTGAGGGGTCGAGGGTGAGTGAGGGGTCGAGGGTGAGTGAGGGTGACTGAGTGTGACTGAGTGTGACTGAGTGTGACTGAGTGTGACTGAGTGTGACTGAGTGTGACTGAGGGTGACTGAGGGTGACTGAGGGTGACTGAGGGTGAGTGAGGGTGAGTGAGGGTGAGTGAGGGTGAGTGAGGGTGAGTGAGGGTGAGTGAGGGTGAGTGAGGGTGAGTGAGGGTGAGTGAGGGTGAGGTGTTGAGGGTGAGGCGTTGAGGGTGAGGTGTTGAGGGTGAGGTGTTGAGGGTGAGGTGTTGAGGGTGAGGTGTTGAGGGTGAGGTGTTGAGGGTGAGGTGTTGAGGGTGAGGTGTTGAGGGTGAGGTGTTGAGGGTGATTGAGTGTGAGTGAGTGAGGGTGAGGTGTTGAGGGTGAGTGAGTGAGGGTGAGGTGTTGAGAGTGAGTGAGGTTGAGGTGTTGAGGGTGAGGATTTGAGGGTGAGGGTGTGAGGTGTTGAGGGTGAGTGTTTGAGGGTGATGGCGAGTGAGGTTGAGGGGGTGAGGTGTTGAGGGGGTGAGGGTGAGATTAAAGCACATGCTTGGAAAGTTTTCATTTTCCTGAGCTATTGAACGCAGAGCTTGGAAGCATTTATAACTTTTTAAACAAAAAGTAATTCCATTCACACAAATATGCCTTATCTTGCTTTCTAGGTCATTCCTTTTGGCACATACTTGTACAAACATTCCCAAAATAATAGAAGAAAGGAACTCCGGGCCACGGGAGGTGAGGGCCGAGTTAATTTGATTCAGAAAATAACATTTGTGTAGTGAAAAAAAAGTGATTCAAGGGCTCAACGTGTGCCTGTGGGGCTATCCCTCCCACCGAGAGCAATTCACTGCTAAAGCGAAACCCCCCTCGGCAGAGGGGCAGGGGGTGTTCTGGGATTGCCCCCTGCAGCCTCTCTTGGTTCATGTCCATGGCATTAAGCCCTAGCAGAGGAAAGGGAGATAGATTTAACTTGGATTGATGCTGTGTTTTTTCTTTCTTTCAAAAGAAGGTCCCCCCCGGCGAAGGAAGGAGAAATGACGTTTCCCCGTTTATTTGGGAGGTATAACATTGGGAAACCTCAAACCAGTGTGTGAGTCAGGTCTTGAAAAACCAAGTGTAAAGCTAGATTGTGGACACTAAGCAGTAACGGGACGGAAAACCAGTACTATAAAACAACTGAAAAAGTAGGATTTAAAGATGCAATCGTTAGAGGTGTCATTCTACTAGGTTGTAATCTGCTAAATGCAATGTTCTATTTTATACAATTTTATTCTGGCAGTTTTAGCAGGGACGGTATCATCCAAAGGTTTTCTTGTGCCAACATGAAACACAAAGTTATTATTGGGTGGCTAAAATGTCAAGCGTGCTATGTATGGCTAGACTCTTATTTAAGAAACCTCTCTGTTTGGCACAGCGTTGGGATTGCATTTACAGCAATGTGTCAACATGACCAAATGGAGAACACTGCCACCCATAATTCCACATATTTGCAGTAGAACACATTCAAGCACACCACAAAGGTTGCTCCTCCACTGCCACAATTCTAGTGGCGCTGAAATTATCATACAGAAGTGGATATTAAGGTAAGGTTATGAATGGGTCGACTTTGACAATAGCTCCAAAATGTCCCCACCTCACAACCTCTTGAGCCATTTTAGAATTCTCTACATGGGAGAGTACAAAATAAAGCCACTGAGCAGTGTCTAGGCAAGATTATTAGGCACCACAGAAACAATCCACAATAAGATGTTTTACAAACTGAAAAAACATTTAAGCGTGATGTGAGGGCGAGGTTTCTCAAGAGAATTGAAAGACAGATAGGGGAGGTTTGATTCTTAACATAAATGTTCTTCTGTTCTTTTAATGGCAACCCCCAATTTGAAGTTTCTAATACTTTTTTGCAGGTGTTTACCATCGCACTTGCATGCAAGGCACCAGAAATTGTGCTAATTTAAGATCTGTGCACGCCTGACAATATGAACTATAGAGGCAGTATTAGGCAAACCGTTTCAGGTGCCGGTGGTACTATACAGCGCCATGACTAGAGTGCCACTGTAGAGCCATATAGAGAAACGCCTAAAAACAAAGTCAACCTTAACGGGCAAGTCAGTCAGTCAAAAATTCTTTAATCGGCTAATAAGAGCACAAGATGAATACACCAGGAGCAATTATTAGAGCAAGACGAATGGAACACCATAAATGCACAGCAAATACAACTTATGCATACACATATCCCTACAACCATATTAAAATAAAAGGATAAATTATATCAATTAAAAACAGACTATAAAAATTCAACGTGTAAACTTCATCAGAGAAGAGTTCTTGTGCATTTCATCAGTGAAGGTACAAATTCATGTACACAGGAGGCATCTTACGCCTAATTATTATAGTACCAGCGAAATAGCTAGCAACTCCAAAACAAATCATGGACGAGGAGCTCATGTGCAGGTATAGTAATGCTGACCTTGCTTGGACAAAATTGGCATGAGCTCTGAAGCGGAAGGATGTATTTTTGGCGCAGATGGACATAAAATTCACATAAAAGATGAAAGTGCAAAACGTCACACGGACATGGCTTTGAGTCTCAGGGCTTCAATAAGCCTTTTGGAAAGGTTAATAGCCAATGGATACGACTCAATCTGATTAACAGGAAACAATCAAGCCACAAACCATTCACGATTTAAAATAAACAAAAATAAACAGACTACGAATGAATAAGAACACAGAGCCTATGAAAAGAAATATGAATGTCGGATAAGTGAGACATGTTTGACCACAACTGCCAAGTGAACCACCACATCAGGGGAGACCTTCCTTCACTTCAGCTAGTCCTGGATTTTGAAGGCAACAGCACTTGGTAGCACGAAAATGCAAAATTACAAGTTCCAAAAATGTAATGGACTGTAGACTGAAAGTCAGGTGCTCTAGGGGGTATTTGAAGACATAGGTACCACTTGGAAGCGGCGAATCATGCGGCGTCAGCTGAGTTACATTAAACCTCTGAAGAATGCCGCAACCGGAACTCCGACAAAAGCATTAAATCATGGGGAGACTAACATGGGTGCAGAGACATGGGGGGCAGGGAGATGGGGCACGGGGATGTATCCTGCATTACCTCCCTAAAACAAGGCTTTTTGAAGCATGACTCGTTTGCCCTTTGCCACGGTGTAGGAGCGTGTGATTTTGCTTGTTTCTCCAGGCGTGCGCTCAGAAGCAGTACACACTCACGCCACAGGCTTGTGAGCCACACCTAAACAAGTGTTAAACAAGTGACGTGTCACGTTGGCGATGGAGGGGGGGGGGGTGTTAATTAAGCATTTTGAGGCTCGCGCTTCTCCTACCTGCCACATGCTCATAGACAGCCGGATAAACAAGATGTCACCTAAATCTATTGTGCACGATTTAAAGGCACAAGGGTCCTTAAGAACAAAAGAAGGGAGCGATCCGCAGCAGAACGATGAGCCGCAAAGCGGCCATATTAAAAGTGTGCGGAATATAAACAGGCCACGAGGCCAATACATTTCAGCAGGCGGCGGGAGCATATTTTAATTTAAAAATACCTCAAACTGGAGTGAAATCCATCCTGTTACGGCCGCAGCAGGGGGCGGAGCGGGGAGAGAAATGTAATTGACACGGCCGGCCGGTCGTGAAACTGAAAGCATGGCCGGCCGGCCGTGAAAGCCTTTGATGCGGCAGGGGGAAATGCGAGACGGCGGGAAGGGGGCGGAGCGGGTAAACAAAGACGGACATGCACGCGCCTGTGACTTTTAAGGTCAATGCGCATGCGCATAAGCTTAATGCGCATGCGCATTGACCTTAAAAGTCACGGGCACTGCAAGGAATCGCCACGATTCCTTGCAGTGCAGATAAAGAGTGGATAACTCGCAATACTCTCGCCTTGCTCGATGCGCATGCGCATCGACAGGCGAGACCTAAAAAACGGTTTTATCAGTTCTAAAAGTCTCATAAAATATAAGTCATGCAGCTGTTGTATGGACTGTGTCAGAGTTTTGGGCTAATGGTATTTAACATTCATTTGGGGAAAAAACAAGGATAAAGTGAAGTTTTGATTAGCTTTGGCTACGATTTCAAAACAAACCTTAGAAATTCACTTGAAAAACACAGTTAAAATAAAGTGGAAACTACTGAAATTGTCAAGTTGGGGTTGACTCAGCAATCTAAAACTCGCACAACAGCCACACATACCCTACCTTGTACAACAAATGCATTGTTTATGATGTGAGAGAGGCGATTACAAATGGCATAAATAACTTTACAGATGAAATTACACGTTACATTACAAGAGACATTGTGAAAGAAGACTATAGCAGTATTTAGTGGTTTGATTATGTATTGTTATTTAGCTATGCAGTGATTTTAGCTGCTCTCCTTTAATGGAATACATCTTGTGAGATCATAAGCATTGGACTTGGTGCACGGTGTTGTAGTTAGAGGGCAGGGTACTCGGGGAACAGCTTGGAGCCTTTAAGGTAGGATGTAAGTTCTTTAGTTCAAGTTAGGCCCTTGGGTTACAGCCACAACCTGGCAGCTCCTATTAATGCTCCATTTCCCATCCACCTCTGCTACATTGACGGGCTTCACCCAGCACACACACATTAACGTCTTGCTTCATCCCATTCTTACAGCATCCACTCTCAACCTTCTACAGCATGCCCACTCAGTTGATGACAAACACATGTATCACGTCACCACATCATCCCCTTTCCTTACACATGCACACATGACCGTCCACACGTTTCATGTCCCTACACAGGGCGGTTTGCATGGCTGCTGCGTGTTTCATCCAGCAGCAATGGGGGCTGGTCAGACACACCCTTTGGCCAAGTGCATAGGGTTTGGCTGCAGGGCCTGTCTGCAGAAAGGCTCTATGCCCAACCCATAGAACCTGAGAGTTAATAGAAACAAGCTCTTTAGTTGAATGTTGTTGGTGTTACTCAAAAGAACAGTTTTGGAGGGTTGAGTGAGTTTTGTTTTTTTAAGGAGGGGCATATTGAATTGTGTGGTTTTACTTTGTATCAGTTGTGGCAAATGGTCACTTGTAAACTTTTTTTTCGCTGGTGGAATGTTTTATTATGTTCTTCCATCTTTTCTGGTCCGATTCATGGATTTTGCTCTTTGTACCCCACATTGGCTATGTACACCATGCAGTTTAGCGCAAATGTTGATTGCTGCAGCACCTCCGCGGTAATGGTTGGCAGAATTTGCAGAGTTTTAATATCCTCTGCTTTATCTTCAGCAGCCGATCTCCTCAAATATGCCAATTCATTCTTGGACTTGAGGGGTCTTCTCAAAGGGCCAAAGGAGGAGAGTCTTCTCTGCCCACAGCTCAACTTCTAATCACAGAGCTGGTCACAGGGGACCTTCATAGCATCCAGCAGCTTCTTGTCCAGGGGAAGGCTGAAGAAATCCCACAAAATGGAGCTCTTGTCGCTCTTCTCTGCCGCCTGTGTCTCCCCAGTGTAGACAAATGTCACATGTGCCTCAGTAGCAGATGCAGGAGCAGATCAAGAAGTCCCTGGAACTTCCATATTTGCCATTGCCCGGAGAAGGAATCCAGCAGTCTCTGCCAAACCCAACTGATCAAGTCTCTTGCTCGTCACTAAATGGTGATTCTCGTCACTGATGGTAATCCACACCGAAGTGGACTTTATAGGAATTTAATGAATAGTGTTTTAATTTTAAATAGTACCCAAATATGTTGTCAGACCGAACCTCTTTGAGACTGCAGATTCAACACAACTCAAATGTTGCCCATAATCTGTCACCTTGACAACAAGGTCATTGACTGTGGCAGGCCCTCTGCTTTCGCAAGCTATAGTCCACAGTACTGGTACTAAGAATGGTGGAAGGAGGCCCAATCCGAGTCTGCAGGTCTCAGAGTCCATGGTCTTATTATCAAGGCCATTTTGAATGGGTTAAGTCAGCAGCTTCATTACTCATACCGTGGACTATCATTCTTGAATGCAGGAAGGCCTTCACCTGGTGTAGACCCTGCATCAAAAAATTGTTTTATTCTCATCTAAGTTGATGGGGTCTTTTGGAGGACCCCAACTAACACCTGAGAATCCGAATGTACTCACCCTATCCTGATATGTAGCCGTCCATAATTTTTTACAGGACAGGAGGACATCCTATAATGGCAGCCACCGATGAAAATGTTCTCTTTCAGCTCGCCACTTCTATCACTCAGATTCGTGAACCTGACTTTGGGTTCGCTTACACGAATAGGACGATTAGAAAAAAGCTCCCTCACCCAACAGAGTTTGTTTATTTTTAATTTAGCCCAAAGACAGTCCTCAAACCTAGGTTTCAACAAACTAATAATCCAGACATATTTATCTTTGTAACTGTTCAAAGGCCATGCCAATTTTTTTTTTATAAATGCTATTTCTCAAAAACTACTGAATGGATTTACACCAAACGAAGCAAAGGTGCTTACTTTCACGTCAAATTTATTCATCATTCTCTTCAGCCATCCTATCTGTATTAGAGAACAAAAATTCCTATTGGAGCTAAAATCCGAAAAGTCCGCTTTCGCAGTCCCGTCTTCCACCCTCCTCCCCTCAATGGATATGAAACCTTTCTCCATGACTAACCAAAATGAGATCAGGCCTTTTCAGCAAGTTTCATGCAGATTTGTCAAATGGTATCAAAGGTATTAAGGAACTTAAAAAAGTATTTTCAATGAAAACTTGGGCTTAACCATAGCTACCATTGTCACTATTGCGGAAAGTTTAAGGAAAGAGTGTTTCAAACCAAGATTTTAAGTCATACCTGTGAACTGCAGATTTCCAGCTCATGATACACAGGATAAAACAAACAAAACAAAAAATGTGTAATGGGCAGAGCGGGCACTATGTTGCTCTAATGCAATCTAAGAGCTGCAATTAAATTTACAAATATCCACCTATTGCTCCTGTAGTCTACAATGATGGCACCAGAGTACATGCACGAGCACATTTTGTTACTTGAATCATTTTGGTGGCAATACACAACCATAACACAACTGCCTTTATGTATCCTCTATACACTCAAGGACGTTTAAATTCTCAGGTCGCTATAAAACCCATCACTGGTATAATAAGACTGTAAAACACAATCCCCCATTGTGTGTCCTGGGAGTATTTATAATAATATATATAAATGGTAATCCCATAATATGGTCTAATATTGCCATCAGCGGCTTCTGGTGACATCATAAACCAGTGGGTTTTAGGTTTTGCTGTTTTATTGCACAAAATATAGTAATATAAATAGTTTATAGGGACCTTGAAATACAAAAAATATTTGACCGCTTCCTCTAAAACATGGATGCCATTATCCTGATGACAGACCCAAAGTATTCAGAAGAGCTTTACCATTGTTCAGGGGCTTATGCGACAACACAGAACCTAAGTATGCGGTAGAATCATCTAAATTATACTGCAAGAAAAGGCAAATTATGCAGCACATTAACTGTTTGAGTTAGAAACAATTATTCATTTAAAATCTGCAACGTAAGTGGGAAGTGTGGTTAATCCATAATTACAAATTAAAGGCTGCAACCACAGAATTGCATAGTTCCACTGGTCCTGACCATTGCCTGCTATTTTATCAACAATCTACTCCTGAAAAGCAAACACAACCTAAACACATTCAAATTCCAATCGTCACAACTTGAGGAGACCAATGGTGGCTCTTGTGGCTTGGGTGGCAGTAGCGCTGGCACACTTCAAGAGATCAATCATACTAGTGTGTCGGGAGAAAATGAAATTACCCTGGGCACTATCTACCAAGCTATCATGACTCATCGGGAGGAGACCAAAGCAGAGGGACTGTGCACACAGGGCACGGTCCGCAAACTCCAAAACACTGTGCGCTGTGTAATAAAATCCGGCACAGAAATATCTACACGAGGGGGGAAGCAGAGATACGTATAGCTATAATTGAAGATGAAATAGTGCAGCAGAAAACGAGAATAACTTCACTGCAAACTGTGAAGGATGATATCAATTGAAAACTTACTGATTTAGAGAATCGGACAAGAAGTAATAACCTACGCATATTAGGGGTTCCAGAAGGAAAGGAAGGCAAAGACATACAACAGTTTGTCATTGATCTATTTTCACAGGCCTTCCCCGATCTGAGCCAATGGAAAAGAGACTTGGAATTGCAAGGTGTCCATAGATTCCCTTTTCATCAGCGGGGAGGTACAGGGGGCCCCTATGCAAGGCCTAGGGCTATCCTGATCTGCTTAAATAATTTCTTGCTTAGGGAATCCTTGTATGATTTAGCAAGGCCTGATCACAAAAGAAGTGGGAAGGGTTACAAATGTTTTGTTCGCCCTGATTATTCTCAGGTCACTGTCCAACGGGGAACAGCGTTTACAACGCAACATTTACACGCACTACCTTTACCACGCAACTTTTACAACGCAAGTCGTTACAACGACTTGCGCTGAGGGGCACTGTAGGATAGGGAATGGTTTAATTTACTATCCAAAACCTTCCCTGCTATCCACAGGGACTGGAGTTGGAATAGTAAATTAAACTATTAACTATCCAGCGCCCCCCAACACAAGTCGTTGTAACGATTTGCGTTGTAAAAGTTGCGTGGTAAAGGCATGCGTTGTAAAAGCATGAGTAGTAATGACATACATCCTGTCCAACAGAGATGGCATCTTCGACAATTGATCCCTATGTTCCAAGCTAAAGGTGCACAGGCTTTTCTTCTCAACCCGTCTAAACTTAAAATTATTCATAAAGACAAAACGCTCTTTTTTGTCTCTGAGAATGCTGTAAAGAAATTTTTAAATACTATCTAGCATTGATTAGCATGGTTATTGCTTAGAAAGGTGATTTGTTATCTATGGATGTTGTTCTCTTTTTTTTCTTCTCTTCTTCAAGGTTGGGGGGTGCGGGGGGCTAGGGGAGTGTTCACAACCCTCTCTCTCCATCACAAAAGGGACTAGCCAGTCCTTATGCTTCGTTTGGGTGGGGGTGGGGGGGTTCGGGGTGGGAGGGGGTGGGGTGGTTGGGGAGGTGGGGTAAGGATAAGTACGGTATAGGCAGGGGTTTTGTTCAGCATCAAGGTTATGGTGACCACATCGTGCATTCATGTTTGTTCAATTGTCAAATGGTATTCTAAAGGGTGGCTATCAAGTAAGTTAATGATGACCTGTTTTTGTCTAAAGCTTTATGATGATGGGTAAACTCTCAATCTGTTCATGGAATGTTTGTGGTCTCAATGATAGAAAGAAAAGGGGGATTATGGCACAAATGTTATCCACGATGCAGGTGGATTTGCTTTGTATACAGGAGACCCATATCACATGGAATAACCGGAGATTTGAATGATTTAGGTAAGGAATTACTTGGCTGCACTCGGCAGAGTTCAACTACTAGAGGGGTTGCGGTCTTGAATACATTTGGTTGGGGTATATGCAAGCATGTGAAAGAAGATGTTTGGGGTAGGTGGGTTATTATTGAACTCTGGGTTGGGAGTGCTCCAATGATGATATGTTCAATATATGGTCCCAACCTGGATGATCTAGAGATGTTGCATTTTCTGAGTATTGAGTTAGCAACATGGCCATCCCCACTACTTATATGTGGGGATTATAACCTCCATCTGGATGGTAATTTTGACATAACATTCGATCAACCATATGTTGGGAAGAAGACTAAGGTGGTTAAAGCTACTAGAGGGGTTATTAAATAATTTGGGTTGGTTGATGCTTGGTATGTCAAGGGCAAAGGAGCCAGGGGTGAAACCTTCTATTCTGCTCCCCACAGGAAACATCTGCGTTTAGATTATTTCTTTTTAACACCAGATTGTTGGAAGGTGGCTACCTGACTATGGTTACCCCAGATTTTTTTGCCTTGTGTTTAGCTGGTTTTCGACTTAGTTGGCCTGGTTCCCTGCTAATCAGGGCCCCAGGCTATCTGCTCTCTCTGTAAAAATGGATTCCATGTACCCTAGGTACATACCACAATTGGAAATGGACTCCTTGTCAGCCCCTGTACCATGCACTATAGGTGCTCAGGGCATAGGTGCCACCAAGGCCTACCAGGGGCTGAAGCATAGCTTTTGCCACCCCTGGCTGGTTCTTAAATTGACACAACTGGCTGATCACTCAGCTGGGGCAAGTGGGTGTAATCACCCCTTGCTTAGATATAGTATACCTATATCTAAACCTATATCTGGACACATATATAAGCCTGTAAGCCACTCCTATGGAAGGCCTCATCAATCCTGGGGGCAGAGTGCGTGGTTTTATGTGAGATGGAGCTCTGGCATGAGCTGAGCCTGTCTGCAGCTGTCGGGAACAACTCCCTAAGCTGATCCGGGATAATGCCATACCATATACTCTTAAGCGCCTTATAATCCTCGCGGTTATATAGCAACTTTGGTTTGGCTTTATCAAAACATGTCGTGTAAGGTGTCATACGAATTGGAAAACTACCCCCTCGCCAGTTCTGGCGACGGGGGTAGCATTCCACCCTTCTAGAGGGATAAGACATGTTACTTTACTGAAACGTGGTTGATTTAAAATGAGCCTCATATCCACAAAATGGATGCCTCTGCCACAGACACGGGTCTGGCCTCCTGCTGCTGACCGAAACTCAGCAAATGGTGGCCTGGACAAAGGGTTTCCTGTCGAAGGGCGGTGTTAAACCACCCCAGACAGGAGATAGTGGATTGTAGCAGGGAGGTTTCAAAGAAACCAGACACTGCCTGGGGAGCACAAGGCTGCCCCTTGTATAATCCGGCCAAACGGGTTCTGGGGCCTTCCAGCCCCCGTCCCAGCGCGGCCTGGATCAAAGGAAAGGGGTGTAACCACCCCCTTCCTGGGTCCCACCCATAGGAGGGGACCTAGCAGGATGTCCAGCCCACCAGATTCGAATAAGAGTGGGAGCAGTGCCAATGCAACTCAGATCATCCTGAAGAAACATAAGAAACGAATTCTGGACCCTTCGACATTCTACTCAACATAGAAGACTGAAGAATCTCCCTTGTGGTCAAGGAGTGACCACCCTGTGCAAACAGGCACCATCCAGCCCTCGACCCTTGCTTTGTTGCAGTTCCCGCCGGAACTCGAGCGACAGAGATCGACGAGATCAAGCTTGCCTGCCTTCTCCCTGCCCGATCCACAGTCCCTGCAGAGCTGAGACCAGTGGAGGCGACCGGAAGCGTGGGGCACGCCATCTTGAAAAGGCCACGAGACGCTGACCGTGCAGCCCACGAGTGACCCTCGAAGCTGTACACCGGGGTTTGAGAAGCCCCCACCCCGAGCTACACTTGCACCAAAGCTACCCCCTCCACACTCGACGAGTGCTGCGTGGGGCCCTTCTGCTTGTGTTGGCTCGACGCGTTGGCCCGGTCACTTGCCAGCTGGCTTGTGGCCCCTGTGCCGACGAAAACTTGAATACGACTCGCTTTTCTGGTTGCTCCAGATCTGCACCAGCTCCTGTAAAAAGGAGCCCCCCACTCTGACCCTCCTGGTTCGAGTGATAAGCAATCTCCCGGTTCCGCGTGGATTGCTTTTGCCAAGTGCTGTTTGCTGCAATCTTGAAGCCGACGGTGCTGACGGGGAGAGCCTACGTGGGACAGATTGTGATCTGCTCCTGGACGTCGCAGATGCCCCAGAGCCCACGTGACAACGGAGAGAAGCCTATCAACAACCACCTGATTGCGCCCGACATTGCCTGGTTCCGTCCTGGTTCCACCCTGGTCACTGCTGAGTGACCCAGACTCTGTCCCCTCTGCTTTCAGGTACTTTTCGACTTCGATCCACCCTTGGATCGCACCGGACACTTCTGCTTCACATCGCCTGCAGCTGCAACAGCTTCAAGCACCAAGAGCCTGCGTGTCAAAACCCGACGCCACTTCGACCCTGTGCACCCACGGCCTGTGGGTGAGGTAACATTGCAACGCTGGTGTTCCCACACTGGTACACACCTCTAGGGTCTGTGTCTTAAGTTTTGTTCCTCTAGGTTCAGCGGAAGTATCTTTTAATTCACTTTGTGTAACTTTTACGCACCATTGACATTGCATTGGTGTAAGCCGCACTTTCCGTGCTGCACCCGACTCCCGTGGGCTACTCCCGACTTCAGCATTGCTAGTCCTGACTGCTCCCAGCGATTCTCTAGGCCCTAGTCCTAACCACTGTTCGATTGGTATCTCTTATACCACTTTTTTAGTATATGGTTTGAGTGGCCACCGGCCCTCATCCAAAATTGTGCAACTTTGTATGTTATACTGTGCTTTTGATTTAACGCTTGTGCCCCTTTCCTCATAAAGAGTACTGGGAGTAATTTAGAAATAAATACATATATTTTTACAATATATACTTGTGTGGTGTCCTTTCATTTGATTACAGGATTGTATGTGGTAAAACAGCTCGCTTAACACGACCTCTTAAGTTAAGCCTTTAAGGCTGCTTAGTCCATGCTACCACTAGGATAGCTTGTCTAACAAGGTTGACTTACAACCAGACATCTTTGGGGTTTGTTTGGACTGATACCAAGTGGTTCCAGAATTGGAAACACTACATATCAGGCCAACTTCTCACATTGGTGTGCAGCGGTGCGGATTTGAGCTTGCTGTTTGATTTACCATTGCAATCTTTACATCAAATTGAAAGATCACATCAAGTACCTTAGGTACATATAAATCAAAAGCTTAGCATATTAAGTTCTACTGAACGTAGTAGTTGTAGATTAAAGGGAGTAGCACACCCTGACTACAACTCACTAGCAAGGTACAGTAGGAAAACACTTAGTGTAGGTAAGTGCATCACTTACACCTCACTAGCAGTCATGTCTGATACAGGTGGAGCCTCAGGCTCTGCTCCTGTAGCAGTTGACCCTACCAGGGCAACTTCCAGATATGACAACCTTAGCCACAAAGACCTGAGTGCCTTGTGCACAGCCAGGGGGCTAAAAAAGGGCAGAGGCCCTACCATTCCTTCCCTGATAGCTATCCTGGAAAAGGATGACTTAGACAAGGTGAGTCAGGCTCCCTTAGATTCAGGTGAGGGGATACACTCCCCTGAGAATGAGGATCTTCCAGATGAAGAAGAGGAGGAGGAAGAGGAAGAGGAAGGCTCAGATGTAGAAGAGTCTGAAAATCAGGATCAGAGGGTGACCCAGGTACAGGTTGCCAGGCTTAACCAGGCCAACCTAGACCTACATGGGAATGGAGAGGGCCAGCACCACTCCAGATCTCATAACCAAATTCTCCCAGGCAACAGGAGGGTGAGATCTCAATCAGGGGACTCTCATCTTTCTAGTGCCTCAAGAGAATCTCAAAGAGGGATGACTCCCTCCCAGAGGAAAGAGCATAGGGCCAGAATGAGGGCTGTCCAACTCCATATAGAGAGGGAAGAGGTAGCCTTGGCTCAAGCTAAACTTGCTTTAGCAAGAGAAAGAAAATTGTGTGGCTTAGATGCCACTGGTGGCAGCAATATTCCTAAAGAGAAACCCAGGTCCTATGATAGTAGAAACCTGACAAAGATTGTGCCCCCCTACAAGGAAGGGGATGACATCCACAAATGGATGACTGCTCTTGAGAGAGCCTGCATGGTACAGCAGGTTCCTGAGGAACAGTGGGCAGCAATCTTATGGTACTCCTTTTCAGAGAAAGGGAGAGATAGGCTCCTCACTGTCAGACATGAGGATGCCAACAATTACAAAGTCCTGAAGAGTGTTCTGATAGATGGGTTTGGCTTAACCACTGAACAGTACAGGTTAAAGTTCAGAGACACCCAGAAGACACAGACTCAGGACTGGACTGATTTTGTTGATTGTGCAACTAAGGCTCTGGAGGGTTGGCTAAATGGCAGCAAAGTACATGACTTCACAGGATTGTATAATTTGATTATGAGGGAGCAGATCCTAAGTAATTGTCAGAACCAGCTCTTACACCAGCACCTGGTGGACTCAGATTTGACCTCTCCCCAAGAATTGGGAAAGAGGGCAGATAAATGGGTCAGAACCAGGATTAGGCCTAAGAATCAGGACAATAACCAGAAGAAGGAGTCTACCAAGCCTCAAGATAAGGGTGGGGATAAAAGTAAAGAAAAGACTTCCCCAGGGCCCCAAAATTCCAATGAAAAGGGTGGGCCCCGCGACACTTCTTCAACAGAGAAAAAGCCTTATTGTCATGCCTGTAAACAGGTTGGGCATTACAAAACAGACAGCTGTTGTCCCAAGAATGGCAATAAAGAAAACATACCTCCAAAGCCAGCTCCAACACCTCCTGTTACTGTCAGCAGTAATCCCCCAGGAAGTGGGAGCACACCCAGGAATCTGGGTGGGTTTACTTTTGGAGCCCAGGAGGTCCCTGGCCTATCCAGGTCCCCATCCCCAAATGATCTTGTTTATGAGACTGGCATGGGGTTTGCCAACTTCTCTGATTGCCCAAATACCTTGAGCAAATATAGACAAGAACCCATCATCAATGGTTTGAAAGTTGAAGCCTTTAGAGACACAGGGGCTAGCATCACCATGGTGGCTGACTGCATAGTCCCCTCTAAGCAACTTTTACCTGGTGCCACATACCAGGTAACAAACATTGATGGCATCCAAACAAATCATCCCATGGCAGTAGTAAGTCTCAGCTGGGGAGGTGTCATTGGCCCAAAGAGAGTGGCAGTGTCACCAAACTTGCCTGTAGACTGTCTACTGGGTAATGATTTAGAAATCTCAGCCTGGGCTGAGGTTGAACAGGAAATCCATTCTAGAATGGTAAACTCCAATGGAAAGGTTAGTGGGGTTGTACTGGCTATAGCCCCAACCCAAGATGTCCTTCCTGAAAAGGTTGGTAGGGCTGAGCAACTCTCTGCCCCATCTTTAACAGAAGCTCTTCCAAAACAGAATAGCAAAGCTGTTATGATAACAGCAGAAACCCAAACTGAGTCTCCTCCTGAAAAGGTTGGTGGGGCTGTGATGGCCACAGCCCAAACTCAAACAGATATGTGTGTTGTGAAGCCTGAAATGATGGATCACTCCACCCAAACTGAGAGCATGGAGGAGGAAGAGAAATCTCCCCCTCACCAGACATTAGGACAGGATCAGCCTCCTCAGGGAACTGATCTTACCCCTGATGAAGGAACTGCCCCAGAGGTTGTTAGGCCTGGCCTGACAGAGCCTCTGATGGCAGTGGACCCTTCTCAGGTGGGACCCAGTCTGGAGCAGGTAACCTGCCCCTCTCTACCTTGCCTTAGTCATCCCAGGGCTGCAGAGGACAAGAAGGACAGTGAGACCCAGAGGGCCCCCTGTCAAATAAAGCACCCCCATCAACAGATTAGGGGCACCAACACTAGTAGCCCTAGTAAGGTGAAAACTTTAAAAACTCCTGAGGGAGCCCCCTTAAAAGTAGTTAGGGACCTCCCACAGATGGATTCTGTTGGGCACAGCCAAACCTGGGACCCAAAGGGCCCAAACCTGAACTGTCCCTCCAGCAAACCAAACAGAGGGACCCAGCCTCCAGCTTTAGGTAGCCAGAGGTTGACCCTGAGAGCTCAGTGCAACTCAGTTGAAGAAAGAAAGGCACACATGGTGGAAGATAATTGGAGGAAGTTGAGCCCAACATTAGTGGAGCCTCACTTCAATACTCCATATCCAAACCAGCCTTTAACTTTGCATAAACACACCCAAGGTAGTGATTCCCTATGGTGGGGACCCTCTAATACCCCTAGGGTGAGGGACTGCTTAGTGGACCATGAGACAGGGGGTACCCATGCTAGTGCAGGTACTTCCTTATATGGCCACTCAGGCAATATAGGCTTACCTGGCCAAGGATAGCCTTATCTCCTTTCGTTTGGGGGGGGGGGGGTTGTGTAGGAAGGTGGCTACCTGACTATGGTTACCCCAGATTTTGTTGCCTTGTGTTTAGCTGGTTTTCGACTTAGTTGGCCTGGTTCCCTGCTAATCAGGGCCCCAGGCTATCTGCTCTCTCTGTAAAATGGATTCCATGTACCCTAGGTACATACCACAATTGGAAATGGACTCCTTGTCAGCCCCTGTACCATGCACTATAGGTGCTCAGGGCATAGGTGCCACCAAGGCCTACCAGGGGCTGAAGCATAGCTTTTGCCACCCCTGGCTGGTTCTTAAATTGACACAACTGGCTGATCACTCAGCTGGGGCAAGTGGGTGTAATCACCCCTTGCTTAGATATAGTATACCTATATCTAAACCTATATCTGGACACATATATAAGCCTGTAAGCCACTCCTATGGAAGGCCTCATCAATCCTGGGGGCAGAGTGCGTGGTTTTATGTGAGATGGAGCTCTGGCATGAGCTGAGCCTGTCTGCAGCTGTCGGGAACAACTCCCTAAGCTGATCCGGAATAATGCCATACCATATACTCTTAAGCGCCTTATAATCCTCGCGGTTATATAGCAACTTTGGTTTGGCTTTATCAAAACATGTCGTGTAAGGTGTCATACGAATTGGAATACTACCCCCTCGCCAGTTCTGGCGACGGGGGTAGCATTCCACCCTTCTAGAGGGATAAGACATGTTACTTTACTGAAACGCGGTTGATTTAAAATGAGCCTCAGATCCACAAAATGGATGCCTCTGCCACAGACACGGGTCTGGCCTCCTGCTGCTGACCGAAACTCAGCAAATGGTGGCCTGGACAAAGGGTTTCCTGTCGAAGGGCGGTGTTAAACCACCCCAGACAGGAGATAGTGGATTGTAGCAGGGAGGTTTCAAAGAAACCAGACACTGCCTGGGGAGCACAAGGCTGCCCCTTGCATAATCCGGCCAAACCGGTTCTGGGGCCTTCCAGCCCCCGTCCCAGCGCGGCCTGGATCAAAGGAAAGGGGTGTAACCACCCCCTTCCTGGGTCCCACCCATAGGAGGGGACCTAGCAGGATGTCCAGCCCACCAGATTCGAATAAGAGTGGGAGCAGTGCCAATGCAACTCAGATCATCCTGAAGAAACATAAGAAACGAATTCTGGACCCTTCGACATTCTACTCAACATAGAAGACTGAAGAATCTCCCTTGTGGTCAAGGAGTGACCACCCTGTGCAAACAGGCACCATCCAGCCCTCGACCCTTGCTTTGTTGCAGTTCCCGCCGGAACTCGAGCGACAGAGATTGACGAGATCAAGCTTGCCTGCCTTCTCCCTGCCCGATCCACAGTCCCTGCAGAGCTAAGACCAGTGGAGGCGACCGGAAGCGTGGGGCACGCCATCTTGAAAAGGCCACAAGACGCTGACCGTGCAGCCCACGAGTGACCCTCGAAGCTGTACACTGGGGTTTGAGAAGCCCCCACCCCGAGCTACACTTGCACCAAAGCTACCCCCTCCACACTTGACGAGTGCTGCGTGGGGCCCTTCTGCTTGTGTTGGCTCGACGCGTTGGCCCGGTCACTTGCCAGCTGGCTTGTGGCCCCTGTGCCGACGAAAACTTGAATACGACTCGCTTTTCTGGTTGCTCCAGATCTGCACCAGCTCCTGTAAAAAGGAGCCCCCACTCTGACCCTCCTGGTTCGAGTGATAAGCAATCTCCCGGTTCCGCGTGGATTGCTTTTGCCAAGTGCTGTTTGCTGCAATCTTGAAGCCGACGGTGCAGACGGCGAGAGCCTACGTGGGACAGATCGGGACCTGCTCCTGGACGTCGCAGATGCCCCAGAGCCCACGTGACAACGGAGAGAAGCCTATCGACAACCACCTGATTGCGCCCGACATTGCCTGGTTCCGTCCTGGTTCCACCCTGGTCACTGCTGAGTGACCCAGACTCTGTCCCCTCTGCTTTCAGGTACTTTTCGACTTCGATCCACCCTTGGATCGCACCGGACACTTCTGCTTCACATCGCCTGCAGCTGCAACAGCTTCAAGCACCAAGAGCCTGCGTGTCAAAACCCGACGCCACTTCGACCCTGTGCACCCACGGCCTGTGGGTGAGGTAACATTGCAACGCCGGTGTTCCCACACTGGTACACACCTCTAGGGTCTGTGTCTTAAGTTTTGTTCCTCTAGGTTCAGCGGAAGTATCTTTTAATTCACTTTGTGTAACTTTTACGCACCATTGACATTGCATTGGTGTAAGCCGCACTTTCCGTGCTGCACCCGACTCCCGTGGGCTACTCCCGACTTCAGCATTGCTAGTCCTGACTGCTCCCAGCGATTCTCTAGGCCCTAGGCCTAACCACTGTTCGATTGGTATCTCTTATACCACTTTTTTAGTATATGGTTTGAGTGGCCACCGGCCCTCATCCAAAATTGTGCAACTTTGTATGTTATACTGTGCTTTTGATTTAACGCTTGTGCCCCTTTCCTCATAAAGAGTACTGGGGAGTAATTTAGAAATAAATACATATATTTTTACAATATATACTTGTGTGGTGTCCTTTCATTTGATTACAGGATTGTATGTGGTAAAACAGCTCGCTTAACACGACCTCTTAAGTTAAGCCTTTAAGGCTGCTTAGTCCATGCTACCACTAGGATAGCTTGTCTAACAAGGTTGACTTACAACCAGACATCTTTGGGGTTTGTTTGGACTGATACCAAGTGGTTCCAGAATTGGAAACACTACATATCAGGCCAACTTCTCACACAGATAAAGTAAGAAATGCTAGGTTCCGTATTTTGCCTAAAATTATATCAGATCACAATCCTATTGTGTTTTTTATTTGTATTGTAGTAACAAATCCTCACCAAGAGGTTGGACTTTTGACCGGAAACTTTTGTTGGATTCTATATATTGTGAGCAAATGAGTAATTGGATCACCAAATTTGCTCTAAACAATCGAGGTTCTACCTCAGATTCTATTGTCTGGGACGCATTTAAGGCCGGGGTGCGTGGGGAAACGCTAAGCTATTCTATCAACAAACAGCGGACGGTCCGTGAAGAAATTCAGGTGGGGATGAATAATTTAAGGGTATTAGAAATTGAACTTATGGGAGTGGTAACTGGAGATCAAAGTATGGAACACATTTTAAGTGATATTGCCTCACATAAAATGAAGATCTACCAGAATTTTGCTGAGAAATTAGCTTCTAAAATTGCTATATATAGGTCGGAACTCTATGAGGTTAGTGAGAACTCAGGTCGATTGTTAGTGAAAAAATTGCAACAGAAAGAGGTAGCTAATAGTATTAATAGGGTACAGGATCACCTTGGCCAGGTACAGGAAACCTCAACTGAAGTGCTTAATGTGTTCAATACATTTTATCAGAAACTATATACAGCAGATACAGTCACCGGAACTGAAGAGCAATTAAAGGAGTTTTGTCTGATATAGAGATCAAAAAGTTGACACATGAACAGGCAAAAGCATTAGATGAGAATATTACTTGGGAGGAAGTGGAAGTGACAATAACCTCGCTGGCTCTAGGTAAAGCCGTGGGCCCTGATGGTATCCCTCTAGAATTTTACCGGACCTTTCGTCAAGTTTTAAAAGCAGAATTTTCGACGTTATTTTTGGCAGTGCAAAGAGGAATTGTGCCTGAGTCCTGGTCTAAAACTACTATTATCGTTTTTTTAAAAAAGGATAAACCTGAATTACAGCCCACCGCGTATAGAACTATCTCATTAATCAACTCCGATAGTAAAGTCTATTCTAAGATTATAGCTATACGGTTAGCTGGTGTCATCTCGGGGTTGGTCTCTAATTTCCAACATGGGTTCATCCGGGGCAGAGATACTGCAGACCACGTGAGACGGGTGATCTCTCTTTTGGATTGGGTGCAAGCAACTGAGTCAGCATTAGGGATAATCCTGTTGGATGCTGACGAGGCATTCGACAGGGTGTCCTGGCCCTATATGTGGGAAGTTTTGAGTCTACAAGGGTTTGGCCCTAAGTTTCGGCAAGCAATCCGGGCATTGTATATCTGTCCAGAAGCAAGTATTCGTATCACCGGTCAGGAGTCTGGCTCTTTTAAGATAGGTAGAGGCACACAGCAAGGATGCAGTTGCTCTCCTCTCTTATTTGTCTTATATATTGATCTTTTTTAAAATACGCTAAATCAGTATGTAGGCATAAAGCCAGTTCAATTGCGGCATATGAATTCTAGGGCATTGGCATATGCCGATGATATCGTTGTTGTAACAAGAGACATTGTCTCTGCACTACCCTCGATTAACCTATTGGCAAGTCAGTTTGGGAGATTCTCCGGGTATAAATGAAATATTTCTAAAACTCAAGTTCTTTATGTGAGTGGCGATCCTCCGGCTGATGTGGCCATTGTGCCAGAAGTCATATATTTGGGAATTAAAATTTTGACACCAGTGGGGAACATTCCAGAATTGAACATGAATTCAGTGTTGGCTAAAGTGAATTCAACATTGGAACGGTTGGATCACCTACACCTATCTCTGTATGGGAGATCTAATGTATTAAAAATGCTGGATTTGCCTAAGTTTTTATATATGTTCAGAACAATTCCGATTGAATTTCCTGTATCCTGTTTTAAGCTGCTGGAAAGGATCTGCACCATATTTTTATGGGGATACACCAGTCAGAGAAGAGCCTATAAGAAAATGGTACTGCCAAAGGATCGTGGTGGCTAGGGCATCCCACACTTTATGCTGTATTACTAGGCAGCAAAGATGTAGCATTTAAATCTTTTGGTAGTGGGAGATCGGGCAGAAATTTTACAGTGTCATAGTCCATTAATATATGAATTTGGGTTGGGTGATGAGAATAATGATTGTATACTTAAAATTTTAGAACCAAGCTATTTAAAAACAAACAAATTCAAAGTACTTAGCGCCGCTTACTCTGGAGACAAGTCAAGAGCAAACTAGGCATTTCTAAGCTTAATGAGTATACCCCATTTTCAGATCCTATGCTCCTCCCTCTAATTTTTCGGGATCAAGTGGCTTGTAGATGGGGATTAAAGGGAATTCATCTGCTAGGTGACTTATTAAAAGATGGTCAACTTATGTCCTTTGCAGACTTGCAACTGAAATATGGATTAGGCAAAAGGGATTTTTTTACATTCCTTCAAATCCAAAGTTTCCTAAGTAAGCAAGGGTTTGGATTGGAACATCAACTCGCAATGATTGTGCTTATTGACAAAAATGAAGAGAAAAACATCTATAGGCCAATTTTATACTCACATATTAGAGATCTTCCCTGATGATTTAGATCTATGTCAAAGGAAGTGGGGTATACAATTAGGGTTTGAGGAGGTTAATATTAGTGATTCTTTAGAGCTAGCAAATCAATGACGGGGAGAATGTGCACACAGCATTATATGGCCCTTTATGAGTTGTATTATACCCCAAGCAAGATATCTAAATGGGGGACATCCGCGGGTGTCAATTGTAATAGATGTGGTCTCTTCGCAGCGGATTCAATTCATATGTTTTTTTCATGTCCTAAATTAGAGGAATTTATAAGGGAAATCGACTAGTTTCTTGGTATAACAACAGGAGCTACTGTATGCATAACGGGGGAATTGGTACGGATTGGGGTAGGGTCCGATATAGTAGCACAATCAAGATCACGAGCTAACACATCCTTTCTGTTTATTTGTATGGCAGTGCTACGGGCCTGTATAACCAACAAATGGATTAGCTCTGACCTCCCGACTTTAGTAAGCTGGCGTTCAAGGCTACTAGCCATGTATAATTTGGAACGTTCAATATACAAAACCAAAGGCATTAGGAAGAGAGCGTTGGGTGCTAAGATTTGGTCACCTATAACCGAATGGATTTAGGTATAATTTGGTTCTGTTACATCATGTTCTGTCAAGACTGGAATTGGAAAGTGGCCAACTTTTGCTTTATTTTGCTTTCCTTATGTTTGGTCTGTCTACCATTGATGTACATGAATTATGCTCTAACAGCACATGGTCGTATGTTTTGTTGTACTCACGTCTACTGAATGTTTCCAATTTGTTGTATTATAACCTTGTGTTGAGAAGTTTTAAGAAGTTTGTGTTTATCCTTATCTCTAAATAAAAAGGGCATAAAATCAATTAAAAAAAAAAAAATCCAATCAGTGCAGATTGTTAGCTAAACCGTGAAGAGTACAGCTTCCACAATCTCTCGCCTAGATCCAGAAAATGTTTAACAAAGGAAAAGCATATTTTTACAAGTGGACTACTTCAAGTTAAACGCAATGAAAAAAATATTTAAATACTAAGGTATCAAATGTTCCTATATATACATCCAGGGATTCTGGTGACATTTCTAAACTGCTTAGCCTTTGAGGGCGTGGTTTATGTCACCAGAATCCCTTGACGCCTGTTGCGACTGTTGTCACAGTGGTTGAATCACACCTGATCAAGTACAGTAGTGTATTTCTTTATTTACCAAGCCCTTTCACTAGCTACTCGTTCGTCTGCTCATGGGGGAGCTTGTCTCCTCCTATGCTGTCCATAGATTGGCCAACCCTGGGATGTCCTTTAGTTTCTTTTCTGTCTTCCCCATCCCGACACAAGTGGCGTCCAGTGTCCAGCTTGCGCCCCCATGGTCCTAGTGACTTCCCTACATGACTTCTCCCCTCTCCTCAGTGAAGTGCGATGCATCTCAGACACAGGACAATGACAATACAAAATCATTCAACACATCGACACTTAATGAGAACGACAGTCTAAATCAGGGGTCTCCAAACCGGTCCTGGAGGGCCGGATCCATGCCAGATTTTTTAAATTACTACATGTATCTCTATGGGGATATCCAAAAAATCTGGAATGGATCCGGCCCTCCAGGACTGGTTTGGAGACCCCTGATCTAAATAAACACTAACTGAATTTCAGAAATAAAAACTGACAGTCTTTCACCTAAACTATACCAAGAAGTAACATCTCTTGGGTTTGGAAAGATTCAAATCTCACCACGAAAAGGCATACAGAACAAATACTAAAATCACCTACAGCTGCGTTGTTCGCTTTGAAATGCCTTGAACCCTTTGCAAGTCAATCAGACTTCCTGATTGTCACACAGTGTATTGTCATTTCTAAAACTGATTCTGGAAATGCAATACTCGAGGAGTGTTTCAAAACTCCTTGGCGCCTATGAAAGTCCTCTTGCACAAGCACAACTGACTGCGAGCTCAAAAAAATGTGATCAGGTAACAACGACCTTAAGGGGACCATCTGGTTAAAAGTGGAGGCAAGAACTAAAATCAGACAGGCATGCGTTGTTTTCAGAGGATTAAAAATACACCCCATTTATCTTCACTCCTCCGTTGGTATTTCTAGAAGAGCAAAAATATTCAGAAGTTGGGAGACCAGCGCCTTGAGGCCCAGGAATTCAACAGCAGTTCTGCCACTTCTGAGCCTTCTGTGCAGCTGCCCCATCACTGTAGACCTACCTCTGGTAATCTAAGGTATCAAGGCAATATCTTTTCTTTCGGGAAAAACTCAAAACACAAACTTTTAAACCCCACCTTAATGTGTAATTCTCTTGTCGATTTCTGCCTACAGAGGTAGGGCAGAGACACGCGTGCTGCTAATGTTTTCTCAACTCTTTTTCTTTTTTATCTCCTCTCCATATTAATGAACTACCTCTCCCCCCCCTCCATCATCCCGCACCCTGCTGACATAATCTCTATCAGCCGTGATTTAAAAAGCACAAACAATAGATAAAGTTTGCTCACAGTCAAATGAACTCCAGAGACTTATTTTTTCAATACTAAAGTTCATTGTAAAGCGCACAGGCAGTCTTCGAGGTTGAGAAGCGCTATATAAGAAAGTCTAATATATTTTTGATCTGCATACATGCGCAGGTCCTCAGAAAACCCATAGCTGTTATTATAAGTAACAAATTATGCGCTCTCTTGTAAACTTTTTCCTCTCACCTGAACCCCTCAGGGGAATTATGGGGCTCTACTGCCTCCTATATATATACTATATGCTACTAATAGTAGTACCAACAGTAGTATAGCACACCTCTACGTCACGTTGATCACCTGCTCCAGTCCGGGGGGTTGCCTCCTCAAGGTGACATTCAGTGTGAGTGAGTGCGTCTTTGCTCGGTGTCCTCACGGCACGGAGGGCCGAGAGCTCTCACTCTGCAGCAGGTGCGTGGTGTGGGATAGCGCGGGAAGAACGAGGCCTACCTTGTTTATTTAGCCTCCCGAGGTGGCTCGCAGAGACAGGCTGGGGACGGCTGCTCGGTGCTCCCTGGAGGTTGCGTTATGTACCGCGGTGACTCCGGGGCTCGAGGCAACAGCAAAGTTCCCACCACGTGCCCTCCCGCCACAGGGTGCTAAAAATAGGACTGCGCCACTCATATCTTCGTAAACAGGACGATGGGTCCGCTTCTGGCGGCCCGCTCCAATAATAGCGTTGCTCAAGCGGGGCTAGGGTGGCAAAGGGTCGCGTACGCCACTTTGTAGGACTGTTTGGGCACTGAGGAGGCACACTGTGCCCCGAAGAGGCCAAAGATTGGATGGAAAAGGGGACTGAAGCTCTCTCTCACCTCCTGGGGGTGAGAATAGGATTGGAGTGCACCCGTAGCCAGTGTGATAAGCGGACACTGGCCCTAATGTGCGGCTCTGACACCGGTATGCAGCGCGCGGCGACGAGCCGGCACTGGTAGCCAGTGTCAGGCATTGTTGGGAGGGGTAAAAAAATCTAGCTCTGGTAGGTGAAGCGTTAGGTGCAGGCACTGGCATGCAGTGTGAGAAACTGGTGGTGGTGGGTTGAATGTCTGGCAGTGGTTGGGTCAGTATAGGGAACAGGCACTTGCACAGTTTTTTTTTTTTAATTGTGTTTATCATGAAAAAAAGCACATTACAGAGTTCGAAGAGCCATTCGCCTACAACCCTTCTCGGGCCGGCAGTGGGCTGCCTCGCCATATCCATGACACAGAGGTAGAACACGCGGAAATACATATAGTTCAAGTCCAAGCCATAGCAGCAGTCCGGCCGAAGCAGGTCTCCCTCCGTAGGCCCATACAATCTGTGTTGCTATGTGCACTGTGTGTATATGGACGAATCTGTACATTTTTAACATTTTCTCCCAACCAGTACCCCGCCCCACGAACCCCCCCACCCTTTAACTGGTCCCCTGTTTGTGCTCCTCGTGTTTGTTAGCGTGCATCCCGTGGATGTGTTGTGGCTTGTGTGGCATGCTACTCTCCATCATTCCAGAGGGTGACTCCCATGTTCTCACACAGCTAGGGATGTGGTGGCCGCTACTGCCCAATGAGTTTCTATTGTGTAGGGGAGAGCCCTGTCAGATTCATCCAGGCTCAACGTGCGGGTCACTCTCTTGATCCTCCCCCTCCCCCTCTACTGACACATCCTCGTCTATTCTGGAGGTCAGGTAGGTCTGATACAGCCCCCAGAAGTTCTTGGGTCGACTTCGGGGCGGAAGGAGCTCACTGTATGATTCCGCCTGAGTGTTACAGTACGTCATGTCGCTGGCCCACCGCTTCAGTGTAGGAAGTGGCCACCTCATCCAGCATAGAGCTACTACTCGTTTTGCAAGGAGCATGCCCATGCTCACCAGCTTTCGCACTGAGACGGGTATCATCCTCGTGTAGCCCATTAGAGCGAGGGCCGGGTCCAATACCAAGTCCAACTCCACGATAGTGCTAATTTCTGCAAATACGGAGGCCCAGAACCTCTGAACTCCCGGGCACCACCAGGCTAAATGCAGGAAGTCCGCAACTTGGGCGTGACATCTCTCACAGCGTGGCGTGTCACGGAGGCCGTACCTGTGCAGTCGTTCCGGCGTATGGTATACCCGTTGCAAAAATTTAAAGTGGATCAAGCGGTGTCTCCCGTTCAGGGAAATGCGCCTGGAGGCCGCACAGCAGTACTCCCACATGCTGTCGTCAATTTGGGTGTCTAGGTCAGTCTGCCAGGCTAAGCGCGCCCTCGTGTAGAGCAGTGCCGTGTGCTCATGTCCTATCTTATAAAGCCTAGTAATCAGCTTCTTCGGAGTCTCAGTGTCTATGACGTATACTAGTTCCGGGACTTCAGGAGGTTCTTCCATGTCTGGGCCCAGTTGATCTAGCAGTGCACTTCGTACTCTATGGTACTGGAAGCGCTGAAGTAA
This sequence comes from Lissotriton vulgaris, assembly GCF_964263255.1. NCBI lineage: Eukaryota > Metazoa > Chordata > Amphibia > Caudata > Salamandridae > Lissotriton > Lissotriton vulgaris. Next base: position 281,530,277 of record NC_141693.1, read on the forward strand.
GGAGGTACGCTCCCTCCCATGCGAGAGCTGTTCTCACGTCTTCACCTTCCCTTGCACGAATAGGTCCCCCAAGGTGCATGCGCCCAGTTCGTTGAGGACCTTGTGTACACCAGGTTCCGTCAACGTTGGGAGCCAAAGCGCCCACTGTATCGGCATGTTGGGTGCATACATCAACACCTTGTTCTGCCTCTGCAATATGGAATGCCAGGCGTGGTTAGTGGACAGGAGAGAGTCCAGCGTGCCCACTCTGGGGTCCTTAGGGCCACAGACGGTCGCTGGGAGCGGGGTGGGGTCTGCGAACAGTCGTTCCAGGATCACATGCGGGATGTCCTGTTTGCCATGAATCCATGTGTGGAGATGGGAGGCTTGCGCTATCCTGTAATATCTTTCCAGGTCTGGTGCAGCCAGTCCCCCCTGCTCGTATGGCAATTGTAGTACCTTCCATTGCACTCTAGGTTGCTTTCCAGCCCATGCCAGTCTCACTAGTAGTTTGTTCATGGTCGCGAAGAAAGCTTTCGAGAGGACCATCGGGAGATTATTGAAGAGAAACAGAAACCTCGGGAGAATAACCATTTTCATCATAGCTATTCTACCCATCAGTGACAGCGGGAGCTTAATCCAGAGCTCCACGTCGTCTACGAGTTTGCTATAGGCAACCCCGTAGTTTTCCCTCAACATGATGTCAGGATCCGTGTGGAGCATGATGCCCAAATACCTTACCGGTTCTGTGGACCATTGGAGCGGGTAGTCCATCTCGAAAGGGACGGTGATTGGGGTCAGGGGGAGGCTACTGATTTTGACCAGTTGACCTTCAGTCCCGAGAGCGCTCCATACCTAACAACTTCCCTCAAAACCGATGAAAGATTATTGGCCGGGTCTCTGACGTACAGCAGGGTGTCATCCGCATACGTGGATATACCAATCTTGTAGGTGGGGTAGTTGATGGCTTCATAAGAGTGGTATTCCCGAATTGCGCATGCCAGTGGCTCCGCCACCAATGCGTAGAGTAGCGGGGAGAGGGGACACCCCTGCCTCGTGCCTCTGCTGATGGCGATCAGCTCCGAGACTGCGTCCCCCAGCCTAACTCTCGCTGTGGGCTTGTGGTAAAGCGCACCCAGAAGTTGGAGGAATAGCTCCCCCAGCCCCAGCTTCTTCAGTACTTTGCGCATGAAAGGCCACTCCACGGAGTCAAAGGCCTTCTCCATGTCTAGGAAGACCGCAATGGCTTTGGTGTCATGCCTAGTGTGCTGCATGGCCCCCATGACCGTGCGGATGTTGTAAGTGAGGTTCCTAGCCGGGATAAACCCTGCTTGCTCCGGGGCTACCAACTCAGGCGCCACGAGTGCTAGCCTGGTCGCCAGGACCTTCGCATAAAGCTTAGCGTCTACATTTATAAGGGACAGTGGGCGGTAGGAACCTGGGAGATCATGGGGCTTGCCTGGCTTTAATATCGTGACGATGAGTGCCTCTCTCATAGAGGGCGGCATAACGCCGTACTCACATATCTCATCAAAGAGGGTGGAGAGGTAAGGTAACAGCTTGTCTTTGTACGCCTTATAAAAGGCCACCGTCAGTCCATCAATCCCGGGCGCACTTTCCGATCTCATGCCGTCTAGCGCGTCTGATATTTCCTCACGGAGTATGGGGGACATCAGGAATTCCCTCTGCCAGTTCTCGAGGAATGGCATCTTAATATAGCTTAGGTAGTTGTCAATTTGGTCCTCTACCCGTGTGATCTTGCTGGTGTATAGGTCCCCGTAGAATCTCCTAAACTCCGCTAGTATGTCGTCCTCCGTTGTTAACGTCGCCCCCCCTGGAGTTTGCATTTCCGTGACTACCTGCCTACGTCTGGTGCCCTTCATTATCCTGGCTAGTAGTGCTCCCGGGCGGTCTCCCTCTCCATACGTGCGCGCTGTCGCATATTTTCCTAGATGTCTGACCTCCCTGTCTGCCTCCTCATGGAATTCTTTCAGTAGATCCTGCAAGGTCCCATCCCCAGGCAGGGTCGGGTCAAGTAGCTGGTGGCGTTCGCAGTCTGCTATCTGCCCCTCAAGATACTTCAGCCTGTTTCTAATTGCTTTCAGGACACTGGAGTGTTTCGCCATGACTACCCCTCTAACGTACACTTTAAATGCCTCCCAAATCGTCCCAAAGCTGTCCACTGAGCCTAAGTTAGTAGCGAAGAAGTTATCTATTTCCTCCCCCAGGTCAGCTCTAAACGCCTCATCCAGTAAGGAGTAAGGCGGGAAACGCCACGTGAACGGGGGAATCCTCTGCTTAGGAGTATTCAGTACCAGCAGTACCGGGGAGTGGTCCGACAGGGTACGGGGAAGCACCCTACAGCCCCTGATCATGGAGAGTAGTGTGTGTGTGGACAGCCAGTAATCTATCCTGGTATGGATGTTGTGATACGCAGAGTAGTGTGTGTATCCCCCCCTAGCGCTATGTCTCTCTCTCCAAACATCTACCAGTCCCAGTCGCATCATTTCTGCCTGCATTTGTTGCGCTGCCGCCGCCGGGCGCCGGGGGGGGCCCGCCGACCTATCTAGCTCTGAGCTAAAAGTGAAGTTGAAGTCTCCCCCCCAAAGCATTCTATCTGCAGGCCACTCAGCGCAATGTCCCGCCACTGCCACGTAGAAGTCAGGGGAGTCATAGTTCGGGCCATAGACGTTCATGACCAGGATTTTGTGGCCCTTGCCTACGCACCTGCTCAACACAAACCTCCCTTCCGGGTCCGCTTTCAGCAGTGTAAGGGATAACTTGGATTTCGGGTTGACCCATGTAAGAACCCCCCTTGCGTGTGTGGTGAAGCCTGCGTAATTGGAGTTTCCCTGAAGCCCCCTATGCGTGAACATCTTGCTGGTGTCGGGCAAGTGAGTCTCCTGCAGTAGCGCCAGGTCTATGTGGTGTCTTAGTAGGTATTGTAGCACCTTGCGGAGTTTGCGATAGTCATTTAACCCCCTCACATTCCAAGTAATAGACTTGAGGGTATCTGTATCACTCAGTAAATCTTCGTGTGGTGCATCAGCCATTGTCCGTGAAAGAAGACGTCAGTGTCAATGCATTTACAAGTGCCACCACCCTCCGTACGTAGCAGCCGCCCACTCTCCCTGCGGAACATAACATTTCAGAGCACATTTTGGAACCCCCCCGAACATCCCTGAACCCAGAACTCCCAACTCTTCCCACCTCCCACAGTCAACCAACCCCAACCTGGTGTGACCGAGTTCCCTGCATCCCCCCCCCCCCACCCATCTTCAGCCCCATTCAACAGGTCCCCAAACAGGCTCAATACGAGCCGCAAGCACTGTAAGCACTGGGGCAGAGGTAGCCTACTAAGTCTCTTTATCGTCCACCGTCCGTTCGGGACTCCCGTGCAATGTCCATAAGCTGCCCCTTCGCCCGCGCCCCCATATGCTAGTGCGGCAGTGAGTAGTAAGTACAGTATCCTACCAGCATTTTTGGGCCCTCCCCCCCCCCACCCCAACCTCTTCGTTCTTTCCATGTGCCGGGCCCCCTCGAGGCCACCCCCGCTTAGTATAACTGTGGCGTAGGCAGCACAGCCCCCCATTGGAACCATTTCAAACAGTGCGGATCTCACCCGCAATCTCAGATACAGCAGTCTGTCAGCTTCAGTGGTTTGCTCCGAGTGGGCTCTCCCTGGTCCGCCAGGTGGGGAGTGTCATATTGACCGGAGTAGTTGAGCCTCCGGAGTGTGTTTCCGCACCCCCCCTCTCATCAGTCCTGCTCCTCCAGGTCCTCCTCGCCAGAACGCTCCTCTGCGCGCGCCGTCGGGCTTCCTCGGTTCTCCTTGATCCACTGTTTCAACGATTTTTGCAGTTCTTTGGGATCGGTGAAAAAGTGCGAATGACCTTGCCTGTTGATGCGCAGCCGCGCCGGGTACAACATGGCGTAGTCCAACCCCAGGTCCCTAAGTTGTTGTTTGTAGGGGACGAATCGCCGCCTCTCCTTCTGTACTTTGGAGGTGAAATCAGGGTATAATGATATGTTCATTCCCTCGTACTGTAGTTTCCCCTTCTCTCATGCAGCACGGAGGGCAGCGTCCCTGTCCCTGTAGTTGAGCAGTTTCGCTATAATCGGCCTAGGGTTCGCGCCTGGAGGAGGTCTTGGTCCCAGGGTGCGGTGGGCTCGTTCCACTATGAACATGGGGGGAAAGGTGTCGTCCCCCAATAAAGCCTTAAGGAGTTTCTCGACGAAGAGTTCCATTTTACCCGTTTGGGTCGACTCCGTCACTCCTGTGATGCGGATGTTAGAACGCCTGGGGCGCGCTTCCAAGTCCTCCGACTTCTCCTGTATCACCTGAAGCAGCCTCCCAAACTGTTTGCGGTCGGCGTCCCATTCTGTTTGCGCCTCCTCCGCCTCCGTCAATCTGCGCTCCGCCATGTCCAGCCGCTCCGCATGCTTGTCCACTCTTTCCGTCATCCGGTCCATCCGATACGCCAGGGCGTCAATCTTGGTGCCAATGGCCGACATGCCCTCCTGCAGGCCTTTCTCCATTGTATTAAGCATCCCTTTTATTTCGGCACATAGTGAGGCACTCGGGTCAGCAGTAGCTCCCGGAGACTGGGCGGCTGGAGGATCTGGCACCTTCTGTCTCCGTTGGTCAAACGCGAGTTTCGTCTGTGTCTTGTCCCCCTTGCCCATCGTTCAGGTGGCTGGGGAGGTTGTGGATCACAAGTTTTAAAGTTCGATAGATTCCCAATTGTTCGATGTGGGGCCCCTCTCCGTCCGCAGGCCTGTACAGGGGGTCCGTTGACCTGGCCGCTTAGTTCGTGTGGCCTGGCGGGCTCGGTGAGGCCTATAGGCCCAAACGGCCGTCCGCCAATATGTCCTTCACCAGTTTCGCCAGCTCTAGGACACCCCCGGACCTCTTCGGTGTGGTGCTCCTGTGATGGGGGCCCTCCGTCCCGAAGCAGCCTTTCTCTCCCCAAATCTTGCTCCTCACCTCCGAGGTACCAGGGAGTCCTATTAGGCACTTGTGCCTGTGCGGGGTCCGCCGGCGCCACGTGGGCTCCACAGGTTACCGCTTTGCGATTTCGCCTCTTTCTCGTTCTCTCCGCCTGCTCCGACGTGCCCAATGTCTTTTCCAGGGGCCCTCAGATATGGTTGCAGCATGTGGGGGAGCCGTGGGGGCCGCCGACAACAGGACCCGTTCAGCTCCGGAACGTCCGCACCGGGCGGCCGCACGTCGGGTGACGCAACTCGGCTGTGCGGTTCAGGAAAGGCCGGGGATCTCGGCCTGGTCCGGCACTCTCCAACCGGTCGTGCAGTGGAGGCTTCCCGTGCACGCACCTCTCCCAAATTACCGTCGGAGGTCTGTCAGGGGTAGGGGAGTCAGCCCCCGCCGGAATTTCACGGTGTTCGCCGCTAGAAGAGGATCTTTTTTCGGATATTTGGCAGCGCTAGCTCGGAGCTCCGCTCTTACGCGTCCGCCATAGACGCCGGCTAGCTCCGCCCCCCAGGCACTTGCACAGTTGCCAAGCTTCCCAGGTCATGGGTGCACTTGCACAGTTGCCAAGCTTCCCAGGTCAGGGGTGCACTGGCACGGCTGCCAAGCTTCCCAGGTCAGAGGGTGCACTGGCACAGTTGCCAAGCTTCCCGGGTCAGGGGTGCATTGGCACAGCTGCCAAGTTACCCAGGTCAGGGGTGCACTGGCACAGCTACCAAGCTTCCCAAGTCAGGGGTGCACTGGCACAGCGCCAAGCTTCCAGGGTCAGGGGTACTACTGGCACAGCTGCCAAGCTTACCAGGTCAGAGGGTGCACTGGCACAGCTGCCAAGCTTCCCAGGTCAGAGGGTGCACTGGCACAGCTGCCAAGCTTCCAAGGTCAGAGGGTGACTAGTTAGCCCAGTCCAGGATTTTTATTAGAATTGTGGGACTTGGAGTCATCATCAATTATTTTGTGTCGATGATATATATCCATAGAAGTACATATTCAAAAGCCTTCTCATTTGAAATTAACAATACAATATCTCTAGGTTAACGAAATAAAATACAAGAAGAGGTCAAATCTACACATAAATCAAGGGACAATAATATTTGAAATGTTAACGCGAATGTGCTAGTATTATAGGACATACTCCCCAAGAAAGCCAAACACATCTAGAATGCATAATACAGGGTCAGAGCTGATTTGCATATAGCCAGTGTCTAACCCAGGGTGGTGTGGAGTGCATTAAAACGATGGATTTAGGCCCAGATCCTTGTACTGGGGTGAATGTATGACATTGTTCTACATTCTGTCCATCAACTGTGTTTTTTGCAATTTTCACCCCGAGTGTGCTGGGTATACTCAGACGTGAGTCCCAGGCTCTCCACACCACTGGAGTCAAGCTATCCAGGCTAGGCTGATAGCCAGAAACCGGTCCTTGGATGCTTGATTCCGGTCTGGGAAAGACATGGCTTGGTAGTTCGGACTGGACTGTTCCCATGAGGCACAGGGTCAGAGCTGATTTGCATATAGCCAGTGTCTAACCCAGGGTGGTGTGGAGTGCAAAAAAACGATGGATTTAGGCCCAGATTCTTGTACTGGGGTGAATGTATGACATTGTTCTACATTCTGTCCATCAACTGTGTTTTTTGTAATACTAAACGAGAACCATTTCCTAGATCATTGTGCAAAATACATGTTCTCATCGCAATTTCCCATTTCAAAGGCAGGCTTGCCCAAGCCCAGGGTCAGAGAGTCTGTTAACAGCCGAAGTACAGATAAGCACACAATCCACAATTTAAAAGGCAATCAATACTAAAGTGCATAGTGCGAAAGGAAATCAATTCGGGCTTAATCAATCGTAGTGCACCAAGCAAGAGAAGATATCACAGACAATTGACACTTTCATTTACTCCTTCGCCCAGGCCAAAGGCCAAGATAGATCTAGACGTGTTTGTTAGCAACAAGAGTATGCATTCCCTTGATATAAAAAGACAGGGCAGAGCTGAAAGGCAAGAGCCTTGTTAATAGAGGCATGAACCTTACATATCTAGGCGAGGGAGATTCATAATCATGTCCTACCTTCCCTCTTCAAGTGGAGAACAATGGCTGAAAAATAAATAGAGCAATCAGCTATTACCTCTCAAGACCGAGCCTTCAGTGCAGCTGCTCGAAGAGACCAAGCCCACTTTAAACAATATGCAAAAAGCCACAGCACATTGCTTGACACCTAGATCACGACAAACCGGAAACATCTACCTTAATCTCAGGGTTTTGCTTATTTGACACATCAATAGGTATACCCCAGTGTCTGTCATATTATGACAGAATGGACAACCCTCTAGGCCTTTCAATCGTCTAGCTCCCGCTTCGATGTAAAAGACCTAAATGGCACTGTGCCAATTCGAAAACAAATATGCAAAGACTTGGCTTCTGACGGGTAATTCTATCAAGTCATGGTTCAAATTGCAGGCAATATTTGTTTTTTTAAATATATTTTATTACAATTTACAGTAATACATTAACAAAATGCAACTATACCCGCTTACTTCGGAGCGTTCCATAGAAACAATTTTGCAGACTTCCAATCTGATCTGTTCGCATCTCATTAAATGCAAATATCAAATAAGAACAATTGCATAAGCGTTGTCTCGAACAAATGAATATTAATACAATCTCATACTTCAGTTGTTGCAACATCAGATGTTATTGCTGTATCATCTATACTTTGTTGGAGTTGTATCTCTGCCAATTCCCATATCATCCTACCATCTTGACTTGTCCATTACAAATTAAATTACGTCTCACTCCACATTCAGCCCGCAGCCAACGTGCTTACTCTCGCAGCCAATATTTACTCATAGGTAATCTAGGCGTAATCCAAGGTTATGCAATGCATTTTTTTGCATGCACTATTCCTAATTCAGCAATTTTTTCAGCATGTTTAGTCCCCTTGGTACGAGGCATCAGGCATAGCAGACATACCCGAGTAGAACATTGTACAGGTAGCTCTGTTAAACCCTTCCGAGTCTGAACAACCTCTTCCCAAATAGCTCGTATCCCCGGGCATCCCAAACACATCTGGATATATGTTCCTGTAACACGTTTACCCAGCTTGGTGAGACATAGGGGCATACTTACATGGCCCTTGCACCACTTTTGCGTCACTTTTCCCATGTTAAAAGTGACGCAAAAGTGGCGCAAGGGCCTTGTAAATCTGCCCCATAGTTTCTATGTACACACTTATAATGTATCAATTTATGTCTCGCACTGCGTGAAACTTTCCTGCAATTTCTTAAGGACTCTTTCCATTCCGTGTCCCGCAACGCTTCACCAATATCTGCCGCCCATTGCGATCGTAATGCAATCTTCGGCTGAAGCAATAGATATAACCTAGTAAACAGCGTGCCCTCTCCTCCCATATCTGGGAGAGCCTGATTATTACATGCGTATCTGGTTCCTGCGGGAATATTTCCCAAGTTTTATGAATTGCTGCTGCCAATCCAGCGTAGGCCAAAAAAACTCCCCTCGGTAGATCCCATTTAGCACAAAAAGTGGCATAGCTCATCAAATGGCCATCCTCATATCATCTCCTAGTATACAGGGAATGTTACCTTCACTCTCATACAGCAAAAACCCCAGCAATATGGGGCTGATGTCTCTCTGCAATGGTATGAGCTGTTGCATAAATATACCCGGTAGGAGTGGGTAGGTCTAAAGACTACGTGCTACTAGCACTAAATACATGAGGAGGAGGACGGCGCGGCGCAGCAAGATGGCCGCCACTTGAGGAGCCCCGTCACATCGAGCAGCGCTCGAATGAAAAGGGACCTCCTACGGGACTTTCTACTCCGCTCGGATGGTGGATTCCGGGGCCGGAACACATGGGGGCAGTTCTGTGCAAGTATCAGACCTCGACAGGGTCTGAATGACTTTTTATTTAGTTTTCGTTTCTCCTATGCAATTGCGGCCGCCATTTTAGCTACTTTCCTTCCTGAGCTGTTATTCCTGTCAGCGGGTTGTTGCTACGCCACATTTCACTACCTAAATCACTTCCTCACCTTAAATCAGCCTGACTACATTGTTTTTGGGGTGCAAGACAGTTGCTTTCTCGCCTTTTCTCCATGTGCCAATGTTATCAAGGACTTTCTCATGTTGACTGAAATACCACCTCCTGCCTTATTATGTTGCTAGTTTAAATGTATTAATACACCGCTTTCAGTGACTTTCTTTTTACCAGTTTTTCTGGATAAGTCCACTTTTTGCTTTTTTCGCATTTTTTTGTTACCATCTTTCCTTTGGTGCCTCTCTGAAGTAAATTTTGTGTTTTTTGACGCAACTTCAACTGGTTCTCTATTGATAACAACCTTACGGTTATTTACTACCTTATTCTTCCGGCTTCTTTGCAAACATGGATCCTTCACACAAATCTCAGGGTCCCTCAACTGGTGGGCACAAAGATACCAATGCTGGACCTGGTAAAATCCTTAAAAAGGACCCGCCTTCTCCCTCCAAATCACCACTTCCTCACACGTTGGAGGATATTATGGAAGAATTGCGCCTCATTAGGCCTTTCATGACTGACACTGCTGCCGCCCAACAACGCATCGAAGATAAATGGTTAGGTCTTGATTCCAGACTTTCAGACGTCGAGCAGAAGGTCAGTGATGCCCAAGATGTCGCGAGTAAAGTTGAAAGTCTTACAAAAGAAGTAAATCAACTGAGAAAGACCACAGAGGAATTGGAAAATCGCAAAAGACGCAATAATTTGTGCATTCATGGTATTCCGGAGTATTGTGAAAGTACTGACCTGATTACGTTCTTGAAAACTCAAGCTCTTCAACTTGTTGGTCTTCCAAAGACTATGGGCTTCAATATTCAAAGGGCGTATAGACTTGGGCCTCAGAGTGCTTCTACTTCTTTTAAGCCAAGAGGTATCATTGCCTATTTCCTTCTTTATTCAGACCTCATGGCAATTCTTAGTGCTGCAAAACAACATAAACAACTCTTCTGGTCTGGCCACAGAATCTTCTTCAGTCAAGATGTTGCCAAGTCGGCCGCCAATCGTCGGAAGGAATTCCTTGATTTGAGACCTTCACTGCGATCAATGAATGCACGCTATGGACTAATCCATCCTTGTTTCTTTAAAGTTACTAACAAAGACAGAACTCTGAGTTTTGAGGATCCAGCTGACCTCTGAAAGTTTATCCACTCTCACAAAGGTGAACTAATGGAACTTAGCAAGCCATGACAATAACTCATTGTTCCGCAATTGTGTTTTGCTTTTTGTTCGTTATATTCTTCACAATTGATTAATATTCTCCTCCTTATTCCCTTCTGTGTTCTCTAGGTCCGTCTTCCCCAATGTGGCTGACGATTTTCCTTCCATTTGTTGCCCTTATGTACGTAATGTGTATGCTGTATTACTTCATGGCCCCGTTCTCCCCAGTGTATGGTAAGCTCCCTTTATTTTCCTTCACTTTAATTCCCTTGTACAGCAACTTTTTGCTTACCCTTCTACTTAATATTCAAAATATGTATGTTTCCTCTTTTTTTGTCCCACTCTATCACTTCTCTACTCTTGATGTTCCTCTTCTGCGTGGCTGTTTTGCCTTTCGCTGCCCCCCTTCCCTTTTCAATGTCTTCTCCCTTGAATTGGTTTATGGCTAAAGTCTGTGGACTTTTGGTCATTTTCTTCTGTATATCTGGTTTGGTGGAGTCCTATCCTCCACCACCTCTTTCTCTGGCACTTGCTCCTTTCTTTTCTTCTTTTCCCTTTTTCTTCTTTTCTGGGTCCTCATACGTTCTTCTAATCCTTTGCCTTCTCTGCTTCTTTTCTTCTTACTTCATCATCAAGTTTCTTTCCAGCATCTATTGCTTTGTTTACCTCAAAACTTTTGGATTTTTTTCTCCCTACACTCCCTTTTTTCTTGCTGTACGACTCCTCCATCTCCTTCCATTTCCTTTTTTTTTTTACATTTTCTCAATCATCTGTTCACATTTTCTAACCATTCTTTCATTAGTTTTAAATTACTCATAGTTCCTGTTTTTCTTCAATCTAATCTTTTTTTCAATTCTCTATCTTGCTTTACCCCTTACTCATGAAAGGAATACGTGTTATAACGTGGAATGTTAAGGGATTGCGCAATCCCATTAAAAGACAACGGGTGCTATCGCACCTTGCTAGACTGAAATGTCAAATTGCAATGTTGCAAGAATCATACCTCAGGCTCCAAGACTTATCTATGTTACGTAAACACTGGGTTGGTGAAATCTTTTTCTCACCTGCTATTAATAATAAGAATGGTGTGATTATCTTGTTTCATAAATCTTTAAATGTTTTATTACAGAACGAATTTGAAGATTCTAATGGTAGATGGTTATATTTAGATGTTAAAGTTAACAATCACCAATTTTCTTTATGCAATGTTTATGGTCGAAATGGTATGGATGTATCTTTTTGGAGTGATCTTTCCACCTTCCTTTCCTCACATTCTGCTGAGCACTGAAACCTAGGTGGAGACTGTAACCAACTCATGGATCCATTCCTTGATCGCAAATCCCAGACCAGATATATCCCAAATAGGATGCAGAAAGGCTCTTTTAAAACCATTACCAACAGGGGATTATTAGACACCTGGCGCACTTCTCACCCTGACACTCTAGAATTTTCATTCTTTTCCCCTGTTCACAAATCACAAACAAAAGTCTAAAATTGTAGCCATTAAGGACGAATCAGGAACTTTACACTTTTCTGATTCTACCATACTTGACTGCTTTTCTAAATATTATTCCTCTCTCTATACACCCGAGACTTACCCATCTTCTGATCTTATCAACTCTTTTTTCCAAAACATCCTTAAATCCCCTGACAATGACCTCGATCTTCCTTCCCTTGATGTACCCATCTCTGCTATGGAACTTATCGAGGGGATGACCCTACTACCCAAAGATAAAACACCAGGGCCGGATGGCTTTACTGTTCGCTTTTTTCTACATTTCAAAACATTTTTGACTCTCCATCTACTGTCATTGGTAAATTCTTTTTGCTCGCTGGCGAATCACATGGCTCTTTTACGCAAGCAATGCTTTGTCCAATTCCCAAAAAGGACAAAGGTCCCACTTTGTGCAAGAATTACAGACCAATGTCCTTAATAAACACTGATTGTAAAATGTATGCAAAACTTCTCACCCTCCGCATTAACAAAGTTATACCTAAACTTAGTCAACATATATCAATCTGGTTTTGTGAAAGGCCGTTCAATTACAGACAATTCACGTACCCTTCTTAATATCATACACTTAGCCTCGAAATCTGAATCCCCTATCGCAGCTATCACTTTAGATGCTGAAAAAGCATTTGATAGGGCAAGTTGGGATTTCATATTCGGGTCCTTGAAATGGCACGGTTTCAGTCCCACTATCATTAAATTCATAAATCTTTTATATACTGCACCAACTACATCTGTTTGGGTAAACGGTTTTCAATCTCGATACTTCCCTCAGGTACTAGACAGGGTTGTCCTCTTTCTCCCCTCCTCTTCATCCTCGCCCTTGAACTCTTTTTAGAGACTATCAGACGCTCTAAATGCTATACGGGGTTTCAGTTTCAAAACATTGACATAAAATGTACTACCTATGCCGATGACATCCTACCTTTTATTTCTAACTCATCTGTCTCGCTACTGCCCTTTTTTCCCTATTAAACAATATTATAGTGTTTCGGGATACAAGTTAAATGTTGATAACTCCGAAATCCTACCTTTAAATACATTTTGTCTCCCCTCTATGTTCACTGATTCTGTTTTTGTTTTTTTTGAAAACCTTTATTATATCGTTCAACACAAGATACAAGAATAACCCTGCAGCGGCAGGGGCCGGTACCACATGCATGTAACATGGATCAGGAAAGCCAATAACACAGCTCTTCAGCCGACAACCCATGGGTTCGGCAGCGGTAAAGGACAGACAATGTATCGGAAACATTTCGAATCAAGGATAGGAATAAGGTTTCATTTTATATTTAACCCAACCCCCCCAGAACGAAATAAAGAAGAAGATACAGGATAGCCGGAGCTACACATTCGGAGATATAAAATATGCGGGTTGGTGTTAAAAGCAGTCGTGGATCAAAATAGGCCAACAGTAAAAACGCAAGCGCCAGTAAGTTCACTAAGGGTAAAGAACTAAGCTACCTATCATCATAGCCACCCACTCCATACCCCGCCCACTCATATACATCAGGATGAAACCGAAAGTTATCGCGACCGGACCCTGCCAGAAAAAGAAAAAGAAAAGGGGCTATAGAACACAACAAAGGCAAAATAACAAACCCCCCCACACCCCCCACCCTGCTGCCCTGCAATGGCTACGGCCTACCCCACTAGCAGCGCGCCTGTCGCCCAGAGGAATACCCGAAAAAGAGAAGAGAAGAAAAAGGGGCCATAGAACAAAACAAAGGCAAAATAACGAACCCCCCCCCCACCACCCTGCACCCCTGCAATGGCTACGGCCTAACCCACTAGCAGCGTGCCTGTCGCCCAGAAGCATCCCTAAAAGAAGGAAACAGCAGAGGAGGAGAAACAAAAACACACACGCCCGGACTCCCCTCCCCCCCACCAGATGCGACCCCCCGGAAACAAATTCAAAAGAAAGGGCAGCGAAATACACAATCAATCCGGGGAAGTACCAGACATACTACCCGACTCCCACAGTTCACAGGTCACAATCCCAGCAACCGATTACATTATTGTCCCGTGTCCTGAAAAGCCCCACAAGTTAACCCTGGCCAGTACGAGTGTTCACTGGAGCAATTGTAACCCAGGCCACAGCAGCAGTGAGAGCGGTAAAGCTTTCATGGAGATTCAAGTCAGTACGAACAAGCCAGTTAAAGGATAAAAGTTCACAGTCTACACAAAGCAGGCGAGGAAAAGCGTGGCAGGATGATAAAACTCTCCAATAATCGCAGGTGATCTTGTTGAGGCAGTCAAGGTTGTCCATAGTGATGTTCGGCGAGATAGGGCTCAAGCAGGGAACGCTGACAATGTTCACGGGCGCGCAATCTGTATCATAGGAGTCCGCAGCGCCAAAGGAATCCGGCTCCTGCACAGGGACCTCGAAGTCGGATATACGATGTTCCGTTGATAGCACAGCTGGCTGCGATGATGGCAAAAAGCCACTGTTCGGTTCCCGGCAAAGATCGTCCATCGTTACAGACAGTGCCCGATAGTTGACGATTATCAGTGAGTGGAGCGCTCTAATGGCCGCCATTACGGCGTGCAGCGGTGGCGTGTCTTTTGTCCCCTCCATCTCCTCTCGCAAGCAACAAATCAGGATGCAAACCCCCGGAGGCCGGCTTCTCCGGGGTGGCAGGCAAATCTGGAGCGGACACCAACAACGGGCGCTCTCACCTCACGATGTTGCTCCTTCGCCGCTGATCAGGGCTCCCGTCCGCACCCCCACGGCAAGCTTACTGTGTCTCCAGGCGTCGGATACGGGGCCAGCAAACAATGTGACACGCCGTAGCGTGTGTGTTGCAGGCAGGATACGAGATCGCCGTCAAAAACTAGGAAGATTATATCCCCGTTCGGGAGACCGGACAAAGCCCAAGGTTCCAGCCGATGTTGTTCAATTCCAGCCCGGATGAATTGGAAATCGAGGCCCCGGCTTCAGCTCCGGGGTAGGCCAAGAACGAAACACGGCATATCTCCGTCACCCGGTATGATAAAAAGTTCGGGATTGCGCCTTCAGAGTCAGCTACTCCTCACACATACGGGAGTCCGGTGTAAAATCAGGATAACTTGCAGGATATACGAGCTGCTGGTGGAAGTCGGCTGAGCCGGGAGCTTAAGCGGCCATCTTGCTTGGTAGCGTAGCTCCTCCCTCCTGGTTTTGACTGGTCCTCTTCTCATATCAAATGTCTTGGTATTTTATATTGCAACAATCTTAAAGACCTTGTTAAAATCAATCATGCGGAAATTCTTAAGAAAATGTCGGTACTCATTGACAATTGGTCTCCTCTTTTCCTTTCATGGTGGGGTAGATTAGCAACGATTAAAATGATGCTTCTCCCAATTATTAATTTTTATCTCTCTATGCTTCCTATTTCTCTTCCCAATACTTTCTTTCGTACCATTAATAGTCTACTCATCAAGTTTCTATGGAATAAAAGCAAATCTAGAATCTCACTGGCCCCTCTTCAACTTCCTAAAGACTTAGGAGGAGTTCATTTTCATAATCTTAGATGACATCACTCAACTTTCACCTTGAAACAAACTTGGACCTTTCTGTCTGACTCTACTACCTCGTCATGTATGGCATGGGGTGCCTTAGAACAGGCTCAATATTCTCCTTTTTCTCTTCTTTCAGCCATTCAGGTCACTTTACCTCCAAAACGCATATCTTTCCCCACTCTCGTTCATTCTAAGGCTTTAGTTCTTTCCTCGCTTGGTGCGCATTTCTCTTTCAACAATCGTTTCCTAGAAATCCCTCTTTGGTATAACAAAAATTTTAAGATTAATAATCGCGCCTTATTTTGGAAGGTGTGGATCGATAAAGGTATTATTACCCCCCAACAATTGATGAAAGATGGTACTTTCTTACCTTTTTCTGAACTTCAATCTCTACATAACATCTCCTCGCAACACGCCTCCCAATACAGTACACTCAAGGATGCCCTCACCCGTTACGACTCCCCTGCAAACCCTAATCCTATTACTTCTTCCGAGCACTCATCCCCTCCCTCTAACCCTTTTGATTTCTCTACCCAATTTAAAGCAGCCACCATTTATAAGTTGCTATCTCATCCTCCTGCAATCAGAATTAAATCCCCTTTGGAACTACTATGGGAAAAAGACTTAAGCCTTGATCTTCCTGTGCGTACTTGGGATCTTCTTTGGTCCAAGATCCACACCACTTCCCGCTCAGCCAGCACAACGCCGACTTTATATTATTTTTACAATAGATTATTCCTTACCCCTAGTGACCTCCACCGATTTAAATTACTTGACTCTCCTAATTGTTGGTCATACCCTCACGCTATGGGAGATCTCCTTCATATGTTCTTCAAATGTCCCTTAATCGAAACCTTATGGTCCGGCATATGGGCTAAACTAAACGATATTCTCCTGTTAGATATTCCATTCCACATTGAACATGTTTTCCTTGGTAATCTCTCCCCCGTGTTTGTTAACCATAAGGATGTAGGTAATTTTATCAATTTATTTTTAGCTATTACTTTTCAGATTATTACTGTTAACTGGAAGGACACTTCAAAAATCTCCTACCAAGCATGGTGGAATTTCATAAGGTCACTGAGTAACATTGCTTTTCTTTCATGCTCCATGTTATCAAATTTCCTGTTACTAATAGTTTTTGTAATGATGTTTTACATTGTTATACAATCTCAATAAAGCATTCTAAACTTAAAAAAAAATACATGAGGAACCCCTCGTGTTTATAACCTACCGGGTACTGTGATGCCTGGTTAGTCCACAGTTCACAGTCCACAGTTCTGGGTAGTTCCAGTACTACCAGGTATCTGACGAGTTAGTCGTATGGTTGATGTGAGTGTGTAGCCACAACACCATTTTAGTTTTAGTTGTAGATAGTATACCCTTGTTTGGTCCTAACGAATCACCCGCAGACTATTCATTTGGGGAGAAACAGGTTGACCTACTACTTATAAGAGGGCTACAACCTGAGACATAACCTCAGCCTAGCGCCTTATGTCTTTTGTTTTTACTTAGGGTAGGAGACCCTTTGATTAAAGTTGTTGTCGCAGGTACTCCCTGTGAGAAGTTGGCCTGGCATATGCTGTCCACTATTCTAGTGGGCACCTTGCACCAGTCAAAACGACCCTTATGGATGGTAGGTTTAAGACAACCTTTATAGAAAGCTAAGTCTTGAATGAATGTAAAGCAGTTTGTTTTACCAGTCTATAATCTCATGAATGATCAAATGAAAGGAGAACCACACCAGGTATATGTATAAAATATATATGTATTTATTCTAAACACATCCCTCTAGTCTCTTTATGAGGCTAGAGGTAAAAGTACAATACAGGAACTTAATTAGCACCCAGTAAATTAGCACAGTATACCTTTTGCCGTAGGGGCTTCACAAACCATATAATAAGAAAGTGGTATAAGAACCACAAGGAGCATAGAGACAAGGCCTAGGGGCTGTAGAACCGCTGGGCCAACCAGGAACCACTCAAGGGAGGGACGCAGGAGACCCACGGGGGACGCGTGCAGTGTCTAAGCACAGCCGCAAATCACCATTGACTTCTATGTAGAAAGTTGCGGTTTAAAGATTAGGGACACATAGGAGTGGACTAGGAACAAACCCCTTCAGTACTGGACACTTCGAGAGTCAAGACCCATGGGAGCACCGAAGTACTCGTGTTACCTCACCCAGGGAAGCTGGGTGCATAGGTGTCTTTTCCTGTTGGGTTTCGTCGTTGTTTCCTATGGAGAGCTGCAAAGAAGTGCTGCAGGGGACAGATGAAAAGTGTCCGGATGGATCCAAGGGTGGATAGAAGATCTGAAGAACCTAAAAGCAGAGGGGACACAGTCTGGGTCACTAGCCAGTGACCAGGGAGGCAACAAGAAGATGCCAGCCGATGTTGGGTGATTTCAGGGGAAGCTTGACTCTTCAGCCACGAGGACCAGGAGGTGTCGACGACAACCAGGAGCTGGGTTCGAGCTGTTCCATGTCGGATGTCGAGAACTGCAGCATCAATATCTGGATTGGACCCAACAAGCCTTGGCAACAGCAACCCATGCAGAAGGGAAAGATTGGCTTCGGTGCAGACCAGCAATGTCTGAGGTATTCACCCTTTGGAGGGAAGTAAGGGCACGTCTGGAGCAACCAGGAAAGCCCAAGAAACAAAAGAGATTCCTTCGTGGGGAGCCACCAGTCGACGGACCAGGTATTGTGAAGGGGCCTCAAGCAGAAATGCAGAAAGTAGGCCCACGGAACACTCGTGGAGTGTAGGCCCACAAGCTTCGGGGTAAAATGTGCTCATGGTTTAACTACAAGTAGCCCAATGCACAACTTCGGAAAAGCTCGGGAAGTTGATGCACTAGCAAATGTGCTGGATGTCCAGGAGTGCCGGTCCCACGTCTCTCATGATGGCTACAGGTCTCAGCTTTGCTGGGGACTCGTGTCGGCCTCGGATATGTCTGGAAGTCCATGACCTGTGTCGCAGATTCTTTGGGATCCGGTGGGAGCCTCAAAAATGCAGACCCCAAGATGCTTCTTGGTGCCTGGTTGAACAGGGAGTCACTCCTTGAACCCAAGGGAGATTTCTTCAGTCTTCTAGTCGAAATAGAATGTCGAAGGTCCAAGATATATGTTGCAGAGTTTCATCCAGGGTAATCTAAAGTCCTAGGGACTGGGATCCTATACTTATACTAAGTTTAGGGGATGGACTAACTCTAAGGTCCCACCTATGGGAGGACCTGGGGAGGGGGTGGTTACACCCCTTCCCCTTTGTCCAGTTTCACACCAGAGCTGGGACTGAGTGCCCCCGCAACCAGTTTAAACAGGGAAATGCACAGGGACACCCTGTGTGCCCCAGGCACTGTCTGAAAAGCATTCACTGAATGCACCCACCCTGCCCCAATACACTAAAGTCTGTCTGGGGAGGTGGTCAGGAAACCTATTGTCCAGGCCTCCCCTACCGGAGTTTCCTCCAGCAGTTGGAGGTCAGACTCGTGTCTTTGGCGGCAGCATCCATTTTGTTAAGCTAGGGCTCTTTTAAACTATTACCGGGTAAGTAAAGGTGTACATGTCTTCTCCCTCTAGAAGGGTGGAATTCTACCCCCGCCGCCAGGACTGGCGGGGTGGTAGAATTCCAAAGTGTTTGACACCAAACACGACATGTTTTGATGCAGCCATTCCAAAGTTGGCATTAACAGTGAGGTTATAAAGCACTTAAGAGTATATGGTATGGCAGTATGACAGAACAGCTATAAGGAAGGGATTCCGAAAGCTGCAGAAGGGCTCAGCTCATGCTTGGGCACCCTCTTACACAAAACCAAGCACTCTGCCTTCAGGATTGTCAAGGCCTGCCATAGGAGTGACTTCTAGGTTTGTATGTGTCTGTTTTAAAAGGTAGATATAGGTATACTATATCTAAGTAAGGGGTACAAGTACCACCTTACCCAGGCTGCAGTAGCAAACCTATGGTGTCATTTTGGAAGGCTTCCCAGGGGTGGCATAATACATGCTTCAGCCCCTGGTAGGCCTCTGGGGTACCTATGCCCTTGGTACCTAGGGTACCATGTACTAGGGACTCACGAGGGTAACCCAGTAACCAATTTGGAGTGTACCTAATGTACATGCAATCAGTTTAGAGAGGAAGCAGGTAGGCTGGGGTCCTGGTTAGCAGAGCCCCAGCCAGACTAAAGTCGATAAATCAGTGAAACACAGCAAAAAGTTAGGGTAACCATAGTAAATGTAAATGTAAATGTACAGGAATTTATATAGCGCAAATCACCGACCGGTTTTTAAGCGCTTGCTTAGGGAACCCGTCCTGGTATTCCCCTGTGAGATGACCCCGGCAGGGTACCCGCAAGGTGAAAGCCAGGCATCCCGCCGCAAGGGGCCGTTGTGGAGATTAAGCAAGCTATTGCCCAGAGTCGCAGAGTGTGAACCCGTTAATCGAGTAGGCACCGGAGTGAGAATTGTCGAGTCCATGGACATTTTTTTAGGACTCAAGACCCCGCCGAGCCGGGAATTGAACCCTGGTCCCGGGCTGACCTCTGCTTCCAGGTCTGCCTCCTCTAACCAGTGAGCCACACTTCTCCACATAGTAAGCAGGTACTACTCTCCTGCACTCCCAACCCTATTTTACATTCACTCCAAATACACAAATACACACTCCTCTACACACACCAGGCACCTCACCCCCACTTCACCAAACGGCTGTTGGAAAAAGATCTCCGTTAAAGTGCCCCTACTATAGGGAGCCCGTCGGGTATTGCACTGCCGGCCCGATGAGGAGCAGCCCGGTGATGAAGCATGACACCCGACAGGGTGTATGAGGGCATTATAATCCAATAAAATGGATTCCCAACCTTGAACGACTCTGGTCAGGTTGGTTTATATTCCTTATATCTGACTCTCATTTCAGAGGAACAGCATAACTCTTTTGTTGAAGGCATAAATATATGTGTCATTTTTATCTTTCGTAGCTTGTTCCCATATATCCAGTAATGTACACATTTGTAATGGGAGCTGTTTCCTCCTCTTTTTAAGGATTAACAGCAATGCCAGGAGTCCACGCGGTTTTACCAATCTCACCAACATGTCTGTAACAGGGTCAAGATACTGGTTCATAAACCACATAGCTATGTGGTGCAATTGGGAGGCCTGGTAACAATTTCTGAAGTGTGGGGCCTGTTGCCCTCCACTGTCCCAAGGCAACACCTTTAGGCTAATACGCATCCTTCCTGTACCCCTATATATGAGTCAAGGCAGATGATCTAATCACCTAATGCACGCGTCTGGGATCTCCATCGGCATATCCTGTAAATTTAAACATTTAATACACAAGGTAATAATATCATCTTACTGAACGCTATTCATCCCATAAGTGACAAAGGAAACTTTTACCACCGTCGAACGCTGTGTTATGCACTTTCTAGCAGGGCCCCCACATCCACATTTAAATATTTCAGTGACATTTGAACTCAAAAACACTCTCAAATATTTGATGGTAGCTCTCTGTAGATGTATGTCTCAGATAGACTCATCCCCCAAGCCAGGTGCCTGTATGGGATAAATAACAGTTTTGTCTGCATTTAACGTAAACCCTGAATTGGCTCCCAGCTCTGTGATAGCGGTGTACACCCTCAGCCACGTATGTTCAGGATCTCGAATAGTCAGCAATTTATCATCAGCATACTAAGTAATAATTTCCCTTTTGGTACCTATCAGTATTCCCTCTCCTTCATGCCGAGAGCTATCAACCGTGCCATAGGTTCAAACACCAACTCAAAAATAAACGGTGATGGGGACAATCTTGCCTGGTCCCCCATTCCACCGGCCAACTCTCAGACAGCCTGTTACCCACCTTAAACCTGGGTCGACTATCAGTATAGAGTAACTGTACCCCTTTAATCAAGTGTCTCCCAAATTATACCATCCTTGTACACACATCATAAATCGCCAGTCCGTGTTGAGTGCTTTATGCGCATCCAAACTTGCAAATGCACAATGTTCTTCTCCTTTTTGAATCTGCTCCATTATAAGAGAGGCTTTCCTTATATTAGTGGTAGTAGTACATCTCACACAAAACCTGCCTGATTAGTGTGCACGTCTACAGCCACCTTAGCCAAGCGGTAAGCCAAGATCTTTCCCAAAATGTTGTCGCCGACATTAATCATCGATAACAGGCTGTGTTATTCACATTCAGAAATATCTCGCCCTGGTTTTAGGAAAAATCACTATATATGCCTCTCTCAATGTAGCAGGAAGAACCCCCTGCTGAAATGCCTCATGATAAATAATAACAGCGAAGCCCCTGCACTAGACACGAACAGTAATGTCTGGGTAATTTTGAATCTCGGTTAGGCTAGTTGACTGTGCACATCAAGACTTTCTAGGTTGACAGAACATTAGTACAATTATGAGAGTTCAAAAGATGTAAGGTTCTTGGTGTTGTCCACCAGTTTAATGTTCCTCTGTACAGGCCAACACGTGTTTCATCGCAGGGAACAGACTGCGAATCTTCAGGGCTGGATATAGATACAAAAAATACATTTGTGAGGATGTTCTATTCGATAATATATTAAGGTGGTGTGTAAACCAGGGTGAGAGACAGCATGCCCTTAAGTGACACTGTGTCATTTGTGACTTGAACACACTGTACAAGTGACTTTGGTGAAAGTGAAATGTGATGTTGATTCTGTTTTTATATCATCAGATTTTATGGATGTGAATAATTCAAAGGAGTACAGAAACTCAAATTATTTCAACTCACTAACCAGAGCGACATTCATGAAGGTGGCGAAGTGAATAAAGTGTGTGTGTTTTTAACGAGTACGTTACCCCATGTGACTTGCAGTGACTGTCTAGAAGTACACATTAACTGTACATGGTTATTTTGCGTTTCATGTCAAATGAAATATTATTTCTTGATTAGATTTAAATTTTCTAGAGATTCATGTTTATTCAGAAATCGTTTTTAGTTCACAAAGTGCTTGTGCTAGTGTCTTAGTTGAAGAGAGGCCCAATGGGGTTCCAATTGTCATAGTTCAAAGCACTAAGGGCCACATCAAACTAGGATATCGGCGGTGTACTGTAGCGAAAGGTTAATTTACAAAGAGCCTGTCAGTGAGAGTGCTCGGTGATGTATAAAAAAGGGGGCAAAAAGGACACTGGAGGATATCTGAAAAGTGAGTAAATAGATATAAAAAGATATGACAGTCTAACGGGAACACCAACTACATATATAACTCGTTAATATTTGAAAACACGGTGTATTGGAAATAACGAACAAAAAATGGCGAACACAAAATATGGTCAACGGTAGGGCAAGCGTTATACTGGCGGGTCGGTCCATAAAAAAGAAAAGAAAATAGAAAGATTGCAGTAGGTGCAGCACAACACTCACCCTCATAAAATATGGGCGAGATTTGGTAGTACGGCCAACCCAGATACGGGTGAAGTATATAATGCGTAAACGTTGCTCGCGTAGTGGGTAGTATCTAAAAAATATATAATGCGCGTTGTAAGAAATACATTTGTGGTGTCAAGAGGACTATAGGCAGTGGCATCGAACTTAATAAAAACTCCTACCTTATTAGTGTTCAATTAAAGCCATGACCGGGAGGAGAAGATATGCTTGAGGCAGTAGCACTCAGAAGAATGGAACAGGCGGGTGCACCTGTATAGAGTAGAAAGGGACACGAGTATAGTCGGTGCGAGCTGTTCCCCTTTACAATAAAGAATGTGATGGTTGGATCATAGCTGTAGACCCAAACGCGAGATTGTTTACCTGAATGTTCGTATTCCCCCTCCTGTAGTTCCCGGCGCCGTTTTTCGAAGACGGTCACCTGACAGGAAGTCGGAACTCCCTTTATGCTGTTGTTCCGCTTCCGTATTCGTAAAGAACTAGAACGTCGGTATAGTTTCTGTTGGTGCAAAGCATGGCTGTACCCAGAAGAAATACTAAACTTCACCGCTGTATAGTGTACAGCGAGGATTGGTGCGGGGATATTAGTAACTATGACAGCGAGCATTATTGTCAGGATGTTTGTAACTCTGATAAGTGAAAAATCATACCGTAGAGACAAGGAATTTGGAAAAGAAAAACCGGGGTGGGGGGGAAAAAAAGGGCTTAAGGGAAACAGATAGTTATGAAAGGTCGGACTAGTTGGTGTTCCAAAAGGGGCACGTTTTTAATTAGAACGGACTCCAAGATTGGGAGAGAAAATCTTTTTTTGATATGGTGAATGATTGTTAGAAGGAGAAAGGGAGTTATTTCATCCCAAAATGTATATTGTTTCCGGAAAAAGAGCGATGTGATCGTAATGTGTGTGGATTTAAGTTACAAACATGTTGTTATAAATTGGTAGAAAACAGACGAAAACATATATACAGTATACACAAATATGGCAATGTTTTATACATTCAAAAGTTATATCATTCATTAAGTAAGGGTGTATTGCCTATTAGTCTTCATAGGGCAATGTATCTATTGGTCCTCATACTGCAATGTGACTAAATGGGAGAAAATGGGAGACAAATCAGGCTAGAACACAAGTCTCAGTTCAGTTCCCAAGGAAAAATTGCATCTCAGGGTCGTAGTTGAGCCCGAATTCTATGCTGCGAAGACGCATAATCCAGGTTGCTTCTTTACGTCTTAATGCCACCTCACGGTTGCTACCTCTCACATGGACGGGCACCGTTTCAATGCCATAGAAACAAATACGGAAGTCTTCAGTATTGGATTGGCATTTGGCTACATGTAGGGCTACAGGATATTTTGGGTCTTGTTTTTGGATAGCCCTCATGTGTTCTGAGATTCTGTCTTTCAAACTCCTAATTGTGCTGCCAACGTATTTTTTCCCACACTGGCATTCAATTATGTATATCACATATTTGGTGGTACAGTTAATATTCACTCTGATGTCGTATGTGTCTTTGTTAGGTCCATAAAATTGCGTGGTTTTGTGTTTTGCCCATTTACACATTGCACAGAAACCGCATTTGAAAAACCCCTTGCTGTGTTGTGTTAGCCAGTCGGGGGTCATGTCTGTTCGCGGCAAGGTGGGGCTGAGTCTATTCCTCAAAGTTCTCCCTCTGCGGAAAGTTATTTGAGGAGATGTGGGAATCATTTCCTTTAGTACTGGATCATTTTTTAGCAGACTCCAATGTTTGGTCATACTGTTCCTGATTGATTTGTGTAGGCTATTGAATTCAGTTATCATTCTCACTGTAGAGTCTTTCGCCTTGTTAGAGTTATTCATTCTCAGTGTATCTGGTCTTGTGACATGAATGCCAGTGTGGGAAAAAATACGTTGGCAGCACAATTAGGAGTTTGAAAGACAGAATCTCAGAACACATGAGGGCTATCCAAAAACAAGACCCAAAATATCCTGTAGCCCTACATGTAGCCAAATGCCAATCCAATACTGAAGACTTCCGTATTTGTTTCTATGGCATTGAAACGGTGCCCGTCCATGTGAGAGGTGGCAACCGTGAGCTGGCATTAAGACGTAAAGAAACAACCTGGATTATGCGTCTTCGCAGCATAGAATTCGGGCTCAACTACGACCCTGAGATGCAATTTTTCCTTGGGAACTGAACTGAGACTTGTGTTCTAGCCTGATTTGTCTCCCATTTTCTCCCATTTAGTCACATTGGAGTATGAGGACTGTAGCGCTCTAGTGCTCCGAGGGTCTCAGGTTGAGCCCCCGGAAGCACTACCCACAATGTATCACTTTCTGGCCAGGCGTGGCCAGAAAGCTTTAAATAAAGGGACCGAAGTGGCACGGCACTTCCGGTCCACACCAGCATAGCAGTGTGTGCGCGTCGATTACTTTGGCTCCGCAGGCAGCGCAGCGTCCGAGGCCTAGTCAGGCCTTCGCACCCCCACACTGGCGACGAGGGTGGGATGCGCCCAAATCGAACAGCACCAAGCTACAACACCGCAGACCCGAGCAACAACTGACCACACACTCCGGCCGCAGCTCTAGAGCAAAGCAGGGGCGGAAACAGAAACCAGCCCGTCATCCGCTACAACGATCTCCTTACCGGTAAGCAGCGTGCGCCAGGAGCTGCGTGTGGCTCCGGCGACAGCAGCGGTAGATCGGCCCACGCGCAGGAACACACCGAAGACGGCGATCCAGCAGCAGGCCCAGCAGCGCGCGCATGCGCAGAAGTGAGGCGCTGACGTCGTCAAGGAGGCCCAGCCCCAGAAGAGCGCGAAAGGAGAAAGAGAGCCTCGGCCCTAACGAACGCGGGGCCCAGCGAACACGCAAGCAATCCAGCGAGGCTGCCAGCCACGCCACGAGGCAGCACCAACAAGCATTGGCCCAAGTAAACGCCAACAAGCACAAGCGAGTGCAACCAACAATCCGACAAACACTGGCTCAAACAAGCACAAGCAAGTGCAACCAGCAATCCAACAAGCACTGGCTCAAGCAAACGCAAACAAGCCCAAGCAAGTGTAACCAGGCATTTAAAAGAAAGGCACTCAAGGGGAAAGCGCCAAGCTACCTCCCAACACCAAAATGACCACAAACCCAGGAGGAGCGACTGGGGGAGCCGGCCAGGCTCAGTAAGCAGGACCCCCAGCACCAGCGTTAAACCTCGGAACACAGCCGCCAACACCGTCAGTCCACTCACAGATCCAGGCATTACCACCCTTCAGTGAACTGATAGACCCGGGCACAGCAGCCCCCAGATGGGCCGTGTGGCTAGGACAGCTCAACAACTATTTCACTGCTACCAGGGAGAAGGATAACGAAGTAAAAAGATCCCTGTTGCTACACTTTGGGGGCACAGAGCTATACAAGTTATTCAAACACCTACCAGACACGGGGGATGACGATGACTATGACGCAGCTGTCAACGCGCTGAACGCACATTTCAACCCCCAGCTAAACCCACACTATGAGCGATTCAAGTTCCGCCAATCCAAACAGAGGGAAGGAGAAACCATGGACGCGTTCCATGCGCGGTTGAGAGACCTCATAAGCACGTGCACTGATGATGACGAAAAGAAGGAAGTGACCGCACAGCTCATTCAGGGTTGTCGCAACAAGCACCTGAGGACACTAATCCTAAGACAACCACGCATCTCTCTTGAAGAAATATTAATCCTTGCCAGATCCCACGAGCTGTCGGACGCACGCGCGACAGCAATGGAAGCAGCCCTGAACCCACGGGCAGAAGCAGGAGCCGTGGTGAAGACAGAAAGGGTAGACGCAGTCCTCAGCACCGGTCGGGGAGGCAGAGGAAGATGGCCGACCAGGACGTCACGCCGAACACCGTGCGGATACTGTGGCAGAGACGAACACAACCAAGATGGATGCCCGGCACGTGGCAAAACTTGCTCAAAATGCGGGATACCCAACCATTTCGCAAGCGTGTGCAGGGGTGGCGCCCGAGGAAGAGGAGCGCCAGGAAGAAAACCAATCACAGGAGCCGTGAGGCAGCTGTCACTAGACGAGGCAACGCCGTCTCGATCAAACAGATCACCGAGACAAGCCCAATTCGACGAGTCCTCCACAGAGGATGAAGATGAATGTTACTACGTGTCGTTCATAAGCGAACTAAAGAGACGGCGAAGGCCCCAGCCAAAATGCCAAATACATATCGATGGATCTCCAGCGACTGGCGTAATTAACACGGGAGCCACCGTGAATGTCATGGGAATCCAACACTATAAAGCACTGAAGCCAAGACCCAAGCTAGTTCCCTCGAAGGCACGAATACTAACATACGGCAGCCAGGAACCCCTCCCTCTGCGAGGGAAGATGGTAGTCCAAGTGAAGGCGGAAGACAATGAGGTGACGACGACATTCCATGTCATAGACAAAGAAGCAGATCTACTTGTAGGAAGCAACACAGCGGAAGACCTCCGCTTCATTGCGTTTGCAAACGCCGTCAAGGCTCTCCAAACGGAGGACATCCTGGAAATGTTCCCCACACTCTTTGAAGGCCTCGGTACCATCAAACGACCGCCGATCAAATTACACATCGACCCCGCCATTCAACCAGTGGCACTGAGGCACAGAAGGATACCATTTCACCTGCGCACCGCCGTAGAAAAGGAACTCAACCAACTTGAAGAACAAGGTGTGATTGAGAAAGTATCGGGGCCGACACCGTGGGTGTCCCCGATGGTGATAGCCGAGAAGCCACGCCAACCAGGTAAAATCCGCATCTGCATAGATATGAGGATCCCGAACAAAGCTATTCGGCGGGAGCGGCACCTCACCCCAACAGTAGATGACATCCTGACAGACTTGAATGGGGCCCAATGGTTCTCTAAGTTAGACCTTAACGCAGGATATCATCAGCTCAGACTAGCGGAAGAGAGCCGCTACATCACAACATTCTCAACACACCTGGGTCTGAGACGATACAAGCGACTAAATTTCGGCATATCATCCGCAGCCGAGATCTTTCAAAACACAATTAAAGAAATCTTATCCGGACTTGATGGAGTGCTGAACGTCAGCGAGGACATCTTAATTCATGCCAAAACGAGTGAGGAACACCACCGAAGACTGAAAGCCACCCTACAGAGACTCGCACAGTATGGCGTTACACTACACAAAGACAAATGCCAATTCTTCAGAAAATCAATAGAGTTCTTCGGATACGTGTTTAATTCAGACAGAGTGAAAGTGGACCCCCGCAAATCCCACGCCATCAAGAACGCTCCAGCACCATCAACCGCGTCCGAAGTGAGGAGTTTCTTAGGGATGGCACAGTACTGTGCAAGATTTATACCCAATCTAGCCACAATCGCAGAGCCTTTGAGAAACCTGACGAAGAAAGACAGCTTATGGAAATGGACGGAATCTGAAGACAAAGCATTTCACTGAATCAAAGAGGCACTGCTGGACAGCACAACGATGGCATACTTCGATACTGCGAGACCCACCGAGGTATTGGTAGATGCCAGCCCAGTGGGCCTAGGAGCCCTCCTGTCACAAGAATCCGAACCCGGGGTGTGGGCCCCGTTGGCATTCGCAAGCAAAGCACTGACAGCGACAGAGTCGCGATACTCGCAAATTGAGAGAGAAGCGCTGGCAGTAAAATGGGCCTGCGCCCACTTTCACCTCTACATATCTGGCCACCCGCTCAGAATGGTGACGGACCACCAACCGCTAATTCCCCTATTCCGAGGCACCGCACCTCACCCACCACCAAGGATTGAACGCTGGGCAATCCAAGTTCAACAGTACCAAATGGACCTTGTGTACAGACCTGGGGCGAAAAACCCGGCAGATTTCCTGTCTCGCCACCCCCTCACAGAAGAGTCCCACAATGCAGACCAAGAAAACCCGACCGAAGAATTCATCAATATGCTATCAGCAGGAGCATGCCCCTGCGCACTAACCGCCGATGTCATCACCTCACACTATGACAGTGATGCAGTTGTCAAGAGAGTGAAGGAAGCAATACACTCCGGAACGTGGGTAAACTTCCTGAAAGAGACCACTGGGTGGAACGAGGCAGACAGAACACGCCTACAACAGTTCTGGAAGATCCACGATGACCTCAGTTGCGCTGACAATGGTCTAATACTGAGAGGAACTCGAGTAGTCATCCCCAAGGCACTACAAGAGAAAGCAACCGTCCTGGCACACGAAGGACACCAAGGCACCCGCAGAATGAAAGCGAGGATGCGGGAGAAAATATGGTTCCCCAACATGGAGGAGAGCGTTGAGGCCCTCGTGCGGGAGTGTCGAGCATGCCAAATTACCAGCAGCCCTGAAGTGCCAGCCCCAGTAATCACGGAAGACCATGCCCCATCACCATGGACGTGGCTAAGCCTAGACTTTGGAAGTTTCCCAGATGGGAAAATCACAGTAGTACTAATGGACAACTACACCAAGTACCCCATAGTAGAAACAGCAGCATCAACTAGCTTCACGAACATTCGCCCCATCCTCAGCAAAGCATTCGCCCTATTCGGCATTCCGATGGTCATCAAAACAGACAATGGGCCCCCATTCCAGGGGAGCGAGTTCAAGGAGTTTCTAAGGAACCTGGGAATCAACCACCACCGAATCACCCCTCAATGGCCACAAGCCAACGGCGAGGTGGAACGCTTCATGAGGACAATAAACAAAGTGCTGCGAATATCATCCGCAGAAGGGAGTGACCCAGAAGAAGAGCTGCAAGCCTTCCTAAGAGAGTATCGGAGCACACCACACAGCACCACCATGCAGTCACCATGGGCGTTGATGCTGGCCGGACCACGGAGAGACCTACTACCCATGGCCGACAACTGGACTCCCGCACCATACTCGCCAGCAGACACGCAAGAACGGAGAAGAAGGACCAATGAGAAAGCAAGTCGCAAGAGGAGAGCCCAAACAAAAACCCTGAATCCAGGAGAGACCGTGCTGATCCGCACAAGGAGACCAGGAGGAAAGTTCAAGACACCATTTGAACCAGAACCCTGGGTCATCAAGGAAACCAGAGGAACAGCGATCACAGTCAGCCGAGATGGGGAAGAGGTGACTCGTAACATATCATGGTTCAAGCCAATACCTACACCAAAAGGACAGAGCTCGGACAGTGGCATACCTGCAGCAAGAGAAGAAGAAGAGAATACAGCCACAAACAACACCACATGCCTGCCCCCGGATACCGCAGAACAACCATCTCTGCCATCGCCGGGACCCCCTCGAGACCAGTTCCCTCCGAGAGGCAAGTGGCAATACAATCTTAGATCTAATCCACGGCCCAATCACAGACTGGCTGATTTCGCATGTTGAACTGATTATTGTGTTTTTGAAAATCCAAGTTGGGAAGGGATGTAGCGCTCTAGTGCTCCGAGGGTCTCAGGTTGAGCCCCCGGAAGCACTACCCACAATGTATCACTTTCTGGCCAGGCGTGGCCAGAAAGCTTTAAATAAAGGGACCGAAGTGGCACGGCACTTCCGGTCCACACCAGCATAGCAGTGTGTGCGTGTCGATTACTTTGGCTCCGCAGGCAGCGCAGAGTCCGAGGCCTAGTCAGGCCTTCGCACCCCCACAAGGACCAATAGATACATTGCCCTATGAAGACTAATAGGCAATACACCCTTACTTAATGAATGATATAACTTTTGAATGTATAAAACATTGCCATATTTGTGTATACTGTATATATGTTTTCGTCTGTTTTCTACCAATTTATAACAATATGTTTGTAACTTAAATCCACACACATTACGATCACATCGCTCTTTTTCCGGAAACAATATACATTTTGGGATGAAATAACTCCCTTTCTCCTTCTAACAATCATTCACCATATCAAAAAAAGATTTTCTCTCCCAATCTTGGAGTCCGTTCTAATTAAAAACGTGCCCCTTTTGGAACACCAACTAGTCCGACCTTTCATAACTATCTGTTTCCCTTAAGCCCTTTTTTTCCCCCCCACCCCGGTTTTTCTTTTCCAAATTCCTTGTCTCTACGGTATGATTTTTCACTTATCAGAGTTACAAACATCCTGACAATAATGCTCGCTGTCATAGTTACTAATATTCCCGCACCAATCCTCTCTGTACACTATACAGCGGTGAAGTTTAGTATTTCTTCTGGGTACAGCCATGCTTTGCACCAACAGAAACTATACCGACGTTCTAGTTCTTTACGAATACGGAAGCGGAACAACAGCATAAAGGGAGTTCCGACTTCCTGTCAGGTGACCGTCTTCGAAAAACGGCGCCGGGAACTACAGGAGGGGGAATACGAACATTCAGGTAAACAATCTCGCGTTTGGGTCTACAGCTATGATCCAACCATCACATTCTTTATTGTAAAGGGGAACAGCTCGCACCGACTATACTCGTGTCCCTTTCTACTCTATACAGGTGCACCCACCTGTTCCATTCTTCTGAGTGCTACTGCCTCAAGCATATCTTCTCCTCCCGGTCATGGCTTTAATTGAACACTAATAAGGTAGGAGTTTTTATTAAGTTCGATGCCACTGCCTATAGTCCTCTTGACACCACAAATGTATTTCTTACAACGCGCATTATATATTTTTTAGATACTACCCACTACGCGAGCAACGTTTACGCATTATATACTTCACCCGTATCTGGGTTGGCCGTACTACCAAATCTCGCCCATATTTAATGAGGGTGAGTGTTGTGCTGCACCTACTGCAATTTTTCTATTTTCTTTTCTTTTTTATGGACCGACCCGCCAGTATAACACTTGCCCTACCGTTGACCATATTTTGTGTTCGCCATTTTTTGTTCGTTATTTCCAATACACCGTGTTTTCAAATATTAACGAGTTATATATGTAGTTGGTGTTCCCGTTAGACTGTCATATCTTTTTATATCTATTTACTCACTCTTCAGATATCCTCCAGTGTCCTTTTTGCCCCCTTTTTTATACATCACCGAGCACTCTCACTGACAGGCTCTTTGTAAATTACCCTTTCGCTACAGTACACCGCCGATATCCTAGTTTGATGTGGCCCTTAGTGCTTTGAACTATGACAATTGGAACCCCATTGGGCCTCTCTTCAACTAAGACACTAGCACAAGCACTTTGTGAACTAAAAACGATTTCTGAATAAATATGAATCTCTAGAAAATTTAAATCTAATCAAGAAATAATATTTCATTTGACATGAAACGCAAAATAACCATGTACAGTTAATGTGTCCTTCTAGACAGTCACTGCAAGTCACATGGGGTAACGTACTCGTTAAAAACACACACACTTTATTCACTTCGCCACCTTCATGAATGTCGCTCTGGTCAGTGAGTTGAAATAATTTGAGTTTCTGTACTCCTTTGAATTATTCACATCCATAAAATCTGATGATATAAAAACAGAATCAACATCACATTTCACTTTCACCAAAGTCACTTGTACAGTGTGTTCAAGTCACAAATGACACAGTGTCACTTAAGGGCATGCTGTCTCCCACCCTGGTTTACACACCACCTTAATATATTATCGAATAGAACATCCTCACAAATGTATTTTTTGTATCTATATCCAACCCTGAAGATTCGCAGTCTGTTCCCTGCGATGAAACACGTGTTGGCCTGTACAGAGGAACATTAAACTGGTGGACAACACCAAGAACCTTACATCTTTTGAACTCTCATAATTGTACTAATGTTCTGTCAACCTAGAAAGTCTTGATGTGCACAGTCAACTAGCCTAACCGAGATTCAAAATTACCCAGACATTACTGTTCGTGTCTAGTGCAGGGGCTTCGCTGTTATTGTGCAATTTGTGTGGATCTCCTTGGTCCAACCTTGAGCGGTTGTGAGGGATTACCGCCCGCCCTTTTGCCTAGACTTTTGTACTTGATGGTATCAGACACATTGCGGTTACTCAGGTGTGCGCCTAGTCACTTCTGGAACCCCCCCCCCCCAATACCCTCCCAGCTGTATAACTGCCTCATGATACATATTTAACAACGGTTTACATAACAAATTAATCAACATGTTCCTTATAAAACTCCGCTACCAAGCCATTCCCCGGTGTCTTCCACGTACTCATTTGGTTGATGGCCCATCGTATATCCGTTTCATCTATCAGTGTTTGTAGTGCTTTTCGTATCTCATCATCTGCTACAGGCAGCCTGGCTTCATCTTAGATCTCTATCATACCGCCTCATCATGTTTGCCCTGTTGGGTGTATAATGCAGGATAAAATGCTGCAAATCGCCGTTATATCTCTTCATGTGTTGTAAGCATGGGTCCTAGTCTATCCTTTATGGTGACCACTGGATTCCCTTCCCATTCTCTGTTAACTAACCATGCCAGTTAGTGACCCAGTGTATCCTGGAGAATGTACCATGTGGAGGAGAGTGGAAAGAATAACCTCTAGTTTGGCAGTGAACTGCTCTCCATAATTCCACTAAGTGTAACCTGCCCATGGTTTTCCAACAATGCATTAGATGCTCTACCTAATGGCCTCGTCACCTGCTGGAGCTATCCAGCTCCCTGTCTAGCACACAGTTATGATCACAGATACAGACAATGTCATAGTGGGCGTAAGGTGCCAAAATACAAGTCAATCCTTGAAAAACAATTTCGGAGTATCTATATTAGGGGAATACGATGTAAAAAGTACTGCAGGTTTGCCCCCAATTTCCCCTACCACTCCCACACATGGGACTGTGTCCAAGGGTATGCTAGCCTGTATTTGCCACATCTTACCCTATCCCATACCTGTTATTGTTCAATTATGCTAGTTCAAACTTAGAGATGCATGGAACATGTGTGAACAATACCATGCACTCAGCAGCATTGACAGGTACAGGACTCACCTAATTTAGGGAACAAGTACACAATGTGAGATATATGTAGCATACTAATTTCCTGGTGTCAGTATTTAAGAAGGTCTGGGTACTGCAATATCTTGCTGAGTATAGTATGTGATTTTTGTAGGTGTAGAGAATCATTAAAGTCAGCTAACGTAGAGAAATGTGGTAGCAATGAGGTTCATGACCTGGCTCCACAAATTGGCAAACGGGTGCATGTTTTGACTCTTCACATGTATGTACACTCCAGTCGGCCTCACCAATGTATAACATTCAGGCATGCCAACTGTGTAAATGTATTACTTATAACCCAAAGGGTTACATATCCAATAGCTATGCATATCTACTGTGCATCTGTTGCATATCAAATGTGTTCTTAGTTTACTGATGTGTCTTAAATATTATATCTTGTAGATGGTCCCCCATCATACACGTGGTGAGGTGGATAACTTCAAGGACCCCAACTTTACAGGTGGGTGTCTTTATCAATGCTAATTGTGCAGTGCAGGGAGTGAGTATAATGTCAAATGCTGTGTGACTTGCCAGATTCAATGTGCATCCCTACCACAAACTAACGTTTATGAAAAAGAGAAATAGGTCAGGAAAAGTTGACGTTATGTATTGGATGCCTATCAGCCTATGACTACTGTCAAGAAGAACACTTTGCCAATATGGGATGCCTCTGTGTGATGTAAGGTAATTATTCTGCATCCATTGCTATATGTCATACCTGCCACGTGTGCTGTATAGTTAGCAATGTGTCCTGATATAGGTCCTTGTCACATCAGTTACTCTACGTTGTGAGAAAATACATGTAATTTGCAGACATTGCACTTCTTACTGTGGCAACTCCCTATTGCATAAAGGCCATTGCAGGATGCAGAAGGCACACTAGCGTACAGTGAAGGTGACATGTGTATCATTTCATGGGTACCAAAGAGCATTGTTCCCAAGCATACTAAGTACTGGTCATACCTAGATGTGCCGTAGTGTTACAGTTGCATTGTGCAGCAATTGCCCTGCTTTGTAATTTGGGTTTAGTACATCTGATATGATAGATAATAGGCATGTGTATGGTCACTCTAAGCTGCAAGAAGAATTTAGGCTGTAGGGTCTGCTACCTTAGATGTTTCATGATGTTGATACTGGTTTCTAGTCACCCTTTGACTGACATTTATCCTTATTGCTTCAACATACAACATGACCCCCAGAGCTGCTGAGGCAGCACAATAAACGCAAGGAGCGATACTGAGATGTGCTGCAAAGGCACACTGGGCCATGAAGAAGAGGTACAAGGAGGAGAAATCTCAGGGCAAGTGTGAAGCTTTCCACTCGGGCCCCCAACCCTCGAGAAGGGGAGCTCTGGCAGGAATGGACATTCCGGTAAAGGTACCTCCCAACCACTCAGTACTTCCACCAGCTGGCCATCGCAACCACCTGGACCCACACCTCAGGCCACAGGAGGGCCTAGCTCTTTTGAACTGGACATTAAAAAGGACATCTCTGGCCTGAAGTTATGTGTAGCAGTATTGGAGAACAAAATGGATGAGGCATTGACCATGCTCCAGGAGAGATCAAGCAGGCAGGGGCTAGACCCAAGCGACCATAGCCACAGGGACCCTTTCTGCCCTTTCCCCTCAATATAGCGTTTTATGTTGTACATAATGTTTTTGTAGCTTAGTTTAGATTAGTATAGTGATAGTGTAGGGATAGTGGTTTTAGGGGTTTTGTAGGGGTGGGTTAATTTTTAGTGGCTAGGGGTACTTTTTGTTTTTAGGTCTCGCCTACGCAGCATGCATGCGCTGCCTAGGAGGGGACCTCATGGAATCGATTCGCTTTTTCGCCCAAAAACCTGCACGCTTTGCATTGCTTTCAATGGCAACGCGTGCACGTTTGGCGATTCCCTTGCGGGAGTGAGCTTTGACGACATCTGTTTGTAATTAACTTGCAAGCAGATGGTGCCCCTGCTCGCTACCGCAAGGGAAACGCTGTGTGTGGCTGTTTTTCCCTGCTTTCCCTTTCTCCGCATCCCTTAGCGCGATCGGTTTCACTTTCACGGCCGCAAAACAAATAGGAAGTAATCTATCTCCAAGCTAAGACAAACATGCAAATAAAACAGTAAAATAATCAATGCATTCACGATACTGCAGGAAGAATGCTTGCGCCAGTATTTTCAAACGTATGCAATCATGCAATCTAAACGCCAGGCAAAACGTGCTGCCGAGTCCATGCAGACATAAAACGCAGCAAGTTTGGAAGCGGAAGCCATACATGATTGCACTTTAGCGAATCAGAAACCAATATTTATTGTGCTGACAAAGAGCAAACCACGCAACAATAAAGGAAAATAAAACGCAGTCATACCTATTGATGCACTTCTTTAAGGGTCAGTCTTTCCACTCAATATCACTTTTTACAGATTCTTGCATGGCTGCACTTAATAGTCTCTCAAACCCCACAACAAATGCATCTAACTGTTGAACTTGTGTCAAAAACCGCGTACTCGCAGCCTCTACAGCCAACTCCACCCTTCTCTAACGAGAAAGTCTCCACAGGGCGTCACACACGACACATCCGGCTGGTTAACTCACTCGAGGTCTCGGAATTCTCCTCATTAAAATGAACCGAAGGTTTTCGTTTATTTAGGCCGGGTGCGAAGATGCAAAGACACAAGGGCTGATGCTTTCCCACAGTGGGAGTGCCACGCCGAACGGCAACAGCAATTGGTTCCTACAAGAGTCCGGTTGGAACAGGGTTTCTAACAGGAATGCATTAGACCTATTAGGGGAGTTTGATCTAAGCAAACATAAGTTAAATTATTCACAACCTCGCTGTCCTTTAAAAGCCTACCGATGCACACTTCCCATATGGATTTTAGCGCCATTTACGTTTGAGACTGCAGAACATTAGGGCGCTGATGACTAAACAATAAGAAACAGCAACACCAGGCTTTCAAACGAGCAGACAACCTGCAATCTCCGAGCGACGCAAACCGAAGTGAAAGTTACTCAAGGACCGCATCGGCAAAACCTTCGCAAACAGTGAAAAAAACGTAGGCATCATATATTCACACCTACAATTTGTGCAGTTGTGTGAAAAACCTTTTTCCTGCTTATTTAATTCCCAAAAAATAATTTGGAAATAAGGCATCCAATCCGGTAATCTGTTTGACCTCATGATAACAGGTTCGAGGTCTGTAAGGTCCAGCTAGCCTTTCATCCATCTGAGGTCGATAAAATGAGTACCAACAAACATCTGTTATTAAGTGGCAAGATGCCTTGAGTGCCAAATGTGCACTTTACAAATACAGATTATAGACTAATTTGGTCTCTTATCAAAGCCAAACCCTTATCCTAACAACAATTCCCACACAAATTTAAACCTTAATCCAATTAATTAATATTCCTCCATAACATAGCAGTTAATCATAACCCTAATTTATTACACATATTTTGCAATTCATTTTTTTATTTTTAATAAAGGCTATTTAATCCAGCGATGAGGCCTCTTCTGCTCCCGAAATGCGCCCGTAATCACGAGCACCAGGATCCGCCGTGATACAGCAGCGGGACCTTTCCGCGGCCGGACAAGCCGCTCAACATCAAAACCAAGAGAGTCCCCAAAGGAAAGGTCACACGGGAAGGGTTTCCACACACCATCACCGGCAGTTGCCAGCACCACAGCCAGCGCAGCGTTCGTATTGCAGAATGCCAAACGTTTCAAGCCGTAGCCCTTGATCACCGGCCTGCAATTGACACAAAGAGGCATCCATTAAACAAGGAACTTTTATTTGCTGATAACAGTCCCGCCCCAGTGGGCGTGAGCAGGCATGGCATCATGGTAAATGTAGTCCATCTGCTAAGGACCTAACGTTCCAAATATAACCCAGTGGCTTGGGTGCCTCATAGTGTCACACTGTTAGTCCAAGTGGGTGAGCGCTTGCGTGGTAACCGCAGTGTGGCACACCAATTTAATCCAGCGATGAGGCCCCTTCCGCTCCCGAAATGCGCCCGTAATCACGAGCACCAGGATCCGCCGTGATACAGCAGCGGGACCTTTCCGCGGCCGGACAAACCGCTCAACATCAAAACCAAGAGAGTCCCCAAAGGAAAGGTCACACGGGAAGGGTTTCCACACACCATCACCAGCAGTTGCCAGCACCACAGCCAGCGCAGCGTTCGTATTGCAGAATGCCAAACGTTTCAAACCGTAGCCCTTGATCACCGGCCTGCAATTGACACAAAGAGGCATCCATTAAACAAGGAACTTTTATTTGCTGATAACAGCCCCGCCCCAGTGGGTATGAGCAGGCATGGCATCATGGTAAATGTAGTCCTTCTGCTAAGGACCTAACGTTCCAAATATAACCCAGTGGCTTGGGTGCCTCATAGTGTCACACTGTTAGTCCAAGTGGGTGAGCGCTTGCGTGGTAACCGCAGTGTGGCACACCAATTTAATCCAGCGATGAGGCCCCTTCCGCTCCCAAAATGCGCCCGTAATCACGAGCACCAGGATCCGCCGTGACACAGCAGCGGGACCTTTCCGCGGCCGGACAAGCCGCTCAACATCAAAACCAAGAGAGTCCCCAAAGGAAAGGTCACACGGGAAGGGTTTCCACACACCATCACTGGCAGTTGCCAGCACCACAGCCAGCGCAGCGTTCGTATTGCAGAATGCCAAACGTTTCAAGCCGTAGCCCTTGATCACCGGCCTGCAATTGACACAAAGAGGCATCCATTAAACAAGGAACTTTTATTTGCTGATAACAGTCCCGCCCCAGTGGGCGTGAGCAGGCATGGCATCATGGTAAATGTAGTCCATCTGCTAAGGACCTAACGTTCCAAATATAACCCAGAAAGTTCCCTGACTTGCCAGCTCCACTCCAGAAGGGGTTGGTGCGAGTTCCAGGTGTCGGGTCCCGGCTAAAAAAAAATTTGATATCTCCTCAGGCATGATATACCACCAGGAAAGAAAGACACTCGCACACCAGGGTCAGTGAAATAAAGTGACTGTTATTGGCAATAACAAACACTTTGTTTCACGGACCCTGGTATTTTCTTCATACAAAAATACATCAACCACTCACCCTAAAAACAAGCATTGGCATAGCCAATAGGTCTCGCCTGTGGGACCTTATAAGTCCTTAGCCATGCAACAGTTGATATTGTTGCACCAAGGATATTGTGCTGCATAACTAAACACTTATAAGGTCCCAAAAGCGAGACCTATTGGCTATGCTAATGCTTGTTTTTTTTGCATTAGCCGCAGTTGATCAGAATCGGCAACAAGGACTGTCGAAGTCAAAAGATCAGCTACCACTTTCAAAGGTGAGACCTCTTGGCTTTGCCAATTATTAATTTTGTCTGTGGGTGGGTTTCGGCAAAATTCTAGAGTGGGATAAGTAAAAAGTCTGGACCCCACTCCAACTGGTCAATTTTACGAATAAAGTCCGTAGAATCCTGCACATAAGAACTCAACCCTTTGACCCACTCTTGCAGAAAAAAGTCAATGTATTTGGAGACATTTTATTTATATATATATATATATATACAACTTACTCGCCTTGAACACTGTCCCTTGTATTGGGAAACAGACGATGCGGACCCAATTTGCTGATGCTATTTTTTATTCAATTAAGTGCCCTCCACCAACCGCCTATATATATATAAAATTTTACAAAATACAGAGAAAGATATGATTGGTTATGATTCTATGTGTAGGTAGTCGTTTAGGTGTAGTTTCTGTTGTCTTTATGTGAAGATGTGTCTTAAGGGGGGTTAGGGGGCTGATGTTTATCATGTCGTACTAAATGTGTAGAGTAAAGTTAAGGTCGTTTTAGATAGTAGGTAGGATATGATAAGGTAGATTAGAATAGTTAGCATAGGGTAGGTAGATTTATATTTTTTTATTTTCTATTGACATTAAATGTCATTGTGTGCTACATATAGGTCTACATCATGATTTACTGTGTGCTCAGGTAATGTTATGTACATGCATATGTCTTTGCTAGCAGTTTATGGCAACATATGTAAGCGTCTCACCTATGGACAGGGATCTGTCTGGTTGGCCAGGACTTTACATCATCTATCAGACATTGTTGAGCAGTGGATGTGGCTATCATGATGGAAATTGTACGCAGTGCAAATCATGTTTCACATACAATCTCTCTGGGTGGGTACATAATGCAACATGTCTTGGAGGGATGTTGTGGTCATAAGCATTTGCCCATTAGTAGGTTTTTGGACTCATGCACTGACTGCTGCCCCGTACCCATTCACACTTTCATTGTTTGCTTGCCAGCCCAGTGTTGTATGCTTGCTAGTAACCATGGGTCGACTCAGCACTTGTAGGGTGACTTAATTAACCATTAACATTGACTGCATGACACCAGTAGAACTTCATGCTTGCAACCTTGACTAAACACTTGCAAGTCAAAACACAAATAGTGTTCACAAAATATGTTACATTCTCACTGCCTAGCATTGCCACTGACTCAACAAAAAACATGCCACTTTGGCAAGTAGTTGGTGTATTTGCCTCACAGAATGGCAAATGAACAACCTGGTCCTGACTCCTATAGACAACACACAGTTAATTTATTGACATGTGCAAATGT
This sequence comes from Lissotriton vulgaris, assembly GCF_964263255.1. Lineage (NCBI taxonomy): Eukaryota > Metazoa > Chordata > Amphibia > Caudata > Salamandridae > Lissotriton > Lissotriton vulgaris. The sequence goes on from NC_141693.1 coordinate 281,570,330, forward strand.
TTAAGTGACTCACAAGTAAAGTTCATTGGACAACAACCCCAAAGGATTTTTAGTACCAGTGGATGTCCAGACAGAGTCCATGTGGGGAACATGTCATGGGACATGTGAAGGAGAGGAGTGCTTCAGTCAGGAGGATGCCCACAATGTCATTAGGGAGGATAGGCCACATTGTCAGTCCACAAATGGTCAAGGTGAACAGTGCGAAGTCAAAATGAGGACAGTGGCAGCTGATGTATACTGGCATGTTAATAAGCACAAGGCAAAGGAGCAACTGGGTATGTGGCACAGATGAATGCTACCAGAAACAGCTTCATTGGAAAGAAGTACCATCCACATCTTCCTCCTCTGATGTGTGGGGTGTCTTCCGTGAGGGTGGTGTTGTAGGTGCGGATGCCGAGGGGGAGAGGGCGGGCGGGCGTGCACACACACGATGTGGATCCCGCACCTGTAGCAGTATTCATCTGTGCCAAAACATGAGGCAGCACAGCGGTGAGGAGGATCTGCTGGTTTTGCAACACAGTAACAACATTGCGGTGGTAGGCAGCCATGGCAGCAGACTGGGAGTCCTGCTTCTGCTCCATGGACTCATAGGTTCTCATTGCCCTCAGCTGTTTGCTACCTCGCTGGTGCCACTTTAGCAGGGCATCCTCTGCAATAAGTTGCAGAAATGCTATTGCTGATCTCTCTTAGGTGTTGACATGAGCAATACAGTTGACAATCAAGGTGCAATACATTACACTTTCAGTTCCTCACTGAGGAGTTGGACAGCTGTAAAGCAAGGGTTTGGATTGCAAATAGCATGGTATTTCCCTTTAAGATGACATGATCGCAGCATTGTTCTCACTACCACAGTGTGCCGACTCTGAGTGGGTGGGCCCTGTAATACTAGTCAGATTATGATCACGGATGTTAAAGCAATTTCATCAGGATCAGAGTTGGTTATCTGCAGGGTGTCACACATCATTTTCATCAGACCTATGCACTTGTATGTGTACATGCATCCTCTGGCTGTTCCAAATTTGGTCCTGGCAGCCGACTTATGGCCGCACAGTGATGGTGCCCTGATCATACATTGACTATCATGTGCCTATTAGACCTACATTATGCAGGACCATATCCAATGGACTGACATAGCAGGCTGTTAGAGAGTGACATGTGTCAGGCAGCACACCAGATGGTAATAGTGCTGGGAATCATGACATATACCTACCAAGCGGCATAGTCACACAGAAGTGGCACAACATGGCAGTGCAAGCACTTTAGCTGCGTCACTCTGCATCATTCCACCATCACAGGAAAGCACTGTATTCACAAGGATACGGGGAACATGATGTGTTTGCCCTTGCGCTGGCACAGATAAAAACAGCCAAGCACCAACACAGACACCCGTACCATGGGGCAAGGGTGCCTGTGTTGGCGCACTTGCACTGCTATTCTTTGTGCAGCGGCACAGGGGTGGCACATATTCTTGTAAATACAGCTCATCAATGCATTTTTGCAAAGATGCAGCCCTGCGCCATTTCACTGAAAGTATGCCCTCTAGTCCTCTTGTGTACACCACCTGCATGCACCCCCATGGTCATATTTAATAGATGAGAGTAGTTCAGATGGTCCCTACCATTGCAGCTGACCCCCATGTGGTTTGAGCCTGCATGCCAGGACAGCTGCATACTGTGTAGTTTAATCTGGGTCAGTATGGACTTGACTCTTCAAATGTTCCTACGTGTAGGCACTACCCATTGCCCAATATCCCCCCCACCCCTCCGGTGTGTTGTTGGTCCTTTGAGATACAATTCTATGCTAGGGATTTGGAGGTTAGGTTAATGTGCATGGGATCAGGTGAGACGGAGGGGCATCTTTCATGGTGAAGCGCAGCGCAAGAAACCATCTTGCTGCCTCAATCTTTGTGAATAGAAAGTGAAAGGTTGCGCTGTATTACAGCAATACAACACATCCCTGTGTTTTCCTTTACGCTGGTGCACATTCAACGCAGGAAACATTGAACCATGGTGTAATGGTGCCTGCTTTGGCGGACGTCTGTGTTTGTGCACCCGAGCTGGCATAAAGGATAGAAATGCACTGCTCTTTTCTTTTGATGTAGAATAGCACAGCTAGAGGGCTTTCCAAGCTGCCCTACGCCAACATATTGTCAAAATGCCCAAGAGCCTTCCATTGAGGTCATGTCTAACCATAGATGAGCCAGGTGCCCACCCTTTGGCCTGCAGTGCCTCAGAGAGCTACTACATAGCTGCCTGGACTGCACAACATTACATACTTATCCACATTGGCCCTACATGGAATGTACCTTGTTGCTGATGTAGTTTGTCAAAGGCAGCATTGTCCTGTCCCGTAACTCCAACCACTATCTCCTCAGAGATGACTGTGGACACCTGCTCCTACAAGTGATCCTGCTCCTCTTGTGGCGCTGGACTACCACCTCCGATCTGCAATGTTGCCTGAAGTTTGGTTGCCAGTTTGTACTTAGTTTTGAGCTTACAATTGTGCCAGCGCTTCTTACAGTCAGTGTGAGAAGCGGGCTTAGCATATGGTGCCCACTTATGTAAGTGGGCACCCTGCACTAAACCAGACAACCCTTATGGTGATTTGAGTGGTCTTAGACAACCTTAGAAAGCTCTCTAAGTGGGAGCTGTGGAGAGCAGCCTTTAGGCTTAGTCCAGAGAGAGTGTAAAGCAGCATGTTTTACCAGAACATAATCTTATTGGTAAAGATTAAGTGAAAAAGAACCACACAGTGTATTTATAAACATATGTATTTATTATAAGACACTCACTAACACATACAGATATCTCCTAGCTGGAGATACACACAATACTTTTATATAGAAACAGGTAGGTACCACAAATACACAGTGGTCTCCAAGGGGGATACCAAACCATATTCTAAAATAGTGGTATGTGAACCATGACTCGAGTCAAGACTATACAGAGAAGACGTAGAAGTGCCGGGGACCCAAGGAACCACCCGAGTTAAGTAACCAGGAACTCCACGGAGGCATTGTGCAGAGTGGGAACACGATCCCTGGCTCGATAAAAATCAATGGGTAAGTTGCGGTTGCGATTTTAAAGAAGAAGGACCCTTCCCAGTGGACCCTGAAGAAACCCTGTGGAGGACAGATGGTTGGAGAGCCACCCTACTGTGGATACCCTAGGAACCAGTTTATCTACACCAGGGGAGCATGGGAGTGGAGTGGCGTGGGAAACCACTGCCAAACACAATGGAGAACTTCAGGAAGATGCCAATGCTGGAGAAGGTAAAAGTGTCTGGTGGAGTCCAAAGGTGGATTCAGGATGAGAAATACCTGCAAGCAGAGGGGACAGAGTCTATGCCACTCAGGAGTGACCAGGAGTCACGGAAGACGAAAGCCCACCGATGTCGAGTGTTGCAAGAGAGCCAAAGCTGGCAGTGATGGAAAGGTTGGAAACCTGGAACACACACAGGTTTGACAGCTGCTGGCACTGCTGGCATAGGTAGGCAGTGGGTGATGCTGGCATTGTTGCCAGAGTGAGGAGCTGCCACCGATGGCCATATTGAGGACCTGGCACTGGTGGCAGTCGGAGGAGCTGCCGCTGGGGCAGTGCTTGATTCTGGCACTGGAGGAAAGTGCGAAGAGAGGGCACTATTGGGCACAAGTACTGTGGGTACAGCGAGGATCAGTCACAAATGGCTAGTATGAGGAACTGCTAGTTAGTGTGCAAAGCCAGTAATGACACTCGTCGTGCAAAGCTGGCACTAGTGGGCAGTGTAAAGTGCTGGCAGCAGTGGAAGTACGAGGAGAGGGGACAATGTGCAAAGCTGGCACTGGTGGGCATTGTGTGAAGGGGGCAGAGAGTAGGATTGGCTAGTATGAGTAGGCTGTATGTGAAGCTGACACTATTTGGCAGGGTTCAGATGACCCTGGTGGTCAGAGAGAGAAGTTGGCCCTGTTTTGGGGGATTTTTGCGCTCTGATTCTGACCCCCTTCATCACCACTAGAGCAAAAAAAGTATTCACAAGTAGGGCTTTAAATGGGCCGGGGCCCGTCAGGGTCTCAGACCCGGTAGTAATTAACAACTGCCATTAAAATGGGTCCGAATCCGGGCCCTAAAAACATGACCTTAACTTTACAGGTAAAAACACGAATTGATTTTGAACAATGAATGCAAAAACGTTAAAATAATTCATCTCAGCGATTTAGTTCCTGTTTATATTTCAAATGTTTAACCCGCTTAGGAAATGCAAGATTAAACTACTTCCAGGTTGTTGTGTTTCTATTTAACCCCTTCTTTGCTGCTGTCGGCCATTGGCCGACGGCAGCACTACCTCCCCAGTGCTGCCGTCGGCCGATGGCCGACGCGGCCCCGCCCGTTTTGCGGAAGTGCCGCACTGCGGGAAAATCGGGGCCGCGGTAAACGGGTTAATTCAAGCAGCATACTGGTCTTGTATAGTGCATACTTTGAACGGAGCCGCCTCCAGGCCACGATTGAGAGCGGAGACTGACGGTACAGCGAGTAGCTCACACGGCCAGTCAGCGGTCAATGGAGTATTTAGCATTTATGGTCAACCAATCCTTGGCCTCTCTGCAGAACACACAGAGTAATAACCACGTATTCCAGTTGCAAATGTGATTCTGTGCAAACGCGTGTGAAGGAGGAACAAACAGAGTTTTTAAAATAATGAAAAGACAAAAGAAAAAGATTAAAAAGTAAAAGAATGCAGAATTTTACAGGTATTTGGGTATGTTGTGTGTTTTTTTGGGGGGAGGGGTAGAAGTGAAGGAGATTCGAGGAAGTGCAATTTAGATGGGAGTGAAAAGAAGGGATGAAGGGGAAAGCAATAAGGAGTGAACTATGCTGAAAGACGTGAAGGCGAAAAGGGAGTATGAGTGAATATAACAAGGGTGATTGCAGTACTTAAACCACTACCACTACCCCCCCTCCTCCCCCACACACAGGACCCAGGTCTTAGTAATGTTGTATTTTCACATTCTTTTTTTACTTAAATTAAGGCCAACATTCTAAAGCAAGTGACACATACAATGACCCAGTATGCAGGGGAGTATCTTCCCAGAACAACTCCAGGTTTCATAGACTCACTCATTCGAAAAGCAAAAATAATTTTTTTTAATTCAGTCTGTATTTCAGAATTGAAATATTTTCAATACTTTTAAAAATTTTTTTTACAAAAAATCCTTGTTCTTCTTCATTTACCTTACACAGCTAACAACCATTGACAAAGCCAGCATTGCTGGCTGGTTTTAAGAGTATGTCAGTTGTTTTATATATCTGGATGCAATAACAGAAAGATCAGAGGAACGAAAATACCGATCGGGTGGCACACTGCGGAAATCACAAAAATGTAGTTTGTGTTCAAGCCACAACCATGATTACATATGCCACACCCCTGTTTTTTCAATGCCACTTAAAGCACTGCTCAGAAGTGTGTGGTTCGTCTTTCACTGTGCACCGTGTGTGAACAATGCCCCCTGGTGCAAGAGAGACTGCTCCCATGGCAACGCTTGCAAGGTAACACGCTCTTCCTGCACTCACCTAAAGTCTTATTGGCTATGAGAGTTGGATCATTTCTATGGTGCTCACTTCGAGCTGCAACACACGGCGGCGCATTTAAGCTTAGAACAGACCAACCATCCTTCACGGGAAGGAGGACCACGTCGCGCGCAGACTTCCAGGGCACCACAGACTAACTGACTGGGACCCAGTTAGACACAACCATGGCTGTGCAGCAAGGTAGCATTAATGGTATAAGTGGGCCGTGCCATATGCGCACTTAAAGGCCAAGCACATAGTCACGTGGTGCTTGAAATAGAAGGCTGCAGGTACATTTACTCACTACCCACCGTAACAGCCTTCCTACTGAGAAGGGCCGGTAATGTCTAATCAGTGGTAATGCATTGCTGGTGGCATGTGCTGTTACCGAGCAGAGTAAATTAATTCCATGAAGGAGTTCACACACATGCCCGTTTAGAGCACTGAACCTACATTTAACCCGCCTTCCACGGGGCAGCCAGCTGCATTCCAGGGATTTTTAGAGCCCATGGCAAACTCACCTTTTGTAATTTGGAAATTTAGTTCCCCGTAGAAACAAATCCTTTTTTATGTGATTTGTAATAATCTGGCGCCCTCTGCTGGCCCTTTGAGTTGGAGCTGTACCGATTTAAGTGAGCTCAGGGATAGTTATGGACACAGGGGAATGAATGTTTATTCCTAAAGGCAGTTCTTAAAATGGAACTACAGAAGTGCTGGTACTCTCTACCCAGAGAACCGGTTTGCTCATGAGAAGTGCTGGTACTCTCCCTTTCAAATTAAACAAGCATTTGCAATGCAATAGGTCTCGCATTATGAAAGTTTGAGCTATTGGTCTTGTAAATGACAATTTTTTAATTTATGTGTTGCTTTTGAAAATAGCTTCGTCATTTACAATGCCAATAGTTATAACTTTCGCAAATGTGACACCTATAGCATTTGTAATGCAACATGTTTTGTATTTACGTGACTTAGATGTATTGATATTACAAATAACAATGACTTAATTTTTTTAAATAATTAATACTTAAATAAAAGTGATTGTAATTTTTAATAGCAATAGCTTAAACTTTTGTGAAGATTATGTTCAGTGTATTTTATTGTGATGAAAATCCAAGAACAGAAGTGAAATATTAACATCTTTTTGTGACATTTGTAATACAGCTTGAAACATTGAGAGAACATATTTGAACCAGTTGTTGTTGAAAGGTTGCACAGATTGATGCTGTGATGGCGCAGAGTGATGCTGTGATGGCGCGGAGTGATGTTGTGGTGGCGCTGAGGAAGGCTGTGGTGGGGCTGAGTGAGGCTGTGGTGGGGCTGAGTGATGCTGGGATTGCGCTGAGTGATGCTGTGGTGGTGCTGAGTGATGCTGTGGTGGTGCTGAGTGATGCTGTGGTGGTGCTGAGTGATGCTGTGGTGTTGCTGAGTGATAATGTGGTTTTGCTGAGTGATAATGTGGTTTTGCTGAGTGATAATGTGGTTTTGCTGAGTGATAATGTGGTGTTGCTGAGTGATGCTGTGGTGTTGCTGAGTGATGCTGTTGTGGTGCTGAGTGATGCTGTGGTGGTGCTGAGTGATGCTGTGGTGGTGCTGAGGGATGCTGTGGTAGTGCTGAGTGGTGGTGAGTGATAATGTGGTGGTGCTGAGTGGTGCTGTGGTGGTGCTGAGTGGTGCTGTGGTGGTGCTGAGTGATGCTGTAGTGGTGCTGAGTGATGCTGTGGTGGTGCTGAGTGGTGCTGTGGTGGTTCTGTGTGGTGTTGTGGTGGTGCTGAGTGATGCTGTGGTGGTGCTGAGTGATGCTGTGGTGGTGCTGAGTGGTGCTGTGGTGGTGCTGAGTGATGCTGTGGTGGTGCTGAGTGATGCTGTGGTGGTGCTGAGTGATGCTGTGGTTGTGCTGAGTGATGCTGTGGTGGTGAGTGCTGCTGTGGTGGTGCTGAGTGATGCTGTGGTCGTGCTGAGTGATGCTGTGGTGGTGCTTTGGTGGTGCTGTGGTGGTGATGAGTGGTGCTGACTGATAATGCGGTGGTGCTGAGTGGTGCTGTGGTGGTGCTGAGTGGTGCTGTGCTGAGTGATGCTGTGGTGGTGCTGAGTGGTGCTAATGTGGTGGTGCTGAGTGATAATGTGGTGGTGCTGAGTGGTGCTGTGGTGGTGCTAAAGGGTGCTGTGGTGGTGCCGAGTGGTGCTGAGTGATAATGTGGTGGTACTGAGTGATAATGTGGTGGTGCTGTGGTGGTGCTGAGTGATGCTGTGGTGGTGCCGAGTGGTGCTGTGGTGGTGCTGAGTGGTGCTTTGGTGGTGCTGAGTGGTGCTGAGTGGTGCTGTGGTGGTGCTGAGTGGTGCAGAGTGGTGCTGTGGTGGTGCAGAGTGGTGCTGTGGTGGTGCAGAGTGGTGCTGCAGAGTGGTGCTGCAGAGTGGTGCTGTGGTGGTGCTGAATGGTGCTGTGGTGGTGCTGAATGGTGCTGTGGTGGTTCTGTGGTGGTGCTGTGGTGGTGTTGAGTGGTGCTGTGGTGGTGTTGAGTGGTGCTGTGGTGGTGTTGAGTGGTGCTGTGGTGGTGCTGAGTGGTGCTGTGGTGGTGCTAGGAATGTGTATATTTCATTTAGTGACCAGGCAATTGGTGTGAGCCTGTGTCCCAGCTAGTCCATACACTAAGATACTCACAAATAAATACTTGATAACCAGTGGGTTAAATGGGTCGGAACTGTCCAGTACGGAGTACCATCACTTTTTAATTTTTTAGAGGGAGCAGTACCGGCACTTCTAAAGAAAAACGTGTTACTTTTACTTGGACAGTACAAGGCACTTCTTAGAAACAATCGGGTATTTATTTATTTATTTCATGCAGTTTTATATTGTTCTATTTCAGAGAGGTGGGGTTTCTTATTTCCTCTCCCTCGCTCTTGCCTTTGTTTGCCCCCTCGTCCTCCCTTGGTTGACCTCCGTCTTCCAGTGTATTGGTTGTAATTTATTCACGTTAATAAACCTTGCCAATTACTAAGCCTCGCAGCCTTTACGGTCACACACGTTCTCAGCGTCCACTTATATTGCATTCGACGCTGTGTAGATCCACAGACGAATAATGCTTCCCTTCTAGGCACATCTGTTTGCTGAGTGGTCACAGATTGCGAACTGAAAGAGGTCCACTCAACCATTCATTCTTCTAAGGTTGATAACATGCGCACCATCAAGTTGGGTAACAATAGACCTCTTATCAGCGCCAAGCTGTTGCACTGGTAGTGAAGTGTTCTTTGCAGACCTATGTTTATGTAGTAATAATCAAAAAACAAAAAACACACGGCCTCTGTTGGGTCATTGGGTGGGCGCAGTGAACCGCATTATTCCTGCTGGTGGCAGCCACATGACCGGATATAACCTGCCTGTGGCCCGCCCACAAGATGGACACGGAGGAGAGTTTACTCCAATGACTTCCATCCACAAGTAAACAAACAAAAACAGCCGCTCTGGGAAGGCAAACAGCGACGGCCTCTCACTTATGTCTTTAAATTCACAATACAGGAAAGGGAACTCGCACTGGGCACCTCGGCGTGTAATGCCCAGTGGTCCGGCTCGCAGCAGGCTGTGCTTCTGCACCACAAAGGAGCGGATATATGATGTTACCACGCGTACTTTTAGCACGCATACCATTACCACAGATTTTTTACAACGCAGGCCATTTTACAACGGAAACCTTTACAACGCAATACACTACAATGCAGATACTATTACAACGCATACCATTACAACGTAAGTATAGGTAAGTATATATTATTAATATATAATGTAAATAATTATTTTTGTATTATTTAATTTAATTATTTATTATTTAATTATTAAATAATTTTATTAATAAAATTAATTTTAATATCTGTAAATATATATTAAAAATACCCCTGTCCCCCAAAACAAAAAACCCAGCCCTAAAACCTAAAAATACCCCTGTACCCCAAAACCCAAACCCAGCCCTAAAACCTAAAAATACCCCTGTACCCTAAAACCCAAACCCAGCCCTAAAACCTTAAAATACCCCTGCACCCCAAAACTCAAACCCAGCCCTAAAACCTAAAAATACCCCTGTACCCCAAAACCTAAACCCAGCTCTAAAACCTAAAAATACCCCTGTACCTCAAAACCCAAACCCAGCCATAAAACCTTAAAATACCACTGTACCCCAAAACCTAAACCCAGCTCTAAAACCTAAAAATACCCCTGTACCCCAAAACCCAAACCCAGCCATAAAACCTTAAAATACCACTGTACCTCAAAACCCAAACCCAGCCCTAAAGCCTAAAAATACCCCTGTACCCCAAAACCCAAACCCAGCCCTAAAACTTAAAAATACCCCTGTACCTCAAAACCCAAACCCAGCCCTAAAACCTAAAAATACCCCTGTACCCCAAAACCCAAACCCAGCCCTAAAACCTAAAAATACCCCTGTACCCCAAAACCCAAACTCAGCCCTAAAACCTAAAAATACCCCTGTACCCCAAAACCCAAACCCAGCCCTAAAACCTAAAAATACCCCTGTTCCCCCAAACCCAAACCCAGCCCTAAAACCTAAAAATACCCCTGTACCTCAAAACCCAAACCCAGCCCTAAAACCTAAAAATACCCCTGTACCCCAAAACCCAAACCCAGCCCTAAAACCTAAAAATACCCCTGTTCCCCAAAACCCAGACCCAGCCCTAAAACCTAAAAATACCCCTGTACCTCAAAACCCAAACCCAGCCCTAAAACCTAAAAATACCCCTGTACCCCAAAACCCAAACCCAGCCCTAAAACCTAAAAATACCCCTGTACCCCATAACAAAATACCACTAATAAATGTTTAAAAAAAAAGATAAACTTACCTATAATTATACTTACGTTGTAATGGTATGCGTTGTAATAGTATCTGCGTTGTAGTGTATTGCGTTGTAAAGGTTTCCGTTGTAAAATGACCTGCGTTGTAAAAAATCAGTGGTAATGGTATGCGTTGTAAAAAATCCATGGTAACAGTTACATACCCAAAGGAGCCGGCTAATGAGAGGTGCAATGCAGCCTGGAGTGGTGCAGTCATGGAGGTCAGCAAATGCGTTAAGCAAGACCTCTAGAACTGTTGCTGGATGTGGAGGCAGGGCAGGGATCTGCGAAAACCCAGGAGTACAAACAAGCACTGGCAGTCTTGCTTGCCAGTGGAGAGCGAGCGATGCAATTGCCTGAAAACCAAGACGTGCACTCCCATGAAGTGCTAAACAAGTTATTATTTTAACTTATAGTTGAAATAGTACGTCCATTATGTCAACAGTGAAAGGTTACGCCATAGCAAATCATGAGCGAGGGTATGGTTAAGGGGAGGGCAAACACAGAAAGGCGAGGAAGTCTATATAAAAAAAGCTCTTGGCATTGCTGTGGGGAGGGGGGTGGGGGGAGGAGAAATGCGAGACACGGCCTGGCGGCCATGAAGTGTGAAGCAGGGGGTGGGGGGGGGGAGTGGATCCCTTTGAAGTGAAGCTCTCGGAGGCAGGCGGCTGGGGGAGCAAATGGTAAGCGCGTTCACGAGCACATGCACTTGATGTAATCCGCCTGGTGGTTTCAGAGCTTGTTTTGCCCTCAATACTCTTGTCCTATTTTCGCTTGCGCGATTAATAGGACGAGACCTAAAAAGTACAGGTTCTCAGTACTGCACAGTATCTGCCGTTTAAAGCACGGCCTGAAGGCAGACGCGCTACATTTTTAAATCAGTTGACCTGGTGAGTAGGGAGACTGAAATTCGCAGTCTTCACATTATCCACTTTGGTGCTGATGAGGTCTTCAAACACCTCCATACTCCTACCTTGGTACAGAATTACTTATTTCAATTGACACTATTTTTTAGGACTAGCATAGAGACCGCTATAGTTGTTTGCTAACCTAACATTATAAAAATATATCTTACTAAAATACATATTTATATGTACATATAGGAGGGCTTCAAGTCAGCCCTCTCCATTTACTGGTCTTTTCAAGTGTCAGTCACAATCTGCTTAGGCCCACCCTAGCCCACAGCATAGGTCAATGCTACAGCCCAATTCAGCCATAGGCTGTCTTCACGGTGAGTGACAGAATTTTGCTTTTGCATGTGTGGACATTCGACTAAGGTAGTGTGGCCTTAGCAGGGACCCCCATGCCAGGCCTTTTTGGAGGTCCGGGCTGCTGTAACTCCCTTTAACGCTGCCCTAACATGGGTATAGCAGACTTAAAACATATGGGCTGAAAGTCAAAGCACTCATGAACCAAAGAAAGCAGTGTTAAAGACGTACACAGTGGGCTCGGAGGTGAATAGTCTGACCCAAACAAGAACACCTCTCTCCGTGCATGACCTGCATTAAAATGGCCACCTCGGGGTTACAGGGCTGAACTGGATGTGAGAGGACAGTCCTCAAAGAAATCCACAGTGGAGGTGGGGAATGTATAGAAGGTCTGGGTGTGAAATTCCACTCTGCTCGTGATGTTTTTCCCACTCCGAGCTCTGCGTAGTGCCCAGAGTTCTGAAAAACTCCACCCTGCATAGCGGAGCAGAGATTTTTCCTCGTTCGTGCTCACCAACTTTAAATTAGCAAGCACGAGCAGGAAAAATCTTAATCCAGACCACCTCCCGGCGAATTTCTCAATGTGGATGGTCGCAGAAGGTCGCTACCGCTCACGTTGAGAAAACATCCATTCGCGTTGAGGAAGCTGCCCTCTTACGCTGTGCATGGTGCCATTTCCAGCATGGGATAAACACCCGGCGCTAAAAATCAGCGCAAATGACGTGACCTAACGCACTCTGCTATTTGCGGAACTCCACGTAGCACAGCAGAGTTTTTTGGTCACTTCGTGGCGTTCCACATAGCGGAACTCTGGAAACTCCGCTCAGGCCTACTGTAAATGCTTCTTTGAGACTTTTTTTTCTGTTCAATAAGTTTATTAGTTTTTAAGAAGCATATAAATAGTTGAATGCAATAAAAGAGGGATACAATTGATGGAAAGTGAAGAAAAATAATAGCATACATGGTCTAGTCCCGAATAAGGCTTCTTAAATATTGCATAAGGATAATATGAAAGAAAAAAGTATTACGCAAAGGAATTTTAATAACCATCAAAAGCATCACCATAATATAAGACAAGAAAATAGGTAGAAAGAAAAAGGAAACAAGACAGTGAGAGAAAGAAAGAGAAAATAGAAAGGAAGACAAAGGAGAAGGGGAGCGAAGAGTGAAGAGGAAAAAAGAAAGGAAGGAAGGATCTCCTGCAGTGCTCCATATATATAACAATTACAACAATCAACTAGACGATGCAAAGGGATACTGATCGACCAACCCTTTCGAGACCAAATCCATATATGTATCCAAAGCTCTCCAAGCACTACTAGAGATAGTAGGGGAAAGATGAGCCTCATCCACCGAAGTATGCGCACTTCTTAAAAAAGAGACCCATGCCCACCAAGTATGGTATGATATGGAAGAAAAAGACTTCCACTCCATAAGAATCACTTTAACAGCAATAGTCAATAAAAGATCCAGTAATTGTAACTCTAAGGAACCCAAAGGGCAGAGGTATTTAGGAAGCCAATGGGCCCAACATAATCATGGGAAAGGAAAGCTGAAATTGAGTTCGAAAAATGAATATAAAATGTTTATGTATTAGATCCCAAAAGAGCTGCAAAAGTGAACATTCAAAAAACATATGTGGAAAATTCCCAGCAGTCAAACCACAACTCCAACAAAGATCATCGTCCTTCAGAGCCAGAGAGTGTAGGCGCACTGGAGTCCAATGAAGAAGATTGATAGAAAAGAATTTAGATTGGATTAAAGAAAGGGCAATTTTATTACGAAGAGAACGTTTTCCAATCAGCTGCCAGGATTCTGGAGATATATGATCAGTGAGATTCTGATCAAAATGATGTAGCCATTTCTGTTGGGTAATGGTAAACAAGGCAGAGGGAGTGGAAGACAGAAATTTATAAATTTTCGAAGCTACATGTCTAGATCTAAGCCACAACTGGAACAACGCAATAGTAGGAGAATGTGGATCCAGACGCAATTTAGCAAGAGCAACTTTTATTTTTAGAAGGGTGTAAAAATCTAAGTTAGTGAGAGAAAATTGTTGAGCTAAAGAGGAAAAGGGTAACGGATCATTGTTGGAATCATAGAGATGACGGACCAGCGTAATCCCCTTGGAAGCCCAATAAGTAATCAATGTAGGATCAATAGTAATTTTAATTCTAGGATTGCGCCACAATGAAGACCATCTCGATTAATGAATCGGGATAGCAATCTTCTTATTGATTGACCTAATTGAAATAATGGTATCTAGGATGATTGTACGGGAAAATGGAATAGATAAGGTGGATATGGTGAGAAAGGAAGCGGTTGGCAAGGGAAAAGAAAGGTCTTGTTCAATCAAGACCCAGGAAGGCGTGTGGCCCGGGATAGAGTAAAACCATAGAGCCCCTTGTGAAGCTAAGAAAGCCACCTGATAGTTTTCCCAATCGGGAAAATTACAGCCACCCATATCGTAAGGTTTTCTTAAAAATTTATATGCAGTTCTAGCTCTCTTATCATTCCATAAAACCTTAGAAGTGAGGGAATCAATCTCATGAAAAAAGGACGAAGTTAACTTCACAGGGAGCATAGAGGACACAAAGTTAATGATAGGTGTGATCATCATTTTTAAAGTTTGGAGATGGCCCCACCAAGAAATATGCTTAGGGGACCAAGTATCCAAAAAATGACGCACTTTAAGTAGAGTTTGAGCTTCGTTGTAGGCCACCGTATCATAAAGAGTACCACAGAACCTGATCCCCAAATATTTAAGCTGTTTAGATTGCCATTTAAAGCCTGCTGTGCCCATATGTGCTGGGAAACAATAAGCATTCAAGGGAAACATTTCCGTCTTATCTCCGTTGAGGGTACACCCAGAAACACTAGAAAAAAAGAGTGATAATATCTGTAATAGTGGGAACGGCCAGAACAATATCATCCGAAAACATGAGAACATCATCCGCATAAGCAGCTGTCTTTATACAATGTGAGCCAAAAGTAAACCCTTTAACATCTGGATGGAGATCAATTAATCTAAGGAGCGGATCAATAGATAATAAAAACAAAAGCGGGGACAAGGGACAACTTTGTCTAGTGCCCTGACAAAGACTAAAAACTCAGACGTAGCCCCATTGACTCTTATATTATAGCTCTAGGTTGGGCATATAAAGACATAACCATATTGACAAAAGAGTCTCCAAGATTTTGTGCGCGAAGGACAGCATGTAGAAAGGGCCAAGAAACCTTATCAAAAGCCTTCTCTGCGTCAAGGGCCAGAGCAGCTGCTGGAAGGTTAGACCGCTTAGCTGTACCCAGAATATGGCAACAGGTACGGATGTTGTCCCTAGCAAGTCTACTCTTAACAAAGCCCGTCTGAGATGGATTAACCAGATTAGGAATGTAGGATTCTTAGCGCTTAGCTAAAATCTTAGCAAAAATCTTTGCTTCCATGTTAAGAAGAGAAATAGGGCGATAATTTTTGGGATCAGAGTGATCTTTGCCATCTTTCGGGATCACAACAATAGTAGGATCTGTCGCTGAACCAGAGACCGAACCTCCTTGAATAAAAGTGTCAAAAACAGTCTTAAGGCGTGGAACAACAGAAGAAAGAAAGGTTTTATAAAACACAATAGGAAACCCATCAGGGCCGGGAGCTTTACCCGACCGTGTGGCTTTAATAGCCTGAATAATTTCCTCGGACGTAATTGGGCCACCCAATTTCACACCATCCTCCATCGACACAGACTGAATAGGGATTGTCTTTAAGAAGTCTTGGCACTGCTCAAAAGACGATTGATTATTGGGAGTATAGAGTTTACTATAAAATGCACGAAAAACTTCAAGAATCTCCTCGGTCTGAAATTTTTTAACACCAGAGCTATCATTAATAGAAGATATCTGAGAAGACTTAAAATTAGAATCCTGAAATTTCAATGTTGCTGCTAAGATTTTACCAGCACGATTCTTCAGGAGTAAACGCTTGGATTTCTGGGCCTGAACTCCAATGTGAGCTCTCTTGGTAACAATAGTATTGTAGGAATACTTCAAGTTCTTAATGGTTTGTAATAATTGTTTATCTTTAGAACTTCGAAAAAGAAGCTCTTGTTGTTTAATATTATCTGCTAAATCCTTTAGTTCTTTCTTAATAGTAGAATTTCTTTTTACCATGACCTGAATAATTTGATCTCTGAGCGTACATTTAAATGCATCCCACAAAACTATTGGAGAGCTGACTGAGCCTTCATTTTCAGAAAATGTTCAATTTCTTCATGCAGAGCCAAAACTTGGGAATCATCATGTAGAATTTCTGTATTTAATCTCCAAGATTGAGGTTCTTTTTTTAGAGCAAGGTCTAAGAGAGAAAAAGAAACCGCTGCGTGATCTGAGACAAGAATAGGATGAATATATGGAGAAGATGAGGATTGCACGAGAGACGAGTGGACCGAGAGATAATCAATACGAGAAAAGCTAGAATGAGGAGAAGAAAAAAAAGAAAAATCACTACCTTTAGGATTATGAAGACGCCAAATATCCTGAAGATTAACTGAGGAGCACATATTTAACATTTGTTTGTGAGCTCTGGGAGGACGGAATGAAAAAGCAGAGTTCCTATCCAACAAAGGGTCTATTGGTAAATTGAAATCACCACCAACTATTAAATTACCTTTGTGCGATGTGTCCGCAAGTTTTTTAGTAATCGCCCGCCAAAAAGCAGGATCATCACTATTTGGAGCATAAATATTCAAAACATAAAGATCACCAACTCCATCAGACAATCTAGACAACAGCCAACGGCCCTCAGAATCATGTTCAACAGAGACCACCAATAAACCAGAAGAATTGGAAATAAGAGTTATCACCCCATTTTTTTCCCCCAGAGCATCAGAACACACAACATCAAGGACCCACTCTTTCCTCAGCAACAAAGCTTCTTTATAAGATGCTTTCGTTTCCTGTAATAGAACCAGGTCTGAGGGTAGAGATTTACAGTAATCCAACATTTTGGATCTTTTCACCGGATGATTTAACCCTCTGACATTCAGGGAGACAACATTCAGCCCAGGCATAATCCTACAAATACATTAAATCCGAAAAGCATTGATAAAAAAGGGCACAAAACAAAAACCAAGACCATCACCCAAAGACTTACAATAAATCCCACGAAAGGGAAGCACCAACAGGAGATCCAGGGAAAGAGAGAGAAAGAGAAAAAAGAGAGAGTGTAGAGAAAAGAAAGGAAAGATAAAAGCAACAAGAGGAATAGAGAAGCAAGGAAACAAAGACCCACCAGGGGAGGTCTATAAAGGACCAAATTCATACCAGGGGGGACATGGAGGGGCAAGCAAGGGGGCCACCAGGAAGGACAAAGTAATAGATCCAAATAACCCCATATTAGAAGATAATATAGATAAATAAATAAATAAGAAAAGGCAAAAAGGGTGACAAGAGATGTGACAATATAAGCATAAGCTAATCAAACAAGGCTTATATCATAAACAAGAAGTTCTCTAAACATATTAACTGGCTATAAACAAGATAAAATCGCAAGATATAGTATAATAACAACATCATGAATAAATACGGACAAAAAATATCAATAAATACAATTTCATCACAAAGAATAAAATACACAGCAAAATATCTAAATATGTACTATCTAACATACATAATGAATAACAAAATTTAAACAGTCAGAAAAAATACGTACGTATAAAGCAAAAAACCTCAGTCACAACTATCTTAAACATATAATTCATTCACCTAACTAGAGAAATAGGTCAGACTAGT
Source organism: Lissotriton vulgaris (assembly GCF_964263255.1). Taxonomy (NCBI): domain Eukaryota; kingdom Metazoa; phylum Chordata; class Amphibia; order Caudata; family Salamandridae; genus Lissotriton; species Lissotriton vulgaris. The sequence continues at coordinate 281,587,699 of NC_141693.1, forward strand.
GAACAGTAACTAGAAAAAAGCGTTAATCCATAGCAAATAGGTTAGAGATAATTTAAAATGAAATAAGATAATCATAACGAAATGCAGAAAACAAAACTAAGAACAAGAACACATATAATGAAACATAAATATATCTAGAAGGAAAAATTGCCATCAGAAAAACCATCACAAGAACATAAATTGTACCAAAAAAGTAAACAGAGAGAACAAAAGGACCAACACCTCAGAAGAGAAAAGAAAAAAAGAGACGCTACCACCAGGGACGTTGAGGCTCAGCAACATAAATCTGTAATCCTAAGAAGAAAGAAAAGAAGAAAACACTATAGAAAAAGGAAAAATCTGAGGAAAAGGAACAAATATGAAACCTGAAGCAATTGTTACAATAGTTAACATAAGATGAAACCGCGTACAACCCATTAACTAGAAATCTAGTGAAAAACCTTCTCAATATCTAATGATAGAGAAATCTTTGCATGTAAATCTACAACATAGTATACATCTGGATATAAGGAAGTAAAAACTCCATAGACATAGCAAGCAATCATGAACCTTAAGGACCAGGCGCAGGAGAAGAGTCCATCTGAGATTCAGACGGATTATCCAGAAATAAGGAAAGATCTGAAGGTTCATCAAAAATTCGGGAACGACCCTTAACAGTGATACGGAATTTCGAAGGACCTGCAAAGGAAAAGGGAATGTTCAAGGGAATGTTCATGTCAATGAGACGTTTCCGCAGACTAAGAAAACCTTTCCTTCGAATGACAGTGTCTCTGGCAAAGTCTTGCGATATAGCAATCCGATGCCCTTCCCAATTCACCATCTTGATCTTCCTCATGTGAGCCAAAATTTGTTCTGTATGTTGATGACGCAACGGTTTAAAAATTACCGCCCTAGGATATGAGGAGGACTTGGGTCTAAAAGTTGGTACTCTATGAGCCCGTTCAATTTCAAAATCCTTCTGAAAGGAAATTTGTAAGGTAGATGGAAGCCATTGGTATAGGAAGTCTATCGTCGAGGAGGCTGACTTCTCTGCATCTTCAGGTAGGCCAAAAATACACAGATTGCTTCTACGATTGCGATCTTCCTGCTCCGTGAGATCTCTCCGCAAAGCCACTATTGAGCGTTCCATCTGTTGTAGAGATTTCGAGTACTGTTGCGCAGTGTCCTCCACACCACTAATACGTGACTCCGCATTCGTGACATGAATAGATAGCGCCTTGAAATCATTCCTGATGCTTCTTTGAGACTTGAAGCGCGTAGGAATGACCAACTCTTGCCGGTGCAGGCCGTGGGTGCCCAAACTGCCCTGTGATTCTGAGCAGGAGCTTAGAGGCAGGGGAACTCCACCACTGTCCGGCTGTGGAGTAGCAGCTGTGGTGTGCAGAGAACTCAGCATTTGGTACCAGAGAGCAACAGCCGGCGTCCAGAGCAGGAAACTAGTGAGAGGTTGCAACTGCTGGCCCTCTGTGCCTTTCATGCCTGGGCATTCTGATACTCTACCAAGCACTGCAGCAGAAAGCTCTGCCACAACCAATCGCAGAAGAGAGGCTACTGGACACAGCTGGGAGATAAACAAGGCAAATTGTTTAGCTTGCTGGAGGGAAACAACAAAACAGCGGGACCCCATGGAATGAATAAATGGAAACAGGCTGCCACTGAGGTCAGAGTGGTCTTAATCAAATAAGGGTGAAAATGACTGGAAATTAACTAATCATCACTGAAAGTTTTTAGCAGGGCTACAGCGAATTAATCTAAGCTTGTGCGCTCAGGTTTGGGGCTAGGAGCATAGAAACGTGGAATAACTCCAGTAACTGCAACAAGCGCATAAGTGCTAGTAACTAGCACAAATGAAGACTGACTGGGGAAAAAACTGGGAAACACAAATGCCACCACTCACTGGCACAACCATAGATCACCCCAGTGACCTTCCGTCACCTTCTAAGATCACCCCAGTGACCTTCAGTCACCTTCTAAAAAAATACAAGTAGCGGGAAAACATTACTAGATCAGTTCTTCATGCAACACAATCAAAAGAAAGGCATCTCTATACATTTTGGAGTAACATATTACTAGATCAGTTCTTCATGCAACAATCAATCAAAAGAAAGGCAGCAAACATAAAACATATCTATTTGTCAAGATGGAAAGACGACTTAAGTATAGACCTACCAGAAGAGTGTGGGCACTCATTTGGACAAGGGCAGCAAAATCCTCTTTCTGTACACTGTATAAAGCCTTCCTACACGGTACTCACTATATGGTATTTCATGAGTAAAGCAATGTTTTATAGTGGACTTCTTTGACAGAGTTATTGTGTGGAGAACGATTCTTACATATGTGGTGGGCGTGTATACATGTAAAGTTCTTCTGGAAAGAGGTATTATAACAACATATCAGTCTAGTAACCAATCTGCTTAATCCAGCAATTCTGCTTCTGGAGGATGGAGAAGAAAACAAGAATATGTACTCTCCGCTCCAATCTGAATGCTGCAGACGGATCCACTTTTGGCTGTAGGCATCACTATTGCACACGTTTGGAAGACCCCTACTCCCTCCCCAAATATCAATATGGTGGATGAAGGCCAGTTTATAGGCATCCACCAGTAGGCCAGCTGTAGGAATTTGACACCCCCGGATTCCCCACCTGGACTACTTTAACAATATCTGTGCCTTTGACTAAGTTGCTGATATTGTTAGATACGGTTGGATATGTCAAGTTCTGCGTTACACCGCACAGGTCAACTTAAGTACAGCGGTGAAGGCTTCCTAACATGCTGTCAGCGTTTTCATAAGCAAAAAAGGTGCAATATTGATTAGTTATCTGTCCTTGACAAGGAAGTCTGAAAGGTACTAAAACAGAATGATTGCACTGTGATTGAGGCATACTAGGTCGGTAATACTTTATTTGTTGATTAATAAGAATTATTACAATCAAGAATAAAACACAATGGGCTATGGGCATTATTTTTTACCCAGAGAGCACATATACTACATTGTACTGAAATATATTGTGGTACTTTTTTAAACAATATCATATTTCACACCAGTCATAGGCGATGTCCCTTCCAATTAAAGCTATAAAGGTCACAATGGGACGTCCACACTGCCCCCACTTTAAAAAAAATTCTCATTTCAATATACCTTAGTTAAAATACAATAGGTAAAGTGCACTTGTGCAGTGTCTCGCATTTAACAGTAATAACAAGAGTGCACTTAATTAGACCAAATCTATCTTATATGGCGGCTATAAAAAACAAAAGCACATATAATACTAGTATTATAGAGGTTAATTTTAAGATTCTTTTAAATTTCACACCTAACAGAAAGACCATTTCTCCAAAAAGGCCCAAATTTGAAATGCATACGTTGGTATTTCAAAAATTAAGATGTATTAAATGAAGAGTACCTGTGCAATAATTACAATTAGCAGCAATGGATAAAAGTGCCTGTGCCAAGTCTTTTAGTAACAATAATTAAAGTGCAATTGTGCAGAGTCTTGTATTTAGCAGCGATAATTAAAGTGCAATTGTGCAGAATCTAACAGCTAGAAGACATTTTTGAACTGTTAATTAAAATAAATAATTTCTCCTCTTCAGAACTGACCCACATAATACAGATAGTTAATCTTGTATTAGGATTTAACCAGTTGCTACGAACAATTAAAATATTTTTTTTTACAAAACCTTTTAAAAATCTCGAATTTGTTTTTCAAATTACTATGAATAATTAAAAACTTTTTAGAACTTCAGATTCAGGGTCATACACAAGACTTTAGGAACAAATGTTTTAAACTTTTTTTGGGGGGGGTTACAGATTTTCATTTAAAATTAATGGGATTAACAACATTATCCTGCAAAAACAATCATTAACAGTATAAGCAAGCGATTGGTGTTGGGAGTCGCACTTGGAGATTAACTTTTTTTCTGCAATAAAAGAAGTGAGAAGTGTGGCTCACTGGTTAGAGCAGGCAGACCCTGAAGCAGAGGTCAGACCCAGGACCAGGGTTCAATTCCTGACGCGGCAGGGTCTTGAGCTCAAATGTCCGTGGACTCGATAATTCTCGCTTCGGTGCCTGACCTAATCATGGGTTCACACTCTGCAACTCTGGGCATTAAGCTTGCTTAATCTCCACAACGGCCCCCCCGCGGCGGGATGCCTGGCTTTCACCTTGGGGATGCCCTGTAGGGGCTATATCACAGGGAAAAGCCAGGACGGGTTCCCAAGGCAAGCGCGGAGATACCCCTTCGGGGGTAGATTCTGGCGCTATATAAGAAATATAATAATAATAATAATAATATTACCAGTGAGACAGGTTATAATAGCTTGTCGCCATGTTCTCACCCCTAATTAGTTGAAGATGGATTTCAACCGAACTTTCCTCTCTTCTAACAGCTGAGGGCATGAAGTTACAATATGCATTGAAGATTGTTTATAAAAAACACATAACCTACAGCTGTTTGAGGACCATTTTTTTCCCATGTAGGAATTCCATCCTTTGTGGGATATCTCCCAAACCGTAGCAACATACATTAGTTCCTTAAAAATGGTTTTAAGTGGGTTGTGAGATATGATTGACGTTCTAATTTGGTCAATGAGTTAATAACTGACCAAGAGTGACCTTTTTTTGCTAGCTCATCCTTATCTAGAAGACTCGATAGAAGAGTAGCTGATCGATGTATTGTCTGTTTGTACACCGCTTTGCTCCTGACTTCCTCTTCAAAAGGTGGAGACTTAAAATAGTTTAAACTCTCTAATAGATAAGCTCTCCAACTCCTAGCATGCTCATACCTCATTATCTCCTGCAAAGATTGGTTTGCGAGGGTGCCCTGGTCTGAACGAAAAAAAGAATATAACAATTTTAAAAATGCAGATTGCCTTAACAGAGATTGCCTTTTCAGACCAAATTCCAATCTGACATTGGCATGCCCCATATACCTGGGAACCCCAAAGACAGATTTGAAAACTTTTATTTGTAGGTCATCAAGGATTTTCGCGTCTTTTCCACAAAAAATCATTGAACCGTAAGCCAAAGAAGGAATCCGCTTTGCCTTATAACCTTAAGTAGATGTTCATAGTTTGGACAAGACAACTTATCCCTCAACTTTCTAAAAGCAAAGGGCAAGATTATAGCTTTTGCTTTAAGGTTAATGAAGTGCTGTTTAAAAGACAGATTATCGTCAAATGTTATTCCTAGATACTTGTAATATTTCACAGTTTCAATAAGTAACCCATTAATCTTCCATTCTTTCTTGTCTGTTTTTGTACCACCTATCATCATTATTTTTATCTTATTGGTATTAATTTGTAAACAGTTAGCAGAGATATAGTGGTTAAATGAATTGACTGATCTTTTTAGGCCTATGGCAGTGTGACTTTACAAAATGGTGTTGTCAGCAAATTGCAAGTATTTGGTATCTTGGCCTAAGAAGGTAGGTGAGTGAGTATTAACTTCTTTAAATAAAACGGTAGGTCGGCCATAAAAAGATTAAAAAGATTAAAAAGATTAAAAAGGCATGGAGCCAGGATGCAACGCTGTCTAAGATCACTCTTAGTTTCAAAATCGGCAAGTTGTACAACTGCTGTCTCAGACTTTAATCTGGACCCATGTATTAGTGTATAACAATTTTATACTTTTTTTTTTTTTTAGTCCTCATTCTGCAATAGTTTGTGTAAGGAGTTGTCCGGGACCCCACCTTTCTGTTTCCGGCCCTTCACTACCCCGTGGTTCCGTGACCAGACAGGGGTATCTCCCATTGTTTTATGGTAGGGGTCCCTTTATTTCCATTACCAGTTCCAATAAATGTTTCCGAGGGAGCGGAGCTAGCCATCCTGGCTACTCAAACAGGCATTCTGCCTGCTTATTTATTGCCATTGCATAAAAATTGGACTTTGGACAATCATACAACATACTTTCAATTAGAATATTCTTTGTGGTTACTGACTGGGTCGGTTAAACTGTTACCAAATTTCCGAAAAGTTATATTTTTTACTCTGTTTCCCCCTCGGGTCCATCCCGTATATTTTATCAATTGATGTCAGCCATTCCCCGTGTGTAGGGGGTACGGGGCTTATCCATTTGATACATATTTCCCTTCTTGCCAATAAAATTAACAAAAAGGGTAGATTTTCTTGTTTCGAAGTTAACTTAACTAGGCATTCCTATTGATCCACCCCAAATACAACAAGATCAATACTTACATCTATTGGTCTTTCTAGTAGGGTGTCAAGACTCTGCCAGAATTTTTCAAGCTGGGGGCACTGCCGAAACATGTGCAAGTCGTCTGCTTTCTCCTAACCACATTTGGGGCAGTTCTTCGTTTTTGACCCGCTGAACTCTGATAACCTCTTCGGGGTCCAGTAAGCTCTATGAGTGGTAAACAAATGGTTTTTCCTTAAAGCAGCAGATTTTACAATAGACCAACATTTTTCCATAGATACTCGCGATATTTTTTGTACATCCAGCGTCGGCAGGTCGTTCCCCCAGGTCGCATCTGGAATTGAGAAGTCCTCCTCACCGGCTGATATAAGGGCCCAGTACCATTGTGAGATTTCTTTTTTTAAAGGTGCATTTTCGTGTATTCCCTTCTCCAATGTACTGTTTCCTTTTTTACTTTCTGTTAAAGTTTATGCCCAACTTGAAAGTTGATAAAATTTAAATTTTGATAGGGTGCCATTCGTTATTATTGCTAGTTGGTCCCAGTCGATAATGTTGTTCTCTATTACCAATTGGCCCCATTTAAGTATTCCTGATGCTCTTAACGGGATGGCAAGCCTATCTTTAAGACATTCCGGAGTCCCCAGTGAATCCCATATGGGGGCATATTCACTATAATAAGGTATCTTTAGTGTACATCCAATATGATACCATAGCTTTGCTGCTGAATTAAGGACCTTCAGTTTAACCTTTTTAAAATACTTTGGATGTCCAAATTTGTATAAAAAGTGCCCTTCAACACCAGTCCATTGCTTGTAGGTAGGCGGTGTAGTGCCCATACTCATTCAAAAGAACCTTCATATACGTAAACTGGAAAGCTCTATAATATTCAAGTATATCAGGACTTACTATTCCACCTTGTTCTTTTTTCCTCCTTAGTTTTTTCCATGCTATTCTTGTCCCTTTTGATGACCATATAAAGATGTTTAGTTCCCATTGTAGTTTCTTTATTGATTCCCTTTCAAACTCTAGTGGAATCGAGCTAAAAAGGTAAGTGAATCTGGGTAAAATTGAAAATTGTATTATATTTGATCTTCCCAGGAAAGTCAGTGGGAGGACCCCCCCCATACATTAAGTAGTTTCCTAGTCTCAACTAAAATTTTATTAAAGTTTATCTGGCTATTTTATCTAAGTCTCTAACCAGTTCCAGACCTAGATATCTTATCCTTTCCTTTACAAGTTGGTTATTAAAATGAGTATTCCATTCCATGACTTCAGTTTTTGCCTGATTGATGAAATATCCCGATACTCTCCCAAATTGTTCCAGAGTTTCTTCTATGATGTTAACCGACCCCACAAAGTCATTCTTTAAGATCATTAGGTCATCTGCGTAGAGGGTAACTTTTTTCTCCCACCCTTGATAACGAAAAGGAGATATTTCTGGATTATTTCTGAGGTTTTGCGCTAGAGGTTCGATGTATAGATTAAGAAGTAGGGGAGACCAGGGACAACCCTGCTCCGTACCTCTCTTGATCTTTATGTTATCTGTGAGGTTCCCGTTAAATAATATCTTGGCCCTTGGATCTCTATATAATCTCTTCACCATTCCTTGAAATTTTTCCCCCAGTTCGTATTTTTCCAAATCACTGTTCAAAAACGACCAGTTCACTCTGTCGAATGCTTTGGCTGCATCAAAGGTGATTATGGATAGGGGCAACTTTTCTTGCATGGCTAAGTCTATTGTTCCTAATAATTTGTGGGTCAAGTCCTGAATCTGTCTCCCTTTCACGAAACCCTTCTGATCGGTGTTAATTAGGGCTCCTGCTACTTTCCCCAGCTTCTTTGCCATGATCTGCGTAAATATCTTGTAGTCGCAGTTTAATAGAGATATGGGCCTATACGACTCACATTTACCTGGATTTTTTCCAGGTTGTAATAGGATGTTAATTACTGCATCATTCCACGAATCTGGAAATTCTCCTTTCTTGGAAAAAATATTGTTTACCAAATCCGTGAGGGGGGACCAGGACATCTCTTAGTTTGATGTAAATTTAATTTGGTAGAGCATCCAGGCCTACAGCCTTGCCTTTCTTTAAATCTCTAATGACGTCTTCTGCTTCTTTTTTTGTAATTTTGTCGTTTAGGTCTTCTCTTTCATCTTGTGATAGTATTGGGAGATCTAAGCTATCCAAGTAGCCGTAGAGTTGTTCATTTATTGGCATAATGTCTTGGGTGTATAACTCTTCAAAGAATTTAACAAATTCCTGCATAATCACAGCATCTTCAGAACTTATTTTTGCGGAGTTCCCGGGTTGGATACCTGCTATCTTGTTTCTAGTCTGGTCAGTTTTCGTCTTCCATGCCAGCATCTTGCCGCATCCTTCTCTGTATTCGTAGTGGGACAGTTTGCTGATCTCCCATTTCTCTCTCACTATATTCTCCCGGGTTTCTGCGAGGGCTTCTTTTTTTGTTGACCTACCAGACTCTATCTTTTCCCTTCCTGATATTAAGGTTTATGTTTCTAATATATATATGTATATGCAGGGTTTTTATAGTGCCTTCCAGTTGACTAATGTTATGTTTAATTTTTTTGGATTTGTATGCCGCAATACTGAACAGCTTTCCTCTGATTACTGACTTATAGGCATCCCAAGTTACTTGTATAGAAGTACTCTTTTTATTTGCTTGGAAATAATGTTCTGTTTCTCTTATATTTTGTGGGTTTGCTAAGATTGTGCGATCAACTGTCCATCTTGTTGGAGTAGTAGTACTCTTCATTTGAAGTATTAGTAGGACTGCTGAATGGTCAGATAAATGGGCGGGCAGATGTTCCACTTTCTGTATGCGGTCTAGCAAGCTTCTATCCAACAGAAAATAGTCTATTCTGGAAAGCAGTCCTAGTTTTTTATTCTAAAATGTAAAGCATTGTGCTTTATCTTCTTTCTCCTTCTAGATGTCAACTAAGCCCAGTTCCTTTATGCAGACCCCCAACCACTCCTTCATTTTTAAAAGATTTGCTTCTCTTCTAGGTGGAAAACAATCCAGGATTATGTTAAAATCTCCCCCATAATTATTGGGGAGGCAGCGGTTAATAATTGTTTGTACAGTTTTTGTAGTGGGTCTGGATTGTCTGTTTTTGGCCCATAATACCCAACAATAGTGTACTGTTTGTTGGTTATTCTTACTCTCGTTATCACCCATATCCCTTTCCTGTCCACCTCAACTCACTCTATTCTTGCCTTGAGGGATTTTTTTGAATAGTATGGCTACTCCTTTTATAGAACAGTCCTGATTTGTACAGGTGTAAGAGTCTACCCATCTCAGAGTCTTTATTATTTCTTCCCATTCGTTTTTCAGGAGATGCGTTTCCTGTAGTATTATAATTTCACTGTTTATTGTTTTCAAATTTTCGAATATTCTCCTTCTCCGGCTCTTGGTTCTAAGGCCATTAACATTCCATGAGAGAATGTTAACTACTGCTGGGTCTTTCTTCATTGTTTTTTCCTTTTTACTATGGGGTCTTCCTACTGATTTGCTGTTTCCTTTCTCCATCTTGTTTTACGAGGACTCGTTTTAGTTTATTTCCCTAGTTTGTTCCCCATCCATGTGTTTATATTTTTTTGCTTTTTTCTTTATTGATTCATTCCTCCCTGGAGAAGTCTCCCTTCTTTCTTCACTGGGCAGCATTAATGGCCCTCTTTGAGCTCCATGCTCACCACACGGTTGTTCATTTTAATTTTCTACTGTTGCTCTCGCATTTGATCTCGCATTTGTTCCAGGAAGTGCTCAACGTCTTTTGGCTCCCTAATGTAGTGCATTTTGTTCCTTCACATAATTCTTAGGACGGCCGGGAACTTCATCTGGACTGTTGCACCTAAGGATCTTAATTGCTGCATCTGCTGTACGAGCTCCCATTGTCTATCCTGGGTCGCCTTGGAAATATCTGATCGGATTCTGAAAGACCACTCATCCTTATTATAAGAGCCCTTTTTTAGGGCCTCACTCAGAATCTTTTCCTTGAGGGTGAAGGTTTTAAAGTTTATCAGAATTTTCCTCGGGGTTTTCCTCATCTCATTTTTTCCGAAGGGGTCTCGATGCACCCTTTGTATATCTTCCGCTAAAACAGCTGCCTTTGCCCAGGGGCAGTTCTCTTCTAGTAATAATGCTATGTATTTTTTAATGTCATCACCTTCTGGCCCTTCTGGCACATTCAAAATTCTTAAGTTATTCCTCCTTGCTTGGTTTTCCAAGGATTCTAACTTTTCTTTGAGGCTTCCTTCATTTGACTTCAGAGTCATGATTTCCTTCTGGTGCAACTCCACTTTTTTGCTCAGGACCTCTACTGCTGCCTCCACTGTTGTTACTCTCTCCCCAAGTGCATTCAACTTAGTGTCCAGCGTCTCACAAGCCTCTTGTATCTTAGTTTGATTTTCCTCAGAGATTGCAAATTTAGCCCTCGTTTCTTTTAACATTCTCTCCAGTATTTGATCTGTAGAGTTCTGAGGGAGCTCAGAGGTTTTGGGGTGCTGCTTACTACGTTCCATGCTACCTACGCTTGTATTCAAGGGCTCTTTTGCTAGGTTACCCTCCGTTTCAGGCATCTGTAGTGACTCTTTTACAATTTCTTCCTCCATACTCTCCCTCGTGTTGTCAGGAAGATTGTGGACCAAGTGTTTTTTACTGGGATGTAGGGTTTCGGTAAGCTGTTCTTGGGCTTGCGCTTGAGCTTTAAAAAATGATCTCAAAGATGGGATAGCTTTGACCTTAGATCCTAGGGCCCCCTACTCCTCCTGATCCTTTCCCTTTGTTTGTTTCCCTTAGGGTGTGTGTGGGGGGGGGGTGCAGTTGTCGTAGCCTGTTTCTTCCCCTTCTTTTTAGTGCTTAGGGGGGGGCTATATTATGCTTTGGTGCAACAATCGGGGTGCTCTCAAGAAACTGCCTGCTTCTCAAACAGTAGCTTGTGCCTCTATTTTGCTCCCTACCTGCCGTTGTGCCTAACTCGGGGGAGCAGGAGGTACTTGAAATCCCCCCCCCCCCCACTTCTCTCCTGATATCACAATGCTGTTTTCCCTTTCCCCCTGTGTCTGTGCCGTTCCCTTTGAAAACTCACCCCTGCTAGGTTGATTGACTTACCCCTTTCATGCGCCTCGCTTCGTAGTCTTTGCCAGCAGCTATGTGTGTCTCGAGCGGTCCGATGAGTGACAATTTGCTTTCTCCTAGCAACGTCCTGCTCGTTCTCGCTTGGGGAAGAGGAGGAGGAGGATTGTTTGGTGCCGCGATTAATCTTACCAAGTTGCTCCAATGAATACACGCTGTGCACTGCAAGCGACGGATTTCGCCCCCCTCGCTGCTCCCTCGCAACGCGGTAAGATCGTGCCTTACCTCTGGTTTAAAAATAATTATTCTCGGCGGCCACATAACTCCATGGTTCCATTTAAACACTTTTTCTTTTTAAGGGGTGGATCGGGCACTTCTCAGTCCGTTCAAGTCCGTTTCATTCCGTTTTTTCCGCCTGGCGAGCATGGAGCTCCCGACCGGTCAATCTAGCAGGCCCCCATCATCTCCCGGAAGTCAATCAAGAATTTAATCATGTCATGCAATTGGTTTGGAATCCCCATTCAGATAGTTTAGCCCAAAGTAGATTGATGGGACGGAATCAAAAGCGGCCTTAAAGTCGACAGAACAAATATATAGCTTTTGAGTTCGTAGTCGTTGATTCGCCCCTTCGAATGCCGGTTTGGAAATTTGGAATTAAATCTTCTTTTACGGCCCATTCTTCAAAGTCGATTGAGGTATACTATTTTTCTTACTACTGCACTTTTATATACATTTTAAAAATAATTTTATAACACTATACACATAAGCATTTCAGGACACTTCCTCTGTTTCCAAGTCTCGAGCTGCTTTCTCCATTCCCCTTTACACCTCATGCCTGTGCGCTGATTTTAAGTTTGGATCCTTGTTTAAGTTACTTACACGCACAACTAAATTATTCTACTGTTCTCCACTCTATGTCTCTCCTAACCACAGAAAGCCACTCTACTCTACTTCACACCACAGCAGTTCAATGTGTGCCACTCTACTCCAATTTATGCACCTACGCCACTCTATACCTTTCCACTCTACACCACTCAATTACACTTTACTCTATGCCACCCCACACCATTCTCCTCTACCCCACTTTCCTCTATTGCACTAAAACTTTTAGCCATGAAGAAAAGCAGTCTCACTGCTGTACAACACGGCTAAAAGAGAATTGGCAAAGTCAATAGCTCTTGCATGGAAAAGATCTATTGGCTTTGCCAATGCATGTTTATCCCACAACTGTAATCTATGGAGCTGAAACATTGAAAGCACTTTGGCAGGCAGGATGTGTTCAATGCTACCTTTTATTTTCTCGCAATACTATTTAACATTTTAAACATTGCAATGATGTTCATTTTCCTCCTTTAAAAGCAGAAGTTGCCAACGGTGATGGCGAAGTATCGTTGGCTTGAGAGACACTTGTGCAGTGATTCAGAAAGATTCAGTCCTCTCTGCTTCCCGCAGCCTTGGACCCTTGGATACTATTTTACACCCCTGGGGGAAAGAGGAACCCAGACCATATTTTGAAGACCAATGGGTTATAAAATAATTAAACATTGCCTTTAGTTCATATCATTTCAGTGAGTGTTGGACCACATACAAAAATCTCACAATTGTACAGCTTTATCTGCATCTTTCATGATGGCTTCAAATGAGCTAGAAAAGTCATTTCTAACCACAACAAACTCCTTACTGCCTAGTAGTCCATATTCTGATCAGAATTCAGTAGGGAGTAGGCTACTCAGAAGGTTCTTGACAAAATCTACCACAACATTGAAGTCAGCTTCTGGTTATGCTGGATCTCTCTACAACATTTGACACCAATCATCAGCCTAGGTTGCTAAAATCACCTAAACAGAGAATTGACTTTTAGGATCATGTTCTCTTTCTACCGACTCAACAGTAGCAGATGGTAAAAATTGGCAAAACTTCCTTGGCATTCAACAGGAGTAGAGGAGTTCTACAAGGCATACTGCAGACTCCACATATATTCAACCCCTATTTTGAACCTCTATTGGATATAGTAAACATCTGGTGATGGCATCACCGAAATGCAAATGACAGAGCTTTTTCTTAAAAACGTTTGTGCTTTAAGATCATCCTAACACTGAGGTCCTGCTAGGAAAGAAAAGAAACTGGACAAAGGGCTTCTGCACAAAGTCATGCTTAACATCTTTCCCCTAATCCTCATGCCATTTATGAATCTCTTAAGTTTCACTATTGACAATACTTTATTTTTAGTACGCCTACATTTCTAAAAGCTGAGAATTGCAGTCTATGTGCTGCCTGAACTACAGCAAGGAGGTTCTTTCAGGGGTCTCTTCTCGTTAGTGCTGGGCGAACCTAGGGACAGTATAAGAGAAAAGGTTTAAGCGCACCTCTCTTTTTGCAAAATACTACCTGTGTTTACAAACCCGGGCCTTGAAAAATCGAAAGAACATAAACTCATCTTGCCAGTCATACCGGGCGCGCAACCCAAGACAGATCTCAAGCGTTCCTCGCCAACCTATGTGTCAGTAGCAAATCTCCACTCATTAGGTCTTCCACCACCACCAAGGCAACACCCAGATGACAAAACTTTCCCATTTCAATATCCGAATCATAGGTCCCCTAAAGCTATGTCCACGCTTCAATCACGCACAGGAACAGTTCTCACCTAAACCCATGGAACATTAGACCCCTCTGATCATTCTGTCACAGATTCAACATACAACACTATAACTGAAGATGCTTCAGCTTTAATAACAATTAGGCACCCTGTTTATACCTCAAAAGGCAGCAGTGACACACTGAACCATGGTAACATTGCTACATTTCTAGCTTCACATTGAAAGTTTTGACATCTAAACGCCAGAAACATTATTTCCATACAATTCATTACCTTAAATATACTAGCCCATATGGAAGCAACTGCAGTGACATGGTCATGCCAATCCATGGTTACCACAATCTGTGATCACCAGAAAATCTTAGAAGACTGGGAAATAGTAATACTAATCACTTTTCTATCAAAGGTTTGCTACCCTAAAGGGGGAACACAGTCCCGATTTAAGTTAGGTGCCACAAAACTCTGACAACCCCCCTGGGCCTCAAAGCTTTGACAGAACCTACAGGTCTCAGTCTTTCTTAAAAAACAAAAATTTCCCTCATCAATCAACTGCTATGTCGATTTGTAAAGCGCAAAGCTACCCGAGTGAGTCATAGCATGCACTAGCAAACTATTCCTGAGAGGGACGGCTATTGGGGATACAGCCAAGTCTTAAGCATTTTCCTGAAACAAATTTAATTAATGTCATATCTCAGGTCAGCCGGCATTGAATTCCAGTGTTTCGGGGTCAGATACGAAAAGGATCTACTGCCCCATCTGGTCCTTTGTATCCAAGGCACCTTTAACATTTGCGCCTTGGAGGATCTTAGAGCCCTTGAGGAACTGTAGGGTACAAGGAGATCCATGATCCGTGAGGGTGTCGTGTAGCTCCTATAAAACATATACAGGATCTGTGTGTTTAGACAACATGCACTGTAGGACTGGTGTCAGACTGATTCTGGACACACCTACTGGGTATATTGGCTTCTTATATCAACTAGCTCACAGTGCCACTAGAATCTCCGTTTATCAAGGAGAGAATAGTTCTTGGCAACCATTGAACATGACAACCCTAATCCCTCAGGATCGTGGAAACAATATACTACTTTTTGCTCAGTCACTCGTGCTTATTTAGTCTGTCTCAGAGAGATACACAGAATAAACAGGCTGGGCGTTTTCAATAAGCAT
This sequence comes from Lissotriton vulgaris, assembly GCF_964263255.1. NCBI lineage: Eukaryota > Metazoa > Chordata > Amphibia > Caudata > Salamandridae > Lissotriton > Lissotriton vulgaris. The sequence continues at coordinate 281,602,713 of NC_141693.1, forward strand.
TTATTGAACAGTTGTTAATCTGGTGTATACTAGATGCGCTGCAACAACAATTAGACAGTATAAGATATAAATGATTAACATTACTGTAGAGGTAAATGGATGGTATAGTTCTACCATCTTACTATAATCATGAATACATTTGAGTATATAAAACACATGATAAAAAGATGTGTACTCCTACAATACCTCCCTAACTAGATGTACCTAGCCTTTGTATAGGTGTTAAGCCAAAAATCCCTCTAGGATTTTGTCAACCCCATTACCTGAAGTGAGAGACTGTGGGACCCTGTACTGATCTCGAGCTGGACACTCCTTGAGGGATGTTAGACCACTGCGAGCTGGAGTGTCTGCATGCAGGAACCTCAGCGTCTCTGGTCAGTGTGTCTAAACTTTCTGCCCATCCAATGTACACTTGGGAGTTTGGCTTGTTTCCTGGAATCATCACCTCTGTTTTGTCTCCATTTAAATTTCAGCAAACAGTTAGTCATCCATCATGCGACACGATTAATGACTGGGAACTCCTCGTTCAAAGGTTACTGCATCTTCTGGGCAGCTCAACCTCTTCAATAAAAACTCTTAGGTCTACTCCCATGCATCCTTGGTTTACAAAAGAACTTATGACTCTGAAAAGAAATCTCAACAAGAAAGTAAGATCACTCAAATCTTCGGCGGTAAATCAATCCCTGCTGATGGAAATACATTTTCTACACATCTCTTACAAAAAACAAATCTGACTAGCAAAATAAAAGTAGGAGCAATCGCTTCAGATCAAACTTTTCCTTGCACATCATAAAAAAAAACCCAAAATAATTCTGGATCATTATCCACTGCCTGAGCAGTGGGTCGGAAATTGCAAATGTAAATGGGATCAATGTTGCCTCTGAAGATGTGATTACACAAATTAGGTTGTGGCACATCAACAAAATGCCTTAATTCACAGCCTACTAACAGCAGGCAAAATTCGGAGTATTTAAGTCCAGAGGAGGTAAAAGTTAAAATCCGTCAATTTGCACTAACCTTCATGACTACAAGAATGATCAAATTGATCAATAAAAGCAGAGCTGGTGGGGCCCCGGGCCCAAATACTATTCTTGAGTCAGTTTACAAACAGGACGCAGAGTTCTGGTCCAGATCACCAGAAAAACTCTTTAGAACATGTATGTCACTAAATCCATCCCATCATCTTGGCAAGGCTTGGTTTTGCATCTCAACAATAAGATGGGCGTAGAGGCGGCTGCTGACAGCTACCATCTCATTGCCCTTTTGTATGTAGATGCCAAATATTTTGCCTTGTTCCTGTTAGAAGATCTCGATGCGTGGGAAAATTTGAGGAGCTTGGTACTCTTTAATCAAAACGGCTTTAGACCTTTCTCTGGCACTTCTGATAATCTAGTGGCCATCATGTTGCTTGTTGAAAAACAAATACGGAAAAGCGATCTCCTCTATTGCTGTTTTTTTAGATTAAAGCAAAGCCTTTGATCATGTAAACTGCCAGCACCACTCCTACGCTGCATTCAATTGCTGAAACATGGGCCAGAGTAAAATTAGGGAACAATTCAATCTCAAGTAAAATAAAAACTGCCCACGATGCCAGACATGGGTGTGCACTAGCCCGGCTCTTTTTAATTTGTATGTGTGATCTGGTACCTGCATTGGACTCTGTTGTCAGTCATGTGCTAAAATAGACAAATCAATCTAGAATTACACTCCTGTATGCAGATGATAGTCCTTTTATGTGAAACAACAATGGAGCTATAGGGAGGAGCTTCGCGCGCAACCAAGATGGCCGCGTGAGCACAGGGCTCCCGAGACCCTCGTAACCTCCCGCATATATCCTGCAGACTATCCTGACTCTCATATATGTCTCTGTGAAGACGAACCACTGGGGAGGCGAAAACTGCAACCAGAATCCAGATAGGACCCCGGGAGCCAGAGCTGTGATGACTGAAAGATTGCGGCCTGTGCCTCCGTGATGCCCGGCTGTGAAGTTGGCATGGTGCCGAGATGTAGTTGAACAACATCGGCCTGAGGTGGCGGGGACGACCGGTCTGGCCCACTTTCACTTTCGTTTTCGCCTGCTGGAGAGACCAGATACTGTGAGTGTCCCCCTCTCGCTGGAGGCGACGGTCTGGTCTGGTACTCAAGTGTGAATATTTCACGGATGGACCTGCCTTGAAGAGACGTTTGAGCCGTGTTTTTGGGCTGATTCCGCACTTCTGCTCGAGGACCATAGAGATCTCCATCTTTCTACTCTGTTGTCTGTCTCGGGTTGACCAACGTCGATTGCTGCCGGGCATGGCCTACCACTCAGCCTCTTGATTGCGCTTTTATCCCCCCACCCCAGTTTGGAATCATATTTACTGCCTTTCGCAATGGCGGGGAAGCCGGAGGGGGACAAGCAGAGGTCTAAGACCACTCGGCGGGGTGGCTATACCCAAACCAACATCATGGACCGCTGTGCCCTAGCTAAGGTGTCGCCCAGTGGACCGGGTAGGTCGCTGGAGGGAAAGAGAGATCCACTGACCTCAGTGGCGGAGCCTACCCTGCAAGATGTCATGGCGCCATCGATTGGATCAGATCGTCCCTCGGGAAACAAATGGAGAGACTCGCCCACAAACTTGACACTGTGGCGATTGATGTGAATTTGATTTGCACAGACCTAACGAAAAACCAACAAAAAGGTTAAATCGCTGGCTATTAAGACTTCTGGTCTGACGGACGACGTCGTCGAGATACAGACGGAGGTTCGCAATTTGAGGGCCTCCAATGACCTCCTTTCGCGTCGTCTGGAGGATTTTGAAGGAAGGTCTAGGCGGAACAACGTCCGTATCATAGGGGTTCCGGAGAAGGCAGAGGATCCAGCAGCTGATCTTTTTGTGGAGAACCTGATCATGCATCACCTTGCACCCAAGGGACTGAGTAATTTTTTCACTGTGGAATGAGCTCACAGAGTCCCGGGTGGAAAACCCAAGACGGGTGCCCCGCCGCGGCCTATGATTGAACGGATTTTTAACTTCCGTGACAGAGATGCTATCCTGCAGGCTTCGCGGGCAGGCGGTCCCATAAAGTTTGAGAACACTACCATCAGTTTTTATACAGACTTTACCCAAGCTGTTCAGAAATAGAGACTTGGTTTTCTTGGGGTGAAAAGGAGACTATGAGCTGGGCCTCAAGTACGCCATGCTTTTTCCGGCCAAGTTGCACATTGAACATGCAGAGCGGACTTATTTTTTCAACAGACCAGACGTGGTGGCCGACTGGCTTGATACTCTTCTGGCCCATCATCCACAGGACGGGCAGAGCGGTGGTGCAGAGGGCGGATCGATGGACCAGGAATAAGCCTGATCATTGACTCGTTCCTGGGGTATTCTGGAGGTTTCGAACTGTGGTGCATTAACTGTGTAATATGATTCTGTGAGACATTTCGGGGGGTTGCGGGGCTATCGGGGGGTCGTTTTCCTCCTCTGCTTGACTTTCTGTAGATTAGTTTAGATGTGGGGGCGACAGGCACACTGCAAGTTGGGGTGGCTTTCTAGTCTTATGCAATGGTGCAGGGTGGGGGGTTTTGTAACGGGCTGTTGGTGGGGGAGGAGGGGGGTTTTGTTGTTTTTTCAGTTTCGTTTTCCGCAAGGCAATGTATTGCAAGACTTTCTGATTGAAGCTCTGGTTTCTTCTTGGGGTTGGATTTTCTTCCTCGGATGGGGGGTAGGGGGTTGAGGCTTCTGAGCTGGAATGTGAATGGGTTGGGAGATAGGATAAAGCGTGGGGTAGTGCTGCAGCTGTTAAAACGTCATTCCCCAGATGTGGTCCTACTTAAGGAGACTCACTTGATAGGAAACGTATGCTATGCTATGAATAGGAAGGGGTATCGTTTAGTCGCCCATGCAGGGTTCTCCTCAGGTTCCAGAGGGGGGGTATTCTTATTAAGAAGTCTCTCCCGTTGGAAGTTGATGCAACGGTCCTCGATGATAGAGGGCGCTATGTCGTCCTTACTGGTCGTTGGGAGGGTAGGACCCTTTCCCTGGTCTCCGTCTATGTTCCTCCCGGCCTACAGCCCACTACCTTTGCAGATTTGGGGCGGGTTCTCCTCTCTCTTCCCGAGGGATCATTAATACTGGGTGGTGATTTTAATGCGGTTGTATCTGGTATTTTTGATAGACACCCACCTAGGGACCTCAAGGGGGCGCAGAACTGGCTTAATGATCTCATTGATACTTTAGGCCTTGTAGACTGTTGGAGACTGTTGCACCTCTCTCAGCGGCAGAACACATTCCACTCTGGTGCCCATGGTAGCCTTTCGAGGATTGATTACGTCTTGGTACCTGCTGCACAGGCGCCTTCTGTCGCGGAGGTTCAAAATATGGCTCGGGGAATTTCTGATCACTTTCCTTTGTGGCTATGAATTGAATTGTCTTCGGGGATCGAGGGCGGGTGGCCCCGATCAACCCTTGGTATCTCCGCAACCCTAAAACTCGTCACGATTTGATAAAGTCACTTGATCTATTTTTTTCAGAGAAGGAAGGCTCTATTTCGTCCGCAGTGTCGCTTTGGGAGGCCTTCAAAACAGTTCTTAGGGGTCAAGCCCTGTCTTTGATGGCGGACGTTAAGAAACAGAGAGATGAGGCGGTAGTGAAGGTTGAGACTGAAATAGCGGACCTGGAGTCCGACCTAGAACAGGAGGTTACCCACGCGAAAACACATACGTTGCGATTAAAACAGTTGGAATACAGGGCGTTGGTTACGGATGCAGCTAAGGCCATGAGTCGAGAGCAGCAGGGTCGTCTATATGACATGGGAGATAAAGCAGGTAAATTGATAGCCTGGTTGGACAAGAGGGATAGAGCTAGTCGTGTTGTGCTTGAGATTGAGATGGTGAGTGTTGTGCGGGTCTCGGACCCGGTAGAGATTGTTGAGTGCTTTGCTGATCATTTTCGGACGGTGTACTCCCCTGTGTCGGATAGACCAGAGGAAGAATCTCACTTGTTGCTGCGTGACATTACTTTGCCGAGTCTTTCGGACACGGATAGAGAGCAAATGGACACCGCAATAACTGCCAATGAGGTTGCCCTTGCGATCCGCTCCTTGCGGTCTGGTAAGGCCATGGGTCCTAACGGGCTGCCGATAGAGCTAAACAAGTTGCGGCCCGACAAGATAGCTCCCTATTTGAGAGATATGTTTTTGGAGTCTCGTGAATGTGGTTCTCTCCCCCGAGATCAGCGACTTGCGACGATTGTTGTTATACATAAGGAAGGGAAACCGAGGGACAAGTGTGGGTCGTACCGACCTATATCTCTTTTGAACGCCAAACCTAAGATTCTCGCAACGGTGCTGGCCAATCGATTGATTACTGTCATAAGCGAACTGGTCCATCCGGATCAGTCCGGATTTATTCCCCATCGGAACACTGCGTTGAATCTCAAGCGTCTGCACGGAGTTCTCGCGAGGGCTGCGACGCTGCGCGAACCGGCCATTTTGGCGTCCTTGGATGCCACGATGGCTTTTGATACTATTAAGTGGCCTTATTAGTGGGTTGCATTAGCTAAATTTGGTTTTGGTCCTGGTTTTATCGGTTGGGTCCGACTTCTTTACGAAGACCCCCTTGCGCAAATTGTAGTGAACAGTCGAGTCTCGGTTCCGTTTAGTCTCTGGCATGGTACCCATCAGGGGTGCCCCCTGTCACCGCTCCTGTTCGCCCTGGCCCCTGAGCCCCTTGCCGCCTGGATCCGCTGTGAGCCCTTGATAAGGGGTATCCGGTGGTCCTCCGACTATTTAGATCGCATTTCGCTCTATGCAGACGACATTCTGCTATATCCGACCTCGCCCAGGAAGTCGTTGATGGTTTTCTGTGATGTCCTGGCCTCCTTCGGTAGAAACTCTGGTTTAATTATCAATTGGGCAAAATCCTATTTGTACGTTCTTTCTGGTGACGTCCCCCTCTCCCGCGTAACTGCCCCATACAGGTGACGCAGACGGTGTTTAAATATCTGGGTCTCCACAGACCCTGTGGCTCGGTATGAGCTGAATCTTCTCCCACCTTTAACTAGATTGCGGCAGGATGTCGCGGGTTGGCGTAGACTTCCACTCTCGCCGTTGGGACACGCGGCCCTCTTTAAGATGATGTCTCTGCCTCGTTTCCTATATGCCCTCCAAAACACGCTTAACATAGTCCCCGCCAGTTATTTTCGTAAAGTCGAGGGTCTCCGGAGGAAACCGATATGGGATGGTCGTCCTCACATTGCGCTGGCCAAACTAATGCTCCCGTGGTACGATGGGGGTATCGCCCTCCCGGACATCAAGCGATATTACTGGGCGTCTCAGTTGGGGGCCATTAATCACGGTATGTATGGTCCCGAACTGAATCCTGCGTTCGCTATGGATAGATGGCTGCTGCCGGGGGGCAATTATTATAGGGCACTGTACTCTAAATCAGTGGTCAAGTCATTGTTGGGGCCTACTAGGACGGCAGTTCATGTATGGCAAGATGCAACTACTTCTATGGGATGGAAGGACCGCCTCACTTTAGCGACCTCACTTTTCAACTCTGATAGACTTGGTACTCTGTGGAAGACAAAAGGGTTCGATAAGTGGGACCTCATTGGCATTAGCAAGGTGGGAGACCTCTGGGTTACGGGACAAGTGAAATCGTTTGATACTTTAAAGAAGGAGTTTGAATTGGGGAACTCTGAGTATTTCCGCTATGTCCAGATCTGCCATGCATTGATGTCGGTCTTTTCGACGGGGGAGGCGGTCCCCGAGTCGTCCCCGCTTGAAGACAGATTGCTAGATGGTCACGTTCCGGACAGTACAATCTTCCTTGTCTATAAAAAGCTGATCAACGATAGGTCGGATCTCCTGTTGCCCTTGTGTGACCTCTGGGTCCGGGACGGCCTTGAATTGGATGATGAGGACTGGCAGTCGGCGATCACCTCTCCCAAGGAGGTTGCGATTCCAGCGAGACTTCGGCTGGTCCAGCTTAAGATCCTTCATAGGGTGTACATCACGGGCCCCAGTCTGGTTCACATGGGCTTTCCCGAGGAGGGTTTGTGTAAGCGGGGATGTGGTCTGGTGAGGACATTTCTTATTATTTGGGAATGACCTGAGGTGGCGGCTTATTGGAATGGGGTGCATGATGTAATGAAAGAAGTTACGGGTGTTCCTCTCTTACCGGAGGCCAGGCGCTGCTTGCTAAATGTCTGGGAACCCACAGATTACAATGTGGCCCAGACCCACTGGGCGACCCTGGGGGCCATGATCGCTAAAAGTGATATCGCACAACTGTGGGGGTCCCAAAGGCCGCCTACGGTTGAGGTATGGAAGGAAAACCTGGACTGGTGCATGTTTCGGGAAAAAAAACGGTGTATCTGGCACGGGGCCGCCCCTGGAAATGGCATAGAGTCTGGGGGCCGTGGAATAGGTATCGAGGAGACATATGTACACCACCTGCAGTAGATAACATCGCTATCCCACTTTCCCCCTGACTCCACATTCAATGTTTGCAATATTGTCTGCTTACTGGTTAGCCCCTGTACTCCTCCTTCCTTATAATGATTGCTTATTATTTGCTGCACTGTTTATCTGGCCTCATGTGAACAAAGTGCTATGTATATTGTTTTTTGCCTTGCTTGTTATACTTAATAAAAAATAAATATAAAAAACAAAACAATGGAGCTATAAAGATTTATTAATGCACTATATAAACACTGCAGTTTAAATGCAATGACAATAAACCTCAAAAAAACAAATATCGTTATATTTATCAGAAAAAGGAAAAACAAAGCGTCTGGTTTTTGAATAACCACCGTCTGACCAAATGAAACACATACAAATATCTTGGATGCGGACTGGATGACAAAGGAGGCCACCTAAAACATCTCAATTCACTGAAGGCAAAAAGTGCATCTTTGAAATTTGTTTTCCAAACAATGCTTAAAACCACAAAGTGGGTCAACTCTGGAACCCTTGTTGAGCATATGGCACAAAGGCATTTCCAGGGAGATTCGGTGCCTTTTTGAACAAAGCACAGAGCACTATCTTTAGGTCCTTGCTTAAGCTGCCAAACAACACACAACCAGCTCAGATCAGGATGGAATTCAAACTGAATTACCAAGACCTCGTCCAGAAAGCCTGCCTCCTGAAGTATATGCATTCAAACTAGTTGCCAACGCAGGATCCCGAAAGAATTTAAATTGGTTGGAAGTAATGTCCTCAAACAGCCCGCAGGCCCCTAACCCTTAGTCAAATGCCCTCACCAAAGCCCTGGAACTGAAAAGTGCTGTCACTCTGTGGAATCTACATCTCCCTCATCAACACTTTGAAAGCAGTTCTAAATACACAGGTTCATATAGCCTCCTTCATGACAGATTGGCAGAATTTCATGCGAAGAAAGCACGCTCATCTTGTTATTGACAGCTATGCTCAAATAGGGATTCAAAAGTACATCATTGAACCATTTTCTGCCTATTACAAAACAAGGTTTTATTAGCTACGCATAGGATGTTTTTCCTCAACAGATCTTTTCCCACTCGCTTCAACCACCTACCAACAAGTATTGTTTATGTGCCATGGTCCAGGAGACGCTGTCACACATCTTTTGCATCTGTCCTTACTTAGTAAATTAACAAAGGTTTCTTTGACGTCCCCTGATTAGTCAAGGGATACCGTAGATCGAGACAGCCGTTGAATTTCTCCTGAATGGAGCCCATCCGCAAGTAAAAGCTTGCCTCATTAAATATATGAGCAGAGTGGACACAGCATTAAGGAACTCGCCCACACCAAACACACTCCCAGGCACCTAGCCCTCCTCCATGCGGATGTTATTTGCAGAACAAAGGACCAAGCGTGAACACAGTGGTCTGGCTGCTAATGAAAGGTTGTCATCTTTATCCTGACTTCATCTGAAACCAATACCGGATGATTATATTAAATGTGATAACCTTACCTATCCTGCGCAATCAGGAACACATTGACCAGTAACAGTTTACTGTAATACGCTTAATTTCTGTTCCCGGAGTACACCAGGCTTAGCGTGATAGACCGCCCGTCCTGTGCTTGTCTACATCAGCTCCTTCAGCTTGAAGAATCTTTAAAGGGCAAAATATATAAGATGGCCTTGAATACAGCGGCTAGGCTGCTAGTGGAACATTTCCACTTCTAGTCCTAACTTATTCTATTGTAGGTTTGTTTTAACAAGATTGATTTACAATCCTGCTATCAAAAGGAACAAAACAATTCATATCTGTTCACCATAGTACACTTAACTTCTGTCTCTTGAATATGTTTGTTTTAGAGCGGTAGAGTTCTATGGTCCTAGTGCTAGTTTGACATTTAACTGCCCCCTAGCTTTGTTGTGATTGTACATTTTCAGCAAAATAATACAACAAATGGTGAAAGGCATATTTTTTATTATCAGACTTATCACTTTATTCTCTTAGAGCACAGCACTTTATACATTATCACTTTATTCTCTTAGAGCACAGCACTTTATACATTATCACATTAGTTTAAAATCTAGGGCCCACCTGCTCTGGGTTTCCTACTTATGCCCTTTATATTGGTATGTATATTTAGGCGATTTAGTTTTTATTATTAGCTCCGCATCAGATTCAACCCTTTATTCTCTCAGAGTATAGCACTTTAGATAATATTGTACCAGCTTAAAATCTTGGGCCCATTTGCATCGGTCTTTTAGGTCTCGCGTGGAATTGCAGCGCAAAGCGCTGCTCCGTGAGAGATTTTGTAAGAAAGGACTTTTAGAAGAGGGCTTTTAGCCCCGCCCCTCATTTCCATTGGCTGGCATCACCGTTTATGCTAAACGGTGGCCTGCCATTGGAAATTAGGCTTTTCTGTTCACGCCCTTTCTCTACGAGCCGGACTGGCTCACCTGCTATGCTGCGGTCACAAAGCAGTTTCTAATCTTTATGGGGCCAAACACATGGCCCCATAAAGGTAAGAGATCGATGCTTGTTAATCCTCTGACTTGGCCCGGCCACCATCGCAGAGATTCCATGTGCAGTTCCATTGTACTGACGCGAATCCACTATGAATCAACTAGAAATGTATAAAGAGTCACTGTGTGAACAGCCACTTGCTGTTTTTCCCGATTATTGCATCAAGGCTGATCAGTTATATGTTATTGTCTATTATCAGTATATCCTTTTACATTTTTTTGCTCGCACTTTAATGGACTTGATTGTCTAAATAAAGTATTTTCAAATCAAGAAGGAACAAAATGGTCTTAAAGCTTAATTAAAAAAATAAAATATCATGAAAGGATATGACATGAGTGCTTTTACAAGGAGTGGAGGTTGAGCAACATGACAGAGTATGTGTTGAGTAATAGCTATATAATTTGGGGGGAGGTGCATTAGATAAGAAGCATTTGCAATGCAATAGGTCTCGCATTTACAGGAATTTAAGCTATTGGCATTGTAAATGACAATGCCTTTTCTTTATCTTTTAAAAACGAATAAAAAATAAAAGGCATTGTTATTTGCAATGTCAATAGCTCAAACTCGCGTAAATGTGAGACCTATTGCATTGCAAATACTTGTTTTTAATGGTCCCCACCCTCAACGTGCCAGAAAGAGGGGGCGGGGTTGGCAGCATCGCGAGTTCTTGTTACCTGAACAGTTGGGAATAAGTATGTATGTATTAAATATTCAGCTGATTCCACTCTGGAACCTCACCATCTACAAGTGTGGCCCAGATGTCCGCCTTGTTCCAGCTAACACACCGACTGCAGGAGGTACTGGGGGCTGGGAGAAAGTGAACCACACCATGTTGCTGGACATGAACTCTAGGGCAGTCCTGGAGTGACTGCTTTGGCAAATGCTGATTGTTCTCTGATCCATCGCGAGAATCCGACTTCCGCTTAGGGCTCGTAATAGCAAATATCGGGCAATATTGCGTCATGATGTACCAGTGTTGGGGGATCACTGATTGCTCTACAAAGTCTACAACAAAACATGGCGGCAGCAACAAAAATATGTGATGGTGACTCGTGGGCCTGTCAAAGTTAAATATTAAAGACTGTAAAACAAAAAAAGAAAATAGTCTCAAACTCGTAAATAAACCTCCATTATTTGAAACTGTTTTATTACCGTATACAATTCTACTTATGCTACATGTTTTATTAAGAGCTCTTATAAGCAAGGCCTTCTTTTTTGTCATTAAGAAGGCTTTATTGCTTTTATTGACGATACAACGGCCATGACAGACGTCAAATGAAAGCAATCACAAACTAATGGCGAAACAGCTAATATTTGCGGAATCTAGATGAGGAGGCGCATGTCTCCCTAAATAAAGGCGTTATTACTTAATTGCACGGGGTGTTATTGATGGGCCTACGTGTGTTCTGGAAATTACTAGGTCGAAGGTGTGTTATTAATCGGAAGAGCTGCAAGAATTCCTGCCAACTCACACTGAAGCTATTTCTCTGTAGCGCCGGCCAAAATTAAACGGAGAATAGCAAGTTGCTTTTTCTTGCGCACAGCGTATCAGATTTCCATTAATACTCCAGTTTCCCTTCTCAGTCCTTGAAAATGAAGATGTTTCCCATGCTCGCAAAACGTTCGATAAGAAAGTTAATACATTTATTGTTCTTTCTGCATCCCTTACGTTTCCGTTTGTTTGGTGTCAGGGCACAAGTCATAAACTAGTAGATACGCTTGTCACGCTGTGTGGCCACCGAAGGACATCGGGTAGCCCTTAGCTGATGAAAGGCCCATAAACCAGGACACGGCCACACCGAGAGAGGCAGATGGCCCACGGGAGAAAAGAGAAAGCATGCACAAAAGTGAAAGCGCTTGCACTGGGTAAACATAAGAACTGTAACATGAGCCTGGAATGCAGCTGGCACACTGTGCGCCGCAGGTCACTCCGCTCGCTCCCGAGACACATAGGCTACGGGAGTGAACATTTACAGAAAAGGCGGGACATACCCACGCCTTTGGCCATTTGCGTGCTTTCATTATTGAAAGCTTCATGCAAAGGCCAATGGACTGAGTGGGAGGAGTCTGACCCACACGGAGAAGCCTCTTGGAAGTCTGGAGTGATGAAGATACAAACAGCATCTTCATTATAAAATCCATTACTGAAAATTAGCCAAAGATGGTAATAGTCAATAAAATAGTAAAACTCATCCCCCTCAGACACATCTATTAGTCAAATCTCGATCTCCTGGACGTCATAGAAGCTCATAAAAATGATAAAACAGTAAAACACAATCAGTGGGAAGCATCTTAGGAAACAACAAGGCTGGCCTAACTTGGTTAAAATGCAAGGATTTCAACTAAGGAATTCAAAAACGCTTCCTCGGCCAGCTAAAATAGGAGCAAAACATTACCAAATGCAAAGTGTCCTGCAGAGACTTACTGTCGCAGTCGCAGGGCAACCTTGCCTGAGATCGTGCCCACCTCATGAAAATGCCAAAAGATAATGCAGTTGGTTATAACTAAACCTGGCCAATAAAAACTTATCTTGCTGTAAGCGGATCTTGACTAGATACGGCTCAAACCCTTGCATGGTTTTCATATGACTCCGCACTGTTGGTTTCTGTAGCTCCAGATACTCTATCTCCAAACAGGAATGGTTATAGAACAGCTTTTTACACACCCCAGCTCACGCATGGAGAGGGAAGAGGATAGATATCGGACCTACGTATGAAAGCAAAAGCTGCCTTACCATATGCTCTCCGCGGTATTTTATGAGCCCGATCGAGGGCCAAACAGTCCACAAGGACCGACTAATCTGGCTTCAATTCTTCCCTACTCCAAATCTGAATCCAGCACAATAAGGGCTTAGGGATATCAGGCCCGTTACTTGTGCAAGACCAAGCTCTGCATGCACTAAGAAAGCTGGGGTAGGATGTGGAACCTGAACGTTCTGCCGCAAGAATTTATTCTTTGTCGATTGGATCCTACTCAATTTTGCATAACCCGTACTTCACTGCCATATTGAGTTGGGGTATGCATTTAACATGGTAAATTTTTAAGAGGGCCCTTGGCACCTGGGAGCCAAACCTATGTGCAAATGTTGAAACTGTTCCCATGGTTTTCACAAGCTCAGTTCTTTTGGCCTCAACTAATAGCTACCAACAATTTTTAGCATCGAATAAGACACCCAGATAAGGGAACGCCATGACTTTACCCAAAGTGGAGTTAGTCACTTTAAATGTGATGCTGCGTGTGAATTTTGGGCCCACTAGCGTCACATATGAGTTGGAAAAATTGACCGACAAATAAAGGTTCCCCATAAATGACACATACCTGGCCAAGAGTATATCCAAACCATGAGCGGTGTGGGGAAGAAGGAATGCATCATCCGCGTATAATAAAACAGGAAGGGATCTATCTCCAACCTTAGGGCAATCTGCAGAGACTGATAATAAAGAAGACTCAAGCCCATTTACATTCAGGGTAATCAAAAAAGGGGCAAGAACACATCCTTGATGAATGCCATTCCTGGTAGAGAATGGGGGAGTACACGCAGCACCCTCGAAAAAACAAACGAAGCAGAGGTATTTGCATGAAGATTGGCTAAAAGGGCCATAATACTTTTGTCATCCCGCATCTCACTAAGCAGAGCCCAGAGTTTTGCCCGGTTCACCCTGTCGAATGTGGACATCAAGTCCATAAATGCTAAACGTAACGATTCAGACCGGGCAACCGTGTACTTGTTTATGATTAAATGAAGGTTCAGACACAGAACTGAAGTAGACCTCTCCGCACCGAAACCATATTGAACGTCACTCAAAATGTTATTCTCCTCTTCCTACTCCCCCATCCTGATTAAAATCACCCTACCCAGGACCTTGATCGCCACATCGAATAAAGATATTAGGTGGTAGCATTGTGGATTGTCCTTGTAACCCTTCTTAAAAATAGGAACAATCACGCCTGTAGACAAGGAGGGCAGCATCCCCTCAAGGGCAGCGGCATTCAAGACATGGGTCAAAAGTAGAGACCAAACCTCTACATTGGCTTTAAACAAATATGGCTGGATACTATCAGTCCCTGAGACCTAATTGCTCGATAGGCCCAAAATATTCTGTGTAACTTTAGCTAAAGTAAAAACCACTGGGTTACACGCTGTGACCGCTCCATCTGAAGTTATGTCACCCCTGCGGTCCCCCTGGTTGTAGACCCCTTTAAAATAATCGACCCACTGCTGGTCCGAGTTGTGATGGCATATGAGCGGGCCAGAACCATCCGTAAAGCGAGGCCTGTTAACCACTTTCCAAAAAAGTGAACTATCCCCTACATCAGTGGTTCCCAAACTGTGCACCCTGGCTCCCTGGGGAGCTGTCAAGTCTAGCCTGGGGAGTTGCGCACCAATCACTTTAATGCATTTACCTTTGAAGGGGTTGTTGGCTTCAGTTAAACTAATTAGACTTAAACATATGATGTTGATGATTTGTAAGTGACATGCCTAAAGCTGTAAACGTAGTGGTTAATTGATGGCTTCTCAAGAGAGATGACTACCATATTTCACTGGATCCCCACATTCCAACACTCCCAGAGTAGGCAGAAGATGCCGGATTTATTTTGTTAGACTTGTTAATAGTTTCATTTTTTTCCAAATGCATTTTACACCAATGCAACTTATCAGGAAAGTACAGTTGCCCTGTCTATTAAATACACTAAGTATTATTAAATATTTACATTTGTACTTGAATCACAGGTACTTCCAGTACACATTTCTTCCAGTACACACACTTCCAGACAGACCGACCGACTCTCTCCTTGAACACGGGGGAAGTAAAATGCCATATATATGTCACAATGCCAACATTTGAAGCAAGAAAGAGGCACGTTTAAAAAATAAATCTGAGGAATTTATTTTACTTGCATTGATTTGGAGGCAATTTTAGGGAGGAGATGGCAAAATTAAAGCTGTATGTGGTTTAAAAAATTGTGAGTCACCATGCTGAGACAGGAGTGTTGGCACGTATGACATGGGTAAACATGGAAGTGCATGCAAATGTTCTTCAAGCGCAGAAACACTTTGGCAATTGGGCCTACATGCATAGGGGTGCTATCTAGCACTGTAAGTGGGATAAAATCGTTTAAGAAGATACTTTAAAAAAGGCATGGGGAAAGAAATGTAACTAGGAATATTTTATTAGCGACACCGCCTTAGTAATACAAAACACACTGTGTATATGATTATAATACATTCATCAGCTTCATCCCAATTATTTTAAGGGAGAAAAATGCAAGTATTCCTGAGGCTGGGCTTCCACTCCCCCCGCCCCCCCTCCAAAAAAGGAACATTGGGGAGCCACGGGCAATGGCCAATGGGTCAAGGAAGCCGCAGGTCGAAAAAGTTTGGGAATCACTGCCCTATATCGCAAGCTTGGGTAAAAAAGATTAATGGATGTAGAGAAGGCTTCCCATTTAGTTGATTGACCTGGTGTGCAGAAGGGTCCAATCAGATTGTACAGTCTGGTGAAAGAAGATACCAAGTGAGAAAATCATCAGAGTTTAGCATGCGCAAAAGTGGCATGGAATGAGAAAAGGTAAATGGGACGGGGATGGGGCTCTTGCAAAAAAATGCACATGCTTTGGACTTGTTTCTTCTGGATAGGTCAACGGCTTGGTAATCAATCCGCACATGATGTAAACATGTATTCCTGTGTTCTACAACAGGCCAAGCAATTGCATGGAGATGTGGTCTGGTAAAAATATGTTTTGTGATGAAAACGCATTGAAAGGTTATGGGAGTCAAAATGTCTAGTCAAAGCAAAGAATTTCCATAGACATAGGGTACAGATGACAGCTGTCCCTTTACTTACTGGACATGTTCACTTAGGGTTGTTAATGCATCTTTTGCAGACATCAATGCTTAACGTCCGGGTCTCATGGTTTTAAATTGGAGTGACTTAAGAGATAAATTTAGTAAGGGATGCATGGAGGGCACAGATATATCACTTAGTGTGAAGCCCACAGTGGGTTGAGTACCCCATGATTGGTGGCTTCCACCTTCTGGTTGTGCAAGGACACATGCTGTCTACTTGACTAAACCATGCTCTGATACTGTGCATGTTGTGAACCAACCATAAACTTTCTGTGCTTTGTTTTGGATTATTTTAAATGATGAACAATTGTTTAAAGAAGTCACCCATTAAACCCAAGCTCAGAGCACTCTGCCATTCACCCTTTCTACAGTGATGAAGAGAAACATGTGCTAGGTCTATAATGGCAATCATGTGAGGGCGAGGCCATTAAGCACTACAGAAGGAAACTATCTCAAACATATGAACATTTACATTTAAATTATGTCCTTTTGCAATAACAAAAACAAATTGAAACAGGCAGACGTTGTCAAATTTTAATGAATGTTCTATTGGTTTCACATTTTGTATCCAAACAAATGTTAATGAATGCAAAGAGCATTTAATTCTCCGAATACCCATCATTCCAGTGAAAGCGCAATCAAATATTTACAAAACTTCAATGAATGAGGCCGCCTAGAATTTGCAGATTTTTACTCTAAATAAATAAAAAAGTTGAAATCCATGCAGAATTGCAGAATCTTTTTTTCCTGTGTAAAAAATGTGTGTTTTAGATTAAAGAAAGGAAACAAGAGGCAATGACTGAAAAAGATCTGATGAATCCCTATTACATTTCCAGGCTTTTGGTTTTAAAAGCATCAGTGAAATGCTGCTACAACATTTGAATAATGTCTCTTTAAAAAAGAAATGTTGAAAATCAACTTTAAAATAAAAATAAGCCTTCCGGCATAATTCATTGCGGTACCAGCAAACATCTCTTTTTGGTGGAAAATTTTACTGGTACTTAACAGAATAAGTCGATCTCCATCAGAGAAAAATATCACAAGACAACCTTTATTCCACTACACACAGCAGTTTATGAATTGCACTTGACTGGGTTTGAACACTAGGTTGAAATTTCAACCTTATGAAACGATCCATATTTGGACTCATGTTGAATGTTGAACTATAAAGTTAATGTCACCACACCTTTTACCAAAACCAGAGCAAATAATCCAGAACTAATCTGAAACATAATATCAAGCTATGAGGGCCCGAAGTACATTAACTTGATGATGTTTCTCATGCACCATTTGGAGTCTCACTTATACTTTTTCAACCAGAGAATATTTTGAATCTCAGAATGATCTTGAAGTAGTGAACTACCTGGAATTTGAGAGCGCAACTCATTCAGGAGGATGGAGGGATCCAAAGGGGAAAAAGAGGAGCTCCTTGGACTTATGCTATGGGCTGCTCAGCCTTGTGTTTGTAATACAAATGTTTTAACACTGATTACTTCTTTCACAAAAACTACTGCATCAACAAGCAATAATCAATTCGGTTTCTGGAAGCAAAGTTTCAACTGCTCACTCAGTTTAAGATACCCGTTATAAGACGCTTTCCTTGATTAAAAAAAGACAGTCTATGGTGTATTAAAAAACCAATAAAGATTGAGTGCAGTATGAAAGTTGTACCTTAAAGGAAACACACTTGCAAAAATAATATTCCCTTTTACAGTAACTCCAGTTTCTAATTTTTTTAAACAAATCACATTTAATGTATATTAAAACAAAAAACACACCTATTGCACACATCACAATATTAAATGTGCACAGTTAGGCTCTCATTTACTTTTCCTTAAAAAGTTAAATGTATTCAGACAGAGGCAATTCCCACACAAAACGAGTCACTGAAAATGGAATGCAGACCGAAACAATGAGCCAGAAAAAAGGTTAGAGCGCTCCCCTTCGAGTGAAAATGCTTTCGCTCAGTTCCTACAGATTGTTCGTCAGTCCTGTTTTGGATCTTTTAAGGCTTGCAATCTCTCCAGGAGAGGAGGGTGGGAATAATTCCACATGGAATAGAGCCAGTCTGATACAGGAAATCCCAAATTATCTTTGTTCAGTTTTATCAAAGCAGAATACAGGTCTTTGGCTTTTCCTAGATTTTTTGCAAATGCATCGGCTTGGAACTCAAACCGTCGGCTCAAAACTGTCAGACAGAAGGACAGCACCTGCAGATGAAATAAGGAAAAAGAGCTTTTCAGAAACACCTTCATATTAATGGAAGTCAAGTAATACTGGCCGATAAAGGTAATCATTATCACATTAGGTTCAGAAATACTGCTAACTCTTTAGGTGTCTATTGGGATTGAGAGCCCTGGCATTCCTCTGGAGGGTGTGCTCCCCTGCCCTACACCACTTGTCCTTATACAGTCTCCATAATCTTTTGATCTTACCCCACTGAGCCTGAAACTCATGCAAGCTCACCAAGGGCCTCCTTGTTGAAGGTTTCAGACCCAAGAGCGGTGCTCTTGGGTCAGAGAGCACCAAAAATGCATCCCCATTTATACTTTGTGGGACCGGCAATGTGATTAATAGAACAGACAGGCCTTCTTACTGGTCTCCTAAGAGGAAGATGCCTACTGGCCTCCCTGGGTAAAAGGTTCTGCCAGTCTCCTTTTATGTTTGCGTTTCACTTCCGTATGATGTATGGAAGAACATATGCACTTTGTGCATATAAAGACGGAGTCTGGGATCTGTTGATCTGCTTGTCAAAGTATCTAGTGGAATTCATTTAAGCATATCAGTGAATATGGCAACCTGGAATGGTGGACAGCTTTTTGCGAGGCTACCCAAGTCTCTCTTGGCTAGGGGACCACCTCTTCCATACACTCTACTACAGTGTGGTACAGTTCAGGGTGATTATGGGAGAAGGCTATTAGTCCTATTCATGTACAGTTTGCTTCAGTGCCTCTGCAAGAATACTGCCAGACACCTCTTTCTCTAATGTGAATCTACAAAGAGTGTGGCCTGCCTCCAGGCTGAACCCACAGGGGTCTTTGGCCGGCTGTAACCAGAGCAGGAGACGTTCCTATTGTCCACTGCCCTGAGCTACTCATGAACTAGTCATGCAGTATCAACTTGGGAGAGTCCCTAAGAATCTGAACAGTAGAAGAGAGATAGCCAATTGTTCACCTCTAAAAATAAATACTAGTCACCTTGGCCAACACTTTGTTCCAGACTCCCTCAACATAACAGGACACAGCTGTGCAACAGTACAGATGAGGACTCCGCTCCATGGACAGAGCCTGGCTGACTGCTGCCCCTCTTCCGGACTAAGACTATGGGCCAAGAACATGCTGGAATCATCTCTGGATAGCTCTGCAAGCACAAAACCCCTGCCTGCTGTGAGAGGATGCTAGACTGGGACCTAAAAAAATAGGTCTGGCCACTCCAGGACACATGTTCGCCCAAATGCTTTGCAGGAGAAGAAGCTTACAACACATTTCTGCATCACTCGAGCACATGGGAAGAAGTATTGCCCCAGTTATATTTAAGCACTGTCTTGGTCAACTCCCCCCACCCCCACCTAGCACTGCATGGAAATGTATGTGAGCCCCAGGTTGTCTACATGAATCCTAAGGAAACACTTGGGTCATTCTCTAGACCATGGGTACTCACAAACATATTCCAAGGGCCCACAAAGTTTGGTCTGTAATGTGACCGAGGGCCGCATTGATGCCAGCAGGGTGTCAGTCAGGGGAGGGGTGGGAGTTTGGCGGGAAGGTTGGTGTTGGGGAAGCGAAGCATATACATCTAGTGTCTGAATTGCACAGTGAAACCAGACTCTTGGGAATAATCTCTGCTTCTGCACTTAATCAAATTATGTGATACTAGTCAATTGTTGAATTTAATTTTCTCCTGTTTCTCCGTTATCACATATGAGGAACTTGAATGCATGACTTGAGGATGTGTACTATACAAAACCTTCTCCTGTGTTTGAGTCAATAAACTATAATACTGTTCATGTATAATAAAAACCCATCCCATCCAAAGAGAGCACATAACCGACTTACCTCTTAGTTTACTATTAGCATTGTTGAAAGGGTAGGGGAAGAAGGATTAGTTACTTACCTGTAATCCTAGTTCTCTTCCAGGGGTATACTCATCAAAGTCATAAGCACTGAATAGTCCCGCCCTCGTGCGGGACCCCGGAGCAATAGCAAATAATATGCATATATCTACATATATATATATATATATATATATATATATATATATATATATATATATATATATATATATATATATATATATATATATATATATACACAATAATATATATATATATATATACACAAATACGCATAAAATAACTATATATATATATAGAGAGAGAGAGAGATAATATGCATATACATATACATATGCAGCCCAATATAACCATACTAGGCTCAAAAAACTGCCCCCAATTGCCTGTAAAATCTTTACATTTGTTAAATAAAGACATATAAATTACATTATATGAAAATGCAAAGAAGAAAGCACTGCCTTTGTTGTCTTTGAAACACACAACCTTTATTTTCAAAGGTAAAAACAGGCAGGATCATAGAGGCAGCTTTAGCCTAGATAGGCTGCATTGTAACAACAGAAAAATCTGGCGCCGTGCCTTTAAGACCTCTGTGAGCCTCCAGGCTCCCATCATGCACCACAGGTGACAGTTAGGTCAGTTCTTTTGGACGGCGTATAACAGTGTGATAACTGCATGGGTAACATGTAAATTAGCCAGTTCTGGTATTCGCCCGGGGAGGAGGATGGGTGTGCTTATGACTTTGATGAGTATACCCCTGGAAGAGAACTAGGATTACAGGTAAGTAACTAATCCTTCTCTTCCAGGGGATACTCATCAATAGTCATAAGCACTGAATAGAGTAGCAAGCCCATCCTATACCCTGGGGACGAATACCAGACCCTCTAAACAGTACACTACTATATGTATTACCCAAACAAATTCCTCAGGGATGCCTGACCAACTTGGGCATCCGCCTGAGTATCAGAATCAAGGCAGTAATGGCGAGCAAAGGTGTGAACCGACCGCCACGTAGCTGCCTTACAAATTTCATGTACAGGAACATTTTTAGGCATTGCTATAGTAGCAGCCTTTCCTCTAGTGGAGTGCGCTCTCGGTCTACCCGGGAGCTGTTTCCGTGCCAACTGATAACATAACAAAATGCATGACACAATCCATCTAGAAATGGACCTCTTAGAAGCAGGCAAGCCCGTATTCAGAGGACGGTAGTTCACAAACAGATGATCAATCTTTCTAACACTCTTAGTTTTATCAAGGTAAAACTTCAAAACTGTTTTCAAATCCAAAGAGTGCAGAGCTTTTTCAGCCGAAGAGCTCGGATTAGCAAAAAACGTAGGTAGTGTCACTGATTGGTTAATGTGAAAATCCGAGACTACCTTAGGAAGGAATCTTGGATGAGTCCGAAGCACCACTCTATTCGCATGGAAAACGAGATAGGGTTCTGTTGCACAAAAAACCTGAATCTCGCTCACCCTGCGCGCAGAGGTGATGGCTACAAGGAAGGACACCTTCCACGACAGATGTTGAAGGGAGGCTTTTTGTATGGGTTCGAAAGGGGGACCCATCAGTTTAGACAAAACCACATTAAGCTCCCAAGGAGGTGAGGGAGCCCTCACGGGAGGATACACCTTCCTGAGACCCTCTAGAAAATCCTTCACAACTGGCATTTGAAAGAAAGAAACCTGAGTAGGGGACTTTCGATATGCTGTTATTGCTGCCAGATGGACCTTAATAGATGAAAACTGTAAACCTGCTTTGGCCAAAGAAAGTAAGTATGGTAACAGTACCTGTTCCTGACCTCGAATCGGGTCATGACCCTCAGCAGCATACCACATGAAAAACCGCTTCCACTTGAAAGTATATGTCTTTCTTGTAGAAGCTCTCATTGCCTCTCTTAAAATGTGCATACAGTCCTGCGAGAGACCTAGATGACCATACTGGACGAACTCAGGTACCATACTGCTAGCTTCAGGGACGGCAGGTTGGGATGGAACACCCTGCCGTTCTCTCTCGTCAGCAGATCCGGACAGCAAGGAAGCCTCCTGTGCGGCACTTTGGATAGATGCAGGAGATCCGGGTACCACCATTGGCGAGGCCAATCCGGAGCCACCAGAATCATGTCTGTCTTGGACTTGTACAACTTCTTGATCACCAAGGGAATGAGTGGAATCGGTGGAAAAGCGTAGAGTAATGTCTCTGACCAGTCTATCCATAGAGCATTCCCCTTGGATCCTCGTTGTGGGTACCTGGACGCGAAGACGCCGCATTTTGCGTTTTCGGCGTCCGCAAAGAGATCGATTTCTGGTGACCCCCAGGTCTGGAAGACATCTCTTATTACTTCGTCTTTTAAGACCCAGTCGTGTGCTTCTGCGAAGTGTCTGCTTAGGTCGTCTGCTTGGACGTTGAGGAGACCGGGCAGATGGACAGCTGAAATTTTCATACCCCGAGCTAGAAGCCACTTCCAGATTGCTTGCGCTTCCAGAGACAGAGATCTGGATCTCGTTCCGCCCTGCTTGTTCAGATAGTACATCGTTGTTGTATTGTCCGTCTGAACAAGCAGGGATGATGTCTTGAGTACAGGAAAGAAAGCCTTGAGAGCTAGATGGACAGCTCTGAGTTCCAACATGTTGATGTGATACAGCCTTTCTTTCTCTGACCACACTCCTTGAACTTGAAGGGACTCCAGATGGGCGCCCCATCCCTGTAGGGACGCATATGTTACCAGCGATCGTCTGGGCATGTCCTCCTGAAAGGGAACTCCCACTACCAGATGATTCCGCTGCATCCACCATCTAATGGAAATCCGCACCGACAGAGGTAGTGACAGTTTGTCTTCCCAACGGTTTGAAAACTGGGACCACTGATCCTCCAGCGACTGCTGCAGAGGTCTCATGTGTAGCCTGGCGTTTGGAACGAGGAATATGCAAGACGCCATGGATCCTAGCAGAGACGAGATCTGTCTGGCCGTTGGTCGAGGAGTCTTTAACATCGTTTGACACTTGAGGAGAATGGAGGATAGTCTCTCCTCCGAAGGATACGCTTTTGCGTCCTTTGAATCCAGAAGTGCGCCCAGATAGTGTATCCTCTGCGTGGGATTGAGGATAAACTTTTTGAAGTTCACGTGTAGGCCTAGTCTCCGTAGCTGATGTATAGAGAACGTGAGATGTTGCTGAAGTAGAATCGGAGAGGCACTCTTTAGCAGCCAATCGTCTAGATAGGGATAGACGAAAATATGTCTCTTCCTTAGGAAAGCTGCTACGACTGCCATGCACTTTGAAAAGGTGCGAGGAGCTGCCTTTAGCCCGAAGGGCAAGACTGCGAACTGGTAATGATTGGTATGTATGCAGAACCTTAGAAATTTTCGATGCTTTGGGGCAATGGGGATGTGAAAATACGCATCTTGAAGATCTGTGGAGCACATCCAGTCCCTTTGATGCAGAAGTGGAATTATTTGATGTAACGCCAGCATTCTGAACTTTTCTCGCTGAATGAACTGATTGAGGCGCCTGAGATCTAGTATGGGCCTGAACTCCTTGTTTGGACCTTTCTTGTGAACTAGAAAGTATCGGGAATAAATGCCTTGCCGACGCTGTGCCCTCGGGACCTCCTCGATGGCTTTCTTTAGGAGTAACACAGACACCTCCTGCTTCAAAAGATGAAGTTGATGGAATACAGTCTTTTGAGGAAGAATGGAAGGTGGAGGAGATTTGAATCTGATTGCATATCCATTTTGCACAATATTCAGCACCCATTTGTCGTTTGTGATGTTTATCCACTCCTCCAGGTAAAAACGCACACTTCCCCCCACCGGAGTGGTCAACGGGCTCAGGGGAAGCAAACACTCACTGTTTTTGTTGTTGCTGCTTGTTTCCAGGAGCAGACTGTCTGGATATGCTGCCTCTTCCTCTACCAGGACGACGCTGGGAGAACTGGAATCTTCCCTGGTTTTGTTGTGACGACCATTGAGGGGTTTGAACCCTCTGCTGGCCCTGTCTCCGATCATAAGGGCGGTACTTTTTCTTAAAGTTGTCTTTTCTCTTTTCAAGACCAACAGCTCTCACGGTATCAAGCTCCGTCTTCATTCGTGACATCTCGTCGTCAGCATGAGACCCAAAGAGCGATTTACCATTAAACGGCAGATTTAGAATTCGGTGTTGGGCTTCAGGTTTAAGACCCGTAAGCCTTAGCCAAGCTGAGCGCCTTGCACAAAGACCATGAGCATAGCCATGCGTAGACAGATCGGAAGCATCCGCAGCTGCGCTAATCACCTGGTTAGCCACTAGCCCACCTTCATGAAGTATCTCCAGAAAATCATTCTTGTCTTCTTTGGGAAGTTTTTCTGCAAACCGAGAAAAGGAATCCCATAGTGCGCGGTAATAGCGACCCAATAAAGCGGAGGCGCTGGCGACCTTCATGTAGGAAGCAGAAGTAGCACACATTCTCTTCCCTACCGAATCCATAGTTTTGCTGTCTTTGTCCGGAGGTACAGAGGAGGAAGTCGCTCCTGTCTGATTTTTACGTGCCGCTCAGACGATGACCGAATCAGGTTGTGGTTCAGATCTCAGAAATAATGGGTCATGTAAGTAAAATCTTTATTTGGATAAAAAAATATACCCTTAAAAGCATTGCAAATTGAGTCCACAAATCGGTACATTATAATTAAAAAATTTCAAAACATGTTTCACCACAATTGAACAGTAAAAATTGATCAACACCTGTTACTCGCGTTGCACCTTAAAACTTTAAACAATTGTGGGATAGGCAGAGATAACACTTAGTGAAAGAACAGAAGAATTTGATGTACTGACATTCGGCAGCTAAAACTCATCATTTTATTTTTCCCTTTGTCTTAAAACTAGGTGCTAAGATGCAGGTTCGGTTGGGCCTCTGGGCGGGACAAGCTGGGGGATTACTGCTCCTTCCGCCTTTGCTGTAAAAATGCGGTGTGCGTCCCGAATATATGTTGTAAAGGCAATATTTAGAGCTATGTTTTCTGGGCACAGGGAGGTGATAATTGCCTGTCTACAAGTCCGAACGCCCAACCTGTTCCACTCTGCTCTGAGTTTGCGTCTACGTTGTGCCATAAGTGAGGGGCATAAGCAAACCACGTGCTCTAGCGTTTCACTTGTCTTACCGCACCCCCTACATGATTGATCTTCCGAGGTGCGGAGCCAAGTGGGCAGATCTTTTAAAAATCGCCAAACACCCAATCTAATGGCCAGAAAACTCCGCTTTAAGTGCAATGAATAAGTACAGGAGAGGTAGATGGCCGGAGATATGCGCCCGTAGGAGTTCATGACTGACCATGCATGGCTGCGTCTGCGGAGAAGCGCTTTATCCATGAGGAGTGAGCACATTCTGACGCTTTTTTTAATACATGTTTTAAAGGCTGTCGTGCTGGGGTTAAGGGCCCATAGATCGCCAGCAGCTATTTCATGGATGGAGTCTGTAAAAAGGCGGACGTACGAGCCCCCAGGGTTCTTCTGACTGATCTCCAACCAAACTAGAGACTCTAAGGTTCCTATAGCTGCTTTTCTAAGCTTGTGACAAAAATTTAAATAAATGCCGGTGTTAGAGGCCTCGTCATTTAGTAAGCCCAGTTCTAGCCTGATCTGGGCAGCAGAGGCAGATTTGGGCAGATGTAGAACTTTTTTATAAATCTTGGTTACAAGTTGGTTCAGAGTTGTATTTAGCTTACCCCTAAATATTTCGATGCCATACGTTAGGGTGGGTCCGATTTTTGCTCTCAGAATTTCCAGTATGGGTCATTGTCTGAAGCCTTATACTTCTTTGTGATCCGTGAAGGAACCGCTCCCAAAGATGCAGGAGTCAAGAACTTATGCTCAGCAGGCTCCAAAAGACCTGGGACCAGAGGAAGTAAAGGTCTCGATGATAATTTTTGATGCAATGTTTCGAACATAACCGTTGTCTTCGCAGTAGAGACAGGCATCTCGATGTTAAGTTTCGCTGCTCCACGACAAAGAACTTCATTAAAGGTGATTACGTCATCAATCGGTGATATCCTACTTGGAGGAGTTGATGACAGCGTCAGAGAGTAATACCTCTTCGAATCTGTAGACCACAGCTTTCCAAACTTTTCATGTTGGCGACACACCTTTTTGTGAAAAAGATTTCAGGGACACGGTAACGCGAGGAAGCGCAGCGAGCGAGCCCGAAACACCTATGGTGGGTTCAGGCCCCACACCCCACACAACCCACCCCACACACACCCCACACACACCACCCCACCCCACACACACCACCCCACCCCACCCCACACAACCCCCCCCACACACACAACCCCCCCCCACACACACACACACACCCACACCCAGCCCCCCCACACACACACCCCACACAACCCCCCACACACAACCCCACACATACAACCCCCACACACACCCAGCCCCCCCACACCCCACCCACACAACCCACCCACACACCCCACACACACCCCACACAACCCCCCACAACCCCCCCACACACAACCCCACACATACCACCCCCACACACACCTACACCCCCCACACCCCACCCACACAACCCCCCACACAACACCCCCCACAACCCCCCCACACACCCCCCCCCACACGTACAACCCCCCTCCCCCACACACAACCCCCCACACACAACCCCACACACACAATCCCCCCCACACACACAACCCCCCCACACACACACCCCACACAACCCCCCACCACACACAATCCCCCCACACAACCCCCCACACACAACCCCCCCACACACACCCCACACAACCCCCCCACACACAACCCCACACATACCAACCCCACACATACCACCCCCACACACCTACACCCCCCACACCCCACCCACACACATCCCACACAACCCCCCACACAACCCCCCCCACACACACAACCCCCCCCACACACACAACCCCCCCTCCCCCCCACACACACAACCCCCCCACACACACAACCCCCCCTCCCCCCCACACCCAACACCCCCACACACAACCCCCCCCATACCACCCCACACACACACCCCCCACACAACCCCCACACACACCCCACACACACCCCTACACCCCCACACCCCCCACACAACCCACCCCTACAACCCCCCACAACCCCACCCCACACCCCCCACACACCCACCCACAGGCACACACACCCCCACACAGCTGTGAGGCACTTCAACTCTTGACCATCTCAGCTAGGCAACGTAATACATGGAGCCACAACATCACCCAGCTCGAAAAAAGGAGAATACAAAATTCAAGCAGTGTGATCAAAGGGACGGGAATGGCAGCCTCGTTCTCGTCAGGCTCGTGTCCTCCATTTTGTATTTCATAAAGGCCCTGAGACCCAGCGCCAAAGGGAGAAGCTCTCTCTGATCTACAATAAAATCCATCCTTTTGCTTACCCCTCTATACAATGTCCACTCCTCCCCACGAATGTTCATGATCCTGAATATTTCTGTGAGGCCTTTTTATTGGGGTCAAGAGGCAAAGAGGCAGTCAATGGTTACTGGGCCCCTAAACTGCTGCCCTCCAGCTGGACAGCCACGTTAGTCCCGTTGGGCACTTGACTATCGGCGTAGCAGAAGCAAGCACATATCGCCTACTTAAGGAGGTGAAGAGGGCTGAAAACACAGATTACCACAGTGAATAACACTTATTAACTTCATTTACAAGCCAGGGCTTTGACTTCAAAGCCGTTTCTGGTGCAGAGGTACAACCCCAAATAATATTTCTAAGTCCTTAACGCCAAGCACTACATTGTCTTTAACGGTCAAATGAACTCAAAATGAAACGGCACTAGCTTTTTTTCTTTTTAAACAAAACGTACCTGAAATTTGTACATCGCCAAAGGAAATCACTGAACTCACATTTTTTGGTGAGAAAGAAACCCTTACAGTTATCAACACTCTTCCTGAGAACAAAACCCAGGACAAGCAGGATTGTCACACACAGAGGGTAGTTGGGGCTCTTTGTGTCAGGCCTCAAGCTTTTGGAGGCCGCCTGCTCTCCTGTTACAATTGTTTTTTAAATAATAAAATAGAAAGCCTGACTTCTTCCTTCTTATGGGCGTTAACCAGAGAATGCCGCAAGGTGGCACCAAATACTTTGTTTTCACTTTCCGTGCAGTACTTCCTAGCTGCAGCTGCTTCTTGGATCAGTAACCCAATAGGGGCCCCGCAAAAGTGTTCTACCCTGGCTGCACCAAAGGTTCAGACATGCCTGTAGCACTCTTAAGACTTCTGTACAAAGCTCAGATGCACTCTGGTCTCCAAAGTCCGGATTCTTAAAGAAGGAAAAGGATCCAATGGACCACGCAAGTCAATGCCAAACTCGCTTTTAAGATTGGAATACAAACATAGGTGAAACTTCCAGCAAACACACTAATACCCATTTGAGATAATGTAGCCTGCACAGACCAGCCTCATATCGACACCATTAACCCCTTCACTGCTGCTAGCTCACTGGATGCAGACAACGCTTCCGCTAAGCCTTAGCGCACTTGGCCCGGGTTCATGTGGACAAACTGCTGAAGGGTTTCAGCCCCCACTCATCCCCCCCCCCCCCCAACCCCCCCCCCCCCCGTCGTGTGTGGCAGCCCGGGACCGCTCACAGCCGCACCCGAGCACCTCACAGGTCTTTAAAGACCTTGTGCATGTTAATAGGCCCTATTAACATGCACAAGGTCTTTAAAGAGCTGTGAAATCAGATAATAGGGCTTTGTTGTTGTTTCACCCCTTCTAAGAGCCCCTGCAGCTCGACTCTGCCGATTCCCGGCAGAAATCATCTCCTCACACGACACACCTACGGTTGGGGCGCGACACAGTAATGTGTCGCTCCACACAGTTTGGAAAGCTATGCTGTAGACCTTGTCGAAGATCTCACATCACGTCTCTTGGATGAACAGTGATGTGAAGACCTCGGAGAGGGTGAAGTCCGCCTCCTCAGTGATGGAGACTTCCTCGGAGGAGTAAGCTCACGCCTTCTCGGAGAATGGACCACTCGTATAAGAGGTGACCTTGATCTCGAAACAGGTCTTTTCGACACAGGAGACCTGGACTTAGATCTTGGAAGGTTGATTCTTCTTATCTTCCAGTCTCTGAGTTCTCCCAGCCATCGTGGAGAGATATTAGCCCCTGTGGGCGAAGGCGCTCTTGAGGGCTCTAGAGAGATTGCTACAATCTTCAGCCCAGGGGAGGAAGAGGAACTCCCAGAAGACACCACAGACACCTTAGATCGGTCTTTGGACACCGTTCTAGGCCTCTTAGCTGCAGGAGACGTCGACGGCAGTCACCTCGCCGTCCATCTTCCCAACGGCGATCCTCTCGACGGCGTTCTTCTCGACGACTATCTTCTCGGCGGCGACCTCTTCGATGGCGATCTCGTCGGCGGCGACCTCCTTGGCGACGACCTCCTCGGCGTCGACTTCCTCGACGGCGACCTCCTCGGCGTCGAGCGTCTCTTCGGCGTTGACGCCATGCGACTGGACGGCGATGATTTTCTCGGCGTCGTGTGCCTCGACGCCACATGACTGGGGCTCTTAGACGTCGAAACCTCCACTGCCCGGTTCGAAGTCGACGTCATAGCGCCTCTCGACGGCGACCTTGACTGATCCTTCGAGCCTCTCGGCGGTGACCGTCGACGTCGATGAGACAACGTCGAGTCCCATCCTCTCATAGTCGTAGGGGAGCCAGACTTGGATCGCCTACGTTCATGACGCTTCTCACCTCTCATCGACGGCGAACTCTTCTTCGACGGTGACTTCGATGTCGACGGACGCCGTGACGCTGATTTCCGCGATTTTGAACATACAGGAACTTTAGAAGAAGATCTGTCCCTCGAAGTTGAAGGGGAACGATGTTTTCTCTTCTCCCCTCTTTCCTTACGCTCTTTTTCCTGAGAAGAAGGCTTCCTGGAGTGAAAGTCTTCTCTTCCACGGACGGTTTCTCCTCTGTCATGCAGGGCCTGAAGCCTGCTCTTCTCTCGCTCTCTCAAAGTTCTGTTTGACAACTTGCTGCAATGGTAGCAGAGTTCTGGATTGTGTGTAGATGGAAGACAAGCCACACAGACCGAATGTGGGTCTGTCTTGGACATTTTTTTACTACAGACCGGGCACTTAATAAATAAGGCCGGCATTGTGACGGGAAAAAAGGCCAAAAAACCACAAAAAATTGTTGATTTAGTCAGATAATAACTAAAGACGTCGAGTAAAGACGAAAAATTTGAAGAACTACCAGAAGAAAGTGAAAAAATATCACCAACTGGCGAGCTCAATGCTCCAGGATCCTCACAGAAGGAGCCAGAAAAAAGAACTGACCTAACTGTCACCTGTGGTGCATGATGGGAGCCTGGAGGCTCACAGAGGTCTTAAAGGTACAGCGCCAGATTTTTCTGTTACAATGCAGCCTATCTAGGCTAAAGCTGCCTCTATGATCCTGCCTGTTTTTACCTTTGAAAATAAAGGTTGTGTGTTTCAAAGACAACAAAGGCAGTGCTTGCTTCTCTGCATTTTCATATAATATAATTTATATGTCTTTATTTAACAAATGTGAAGATTTTACAGGCAATTGGGGGCAGTTTTTTTAGCCTAGTATGGTTATATTGGGCTGCATATGTATATGTATATGTATATTATCTATATATATATAGTTATTTTATGCGTATTTATGTATATGTAGATATATGCATATTATTTGCTATTGCTCCGGGGTCCCGCACGAGGGCGGGACTATTCAGTGCTTATGACTATTGATGACTATCCCCTGGAAGAGAATGAATGTTTCAAAATTCATGTTTGAAAACTTACTTTAAAAAAAATAAAAATACTACTCAATGCATTGATATGATCTGATGAACTAAGGAGAAACAGTTCTGCATGCAAATACACACACTTTTTGAACAGACTATCATACTTTTTCACTTTTGTTGCATGATGTCTTTAACAATGAAGGTATTTCTAAAGTAAGGTAGTGAAGGACACCCGAGTTACTTCCCTTTTTTTTTAACTTAAATTAAACTTTAAAGAAATGATTGCCTGTTTATCATCTCGTTTATGTTAGTGCAGAGTTGAGTAAAGAGCAGTCCAGTGTTTCTGTTGACCAGGGGACCACATGTAAAGGTCAGGAGGGCTGACTTCGGCCCTTGGGCGGTACTTTGATAATCACTGCTCTAGTCTGAGGAAACCAGAAATGATGTTGGGTGAGGATGCGTTTAGTCAGGATCAGTTGACCGTGTGAAAATTAATGACAGTTCCTGAGCGATTAGCCTCTGAACTCACTTTCTCTTGTTTCCAACTTGTTTGAGCCAACGGAGTACATGCATCTGGAACTGTGGGCACTCCTGTCACTGTGAAAACCCAACTGTGACTGGTTATTTAAAGGTTATAGGGCTTTTTAGGTCAAAGCCTATTAGACAGTGCAGCTGTCTGGTTACTAAAGACTTCTTGGAGACATTCTGAAAGCTGAATTAAGAATGCATTCCGCCTATTGCTTACCATTGACTGTCATCTGTAATTCACATTTGTTTGCTTTCAATTCGCTGGCTTTAGTAAATATTTAGAATATTTTACTCAAGGATGGGTAGAAATCGTTACTGGTTGTCTTTGTAAAGTTGCAAGTGAAAGACTGAGCTTATGCCTTGTTCTTTTGCGTATTATGAACTGTGTCCCGGGACTCCGAATCGCTCATTTGTGAACACCGCCCATTGATGGCCACACCGCTTAACACTAGAGTGAAATCTAGCATGCACTTAATATATTAACATTTGGACTCCAATCCCCAGCTGGGAATGCCCTGGAAAATTCATTTTTTCTTTGTTTATTTATGTTCTGTGCAGTATTTACTTTTTATGTATTACATATTAAATCACTGACTGAATATTTAGTTATTAACACCTTTGACACTCATGACGAGCTCAGCTCGTCATGCAGTGTACTGCTGGTACACTGATGACGGGCTGAGCTCGTCATGAAAGCATTATTTTGGTTCATCCCCAGCACAGCAGGGGAAAATGCCTAGCATCGATGTGGTTAAGGTGTATTGAGTTGTAGTCGAACTATCACCCTTTTCTTGAGTAAGTGTTACACTGCTCTACCTCATTATCCTGCGAGGTAGATACCATGTGCTTCTACCGGACTATCCTGCCAGTCCGGTACGATGTCTACTCCCTCATTGAAATCCAATTTGTAGTTCAATAATATAATGGATCCAGAGCAACAGTGACGCCCGAGTTCCCCTCTGCTGTTTGCTTTATATATTGACCCTTTTACACATAGGCTGGAAAACAACAGGGCTATTTTACCTATTCCATCACATGGGTGGGAAAAAAAGGTGTAGGCCTACGCTGAAGATATCGCCCTTGTGACCACCGACCATCTGACCACTCTTAAGGAAGTAAAAGTGGAAGCAAAGAGGTTTGGGAAAGTCTCTGGTTACGCTCTTAATTGCTATAAAACACAAGTGGTGGTTAATGGCAATATAACTATACACGACGATAGAGTGGTTAGATATGCAACCTACCTGGGAGTTAAAATTTCTCCAGATATAGATAATATAGTTAAGGAAAACGTAGAACCCCTTTTAATGAAGACTAAACAGGATTTGCTTAGAATGAATAATCTTCATCTATCCATTGTTGGTAGGTGTAATGTGGTTAAAATGCAGTTTTTCTTCAAGATTTTATATAGTTTTCGGGCAATTCCATTGGAGTTCTCAGTCCATTGGCTGAAGAGATTGGATGATTTTTTATCTAGGTTTGTTTGGGCTTATGCAAAACCGAGAAGAGCTTTTAAATTTCTTACACTGCCCAGGGACAGAGGGGGATGGGCTTTGCCTGATTTGCGATTGTATTACTGGGCCACCTCTCTATCGCCTAGTTAAGTTCTGATACAAGAACAACCTGCGAAAGGAGTACTGAAGAAGTTCCTTCCTCCATTAATCTCATTATGGGGAAAGATGCTTGGGGATGCTTGTGGCGATATTTAAATGACAGTTACTATAAGAAAGTTAGTTTCAAGACACTATATGGGGTCTTCAAAATATGGAAGATAGCCCGGAGGTTAATGGGAATAGGCAGGCTTCATTTTTATACGCCTTTAGCAAATAAATTAAATCTTCATGAGATCTTTGGGGTTCAACTAATTAAAAAATGAGTGGAGTATGGTCTGGCTAGAGAAGGGTCCTTCTTTTCCTCAGGGTGCTTTGCTTTCTTTGATGATCTTAAGATGAAGTTCGGGCTAGATCGGAGAGATTTCTTTAAATATCTTCAGTTTAGGGACTTTTCATCTAAGAAACAAGGTGGACCAATTGGATTCTCATTTTTTTTTATAGTTGACAAATTAGTAGCGAATAGGGATTTGTCAAAACAGGTAATTTATAATCTTAACTCATTGAGAAAAGATGATTTGGAGCAATGGTCACTGAAATGGAGATGTAAAACTAGTATTTCAGATACGGTGTTCCATCAGTCAGAGAATGGGACAGAATGTTTGAATTGTAAGCAAAATATTATAAGACCTGTTTTTCCTTTTGAGGAAATAGAAATTTTACGTGGCCAGTGTGCCCCCTACATGCACCCTATGTCTGTACATATACTCCATGTATGTCCATGTCATCACGCATTTCCCTTCTCATGCCTGTAATAATAATGCCTCTGCATTTCCGTTCAATGTTAGCATGTCAGTTATCAGGCCCTCCATGAATGAAACGTTAATTCTGCACTAAGGCCTATGTTGCCAATGCATTTTCATGGTACACGTTTTAATGTCGAGATGAAATTGTTTTCGTGGCTCAGCCGAGCCAGGACCCGAATTCAGGCTCCAAGCCTCTTGACACTCTGAAAGCTGCAGTTTAGCTATGTATCCCTGACCTCTCACATACTTCCTGCTCAGCCGAGAGGTGCCCAGCCTGGCCTGCCAAGACAGTATTTTGCCTATAGTTATCTGCTCTGCTCCACAGAAACACATTCCTGTCTAATGAAAAGGGTAAACATATTCCGCCAGCAGAAGATAGGGCCTAGCCTTTCTGTCTCCATTCAAATGATTTACAGAACCCGAATCCATAGAAGGCCCATGGCCCCACGCAATGCAAGAAGAAATATAGGCACACATTAGCATTTAGTGATGAGCAGCCTCTGTAGCCTTTGCTCCAGCGACCTTTAAGTCAGATAATACATCCTCCAAGCTCAAGATATCAGATAATACCAGAGGTGCAGGTCGTCCTGACATCCAAGATTCCTCTACTAGCATGAAAGTCAGCTCCCCCCAGCTTCCCCCCAGTAACACGTCAATTCCACGTCATGACCAGTTTGCGCGCACAAGTAGGGTAAAGGTTCCTGCTGACCATGCAGACCCCCTCCATGTATCCACCCACTTATGACACACCTATGACTCATCAAGTGAACACCCATGTGTACGCCTTCTTACACGCCCTTTCTCACGCCCATGTGCTCTTATCTCTCTCTTTTACTTGCTCCGCCTGGAGCGCTCCGCCTTCTCTATCCAAGTCAATGTATGTTTTAACTATATATAATGTGTTCTGTGAATAAAGATTCAGATGAAGATCCTTCCTGATCCCTAGTGGAGATGGAACCCGATTCTCCTTTAGCTCGAGCTACTGAATAAAGCCCTTCTGAATCGGACACCACGGACTCTGCCTCTCATTATATGCATGATTCTTATTTAATGTATAGAAATTATGACAGGGTAATTAATTATTTACCACATTAATCTGGCGCCCGAATAGGGACCAGTCCCCTTCCCCACGCGCCGGCGATGTAGGTCTAGCCCCCTGACCCCTTCTACAGCCGTGACGGACTTCAAGTGTACACGACAGCGGGACTTCCTGCCTACTCCCTCAGGCCCACGGAGGTGACGGAGACTGCGACCAGGCATCCACACGAGGCGGTGAGGATTGCGGACCATCCCAACCAGAGCCCAAGTCGAGAGAGCAAGGTCCGAGGTATCCCGAGGCCCACCTGTTCCGAGGCGCATGCGCAGCAGAAGCAGCCGCAGCCGCAGCAGTAGCAGTCCAGTATCGAGTGTCCGAGGCCTTCAGTTTTGCTTCCCGGTGAGTACCGTTATTGGGAATGCATAGAGACGGGTTCATTTATTTGAGCCCGGTAAAGACGTATCTGGGTACACAGGTACGGTAGAGACGTGTCCATTTCGGTGGACGCGGTAAAGACGTGTCTCTTTACGAGACCGGTATGGTTGTACTGTTTTGCAGTGCATAAAGTAATAAGTTTTTCAGGATCGTGTCTTTTTCTATGTACTAGTTAGGATGTATCTGTTTTTAATGTTTTAATGTTGTAGTGTGAATGGTTGTTTCCAGTCTATTCTTGTGTATATTGTGTGTTCGTTCAAGTTAGCTCCAACATGCCACTGTTTTCGAAATTACGTCAGATAGGGACCAGGAAAGGGATACTCGAAGAGGCAGTCCCCGTCCCGCCTAGAGACACTCCTGGCCATTTCATGTACCAAAAGCACGGGCTAGATGCCATACTGTTCCTAGACTTATGGGTAGATTACACGAAGGATCTGGACGAGAAATATAGATGGCCTCCTCAGGGACATGGGATGCTGATTGCATTATGAGAGTAGAGGAAGCGCTATGGAAAAAGAAAGCTAGACAGTCCCAGAAAGATGCCATTGAGTTATGGCGTAAAGAAGCGCATAGGAGAACAGAGAAAGAATTCCACAAAGCAGAAAGAAGTAAAGAAGCCGCAGAAAAAGCCAGAGAAAAAGAGCTAAAGGAAGAAGGTGAACGGGTTAAGGCAGAACAAGCAGATAGACAAAGAAATGCCCGTATTAAAGGCATGTATCCCGTCCTCGCTGAAGGACTAACTAAAGTGACCCCGGAAGTACCTAGTAATTTGCCGGTACCACTGATCCCGACCAAAGTACGTAATCATAAACAGACAGCCGCGGAGGTCTTCCTTTCCTCCTATTTAGAGGAGCCCGCTCCAGATTATGCTAATGCAGGGTTTCCTCCTCCTCCTGGCAACAATCCTTTTCTCCCTCTGACCGCATCACAGGACCAGCATGCACAACTGCTTCCGCCACCGACAGTGATAGATGATTTAGGACAAGGGGCAGTGGGAGGGGGGCCCACAACAAACTTACCGCAAACACCGCCACCATCACGAGCATTGCAAGAACTAGCATTACAACGAACGCCGCAAATGACAGCATCACCCCATAAGCATAATGTAACAATTGCACACTGTATATACGATTCAGTACCAGGTGTGGGCCCATTACTCATATTCTCACTACGGTTAAGACGCGTTACAGACTATCTGATCACTTTACCAGGCATGAAAGATAATTTAGACAGAATATACCATTTCATTAGAACGGGGGAGGGACCCGAGAGTATACATGAGGCTATGGCACAACAAAAGGTGGAGGTTCAACGCGCACTTTTACGTTTTTTGATTAATTGTCTGATCAGGGAACTAGACCAGCCAGATAAAGGAGTAACTAAGGGTATGATGGAGTGGAGCGATAATATAGCTGCTTGTAAACATGATACAATGTCAAAGATAGAGTGCATGTACAGGAAAATTTGTAAAGAAATTCTGAACTTACACAGGAATGAGCCAGACGTACACAGGAATGAGTTAGACGCACACGGGAGAGAGTCAGACGAGATAGAGAATTCAGCATCAGATGATGACGAGCACACAACAGAGGAAGTGAGTAAAATAAATTATGTAGGCAGAACACGACCGTTTGATAGGCCCATATGCCTCGACTACCGTAAAAAGGGACCTCCTATAAAAGAAAGATATTCCCTCGAGAATCTATTCCAAGCTACTGAGAACGCACTACAAAGACGAGTAGAGTGCGATAGACCCCACACCATACACGAACAGGAATTAGCCCGGTCAGCAGTTCAATGGGTGTCTAATTCTAACATATATAATGGTGACGTAGTGGCTCAGACCTTTTTGAGCCTTCCCCCGGAAGAACAGCGTTTGGCTGGTATTTACATGGTTCAACATCTGATCACGTTGTACGAGAGTCAACATTCTGATCCCGGTCCCTTGTATAAATTACTGGACGATATACTTCTAGAGAGATGGATAGGCCTAGGTACTGAATTAATTAATGTCATTCTAGACCAACGACATAAGTACGTGACTTTTCTGACTACGCACATGATTCCTGCCCCACACCACGACAGAAAGAGTTTACACATAGACAGACAGAACCCCCTACGAGAGGTACATCCCGTCAAAAATGCAAATAATGAGCTTCAACGAGTATATTTACACACCCTTGACGAAATTAGAAATACTGGAAATGAAAAAGTTGCTGCCCTGCCATGATAAAGACCCGGGGGGGTTCCACCGTGAATTAAAAGACATTCTCCGCATAGGGGATTACACGTACGCTGACATCATTAAATTATTAAAAGTACTGTTACCAGCAGGCATTTATGAAAAGCTTAAAGAAAAAGAATGGGAGGTGGGAGAGAAAAAGATAAATTGGACAGAATTGGAAGATGAGGATAGAACACGGCTCCCTGGTGTTGGTCTTGGGGACAAAGCTAAAGCACTACCTGAACTCTTGATACAGGTCCTGCCAAGATTATTGATTACTAAAAAGGAAGATTGGGATGCTATTTCAGCTTGTAAACAGAAACCAGATGAAGACACCAGTGATTTTTATTCCAGATTCGAAAAATGTTTTACTGTTAATAGTGGCCTTAAGCCAAGTAGTGAATCGTACCCACATCTTTTTGTGAGCAAATTAGTAGAGAATTCCTTACCCCCGATCAAGAATAGAGTACTGAAGGTTGAGAGTACCTGGCAAGCAAACAGCCCTTCCCAAATGTTGCAAATGTTGCAATACCACCAGAACAGAATTAGAGAGGAACAGGAACATGAAAGGAGACGCATGAAAGATACGAAAATGAAAGTGCTAGTCGCACAATCAGTACCAGCTGATGGCCATAAAAAGGGCACGGCACCAGTTAAAGGCAACTGTAATTATTGCAAGCAACCAGGTCACTATGTAAATGAATGTGCTGTCCTGAAACACAATATAGCTACAGGCAAGACAAAAGAAAGACCGCGTCCTCCTAGACAGGATAGCACACCACAGAACACGCAACAGACAGTAGCTGTACCACAACCAATAGCTGCCACACAACATGTCACGCAACAAATGTACCAGTACGCACAGTCAGACTATCCAGAATATCAACAGTACTCATGAAATAGCCTAGAGAGGGAGGTTGGCTTGCCCCTTATTGAGGTTCCTGTAGATCAAGAGGGTCCCTATGTACATAGTCGTGTATTGGGAAAAGACAGAAAATTTCTGATTGACACAGGGGCGAGCAGAACTACCATCAGTCATGACGAGGTTCCAGGGGCACCCCTCTCAGGCTCACAGAACATTTCCCTGGGATTTTCAGGAAAGCCTATTGTTAACGAAGTGTCAAAGCCAGTTTCCTTAGGAGTCGGTCCATTGTCCCGTACTACAGACTTGTTACTTACTAAGTCATGTCCAGAAAATGTGCTTGGTATAAAGACATTAAAAGAACTAGGAGCAGTTATTTGTTGTTCTCCGGAAGGAGTGAGATTGTTTTTACGTGATTTTAAAGGACATTATGTGATGAGAGATTTTGATCCCAGACTCCAGAATGTACCACAACATTTATGGGCGCAAGGTCCGACTGATGTAGGTTACATGCACATTACGCCATACCGTGTCACTCTCAGACAGGGAGTTGTACTGCCACGAATCCGACAATACAAGTTGCCACATGATGCCGTAGTAGCATTATTGAAAATTGTTGACGAACTCATTTCACAAGGAGTGGTTGTAGAAACTGACTCGAATGTATGTAATTCTCCTGTCATCCCTATTCTTAAACGAACTGACCCTAATGCACCACCAGTCTACAGACTAGTGATTGACCTCCGAGAACTGAACAAATGTATAATACCCCAGTACCCAGTGGTCCCAGACATTTCTTCATTACTGACTGCAATTGATTCTGAGGCGACGTTCTTTACTGTAATTGATTTGAAGAACGCCTTCTTCAGTGTCCCAAGACATCCTGAGAGCCAATACCTTTTCGGATTCTGTTTAAATGGACGCAGCTTTAAATTTACGAGAGCTCCTCAAGGTTTCACAGAAAGTCCTAGTATTTACAGCCAAGCTTTAAAAAGACAACTAGACAGTATTCACATGCCTGCCGACACCGCCCTGCTCCAATACGTGGACGATCTTTTGATTACAGCACGAACAGAACGAGACTGCGAACGTGCATCACTGACAGTCTTATACTTTCTGGCAGACAAGGGGCACAAGGTGTCCCCTTCGAAGTTGCAATTCTGTGCACAGCAAGTGGTGTACCTTGGACACTTGCTGTCCAAGAGGGGTAGACAGCTGACACCAGACCGTATTCAGTTAATTGCAAATCTTCCACAGCCCAAGACACAAAAGGAAGTACGGGCCTTCATTGGCCTCACTTCTTACTGCAGACAATGGATTCCCCAGTATGCATTTCTAGCCAAACCACTCATACAGTTAACGACACAGGAGGCAGCGTCTTCGACTGTCCTCCCTTGGACACAAGAACATACACTTGCATTTGAAGAATTGAAAAAAGCTCTATGTCAAGCACCAGTTTTAGCGACTCCTTGTTATAGCAAGCCTTTTACACTTTTTGTCACTGAACGAGATGGAACAGCATTATCTGTCCTTACACAAGATCAAGCAGGAAAACACAAGCCTTGTGCTTATTTTTCTAGTACGTTGGATCCAGTGGCCCAGGCTCTGCCTGCGTGCCTGAAATCAGTTGCAGCAACAGCCCTAGCAATCAGACAGAGTGATTCCATAGTGTTAGGACACCCCCTGACAGTACAGGTTCCACATTCAGTGGAAGTTCTCTTAAACAGGACTCAGACTCAACACCTGACTATAGCAAGACTGACAGGATATGAACTGACATTATTCCAGCCACACATAGAGATCAGACGATGCAACACCCTGAACCCTGCTACACTCTTGCCCTCAAGCACAGCAGACACTGCACCACATGACTGTGTGGAAGTAGTTAATACAGTAACAAAGCCAAGACAAGACTTGACAGACATTGCACTGACAGAACCCGACCTGACACTTTATGTGGATGGTTCATGCATGAGAACAAGCACAGGAGAGTTAGTGGCCGCATATGCAGTGACCACTGATACTGAAGTCATAGAGACACATCGAATTGACACACTGTCAGCCCAAGCAGCAGAGCTCATCGCTCTGACCCAAGCCTGCATACGAGCCAAGAACTTGAAAGTAAACATATACACAGATTCACAGTATGCCTTCGGAGTCGTTCACGACTTCGGAGTCCTGTGGCAGGAGAGAGGTTTTCTGACCTCTCATGGGGCCAAAATTCAGCATGGT
Organism: Lissotriton vulgaris; assembly: GCF_964263255.1. Taxonomy (NCBI): domain Eukaryota; kingdom Metazoa; phylum Chordata; class Amphibia; order Caudata; family Salamandridae; genus Lissotriton; species Lissotriton vulgaris. Next base: position 281,642,979 of record NC_141693.1, read on the forward strand.
CCCCTCATCCAGGCTCTGTTAGACGCAATACACTTGCCTACAGCCATAGCTATCATGAAGTGCAAAGCACATACTAAAGCCACAGACACCATTTCCCAGGGTAATGACCTGGCAGATCGAACAGCTAAACTTACAGCCCAGACTCCAACAGACATTCCCGCAGACATGACAAAGACAGAAGTGCCATCATTGACAAACTGCATGACAGTCAAGGATCCCTCACAAGATGTACTCGACATACAGACACATGCCACTCCAGACGAAATAAAGAAATGGACTGAACAAGGAGGGGTCCAGACTGACCAGGGTTGGATGACAAAAGGCAAAGCCATATGGTTTCTTCCTGACTCCATGGTTCAAGTCATTGTAAATACAGCACATAGTCCAGCACACTTAGGAGAAAAGGCAATGATAGACAGTTTACAGAATATCTGGTTCAACAAGCACCTGCGTGCAGCAGCAAAACAGAAAGTGCGTACCTGCATGATCTGTTGCCAGTTCAATCCAGGCAAAGGCATCCCAGTGGAACAAGGTGGATTCCATCCTCCTGACCACCCTTTTGAAGTCCTCCAGATGGATTATATTCAGATGGACAGATGTCGAGGATACAAGTATGTCCTAGTAGTTGTATGTGCACTATCCAGATGGACAGAAGCGTACCCAGTCCCAGATTACACTGCTGTGACCACTGCCAGGCAGTTGGTCCGAGAATTCTTCCCACGGTACGGCTTGCCCCGTGTCGTGTACTCAGATAACGGTCAGCCATTCTCCTCTGAATTAATGAAACAAGTATCTCTTCTGTTAGGGTACCAGTGGAAGTTCCATTGTGTACGACACCCAGAGGCAGCAGGCCTCGTTGAGAGACACAATCAGACACTCAAGACAAAATTAGCAAAAGTCTGTGCAGAAAAAGGCGTGGATTGGATGGTAGCCTTGCCGGTTGCCCTCTTTTACATGCGTATGGTAGCTCATTCCAGAACAGGATTGTCCCCGTACGAGGTGGTTTTTGGTAGACCGCCGAATATGTGGGGTACGCCTATGCCAAAGAGAATTACCGATGTTGACAGTAATATGCTGACAGATTACCTGGCTTCCTTGATGTCTGCACTCCTTTCTTGTCGTTCACAGGTTGCAGCTGCCTTCCCCGACAACACCCAAGTGAAAGAACATTCGATTGTCCCTGGTGATACAGTATTAGTTCGGAACTTTGATCGTTCAAGTCCTCTCGAGCCCCGCTGGAGTGCACCGAAGCTGGTACTACTAACAACGAGGACCGCCGTCAAGGTCGAGGGAAGAAAGGGCTGGATTCATGCCCACCACGTGAAACGCTTCCATGGACTTGGATTAGTAAACAAAATTAAGGACTGCCCAGATACCAGTGACTTAAAGCCCCCTTTGCTAGAAAAAACTCCGCAACAGGAGTACAAATTAAAGCTACGGTCTAGTAAGTCAGACAGCGTTTAATTGTTTAAGTCCCCCTCGGGTGAAGCGGTTAGACAGGTTCCTGACATGTATAAGATCGTAGACCCGAATAGACAGAGAGATAGACAGAGAGATAAGAAAGAGAAATACTGCAAGACCTTACGCAGCAGATGTATAGTAACTCTGACCATTATGTTTTTTCTAAGTATATTGATTGTATGTATAAGCTTGACGCTACATGTTTTCTTTCCTCCTCTTGGTTCACATATACATTCTTCCTTCAATAACATTGTAGAGCACACATTCAGTGATCTGCCACCTCATGAACTGTCATATCGACTAGCACTGCGCAACAATACTTTTATACGCATGTTGCACCATTCTCATCAAACCAGCAATGTAACAAATTGTTGGGTATGTGGCCGACTCCCACCTTATCAGAAAACGAAGGGAGTTTTGCCCCGCTTTCCTTTCCCGTTCTCGCACAATGGTTCGTGCGGAGCATGGTTTGCTTTAATGTCATCACCAAACAGAAAGTTCACAGATTCCCAGAGTGAAGAGATTTGGGGAGACTTAAATATAGTAATGAATGAGGCATGTTTTCCAGACAAAGATGGTCTTCCCCAGAGAAAAGGAACAGATCTAGAAAATGAAGTGTACGACCAAGGAAATGTTTCCCTTAACTTTATGATTCTGAATGTCCAGTCCGAGAAAAATACAGGTTCACCGTTCATAACAGTCTTACCAGTAAAAGGTGAATTATGCGTTAGAAAGAAAGGCTCAGTGCATTTAGGACACAGTGATTGTAATACTGTAGTCGAGTTCAATGATAAAGAAAAGTCTACTTTCAAAGCTTCCCGTCATTCCTATTTTATTTGCGGTCAGACAGCCTATGTGCGTCTGCCCTTAGATTGGGGTGAGACGTGTTATATTGCATTCCTACTGCCACCTGTTTTTCTAGCCCCATCCCATTATCATCGAGATTCCCGACTAGTACATGTTAGAAATAAAAGGGAGACCAATTCCCCAGTTGTCGATCAGACTGAGACAGCTTTAGAGCAATATACAGATTTCAATAGAGGATTCTTTTTCTTCATAGGTCCCATCCAAAACAGTAAATTAATACGTAGGTTAACAAGAACTCTTGAAGCAGTCGTGAATGAGACTACTTCTGCCCTAGCGAACTTGACAGAGGAGCAGTCCGCGATGAGACTTGTTGTTCTTCAGAATCGCCTTGTTCTTGACGTCATCCTGGCAGATAGGGGCGGGGCTTGTAGAGTGATCGGCTCCAGTTGTTGTGTGTTTATTCCAAATAACGCGCCATCCGTGTATGCAGCCATAACAAGACTCCATAAGATAGCTCACGAGATACATCAAAATCCAGGCACATGGACTTGGTCCGGTTGGCTCTGGAGTGTAATATAAGCATGGGGATGGAAAGTATTGTCGTTCCTAGGACTGATACTGCTAGTTCTATTTAGTTGCTGTCTCTGTCTACAATGTGGCCCAGCGATTTGCGGTTTGTGTGCCACTGCCTGTATTCCCCGTCCACGTGTACAAAAGAATAAAGATGAGCAAATGATGCTGTATGATCAGATATATGGTATCATGAATATAGATGTGTCCTGAAGGGCACAGTAGGGGACAAGGAGGGAATGAGGAAATAGAAATTTTACGTGGCCAGTGTGCCCCCTACATGCACCCTATGTCTGTACATATACTCCATGTATGTCCATGTCATCACGCATTTCCCTTCTCATGCCTGTAATAATAATGCCTCTGCATTTCCGTTCAATGTTAGCATGTCAGTTATCAGGCCCTCCATGAATGAAACGTTAATTCTGCACTAAGGCCTATGTTGCCAATGCATTTTCATGGTACACATTTTAATGTCGAGATGAAATTGTTTTCGTGGCTCAGCCGAGCCAGGACCCGAATTCAGGCTCCAAGCCCCTCGACACTCTGAAAGCTGCAGTTTAGCTATGTATCCCTGACCTCTCACATACTTCCTGCTCAGCCGAGAGGTGCCCAGCCTGGCCTGCCAAGACAGTATTTTGCCTATAGTTATCTGCTCTGCTCCACAGAAACACATTCCTGTCTAATGAAAAGGGTAAACATATTCCGCCAGCAGAAGATAGGGCCTAGCCTTTCTGTTTCCATTCAAATGATTTAAAGAACCCGAATCCATAGAAGGCCCATGGCCCCACGCAATGCACGAAGAAATATAGGCACACATTAGCATTTAGTGATGAGCAGCCTCTGTAGCCTTTGCTCCAGCGACCTTTAAGTCAGATAATACATCCTCCAAGCTCAAGATATCAGATAATACCAGAGGTGCAGGTCGTCCTGACATCCAAGATTTCTCTACTAGCATGAAAGTCAGCTCCCCCTAGCTTCCCCCAGTAACACGTCAATTCCACGTCATGACCAGTTTGCGCGCACAAGTAGGGTAAAGGTTCCTGCTGACCATGCAGACCCCCTCCATGTATCCACCCACTTATGACACACCTATGACTCATCAAGTGAACACCCATGTGTACGCCTTCTTACACGCCCTTTCTCACGCCCATGTGCTCTTATCTCTCTCTTTTACTTGCTCCGCCTGGAGCGCTCCGCCTTCTCTATCCAAGTCAATGTATGTTTTAACTATATATAATGTGTTCTGTGAATAAAGATTCAGATGACGATCCTTCCTGATCCCTAGTGGAGATGGAACCCGATTCTCCTTTAGCTCGAGCTACTGAATAAAGCCCTTCTGAATCGGACACCACGGACTCTGCCTCTCATTATATGCATGATTCTTATTTAATGTATAGAAATTATGACAGGGTAATTAATTATTTACCACACTTTCATTAAACCCCACATATGATTGCTAAATGGGGGAAGGGTATGGGGACATACTGTCCTAGCTGTGCATTGTATAGGACAGATCTTGTCCATATTTTTGCTTCATGTGACACGCTGATGAATTTAAAACAAGATATCACATTTTTTTCTAGTGAAGCATTAGGATTGGAATGCTCCCTTTCTCCAAGCCTGATTCTGTTAGGCATGGCAGATGAGGGGGAGGGAGGGCAGGGCAAGATCTGGTTTTTATTGGTATGGCGGTTATACGGCTGTGCATTGCTTCGGCTTGGCTGGACTCTAATCCTCCGGGATTCCAGCAGTGGCTTGCGTGGCACTTAGCAGTGTATAATCTTGAAAAGGCTGGTTATGCGGGAAGGGGGGTTTGAGCGCGAATGAAAGGCTTGAGAATCTGAGCGCCACTAACAGATTGGGTAGAGGGGAATAGTTAAATAGGGAAAGTCGATAGATTGCTGCTTTGGCACACTGCACTTTATAGAAATTGATATATATGGCTGCTGGATATTTAAAGATTTATATTTATTTGTGAGAAAGGTTTTTTTAATGAAAAATGTTTTTGAGTTTTTAGAATGAATTATATATATGTTGTGTGGATCTCATCAGCTGCTGGGGGGGTACTAGGGTGAGTAAAAATGATAAATCGTAAATCATAAATCATACGTTCTTATATAGAGCCTTTCACCATAAGGTCTCAAGGCGCTTGCTTTGGGAACCCGTCCTGGCCTTTCCTTGCGAGATTACCCCTACTGGGCATCTCCAAGGTGAAGACCAGGCATCCCATCGCGGTGGGGCCGTAGTGGAGATTAAGCAAGCTATTGCCCAGAGTTGCAGAGTGTGAACCCACGATTCGAGTAGGCACCGAGGCGAGAATTATCGAGTCCGTGGACATTTTGAGCTGAAGGCCCTGCCGCGTCGGGGATTGAACCCTGGTCCCGGGTCTGACCTCTGCATCAGGGACTGCCTCCTCTGACCGATGAGCCACACTTCTGCACAATGTTATTGGGAAGATGCTGGTTTTGTTTCTCTCTCATCATAATCTTTGCTTCTAACTGTTTAATTCTTTGGTTGGAGTATTTTTGGATATAAAATAATGTGCAATAAAAATATATTTAAAAAAACAGAGCAACAGTGGTAAATGAGATGCATACACGCAGTCAGAAATGGAGCTCAAGAAAAAAACTGTCCTGGAACTAACCAAATCATTATTCACAGTGCCAAATAGCCATATATGCACAAGTGATGTGCCTAAAACTCAAAAGCATTACTTTCCTGCAACAACATTCTTGTACTCTGAAGATATATTCACATGGTTCACATACTTGTACCATCCACCGGTTGATAAAAACAAAAGAGTGCATCTAATTTAAGGTCAATGTATTTTCACTCTTATGGATAACAATGGCTGTGTTTGTAATGTGAACTCCCCTAAAACCCTCAGATAAGTGTCAATGTGCTTACCATGAAGAATGTTCACATATTGTAAGTTATAGACAGTGTCAATGAAATTATGTGCTTTTGTGACTGCAACATTTTTTGTATAATTATGGATTTTCCCCATAATCCAACATCTGCTGTATAATCTGCAGATTTGATCAAAAACACAACTTTTTTCTAGCTCAAACTGATCAAAAATGACTAAAAACGCAGCAACACGTATTGCCGCGCAGTAAAAGGCCCTTTGAAAAGGTTGAATGGCCCCCTTTCTGTTGCTTATTGGATGTTAAACCGGTAATAAGGAGGTGAAACCTCTACCCAGACATTATTAAATTGTGCAAAAATTACACAAATTATGGAAATAATACTATTTCGAAATGTGCTGTATTATGCTGCAAAATTGGCTTTTTCTTGCCACATAATTTAGTCAATTGTGCCACATAATTCCAATGGCCGTGTTTAGAGGTTGTAACGTGAATTGTGCTCACTAAGCCTTTCACTCTTCTGAGACTGATTAAATGAGCGCCACTTGAGACATTACTCCCATGATATTTATAGTGCTTCAAAGTTGATGTGATGGCCTGTGTCAATAAGAGCCGTTCGCAGATTAAGGCTACAATTCTCATAACGGGAATGAATTACATCATATCAACTAAACCTACGCAAGATTACATTGTATAGCCCTTTTGCTAATTTAGGACATTTCTGAGCGCACACGTGTAATTGTTTTTAAACTAACAATAAACATCAAACTGCAATTGGTCAAAGTAGAAGCTAATAAAAAAAAATATAGGGAAATCATATGAAAAACATAGGAAGACAGGCTGACAAGCCTGCTGTTGTTACTAATCATTTATAAATCATTCTAAACATCAAATAATTAATATTTAATGATATCCATAATTTAAGAGTATGAAAAACAAGTCTCCTAATGAATACACAGTACACTTCCAGGACTACAGTGGCTCATTTATTTTACCTTAGGGAGTCAGTCCATTCAGAATAGTCAGTTCAACCCTTTATTTTGTCCGTCCAGATGACATTTATGAGATCCTCTTCTCCGCTAATCCTGCAGACTATCCTCTCTAAAAACGCCAGCCTTGTCAATTGGTCGACTCATTCATTAACCCACACTCCTTCAGTTTACAAAGCACTGTTTTATGGCACCAACTCTCCTTGTAACTGTCCTTAAATAAGCCCTGGACTCTGCGTCATCTTGCTGCTGCAACATGAACAGATGGAGGGCCGAGCTGACCATCAAGGAGATGGGCAGACCACTGACTGCCAGGAGAGACTGCACAAAGCCCAGTTAACTAGTAATCTGCATAGGGGATGCATTAACAAACCCAGTCACCCAGGAGCCACAAGATCCATGCAGCCGCTGCCGTCAGCTGGCCAGAACCAATACAGCCAACAGAAAACATCAGCAGAGGTCATGGTGCTACAGTCACTCCTAGACACCATCCGAGGAGTCTCTGGACCATCTCAAACCTGCCCAGTACGCATCTGTCTATGACCTAGGGGTTTAACACTTCCTTTTTGAGTGATGGGTTTCTGGGCAAAGGTTTTTTTTTGGCACAATTATGGCTGAAAACGTAGACTGAAAATCAAAAACCAACGGAGCTGTCTAACTTTGCACCAAGAGCCGGGTGTATTATGGCAGCCAAACCATATCCATTGAGACTCATTGTATTTTTCTGTGTGGCAATTCTGAATAACTGAGTGCAACTTATTTACAAATACCAGAGAAATATACCTCGAGCATGGTGCCCCAGACTTAAAATATAATGAACAGACTCCACTATGTGTCCGTAGATTAACACTGAACGCCGCCTCCCGTACTATTTGATTTCAAAGCACCCATCATGGAAAAGCAATCATTGCATTTGGGGTTGTATCCCAACTCCACAAGGTGCTAGACCTTCAGTTTATTTGCATTGCAAATGCCCAGTTTATCTTGCCCGTACACAAAGCCCTATTATTCTCTGATGTTTAGCACTTCTTGGACATTCAGTTTACTGCATGTTATTTTTGCGATCGAGCATCAGAAACTCAAAAAGGATGGCCGTGCCGTCGTTCACTGGAACACATTGCAGGCCCTAATGGAGTGTCCCCACAGCCCCATCCCAACCCAACCAGAGTGCGTGTCCAAGGCTTCCTTCTGTGCACCCTTTCCAGACCACAAATACCCTTGCAGTCTTCCGCGGGCCATTACCCTTACCTAGTGATCTGTGAGCTGTGACTATTGGTCGTCTAATCCTACCCTTGTGACAGCCGAGATGTCACAGGTTCATCACCACTGAAGCTACCTCCCAGACCTTACTGATTGGCACGCTGCCTACCACTCACCCATGGGCACCGGCAGCAATGTGACCCCAAGGTCTTTTCTGTCCTTGGAGCAATCAAGCTGGCTTTTTTGATCCCCCCTGGGGGAGACATTGCAGGGGACATCAAAAGATAGAAACCAGCGAGAGCACAGGGGGGCTAATTGGCAGGGGATGAACCAGATCGCAGGTCCTGAGAATGCCAGTCAGGGCACATGGCGATGGCAAGACATTTCATTCAAACCCTTCTACAAATATAGCCGAAAAACGAGTATCAGCCAATCAGGATCTCTAATCAAAAGAAGGTGGAGTAGTCGTAGAGCGAGAGTAGTAGAGCAGTCTACCCATACCTTGCTGTGGTGTTCTTAGCCTCTCGACCCTTTCAAGGTGAGGCGTCTGATGACCTGTTAGACCAGAGGACTTACCAATTGTACTCCTTTGTTTTCCAAGCCATAGGACTACTGATGTGAAAGACCTTACCCAACTAAAGGAAAGATTTGATTTCTCTGCATTTTGGTAAATAAATCCCATTCCTGATTTGACCTACTGATTGTATCCTGCCCCATACTTCCCACTGTTCCCCGCCAGTAACAGCCATTTACTATGCCATGCTGCACCTCATTTTCTAACCTCTGACATCGCCTAAAGTGACAGCTCGACTCTGCCGCACCTAGAGACTCAAGTACTCAAACTGCAGTGAAATATTATTTGTGGCACTGACCGCAGCCACTCAGAAAAAGATATACAGACTACCTTAGGACCTCATGAAAAGACTATATTAATCAGTTAGAAACATATGTACAAAAACATATGGAAACATTCTAAATAAAAGACTGGGAAACATATGCACGCAAGGGGGGATCAAAAGAGAGAAGCTCAGGCTAAGAGAACCCTAGAGAGTGGCTTTACAAAGCCATGTAGGTAGTACTAGTTGTCGGGGGAGAGGGACCCTTTAAGCAAACCCAGTATTTCTATGGAGAAAGTACCATTTACTTACCCGACTGTGCGGACCCTTGGACGTGAATCCCAACTGATGAGGCTGCTGTTCTTCCCACAAGAGCCCCACCCAGTAAAGTGATCTCTCTGAATACGGGCATGAGGTCTCCTTTCACATGCAGACTTCACATGTATTTATCAAAACAATCCCACAAGTACTTCCTCGTGCAAACATAGGACAAACCTACCTCGTTATAAGGTGAGAAAATGAACTGGAAGATTATCATCAGGCCAATCAAGATAGGTTGCTGGTCATAGAAACCAAAGGCAGCAAACAGCTCCTTCTGGCCAATTAACACCGCAAACAGGAAGAAACAGAGAAACGAGTTCATCTAAAAAATAAAACAGAAAGAAGATAAACGTGTTGCAGGACTTCACACACCTTCCAAATATAAAGTCCTTAGAAAGTCAAGTAAGATGCTTTAGCCTGACTAGAAACCTCTTAAAAGCCTTCACACCAGACCTGCATTAACCTTCGATGCTCACTTCCTGCTCAGCAAAAGGAAATGTTTCTAATAGTAAGCCAACTGATTCATGCCTCAAATAAAAAGACAAATTTAAATTGGGTCGGAGAAGTGACGGTTGTGAATGGGAGGTTTGTTGAGAATATAGGCTACATTACACCCAGTATTGGTGTTAACCAACTCTGAGAATAGTACCAAGCTAAATAAAACACATTTGGCATCAAGGGGTGGCAAAGTCAGGGTGGGCCTCCGGTAAAGCAGAGCCCACTATGATGTACACAAACCAGAATACCAGTGTGGAAGAGCTTGGAGAGCTTTGCATTCAGGAGAAGGCCTTATTGCAGCTCTCTGATAATAAATGGTATTAGATATCTATCTGCCTCGATGGAGATGCACCTGAGAAATGTATTGCCCACCCATAAAATTAGGAAACCAACCAATAAAATTTGGAAACCCATCTTGGGCAGGAAAAATGGCTTCCAGTTAACCGCATCGCTGCGGCGGTTATTTTTGCGCTACGCGGCTTTTTTGCAAAAGCCGCGTTAGATGACGAGCTCAGCTCGTCATCCGCACACGCCCCCTGTGGCTGATGACGAGCTGAGCTCGTCATCAGCATCGAAGGGGTTAAAATAGAATCACTAGACAAAGGAAAAATAGTCCCGCTAATTTTAAATAACTGTTCAGAGTCCGTAATGAGATGCTTGGACCCTGATAACATCCCAGAACAAATCACCCTCTAACCATTTTTGGGATGAGGCCCTTCAGTGTTTAGTGTTTCCCCAGAGTGACATAAAAGGTGATGGAAAGGAAGTAAGCCATTGCCCGACTAATATCCTGTATCAAATGTCATAGGTGGTGCTCATTATCAGTAATCTGTATAGTGAAGGTCGTAAATGCAAGCTCTCGGGACATGAAGGACAAGTATTTGGAAGACCTAGAGAATCTTGCGTAGTATTGATATATTATAAGCTGCTATTTAGCCCTAGAGTGACAACACCTTGTGCTTCCAGCTGTCAAGCTCAGACTTCACCCCTTTAGTAATCTTTGGAGATGTATTTCTTTCATTCTGGTCAGGGTAGAGGCCAGGGTCTAGCCCAGATACCGGACCGTAGAAACACCCATCTGTAGTGGGATGATCTGATGTTGTTTTTTTCTACTGTGGTGTTTGGGGCTTAGTGACATTAACTTAGTACCCTGAGAACTTCTGGTGTGCTTCTAGTTCCCCAGTTATATGGGGAGGGAGTGGAGCAAACTAACTGATGTTTAGTTTTATATTGTGTGTGCCAAATGTAATTACCTTGATTTGCGGGTTAGCTCAAAATTGGGCAAGAGGCTTTAGAGTTAGGGAGATAAAGAGGGGTGATAAAGAACACCCATATGCCTCATACTTCTACTTGTAGACACTTATTGCGAATGTAGCCCATTGGTCTTGATCTTGGCTCTGGGGTTGTGATAACCCGTCAGGCGCCAATTATAGAAGTTGTCCCCCACACCCCTACCCTGTAACCGGTAAGACCTGAAATCCCAGCCAACCCCGTCATACACTTTTTCAGCATCCAGGGTGACCAGAAGAACAGAGTGCTTGGTTCCTGTTAATACCATGTCCAAAAGGTGAAGGGCCTTATTACGTTATCTCCTGTCTGGCATTCATGGATGAAGCCAGACTGATCAAGATGTAGCCAACTCCCCCATAAAAGTCTGCAATCGCAAAGTTGCAACTTTGGTCAACATTTTTTCATCAAGGTTATGGAGAGAGATTGGAAGATATGAGCTGCAATCGTTAGGCTCCTCTGCTGGGTTTAAAGATGTGTGGTATTGGACTCTGGCACGGTGGAGGGTCGCTCGTCCTTATTGAATTATCTCTTGGTACATCTTGTGAAGCAAGGAAAGAGTGCAGGGGAGACAGACAGAGAGCAGATTCATATATATATACATATATATTTGAAGTGAGCAGATTCAGAGAGTCACTGGTTTTGTAGGGTGCTCCATGTGTCCGCAGCTTTCCACCTAAACTTGGGACCTACCCAGAGTTCTTTGCTTTGTTTTTTGCATAATTTATGTGGGTCCCAAACTTGAAGGGGTATTGTTTTGGCTTATACTGGGTGCTCATTGTGTCTGGACAAAGCTACAACTCTCTGAAGAGCTCATAACAAGAGTGAAACGTGTCAGGGGTTGATTCTATTCATTCCAGGTTGGCTAGGATGGTATTTTACGATTCCAAAACTGTAATACTGTGCCTTGAGTGGTAAAAGACTTTGTCATTTTTCATCTCGAAACATGAGTGCCCTAGCTAATCTTATGCCTAAACACTTTGCTGTAAAAATGGCAAGAGATTTTGCCTCTTTATAACTTGGCGTGGATTGCACTATGCTAACCCTATGCCTAAAAACTCTCCACCTATACTTGGGAACTAGGTTGGTTTTATTAATTCCAGGTGTGCTTAGATAGTATTTTACTAATCCAAAAATGTAATACTGTATCTGAAGTGGTAAAAGGCTTTTGACATTTTTCAGCTTGGCATTTATTTTTATTAACTTTACTCCCAAACAGATTTTGTCTCAAGCTTACCTGGCTGATGACTATGTTCTTAACAGTGTGACCCAGCTTCCAGTGGCCCAGTTCATGGCCGAGAACGGCCAGCACCTCCTGGTTATTGCATCCTTGCTTCTTGTGGGAATTCTGCAAGTGAGACAAAAATAAAGGAATTTGAACAAACCCGCTTTAAGAGTTAACATTATTATACCTCTTAGAGGATTTTATGCCCAACCTTTCTTCTTAAGTTACTCAACTGCACTGTCACTATTCATGACGCTTCAAGCATTTGGATAGGTTTCACACACTTTCTCAGTAGCATCACATTTGTATATACCTGGTATGCTGCATTTTTCTTACAATTACTGATTTTATCGACTGATGCACCTTCCTTTGCTCCACTTTCATCTCATAGGTTACTGGCTTTCCAATGTTTTGATTTTTTGACCCGATGAACAAATACCACCTATGACAACAAACGGCTTTGCAACTTGTGTGAAAGGAATGCAAATGTCATTATTCAGGAAATGTATTGAAAATGTGCACCATACTCTTCATATGGTAATAGCGGTTTTCATTAGTAAGTCCTAGGAAGACACCAAGTTTTGACTTCATGGCATATCAACACATGTGCACTATCATAGTACCAAGTCAGGCATTTCAAAGCTCTTCCATCTCTTGTTTACCACGGTGAGAAGGGAGAAGATGAAGCTTATTTTCATACAACTCGTTATAACAGTAACGGAGGGTCTTCGCACTTCTATTCATCATTGGAGTAGCTAACTAAACAATGTAGAGCAACAGTAGATTTTACATTTCAATTGGATTTCGGTATCACCACTCCCCCTCAATATGATGCTGCCTTTTTTTTATAGAATTTCACAATTTGGTGTGCAAAGCCTTACATCGGATGGTTTTATTGTAATGACGGATGTGAAGTAGATCCTTGCAAGAGATGTTTTTTAATTACTTGATACCTTTAGGTTTTATTAAGCAGTCACAGAGATAACCATCTTTTTGATTTAGTCCTAGATTTTAACCATTGTCCTGTTAGTTGACAATTATGCCTTTACCCTTCGCAGATCATGTTCAAATTGGGGTTTTCTGTACCTACAGTTGCAACTAATCAAACTAAATCGCATTGTCCAAAGAAAGTTAAGGAGGATGCTGCAACATTCAGTCAATAACTAACGAAGATTTGCATCATGTGAATGTAACTTTAAGGCATTGTTTTATATTTGCACAGTGGTCCATCCTTCGATTGGTTAAAACCATTTAATTACAGTTTATTTTCAAACTTCCCAGACAATCTGGCCACAGCAGAATCAATGTATTGATGTAGTCCAGAAAATATATTAAACAATGGTTTAATGGTTTACACATGGTTTAATGGTATTAAAACAAAGATCGTCAACCAGGTAGAAGAACCGTTATGTTATCAACTAAATTGAATGCATATTTAAGATGGACCGCCATAATTCTATGCAGTTACTCTGTCAAATAGAAAGAGTTTAAAAAAAAGAATTAACAATGGATTACATGACATTTTAAAAGATTGTAGTGTTTCTCTTGGTGACTTTTTTCATTAAAAGATGTCAAATTACATTTCTTAAATCAAGTCTAAATTATCATACATGGATGATTCTGTGGAACAAATAATTTGTGCCTCATATTTTGAGTATTTTGCAATTGTTTCTTCAACAAAATTTGAATGGATTGTGGCTAATTTAACACCTTCTGGATTGCAGGATACTTTTACAGCCTCGCTAGTTAAAAAAAAACATCACCACAGATTCACTCAGACACTAAGGCAGTCATTCATAGACCCACTCAGACACTGCTGCACCCACTCACAGACCCCCACATACCATGACCATGTCATAAGTGATGTAAAATGTGAGGTCATAAGCAGTGCATTGGGGGGTCTTAAGTTCTAGTTGGCTCACTCAGGTAACTAGAACTGCTGAATTTCACTGCTTTTGTATGAGTGAAATCTGAGCCCAACTATAACGTCCCTGTAACCTTGGGCTTTTTCAGATAGATCTATATATGAATATGTATGTATGTATGTATACATATCCAAAAAGAATCAGCAGCACTCGGGAGGTGCAGTTTTAATAATTTATTTCACATATGTAATCGTCAACAGTCTAGGCGGTACAACTCTCTGTAATTTGCTATTACACGATCCTGATCTAGGAGGCATATTAAAGCCCACTGTCTAAATAACATACAAAAAAAACACTTTCAATTACAGTTCTAATAATACAAATTTACTTTGAAGATATACAGAAGAAGACATGGTTAAATAGCTTAAAATTAGGTTTCAAAGAATTGCGCAAAATGTAAAGCTTGCAAAAAACGAAAAAACATGAAACAATTCAAGGATAAAACTTAAAGATTATTAAGATCCAACAAAGAATAACCTGCGAGACAACTCATCTTGCTCTCTTTTTGCATATGAATATGCAACAGAACTCTGAATTCTTAGAAACAAGCACTGGCGTTCGAGCGCGCTGCACTGCAGACTGCGCTAGTGAAGATATATCAATCTATCTATAGTTATAAGACATTGCCCATCTGAATATTGCCTTCCTTCAGCGAGGCTTTGAAAGAGTGATATTGTGACCTTAATGTTATAAAAAGACTATTTCAATAACACCTAATAATTAGACCCACATTTCAATGTTGACATTTTAATTAAGATCTAGTCAATGGGTTGCAGCTAAACTCAAGATTATAAGAATCTAAAGATTTTTTTATTTTGTAATGAGTTTTTAACTCATAAGAGGTACAGAGTTGGATATCGTAGAACTACTTTTCCAGCTGCTGCATAAAAAATGTCCTGTTGCTTTAATCTTATTGCATTTGCATGTTGCATTTTATACTGTGGATCATGGGCTGTTGCATAATCGGGAAGATCAAGAGGTGAGGGGCAGAACCCTGGATTGGATTCAGCTGGGCAAAGTTCATGTATTAAAATGGAGTGGTTTAGGTTTGCTCCTTGCAGTTTATCCAGCTGGGTCCCCCAGGGCTATTCACACTCGTCCCTGCTGGTAAACTCGTAGAAAATCCCTGTAGAAGTTTCTCTGCAGCCGGCATATTGATGTTTCAGATAATGGACAATATGCAGATTTTGGGGAACTTGCCCGTTCAAATACTGTTTATCTGCCAGAAATATATTGATGTCCATGATTCATTTATGTTTAAATGCTAGTAAGATATTTTGTTGTTTGGCATACATCAACAAACTCTAGGTTTCATTTGACCCACCAAGTTTGGCACACTACCTCATGTGCCACTCTGCCAGGATTCAGAGCTGGACATTATTTGATTTTAAGGTAGTAACTGTGACAAAGGCAGCCCGTTATCCTCCATTCCAGTGGTTCTCAACCTCGGTCTGGGACACCTGGGGATCCGTGAAGCCTCCTCACGGGTCCGTGACTACTTAGAAAATGAACTAATATAAACAATTAATAAAGTGTATCTAAATAAAGAAGCTACATGTAAAATTGAAATTTTTTAAATGTATTGTACATGTGTAGGAATTTGAAATTGTAGGCTAAAAAATAAATGAGTATTCTCAATTGATTCGAGGGAGCAGTGCAGGTGCTTCAAACAGAATATAGTATGGACTATGAGTGTACTCAATTGAATTTACAAAAGCTCCAACCTTTCTATTAAAATTGAAATTGATTTTTGTAATCGGTTTTCAAATGAAATAAAATATGTAACCATTTGTGTATTTGTTTGATCAATGCTTTTTTCAGCATTTTTTGGGTATTGTTTTGCGGTACAAATCAACAACAATGCTTAGGCCAGGGTCCCCAGCTTCCTGCAATGACTCAGTCCCAAGATTCCAATAGTTTTTCAGTGGGGGTCCCCAGGTTCCAGTAATGATTCAGTGGGGGCCCCCAGGTTCCAGTAATGATTCAGTGGGGGTCCCCAGAAGTCAAAAGTTTGAGAACCACTGCCCTATTTAGTCTACCAAGGACTGGACACTTCTTGTATTATTTTGTTGATTCAAGCTGTTGCTTAATCTAGGTTTTGTTAATGCTTTGTGGTTTACCTAAATGTGCCTAAATACTATAAGACCAAGCTGCAAATAATTCAAAAGCAAGCTACCTAAATTATACTCTGGCACAAAGTTTTACCATTTGTCTAAATACAATGCGTCACTCACAGTCTTTGATATGATCTAATAAAATATGTTGTGTAGCGTTTTAGGACCCAAGTGAAATTTACCGATTCATGCCCTTATATAGGTATAATTCACATTACCCTTATATAGGCATATAAATCATAACCATATTTAGACATAGCCCATGCAGTCCAAATACAGGCATGGATACTTCCACTAGTTCCAAAAAGCCACACTCTGCTTCAGCAGTCGGGGACATCCTCTTGTGTGAATATTGATTTGTCCGAGAAATCATGGAGTTTTCAAAGAACTACCATTCCCTCTGACGTTATTATATCCGACTTTACGTCAAACCAGGCACCTTCAAGGTATAAATATGCCTACACTTGCTCTAGTAAACACACGCTGGTTCGGAGCAGCTCGACTATCTACTTGCCCGACGCAGCTTGCTACAGCAAGTGCCGAAGGAAGCCGACCCTCCAGCTGACGCACTGACAGAGATGCTGCCTTTCTCTCGCTGAGAAGAACAAGTTACTTACCTTCGGTAACGCTTTTTCTGGTGGATACAGTATCTGCCTGTGGATTCCTCACCTTGTAAATATCCTCCTGCGTCAGCAACGTTCGAAAAATTCTTTTGTAGCACACCGGCGTGGACGACGTCACAGGAGCACGGCATTGCGCGCGACTCCGATTGATGTCACCGACTCCTTATAAGGCCTACGTCGGCGTGATGACATCAGTTCGGCCCTTTTTTCCGTGCCTTCGAGGCACCCGGGCGCCTATACAGTGTACACAGTACATACTATTCAAGATAACCCACATAGTGTGAAGACAATGTATGAAAAACACTATATATATATATATATATATATATATATATATATATATATATATATATATATATATATATATATATATATACACATATATATATATACACATACACATTTAAACATTGCCATAATCTCAGATATAGAAGAGTGGACAACGGGGAGGCGGTTGGGCATGTGAGGAATCCACAGGCAGATACTGTATCCACCAGAAAAAGCGTTACCGAAGGTAAGTAACTTGTTCTTCTGATGGATACATCTGCCAGTAGATTCATCACCTTGTGAATAGAGTCCCACAGCAGTCCCCACTCCTGGAGGAAGGTGTCCACTCTCTATACCAGAAAATCTTGTAGGACAGAGCGCGCAAAATGGCCATCCCTCCTCACCTCGCTATCCAAGCAGTAATGCTTTGCAAAAGTGTGGAGGGAGGCCCATGTCGCCGCTCTACAAATGTCCTCCACAGGAACACGCCTAGACAAAGCAGATGTTGAGGACTTTGCTCTAGTAGAATGAGCCCTTATACCCTCTGGGGGTTCCTTACCAACCAGGGCGTAGCAGATCTTGATGCAAAGTATGATCCATCTTGAGAGCGTGCGCTTGTGCACAGCTCGTCCTTTCTTGCAGCCAGAAAATCCCACAAAGAGCTGGTCATCCACTCGATAGTCTTTTGTTCTATCAAGGTAAAAGCTCACCGCCCTCTTAGGGTCCAGACGGTGAAGACGCTCCTCCTCCTTGGAAGGGTGAGGGGGAAGGGTAGAAGGTAGGGAGGGTAATGGACTGTCCAAAAAGAAATGGAGGAACCACCTTAGGCAGAAAAGCAGCCCTGGTCCTAAGAACCATTCGTTCAGCATGAAAGGTCAAAAATGGGGGCTTTGAGCTAAGAGCTTGAAGCTCACTTACCCTCCTTGCCGAGGTAATTGCGACAAGAAAAACAACAAAAGTCTTCAAGGACACCTGTGTAAAGGTTCAAAAGGAGAACCCATTAAATATGTAAGAACTAGGTTCAAGTCCCATTGGGGCACAATAAAGGGAGTAGGAGGAAACTTATTTGTTAAACCCTTTAAAAATCTCAGTACAACAGGAGATTTAAACAAAGATGGTTGATCCGGTAAACAGATAAAAGCTGATAAAGCTGATAAATAACCTTTTACCGTAGCTACAGCAAAACCCTGCTGCGCCTATGAAAGAGCAAATTGAAGTATTTCTGACAACCAAGCTCTCAAAGGATCAACAGAATTCTCTCCACACCAGGATACAAATTTAGACCACCTATATGAATAGATGGACTTGGTGGAGTCACGTCTAGCTGATAAAATGACAGTCACCACATCAGGTGGGAGAGAAAAGGAATTCAGGTTGCCCCGTTCAATCTCAAGGCATGAAGGTGTATGGAGGTGGGGGTGTAGAACCTGCCCCTCCATCTGAGAGAGGAGGTCTGCCCTTAGAGGGAGACGGAGCGGAGGGCACGAGGAGAGGTGGAGAAGATCTGTCTACCACACCCTTCTTGGCCAATACGGGCGATCAATATAACTTGGGCCCGGTCTTAACGTATCTTTCTCAGAACCCGAGGAATCAAGGGTATGGGAGGAAACGCGTAGAGGAGTTGCGAGTCCCACCTCAACTGAAATGCGTCCCCCAAGGCTCCCTGCATTGGATACTGGAGGCTGCAGAATGACGGGCAGTGAGCGTTCTCGTGAGTGGCAAACAGGTCCAACTGAGGCGTTCCCCATGTCCGAAAGACATGACAAACTACCTCTGGATGAAGCCTCCACTCGTGGTCTGCTGAGAACTGCCGACTGAGATGGTCTGCATGAACGTTCAGTACTCCTGCCAGATGATTTGCCACTAGACAAATCTGATGTTCCTGAAACCAGGACCAGAGGCGCAGAGCCTCTCTGCAGAGACACTGCGACCCCACTCTTCCCTGTTTGTTGACATACCACATCGCGGTGGTGTTGTCCGTCAGGACTTGAACCGACTGACCGCGAAGGGAAGGGAGGAAAGCCTTGAGTGCCAGACATATTGCCCGCAACTCCAAAAGGTTGATGTGAAGAAACCTTTCCTCTGGAGACCAAAGACCCTTGACCTCCAGATCCCCCAGATGAGCACCCCACCCTAGAGTGGATGCATCTGTTATCACTGTAGCCACCGATGGAGGAGATTGAAAAGGCTTTCCTTAAGACAGATTGCCTTCCACTCCCCACCAAGACAGATCCGCCGCAGCTTCTCTTGAGATCCTTACCGACTCCCTGAGATGCCCTTGGTGCTGATACCACTGCCTGCGGAGGCACCACTGGAGTGCCCTCATGTGCCAGCGTGCATGGTTGACCAACAGAATGCAAGAAGCCATCAGACCGAGCAGACGAAGGACCTTCAGGACTGGAACAACCGCTCTATTGTGAAATAAAATAATCATTTTCTGTATGTCGTGAATCCTTTGAGGTGGAGAGAATGCACGAGACACAGTTGTGTCCAGTACTGCACCTATGAACAGGTTGCGCAGGGAGGGCACCAGGTGAGATTTGGGTACATTTATCGAAAAACCCAACCTGTGCAACAACTGAGTTGTCTCTTGCAGATGATGGAGCACTACCTCCGACGATTGTGCTTTGATCAGCCAAACGTCCATATAAGAGAATACTGGAATCCCTGACCTTCTGAGATGTGCAGCCATCACAGCCATCACCTTGGTGAAGACTCGAGGCACAGTAGTAAGACCAAACGGTAGAACCGAAAACTGGTGGTGCTGCGATCCCACCGTGAAGCGGAGATACTTCCTGTGCGACCTCAGAATGGGTATATGGAAGTAAGCATCCTGCAAGTCGATCAACACCATTCAGTCTTCTTCCATCAGTGCTTGAAGACCCTGTGCAAGGGTGAGCTTTTCCTGCTTCAGATAAAGGTTCAAGATCCTGAGATCCAGGATTGGACGAAGTCTGCCATCCTATTTGGGAATCAAGAAATAGCGGGAGTAGCACCCCTGACCCCTTTCCTTCCCCCGGAACCACCACTATCGCACCCTTTTTGAACAGTGCCTTCACTTCTTCCTGAAGGAGCAACAGGTGGTCCTCCGAGCAAAAACCTTGGCAAGGAGGGTAATTTGGGGGAAACTCCCGAAAGGGAAGAGCATATCCATTCTCTACGAGATTGAGAACCCAAAGATCTGATGTAATTGATTCCCAATCTCGTAGAAAATAAGTAAGCCGACCCCCCACAGGAACCATATGATCCAGAATGGCGGATCTAGGGCTGCTTTGCTGTTGTAGGTGGGGGGTGGGTATTAGAGGAGGAATTGGAGGAGGAGGAGACTTGACGTCCACGAGAACGACCCCTTTGTCTGCCTCTGTAGGACCTGTACAAAGGATTCTGTTGCTGCTGGGTTTGCTTAAAGGAACGAAAAGTAGACCTTCCAAAACCCTTGTACCTTTTGAAGACAGAACCTCTAGTCTGCAAACCCAAAGATCTTGCCGTCGCTCTGCTATCCTTAAACCTTTCCAAAGCAGCATCAGCTTTCTTTCCGAAAAGGTCAGAGCCATCAAAAGGCAAATCCATCAGAGCAGCCTGAACATCCGCAGAAAACTCTGACGTCTTTAGCCAACCAGCTCTTCTAGTGGCGACCGAAGACCCCATGATCCTAGCCACTGAATCTGCTGTGTCCATACCACTTTGTATGACCTGCCGAGCTGCCGCCGCGTGTCAGATATTACTTCATTAAAGTTCTTTCTATCCTCCTCAGGAAGCTTAGGCGATAGCTGTTTCACTGTATCCATCAAAGCATGGACATATCTGCCTAGCAGACAAGTAGCATTAGTAGACTTCAGGGCCATACTGCCTGACGAAAAAAGCTTCTTAGCATTCTGATCCTGCTTCTTAGAGTCTTTATCTCCAGGAACCTGGGGAAAAGCACCTGCAGATGTTTTCGAGCAAGCAGCCTGAACCACCAAACTCTCTGGCAAAGGATGAGTGGACAAGAATTCTGGATCTCCAGGCGTCACTCTAGAACGCCTTGCTACTGTCTTTAACACTGCAGGAGCAGTAAGTGGTCTACTCCATACCTCCAATATGGGATCAGTAAGAGCCTCAGTAAATGGAAGAGTTGGCTTAACGACCGAGGATGGAGAACTTCAGTAAGGATGTTCGATTTGTACTCCACAGATGGTAAAGTCAAATTCAAGAGCCCCTCAGCCTTCTTAATTACCACATGGTAAGGCGCCACATCCTTAGAAGGAGCATCAGATACCGTGGGCAACTCCCATTCTGGTGAAAGTTCCAGTCCACTTGCATCATGCAACTCTTCAAAATAATACTCCTGATTCTGAAGCTCGCCCTCTTCAACCTCAGCCTCTCCAAAATTTCTTTCCTCTAAAAAGCGCTGCGCTCTACCCCTCGACCACTCCATTCGAACCGACGTCGTCGGATCCGGTAACGACTCCGATGGAGCTGGAGTCTAATGAGGAGATGGAGCCGCCTTCGAATGAGAAGCTGGAACCGGCGTCGAACTTCGAATTGGATCAAAAGGTCGCTCCGGAGCCGGTGAAGCCGTGTACGGAGTCGACTACCTCGGTGGTGCCGAGAGATGCCATGGTGGAGTCGGCGTCGGCATAAACGGCAGGAAAGGAGCCGGAGCATATGCCTGAGACACACCCAGATTATAAGCCAATGGAACCATGGGACCAGCAGGTGCACCAGAGGGGAACATTGCTCTCGCATAAACGCCATACATAGCGTTTAGAAAATGCAATGGGTCCTGATCAGGACCAGGAAACTGAGGGTAAGAGCCTACTGGCTGCTCCCGAGGAGGCTGCACCGGATTCGACCCCTCCTATTCCTCTTGTTCTTCGGGACATCGTACCCGAGTCGTCGAACCCGGAGGAACTTCTTCTCCTTCATCATGCACTGAAGACCGATACGGATCCGGAGACTGATTCAATACCGGAGCCGCAGTAGGCTCCCGAGACTGTAAAGGTGTGGCCTCACTTTCAGGAGTACGAACTGGAGAGGGAGAAATCGTGTCCTTATGATGTCTTCGAGAAGATGACTTCTTTTTCGAGTCTGACTCCCTGCCGGAATGGTGTCTCGAACTGTGCTTCTTTCTCTTGTGTTTCTTTTTAGAAGAACCAGAAGCATGACCCGAAGCCGACTTCGACACCGACCTCGATTTCGCACGTCTCGATCTTGATCTCGAAGTCCTCTTGGCGTCCTTACGCGTCATTTTGGCAACTAGAAGTTTCGCCTCTCGTTCCCGAAGAGCCTTTGGGTTCATTTTCGAACAGGATCGACAACCCTTGACGTCGTGACCCGAACCCAGTCACCATAGACATTCTTGATGAGGATCGGTGATGGACATCATCCTCCCACATGAATCACATGACTTAAATCGTGTCTTCTTTGTTGACATCTCGACAGAAGACAGCCAAACCAAGCAGATACAGAACAAAAGTTCACAATAGTAACAAAGTAACTATCCGTAACACAGAAGATCCCAAGAAACTGTTAAAGTCGATGACGCGGAAAAAAGGGAACTGATGTCATCACGCCGACGTAGGCCTTATAAGGAGTCGGTGACGTCAGTCGGAGTCGCGCGCGATGCCGTGCTCCTGTGACGTCGTCCACGCAGGCATGCTACAAAAGAATTTTCCGAACGTTGCTGACGCAGGGGGATATTCACAAGGTGAGGAATCCACTGGCAGTTGTATCCATCAGAATCCAGCTCCAGTGTTTCCAAGCTCCCCTTGCGGGGTGTAGGGAAATCGAGTCCGAGACAGAGATACCAGACCTCCTTCATTCTAAAACCAAGGTACGGAACTGATTAGACCCTAAAAGAAATCTTGGATAGATTCTTGGCAAAGAAACTAAAACCTATGTTACACCATACTTACTTCTTCCCTTGTACTAGACTTAGGTTAGGTACATTGGGGTAGGCGTATTTTAGAAGTGCCAGTTGAGTACTTTTAGTCTTTGTTATTTATGCATGTATGTATTTTATGGCTTAGAAACCATACCATGCTTTTACAGTATTATTTTATAATACACTTCTTACTGTACGCATTATACTTTGCAGCCAGTATTACGATTGTAGCAGTTCCTTTCTTTTGCATGAGAAAGAAGACTGTTCAAAAAATCCTTTTTATTGAAAACGCCTGTCTCTCTATTTTCTCTGCACCTCTGATGAAACGAAGCATGCACGATTGGACTGAGTAAAATATCTATCTATTGTTTCCACGACTCTGAAGATACGTTTATTCTTGGGGAAACAAAGTTGTCATGTTTATGCAGTTGTCGGAAACTAATCCCTTCTTCTTTGTTCGAGAAAGTTTCCAGTGACCTCTGAGCTAGCTGGCACTCTCAATTAAGTTTAATATATATTCGATAGAGACCTAGTCGACCTCAGTCCTACGTCAATTCTATAGGATATATTATTCCAATGCGCAGAGCCTATTGGGAATATAGGAACTACACTACAAATCCAGGAGTTTTTGTCGGACTTGGAAATCAATAAAAAGGAAACTCCAGGTTAACTCATAGAATGGTTTAAATTTCAGACACTTAGGCATACTATAATCCAAGAGGGATTGTAAGGTGATTAGACCCAGAGGGGATATACATTTAGAGGAGAGTGGCTGGGTGCTGAGTGGATTACTCTAGCCAACTCATTGCCTGCTTATCTCAGACATAAAATTAATATACCCATAAATTTTAATCATATCTATTGACTTCTGTTGCATGCTCATTTTTTGTCAGCATTTGTATTGTTTCTAATCTGTATAGTGCCTCTACTTTAGCATACATGTTTTGTCTTGTATGTGGTTCTTTAAAGCTAGACTTTCTCTGGAATTTTATTGATATCAATCAATCAGGATTTATAAAGCATGGCTAACCACACAATAGGGTATCCAGGCGCTTGCAGGCCCCAGGCTCTAATTCGAACAGCCAGGTCTTACGGGTCATTCGGATTTCTGAAAGTGAGGTGATGATACGGAGGAGCTTAAGGAGGCTGTTCTAAGTCTTTGTTACGATGTGGTAGAAGGTGCGTCCTCCATTTCTGCTTCGGTAGATGCAGGGAGTATGGGCAAGTCAAAGGGAGATGGAGAGTAGTCTTCTTGATGGTTGGTGGAATTTCAGGCGGTGGTTAATGTAGGCAGATCCTTGGTTGTGTAGAGCCTTGTGTGTGTGGGTCAGCAGCTTCATTTGGCATCTCTTCTGTACAGGGAGCCAGTGGAGTTTGCGGAGGTGGGTTGTGATGTGGGTTTGTCGGGGAAGGCCAAGGAGTCTGGCTGAGGTGTTCTGTATGGTCTGAAATCTCTGTAGAAGGTGTGCAGCGATTCCTGTGTAGAAGGCATTGCTGTAATCCAGTCGACTCGTGATGAGGTCTTGTGTCACAGTGCATCTAGTATGTAGGGGTAGACACTTGAAGATCTTATGTAGCATGTGCAGAGTGAGGAAGCAGGCGGCGGAGACGCCGTTTATCTGTGATTTCATGGTGAGCTTGTTGTCGATGACGATTCTGAGGTTTCTAAATTGGGCCGAGGGAGTGGGTGCGGGTCCTTGGTCTGACTGCCACCAGGAGCTGTTCCATGTGTTGCTGCTGTTGCCAAAGACCAGTACTTCCGTTTTGCCCCCGTTCAGCAGTTGTTCTTCATCCAGTCTGCGACATTTGTCATGCATATGTGGAATTTGGTTCTGGTAGTGTTGTCTGTGAGTGAGAGGATCTTGTCTGCATAGGAAATTATGCGGAGACCGTGGGATCGGACGATGTTGGCCAGCGGGGTCATATATGCATTGAAGAGCATGGGGCTAAGTATAAGCCCTGGGGGACACCACAGGTGATCTATTTGGGTTACAGAGGTGAACGGTGGGAGGTGGATCCTCTTGGTTCTTCCAGGGAGGAAGGAGGTGATTAATCTGTGCGCATACCCTTGGATACCGATGTGGTGGAGTCTTTGGATCAGTGGGTGGTGGGATACGGTGTTGAAGGCTGCTGGGAGGTAGAGGAGGATCAAAGCTGTTGTTTCTCCTTGGTTGCGGAGGGTTCTGATGCATTCAGTGGCTGCAATCAGGGCAATTTCGCTGCTGTGATTGCTGCGGAAGTCTGATTGGGAGGCGTTGAGTACCTGGTTCTGCTCCAGGTGTGTCATGAGTTGATTATCTTTTCCAATACCCTCGCTGGGAGTGGGATCAGGGATACTGGCCAATAGTTTTTGAGTTTGCTGCGGCCAGCGGAGGGTTTTGGGAGTATAGGTCTGACTTCGGCATCTTTCCAGGCGTCGGGAAATGTTGCGGTGCTGATAGAGGTATTGAGGAGGGTGGTGAGTTCCTGGCCGAACCTTTGGTTTCCGCGGTTAAAGATGTGGTGTGAGCACAGGTCTTGTTGGGAGCTCCCGAGTGGATGCATTTCATGGTGGAGGTGATGTCCTGGGTGGAGAGATGTTCCAGGTGGTCGGTGAGTGGTTCAAGTTGGCTATGGTGGAGGCATATCGGTCAAAAAAGTCTGTAGGTTAGGTTGGGGTTCGAAGTTTCTGTATATGGTTGCAATCTTGTCATGGAAGAAGTGGGTGAGGTTGTCACACAGCTCTTATGAGGGTGTAACGTTTTAGCTGGCTCCCTGTTTGAGGTTGGTGGCGGTAGCAGGGTTGGAGGTGTTGAGGGCGTTCGTCCAGCTGGTCTCTAAGAAATTTGTTCCACCTCCAGTGGGTGGCATTTTTCATTTTGGGGGAGGGGTGTGGGGGCTGGAGTTACTGAAGTGGACGATGGAGTGATCAGTCTATGCGAGTTATATGACATGGCTGTGTTTGACACGGTTGCTGGAGATGAAAATTGGGTCCAGTGTGTATCCTACGGTGTGTGTAGGGTCGTAACGATCTAGGTTAATCAGAGGTTTCTCATACATCCCAGAGGTGTGAGGTGCTTTTGTCATTGGGGTCGTCGACGAGGACATTTAGGTCGCCGAGCAAGATGTAGTCCTTGGTATCTAAGGCTAGGGGTGCAGTGAAGTCTGCGATGGTGTTGCAGGATTGGGGGTCGGTATGCGAGGGTGCCTCTGATGGTTGTCTTGTCTGTGTGGAGCTTGAAGTTGAGATGTTCCATGGGGGTGGTGGTATTGTCTTTGGTGGTGGTGGTATATTGTTACGGTACTCAAAAGGAAGGGGGAGAAAGAGGGAAAGATGACAAGGCTCACCCTCCAAAAGTTATGTAGACCTGCAAATCCCTGAATCTAGGGATCAAGAAGCTAGCCCTTGGATGACTGGTATTCACAACACTCGCTGGAGTTGGAATAGTTAAATGTCAGAAAGAAAAAGTTTTCTTTCTGGAGTCCCCTCACTCACCAGGGTTTCCCCAAGGTGACATGCTTCATCATTTGGGCCATCCCAGTCCTCTACGGACTGAGGCGTGCTACGACTTGCGGAATTACGTAGGAGCACTGAAGTGATGGACTATGTGTAGTGCAGTCAGGGTAGTGAAGTGGAGTGGGTTTACAAGTGAGTTAAAACTACCTATCTAGTGGGCGACAATGATTTATTATTGCTCTTAGAAGGTATGATTAAAAGTGGGGTAGAACACTAGGGGTCCTAATTACAATGAGTTAAGTCTACCTAGTAATTGAAGTCAACATGTTTCGAGAGTTTCCCAAGCTCTTCGTCAGGACTACACAGGGACCAGTCCTGTGTTCGCCACTCCTAGTTGTGCTCAAGTGAGGTAAATTCTTAATAATTAAATGCTGCAACAGCAAAGCATGCTTTTGTACATACGTATATTGATAGTTACTTAGTATCTGTAGGGTAGAAAACACACACAATATGGTTAAGGGGTTCCAAGGGCCCTTTCGCATTTACATTGTAATTTCTGTAATCTTAATCTCTGCACACGAAAGACACAGAATGTGAGGTTTTTAAAAACATTCCCTGTGCCTTAGTCCATAATAAAGGAAGCAGATTGGCGTGTTTTAGGAAAAAGTGTCTTTGGTAAGAACCGTGAAACTGGCACTCTGACACAACACACACACAATGCAAAAAACAGACAATTATATACATTAATGGGGACCTAGCTTTGCTCCATGGTCGCGGAGAGTTGTTGGTATCTCTTGAATCTAGTTGCGAGGGAGAAAATGCGGGGAAAAATATTGCTGTGTTAGTGGCTATTTAGGTAGAAACTCAAATCAGATTTTTGCCAGTTCTGCCTGCAGTCTCTCTGCACCTGTGGGAGTGAAAAAGGGCACTTACTTGCTCATAAGATACGCTGGCTTAGTCACCTACACTGCAACCTCCGGACCGCATAGTGGTGAGTGCGGGTCCGGTTCCTGCTTTTAAGCTATCATTTCCGCATTGTCATTGCGGAAGGCATTGTCTGCTTGGGGGAATCAAAAATGGCCGTCAGCCTATGGCAATGGCGGCGGCCATATTGGGAGTATGTCACACACTGTTCTGTGCGATAAGTATGCAAATACTGCTCGGTTTTTCATAACATTAATTTATGGGAGGTGTCGTGAACGAAACCCTCCTAAAAAGTTAATTTAGAAAATTAAATGGAAAATCCGAAAAAACTTTAGATTAATATATACATGGTGTAGTAAATCCATATCTGCCTCTATATTATATAAAAAGAGGAAATACATTCTATATGTGGCCCCTCTCATTGTAAATGCACTCCCCTTAAATTAGATAGCACAACCATATTCATGGCCTTAGTTAGCATCGTGGAATCATTTAAAAACTAAAAGACATTAAAAGACACACACTCACAGGGCCTTCCGTATTATTGCTGGATAGCCAGTTTGTAAACATGTGGCCCATCCTGCTAAAACTGAAGGTTTTTCTGACCAAAGATGAGTGTCGAGGGTAATTTGTGAGGAACAGCAAGACAGTGTAATTTGTGAGACAGTGTATCATGGTTGTTTTTATGAGAGTTGTCCCCATGGTATGTCATCATTTAAGCCATGGGTGGTTGCCAGTGGGGGCACTTATTCTTGGGGAACCCACACTTATTTTTCCACATCATTTATGTATCTATTACACAGATCAGAAAGACGGCGGAAGTCGGCAAAATCGTCACAAAAGGAAAATGCAGGAACCTGAAGGAGTGAGATAAAGGGGAGGGAGTGCCTGGTAGTGGATTAAAAGAGGTATAAGGTAGCTTTAATATGGCTGAGATACCCGCCACCCCCTCTCAACACAATCTCCAAAGGAGGGAAACCGGAAACAGTTCTTGAAGTTTTTGGAAGAGGGAGGGAGTGACCCTCCCGGCCGTATTTATTAAAACAAAATTAAAACATTAAACAGTTTCATATTAATGTACAATTTCATTACCACATTGCGATGTTTGGCTAACCTTAACAGATTCTCTAATACAGAGGTTCTCCTAGCCGAACTAACATCCTACAAACATTCATTTACTTGAAATTATGAAATTGTACATCCTAACGTTTAAGGGCCAACGGCAAGGTCGTAACCGGTGTCAAGATCCCTAACCAGAAATACCCCCCCCACTGGTGAGGGGCGACAGCACTGAGGCGTACCTCAAGTGCAACTACCAATTTCCCTTTGACTTGACGGGGGCACCAATAAAACTCGACGCCACTTAAAGGTCGTTCGAGGACTCGTGTGAGGTATCTAGAAGGTAGCGTAGACCCCCCCCCAAACCCCGCACAACTTACCACATCTGCCGTCGCAGACGTCACTGGCCCCGGGAAATTCCCCAGGAGGGGGCTGTAACCCCTCCTACACAGGAAGGGGCCTTGACCGCCTTTCCTTTTCTTTCGGCGACCCATCCTTAGAAGGGACCGCCTCCCCATTGAGGGGCCTATGGCCACCTCTCCCGAGCGCTCCCATCCGTGTTGGGTGACGCCCACTCATAGGGATCTTCCAATTAGTGCTCACCGATCATGACCTTACCGCCCGACCAAAATAAATACGACAATGCTAACTAATCCTCAAACTAAAATTACATTGGCATTACGACCATATTAAAAGAAAATAAATGAATTCCTTTAATCACAAGACATAAATGAAATAGACCATTCTTTATTACACACTCAGAATCAACACGATAATACCACAACCTGTAAACGACATTAGAATTATTCATTAACTTTTATTCAAAACAACTGGCTGTCATCAGGGGCTGGTGGGTGGGTCAAAATTGGCTCTTCGTTCCGTCTCGAGCTCACGTGCAGCGAGGAGGTGCAGCTTCAGAGCACAGGAACAAGAGGATGCCTTCTGGTCTTGCGTCCCCTTTTATCCGTCTTCAGGGCGGGCGTAAACCCGCCCCTGCCTGCCCCGAGGGCGTGGCCAGCCGCGTCAGTGTCTAGGCCAGCCCACTCTAGGGCGGGAAAAAGCGCGCCCCGGCTACGCCGCTTCGGGCATACCAGCCGAGACACGCTTCCCGCCCAAGATGGCTTCCCGGGGGGATCGAGGTACTCTGCCATACGTGCGGGGGGACCGAGTGGTCGCCCCTTTCCATATGGCTGAGATACCCGCCACCCCCTCTCAACACAATCCCCAAAGGAGGGAAACCGGAAACAGTTCTTGAAGTTTTTGGAAGAGGGAGGGAGTGACCCTCCCGGCCGTATTTATTAAAACAAAATTAAAACATTAAACAGTTTCATATTAATGTACAATTTCATTACCACATTGCGATGTTTGGCTAACCTTAACAGATTCTCTAATACAGAGGTTCTCCTAGCCGAACTAACATCCTACAAACATTCATTTACTTGAAATTATGAAATTGTACATCCTAACGTTTAAGGGCCAACGGCAAGGTCGTAACCGGTGTCAAGATCCCTAACCAGAAATACCCCCCCCCACTGGTGAGGGGCGACAGCACTGAGGCGTACCTCAAGTGCAACTACCAATTTCCCTTTGACTTGACGGGGGCACCAATAAAACTCGACGCCACTTAAAGGTCGTTCGAGGACTCGTGTGAGGTATCAAGAAGGTAGCGTAGACCCCCCCCAAACCCCGCACAACTTACCACATCTGCCGTCACAGACGTCACTGGCCCCGGGAAATTCCCCAGGAGGGGGCTGTAACCCCTCCTACACAGGAAGGGGCCTTGACCGCCTTTCCTTTTCTTTCGGCGACCCATCCTTAGAAGGGACCGCCTCCCCATTGAGGGGCCTATGGCCACCTCTCCCGAGCGCTCCCATCCGTGTTGGGTGACGCCCACTCATAGGGATCTTCCAATTAGTGCTCACCGATCATGACCTTACCGCCACAGGCCGGATAGTTGACCGGCTATCCGGACCCCCCACAAAGCTCCTACCTAAAGGTCATGTTCTAACGTTTTTAACCATGCTAAGAAGTCTCCTATGAGTAACTCATTCCCCACCCGAGACAAATGCACACCATCCCCCAAATACATACTGTCATCATTAATACAGCCATGCGAAATAGAATGCAATGTCCTGGAACGGAACAACCTACTCACTTTGTTATTAATCTTTCTCACAGAGTGATTCAAAGCAGGAACAGAAATAGCCCCTCGCCACACCTTTCGTGGGATCATATGGGACCATGCAATTGTGCACCCCGGAACTCTCCTCGCCAACCAACTTACAGTGGAAAGCATTGCCTCCAGGAGAAGTCGTCTACCGGTGGTGACCAAATCATTGCCCCCTAGATGTACTATGACTATAGTCGGCGGTGACCTCGTCCGCCCTAACAAACCCTCGAAAAATGCTTGAAACTGGTCAATACAGAGACCGCCTCTTCCGTAGAAGGACACACTGTACCCGTATTCCCCAGCTACGTGAATCATGTCACCTGCTTTGAATACGTCCGCGGCACGCCTCACGTATGAGTGGCCCACGACCCACACCTACTTTTTCACAGCCGGTGATGTCTGACCGCTGGCCCGGTGTTGGGTCGACTGCATAGTCCGCCCCGCCTCGTAGGCTTGCGCAACTGAAAACCAAACAAAGAGAAGAAGCGTGAGTACATCATTACAGCTTCACAACATGTGCAACCGCACATACCTCTTATAACACTTAGAGGACCAACGCCCCACTCGTTTCACTTGTTCAACATTAAGACCCCTAGCTGCAGCTTCCGTAGCAGCCCCTATCCGAAAGGAATGGGTCCCAAAGTCGCCCGGGTTCAAGCCCGCAGCGGCAATTGACATCGCAAGCACCCGCTGAAACTGAAATTTCGTCAGTGGGGTGGCGTCCGCGTGTCTCAACAAGGTCCCCCCCCATGATGCCACCCTTCGTGCTAGGTAGTCTTCTAAACACTTTACCGGACACATGGAGGACCCGGGAATCCTGCGTATGATTACGCAGTCACCCATCCCGTCTTGATCGGTCTTGGACCTGACAAAGGAGACAGTCATTATCTCTCCTCTGATCTGAACGTGTTCCTGGCACAAACCCCCTGTCACATCCCGTTTGTTCCTTGCCACCAGTTCGCTTACCCGCATCGCTCCATGAAATGCCAGCGTAAAAGCGGCTCGGAACAACACCATCTCAAACTGAGATGAACATGTGGCAGGGAGTGTGGCCAACAACTGGGCCAACCTATCCAAACCTATCGGGCGCCTCTCATCTACTCTGCGACCCTCAAGGCGTTGCCACCCACGCAGCGCTTTCTGCACAACGAAAGACGCTGTCGGGTCCTGGATACCATGAGCCCTGGCAACAAAGGAAATGGCAGCACGATGCCTCTGGGCCGTAGCCACCGATTTCCCAGCCCTACGTAAGGACATCAGAAAATTCACTACCCATTCCTCGTGGCCCCAAAGCCCCTCTCTATCAGTCCCCAAAAAGGCTAAATAGGACCGAAACGCCCCTTCATATGCCTTCCTTGTCCTTGGTGCTAGGCTCTCTCCCACGAGGTGACGAAGTTCGGGGCACCGAGAGACCAGAGAGCTTCGGGAAAGGGTGCCGGCTCTGGGTCCGCTGTGGGAAGGAAACCCGAGAAAGCCTGCATACGAAAACGAGACAGTGCATCAGCCGCCTGATTCATCACCCCCGGGACATGTTTTGCTCTGAATAGCACATTCAGTTGCATACACAGTAAAACAATTTCTTTGAGCAATCGTAAAATCAGTTTACATCGTGCTGCCTGGCTATTGATGCACTCGACCACGGTCATATTGTCAGACCAAAATACCACAGAGTGATCTTTGAACCCTTCGGGCCAGGTTCTCAGGGCCACCAAAATGGGGAAAAGTTCCAGGAAAGCAATATTACTTGTCAGTCCATTGTCATGCCACCATGCCGGCCATCTTTGTGCCGACCATTTTGTGCCGAAGATGGCACCAAAACCTATGCTACCTGCCGAATCTGTCCATAGCCCCAGCTCTTCAGAGGACACGGCCGGTTTGTTCCAGACAACTCGACCATTAAAATCCGCCAGAAATGCTAACCAAATGCGCATGTCCTGGCGGACCTCAGCCGATAGTCTCGTGTGATGATGACCCTCCTTTAGGCCAACCATAGCTTGGGCAATAGAACGGGAAAAGGGGCGGGCCATCGGTATAACCCTCAGGGCAAAATTCAACTGTCCCACCAACTGCTGTAATTGATGCAGCGTAACCTTAGATCCATTTATACACCTTTGCAGGGCTGCCCTGAACTTCCCCACTTTGTCAGCTGGTAAACGAAAACAACCCTCACTGGAGTCTAACTCGATCCCCAGAAACTCGAGGCAAGTCGCAGGACCCACCGTCTTACCTGGTGCCAATGGCACATGTTGGACAGGCCACATGAAGGGCCGCTCTCCCCCGGCTCAACCAGGCCCGAGCCCGGTCACGCAAGCACCACACACCACCATTGCACGTCCTCCGTCCCCTCAGGGACCCCTGCCCCCGAGCACGTTAACCTCGTGGATCCGATCCACTGCCGGCCCACGCGCCCAGCCCGGGCCGCCATCTTGGACACTTCACCACGAGGCCGCCTGGCCCCCGATCGACCTCAACCCGGGGCCTAGCCCGGCCTCAGACATTCCGGCACCACCCTCCACCCAGGAGGTGAGCGGGCTACTTGGCAAGTCAATGGGAGAAAGAGGTGCCGATGGCTCTCCCCCGCCAAGTGCCGCTCGCCCATCGCCTCCCCGGGCGCTGGCTCCACCCCCCTGCTGGGTGTCTGGACTCCCTCATCCCGGACCTCCCGACCTCCAAGTGCGAGGGTCCGGACATCAAAGCACACCAGCCCTATAACTGGGGCAGCTCCAGAGCAGGAAGGCAGTTGTATCTTGGAGTCGAGAGACGTAAAGAGGAACTCATCCTGGACGGACTACTGGCGCTGCCATAGCTCTGTCCTGTGCACCATCGTCCTGCCTGTTGGCGCTGCCACAGCCGTCGTAACCTTCATCCTTCATCGTCGTCGGGATCTGCTGGCGTGGCCGCGGACCGTTGTAACCGTCATCTTTCACCGGGACCTGCAGGCTCCGCCGCGGACCGTCGTCCTCCCTTCATCCATCTCGGGACCTGCTTGGCTCCTCCACGGCCCGATCATCTAGAACGCCGAGCTCGAGGATTGAGAGCTATTTTGTACTCATTGGTAACTAAGACTGTCCCGCTACCCCTTTCCTCAACCAAAGACTAGAATCGAGGGGACCCCTGAGTCCAGACCTCCTTGTATCATACCAACGTAACCTAAGAATTGCATATAAAGTCTCGTTAACCTTCAATCTTGTGTGGTGTCCGTCTGTGGGGGGGGAAGTTACTTGTCTGTACAGTCGTTGGAGACGGCTCTCCCTGGAGACCTCTCCCCGTAATCTCGGCCGACCCTCCCGGTCCGTCTAACATTGGTGGCCAGCGGCGCGATCCGAATCACCGCATAACGTACAGAGAGTAGCTCACCCCACAACGAACCACAATGACAACTAAAGAGAGCGGATCAACTGAGAAGTTCCAAATGGAAAAACTAGAGGAGTACAGCCATCGTGAACTAAAGCAGTTCTGCATCGAACTAGGTATCGCTACCACCGGACTAAGCACCAAGGACGATTTTAAGCATGCCCTAGAATCTTGGGCAGAGACCGGGGATGCCGAAGCCCCTGAGCAAAGCACCGCGAAAAAAACCAACACGGCCCCTGAAGGGCAAAGAACCGGTCTCTCGCAAGACGAGATCCAAGAAAGAGAAAAAACCCGACTACACGAGCTAGAAATGGCCCGACTCAAGATGGACGTAGAACTCAAGTTGGCCGAACAAAAAATAAACTTAGAGCACCTACGTCTCCGAGAAGAAAGAGAGGAGAAACAGAGACAAAGGGAGCTCGAGGAAAAGAAACTAGCGTACGAGCACGAACGGAACCTAGCCGAGATCAACCTGCGCAAGCAGAATAAAGAGTTAGGGGTGCCCGAGAGACCACACACCCCAGGGACCACGGAGAAAAAAGTACACATCCCCAAGGATGTTGTCCGAGAATATTTTCGAGAGGACGACATCCAGCAATGGTTTAAGGCCTATGAAATCGCTATGACTGCGCACCGGATCGATAGAAACGATTGGGGAGCCGGCCTATGGGGCAGATTCCTCAATGAGGGCCGCGATACCCTGTTACAGCTCCCAGACCACCAGATGACCTCCTACGACCATATGAAAGCGGCCCTCCTCACCCGCTATGGCCTCACGCCCGAGATGTACCGTCAGAGGTTCCGAGACTGCACACGCATCCCGGGTACAACTTGGGTGGACTATGTAACGTACTTTAGCCGAGCTTTCGAAGGCTGGATCAGAGGAAACAACGTCACGACCTACGACGGCTCTCCCTGGAGACCTCTCCCCGTAATCTCGGCCGACCCTCCCGGTCCGTCTAACAGCACACCAAACTGTTTCATTAACACACAAAATTCGGCCAAGGCCTGGCCACACTCGATATCCCCGGCTGCCCCAAGGAACAGAAAATCATCAAGGTAATGCATTACATGTTGGAAACCCGTCCTCTTTGTGAAGACCCATTGTAGAAAACTACTGAATTTCTCGAAATAGGCACAAGATATAGAGCACCCCATCGGCATACACCTATCCATGTAATAATGGCCCTGAAACATGAAACCTAGGAGACGCTGGTCGTCTGGGTGTACCGGGAGCAATCGGAACGCTGACTCGATATCTGACTTCGCCATCAGCGCCCCGGGCCCCAGGCGATTCAAAATGGCTACGGCCTCATCGAAGGATGCGTACCGCACCGAACACACTTCTGGGTCTATTGCATCGTTCACAGAAAGACCACGTGGAGCTGATAAATTATGAATCAGTCGGAACTCACCCGGGTCCTTCTTGGGGACCACCCCTAAAGGAGAACAAACAAAATTCTGGACCGGGGGTACACTAAACGGGCCGGCAACCCGACCTCGACTAACCTCTTTCCGGATCTTATCCTGTACCACGGTCGTATGCTGCAGGACCGAAAGTTGATTTTTACACTTCTCCACACCCTGAAAGACCCCTACTGGGATGCGGAAACCATATGAGAACCCGTTCCGCAGCACCCCAGCAGAAGTACGATCCGGGTATTCACTGAGCCAGGGAATCATCGCCAAGGTATCAATCGGGGTAGGTAAAGGCGCCCCTCGGACTATGTTAGACCTGTTTGGCGCCTCCTCTACCGCCGTTATCACCCGTTTTGGCTCTGCACGTGGACTCAGGATGGGACGACCCGCACCCACTACATTTGTGTTTAAATTTACACGATCCCTGGGGCCTAGTACATTTACCCCTGTTGAAATTCCAGCAGAACCCCCTTTTCCCTGTATTGCTAGCAGGTCTCGAGTAATCGTCGGTACCCGTACCCGATCGAAAGGGCGTCCCCGCATATTGGCGGGAGGATTCGCCAACATTACTCCCTACCAATGGCATTTTCAACATACCTGTCTCCTTCATTTTATCCCATGTCAAAGAATCGTAACAATCCCAGGTTAAGCTTTTATTATGCTCTTTAGCCTTTCTAAAAAGATTATCGTAGCAGAACCAATGGTTACCCTGGTGTGACGTCGAGTACCCCATAATTCGTGACTGATAGGTCGGCAACTCGGAAAGCAACTCGGGCCTACGTTCTCCCAAGATCGACGTAAAAATCCCCCATGCATTGCCCCAATTGCCAATATTCTCATTCACTTTAAAGGCGGCCATTTTTGCGCGCCAAACACTCGGATGCATGAGGTCTTTCTGGCCCTTAACATGCTCCACTTCATAATGATCAACAAGCAACGAGAAGATGTTCACATATTCCCCTGCCCAAATCTTCTCTTTAATTGCCAAAGGCACATGTTGACCCAACCTTTCTCTACGAGAGGGTGCTGACTCATCCCTCGCAATCGGCAATGGCCGCTTACCTGCACCGGACGCTGCCTCTGCGGTCGTAATCGTCCCTTGTGGCTTGTCACCTACTGCAGCCGGCGCGGACACCTTGGCTGCATCCCGTTTCTCGCGCAATTGCTTCATCAGCGCCTGCGCGTCGACAGCCGTGGCGCCCTCGCTACTTTCGCCCAACCACGCTGTAAGTTGTGCTGCCAGCTCGGGCGGCATATCTTCATTGGACACCGGGGTGACCACCACGGGAATCGGATTCCCCTCCACGGGTACTGGGGCTGGCGCTTCGAGCGGGGTACGGGGAACCGGGACGTCTCCCCCAGCCGGTCCCCTCCTTGGCCTCTTGGCTCTCCCTCCTGGGGCTGCTCCAGCCGAAGGACGTTCCGGCCCCCCTTCCCCATCTCTCTCCGCCACCCGCTTCTTCAGCTCGGTCATCTCCTTCATGAGGACCCGAAGCATCTGTTCGGTCGTCATTCTCTTTCCGCCTTTCTTGGGCATTTCTCCGACAGAGTATCTGTAAGACAAAAGAAAGATTAAAACGCTCAAAATTGGCTCTTCGTTCCGTCTCGAGCTCACGTGCAGCGAGGAGGTGCAGCTTCAGAGCACAGGAACAAGAGGATGCCTTCTGGTCTTGCGTCCCCTTTTATCCGTCTTCAGGGCGGGCGTAAACCCGCCCCTGCCTGCCCCGAGGGCGTGGCCAGCCGCGTCAGTGTCTAGGCCAGCCCACTCTAGGGCGGGAAAAAGCGCGCCCCGGCTACGCCGCTTCGGGCATACCAGCCGAGACACGCTTCCCGCCCAAGATGGCTTCCCGGGGGGATCGAGGTACTCTGCCATACGTGCGGGGGGACCGAGTGGTCGCCCCTTTCCAAACTACCAGCCTTGGTATTCCTCGCGCCCATGTTTCATTGCAGTGGCCCGCTTCTGAGCAGAGTTTCAGGCCCTGACACTCTCTCTCACAAATGAAGCACTGGCTTACGCACTCCTATATTGCTGGTTCTTATGCTTCTTAGAGGGTGCTGGTAACTCAGAGGTGTTATGTTTGCAAGTGCATGCCTTGCGTAGCGTGTTATCGTGAGTACTGTGAGACTGTTGCATCAGTAACTTGTGAGTAGTTTGAACTTTTGCAGTACCATCCTTAGATCTTTCTAATGTGTACTCTAACAGCGCCAGCAATATACCTGTATTTCAAACTCTTGAGTACATCCCTTGCTTAGCTTTTCCCCATGAATGGCTCATTACCAATTACACTACCATACAATATGCTTGCAAAAGCCCTGGTTTTCTCGCACCTTTGCTCATTTCATACAAATGCTCAACTTTCCTCTTTGCATATTTTGGTAATTTATGCAAAAAATACCACAAGTTAGTGACAAAGAACTTCGTAACTTATCACAGTTCTACTCAGAAGTAACCGCACAAATGTAATACCGTAACTCTGCAGTAGTAAACGCCTTTCCAGCTATTTCCAAGTTTTACCTTTACCTAGAGTAAATCAAGTCTTCAAGTGAGGTGGGTCCTGGCATGTCTCGGGCGCAGCAATAATAAACAAGCATTTGCAATGCAATAGGTCTTGCATTTGCGAGAGATTAGGCTATTGGCATTGTAAATGACAATGCCTTTTATTTAGGTTTTAAAAAAACACTAGATAAAAGGTATTACCATTTACAAAGCCAATAGCTCAAACTCTCACAACTGCGAGACCTATTGCATTGCAAATGCTTGTTCCTTTTTGGTCTCTCCTAGCACACAGTGCAAGCTGTCTGGTTGTGAAAGATCTAGTGTGAGCTTACCGAAAACTGTGGGCTTACATCCCGCCAACTGCTTCAATCTGATTATCTTTATTGTGCCTTTCTTTCAGCACTCAATGACACTGTTCGTGTTTTCTTGATCTCTCCCTTGCGTAGCACTTTTCCTCCCACAAACACCTGAAGCAGCTGTGTCCCCTCTGTGTTGCTCACTCCATTGCATGCTGTCCTCTCTGTGTGCTTCTCTCCCTCTGCGTGCTTCTACTGTGCTGTTTTCTCCCTCATGTACTGCTTTGTCCCCATTTGGCATTCTGTCCCCCCCTACACAGCGTTTTTAGGGCTCGGCCTACGTCACCACGAAGTGGGGCGGAGTTCCGAGCTCCTATTGTTAAAGTAAAAAAAAAGTTTCTTTAGGGCTCGGGCCAGAAACATTCCTTAGTGCGGGAGCATTTTTTATGGCATCTGCATAGTGATTCGTCTTCGCTGTGCTGTCTTTTTAGTAGCCTTGACGCGATAGGCTATATGTAATTTCCGTCCGCCATTTTTGGCATTTTCTGTGCGGTTTTGCGCACGGCAGTCCATTAATTTTAATTAGGAGCGGTCAGGGTGCCCTTGTAATGCAATCCAGATGGTGGGAGCGCGTTCACCATTCTGCATTGCATGTATAGGGCGCACGTTCGTCTGTGGCGTGTTTGGGGCTGAAAAAGAGGCAGTATTTAAATACAGATTACCGAATGAGTTACACAATGATTGTGCTCGGCTGTAACTGCACGGAATCACTTTGTATTAGCATGAGTAGTCTGCACGCGGTATCCAGAGAGGGGGATGTTTTCACTTAGGCGTGTCACAGACTTGACATGAGCATATTGACAGGAATCAGATGCCCTATTGATGGTCTATATTTTTAACCCGTCCTTTCCTTATTTAGTGTGCCTCACGTT
This sequence comes from Lissotriton vulgaris, assembly GCF_964263255.1. Taxonomy (NCBI): domain Eukaryota; kingdom Metazoa; phylum Chordata; class Amphibia; order Caudata; family Salamandridae; genus Lissotriton; species Lissotriton vulgaris. Next base: position 281,681,925 of record NC_141693.1, read on the forward strand.
ACACGGTGGCTTGGTAGCATGATGTTGTCTAAATGCACTCCGATTTCACTGCAATATGTGGGGTGCACAGTTCATTTAAATATGTTGATTCTCGCACCTTTCTTGTAATTGGGCGGAGAATTTGTTTGTAGCCATGAGGAAGTCCGTGGAGAATATGATGACGAAACATGTTGGCTACTTGTGTGAAAGTGCAGAGTGCAGTGTGGTGGTGCAGAGTGGTAGTGCAGAGTGCAGATTGAAAGTGCAGAGTGCAGATTGGTAGTGCAGAGTGGTAGTGCAGAGTGCAGAGTGGTAGTGCAGAGTGCAGAGTGGTAGTGCAGAGTGGTAGTGCAGAGTGCAGAGTGGTAGTGCAGAGTGGTAGTGCAGAGTGCAGATTGAGAGTGCAGATTGAGAGTGCAGAGTGCAGAGTGGTAGTGCAGATTGAGAGTGCAAGTGCAGAGTGGTAGTGCAGTGTGCAGAGTGGTAGTGCAGAGTGGTAGTGCTGAGTGCAGAGTGGTAGTGCAGAGTGCAGATTGGTAGTGCAGAGTGCAGATTGAGAGTGCAGAGTGGTAGTGCAGAGTGGTAGTGCAGAGTGGTAGTGCAGAGTGCAGAGTGGTAGTGCAGAGTGCAGATTGAGAGTGCAGAGTGGTAGTGCAGAGTGGTAGTGCAGAGTGGTAGTGCAGAGTGCAGAGTGGTAGTGCAGAGTGCAGAGTGGTAGTGCAGAGTGCAGAGTGATAGTGCAGAGTGCAGAGTGGTAGTGCAGAGTGCAGAGTGGTAGTGCAGAGTGGTAGTGCAGAGTGTGAGTGGTAGTGCGAGTGGTAGTGCAGAGTGCGAGTGGGAGTGCAGAGTGGTAGTGCAGATTGGTAGAGCAGAGTGGTAGTGCAGAGTGGTAGTGCAGATTGGTAGTGCAGAGTGCAGAGTGGTAGTGCAGAGTGCAGATTGAGAGTGCAGATTGAGAGTGCAGAGTGGTAGTGCAGATTGAGAGTGCAGAGTACAGAGTGGTAGTGCAGAGTGGTAGTGCAGAGTGCAGAGTGGTAGTGCAGAGTGGTAGTGCAGATTGAGTGCGAGTGGTAGTGCAGAGTGCAGATTGGTAGTGCAGAGTGCAGATTGAGAGTGCAGAGTGGTAGTGCAGAGTGGTAGTGCAGAGTGCAGAGTGGTAGTGCAGAGTGCAGAGTGGTAGTGCAGAGTGCAGAGTGGTAGTGCAGAGTGGTAGTGCAGAGTGAGAGTGCAGAGTGGTAGTGCAGAGTGCGAGTGGTAGTGCAGAGTGCGAGTGGTAGTGCAGAGTGCGAGTGGTAGTGCAGAGTGCAGAGTGCGAGTGGTAGTGCAGAGTGCGAGTGGTAGTGCAGAGTGCGAGTGGTAGTGCAGAGTGCGAGTGGTAGTGCAGAGTGCGAGTGGTAGTGCAGAGTGCGAGTGCTAGTGCAGAGTGCTAGTGCTAGTGCAGAGTGCTAGTGCTGAGTGGTAGTGCAGAGTGCAGAGTGGTAGTGCAGAGTGCGAGTGGTAGTGCAGAGTGCGAGTGGTAGTGCAGAGTGCGAGTGAGAGTGCAGAGTGCGAGTGGTAGTGCAGAGTGCGAGTGGTAGTGCAGAGTGCGAGTGGTAGTGCAGAGTGCAAGTGGTAGTGCAGAGTGCGAGTGGTAGTGCAGAGTGCGAGTGGTAGTGCAGAGTGCGAGTGGTAGTGCAGAGTGCGAGTGGCAGTGCAGAGTGCGAGTGGCAGTGCAGAGTGCGAGTGGTAGTGCAGAGTGCGAGTGGTAGTGCGAGTGGTAGTGCAGAGTGCTAGTGCCGAGTGGTAGTGCAGAGTGGTAGTGCAGAGTGGTAGTGCAGAGTGGTAGCGCAGAGTGGTAGCGCAGAGTGGTAGCGCAGAGTGGTAGTGCAGAGTGGTAGTGCAGAGTGGTAGTGCAGAGTGGTAGCGCAGAGTGGTAGTGTGGAGTGCAGATTGAGAGTGCAGAGTGGTAGTGCAGAGTGAGAGTGCAGAGTGAGAGTGCAGAGTGAGAGTGCAGAGTGAGAGTGCAGAGTGAGAGTGCAGAGTGAGAGTGCAGAGTGAGAGTGCAGAGTGAGAGTGCAGAGTGAGAGTGCAGAGTGAGAGTGCAGGTGCAGATTGAGAGTGCGAGTGGTAGTGCAGAGTGGTAGTGCAGAGTGCAGCTTGGTAGTGCAGAGTGCAGCTTGGTAGTGCAGAGTGCAGATTGGTAGTGCAGAGTGCAGATTGGTAGTGCAGAGTGCAGATTGGTAGTGCAGAGTGAGAGTGGTAGTGCAGAGTGCGAGTGGTAGTGCAGAGCGCAGAGTGCGAGTGGTAGTGCAGAGTGCGAGTGGTAGTGCAGAGTGCGAGTGGTAGTGCAGAGTGGTAGTGAAGAGTGCAGAGTGGTAGTGCAGAGTGCAGATTGAGAGTGGTAGTGCAGAGTGCAGATTGAGAGTGGTAGTGCAGAGTGCAGATTGAGAGTGGTAGTGCAGAGTGCAGATTGGTAGTGCAGAGTGCAGAGTGGTAGTGCAGAGTGCAGAGTGGTAGTGCAGAGTGCAGAGTGGTAGTGCAGAGTGCAGAGTGGTAGTGCAGAGTGCAGAGTGGTAGTGCAGAGTGGTAGTGCAGAGTGAGAGTGCAGAGTGCGAGTGGTAGTGCAGATTGGTAGCGCAGAGTGGTAGTGCAGAGTGCAGATTGAGAGTGCAGATTGGTAGTGCAGAGTGGTAGTGCAGAGTGGTAGTGCAGAGTGGTAGCGCAGAGTGGTAGTGTGGAGTGCAGATTGAGAGTGCAGAGTGGTAGTGCAGAGTGGTAGTGCAGAGTGAGAGTGCAGAGTGAGAGTGCAGAGTGAGAGTGCAGAGTGAGAGTGCAGAGTGAGAGTGCAGAGTGAGAGTGCAGAGTGAGAGTGCAGAGTGAGAGTGCAGAGTGAGAGTGCAGAGTGAGAGTGCAGAGTGCAGAGTGCAGATTGAGAGTGCGAGTGGTAGTGCAGAGTGCAGCTTGGTAGTGCAGAGTGCAGCTTGGTAGTGCAGAGTGCAGATTGGTAGTGCAGAGTGCAGATTGGTAGTGCAGAGTGCAGATTGGTAGTGCAGAGTGAGAGTGCAGAGTGCGAGTGGTAGTGCAGAGTGCAGAGTGCGAGTGGTAGTGCAGAGTGCGAGTGGTAGTGCAGAGTGCGAGTGGTAGTGCAGAGTGGTAGTGAAGAGTGCAGAGTGGTAGTGCAGAGTGCAGATTGAGAGTGGTAGTGCAGAGTGCAGATTGGTAGTGCAGAGTGCAGAGTGGTAGTGCAGAGTGCAGATTGGTAGTGCAGAGTGCAGAGTGGTAGTGCAGAGTGCAGAGTGGTAGTGCAGAGTGCAGAGTGGTAGTGCAGAGTGCAGAGTGGTAGTGCAGAGTGGTAGTGCAGAGTGAGAGTGCAGAGTGCGAGTGGTAGTGCAGATTGGTAGCGCAGAGTGGTAGTGCAGAGTGCAGATTGAGAGTGCAGATTGGTAGTGCAGAGTGGTAGTGCAGAGTGGTAGTGCAGAGTGAGAGTGCAGAGTGAGAGTGCAGAGTGAGAGTGCAGAGTGAGAGTGCAGAGTGAGAGTGCAGAGTGAGAGTGCAGAGTGAGAGTGCAGAGTGAGAGTGCAGAGTGCAGAGTGAGAGTGCAGAGTGCAGATTGAGAGTGCAGAGTGCAGATTGAGAGTGCAGAGTGCAGATTGAGAGTGCGAGTGGTAGTGCAGAGTGTAGATTGGTAGTGCAGAGTGCAGCTTGGTAGTGCAGAGTGCAGCTTGGTAGTGCAGAGTGCAGATTGGTAGTGCAGAGTGCAGATTGGTAGTGCAGATTGGTAGTGCAGAGTGCAGATTGGTAGTGCAGAGTGAGAGTGCAGAGTGCAGATTGGTAGTGCAGAGTGCAGAGTGGTAGTGCAGAGTGCAGAGTGGTAGTGCAGAGTGCAGAGTGGTAGTGCAGAGTGGTAGTGCAGAGTGGTAGTGCAGAGTGGTAGTGCAGAGTGGTAGTGAAGAATGCAGAGTGGTAGTGCAGAGTGGTAGTGCAGAGTGGTAGTGCAGAGTGGTAGCGCAGAGTGGTAGTGCAGAGTGCAGATTGGTAGTGCAGAGTGCAGATTGGTAGTGCAGAGTGCAGAGTGGTAGTGCAGAGTGGTAGTGCAGAGTGGTAGTGCAGAGTGGTAGTGCAGAGTGGTAGTGCAGAGTGCAGTTTGAGAGTGCAGAGTGGTAGTGCAGAGTGGTAGTGCAGAGTGCAGATTGAGAGTGCCGAGTGCAGATTGAGAGTGCCGAGTGCAGATTGAGAGTGCCGAGTGCAGATTGGTAGTGCAGATTGGTAGTGCAGAGAGGTAGTGCAGAGTGCAGAGTGGTAGTGCAGAGTGGTAATGCAGAGTGGTAGTGCAGAGTGCAGAGTGGTAGTGCAGAGTGCAGAGTGGTAGTGCAGAGTGCAGAGTGGTAGTGCAGAGTGCAGAGTGGTAGTGCAGAGTGGTAGTGCAGAGTGGTAGTGCAGAGTGGTAGTGCAGAGTGGTAGTGCAGAGTGGTAGTGCAGAGTGGTAGTGCAGAGTGGTAGTGCAGAGTGGTAGTGCAGAGTGGTAGTGCAGAGTGGTAGTGCAGAGTTCAGGGGGGTGGAATTCATATCGCCCGACGCCCGAGACATGTTGGTTTCTGTCAAGGGCAAGAAGATTTAATGTGGATTTTGCCCGATGGACAACTAGATATTAACTAACCATAAGCAGGATAAAGCTGTTGCACTCTGGTGTACACAGACAGTCACAAAAGCATAATGAAATTCAATCAGCATGGGAAAAGTATCAAGACCTGTAATGGACTAGAAGCCCAAGATTTTAGCCGGGTATTTGCCAAGGAAATACTTTAAAACCACTCAGCAAGAAACTGCATTCTTGCTGCGAGGGTGTGTTTAGGGCCAGGCACTGTTTTGCTATTGGCCGCGAGGCGCCACACACTGTTCGTGAGGCAGTGAAGGAGGGAGAAGACAATGCAGTTTCGTATAATTCATCTTCAGAAGCAGCTGGTAAGAGGCTGGGAGGGGTTCTCGCCACACCAAATCTCGTTGCTCTCAGCTGACATGTTTATGACAGAGTTTCCTGCCTGCCTCCCCTTAAAGCTTGCGCCTCGTGGTTCTGACGTCTGTGCCCCCTTTCAGCTATTAGTTCCCCCAGGGCCTCTGATGCCTGCTCTCGTTGGTGTTTTCTTGCACTCGGGTTCCAATATCCGCCCCAGGCCTGATGGAGATGTTTCTCTCTTTCCCTCCCCATCAGGCTTCCTATGAACATGGCTCGTGTCGAACAAGTTACTTACCTTCGGTAACGATATATCTGTAAGAAACATTAGTTAGTGTTAGATTCCTTACCTTAGAATATCCCCAGGCGTCAGTCTGGATCCGGAAACTTTTGCGTAGCAGTACCCCTGCGCGTCGGTAGGCGTCGTCTGCAGGCGTCCCCTGCGGCTCCGCGTCCGTCGTTGGCGTCGTGCGCCGTGATGACGTCGCTGGAGTATATAGACGCCGCCTCCGCGCGCTGACGTCAGTTCTTTGCACACAGCATTTCCGCGCCAGGAGACGCAGAGCCATGAGAGAACCAACACTGGTGCCATGTAAAACTAGGGCCCTGAAAGGGATGACCTTAACCCTAGGTATCAGTTCGCAGAACGGGGAGGATGGGTGGGTTCGGTAAGGAATCTAACACTAACTAATGTTTCTTACAGATATATCGTTACCGAAGGTAAGTAACTTGTTCATCTGAAAGAAACACGTTAGTGTTAGATTCCTTACCTTAGAATAGATACCCCAGCAATACCAACCCCGGTGGTGGGTCTGCGAACCAATACAATACTACACCAGAAAGTCCTGGAGGACAGAACGGCCAAAGAAGCCATCCCTCCAGGCTTGACTGTCCAGGCAGTAGTGCCTCGCAAATGTGTGCAGCAAGGCCCACGTAGCCGCTTGGCAAATGTCCTGCAAGGGGACTCCCCGGCCCAGGGCAGTAGTAGCCGCCGTGGCCCGAGTGGAATGGGCCCTCAGCCCAACAGGAGGCTCCTTCCGAGCCAAAGAGTAGCACGCTTTGATGCAGAGGACGACCCATCGAGAGATGGTTCGTTTACAAACCGCCCGTCCCTTCTTCGCACCCACGTAGCCAACAAACAGTTGGTCATCCACCCGGAACTGGCGTGTGCGATCCATGTAGAATGAAAGCGCACGTTTTGGGTCCAGACGGTGGAGCCGCTCTTCATCCTTTGAAGGATGCGGAGGCGGGAAGAAGGAAGGGAGGGTGATGGACTGCCCGATGTGAAAGGCCGAAACAACCTTGGGCAGGAAAGAAGGTCTAGTCCTCAGAACCACCTTATCAGGATGAATGGACAGGAAAGGAGGTTGGACAGAAAGAGCCTGGAGCTCACTCACTCTCCTGGCAGAGGTGATGGCAACCAGGAAAGCCGTCTTTAAAGTCAGGAGACGGAGAGGACAAGAATGAAGGGGCTCAAAGGGAGCACACATCAGGAAGGTCAGAACCAGGTTCAAATCCCACTGAGGCATCACAAACGGAACAGGTGGAAACATGTGAGTGATGCCTTTTAAGAACCGAGTTACAATCGGGGATTTGAACAAAGAAGGCTGATCAGGAAGCCTCAAAAAGGCTGAAAGGGCAGAAAGGTAGCCCTTGATAGTGCCCAGAGCAGAGCCCTGCTGGGCAAGAGAAAGAAGAAACAGAAGAACCTCCGAAAGAGGGGCAGAGAGAGGATCCACAGCCTTTGCTGTGCACCATGCCACAAATCTGTTCCACCGACAGGCGTATACCGACTTAGTGGAGGGACGCCTGGCTGCCAGAACAACATCACAGACTTCAGGAGGCAAGTCAAATGGCCTCAACTGCCGCCGCTCAATCTCCAAGCATGGAGGTGGAGACTGGACAGGTTCGGGTGGAGGACCGTCCCCTGCTGCTGCGACAGAAGGTCCTCCTGAAGGGGCAGGCGGATCGGGGGACCGACTGACATGCTGAGCAGCTCGGGATACCAGTATCTTCGAGCCCAGTCCGGAGCCACAAGGATAACTTGGGCCCGGTCGCGCCTGATCTTCTTCAGCACTCTGGGCAGAAGTGGTATAGGCGGAAAGGCGTATAACAGACCGCAACTCCACTCGCACCGAAAGGCGTCGCCGTGCGAGTGCCGTCTTGGAAACCCCAACGCGCAGAACTGATGACATTGCGCGTTCTCTTCTGTGGCGAATAGATCTAACCAAGGCTCTCCCCATTGCAGAAAGATGCCTTGCGCCACGTCCGAGTTCAGACGCCATTCGTGATCCATCGAGCACCGACGGCTGAGTTCGTCCGCCCTGGCGTTCAGAGAACCTGCCAGGTGTTGAACCGTCAGAGTCACGCCCTGACGTTCCAGCCATTGCCAGAGGCGCAGAGCCTCCTGGCAAAGGGTCCACGACCCCACTCCGCCCTGTTTGTTGCAGTACCACATGGCGGTGGTGTTGTCGGTGAACACCTGCACTACACTCCCGTTGACAAAGGGGAGGAATGCCTTCAGTGCCAGACGAATCGCCCGCAGCTCCAACAGGTTGATATGGAGCCGGGACTCCGCCGGAGACCAGATGCCTCTGATCTATGCCTCTCCCAAGTGGCCACCCCAGCCCTGGAGGGACGCGTCCGTCACGACAACGTGCTCCGGTTGGGGAAGGGAGAGGGACTTGCCCCTGACCCAGTCGCGGTCCGTAAGCCACCACTGCAGTTGTCTCGCAGTGCCCTCCGAGATCAAGACGTGGTCGGACAAGTTGCCCTGATGCTGGGCCCACTGAAACTTCAGGTCCCACTGCAGAGCCCGCATCCGCCACCGGGCGTGATGCACCAGAAGGATGCAGGAAGCCATCAGTCCCAGCAGCCGCAGCGTCAACCTGACCGAAACTCGGGATAGCGGCTGAAAGATGGGAATCAAAGCCTGAATATCCTGAACCCGCCGTGCCGGAGGATAAACCCGAAACTGCGCCGAGTCCAGAACCGCTCCGATGAAAAGGAGCTTTTGAGAGGGACACAGGTGTGATTTCGGCACATTGATGGAGAACCCCAGGTCGTGCAAGAGGTCTGCCGTCATCTGAAGGTGGTGGACGACTGTCTGGGGCGAGCCCGCCTTCAACAACCAGTCGTCTAGGTAGGGGAAGACTGAAACCCCTAACCTGCGCAGATGGGCTGCGACCACCGCCATCACCTTTGTGAACACCCGTGGGGCGCTGGTAAGGCCGAAGGGGAGCACGATAAACTGAAAGTGCTCCAGGCCTACCGTGAACCGCAGGTAACGCCGGTGGGCCGGCAGGACGGGGATGTGAAAATAGGCGTCCTGCAAGTCCAACGCTACCATCCAGTCTTGCGGGTCTAGAGCAGCCAAGACCTGAGCTAACGTCAACATCTTGAACTTCTCCTTCCGGAGGAAGCCGTTGACGTTCCTTAGATCCAAGATAGGACGTAGGCCCCCCTTGTCCTTCTTGGGCACCAGAAAGTAGTGGGAATAACAACCACGCCCTACTTCTGGCCCAGGAACGCGCTCGATGGCCCCCTTGGCCAAGAGGGCCGTAACTTCCTCCTGCAGAAGTGTCAAGTGGTCCCCCGACACACGGTGGTTCTGCGGTGGCATGGCTGGAGGAGAGGTCTCGAAGGGGAGGGAGTAGCCCCTTCGGACAATTTGCAGCACCCACCTGTCCGAAGTGATCGTGCGCCAGTGAGCGTGGTGATGGCGAACCCTGCCACCCACTGGCGTCACATGGGGCCGAAAGCACGGACTAGGAGGATTTTGGGGTAGATGCTGCGGGGGAGGGTGTGGTCTGACCCCGCCGTTGTCCCCGACCGCCACCACGGCGGTTTCCACGGCCGCCACCGCGTTGAAAGGATTGTTGCGGCGCGTGGCTGGCAGCATGTGTGGGGTCGCCCCTTCCTTGGCCACGAAAGGGGCGAAACGAACCCGGTTGCTGACGCTGGGTCGAGAGACCCAAGGACTTGGCCGTGACCCTGGAGTCCTTGAAGCGTTCCAGCGCGTGGTCCGCCTTGTCACCGAACAGGTGACAGCCATCAAACGGCATGTCCATCAATGTACTCTGGACATCTGCCGAAAAATTGGCGGATCTCAGCCAGGCGTGGCGACGAATCGCCACCGTCGTTGACATAGCTCTGCCTAGCGAGTCGGTCGTATCAAGACCACACCGTATTGAATATTTCGCTGCATCTCGGCCCTCAGCCACAGCCTGACCGAGTTTTGCCCGCACCTCCATGGGGCATTCTGGCAGCAGTTCCGCGACCGTATCCCACACAGAGTGGGTGTAGCGGCCCAAGAGGCAGGCGGTGTTGCAAGACCGCAGGCCCAAACTAATGGACGAGAAGACCTTCTTGCCAAATTGGTCATACCTCTTGGATTCCCGGTCGGGTGGGGCCGACGGGAATGCGGACTGGGAGGTCGAGGCCTGGATCACCAGACTCTCAGGAGTGGGGTGGGTAGACAGGAACTTGGGGTCGTCCGGACAAGGACGGTGGCGCCTGGCCACGTTCCGATCGACAGGCGCACCTGAAGCGGGCCTGGACCACGTGCCCAACAGAACGTCCGACAAGGCTTCATTAAACGGCAGCAGTGGCTCCTGTGGGCATGACTGCGGTTTGAAGACCTCGGTGAGGATGTTAGGCCTCACGGCCGCGACGGGGAGCTCAAGGTGTAAGGCCTTGGCAGCCCTCATCAGCACCACAGAATATGCAGCTCCCTCCACCGATGCCACGGAAGGAGGAGAGATCAAACCAGGGTTAGGAGAGTCGTCCAGACCACTGGCATCCCCCAAGTCACCTGTCCAGTCCGGGTCATACTGGCACTCGCGTGACAGAGGGTCCTCGGACCCCTCCCAACCTTCACCGAACTCTTCATCTTCTCCGTATTCGGAGTCAACGATGTAGACCGGCTCCTCGGGGTTCATGGGCCCCATCGGCGCCGGGACCGGCGTCGAGCGACGCCCGTCCGGCCCCGCGTCCGGCGTCGGTGAAGGTAAGGGGACGGCGGCGCCGGAGCCCCAGTGCCGTCCGAAGCCGGCACCGAGGAACCGGCGTCGCGCGGAGGCGGAGCCGCGGGCAACCCCGATGGAATCGGCGCCGGGTTGGATGGGCGTCCATCCGGCGTCGACCCCGAAGGCCCTAGCGGCGCCGGGATCGGCGCCGCCGGCGGCGCCGGAATCGGAGCATCCGACGGCGTCGAGGTAGGGTCAGCAGAACCGCTAGGGCCCCCGGACGGGTTCACTGGGCCCGTAGGCGCCGTGGAACCCGCCGGAGGAGACAGGGCCCTCATGGCCATGAGGAACGCCTCTATCTCCTCAGGCGTCGCACCGTGCCCAGGGACCTGAGGGTATGGGGCAGGCCGCGCCGGCGACTCTCGCGGAGCCGCGGGGTTGGGGTCACCCGAACCCCCGGCCGCATCGCGCGAGCGTCGGGGGGAGTCGGGGGTACGATGACGACGCCCCGACATCTTGTGTTTCTTACCTGACGAGGATGACGAGTGGTGTCGACTTCCGGAACGCTCGGCGCGACCCCGCGACCGCTCCCTCGAACGCTCTCTCGACCTCCGGCCGGACCGGGACCGCTCCCGGTCCCGACGTGGGGCCGACACCCGGAGCTCCAGTAGCTTGCGGGACCGCTCCCGTCTAGCTTTGCTGGTGAGGGCCCGGCAGTCGACGCAGGAGTCCACGTCGTGGTCGGGGCCCAGACACCGGAGACAGAGGCGGTGATGGTCTGTGACCGACATCGTGCGCTCACAGTCATCACAGTGCTTGAACCCAGGCATCCTAATAGGCACAAGTGATAACAACTCGAAAAAACTTGGTCAAAGACCGGAGTACTGCTCTTCAGATCTGCGTCCACTGGCGCGGAAAAAAGAAGAACTGACGTCAGCGCGCGGAGGCGGCGTCTATATACTCCAGCGACGTCATCACGGCGCACGACGCCAACGACGGACGCGGAGCCGCAGGGGACGCCTGCAGACGACGCCTACCGACGCGCAGGGGTACTGCTACGCAAAAGTTTCCGGATCCAGACTGACGCCTGGGGATATTCTAAGGTAAGGAATCTAACACTAACGTGTTTCTTTCAGATACATAACGCACTTGCGCTCATTCTTTCCCCTCAAACCCATCTCTCACATATTTGCTCCTGCCAGGCTTCTAATGTCCAATATTCAGACTAAGGGAAACATGCAGTGTGTCAGATCGATTTATGTATTTACACTTATGTGCTTAGGGGCCTAGGTTTGTGTGCAAGGGTATATGGATATAGTCACTGCAGCACAGTCACTCACAATCTGTCTTTTGAAAGCTATTTATTTTCTCTACAAGTGCCAAAATAAGTGAATGCCACTACCTGCACTAAAACTCTTAAACCAGCAGGCCATCAGCCGTCAACCAGCTGTCAAGCGGGCCCACATCTCCAATATAGGCTACATTTCTCCATTCTTCCCTGAACAGAGAGCGTGTGAAACCAGCTGAGAAGCGGGCCCACATCTCCAATATAGGCTACATTTCTCCATTCTTCCCTGAACAGAGAGCGTATGGAACCTGTCTGTTTTTCCCCTGTGTTGATTCCAGAAGGCAAGTCCACCTTCCTAATAGCACTTAATGCAACTGCTTGATATCATGCACTGACCAGGCAACAGGATAAACCATTTGGGTAGTGTTTTGCTGCATGGTAGGCCTGCTGAATGTGTTTGCTGCAGTGTGCCTGTGTGTATTTGTTTACAGCGTTCGCATATCTGTAGTTACGTGCTATCAGCAGATTGTGTAGGGTAGAATTGTGCACATTTGGAAGGTGTCTGTTTGTCATTGCAAAGTTGAGTGTATGTGTGATACACGTGTCTCTGCATTGGGTTGTGTGTATCAAAGTGGGAAGGTGTGTGCATGTGTGTACCTCAAAGTCTGTCTCTGTGTCGGAGTATGTGTCTGCAGGGACTTTCTCTGCATACTCTGTGTCTGTGCAGGGGGGTTTGTGTTTTTCAATAATGTGTGCTCTGTTCCAGGGTGTGTGTATCAGTGCCAGGATGTGTGGGTGTCACTCCCAGAGTGTGTCTGTCTCTACAGGGAGGGTTTGTGTGTCTGCCAGGGAAACTTTGTCTCTAGTTGGGTACTGTGTCTTAAGGGGGGTGTGTGTGTCTCTCAAGAAGTGTGCATCTGCCGTGTCATGTGTGCAGGGTCTCATGTGTGTCTGCAGGGTTTCATGTGTGTCTTCACTATTGTGTATGTCTCGGAAGGGCTCATGCATCTGTGCAGTGGCAGTGTGTGTTTAGTGGCCTTCTGTGTCTGAGCAGTGGGTTTGTGTGTGCAGTCCGAGGGATACTGAGTCACAGTGCTACTACTGGGTTAAGGCAGGACTACAATTGGCCTTTGACTGTATTGCAGAGATGACTTTCCAATGTTCCTTAGGGCTAGTGAATAAAATTCACCCATAATCAAGCTGTTCACATTTTGGCCCGATATATTACTCTGAAGCAAATTGGCTTCAATGTACCCAAATATTTTGCTGTGAGAAAAGGGGACAATCTCATGAATTGGAAATAATTTGCTTCAAAATCATATTGCAGAGATCATAGTTTATAAAAAGCATTAAGTGCTGTGAGCTATCTTCAGGCTCTTCAATCACTGACCAACCGAGACAACACAATTTAAAATTAAATTCCAATTTTTTTTTCTTTTTTTTGCTTTGACTGGTTCTCACCTACATCATTTATTTCTCTCCATTTTTTCTACTAATTCAAACTGTTACTGAAAAATCCTATATTAATAGAATTTAATAGCTACTCCATAAGTGAGCTCCCTCAGTCGTATTAGTGACTACGAGAGGGATTATTTTTTCTCTTATAGAATCTCCATGTGCTTTTCTCACAGCTGTAAGTGTTTTGGTTAAGCCATCATTCAGAGCACCTTCAACTAGCGATGGGGAAAAAATGTTTCATCTCCGGGAGAGTGAATTCACCTAAGTAGTCAAGGTGTGAGAGGGCTTCAACTTTGCCCATAAGCTCCTCAGTTGTGAGGGAGCTTTTTGCAGCTCCCCTTACAGTATAGAGTGAATGAGAGGTTATTAATCCTCCCCTATTAGCCCTCTTTTCTCTAGGTGGCTTTAAAGGAGAACCTTCCATTTCTCTTAAAGTTATCCCAGCATAATGGAGGCATGTGTGGAAATTTTCCAGTCCCTCCTCAGTGAACTCCCCTATATGCCAAGAATGGCTGAGAGAGATAATCGTATAATTACTGGTTCAGCCTCCTCATCTTCCTCATGCACTTTCAAAGGGTCACATTAAGTCAAAGTAATTACGCAGGTTTATTTCTGTATCAACCTGTCCTTTTTGTGAAATCACTGATGACACTTTAGTGATGAGAGAGGTGGACAATGGCTTTGTATCTTGGGTTCTAGAGGGCATGTGCTTAAGTACCTCTCCCCAGCATGGAGGTCCTGCATGTCATGCTTTCTTGCTTTTAATGCATCACTGCATTTCCTTGTTCTACTTCTGTGGATGTCGCAGGCCCAATCAGAAAACAGCTGTGAGATCTGTTCATCTGACCGAGGAAGTTATAATCCTCTCTCTGTGCCTTGTTACAACTAACACCCCTACATACACCAATTTTCGAAAACAGACCCCCCTCATATCAGCAGTGCATATTAGACACAACTGCTAGCACCATCCTGTGCATAGCATGGTAACAGGCCATTCAGTTGTTTCAGTATTTTCTCTTCAACAGCACATCCAGAGTGAGCTACGCGAGCACATCAACTTGTAGTACACGTTTGACAACTCTTGGCCCAATCATGCCCACAACGCAGCCTTATAATGTACCACCTTAATGGTACATTCATTCAATCTATGCTGCATCAATATCCACTTCCCAATATACATATAAACCATCCTGAAAACAATAACTTAAAAACTTACCACACCCAAATACAGATAGTATATTAAAGCTATATAATAGGCAAATGTTTTCATGTTCGCCCTTGTGATTGATGTTATCGATAGGTGGGACAAGTTGATTTTTTTGAGGACAAGTAGATTTGAGTTGCATTTCGTCCATAGGACAAGCAGTTTATTTTATAAATTCCACACCCCTGAGAGTTGTAGTGCAGAGTGCAGAGTGGTAGTGCAGAGTGCAGAGTGGTAGTGCAGAGTGGTAGTGCAGAGTGCAGAGTGGTAGTGCAGAGTGCAGAGTGGTAGTGCAGATTGAGAGTGCAGAGTGGTAGTGCAGAGTGCAGAGTGGTAGTGCAGAGTGCAGAGTGGTAGTGCAGAGTGGTAGTGCAGAGTGCAGATTGAGAGTGCAGAGTGTAGATTGGTAGTGCAGAGTGCAGATTGGTAGTGCAGAGTGCAGATTGGTAGTGCAGAGTGCAGATTGGTAGTGCAGAGTGCAGAGAGGTAGTGCAGAGTGGTAGTGCAGAGTGGTAGTGCAGAGTGCAGAGTGGTAGTGCAGAGTGCAGAGTGGTAGTGCAGAGTGGTAGTGCAGAGTGGTAGTGCAGAGTGGTAGTGCAGAGTGCAGATTGAGGGTGCGAGTGGTAGTGCAGAGTGCAGATTGGTAGTGCAGAGTGGTAGTGCAGAGTGCAGATTGAGAGTGCTAAGTGCAGAGTGCAGATTGAGAGTGCAGAGTGCAGAGTGGTAGTGCAGAGTGCAGAGTGGTAGTGCAGAGTGCAGAGTGGTAGTGCAGAGTGGTAGTGCAGAGTGGTAGTGCAGAGTGGTAGTGCAGAGTGCAGAGTGCAGAGTGGTAGTGCAGAGTGCAGAGTGGTAGTGCAGAGTGCAGAGTGGTAGTGCAGAGTGGTAGTGCAGAGTGCAGAGTGGTAGTGCAGAGTGCAGAGTGGTAGTGCAGAGTGCAGAGTGGTAGTGCAGAGTGCAGAGTGGTAGTGCAGAGTGCAGATTGAGAGTGCAGAGTTCAGAGTGGTAGTGCAGAGTGGTAGTGCAGAGTGCAGAGTGGTAGTGCAGAGTGGTAGTGCAAAGAGCAGTTTGAGAGTGCAGATTGGTAGTGCAGCGTGCAGATTGGTAGTGCAGAGTGCAGATTGGTAGTGCAGAGTGCAGATTGGTAGTGCAGAGTGCAGATTGGTAGTGCAGAGTGCAGAGTGGTAGTGCAGAGTGGTAGTGCAGAGTGCAGAGTGGTAGTGCAGAGTGCAGAGTGGTAGTGCAGAGTGCAGAGTGGTAGTGCAGAGTGCAGAGTGGTAGTGCAGATTGAGAGTGCGAGTGGTAGTGCAGAGTGCAGATTGAGAGTGCGAGTGGTAGTGCAGAGTGCAGAGTGGGAGTGCAGAGTGCAGAGTGGTAGTGCAGAGTGCAGAGTGGTAGTGCAGAGTGAGAGTGCAGAGTGGTAGTGCAGAGTGGTAGTGCAGAGTGCAGAGTGGTAGTGCAGATTGAGAGTGCAGAGTGCAGAGTTCAGAGTGGTAGTGCAGAGTGGTAGTGCAGAGTGGTAGTGCAGAGTGGTAGTAGAGAGTGGTAGTGCAGAGTGGTAGTGCAGAGAGCAGTTTGAGAGTGCAGATTGGTAGTGCAGAGTGCAGATTGGTAGTGCAGAGTGCAGATTGGTAGTGCAGATTGGTAGTGCAGAGTGCAGATTGGTAGTGCAGAGTGGTAGTGCAGAGTGCAGAGTGGTAGTGCAGAGTGCAGAGTGGTAGTGCAGAGTGCAGAGTGGTAGTGCAGAGTGGTAGTGCAGAGTGCAGAGTGCAGATTGAGAGTGTGAGTGGTAGTGCAGAGTGCAGATTGAGAGTGCGAGTGGTAGTGCAGAGTGCAGATTGAGAGTGCAGAGTGGTAGTGCAGAGTGCAGAGTGGTAGTGCAGAGTGGTAGTGCAGAGTGGTAGTGCAGAGTGCAGAGTGGTAGTGCAGAGTGGTAGTGCAGAGTGGTAGTGCAGAGTGCAGAGTGGTAGTGCAGAGTGGTAGTGCAGAGTGCAGAGTGGTAGTGCAGAGTGGTAGTGCAGAGTGCAGAGTGGTAGTGCAGAGTGGTAGCGCAGAGTGGTAGTGCAGAGTGCAGAGTGGTAGCGCAGAGTGCAGAGTGGTAGCGCAGAGTGCACAGTGCAGAGTGCAGATTGAGAGTGCGAGTGGTAGTGCAGAGTGCAGATTGAGAGTGCAGAGTGCAGAGTAGTAGTGCAGAGTGCAGAGTGGTAGTGCAGAGTGCAGAGTGGTAGTGCAGAGTGCAGAGTGGTAGTGCAGAGTGCAGAGTGGTAGTGCAGAGTGGTAGTGCAGAGTGGTAGTGAAGAATGCAGAGTGGTAGTGCAGAGTGGTAGTGCAGAGTGGTAGTGCAGAGTGGTAGTGCAGAGTGGTAGTGCAGAGTGGTAGTGCAGAGTGGTAGCGCAGAGTGGTAGTGCAGAGTGCAGATTGGTAGTGCAGAGTGCAGATTGGTAGTGCAGAGTGCAGAGTGGTAGTGCAGAGTGGTAGTGCAGAGTGCAGAGTGGTAGTGCAGAGTGGTAGTGCAGAGTGCAGTTTGAGAGTGCAGAGTGCAGAGTGGTAGTGCAGAGTGGTAGTGCAGAGTGCAGATTGAGAGTGCCGAGTGCAGATTGAGAGTGCCGAGTGCAGATTGAGAGTGCCGAGTGCAGATTGAGAGTGCCGAGTGCAGATTGAGAGTGCCGAGTGCAGATTGAGAGTGCAGAGAGGTAGTGCAGAGTGCAGAGTGGTAGTGCAGAGTGGTAATGCAGAGTGGTAGTGCAGAGTGCAGAGTGGTAGTGCAGAGTGCAGAGTGGTAGTGCAGAGTGCAGAGTGGTAGTGCAGAGTGCAGTTTGAGAGTGCAGAGTGCAGATTGGTAGTGCAGAGTGCAGATTGGTAGTGCAGAGTGCAGAGTGGTAGTGCAGATTGAGAGGCAGAGTGCAGAGTGCAGATTGAGAGTGCAGAGTGCAGAGTGGTAGTGCAGAGTGCAGATTGAGAGTGCGAGTGGTAGTGCAGAGTGCAGATTGAGAGTGCGAGTGGTAGTGCAGAGTGCAGATTGAGAGTGTGAGTAGTAGTGCAGAGTGCAGATTGAGAGTGCAGAGTGCAGATTGAGAGTGCAGATTGGTTGTGCAGAGTGCAGATTGGTAGTGCAGAGTGGAAGTGCAGAGTGGTAGTGCAGAGTGCAGAGTGGTAGTGCAGAGTGGTAGTGCAGAGTGCAGAGTGGTAGTGCAGAGTGGTAGTGCAGAGTGGTAGTGCAGAGTGGTAGTGCAGAGTGCAGAGTGGTAGTGCAGAGTGGTAGTGCAGAGTGCAGAGTGGTAGTGCAGAGTGCAGAGTGGTAGTGCAGAGTGCAGATTGGTAGTGCAGAGTGGTAGTGCAGAGTGGTAGTGCAGAGCGCAGAGTGGTAGTGCAGAGCGCAGAGTGGTAGTACATAGCGCAGAGTGGTAGTGCAGAGCGCTGAGTGGTAGTGCAGAGTGGTAGTGCAGAGTGGTAGTGCAGAGTGGTAGTGCAGAGTGGTAGTGCAGAGTGGTAGTGCAGAGTGGTAGTGCAGAGTGGTAGTGCAGAGTGGTAGTGCAGAGTGGTAGTGCAGAGTGCAGATTGGTAGTGCAGAGTGGTAGTGCAGAGTGCGGAGTGGTAGTGCAGAGTGGTAGTGCAGAGTGGTAGTGCAGAGTGGTAGTGCAGAGTGGTAGTGCAGAGTGGTAGTGCAGAGTGGTAGTGCAGAGTGGTAGTGCAGAGTGGTAGTGCAGAGTGGTAGTGCAGAGTGGTAGTGCAGAGTGGTAGTGCAGAGTGCAGAGTGGTAGTGCAGAGTGCAGAGTGGTAGTGCAGAGTGCATAGTGGTAGTGCAGAGTGGTAGGGAAGAATGCAGAGTGGTAGTGCAGAGTGGTAGTGCAGAGTGCAGAGTGGTAGTGCAGAGTGGTAGCGCAGAGTGGTAGTGCAGAGTGCAGATTGGTAGTGCAGAGTGCAGATTGGTAGTGCAGAGTGCAGATTGGGAGTGCAGAGTGCAGAGTGGTAGTGCAGAGTGCAGATAGGTAGTGCAGAGTGCAGAGTGGTAGTGCAGAGTGGTAGTGCAGAGTGCAGAGTGGTAGTGCAGAGTGCAGAGTGGTAGTGCAGAGTGCAGAGTGGTAGTGCAGAGTGGTAGTGCAGAGTGCAGAGTGGTAGTGCAGAGCGCAGAGTGGTAGTGCAGAGCGCAGAGTGGTAGTGCAGAGTGCAGAGTGGTAGTGCAGAGTGCAGAGTGGTAGTGCAGAGTGCAGAGTGGTAGTGCAGAGTGCAGAGTGGTAGTGCAGAGCGCAGAGTGGTTGTGCAGAGTGCAGATTGAGAGTGGTAGTGCAGAGTGCAGATTGAGAGTGGTAGTGCAGAGTGCAGATTGAGAGTGGTAGTGCAGAGTGCAGATTGAGAGTGGTAGTGCAGAGTGCAGATTGAGAGTGGTAGTGCAGAGTGCAGATTGGTAGTGCAGAGTGCAGATAGGTAGTGCAGAGTGCAGAGTGGTAGTGCAGAGTGCAGAGTGGTAGTGCAGAGTGGTAGTGCAGAGTGCAGAGTGGTAGTGCAGAGTGCAGAGTGGTAGTGCAGAGTGGTAGTGCAGAGTGCAGAGTGGTAGTGCAGAGTGCAGAGTGGTAGTGCAGAGTGCATAGTGGTAGTGCAGAGTGGTAGTGCAGAGTGCAGATAGGTAGTGCAGAGTGGTAGTGCAGAGTGCAGAGTGGTAGTGCAGAGTGCAGAGTGGTAGTGCAGAGTGGTAGTGCAGAGTGCAGATTGGTAGTGCAGAGTGCAGATTGGTAGTGCAGAGTGCAGATTGAGAGTGCAGAGTGGTAGTGCAGAGTGCAGAGTGGTAGTGCAGAGTGCAGATTGAGAGTGGTAGTGCAGAGTGCAGATTGGTAGTGCAGAGTGCAGAGTGGTAGTGCAGAGTGCAGAGTGGTAGTGCAGAGTGGTAGTGCAGAGTGCAGAGTGGTAGTGCAGAGTGCAGAGTGGTAGTGCAGAGTGCAGAGTGGTAGTGCAGAGTGCAGAGTGGTAGTGCAGAGTGGTAGTGCAGAGTGCAGAGTGGTAGTGCAGAGTGCAGATTGGTAGTGCAGAGTGCAGATTGAGAGTGCAGATTGAGAGTGCAGATTGAGAGTGCAGATTGAGAGTGCAGAGTGCAGATTGGTAGTGCAGAGTGCAGATTGGTAGTGCAGAGTGCAGATTGGTAGTGCAGAGTGCAGAGTGGTAGTGCAGAGTGCAGAGTGGTAGTGCAGAGTGGTAGTGCAGAGTGCAGAGTGCAGAGTGGTAGTACAGAGTGGTAGTGCAGAGTGGTAGTGCAGAGTGGTAGTGCAGAGTGCAGAGTGGTAGTGCAGAGTGCAGATTGGTAGTGCAGAGTGCAGATTGGTAGTGCAGAGTGCAGATAGGTAGTGCAGAGTGCAGAGTGGTAGTGCAGAGTGCAGAGTGGTAGTGCAGAGTGGTAGTGCAGAGTGCAGAGTGGTAGTGCAGAGTGGTAGTGCAGAGTGCAGAGTGGTAGTGCAGATTGAGAGGCAGAGTGCAGAGTGCAGAGTGCAGATTGAGAGTGCAGATTGAGAGTGCAGAGTGGTAGTGCAGAGTGGTAGTGCAGAGTGGTAGTGCAGAGTGGTAGTGCAGAGTGGTAGTGCAGAGTGGTAGTGCAGAGTGCAGATTGAGAGTGCGAGTGGTAGTGCAGAGTGCAGATTGAGAGTGCGAGTGGTAGTGCAGAGTGCAGATTGAGAGTGCGAGTAGTAGTGCAGAGTGCAGATTGAGAGTGCAGAGTGCAGATTGAGAGTGCAGATTGGTTGTGCAGAGTGCAGATTGGTTGTGCAGAGTGCAGATTGAGAGTGCAGAGTGCAGATTGAGAGTGCAGATTGGTTGTGCAGAGTGCAGATTGGTAGTGCAGAGTGTAAGTGCAGAGTGGTAGTGCAGAGTGGTAGTGCAGAGTGCAGAGTGGTAGTGCAGAGTGGTAGTGCAGAGTGCAGAGTGGTAGTGCAGAGTGCAGAGTGGTAGTGCAGAGTGGTAGTGCAGAGTGGTAGTGCAGAGTGGTAGTGCAGAGTGGTAGTGCAGAGCGCAGAGTGGTAGTGCAGAGTGCAGAGTGGTAGTGCAGAGCGCAGAGTGGTAGTACATAGCGCAGAGTGGTAGTGCAGAGCGCAGAGTGGTAGTGCAGAGTGGTAGTGCAGAGTGCAGAGTGGTAGTGCAGAGTGGTAGTGCAGAGTGGTAGTGCAGAGTGCAGATTGGTAGTGCAGAGTGGTAGTGCAGAGTGCAGAGTAGTAGTGCAGAGTGCAGAGTGGTAGTGCAGAGTGCAGAGTGGTAGTGCAGAGTGCAGAGTGGTAGTGCAGAGTGCAGAGTGGTAGTGCAGAGTGCATAGTGGTAGTGCAGAGTGCAGAGTGGTAGGGAAGAATGCAGAGTGGTAGTGCAGAGTGGTAGTGCAGAGTGCAGAGTGGTAGTGCAGAGTGGTAGCGCAGAGTGGTAGTGCAGAGTGCAGATTGGTAGTGCAGAGTGCAGATTGGTAGTGCAGAGTGCAGATTGGTAGTGCAGAGTGCAGAGTGGTAGTGCAGAGTGCAGATTGAGAGTGGTAGTGCATAGTGCAGATTGAGAGTGGTAGTGCAGAGTGCAGATTGGTAGTGCAGAGTGGTAGTGCAGAGTGCAGAGTGGTAGTGCAGAGTGGTAGTGCAGAGTGCAGAGTGGTAGTGCAGAGTGCAGAGTGGTAGTGCAGAGTGCAGAGTGGTAGTGCAGAGTGGTAGTGCAGAGTGCAGAGTGGTAGTGCAGAGTGCAGAGTGGTAGTGCAGAGCGCAGAGTGGTAGTGCAGAGCGCAGAGTGGTAGTGCAGAGTGCAGATTGAGAGTGGTAGTGCAGAGTGCAGATTGAGAGTGGTAGTGCAGAGTGCAGATTGGTAGTGCAGAGTGCAGATAGGTAGTGCAGAGTGCAGAGTGGTAGTGCAGAGTGCAGAGTGGTAGTGCAGAGTGGTAGTGCAGAGTGCAGAGTGGTAGTGCAGAGTGGTAGTGCAGAGTGCAGAGTGGTAGTGCAGAGTGGTAGTGCAGAGTGCAGAGTGGTAGTGCAGAGTGCAGAGTGGTAGTGCAGAGTGGTAGTGCAGAGTGCAGAGTGGTAGTGCAGAGTGCAGAGTGGTAGTGCAGAGTGCAGAGTGGTAGTGCAGAGTGGTAGTGCAAAGCGCAGAGTGGTAGTGCAGAGCGCAGATTGAGAGTGGTAGTGCAGAGTGCAGATTGAGAGTGGTAGTGCAGAGTGCAGATTGGTAGTGCAGAGTGCAGAGTGGTAGTGCAGAGTGCAGAGTGGTAGTGCAGAGTGCAGAGTGGCAGTGCAGAGTGCAGAGTGGTAGTGCAGAGTGCAGAGTGGTAGTGCAGAGTGGTAGTGCAGAGTGCAGAGTGCAGAGTGGTAGTGCAGAGTGGTAGTGCATAGTGCAGAGTGGTAGTGCAGAGCGCAGAGTGGTAGTGCAGAGTGCAGAGTGGTAGTGCAGAGCGCAGAGTGGTAGTGCAGAGCGCAGAGTGGTAGTGCAGAGCGCAGAGTGGTAGTGCAGAGCGCAGAGTGGTAGTGCAGAGCGCAGAGTGGTAGTGCAGAGCGCAGAGTGGTAGTGCAGAGCGCAGAGTGCAAAGTGCAGATTGAGAGTGCGAGTGGTAGTGCAGAGTGCATATTGAGAGTGCAGAGTGCAGATTGGTAGTGCAGAGTGCAGATTGAGAGTGCAGAGTGCAGATTGAGAGTGCAGATTGGTTGTGCAGAGTGCAGATTGGTAGTGCAGAGTGGAAGTGCAGAGTGCAGATTGGTAGTGCAGAGTGGTAGTGCAGAGTGCAGATTGAGAGTGCAGAGTGCAGATTGGTAGTGCAGAGTGCAGATTGAGAGTGCAGATTGAGAGTGCAGAGTGCAGATTGGTAGTGCAGAGTGCAGATTGGTAGTGCAGAGTGCAGATTGGTAGTGCAGAGTGCAGAGTGGTAGTGCAGAGTGCAGAGTGGTAGTGCAGAGTGGTAGTGCAGAGTGCAGAGTGGTAGTGCAGAGTGCAGATTGAGAGTGGTAGTGCAGAGTGCAGATTGGTAGTGCAGAGTGCAGATTGGTAGTGCAGAGTGCAGATTGGTAGTGCAGAGTGGTAGTGCAGAGTGCAGAGTGGTAGTGCAGAGTGGTAGTGCAGAGTGGTAGTGCAGAGTGCAGAGTGGTAGTGCAGAGTGGTAGTGCAGAGTGCAGAGTGGTAGTGCAGAGTGGTAGTGCAGAGTGCAGAGTGGTAGTGCAGAGTGGTAGTGCAAAGCGCAGAGTGGTAGTGCAGAGCGCAGATTGAGAGTGGTAGTGCAGAGTGCAGATTGAGAGTGGTAGTGCAGAGTGCAGATTGGTAGTGCAGAGTGCAGATAGGTAGTGCAGAGTGCAGAGTGGTAGTGCAGAGTGGTAGTGCAGAGTGCAGAGTGGTAGTGCAGAGTGCAGAGTGGTAGTGCAGAGTGGTAGTGCAGAGTGCAGAGTGGTTGTGCAGAGTGCAGAGTGGTAGTGCAGAGTGCAGAGTGGTAGTGCAGAGTGCAGAGTGGTAGTGCAGAGCGCAGAGTGGTAGTGCAGAGCGCAGAGTGGTAGTGCAGAGCGCAGAGTGGTAGTGCAGAGCGCAGAGTGGTAGTGCAGAGCGCAGAGTGGTAGTGCAGAGCGCAGAGTGGTAGTGCAGAGCGCAGAGTGGTAGTGCAGAGCGCAGAGTGGTAGTGCAGAGCGCAGAGTGGTAGTGCAGAGTGCAGAGTGGTAGTGCAGAGCGCAGAGTGCAAAGTGCAGATTGAGAGTGCAAGTGGTAGTGCAGAGTGCATATTGAGAGTGCAGAGTGCAGATTGGTAGTGCAGAGTGCAGATTGAGAGTGCAGAGTGCAGATTGGTAGTGCAGATTGGTTGTGCAGAGTGCAGATTGGTAGTGCAGAGTGGAAGTGCAGAGTGCAGATTGGTAGTGCAGAGTGGTAGTGCAGAGTGCAGATTGAGAGTGCAGAGTGCAGATTGGTAGTGCAGAGTGCAGATTGAGAGTGCAGATTGAGAGTGCAGAGTGCAGATTGGTAGTGCAGAGTGCAGATTGGTAGTGCAGAGTGCAGATTGGTAGTGCAGAGTGCAGATTGGTAGTGCAGAGTGGTAGTGCAGAGTGCAGAGTGGTAGTGCAGAGTGGTAGTGCAGAGTGCAGAGTGGTAGTGCAGAGTGCAGATTGAGAGTGGTAGTGCAGAGTGCAGATTGGTAGTGCAGAGTGCAGATTGGTAGTGCAGAGTGCAGATTGGTAGTGCAGAGTGCAGAGTGGTAGTGCAGAGTGCAGAGTGGTAGTGCAGAGTGGTAGTGCAGAGTGCAGAGTGGTAGTGCAGAGTGCAGATTGAGAGTGGTAGTGCAGAGTGCAGATTGGTAGTGCAGAGTGCAGATTGGTAGTGCAGAGTGCAGATTGGTAGTGCAGAGTGCAGAGTGGTAGTGCAGAGTGCAGAGTGGTAGTGCAGAGTGGTAGTGCAGAGTGCAGAGTGGTAGTGCAGAGTGGTAGTGCAGAGTGCAGAGTGGTAGTGCAGAGTGGTAGTGCAGAGTGCAGATTGAGGGTGCGAGTGGTAGTGCAGAGTGCAGATTGGTAGTGCAGAGTGGTAGTGCAGAGTGGTAGTGCAGATTGAGAGTGCTAAGTGCAGAGTGCAGATTGGTAGTGCAGAGTGCAGATTGGTAGTGCAGAGTGGTAGTGCAGAGTGCAGAGTGGTAGTGCAGAGTGCAGAGTGGTAGTGCAGAGCGCAGAGTGGTAGTGCAGAGTGGTAGTGCAGAGTGGTAGTGCAGAGTGCAGAGTGGTAGTGCAGAGTGCAGAGTGGTAGTGCAGAGTGCAGATTGGTAGTGCAGAGTGGTAGCGCAGAGTGGTAGTGCAGTGCGCAGAGTGGTAGTGCAGAGCGCAGAGTGGTAGTGCAGAGCGCAGAGTGGTAGTGCGTAGTGCAGAGTGCAAAGTGCAGATTGAGAGTGCGAGTGGTAGTGCAGAGTGCAGATTGAGAGTGCAGAGTGCAGATTGGTAGTGCAGAGTGCAGATTGAGAGTGCAGAGTGCAGATTGGTAGTGCAGATTGGTAGTGCAGAGTGCAGATTGGTAGTGCAGAGTTCAGATTGGTAGTGCAGAGTTCAGATTGGTAGTGCAGAGTGCAGATTGGTAGTGCAGAGTGCAGAGTGGTAGTGCAGAGTGGTAGTGCAGAGTGGTAGTGCAGAGTGCAGAGTGGTAGTGCAGAGTGGTAGTGCAGAGTGCAGAGTGGTAGTGCAGAGTGCAGATTGAGAGTGCAGAGTGCACATTGAGAGTGCAGAGTGGTAGTGCAGAGTGCAGAGTGGTAGTGCAGAGTGCCTAAAACACATTGCCATTTACAATGCCATTATCTCTGACTTAAAACAAACCCGAGCCCTAATGCATTCCTAATGCTTGTTTTAAAATGTAATCACCCTACTATCGTTCATTCGCCCCCACCAGCTCCTTCACTGCTGCAGGGTATTTTTTTATGTGCACTTTTTGGGGGGAGGACCTGACAGCTGTCATTTACTTTTGCAAAACTAGCATTTCTTTTTTTAATTTAACAATCTAAGTGGAGTCCGCCAGTAAAATAATTTACCAAGGACTCTCAAGAGTGTGATATAACCCATAAAAATGTAGAATGTGACAGCAAGTAAAGACTTTCAACCCCCACTAGTCTGTCCATTTGATGCTGGTTTGTGACACAAGAGCCCTACACAGTCTCGAGCTTTGCCTTTTCTGCACTTTCATTTCCATTCTCTTTATGACAGCCTCTTATTTAAACATTTTAATTTAAAGGCTGCTATTCCCAACTGATCTGCTCATGTCCCACCTGTTAATAATCCTTAGTTCCTACCTGATCTTCAGCTATACCTTTGCTGTTGTGTCTTCTACTCAGTCCTTCAATAAGGCCATTATACATGTTCACTGCCCTTTATGTGGAATTTCTTTTTCCAGTGTTACACACATGCCTTCACATTGCACCATCAAATTCTAGAGGTACATGAGTAGTAACAAAAAAAAAAAAAACTGCCTCCCATATACTATCAAAAACTCTGTACACACAAATGTGACCTCCATCGATCAGAAATCCTTTCTAACTACTCAGATCTGCCTGGTAATTTGAAATGGCTTCTGAGATTTAGTGCCTCGGCCGTGCTCAGATTTGGCACCCATCACTTAGTAATACCTAGGCATGCTTAGGCCTCATCAGTTAGCTGTCTTTAAGGAATGTCAACATTTGCTATCTGTCACTTTGTAACGGACAGAAAGTCTCAAATGAACAAGAACTGACAAGGGCCAAACAAATACATACATTAACTGTCAGGCCGAGCCGCTCCCTACCAAGCTCTGCTGACTTTTGTGCTTAAAGTTCTCACGTATTTTATACTTCAATCACGGGATGGGACGACACTGATTTTGTGTGTTGTGTGGGGCTGTATGTGTTGAGTGTGTGTGCCTCTATGGGTTGGTATGGGAGCAAGGGTTCTAGTATCTGTTGAACATATGTTCAAGAGTGACTGTAAGCCTAGTATTATTTATGCAGAGTTGGCAGTAGGTCTGGGTGCAGGCGTAAATGTTTGTATAGTGGCTTGTGATGTGTGTCATCGTTTTATCTATGTGCACATGAATGTTTGTGTGTGTGCTGATATTTGTGTGCCTGGACCTCTGTGCATGTTTTAATCCGTGCTTGCTGGGGCGATTGCGGTCAGTGTATATATGTGCATGTACTACACAACAGCCAATCCTACAATTTTTGTCATTGGTGTCAAGTTGAGTCTCTTCAGTGGCCACCGTATTTCAACTTGCAATGAAGACAATGCAACTCGGCCTTCTATGAGCACTTTAAAGAGATCCACTGTTAACTGCAGCGTCCTTAACATTGTTGTATCTTGTGGCACTTAAACCTACATTACTTTCCCACAGGGACAAGTACACAGGGGGTGCCCATGATAAAGGTACATAGCTAAGGATGACTGTCATTAGTCCCAGTGGCCCTGCACTGAAATCAATAAACATCTGCGGTCCGATAACCCGATACCATGATCACTTTACATCTTTCTTTATGGGCTACTGAATTGTTATCATAGTTCACCTTTGAGGAAGATCAACATCAGTGGCAGCTGCCACCAAGAAGCACGGGTGAGAGAGGGGGATATAGAAAAATACATTTAAAAAGGTTACTTAGCTTGCTGCAGGACCGCTGCCTTGCGTCGTCATCTTCTGTTCCTGCTTGAAGCAGGAAGCACACCCAGGCCCCCCTAAGCCAATCACAATGCTGCAATGCAGCGTTGTGATTGGTTTGAGTGCAGTGGTTTGGTGCTCAGACAGGCAGTGGGAGCCTGTGCCTGTTCTCCACCAAGGCTGTGTGTGGGCTACATGCAAAGTGCGCATGACTGTTTGGTTGGCCCAAGATTGCTGGCCAAATCGTCATGAGCACTTTAGTGCCCACCACTCCTCACCCTGCAGGCTGTGACGACAGCCAAGCCCCTCCCCCAGTCAACCTGCCTGACAACGGAAAAATAAAATGACAACGTAATGTTGTTATCATTTAATTTTTTCTTTATCCACTGCTCAAAATGAAGTGGGGCGTCGCTCCTTCTCCACCTTAGCGGAGGAGCCACCGCTGACAACAATGATGCATTAAGATATTTGCGGCTCACATACACTGTAAATAGAGCATTCCTATGCACAGGAACAATGCACCCCATAAGTCTGGCCCTCCACTTCCTCTGCTAATAGACAAACCCAACACACCAAAGTATGACCTTCTGTTTGATGGGATCAAATGCTAAAAAGCTTCAAAATCATCCTTACTCACACACTGTTTTAAACCTACCTCCTTGACACCTATTGTTCAACTAACGGGATATTCAGTGCTACTACCACTTGCCGGTGGCCAGTACATTAATAACCAGCTGGCTCAGTTTCAGACTAGGCTGCTACACGCCAATGGTAAAGCTGTTGGTGTTATGTTTGGCTTTCAAAATCAAACCAGTTACTTCTGCATCTCATCGCCACATAAAATAATGTCAAGTGCATTATCGTGGCAGAATCCTAATTGTTTGAGTTAATAACAATAATGCAAGGAGGCATCTAGTTTAATGCGCCATACCCGCGTCTCACTCAAAAACAGATATTACTGTGTAACCTTGGACTTAGGGGACAGATAAGCTAGAAGAATGCCAATAAGAGAGTAACCTATACAAACAACAAGAGGTCTATGCCGGGTGCATGTGGAATAGTGGTCGTTGTGCACAGTGAAATGCACTTTATGCTCAGGATGAACACAGAGGTGGTAAAGAAGTGCCACATTTTTATTGTCTCCACATCATCTTAAAACATGTTATTCCTGCTTGTGGTGACAGTGAAATTATCAAACCAGTACAATAATTCTTTTGCTAAAGCAGCTCTTGCCTGAATAACTTATCCCTTTTGTTTAACAAATAAACATTTTTATCCACAGCTCCAAGC
Source organism: Lissotriton vulgaris (assembly GCF_964263255.1). Lineage (NCBI taxonomy): Eukaryota > Metazoa > Chordata > Amphibia > Caudata > Salamandridae > Lissotriton > Lissotriton vulgaris. The sequence goes on from NC_141693.1 coordinate 281,709,101, forward strand.
TACATTAAACAAGATTATATGTTTACTATACTGATATAGATACAGCACAAAAAAGTAAGTAAAAACACTAAGCGAGATTACTCAAGTGGCAGAGTTACATGCTTTATCCTACTTTAGTTCATTGGAGGATGGACACAAGATGCTTGCAAATGAAAAGGCGAGCCCGCCAAGGATACATAAATTCCTATTTTCACCAGCTCTCACAATGCCTCCAACTGATATGGAAACCCAAAACAATTTTTATGGATTGGCAACTGAGAGAATGGGATGCAACACGCAGTACTCGAGCTAGAACTTTGATTCTTCATGAAATAGGCCAGTGCCATCGAGGAGAAAGCATTAGGATAAACCGATTTAAAATGATCAGAAAACCAACAAAAGCTTACTTTTACTTTGGGTTTAATTTCTTCATTATCTGAACCATCTCCAGTTGCTAATGTTTGTGTGTCAGCGTTGGCCTCTTCTCCCTCTTCCTTGTTTAGCGGAGAATAGTCTTCCAAGAGGGTATCAAACAAAACAATTCTTTTGTTTTTGAAAAATCCATAGAAGTATGCATTGCTGTGGGAGGAACGCTTCGACCCTAAATGAAAATACAAAAACAGGCTCAAGTTATGCTTGAATATTATTCCATGACCATCAATTGCAGTCCATTTTGGAACAAACACTGACCTGGAAAGAATCCATCTTCAGGAAGTGCATAATTCTGACATATTCACTAAGGAACAGTGACATTCTTTCATAATGAAGGCTTTTGTATTATCTACATTGCCTGTGATACTGTTGTACGAACACCCAAAACTGTTTGTGGCCACAGCGAGAGTCGGCTTGGTAGCCCACAAGAGCAGAATGCCTTCTATAAAGAATGAATCCACAACAAGGAGTTGGCTGCATTCTCGACTACTGTGCTATAAAAAAATACACTTGCAGTGGCCACAAGCAACATAAGTAGCACAATAGGCAATGCATAACAAATTGAGGGCATCAAGGTTGGCACAAAGTAGCATACTCTTTCAATTCTAGTTTGTTACCTGGAATCCACAGCAACTTGTCACCAATCAAAAGTCAGAGCGAACTGCCTGTAGGTGTCCACATCAATGCTAACTCCATCAAACTGAAATTAAATGAGTCCTAGTAGAACATGAAAGGAGGTAGACCTCTTAAGCCTTAACTAAGCTTGAGCTTGGATGACAGACATACCGCACACATAAAAGTAGGGACAATTTTCAAGCCTCTCCTCAGAGCCTATACACCAACAAATCAGTATGAACAAAGTCTACATTGTCATAATAATTCAGCATCCAATGCACTAAGGATTAAATACTCTAAAGTACCAAGCATTGGCAGAGCCAATATCTCTCAACTACGATACAACAGATACCGGCTTTGTCTATGTTTAAATCCAAACCAAACGGTGCATAACTTTGCTCCAGAGTCTATGTTAAGCCATAGACTGCTGTGCAGTATGGCATGAAGATCCTAATGTGATACTATTTTGGAATATCAGGGTACGAAATGTCTTTGGTCTCACCAAAACCACCAATGGTCTGCAACCTACCAGTCAAGTAGGGAGGCTAGCTCGAGACAAGCAATGCAGTAAAGTATGAAAAATGTACAAAGTGAAGGGGTAAAGTGTGAAAAATAAAGAAAAAGAAAGAGTCACCGACACCATTTCCCTGCTCCACAGATAAGCGGAGCTAAGCTGATGGAGGGGACACTTTATGGGAGAGGATGAGTAAGCTAGAAGACCAACCAGAGTGGCCTTACCACTGACCAAGGCTTGATAGAAGGGCATCTTGAACAGTGGTATGAAAATCAGAGGGTGGAAATAACCGCATTATCTGTAGAAGTGATAAAAGGCGGAAGGTGCAGGTAGAGAGGAGTCTGCAACATAAAGTTCACTGAAGAACACGTTTGCAAGGCTACCTAACTTTATACACAACATTTTTCAAGGCCTGGCTTTCTTAATCTACTGGCCTATTATTCCATGCTGGTTCGGTCAATAGAAGCTGCATATATAATGTCATATAACATTATTTCTGTAATTCTCATAGAGACCAAATGTTTTGCTTGAATTGTTGTTTAACATTCTTCTTTTAATAGAAAAGTATTACGTAACTGATCTTTTGGCACATGGCATTTTCACATCCCTATCCATATTATGGTGTGGCTTAAGTGAAAGCTTGTTCAAAGGCTATCTAATTATTGCACGCTTCCAAAGCGAAAACATCCAAACTACCATGCCACATGAACCAATAACTTAAATGCATCCAGTGACATATCTAAAAATTAGGCAGGTTTGAAAAAACAGCCCCTCTAGTTACAACGGAGTAAAAGTTACAATGCATAATAATTTGTAGTTCTATAAATGAATAAAATCACTTTTCAATTTAAAGTTTTTACCTTCTACAACATATACTTTAGTCAAAGGAAAGTCAATGCTTCTTGCCATGGTTTCAATGTCTTCCTTGAGCTCTCCCTCTGGCAGCGGGATGAATTTATCAAACAAGGGTGCAATATAATCAGCGTAGATTGTTACAAGAACCTGTAAACACAAGTATTAAGATGTTAGTGTCATTTTATCACAATTACGATAGGATCAAAGAAACAAACTGTAAAGCAAACGCTCCAAAACATTTTTGATAAGTATGTGGTTGAGTACAGGGCTCGCTTTCTAATTACAGAGATTAAGGCTTGTTAGGTCGAGCCTAGCGCAGCGCGCATGCACTGCTCTTGGAGCTGACCTCTTGGAATCACTCGGGACTTGTTCGGAAACTTGTGCATGTACTGCACTGTTTCCAATGAGCACTCGTGTATGTACGGCCTCCACCTTGCGGGAGCGAGCAGCGGGCCATCTGTTTCCAATTATCACGCCTGCGCTGGTTTACTTTTGCCTGTCTCGCGGTTGCGTTAATTGGAAACAGATGGTGGTCGCGTTCACTTTTGAGGCTGCGCGGTTCATTCTATTAACTTTGATGCCTATTCCCCCCTCCCACCCGCTCCTCAGCAAACTGCTTGTTCCTCCTTCTAATCCAACTACATCTGCAGTCCCCTTCTCCACAAACATAACTTGCTCGGGCTCTTCATAATTTTAGCTGACTGGTCAAAAACGTGTCTCAAAAGCAGCATGGGCGCGTTGTAGGATTTACACACTCAAACGAGGTTTGTTCCTTTGTAATGTTATCTCTATATTTGGATCAGAATCGTTCCAAACTCAGCATTCCTGAGCAAGGGATACGGCTGCTTGCACACACGGCAACTTAAAAGACTGACTTCGGCAATTAACTTTGCTGTAAATCTGGGGTAAAAACTGCACAGAAGTCAAAACGTACACGCAACATTCAAGATATTAAGTAAATGATGCCTTCGACTCGAGTACCGATGGAGGAACCCCTGCAAATGACAATACAAATGAATATCTGATGTCGGATCGATACAATCACTGCCAGCTAGGCCCTTTCTTTCGGAACTTGAATGCGAAAAAAAGTGTACCTAAAACACCACTCTGTAATGCAGGGAACTTTTAAATAACTAATATCCGTTAATGTCCATTTTAAGTGCTTAATGAACACTCTTGGGCTCGCGCTCACCCTCTCAGCTGATGAGATACACGGACACCTTTTCCTCTTCACAAAGCAGGAGGGAGAATCTGTCGGAAAGTGAAGATATCCAATCCATCTATTTGAAGAAGAGCATCCATACTGTACTAATACGCCCTTCCCCAAGCAAAATAATGTGAATTTTCAAATGCCTGGTCAAGCCAATACACTGGTATGTACAACATCCAGGTACCTGTCGCATCTCCCAAACAGTTCCCGCTCAACTGCCAACATTTCCAGGTGCTCGTTTATTAAAATTCGAAGTCAATTAAAATGTTTTTTTAATAAAAATGGGAGTATGATACAAGTGGACAAAGCTCCATAATTGAGTTTTATATCTTTTATTATTTTTGCGCAAATCACGCAGTGATTATGACGAAGAAACGCAAATAGGATTAGCTTTTTTACTATTTCTACCCTACCGCCGTTGCGCTAAAATATTTCCCTTTGTACTTAAAATGGGTTAATGTGCGGTTAAATACCAGATCTTGTAAACACAGTTTCGCTGCACATTATCCTCTTCCTAGCTATTTATGGAAGCTTGAATGTCTTGTGTGTTAGCCAGACACCACACTGGCGGTTTATACTGGAAACTTTAAATGTGTATGTGCCATTCGCTTTTGATGTGACTCTGACATTTTTAACACTGATAGTGACATAAAAAAAAAAAGTGATGATCAGTGGTTCACGAGTTAGCGTCCTGGCCCGACGATTCAGCTGATGTGACTCTGTGGCAGAGACATTTTTAACACTGATAGTAAAAAAAAGTGATGATCAGTGGTTCATGAGTTAGCGATTCAGTCTTTCTTCAGCAGAAGTACATATATTTAATTAAGATTAATTTCTGGGTTCCAAAGGGGAAAAAAATATAGGCATTCCCGCGAGGCAGCACCTCGAAGTAAAGCATCAGTTATTCCTCATTCCACAAGCTCTTCAAAAGAACAAAAACAAGCATTGGCATAGCCAATAGGTCTTGCTTTTGGGACCTTATAAGTATATAGTTATGCAGCACAATATCCTTGGTGGACAACATCAACTGTTGCATTGCTAAACACTTAGAAGGTCCCAAAGGCGAGAACTGTTGGCTATGCCAATGCTTGTTCGCCATGCCACTATGTGTCTCAATACAAAATAACATGCACCTTAATGTTCCAGTTTTTGGGGATAACTGACTTCTCGAAGAGGGGATGTCAGGTTTGAAAGGAGGATATAGAGATGCCTTCCATGCCTTATAAACATCTACAAAAATCACATTAACATGAAGTCAGCCTAGAGATGTATTACTCGATGTTAAGTTATGTGTATTTGTATAGCACACAACTCACCCGAAAGGGTATCCTGGCACATATTTATCATTACCAACATGCATTAAGTGGGAGCAAGCCAAATAGCCTAGAACTTATGACTACGTTCAGGATATTTTAGAGCCCTTATATGGCCCTGAGCCAGTTCTTAGGACCAGTGTTTTAAGTGGGGCCAGACCCGGCAGCAATTAAAACCGGACCTTGGAATGGGTCCCTAACATCCTCTTTATTCACATCCCTAGCTTTACGGGAAGAAACACCAATCGATTCGTGAACAAAGTCTCTATAAACAGTTACGGTAATGTGAACATTACACATTTTACATTCCTTAAGAGTGTTTGCCTTTTCCAGTATTTTTTTTTGATACAGCATTTGGGGCCAGATGTATGAACAGAGTAATTTGCGACTTGCAATTTGCACTCGATTGCGCGTCCAATTTACAATGTAAAACAGTGTCAGAGACACTGATTGTGATTCCCAATGAGGTCGCAAAATGTGAGCCTCATGAATATTAATGAGGCACTCGCAATTTGCAACCCCATTGGGTATGGCTGGCCCTCCAAGTGATGTGGCCTGCTGGGCTCAGCAGACCTCCATGTCTGGGACTGCTTTTCAATAAGCAGTTTTTTTTAAATACATGCCGTTTTCCTTAAAGGAAAACGGGATGCATTAAAAAAAAACAAAAAAAACATTTTTGTTTCATTTTTAGGTCTCGCCTGTCGATGCGCATGCGCATCGAGCAAGCGAGACTATGGTGGCTTATCCACTCTTTGTCCAACTTGCAAGGAATCGTGGCGATTCCTTGCAGTGCCCGTGACTTTTAAGCTCAATGCGCATGCGCATTGAGCTTAAAAGCGCGTGCACATGCCCCCAGCCGCCTGCCTCACCTACTCTCCCGCCCCCTCACTTCTTGATTGCACGGCCGCTAGGCCGTGCCTCCCCTACTCTCCTCCTCCTACTCTCCTCCCCTCGCCGTCTGTTCCCGCACTCCTCCCACACCCCCGCTCCGCCCCCTCCCCTGGTTGCCATGTCGCGTCGCATTTCTCCTCCCCCCTCCCCCCAGCCGCCTGCCTTGCCTACTCTCCCGCCCCCTCACTTCTTAATTGCACGGCCGCTAGGCCGTGCCTCCCCTACTCTCCTCCTCCTACTCTCCTCCCCCTATCTGGCCTTCCCTCCGTCTGTTCCCTCTCCCTGCTCCGCCCCCTCCCCTGCCCTACCCCCCAGCAATTTGGCCTTCCACTGCGGCGTCAGGAATGGCAGGCGTGGTTTCGTCTTCCTGTGCCACTCGTGCTGCTATACCGGCCCATCGTCTGTCTCCCTCCTCGCCCCGTCGCTGTATCGCTCGTTACCCACGCTGCGTGGGGAGAAGGGGCAGGAGTTGCTTTTCGGAAACTCCCAGATCTCGCTACTTTTCTGTGGTCTTCGTTTCCGCTTGGGTTGGGAACGTACCTTGCTGGCATACACCTCTTGGGGCACGGATTTCTTTCACCCATACTCTGGGAACGGCCTGCCAGTAGTACTGCTCACCCCCTTCAGCAGGCATTTTCCTCCACGGCACACGCAGAGGTGCTGGCGCCGCTCCCGTCAGCCGCGGGCGGCATGCTTTGACTTTCTGCTCTGACCCCCACTGCAGCAAATTCTTTCAGTTCACTGCTGCGCGGGGTGAGGGTGTGCAGTAGGTGTCGCAGGGCACTGTGCGACGTAGCTTAAGGACACTATTCACTTGTTTTGCGGGTAGGCTCTGCTTCATTTTTCAGAGCCCGGCAACTCTCCTCACGCTGCGGGCTCATTCACTCCACCGCTGCAGCAGCTTTGGTCACACGCTGCGCACCGGGGGCAGGGGTCGCTACAGGCAGGCCGCGGGTGGGCTCCGCTGGTCCTGCTTCATTAAGGGGACAACCTCTGGCGCGCTCGCAGTGTTGGGGCAACGTATCTAGTTTATAGCGGGTGGGCTCCGCTTTGCACGAAGTCTCGGCGGCGCTAGCTGGCGGCCACCATTATACTGTTCTGACCTTTGCGGGTGGGTTCCGCTTTCGTTGCTGGTCACGGGCTCACCTTGGACCTTTTAGAGACTGTTTTCTTCCTGCCCTATTCTGGGCAAGTGGTGGCTTATTTTCGAGACCCAGAAACGAGGAGTCTTCATTCCAGGAACACTTCGTTCGTTGACGTCCTATAGCCAAGCCAGGTTTTCAGGTTTTGATGTTATCAGTGATTCATTTACTAGGGCCAGCTTGCTCGTTCCAAGGCGAGATCTTTTCATTGTGTGGCTTTCAGGTGTTCTGCGAGTTTCCCTACTCTTCCTCAAACGTTGCCTGCTTATTCTTCCTCGTAGTGCCTGCTTTGAGATTGTTTTGCATTTATACTTTTTAAAAGGGCGCGAAAAAATAGGGTGTTGTCCAGTGACTTTCATTGGAGTCTGGGGATAAGTAAACTAAGAGCACGTAATATCTCTGAACAATGTTCTGTCCACACATAGTGAGCTTTCCTCCCAAACAGGGATTTCTAGGAAATGTGCTTATTGACCATAAGTTAACTCCACTTTGAGGTATTTGTAGTGAAGCTTTCAATGCTAGAAATGTGAGTGTATTTTTGTAAGCACTGAAGCCCTAGCATTAAAGATGATTCAGGTCAGCGTGTGTATTGTATGAAAAGTGTATCGTACAATCTTTTTCTACATTATATTTCTGCTTTGTCCCCCAAAATTTAGAACGCCTACCCCTATGATGCCTCTACATACAAACCCAAAAGTGGTTTAGGAAACAATTAACGGCTACCTTAATTTGTAGGCAGTTGTGTTCCTTATAACTGAGCATGCCAGTGGACCAGATTTCTAATAATAGCACACTTTTTAGCAGCTTGCTAAACTGCTGGTGTCGCGCATAGTGCTTATGGCCTGTATGCCTACTCCTTCTTCATTTCCCTATGCGTGTTCATGTCTGATCTCTTTACCACACCAAGTATATGGATTTGGACATCAGAATCTTCTGCTTCTACTAATGTAGACCAAAGACCTCTTCGATCTTTCAGTCTTTCCATTTTTTTCTCCCGTCTCTTCTTTCTTCAGCTGGGTTATCTCATGCTACAGTGCTCTGCTTTTAAACAGTGTGCTTCGTGTCACAGGTTTTTTCAGCAGCTGAACAGCATGACATCTGAGAGCCAGGTGATGAGTACATGGTATCATTGAGCGCCCTATCTACCAGTGAGGTAACCAGGCACCCTTCCCAGAGACACATCTATGAGATCATCATCACACTCACCCTCACTCACCCTCAACCCCTCACCCTCACTCACCCTCACCCTCATCCTCACTCACCCTCAACGCCTCACCCTCAACCCCATCACCCTCACCCTCACTCACCCTCAACCCCTCACCCTCACTCTCACTCACCCTCACTCAGCCTCAACTACTCTCACTCACCCTCAACCCTTCACCCTAACTCACCCTCACCCTCACTCACCCTCAACACCTCACTCACCCTCACCCTCAACCCCTCACCCTCACTCACCCTCACCCTCACCCTCACTCACCCTCAACCCCTCACCCTCACTCACCCTCAACCCCTCACCCTCAACCCCTCACCCTCACTCACCCTCAACCCCTCACCCTCACACAGTGCAATAGGTCTCAGACCATTTCAGTTAGAGCTTTAAGAAATGTTTATGGCTTTTTTTATTTGTAATTCTTTAGCATTGGCTACAGGAAACAAAAATGATAAACATTTACAAAAAAAAACCATAAACAATTCTAAAAGCACTAACTCTAATGGTGCGAGACCTATTGCATTTCCAATGCTTGTTTATTGGCAGGTAGTGGTCCCTGGGACCACTGCCTGCCCCTAAAAAAATATTTTCCCCTGCTTTTGCAAAAGAGAAGTGGTCCCCTGGGGACCCCTTCCCATTTGCGACTGCATTACCACCCTCTTGAAGAGGGTGGTAAATTGCTAGTGTTTTGCCACCGCAATTGCGGTTGTAAAACATTCGTACATGGCTTGTGAGTCACTATTAGGAAGGGAACACCCCTTCCTAATAGGGAGTCGCAAAACACTATCTTGCAAATCGTAAATTATTTGCGACTAGCGAAATAGTGTTAGTACATGGCCCAGAGGAATCTTACATGCGCAAAGGGGTCGCAAACCCGTGTGCGCAGTTAATTTTCCGTCGTACATCTGGCCCATAGTCACATCTAGGTGTCAGAGCGACTTCAGGTTGTGGATAGGTGTTTATGATTGGCCAAAACTGAGACCTCTGAAGTTGAGATGACGGCAGTACAAGTTTTTAAAAGGGACTGTCAGGGGGTATAAAGGAGTCCAGAGCATATGTTTATCCAATCTTTGGCCTCTCTACAGAGCACAAAGTGCAATAATGAAGTGAAGCAATTGTAATTCGGTGTCTATGTGAAAGTACATGAAGGAGGTACACCGGTGTCGATATTTTGACAACGCTACAGTAAAAGAAAATGCACTGTTTACAGGTGAGTGGCGGTATGCGTGAGGGAAGAACTTAAGGAGCTACAAAGCAGTAAATGCATGAGGCATTGAAAGGAAGCACTGAAAATGAAAGAGATGAGGTGTTCGATATCTAAATGAACGATTTCAGAAATACATGGTGGAAAAAAAGGCTGTGTTTAATATGGTGAGAGACTGCAGAGGAAAGTGGTGCGAAAAGAAGAAGGTTGACTGACAGAGACACTCTGAAGACCATGAACCCTTCTACAGACCTTAGCAATGCTTAATGCAGTCTCACAATTCCAGAATTTAGACATTTTCAATTGTAATTCTGTGTGATATGTCTGGACACAATAACTGAAAACTGACAGTAAGGCACCAAAATACCGGGCGGTAGCATGCAATGGGAAGCGGAATATTTAGTTTAAATGTTTTAAGCCACAGCTTTTTATCATAGGCCACGCCTCTTGGAAAGGATTCCTAGGTACACTTTTTAATCCACACCCCTTTTTGGCATCATTAACACTTGTTTTCAAGTCACTTAAAGCCGTGGTTTGAGTGTGAACAACTACAGCTATATTGATAAAAGTGCTGGACTCCACAGCGATGAAGAGACTCATTCCCAAAAAGCTAATTTGTTACCCTTAATATTAAACTACTGAAACCGTAAATACTGGTTCCTGTTGCGTTTTTATACAATAAAAGTGTCAAAGTAATACTGAAACAACCAGAAATTATTGAAGTTTTTTTTCAAGGTGACTATTCGGATCCCACTATGGCCTGTGAAGGTGGCATAAAGAGGAGAGGGTAGAAAAGCAAGCAGGCTCATACATTTCGTCTTGGATTTTATTACTGCATGTTTTAGAACACCATATTTGTATCTTGCTGGCTTTAAGCTCGACACCCATGATGTAAATATTTTTGAGCCAACAGCAGATACCCAATATCAAGCTGGATAGGCAGAACACTAGGTCTGTTCGAAGGATGTGTTTTCATCATTTACAGTTGGCTTGACTCGCTTCTCCTTCAAGATCATAGCAATGATCTTTGTTGTACCCATTTTGCAAGTGGAAGGGATTTAAACACTGCCTATTTTGGTGTGGTGGACCGATGGATTTCTAGAACACCAAAGGCAGAAGCACTTCCAGCTGAAGACATATGATGAGTAGAGGCTTCACCGCCCTTAGTGACTCCGTACAGTCAGAGGCAAGCAACCAGGCTCAAAAGTAAAAGGCTGTGGTAGAGGATCTTGCCTTGGAGACTGGAGGGAAGACCTCTCTTTCATGTCAGTCTCGTGCAAGGGGTTTCTGAATTTTGGAGGAGATCCACCATTGCTAAGACCATTCTTTTGTTCAGGACAGGTGATCTTCACTTGAGAAGGACTGCTGTTATCACAACTGTCTGGAAAAAAATTAAAGAGAGTTCCCAAACCTCATGATCAAAACAAAGTTACCTTTTTGTACTTTATTTGTAGCGAAAAATTTATTTGAGTTGATTTCATTTGCACATAAGTCTGTTTGTGGTCTACCCTCTTCATAAATATTATGCAGAGCTTGGATATTCAGACCTCACTTGTGGCTTTCCTCAAAAGTTCGATCTCAATATCTTCTGCCATGGAAAGTGAACTATTGCAATTAAGAGTCTTTGAGGAAGAGTATGATCCACCTAGTTTGTGCTTGCACCCACTGGGCCAGCAAAGTTCTCCACTGTGGCTCCAGCTCATGTTCAGATTATATATTGTTGCAGTGTTAATAATCGGACAGGTATGGAACTGGCCAGGACTGATGAATAAAAGGACTTCAGGGCTAAATGTACTGTCCTGATCTTCGAGAGGCTGATACAATAGGTGTTTTTTTTTTAGATGCGCCACTGAAGCCCAGATTCACATCAATGATGTTCAATGCAAACTGCTTGACAAAAGGAATTCTATTTGTCAAACAATTTGAAAGACACAACATTGTAAACTATTATCATGCTCCTGGTGATAGTTTCAACTTGTCGCTCCAACCTTCAGAGATTGCCCAGAAATTATTGTGGAAGTTTCCTGCTATGCTGTTTGGGTAAAGGATGCCTTTCTCAGCCAGTTGTTCAAATAAAGACAAATGCACATTTACTACCATCACCATGCATTTGTAAAAGGCTTTGCTGTACCTCTTGCAAATCCATTATGAAAGGCATGTTGGTGGTTAGACTATAGTGGATTCCTCGGTCTCTTCAGACTGCATGAACTCTGTGATGTACATCTTGTATATGTCTCTTACAAGGTTCCTCCTGTGCTGAAGAAACGTTTTGGAGGTGGCATACCTGCACTCAGTAAATATCAGTGCAGTATACCTTGCAGGATTGGATCTTTTTGGAGTCAGAAGCTTTCCCCTGCTTTTATCCTTTTTGGACTAGAATAAGTTAGATACATTTATTACATGGATTCTGAAGAGGTGGTTTGTTTTGAGACCAAACCTGCTCTGGAGAATGACAGTTGCTATCTTCCAAGAGACCTTGTTGTAGAATATATTCAACGGACGTGTTGATAGCGAGCATATTGCAAGCAATCGTCTGTTTGACACTGATTTGATCAGGACTGAAAATGGAAGTTACAGAGAAAAACATGATTATGCTAATAAATTATATTTTGTATGTTTATTTTGTTAACATTGTGTAGTTCGCGCAACATATTTATGAATAAACTCGTGTAGACTGTATAGAACCTAGGGGAGTCCATGAGTTTTTAATCATTTCTGTTTCAGATACAAGTTCATGATCAGGTCCTAGTTCAGAATGCCATTTAGTGAGTGTATTAAAGTGTTTAGAGGGGAAGATTCACCCGTGAAATTTTTGGCTCATTGAATGACACACTATAAAACCCGAGAAACAGCCAGTCATTTTATTTTTTCAAATGTACCTTCTGTCACTCTTTTCCAACTTTTAATATCTACAAGCTACAACTACCCATCAGATGCCATGTTTTCAAATGGAAGACATACATTACTATGTATGGATGCATTGGAACGAGTGCGCCCTCCAAACATCTCTGTAAACATCAATGTAACCCAAACTTTACCTGCTTGCTCAATTTGTGAGATGCTGGTCACCAATTGCCAACTAAATGTACAGCTCAAAAGCAAACTTGGCTTGTTAAATAGAATTAAGCAGACTATAATACATTTTCATAATTAATTGCAAATTCCAATTAAAATATGCTTACACTGGCAAAGTAAAGACCACTGTGCCACTAAAAGTATCCCATGAGGAGAATGAAAAGCATAAAGGCAAATGTGAAACCAAAACACATACTCACCAAAGAGACAACCAAGGTGAAAAGCCAGGCATAAATGAAAAAGTAGTCGCCACCTATTTTGATGATATACAGCAGAAGTGATGTCACAGGCAGCAAGATGCATTGTGTCACAAGGAATTTCTTAATCGCATCTTTAAAGAAAAACGCCAGTGTCTGGTAAAATATAAAATGTTAATGGCTTTGTTACGAAAATCCAAAAGCACTGATTTGCAAGATGTTTCAGTCATAAGAGTGTATTTTGCTCATGAGAAAAAACACAGATACAAACATAAAAATACAACAGAAATCTATATAAACGTCTTTACTACCATGGCATAGTGGACCCCCCATTGTAGTGTGTTGCACTTATTTACCTCTACAATTGACATGTCATTGGATGGAGGACGCAAGCAAAGATTCATGTTGCATTCTCCAGGAAATACTGCGACTTAAAGTTGACTAATAGCTTAACAGTGACTTTGCCTTAAAAGAACAAATTAATTACCTTCGGTAATGCGTATTTTAGTGGATACTCTACTGAACTGGAAATTCCTCAGCTTTAGAATATCCCCAAGTGGCAGACTGGATCCTGAGGTTTCCACTGCTGTGCTCCCACGCACTGCTAGGTGGTGCAGTGTGGCTCCCTGTTGACTTTGTTCCAAGACATGGACCATAGCCACATACAACTTTCTTGACACCTTTTGCGTCATCGGACACAGAACACAAAATAATGGTAACTACCAGAGTGCAGAGCTCTAATTTGGGACATTTGTAGGTGTGGTAAAAAGACATCACTTCACAGAACGGTCAGGTGGGAGGACAGTGAGGAATCTGTGTATCAACCAGAAAGAGCGTTATCAAAGGTTAAGTAACTTGTTTTTCTGATGGATACATCTAACCGCAGATTCCTTATCCGTAGAACAGATGACAAAAAAGTATCTCCCAAAGGTGAGGATCTGTGGAGTGGATTCAGACCAAAGTATGCTGCATGAAGGACTGGGCGAAATGCCTTCCCTTCAGACTAGGCTGTCAAGCCAGTAGTGCTTTGGGAATGTGCGCACTGACGCCCACACCGCGGCCAAGCACTCTGCATGCTAACGCTGGCAGCCTTGACGGTGGTGGCATGAGTTATGAGTCGTTCGGGACGTTGGTTGTTAGCCAATGCATACCAGATATTAATGCATAGGAATATCCACTTGACAAAGTACTTTGCTGTACCGCCTTACCTTTCTTTGCCTCAGAGAACCCCACAAAACACGGATCATCCACCTAATGCCTTTAAGGCTAAAATATTTTTGGGGTTCAAATTAATGGAGACTCTCCTCATCTTTCAAGGGGTGAGGTCCGACAAAGAATGCTAGGAGGATGATGGATTGCCCAACGTGAAAAGGAGTCACAATGTTAGTCAGAATGCTGCCCTGATCCTCAATACTAGTTTGTCCACAAGAATGGTGGTGTAGAGCAGTTGCACCAAAAGAGCCTGGAGCTCACTCACACAACAAACTGAAGTGACTGCGACAAGAAAGACAGTCTTCAGTCAAAAGACGTAGCGAGCAGCTGTGCATCAGCTTGAAGGGAGTAAACCTGAGAAAGTTCAGGACAAAATAAAAATCCCACTTTGGCATCACAAAAGGTTTGGAAGGAAATATGCATGTCAAACCTATAATAAAATGCATCACAATAGGTGATTAAAACATGAATGCTTGGACCAGTGAAGGCAAAAAGCAGGAAGGGGCCGACAACCCTGGATGTGGTGCACTAGGAGTCCATGCTGAACCTAAGCTGAAACAAACAATAAAACAGTCTGACTCGCAATGGGCCCATGTTGCTGCTCCACACTAGGTCACAAATTTTCCCTACCACACAGCGTAAATTGACTTTGTAGATAGCGCCCGGCAATGAGGATGACATCCACAATCAATGGAAGTAGATCAAATGCAGTCAACTGCACAAACTCATCTCCATGAATCGAGGTGTAGATGGCACAGGTTCAGGAGCAGAACCCTGCCTTGATGCAGAATATTCTCCTGAAGCAGTAGCCGGAGGACAGACGCCCAAACCCAGAAGTCCCGGGTACCACACTCTTCTCTGTCCAACATGGAGCTCCTACGATGATTTGGGCCCGGTTTTTCCTGAACTTCTTAAGAACTCGGGGCAGGAGAGGCAGAAAGGTGTACAGTCCCCTACTCCACTAAAGCCTGAATGTGTCTTCTAGAGAAAGTGTTTTTGGAGAACCGCAACACACAGACGTTTTGAAACTCTGCTTCCTTGTTGTTTGCAAACAAATCCTAATAGGACACCTCCTGACGTTGGAAGATGCCATGCACATCCTCAGAATGCAATCGGCATTCGTGATCTGTCAGGCGTTGCCAACTAAGCTCTTTTACCCTGAAGTTTAAATACCCCACAAGGTGGTTCACAACCAGGGAGATGCCCTAATGCTCCAGCCAGCTACAGAGGTGCAGTTCCCCCTCGCACGGAACCCATCACTCGACTCTGCCCTACTTGTTGTAATATCACAAGGCAGTGGTGCTGTCCAAGAGAACTTGCAGCAGGCTTTCCTTGAACGGATGGATGAAGGGGCCACAGCATCAACAGATGTATGTAGAGCAGGGCTTTGACCAGAAGAGTCCTCTGATCTCTGCCTCTCCCATACGGCTCCCCAGCCCAGCATCGGTCACCATCGTCAGCTCTGGGTGGAGAAAGGAGAGGGGCCTGCCACTGGTCAGGTTGCAGTCAAGCAGCCACCACAACAAATCTTAAGCTGGCTCCTCTGAAACTTGGATGACATCTGACACTTGAGATTCCACTCCAAAGCCGCCCACATATGCCACCAAAGTTAACAAGAAGGACGCATAAGGCTAGCAGGCCATGAAAAATCAGAGCTGCTTTCACTGAGATCCAGGACTGAGGTCGAAATATTGGGATCATAGCCCAAAATGTCCTGGCCTTGTTGCAGCAGAGGAAAGTCTCTGAACTGCACTGTGTCTAGAACAGGACGGGCACATGAAAGTATGCGTCCTGCATGTCCAAGTCAACCATCCAGTCGCTGGATCCAGGGCTGACAGAACTTGGGCCAGAGTTAGCTTTTTTAATTTGTCCTTCTGTAGGAAGGCATTCAAAGGGGGAAAACATCTAAAATAGAATGAAGGTTTCCCTCCTTCTTTGGCACGAGGAAATAGCAGGAGTAACAACCAGTCCATATTTCTGAATCTGGTATCCTCTCTATGGCTCCTTTGAAAATTTTAGCCTGCATGTCTTGCAATAACATGGGCAGGTGCTACTCAGAAGGCAGATAGGATGTAGGCAGATTATGCGTCAGGTTAACAACAAATAGAACAATCTGGAGGATCCCCTGTCAGAAATGACAGTTTGTATCCATTGAAGAAAATCTTGATTCTGCCTCACACAGGGTAGACATAAGCTGCTAAAAGTAAACTAAACTGCTGGTTAGCTGATGTTGCTAGGATAGAGGGCTGGGAAGGCCTGTCCCTGGTGACCTGTATGTTGTGGGGGCAGGTGGTTCTGGCGTTGCGTGTACATCAAATCTCTGGAGTAGTTTTAGAAGGGCAGAAACTGAAGAGGGAACTGTGTGACAGGTGTCAAAATGGCCCACGGGTAAGGTCATGGAATGGCTTTCTTTGAAGCACTTTACAGAGGAATAAGCTTTCTTGCCAAAAAGACAGGACCCATCAAAAGGCATTTCCATAAACTATGCCTGCACATCACCAGAGAAGCCAGTGGATCTCATCTATGAATGGCAACAAAGCTAGAGCCGACTTCTTGCCCCAAACAATCTGTAGTATCCAGGCCTGTATGAATCACGTATTAGACTGCATCCAGACCATCATAAATAGTTTGAGCCAGGGAGGCCCTAAACTTGTTTAAGACTGCCAGTAAGATCTCACTCCAAGTGGATGTCAGCATGCACATATCATCCCACTGGCAATTTGTGTTGACAGACCTTAAAGCTAAGCTGGTCAAGGAAAATGTGTGTTTCCTAAATGCTTTGACTCCCAGGTTGGGGCTGAAGGGAGGATGGGAGGGGGGAACATTAGGGGGGGGCGGTTGTGGGAAATCAATTGGGATTTACCTTGTTGGTGGAAGAATCTCCGGAGTAGGGTGCTGAGGCAAAAACATTTATAGTCACCTGTTGCTGGTCTGTGGTGTCTATCAGCCTCTTCACCATTAGTGCTTTATTGAATGGCAGTTAAAGCTCAGAAGACACCTGAGCAAGCAATACACCTTCAGTAGATACACTTGTTTTGACCACCAAAGTCTTTTAGATCCAGAACCCCAGCAGCAAATCTAATCACCACTACAAAGACATCTCTTTCTTCAGCTAGTGGCCATGGTATGGGGCAACCAATCCAGTGTCAGGGGACCTACCAACCACACTGGGGCCTTCTAAGTCCAAAAACAAACTGCCCTCATCTTAATATGCAGGAGAATCATCCTCATCATCTTGGCTGTCATTTTCTAGTGATGGCAAACTCTGAACAGAGTGAGAACAGAAAGGTTGGTAGAGCTAATAACTGCGGCTCCATGGCAGAGACTGTGTTCTACCCTGTGCTCTGTCTGAATCTGACTGAACCCGGGTGTGCCAGAATGAAGTCAGAACATGACACAGGTGTGGGCCGAGATGAGTTCCGCTCAGACCCAGACATCACTAAAGGGTCTCCCTCTTGTGCTGGTGGCATTAGGACCGCAGAAGAAACCAGTGCACGCAGTGGAGCAAAAGTGGAAGTTGGCACAAGATTACTCGCAGAACTGAGACTGTTCGAGAGGTACAGATGGTGCAAAGGACAGATCTGCTGGTGGTAACTTGACTGGGAGCCCCAGCTGAACCTTGAGACACAAAGGTGTGAGGTTCAAAAGTGGACCAAAAATGGGGAAGGCCTCGATCTGCTACGGTGTCAACGATGACCCAGCGAACTCAGGTACATCAGGACCAATTGTGGAATTTACTCCTCAATCAGTATCTGGGAGCAAGACAGAGTGGCAACTTTATGATTCACATCTTCCTTGGTGATAGAGAGCAGCGGGATGAGGACAAGTCCCACTTGGCCTTCTTGTTTTTCTTCTTCAATTTAGACTTCGCCTGCTCAGATAACTTTAACCACAAAGAGGACCTAATGTGGGAACAGCCTCAGGTGACAAATAGATCTGTGCCCTCCATTACAAGCAGGACTTAGCTGTTATTGAGATTCTGAAAAAAAACATTTAACTTCACTTCAGTGTCTCAGATCATCTTTGGTTCATGAGGGTGCATTCTTCACACTACTTGGAGTTGTGTTCTGAGCCTAAACACAAAAGACCCACTTAGTGCAGGCCTGTCACTGAGATAGGTTCCCAACAATCATGGCAAGGTTTGAATCCTGCAGTTTTAGGTCAGGACATTGTTTGGAGAAAAAAAATCATTAGCAATCTGACAAAAAGAGCAAGTGGAGCTCCAGATCAGTGTTCAGAGGCACAGTAAGAAAGGACAGATGTCAGCGCACACGGGTGGCTCATATGTGGCTCCGGTCTGTCACTTCCAGGGTGGTATGAAGTCAAGGTGAGCCGCATTGCTCTGAAAGCTTCCGATCTAGTCTGATGCATTGGATATTCAAAAGGTTAGGAATCTGTGGTTAGAACTATCCAACATAAGTTAAGTTATGAAATTCAAAGTTAAGGCGCTAACTTAATTTGCTGACACTGCACAGCATTGGGAAAAATTGATTATGTAGGAGTATTGTGATGCGTTTCTTGATACTTTCAGGTCTGAATGGGAGTAGAATATCGGTGTCTGGTTGTTTAATGGTGGGTGTGTACGATAACACATTTATGCATGAGGTCATACGATGTTGTGCGAGTTGCTATATAGTGCTGGATGTATTGGTATATTTTGATGGGTGGGTGAAAGTATGAATGCAAATGTGTTGGCATATTATGGTGGGGTGGTGTACTATGATTTTGACTGTGTGGTTGTAAATGGTGGGCATGTTGATGCATGAAGGAAATAATGATGCTGTATATTATGCACTTGAAGACTGTGTATGAGAGGGTTTTTTCAAATGTTAAGAATGTATGCTGTGGGAGGAAGTTAAAATGTAGTTTAGCATAGCAGGTTTTTTTTTTGGAAGACCTTTATTGTACATTATTCATATACACAGCGGTGTGCCTACAACCCACTGTTAGGGCCGGCCGCAATCAGTGTACCATACGAGACATATGAGCCTGATATCACACGTCAGTAGCACAAGTGCATGAACCAGAAAAGTACAGCTCACGAAGGCACCACAGTTGATCTAAATGCAATGTTCATAGCACACCCGTAAATTGTGGCCGTATCGCCCCCATGTGATCTCGGTCTAATTTTCAAGTTTTGCAGAGATAAAGGTAAGCAACAACAAACCTCAACAACCCCCCCCCCCCCCCCCCCACCCCACCCTTCTGATCCTGGTCCCAGTGAACAGTCCGAGTCCGGTAGGCATAGTGTGAAAGAGGCAGCCGATTCAGCAGATGTCTAGAAGATCAGCACCAGGGTAGGCAACCTGTACTCATACTCCACAGCCGGTCATAAGCCACAGTGGGGCTCTGCTAGGCAGACATGCCACGCCAATCCCTTATAGCCCACGTTAAATCCCCTACTAGGTCCACAGTGCAGACACTCCACACAAGTCAGTCATGACTCCCGCTCTCAGGTACCACTCGGGCAGATCCACCCTCTCCTTCTGACAAAGCATCAGTCGCACTCCTTTCGCTGTCAGTGTCAGCTATGGATAGCATATAGAGCGTAAACGGAGCCCACACGTCCCCCGGGCGAGATGCCGCTGGCAGTCCCTCATAGTAACAATTCAGTTGGTCCCTGCAGTACGCCATATCATTCAGCCATAGCTGCACATCAGGCGCTCTCCTCCCGCCCCATCCCATAGCAACCCGTCTTTCAGCTAATTGAAGCACCAGTACCACCAACCGTCGCGACGGCGCTGCCACACCAGAAGCAATTCCCAAAAGACATAGGCGCACATCCAGCTTTACTTCAGTCGACGTCATGACAGTCAGCCTTTCAGTCACCTCCTTCCAGAAGTCCAGCATAGCAGGTTTGTAGACAAGGTGAACGTAAGTGTTTATGGCAACCACTACCATTAACACTGTCATTACCACCACCACCATTATTATTACAACCACCGCCTTCACAGCTGTCATTAACATCTGCTAATACCTCCACCTGCATCACCCCCACCAGTACCAGTACATCTTATGGACACATGGTATGACAGATCACATGACAGTTTGTAATCGCTTTACATAACAGATTGCATGGCAAACTACGCACAAACTAACTAGGTGATAAACAGAATGACAAACGTTAACTTAATTTGCATGCCAATGTCTCTAATGTTGTAAGTATTCCAAGTGCTACCTGTCCACAAACTGCTTCAGAATCTCATTTTGGGTAGAACGCCCAACGTAAATACAAATATAATACACAGTAAAAGTTCCTATTGGCACAAAGCATCCCATATAACTAAAAACAACCTTAAATTCCATATAAGGAAGTGTATAATAGAAGGGCATGACATTAACAATGCAAAATGCAGGACAGGGCATCACAATAGCATGACATACTGTAATCATTATACATGACTAAATAACCAAAAATTAGCACCCATGATGTAGCATGATCGTCCACAAATGCTTCAGCGCATCATCAGGGGTAGCAAATGCATAAACACTCAAACAATACCAAACCACTACCATTACCAATCCCACCATCACCATAGTATTACCATTCCCTTTACTGACACCGTTGCCATTATTGCAACCATCATTACTAACACAACCAGCTCCACTACCACCTTCATTATAAACATGACACCGACACCACAACCACACCCACCATCATGACGACATACCATTGTATATCGATTTACATCATAAAAGACAGCATATAAAGCATATCATCATTAAAATACCACCATAAAATACATAAATCCAATACATTCTAAGAACCTGTTAAAAAAGTATTAAATATAGGTACAAAAGACATACGACTGTTATAATTCATGTATAGACTAAAATGAAGAGTACATGGGGAGTAGTAAAAATACACAACCTTCAGATTAACATAGTAACACAGTGTAGACACAATGAGTTAAGACCTCAGATGCCGAAGCCGAAGAGACCAAGCCCAGCTGATAAATTTAGATACCCCTATAACAATACACTCCGCGGTATCAGATCTCAAAATTCTACAAGCAGTTAGTCCCCATAGAACGGCACACCGGTGCCAGCCAGACTCGTCTAGGCAGTGAATACAAGGGACAGCAAAAGAGGTGGCGATCTACAGTTCCCACCATATCTGTACCAACGGGACATTTGTCAGTAGTAGGCGGGGTCCAAGAGCTCGTTAGCCCTCGGAGCGGGAGCGGGCCCACCCTTACCTGATGGTATAATTTACGATCTAATGGCTTTGTAATAATGTCCCAATAATCCTCATAGACCGGAAGGTCCTTAATGTCCAGAAACAATGCTGTCTTAGTCCCACCCAAAGCAGATGAATATCTCTTTTCTTGGACCCTGCTCCAATACAGTTCCTTGAAGAGTTTCTTGGACGGGAATATAACGGAGGCAGGGTCATCCCAAAGGGACCCCAGCCCCATATCAAACAATGAAACCTTGATTTCACTCAGCCAAGAAATCCTAGATGAACCGGGTAGATTTTTTACTTCTGCAAGAGCCCTAGCAAACATGGACAGTTCCGGTGTCGACCACATACGTCGCCAAAACGCCAGTGGTCTAAACCGTACCATATCCGCAACAGGGTTGCAGCCTAGATAATATAAGAAGGGGATACGAGGTGAAGATTGCGGTAACCCAATTGCAGATCTTAGGAATTTGTTCTGTGCAACTCTAAGTTGGATCATATCACTAAAACCCCATAGTTCTGCTCCATACATAATGGCCGGTAAAATCTTGGATATGGGGCCGAAAGCCTGCCTGTAGTGGAGTTAATATCTCAGAGTCTGCCATCCAGCCCTGGATACGTCCCAGAAGTAATCGGGCCGCAATCTTTTGTATTGCATCGATAAGGCTGATTGGCCGATAATTGGCCGGGGCAGAGCGATCGCCCTTCTTATAGATAGGCAAAATCTCTGCCCCTAGTCAAGAATCGGGAACCGTTGCTCCACTTGCAAGGGCATTTGCCAGCATGGTCAAATAAGGAACCCAGACATCTTGTTCATGTTTAATAAGGTCAGCTGGAATACAGTCGGGCCCTGGAGCCTTGCTATTTGGGATGTTAATTAAAACAGCTTTCACTTCACTAGGAGTAAAAATCAGTGGTTCAGCCTGCAAAGACGGCGGAATTGCAACAATTGGCCTAAACTTAATTCTAAATTGATTTTCAAAATAAGAAACCCACTGCTGTGGTTCCACGAAGGATGAAGAAACATTATCCATGGAATGGTTACCCTATTTCAGAAGATGCCAAAACTGTGTCATATTGCGCCCGTTGCAAGCCTGGAGAAGCCCCCTCCAGCGATCCTCATCCCAGCTTCTCTTGGCAGACAGTTGGGCAATTTTGTATGAAGCCCTACATTTTTATGATGGTCTGGGATGGAGTAACATCGAAAATGTTTTGAGGCCTACCCCAGACTGGAAGCCGGGGTCTCGATTGCTGATCTACCTGGGTCCAAAGTGAACAACAACGGACTGCTGAGGGTGGTTGGGTCCGGTCCTTGGAACTTTTGAAAATTTCTCTGGACTACTTTGCAACCATCTGCTGCCTGGTGCTGTACCCGAGGTGAGGCGACGGGTGGTGCGCGGTACTGCGTCGCGGGGGGCCCCGGCCCTGAGGCCCGGCACTAGCACCGCTGGCGCCCCGGGGTAGGGGTCCCGCCGCGCGTTGCTGCGTGCTGCCGGCCAGTCCCTTGCGGCTTGTTTCTGCTTCGGCTTATCCTGCCCCGGAGAAGGGGCCTCTCCGTGGGGATCGGTATGCCTGCGGCCGAATGGAACCTGGCGGAACAGACTCAATGTGGTCCTTCCTTGCGGATGGTTATGGCGGAACTTGCGGCGCTTCGCGCGATGGTGAGGGCCCAGGCCAATCATTGGCTGTCGGCAGCAGATGGGATCATAGGGCCGGGAGCGGGCCCGGACTTGATTTTTGGGCCCCAGCAGCCGACTTGGCCCCTGTTGGAAGCCCCACTGGCGCGTTTGGACCCGGTGCTGGAAGCTGTGCCTGCCCCCGAAGTAATGGAACTCATCGTGTGTGCTGAGATTGGTGACTCTCTTACGTTCTCGGAAACACCGGTCCTACAGTTATCGGAGCATTTCACTGCTTCACCCATCCTGGTCACTGTTGGCCCACACTTTGATCTGTATCGGAGCGAGTCGCACCCCCTCCCCAATCGGTCTCCCAACATGGCGGATGGAACGATTTTTGCTTTTATTTTGTTTCTATGGCCTTTTTTCTCTTCTCTTATCTCTCTTTGTCTTTTTCTTTTTCTGGGTCAGTGCAGTGGGTTTCCTTTGGTATCAATTACTGCTTTTTCATCTGTGCCTCAATTCTCGTGGTGTTCTCTGGGTCTTAGGGCAGGTGACTGCAGGCGCGATTTGACCGTAATGTCCCTTCACATCCTGGCCCCTGTTTCAGCGCCATTGATTCGATTGATTACTATTTACTGTTGCCACGTTTACTATTCTGCCTGCCATTTTTTGCTGCTGGGAAATTGTTTGGCACCTGATCCTTCCATCTTATACTATAAAATGAAAACCTTTTATATCCGGTTTTCCTAATTGGGCTGTTCAGTGACCGAGAGTATGCTAGCATGGAGATTCAGCTCCCCGAGGCGCTGCATGTGATTAAAATTGCTCTCTGTTTATCTATCTGCTTAGCGGCCGGCCCCGGGGGTTGTAGGCCCATACATGTATTTGGTTGAAATGTCAATAAAGGTTTTCAAAAAAAAAAAAAAAAAAAGCCCTACATTTGCGGATGGCAGCTGGTAGTCTGTATATCAACATCATACATTCTTACAACCAACCTAATATATTAACACATATAATATGATGACCAGGTAAAGAACAGGTGCTCAACAAGATTAAGGCGATAAGTAAATATTCCCTGTACAGAAGTTATGCTACAAAGCAAAGAAAAGGAAGGTCACCTCTCTTCCTTACAACCCCAGAGTAAATCCTCTGGTTAAAGCATTCAAAAAGATTCTTTGCTGAGCAATCAATAATCAATATACCACAGTCTGTCACCAGTCCAAAATTATTAAAGCAATGGTCCACAGTATTTTGAATTTGTGAAATGTCCAACTTTGTATCCAAAGTAGTGTATCCGCCTTAGTGACAACACCAAGGTATGTTGTTATAGTATCATTTCCATTTATTTCAATTCTTCAATCAAAGAAAGCAGCCAACACGTGTTTCGTCTGGCATTCAAATCATGCCTTTCGACTTCTTCAGGGCTGCAGGCCAAAAGGACAATGATATTTACAATTCAAAGTATGACACACTATATATATTTTTTAAAGTGATACAGAAAGGGATACAGCCACGTGTAGGGTCAAATTCAAAGAAATCCATGTGATTTGTATTAGGCAAATGAAGAAGTCACCTAATTATGAGAGTGCGTACCCTGGTGTAAAAGAAACACAAGAAAAGGCCCACAAGTTCCAAACTTGTCAGAAGTTTTAGATCAAGGAATTTTAATTACCAAAGTAAGAATTCTGCAACTCAGATTTCCACTAGTACAGCCGTAAGTTACACCCTAAAACGACAGAGGACAATCCTCAGCTCCACCATTAATAAGAACGGCCAACTTCTAAAACATGTTGAAAGTGATCGCATACTTACTCTAGCAATCATAAAGTCCAATAGAAAAGAGTTCCTCAATTTTGGTAGTCCACATTCATAAATCAATCGTAAACAACCTTCATAGGCTACCTGCAACATCAAATAAAAGTTCTCACTAATGCACCCCGGTTACATTAAATTAAATCCATAGCAAACCATTGTTATGTCACTCACCTCTATTTAGAGGGATTCTCTCCAAAATATAAACAGAACCATCTAATTCACAAAATGTGCGTTTATCGTATTGTCCTCAATCTCGTGGCACAAGATACACCATATGTATTAATATTCTGTTGTAAAAGAGAAAATATAAAAAAATCTTGTTTGTCAAACTACAACCGCTATTATTACACCTTCGTTCTCATACACAGGCCACTGTCCAAACACTCACCTTTATTTCGACTGATTGTCTCCAAAGCGTAATCACAACCTTCTTATTTATATATAAAGTCACAAAAAACATGCTGTTTTTATCCTCAATCTCAGCAACACGGGTACGCGGCGAGTGGGTCTTCTGTTATGTAGAAGAAGAGAACATAAAGTTCTTAAGTATCCAACTACGACGATTACTGTTTCCAAAAAATCGTATTAAAAACCGGGCTGCTTACCACCAGTGAACGGCGAGTACGCCAATCCAGGATCACATTCAGCAGCGAGCGTTCTACACCGGCGCCATTTTATAGAACTTGTGTAAATAATATAGAATCGGTCGCCATCTTGTAATGGTAAAATTCTCTACATCTGTATCTGCATCTGCATGTGAAATTACTTTTATCCAAACATCCAATCATCAAATATATATATATGTCAAAATTGAATTTACAATTACTAGAATCTGACAATACTGGGAGTATTAGATAAAAACAAAAGCGTAAATATATACAACCTCGAGTAGCCTCGTATGTACTCAAAACCGCTAGTTATCTGTTCTCGTATTGGCGTGATAGTCTAATATACGGAACCCAATATATTGTATTAGTACTGGCAGTATACAAAGCCTAATTAGCAAAATTGTAATATCTCAGTAGTCCAAATATATCATACCAGTATAAGGAGTATTCGAACCCCTTATTAAAAGAGTGAAATCTCGGTACTCCAATCTATAGTGCCACCGCTGCCGTTTGTAATCATGATGTAAGATGTACCATATAAAAAGTTAACCACAAGTAATTGCTTGTCTCACAATATCACAAGAACTTCGGATTTTCCACTAACGCTCCTGAGTGACAACCCCAAGCATACCTGGAAATCTCAATGTAGCGAATGAATGTATATTTAAATTGTCAGGGGGAGAAGGAAAGTAAATGACACATCGGGGTGCAGATGTAAGGCAAAATAAATAGGTAGATCGTACAGCAATATTAATATACATGTAGTTCATCACTCCACAATAAAAACTGTACATGATGTTATTACACATTAGCTCCATTAATTCATTAGTGTTACTAATCTCTCTTTTCCAGAAACAGAGGACAGGACAAAGTATCCACTAATGTTAACAGTTGTACGTAGTGAACATTCTTCAAAGACATATTCTTTCACTTTGTTGTAACACTGGATTCGAACATATTGTTAAGATTTTAGTCTCCTAAAAAGAATTGTAATTCGGAATCCAAATTTAATCCTTCCACCACAGCTCGCAAAATCCTAATCCATCTAGCTTCTTTCCGTCTCAATTTTAGAGTTCTGTTCCCACCTCTTCTATCAACACTCACATGTTCTAGTCCATGATATGTAAATGTATGTTTATTGGGGTCATTCAGATTTTGGATAGCAAGGGAGGCAATGGGGTAACGTGTATCCCCATTCTTAAGAGCACGAAAGTGTTCCATCATTCGGTCTTTCAATCGTCTCATTGTACTTCCAACGTAGATTTTTCCACACGTACATGCTATTATATAAATAACAAATGTGGTCTCACAGTTAATAAATGTTTGGATTTTAAAAGTACCAGTATTATTATATTCAAAAGACACAATCTTCTTAGTGGCCCATCTACAATAACTACATAGGCCACAGTGATGGAAACCTGTAGGTTTAGGACGCAACCACTGTCCTGGTTGTATAGGTTTAGTAATTTTAGGATAGCTCGGACTCACCATGTTAGCAATTGTCGCACCCTTGCGAAAGGTTAAATTTGGCCTTTTGGATAAATATGGTGCTATATCGCCATCGGTCTTCAGTAAATGCCAATATTTGTTAAAGATGGCATACAATTTGTGACTCCCTGCTCCAAAATTGGTAATCATCCTCACCTTCTGAAGATGCTGAGCCAAGATGGCCGCCTGATAGGAGCTCCGGTCCGGAGCTCCTAGTGCTGGGGATCCCTTTCATGGAATTATCCCTGATAGCACGCACCACCGTCGGCGAGAAAAACAAGCAACCGGACCGTAACAAGTAACTAGATTGATCTAAAGTAACTGGTTTAAGAGTAACTGGAATATCGCCGTAAAACACGGACCTGCAGCAGTGACGACTGGGACCCCTGCAGCCTCGACGAAACGCAGGACGGCTGGAATTGAGCCGAGTTGAGTATCTGACTCGCCTGAAGTGCACCGCCTGTACCCGACCCGACTGAAGTTCACCTTCGCCTGTACCCGACCCGCCTGAAGATATCCACGCTTGCACCGGTACTGAAACCGGAACGATGATGAGGACGCCTAGGAGGCTCCGGACAGACGACTGCATCCCAGTGCCCCCTTGAGTGTGGAGGTGCCCTGCTTGCCTGCAATCACCGCCGGCAAGTGATCAGTGTCACTGAAGCCGCCGGGGCAGGTAACAAGCGGACGGGAGTGGGTGTTTACAGACCCGGAGAGGGTGGTTCAACGAGATCGGTGCACTCGGCACCCAGAACGGCTGTGTTTGTGTGCGTTGTGCAGCGTTTTCCGACGGGTTGCTGTGGAGACTGTGGAGCAACGAAAAGGGAGCAATGGGCAATTAAACGGCTCCGGGGTGCCCTGTCTGCGGCAGCGTTTTGACGAGAGGCTTCCCCCCCCCCCCCCCACCCCCCTCTCCCCTCCCAATGGATCAACGAGCGCGGGTTAACGGGCATCAAAGCTGCTCCGGTGTGCCCTGTCTGCAGCAGCGCTCCGGCGGGATGCTTCCTCCCCCCTCCCCCCTCCCAGTGGATCAACAAGATCTGGTTAATTGGGCAGCTGGAGCGGCCCCGGTTCACCCTGTTCTGTGTGTTCTGGGCAGAGTTCAGGCGGGAGGCTTCCCCCCCTCTCCCCCCGCCCAGTGGATCGGCGAGAACGGGGCAACTGGCATTGGGAGAAGCTCCGGTGTACCCTGCCTGTTTGTGTGTGCTGGGCAAACATTACTCAACTTTGGAGGTGCCTGATCTGGGCAGCAGCGTCAGTAAAGACTCGGAAGGTAACTGCACAATAGCTACCACTCTAAATAATCATGCCGATTTTTCACTCTGCATACTGCACGCAAAACTACTTGAGCAGCGGCAGGGACGACTCGGAAGGTAACTGCACGCAAATCTTTCACCTTAAATTACTCATGTCGGTTTCTCTCTTGCTGCCCGGAACTATGTACGGAAAAATGCTACTTTAAACAAACATGCCGGCTTTTACCCTATGCCCGGAATTTCAAACTGATATCTGTGTGCTTTGTATTTTCCGCGGGCTTTGCGATGGTTACACTCTCCGTTGGCTAATATGGCTGGGGCCATAAACTGGAGCCATAAATCGCCTCCCTGCCCACAAAATGACCATGAGGCTACATACCAACGAGGGCAGTATACAAAGCCTAATTAGCAAAATTGTAATATCTCAGTAGTCCAAATATATCATACCAGTATAAGGAGTATTCGAACCCCTTATTAAAAGAGTGAAATCTCGGTACTCCAATCTATAGTGCCACCGCTGCCGTTTGTAATCATGATGTAAGATGTACCATATAAAAAGTTAACCACAAGTAATTGCTTGTCTCACAATATCACAAGAACTTCGGATTTTCCACTAACGCTCCTGAGTGACAACCCCAAGCATACCTGGAAATCTCAATGTAGCGAATGAATGTATATTTAAATTGTCAGGGGGAGAAGGAAAGTAAATGACACATCGGGGTGCAGATGTAAGGCAAAATAAATAGGTAGATCGTACAGCAATATTAATATACATGTAGTTCATCACTCCACAATAAAAACTGTACATGATGTTATTACACATTAGCTCCATTAATTCTACTCTCTCCTCACCATCTAGCAGTATAGAAGCGGAACTCTATCCTCCCCTTTAAGCAACACGGAAGATGGACTAACTCGACCTACCCAGAGTAGAAAGGGAAACTAAACTCAACAATCACTACAATTTGGCTGCCATTTTAGACTGGTCTCTCTCTCTCTTTGTCGGCCATCATGAGCTAGTCTTTTTCACGATTTGACCACACTCTAAGAACTGGCCTCTCTAGACTATTTTTCAACTAGCGAATGTCTGCCTTTTATTGCAGTATTATACCTCTACTTGATTTTAATGCACCGATCATTAGCTCATCTATTTCTGGCTGCTCTTTAGTCACATTTCGACTCATTTAGCTCTTTGTTTGCACCTGTACTTGGTTCCAGCTTATCATTAGCATTATACCTCTACTTGTATACTGTACAATTGTTATAGGTTGCACCCATTTCACCTTCTATTGATGTATTGCACCGATCACTACCTCATATTTTATATATTTACATACTTATCTTTTCCTCTTCATTTCACTTTCTATTGTTGTATTGCACCGATTACTACCTCATATTTTATCTTATATAATTACATATATACCTTTTGTCTTTATTGTAGGCTGCACCCATTTCACTTTTATCCCTGGAATGCACCATTTGCTACTTCCTTTATTTTGATGTTGACCGCTCACTAGTGTCACCTCCATGTAACTTACTGTGTGCTTCTATTTGTGTATCGCACCGATTACCACCTCATATTTCCATATAGCTATATATATATCTTTTATTTGACCCCGTTTGCTTATCTGTATTAATTGTATTATTGATGTACATGACTGTACTGTTTACTCTTTTGAACTACCTGTTTGACTATGTTCCCTCATTTACCCCTTCTGTGTAAAGCGCTCTGATATCTGCAAAGATCTCGTCCGCGCTATATAAAACTTTAAAAATAAAATAAATAAAATAAACTCACTATTGTTTCTAGGTTTCAGTGTATCTTCTCTCTTAAGCTTTAATGCTCTATCATAAGCTTTCTGAATAACTTTATCCTTATAACCTCTGTTTCTGAATCTACTAGTCATGTCTCTAAGATTCTTCTTGAAGTCACCATCATCCGAACAGTTCCTCCTGGCTCTCAACATCTCATCAAAAGGAATCACTTCTATTTGGCTTTTGGGGTGGCAACTATCTGCACGTAAGAGTGCATTACAGCTAGTTTCCTTTCGTGTATTTGAGAGTTGAATGTCCGAGGGCCCCGTGCCTATATACTTTGCCAAAAATACACAAAAATTGACAGAAACCACCAGGTAGGCCCATCATATCTGGAATTGGTGGGCCGACTGAAAGACTCTCACAATTTGTAGATCTGTATTTGAGACCTTTTGTTCAGAATCTTCCCTCACACATTGAAGATACTAAGCACGTCCTTAATATCATGAATGATGTTAACTGGAAATCTGATATGATTTTAGCAACCTTTGATGTTGTTTCTTTATATTCTAACATAGATCACGCATTGGGCATACAGGCTCTTGAGTACTTTTTTAATCGAAGACTAGCGGAATACCTAGATCACACAATGATGATTTTAGAAATGACCAAAATGGTACTTGAAAATAACTTTTTCCTTTATGAGGAAACTTGGTATAGACAGAAACTCCGAACTGCTATGGGTTCCAGATTTGCACCGTCCTTCGCGAACCTTTTCATGGGTCGCTTAGAGGCAGAGTGGATCTTGGGCCCTAAGGGCCAGAACTGGATTAACCATATTTATTTCTGGGGAAGATTTATTGATGATTGTTTACTGATTTGGAGGGGTACCCCAGATGAATTGAACTCATTCTTTTCTTACCTTAACTCTAATGACCTAAACATGACATTTACTACACACTTTGACCATGAACATATCACCTTTTTGGACATTGAATTATTCGTGAAAGATGACAAATTGTGTAGAAAAATGTTCCGAAAGGAAACTAGCTGTAATGCACTCTTACGTGCAGATAGTTGCCACCCCAAAAGCCAAATAGAAGCGATTCCTTTTGGTGAGATGTTGAGAGCCAGGAGGAACTGTTCGGATGATGGTGACTTCAAGAAGAATCATGACTAGTAGATTCAGAAACAGAGGTTATAAGGATGAAGTTATTCAGAAAGCTTATGATAGAGCATTAAAGCTTAAGAGAGAAGATACACTGAAACCTAGAAACAATAGTGAGTTGACTCAGAATCTTCAGAAGGTGAGGATGATTACCAATTTTGGAGCAGGGAGTCACAAATTGTATGCCATCTTAAACAAATATTGGCATTTACTGAAGACAGATGGCGATATAGCACCATATTTATCCGAAAGGCCAAATTTAACCTTTCGCAAGGGTACGACAATTGCTAACATGGTGAGTCCGAGCTATCCTAAAATTACTAAACCTATACAACCAGGACAGTGGTTGCGTCCTAAACCTACAGGTTTCCATCACTGTGGCCTATGTAGTTGTTGTAGATGGGCCACTAAGAAGATTGTGTCTTTTGAATATAATAATACTGGTACTTTTAAAATCCAAACATTTATTAACTGCGAGACCACATTTGTTATTTATATAATGGCATGTACGTGTGGAAAAATCTACGTTGGAAGTACAATGAGACGATTGAAAGACTGAATGATGGAACACTTTCGTGCTCTTAAGAATGGAGATACACGTTACCCCATTGCCTCCCATGCGATCCAAAATCGGAATGACCCCAATAAACATACATTTACATATCATGGAATAGAACATGTGAGTGTTGATAGAAGAGGTGGGAACAGAACTCTAAAACTGAGACGGAAAGAAGCTAGATGGATTATGATTTTGCGAGCTGTGGAGGAAGGATTAAATTTGTATTCCGAATTACAATTCTTTTTAGGAGACTAAAATCTTAACAATATGTTAGAATCCAGTGTTACAGCAAAGTGAAAGAATACGTCTTTGAAGAATGTTCACTATGTACACCTGTTAACATTAGTGGATACTTTGTCCTGTCCTCTGTTTCTGGAAAAGAGAGATTAGTAACACTAATGAATTAATGGAGCTAATTTGTAATAACATGTACAGTTTTTATTGTGGAGTGATGAACTACATGTATATTAATATTGCTGTACGATTTACCTATTTATTTTGCCTTACATCTGCACCCCCGATGTGTCATTTACTTTCCTTCTCCCCCTGACAATTTAAATATACATTCATTCGCTACATTGAGATTTCCAGGTATGCTTGGGGTTGTCACTCAGGAGCGTTAGTGGACAATCCGAAGTTCTTGTGATATTGTGAGACAAGCAATTACTTGTGGTTAACTTTTTATATGGTACATCTTACATCATGATTACAAACGGCAGCGGTGGCACTATAGATTGGAGTACCGAGATTTCACTCTTTTAATAAGGGGTTCCAATACTCCTTATATTGGTATGATATATTTGGACTACTGAGATATTACAATTTTGCTAATTAGGATTTGTATACTGCCAGTCCTAATACAATATATTGGGTTCCGTATATTAGACTATCACGCCGATACGAGAACAGATAACTAGCGGTTTTGAGTACATACGAGGGTACTCGAGGTTGTATATATTTACGCTTTTGTTTTTATCTAATACTCCCAGTATTGTCAGATTCTAGTAATTGTAAATTCAATTTTGACATATATATTTGATGACTGGATGTTTGGATTAAAGTAATTTCACATGCAGATACAGATATGGAGAATTTTACCATTACAAGATGGCGACCGATTCTATATTATTTACACAAGTTCTATAAAATGGCGCCGGTGTAGAACGCTCGCTGCTGAATGTGATCCTGGATTGGCGTACTCGCCGTTCACTGGTGGTAAGCAGCCCGGTTTTTAATACGATTTTTTGGAAACAGTAATCGTCGTAGTTGGATACTTAAGAACTTTATGTTCTCTTCTTCTACATAACAGAAGACCCACTCGCCGCGTACCCGTGTTGCTGAGATTGAGGATAAAAACAGCATTTTTTTGTGACTTTATATATAATTAAGAAGGTTGTGATTACGCTTTGGAGACAATCAGTCGAAATAAAGGTGAGTGTTTGGACAGTTGCCTATGTATGAGAACGAAGGT
Source organism: Lissotriton vulgaris (assembly GCF_964263255.1). Classification (NCBI taxonomy): domain Eukaryota; kingdom Metazoa; phylum Chordata; class Amphibia; order Caudata; family Salamandridae; genus Lissotriton; species Lissotriton vulgaris. The sequence continues at coordinate 281,741,872 of NC_141693.1, forward strand.
GTAATAATAGCGGTTGTAGTTTGACAAACAAGATTTTTTTATATTTTCTCTTTTACAACAGAATATTAATACATATGGTGTATCTTGTGCCACGAGATTGAGGACAATACGATAAACGCATTTTGTGAATTAGATGGTTCTGTTTATATTTTGGAGAGAATCCCTCTAAATAGAGTTGAGTGACATGACAATGGTTCGCTATGGATTTAATTTAATGTAACCGGGGTGCATTAGTGAGAACTTTCAATTTGATGTTGCAGGTAGCCTATGAAGGTTGTTTACGATTGATTTATGAATGTGGACTACCAAAATTGAGGAACTCTTTTCTATTGAACTTTATGATTGCTAGAGTAAGTATGCGATCACTTTCAACATGTTTTAGAAGGTGGTCGTTCTTATTAATGGCGGAGCTGAGGATTGTCCTCTGTCGTTTTAGGGTGTAACTTACGGCTGTACTAGTGGAAATCTGAGTTTCAGAATTCTTACTTTGGTCATTAAAATTCCTTGATCTAAAACTTCTGACAAGTTTGGTACTTGTGGGCCTTTTCTTGTGTTTCTTTTATACCAGGGTACGCACTCTCATAATTAGGTGACTTCTCAATTTGCCTAATACAAATCACATGGATTTCTTTGAATTTGACCCTACACGTGGCTGTATCCCTTTCTGTATCACTTTAAAAAATATATATAGTGTGTCATACTTTGAATTGTAAATATCATTGTCCTCTTGGCTTGCAGCCCTGAAGAAGTCGAAAGGCAGGATTTGAATGCCAGACGAAACACGTGTTGGCTGCTTTCTTTGATTGAAGAATTGAAATAAATGGAAATGATACTATAACGACATACCTTGGTGTTGTCAATAAGGCGGATACACTACTTTGGATACAAAGTTGGACATTTCACAAATTCAAAATACTGTGGACCATTGCTATAATAATTTTGGACTGGTGACAGACTGTGGTATATTGATTATTGATTGCTCAGCAAAGAATCTTTTTGAATAATATATTAACACAACCAACGTCATATGCCAACACATCCACACAACCAACACCATATGTCAACAGTTAGTCATCATATCACCATGCAACCAACATCATGAGCCGACACATCTATCATGTTTAGACACAACCAACACAGCATTCATATGTCCCAAAAACTAAAAATCATGTGTCACACACTGACTGCTGTACACCAACACCACGCATCATCACCTATCAACAGACATCACACACCAAATTAGCTGCCCTGCAAAAACAATTAATACACCCATCCTCACCCTTGAGCAATGGAGTGGACCACAAATTACACAAATCATTGGGCAAGGTGAGTGTAGTAATAATGCTCTGCCTAGTAATAGCTCTTCACAAAGGCCTAGGTGTACGCCAACACACCTACCATCATAGATCTATGGGACTCATTCAAATAACCACACACTCACCATCAAATGCCAAAATATCCACCATCATACTACAACACCTCTACTATTATTATATGTTCAGACACCAAATATCATATGTCAATACAGAAAACATTTTAATAGTATCCAACTTCACTTTATAACACAACTAGCCTCATGCACCAATACATCCAACACCATATGCCAAACACCCACAATCATACAGCCATACAGTGCATATCATACACCACCACAATAAGCTGCACAACCACCATTAGCTAGCATACCTACCATGTTGTGCGAATATACACACCATCGTACGTCCACACCACCAGCATAGTTTGTGAACACACAAAAAGCAAATAAATATTTAAAAAGTAGATTTCTAAAAGTAAAACTGAATGAAATTTAAGGTACAAGTCAGCAGTGAAAATCCACATAAATATATTGCTGCACCAAATAATATTGATAGATAATGTCTGGACAGTTTTCTCAGGGAAGCCTGCACAGGGCTCCATTTCGATTTAGCTATTCTAACTTTTCTATTTGTTTCATCAACACAATGATATTCCAATTTATACCAATGTACGCATTATTTTACTCCTCCAACTACTTACTGCATTTATATAAAGTACACTGCCCCTGAAGGTCTCAATTTCCAACCTAGTTGGGAGGGCAAAAGATGGATGCTACAGACAACCTTTTGGTGGAGTTGAAGCACTTCAATGCACGTTTTGCTTTGAGTTTTGAGATTTATGGTGTTGGCTAGTCAGCATGCAATTGCATGGTTGCCCAGTTCGTTGCCCAAATGGATTCTTAAGTGCATTACAGACGAATGAGCACTGATTTAATTGTCTTCAATGATAAGAGGTACATTTTGTTCAGAATTTTGTACAGCTAATCCTTCTTGGCAGCAGTCCTTCTCATTACTGACAGGATGTTGCTAAGCTCTTCCCTCTTTCGCTTGGCACGCATGCGAGTGCCAAGCCTTTTCTTGATCAATTTTAGAGCACTCTTGACCTTGGATACTTTGAGCAACTTCATGGCACGCCTCTCATAGGGAGCGTAGTCACACACTTCACGAATCACATCTCTGAAAAATTTGGGGCGTTTTGGGCACTGCTTGGGTTTGGACACATTCTTGGTAATTTGGTGGCCTTTGTTAAAGACAACTGCCATAGGATAGCAGATCGCTTTAGCTGCACTCTGTTATGGCGGACACACTGAAAAGCAATGATAAGAGGTAGTTCCACCAGACGCATCGAAATTCTGCAGTGTTTTAGTGAAATGTGATCGTATCCTTGAATTTTAATTTTCCATTTACTGTACACAAAGTTTCATTCTACGTTTAATAAATACAAACCATGAAGCAGACTTATCTGATGTTTTTTGAGTTGGGAGAAAGTACAAGCTCTCCTCACATTCACAGTCCATGGAACCAAGAGCCCCAAATGAGGAGCATTGTAATTATGGTACAGCCTAGTGACGAAACCCTCATAAGACTCCGCCTCTCCCTCCCTTACCCTACCAACTGCATAATCAATTGTTTCCGTGTGAAGGTGTCACGGGCCAGAAGTCTTGTACACTGTTGCTGCTCTCTGGGCAGACGAGGGGTAAAAGATCCCTTGCCTGAGGTCAGTCTCTCTTCTTCGCTGCTCTCTTCTTCTGCCACAAGAGGTAATGCATGATATCACTGCTCAGAAGAAGTCGGTTTCACCTCCATCCAGCTACTATTATTTAGGCAGATAGTGAGCGGTCTTCTTTAGCCTAGCTACAAATAGGATGATATATTACACTTCGCCTGCTTAGTTTTTAGGTCTTGCCTACTGGACCGCACATTGCATGGTCTAGATCGTGTACACTCCCCTGCTCTCCGTATTGCTCTCGGTAATCTATGTGCTTCTCCACAACCCCTTCCATGTGGCATTCAACCTTGTGTACTTCTTCCCGGTTGCATTCTCGCCTGTGTGTTTCCCCTCCGCCTGCTCCACGTTGCTTCCTTTCCGAGTTGTTTTTTCCTCCCCAGCGCACCCCGCCTCTCATCTGTTGCGTGTCCTCCTCCTCACCCCTGTACTCCCCACTCCTGCCTGCTCATCTGTGTGCTTCTATTCTGCCCGCTCCATGTTGCTCATCTACTCGTTGCCTGTTCTCCCCTCATGCATGCCCTCTGTGTTGCTTTCACCACCCACATGTTCGCATATTTTAACAAATATTTTACTTAGCGATCCAACTCTGATCGGTAACTAAACAGAAAAAAAACACCTTGGCTATTTTGTTGTTACACGCATGCATGGTGCACTCCTCTATAAAATGACATGGTCGGCTGCGTCAAAGGTTCTTTTTATTCTTTAGTCAAAACCATTGACAAAGCCAAAGGCGAGATCTATTGGCTTACCAATGCTTGTTGTAATATGAGAAAGAGGCAGCAGAATGTCTTGGAGGAGCAGTAGTACCCAATTATCCCTTGCTAGTTTTGAACTATGTCATTTAAGGGTATTGAAGAAAAATTACTTTAATAATTTTCACAGGTGGGGGGGGAGGTAGGTGTTGGCTTCATCAGATGCATGCATGGTGCTTTCATCCATGACAGTAACAGCGATGCTCATGCTCCACGGTTTGGTGGTAGGGTTAAACTGGTCTGGACTAGTGCAACTGTGCAACTTGCAGATATGTCCTGAATTGTCAAGCAAATCTGTGCTTATGGACTAAACATACAAATAAGCACAACAACTGTCTAATGCAGTTGTTGGCTTCAACACTACTAGGCAGTTTTAACTGTGATTTTCTGTTTCAATGAAATATCATTGCTAACCTTGAATTGCCCGGTTTCGGTACACAATTGTTCATTTTATATCTAGGAAATGCAAGCCAAAGCAGGTTCTCAAGTTAGGTCATTCCTAATGGCAACTGTAGCCAACTGCATCTTAAACAGAGAATGTAAGCAGACTCAATAAGAGAATGGTTTCCATATAGTGCATGCAGTAAGCCGAATCCCTTTAATGCATTTTGTCATGTTTGAATATGAAAGGTGGAGAAAGAGGCTCCACAGACAATGGAGTCCTCCATGGCAATAAGAGTTATTCATACCTCTGTCCATATGCTCAAAAGAACTTGAACTGTCCATCTAAAATAGGTCCATGTGACCTAAGCACTTTCCATTTTCTGTCCATATCCTAAACACATTTGACTATCAGCTCATGTGTATGCAGCACCATGCAGTGTATACATGTGTTCCATGCACCTACACACTATTTATTAAAGGCGACTGCAGGTCTAAAACCACCCATACTCCCTCCAAATGATGCCCAAAGCTTCTCACATAATGCCTACTTGCCCAAATACCATCACAAACTGCCTATTTGACTAAAAAGCTTTGCATGCTCTGTCCCCCACTACAAACTTGATGCACTCAGGCACACTTTTGCTAGTGCCTTATACCTCAAACCTATCACAAGATCCTTACACTTAGTCCCTTTGTCACCAGCTCCTCTCACTTAGTCCCCCACCACAAGCTCCTTACACTGTCTCACTGCCACAAGCTCCTCCAGTCACTCAACCAATACCTCCTTACTCACAGTGCCCCTGATACTGACTCCTATCACTCTGTCCGCATCACAGTCTCCTAACAAGCTGTGCTTGCACAACAGGCACGTCCTAATTGGTTGACCCAATATAAGCTTTTACGCATTCTGTCCACCCATCATCCGGTCTCCTTACTCTGTCCACCTGTCACACGATTCCTAGCACTCTGTCCAGTGGCCTTTGCCTCATCCATGTGTCCAACTGCCCTAGCCTACCCAGACAGCTGCCTTAAGCTACTCAACCCTTTGTCCACTCGTCCAAAGATATTTAACCCGCTGTCCAGCTACCCCACATGACAAACCTCTGTCCAGTTGCCCAAAGCTACTTAGCCCTCTGTCAAACAGCCCAAAGCCATTTGCAGAGCTGCACAAAGCTCCTCAGCTCACTCCCCAGCTGCTCCAAATTCCTCAGCTTGCAACTAGCTGCCCCAATCTCCTCAAGTGGTCTCTTAATGTACTGCAAGCTTCTCAGAAAGTCAGTCCAAATGCTTTAAACACATCGTTGTAGGTTTCCGAGACGCACGCTCTTCACATCTTTCATGTAAACTAAATCTACTTGGGTGGGTAAAAAAGAAAATGTTGACAATCCTGGAGAGTAGTGGAAGTTCTCATACTTTAGCAATGATGCCGGAGTATTCAATATTAAGAGGTGGTTTTGCCAGGCATTTCGAAAAAGCGGCATTACATTCGTGAAAAGTTAATTCTAACCTTAAATTTTAATTCCCTGATTATTGTACACAATTTTCAGTTCTTCACTTAATAATACAAACCAAAGTATATCCATGGAGGAGAGACGTTTCTCCATGAATAGGAGCATCTCTAAAGTGATCCTATCTTCCTCTTTCTCCAGGTGACTGTAGTGCAGTTACACCTAAACTTACAAGCTCAAAAGAGATTGGAATACATCCTCTATACCCCATTAGTTCGGAATGAATGATGGTACTCATTCTACATGAGTTGCCATGGATGGATTATCAGAAGCCATTGTATGCTGATCTGAAAGGAGAGACTAGAGCGAGTTTATCTCTCTTCCAGCCACTAAAGCTTCCACATGTCCATATCTTTCAGAAGTGTAGGAATAAGGACAGTCTTAGAAGAGGAGGGGCCAGTGTGTGTGTGCCCTATGAGTGTTAACAACAAACTAGTGACCATGACAATTCTTGAGTTGCGTCTGAGCCCTTGTAGGAACTGCTGGTATGAAAGGTGTTCAACTATCTGCTTAAAAGATCCCTTTTGCCCAGCCGAGCTGCTCCTCTACTCACTTGCACATCCTTAGGTTCCCAAAAGAATCCCTCAGTAGGTATTCAATTGCGGTGTGCATTTTCTTCTTCCAAACCAGGTGTCTTTACATATATTTCCCAGAAACCCAATGCATCAATGTATTATTATGCATGCACTGAATCAAAAACTGGCACATTTAGAGCATAAGAGACAAATTGGAACAGGATAAGTGCATACCTGCTGGTTAAAGCCATGCCTCTCTTCTATGACAAACGTATTATAAAGACTCCAGGGCAGGCTCGTCACCGCACTGAACAATGTAGCCAGGAGAAGAAACATCAAAGACTGAATGATCTAAAAAAAAAAAAAAAAAAAAAAAGAAGAATTATTGATTTTATGTAGATGGCTTCAACACTGGCAATTTCTACGCACCATCACTCTTTCCTATATCAGCAAGCAGCTTATGAACTAAAAATCATCCTAATCACGAAAAACACAGGCCATAAGGGAATCACAAAAATATAAGATCTCTAGAACAGTTCTCCTGATCATTTTAGAAGTCATAGGTGTAGGACTGTTTCAGCAGCCCGGCATCTTGTGAAGAGAGGGACAAATTGAGGTAATTTGTGCATGGTTGTTTTATTAGGGTCATGGATTAAAGGCTACGTGCAGACATCCTTTCAAGTGGACAAAGTGTAAAGCGGGGCACATAGATAAACCACCACATAAGCACTTAAGCAGGCCATGAAGCAAGCTGCACCAGAGAGGGGCAAGAAGCCAAGGTTGCTCAACCTAACCAAATCATGCTGGTGAGGTTGTGGCATCAGAATTGTGTGAGGTCGGGTCACGTGCAAGCAAGTGCATTATCGATGGATAAAATATTACAAGCATTTGCAATGCAATAGGTCTTGTGTCGGCAGTAAACAACAAGCAGTGTTGTGAGGGTGCAGTACCATATGCTGTAACTAGGCGTCTCTTGGAACCTCTTTTGGCCACATATGGTACTGCTCCCTGCAACATGGCCAAGGAAAGGATATGGCGTATTGGTGAGAGCTGCAGAGTGGGGGATCCGGGTTAGAGTCTGGTGTCAGCCTGATTGTTTAATATCCCCTTGAGCGCATGGATGGGTATGCTATATAAATAAAAGATAAAAATGTACAATAACATAGGAATTCAATGCTCGGGGTGAACAGCAGTGGCCTCAGAGGGGTGGTGGGGCCTGGAGCAATGTTGGGGGGGGGGAGGGGAGATACGGGCAAGCAGTGACATGAGCAAAACAGCAGTGGCATCAGAGGGGTGCTTGGGTATGGACGTCAAGCAAATGAAGCGACGGGACAGCAAGCAAATGAAGCTACAGTAGTTTCATTGCATAAGTGTTGGAAAGTGGGTTATTAGTAGGGGTAAAAGTACATCTAACACTGGTAATAAGGCCACTAACATAACATAGGGCTCAGTACAGGTCTTAAAAAATTATTCCCATGCTCGACCCTTGGTAGCTTGGATCCGAGCAGGCAGGCTTAACTTCAAAGACAGGCATGTAAAGCATTTAAAAACACCAATTGAGTAAATAATTAATACTCAGCTCACAATAAAAATCCATCACCAATTTATAATAATAGGAAATATTTGTATCTTTAAAATTAAAACAAAACTAAAAGAATCCAATGTAGGGAATCGGAGAGATTAATTTTGAAAGATGTAGTACTATATAGCACATAGAAACCTACAATGCCTATTGGGACATCTGGTCGCACTAGACCGGGTCAAAGTTGAGGCCAACCGCATTTAGCCCTCGCTGTAGGGCTTGGTCAACGTTTTTACCTTCGGACATAGTAACTTTTCTGGAGCTTTTCTTCCCGGGGTCCCTCGCTTTCATCCAGTCCGGAATCGGCTCAGCTTGGCTTGCGACTTATGGAAGTCTGACCATCAGAACTTTTCAACAGGATGAACCAGGGATACAGGCCGGCTCGCGGTTGAAGATGGGTGGCTTGGATCCTGGTCCAGGTCACCTTTTCTACGTTCGGACCTAGAAACTTTTGCTGAGCTTTATCTTGCGGGGTACCTCGATGCGCTTCACCAGGCCGGATTCAGTGAGGGTTTGCCGCCTTGGGGTTCAGCTTACTCCTGGTCAAACTCTGGAAGTCGGAACTCCGCAGCTTTTCAGCGGGATGAACCTAGACGATAGGCTGGCTCAAGGTTGAGGGTCGTTGGCTTGGCTGGCTATGTCGAGTCAGCCCACTTAAGGAGCTTTTTTCCAAAGTTGCTCCAAACTTCTGGAACTTCTTTCTGAAATTCTCCAAAGGGTACCAATGTGTCCAAAACTGACTCCAAGGGTCTGACAGCTCAAAGATGGTCCTTGAAGGTTTGGGACTTCAGTTCCCACAATCCACTTGGATAAAACCTTACAAATCCACTTATAGGACTCCAGGCTGAGGATTTGTGGTGGGGAAGTTCCAGGTGAACTATGTTAACATGTAGCTTGCAGGAAGTCCACTCTTAAGTCCTTTTGAAGCAAGGTAGATCCACAGGGCTGTAGTTCAGCTTGTGCAGCATGCGCAATCTTCAGAGTTCAGGCCTGGTTGGCAATCAAACTCCTCAGCATAGACCCTTCTTCTCTCAAGTTTCAAGCAGCGGATCGGAGAGGCTTATTTCAAGTTCTCTGGGTCAAGCAGGAGGGCACTCCTGTCGAATGAGGTACAGGGCAACACCCCGGGGTATGACCACACTCTCCAAAGTGTAGCACTATTTTCACCCAGAGAGCACCATTTCTACAAAATTCATAATGGCTGATTTTCCAGCAGGGAGAGAAGAGCTGGCTAAACACCTCCCAAGGCTGGTTAATCTTCATAGTTTCTCCCCCTTGCATCTGCTCATTCCTTCCTTAACTCTACCATCTGGCTGGGTTCAAAGAGGAGAGGTATAAATTCAAAGTGACTTCTTCTGCCTGTCTCCCCCTTCCATTGACAAATATGGTTTACAACCCCTACCCCTGCTCTGGCCTTCCTTTGTAGCAGAACTCTGCCCTCCACGAAGAGCTGTCTAACGCCAGGGGCTATTTATCACCTCATCAAAGGAGCCTGGCAAATCCACTTAACTCTGACCAATCAGGACAGACAACTGGGAGGCTGAATTTTGGCTTACAGACCAGAAAATCTTATAATTTTTTGTCTGTACACTTTAGGAGAAATTCAACAATAACACATTGTTGGATTCATCAATACCAATCTAGGATGTCTTTGAATTGCATTTTTATGATTCTTCTAGAGGGAATTATTAGTTAATTCATTCTTGCCATGTTTACCAATGTGGCAGGGGATTTACAATGGGAAAAATGACTTGGGCCATTTTTCCAAAACCAGGGCTTATAAAACATATTTTATAAGGGCCCTGTCTATATCTACAGGACCCCACACATATGGGACACCTAGGGGAAATTTTAGGGGTTCTGAATATGTAAACATATTGCAGATCCTCACTCCACAGTGCTCTTAATATAAATGTCGACTTTAGGAAGCACTTTACAACAATGTGGGGACAATTTCACTAATCTCAGGGTATATAAAACTCATTTTATAAGGGTCTTCCTTCTCTTCCTTCTAAATACCAGACACCCACCCCTGGGATACCTAGGGGGGACCCTGGGGGTACCTAATATGCCCACACATTGTAGTCTATCAATTGTTACGTGGCCTAAACAACAAAGGTGAGTGTGGGGACAATTGACATTTTAAAAGCAGCCCTGCAAAACGGCTGCTTTTAAACTGACCTCAGGCTTCAGCAGTGCACACATGCATGTGCAGAATGGGATGCTGGCATCTAAACTACCATGCCCGAATACATATTAGGGACTTAAAGGTAGTTTTAATACCTCTGCCCTATTGTGTACTAGGGCCTTACAGGGGAGGTCATGCCAATCATAGGGGTACCCAAACCCATTGTGTACCCTAGTGTATGTAGGTGATTTCACTGTATTCCAAGTGTCTCTTTCAGCCTAACATTGGTCCTGGTTAGGCAGAGCCCAGGTTCAGTCAGAATCTGGTACCAGTCAGCCAAAAGGGTTGGGGGTGCCCAGGGCACAGGATTACTTTGCAACAAGAAAACAGAAAACTTAATGAGCAAAGATGCAGCCCACCAAAAAAATAAAAAAATAAAATTAAAAAAAAGGAGTTCGCTCAAAGTATAAATACCTGAACAGTAAGAACACATGTAAGAGGGCCAAAAGGAAGAACTACTAAGTGTATTCACCAATGAAAAGTCAGCATTTCGAAAGGACAGCAACAGGAACCAATGAAAAATATTTCAGTTTTTTTAAACCCATATCGTAAATAGAGAATGTCTCGAAGAGACAGGGCAAGTGATACCTAGGTGAGACATAAAAATATTTCTTTAATGTCATCAGTGGGAGGATGCATATTGTCAAATCCGAAACAAGAATAGGACAGCAAGACATAGAAACAGGAACATGGAACTAAGTCAGACAAGAAAGCCATCTAATGATGAGCAAAGGGCGGAGCCAAAGCTACATTTTTGGAGCTTTAAATTAACTCTAGGGATTGTGGTGGTGCTGTTCCTGCAGACTTGTTTAACAGTAAATATATTGACAATACTTTGCATCACTTTGAGTATTACAGTTACATATTAGGCCATTAATAAAACTGAGCTAGAAGTATCTGTATGGAAGACCTAAAAATAAGCAGATTCCAATGAAATTCACACTTTTACAAGTGGTTGAAAAAAGAAAGGTGCACTTGCAGACACTGTTACATGTATTGTTAGTATAAATAAGAGGCCGATTGAAATGAAAAAGCAAACACGTTTTCAATAAGTCACACACTATCATAGTGGTTAACGGTAAATAAATAAAAAAATTGCTTTCATGGCTACTGCTGGATGTATTCTTATGAAGGTACATAGATACATAGGCACATAGGTTAGGTATGTTACTTATGTTGTATTCACTTGGAATAAAAAAAAGTGTTCTTGCTTGTGCCATAGTACAATAATCTGGTTTCAAGTTAGTGGGGTGATATAAGATGGTACCACAAAATAATATAAATAGGCCGATCGTAAGTTACCTAGATAGAAAGGTAAATGGTTATATTGGCAGGCACATATTACTGACTGACAGGCAGGTTGACATACAAGCAGGCTGACTTACAGACAAAACAGGCAGACAAATTAGACAAGACAGATATGCAAGCAGGCTGACCGACAGAAAGAGGTAGGCAGACAGACACGCAGACTAACAGACAAAAAAGTTGGACTGACATGCAGGTAGGCTGACTGACTGACAAGACAGACCAGCATGAAGGCTAACAGACAGACAGAATAAAGAATTTAAAAAAACAGACTGACTTGCAGGCAGGCCAGCTGGCAGTCACACAGACAGACACACTGCCTGGCAGGCAGGCAGACTGAATGACTGGCAAACAGGAAGGCTGATTGGCTGCTTGGCAAACAGAGAGGCTGATTGGCTGCCTGGCAAACAGAGAGGCTGATTGGCTGCCTGGTAAACAGGGAGGCTGATTGGCTGTCTGTCAAACAGGGAGGCTGATTGGCTGCCTGGCAAACAGGCATTCTAACCGGCTTCCTGGCAGACAGGCAGACTGACAGTCTGGCGGACGGGTAGGCTGAATGGCAGATAAGCAGTCTAACTGATTGGAATGTAGGCATTGTACATCACTGGCAGATAGGCAGGCAGAGTCACTGATAGAAAGGCAGGCTGACTAACTGGAAAATAGGGAGACCGACTTAACAGCAGATGTGCAGTCTGACTGGCTTGACTTGGAGATCAGCATGAAGACTGACAGAAAGACAGACAGGTAGAGAGATAGATACACAGACAGGTAGACAGACAAGTAGACTGATAGATGTGAGGCAGACTGAGACAGACGGTCAAGCTATACATTCAAATAGGCACAGAAACATCTGCTCTACTGGCACTGCTGGATTTACTGTCAGTAATTGTTGGAAGAGCAACATCAGAGGCCTACTGGTATGAATAAGCAAACAAGCAGTTCTGCTAAAACCAAGTAATACAAAAGATGTAGGCCGCCTACTATACAGTACATAGTGTATTATTAAAAAATGCTGTAGCAACACTCTTTAAAAGTGGACTAACATCACATTAACACGGTTCAGCCAGAATAATGCATGGCAATAAGCCACCAATGGCACAATCACTTCTGAAGACAGGGTCTTCAGTCACAGTACTGTGTGTACACTTCAAATGTAAACATCTGATTTTTGGTAATACATAAGAAGGGTTTGCTTGGAGCCAGTGCTGTATGTATTTTAGTAATAATTTAAAGTGGAAACTCACAGCCCAGCACGTATTTAACCCGTTGGCTGAGTCGAACGTTCAGCTCCAGTGCTGAACGTTCGAAAAACGGGTGGGGTACCGTCGGCTAACGGACGTGCGCAGCACTACCAAGGTAGTGCACTCGACGATCGTTGGCCGACGGCAGCAGCCAACGGGTTAAAAGTGGGTAAGGGTCAAAAAATAGAAACAAATGTGCCTCTGCAACCACTGCTGAACGTATTGTTAGTAACTGCCGAAAAAACAACTTCAGAGACCAAGTAAAATAAATAAGGACTTTAACAATGGCGACTTATAATAAATAAATAAATGTACTTTTGCAGCTTCTGCTGGATTTGTCAGTAAATGTTACAAAACAACTTCAGAGGCTGAAGAAACACGGGAGACAACCCTGAATATCTGTTTCCAAGAAAAGGCTAAATTACAGATCAATTCTTTACTATGTCGCCTTGGATAAATAAACAAGCAATGCCAATGCCAGTAGGTCTGGCCTATAAATGATGGTGAATTTTGTATCAATGATTGGATGAGGAAAAGACTAAAATCATCATACATGCGCTCTAGCACTCATCTTTGCGCTCATGCATCTATTCGTCAAATCACTGACCCATTCTTGCATTCACTCTTTGACAGAACAGCAACAGAACATGCACAAACTCAACAACAGATGAAAGATAAATAAAAAGAATACAAGCAGAAAAAGACTACACGTAGAAAAAAGAAACCTGCTGCTGTCTAAACATGATGGATTTATTGTAGTACTAGCAGCCTGTCCTGACGTTGTCCGGGGCGGAAGGAGGCTGGGGGCAACACCGCTGCAGGAGACGCGCAGCAGAGCGGCCAGCAGCGGGAGCAGCAGAGCCATCCGAGGCCGGGCCCCTACGTGCGAGGAGCGGGTGAGTGCAGCATGGCGGGGCTCTGGAAAACCGGATATCGGTCCGCCACATGCCCCCAGCGTTTGCAGCGGGAGCAGCTGAGCCGTGGAAGGAGCGTCCTGAGAGCCGTGAGGGGCGGAGGAGGGAGCGCGGCTGAGAGCCTGGGGGAGCGAGGAGGGCCGAGGACAGGCAGCAGACGACGCAGCTTTTGTTTGACTTACTGACGTTGCTGGTGCTGCTCTGGGCTTCCGAGGCCGGGCCCCTACTGTGGAGAGCGGGTGAGTGCAGCATGGTGGGGCTCTTTCTCACGTTGCTGGGGCTGGTGCTGCTCTGGGATTCCGAGGCCAGGGACCCTGTGGGCGGAGAGCGGGTGAGTGCACCATGGCGGGGCTCTGGGAAACGGGATCTTGGACCACCACACGCCCCCCTCCACCCTGTGTTTGTCACGCCCCCACCAAGCGTTAGTCAGGCCCCCACACCACCCCGCCGTTTGTCACACCCCCACCGCGTTTGTCACGCCCACAACGCACAACGCAGACACTCACTAGGGACTTCTTTGCTGGCACGGGTCTTTTCCTTTTTAATGTATATGGTGCCCCGTGTGCATAGCCTATGTCCATCTCCTGGAACTCCCCTTTACAACGGTGTATTGGGTGTCGTGATGATTGGTGGTGTACTTCTGGAGTTTACCCGCCTCAAAGGGTAAGCCGTTGTATGGCAGCCACAGCAGCATGGCTGCGAGCCAATGCGTTACAATTCAACGGATCGAAAACGGAGGTACTTCACTGCTCTTTGGACCGAACTCCCCGTACACTACCGGCCGATTTCTGGCCTATGTCCATTCCGGGATCGGTGGAGGCGTCAGAGTCAGCTCGCAACCTGGGAGTTCTATTCGAACCCAACTTGCAGCTTGATGCCTCCGTAAATAAAACGGCAGCAACATGCATGGGTCTGCTCCGTGCCTTATGGAAAATCTTGCCACTTCTTCCACAGGGCTCCAGAGCTGAGGTAGTGCGTAGTTCCATTCTCAGTAGGATTGACTACTGTAACGCACTACTTTTGGCTGCCCCGAAGACTCTGATCCTAAAGCTCCAAAGGATACAGAATATGGCCTCTAAATTGGCCTTGTCTCGACCACGGTCCGCCTCTTCATCGGTAGCCTTAGCCGATCTACATTGGCTTCCAGTCCAGCAGAGAATTGCGTTTAAGGCTCTCTGCCTTGTCTATAGGGCCCTGCATGGACTGGGACCAATACCTCTTCAGACCCTCTTCCTCTGGTATCAGGCAGCCAGACCTTTAAGATCATCCTCGGCGTTCTTGGTAAAAGTCCCTAAAATTAACAGAACGAGAATGGGTGGTCGCGCTTTCAGTTTTGCGGCTGCCACGATGTGGAACACCCTCCCCCTGGCATTAAGGAGCTGCCCTGATCTGCTTACCTTTAAAAAGAGCCTCAAAACCTATCTGTTTCCCAGAGTAATGTAGCTGTTTTAATAGATGCATGGTTCGGTCTCAGCGCCAGGATACCCTTGGGGGTGACAGTTGCGCTTAATAAGCAATAAATACAATACAATACAATACAAAGGTTCCCAGGTCTCTCTTTATAATAGTAGTATAGATATAGATTCTCATTTTGTATTTTAATGTCCTATGTTATCTTGTTCCTAGCTGCTCAACCAGAGTGAGTGTTCTGTGTGGAATGTTGGTGTGTGGGCCATGAGTGGAATGCTTGAATGACTGGGTATGAGTAGTGACAGTTGGTGGAAGGGCTGAGCAGCTAACAGGCTGCTCCTGGTGAGGCTGCTGTACAGGATCTGAGCTACATGTTTATCATCTTGAACCAACCTACTTTAACTACATCTACCAGTGTGGACTACATTATTACATTTATTTTACCGACGAGTTGGAGACTTGCTCACGCTCCACAATGAAAGAAGCTCAAGATGACATCTACAAATTGTCAACAGGTTGGGGAGAAACAACAGACAACACAAGGAAATTCCCAGGACAAGTCCAGGTCACATGAGCCCACACAGAAACAAAAGAAGCGACAAAGGAAACTTGAACAGCATGCCTTGCAGCCTCATCAGTGTCCATTACATCGGACAGCCCCAGCCCAAGCATGCTGTACCCTGTTTCATCTGGACATATCTACAACTGTGCCTTTAAAGGAATGCTCAACAGAGACTGTTAGTTTGACAACTACATGAAGCCCTGGTGTGTTTTGATGTTAAAATGATACACATTTGGAAGGTCAGTTATTCTATATTTGAATCTGTGTTCCTGCGCCTTCCGGGAGGGTAAGCCTCTTCATTTTTTATATTCTACCTGTAAAGTCATTTTATATGGACATTTTATACATTGTGATGGACGATACACACATTGAAACACACATTGACATTTGATCGCTACTACTTGGTGTGTTTTCTTTAACAGTGGCAAATGGAATCGGGCTACATAGCAGCGCTCCATTTCAAGCGATTTGAAAGTTCAAGCACGAGCAACGCCTTCCGGTGGGATTTCTTTAAGACGCATGGTGTGGGACATTGAAGTTTTACAAGCAGTTGTCTGGGGTTGTATATCGCTTTTATTTCACTGCTTTACCACGCGATTTTTGTTGTGTTCACCATATCAGTTGAACCGCTGTGCGACATTTGAATCATATCACAAGCTTTACACAGCGCGCGCACACTCAGCGCATGCAATCTTACCTGTGCTCGTCATCATTCCTACAATGCCTACAATGGACCTTCTGTGACGCCTGTTCCTCTCTCATGCTTTTTGTTGCTTTGGGACGTTTTGGTGCTCAAGCGCACTGAGAGCCACCCTGCATCCACGTCGTCAGCTTGCGGCCACCTTTTGATTGGCGGTGGGTCATTGCAACATGTTGGTGCTCTGCCTTCTTTCTTTTGCCAACCACGTTAACCGAGTTTGTTCGGATTTGGCGAGGGCGGCGCAAGAGTGTGTCAGTCGGAGAACATTGTGGCTGACCGCTGCTCCTCCTGGAGTGATTTTCTGCTGTTTCGTTTTGGAGCACAAGAGGGAATTTGACAATACTTTCACCCACGGAGCAGTTTTGGATCTTCTGTGTCATGCAGGTCGGACGCTCTGCAGCAAAGACACGTGTTGAAGCTTGCGATGCACAGGAGGTACATGTTTATACGGTGCCTCAATATTGGTACACATGCATGTTTATTACATCTCACCGTTGATTTTTTTTTTTTACAGAACACACTGTTCTATTCTACTCTGTATGTAAGCGCCAATAATATAGGTAATTTACCAATTTTAAGGAGCAGTGAACAAGTTATGGATGCTAGAGAATCAAAAAACAGTGGACATGTACATGATTGTATTTCTCTATTTTTTGGTAGAATGTCAGCATGGGATTTGTGTCATTCAAGATGTGGACATTTTAGTCATTCTTTTTTTACCTAGTGCAAGTTGCATGGGTTTTTGCCTTTTATTTGTTTTTCTAGGAGAAAACAAGTCTTACAGGATGTTGGCATGTTTGATGTGTTTTAGCTTGCCTTTTACAATTTATGTATCCCTTACTTTGGAATGGGAATTAGTCCCATAGCGTCACTTTTACAATTTCTCTATCCCTTACTTTGGGATGTGAATGGGTGTTTAGTTAGTTCCATGTCCACACGTTTAGTCTCCATACCTTTAAGAGAAGGTTGGGTCAAGGGGTTTGTTTCCCTTTCACGCAGGAATGGGTTTTAGTCCCATTTTCCTCATTGTGAGCCATTTACCCTTACATAAGGGTTGGCTTTAGGGTTTGATTCCCTTTCATGCTTGAAATGGGTATTGGTCCCATGTCCATACATTACGTCACTGTACCCTTACATGAGGGTTATCTTACAGGGTTTGCTTGTAGCAAGGGGTTCACCTTGTGTGCATAAGCCACCACGTGCCACACATTCAATTTGGTTGCAGGGGTTCTACACCTTGTGTGCATAAGCCACCATGTGCCACACGTTTGTTTTGTTAGTAAGTGTTTTTCACTACATTTCTTTGAGTTTTCGTCCCTTGGATCCCTTACTTTGGGGAAGGGAATTGGCTTTTGTCCCTTTTTCCACATTACTTTTCTCCTCACATGGGGAGTATACATGTTGTCCCTTGTTTTAAGGGGGGGCTGGAATTTGGGGTTCAGTCCCTCTTTTCCACACAACTGGTCTCCTCTCATGGGGAGCATGCTCATTGAATTTCATTTTCTTTCTTTTAATAGAGGAGGGGGTGTGGGTAATCTATCTGCCCTCCTTGTGTAGTCACTATCCCTCGCCTGATGTGGTTTTGCCATCATCCCTGCATTACAGACTATTGTCTTATCTTGTACTGTGATGTTTATAGTTTATCTTAGTTGGGTTTCATTATTCTTCTGTTCTATAGGAAAGAGATAGTGTAGTATTCTCATGTTGTATTTTAATGTCCTATGTTATCTGGTTCCTAGCTGCTCAGCCAGAGTGAGTGTTCTGTGTGGAACGTTGGTGTGTGGGCCATGAGTTGAATGCTTGAGTGACTGGGTATGAGCGGTGATAGTTGGTAGAAGGGCTGAGCAGCTAGCAGGCTGATCCTGGTGAGGCTGCTGTACAGGGTCTAAGCTACTTGTTTATAATCTTGAATAAACCTACTTTAACTACATCTACCAGTGTGGACTACTTACTACACTTAAGCTTCCAATTACAAAATTAAACATAGCTTAAGAAATCGGTCTTGCCGTGGTACTGTTTCACCTGGCTATGGTACATTGTTTCAAAGTTCCACTATGGCTGCCACATTTAGAGCCAACATGTTGGTCATCCAGGAATGGCAAAACGATGATACACTATGGACAACATAATTTTATGGTCTTCTGCTTTAGAGACCATTAGGTCAGGTGAGAGCTGTGCAGCAAAGCCACACCTCAAAATCCATACAGATGTGTAGCCCTGCGAATCAGGCAGCTGGATAAACAAAATAAATCACAGTTGCATGGAGGGGGAAGCACTTTTTTCATGTAAGCACACATTTGCCTAATCAAAACATGTACTCATGTCCACCAAAACGTGGGAGGAGCCAAATTCCAAAGCTGTACTCCTCAAAACTTTATTTCAGGTTCATCACATAACGTCTAGCAACAGCCGCACTGCCAAGCCAGGCCGAAATATATTCATCCACAGTCACTGATTAATGTGTGATTAGTAATTGTTGGAAGAGGTCTTTCGGAGGCCAGCTGGGACAAAAAATAAGCAAACATGTTTGAACAAGATAGACATTTAACTCGTTCTGTGCTCAGGACGGCTCCCGGCCGTCATGAGTCACGGTAGTCATGTGCTCATGACGGCCGGGAGCCGTCCGAACGTTGCAGCTCCGCCCACAAATGATTAATTCCCCGCCTGTGCGGGCAAATTAATCAGTGGGCGGAGTTCGGACGGCTCCCGGTCGTCATGAGCACATGACTACTGTGACTCATGACTGCTGGGAGCCGTCATGAGCACCGCACCCCCCCTCGCACCGCGGTAAAATTAACACCACAGAGAAGGGGTTAATAGTGGCTATAGGTTAAAAAAATAAGCCACTGCTATAAGAATTGTCATTGTTGGAAAAGCAATCTTTGAGGCTGGATGGAACGAAAAGGCAAATATGCTTTTACAACAACAAAAGACAAGTTTATTAGTGGCTTTGGGATAAAAAAAAAAAAAAAAAAAAAAATAAATAAAAAGAGTGTTCATAGCCTCTTCTGGATTTATTATTTGTAATTGCATGACAGAGAGAGAACGTAGCAACATGTGTGAGACAGCAACAAGGAGGGCGAAGGAGGAGACCAGCACTTGAGGGGAGAAGCAAATGTGGAGTGCTTAACCAAAAAGCGAATAGAGGAAGGCCACGAGTCAGAAATAAGAGGATGGTAAAGAGGCTATACTACAGGAGAATGACAAACAAAAGATGGATCAAGAAGGACAACAAAAGCCATCTAATAAGAAGGAAATTAAAGTGAAAATAAAACCAATCAATGGTAAGTAATGAGTGGGCCTTAAGGCCATTGTAAGTTCTTGGAAAGACCACAAAATGTCTCTTGCAACTAGACAGCTGGTGCCATCTGACAGGAAAGACCTAAAAAGTAACGCATTCTCACTTCCAAGTTACACTGCAATCCACTGCATGCGCACAAACATACATTGCCTCTTCTTCCACAGCCACTTTATCTGACTGATTGCCTTCTAGCACTTCCTCCCTACTTGCTTGCTAGACACCTAAGACCAACTACCCGGAGCACAATATTAAACCATCTGTGGGGAACAAGCCTTTAGGACATCTCCATCCACAAGGATCCTTCCTCTATTTTATCCTCTGCTTCTCAATCTACTCTTTATCCCAGTCCTCTGACGTCTAGTTGATGTGGCATAAAAGCTCTGAAGAAGCCCATCATAAAATACAGAATATATTCTTCGACTACATTTGAAGCTCTGCACACGCATAACTAACCAAGACTCAGAGCAGGAATATTATGTACAAGTTCACTTATAAAATATTGAAATGCTAAAGCAAAGTTGTTAGAAATTGGATTTCTGTTTGGCTAGGGCTAGCGCCTAAGCCAGGCAGAAACCACCACTCTTGTCAGGGCAAGGGAGTTACACACCGAACATAACCCCTGCTGCTCACCCCCTTGGTAGCTTGGCAGAGCAGTCAGGCTTATCCCAGAGGCAATTTCTAAAGTGTTTGCGCAACACACTCACACAACAGTGACACACTAGGCACACCACAAAAGAAACTCCACACAAGGTTATATAAAAAAAATAGCTTTTGTATTACTCATAAAAAACATAAGAACGCAATCACATATATACACTGTGCCAACAGGCACTAGGTATGACTTTACTGGGGAATATATACATTACAGGGCCAATCGGGCCACTGTCATCACCATTAGGACACACAAGTAGTGAAAATCACAACCAGTAACAGCTGGTAACATTGCATGTAGCATAAACACATTACGCATCACATCTAGATTACCAGTGCACCACAGTAACACTTATGAGGTGTACACATCACCATAGCACTTTGTGCACATCAAGCCCCTCTTAGGCATAAACAAAATAAGGGGGCGTAGCAGAGCACCTTACTCACAGCCATCAGCAGTATTACACCATACTCCCCTATTAGGAACACATTACTACCACAACATAAACATTACACTTGGGGATAACCAATACCCATTGGCAATTTGGCACATTGGCACAACACATTAGGCATAACCTAAATGACGACACTGAGCATTGCACATTTGCTCATACACAAAATTAGCCACAGTGCACCCAAGGAAACAATTGCAGTAATGTACACATAAGATCTCAGGCTCCAGTATTCACATCAGCCCAGGAAATATGTCCTCATCAGATACCACAGGTGCCCCCACGTTGCAGTGTTCCAAAGATCGGTGTCTCCCCTCAGACGGGGCCTCCAACCTGGCCCCTTCTGGCTGCTGATGCAGCAAAAACAATGTGCGTAATGCGCGGGGGTGCAACTCACCCAGCCCTTCTGGAGCCACTGCACCTCCCCAGCCCCTGTCACTCCAGAGCCGGACATGAAATACACAACATGAAGGCACAAAGACACATAGCACACAGAAATGCCCACTTCTAAAAGTTGACAGGTAAAGGTTCTGCAGAACGAAGGACTGCTGCCGGTTCCAGCTACTCATTCGTTTAATTCAGAATTTCTTTGTGAACATTAATAATTTGATCACTTGAAAGTGAGGCGTGCTAATTGAAGAAACCCCCAACTATGGTCTTCTTTGGGAGACCAACAGAAATTTGACTTCCTGCATTACTGATGGTCTAAGGAGCAGCGTGCCCCCTCTCTTGAAAAATGTCCGAAGTGCAGTTTCTAAGAACGATCCAATATAAGGGTCTTTTGTTACATTATCTCATAGTCCTGAAGATGGTCTGAATGAGTCACACCGCGAAGACCGAAACGTCGACTATCTCCCTAATCCTTGTTCTTAAGAGATATTTTAAGTGGATTGGTAGATTGATTTTTGCAACACAGCACTTAATATACATATATTCTCTGGATTGGTTGTTATTTGACATTTGAAATATAGGTCCACAATGAAGTGCCTTGTATAAATGTCTATATGAGATTGATTTTTCATCACGTATGTACCCTTTTTAAAATGAAAATATATCCTTTTGTATATACGATATCCCCGTGTTTCTTAATCATTATTGCATATTACTATTCTTAGAAGCATGATTGACCAACAGCTTCTTCATGAAATTAAGATGTAAAATCAGTGACAGATGAATTCCCTACTGATCTACAGTTAGAAATAATTAGTGAAGTGAAATCCCTTGTCGGCACACGTTACCTGTCAACATTAGTTCTTTCCCAAGCCACAAGGGTACATTGGGTTTCCCACCTCATTGTGTCACTTCTAAAAGTAGCATTTCTAAAATAGTTATAATAAATCTGCGTACACCATTACGCAGCATTTATTACCACTATTCCAAACATATCAAACTTGAACACTCTACTCCTCTCAGGTCAGGAATTACCACTGAAACACATATCAGGGAATCCCCAATGCATTCCTAGGAGAGGTCAGCCTCACAGTAGTGAGAAACCAAAATGGCTGTTTGCCACTACCAGGATATGCCACACAGTTAAGGCACATGTCCTACCTTTTACCTACAGCGCACCCTGCCCAAGGGGCTAGCTAGGGCCTACATTAGGGGTGACTGATGTGTAGTGAAAGGGGAGTCAGAGACGTGGCAACCACTTTATGTGCCACGTCACAGCTGCAGTAAACTGTGCGCGCAGACCCTGCAATGGCAGAGGCCTGAGACCGGTTTCAAAGGCTACTTTGGTGGGTGGCGCAAGCAGCGCTGCAAGCACACCAGTAGCATTTAATTTACTGGCCCTGGGTATATGAGATACCATTTTACAAGGGACTAATAGGTAAATTAAAGACGCCAAACTGGTGTAGACCAATCTTACCACGTTGACCATAGAAAGCACATGCACTTTACTTGACAGCAGTGATAAAGAGCCCAGAGTCCTAAAACCACCAACACTAGGTCAGAATAAATACCAGGAGGAAGGCAAAAAAGTTCAGCGATGACCCTGAAAAAAGGGCCAAGTCCAAAAAAAGTTAAATAGTAAAATGACACAATTTACAAAAAAGAATGTACATTTAAACCCACCTCATATTCAGCTCCAAACCCAGCTTGTTGGATGAAATGCTCTGATGAATTCCAAAGAAATGGAATTCCACCAAGAAGGAGAATCAGCTAAAATGAGAGAAACATTAAATTAAAAACTGGTACAATGTTAGACAGGTAGAAGCATCCAAATCCTGCTAGAACATGGCTCAACCAACAATACATTTCTTTAAGCAATTTTATATAGCTCTACTCACAATAGCCACACAGTACCTACCATAATATCAGGAAAAAAATAACCTAGAAAACCTAAAAGACTGAGTCCAACAGGCACCACTTTGTTGAGTAAACCTATTTTGTAACTACTAGTAAATAGTACACGTATTGGCCGGAACTCAGGTTAGTTATTTGTCTTGGTCTAAATCTGGGTACCATTTCTTGTCGCTTCCTTAGAGGGCTTACACCTCTTTCGGGTTAGGATAGGACTTTACACAGGAAAATAAGCACATTATAAAATGATGTTTTATTGGAAAACAGTAACATTCCTCTAGTTTTAGCTTCACATGTTAGAATTTCTAACAAGGCCAATTAGATTTTCAAAGAACGGGCACCCAGCCAAACATTGGCAGCGTCCAATCTCATTTAGAGTTGGGAGGTCCACAAGGTTTTCACAGGCTTCCATCAGTGGAGGAAAATAAGCACATTATAAAATGATGTTTTATTGGAAAACAGTAACGTTCCTCTAGTTTTAGCTTCACATGTTAGAATTTCTAACAAGGCCAATTAGATTTTCAAAGAACGGGCACCCAGCCAAACATTGGCAGCGTCCAATCTCATTTAGAGGTGGGAGACCCACAAGGTTTTCAAAGGCTTCCATCAGTGGAATCTCTCAACAGGACGGCATTTTCGCCACTAGGGTATAATGATGGTCACCGTAACCATAGCGATGAATGGGTGTCCCATACCAGGAATCAAACAATGAGCCTTTTCCACAGGGATAAAACTCCCAGCATGTCTGTTTCATAGTTTTTTTTGCTTTTCAATATTACTTTGACGTCTGCTCAGTACACTCATATGAATTCTATGCAATGGCTGCACAAGCAGTAGGATAGGGTGATAGTGTGGTAGGGATCTCACAATAGGGTGGGTGGTTCGCCTCCACAGGGTTAGAGTTTGTAGTCTCTGCAGACCAGGCAGCATACACACAAGGCTCTTTTGAGATTAGTCTTGACTTGTGCCATGAGTTGAATGGAATCCAAACGTTCATGAAAACAGGTAAAAAGTATAAACCGCAGGGTTTGTGCGGGTAATGGAAGATTGGGCACTGGGCAGAATTCGAAGGAACTCTTGATGTAATTTTAAATAAGGGTTTAACCCAAGCTTTCTTATGTTTTAACACCATATGGCGTCCCAATTTGGCATCTACAGATGAAAACTTAATTTCAAGTTGCTGCAATTGGCCCAAGTCCACTGTATCCAGACTGTGAGGGCTGTAGTGTGTAAAGGTTGGATTGGCCAGAGAAGTGTCTGGAATGGAAAATTATTAAAAATAGGGAGATGCCCTATACTCACTGCAGCTCTTTGGCTGACGAGATATCATGGAAAATGGGTGAGAACAGGAAAAATTACTTAACAAAATTTATTAAGGTGAACTAAACAGAACAAATATGTTTGGAAAGCCAAATAAATTAATTATGGCAGAAATCATTAAAAGACAAACAAATATTAGAACCACCAATCGTTTTTTTTTTTTTAAGATGTGGTCGGGAGAGGCCAAGATTCCCCTTAATTGTGTTTTTTGTTCAAAAATGTATGTGTGTACCACATATTTGTGATGTTTGTAAATTTCTTTTGTATTTTATTTTTGATACTCTTGAATGAACCATATGTAAACTCTAAAACACGCAAGTGAAAATAAACACTGCCTAGGACTGCCATAATTAATTTAGTTGGCTTTCCAAACATACTTGTTCTGTTTGGTTCACCTCAATACATTTTGCTAAGTAATTATTCATGCGCTCACCCATCTTCCGAGGAATGGAAAATGTGCAGCTGTCCAAAAGGAAGGACAAAAGACAGACACAAGTTGAAAAAGCATTTGCAATGCAATAGGTCTCGTATTAGGAAAGTTAGAGCTATTGGTATTGTAAATGACACATTTTTTATTTAGGTTTTGTTTTTGAAAATTGCGAAATTAATAGCTTTGTCATTTACAATGCCAATAGTTATAACTCTCGCAAATGTGACACCTATAGCATTTGTAATGCAATATGTGTTGTATTTACGTGACTTACATGTATTGATATTACAAATAACAATGTTTTTTAAATAATTAATACTTAAATAAAAGTTATTGTAATTTATAATGGCAATAGCTTAAACTTTTGTAAATAACATTTGTGAAGATTATGTTCAGTGTATTTTATTGTGACGAAAATCCAAGAACATATGTCAAATATTAACATCTTTTTGTTACATTTGTAATAAAGCTTGAAACATGGAGATAACTTATTTGAACCAGTTGTTGTTGAATGGTTGCACAGATTGATGCTGTGGTGGAGCTCAGTGATGTTGTGGTGCCACTGAGTGATGCTGTGGTGGTGCTGAGTGATGCTGTATGCTATTCTATGTTTTGTTTTGTTATGCTATGCTATGCTGTTTTGTTATGCTATGCTATGTTTTGCTCTGCTTTGTTATGCTATGCTTTGTTGTGTTTTACTATGCTATGCTTTGTTTTGCTATGCTATGTTTTGTTGTGTTGGTATGCTACGTTGTGTTTTGCTATGTTATTATGTTTTGTTATGTTTTGTTCAGCCATGCTATGTTTTGTTAAGCTATACTGTTTTGTTGTGTTTTGTTATGCTATGTTTTGTTATGCTATGCTGTTTTGCTATCCTATGCTTTGTTTTGTTATGCTATGCTATGTTTAGTTTTGCTATACTATGCTTTGTTTTGTTATGCTATGTTTTGTTATGCTATGCTATGTTTTGTTGTGTTTTGCTAGGCTATGCTTTGTTATGCTATGCTATGTTTTGTTATGCTATGCTATGTTTTGCTCTGCTATGCTTTGTTATGCTATGTTTTTTATGCTATGCTATGGTTTGTTGTGTTTTATTATGCTATGCTTTGTTTTATTATGCTATGTTTTGTTATGCTATGCTATATTTTGCTGTGTTTGGTATGCTATGCTGTGTTTTGCTATGCTATGTGTTTTGTTATGTTTTGTTAAGCCAAGCTATGTTTTGTTGTGTTTTGTTATGCTATGTGTTGTTGTATTTTGTTATGCTATGTTTTGTTATGTTATGCTATGTTTTGTTATGCTATGTTTTGTTATGCTATGCTATGCTTTGCTGTGTTTTGTTATGCTTTGTTGTGTTTTGTTATGCTATGCTACGTTTTGTTATGTATGCTATGGTTTGTTTTGCTATGTTTTGTTATGCTATGCTTTGTTATGCTATGCTTTGTTATGCTTTGTTGTGTTTTGCTATGTTTTGCTATGCTATGCTTTGTTATACTATTCTATGTTTTATTTTGCTACGCTTTGTTTTGTTATGCTATGTTTTGTTATGCTATGGTATGTTTTGTTATGCTATGCTGGTGAGGGTGAGTGAGGGTGGGTGGGTGGGTGAGTGAGTGAGTGAGGGTGGGTGAGGGTGGGTGTGAGGGTGAGGGTGAGTGTGTTAGAGCAAGGGTGAGGGTGAGAGGGTTGTGAGGTTGTGTATCCTATGCTTTTTTTGTTATGCCATGCTATGTTTTGTTATGCTATGCTGATGAGGGTGAGTGAGGGTGAGTGAGGGTGTGTGAGGGGGTGTGAGGGTGAGGGCGAGGGTGTGATGGTGTGTGAGGGTGAGAGGGTTAGGAGGGTGAGGGGGTGTGAGGGTGACCTAAAAACGAAGGAGGAGGAATTACAGATTGCATGTTCCTTAATAACACCTAATAAAAACAGGTTTTTAAACCAGAAAAATATATGCAAACCCCAGCAAAATGAAATGAACAGGTAGATGTGAATAAAGATGATAATAAATGTGCAATGCACACGAATAAGATGTGCGCATCAGCGTAAAACTAAACAGGAAAAGCCAGCAACGAGTAATGGTTGTGAGGGACGTTGCTATATAAACGGCAATCACAACCAATGGCCCGACGTTATGAAATGTGACATGGCACGTAGTGGATTCGCTGGAGGCAGCGTGAAAAGTCATAGTGCGAGAGCTGTGAAATGGCCTCCTGTCGTGACACACACGAGAACCGCAAATGTTATAACACAGTAACAGAGCGATCCCAATGAAGAAAAGGCAGAACTTCCGTCCGACTACGGGAAACTCCACCTAGAGGTAAGGATGATTTTATCAAACATTACTTGTGGTTAAGGATGTTTGGTCGCGGACACCAGCACATCTGCACAAAAAGGGTCCTAAGGCAGCAAATAAAAACAAGTTTTTAAACCAGAAAAATGTATGCAAACCCCAGCAAAATGAAATGAACAGGTAGATGTGAATAAAGATGAGAATAAATGTGCAATGCACACTAATATTAAGAAAGCCGAGCTAATTGGACGAAATTTAAATACATTAGTGCTATGAAAAAAAATAATAAAGCTGTGCGCTTCGGCGAGATGGAGAAAGTTTGTATGAAGCACTCTTTACATTGTGAAAAGCGCAATAAACATCGTTGCCACGTGGGATGATAAAGCCATGTGCATCGGCGAAATAATACAAAACTGCACAATACGACAAGGAACAGTGTAAAAAAGCATTAGCAAAGCAACCAATCAAGCGGAAAACGAAAGCCGTGGAAAACTATATGTGCCGGCCGGCCAGCAGTGAGTAATTAGGGGAGAGAGAGGGGAGGTGCTGGGGAACAGATGGCCGTGAAGCAGGGGGCGGGGCAGCGGAACCCTTTGAAGTCATGGCCTGCGGCCGTGAATAAGTGACGGCGGGGGCGGGGCAGCGGAAGCCTTTGATGTGGCAAATGCTGCTGGCAGGGGGAAGCCTGTGGGGAAATGCAAGCTCGTGCACGAAGGAGCTTGTGGTCACGTGATTTCACGTGAACTTTTGAAAATCCGCATCGTAAAAAGTCAGCTTTTGGGTTGACAACAATAGGTTCGAGTAAACTCGACCTAATAATCGGCAGAGAAGGCAAGGTGGTGGGAAAGTGGACAAAAACACATCGCAATTTTAAAACAACAAAACAGTGGAAAATGAGGACAGCAGAATATATAGATGGGGCCAATAAAGCAAATGTTTCCAGGGTGGGGAAAGAGCTATCAAAGGGTTTTAAATCGGGTGATCGGTAAGGTGGAGAAAAGGGGCTGACATGGCAAAGAGGTAGACTGAACAGAAAGGAGTTAGAGAAGGGTAGAAATTACAACAGGAAAGTGAGCCTGGAGGTGTTCCACTATAGGTGAAGAAAATGGAGCGGGGGGTTAAAATGGAAAAGGCTCTAACAGTGAAAACAGAACATCAGACGTATAGATCCAGGTAGGACCCTAACCCTTCATTTTGTTAATGCCCAACAGGATCCTAACCTCTCTTTTTGTTAATGTCCAAAATCACCCTAATCCTTCCTTTTGTTAATGCCCAATGGCATCCTAATTCTTCCTCCTTTTGTTGATGCTCTATGATACCCTATCCCTTCCTTAGGCCTCTCTAGAATTTTTCTTTGCTCATAATAGCTAACATTATGTTGGCAGCAATATATGCAGAGCAGGAAGATCTGTAAAGGAGCTGAGGCCTTAGCTTGTGCAGACACTTTTTGACATTTCTAAGGTCAACGTTCCGAAGGAAATACTTTTTCCCACCCCTCCCACTCTTCCTGAAGGAAACTTCGTCCTGTTTTTTTGCATGATAAGCAACACAATATTATTTTCTTTCTAGAAGTGTTTCTTCAGTCTTAACATCCTATTGATTTTATACAATTCTGTACTTTTATCATTCGCATACACCGTAAAGAAATAATTTAAAACTGTACTTTTAAAAAGCCACTCATCTATGTATACCATTTAAGGATTTCAAACAAATGCAGAAAATGCATATTTTCATTTAACAATTGCTGGATTATCCTGCTCATGTATACCTATGATGAACAGGTTTGCCTCTTCCAAACCTACAGTATCAGACAGTAAACGAAGCATGAAAATACATCTAAGACAAGCTTTTCACCCATTTTAGACTTTCAATTTTAACTTGCGCCTAATTTACTTTGAATTTGCGGACTGCTGGGAGAGTCAAGACATCACGTCTGTGTTCTACTCTTTTGAAAATAGTACTGGAGCATGTGACAGGGCACCATTACTGCCAATTTCCAGCATGCAGGAGCGTGTCTTCCCTCCCAATAGGAACCTGCACATAATTCCCTTCGACTTTGTTGACTGTTGGGGGAAGTCTTTTTAATTGGGGGAACGTTTTTAAATTTGTGTGCTTCTGTAACAAGTTCCCTTTTCTGCTTGTTGTAGATCACTTGCGTAACATCATTAAGTGGCGACAATTCTGAAGGCATCAGGTCAGCATTCTATTCTTGAGACATTACTGAGCATGTTCAAGGGCGTGATTACTGACCATTTAAAGGAGGCACAAGTGTATCCACGCGCTCCTGGCGCACTAAAAACAAGCCTGTCTGCGCCTTCCAGTGCCCTCTTAGCAACCTGCGCGAGCTATGCTGCTGGTTTCTCTCCAGATTCAGCATGCTACCTATTCTAGTGGGCAACTCAAAATGCATACCCCTCACACGCCATCAGCTTCTAATAGGGATAGCGTGAATAAGCATGTTGATCCTACTCCTGAATTACCGCTTGTTATACACACTAGAAACAATCCCAATATTTTCCATGCTACAACCTTTTAAACCTTTGGTCACTCCCCAACATCAGAGAAAGGTGGATGCCTTTATTTTTATCTTTGGATTTTGATATTTTCTTCTTCAAGGAGACAGGGTTATACAACACATTTAACCTAGTCTTACTATTAGCGGCCCCCGGGGTTTAATACTATCAGACTGAATAGAAATACTGATGGAGGGGTCTTGGTGGTGTTTAAGGAGTCCTATTTGGTAGGTTCTCAGACTCTACATATATGTATTTCTGTAGAATTAGTTGGTTTTAAATTGCAATTATTCCCCTCGTGCTCTTTCACAGGGATTTTACTTTATCAACCCCTAACTCTTGCTTCTCACTAGAACATCTCAGTTCACAAACTTCTATCGCCTTTTGCCTTTTCAACCGCTAACCTATTACTGTTGGGTGATTTTAAGATGTGGACATATTGGTTGTCACAAGTGGCATCTGAAGAATTACTTGAGACAGTTTTTTACTCAAAAAGAGTAAGCATTGAGCGTACACAATGTATGCCAAGGCCATGGGCTAATCAACAAGTAAGTTTGTTAATTGGGATCTTGGAAATCTTACAAATATATCCTACAACGGCGATACAATCATGTGTCTGGCACGAAGCCATTAAGCTTCATTCTCTACAGTCTTTGATGCCTCTGAATCATATTTTAATCTTGACAGTTCAGAGGCTGCAATCTTAAATGAGACACTTGCATACCTAAAGCTCTTGATGTTCTGACTCCACTCAAGAAAAAAATATCAAGTCATGTTGAACCATCTACACCGTGATTCTCAGACTTCCTTCTTCTGCTAAAGAAAGAATGAAATAAACTAAAACGATCTTATCATAGGGACTATATTATGGAAAATAAACTCATTTATCCAACGGCCCTTCCTCGTTATGCAAAAAAAAATTGTAATAAAAAAAAAAAGATTACAGTGAGCAAATCTACTTCATTCACACACCTGATTCAAGCAGCTGCCAACTTGACAAATGATTTATTTTTATTACACTCTTTTACCCAGCCCAGCTGTCTAGCTTGTAACATCCTTAAGTGGTTTGTAATAACTCTGCATCATTTGTGATGAGAAAATTTAAAAAATCCGTTTTCATTTTATCACATTATTAAACCTGGACATCACAAATTTTGAGTTCAATGAATTCTCAATATGTTTTAAGCAAACACTACACTGTTTTGATCTCCTCTCCCCTGTTCTTCTGAAATAACTTTTGCTTTCAACCAAACCTTGTGATTCTTGCGAAGCATGTAATGTGCATGTGGAAACGGATTCCTGTATAATGATATTTAGAACTCTTTGTAATATCTTATTGAATTCTGTGGTAGTTCCCCCAACCTAGAAATACACAACCATGTTACCGATTTTCAAAAAGAAATCTCTTCTGACAGTTCCCATAAAGATTCTGGAAAAGCATGTAAGTAACATTCTATCCTCTTTCTCAAAATTGCATTCAATCTTGGATCCATCTCAGACTGACTTCAGACCATAGCACTGAATCAGCAGTGTTGTACTGGTCAATGAGATTGGTGGGTTCTGCACTAAAAGTGGCTGCGCAGCCATAACCCTTCTGGACATGTCTGCCGCTTTTGATACGGTTTCCCATTAAGTACATATAGCTAGACCAGGAGATTGGTGTCAGATGCAAGGATGTATAATGGTTGTACTCTTATCTTCAGGACCAAATACAAGAGCATTAAATTGCCTCTACTCTTCTATTTTATTAAATACTAGCAGCCCGTCCCGACGTTGTCCGGGTATGAGTTGCTGCCGGCCAGTAGTATATTGTTTTGTAGGATTTTGTATTGATAGCATTTCTTATCTGTGACAGGCCTGTGAAACGCTCCGATTCACAGTGCACTGCTGATGCACTTAAGAGTGCGCGTTCAGTAGTGTGTGAACTCGAGTTTCCCAACTTTATTTTTCATTGCAATATTATATAGCGCGAACTAGACAACATGGCATGAGCACAATTTACATTACAGAAGAACACATTCATTTGTGGTAGGCACAGGGAGACAATTTGCCTGGAATCACAGGATGTTGAGCTGATGCCGAGACTCGAACGTAGCTCCCCAGCTCTAAAGTTCGCAATTCTAGAACTTGTGGTGGGAGGTGTGTCTAAAAGTGTATGTCAGTGCTGGCCATCAATGAGAGATCTGTGCATTTTTCAAATCGGTGGTGAAAAAATATGAGTATGTTGCTGGAGATCCGCCGTGCCACCAATGTACTTGCGGGGGGTGGGGGGAGAGAAACACCTATTATTCCGCAACTTTCTTCCCGCATGCCATCACTCCGCATACTTTCATTACAAAAGTACCATGACTCCGCAATGCCATTATAACGCATGGCATTACATTTTATATGCTTTTACCACGCATACATTTACAACGAAATTCGTTGTAAATGCATGAATGGTTAATGTTTGGTTAAGGCAAGTATGGGTATAGGGGTATATGTTTTGGGGTACTGAGGTATATGTTTTGGGGTGTTCGGGTATTTTAAGGGTTCAGATATAGTTTTGGGTTATGGGGTACAGGGGTAGTTTTAGGGTTTAGGGATAGGTATGGATTTTGGGGTACATGGGTATTTTTAGGGTTCAGGGCTAGGTTTGGGTTTTGGGGTATAGTGGTATTTTTAGGGTTCAGGGGTAGGTTTTGGGGTACAGGGGTATTTAAAGGGTTCAGGTTTGGGTTTTGGGGTACAGGGGTATTTTTAGGGTTCAGGGCTAGGTTTGGGTTTTGGGGTAGAGGGGTATTTTAGGGTTCAGGGGTAAGTTTTGGGGTACAGGGTTATTTTTATGGTTCAGGGCTAGGCTTGGGTTTTGGGGTACAGGGGTATTGTTAGGGTTCAGGGGTAGGTTTGGGTTTTGGGGTACAGGGGTATTTTAAGGGTTCAGGGCTTGGTTTGGGTTTTAGGGTACAGGGGTATTTATAGGGTTCAGGGCTAGGTTTGGGTTTTGGGGTACAGGTGTACTTTTAGGGTTTAGGGATAGGTTTGGGTTTTGGGGTACAGGGTATATTTATAGGGTTAAGATGGGTTAGTGTTTAAGGGTGTTGGGGTATATTAAGGAGTAAGTGTGGGTTATGATTATGGGGTGCAGGAGTATTTAAAGGGAGCAGGGTGGACACCCGGAGCTGGAATGTACAGAACCTGGGAAGAAAAAACAATGAAATATTGGGCACAACGCTCGCTTTTTTTTCCGTAATCCTGCGCCCCGCACACGCTCACGCCCCCAGCACACGCCCACAGCACACGATATGAGACATGGCATGAAGGGCGGATCGTACCACACGCCCCCAGCGTTTGTCACGCCCCCAGCACAACGCAGACACGCCCACAAGGGACTACTTTGCTGGCACATTTCTTTTACCTTTTAAATGTATATGGTGGGCGTCTGCATAGCCTATGTCCTTCTGCTGCAACTGCCCTTTCCAACGCTGTATTGGGTGTTGTGATTGGTGCTGTGGTTCCTGAGATTACCCGCCTCAAAGGTTTGGGCTTTCTCTTTATTATATTAGTATAGATATAGATGTATGTCCCTCCCCTGGCACACCTACTTGATCTTTTTTCTTCATGATGTACGCTGATGATGCCCAGCTTATACTACTTTAGGAGACCCCCAGGGAACATAATCAAACTGCATTTAAGCAAAGTCTGTCAATGTTTCCAGTTGTATGCACTACAGTGCTTCTCTATAGCTATACAATCAAGTGTGACAGCTGGTGACCCTCAGATCTTGGGCATCCATCCACAAATGTCGTTTAAAAAAATTGAGCTTTTACCTTGATAATACTGTTTACATATGTTTTCACCTCAAAGGCCTGAAAAAAAAGTTACCCTTTACTTGCCATTGGAGGGTGGCAAATTGATTTCTTATGCTATAGAACGGACTACTGCAACAGCCTTCACCTTAGGGTTCCCAATTATTTGATAGCTAATCTGAAACTGCTTCAAAATATGGGTTTACATTTGAAGTTTGGTTGTGGTAGGAAAACACATATTACCCCCTTTAGGCATGCTCTTGCACTGTTGAAGTGGCACTACTAATGGGACACCGAATTAGTCAATCTCAAAGCTGAAGGCTTTTCAGACCTGAGAAAGCAGTTAGTGTTGACGAAAAGATATTTATATCTATAAATTAAAAATGTTCAGTAAATTGGAAGTCAAGGCCAAGACCCAGTTAACCTTGTATACCCTTGCTGTACATCGATGTAAAGGATGCCACAAGAAGGAAAACTGAGACAAATATCCTGAGGCAGATGGCAAGGACTAAGGTTATGCCCCCCACCGTACCTCCCCTAGTTTCTTCCATACCCGCAAAGTCCATCAAAAAAAGGAAATGCCAGCAATATGCAGCATACTTTCTACTCAGAATTCCTCTACTCCCTGCATGAATTTTCCAATACAGAGACGACCCACACCCGAAGATCCACCAGAAGTATAAAACCTATATACAACAGACTCAAATACCAAGACGGTTCAGTCAGACAAAGACTCTGGAGGGTTAGAGACAACAGAGAGGGGGGATGCCAACGTAAAAGGGCAAAAAAATAACAAAAAACAAGATCCTAAAGTGTAAAATTACTATGTACAAGACACGAAAACCAGGCTCCCGCTGGTATGGCTTTCATGAAATACCATGCTTAGCTACTGCTAAAGTGATGGTACTTGAACTTGTGAATCAATTAATGAAAGTTATGAAATCTTAAAAGAGGTAATTAAAATTACCTATAGAACATTAAGTATAGAATGAGATACTAAGCTGAGATAGGATGAAAGGGATTATGTGGATAGGCGGGTATATACATCTAATAAAACAAATTGTGATGACTTGGTCCAGCCCAAGATTAATCCTCATAATAAGACATTAATGGTGGTTTCCAAAATTAATGACAGTTCTGAGATATCCATCACTAGCAGCAGCAAAGAAGAATCAGGATGTGAAAATGAGGGACAAAGTACATCTGTGACCACCTGATCTCCCTCTTTTTTTTTTTAAAGGAGGTTAAAAAAATTATATTGGACCCAGAGAATGATGTACCAAAATGAAGTAGATGATGGCTTAGATTTTCTGTAATATGTACACTAGGAGAATTACACTTTTGTTGCAATGTAAAGCTAAAAGAAGACTTTGATTAAGCACAGACGAAATCCTGATAGGCTATAGGTCACAGTGGAAGAAACATTTGTTGTCTCCGGTTCCAGATAATTAAAAAACAAACTGTCATCATGTCAACAGAGAATGCATACTCGTATTTACTTAAAGAATATAATTGTGAAAAACTACAGACTTGATGGATGATGTACTAAGAGAAAGAAGTAATAAAATAAATGAACACTCATTCTACACGTTAGGAATCCAACTAGTTTTATGTTCTATATTTGGTCATTTGCGAACTGATTAACCACCAATTCACAACAGATGGCCCTAACAAGCAGTATCCTTCAAGAATACTGTTGGTAGTACTGATTCCATTAAGTATTGACAGGAAGTGTGCAGTCATAATTTACTTCAGTTTGTCATTGGTTGTATAAGAAAAACATAACATTATCCCCAGGAACAAATATTTTCGAGACATAGATAGAGGTTCAAGTCATCCAGTTAGGCGAAAAACTGCTCCACAATATTTTTATGACATAAATAAAGGTGTAAGACTAAGAACTGGTGTTCTGGATCTTTACAGAGCAGTAAAAAATTACTGCATCAAAGTACTGTTAGAAAACAAGAAGTGTTGGATGCCCCTGTGATGCATCTTGGGATTGTAGATGCTCGACTGCCTTAAAGTGCATTAAAATGTTTCCCTTGCATGAGATGGTAGTTCTGGGAAGTGTGTCTTAATATTTTTTATCTTTTACAAGAGAGGGAAAATAAAGACAAATTTGAGCAGAAGTGGAGTTTCACATATCATAATCCATTCTGATGTTCTACGTAATTTTTTGCATTGCATTTTTGAAGATGAAAAACAGAAAGAAAGTATTATTTCACCATTGGTCTAATATGTTTATTTTTGTTGTTGATTAAAAGCATCTACTACCCTGGGGAAAGAAACGGACACACTAATTCCTCATCCCTCCCTGTTGATTAATTGCTAATATGTTTATGGTCAACATAATTTTCTCTCTCCGAGGGACGATTTTTCCAGGATCCCGACAATGGAAGGCCCTTTCCTTGCAGCGGTAGTAGACTCCAGGATTTTAAAGCTACAAACAGGCTTGCGTTCCAGGGAATCCAACAGGGAAAATGTAAAGACTAAACGTACATGAAATCATTTTAAGTAGGAATCATGTACCTAATCAGTAGATTTCCTTCGCACACACCAAGTTAGATAACCTGAGGGGGAGGAACAAACAGCAACATTAACACCATGAAGCTCTTGGATGCTGCATGTTTGTTAGGTAGAGCATGCCTAACTTTACTAACGTTTGCGTCATAGTTTAAGACATGCTCAGAGTGTAAGGTACACAGAGAAATTAAATGCCATTGAAAGCATTTAATCCACATATGAAGTGCATTTATTGTCTTTCAGAAGATGCAGAGAATGTGTCAATATCGGGATATTGGATTTATATCCCAAAATGTAAATGAAGCAAAGGTGACAAGACAATAATACAGTTAGATAAACTCCAGTACTTACTGTGCCCTCTATCTCTGAATAGAGTCCTGACCAAAAACTGAAAGCACTTTTATCCAACTGATAAAGTCTGGATTTTTCAAAGGTTTCCGAATCCACAATCTTCCCCAGTTCAGATGGTACATGTGTAGTTGTCTGGTAGATCCTTCTCTGAAATAGCAATAAAAAACACAATTAAATGTTGAAAGGAAAGGCTTATTATTATATTGAAGGCTAATTATCCAACTCATTCTCTAGTGGGCCTTATTATCTAGCTGTTCAGCATTTTTACAAATTGATAGAAAAAAGATCCCAATGCTATAGAGATACATACTTTTTTCAAGATTGAAAACTGAATGTATTCAGAAGATCCTGCTGCAAATAATATTCAACAACAATTGTGTTCAGTTTATCTTCTGTTGGTAGGAATATTGAGGATCGCTGCTGATTCCAGAACATTTCCTCACACAAAAGTGTGAAAAATGCATGATTTTAGCCATAGTTCTTCGTTTGGAAGACATTCTGGATATAAAAATGTAGTGGGATCCACGCAAGTTATACACCACCCCGGATTCCCCTAGGTATCAGAAATGCCAAGTGTTTCATAGGGTTCCCTTTTTGCGGCTCACCCACAACCCAAATAGTGAGGTAATTCACCATGGCAAGTGAGAGTAAATTGGTATTTACTGCCTCTCTGCCGTCCTATAAGTCAAAACTACACCCAAAAGAATCAAAATTTCTTCTTTCTTGCCATGTGGATGGAGATGCTGTAGGTCACACGGGGGCTAAACTCTGGTTAGGCATTCAAAGTGAGGATGTGGCCTGATGTCAGATCAGGCCAGGCATGTTGGTTGTATAAGAAAAACATAACATTTTCCCCAGGAACAAATATTTTCGAGACATAGATAGAGGTTCAAGTCATCCAGTTAGGCGAAAAACTGCTCCACAATATTTTTTCGACATAAATAAAGCTGTAAGACTAAGAACTGGTGTTCTGGATCTTTACAGAGCAGTAACAAATTACTGTGATGCATCTTGGGATTGTAGATGCTCGACTGCATCGACCGGGTAGTTGGGGAGACTGGGTGGGGTTGGAGCGAACGGCTGGGTTTATGGTTGGGGGGGCTATGGTCTGATGTAGCCAGGCCCACATCTCCATTGTAAAAAAAAAAGAAAAAGAAAAAAAAATGATCTGTGGATGTATAGTTGGCTTTCTGTCCAATGGGAGGGCAGATTATCCACACTTCTTATCTGCCTCCCATGGGGCCAGAAAGACTTTTGCAGCATTAGGAGTGAAGGGCAATGCCTGATGACCCACTCCATATTTATTTCTTTAAATAAACATAATCCCTGGTGTCTAGTGCGCTGTCGCCCACCGCATTCCATGGAGGGGGAGGAGATGTGGGGTGGAGCTCAGTGGTAAACTTTTAGGGATTTCAATAATAGGATCCTGCTGGATTTTTCTTTAACCGGTTTAATCATTTAGATGTTTAGAAGCTTCCTTTATGCAATCCTCTATGTGTAGAATAACTATGTTGCCCGCTTTACCTGCTTCCTTTATAATCAAATTTGTATACATCATAGACCACACACACAGTTATCCAGCACATTCCGTCCTCTCTGTGGACCTAGACAAATGACTAAGTCAACTAATATGAGCCCCGCTTTCTGATACTGTACTAATACGGAACAACAATTGGTGTTTCTGAAGAATTTCAGTATAAACGTAAGGTCTTCACCCATTTATGCCCTTTTCTTCTTCATAGTCATACACTAGCCTAAAGCCATATTTCTCCAATAGTAACTGCTGTTTAGCACAAACAGACCTTTCAAACATACTTCCACTTCCCTTCAACACAATACTTTCCATGAAAATAAAAGGAGGATTTCTTGTATCATTGGACTTACAGCACATTCTCGAAGCAGACTGTAGGTGATGCACCATGTATGGAACACCATCTCATTTGCTCACATTAGGACCTCAAGAGACACATTCACACACTTTTTCATAAATTGACATTCGATACTAACCTCCTCCCACTCCCAACCCTTCCCATTACTCAACTTAACTAACACTACTTACAGTGTTTTGGAAACAATACCAGTTTTTATTGTCTTTCAGTTTAACCTATTTCCACAGGACCAGTCAGGTACTGGTTCCCTTTGTAATATCTCCTATTCATTTTCTTCCGCCACAATATAACCTGATGTCCGCAATGACTCCTGGTACACTATGTACCTCTTCTTTTATATAAATAGGAGTTTCCCACACAGAGACATCCTATACACACTTAACACTTCTTCACCTATGTGTGGTGTGCCTACATTTGCTGTGTCACAGTAGACATGTGTGTTCACTATGACTTTTGAGTGGTTTTTACACATTCTATTCTTGACTTTGTGCTCTTATATTCATGCCTTTGTAAGGGCTCTACCGCTAAGTCTAGGGAGGGGGAAACATCAGCTCTTTGCGTTATAGATTTATTGAATCTCATCAAATATTGTAACATAAAATATAAAGGGTGTATGGCTAATCACATAAATAACCTATATGACATAGAACTAGGAAGTAATTACAAATAAACATTTTAAAAAACAGTTAATTTTACTGTTTATGTAATTCATCTCAATGTTTTAAGGATCTTAGTACTGTACAATAATTGATCGAATTAAGGTAATGCCATATATGAATACTGTAACAACAAATCAAGTTACTAATCAAGATTATGGTCATTATCCATGATAGAAATGACTTTCATTAAATGATAGTTGGCTAGATAGGCCTTCTTACATTACTGAAGTTGTAGGGGTAAAATGGGATATTTTCTAACTATGGCCCTGTCTGCTTTCACTTTTGATCAATGTTAGGGGACATAACTCTGCCCTTGATCACCGATCAACACAGGAGAGACAGCGCTGGAAAGGGGACAATGTCTCTTTCCAGAGCTGTATCGCTCTAGTGGATCCCTGCTTGGGGATCTCACTGAGCACATGATCCATGAAGAGCGATATATTCCACTAGGCACCAGAGACGTTTTCTTGCAGTGAGAGCGGCCTATTTGGGTATGAATCTGTGCCCCACCACCTCCAACCCTGGGCAAATCAGTATTTTGTGGGGAGCTCACAAAAGGTGTTTACCCCAATCTGCCCTGGAAGAAGAAGGCAAAGCAGAATGCCCACTAGAACGTCGGTAAATATTGTTTAATTATACTTGGCGGGAGGAGGTGTGGCCCCCTGCCGAAGATAGGCCTGTGCTCCTCCCCAACCCTAGGGACTGGAGTGTTTTTGCCCCCAACTGCCTCCCCCGGTGAGCAGAAAGTCCACTAGACCACCAGGGAATATTTTTGAATTACTGTTCGGGTGCAGCGACCCACCTACGTAATGGGCCTGTGCTCCCCCCCTCCCCCCCCCCACCCCCCCCAACCCCCTCAAAGCCCCCATGACCTCCCAAGCCACAAGTCTTTCTGCTTCCTCTGGGAGTATATATGGGATGTTTGCTCACGTTCATCTGCCCACAGTGGAGCAGAAAGTCTGCCCCATGAAAGAACTGGCCCAACAGTCTTTCTGCCAACCCCAAGGGTAGATGTGTGGAGAGACGTTACTCCCAGTACATACCATGCATTTTTTGTGGGGGGAAAAAGAAAGAAAATATGGGGTGATTGGCAGACTCTTCTGCAGTTTGGCCTATTCCACACCCCTAAAGCCCCAACAGTATTTCTGCCCACCTTGGACATAGAGCATCCCCATCCACAGGGCAAGCAAGAGGAAACACATATTTGTTAGTGCAGAGTTTTGACATATGGCCCAGAAGAGTGGGGGTAAACCCAAGTTTATTCTTGCTGGTCATGCTGAGTTGATGCACTAATCGGGCCTGGCCACCACTCAGGGAAACAGACTTAACTCAGAGATTTCTGAGAACTAAACACCAAGGGGAGTCCAGAGTGGTGTGCTACAAGGTCACAGTCTGTGACAGAAAGCATTGTGAACATGCAAGTTATTGCCTTGTGTATGCGTATGTGTATAGGCATTTATATAGCGCACTACTTACCCGGAGGGTCCCAAGGCGATTCGACCGCTGCGAAACCCTTCCTGGCTTCCCTGAGAGATGGTCCCTTAATGGGTATCTCCAGGGTGAGACCAGGCATCCCCGGCGGTCTGGTGGGGCCGTTAGTGAAGATGAGGCAAGCTAATGCCCAGAGTTGCCGAGTGTGATCGCTGATCAGAGTGGGCACCGAGGCGAGAGAATTATCGAGTCCGCTGACCCTGGTCTAGAAACCTGCCGCGCCGGGAATCGAACCCTGGTCCCGGGCCGTCCTCTGCTCTCGGGTCTGCCGCCTCTAACCAGTGAGCCACACTACTTCACTTAAACTTGCATTACTCCCTATGTAAGATAGACTGCTACAAAATACGCAAAAAGGTTTAAGATGAAAAAGAGGGCTTCCAAAATATAGATTTTAGTAATATCCAGATTGTACATAGTGCAATTATTTTTTAAATAACTGTCTTAAAAACACACACTTCACAGCTTAGCTGGTAGCTCTCTTGTAATACCTCTCAAAAATAATAAATCTGCAGCGTCATGTTAATATTGAGAAAGTCGATGTCAATATGAACAACAATACATTCATGTAGAAAAACGAAATTGCATCTTTCTTGACAAATGTGCCCTATATGAACTTCAGGTCAACCAGACTCAGAAATACATAGGCAGGCGCTGAGACCCCGGCCTGATCACTGATTGACAGGCCACAGAAACAAGAAATCCCAGATCAAGCCCACACACAGGCGCAGCGACACTACAATGGTCCAGGGAGATTGGCACCAATAAAGCATACAAGCACACGTGGTTGGAAGGGTGCGTGCGCTCCTAAATCACCATCAAGTCAGATGCCACAAAAAGTTAGGAATACATAGCCAATCAGGAAACAGCACACACAGTGATTACATGCTCCCCATGCCGGACATCTGTACATATTATCAACTGGCAGCACTGTGTCCATGCAAGGTCGAGGCCCACCTAGATTTCCTATCAGAATCATTAATTTAGGATTCCACAGACAGAGGTTCACATTCCTTACCAAAAAAAGCTCAACAGAACTGTTTATGACATTCAATGAATTGCATAAATCCTACTCCAGAATGATTAGAAAGCGAGACAGTCCTCAAATCCTATACCAGGGACTGTGCCCCAGGCTGCATTGTTTAATTAACCCCTTCACTGCGGCGGCTATTCCGCCGCAGTGCTAAGGGGCGGAAGAGCAGCGGGCGCATGCTGGTGACGGAACCGCTCCGTCACCAGCGTGGGTTGCGCTGTGCTTATGACGGAGCGGTTCCGTCATGGCCCCGCCAGCTCAATAGAACGCTCAGCGCAGGCACGGAATTGGCGCAGCGCATGAGCGGCGGGCGGGCCTGACGGAACCGCTCCGTCATCAGCACAGCGCCACCGCAGCTGATGACGGAGCGGTTCCGTCATGAGCACACAAGGGGTTAAAGGAACACTTCCTGTTTTGCCAAGTGCCTGTGTCGTTTTTTTTCATGTTCAAGCAACAATCACAAAGCTTCAAGAGATTCCATGAATTAAAGCCAATACTGGCTTCTAAGCATCCGTTACATTTTCAGATTGAACAGTTGTGCACATTTACATTTCTTTCAGGCAAGCAGTCATCCTGGTAATAAGGCTACTTTCTTTTTTATCTGTCTGCCCCTCCCTCGGTTCCACAGCACTGAAGACTCCCTGCCTTTTATTTAAGTTGAAAGTAGAAGTGGTTTTCTGAAATTTAAAAAGTAGGGGCATGTCGTGCCCCAAAAATCACCACCACTTTGACCACCGATTGGGGAACTCCTGAGGAGCCTGCACTGAAGTACATTTTTGTTTCCAGTATAACTCGTCCTTCTGTTAAGACAAGTCCCCAGCTAATAGGTTGCTAAGAAGGTGGGGTGCTATTAGTAGATGGAATTTCACTGTTGTTTGGGTCATTGACTACATTTACAATACAGAGTCACTCAAAGTGTCACACGTGAAACGGGAAACATCACAAATAAGCACATTACAAACAGAAATGTCACAAATAAGCAGACTGGAACCTTGGCAGCTTTGTGCGTGAGAGACAAAAATATCCCATCAGACCCTGTCTGTAATAGGGAACAAGAACACCTTCTATTTGCCTAACCTATAGATACAAACATCTGCCCCCCCAAAGCAAACTTTAAATGGAAACTATGAAAGATACTACCATCCACCATGGGAGAAAATTTGACACCAACCTGTGCGACACAAGCACTTCGTATCAGTTCATTCCCTCCCCCTCCACTATGCCTCCATTGAATCCAATACTCGTATTGTGTAAACGCTATCCTATCACTCAGCTCTCTCACCTGGCGATGACTGAGATAGGCCTCCCATAGATAGACAGTCCAAGAGAAGAGCAGCACGGACAGGAAAATCTGCCGCTCTGCTGGGAGCTCCCAAAACATCGAGAGGAACATGGCCACCGAAAAGGGGATGGGGAAGGGGAAATGCTGACCGGGAGTAAGGAAAAGATACCGACAATGATGCAGTAGACAGCTAAACCAAACCACCGGCAGCAGTAGACATAGAGAAAGGGCAGCTAGCCGCAAACTCCAGACGGAAGAGGAGAGCCTGCCTGACAGAGCTAGACACAGACAACGGACTAAGAATCATTACGTTTCAATAACACACTAGAGCGCTAACCGTTAAATTAAAATAAATTAAAACGTACCAGCTTTGGGCGCCGCGCTGCTGATTACTGCTGTCTTCGATCGTTTACTTTTCCCAGAAAGAAAGTTTGAAGTATGTTTACGCTAACTGCTGCTAATTATAGAAGCGTTTTATAATGGCGAATTTATTAGTGCCGGCGATTTTATCATTGAATCGGCTGATTGATGGATTGGAGCTATCAGCCCTGTTAAGTTTCCTAGGTTCACGTATTTTGCCCCAGTCAACGTTTTTTCTTTGAACTGAGGGACTTGTATACGTGTTCATTTCATTAGAAAACTAGACTACAAGTCAGTCCCAGAATTCAAAGGAAAAAACAGGACTGGGCATCACACGTGAACCTTGGAAACTTGGAAACGGCGGTTATGTATGAGGGTTTAAAGATGATACAGTCCTGTACAGCCTGGCACTCTTGGGGGAGCAGGCCTGATGTCCCTGGTGCGCCAGTTCGATCACTTGTGCCCACAAACTTTGCAGTGCCACAATTTGTTGTCCTTGAAGCAATAGATCCTCCTTGCTCATACTGAGTGCATCTCTCATTCTCCACGGGTGACTCACCACAGTGCCGTCCAAGAAGTTTTGCCACTGGAGTTTAAGGAGTGTGTCTTTCACCTTGGAGATACTCTCATCATCTGCGGTGGCTTCCTGGATCTCCTCTAGAGACAGCGCCCTAAGGCAGGCCTTTTAGATTATCATCTTTACAAATTATTTGGCTCCTTAATTTTCTCCTGCTGTGCTGTCATCTGTTGCTATACTGGGTGCATGGACAGGTAGTCTACGGGGTTATTGATCTCTGGTTGGTATACAACCTCAAAGGAATATGGTTGGTAAGCACATGGCCCATTTCTGGCAGTGTCAGCAAAGAGAGGGGC
The DNA here is from genome assembly GCF_964263255.1 of Lissotriton vulgaris. Lineage (NCBI taxonomy): Eukaryota > Metazoa > Chordata > Amphibia > Caudata > Salamandridae > Lissotriton > Lissotriton vulgaris. Next base: position 281,785,479 of record NC_141693.1, read on the forward strand.
CAATGGCTTGTGGTCAGGTACCACTTGGAACTTCTGCCCACAGAGATGCAAGTGAAAGTGCCTGAGGGCCCATCAAATCGCCAGAGCATAATGCTCAATCTGGGCATACTGCGTCTCAGTGAAGACCCTACTGGTGTAGGCAATGGGGACCCACAAGCTCCTGTTTCTCCTGCAGTAGGGTGGCACCAAGGCCCACAGGGCTCGCATCCACCACCAACTCGGTTCTGCGTTTGGGGTCAAAGTTTGCCATCTTGGCGTTTTTAAGAAGCTGTTCCTTCGCCATTCTGAATGCCTTGTCAGTCTTGTTGTCCCATGCTCATCGGCAGTCACGCTTGGTCAGAGCTCGGAGGGGTTCCGATAGGGTAGCCAGGTTGGGGATGAACCCCCCACAATAGTTGGACATCCCCAGGAAGCTTCCCACCTCCAATGTATTTCGTGGGACAGCTGCTGTATGTATGGCATTTACCTTCTTCGGGTCGACTTGCAATCCTTCTCTCGAGGATCAGTATCAAAAGAACTCCACAGTGCTAGTACAGAATGAGCACTTCTGTCTACGGAGGGTCAACCCACAGTCTGTCAGTCTTCTAAAGGTGCCCTCAACCTCCCGTAATGATACTCCAGGGTGTCAGAATAGATCAAGCTGTCGTTTCTCACGTTCTGCATGCCAACCAATCCTGACATGGCTTTTGTGAAGAAATCTTGGAAGACCTCCGCAGAGGATGAGATTCCGAAGTTGAGGCATTTGAATCTGCTGTGGCCCACTTGGGTAGAAAATGTAGTGATATATTTGCTTGCCTCATTGATTTTGAGCTGATGGTACCCTGCGGTTAGATCGAGCTAAGAGAAACACAGAGCCCCATTGAGGTCTGCCATTATATCATCAATGGTAGCAGTGATGTGTTGTTAACGGTGTATTGCTTTATTCGGTAGCCGCATGTCTGCACACAGTCTTATGACTCCCGGCTGTTTGGGTTTCAGAGCTATCACAAGGGGGGATAGCCATGGGGTGGGTCCAGTCACTTTTTTGATAAGTCCAAACTGCTCCAGTTCTTTTTCTCCCAGTGGGCACAAATGGAATGGCACCCTTCTGTATCTGAGGCCTACAGGCTTGAATTTTTGTCAATGTGGAGCTTTATTTTCAGCCCTTTGAGGTATCCTAGGCCTTGGAACAGTTGCTGGAACTCCTCAATGATGTTCATTACATGTGAGTCGTGTACTTACCGTGAAAGAAAACCAAGCCCAAGTCCTCTGCTGTATGGCATTCAAGGAGGGTGGCTGCATCTCCTTTGGTCACATGAAACCTAGCTTGCGTTTTCTGTCCTTTCCCTCCTCACTTCAATTATACATCTCAGGGATAGTGGTAATGTCCCCTCATAATTGTAGATTGTAGCTTTGGTGGGTGCAGATTTTGCTCGCTGCTTGAGCTTGCTGAACTGTGTTGAGTCCACCACATTCACTGACGCACCTGTGTCGATGAAGACAGTGATTTGGATTCCACTAACCTGCATCTTACACAACAGTGAGGGTCTTCTCCTGTGGTTTTCCCTCCCAGTGAAGGACACTGTGAAGATGTCATCGTCCTCATCAGGGCAACCCAAGGACTCTGGCCGCAATGCTGAGTGCCCTTCCTTCTCATTGTCAGGGGATAGCTGGTGGAGGATAGGACGCCCTGGCCCCCGGTATCCTGTGCTCATGCCCGGCCCGCCAGTGCGACATACCTTCGTGAAGTGGTTCATGCAGTGACACTTTGAGCAGGACTTCCCCTGCGCTGGTCACACATTGGTTATGTGGTGCCTCAGTCCACAGTACCCCTAACTTTTTTATTATATTTGGTAGTGGTGGAGCCACGTAGCCAGAAGGGGTGTGATTGGATGCATGGACCTTTTAATCTTTGACTTTGACCACCCGGGCAGTGGTCGGTTGGACTGCACCACTTGCTTGCACCATTTCCATGTCCTCAGCACTGCTGTCTGCCAGTTCATTGGGAGCATGCCAAAATTAGGATATTGTCAAGAAAAGTGCCTGGCTGATGGAGAATGAGCTTCCTTAGTGTGGAAGGTCAGCAACCCTGTATCAATTAGGCTCTGATTTCATCTGGCTGGTCGATGCCAGTGCAGGTGCTCGCTAGATTGTGCAAGCGCACATAAAAGATATCCACGGACTTGTCTTCTGACTGGCAGGCTGGTGCAATTTGAAACTCTCATAATCAGGGTTGAGTTGAGGATCAAAATAGTGGTTAAGGGCAGCCACGGCAGCATCAAAGTCATTGTCTCCACCGGTGTTGGGAAGGTGCTTGAATAGGTTGTGTTACTCTGCGCCGCCCACGTGGAGCATCATGGACCTCTTTACCGCTCCATCAGTCTCACCTTTGTCACGAAAATATTGGTTGAGGCGCCATATCCATTGGACCTTGGTGGAGCAGCTTTAGCAGGGTCGATCTGGCTAGCCAGCGGCAATGCAGTGACAGAAGCAAGCAAGCATTTTTGGGGTGCATGCATGCTGGATCATGTTGCTGGGCTAACATATTCACGCTTTGCCATGCCCAGCTTTTATTTCTTACTTCAAACCTGTGCAACAATAGTTTTCACCTCTTTATTCCTTTTTTATTATTTTATTTTCCTTTACTTCGTTTTATGTGTACACCAGGGCAACACCGCACCACTATCTTACTGCACTGTCCAAGGTGCATTCTGATTCTCAACACCCCGACAAAAGGCCTGACGGCAGGTGGGGTGTGGAATCACCAGTGCTTTAAATGGGCTGGTACTCACAGGTACCAGCACTTCTTGTTTTTACCAAGCTGAGTACCAGCACTTTCCCAGGGCCAAGGAGAGTACCGGTACTCGGATTGATCAGATGGGCACCAGGCCGATGCCTGAAGGCCAGCTGTGGCCCATTTATTTTACAGCATGTTTGCCATTTTGGCGCCTGCTGGAGGCCTGCCGCAGGGGTAAGTGGGCCTCTGCTCCCGAAGCTCTTATTATCCTCAACCGCCCCCCTGCCGGGCCTCCATGCTGGCTCTTCTTGTTAGTAGATTGGACATCGTCTGCCAGGGCACAGGGATGTGTGCAGCCTGAATGGGTGGGAGGGACGAGAGAGCCTGCATAAGTGATCGTGCCATTAAATGCTTGGTCTCCCACTGAGGCCTGACTACCTTGCTCCTGCTATTCGACCCCCACCCCTGTCCACCTGCTGGGACATTGACAGGGATGAGGTGGTGGAGATGGCCTATGCAGCCTTGCTGGAGCCCAGGTGAGGTGGGAGGAGGTGTATTGAACTGCCTATCAGAGGCCAGTAGTTCTTCCCCTGACCGCTGCCCTACTGGACTCTGCACATGCTTTCGACTCTGCAGTGCTCACTGCCTGACACTGCAAGCACTCTGACCGTGTGACCTTCTGTCGCGAGAAGAGGAAGGAGATTTGGGTGAAAGAAGGTAAAGAGTGAGGGGGCAGAGATAGAAGGAGCAGAGGAGAGTTTAAAGGGGGAAAAATAGAGACAGAAGGGGTAAGTGCAGACAAAGATGGGGAAGAGATCGAGACGGCTATGGAAAGAGTAACAGAGGCTCGGAGATGGCAGATTAGAAATAGAAAGAGTGATAGTAGAGGATTATAGATACCTTAGGGGTAAAGAGAGTGAGGCAGCGAGAGAAATGGATACAAATGGGAGAGAAGTGAGTGGGGGAGGGATCGAGAGATTAGAGATGTGAAGATTGATAGGGAGTATTTGTCTGCTCGTTTGTGTGCGTTTGCCTGGTTGTGTGTATGTTTGTGTGTAAGAGAGAAACTAAATCAGAGAGGAAGAGAATCAGGACACCCAGGAGATATTTGAAAAGAAATGCGTCTAATACTTCTTATTAATGATGCTATGCCAGTCTCTCTTGTCCGGGTGCACATTGATTCTTAGCCCGAAAGTGCTAATAGTACTGTTGATGACTTGGCTGCATTCAGGGTTCAGAAGCTCTTTACATTGCTTCCAGAAATACTTCACACCACCCTTTATTAGCATATGTACCTGTTAATCTGCACATACGGAAAGTTTGAGACAACTGTCAAGGGCAATGCATGGTCAAAATGAATACTTAATAGATGAGTTTCTATCATCATGTCTCGCCCCGCCTCTAACCCCGCTCACTAGCCACGCCACCAATTCAATTTAATGAGTACCTGCACTTATCTTTTTTCTTTTAAAGCCCTGGGATTCACCAGTCCGTGCCTCCCAACCACGTTCAGGCTTTAATGCACCACCCTCCAGAAATACAGTCAATCTCAGCATCACTTGAGGCCTGCAGGAGGGGCACGGCTCACCCTGACACTAAACACATGATGCTCATGCGCTCGCAGTTACCAGCACCTGAACAAGCCATATGCTCCACCGGCTGACTTCCGAAGCAGGGTGTGGTGCCTCATCTCACCACCAGGTGGTGCTGTGACACTGCAGGAGGGCCGCTCCATCCTTCACGCCTCCACAGGTATCGTCATCTCTGCAGGCACCTAGGAGCAGGAGCAACACAGGATAACACAGTGCTGCCTCAGCCACGCTGTGATCTAGAGAGATCATTGCAGATAAGAATGGTGTTGAAAAAGGGGTGACATTTTACATGGTTAGTGAGTGTCAACAGTAATGTTTTGATGACATTAAAGAGTCTCTCTGTTCTGTTGAAATTTTGGTTCCCTTTGTCATGAAACTCAAAACCATTTTGGCAGTTGAGGCCAGTGCAACGGCAGTAGGTGCTGTGTTATCACAAGTTCATGGGAAATCTGAAAAGACTGTAGCATGTGCTTGCCGCTCTTTAATGTAAACGGAACTGAAGCATTCCTTCATAGAGCAAGAGGCATTAGCTGCAGCTCGAGCGCAGAATATTTCATAATGAACATCTGGGGGTTGCATATGCTTCGTATTGACCAGGGGCCATTAATCAAAGTTTTGTTTGTTTGGAGTGTAGAAATGGTCAGCACGGCTGGCCAGGCTAGTGGCTCATCTTCAAGGGTACTGTTTCAAATAAAAATAAATTGTGGGGAGCCACAATGTTCAGCCATCTGTCTGCTTCACCTTCCTGTGAGATGGGTAATTATAGGTGGGAAAGCAGTAAGGACCAAAGAGAAACAGAGTGCTGTGATGAGTGGCGGGAGTGTAAAGGAGTAGTATCATGGTGCAGTAATAAGGTAAGAATGGATAAATTAAATGATTAGTAATGTGACATTGAATGAAGTGCTTCTTCTGATACGTGAAGGGCGTAGGAGAGAAAGTACTCTATTGTTGCCTCCTAAACCTTATCTCAAAGTAGTGCATGAGCTGTTGCCATTTGGTGATCAGCTAGTCAAGAGTAGTGGCAGGTTTGTGCCTCCTGCGGGGTTGTGCAGGAAAATGATTGAACTAGCACAGAATGGCTATTTAGGTCAAACTTTGACAAAAAAGAGATATGGGGTATCTAAGTATTGACGGTGATGGCATGCTGTGGGTTGAATATTGTACACAGTTCAGAGACGGTGAGAGGAGGCAAGAGAAGGACTTCCGCCAAATGTAGGAGATGTATGTGCTTCTGATGAGGCATGGCATAGTGTGTGTATGAAGAATTACTTAACCTTGTGTTAAATAAATCATGCATGCACAGCACTATACAATCCACAGGCTAATGGGATAGCTGAAAGAGTAATAGGAAGATTAAAGGTGTGATTCAGCCAGCACAACAGGGTTAATGTTGAAAGAGTAATTGCAGAAATGGTAAACATGGACATATTGAACTACAACAAACAATGTGGCTGGCAAGGAGCCTTTTCCTGTTATGAGGGATCACAAGTCCTCTATCAAATTGGTACCAGACTGGATGAAGAATTTGGTTACAGGGAGCATGAAACTTTTTTGGATGAAATACATGTTCAGAGTGATTTTGGTAGTAGGTTGGAAAGTTCTGTTTGAGAATACTCATACTGGGAAGGATTTGGCTGTTGGTGATTAGGTCAAAGTAAAGTCTGGACATGTGGGTAGTGGTTGGAAGACATTTTGTGGCCCATACAAGATCAGGTAGTGCCAGCTTTTATGTTGTGTCAATAAATGGTGAAAAGTGGATTTGGAGACGGGTTGCTCTCTACCAAAAAGGGAGTGAGAGTGGTTGACTAGTTGGATGATGATGGCTCTAGTAGTTTTTTGATGATGGATGATGGTGAACTGAGTCGGGTCAGGGGGTAGGTACAAATAGCAGTCACGTTGTTATTGGGATGTTGTTAGTGGCAATGAGATTAGTGGGGGTGGCTAGGATGTGGATGTCGGACAGGCTGGACAACAGGTTAGGGAGGTTGTGGTGGCCCAAATGAACACAGATGTCACAGAGCTCTAGCGCAGCATTTCCCCAACTGTGGGTCGCAGTCAATTGGAAGATCGCCAGCGGATATTTTGTGGGCTGTGAAAGAGCAATAAAGGTGCCTTTACATTTTGTATTTGCTTCAAACATAGAGTCAAATGTCAGGCTATTTCTTCTGACAAATTGCTGCTTATTCTTTTAACATGGGGATTGGTTTTACTTTTCTTTCCCTGACTGCAAAGTACGAGGTGTTTTTAGAATAAATCAGCAGCTAGGAAAGCAAAAATGAAGCACTTCTTTTGTAATTCTGAAGTGCAATAGAAACAGACCATTGTAAGTATTCCCAATCAAGACTCCAGATGAACCATCCAGTATTTTTGCTTCTGTTTTTTTTACACCACAAAGCTAATTCAGTAGAGAATGTGCTCACTGTATTTGACCATGCACAATCATCCCACTTGTGTTTGACGTTTACACATAAATAGAGAAATATGGATTTGGCCTAGTGGCCTGAGCTGACAACTTTGCAGACTTATCTCATACTCTGCTGCAGAACGTATTTTTTAAATTTTCTAAAATTACTGGTATCAACACCAAGATTTTTCAGAAGCCTTATGACTTTATGGAACAGTTGCCAGTACTCCACTCTGAAAGGTGCTGTAGCTTCAGTGCAGTTCACCATCATCCACTTTTATAGGCAGATCAATAGTTGGGCCACAAGCTAATAAAGACATATTGAAGAGCGTGGGCAAAGTTGTAACATCTACAATTAGGTTAGAGAAGATTGCAAAAAAATGTAAAGAGTATGATATTTTGATAATACACATAATTTTGAAAACATTTCTACTTTTACAATAAAAAATTGCCTGTCTCAAGTCTGTTAAAGCCAATTTGGTTCTCAAACGTTTGTCGTTCTAACCATTAGGTCATGTTCTAAAATGTTTGGTAAGGACTGCCCTCCCGTATTTACAGGAATATGTGATGGTTTGAAAGCCAATGTCATTTTCCTGTATAGTTTTTGCTAACATGTATTCCTTTCCAGGATTCTTATTTGTTGTTAAAGTCATTCATAGTCTTGTTGAATGTTTATGTAAACGTATATGCAGGAGATGAGATCTGATATGCTTTTAAGTCATAGAATTATATTCTGCTAATAATTCTAAATGTGATGTGGCTTGAGCCTGAAAATTTCAACGCTGGAGAGTTGGTGAAGAAAGACCATGGTTGGGTTGTGTATGCTAATCAACTCTTAATTTAACCTTACGGAGCTATTACCTCGAATACTGCAGGTACCACCTGTCGTGTATTACATGGTGTGGCTGTGCAACCTCACCGTGGAATACCCTCACAAAAGCAACTTGGGTCCAGTCAGGCTCCCTTGCTAAATCTTTAAGTCAACCCTGGGTAGCTGTGGCTTTGAGCAGTCACCGTTAAACAAAGGAACAAGGGTACATCATTTAGAAGTACCAAAACAACAAGATGAAAAAGTCACACAACACAAAAGAAATCGAGCACCAATTTTAAAAAATAGAACTTCTTTTTATGAAATTTTAGACACCAAAACAAGCTAAATCCACCAGAGGGTTCCATATATATACAGTTTTTAAGAAAAACGTAAATCTCAGCTTTTCACTCAAAAATCTGAACAAGCACTGGTATGCATAAGTCTAAGTTTAAAAACTTTGAAAATCTTTTCAAGAGTTGAGTTTAGCTACTCCGGCCCACTTTGGGTGACTAAATCTGATGGGGTGAAGGTCATGGGGAGCCAAAGGGGAATAGTAGGACAGCTAAATCGGCACAGAAGCAGTCTCAAGCTTAATTCCAGGCGCTATGGGCGAACCGCCATAGACTTTAATGGAGTGGTCCTGATGCAAGGGATATATGATGCTGAAGATACTGTTAGATGCTGAGGATACTGTGCGGTCGACTCTGGTCTTCCTAGGACTACTCTTTGGTCCATGGTCCAGGTGGGGTGACCTGGGCCAAAGGGATTCATGTCCCTCAAAGTCCTCTTTGGTCTGTCCAGTTTTCAGTGGACTACAGGTCCCCAGACACAGCAAAACCAGCTGTTCCATTTGGTGAAGGCTAGTGTCCATCTTGGGTGACCAAATTACATTCCGACAACCCTCCCAGGTCCTGTAGACTCAGGTGGAACTTTTGAGCTTCAGTCGCAGTCAGCAGTGGTAAACCGATTGTTGCTACTGGCTGAGCAAAAATGGCTAATTCAGCTTTTGCGACCCTGGTCCTGTAGCAGGAAGTCAGCCAACTGACTCTTTGAATTCAAATTTTCTGTCAGGAGCTCAGGAGTGACTTTTCCACGAGCCAGACACCACAGGCACAGCCCTCGCTTTCCTAGTCCAAGGATCAGCAGGTGCCGTCCAGCAGTTGGTGTAGTGTAGTCTCTCTTGTCAGGTCCAGGGAACAGCAGCAGGGCAGTCATTCTTCCTTTCTCTCTTCAGCCCAGATCTGATCTGAGGTCTGGGTGCCAAGGGTGCCAAGGGTGTAATATTTATGCCCAGAAAATGCATAGGTTCTTCACTTTAGGCTAGGGAACAGGTACTGGTCCAAGTGCGTCTGGGCAAAGACTGTCAAAACTCTGAATCTGACATTTGTTTGCAGTTTACGTGCCAGCGAAATGCCCTGCATGCCCTGCCCAGCAGTCTGGAGAAGCACAGCCTGGAAAGAACATCTCAGATACTGCAAGGAGTGCGCACTGCTTGGCTCCAGCACACCTCAAAGAGTAGCTCTCGGAGTGGTGTGATAAGTGAGCCATGCCACCTCCATGTAAGGCGGCAGCGGAGCCCCGGCACTGTTGGAAGGATCCCCTCTGGTGTGTTTGGGCAGTGGCGGTACTGATGGGGCGGCACTACGCCTCCTGGAGCTTGCCCATCCCTGATGGCATTCCATCAATCATGGCGACAGATAATCCAGCCACCAATTGACTGCCCTTTTGGCTCTTCAAAAATGTGAATGACATTTCCAGCTAACCATTATGCCACAGAAAGCATTACGGAGGACACCACTGTGCCAAGTATTCCCACATACCATCATTATATGCATAATTAGATTTGCCCCATCATTCATTATTAGTATATGTTTGAATATGCGCATCCCTCACTAATCCTTAATTCGAGCTCAGAGTTGCATCATCACTCAGTAATCCTAAATGCATACCCAGATTTGCACAACCGCCCAGCAGTAATCAGTACATGCTGATGTTTTCACAGTCATTTAGAAATGTCGACTGAATGGCCACCTTTGTAGCATCACTCGAATTCTATTTTATGCATGGATTTAAATCATCACTTAGGAAGCTTGTGCATGATCAGTTTTGCGGCTTTGCTGAGAAATATTGACTGAATGAACGCTTTTCAGAGAACTGAGAGCTTTACTCACTGCCATAAACATTCAGCAAAAGCCTGGGCTTGAGCCGCATTATTCTACCAGTGCAAGTTTCTAAGGGGCCATTTAAGTGTCACTCCTAACCCCCTAACAACTCTGCACCCAGAGTTACTGGTATCCTGGGTATTGATAGCTTGGGAGAGAGATAGAGGGTGGGATTTATATATTTTGCTTTATTTCTTAATCAGCCCACAGTTAAATCTTAAAAACATACAAATGAAAACATTTACACATCACCTTGACCGCTTTTCTTGTCTCTGTTTCTAATTGGCAGCCATCTGTACATTACTGTTGCCCGTTACTCTGCCTGCGCCATGTTAGTCTTGGTAAATGAATGCTTTTAAATGGAATGTACCCTTTCATTGTTCTCTTACCAATGTGTTTTCATTATCATGATTATGAATTATGGAACGTTATTTTGTCTGTTCGTCGTCCTTCAAGGGTTCTGTTGACATATACTATTCCTACAACGAAGTGAGTGTGTTTAAATCGAATCATTTATGTTGGTGAAATATATGCAATGTACATTTCACAACTGAAACAGTAATACCTGATGCAGTGTGAAACTGCATGTTACTTCAAAAGGAGTACTAAAGTGGTGCAGAGGTATGTAGTGAGCTGAATTGAGATAGAGTTGGGTGAGCCATTGAAAGTTGAAGCCTGGATCTGGCTCCACTTGAACTCCCATTGGAACCTTGAGCCCATAATGAGGGGAGCCTTCGTGTGCCTTCTGCCTGCCACCCTCGCTCTACCTTTAGGGACAAAGATGTGAAAACAGAACCTTAACATTTGAGATAAAAAGGAGAGACAAACAAATACCCATTCAGTGAATGATTTGTATAAAGTGGAACCAGAACACTTGTATTCATTGCGGCTTTCCCCATAACTAAATTGTGTGATCTTAGGCAGAAATGTCTTTTTACCTGCTTTTTCTTCATTATTGCATATGAAAGCACCTTCAAAAACGTGAGAACTGTCTTGCCTCTTAGTTCATTAATATTACTATTGCCAGGGTGGGGGCAGGGGCAGAAATTGTTGCAAATTCAAGTTAAAAACTATCAGTTTTGAGAAGTACCATTGAGTCAATGGTATAGCTGTGCAACACAACCTTTTAAAGCTCCTCTGCCAAGCGGCGAGAAGCAAAAGCAAAGAACATTGACCACCACAAATACTGAAGAATTGTTCATGTATGTTTCTGGTGAACAAGTTGGGTCTCAGCCATTGTTGACAAGTGCTGAAATCATGCCAAAATGAGTTGCCCAATTGAAGCTTGCACAAAATAAGAACATAATTGGGGTGGTTACAAGACAAGAAGCGAGCCTTGCACAAACAATACCAAGTTGGACAGGGTTTAATATCAGTACTAGGGACCTAGTTAGTGTATCACAGGATTGCATTGGCTACTTGCCCAGCATTAATGCCCCTGCAACTGATTTGATAAATGTCTCGGAAATTTTGAAATAATAAGAGCTGATAAGGTAATCACTGCATTTGGCAAAAAATTTTGTGTTCATGGCTCAAGCTCTCTATGCAAATGCAACTCAGATCGTGTGAAAGCATAAAGCAACGCACGACAGAATCATTCTTCTAATGATAACCTTTCTCACCATTTGCAATGTCATGTTCATTCTTGGAAAATGCTTCCAAGATGCTGGCCTTCACGACCTTTGCTTTGAAGCAGTCATGATAGAAGAAGGATCAATATCATCAGTACTAGAAGGTTGCATGTAGCAATCGTGCAGTTCGAGTACACAAGTGAGTGTATGGAGCTATGCTGAGACTGTTTTAGTTGGAATTTATCATCTGGGTGGAGACAAATTACGAAGAGAACATTCGGGTAGTCTACTCCTTCAGAGAGGATGTTAATGACTTTGCAAAATACATATGCCAATATGTATCAGACGACCTCTTGCAGAAGCTGCCTTTGCCGAAGTAAAACAGCTTTGGCATGTATTCTTAGAACATCTTCATCATGACAATGGAGATTTCTCTGCATTTTGGATGTCGTATGTGAATATTGTTGAAAATGACTTGCTGGCTCTGCTGCGTGCTGCTCGAGAACAAAATTGGCATTACATCTTACCGCCATATGCTCTATGATCCCATAGTGTTTTGCGTATGACGGGATGAACTACACTAGATATCTCCCTGTATACTATGCCAAAATTACATTACTTGCAGTGAAACATCTAGAGGTACATCACAACTATATCAGCGGATGCTTTTCAGTTCAACTGTCAGAAGTTAATCCGTTTGGACGAATTCCGGTCGATCAAGTGATAGAGGTAACAGTTAACAAAGACACACAAACAAACTCAGGGTGGTACGACAAGGTTCAACCTCAAGGCGGGTGCTGTGAAAAGATATTATTTGACGGCTGAACACAAAAGCACCTTTTTGGGGTCAGATAATGTAAATGGTTCGTAACAGATCAGATCTTATTCACGCAGACCTACATAAGTCACAAATTGAAAAAGACGAATATACTGTTACGAGAGCTGTTAGTCTGGTTCAAAGCTGGATAAACCATTTGTTGGGCCACATGATCTCATTAGTCTCTCCGCGGCGAAAAAAGCATCTCAAGGCATAGTATCCTACATAATGAAGGTGCATGAAATAGGTAAACAGTGCTATACAGATTTCAGACCTGAGTAACTTGAAAATAATCCACCTATTAAAAAATGTCATGACCCAATGAAAATTAACAAACTACAAACCTTCACTAACATGTCCAAGAAAAAGGCAGTGAACAGCAATGGCAGGACAATCATCATGAAAGCAGGCAAATAACTATTTGGTCAAATCATTGTGACAGTACAGAATCAAAACTTTCAAATGGCGGATGTACTCTCTCATCCCATAGGACCTTTACCATGGCCTTTACCAACTCTAGAAGGTCTGCTGCGAAAGACCAACAAAGCTGTTTTAGCAATATACAGAAAAAAATATTAACCCTGCTGAGGAAATTCCTGGAAATTCAGCCATGCTGATTGATGGTGTGGTTCTTGTTCAGAGAGTAAAAGGAGAGGAATCAAACTTTGGCGAGGTGGCTATGTCTGTCTTGTCCATGGCTTTGTGAGAAGGAAATTGGAGTCAAAGAATCAATGTTGTATTTGATGCATACAATGAGATGTCTCGTAAGAACAGCGAAAGGACAATCAGAAGGGAACATCTCGGGCACCAGTTGCAGAGCATCTCACCTTCCTAGATTGACAGACAGTGGAAGAAATTCCTAAACCATGTAAGGAATAAAAGAACTCTCATTGAGTTTCTTGTTAACGAATGGAGGAAACCAGAGTGTTTTGTAAAACTTGAGAATAAAACTCTATTTGCAAACTGTGAAGATAAAGGCTTCAAAATCACGTCTTAAAGGAGCCATGAAGTGCCCAATCTCAACAGTGCACATGAAGAGGCAGATGGTCGTTTGTTGCTGCATGCTGCACACACTGCTAAGGAGGGTTACGAGGCAGTAATGGTAAGCTTAGATGACACCGATATGTTTGGGATTCCATGACTGAATCAAGGCTAAATTGTTTCTGAAATGTGATACTAAACTATGCAACCGATTTTTTGACATTGGGAAAATAGCTTCAACTCTTGGTGAAAATGTTTGTCGAGCTAAGATAGATCTTCATATATTTACTCAATGTGACACAGTTAGAGCATTTGCGGGAAAAGTAAAGTAAGTGCATTCAAAATCCTGTCTGCCAACAGACATACACAAAAAACATTCTTGCAGCTCAGAGACAAATTGGATCTTTCTAAAGAACTAATGGACAAATTGGAACAATTCTCGTGCTTGCTGTATGTACCAAAACCTGCAGTTCATCACATGAATGACTTGAAATATCACCTATTCTGCGCAAAGAAGGGTGAGATAGACAGTCATCAACTTCCACCTTGCAGGAACTGTCTGAAGAAACATGCCGAACGTGCAAATTATCAAGCTGCCATAAGCAAGAGATGTCTTCTGAATGATCCACAGACACATAGTCCGATTGGAAGCAGGTGGAAGTTGGAAAACCACGAGGGAGCAGCACAGCTGGTAGTGGACTGGATGGAGTGGCAGCCAGCACCTCAGGCTGTATTAGATCTACTAGCTTGCAACTGCATTAGGAACAACAAACTGCCATCAATTGTGTGTGCTGTCTAAATGACCTCAAGTGCACTGACATGTGCAGACTTCCCGCTTGTGAAAATTAAACAGACGTAGAGAATGATGATACCTATGCAGAAGAAGATGATGACGACGAATGTGAATGATAAAATTGTGTTAATGTTCACTCATGATGTACATTGCCTATGTAAGATGTAACAACTAATATTATTTGCCTTTGTAAGTGAAAATTATGCATATAATCTACATGAAAATACGACTTTAGGAGGAGCTTCGCGGGCAACCAAGATGGCCGCGTGAGCTCGGAGCTCCGAAGACCTCCCGACCCTCCGCAAAGATCCTGCCACCTATCCTGTCCCACGGTAGTGGGTTTCTATTGCTGAGCCGGGGCTGATGCGGCGCCCGCTTTCAGAACCAAAATCCGACATTCCTGGACTTAGTTAGCTCGTTGATACTTTGGTGGCCCCGCCTGCGTCACTGGCGGACGTCGAGGGGTGCGAGTGGTGACCCTCCGCGGAACGTTCTGTCTTAGCTTCCTTGACCCGGCTGGTGCAACTGGATTCTACGCTCTAAGCTGTAACCTCCTTTGGTGGCCTTTGGGACCTTCTCGTGCCGATTGTGGGCGCGCTTCACACCTTCTTCACCCCTCTGGACTACTTTGCCCTGGTGTGCCAACATGGCGGGCAAGGGGGACTCGGACAAAGGCAAGCCTCCGAGAGTCAGTAGGAAGCCGAATCAGTCCCAATCCACCATTCCGGAACGATTTTCCCACTCTAAGGGATCGCCGGGACTGGCGGGCCGAACTAAGGACCCGATAAGGGACGAGTCCCCCGACGATTCTGAATTCACGCTTCGGGACGTGATGGGTGCGATTGCGGGGGTGAAGACTGAGATGCACACTCTTCACGAAGCGCTGTCCGGCAAGGTGGACACCCTAAAGATTGAACTGAATCTTATCAGGACTGATCTTGGCAAGACTAATGATCGGGTGAAGTCGCTGGACCTTAAAACGTCGAGCCTAGTCAATGATATGTCTGACATGCAGACCGAGGTTCGCGACTTGAAGACGGCTAACGGACTGCTGGCACGCCGGCTGGATGAGTTCGAGGGCCGTGCGCGACGACAGAACGTTCGCATCACTGGAGTGCCCGAAAAAGCCGAGGAGGACTCAGCTGAACTCTTTGTTGAGGAACTTGTGGTTAAGAATCTAGCACCGGGAGGTTTGAGCAAGTTTTTTTCGGTGGAGAGGGCCCACAGAATACCGGGCGGCCCACCGAAGTCGGGCGCTTCCCCTCGCCCCATCATTGCGAGACTGTTCAATTATAGGGACCGTGACGCCATTCTACAGGCATCGAGGACCGCTGGCCCGCTGCGCTTCCAGAACTCGGATGTAAACTCCTTTCCCGACTTTACTCAAGCAGTTCAGAAACGTCGCCAGAGCTTTGCTGGGGTAAAGAGGAGACTCAGAGAGTTGGGGATGCGCTACTCGATGCTCTATCCTGCTAAACTTCGTATTGAACACGGTCATCGAACTTTGTTTTTCGACTTTCCGGATGCGGCAGGGGACTGGCTTGATACCCTACCCCAGCAACGGACCGACCCGGCTGATCAGACGGAGGAGGCTACTGGAGGATCAGGTTCCCAGGAATGACCAAATAGACTCCTGACTTTTACTGGGGGGGGCTGCTGCGAATGGCACCGACTTTAGAAACTGTTGCTTTTACTTTGGATATCTCTGTTAGTCATATGGAGGGTGACGGGGGGGATAGGATGCCTCCTTTCTCCTCTGAGGGACTTCTTGTAGATTAGTTTAAGGGGCGACAGGCACACTGCTAGTTGGGGTGGCTATTAGTCTAATGCAGGGGTGCAGGGTGGGGGGTAGTTGGGGTGTGCTTTTTCTGTTCTCCTTATTGTTTCTTCCTTTGTTTTGGCTGAGGTCTCATTGTTCTGCTGTATTTGCTTTGCGGGCACCATTACGGGTGGGGCTGATGGGGTGGAGCGTCCTAGACGATGGGGGGTAAATCTCTGAATCTGTTGAGTTGGAACGTGAACGGGTTGGGGGATCGAATAAAACGGGGTGTTGTATTGCAAATGCTTAAACGCTGTTCGCCTGATGTTGTTCTCCTGCAGGAAACCCATCTTGTAGGAAATACGTGTAAAGCATTGAACAGGAGATGGTTTAAGATGGTGGCCCATTCGGGGTTCTCTACGGGATCCAGGGGGGTGGGTATCATGATGCGCATGTCCCTTCCACTGGAGGTGGAGTCTACCCTTGTTGACGAGAGGGGCCGATATGTGGCGGTGGTGGGTAAATGGGAGGGACGCACCCTAGTTTTGGTTTCGGTCTACGTCCCCCCGGGACTACAGGCGACTACTTTTCGGGACCTGGGTAGCGCCATTTTGAATCTCCCTGATGGCTTGTTGATCCTGGGGGGGGACTTTAACTCGGTGGTATCGGGGGACTTAGATCGCTTCCCATCTAGAGACCTACGTACTTCACAGTCCTGGCTCCCGGACTTTCTTGGCTCTATGGGGCTGATTGACTGCTGGCGCCTACTGCACCCCGCCCAGCGACAGTATACTTTCCATTTAGGTGCCCACGGTAGCCTTTCTCGTATTGATTATGTCCTAACCCCCGCGGCCCAGGCACAGTCGGTTTCCACCGCCCGCCTGATGGCCAGGGGCATCTCGGATCACTCCCCGGTTTGGGTCTCCTTTGATTTTCACATCAGCGCGACATCGAGGGTGGCCCCTATCAACCCCTGGTATTTTCGTAATCCGAAGACCCGGGACCTCCTGGCTAAATCTATAGAGAGGTACTTCGCCGAGAACTCCGGCTCGGTTGATTCGGCTGTCTCCCTTTGGGAGGCCTTTAAAACCGTACTCCGCGGCGAGGCCTTCTCTTTGATTGCGGAAGTGCGTAGGCGGCGGGACGAGGACATGGTGCGGTTGGAGTCTGAAATCTTTGATTTGACTTCTCAGCTGGCCTTGGGGCCGACTCCGGACCTGCTCCATGCCCTTTCCCTGAAACAAACGGAACTTAGGGCCACTGCCACCGACGCGGCAAAGGCGGTGAGCAGGGAGCAGCAAGGCAGGATATACGACTCCGGGGACAAGGCCGGCAAACTTCTGGCGTGGCTTGATAGGAAAGAACTTGCCTCCCGGGTGGTCCCAGAGATACTGGGCGAAGACGGCCTGGTCGTGACAGACCCGGCCGCCATTGTTGGGTCGTTTGCGGAATACTTTGAGGCGGTTTATACGTCGGTGGCCTCCCTACCGGAATCTGCTTCGACTTCCTTTTTGGAGGACATCGAGCTTCCCTGTCTATCAGATGTCGAGCGGGAGGATATGGACCGGGATATAGCGGTCGATGAGGTGGCGCAGGCGATCCGGTCGTTGAGCTCCGGCAAAGCGCCGGGGCCCAACGGCATTCCTGTGGAACTGTACAAGCTTAAGGCCGATACGGTGGCCGCGCCCTTACTGGATATGTTCCTTGAAGCCCGCGAGGCCGGTGAGCTCCCGCTTGACCAACGACTTGCCACCATAGTGGTCATACACAAGGAGGGGAAGCCACGTGACCTATGCCGCTCCTATAGGCCCATCTCCCTGCTGAACGCTGAGCCCAAAATTCTGGCTAAGCTACTAGCTAACCGTCTGGTGGGGGTGATCTCGGATCTGGTTCATCCGGATCAGTCTAGATTCATACCGCACCGCAACACGGCCCTCAATCTTCGCAGGCTCCACGCAGTCATGGCACGGGCGCACCTGCTTACTGAACCGGCGGTACTTGCTTCGCTTGATGCCACCATGGCTTTCGACTCCCTGGAGTGGAATTACCTGTGGGCCGTGCTCGCCAAGCTTGGGCTCGGGCCCGCCTACATCGGCTGGGTCCGGCTCCTTTATTCTGCCCCGTTAGCTAATGTTACTGTTAATGGCCGAGTGTCTGCCTCTTTTGCGTTACGCAGAGGCACCAGACAGGGATGTCCGTTGTCTCCTCTCCTATTTGCGTTGGCGCTTGAACCGTTGGCGGCGTGGATCCGGGTTCATCCTGATATCGCAGGGATTACGTGGTCTCCGGGATTTGAGGACCGAGTGTCGCTGTATGCCGACGATATCCTCTTGTATCTCACCTCCCCTTGCCGGTCCCTTATAGTGGTGTTTGCCCTGCTGGGCACCTTCGGTGGCTACTCGGGCCTGGTTATTAACTGGTCCAAGTCCTCTCTCTACACGTTGTGTGGTGATACTCCGCGCCTTCCCCGCGGCTGTACAATACAGGTTGCCCAACAGGGCTTTAAGTATCTGGGTATCTATGTATCAAAGGATCCCCGGGCACGGTACACACACAACTTGCTTCCTCCTTTGGTGAGGCTGCGTCGAGATGTGGAGGGTTGGAAGAAGTTACCTATTTCTTTACTGGGCAGGGCGGCATTGTTTAAAATGATGTCTTTGCCACGGTTCCTCTACGCGTTGCAGAATACTCAGGATTCGGTGCCCGCTAAATATTTTGGGGAGATTGAGAACTTGCAGCGCACGTTATTGTGGGATGGCAGGCCACGGATATCCCTGACGAAATTGACCATACCGTGGTACGATGGTGGCATTGCCTTACCCGATATGCGTCGCTACTACTGGGCGTCCCAACTGGCAGCTATCAATCACGGCCTCTACGGCCCAGCAGTCGGCCCTGGCTATGCCATGGACCGCTGGCTTATGAATGATGGGAACTATTATAGGGCGTTGTATTCGAGGTCTCTGGATCGGAAGTTGACGGGACCCACCAAGACGGCGGTACGGTTGTGGAGGGCGGTAACTAAGACTCTGGGCTGGCGGGCAGGCTTACCATGGCCACCCCGCTGTATGACTCCGACCTGCTGGGGAAACTGTGGCACACCAAGGGGTTTGACAGGTGGGACGTCATTGGGATATCGAAGGTGGGGGATGTAATGGCCGGTGGGGTGGTCAAATCCTTTGAGGCACTACAGGCCGAGTTTCAATTGGGTGAGACGGAGTATTTCCGATATGCACAGCTTCGCCACGCTCTCTCGTCCTGTATAACCGGGGGGGAGGCAGTACCTGAATCGTCTCCACTGGAGGATAGAGTGTTGGATGGACACATGCCAGACAGTGCCATCTCCCTGACTTATAAGAAGCTTATTAACGTGCGGATTGACTTGCTGGTGAAATTGAAAGAGCTTTGGATGAACAATGGGATTGAGGTGGATGATGAGGAGTGGCAGTCAGCGGTCTCTTCCCCTAGGGAGGTGGCCATCTCGGCAAGGCTTCGACTCGTTCAACTGAAGATTCTCCACAGGGTTTATGTCACGGGCCCTAGGCTTATACACATGGGGCTTTCGCAGGACGGCATGTGCCGGAGAGGATGTGGAATGCTTGCGACTTTCATGCACATTATTTGGGAATGTCCTGAGGTGGTCCGATTCTGGAACCGAGTGCATGAGGTGATGAGAGATGTGACTGGTGTGACCTTACCTGCGGAGGCCCGGCGCTGTCTTCTCAACATTTGGGGCCCGAATGACTACAATGTTGCCCAGACCCGCTGGGTCACCCTGGGCAACATGATAGCTAAAAGAGACATCGCTCAGAGGTGGGGTGCGCCCGCGCCCCCCACGATCGGACTGTGGGAATCCAACATGGACTGGTGCATGCTCCGCGAGAAAACTGTGTATGTGGCCAGGGGCAAACCTAGAATGTGGAGGTCTGTGTGGGGAGCGTGGAACTCATATCGAGGTGACATCTGCGTGCCCCCTAAGGCTGTGACGCCCGAAGCCCGCCTGTCTCCGTAGCACCCCCTTCCCGTGGTTCCATGCTTGTTATCCTGCTATATCACTCCCCATCTGCAATGCTGTCACTATTTGGATTGATTGTGCAATAGGGTGTGTAACCCCTGATCGCTCCTAGTGATGCAAGCCCAAAATACGTCGCCTGTCCTCAGCCTAGCTTCTTTTCCTTTTTCCCTTGTTTCCTCTCTTTCCCACCTCTTTTCCTTTTTCTTCTTTTGTTCGATATTTGGTTTATTTATTGTTCTAATATACCTTATTTGAAAATTAAACCTGAATGTTCCTGTGGAAGGTCTTGTGCACGATTTTGAGTACTGTTACAATGCTGCCTGGCCTCCGGGATGTATGGCTGAATAGCGGTGTACTTTTTCTACAAATAAAGGTTTTCCCAAAAAAAAAAAAAAAAAAAAGAATATACGACTTTACATTGCGGTGTTTACACCGCGATAACTTTACAACGCAGGCATTACAACACAAGTCGTTACAACGACTTGCTCTGGAGGGCGCTGGACTTAGGAATATTATGATTTACTATTACAACTTCAGTCTACGTACTGTAGGGAAGGTGTTGGAATAGTAAATCATACTAGAGCGCCCTCCAGCACATTCAGCAAAGAAAAATTGGATAATTATTTTCTTTGATAGACAACAGAAAAATTTAGATATTAACAAAGAAAACCAAGCATTATACATTTTATACAAAATCATATCACAATGTATCTTAGTCTTGAAACAATGACCCCCAGATTTTATAAAATTTTCCAACTGAGCAAGTACTTCTACCTTTGGTTAAAGCATATTCCATATCATATGTTTCTTTCACTAGTCCCCACCAATCTAAGATTGAAGGTGAGTCACATGAAATCCAAACTCGAGCTATAGTGAGTCTAGCACAGACTATTAGAATAGTAATTAAATCTGATTGGTTAGATCTTATATTCTGTCCACTCATCATTACATCAATAACTGATAACTTTATTACGCTCCCTAATTTCTGGGACATTATTTGACCCACCTTTTGCCAGAATACTGATAGCTTTAAGCATGATTAAAACATATGTTTTAAATCTGCTGCTGCTAGATCGCACTTAGGGCATTTTGTTCGATCGCTAGCTTCGTTGTTGGATGCCCATTTAGATATTCATTCAGGAGTGTAATATAGTAAGCATACCGTTTTATACTGTTGGAGCTGCAGATCAGACGAATGTACAGACCTACTAATGCTATCTAGCGCCTGTGCAATGGTATTAGCTGAGACAGATATACCCATACTTTGGCTCCACCGGTCTGAAAGTCTAGCGCAGTCATTTACTTTATAGGTGTTATAGTTTTTGTACCCTTTACTAATCAAGGATGTACTATTAGTCCCATAAAACAATCCCATATATCAGAGTCCAACACATTAGACAGTTTCAAAGTACATATGAAATAATCTCGAATTTGAAAATACTGAAGTTGCATATTTCCTGGTATATTATATAACACCCTCAAGTTTTCAAATGTAATGAAGCCATTATGCCCGTACAGGTCTCCTAGAGTTTTAACCCCACTATTGGCCCATCGTCTTGCAGCCCCCCATGAAATATCTTTGGAAATGCAGGATTATTCCATAAAGGGAGTTTAGTATGATAAAACGATGTATTACACTTGACCATAATTGCCCGTTAGATAGTCACAATATCACGAGCAGTCTTGAATTTGACTCACCTGTAGTAATTCGGGTCATATTTTCTATATAGAAACATGTTATACTCTTCTCCTAACATAAATTTATAAAAAAAGAAAGTGTTGTCCATAGGATTCATTAAACTACGGAGTCAATTAAAAAAAGCTGACCAAAAGTAAAGTTTGAAGTCAGGGAAATCAAGCCCCCCTTGGTTAAATGGAAGTTTTATGAGATCAGTAGCTCATCTCACTTTCTTGTACCCCCATATGAAGCTACTACAAACTCCATCCAATCGTTTAAAAAAAAGATTATTCAATCGTAGAGGGATGGACCTGAAAAAATATAAAAAGTTTGGGAGGGTTTTCATTTTTATTATATTTATCCGTCCGATAATACCCATTGGTACTTTATGCCAATTCTTAAGTGATTTAACAGTCTCTTTCAATAAGATCTCATAATTTAATGTAACGATATTCTGTGTTATAGCTGAAATTGTGACTCCCAAACAAGTAGCAACATTACAAAGTACCTGTAATGGAGTTGCAGGTTTATAATTTATTACGATTTGAGTTTTATTCGTATTTAATTTATAGCCGAGATTGTACCAAATTTATCAGCCTCATCGTCTATCCCTTTCAACCCTTCAACTGCATCGATCGAATATACAGCGATATCATCTGCATATGCTGTGACCTTGAGACTATACGTGCCCTTTATGAACGGACTTATTCAGGATTGATTTTGCAGAGCAATAATATGAAGTTTTATTGTTATTTTTTAAGCACTATCTTGTTATTACTATAATTAATAATCATAATTATTTTAAATGATATTGAATTTAACCAATCTGATGGAATTAGATTCATTTTTCCACATATTATGATGAATGTGTATGCTATTTGTCAAAAATATGAAAACCATTATTTTTCGGCTACGGCTGCTAATTTAATAATATCAGACAAAAGGCAAAGAGTGATGTTGGACCTGGCCTCGTGGCGTGGTTCCCCCCCACTACTCAGCTCCCCGTTAGCCCAGCTCCGTACTTAGAAACCGCTAGCTACCCTGCCCATGTCCGACCAAACGCCCACGGCCCGCATCGGCCTGTCCCTGGCCACCTTCCCAGCCTGCGCGCCCCAACCCCACCAGGCCCCAAAGGCCCACCGGCAGCCATTTTACCTTCCCAAGATCTCTGACTCCGTGGGCCTAGCATGACCCCAGCCCCAGCGAAGCTTAGGCTCCAGACGTGCCAGCCCCCGTTGGGAGGGTGAGGGCTACCCTAGTAAGAAGAGACAAGGAGTTTCCATGGCACCTCCGGCCTCCCCTGAGAGACTGGTTTCTGTCACACCTCTGGTCTTCCCCTGGGGGCCAGTTTCGATTGCACCTCTGGCCTCCCCGAGTGCTGGCTCCAGACCTGCTGGGGGTCTGGGAATTCCCGGATGCATCCTCAAAGGGATCAAAGGACCAACCGCCGGACCTCGCCCACGGGCCGCCCCCGAAACCCCGGACCTCCGCCTGCGAGGGTCCGGACATCAAAGGGCCACTAGACTATATCAAGGCCCGCCCCTGAACTAGCGGGCAGTTGTATCTTGGACAAGGAAGCCCTGCTGGTCTGATCGCGGCTGAACTGAACTTGGTAACTCTTCGAGCCCTGCTGACGCTGTTGCGGCTCATTCTCGGAAACTGGGACATCGGAGCCCTGCTGTCCTCGTTGCGGCTCAAGCTTGAAACCCTGAAGACCTGCATTGAACATTCTGAGCCCTGCTGACGTGGTCGGAGCTCCTCACGAACTACCCTCCGGATCGAGCCCTGCTGACTTCGTCGCGGCTCGAGGAGCACTCTAGTCCGACTGGACTATCGACGATACCAACACGAGTTGAGTCATCCTCAAGTGAGTAGGATCACCAGTGCGACTACCACCTTCCGTAACCCCCCGGCTCGAGGATTGAGAGCTGTGCGCAGGGTACGCTATGTACTGGCCTATGAGACTGAGACTGTCCCGCTACCCCCTCCCTGAAGCCTTGAGACTTTTGCGATCCCTCGATCGTTGTATATAAGAGTCACAATTCTTTTCCTTGATCATAAAGAAGGTGATATCGAAAACCCACGGTGTGGTGTCTGTTCATAAGTGTGGTGTGGTCCTCGTGTGTACGATTCAATACTTGAGGTCTCCCCCGGTAGGGATCTCTCGTTAAGGCTCGGTATTATTGGCGGGAGAGGCGGGTCACGGAGGAGTCGGGTAGACATAACCTGGCCTCTGGGATCGCCCTTCCAACAAGTGATGACTCGCTATCACATATTTTCCATCTCTAGGCCTCCATACCTTGCATAAACAAAAAAGCCCATGTTAGAACTCATCCCCGAGTGGTACCAATGGCCTAAATGTAGGGTCCAGGCTCGTGGCCTAACTACCAAGACAATACCCTTAGGCTTGCAATTAAGCTTTAAAATTATGGAAAAGCATATTTGATGCTTGCTCCTACTGTCCTAATTGACTTATTAAGTATTCGATCAACTACTCGTACCGACCAACCTTTTACACCAGAGGAAGCCCCAGGCCTGGGCGCTGCATGGGGTGAAACATGTGTCGGTTGTCTGTTGTTTGCATCACTGTTCTGAACGAACTACATTCAACAGAATCAAAAGCACCAAAACTTGTGATCAACTTGCATCTTTCTAACACTACCAAATTAGAAGATTTTGTTTCCAGCTCTGTCCTTCATCCTAGTCAAGTCTTTGTTTCAGTGGTTTAAGGGTTTTCCCATTTTAGACATCTGGATCCCAAAAAATCATACCCACTACCCTAGGGTGACTACCCTAGGGTGGAAACCACCGGGAACAAATACCCCTTCCTTCTTCCATCTATAGTTGTTCTATGAATGACAATTTGATTTTTCACACTCCCTATGACTTCAGTGATGTAACATTCATGCCAGTTGCCCCACTCTGAAAATTGTTCCAGCACCACTGCAGCTTGCACGAGTGCTTAGAAAGGTCTCAACAGAGCTTCAATAACAAAGTTATCACATTCTCAATTGTGAAGCCATGTGGTCTTCTGTAAAAAGTGGGCCAGCAAAGGCAGCCAATGGAGTTTCATCAGGGTGAAGGTGCTGTGATCATTTTCTTCGGGCCCTGGATGAGGCATGCTGTGGCGTGTAGGATGCACCAATTGGGTGCCATTGTGGCGACGGGGAGCCCATGGAGTATGATGTTACCACCATCCAGATGTAATAGTACGAGGGTTTGAATACCAATTCTGAAGTCGCTTTCTGGAAAAAAATCGTTTGACTTTATTTAGAAAAGAAAGCTGGTATCAAGCTCTCTTTGTTTTTTGACAATCTATTCCTTGAGGGTGAGGTTATTGTCCAGGGTTAATTGAAATTACCCGACATTCAGCGAAAGTTGGGGGTTTGATGCCATCAAGGTTCATGTCATTAAGCCAGGTTCATACTGTGTCTTGTTTGTTGTTCTTGGGAAATAACAGGAAACCTGTCATGGTTGGGCTGAGCATAAGGCTTAAGCTGGACATCCAGATCTGGATGATGTGCAAGCAGTGTTTAAGGAATGGGATGTCGGAAGCAGATGAGACTTTCAAGTAGAGTTGTGTATCATCGGGATATTGGTGAATTTGGATGCTGTTAACTGTGAGTAGAGCATCAAGCTGCTCCATGTAAAGTTTCAAGATGATTGGAGACAGTATGGAACCCTGGGTGACTCCAAAGATGATAGGGAATGTTTGTAACCTTGAGGTCATGAAAGTAGAGGAGAACACAGAAGAATATTGCTAGTGAATCACATTTTAGACTTCGAGGTGCATAAGAGGGTGGGATGGGGGACTGTGTTGAAGGCAGCGGAGAAGTCCAGCAATATCAGGAGGCAGGAACATCTTTATCTGCGGTCAACAGGGCATTATCTACGATGTGTAAGGTGGATGTACTTTGTTACAACGAATGCTTTTACCACGCATGCCTTTACAAAGCAGGTTTTTCAGCGCAAGACATTACAACGACTTGCGTTGGGGGTGCTGGATAGTGAATAGTTTAATTTACTATTCCAACTCCAGTACCCGTGGATAGTAGGGAAGGTGTTGGATAGTAAATTAAACTATTACCTATCCTAGAGCGCCCCCCAGAGCAAGTCGTTGTAATGACTTGTGTTGAAAAACCTGCGTTGTAAAGGTACTGCGTGGTAAAAGTTGCGTTGTAAAGGGGGGAACGTCGTTTACAACGCAGTGTTTACACCGCACAACCTTTTCCCCGCAGCTGTTACAACGCAAGTCGTTACTACGACTTGCGCTGGATGGCGCTGTGGGATAAGGAATGTTTTAATTTTATAGTCCAACACCTTCCCTACTGTTACGGGGACTGGTGTTGGAATATAAAATTAAAAAATTCCGAAATCCGCGCCCTCCAACGCAAGTCGTTGTAACGACTTGCGTTGTAAAACCTGCGATGTCAAGTACCGCGATCTAAAAGATCGCGTTGTACTGACAGACATCCTTGTAAAGGATGTTTCCTGTGTAAGGTAGTGGTCTCCACACTGCAGCATGGTCTAAAGCCAGACTGGTAGTCATGGAGGAGAGGGTTAGGTCTGATGTGCTCTTGGAGTTAAACATGGATTGTTTTTTCAATGATCTTGCAAAAGAATGGTGTATGAGTTATGGTCCGGTAGTTGAAGAGGTCATCCAGGTCTAATGTACGTTTGCTTAGTAGGAGTGTGAGTATTTGGCCTTTCCTGAAAGCTGGGAAGATGCCCTCAGTGAAGGTGACATTGACACTGTTGAGCAGGGGTAAGATGTCATCCCCAGAGAAAGCTTTAATGCAGGACAATAGTGAGACATCATCTTAATAAGAAGGGAATTGAGTATGTCAGTGAGTCTGGGAGAGATAGGCTTTTGAAGGCTGACCATTGAGAGATTCTACAGACAGCCACACAATAAGGGGGGGTGGGTGGTAGCAGAATGGGCCATCCAAAGCAAGATGCAGGAGGAAAGCTGTGCCAGCCCTACTTGCACTTCAAAGACACTGCCTCAGATCACACCAAAACACTTCACACTAGTCTATTGTGCCTGCAGACACACTGTGACCAGGGCAGGGAGGTAGGTATATTCCAGCCAGTTCTGTGTGTGTGGGGGGCTCCAGACGTTTCTTCCACTTGAAAGTGGGCAACAGGTATAAAAATAGGGCTTTAATCTCACAAGGTGGGACAGGGGCTTGGGAGGTCCAGCATACAGGCCCTGTGGAATTAAGGAAAACAAGAGAGTAAGCTGTTCCTAATAGGGAACGGAAGATGGAAGCGGAAGGGGGAGGACAAGAAGGAAACCTGAATGGCAGGTCGGGAAAGGTATGTTAGTTACGAACAGCTGCTGGGGATAGCTCCAATAAGGAGCAAGGGCCCTCACACACCCTGAAGAGTGTCATGCTTCATCATAGGGCTACTCCTCGTTGGGCTGGCGCTGCAATGCCCAAAAGGCCCCGCAGGGGGGCTCTTTGCCGGAGGTCTTCTCTGTTTGCCTTCGTGAAGCTAAAAGATGTTGCGAAGAAAACTTATGTGTTGTGAGTAGAAGTGGGAGGGTGTGCGTGTGGATAAATATAGCAACAGGATTCCCCAATGGTAGTTTATTTGAAGGGGACCTGTGCGATAAGTAAAAACACTGACTGGAAAGTTGTGAACCAGATAGCAAAAAATTAAACCTGCTTCATTTTAAAATGAATGAGTGAGTGAGTTGTGCAGGGGGTCGACATGTTTCATACTCTATAAAGTCTGTACTCTCTTGTTTACCATAAAAATAGGACTCCCAGACCCATTCTTCACTTCCCTTCTGGACCTGCGGAAGGACTCCCAGAGGACTGACCTGCTGCATGTGGCCTGCTGTGCACTTCAGGGGACTACTGTGCTGACTAGGAGGACTGCTGAGTTGCCTGAAGCCAGCCCTGTGTCCTCAGAGGACTGCAATGCTGCTTGAGACCTGCTTTCCTGCTTGAACCCAAGACTTCCAGAGTGACTCCAAGGGGTAGTTGGCCAGCCTCCTGATCAGAGCCTCAGAGACAGAAAAGGCTCCAACCATCTTGACCTCGCACCTTAGCCCAGCCTGAGTGAGTTCTGACCCTTCAAATGGTGCCCCTCCAGTCCTGGACCTTTGGAAGTGGTCCTAGAGATGCACCGATAGCCTAAATCCAAAACTGGAGCATACAACTATTTCTACCAAAAAGTGCTCTGAGAACTGAGAGGAGACCTGCTCGCCCATCTGCCCAAAGTGCATCACCGGATGGCCTGACTTTGTGGCAACTCTAGCTATGATCTTCTCCTCAGCAGCAAATCTTGTTCAACGGTTGCTCGCAGAAGGGGTATCTGGCCTCGGGGAGTCCTGGTTGGCTATAGCCTGCAGCTTCCTCCCTCTGGAGATTTTCGACTTCCATAAAAGAGAGTAAGTCTGAACATAGAAATCTTCATTGAAACTTCGTCCAGTGGCTCCCTGACAATGACGCCTCCTCATCTGACACTGCCGGCTGCTTTGCCCCGATAAACTTTACCTTCTCAAATATTTGTCTTCAAAATTACTACTAAGTCCGAAAGTAAACTGGGGCCAATCCCAATACATTTTGTGTATTTGATCTACTCTCCATGGCGGTAGGCCTTAAATTTCGACTTTGCGCGGGTCTTGCGCGACTAAATATTTGTGGTTGCCACTTTGATCTTACAGACAGTATTTTGTACTTGAAACTTTAAAAATTCATAAAGCTGGTTCTAGTGATTGGATTATTGTTGTTTAGGTGTCAAATAAGAATGCATTTCAATATTTGAATACAGAGTCTTTAGGTGTCCAATAATTTATTAAAATCTATGCACATTTTCTAAATTCAAGTGGGATTTTTTCTTTGTGTTTTCATTCTATTACTGTTTAAGTGCCGCATAAATACTTTACACATTTAAGTTAAGCCAGACTGCTTTAGTGACTTTTCTGTGGTTCGCTATGACAAGGATTGTGGCTGTTGCTTGAGGAGGGTTTCATCCCAGACCCCCTCAACCAACATCCCAATTTCTCACAACCTATATATCGTGGTAAAAATTAAGCTACAATTCCCAAAATGCAGAGTGCTGTAGGTTAATAGCCAGGCCTGGCAGAAGTTATCACGCTTGACATACAGCCACTTGCCAGACATACTAATGGTCTGCTCTGAAAGAAGGCCTCAGAAGCACAGGAAGAAGGGATTGGAGAATGAAGGAATATAACGTTTTATATACCTACAAAAAGAGAGCAGTGGAGTCCCACCCCCCTCCCCCCAAGAAACAGTTACATCAGCCTGAATTGAGGAAGAGCTAAAGGCACCCAAAGGGAAGGGATGCTCCAGAAGCCTGAAGTGCAATGCGTTATGACGCTAAAGTAAAGAAATGCTGCATATTCCTAAATTAAGTTAATGATACTGGCATACAGTGAGAGGGCGTGCTGGAAGGATTGCTACTGGAGCATTTGAGGAGAACGAGAGGGAGAGAGAGATCGCTCGCGAGAGATAGAGAGTTCGATAGAGAGAGAGAGAGCTGCTAGAACCTGAATGGAGGGGTCTGAATGGATAGAACGCTCCAGAAGCCTGGAGGTATAGACGGTTACAGGAGCCTGATCAAATAAAGCAGGGTCGGCTTTAGGGCAGTGCAGCCAGTGCAGCCGCACTAGGCGCTGATCTGTGGAGGGGGCGCTGTGACCTCATGGGGGTGCTGTATTTAGCAATAACTTTTGATTGGAGAGACGAGGGGCACTTTTGAAGGTGGTAGTGAGAGAATCTGAGGGTGCAGCCCTGGGGCATCAAAATTGATTTCCGCACCGGGCGCCACCAGCGCTAAAGCTGGCCCTGGAAGAAAGCACGGTCTAATCCTTAATGGAGTGCAAATTACATGGTTCTAAATAAAGGGAGAGATGCTTCAGCCTGCTGAGGGCAAGCCTTGCAGGAGCCGAAAGAAAATGAGGTAATGTTACGGAAGCAGTAATGTAGAATAATCAAGATCCTGAAAGCAGGGTGGTAGATGAAGGAGTGCTGCAGAAGGAGGGGAAACTGGTGTTGTATGGGGCTAGAAAACAACTACAGAAGTTTAAAAGGGAAAATAATCAACGCAGGAAGCTTGAAGGTGGGAGTGACGGCAGTGCGGATGCTGGCAAGGGCATGGAGAAAATGCGGGTAGAGGGCTCTCACAGCCAAAAATGGCAAAAGCATGCCCCATTACAGCTGGGGCAGCTGTACTATTTTACTCTTGATGCAATCTCTGCTTCTGTTGTGCTTAATTTGAGCCAATGGTTTCTGGTGCTTGGCAGTCTGCCACATGGTGGCACTCTCTACCTAATTTAAAAATGAGCACAACGACAATTATTAATACAATACGCATTAAAAACGGACTAATACCTGCCGGTGTTGGGCATGTGGAATAGCCCGATTTGTCACACTTGTAGGAGATTGATGGTTAGTAGCAGGGGGCGGCTCCATCATTAGGGCGGAGGAGCGTCGCCCCACTGCTTTCTCACAGTGCGAGAAGCAGAAACATAAAATGGTAAAACTACCATTTTATGTTTCTGCTTCTCGTACTGTGAGAAAGTGCCTGGTTGGGAGCGGGGCGGGTGGGTGTGTCGGGGAGGTATGGATTGCCCAATGCTGTGGGCCCTAACTGCTTGGTGGGCCATCTGGGGCCGACCAAAGCAGTCATGGGCACTCAACCTTTTCTCTATGTATGCTGCATGTAGCCTACATAGAGAAAATGGCCTCCCTACAGGCGCCCAGCTGGGCGCTGTCCGCACCAATCACAATGTTGCCATTGCAGCGTTGTGATGGGCTTAGGGGAGGGGAGGGAGGCTGCCTGCTTCCTGTTCCTGCCGGAGGCAGGAGAGCAGGAAAGCAGCAGTTCAAAGGCTTCACTGGTTCAAGGAAGACTGAGACACTTTAGGTGTGAAATTAGGATTCCCCCAGCAGAAATAATGGGGTTTGCCAATGCGCTTTTTTGTTTGTGGTCATTTGTCTCTAAATGTGTGATATGTGTATGCGTGTCTGTTTGTGTGCCCCATCACTTTGTTTTTGTTTGCACATGCCTGCGTTTTTACCTTGAACGACGTGCATTTGTGTGAATTACCTTACATAATACTCCACTGGTGGAATGACTGCAGTGCATAAGCAGGGGTGAGCATTCTGTTGTGTGGAGTGAGGCCACTTTTCTGCAGTTTCTCAGGACTAGTTTGATTTTTTTTATGTATGGTCATAAAGCGTCCTACCATTTCTGTACGGCATCAACCGCCACTGGTTAGTAGTTGTGTTAGGGCTGTCATTGGTAGGGCAATTCCTGGTGCAAGCTGCTGTGGCTCCTGAGAGGGCCCTGCCACTTTTGTTTTTTAACAAATTAAGCACTGTTCTGTTTGGGGGACAGGTGTTCTTCTTAAACTTCACAGACCCGATACACTAGGGCAATATGTCTACTAAAGCAAAATAATTAGTTTGCGATTAAGTGGCACACCTAATAGAAGGAAATGTCACACATTAGCATGCCACAAGCTTGGAACATGTCATACATAAGCAGACGTGTCAGCTATGAAAGTCAAGAAATAAGCAGCAGCGGCTGCTACCTGTTAGCAGCAGTGGGGTGGGGGAAGGGGCGGGGTGGGACAAATAGGTTAAAAAAAATCACTTACCTCCCGGCCAGCTGGCTGGCTGGCCGCCACCTCTCCTTCTCCCTCTTCCTGGCTTCCTGGGGGAGGGAGACAGGGGGCAGGAAGCACCAGGGCTCCCAAGCTCCCTGCAGTGCTCAGTCAGGGGCTGGAGGGGTGGGCATGTTCTCCACGCAGGCTGAAATGCAGCCTGCATGGAGCCTGCACGGAGAACACAGTTTGTGCGCATGACTGTTTTGGGCGGCTCAAGAGGGCGGGCCAAGCACCCATGCTCACATAGGGAGTGCAAACCACTCCTCCCCCTGCTCTGATAGCCGCCCGCCCCACAATTACGCTGCAACGGGGAAAACTAAAATGATAATAACCTCGGGTTATTATCCTTTTACCTTTCCTTTCTTTACACTGAAAGAAGCAGTGGGGCAACGCCACCGTAAATAAGAAGCAAGCACACGAGGCTGACAAGATACCAAGCAGTGGTCCAAAGCCCGCTGTAAGTATCGGTGTTGTCCACAAACGGTCTTTTACAACTAACAGCTAAAACGTTTGTTCTTGTACCTGAGTGTCTAGCATATATTGCAGTATTATACCTCAAATTATACTTTGTTTTCTCTTGTAACCTGCACACTTGCCACTTTTTACTCTTGTGCATTTTTTACTACCTCATGTATTTTTGTTTGCTCACAATTGTCACTGTACCGTATGTAACTTAACGTTTGCTTTTGTAATCTGTTCTCGTGTACTGTTTTCATCCTGTATCATTTCTGTTCCTATTGTGAAGCGCTCTGACACCTTCGGGTAAAGTCAGCGCTATATAAAATTTCATAAATAAATAAATAATAAATAAATAAAACATTAATTGTCAGGTTATTATTATCATAAAGCTCGACTTTCAAATAAACGATCAACTGTGCATACTACTTCTGACCACAGGAGGGAGCGCAATGACAAGCAATAAAGATTCTCTAAGCAGCGCAGGCACATCAAGTTAACATCCCATGCAGGATTTGGACGTCAGCAACCCATCCAGTACAACTGACCAATAATGAATGTTATATATTTGTTATATAGTTGTAGGGTTTGTAATTGTTATTATAAAAAACGAAATGAAATTGTAATAATAGTGACTGTATAGCAAACACCACACATTAACCCACACTTTGGGGATGCAACATCATGCCATCATTTCGAATTTTAAAATAACAAAGAGAAATCCAGTGAGAAAAAATCGGGGGCGTTTTTTCCCTCTGAACATTGGAACAAAGACAGTTTTAGGGGGGGACGAAAGCTAAAACGAAGCCGACTCGAGTTTCCGAAATAGATTTTATTTTTATAAGATTGTGTATATATAAATGGCGGTAAAACACTAACAGGCACATGCATCAAGCGATTTGGGAATCGCAAACGGTGCGAATCGCAAAATTCGGCCGTTTGCGATTCCCAAATCACTATTTGGGATGCATCAACTTAAAAGTGAATAAATCGCTATTTTAGCGATTTTTTTCAAGTGCGATTACTTTTAAGGAATCGCAAATTTGCGATTCCTCAAAAGCAATGCATGAACCTAAAAAAAATTGCGAATTCGCAATTAGAGAGAAAAAATTACCATGAGGTTGGACCTCATGGTAATTTAGCGAAATGTTAGAAAAATGCTATTTTTTGCATTTTTTTAACTTTCATGTTGTGCACACACATGCCCTTAGGGCATGTGTGTACACAACATATGTGCATTGTTTGATTTCAGGGGTGCAACAGGGTGTCCTTTGGACACCCCTGCACCCTTGAAATCGCAATCTCAATTTGCGATTAGCTAATTGCGATTCGCAAATTGAGATTGTCTTCCCATTCATTCCTATGGGCCTCTAGGCCCATAGGAATGAATGAGAAGGGATTCCTTAATTGCGATTCGCAAAATGCTAATCGCAATTAAGGAATTCTAAGAAATCGCAATTTATTTAGCGATTTCTTGATGCATAGGCATTTGCAATTCCTTAATTGCGATTCCTTAAAAATCGCAATTAAGGAATCGCAAATGCCGAGTTTGATGCATGTACCTGTAAGAGGGAGATTTACTACGATTTTCAGCCGTGTTTGTGTCTCAAAAGGGACGCAAAATGGCGCAAAATCTTTTTTTTCCTGATTTACTTTCCAGCACTCAACTTGTTTAGCAGTGGAACTAACGTAAAAAGTTACGCAAAGTAGCGCATAGTGCATCATTGCACTACTCAGCGCCAAGGGGGCGTACCACCAACCACCCAAGGTTTCTGACACTGGACCCAATTTACTAAATAAAGTAGACAGGGTTTAGCATCAGAAAACTGCGCCCTTTCAAAGTAGACACAAGGAAGGAGAAATGATTTCATTTCTTTTTCCTTTTCCGACTTTGCATGTGTGCTGCACTGTACAGCAGGCATAGGAGGAGGCAAAAGGTTTGAAGTGGGTCTCAGCATAGTATGTTGTACTGGAAGGGTACCCTTCTAGTACAAACCTATCCTAGACTCAAGGAGACACCCTTGCACCCTGGCGCAAAGGTGTCTCCGTGGAGCACGCAATGGATTTCAGCACGGGTGCTAGGTAAGGGGGAGGAGCGTGCCTTATTTTATTAAATTTAGAGCTCTCCTCCTCTCTCCTTTTCACGCAGTGCAGCATTATCGGCTGCTGCACTGCGGTTTGTGAAAAAGTAATAATCTCCCCATGTATTTGCTTAACAAAAGTTGTATTTATTACAAGTGTTGAGTGTGGAAGAAGGTATGACTGCAGTTGGTGATTATGTAGTCCAGCCCTCCGTCCTCTCAACAATAGTACAACTTAATATACTATTGTCAGCGAATCAGCATGTATGGTTCATGACCTGCAGGTGTGTGTGTAGAAGAACAGAGTTATTTATCCAGGCCCAGAGTACAAGGGTTTACATTTCACTGTATTAGGCCCAAGGAGAGTTTTACCTCATTTGTTTCCATTTGTAGGGTGATTAAGATAGAATATGAACGTTATGGGGGCGTAGTGGTGGTGGAAGAAGGAGGAGGGAGTTTTTTTATTCTGCGGGTTAAAACGTACTTAAAAAGAGATATATTGAGACAAAGTGAAAATAAATTCCAACCTTTATCAAAGAAATCATCATTGCTGTTCTTGTAACTGAGAACACCTGTAAGTATATACAGCCATTGAGACACCAGGAATAAAAACCCATAACTTTCAGAGTAAAAATCTTCTTACACCTTAACCACTAGGCCACAGAGACTCTTTATTAGGGTGAAACAAAACTTAGTTAAGACATTGAAATAAAAAAAAACAAGCCCATCTAGTGCAGTAGGTTACTATGATTATAGTGGTTGGATTAAAGCTGAATTAGATTATAGTGTGGAATGGAAGTACAGAGAGAGGGAGTGAGGGGTGGTGAGAGAGAGAAGATTTTTATTCTCTGAGGTAAGACATACTTAAAAAGGGATAGATGCAAACAAGGTGAAAAGAAAAAAAATAGTTTCCAGCCTTTATCATTGAAACACCAGGAATTAAAAACGTCATGTTCAGAGTATGTCTAAGACATTAACCACTAGGCCACTGTGACTCTTTATTGGTATGAATGAAAACATATATATGACACTCTTATCAAAAACCCATGCCTATGTGGTATGTGTACATCTACAGTAAAAGTTTTTACAGTGTGGAAGGAAGGACTAAAAGAGGGCGAGAGGGACAGATAGAGAGACAAGATTGTTAGTCTCTGCTGTAAGACATACTTAAAAAGAGATATATTCAAACAAGGAGAAAAGAACAATAAATTCCAACCTTTTTCAATGAAATTTCCCTTCTTTTAACTGAGCTCTCAGAACAATTGAAACTCCAGTAATTGGACACTAAACCTTCAGAGTAAAAGTCCAAGACCATTACCACTATGCCACAGTAACTATTCACATACCATTTGAATCAAAAACCCACTCCTATGTAGCAAAGTAGGTTAGTGTACACCTACAGTAACCTTGTTTACAGTATGGCATGGAAGGATAGAGAGAGAGAGAGAGAGAGAGAGAGAGAGAATGAGAGAAAGAGAAGATTTTTGTTCTCTGGCGTTGAACACACATAAAAAGAGGTATATACAAACGAGGTGAAAAGAAAAAATATATTCAACATCTGTCTATGCTTTTAACTGAGCACGGAAAGCCATCAAAACGTCAGAAATTGAACTATCAATTTCATAGGAACACTCTAAGACCTAAACCACTAGGCCACAGAGTCTATGCTGGTCTGATTCAAAATGCATATATGACATTCAAATCAAAATTGATGTCCCTATGGCACTAAGCTTGCTGCAGTTACCCCCATGTGACCAATAGATATCCTTGTGGCATATAGCATGGTGCAGTTACACTATATGACCAATAGATGCCCCTTAAGCTAATATAATGATGCACTTATACTATGACCAATAGATGTCTCTGCAGACAACAGCATGCTGCAGTTAGACAATGTGACTAATAGATGTCCCTGTGCCACATAGTATACTGAAGTTACAACATGTGACCAACAGATGTCCCTGTAGCCAATCGATTGGTGCAGTTACAGTGTGTGGTCATTAGATGTCCCTGTGGCACATAGCATGGTTCAGTTTCACCATGCGACCAATGGATGTCCTTGAGGCACAAAGCAAGGTGCAGTTACACCATATGGTCAATAGATGTCATTGTGGCACATAGCATTTTTGCGATTACACACCATGTGACCAACAGATGTCCCTGTGGCACACAGCTTGTTGTAGTTGTAAAATATGGCCAATAGATGTCCCTTTAGCACTTAGCATGGTGACGTTATACCACTTACCACTAGATTAAAGCATGATGCAGTTATGCCAGACCAATTAATGTCCCTGTGGCACAACACATCATGCAACCAATAGATGTGCGTGTGGCACATAGCATTGTGCAGTTACACCATGTGACCAATGGATGTCCCTGTAGCCAATAGCATGGCCAAGTACACCATGTGACCAATAAATGTCCCTGTGGCATATACCATTGTGCAGTTACATCATTTGACCAATAGACATTCCTGTGGCACATAACATGGTGCAGTTTCACCATATGACCAAGAGATGTCCTTGGGGCACATAGCATGGCGCAGTTACACCATGTGACCAACAGACTTACCTCTAGCCAATAGCATGTTGCCGCTACACCATGTGACCAATAGATGTCACTGTAGCCAATAGCATGGTGCTCTTACACCACATGGCCAATGGATGTCCCTGGTCACATAGCATGCTGCAGTTACACCATGTGACCAATAAATGTACATCTAGCTCATCACATGGTGCAGTTACACAATGTGCTCAACAGATGTCCCTGTGGCACATAGCATGCTGCAGTTACACCATGTGACCAATAAATGTACATCTAGCTCATAGCATGGTGCAGTTACACAATTTGACCGACAAATGTCTCTGTAGAAAATAGCAATGGTGCCGTTGGCAAACAACCTCTACAACGAGGACAACACGGTCATTACAACAGACCGCGTTGTTACAACGCAGTGCCGTTACAACGCAAGTTGTTACAACAACTTGCTCTAGATGGTGCTCTAGACTAAGGAATAGTATGATTTACTATTCCAACACCTTCCCTACTGTTGCACATAATGGAGTTGGAATAGTAAATTATACTATTCCAAAGTCCAGCGAGCCATCTAGTCCAAGTCGTTGTAACGACTTGCGTTGTAATGGTACTGCGATGTAACAACGCGTTGTAACAACCGCGTTGTAAAGGCACATGATGTAATGACTCACGTTGTAAAGAGTTATATTCGTGCAGTTACATCATATGCTCATTAGATGCCCTTGTGTCACATAGCATGATGCAGTTACACCCATATGACTAATAGATATGCCTTAGGCACATAGCATGGCACAGTTTGAACATGTGACCAATAGATGTTCCTGTGGCCACATAGCATAGTGTACTTACACCATTTGACCATTACGTGCCTATTTAGCCAATAGCATGCAGCAGCTACACCATGGGACCAATAGATGTCCCTGTAGCCAATAGCATGTTGCAGTTACATCATGTGACAAATGGATGTCCCTGTGGCTTTTAGCTTGGTGCAGTAAGTTACACCATATGACCCATACATGTCCCTGTAGACAATAATATGGTTTAGTTACACCTTGGGACCAATACATGTTCCTGTGGAAAATAGCATGGTGCCTTTACACAATGTGACCAATATATGTCCCTGTTGCACATAACATGGTGCAGTTACACCATATGACCAGCAGATTGTCCCTGTAGCCAATAGTGTGGTTCAGTAACACCACGTGACCAAAAGAAGTCCCTTTAGCCAATAGCATGGTGCAGTTACACTATGTGACTAATAGATGTCCCTGTGTCAGATAGCATAGTTCAGTTATACCACATGACCAATAGATGCCCCTGCAGATTATAGCATGATGCAGATACACCATCTGACCAATTGATGTCCCTGTGGCACAAAGCCCGCTGCATTTACACCATGAAACTGATAAATGTCCTTGTGGTATATAGCATTGTGAAATTACTCCATGTGACCAATAGATGTCCCTGTGGCATATAGTATGGCGTCTTTTCGCCACTGACCTAGAGATGCCCATGTGGCACACAGCCTGGTGCAGTTACACCATGTGATCAATAGATGTCCCTGTGGCACTTAACATGGCGCAGTTACACCATGTGATCAATAGATGTTCCTCTAACCAATACCATACTGTAGTTACTCCATGTGACCAATAGAAGTACCTTCAGCCAGTAGCATTGTGCTTGTATGTCAAATAAGCAAAAGATGTCCCTGTAGCCAATACCATGGTCCAGTTACACCAAGTGACCAATAGAAGTCCCTTTGCACATAGCATGCTGCAGTTGCACCATGTGAACAGTTGATGTGCTGGTAGCACAGACCATAGTGCAGTTTCACAATCTGACCAACAGATGTTTCTGTAGAAGGTAGCAGTGGTGCAGTTACATCATATGCTCATTAGATGCCGCACTGCCACATAGCATGGTGCAGTTTCACCATGTGGCCAATGGATGTCCCTATGGCACAGAGCAAGATGCATTTACACCACCAGTGCAACTACACTATGGTATGTGGCAATAAGACATCAATTGGTCACATGTTGGATCTGCACCATACTATGTCCCACAATGTCACCTATTGGTCAAATGGTGAAATTGCACCATGCAGTTACACCATATGACCAGTAGATGTCCCTGTGGCACATATAATGGTTCATTTACAACATGTGACCAATAGATGTCTTGTTGCCACATAGCATAGTGTAGTTATGCAATATGCAAATGGCTGTCCCTGTGGGAAATAACATGGTGCAGTTACACCATGTGAGCAATAGATGTACCTGTGGCACATAGTATGCTGCAGTTACACCATGTGATCAAGAGATGGGCCTGTGGCAAATAGAAGGGTGAAGTTACACCATATGGCCAATAGATGTCCCTGTAGCATATAGCATGGTTCTGTACACCATGTGAGCAATACATGTCCCTTTAGCCAATAGCATGGTGGATTTACACCATCTGACCAATAGATGTCCTTGTGGCACATAGAATGGTGCAGTTACACCATGTGACCAATAGTTGTTCCTGTGGCACACAGCTTGGTGTAGTTGCACCATGTGACCAATAGATGTCCCTGTAGCACATAGTATGGTGCAGTCATACCATATCACTGACAGATGTAACTGTAAAATGTAGTATGATGCAGTTACACCAACTGACCAGTTGATGTTCGTGGCACAAATTGTGCTGCAGTTACACCATGTGACCAAAAGTTGTGCTTTTGGCACATAGCATTGTGCAGTCACATCATTTGACCAATAGATGTCATTTTAGACAATAGCATGGTGTAGTTACACCATGTGACCAATAGAAGCACCTGTGGCACAAAGCATGGTGCAGTTACACCATGTGACCAATATATGTCACTGTGGCACATAGCATAGTACAGTGGCATTTCTACAATAGTAATGACAAATCTACCAACACTAATAAGCAGAATTTATCACCACTTTTCCATAAATACCAAACATTGCAATGCTACTCCTTTCAGATCAGAAATTACCACTTACAAACATCTAAGGGAATTCCCAATGCTATCCTACGAGAGGAGCAGCACTTCCAGTAGTTAAAAACGAAATAGGGTGTTTGTCACTACTAGGACATGTCACATAATAAAGGCATATGTCCTACCTTTTACCTACATTGCACCATGCCCATATGGCTACCTAGGGCCTACCTTAGGGGTGACCTATATGTAGTAATAAAAAGGAAGTTTTAGGCTTGGCATGTAACTTTAAATGCCAAGTCAATGTGGCAATAAACTGTGCATGCAGGTCCTGCAATGGCTGGTCTGAGACAGATTTGAAAGGTTACTCCAGTGGATGGCGCAAGCAGCACTGCAGGCCCACCAGTAGCATTTACATTACAGGCCCTGGGTATATGGGATACCACTGTACTAGGGACTTGCAGGTCATTTAAATATACTTATTGGAGTAGTTGCTTGTTACAGCTGGACCAGAAGCCCACTACCATTAGGAGGCTGATATATTTCAAATTTGTATGTGCCTGATAATCAAGGTAAAGGACATATTTACCATTTATTCCCTCAGTCGAAGGTCTTTGGTAGACTGTATTGCCAAAGATCGGAAAAGAACTACATATAGTTCACAGACAGATTCTGACTGTGCTTGCATTATCTTGTGAAAGTTACTGTGGTGTGAAAAATTTTGGGGTACTCACAGAAAGTGGAACAAGAAAAAAAGAGAAAAGAGTGGGTACCTCCCCTGCCATTTCTGCTGTCAGACAGTCATCCAACATTGAGCCATACAAGTCTGATTTACAGGACACTGTTGCATGATGGAACCCGACATGCATTTACCACGCATACCTTTACAATGCTGTCAATACAACGAATACGTTGGTACCATGCATTGCTTTGCCACTCAAGTTGTTACAACAACTTGACTTAGGGAAGCGCTGGACTTCCATTTACTATTCAATCTCCAATCAGTATGGAAAGTGTTGGATTTAAAATGCAAACTAGTCCAACAACACGTTCCCTAAATCAAGTTGCTGTAAAGACTTGCGTGGTAAAGGAATGCATGGTAAAGACGCTTTTGTTGTATTGAACACATTGTAAAGGCACTGTGTGGTTCCGGCTGCTTGGTAAAGGCTGTTTCCCACAGGGTACACACTAGTATTACACCCTCATGCTGAAGTGGATATTAGTCCCCTCTACATAGTGCTTAATTCGTTCTGATGTTTGCTGGTGGTTGTCACCCAGACTTATTTTATTTAATCAGACTTTGACCAAGAATAAGAGAGACAAAGAAGCAAGGAGAGAAAGAAGGAGAAAGGGAAATAAAGTAAGGTGGTGAAAAACTGAGAAAGCAGATATGATAAAGATTCCGCATGAGTGAGATAAGAGTTGGGAAGTGTAGGGAGGTGGAAGAAAGAAACATAAGGTGGAATCAAAACAAGGTAGAGCTGGCTGGCATCCACAAACCAGATATTGAGTAAGTGCTGGCAGTGGACTGTAAGAAAAACTTTGCACTGAAGCACTTATTCTTTTTTTTTGGGTGCACATGAAGCACCTCCTTTACAGTGACCGCAGGACTTTACATGGGTTACTGGTAGACCTCTGGCTCTAGCCTGTGTGC
Organism: Lissotriton vulgaris; assembly: GCF_964263255.1. Classification (NCBI taxonomy): domain Eukaryota; kingdom Metazoa; phylum Chordata; class Amphibia; order Caudata; family Salamandridae; genus Lissotriton; species Lissotriton vulgaris. The sequence continues at coordinate 281,826,094 of NC_141693.1, forward strand.
TTCTCCCACACACTCCTCTATGATGCACTCACCCTCCTGTGCTTCTCTCCTGTGTTGCTATTTCGGTCTTCTGCTTCTCCCACCCAGCTCCACCTTGATTCTCACCCGTTTACTTTTCCTCCTCCTCACATGCAACATTGCTGTCTCCTCGTTTGTTTGCTTTCCTCGCTGCACTGTCTGGATCGTTTTCCCCACCCCTCTGTATTGCTTCGACCCCCAGCATGTAGGGCGGTGGCAGACCCTGTGCTAAATCCCTACTTTTGCACTCATCTTGTTTGCCATCCCTGCCACTTTAATCTCATAGAAGCTAAGGATATCTGCATCTGCTTTGCCAGGGAGCAAATGACCAGCACAGCTTTTAAATGAACTCTGCTGGGGAACAAATGCTGCAGCTCTGCTTCTATGGGAGTGCATGTGGTACAATTATGGCCATAGGTGCCACAGTGGAGCAGGTCAGACCCTTTACTTTCTTTCACTGAAGTGCATGACTACTCCCTCTGACAGTAACAGCAGCTGTGCTCCTGTCCTCCCAGAGGCAGTGCAGAGTGAGTGCCACAGAGGAGCAAAGCGGTTGCTCCTTATTTCTACTCCACACGTTTTAGATTTGACCCCAAGCATATCAGAACAGTCCCCTACCTGTGATATAAATGAGTAACTACATTAATTTTGTTGGAAATATTTAGAATTGGCAATTAGAGATGGTACTTCGGTGACCATCAATCTGTGCGCACTGGAGAGAGGCCAATGAGTGAAAGAGCATATAATCTGAACACAATTATGGCCCATAGACTCACACTGCCTTCACCCTCTGATCTAGAGTTCTTAGTCGTGCCCCATTATGATAGCTCTCTCACAATCAAAACTCACCAGGACACCTAAAAGCAATTCAGATCACATGTACTATAAAAGCATCGAAAAACCCAGTAGCTCATCCTCATCGAGCCGAGACCACCACTAGGCTTTGCCAATACTTTGTAAAGTCAATTCCACTTACAATCCAAAATTTCACTAAAGGAAAGATGGTTTAAAAATGTTAACAAGTTAAAACTTTTTACTTAACGTCAATACGCAATGTTTATACAGTAACATATTACTCAAACCACTGACAAAGCCAATGGGTCTCTCACTCACTGGCTTTGCCAATGCTTGTTTGATAGTGTCAGCATGTGTCCCGCAGTCTTCTAGTGTCTCACTCTGCCGTTCTCTGTGTCTCACTGAGTCCACACCTTTCCATGTGTCTAAATCTTACTGTTTCTCTACCTTCCTGTGGGTGTGTAAAGCTTCCTCGTCTAGCCACACCTCTGTGTCTCGCTTGAAATGCCATGTGTCTCAATGACCCTCAGGGGGAGATTTTTTAAAAGTCTCACAACGAGGGCTGCGCTGCGTTGCGCGACAGGGAGGGAGATGTAAAGAGCCATATCTCCCCTTTCCCTTGCGCCTGCGCTGATTTCAGCTGCTGTGCGGCATGCACACACCTTAGTGCCGCAACGTTAGGGTGTGTGCATGAGTGTAGCATAGGTTTTGTACAGGAAGGCTACCCTTTCTGAACAAATACTATGCTAGGCACGATGCAAAGCTTTTCCCACTTTGCATACCTGCTACACAGTTCAGCATGCATGGAAAGTGGAAAAAGCACAGAGAAATTAGTGCATTTCTCCAGTTAGCGCCTCCATTGAAGAGACGTTAACATTTAGTTCAAAACCATGTTTACAAATCTTTGTAAATATGGTTTTGCGGCAAAAGGCATTGGTGGATGCATGGGAACGCCCATGTACCACCCATGTAACGCCCCCCTCGGCGCAAAGTAATTCAAAGCAGTGCTTTGCGCTCCTTTGCGCTACTTACAGGGTGCCTTCCAGCGCAAAACAAGTCCTCCCCAGCGTCCTTATCTCCTCAATGTCCATCTCACCACAAGGTCTTTCAACATCCATGCCGCCCCAGTGTTTTCCTTTGCCTGTGTCTTGTCTCTCAAGTACCGTTTCCATAACTAGGACTGAATATGCCTATCTTTGTGTTGTCGGTGCACTGTTAATTTGTAAAAGAATAAGTGTCTGGGCTCAAAGTGTTGCTCAGAAGCTTGCAGCGGGCGTTATCGGATGCTGGAGGTGTCGAATACCAATTCTGGGTAGTCCCGTTTCCACCTCACAACCCTGCCTCTCTATATCACTCTTTCAGGATCTTTTTCATCCCATTGTCACTGTTTGTCGCCCTTTTCCCCCTACTTTCCCTCTTTTGTGTTTTTCTCTCTCTTGCTCTGGGCCAAAGTTTGATGATGGAAAATAAGAGCAGGACCCCAAGAATAGTGTCAGTGGGCCCCACATGAAACCACCAGGCGCTAATTAGCAATGACCTTGTCAGTATTTCATCAGTTGTCTTCCAGAGTTTCCCCCTATCTCCCCAGTGCCTCCATTATCTCCCCGGTGAATTTGCCTCGTTTCCTAGCTGTCTTCCACTGTTCATATGTCCCAGGGTTTTTTCTATTTCCGCAGCTCTCTTCTTGTGTTATTCTCGTGGCTTCCCAGAATAAATGCTTTCCTTCTAAGATATCTCAGTCCGTTGATGTCCCTGCTGAAGAGAGCTGTGCGTTACCTGCAAGACACATGCGAGAATATGGACAGGCCCACTCAGCCTTTCATCTTTCTGTGCTCTGTAAAAACGTGCACAATTCAATAAAGCGATCAGATATAATTCAGATTGCAGCGTTCAGTGGATAATAGTCACGGTGGGTTAGATCAGTTGGATGTATCGTGCATATTACTGGATCATATACAGCCTGACATTTTAAAAGAGGTCAGATTCACCAAATGGAAATAGGATGAGACCGGTAAAGACTGTAGTCTCACAAAGGGCAGCGGCAGATTCGGGCTGTTGGTCTCCCTCCCACCCCTCCTGCCTTCCAGTGGTACCTCCTGGCTGCTGTGTGGTGCCCCATCCCCCATTGGCCAGTCAGCTCCTGCATCCCTCGCCTCGGTTCCTCTGATGTCCACAGAGGATGCTTCAGGCGCAGTCCTGGGGAGTCTGCTCCCAGGAGGGGGTGAGAGGGAGGGCCCGTTCCAGCGCAAATCACTAGTTACTTGAAATCACTTTGGTTCCAGGGGAGAAAACGGCAATTACCTGCAGCAGGAGCAGTTCTTTTATTGAGGGGTGGGCGTTTTAACCTTTTTTTAATTCGGTGATTTTAAAAATGTTTATGACCTGCCTGGAGCAAGTGCTGGGGATCCCTCACTTTCTTCTCTATTACAACTCTCTCTTTCCAAGTGACGGTCCCTGAGAAACCATCGCACTGGAGCTGGGAATACATGGATATTTATTACATGGGTCGTTAAATACAGCGTAATTTCCAAAGGAGAGGTTGGAATAACGGCCATAGGGTGACTCAGCTGTGTTTATACTAGGGCAATTGCAGTCGTAATGTCTCTAACATCAAGCACACACGACTGTATGGTAAAAAAAAAAAAAAAAATAGCAAGGTGCTCTAAGTGATGACAAACAATGGCAGTTTGCAGAAAAACACACAATCTGCTGCAAATCACAAAATAAAGTGTTAGTTTAGAGAGACGTCAAACTACAATGCATATGGAGTTCATAGGCCATAGCAAAAGATTGTGAGACTATCCAAACAAAAAAACAAGTTGGAGTTTCAACCTAATAGAGTAAATATGCAAATCTTCATCCGGACAAAAGGGGCGAGAACGATGTCATTTTATTTTTGCCACGCCCAGATAATACGAAAACGCAATTTCAGAAATGTATTTTAATTTAAACAACAGTATTGAGCACATTTAAGGAGACAGTAGCTATGTCACAAGCATTCACTTAGCATTTTAGTTTAATTTAGTTTAGGTTGTCTCTTAGCGCTAGGTTAGCAAGGTGTAAGATAGTGTGACCAGGGAAGCCTTATTCAGTAAAGCCCTAAGTTTCTTTCTGAAAAGCCAATTGGAAGAGACAGTTTCCAACCCAAGTGGGAAAACATTCCATATTCGAGGGACTAGTAGAAAATAAGCTTTTCCTCCAAACAAAGTTTTGCAAAAATGAGCAAAGTGCACAAACGGAAGAGTATCTGGTGATGTCTGCAACAGCCTTTTATGAACTAGGCATATTATTTTGACATGGATTCTACAATGGATGGGAATGCAAGGGAGCTTGGCAAGATTAGACTTGGCACTGGTAACATGAGGAGTTGATATGACAAATCTTGCAGCTTGGTGTGAGCTCGGCTGGAGTCTCAATAACCAGGATTTATGTATGCCAAGATATAAACCATTGCACTAATCTAATCTCGAGACAAAGATGGCTGCTGTGGTTCATCTTCTGCCATCAACAGAAAGTAGGTGCAGGATGGATTCTGACTTATTCATGTGGAAAGCACAAGAGGAGACAACCGCAGAAACCTGACTGTCCCTTATTAATTTGGAGTCTACTCTGAGTCCCAAGCTCTTGACATTGTTCTTTGGTTGGGGTTGACGGCCATCTGGATTTGGTCATGCCCATGATAGAGTAGTTCAATGGGAAGGCCACCCCTACCACTAACACTTCAGGCTTCTCAAGATTCATTTTCAGCCAATGGTAATACATTAATTTCTCCATATTGCACATAGAAGGGCATATTCTCAAGGACTTATCGCCTAGTTCTCAGCACTTTAGCGCAGCAAAAGTGGCAAAAGAATTATCGCCAATATTGTTAGGACTCTGATAAGATTTGTCATGGGCACCTCGTTGGTGAGTTCATGAAGCCCTATAAAACACACTACATAGAAGAGGGTCCAAGGGCTAGTTTAACGACTCCAAACGGGATACACGCCCCTCACAATAACCTAATTCACACAAAAGTATCCAGGAGTCAAACACACACTCTAATCACAAATGACCATCGACATGACAAAAAGAGGGATTGTGAACTAAATTAAATTAAACCGTGACAACACGTGAAACCATGTAGACAAATTCACGTGCGACACATACCCAAGGTGAGAATTTTCCCATCAGTTGTCGATCTGGTCCACCACTTTTACATCATTTGGGTTCTCCTTACCCAGGAGTTAGTGTGCACACAGTCACACAAGTTGGAAAAGAGGACTATGAGAGTAAGAAGACCCCGCGTTTTTATCTAATAAGTGGTGTCAGTGTGGTATGACAACTGAAAAAAGCAGTGCAAGTGAATAGTAAGTGAAGTGAATAAAATTAGGTGAGACTGAGTAGAAGTAGAAGCTTTAATGTTTTCTCTCAGCTCCCTGAACATAAAAACAATAGTGAGATAGCAGATTTAACAAAATAACTGCTCAGCGAGTGGTCAACATGTTTCTGCATACGAGGAAAAGTGCCTATGCATTCATCAGGACCTAGGTGTTGCTACTGCTGTCAAATATAGTGAAAAAGATAAAAAGGAATCATATCACCTGTTTGTCCGGTACAGATACTCCGCCACAATCTAAAAGTAGTCATGTCAACGAGAAAAGAAAGTGAAAAGAAACAGACATTTTTGAAAAAATACACTCATCAGTAGTGTTATTTCTGTGATCATGTCATTTCTCCATATTGCACATATTACATTTACTCCGTCGTTGGGAAAGCACTATGGTATTCTGAGAATGCAACACTATCAGAGCCCAAGCGCGTCTCGATAGTGAGTTATTTCAACATCGAGGAGGGGCCGTGTGAGTAGCAAGCACGCAAACCGATATTATATTATTTTTCGGCAATTAGTAACTCCTTCGATATAAGGCCTTATATCGAAGGAGTTACTAATTGCCGAAAAATAATATAATATTCTCAGAATACCATAGTACTTTCCCAACGACGGAGTAAATGTAAATGTAGAGATCGAGCATAACAACTGTCTTGGGCAAAAGTGCAGTGGGTTCTTGATTATTGAGGCGATCTAGATGTGAAACTAGACACTGCATACTACTCATAGTGTCTTTTGAATTTGGTTTTCAATGTGGATTTTACTTCCCTATGGGATAAAAGGTGAAATGCTTTTCTAACTATGTATCTTTTTATAACAGAGCGGTGCTCCTCAATTACCTGAGCTGCAGCCAGGTGAGGTGAGGCGCTATCCCCACACAAATTGGGTGAGTGATACATGTTCAAATATATGTAATGACATGATCACAGAAATAACACTACTGATGAGTGTATTTTTTCAAAAATGTCTGTTTCTTTTCACTTTCTTTTCTCGTTGACATGACTACTTTTAGATTGTGGCGGAGTATCTGTACCTGACAAACAGGTGATATGATTCCTTTTTATCTTTTTCACTATATTTGACAGCAGTAGCAACACCTAGGTCCTGATGAATGCATAGGCACTTTTCCTCGTATGCAGAAACATGTTGACCACTCGCTGAGCAGTTATTTTGTTAAATCTGCTATCTCACTATTGTTTTTATGTTCAGGGAGCTGAGAGAAAACATTAAAGCTTCTACTTCTACTCAGTCTCACCTAATTTTATTCACTTCACTTACTATTCACTTGCACTGCTTTTTTCAGTTGTCATACCACACTGACACCACTTATTAGATAAAAACGCGGGATCTTCTTACTCTCATAGTCCTCTTTTCCAACTTGTGTGACTGTGTGCACACTAACTCCTGGGTAAGGAGAACCCAAATGATGTAAAAGTGGTGGAACAGATCGACAACTGATGGGAAAATTCTCACCTTGGGTATGTTTCGCACGTGAATTTGTCTACATGGTTTCACGTGTTGTCACGGTTTAATTTAATTTAGTTCACAATCCCTCTTTTTGTCATGTCGATGGTCGTTTGTGATTAGAGTGTGTGTTTGACTCCGGGATACTTTTTGTGTGAATTGAGTTCATGAAGCCCTCACCCACCAACCTGGTTGGTGGCATGCTTCATCATCGGGCCCACCCAGTGACACCTAATGTGTCCCGGGTGTGCTGCGACGCCTGATTACAGCGGAGCTGGTATTTTACTGAGAGTGCAGTGTGAGGTGTAAAGTGAAGTGTGAGTTAAAACGGCTTGGCGAGGGTCCCAGTACCCGAGGGTAATATACATTTTAATAACTGGGCCCCCGTCAGCGGTTAAAATAAGGCTTGGGGATGTTTAAGGGAGGCGAGTTACTACCTCCTACATCCATCAGTTGGTTGACATGTTTCAGCCAGTGCCTTAAACTAAATCTGGCTTTCCTCAGGACCTTTTTAAAATAGAGTGTAGTGCAGGTTAAAAAGGAGTGTAATCCAAGCTATGTGTTACACTCACTAAGGTGTTTCTCTAAGTGTGAGAGGGGATTCCCTTCTCATATATGCCTGTACCGACAACATTGAAGACATAGACAAAACATGTAAGAAGAGGAGAGTCAAATAGGCGTCTTCGCCACAAAGTCATATACCTAGAATGCCGAATCTACAGTGCTCAGTGGGTAGACTACAGTCGGCAAAAGTGTAATGGCACTGGTGGTACCATTATTGTGATTATCGCAAATAATTGGGGGTGGTGTCGCTAAAACATGGGTATCACACGTATGCATGAGATACAAAGTCTGATGGGGCCTAAGTAAACATTCTTACGCTTAGATTTTGCAGCCAATGCTTCCAGGAGTGAAGCGGAAAGGGGTTGACCCTGTAGGGAAATAATGTTGGCCACTGGGAGTTAGAGACCTGTAAGGACGGAAAAACGCTTACCCAGAGATTGTTGCTTGGAGGTTGTCATACTCACAGCTTTTCTGGTCAGAGCCTGCCTTGTACCTGTTGCACCGTCCTCGTACTCCGGTAGAAAGAGCTGGAGTTTCTTGTTCGTTTTTATATGCTTGCTAATTGGATTAACTATCGGCACCTGTAGCTGGGAGTAAGAGTAGAAAGACTACCCTGGGCGTGTTCCTAGCTTTCTGCTCATGGGCGGTGGAAAGACACTAGTCTCTAGCACATGAGCGGTGCTGCTTGTGTCTATTGCGCATGAGCGGGGGTGAGACACTAGTTGGTGGAAAGACACTAGTCTCTAGCACATGCGCGGTGCTGCTTGTGTCTATTGCGCATGAGCGGGGGTGAGACACTAGTTATTAGTGCATGTGCGTCTGCGGGTCTAACACAGTAGAGTATGTGTCGTGTTGAAGTATGCAATCTGCCACTATCAATAGTGCGGTCATGGAACTTCAAGGAGGTGCATGTAGCTTGGGCATAGTGTAATGAATCATCACAGGTTGCTGTAGGAGCGGGAGACTATGGCTGGGTATGGCAACTAGTCACAACCCGATATGGGTTGGGCATGATTAGGGGTGGTAGCCTCAGTTGAGTTGGAGTTCATAGGTCAACTGGGTTGAATGGGTACTAGTAAAGACCTCTGTATAGAGGTTTACGTCAGCATGTGACTGAGTTCCAAGGGATCGCATCGTTCAGGCCATTGATGTGTGAGGAAAGGCGATAGATCCAACGCTGTTCTTTGCTCATCAGTCTTCTTTCATTGTCTAATGCCTGCCCAGGGACTTGTTCGATGACTCTCATTGTGAGGTCATTGGGGGTATGGCCATGGGCGATGAAGAGGTTGGTTAATTTACTGATGTTTTTCTTACACCTAATGGTGCTTCTGTGCTCAGTGACCCTAGTGCGTATTTTGCGGGTGGTCATGCCGATATAGCTGAGACCACAGGAGCAGGTGAGAAGGTAAATCACATTACGTGAATTACAGTTGGTGTGGCTGCGTTGTGTCCACACCTTGTTAGGTTCTAGGGTTAGAGTTTTGGTGTGGGTGGTTAAATGACACACAATGCAATAATTGCAGGGGTAGTGTCCAGTTACTTTTGATAGGCCCCATGCATTCAGAATGGTGTTTGGTTCTTGTGTGTTATGAGTTTTAGGACGGGGGTTAACTAGTTGCTCCTTCATGTTATTGCTTCTCTAGTAAGCAAAACGCGGTATGTCCCACTGCCTCTGGCCAGAATTTAAGATCTTCCAGTTCTTCTTAATGAGTTTGGCTACCTCATTGGAGGCTGTGTTGTACGTAGTGACGCAGGTGATAGGTTGTTCCTGCTCCTCTTTAGCTGTGGTTTCAAGGAGGGCCTCTCTATTCTGGTTCCTGGCCCTCTTCCTGGTTTTGGAGATGATGGCTGGTGTGTAGCCCCGGGCCTCCAGTTTCTTGGATAGTTCAGCGGACTGTTGTTTATAGTCTGCTATATCACTGCAATTCCTGCGTAAATGTAAGAATTGTCCGAAGGGAAGGTTCTCCCTTAGCAGGCGTGGGTGGAACCTTGTGAAGTGGAGTAAAGAGTTTCTGGCCGTGGGTTTATAATAGGTTGTCGTGGTGAGTCTGCCATCTTTGACTGTTATATTTAGGTCCAGGAAAGCAAGTTGGTTTGCACTGATAGTACTGGTGAACTTCAAGTATGGGTCCCTGCCGTTGAGCCAGATGAGGAATTGATCCAGGGTTGTTTCTGGACCCTCCCATATCACAAGGATGTCGTCAATATAACGGCGCCATGCGAGGATGTGGTTGGCATAGGGGTTTGTGCTGTCAGCAATGTGCATGCGTTTGAATTGGTGGACGTAAAGACCTGCTATGCTAGGAGCAAAAACGCTGCCCATGGATGTTCCATTGGTCTGGAGGTAGAGGGTTCCCTCATATTCAAAGTAATTTTCCTTTAGTGCCAGTGTGGCGCATTGGAGGATGAATTTTATGGGGGTGTGGTAGGGCCATGGCGACTCCCTGAGGATGTCCCTGAGTACTTTTATTGTGGCTTCTTGAGGGAGGCTTGTATAGAGGCTCTCAATATCCAGCCCTACAAGAAGTTGGGTCTTAGTGTTAAACTCCATGTTGTTGATCACTTGTAGTAAGTGTGTGGTGTCCTTTATATAGCTGGGAAATATGTTCAGCTGGTTTGAATTCAAGTTACACGTCGAACTGGCTGAGTTCTTCCGTAAGCTCAAACTCGAGGCCTTTTTTGAGAAATCGACAATGGACAACCAACCTACCAATGAGAACCCAAATGTCACAGGCCTAAGGACTAAATCCACCTTCAACCCGCCACCATCCACAGTGCCCCCTGAGATCAGCACTTTTGAGTTGGCAGTATACAACAACATTGAAAATATTAGTCCAACTAATCATTTCAACAATCAATCCAAAGATGAAAGAGACATCATCCAACGTCTCAAGACCAATCCTTCAATCATAATTAAACCAGCTGACAAAGGGGGAGGTATTGTCCTTCTAGACAAAAAAGATTACGACACGGAGTGCCGCAGACTGTTAAGCGACACCAGAAATTACAAAAGATTGGAACAAGATCCCACTGACACTCTTCAGAACACTATCCAGTCACTAATAAAGAATGCCTGCGATGCTGAGCATATTTCCAAGCAAGAAGCAGAGTACCTCTGCCCCCAGAAAGTCAAAATACCATACTTCTACACTGTACCCAAGGTACACAAGGGCAAAATCCCCCCACCAGGCAGACCCATAGTGTCTGGTATCAATTCGCTCTTAGAGCCCCTATCACGCTACTGCGACTTTTTTCTCAATCCGCTAGTGCAACAAACGCCCAGCTATATCACGGACACCAAACACTTACTACAAGTGATCAACAACATGGAGTTTAACACTGAGACCCAACTTCTTGTAGGGCTGGATATTGAGAGCCTCTATACCAGCCTACCCCAAGAAGCCACAATAAAGGTACTCAGGGACATTCTCAGGAAGTCGCCATGGCCCTACCACACCCCCAGAGAATTCATCCTCCAATGCACCACACTGGCACTAAAGGAAAATTACTTTGAATATGAGGGAACCCTCTACCTCCAGACCAATGGAACATCCATGGGCAGCGTTTTTGCCCCAAGCGTAGCAGGTCTTTACGTCAACCAATTCGAACGCACGCACATTGCTGACAGCACAAACCCCTATGCCAACCACATCCTCGCATGGCGCCGGTATATTGACGACATCCTTGTGATATGGGAGGGTCCACAAACAACCCTGGATCAATTCCTCATCTGGCTCAATGGCAGGGACCCATACTTGAAGTTCACCAGCACTATCAGTGCAAACCAACTTGCTTTCCTGGACCTAAATATAACAGTCAAAGATGGCAGACTCACCACGACAACCTATTATAAACCCACAGTCAGAAACTCTTTACTCCACTTCACAAGCTTCCACCCACGCCCGCTAAGGGAGAACCTTCCCTTCGGACAATTCTTACGTTTACGCAGGAAATGCAGTGATATTGCAGACTATAAAAAACAGTCCGCTGAATTATCCAAGAAACTGGAGGCCCGGGGCTACCCACCAGCCATCATATCCAAAACCAGGAAGAGGGCCAGGAACCGGAATAGAGAGGCCCTCCTTGAAACCACAGCTAAATAGGAGCAGGAACAACCTATCACCTGCGTCACTAGGTACAACACAGCCTCCAATGAGGTAGCCAAACTCGTTAAGAAAAACTGGAAGATCATGAATTCTGGCCAGAGGCAGTGGGACATACCGCGTTTTGCTTACAAGAGAAGCAATAACTTGAAGGAGCAACTAGTTAACACCCGTCCTAAAACGCATAACACACAAGAACCGAACACCATTCTGAATGCATGGGGCCTACCAAAAGTAACTGGATACTACCCCTGCAATGATTGCAGTGTGTGTCATTTAACCACCCACACCAAAACTCTAACCCTAGAACCTAACAAGGTGTGGACACAACGCAGCCACACCAACTGTAATTCAGGTAATGTGATTTACCTCCTTACCTGCTCCTGTGGTCTCCGCTATATCGGCATGACCACCCGCAAAATACGCACTAGAGTCACTGAGCACAGAAGCACCATTAGGTGTAAGAAAAACATCAGTAAATTAACCAACCACTTCATCACCCATGGCCATACCCCCAATGACCTCACATGGACAGTCATCGAACAAATTAAGCATGGGCGAATTTTGCTAATTCGCAATTTGCGAATTTGCGAATTTGTGATCCGCAAAATCTGCGAATTTGCAGATTCGTGGATTTTGCGGATTGTGTGGGTAAAGGCCGGGCGGGAAAATGGTGCACATCGCTAGTGTGAGGGGCAGGGCCAAACGGGCGACGGTTATATGCGAGTTCACATGCCTCTTGTGTGCATAAAAGGACAGGCACGGATCAGAGAAGCTCGTGGTCACAGGAACTGCACAGGGATTGAGCTCGTGAAAGTCAATAATGCAAAGGCCTCCATCAAGCATCAAAGCTAATTTTCGACGATAGATATGGGGAGAACGCACACCTACCCAGCCTCGACAAAACACACATTTTGGGGGGGCTGATTAACTTTGGCATCACACCAAAGAGCGCCGGGGTCCCTCGAGTGAGCTGTCCATCAAGTGGGTAAAGGGCGCGAAGACGGTGCACACCACTAGTGTGTGGGGAGGGGCCAAACGGACGGGGCTTATATGCGAGTTCAAATGCCTCTTGTGTGCATAAAAGGACAGGCACGGATCAGAGAAGCTCGTGGTCACAGGAACTGCACAGGGATTGAGCTCGTGAAAGTCAATAATGCAAAGGCCTCCATCAAGCATCAAAGCTAATTTTCGACGATAGATATGGGGAGAACGCACACCTACCCAGCCTCGACAAAACACACATTTTGGGGGGGGGGGGCTGATTAACTTTGGCATCACACCAAAGAGCGCCGGGGTCCCTCGAGTGAGCTGTCCATCAAGTGGGTAAAGGGAGCGAAGACGGTGCACACCACTAGTGTGTGGGGAGGGGCCAAACGGACGGGGCTTATATGCGAGTTCACATGCCTCTTGTGTGCATAAAAGGACAGGCACGGATCAGAGAGGCTCGTGGTCACAGGAACTGCACAGGGATTGAGCTCGTGAAAGTCCATAATGCAAAGGCCTCCATCAAGCATCAAAGTTAATTTTCGACGATAGATATGGGGAGAACGCACACCTGCCCAGCCTCGACAAAACTCACATTTTTGGGGGGCTGATTAACTTTGCCATCACACCGAAGAGCGCAGGGGTCCCTTGAGTGAGCTGCCTGCCAGTGCCCATCATCCTGTAACTATTTTAGGATGGCGCCGGCAAGTTGCCAGTGCCATCCTAAAATAGTTACTAAATTAGCTTTATCAGGAAGCACTAATAGATCAAATAAAGCAGGTGCTCGAGTAACTATTTTGGGATGGCGCTGGCAGCTTGCCGGTGCCATCCTAAAATAGTTACAAGTTCAACAGGCTTGAACTTTTGCCCCCCAAATCCGCCGCTCGCGGATTTCGCGGATTCTCGGTAAATTTGCAGGAGTTCGCGGATTGCGGATTTACAGAAAATCCGCGAAATCCGCGAGCGGAACGGATTTTGCGCTCACCCTTAGAACAAATCCCTGACCAGGGAAGAAGACTGATGAGCAAAGAACAGCGTTGGATTTATCGCCTTTCCTCAGACATCAATGGCCTGAACGATGCGATCCCTTGGAACTCAGTCACATGCTGACGTAAACCTCTATACAGAGGTATTTACTAGTACCCATTTAACCCAGTTGACCTACGAACTCCATCCCAACTGAGGCTACCACCCCTAATCATGCCCAACCCATATCGGGGTGTGACTAGTTGCCATACCCAGCCATAGTCTCCCGCTCCTACAGCAACCTGTGATGATTCATTACACTATGCCCGAGCTACATGCACCTCCTTGAAGTTCCATGACCGCACTATTGATAGTGGCAGATTGCATACTTCAACACGACACATACTCTACTGTGTTAGACCCGCAGACGCACATGCACTAATAACTAGTGTCTCACCCCCGCTCATGCGCAATAGACACAAGCAGCACCGCGCATGTGCTAGAGACTAGTGTCTTTCCACCAACTAGTGTCTCACCCCCGCTCATGCGCAATAGACACAAGCAGCTCCACTCATGTGCTAGAGACTAGTGTCTTTCCACCGCCCATGAGCAGACAGCTAGGAACACGCCCGGGGTAGTCTTTCTACTCTTACTCCCAGCTACAGGTGCCGATAGTTAATCCAATTAGCAAGCATATAAAAATGAACAAGAAACTCCAGCTCTTTCTACCGGTGTACGAGGACGGTGCAATAGGTACAAGGCAGGCTCTGACCAGAAAAGCTGTGAGTATGACAACCTCCAAGCAACAATCTCTGGGTAAGCGCTTTTCCCTCCTTACAGGTCTCTAACTCCCAGTGGCCAACATTGTTTCCCTACAGGGTCAACCCCCTACTGCTTCACTCCTGGAAGCATTGGCTGCAAAATCTAAGCGTAAGAGTGTTTACTTACGCCCCATCACACTTTGTATCTCATGCATATGTGTGATACCCGTGTTTTAGCGACACCACCCCTAATTATTTGCGATAATCACAAAAATGGTACCACCAGTGCCATTGCACTTTTGCCGACTGTAGTCTACCCACTGAGCACTGTAGATTCGGCATTCTATGTATATGACTATGTGGCGAAGACTCTCCTCTTCTTACATGTTTTGTCTACGTCTTCAATGTTGTCGGTACAGGCATATATATCAGAAGGGAATCCCCTCTCACACTTAGAGAAATACCATAGTGAGTGTAACACATAGCCTGGATTACACTCCCTTTTAACCTGCACTACACTCTATTTTAAAAAGGTCCTGAGGAACGCCAGATTTAGTTTAAGGCACTGGCTGAAACATGTCGACCAACTGATGGATGTAGGAGGTAGTAACTCGCCTCCCTTAAACATCCCCAAGCCTTATTTTAACCGCTAACGGGGGCCCAGTTATTTAAATTTAATTTACCCTCTGGTACTGGGACCCTCGCCAAGCCGTTTTAACTCACACTTCAATTTACACCTCACACTGCACTCTCAGTAAAATACCAGCTCCGCTGTAATCAGGCGTCGCAGCACACCCGGGACACATTAGGTGTCACTGGGTGGGCCCGATGATGAAGCATGCCACCAACCAGGTTGGTGGGTGAGGGCTAGTGGAGTGGTGTGACTCACTGGTTAGAGGCGCAGACCCGGAAGCAGAGGACGGCCCGGGACCAGGGTTCAATTCCCGATGCGGCAGGGTCGTGTACCAGGGTCAGTGGACTTGATAATTCTCGCCTCTGTGCCTACTCTAACCAGGGATCACACTCGGCAACTCTGGGCATTAGCTTGCCTCATCTCCACAACGGCCCCCCACATATGCCGGGGATGCCTGGTTTCACCTTGGAGATACCCAGTAGGGACCATCTCACAGGGAAAGCCAGGACGGGTTCCCCAGCAATCTACAGCGCAGAGATACCCCATGTGGGGTGATTCAGGCGCTTTACAAGACATCATTTCATTACATTACATTACATTCATGAACTCATCAACGAGGTGCCCATGACAAATCTAATCAGAGTCCTAACAATATTGGTCATATAAACACATATAAACTACGGGGGCTCAGACTAGCTTTCTAGTCCTCTCTCTCTCTTGATACGCGCAAAAGAATTATCGCCCCATTCGCAAGCTGGTGCAAACTGCCGATATCGCCAGTTTTCCAGTGATAACTTACGCAAAAAACATCGCCACGGATGAGAGCGGCAGCTAATGCTAATGATATGCAGAGTAGGTATTTCTGTAAAAAACACCACTACGCGATAATCTCAACTACCAGTCAGATCTAACATGCGATCCAAAAACATGCGATAAGACGCATAAACAAGAGGGATTTTACACCGGCCTTTTACTGGTGTTAAGCAGGACGACAACCTGCAGTATGAAAGGGAGCCCAGCCCAGAGCCACATCTGAAGACCAACAGTTGCCATGGAGCCAATGATCATGCAACTTGGAGACCAAAGAGGGCCACAACGCCCACCGCCACCACCCCCAGGGCTCCCTCATCCCCAGGACCTCCACCCCCCTCGGACTACCATTGAGGCAGCACAGAACAAGACAGCGGACCTTCCGAAAATGCACTAGCCTCAGAGACTAAACGCCTGAGTATATCATTGCCCACTACAGGCTCAAAAGGACAACCATCCTCCGAATTCTGACCTACATTGCCCAGAGGCTGAGGGTACAAACACAGTGGACAACCAACATCCCTCCGCAGACAAAGCTGCTGGCTGTGCTGCACCTGTTGGTCTCTGGTACCTTCCAACCAACACCTACCAAAGTCGGAGGAGTCTCACAGCCAACCCTATCAAACTTCCTCACACATCTCTTGGATGCATGTCCACAAAAGCAACGGCGGGCCCCTGTATCCGCACCACACGCTTGTCCCACTTCGTAGTGTTCCTGCGCAATCAACGCCAACCCCCGCCGTTGCCTGGCGCCTCTGTTCTCCAAATCCAAGATTGTGGTTTCCGAAATGGGTGTGCACCAGGTCATGAAGTTCAGTAGTCAACAGTAGTGGAGAAACAGTACTTTATTACAAAACATAAATTAACAACACAAAAACATCAGCCAACGCATTCCATTCCCAATGGGGAACTTCATCAGGGCAACTTGTGGATCCAATTAACTGCATATCGTCTGGGAAATCCCCAATACAATGCCATATTCCGAAAGTCCATATTCAGAAACCTGTTGGACAAATGGTGACAATGGTCAAGCGTCCATATGGTCACAAACGTAATCTGGTACAGTGTATTGCACTGGGACAAACCGGAATACTTACAGGTATGAACAATGAGTTTGAGTTTGAGTTTGAGTTAAAAATATTTATATAGCGCACTTTCACCAGCGGTTTCATGGCGCTGCAACAGACAGATCCCCAGAGTAGGAGTAACAAAACATAATAGGAAAGAGACAAAAACAACAAGTGATCTAATTAAAAGATTTAGCAAATAAATGGGCTTTAAGTTTTTTCCGGAATTGAGGGTAAAGAGTTAGAGATCTAAGCTCCAAAGGCAGGGAATTCCACAGGACTGGGGCAAGGGTCGCAAACTTTGACCTGCCCATTTCTTCCTCCGGAAACGGCAGACTGACAACAGGGATTGCGTGGATGAGTGTAGTTCCCTAGTTGGAACATACGGAACGATCTCAGATGTTATAAAGGCCGGAGCCGCGCCCAGTCGTGCTTGAAAGATGATAGAAGCAAGCTTAAACTGGACGCGTTCCCGGACAGGGAGCCAGTGTAAGGATTTGAGAAGGGGAGTTACGTGGTGTGATTTTGGAAGATTGAACACCAACCGTGCCGCTTGGTTCTGGATCAGCTGCAAACGCCTTAAACTATATGCAGGTATACCTGCATATAGGGCGTTGCCATAATCCAGGCGGGAAATAACCATCGCCAAGATGATCAATTTCAAGGCATCAAAGGAAAAAAAGCGAGATACCTTGCGGATGGTGCGTAGTGACAGGAAAGAAGAGGACACCACAGAACTAACCTGGGAGTGAAGAGTGAGCTGAGAATTAAGTTTGATACCTAAGGTTTTAACTGAGGTAAAAGGGACCTGGGGAGAACCTAGGGAAGGGGGCCAAAAAAGTGAAGACCAGGGACTGGAGCAACCACCCGTCAACACCAGCTCGGTCTTGTCCGGGTTAAGTTTCAAGTGGTTGTAGTTCATCCAGCCCTGGATAAAAATCATAATAGACTGGAAGTTTGAGATGGAAGCAGAGGAAGAAGACAGATTGAAAACAAGTTGGAGGTCATCCACATAATTGTATACGCTGACCTCCATTTGCTGCAATGAAAAAATAAGGGGGGCAATATAGAGGTTAAACAAAAGAGGTGAAAGGGAGGAACCTTGGGGAACCCCGCACTGAACTTTCCGGAAGTCCGCAGAAAAATCACCCAGGTGAACAGCCTGGGTGCGGTCCCTCAGGAAGGAGGATAACCATACCAGAGCGGTACCCCCGATCCCCGCCGCCCTGACACGGGAAAGTAAGATGGTATGGTCAACCGTGTCAAAGGCGGCTGAGAGATCGAGGAGAACCAAAGCCTGGGCCTGGTTGGTATCCATTCCCTCCCTGAGGTTGTCAAGGACCGAGAGTACTACGGACTCCGTAGAGTGTGCGGGGCGGAAGCCGGCCTGGCGGGGAGCCAGAACCTCATACTCCTCCACAAAAGTGCTCAAAGACCTAGTAACATGGCGTTCGAGCACCTTAGCCAAAAATGGTAGGAGGGAGATAGGGCGGTAATTGGCGGGGACCGAAGGGTCTGCGCCAGGCTTCTTTAAGATAGGAACAATAACAGCTGTTTTCAGTGGATTGGCTACAACCCCCTGGGAAAGGGAACTGTTAAGGAAGTGAAGAGGGGGATCTGGAAAAGTTGTATAAATGTGGCGAAGGATGTGCGCGGGGCAAGTGTCCAATGGGGAGCCGGATTTAACAAGGGGAATTATCGAGGTCAAGGATTCCTTAGTCAGGGGGGGAAAGGCATCGAGTTGTCCATTAGATGGAGGACACTGAGGGTCCACAAAAGTCGGGGGTGAGGGAATGTTGGCTTTAATAATAGCAATCTTCTCGATCTTAACAGTAGGGTTGATGGGAAGGGTAAACGAAATCAAGTGATGGTCGGACCAGGTGCAAGGTAAGATGGACAGAGAGTCTACCGGACAGTTCAAGGACCAAATCTGATCTAAGATATGTCCTTTGACGTGAGTAGGAGAATGAACGTGTGATACAAAATTGAGGGATTGAAGTGTATCTGAGAACTCTCTTGAGGACGGACATTCCGCTGGATCTGAAGGCCAAAAGTTAAAGTCTCCCAGTGATAAGATGGAAGAGTTATTGACCGTAAGTGTGGCCAATACCTCCTGAAAATCAGAAAGAAAAAGTAAGGGTGACTGTGGGGGACGGTAAGTGAGAACACAAGTAAGAGGGGGAGTGGTAGAAGTAGTGAGAATGGCAAGGTACTCTGTTGTGGCAATTTCTGGCAAAGATAGAAGTTGGAAGGGGAGGTCAGCCCGGGTAATGACCGCGACGCCACCCCCAGTCCTACCATCGGAACGATCTGCTCGTAGAGCATAGTATGGGGCAGGGAGAGTGGCCAATAAGGTAGGGAGAGAATCCTCACTAAACCAAGTCTCTGTTAGGAAGAGGAGATCAGGTGCATGATGGTCCAGCAGCACCGACAGTTCGTGTGAGTGGGCCACTGCTGACCGGGTGTTAAGATAATAGGCTAGACAATCCTGCACAAAAAGACCGTAACAGAAGTTTGTGTGGTCGTAACCTTCGTAGGAAAGTAAAGGAAGGTTAAGACCACACGAACTACTTTTATGGTCTCATTAGGCAGGATTTATAATACTTGTAAACATCACAGTTTGTATCAGCTTGATACCCCTGCACCTTCACTTCCCCCACATTGTGCAGGAACAAGGGAATTACTCCATAGCAGGCTTCTGGAACATGTTGGGGGCAATTGACTTCACACATGTACTACTTGTGCCCCCTGCTGACACTGTACACAATCACTGCAACAGAAACCACACGCATTCCAACAATGTGCAGGCAAAACTGACCCACCAGGGCTTATTCACCAATGTCGTTACAAACTTCCCAGGCAGTGTGCATGATTCCTACATCTTCCGCAAGCACCCCAGCCCTGATCCCAAGACCGGTCCTCCGCCCAGCGATGACTGCCCGACCCTGCGTACCCAGGCCTCAATGCTCACCTGGCGCCACCGGCGTATCTCCAAGAGGGCCCACCATGTGCAGGTGCAACCTCCTCAGCCGTTGCTGGATTCCTTGGCCACAGGCCACCAGCGCACCCTCTGGGATGTACGTTGTTACAACGCATGCTTTTACCACGCATGCCTTTACAACGCAGGTTTTTCAATGCAAGTAGTTCCAACAACTTGCATTGGGGGGTGCTGGATAGTGAATAGTTTAATTTACTATTCCAACTCCACTCCCCGTGGATAGTAGGGAAGGTGTTGGATAGTAAATTAAACAATTGCCTATCCTAGAGCGCCCCCCAGCGCATGTCGTTGTAATGACTTGCGTTGAAAAACCTGTGTTGTAAAGGTACTGCGTGGTAAAAGTTCCGTCGTAAAGGATGTTCCCCACCCTCTGCATTGCGCCGTGTAGTCATATCTGTGCAGCCTGCTGCCTTCGGCGCACACTGTGGTCCAGCTGGGCTCACAATTCAAATTGAACCTTTAGTGGCAGGACGGCGTATCGAGGCCTACGCATCATCACAGGCTGCACACCGCTCAGCTCTGGTGCCACTAACTCAGTGCACCTCAAGTCATCGCCACGTGGTGGGAGGCCCATGCCGGTCAAAGTGCCTCGGCTGCCACCAACTCTGTGCAAGCCACCGTCTCATGGCGGGAGGCCATCACCTGCCAAAGTGCCTCGGCTGCCACCAACTTTGTGCACTGCAAGTCATGGGCCCTTTATGATTGAGTATCGTGGTGCGTACGCCATCATGTCACCTCCAGCATTGTGGAATGTGATGTGGTAGGGCCCTAGGCCCTCATGCATAAATAATAACCACACGGACACACCCAGCTAGACAGCGGAAAGGGCCTAGAGTACGTGCGCCCTTTCATGTTTTATTGGTAGGGTCACATGTCCTGTGACGCCTGTGCTGGATGGGTGTGGGTGTAAACCAACCCTCAGGGAGTGGCTGTGGCATGCTGACAACTAGACATGTGATCAGCAGATCACTACAGGGAAGACCTGGGACATGTAGCATTGTCCCCCCATGTAAGCGTAAACCGCGTGGGCTGGCCTGGCATATGCCAGTCCAGCTTAGGGTTGTGAACAATGACCCCGGGGCTCTGGGCGTGGTTCCATTCTGGGCTGGACAAGGAAGTAACTAATACATGTGTCTCTGTTGTAGTGTCAGCACAACTCAGACTGCAATCAGTAAAGTTGCACCCTGTGAATCAAGTCCCACAACATGAGCAACATGGACGTAAGGGGGAATCACTGACCCTACATTCATCCATACTTGAATGATCATAGACATGACACATCTGTGTGAATTTGAATGTTTAATGCATATTCAGTGGAGTGTTGTGCTGGAGCAGTACAGGGCCATGCAAACCCCACTTTACATTGTTGCCCCGTGGAGGGCCAGCCAAAGTCCTTTAGGGAATGACAAGTTCATCGAAAGAGGAAGAGTTCAGTCCGCAGTCTGATTGCTGTGTCATTGGTAATCAAACAGAATATGGCAGTCCATATCGAGGTCTAAGGTGACTGTCTCAGAGTGTATTGGGGACAGTGGAAGGTGATGATGCAGAGGGCAGAACCAAGCAGGAACAGGCCATATGGCAGAGATGAATGCTACTGCGTCCTTCTTACCACTAAGGCAGAATCTTCGGCATCTTCGTCCTCTGATGTATCATGTGCCTCACATGTGGGTGGTGTTGTTTTGTCTCCGTCACTGTGTGGCAGTGACACATCAGGGGCCGGAGGTGGAAGTCTGCCACACTGTGTGGCACTGACACTTCAGGGCGCAGAGATGTGGATGGAGTGGTAGCAGCAGCATTCATCTGTGCCAGGCCTTGTGACAGCAATGCCATGATGAGGGTCTGCAGTTGGACTTTTAATCTAGAATAGTGGTTCTCATCCCTTTGACTTCTGAGGGCCCCTGCTTAATCATTACAGAAACCCAGAGGAACCCACTGAGTCATTATTGGACTCCAGGGACCTCCACTGAGTCCTTTCTGGTAGCCGGGCACTCCAGCCTAATCATTGTTGATGATTTAAACAGCAAAACAACACACACAATCTACAGAAAGAAGCATTCATTAAACAAATACACAAATGATAATTTTTTGTGTTTAATTCACAAACAAATATAGAAAAATCAAAATGTACGATTTAATAGGAAGGTTGGAGCCTTTCTAAATTGAATTGAGGCCGCTCATCGTCCATACTATATTCTCTTCGATGCACTTTCACTGCTTCCCTGAATACCAGGGTTATTTCAACCTTATCAACCACAGGAACATCCTTCAACTATTCAGCCAAATTTCAGAAACTGAGAACCTGACCATGGGTGATATAATTTTGGTTGAATTCTTGGCCCCAACATCTGGATGACCAAAAGAAACCACCAAGGTGACCTGGTCATTATAGTCAGCTGCTAACCAGGTATTAGGTGTCTCTGCGACCCTCAAAAACTGGGGGTATCAGTGTCATCTGACGTAGAACCGGCTTACCCCCGTGTCCTAATAACTCACAAGACAGATCAAGTATCCATCCATCCACACAAATACTTAATTTTGATTTAGAGGAGCGCACAGTGGAGATCACCAACCCCACTCAGTCCTTATGCTCCTCCACCATACGTGAGCACCACCAGAGCACCTTCGCAGGTCAATGACTGAAGCTGGATTCCAGGAGCCCTGAGTCAATCAAAACATCAAGCATGAATAAGCACCAGGCCATACGCACTGTCTGACCAGGCTGGCAAGCTTTGAATCTGTTCATGTAACATCGATGGCCTGTCAGACAAACTTGCAGACAACGAGACGTTGAAATACCTGCTCTCTTGTTAAATAATCATGTTTCAAGAGACATGGGTTGAAAAAGTACCCACGATACCAGGTTATATCAGCTATACAAGGCCTGCCACAAAAATAGCCACTACGGCCGCCTATGCAGTAGCCTTGCTCTCTACATCGAGACGGCTCCAAAAGGTAATCACACCATGAAACCGACAGTTTGGAGCGGCCTGCAAACAGTCCTAACCGCTTTTAAACAGGACTCACAGTTGTACATTTAACTTTCACGAACATCTACATACCCCAGCAACAAAACCAAAATAGCTATCCAAAGAACATCTTATAAACGAAATACCAGGCCTGCAAGATGGACCACATCCTCCCAAAATAATCCTCTCTGGGGACATCAACATGAACCTATTAGGGTCAATGCAAAATGAGGAACTATTGTCGGTCTAGTACCCTCTGGTGAGTTCCAGAACAATCTCAAAATTTCATCTTCAAGCACCACAAAAAGGGAAGTGAGCTCATCAAAGAATGGAGTTCCTCAACCTAGATCCAAACTACAGCTATTTCCAAGATGAATGCCTACTATCCTTCACTTTCCACAAGTACAAGACGCTCCTTAATACACTTCACAGTGCTCTCTGCTCCATTTATATAGGCTTGGGAGGAGCTTCACTCCACGGAATTTCACTGAGTTACCGAAGAACTCTTCCAAATTCTGCGGAGTTCCGCGAGCATGCAAAGTATGGCTCTACCACAGTCCACCCCTAGAGTTTGTCCTAAGTGAGGCTGGTGTGTTGCTTTTGCTCACTCCAAATGCAGAAATAGCATACCAGAGAGAATTTATTTACATAGCAGTAAACAGAATGCATAGATTTTCCAGATCACAGGATACTACTTCCGACACCGTGGAATGGTTAGTATGTGCCTCACTGAATCCCGATACTAAAAAGTTGCTCTGTGATTACCTGCGAACGGCGTTCTATAGCTGCTGATTGTCTCCCAATCCCACATGTTGTGGATTATGAACAAGCATTGTGAAGCTACTAAATCCTACCTACTGGAAACAGCACACAAAGGTCATCCATTCCAAAGTGTTCCCCTCTCAATTCTCCCCATTGAGGAGTTCCACAGCAGTGAGTGCGACGAGAGAATCATGTGCATACAGCTCCGCCCACTTTCCGCCCATCTTTTTAAGTGACTCCTATCCCTGTCCTTTGTATATGGTGCCTTTTCATTGGTCAATGGGCTTAGTAGTCCCTCCTTGGTACTGCCTTGTCACTTCTTGTAACCTCCCATGAGGACATCCCCTATTACGTGTTGTTACACTGTAGGTCTTAATTAAAGCCTCAAGGGACGATTTTCTTAAAAGGCTCCAGGCAGGGCACACACTTGGTTCTAAGCTAGGCTGGCAGTGCTTACTTCACTCACAAGAATATCTCACATTTAAATGAAACCGTCTGTTAATTTCCCTTCATCAGCTCCACACAGAGTAGAACCTAATCCGGAATTAATATAATAATTCTTTTGTCACATTTCGAAGCTAGTAATTTTATATATGGACATAGCTAGTTGAATGTACTCGTGGTACTGTCTTGCATGCAATGCATTATGGGTAGGGTGGATTTACCATATCGCCTGCAGGGTGTAGTAC
This sequence comes from Lissotriton vulgaris, assembly GCF_964263255.1. Lineage (NCBI taxonomy): Eukaryota > Metazoa > Chordata > Amphibia > Caudata > Salamandridae > Lissotriton > Lissotriton vulgaris. Next base: position 281,850,050 of record NC_141693.1, read on the forward strand.
CATATGTGGCCAAAAGAGTTGGCCACATACGGTACTGCACACTGCAACATGTCTAGATAAAAAAATTAAATTGACGTTCATAATGCCAGTAACTCTAACTCCAACAAATGCATGACCAATTGCATTTCCAAAGCAATAGGTCTCAAATTTGTTAAAGTTGGAGCTGTTGGTGTTGAAAATAACAATGTTTTTCGCTTTTGCATTTTTATACCATTGGCAATAGTGCGAAGCAAATATAATAATTCCACTGCAAATAAAAACATAACTAAACATTCTGCCCATTTTTAGGTCTCGCCTGAGCCAATGCGCTTGCGCATTGCTCCGGCAACTTATAGTAAGCAGAAAAGAAAAGTCTACCAAAACGGCTGCGGATCGCATACAGTTCATGTGATCTATGCGCGTGCACACCATCGCCAGCCACATAACACACCACCATTTGTCTGTGCCTCGGCATCAGACTTGAAAGGCTGCTGTTCCCCCACCCCCCGGCTTGCACATCGTGCACCACCATTTGTCTGTGCCTCGGCATCAGACTTCAAAGGCTGCTGCTCCTCCGTCCCCCCGCCACAGCAATGCTGAGAGCTTGTTGCTGTTCTGTTTCTCACCTCGACTCTTCTGTCTTCCTTCTTTCTGTATTCACCTCACTCTGTCTACCGCGCTCTCTCCCGCCTTCTTCTCCTGCCATCATCTCTCTCTCTCCATCCCTCTCTCTCTCTTCCGTCTTCATTTGCTTTTCTCTCTCGATTTCTTTCACTCTACCTATATTTATTTATTTCTCTTTTGCCAGCTCTCTCTTCCGTCTTCATCTCTGTGTCTTTTTCCCCGCTTTCATGACCGTAATTAGTTTTATTTCAGTAAAATGCTCTCACGGAGCCTTGATAAACAATGTCACATCAGACTGATGAAAACTGGCTCTTCCCTGCCGGGCTTTCCATTGCGTCCCCCCCCTCAGTCTTGGTGTGTGATAAACAATGTCACATCAGACTGACCCGCCACAGCAATGCTGAGAGCTTGTTGCTGTTCTGTTTCTCACCTTGACTCTTCTGTCTTCCTTCTTTCCGTATTCACCTCACTCTGTCTACAGCGCTCTCTCCCGCCTTCTTCTCCTGCCATGATCTCTCTCCTGCTCTCTCTCCATCCCTCTCTCTCTTCCGTCTTCATTTGCTTTTCTCTCTCGATTTCTTTCACTCTACCTATATTTATTTATTTCTCTTTTGCCAGCTCTCTCTTTTGTCTTCATCTCCGTGTCTTTTTCCCCGCTTCCATGACCGTAATAAGTTTTATTTCAGTAAAATGCTCTCACGGAGCCTTGATAAACAATGTCACATCAGACTGATGAAAACTGGCTCTTCCCTGCCAGGCTTTCCATCGCGTCCCCCCCCCCTCCCCCTCAGCCTCGGCGTGTGATAAACAATGTCACATCAGACTGAGAAAAAAAAACGGGCTCTTCCCTGCAGGCTTTCCGTCGTGCCCCCCCCCCCTCCCCCCTTCAGCCTCGGTGTCATTGGTGGTGGTGTCCAGACAATACTTACTGGGGCAGTAAGACGGCTGATCCACTCACATCTCTCTGCTTTTAAAGTGCCTCGTCTTAAACTGGCTGACAAGATAGCTCAGTGGCTGCGCGCCCCATCCGGATACGTACTTCTAACCTGCAGGTGAACTTTACATCGAAGCATGGCTGACTCTGCAGGTCATGCTTCCAACGTCGACACAATGTACTGTTTTATGAACCCAACCCTTTCAAAATAGACATTAAAATAAATACATACTGAAAGAACGCATTTGTTAAATACATATTTCCATTTTAAAGGGAAAAAAAAACTAACCCCAAACAAGCTTTCACAAGCACTTTAAGAATGCAAAACTCTCATGACTGCGCCACAGCCTTGTTATTAAAGCAATTTTTTTAAACTAATCTTACCCTTCAAGCATTATTCTAAAATCTTTGTGTGCCAATTTCTTTAAAAAAATATAGTTTATAGAAAATGCTTTAATTTAATAAAATACGATTTTGATTTCTTAACATAGCCAAATAGAAGACTGTGAAACATGAAACAAGCATTGGCATAGCCAATAGGTCTCATCTTTGGGACCTTATAAGGGGCAGATTTACAAGCCCCTTGTGCCTCTTTTGCACCGCCGTTGCATCACTTTTGTGACGCAGCGGCGCCAAAGATGCACCATGGTGCGGGCTATTTACAACGTGACGCATCTGGGAGATGCATCACCTTGTATAGCCCTGCGCCTTAAGGAGGCGTTCTGGTGCAGGGGGGGGCGTTCCGGCCCAGGAACGCCTCCTAAAAGTGGCTGAGTGAAATCTTGTAGATTTCACTCAGTCACTTTTAGGCCAATGCTTGAAGCAGGCGTAAGGCTTGACGCAGCATTAGTAGAATGGGCCCCCCAGAGCATTGCTGAAGCTGTGTCGCTCATGCGACGCAACTCCAGCAATGCAATACCTTTACGGCACAGATGCATGACTCATCTGTGCTGTTTTTGTCCCATGGTGCGCCGCATTGTAAATGCGGCGCATCATGGGTGGCGGTGGCATGGCGCACAATTACTGGTGCATCCCTGCTAATTTGCAGGGATGCGCCAGTAATTGTAAATATGCCCCTTAGTGTTTAGTTATCCAGCACAATATACTTGTTTTAGTTTGCAAAGCTCATTACTTAATAGAGTGTTCCTCTATAAACGCTTTCAAAGAGAGTGGCGAGCGCATTTGACTGCATGTCTATGGCACGATGACACAACATTCATTTGACACAACATTCATTTGGCTTTCAGTGGGGATAGCGGTTCTTTCTTGCACGACTGTGTGTTTGCGAGGATGGGGGCCTCTGGCTGCAGCCTTCCGCTGCTGGCTTTCCCTCGCTTGTTTTTTTAGTTTGCAAAGTTCATTACTTAATAGAGTGTCTCTCTATAAACGCTTTCAAAGAGAGTGGCGAGCGCATTTGACTGCACGTCTATGGCACGATTAGACAACATTCATTTGGCACAACATTCATTTGGCTTTTAGTGGGGATAGCGGTTCTTTCTTCCACGACTGTGTGTTTGCGAGGATGGTGGCCTCTGGCTGCAGCCTTCCGCCCCTCCCTTTGCCCAACAAGGATGGCCGTGGAGGGGAGCAATTGACAAGGTCTCATTCCCCTCCCAAGAATCAACGCTTGCGACCCTTGGCGCCAGATGGAAGCCACGTCTATTGCAATATTGACACAACTGGCCATTAATTAAAGAGTCTGGCCAAACCACAGGACGATACGAGAGGTACATTTCCCACTTCACCTTCTCGTTTTTAAACACTAATATACACTGGTAACCGAAAGACACTTTCAATATGTTTCTTCGGATGGATTTTTATTTATCCATCATATTCCTGGAGGATTCTAAGCTCATGAGCTACTAAGGCAACAAACAATCCTTCGGCGCTGCTGGCATCCGTATTGAAAGACTTTATGGGGTGGCTGGTTCTGCTTTCACCCACCGCTCTCTCTCCCCCCTCCATTTCAATCAATCACGGGTGCCAGCTACACACCCACTCACAAACACACGCACTCACAAACACACGCACTCGCAAACACACGCACTCACAAAGACACGCACTCACAAAGACACGCACTCACAAAGACATGCACTCACAAACACACGCACTCACAAACATATGCACTCACAAACAAGGTAGCACTTTGATGTCCCACTTGTTTGACAGCTTCTTTGGAAGAGACTGATGATTATGCATGGCAAAGATGTGGTGTCATGGCAGAGCTACATATACAAACAATATCCGGGCAACCTCCTCATATGCAGTAAATCAGCAAAGCTTCTCCCATTTAACATCGGAGCACTACATTCTCACAGAAAGAGCTGGTCTTGTGGTCTTTCTGAAACTCTAAAGGTGGTTGTAAACCTGCAGGCTTTGCTTGTGCTCACGTGCACACATTTCCACATTTATTGCAGAGCTTATACGATAAAGGCTGCAGGTTGGGTGCTCCTTTCAGCAAGGCTTTAAGTGGGATGAACTGGGGGGGTCTCTAAAAGTGGCGTGGTCCATGTAATTAAGGGCGTGGCTTAAAAAAATCTGGCCTTACACATATCTATTGCCCTCACTCTATCTATCGCTCTCACGCTATCTATCTATATATCGCCCTCACTCTGTCTATCTATCTGTCTATCTATCTATCTATCTATCTATCTATCTATCTATCTATCTATCTATCTATCTATCTATCTATCTATCTATCTATCTATCTATCGCCCTCACTCTATCGCCCTCACTCTATCACCCTCACTGTTCTTTTCTCCCACGCTCATCTGCTGTTCTCTTCCACCCGCCTCCTTTTTATCCCTGTTCTCTTCTCCTGTGCTGATCTGCTGCTCTCTTCCACCCGCCTCCTTCTTTAACTCCCTGTTCTCTTCTCCTGTGATAATCTGCTGCTCTCTTCCACCCGCCGCCTCCTTTAACTCCCTGCTCTGTTCTCCCGTGCTGATCTGCTGCTCTCTTCCACCGGCCTCCTTCTCTAACTCCCTGTTCTATTCTCTTCTCCTGTGCTGATCTGCTGCTCTCTTCCACCCCACCTCCTTCTTTAACTCCCTGTTCTCCTCTGCTGTGCTGATCTGCTCCTCTACTCCACCCACCTCCTTCTCTAACTCCCTGTTCTCTTTTCTTGTGCTGATCTGCTGCTCTCTTCCACCGCCTCCTTTTTATCCCTGTTCTCTTCTCCTGTGCTGATCTGCTGCTCTCCTCCACCCGCCTCCTTCTTTAACTCCCTGTTTTCTTCTCCTGTGTTAATCTGCTGTTCTCTTCCACCGCCTCTTTCTCTAACTCCCTATTCTCTTCTCGTGTGCTGATCTGCTGTTCTCTTCCACCCGCCTCCTTTTTAACTCCCTGTTCTCTTCTCCTGTGCTGATATGCTGCTCTCTTCCACCCCACCTCCTTCTTTAACTCCCTATTCTCTTCTTGTGTGCTGATCTGCTGTTCTCTTCCACCCCGCCTCCTTTTTAACTCCCTGTTCTCTTCTCCTGTGCTGATATGCTGCTCTCTTCCACCCCACCTCCTTCTTTAACTCCCTGTTTTCTTCTGATGTGCTAATCTGCTGCTCTCTTCCACCCACCTCCTTCCCTAACTCCTTCTCTAACTCTTTTTTCCCTCTGCTGATCTGCTGCTCTCTTCCACCCTGTCTCCTTCTTTAACTCCCTGTTCTCTTCTGCTGATCTCCTGCTCTCTGCCACCTCGCCTCCTTCTCTAACTACCTGTTCTCTTCTCCTGTGCTGATCTGCTGCTCTCTTCCACCTCACCTCCTTCTTTTACTCCCTGTTCTCTTCTCCTGTGCTGATATGCTGCTCTCTTCCACCCCACCTCCTTCTTTAACTCCCTGTTTTCTTCTCCTGTGTTAATCTGCTGTTCTCTTCCACCGCCTCTTTCTCTAACTCCCTATTCTCTTCTCGTGTGCTGATCTGCTGTTCTCTTCCACCCGCCTCCTTTTTAACTCCCTGTTCTCTTCTCCTGTGCTGATCTGCTGCTCTCTTCCACCCGCCTCCTTCTTTAACTCCCTGTTTTCTTCTCCTGTGTTAATCTGCTGTTCTCTTCCACCGCCTCTTTCTCTAACTCCCTATTCTCTTCTCGTGTGCTGATCTGCTGTTCTCTTCCACCCGCCTCCTTTTTAACTCCCTGTTCTCTTCTCCTGTGCTGATATGCTGCTCTCTTCCACCCCACCTCCTTCTTTAACTCCCTATTCTCTTCTTGTGTGCTGATCTGCTGTTCTCTTCCACCCGCCTCCTTTTTAACTCCCTGTTCTCTTCTCCTGTGCTGATATGCTGCTCTCTTCCACCCCACCTCCTTCTTTAACTCCCTGTTTTCTTCTGATGTGCTAATCTGCTGCTCTCTTCCACCCACCTCCTTCCCTAACTCCTTCTCTAACTCTTTTTTCCCTCTGCTGATCTGCTGCTCTCTTCCACCCTGCCTCCTTCTTTAACTCCCTGTTCTCTTCTGCTGATCTCCTGCTCTCTGCCACCTCGCCTCCTTCTCTAACTACCTGTTCTCTTCTCCTGTGCTGATCTGCTGCTCTCTTCCACCTCACCTCCTTCTTTTACTCCCTGTTCTCTTCTCCTGTGCTGATATGCTGCTCTCTTCCACCCCACCTCCTTCTTTAACTCCCTGTTTTCTTCTCCTGTGCTGATCTGCTGCTCTCTTCCACAGACTCCTTCTTTAACTCCATGTTCTCTTCTGCTGTGCTGTTATACTGCTCTCTTCCACCCACCTCCTTCTCTAACTCCCTGTTCTCTTCTCTTATCCAGAGCTGATCTGCTGCTCTCTTCCACCCGCGTCTTCTCTACCTCCCTGTTACCTTCTCCCATGCTGTTCTGCTGCTCTCTTCCACCCCGTCTCCTTCTTAAAATCCCTGTTCTCTTCTCCTGTGCTAATCTGCTGCTCTCTTCCACCCCGCCTCCTTCTCTAAGTCCCTGTTTTCTTCTCCCATGCTGAACTGTTGTTCTCTTCCACCCACCTCTTTCTCTAACTCCTGTTCTCTTCTCCTGTGCGAATCTGCTGCTCTCTTCCACCTGCCTCCTTCTTTAACTCCCTGTTCTCTTCTGCTGTGCTGATCTGCTGCTCTCTTCCACATACATCCTCTAGCCGCACACTAACATACAACCACGCACACACACACATACAACCACACACACACACAACCACACAACCACACACAACCACACCACACACACAATCCTACACACAACCACACACACAACACACACACAACCACACACACAACCACACCACCCCCACACACACACACGCAACCACACACATAACCACACATACAACCACAACCACACACACAACCACAAACACAACACACACACAACTACACACAACCACTCACACCCCCACAGAACCACAACCCCACACACAACCACACACACAACCCCACACACAACCACACACAACCACAAACACACAACCACACACCCAACCACACACACAACCACACCCAACCACACACACAACCACAACCACACACACAGCCACACATACAACCATACACAACCACACACACAACCACACAACCACAAAACCAACCACACACAACCTTACACAACCACACACACAACTACACACAACCACACACACAACCACACACAACCACACACACATGCAACCACACACAACCACACACACACACAACCACACACACACACACAACCACACACACAACCGCACACATCTATCTATCACCCTCACTCTATCTATCGCCCTCACTCTATCTTTCTATCTATCACCCTCACTCTATATATCTATCGCCCTCACTCTAGCTATCTGTCACCCTCACTCTATCTATCTATCGCCCTCACTCTATCTATCTATCTATCTATCTATCGACCTCACTCTATCTATCGCCCACACTCTATCTATCTATCAGCCTCACTCTGTCTATCTATCTATCGCCCTCACTATATCTATCTATCGCCCTCTAGCTATCTATCTATCTATCTATCTATCTATCTATCTATCTATCTATCTATCTATCTATCTATCTATCTATCTATCTATCTATCTATCTATCTATCTATCTATCTATCTATCTATCTATCTATCTATCTATCTATCTATCTCCCTCTATCTATCTATCGCCTTCATCTATCTATCTATCGCCCTCACTCACTCTATCTATCTATCTATCTATCTATCTATCTATCTATCTATCTATCTATCTATCTATCTATCTATCTATCTATCTATCTATCTATCTATCTATCTATCCATCCATCTGTCTATCTATCTATCACCCTCAATCTATCTATTTATCGCCCTCTAGCTATCTATCTATCTATCGCTCTCTATCTATCTATATATCTATCTATCTATCTATCTATCTATCTATCTATCTATCTATCTATCTATCGCCCTCACTCTATCTATCTATCGCCCTCACTCTATCTATCGCCCTCACTCTATCTATCTGTCTATCTATCGCCTTCACTCTATCTGTCTATCTATCGCACTCACTCTATCTATCGCCATCACTCTATCTATCGATCGCCCTCGCTCTGTCTATCTATCTATCGCCCTCACTCTATTTATCTATCTATCTATCGCCCTAACTCTATCACCCTCCCTCTATCTATCTATCTATCGCCCTCACTCTATGTGTCTATCACACCACCACAGCATCACTCAGGGGTACCACAGCATCACTCGGGGGCACAACAACATCACTATGCGCTACCACAGTATCACTGAACGCCACTGCATCACTCGTGGGCACCACAACATCACTATGTGCTACCACAGCATCACTGAACGCCACAGCATCAGTCGTTGCCACCACAACATCATTCAGCGCCACCACAGCATCAATCTGTGCAACCATTCAACAACAACTGGTTCAAATATGTTCTCTCAATGTTTCAAGCTTGATTACAAATGTCACAAAAAGATATTAATATTTCACTTCTGTTCCTGGATTTTCGTCACAACAAAATACACTGAACATAATCTTCACAAAAGTTATTTACAAAAGTTTAAGCTATTGCCATTATAAATTACAATAACTTTTATTTAAGTAATAATTATTTAAAAAAATGAAAAGCCATTGTTATTTGTAATATCAATATATCTAAGTCACGTAAATACAAAACATGTTGCATTACAAATGTTATAGGTGTCACATTTGCAAAAGTTAAAAGTATTGGAATTGTAAATGACAAAGCTATTAATTTCGCTATTTTCAAAACCAACACATAAATAAAAAAATTGTCATTTACAATACCAATAGCTCAAACTTTCCTAATGCAAGACCTATTGCATTGCAAATGCTTGTTTTAATTGGCTCCTGTCCCTGTCCTTTGTAAATGGTGGCTTTTCATTGGTCAATAGGCTTAGTAGTTCCTCTTTAGCATCGTCTTGTCTCTTCTTATAACCTCTCATGAGGACACTTCCTGGTACATGTGTTGTTACTCCCTAAATTTTAATTACAGCCTCATAGCACTGCATTCTTAAAGGATTTACAGACAGAAACGTTGTCCTCTGTAAGGCTGGCAGTGGGTACTTAACTCACCAGCACATCTCACATTTATATGAGACCTTCTATTAATTTCCCTTCAGCAGCTCCACACAGAGTAGAACCTAATCCAGAATTAATATAATAATTCTTTCGTCACATTTCAAAGCTACTAAATTTATATATGGACATAGCTAGTTGAATGTACTTGTGGTACTGTCTTGCATGCAATGCATTATGGATAGGGTGGATTTATCATATCTTCTGCAGGGTGCAGTACCAATAATTGGCAAAAGAGGTCCCGTAAGGACCCCTTTTGGCCACATATGGTACTAAACAGTGTGCAGTACCATATGTGGCCAAAAGGGGTCCTAGGGGACCTCTTTTGCCAACTATTGGTACTGCACCAACTTGGATAGGTAAAAAACCATTGGCATGTATAATGCCAATAACTCCAACTTTGCAGGTTGCAGTACTATATGTGGCAAAAGATGGCCCATGGGACCTCTTTTGGCCACATATGGTACTGCACCGCGTGGTGCCTACTGCTTCGTGCACGCAAAGGCAGAGGGGTACCATAGGTACCCCCCATGTGCACCTCCGACCCCCCCTTCACCCCTCGGGCCCGCAACGGGCCCCTGAAGACAACACCGTATGCCTTTGCACGGCGAAAATGCCACCGTGGAAAGGCATATGACCGCAGCTATCCTAATATGGCTGGCGGTGTCTGATAGACACCGCCAGCTATGTTAGAGCTTTTTCGCCGCGGTCGGAAGGCGACCGCGGCGGAAAAGCGGCGGACGGAAAATAGATCCCCCAGCCATCCTAATCTGGCGGGGGGTCTTTTTCCAGTCCGCAGCGGATAACCCGCATCCTCCGGGCCTGGAGGATGCGGATTATCCGCAATGATAATCGGCCCCTTAGTTTCCAACTTCTCCACAATGCAGAGGGAAGAAGGTGCCCACCTATCGCAAGAGCTATACCTTGCACTTTCCCAGGACAGCTACAAATGAACATATGCAATACAAGGCAGCATTTGCACCATAAATATTAAGAAATTGAAAAGGTCATCTAGGACAATCCATGCCCTATTGGAAGAAGCAAAGTGTTGACTAACAGCCCTCCTGGACAAAATGAGCGCAGTCCACACTACCTGAGAGCAAGTTACAACTGAATTTGTCAACAACTAGGCAGTTACAGGAGGTTGCTTCAGTAACATGCAAAGAGCTGCCCGTCTGACACTCAACAGAAAAAGTGGAGCCTCGATCAAGCTCTTTGAGCTGATCATAAAACACCCACTGACGATGCACTGAAAACAAGACTGGCAAAATCCGAGCTTGCCTCCACAAACCACTTGTGGGACCAAAAAAAGAGAGGCTAATCACAACCTTACTGCCTAACTCTTGCAGGCACAACAAATTCTGGAAGATGGTGAACAACTTAAGGGAGCTAACTCAGCTAAAAGACACAATTAATATCTCAGAGGAAACTCAGTATCAATACCTCATAAATCACTTCGGTCAACTTCCACTGCGCCATGTCCGGAATAGGTCACAGAACACTGAGCAACGGCCTGACTTGCCCCCTTGAATACTACAACTGGAATCTTGGCCACACGCCTCCTGTCAATCCGGGCAGCAATGACTGAGCATCAAATATCAAAAAGCCGTAGAGAAGGCACACCAAGCCCAAATGGCTCTCCAACAGCTATCTTCAAAGAAGACAAATCGTTCTTGGCAAGACACCTGGAGCCTGTATATGAAAGCATAACCCTCCCTAACACCATCCCTTCTTCATGGAAAGGGGGAAACAACTCAGACCCTGCGAACTCCCATTTTACAGCACTCCTGGATGTGAAATCTAAATACTTTGCTGGCTGCCTCCTTGAGGAGGTAGTGTCATAGGTGACTGAGCAGAACCTTACTCTGATAAAACAGGGTTCCCAAAAGGAATGGGAACTACAACAAATCTACTGGCTACATCCTTGCTGTTCGACTAGTCTAAGGCAACCAAGCACCTCCTTTATCTTTCCTGACTTTATCTTTCAGACTGCTTTTGACTGAGTAGACGGAGGAAAACTATGGAACAAATTGGCCAAGTGGAATATACCTGACCCATTGCTGACAGCGCTGATCCTTCTCCACACGGACACCTGGGCCAGAATCAAGCTAGATGACGGTGCCCACCTGTCGAGAAAGATTCCAACCCATCAAGGATTACAGCAAGGGTGCATGCTAGCCCACACCCTCTTAAATCTCTTTCTAGCTGATCTGCCCACCAGCTTAGCCCAGGTTAACTCACTCACACCTACCAAAACTTGGCAAGATTCTGGTACCATGTCTGATGTATGATGCCAACATAGTGCTACTTACACAAACAAAAATCGGCCTTCAAAGGCTTCTGTGTGTAAAAGCCTCATATTCCATAGTCAACTCAATGGAAGTTAATCTAAAGAGGTCCAAAATAATGAAGCTGGGAAAACAGGTGCGTAACCTTCATCAGTGGCCCCGGGGACGGACAGTGTTGAGGAGGTAAGAGAGTACAAGTACCAGGGCATGCTTCTCGACAGATGTGGCTCCTTCAAACAGCATCTGGAGCTGATGCACCAGAAATCAATAGCTCTTACTGTAGCTTTTAAGCTCATCAAAATAGCCATAACACCTTCCACATATCTCCCTCTCCAGAAAATAATCCAGACCAAACTGGTTCCAACCATCGCCTATGGAAGTAAAGCCTTAAAGTTTAGAGATGCCGTTCACTTGAATAACACCATTACCAAACTCTTTAAGTCAGCCTTCTTTGTGACGAAACACTCATCCTCAGCCCAGCTATGTCTTAAATTTGGCCTAGTTAAGCCATCAATAGCAAGGCAAAAAGCCTTCATCAAACTCTGCTAAAAGCTCAAAATAGGCCAACAGTGGGACCTTGAATCACCATCTCTGGGCAGAAATCACCAGCAGAGACCACTCCCTGGCTAGAGACTATATCATCAATTCTTTAGCAGTCCTTGGCCTAGTAGAACAATGGGAGACAATCCCCACCTTCTGCCAAGTTAAAACCTTGGTAAGCAAGGCTGTCCAAACCTGCTCACTGCTGGCAGACAAAGATGCATTTGCACTGAGGCAGCATGCTTGGCTCACAATGGCATCTTATATGAAGCTTGCACCACATCCGTACTTGGGTAATGACATTAAAGCACGAGATCAAAACATAGTTCCTAAGATACCACCTGGGCTGCCTACCATCACTTCACGAAAGCGAACCAGTGCAATGGAGCTTTGTCGACTTTGATGAAAATCGCCCGAGATTGTTGTTCACCAGATCTGCATATGTGAGGCAAATGTAATTGATCGGAGAACCATTTTAAGACTAGTTTGGATCCAGAGAAGTCTATGCCGCTGCAGGCCTGTGATCATAACGTGTTTAAATCCATTCGACATCCAGATCTTTTGCAGTCTTGCAAAATACTTGATCAGGCTTGACCAAAAAAATCAACCACTTAACCGATGTTACGCCCTCGCTATTCTAGCTCCCTGATCAATTTCTGCACATCTCCTCTCTCTTAACTTGTGTTGCACTGCCCCTTTAACGCTCAATGGCAGCTTAAGCTCAATTACAGATAATTTATCACAATAAGCATTTTATATTTATAATATCTTTTACTAAGAATTCATTTATTTGAACTGCTTTTTTTAACATCTTGTACACCTGGTTTTGTCTTCCTGAAAATATTTTACGTAAATGATTTTATGTATGCACTTAGTGCAATGATTTTAATTAACTGAACACTTTAATAAGGAAACTGAAACTGCTCCCACGAATCCATCTGAGGATACTAACTTAATTTTTAGCCTCCAACTTCAAATTCCTTCACATTTATAGAACGTTTTAAAATGTTCAATTAGACATTTTTCTTCTTTATTTATATAGGATGTATTACTATTAACCAGTTCAAATAATTACATTTTCTAAGCAGTCGCGGACCCCCTGAGAGGATATATTTTTGTGAAAGAGTGATTTGTTTCTATAATAAAGTTTATGGTTAGAAGAGTACCGGTAATGCCATTTTCATTCTGCCTGTCTGGACTCGAGTTTTAACTTCTGGAGGGTTGAAGTAAACAAAGGTGGGACTTTAACCTTGTCTCTGGATTGTCGTACTGTTTTGGGGGCTATGGAAACTGCTATTGAGGTTAGCCGTTGAGTGTACTCAGAGTAGCTAAATTCGGGGCAGTCAAAGGTATGAGAGAAGAGACGAAGAAAAAACTTTGATCATGGTGCTTGGACAAATGTTATGTCAGGATAAGGGTCTTTAGGAAATCAGACATTTTGCATTGATTTTGGGCTTATGCTTTTTATTAGTTCAAACTTAACAAGAGAGGGGTCAGCCCAAGCCTACACTCGTCGCCAGTTCATGTTATGTAAATGACGACTCCTCAAAGAAGACAGGTCGATTTGTCAAGTTTGGCGTCTCTCTGCCGCTCTTCCAAGCTCCTTCCCTCTCCAGTAACTGGCAGACCTTGAACGTTGCGGCGAGACTCCAGTGAACATAAACATTCCTACCATGGCAACAGGATTAAAGACACACATACCTGTAACTAAGCATAATGCAACAACAACAACACTAAGTGAAATTGTGCTGGTGGAGCGCAGCTGGCATCTAAAGTAAGACCAAAAGGACGAGAGTGTACTTCATTTTGTTGATTTAGTCTGCGATCCTCACAATGCATCAACAGATTTGCTGTTCCTGCTCCATCAGTTTTTAGTGCAGAGGAATGTCTCCTAAAATTGCCTTGTAGGTGTAGTTCTGGGGATTTCTTTTAAACTGTGTCTTTCCTCATTATTAGTATTGTTATTTTGCACGTATGTATTGCACCATCCTCACATTTTAAAAAGTTCTCGTGAGTGCCCTAGATGTGCAGACACACTATAACAAGCATTTGCAATGCAATAGGTCTCGCATTAGGAAAGTGTGAGCTATTGGTATTGTAAATGACATTTTTTTCAAATATGTGTTGGCTTTGAAAATATATAAATTAATAGCATTGTTATTCACAAAGCCAATAGCTTGCACTTTCCTAATGCAAGTCCTTTTGGCTATGGCAATGCTTTTTGGTAGCAAGCAAGGACAGTGCTGTTGTGGTGCTGAGTGATGATGTGGTTGGGCTGAGTGATGTGCTGGTGTATTAGAGTGATGTGATGGTGTCCCAGAGTGATGTGATAGTGTCCCAGAGTGATGTGGTGGTGTCCCAGAGTGATGTGGTGGTGTCCCAGAGTGATGTGGTGGTGTCTTTGAGAGATGTGGTGGTGTTCCTGAGTGATGTGGTGGTGTTCCTGAGTGATGTGGTGGTGTTCCATGAGTGATGTGGTGGTGTCTGTGAGTGATGTGGTGGTGTCCCTGAGTGATGTGGTGGTGCCCCTGAGTGATGCCCCTGAGTGATGTGGTGGTGTCCCTGAGTGATGTGGTGGTGTCCTAGAGCATGGGTACTCACAAACTTTCTCTCAGGGGCCAAATTTATAGTTTGGTTTGTGTCCGAGGGCCGCATCGGTGGGGGCGGGGTCAGTGGGGGAGGGGCGAAGCTAGAGCAACAACATAAAACTGACCATGAGGTTGATCACAGGTCCCTGCAGCGGACACCTTCGTCCACTAAGCCGTCCCGGCATACACACATCTCTCTCTCTCTTTCTCTCTCGGTCTCCCTCCCTCTCTATAGCTCTCTCTCCCTCTCTCTAGCTCTCTCTCCCTCTTTCCCTCCCTCTCTCCTGTCTTCCTCTGTCTCACTCTGACTGTCTCACTCCCTCTGTCTCACTCCCTCTCTCTCACTCCCTCTCTCTCACTCCCTCCCTCTCTCTCTCCCTCTCTCTCTCTCTCTCTCCCTTCCTCCCTCCCTCTCTCCCTCCCTCTCCGTCTCCCTCCCTCTGACTCTCCGTCTCACTCCCTTTCCCTCCCTCTCCCTCCCTCCATTCCCTTCCTTTCCCTCCCTCTCACTCCCTCTCCATCTCCCTCCCCCTCCCTCTCTCTCACTCCCTCTCCGTCTCCCTCCCCTTCACTCCCTCTCCGTCTCCCTCCCTTTTCCTTCCTCTCACTCCCTCTCCGTCTCCCTCCCTTTCCCTCCCTCCATTTCCCTCCCTTTCCCTTCCTCTCCCTCCATTTCCCTCCCTTTCCCTCCATCTCACTCCCCATCAGTCTCCCTCCCTTTCCCTCCATCTCACTCCCCATCAGTCTCCCTCCCGTTCCCTCCATGTCAATCCCTATCAGTCTCCCTCCCTTTCCCTCCCTTTCCCTCCATCTCACTCCCTATCAGTCTCCCTCCCTTTCCCTGCCTCTCACTCCCTCTCCGTCTCCCTCCCTTTTCGTCTCCCTCCCTTTCCCTCCCTCTCCCTCCCTATCTCCACCTCACCCTCTCTCTCCCTGTCCGTCTCTCTCACTCCCTCCCTCTCCCTCCCTGTCCCTCCCTCCCTCTCCCTCCCTCTCCCTCCCTCTCACCCACTCCCTCCCTCCCACTCCCTCCTTCCCACTCACTCCCTCCCACTCACTCCCTCCCTCTCACTCACTCCCTCCCACTCACTCCCTCTCACTCACTCCCTCCCACTCACTCACTCACTCCCACCCACTCCCTCCCTCCCACTCCCTCCCTCCAACCCCCTCCCTCACTCCCTCTCACTCCCTCCCTCTCACTCCCTCCCTCTCACTCCCTCCCTCTCACTCACTCCCTCTCACTCCCTCCCTCTCACTCCCTCCCTCTCACTCACTCCCTCTCACTCACTCCCTCTCACTCCCTCTCTCTCACTGCCTCCTTCCCTCTCACTCACTCCCTCCCTCCCTCTCACTCACTCCCTCCCTCCCTCCCTCTCACTCCCTACCTCCCTCCCACTCACTCCCTCCCTCCCACTCACTCCTCCCTCTCACTCCATACCTCTCACTCACTCACTCCATCCCTCGCTGTCACTCTATCCCTCTCAGTCGCTCTATCCCTCTCAGTCACTCTATCCCTCTCAGTCACTCTATCCCTCTCACTCACTCCATCCCTCTCACTCACTCCATCCCTCTCACTCACTCACGCCCACTCACTCACACACTCCATCCCTCTCACTCACTCACGCCCACTCACTCCCTCCCTCCCTCCCACTTCCTCCTCCCTCTCACTCCCTCCCTCCCTCCCACTCACTCACGCCCACTCACTCACTCCCTCCCTCTCACTCACTCCCTCCCTCACTCCCCTTCCCTCACTCCCTCCCTCTCACTCCTTCCCTCCCACTCCTTCCCTCTCACTCCCTCCCACCCACTCCTTCCCTCTCACTCCCTCCCTCCCTCCCTCTCGCTCACTCCCTCCCTCCATCTCACTCACTCACTCCCTCCCTCTCACTCCCTCCCACTCACTCACTCCCTCACTCCCTCACTCCCTCCCACTCACTCCCTCCCACTCACTCCCTCCCTTCCACTCCTTCCCTCTCACTCCTCTCACTCCCTCTCACTCACTCCCTCTCTCTCTCTCATTCCCTCTCTCTCTCTCATTCCCTCTCTCTCTCTCACTCCCTCTCACTCCCTCTCCCTCCCTCCCTCTCACTCCCTCCCTCACTCACTCACTCCCTCCCTCCCTCCCTCTCACTCACTCCTTCTCTCTCACTCACTCTCACTACCTCTTACTCACTCACTCCCTCT
Organism: Lissotriton vulgaris; assembly: GCF_964263255.1. Lineage (NCBI taxonomy): Eukaryota > Metazoa > Chordata > Amphibia > Caudata > Salamandridae > Lissotriton > Lissotriton vulgaris. The sequence goes on from NC_141693.1 coordinate 281,866,706, forward strand.
CACTCACTCACGCTCTCTGACACTCACTCCCTCACTCCCACTCCCTGACACTCACTCCCTCACTCCCACTCCGTCCCCCTCCCCCTCCCTTTCCCTCCCACTCCCTCTGTCACCCTCTGTCATCTCACCCTGCCTGTGTGCCAGCCGGGGCGCACACACACTCACAGCCGCACCCGAGCTCTTAATGGGTCTTTAAAAGACCATTTGTATGTTAATGTGGCCTTTGTATTTCACCTCTTCTTAGGCCCCTGCAGCTTTACTCTGGCCATTGCTAAGATCGCCCGATCGTCATCTCCCACAGAGCAGCAGAGTCTCTCGCGCTGCTGCAGACACTTAAAAAAAACACGTAAAACACAGATATGATGTCTCGGGGTTCCTCGGGCCGCCAGGAAAGGCTTGCCGGGCCGCCACAGGCCCGCGGGCCGTACTATGAGTACCCCTGTCCTAGAGTGATGTGGTGGTGTTACTGAGTGATGTAGTGGTGTTGTGTGGCGTTCAACAGTGTGAGGCGTGCAGCAGTGTGAGGCGTGCAGCAGTGTGAGGCATGCAGCAGTGTGAGGTGTGCAGCAGTGTGTGGCATGCAGCAGTGTGTGGCGTGCAGCAGTGTGATGCGTGCAGCAGTGTGATGCGTGCAGCAGTGTGAGGCTTGCAGCAGTGTGAGGCGTGCAGCAGTGTGAGTCGTGCAGCAGTGTGCAGCATGCAGCAGTGTGAGTAATGCAGCAGTGTACAGTGTGCAGCATTGTGAGGCGTGCAGCAGTATGCGGCGTGCAGCAGTGTGAGTAATGCAGCAGTGTGAGTAATGCAGCAGTGTGAGGCGTGCAACAGTGTGAGGCGTGCAGCAGTGTGAGGTGTGCAGCAGTGTGTGGCGTGCAGCAGTGTGAGATGTGCAGCAGTGTGAGGCGTGCAGCAGTGTGAGGCATGCAGCAGTGTGTGGCATGCAGCAGTGTGTGGCAAGCAGCAGTGTGTGGTGTGCAGCAGTGTGAGGCATGCAGCAGTGTGAGGCGTGCAGCAGTGTGAGGCGTGCAGCAGTGTCGTGCAGCAGTGTGCAGCAGTGTGAGTATTGCAGCAGTGTGCAGCGTGCAGCAGTGTGATGCGTGCAGCAGTGTGAGGTGTGCAGCAGTGTGAGGGGTGCAGCAGTGTGAGGCGTGCAGCAGAGTGAGGCGTGCAGCAGTGTGCAGCATGCAGCTGTGTGAGTAATGAAGCAGTGTGCAGCGTGCAGCAGTGTGAGTAATGAAGCTGTGTGCAGCATGCAGCAGTGTGAGGCATGCAGCAGTATGCGGCGTGCAGCAGTGTGAGTAATGCAGCAGTGTGAGTAATGCAGCAGTGTGAGTAATGCAGCAGTGCGAGGCGTGCAGCAGTGTGTGGCGTGCAGCAGTGTGTGGCGTGCAGCAGTATGAGGCGTGCAGCAGTGTGAGGTGTGCAGCAGTGTGAGGTGTGCAGCAGTGTGAGGCGTGCAGCAGTATGTGGCGTGCAGCAGTATGAGGCATGCAGAAGTGTGCAGCGTGCAGCAGTGTGAGGCATGCAGCAGTATGCGGCGTGCAGCAGTGTGAGTAATGCAGCACTGTGAGTAATGCAGCAGTGTGAGTAATGCAGCAGTGTGAGGCGTGCAGCAGTGTGTGGCGTGCAGCAGTATGAGGCGTGCAGCAGTGTGAGGCATGTAGCAGTGTGAGGTGTGCAGCAGTATGAGGCGTGCAGCAGTGTGAGGCGTGCATCTGTATGAGGCGTGCAGCAGTGTGAGGCGTGCAGCAGTGTGAGGCATGCAGCGGTGTGTGGCATGCAGCAGTGTGTGGCGTGCAGCAGTGTGAAGCGTGCATCAGTATGAGGCGTGCAGCAGTGTAAGGCGTGCAGCAGTGTGAGGCATGCAGCAGTGTGAGGCATGCAGCAGGGTGTGGCGTGCAGCAGTGTGTGGCGTGCAGCAGTGTGAGGCATGCAGCAGTGTGAGGCACAGTCCATGAAGAGAGACCTCTCACAGCAGACACTTCCCAGAGTGTGAAGAGGCTGTAAACACAGCTGATAGTTAGCTGCCCAGGGCCAGCCAATGAGAGCAGAGGGGAGGGGAGGCTTCAGGACAGAGCACTGTCCCACACCTGGGATGCCAAGGGGACAGAACTAGTGCTATTGAAGCATGCCAACTGCAGAGAGTGTATGATGTGCCCTACAAATACCCATGTGGATGGACACTGACGAGCAGAGAGCACCAGAACGAGAGTGTGATTGGTGAACATCTTTGAGAGATGTCTCATTAAAGCAATGCTGTCCGTCGATCACCGGGTGTCCTTCGGAGAGCACGGGGTTATCCCTGCATCGCCTTGATATGGCGGGAAACCTACGGAGAGCTGGCAAGATGGCTCAGCGAGTTAATGCTTGCCACTGTGCTAACCCACAGGAGCTCAGCAAGTTAAGCTTGCTGCTTATATTTGTACAGTCTTTATAACACAGTCCAGGGCTGCTTTAAAGAGATGCAGGCAACTTCAATGAAGCACATAACAACATAAGGTGCTGCTCTGAGTGGTGCAGCCAGTGCAGTGGCACCGGGGCCCAGCAGTGCCAAGTGCCTGCACTGCCTGCAGTTTATTTAAAGGGCCAACCATGCTTTCTAAATAGGGTCTGAGACTCTTCCGGTACAGAGGCCGTTTGTATGGGCCAGAATGATTGATAATAGCAGAGAGCCGCACTAATGTATGATTGGACGAGTCAGTCATCCAATTAGAACGCACCTTGCATCTAGCAGCAGGGAAACACCACCAGCCCTAGTAGTCCTGGGGGTGGGGGGTGGCTGCTTCCCCGACTGCAAAAACACAATCAAAACGACCCCAGAGCTACAAAAGCACCAGAGACTGTAGCGGCGCGAGAAACGAGGATGAAAGCTGATAGAGAAGAGAGGAGAGATACAAAGGAGAGAAAGGAAGGAGGAAAGTTGGAGAGAGGGAAGAGAAACTGAAGGAAGAGGCAGTGAGTGGAACTGCAGATGGAACATAAGCGGAAAGGAAAAAAGACTGGAAGAACACAAATATTAGAAGGACAGATTGGAGGGACAAGAAAAGGGAATAAGCAGATATCAAGGTGAAAGGAAGGAAGTGGGGAAATTAAGTGGAGAGAAAGAAAGGGAGGGCAGAAATCAGGAGATTACCGATAGAAAGAGAAAAGGTGAGCTAGAGAGGTGGGAGAAAGAGGGAACTAGGACAAGATGGGAAACATCATTTTAGGGAATGGAGCAGAGAGAGGAAAGGGAGAAAAGTGAAAGAAGGGGTGAAAGTTAGGAAGAAAAGCCAAAGTGAGAGATGGGCGGGGGGGGGGGGAGGGGATGAGGAAAGAGAGAAACGAGATACGACTAAACGAAAAGGACAGGAAGGAGCCAGAGAACAAGGGCAGACATAAGGATGCTAGAGAGAACTTCTGTGATGTTTAAAATGGTGATGTGCAAACTCACTTTTCTTTCAAGCACATTTGAATTTTTCAAGGAATATGATGGCCAAAGGGATCCAAAAACGTTGAACTGTCTTGAAAATCATACTTCATCAAAAAAAAAATCGCAATTTTATCATTGTAGGAAAAGAAAAATCCACGGCTTAACGTAAGTGCCAGACTCAAAGAATTGGTCAATGGACAGTTTGAAAAACAGGAATGAAAATGGTGGGGGGAAAAATAACCACAGAAAAATAATCAAACTCATTTGCCACCATTCTTTACCATGTGTTCGGACACAGACACCAAAAACTGTGTCCAGTCGATGCACCCAACCCTGCTGGGCAATACAAAAGGCAATGCTCAAGTGAATGCCGCACACAATTAAAAACAAAAAAAACTGGTAAAAACAGTTGCATCTCAGTTGTGTTCAGTGTACCGAACCGAATAAAAGCCACAAAATTTGCCAGCTTTGGTACACAATGCAGACCACAGCTCACGCTGCCCACCATGCTCTAAACAATGCTCGCATAATGTCATTTGGAAAAAAAGCCTGCTTAGCACCACCAAAAAATGGAGGTTGGTGCGAGTTTTGCTGTGCGGTGGGTTCTGCAACAGGAGAATTTCACTGCTTTTTAGCATTTGTTTGCTGGATCATAAACAGATTTGCAGTTCTAATGTAAGGCTGGAAGCTCGGTAATGCCCGGTTCTCTTTACTGCTCTAGCAGAGTAGTGAAGAAAAACAAGCATTGCCAAAGCCAATAGGTCGTGCCTTTGAGAACTATTGGCTCTGCCTCTGCATTTATATAATGAAGTACATAGAACTGTCTTAAATTAGTTTTAGCCACTCTACAAAGCTGCTGTATGCCAGGCTTACAAAACATCACCAAAGCAAATAGTTCCCATAGACGCGTCTTATTGGCTTTGCCAATGCTTGTTTTTCTTCACTATGCTGCTATAGTAGTAAAGAGAACCATACATAACGGAGCTTCCAGTCTTGCACTAGAAATGCAAATCTCTTGTAGCATGTTTTAAAGGGCTCATTGTTTCATAGAGACTTTGTACAGCTTAATAATGACAAACATTGATGCCGGTCACTGTCTTTGCTAAAGCGAAAGAGGGTTTCCACAATACGGTAAGCATTGGGTTATTTTCCCAGTAAGAGAGTTACCTGGTAAGTCTTACCACTTCTTACCACAATCAATACATGATCAGTTCCCCTGTTCAGTACGTAGCCCCTTTCAAGTGACCTGAAATGGTGGTTATTCTCTATCAGCTGGTTCTCTCCTGGGCAGTAGTTTTGGGATGGTAAGGAAATACTGAACAGCGAACATTAATAAAATATATTCTGTTTTAAGGAAATGCACTAATTTACAATACGCTGTCCTAATGAATTCCAAATAACGTATTTCTATCCAGGGAAGGTGATTTGGTGTTAATGCATGCACAACATCGAAAATGAATTGTCGAATTTAAAGTGTGTCAGAATTACAAACTATTTTAGAGGCAGCTCTGCAGCACCTTAGTACATTTACAAAATATTATTTTGATGCCAAACGAGCATGGTATTCGCTATATTTCGGCGGGAATGAATAAATCACTGAGTATGAAAGTGAAAGGGAGGAAAGGGATGGAGGGCTGGGAGATTCAAGAAAGGTTGCTGAGATCGAAGGGTAGAAACATAGAAGCCCAGGGAGAGAGGGTGACTGGGAAGTGGGGCAGAGAACAAAGGGGGAAGATAAATAAAGGCTCAAGAGAGCGAGGCCAGCAAGTTCAGGAGCGCATTCCTTTGAAGTCTGATGGGGGAGCGGCTTCCTTTGAAGTCTGATGCCGAGGCTCAGACAAATATTGGTGTGCGAGCGGCTTCCTTTCAAGTCTGATGGAGGGACGGGGGAGCAACAGCAAATGGTGAGCGCGCCCAGTGCAAATGCACTGGCCATAATCCGCATTCCAAAGCCCTCTGGCAGGCTTTCCTGTAGTCCCTACATAATTCTCGCCGGAGCAATGCGCAAGCGCATTGGCTCAGCGAGACCTAAAAACGAGAAATAACTGTTACAATGCATGCATTACAACACATGCTTTTACCCTGCATGCCATTACAACAAAATGGCATGCTGTAGGGGGGTATAAGGTGTTAGATTTAACTCCAACACCTTCTCTATTGTTGCACAGACTGGAGTTGAAATAGTAAATTATACTATTCCAAACTCCAGAGAACCCGACAGCAAGTCGTAATGGCATGCGGGGTAAAAGCATGTGTTGTAACGTTATACAACCTATAAAATCAGCATACTGCCTAGAATAAGTTTGCAGGGCGGATTAGCTGTGTAGATGATTACAATGCACGTTACATTCCTACTGTCCATGACACAGTGGAAGGATTTCCCTACATTTTCACCACACTCTTAAATTTGCTGGTTGTTGAATTATCCTTCCAATTTCAAGGGGGCACGCCGTTAAAAATAAGAAAAATTCAGTTTTCCCCAGATCTATGCCACCGACAGCAAGAATTGTTGAGTGTCATTTCAGTTGATAATGTAAGGCTGTATTTTAGATGCCAGGATGTTTTTGTTTGGCAATGCCCAAAAGTGCTTTGCATTCCAGATTGTTCCTTTGAAGAAACCTGGTAGTATTTCAGATTCCAGTATTTTCTTTTGTGTGTTCTATTTAAAAATGCCCTTTTGTTTTATAATGCCCAGTTGAGTTTTTTATTCTAAAACGTCCCTCTGGTTTTCTGGTAAGGCTTTAAATTCTAGAATGCCAATGTGCTTTATGTGCCTCTTTGTGTGTTAGGTTCTAGAGTTGCTCTTTGTTGGGGAAACCTGGCTATGTTTTTCATGCCAGAATGTCAAGCAGTTTCATGATGTGACAATGGGTTTTATATTCCAGAATGCCTCTTTGTTTAGTGAGGATGGATTGAGTGTTGGATTCAAAATTGGCAGCCACATAATTACAACAAATACACAACTTCTCAGTTCACCTGAGGGAGTTGCATTTGTTTTAATGTGCTGCCTCAATCAAAGGCAGAGCAGACTCTATATATTCAGTCATAAAGGAGCGCATGGCCTGGAACCGACTCAGCCCTAGCTGTATCAGCCTTTCAAAGACAGTAATGTCTCAGAAAATGGCTAGGTCCCTTATAGGCAGCCTTCTCTGTAGTAGATTAATTTACCATGCACATCACGCCCAGTGCTATGGCTGTCAGCAAGTGCAACTCTCTTCAGTTAACTTGCTTTCCATAGCTACTGTAGTCATGCATTCGCTGATTGGTCAATACTTTCTGATTCAACTCCAAAAAATCAGCAAAAGATTATGTCATTTGCATTTGGGTAATGGTTTCGACAATGAATATGGCACCATAGCGCTTTCTTGGTATATGTGCCCTTTTCGTGCCGTTTTGTGATTTGATCAATTAGTCAAATGTGGTTGATTAGTAGAAATGTACTACAGTTTTAGTTTACTGCAGGCTTACTCGTGATTTTGTGTTGGTTAATGTGAAAATAAAACGAGTTTGATCCGGATAAGGATCTTTGTACATAAGTTGTGTTGATGATAAATCGTTTTGGGTTCTGGAATGACATGCACAGTGTATCTCACAATATTCTCCTAACAGAACGAGGTCATGAGAACAAGTCAATATAATTTGATCGGTGCTGACTTCATACAGCGGTACACAATATAAAACTACTACTATCCTAACTATGTACAAATCAAGGAAATTGATAAAGTGTAGATTATATGTCAAAAAAAGTTATGACTATCTGTGTTGTTTAGTTATTTACATCTGACGTTATTTACATACGGCGTACACATAGTGCAAGGTGGCTTGCTCTTCTGTACACACAGGAAGGAGCGAAGATGGAAAACTCACTTAAAAGATATGACCATAGGCAAGACATATAATGGCATATTACAGTCTCAATGAATGACGTTTGTCAGCATTAAATTGACATATTTCATCCTCAGTTCCCACTAAAGGTCTTCATAAGTACTACTTCCGGGCCTCCTCCAAGTCTAAGACAGAAAGCAGCATTAACATATTAGTGCATTCAATGCCCCTTAGGTCAAGGTCCACCAACGCAGAACACATTATTTCTGCTCTTGGGAGACCATCTTCGGGCATGTAATATATATAACTCTTCTCCTCCCAAAATCACATTATCAGGATAACAAATCCTACCCACTGTGAACTAGAGAATATATCTGCACAAATTGAGGGAACTATGTGACCCTTCGTCCAAAAATAGTCCTATGTTTTAGGACTCACCCTTTTCTTGGTCCACAGCTCATGTGCCGAAGTATCATGGTTGTCTTCTCTGCTACTGGGCCAGCAAAATCTATGTGCTGTGCCTTTCTTTTTTTCTATGAGTATCTTTTATAAAAGTTCATTTAAGGACTCCTGGCATGATATAGGAAATACTTACATTTCTGGGGCTTTATATATCATATTTATAATAACAGATATATACTGGACATGTTATAAATGGCTATGTAATACAATTATTTATGTCATACATTCTGTTTCTTTTCTTTCTTGAATTGCCTTCAATACAAATTTAATTTGGATTTTTTTTGGGGGGGGGGGGGGGGGGTCGTTTCATGATGCTCCTGATACACATGTAGCTAAAATCATGTTTTTGGGACACTGGTGGGGGGACCTGTGGACTTTTATATTATGAGCTCCTGTTGCACTAATTTGCCTTATTCTGAGGAGAGACTCATTCTTCCCCAGTTCAGATGTCCTTTTGGTCAGATCCACCCCTAGCAGCTAACTGTGTATGGAATAGATTGCCCCACTGCACTTCTACCAAAAGCGCAACTATGCATGCAATGTTTTACACAGTGGAATAGCAGGCCTATGCTGAGCTATGTATTAATAGTCAGGAATCACATTCCGAGAACAGATGGAGAGTTTACATCTTAATCTCTATTGCTTTCGTTATTAGCCCCTGCACACCCCGCCCCAGCCCCCACACTTCCCCATAGCCCACCTCTTTTTCTATTTACCTCGTGTCATATTCAAACAGGGTTGTTAGCCAGGTTGTGTCACCGAAACAATAAGGGCTTTCCTTTCATGGAGGCCTGACGGGGTCCCCTCTCATTCACCACGGATTGGACACACACAGCAGGCCGGGGACCCCCCATTTGCCAAGATTGAAAAGAAAAAACTGTTTACTCAGCACCGCTGGGGGCTAGGAGGCAACCAACGTGGCGGGGAGCCCCGGCCAAGTTAATAATCTCCGCCGAGGGCCGCCTGAGGTAATTCCAGTCAGGAAATAAATTCACGTCTGAAGCATGCCCTCAGTGGAGGGTCGACGGGGTTTGCCTGGCGGCAATGCTAATTCACCTGTTTTATTTCTCCTTTTCTGCCGCAGAAGCCCCCCTGTCCCGCGAGGCCTTGGCCCCGCCCCTCTCCGAAACCCTAATGCGGAATCAACGGCCAAATAAAACAAATTGTACACAGCAATCAAATTAATGAGAGGTTACTGCGCTGCTCGGAGGCATGTGCAATGAATATGTGGACAGCGCCGCTAATTTCCCCTAACGAGGCGCTTCTGCCATTAAAAAGAACAGGTTGGCAAAGATTTCGCGCCCATTCTCCTGGCAGCGTGCTCCTTTCTCCGCACGGAGGTTGGTTTGTGTATTAGGGATACACACAGCCCGCGGAACGCCCAGAATGTGCCATCCCTAACTTCCCGGGTTTCAGGGTCCACAGAGCCGATAAGGTTACAGGTTTCATGTGAAAACGTAGGCCCTCACAACATGTTGTGAAGAAGAGTGAGGTGGCAATGCCGTACCGGTAATTACCGTACAAAAAGGTACCTACGTGACAGGTTCTGTATTTGGGCACCGTGGGTTTTCACCTATGGAAAGGGGAGTATTATTAAGAATCGGTGTTTGTGCAGAAGTTTCTATAGGGATTCCCACATTCCGTACACTTTTCCCCAGATACATTCCATCAGGCTTTCACTGACGAAAAATGTCCGCGGAAAATATCTGAACTGCAGGTTTTTCTGCAGATCTTCCGGCGCTAGGGGTCTCCTCAACCGCAATTGTGGCTTTATTTCACTACCAAACCATGGACAAGATTCCTTCCCTTGCCTGTATCAGAACCCAGGGCATCCGTGCTCTCCACTGGTCCTTGTTTATGCATTTGCACAAGTAAGTTTTACTCTTCCGGTCTACCTTCTCACTACGGTGCCCAGCAACCTGGACTAAAGCTAAAAGCAGACACTTTTCTACCAAGCTACATTGCAATGAGAGCTAGCATGGTCGCCGAGTCTCTCCAGAAGTTCTTCTTAGTACCTCTTATTCCAGTAATCTATTTAATCTACTCTAAAACAAATGGGACCAGAACCTTAAGTGCACAGCACAACTTGCTAAATAGATTTGCTGAACAACATATATTTTATGAGTAGATTCAAAGGAATCCATTAAATATTCAAATAGCTGGGTACCCTGGAACATTCTTACTCTCCGGCATTGATTTGTGTCTGTCCCTATAAGAAAATCGTGTGCTGCTCCATCAGGGGGTCTTTTAGGGATGATGGGCTAGAGCCTAGCTGAATAAGCCCTTAAAGAAACCCGCTATCCCGGCAGACCAGGGCCAAGGGTCTCTGTGTCCCTATGACCAGTGAAGCCCTACCATCCGATCTACTTATTTTGATGCATGAATGTCTTTGGCATTTATTTGAATTTTGTGGAGCGTACCTGAGCCAGCAGTTGTAGTCGAACGCTTTACAATAAACATACAATCAACATCAGTGCGTAGTCTTTGTTCTTACAATGCAGATGCATACACATTGCCACTGTGCATGGGTTTGGAGGTTTTGTAGAGCATTGACATCGCAAGAAAGGTCACCAAAGAGCTTTACACTGCATCCGAGACATGCTGCTTTTGAGGTGCAGCAAAAAACGAATAAACACGCTGCTTTATGGAATGAGTGAGGTGCTGGTTACTGTAGAGATGACACTGAGCATCTGCACGAAGTATGCTGTACTACTGCAAGCGCCCCAAATGAAACCCCGCTAGGTGTCAACAGGTACCCAAAAGAGCTTCTGTGGCTACCTAATGGTGCTTGCACGTGGTGCACACTGAGCCAGTGCAAGCAGCCCACTGAGGTCTTCAAGCACCCAGTAGAGCTCTCACTGGAACCCAGCAGAGGTCCTGCATAAACTCAACAGGGGTCTTGCAGGCACTGAACAGAGTTCTTTCTACAGGTATGCACCGTGCAACCGAGCTCCTGTAGGACCCCACGGAACTCCTGGAGGTAGCTCATGTGAGCTCCAACGGGAACTCAGCTGATCTCCTGCAGGCTCTGAATGGAGCAACTGCAGCATCTAGGGACACTCTGTAAGACCCTCAATGGAGTTGCTGCAGGAGTCCCCACAACCCTGATGAAGAAGCTCACCAGGTGCAGGCCCAACTGAGCCTCTGCAGACATCTGCACAGACTTCCTCTGTGCCACATAAAAACACAGCAGTTTCTCTCCTCCAGCGTCCTGCTTTCACGCTACCCTTTCACCCCTTATTCTGCCAAACCTTCCTCTCACCGACCTTTCCTTCTCTTCTCCTTCTTTTCCACTTTCTGTTTCCAGCCGAACCCAGTCCCTTTTAATCCCACCATCACCCCCTGATGCCCTCACATAATATACAGTGAGCCATCCATCTATTTCTATTTATTTGTAAATTAAGTTGTTCGCCCACAAACGCTCTGCATAATATTGTGGCAGTACAATTAGGATATTGACAGCTGAGTTTGGCCAAGTAAGTGGTGACAGTTTTGAGGAATGTGTCAAGTAGTGCATAATATTTACTGTATATCAACCCAATAAAGTGCATTCCCTCTCAATGCTTGCCACCCAAGCCACAGTGCTCCTACTCACAGAAAAGCCCCGTCTCCCCAAAACACCAGCCATATCTTCTGTACTCTTATTATATCTCGTTTGCCTGCTCATTAAGCACCTTGATGCAGGCTCGCCCAGCACCGCCTGATGGCGCTATGCGAACAATTAAACACCATGTGCAAATAGTTGAACTGTTTCTCCCCACCCCGCCTGCCAAGGAGAGAGAGGTCATTAGTGCCTCTTAACGGACTATAATCTGCAGCTGAAACCCGTGCCCACAATATGCTTTGCTGGCATCTTTGCGCTCCCTTCTTTAATGGGGTGCCCCGCCAGCTTGGGACAAGGCTGTCCCAGAGGACGGGCTCAATCCCCCCCTCAGACAGCCCCATTAATGCGGGCGGCATGGCGGCAGCCCTTTCAGAAGAACCCTCTCCCCTACAGATTCCTACTGGGGCGGCCCGTGGTTCCTCTGTTCTCCCAGTGGAGTGCCCCCCACCGCCCCCTTCAAGCTTGGAGACACATTGTTCCCTGCCCCCCCAAGAACCGTCCTCTCCCGGGGTCTGGTGTGTGACAATAAAATCCCCTTAACTTGTCTGGTAACCGTTTGACTAAGGCGCCCAGGCATGGGGTCCTGGGTCAATATTGGTTTTCGGAACAGATGGGGCCATGTTGGAATGGTGAGGTTGCTGGGGCTTGCCGCTGCGCGGACGGCAGAGTGTATCCGCCCTCAACGGACGCAGGTCCATTAGTGTAAACATCCCTTTGTCTTACGACCAAGGCCAGGCAGGAGGCCACAAGACAAACCCCCATCTCAAAGATTAAAGCCTTTGCATCAATGAGACAAGGCCGCTGTGGGATTCAAAGGAGCTCCGAGCGAGAAGGCACACACACAACACAATCAAACAAACGTGGCTCTGCTGCAGTCGACACCACGTCTATCTGCAGGGTTCTTGGAGGGAGTTTTTGACTTCAATAGACATGTCCTAACACATTTCCAAGAAATGGAATCCCTACATCTCAGCGGTTACGGAAATAATCAAGAACGAAGCCAATAGTATTGGCGTTTATGTGGTGAAAAGGGGTCCTCACATTTCACTAATTGTGAACTAACACAGTACAAGCCGGTGCTCTCACACACAGAACTTGTTCGGAACAAGTAGCAGCAGTGCAATAACACAAGCAGTGCAGTGCAAGATTGCCTCACACAGGGGCCGATTCACAGAACCAATCTGAGACAAAATCCTAAACTTACTACTTTTGGTATTCACAGAAGGCATTTAGTATTAGTAAAGGTAGGATTTTGTCTTAAGTTTGACTTAAGTTTGACTTAAGACAGACTTAAGACAAACTTAAGACAGACTTATGACAGACTTAAGACAGACTTAAGTCAAACTTAAGTCAAACTTAAGACAAAATCCTAGCTTTACTACTACTAAATGCCTTCAGTGAATACAAAAGTGGTAAATTTAGGATTTTGTCTCAGATTACTTCTGTGAATCGGGCCCACAGAGAACTACTAACAGTGGCGGTTCCTCTGCTAAGGCGGAGGAGCATCGACCCACTGCTTTACGGCAGTGAAATAAAGGAAACATAAAATGATAACTCATTGTTATAATCATGTTATGTTTCTCTGCTGCAGCAGCTTTGCGGGCGGGGGGGCGAGCGGGGCTGCTCTGATTACAGAGCAGGTCAGGGGAGTAGTAGTTTGCGCTTCCTACGTGCCCATGACTGTTTGGCCAGCCCGAGTTGCGCACTGAGGATGTTCTCCCTGCAGGCTGCATTACAGCCTGCATGGAGAACATGCCCAGGTCCCCATTCCCTGTCTGAGCGCCGAACCACAGCGCTCAGACAGCATTGTGCTTGGCTATGGGGAGCCTGGGAAACGGGTGCTTCCTGCATCCCAGTTCCGGCCTGGAGATGCGACGAAGGGACAGAAGAGGAGAGACACGAAGAGCAGGTACTTTTTTCCCCCTTTATTTTTAGGTGTAACTTATCACATGTGAATTAGCCCACTCCCCAATACTGAATGAGCCAGTACCCACCAGTAATCTGTGCCCCAAATAAAACTTTGCCAGGTCAACCCAAAAACAGGATCCCAGTGGCACCTCTTAAGAGATTGGCCGGGCCATTGAGCTATAACTAGGTCCCCTGGCACAAGCACAATCTCCCCACTTCTCCAGGTCAGTATTATAGGGTACCCGTAATGGGCTAGGGACAGTCACTGTAACACCCACCCACAACAACTTGATCACAGCAGGACCACTGACCGTGCTTGGGGTAAAATGTGAGCGAAATGCAGAATTTGCCTGACTTTGGGATGCCTAATGCCAATGTGTCTACATATTTTGTGACCAATGATCTGCAAGATACGACAAGGCAAAACAAACTTGCAAAATGTCATTATACTCCCCCCACCAAATAGTTGACATTAAGGAATGGGTGAGTGAGGGGAAGCAACAAGTCGAAGATGAGGCATGCAGGTCAGCTGAAGAGGTGCCACGCTGGAACAAGGAGAGAATGTCCCAACCAAATTCTGCTTAATTGCTGTTTGACTGATGCCCATGCAGCCTTCTATGGCAAAACTAGGGCCACCACCAGCCAATCACAGCAGGAAGCCAGGTTCAGTGGGCTTTTACCTCCCAACCTATGGGTCAGGCTGAAACGTTTTGGAACAGCAACGGCAGTGCCCTTTGAGGAGGGGGCAACGCCTATATGCTGGGGGCCACCATATCATCTAAGATTCTCCCTAGATAGATAATACAGCCCTTAGGGCTGTAAGTTTCCATTACACAATTAGAACAGAGACAGAACAGAAATTAGAACAGAAAACATACAGACATAGTGAGGGGTATACTTACTACTGTTTACTTACCTGCAATCATCCATATTCCGGTGTTTACCACCTCCTAAACTGCCCCTCCTGTCTGCCCCACGGAACTCCCTCTACGGGGCGGCGGCTGGTTAGGGGGTGTGCTCTGGCGAAGTGGATAGCGCTTTTATAAATGCAAATTACATTGCAGGTAAAATTTACTTTATATCCACTCCTAAAGCCATAGGTTTTCAGATTGCACACAGGTTAGCAGCGGAGGTTAACTCACTAATATGGCTGTAATTCTTCTCTCCCTCTTCAACTGGTGACATTCACAGCATGTAGTGAACTGATGACTGCTGCCTGCGATTGGAAACTGAACACGTTTGTGCAGATTTCTGTAGAGCACCAAGTAAAAACATTTCTAATTTACAAACACAGTTTCTCTCAATATTTAATAAATCAATGTGTAAATTGTTGTACATTTTTTTTTAGATTTGTATATTTACACAAAAAGGAGACTCTTTTTTATTTAAAATATGTGTTTGAGACTGCTTATATTGAGAGTGCGCTCAATACAAATGTATAACCTATTAGAAGTAGGCGGTCTTCAGAGTATAACTGCAAGTGGACGCTGGTCTAGGAGAGGGAGGCAGAGGAGAGAGTACGTGTTCCCCTTTAATCTACTTAATTGGTGCTTTGCAATAACTAAACTGAATCAAGCAAAGGCAGAGCCCCCTTGTTTAATAATTCATTGCGATGTTTGGACAGTTTTGTCCATACTTCACTTGTCCATACTTGCTCCCCCCTCAAGGATGTGCTGAGCTGAGCAGCTGAAGGCGTGCAGCTTGGTTCTCCACGTGCCTGCACACCTCTCCTCGCACAGTTGAGTGCTTCAACATGTGTAGCGTTGATTCTGAAGAGGACGTGCAAGCCTACGTTTTGTGGCGTCACAACGCATTAAATTTAGTTTATTCTTCAGTTCCCAAGTGACTCGACCTCTTGCGTAGCACCTCCAAACACTCCTGCTTTTTGAGCAAACAGCATTTCTCATGCTGGTATTTTTAAGTCAATACTATTTTCGGTTAAAATGAAACAACAAGTTCCAAAATGCAAAGCGGTGTAATCTCCAAAAAATCATGCACGGACTGGAAGTATCACATGGTCAGTTGACAGCAACAAATCTGCGAAGTTAGTGTTCGTGCATTTTGCACGTGTGAATTTGTTTAAAATGTCTGATAATGGATATTGTTTCAATATGAGACAAGCATTGGAAATGCAATAGGTCTCGCAGCATTAGAGTTAGTGCTTTTAGAATTGTTTATGGGTTTTTTTTGTAAATCTTTAGCATTTTTGTTTCCTGTAGCCAATGCTAAAGAATTACAAAAAAAAAAGCCATAAACATTTCTAAAAGCTCTAACTCAAATGCTCCGAGACCTATTGCACTGTGTGAGGGTGAGGGGTTGAGGGTGAGTGAGGGTGAGGGTGGGTGAGGGTGAGTGAGGGTGAGTGAGGGGTTGAGGGTGAGTGAGGGTGAGGGGTTGAGGGTGAGTGAGAGTGAGGGTGAGTGAGGGTGAGGGTGAGTGAGGGTGAGGGTGAGTGAGGGTGAGGGGTTGATGTTGAGGGTGAGGGGTTGAGGGTGAGTGAGGGTGAGTGAGGGGTTGAGGGTGAGTGAGGGTGAGTTAGGGTGAGGGGTTGAGGGTGAGTTAGGGTGAGGGGTTGAGGGTGAGTGAGGGTGAGGGTGAGGGGTTGAGGGTGAGTGAGGATGAGTGAGAGTGAGGGTGAGTGAGGGGTTGAGGGTGAGGGGTTGAGGGTGAGTGAGGGTGAGTGAGGGTGAGGGTGAGTGAGGGTGAGTGAGGGTGAGTGAGGGTGAGTGATGGTGAGGGTGAGGGGTTGAGGGTGAGTGAGGGTGGGTGAGGGTGAGTGAGGGTGAGTGAGGGTGAGGGGTTGAGGGTGAGGGGTTGAGGGTGAGTGAGGGTGAGGGGTTGAGGGTGAGTGAGGGTGAGGGGTTGAGGGTGAGTGAGGGTGAGGGGTTGAGGGTGAGTGAAAGTGAGGGGGTGAGGGTGAGGGTGAGTGAGGAGTGAGAGTGAGGGTGAGTGAGGGGTTGAGGGTGAGGGGTTGAGGGTGAGTGAGGGTGAGGGTGAGGGGTTGAGGGTGAGTGAGGAGTTGAGGGTGAGTGAGGGTGAGGGTGAGTGAGGGTGAGGGGTTGAGGGTGAGTGAGGGTGAGTGAGGGTGAGTGAGGATTCAAATCGGTTTTTGGGGGGTAGCTTTGAAATCAGTAGTCTTCGATCTGAACCGGGAGGGTTGAAATGTAAGGTGTCTGGCAGTGGATTAATGAGTCATGACCTGTATTTAAGACGGTCCGCCTCGATATCAGGCGAGACGAGATTTACTCGTACAACCGTGGGCTTCTGAGCAGAGCTTCGGGCATAGACACTTTGTTTTTAAAATAAATTAAACACTGCTCTTAGTCCCAAGTCAGACACTCTATCACTGACGCTTTGGGAGCTTACGGGATTATTGCCCCAGCTACCATGTCAGCGAGGGAACGAGAGAAGCACCGGGAAGCCAGCAGCTCCCAGTGCACTACAGGAGGCCTCGCTGCGGTGAGTTAATCGACCTCTATACAAGAACGCCCAATGCCCTCCCGCATGCCAGAGTCCACAGGGCCATTCGTCAGGAAGTGGTGAGTGGCAGCGCAGACCTCAGCGTGCGCCGGCCCTGTGCGGCTGGGTCGTTCTTTCCTGATAATCAAGGGTCAGTTCCGGGGCAGCTAGAGAGAGACCTCTTCCGCTGCAGAAAGGTTGGCTGGCCCACCTTTTTTGGGGCGGGTTATGTGTTTTCTAACCAATGGCAGGGTAAACTGGAAAATACAGCCACAAAGACTCTCCAAGCTCCGCCTATCATCCTGTCAATCTGTTTAACACCAGTTTTCCGATAATCTTCTCTTGTTTTGGAAATTGAAGTTTAATAGAAATGGACTTAAAGTAGAGACGCCCGGATGTTTGTGATCTTCATTTGGAAGTTTTCAGGTAAGGCTTACATGCAGGAACATTCCGCCTGGATCCGGAAAGTTAATGCGTAGGATGTTATCGCTAACCGATTGAGTAAACGGAGGGTAAGTGAGGTACAGGAGAGCTAGGGATTTAGAAATACCAAAGACATACGTCGGATAGAAAAGTGTGCCAATTTGGAACAGGAGGCAGAGTTGCAGCAGAGGTTGGGGAGGCGTTGTAGAGAAGTCACGGCAGAGAGAGCAATACAGGGCACATGTATACTTAATGTGGCAGGGAGGAAAGAGGCACTGATTCAGGTCTGTGATTCGGAAAGAGTGACTGACTGCAACAAGATCGTAAATGTTGATGTTAGGCAGGTGGCAAACATGGTAGCTTAGGGCAGGGGAGGGGGCGGAGCGGGTAGAGGGAACAGATGGAGCGAAGGCTGATAAGGGGAGGGGGGAGGAGAAATGCGACACGGCGGGCAGGGGAGGGGGCGGAGCGGGGAGAGGGAACAGACGGAGGGAAGGCAGATAAGGGGAGGGGGGAGGAGAAATGCGACACGGCGGGCAGGGGAGGGGGCGGAGCGGGGGCCTAGTGCGGCTGAGGGAACTGATGTGCACGCGCTTTTAAGCTCAATGCGCATGCGCATTGAGCTTAAAAGTCACGGGCACTGCAAGGAATCGCCACGATTCCTTGCAAGTTGGATAAAGAGTGGATAAGCCCCCATAGTCTCGCTTGCTCGATGCGCATGCGCATGGACAGGCGAGAGCTAAAAAATTATAAACTAGTCAGTCATCAGAAAAGTATGAAAAAGCCGACGTTTTCTTGCACTTTATTTGCTCTCCACAGCAGTAGCGGCCGGTGGTGGGAGTGCTGTGGGATGGTGAGGCGGGGCGGGGGTGGACGGGGTGGACAGAGTGGGGGTAGTAAACTACAGAATACGGCCCAACGGAGGTAAGTAAACAAATAAATCAATAAAACGAATTTCGTTGCGCAAGCTGCAGCGCATTTGGCAATGCAGCGCGCGCAATGACATTTGTTTTATTTATTTATTTGTTTACTTACCTCTGTTCGTCCGTATGCCGTAGTTTACTACCCCCCCCCCCCCACCTTGCTCCTTCCCCGCCTCACTGACCCGCAGCACTCCCACCACCGGCCACTACTGCTCCATAGTTTGTAGGGATGATCCCCTTAAACATTACACTCGAAGGCTTAACAAATCGAGCAAAGCTGTGTATTATCGTATTATATGCAGTTATAACGAAAATCTGCTATCTCTCTCTTTGTGCAAGGACACAAATGCTGTTTGTGCCAAATTCACATCCAGATTTAAATTTACGTTCATCTCCAGAAATCTGCTAGTGTGGAAGCATTCGCAAGAGTTTGCGCTATTGGCATTGTAAATGACACCGCCTTTTATTTATGTGTTATCAAAACAGATAAATAAAAGGCATTGTCATTTACAATGCCATTAGCTCAAACTCTCGCAAATGTGAGACCTATTGCATTGCAAATGCTTGTTTGTAATACTGTGAATGCAGCGGGTTGCTTTCTCACTTCATTTTGCCAGTCCAATCTCGGAAGCAGGCACAGTATGTAAGTACACTCATTGGGTCGCGCCTACAGACAGCTATAGGACCCGGACCCCCCAGCATTGCCCCACCTCCCTCTTCAAGCATAAAGTACCCCACAGTTAAATCAACCAAAGAGATTTGTGTGGGTTTAAAAACGGCCATGTTTAATATCAACATTTCATAAACATGACAAGGCAAATCAACTTCATACTTCAAAATCACAATACACTTTTAATATTTGACTTTCATGATTTGCAAGATTATTATCCCCCCAGCATCAAGGGGCCTCCTGGCTCGCACCACTCAAAACTGAGTTTAAGTCATTTAAGTCAACCCCTTGATTGTAATTGGATGGCTTCCTTGCTCATCTCAGCACGATGCTCCTGACGCAATGGCTTACCTCCCTATTCTTGATTTTATCCCATCCTTGGAGCATAGCTTCTTTATCATTGTAAAAAACAAATGATTTGATTTTATTTGCATTTGTAACAAAAAAACTTTGTTACATTCAGCAAGACAATCATCTCGTAATAGTCAGTCTATAGGCCATAGATATCGTGGACTACCACTTTGTTTACAGCTTATATCAGAGAAGAACAACATCATAACATTCCAGTATGACTGCAGTGGTTAACAAACATTGCCCCATGTCCAGACTGTGTTTTAGTGATATACTGTGGGATCTCGGACCCAATGTCAGTGAGGGTGTGAATATCTGGTATACATGTTAAAAGTGATCTAAGTTCACAGTGTTTAGCCAGTCTACGAATGGATCCCAGAAACCCCGTGGGCGGGATTGCACTGGCAGCTGTTCTCAATATGTCTCTAGTTGCGTTTTACAGTGTGTGACACTAATGATCCAATTTTTTGTGGTCGGCGGCCGAGTCGCTCTCCAATAAATGTCGTCTTGGCGTTTTGCTAGAATTAGCAGCATCGCAGTCAACCTCCTATGTTGGGGTGGAATATCTGCGCTGTCACCCAGCAGCGCCGCCAGAGGCGTGCAGGGCAGTGTATGTCCAATAATGGTGTGTATGTATTGCAATAAACGCATCCAAAAGTTAGCCACCGGCCGGTAGTGCCATGCCATGTGCAGGAAGTTGGCCTGGATGTCCCCACATCACCAGCATCAATCATCAGAGCGCAGGCCCATTTGGTGCAATTGCATCGGAGTGCGATATAGGCTGTGTATATATTTGAAGTGGATCAGCCTTAGCCGATAATTAGAAGACAACAGTTTCAACTGTCCGCAGACCATCTGCCATTGGTTGTTCAAAGTATTTGTCCCCATCTCTGCCTCCCACCCTGCTTTAGCCTCAGGGACGTTGAGTGGAGATTCTCGCTGCATGGTGTTATAAATGCGGGTGACCAACTTGCGGCCGTGTTCGATCGCCAGTACGTTTTCTAGTGCAGCCAGTGTAGGGGGGACGTGGAAACATGTTGAACCCACTTCTGCAGGAGGAGCGCAACTGCTAATACAGAAGCATGTCCGCTGCTGTGGGGGGCATCTGTCCGCACATATGTTGCATAGTTAAGAAAGTGTCTTTGGCGGGATATAGGTCCTTGCCCTTGCATAACTTGAGCTGTGTCGCTCTTTCTCGCGCCCTATGATCGATCAGTGGGGGTATTTGTGGATGATTTGCTAATTGCATTGAGGGCGCGTATAACGTGTCTAGCTTTGCTCTCTTACATAGTCCTGTCCAGGCCCACCGTAGCGCCTCTACTGTATTGACTTCTTCTCGTGGTCTTTTATAGCCTTGAAAGATGGCGGTAGAAAGGGGCAGAGGTGCCACTCTATCATTTTCTATGGCCACATGCGGCTGAAAGGGCGTAGGGTGTACCCAATAGCATAGGAAGTGTGCCTGTCCGCTGTAAGCGTATAGTATAAAATCCGGTGCGGCCAGCCCCCCTTGGGATTGGGGCAAGGTGAGTGTCTCCTATACTATCCTGGGCTGTTTCCCCGCCCATACCAGTACGATCATGAGGGAATGCAGAGTTTTGATGAAGCGTGTTGTTAGAGGGATGGGGATGTTAACAAAGAGGTACAATACCTTGGGTAATAGGACCATTTTGGCCAGTGCAATGCATCCCATCAAGAGAGAGGGGCAGCGTCTTTACCTGTGTATCCTCTCTGTGATCCAGTCAATTGCCCTGCCATAGTTTTCGGACCATAATTCGTTAAGATTATTACTCAGCCAAATCCCCAGATAGCGTGTTGGTCCTGTCGCCCAGGTGATAGGGTACTCAGTGTCGAAGGGATGAGTGCCGGAGGTCAGGGGGAAGATGACAGATTTTCCCCAATTTATTCGCACCCTGGAGAGTTCCCCGTAGCGAATCAATTCCCTCGTCATGGGTGCCAGATTTTAACTAGTGTCGGTCATGTATAGTGTGGTGTCATCTGCATATAATGAGATTGATAGGCCACGTGATGTAAACCCCATGCTACGATGTGTATGATGTTGTCTAATGCGTGCTGTCAATGACTCAGTTGCAATGGCAAAAAGTAGAGGTGAAAGGGGACATCCTTGTCTTATCCCCCTGGTTATATTGAAAGGCTCAGAGACCAGTCCATTCACTTGCACTCGTGCTGTGGGCATCGTATACAATAGTTGTATCTGTTGGATGAAAATGGGGCTGAGACCTATTCGGTGTAGCAATGGAAAAAGGAAACACAACTCCAAGGAATCGAATGCCTTAGTGGCATCGAGTAAGGCCGCGATTACTGGGACACGCTGAGCCAGATAATGTATTAAAGCAAATATAGACTGGAGATTATGGGACGTGAACTGTCCCGGTATAAAACCGGACTGGTCTGGTAATATTATTCGGGTAAGTAGGGGTTGCATTCGGGTGGCTAAGATTTTTGTGAAAATCTTTGCGCCTAAGTTTATTAGTGAAATTGCGTGATAGGAATCGCCTTGGGAAGGGTCTTTGGCTGGTTTTAAAACCGTTAATATAATGTCTTTTCTCATTGAGGGGGGTAAATGGCCCACCCCCATGGCTTCCTGATACACTGCCAGGAGGCGAGGAGCTAAAATGTCAGCGTACTCTTTATAGAATTTGGCTGTCAGGCCATCAGGGCCAGGGGCTTTGTCTGCTGGGCTACTGCCTATGGTCTGTTTGATATCCTCCACCTTAATGGGCAGCTCCATGTACTCCCGATGGGCTCTTTCAAACCATACTAGTGCTATGGAATCTAAATATTCCTTCAAGTGGTCCTCTATCAGGCCTATATCGGACTTATATAGTTGTGCGTAGAAACTGCGCATCGTGGATAGGATGGCTGGTGGAGAACAAACTATTTCCCCAGCCGTGGTGGTCAATTCTGTGATAAAGGGGGAGCCTCTGGGTCTACGCAGGAGATTGGCCAGTGTTTTGCTCGGTCTATCCCCTTCGCCATATCTATGCGCTGTGGCCTGTTTGTGTAGGAGTTTGACTTCCCGCTCAGTTTCCTCCTGATAAGACATGAGAGTGGTGCGTATCTTAGCTAAAATAGAGGGTGTTGGTGTTGTGCAGTATTGCCCTTCTAGTTCATGTAATTCCTTTTTGATTCGGCTCAGACTATTCCATATGTTATGGAGAATCCCAGATTGCCCTGCTATACAATGTCCCCTTATCACTAATTTAAACACCTCCCATAGAGTGCCCTCAGTTGTTACCGATCCAGGATTGTGATCAAAGTAGTTTTGTATATGTTGTCTAATACTTTCACGAAATTCTGAATCCAATAGAGCATTAGGTGGAAAGCGCCATGAGAATGGCTGTCGATAAGGCTGTGGGATCAGTAGTGCTAGGGCCACTGGGGCGTGGTCCGACAATGGGCTCGCATGATGGCTGGCTTTCTTCACCCAGATCTGCAGATCTCTAGTTAATAGCAAAAAATCTATTCTGGACCAGGCTTGTCGGTGGTGTGTGATGCTGGTACCTGCCTGAAATGTGGGATGAAGTGTTCACCAAGGGTTAGATAGATCATAGTCATGTATAACATTGTGTAGTAATGCTGATGCATGTGGGTGATGGGCGCGCAATGTTCCTTCCCTGTCCATCCGAGGGGAAAGCGTGATATTAAAATCCCTGGCTAGAGTAATGCAGAGTTTCCCATGGACTGGATTTTGTGCCAGAGGAGTTGGAAAAAAACAGGGTTGTCTGTATTAGGCCCATACACGTAGCTTTAAGCATTGGGCAGTAATATATGGTTCCTTTCAGAAGAAGGAAGCGCCCCTCTGGATCTTAATCAAATTTCAAATTTCAAATTTCAAATTTAGCTTTATTCGATTTGTTTGATAAAATCATAAAAGCATACAGAAACATTTCATACATCAAATTTAAAAAGATTACCCCAACGAAATTTTTGTAAGATTCTATGAAACAGTTTTCCAGTTAAAAAAAGATTCAATAATGAAATTGCAGCAATTAACCCCATGCAAAAACATAGAAAAAAGGGTAAAAACATGTACAAGTTACATCATGGAATTTCTATATTTCATTACTGAGATTAAAAAACGTGAGACAACAAAAATGACATACACCTCATCTAACAAAAGTAATTTAAGATAAGCGTTTTTACATGTTCTTAGGCCCCATTGCTTTAAGAGAGGTAGTAGATACAATTTCCTTGGAGCAGAATACAGGTTGCAAAAGAACATAATGTGGATATTACTTTGTAATGAGTGATCGTCGCATGGGCAAATAAGGTTTGGGGCAGTCCAATCGTTTTGTTTAGGAAGGGTGACCATACGAAAGAAGGTACCTAGACGCAGCCTGGTGAGAAGCATGCGAGGGTAAGGTGCCGTTTCCGTCCTGAGGTACAATTGCAAGCCTTCGGTGGGAGTAATTCTTTGGTAACTCAGGATAGTATTTTTGGCTCGCACTGCATCCCATCTAAGTCCCTCCAAGTGGGCAAGTAAAAGTTTTTTAAGAGACGACCTGGGCAGATTTTCAAGGGACTCTGGGTCATCATAATATTCCGGACAACCAGCCTGGGCAAACATCAACCGGACGTGTCGCAACCATTTAATTTTGGCTGCGGCATCCAAGCTCATGCAATCCCTGATTAGTTCTCTGTTAAGTTGGCATTCCCTAGTAGACCAAATTTTGTGCCAAAGCAAGCATGGTGACAGCTTTATGAGGTCGCTAAGGTGGTTAAGGCCAGTCTCAATGTGGGTAATGAAGATTGAGGTAGATTTGCTCACCCCCAATAAGTAGCGGATAAAATGATTTTCGCAAATTTGGAGGGAGGACACATCTTCAAAGCCCCATAAGCCTGCTCCATAGGTAACTGTCGCTATACACTTTGCTTGGTAAATCTGTATCATCTCGGCAGTCGGTTTGCCCCCAATTTTCGCTGCAAAAGTTCTCAGGGCACCAATAGCGCGGGTAAAGGCAAGCCTCCTAGCCGTTACTGCATGTTTCCAAGCTCCTTTTCTCTCAAAAACGACACCCAGATAACAAAAAGTGTCTGTAGTCTCAATCTTTTGCTCGTCGAGGTATATCGAGCATTGTGGCCTTATACTCTTTAGGGTGCACGGCATGGAGAAAGTTTTTGAGATGTTCACTTTCAGATTTCTTTTCCCCATGTAGGACGAAAATTCGGTTACCGCTCTCTGCAACCCTACCCTGGTCCTAGACATAATAGCCGCATCATCGGCATATAGTAGGATGGGAACAGGCCTACCATTAATAGCTGGGTAATCATTCTGGAGATTTGTTAGGTCTTCTACGACTGAATTAATATAAAAACTGAATAGGAGGGGCGCGAGTATGCACCCTTGCCTAACCCCTCTATTTATAGGGAATTTCTGTGTGCACTGCCCCTGGGTCCCAAACCTAACCCTTGCACCAGCCTCTCTGTAAAGTTCTTTAATAAAAAACCACTATTGTGGGATCCACCCCAATGCTCTCCAAAGTTGACCAAAGCTGCAGATGATCCACACAATCAAAAGCTGAGCTAAGGTCAACAAATGTAACAAAAAGATCCCCTTTTTTGGCCTCAGTGTATTTGGACATTAGTAAGGACAAATTTAGGCATTGCTCTTGGGTTCCCAGTCCCTTTCGGAATCCATATTGGAGTTCCGAAATAACCTTGTGTTCTACCTCCCAGTGCTGGATCCTCTTTAGGACGATCCTTCCTGCAATTTTCATGAGGCCGTCTAATAGGGATATGGGACGGTAGCAAGCCGGATCGTCCCTGTTTCCCTTTTTGAAGATGGGAACTACAATGGCATCTGACCAGGTCTTGATTAAGCCGCATTTATTTCCCATGTTCAAAACGTTCGTTAGAAGCGGGGCCCAAAATTCCAAGTTTGTTTTGTAGGCATCCACTGGTGTGTGATCCGGACCAGGAGCTTTCCCTGAGGGACATTCCCTGATTGCGTTATCAACCTCTAGGATGGTGAAAACCAAGTCAATTGGGTAAGGCGAAGCTAGGGGGTCACTTTGCTGGAAGTCCCGTATGGGTTCCTTCGGTGTTGAAAGTGCCTTTTCATGGTTCGTGCTGTGCCCCTGTGTTTCAGTGTAGAGGTTCCCATAATGTTCAACCCAATGCTCTGCTGTAATTGCTACATCTATGCAGTTATCAGTATGTTTTGGGTTGTATACTGATCTAATCACTTTCCAGAAAAGGTTGGTGTCTTTATTCCTGGCAGCTTCTCCCAGTGCTTCCCAGGCCTCCTTTTTTATGGTTGCTTTCCTGAGGTTAATTTCTTTCCTGTATTCTCGTCTAGCCTCTGAGATTTGGGCCCTATTTTTCGGGACGGTGTTTAAAACTTTCTTCAGGTTCTTTAGGGCGGCTGTACACCTAGAATCAAACCACCTGGATGCACGTCTCCCCTTCTTATTGTGGCTCTTGGTTAAAACCCCTTTTATGTATTCCTGTATATTGGCGAAAGCTGCCATGATCGCCTTAGGTTCCGCATCTACCTCTAAGCATACGAATATGTCTTCAAGACAGGATGAAATTAATTTGTCGAAGAAAATGCTGGGGTTTAAATTCTCCCATTTTACCACGTATCCATTTATCTTTGCTAAGGAAACCTCGAATGGGTATTGTGGGCCACTAGGTTCGTTTAGTTTCTCAACTGAGAGCCTGACCCCAAAGGTAATAGGGTAATGATCACTCATTGGATCTTCCCCTATCTCCCAGGAGGTTATAAAGTTGGGCACGGTGGGGGATATCAGTGCAAAGTCGATTGTGGATTCACAACCTCTTCCATTATATGTTGGGGCAAAGGGAACTGGGGGAGAGCATGCCTGATTAACGAAGGTGAGGTCAAAAGCAAACATAATACTGTTAAGGAGACACCCCAATTTGGTGTGTGAGAAGTGAAAAGGACCGTCCTCCTCACGATCTGCAAGGCCGCACAAACCTAACTCAGAAAGTGGGCAGACTGCGCAATTAAAATCTCCCACCCAGATAATTGTATGGTCTCCCGCATTTTGATCTCTCGCTTTATGGATGCGACTAAGCATTGTGTTTAAAATGAATTCCATCTCGTTAGGTGGCATATTGTTATAGAAATTCACCAGTAAAACCTTTTGTGTAGTGCCCCATTTAAAAGAAAGAATTTGAAAATATTGATTTGAGTGGAAGTTATGCACTTTAATGTTCCCCGCATTCGAAACGTATATACACAGACCCCCTTTATTGCGGCCCTGAGTGGCAGGAACAGCAGGTGTATGGAACGTACGGTACCCCAGGATATGCCTTTGTTCCACCAGCCAGGTTTCTTGCAGGCAAAGTATGCCATGCTTGTGAACCGTCTCCAACCAGAGTGGATGCTTGATCTTATTACCTAGTCCTGCTACATTCCAGGACAAAAGTGAATGTTTCGGTTCACTATCTGCCTGATGTATGTTGCCCTCACTCTCTATTAACTCTACCTGATCTTGAGAATGTGCCCTGTCTAAGTGTGGAATGGCTTGCACAGGGGACGGGTCCTGGACAGGGGTGGGTGGAACCACCATCGAATGGGTCAGGTGCTTGGCTATGGGTGGCGATGAGTGGCTATTAGTGGTAATCATAGCGTGGTTCTGATCACTTGATCGGGGTGTTTGATCTACTGTTCTCAGTCAGTCCACCTGATCTAAGCATCCAAACCTATTCATAGTGTGTATACCTTCCCACCCATCATTGGTGTTTTGCCATCCCTGCATCTGGCCCTTCCGTCTGTAATTGTGGGTAGTGGTCCAGGTCCCAGGATGCTCTACTAGCTGTTTAGGAGGGTAGAAAAAGGTTAGGGGTTTGGTGACAATGACGTGTTCAGTCACATATTGGTCCCATGTGGAAATGAGGTGGGCTGTATGAGGGTCTGCAAAAGACACCACGATACAGTCTCCTGGTATCGATTTGTAGGTACGGCCCACCCAAGGGACTCTCCTGACCATTAGTACCCTACTCCTGTTAGGGTGAGGAATCTGCCTATTAGTATTTAACCAGTGGATCACTTTATTTTTTAAGGACCACTGGGTTTCAACAATATCCGGGGCAAGTGGTGGTACCCCTGCCAGGATGACCACGTAGGGCCCAGCCTCAGGGGGAAGATCAATGTAGCCTCCGCGGAAATTCTGGTAATTTGGGTGTGAATTTGGTATGCACTCTAGGAGGGGAGTGATGGGATTATTAGCCTTCTGCTCGGCTCTAGGAGGGGGTTTGGGCTGGAGAAGTTTTTTTGAGGGTTTTTCCTCAGTTTTTGGGGGGTTAGCCGTAACATTTGCCAGCGTCCTCGGTTTGGGGATCGGGGTCGGCTTGGATGACGGGGGTAGTACGGGTACAGGAAAAGTCAAGGGGGCTGAAGGAACCTCCTTGGGCGCTGTAGCTGTTTTAGTGCCAGTGTTAGAGGCTAAAACAGGTTGAATGTCGGACTTTCTAACCAGGGGTTGGCTATCGTTAATATGGGGATGTGCGGCTTCCAGCTGTTTTAAGCTGAGCGTGGCCAGGGATACTAATGTTTTATCCATCTCGAGTAAGTGACTCTCAATACGCGACAATCTAAGTTCAAACGGTGTCAGAAGTTGTTTTAAGGTGACCCAGACTGTCTGAAGAAAATCTTCATCATCACCCGCTTTATCCTCGTTCCTGGGTGTCTCGTTTAGCCCTCCCAGTGTTGGATTTTCTGCTAGGGTAATGGGATTTTCTACCACAGGAGCCATGGTGAGGTTATTATTCCCCCCTATTTGATGGATAGCTGGGGGTAATGTTGGTTTATGGTCCCCTTCATTGGGTAATGGTCTTCTATGATTGAAAAACTGTTGCCTTGCAACTTTAGCTTTTTTACGAGCATAGGCAGATTTTACATTGTTTTTCTTTCTCGGTGCTTGGCGACCTGGGTTTGTACTTTTTGGTACGGAAAAAGAGGGAGCAGTTATAACCGGGAGGGTGGAGGGATTTCCCTGATCAGTAGATGGGTCACTTTCTCTAGGTTGGACAATCGTGGGGGAGAAAATATATGAAGAATCTAATGCTGGAGGAGAGGAAGGAAAGGGGGAATGATGGACCTCGGCAGGGATCAATAGAGGAGGCGGGCGATCCACCCGCTGGGGAGATGCGGCGGACGCGATATTTCCCAAGGAAGATTTTTTAGAGTTAGCAAATGTTTGGGAAAGTCTGCGTGCTGCATCTAACTCAATGGAGACCCTCTTTTGCATTTTTAAGATTTCGGCATCTATTGCCAAGTTTGTTTTTACGAGGAAAGTGTCCAAGGTGCCCTTTGGCTTGGTTAGACCCAGCGCGGTCTTGCTGCGACTCCCCCGGGTACACATGCTAGTGGCAGTTTTCTATATGGTACTCACTTGAGTCAATGCCCAGGGACAATCACCTTGCGAGGAGCCAAGGGGGGTGGGCCAGGCCAGTCCTCTCTGTCCTCGAACGGCCTCAAACGGTCCCGCCCTTGTCCCGGGCTTCTCCCGGCGCCCTCCCGCGCGCTCCCGCGCAGCGGGGGTGTTACTGTGCTTTTATGTCTGTGTGGCTGATGGATAAGGGGGTGGAGCCGGCAGGGAGAGCAGCCCAGGTGGTGACGGGCGCGCGGGGACTCCTGGTCCTCGGAGTCCCCCGCTAAAAGCTCGCAGCCCTGCCGGTTGCCAGGAACGCCCAACTCCCCTCAGATGGATGACGATACCAAGGCTGTCGGCCGCGCAGCGGGACCCGCGAAGCGGGTCCGGCAAGTCGCAGCGGCAGACAGCAGCAAACAGCGGGAGCAGGGAGCAGGGAGCAGAACCCACCAGCAATCCACGGTGAGGTTTAGTGGCAAGG
Organism: Lissotriton vulgaris; assembly: GCF_964263255.1. Taxonomy (NCBI): domain Eukaryota; kingdom Metazoa; phylum Chordata; class Amphibia; order Caudata; family Salamandridae; genus Lissotriton; species Lissotriton vulgaris. Next base: position 281,895,583 of record NC_141693.1, read on the forward strand.
AATATTGTCCAAAGGTGTCCGCTTCACCAGGGTTGAGCCGCCGGTTTTCAAAGGAAGGATGGGGGTGGAGCCGGCAGGGAGAGCAGCCCAGGTGGTGACGGGCGCGCGGGGACTCCTGGTCCTCGGAGTCCCCCGCTAAAAGCTCGCAGCCCTGCCGGTTGCCAGGAACGCCCAACTCCCCTCAGATGGATGACGATACCAAGGCTGTCGGCCGCGCAGCGGGACCCGCGAAGCGGGTCCGGCAAGTCGCAGCGGCAGACAGCAGCAAACAGCGGGAGCAGGGAGCAGGGAGCAGAACCCACCAGCAATCCACGGTGAGGTTTAGTGGCAAGGAATATTGTCCAAAGGTGTCCGCTTCACCAGGGTTGAGCCGCCGGTTTTCAAAGGAAGGATGGGGGTGGAGCCGGCAGGGAGAGCAGCCCAGGTGGTGACGGGCGCGCGGGGACTCCTGGTCCTCGGAGTCCCCCGCTAAAAGCTCGCAGCCCTGCCGGTTGCCAGGAACGCCCAACTCCCCTCAGATGGATGACGATACCAAGGCTGTCGGCCGCGCAGCGGGACCCGCGAAGCGGGTCCGGCAAGTCGCAGCGGCAGACAGCAGCAAACAGCGGGAGCAGGGAGCAGGGAGCAGAACCCACCAGCAATCCACGGTGAGGTTTAGTGGCAAGGAATATTGTCCAAAGGTGTCCGCTTCACCAGGGTTGAGCCGCCGGTTTTCAAAGGAAGGATGGGGGTGGAGCCGGCAGGGAGAGCAGCCCAGGTGGTGACGGGCGCGCGGGGACTCCTGGTCCTCGGAGTCCCCCGCTAAAAGCTCGCAGCCCTGCCGGTTGCCAGGAACGCCCAACTCCCCTCAGATGGATGACGATACCAAGGCTGTCGGCCGCGCAGCGGGACCCGCGAAGCGGGTCCGGCAAGTCGCAGCGGCAGACAGCAGCAAACAGCGGGAGCAGGGAGCAGGGAGCAGAACCCACCAGCAATCCACGGTGAGGTTTAGTGGCAAGGAATATTGTCCAAAGGTGTCCGCTTCACCAGGGTTGAGCCGCCGGTTTTCAAAGGAAGGATGGGGGTGGAGCCGGCAGGGAGAGCAGCCCAGGTGGTGACGGGCGCGCGGGGACTCCTGGTCCTCGGAGTCCCCCGCTAAAAGCTCGCAGCCCTGCCGGTTGCCAGGAACGCCCAACTCCCCTCAGATGGATGACGATACCAAGGCTGTCGGCCGCGCAGCGGGACCCGCGAAGCGGGTCCGGCAAGTCGCAGCGGCAGACAGCAGCAAACAGCGGGAGCAGGGAGCAGGGAGCAGAACCCACCAGCAATCCACGGTGAGGTTTAGTGGCAAGGAATATTGTCCAAAGGATCTTAATCAATTGGTGTGTGTGCCAGGTGAACCCTTTCCGGGTGGCAGCAGTAGACGTCGGACGCGGCCTGACGAGACTCCCCTTCATGACATTGGACTTAAATTTTTAAAAGGACCTTTTGCTTTTTGAAACTCTATCGTCACTAGTGATATCAAGAACAAGGACTGTTCCTACAAAAAGGGATATAGTATTTTCAAGGGGAGTCCTGGCAACAACACTAATTCATTGTAATAAGCCAGCCCTGATGATGTCTGGCTGTGGACGAAACGCGTCAGCTGTTTATGTTGCACTTTGATTCATGGAAAAAAAGGAAGATTCATTCATCTCTGTTGAAAATCATCAAATAAAAGGATAAATGTTGGAAATCACAACTGTGAACTTTTCGATTTTGTGGTGAACTGCCGCTCCCTCAATACTTTCTGTACATATGGAATAACATGAGTAGCCTGCACTATGGACCTCGCTCCAGCGAGCAGTGGACAGTCTTGTGCTGGTCATCCCTAGGAGGTGAGTCTCCTTTAGGAGGCAAGTATCTACCTGATGTCTAGATAAATAAGATTGTACAAGTCTGCATTTGCGGTGGTCATTTAGACCTCGCACATTCCAAGTGAGGCAATTGAGTTTAGACAGACTGCTGCAGCGACAACTTAGAGGCCAGGTTAGTTATGTCCTGTTCTGTGCGTTCTCCTCGCTTTGCTCTTGTCTTCTCATGAGGTCTTTGGTATGTTTTGTGTCTGAAACTACACTTTATTCTAGCTAGACCAGACTGACTGTAGGTGAAATCACATAAGTCTATGGCTGTATTGTCTTGCGTCAAACAACAACAAACATCAACCCCCCCCCCCCCCCCCCACCCCCTTCCCACACGAACCCTCAAATCAGGATGTGCATCCCTTACTGAACAACTCCCTCCGTGAGGGAACCCTAGTAACAAAGTGTAACTGGGAATCATCACGCAGGGGGGCGCGGGGTTGCCTGCTAACTACACTGTCACTCTTGGACAGGGTGGCAGAGAGTATATGGGCGGCTCTGGCGTGCATGTTTATCATCATTGGCCTCTCTGACTCCTCTTTCTCTTTACATCATGAGTCATTGTCACTCATCTGAGGGCTAGGATCATGCGAAGCCTCGATCTCCTGTTGTCGATGCTTCTTAGCATTTTGCTTCGCGTACTTCACATCGGCGGTAGCATCAGTAAACAAGCATTTGCAATGCAATAGGTCTCGCATTAGGAAAGATTGAGCTATTTGGTATTGCAAATGACACATTTTTTATTTATGTGTTGGTTTTGAAAATAGCGAAGTAGCTTTGTCATTTACAATGCCAATAGTTATAACTTTCGCAAATGTGACACCTATAGCATTTGTAATGCAATATGTGTTGTATTTACGTGACTTACATGTATTGATATTACAAATAACAATGGCTTTTATTTTTTTTAAACATGAAGTGCATGATTGTCTCAACCTAATATAAACTTGTACTTAGGCGGTTGTTAATTTACTTACTTATATACTATTCCACGACCACCTCTGACGTGTCTGTAAAACGTACCTTTTGTCCCGAAGTTTTGTCCTGAATTTTAACCATTTATCCTGAATTTTTGTCCTGAATTTAGTCCCTTTGTCCTGAATTTTTACTCTCACCGTCCTGAATTTGCACCTATGCCAGTTGGTCACCCTATAGTGGTAGTGCGGACAGGGGCTAGTGACGGAGTCACTAGCACACTAGTGCTTGAATCAACAAGGAGACTGGCCGCTCCTTCCCTCCCAGCACACCACAACCCAAACAAAGTAAAAACTTTTTTCTACGGATAATAAGAATTAAGAAATAAACGGAGTGCACTTCACAACCACCCAAAACAGTTGGTCACCCTAGACACAGTAACCCCAGGGCCAATCGCACTTAGTCCCGACAGCCTGTTGCTTGCAACATTTGATTAACTTAATATTAATAATCAACTCATCGGGTCTTTATTTTCACCACCCGACTTAACAATGTACTCTACGGTGGCTGCCTTTTTCCAGCGCGAGGTCCAGCAGAGATTCAGAACCCCGTCTCCCCTAGACACATGCGCAGTACAGCCTTGCTCCCCCTGTGCATGCGCGATGAAACACTTAATTCTCGCGCAGCCGCAGCATCAGGAGACATGATTGAGCACATCGGAAGGGGGAACATCCCGGAACATCCAGTTCACCACAAGTACGCCAGGTACTTAACATGGTCAGAAAACCTAGCACCTTTACATGCAAGCAGGTGCCAGGACTGGGCAGGTCTCACGAGCCGGCACCCGACCGCACCCGTGAGTAATATTGATCGGTTTTCGCCAGGAAAAACGTACCTTTTCAAGGAAGTGTGTGTGTGTTTGAAAACCGACGCCCGTTTGCCTTACTTAACTGACTATTGCCTCCTTTCCCCTTTTTTCCGTTCCTCCCGCCCACGTCGCTCGTTGTGCCTGTAGCCCATTTAGGTGTATGCTTCCTGCGCCATAGCTTATGGAGCACTGCTAGGGCTCCCTTAGGTAAGCATGGTAGCTTTTGTGATATTTACATGAATCGACCATGACTCACAAGACCCGGGCCTTATCGGACGTATTGTTTGTGTTCAACATAGCACCATCATGAGGACTGTGCCCAGGGTACGATTATGATGTGGTTTGATGATGGAGTCGTGAAACCAACTTCCGTATGATGTGGCCCCATCTATGTGAGGCTGTGACCTCACAGCCAGTCCACCTGTGCGGGTCATTGGGCACTGTGGCTGAGTGCGGACAGGCGACTACCCGGTTTGGCCCGTGTCGGTGAGCGGTGCCGGTGAGCGGGGTTGGGAGTGTGTGTGTGCGCGTTGGTGTGTGTATGTAAGCGTGGGGGGGGGGGCGGGTGCGCTTGTATGTGCCTGCGTGTGTTGTACCTGTGTGTGTGCCTGCCTGTGTGTACGTGTGCCTGTGTGCAGGGGTGTGGGGGCTGGCTGTGTGAGCACGGGAATGTAAGGCACGAGAGGGGCACGGCGACGTGCGCGCTCACGAGGTCAAATCTGAGCAAATCTGCGCTCGTGCACCCTCTCGTGTCCACATTCCTAAATACGGGCCACAATAGGTCTGAAGCAGACACCATCAATGCTCATGCATTGAGGGTTAGGTCTGCTCGACCTAAAAACAGAGGCTTCCCTTCTGTGTCAATTCGCAGTTTAGCCGGGTACATCATTGCATATTTCATGCCAGTCTGTTGAAGCAGTTTTTTGGCCGGCATAAATTTAACAGTGTACAATTGGAGGAGATATATCCTTCCAATGCTAACATCAAGGCACCATTGTTTTCCTTGTCTGAGGGAGCTACACAGTAGTTATAGTTAGGAACACATTTTTATAGCAAATAATATTTTGGGTTTGCTAAGAACTTTAGAGGCTTTTGACAGATCTCCACAAAAGTTTCTCCCCAAGAAGTCTTATCCACTTCAACTCCTTCCTGTTATTTTCCGGGTGATCTGTCAAGCAGGGGCTGAGATAAAGGGGGGGGGGGTGCCTCAAAACAAGTTTTCTCCATGCACTTTTCCATTGGAAAATTAGGCTTCGCTAAAGGCAAAAAGGCTGAGCAGAATTGCACCAAATTGGGCAGAAAGCTAGATCTTGGTACAGAAAGTAAGCTTTTTGTGATTTGATGTAAATCTGTTCAGTAGCGTTTGAGAAATTAAAGTTAAAAATATTTGAATATTTTACGTTGTATAGGACCTGCAGATCTAACAGATCAAAATATATGATCTGATTGACTGCCACCAAATCAACAAAGGTGTGGTGGCAGCCATTTTAGGACTTGGGTACTCAGTCCCCTGTCCTACAAACAAGTTATAAAAACATATATGGGAGAGGATAGGCACATCCTGCCCCCTAGGCCTGGGGGGTGGGGAGGTTCCCAGAGGGACATGCCTTAGACCCAAAAACGTATATTTTTTTGTATCCGCAATGCCAAAAAACAGAAAGACTTCAGGCTTCCGCCCTTTGTAAATATAAGTCTCCTAGAGTGGGCCAGGGAGGACAGGGCTTATATTTTTTAGGGAAGGGAGGCGTGCGGCCCCACTCATCGATCCATTTTTAGGCCCTGGGGGACTCCATACCCCGGGCCGCTTTTCATTAAATGGGGAAGGGGGTGCGTGGCTCCCTACCTCGAGTCTTTTTTAGGTTTTGGGGACCCCATTCCCTGGGACCACTTTTCTTAACACTGGGAGAGGGATGTGTGCCCCCCTCCCTGAGCCCTCTGCTAGGCCCTGGGACCCCATCCCCCAGGGCCAATTGTTTTTCAGAGGAGAGTGCATGCAGGTCTCCTCCCATAGCTTCATCGAGGCCCAAGGGACCCCATCCCCCCAGGGCCTAGATTTAAATTTTGCAGAAGGGCCATAGACCAGAGCCATGGGCCAATCTCTCATGGCTCAATGAGTGCAGTGTCCCAGGGACCCTATCCCCCAGAACACTCCTGTGTTTTCTGCCTAGGAGAGTGTGGGCAGGCTGTATATATAATCTTTCTTCACTGTCCACACTCTCCCAGAAAGGGAATACAGCTGGAAGGGCGAGATTTTGATCGATACCTTATCACTATTGATCTAAAACCCCGATCTGGTCGACTGAACCTTTGTTGCCTGTCTTTGAGGGAAGAAAGTGCATCTCTTACCAAGTTAGTTCACCCAATAAAGGACTCCGCTCCGAAAGATCACAGACAACTTCTAGCTTTCAAAGGTTTATTATATAGTCAGAATAAGCTGCAAGTACAGGCATCTCAGAATGAGATTCACAAGATACACGGGCCCAACTACATACATGTGCTCTCTGAAAACTCTCAGACGAGCAAAGAAGACTACGAGTACAAGTTCTAAGAATAATAAAGCTATCAGCATTGACACGTACTGAGATCTCTCCGTCATTTAAGTTGGAGGAAAAACACAGGTTAGGCTGTCCCTACTCTGTTCTAGATGGTATCCCTACTTAAGCAGGTCTCAACCTAACAAAAGGTGTCAGCGGTGAATGACCCCCTAGGGAAGTCACCCACTCTTAGTCTCTTGGTGAAAACCTATAGTTCTCCAGTCATGACCCCTCTCTGCCTACCCATCCGCTCTCTAAAGGGTCCTCAGGCATCTGCTCTAACTCCACCCAGGGGTGCTGTCCCTAATACAAAAGATACAACAGCATTTGGGACGACCCTCGTGAGACGCCCCTCACGTGGTGTAGCTTCTGGCTTTTTCCATGATGAGGCCTCGTGCGTTAGAGTTGACCTTGCTTCTCAGACTCTTCTCCGGCCCATGATAGCCCTTAAAACATTCCGGAACCCTCCTCCATGTCTGGGCCGTCTCCTGAACAAACCTCTATTCATTTCATTTATAATTGGATCCCCCCTTTCTCTTGCAGACAGACATCTGCAGCCAAGATCCCAATTCTCATAGACTTCCAACAAAGGTTTGCAACATTTCTCGGCCCAGACCAATACGTGTAAATCAATGCCTATAAACATTTCAGGCCTACAGCATTTCTCATAATGATTATAACATTCAACTACTTCATTAATTAATAGCATGTTAATACTCTTATTCTATTATTCGGTAAACACATCTATAAATCATGGCCCATTAACGCTATTACTAAAACATTAGTGCAATCCATGTCGTGAAAGGAAACACCTTCCCCATCCCTTCCATCTCTGGCCCTGAGGCCTACCACGTTCTACGTTTAACCGCATGCCATCTTACATTTTAGCAGCTACACGACATGGATTCAGGATTAATCACGTCTAATAAAATCATATAATTTCACACATTTCTGCATTAGTTCCACTTCTACTTAAATCTCTAAGTTAACTACACATTTCAGAATATAGATGTAGGTGCTATCAGCACTCATGGCATTTCTCTTCATGACTTGTGCTTACTACGTGTAAGTGTGATGTACTTATACATTTAGGTCAGTTTGCGCTCTCTCAGTTCCCCCCTTTGATGACCTCTCGGGGTCATCACTAACATTTAAACTGCAGTGATTGCTAGCATAACTCGTTTCTGCGCTTCCAGAGCCCTCAGACTCCTGTACTGATTATCTTGCATGGCAGCCAATCTCTGCAGCTGTTCTCTCTGGGCCCTCTCTGACCTTCTCGCTCTGTACCATTTGAATACCCTCACCAATCCCCACAACACGATCCCACAGATCAATATTATGATGATAGGTTTCAGTATATACCACACAAAGCTTTTGCCTAATGTGGTGAGCCAACCTCCAGCTTCACTCATTCCGTGGCCCACCTTTTCCCAGACATTTTCTCTACTCAGGTCTTCGATCTCCTTGTGAATATCAGTTATGTTCCTAATAACTTTCTCAAGGGGCTTTGAATTGTCTGGAATGTAAGTGCAACATTCCTGGACCTTCAAAGCCTTACAGACTCCGCCCTCTTTTGCTAATAGGACGTCTAATGCAAGACGGTTCTGGAGAACCATAGCCCTTATCGATTGCATCTCTCCTTCTACCAGCATTAAGGACTGAGCAGTGCTGGCAGACAACCTGTCTACGACTGTTGCCAGTCGTCTAATTTTGACATCATTAAGGATTAGTCCCAAAAGAGGGAACACAGCTCCAAATACATCTCCAACCATTTCTGCATCTCCTATATCTCTCCTTCCTCTCGATGATGTCTTGCCCTCGATGATCTCTAAGTCTTGGGCATGATATATTTTGGGGAAGATAATTGCCAAGTAACATGATCCGTACCAGTTGTCAGGTAGTCTCACGTAGGCATTTCTTCCACATACAAAATACACATTTGGAATCACTTGCATTCCCTTCAGGAAGTCCTTAGTATAATATTCTAGATTGAAAGCATGTTCACAGCTAACTTCTCCCACGTATACATTTCCATAATACGTTTTGGCTCTATGAAGACATAACTTTCCTCTCTGCGTTCTATCTAAAGCTATTGGACCACTACTACCCTTTCTCTTGTGTGCCTTCTCTTCCTCGGTCCAATCTGTTTTCCATTGTCCTGATTTTTTCAAAATCTTTTGTCTCCTGTATCGATCATCCACCTGCCCTATGAACTTTTTCTCGACATCTGACACCTTGCATGTCAGGTTATTTCTGCGGGCATGTGAAGTATCTAAGGTAATCCAAGGAATGAAAAACTTGGCCAACCTGTCTTCACTCTTCCAGTAGTCCCATTTGTTCATCTGTTTATAATTTGGGACTTCTGGCAACACTGAATCGTAATTGGAGAAATAGTATTCAAAACTATCTCTCCCATAAAATATACTAAGCAACAAGCTACATGTAATGCCATATGTCAGCGGGAGGTGATGATATCGAATGCCTTCATCTACAGACGCCGGCAACTGCATGCAGACATAGCAGTCCTTAACCTCCATGGCATCCACGTATTCATATAAAAGTTTAGCATAAGCATTTGACCTAAAGTCGCCTTGGGACTCATCTACGTGTAACCTGCGGGCTTCTGCAGCTAATAACGCTTTCTCTTGAGTGTTTTCCCCTTTCTCACCAGCAACGGTGGGTGTAGGCGTTTCTACAGATTTCACATCGGTTACCTTTGCCTCTTCCTCACGTCCCTTTACATAAGAAACTGTGACTACTAAAACTATTAATATTATCACTCCTACTATTAGTGTGCCTATTATACATTTAGCTCTGCGGTTCTGGGTGCCGGCTTCCATTTCGTCAGACAGTATGGCTCTCTCGTATCTCAGCACAAAGTTCTTTTCTTCTCGTTCCTTTACAGTCTCTTTTACTCCTTCTGTCCTTAGAACCACACAACTGGAAGCTGACAACCTTCTTCGCAAAAGTCCTTTAACAGTTCAATACAGACAACCCTAGCCCTTCTCCGTCAACTCAAAGGAAGGTCCCTAAGATTCTCTGCTTCCTGGGCGCTAGGTAATCTTCTTTTTCTTCTCGCTTATTTACAAAGTCTTTTAAGCATCTACTATCAGGCTTGTGCCTGCAGCTTCGACAGCATAGTTCAATATTTCCAAACGAAGATTGTGCTCTTCATGGCTTGTTATCTTTGTACCAAAATCGGGGAATTGCAATTCTGTGAAAAACATGTGCCTTAACTTGCTGAGGCGGGGAGGTCTGGGGAGCATGAAAGTTAGTGACCCTTCTTGTTTGACTCCGGGTACTAACAGTCGTATTTCCACTGTGACGATGGGCTCAGAACTGGACACCACCACCGCTCGTATCCTCCCTGTTTTCTGTTCCAAAGACATTTGTCGCCAGATATGTCCACTCAGGGGTGGAGTATCTTCGGCTAGGCACACGCACTCTTCTTGACCTTCTTAAGTCCGGTGCTTCAGCGCCCTGAGCACCTTCTTCCGGGTCTGAATCCTCTGATATCGGAAGAAGGGTTCTCTCTGGAGTTGACCTCAGGCTAGAGCTCCTTCTTTGCGGCCAAGTAGCTTCTCCACGTACCCTTCTACTCCTTCTTCTTCTGGTCTGTTCACACTCTCTGTCAGACCGGTCAGTGTCTGACTCGTACTCCCAGCTACTTTCTCCTTCAGTAGCGTCGTCCGTTTCGCTGTTGTGCTGACCGTCCTCAGCTTGGTCAGACTCGTACCCTTCTTCTGTTGGCACCTCTACAGCTTGGCTAGCCCCCTCTATGGCTTCTCGGTCCTCAGCTGGACGTCTATCCGAGAGAGGAGCTGTTTCTTCCAGAGGTGCTGGAACCCTCCGCGTGTGTGACGCGTGGATCCAATTGGGCAGGCCTCCCACCTTCACTGCGGTGTTCGTGATCAGGATGATCTGGAAGGGCCCACGCCAACGAACATCCAGGCAGCTACTCCTCACGTGCTTTCGTACCAGTACCCAGTCTCCAGGGCATAGGTCATGGCACAGGTCTTGGCACGATGGAACCTCGGCAGCCTGCACCTGAAGGGACACAGAATGAATGGCGTCAGACAGCCCCTTACAATAGTCCAGGATCATATCATCTGTGATGTTTAACAGTGCAGCAGTTGGGACAGAAGGCAACCTCATTGCTCTCCCCATCAACACCTCATGGGGAGACAGCCCCGTTCTTCTATCTGGGGTACTACGGAGGCTCATAAGGACCAATGGCAGAGCGTCAGGCCAACTCAAGGATGTTGATGAACACACTTTTGCAATTCTGGCCTTGATAGTGCTATTGATCTGCTCCACAATTCCTGAGGCCTCTGGTCGATAACTGCAATGCAATTTCTGATCTATGTTCAGAGCCGCACAAATCATTTTCACAAGCGAGCTGTTGAAATGCGTTCCCCTATCTGATTCCAAAGAGGCCGGCACCCCGAAGCGCGGAATGAGCTCCCTAAGCAGTAACTTGGCTACTGTGAGGGTGTCGCACCTACGTGTAGGGTATGCCTCAACCCATCTGGAGAATACGCAAACAACTACCAGGACATAGCGGAGGCGGTTGCACCTTGGCAGTTCGATAAAATCCAACTGCATGCGGTTGAAGGGACCCCCTGACCTCCCAATGTGACTTAATGCAACTGGTGTCTTCTTCCCCACATTCAACTGCTGACAGGTCACACAACGCTGGCACACTGCTTCGGCTGCTACTCTGAACTTAGGATTGTACCAGGTCTGCCTAAACACTCTCAGCATAGCGTCTCTTCCTAAGTGTACGGGACCATGTATTTGTCTGGCCATTGGGCTCACCATCTCATTGGGCAACACTGCTCTGCCATCTGCTGAGACCCAGAAATGGGCCTCACCCACCACACATCCTGCCTTTTCCCATGTTTCTTTTTCAAAATCAGGAGCATTTTCTTGCATGCTCTTCAGTTCGTCCCAAGAGTCAACCGTTTCCAGTATCATAGCTAATTCAGTTCTTACATTTATTCCACCCACTTCCACCTCTGTGAAAGAGTACCCTTGTTCCGCGCAATACCGCGCGACTTCGTCGGCATATCTATTGCCTTGTGACACGAAGTCCATATTTCTGGTATGTGCGGTGCACTTCACGACTGCGATACCTGCTGGACATTGCAACACCTCTAACAACAAGCGCACAAACTCTCCATTGCGAATGGGAGAGCCTGAAGAGGTCATGAAACCTCTTTGAGACCACAACTGCCCGTAATCATGAACTACCCCGTAACCATATTGGCTGTCGGTGTATATGGTGACTCGAATTTGATTGCTTGCCAAGCAAGCACGCGTTAGGGCAATAATCTCGGCTACCTGAGCGGAGTGTACTCCTTCCAGGCATCCAGCTTCCACAACTCCAGTAATGGTACAAACAGCGTAAGCTGCTCTCAACTGCCCAACTTCGTCTCTTACACATGAGCCATCGACAAAGAAAATTTCGTCTGGGTCAGTCAGTGGCTCATCTACGATGTCGGGTCTTGGTTTGGTGCATAGTTCAGTCACATCGAGGCAGTCATGGTCTGTACATTCATCATCATCCTCTATATCGTTTGGGAGTGGCATCAAGGTAGCAGGATTCAAAACAGAGCATCTCCTGAGGGTCACGTTCTCTGCAGCAAGAATAACTTGCTCATAGTGCGTGAGCCTACTGTTGGTCAGATGCTGTGTTTTGGTCCTGGTCATTAACAATTCAACAGAATGGGGCACGTGCACCTCTAACGGGTGCCCCATGACAGTATTCTCACACCTCTCGATGCTGACACCTGTTGCGGCAACGGATTTGAGACATCCGGGCAACGCTGCGGCTACTGGGTCTAAAGTAGCCGAGAAGTAAGCGACTGGTCTACGGGCATTCCCATGAATTTGGACTAACACAGACAGCGCGCAACCCTCTCTCTCACAACAATAAAGCAAGAATGGTTTATCGTAATCAGGCATTCCCAAAGCCGGAGCACGACACAGGTCCTCTCTCAGCTGTAGGAACGCCATCAAACAATCTTTGTCCCATGGTACCGGATCGCTCACCTCCTTGTGCGTCAGTTTTTGCAAGGGCTTTGCTTTCAGTGAAAAGTTTGCAATCCACTGTCGGCAATATCCCACCATCCCTAGGACATCCTGACTTCTCTCTGTGTTTTAGGCGCATTCATCTTCATGATGGCCTCTATCCTGTCTGGTGACACTTTTCGTTTGCCTTTCTCAATTCTGTGTCCCAGGTACTGCACTTCTGTCAGGCAGTACTGCAATTTTCCCGGGGACACCTTGTGCCCATTTTCAGCTAGGTGATTTAACAAAGCAATAGAGTCCTCCCTGCAAGCTTCCTCTGTTTCTGACGCCACAAGGAGGTCGTCTATGTACTGGACCAGAACTGACCTCTGGGGCAGCACTAGACTTTCAAGATTTTTCTTCAGAAGCTGGTTAAAGATCGATGGGCTCTCTGTATACCCCTGAGGAATACGACACCATGTTAGGACGCGACCTTCCAGCTTAAATGCGAAAAGAAAATGGCTCTCTTCGTCCAGAGGGATCGAAAAGAAAGCCTGGCAAAGATCAATCACAGTGAACCATTCTGCTTGGAACGGTATCTGAAACAGTATCACTGATGGATTCGGTACCACTGGACAACATGAAACAACTATGTTATTAATCTTTCGGAGGTCCTGCACTATCCGGAATTTCCCATTTGGTTTCTGCAAACCCATAATCGGGGAGTTACATGGACTACCCACGATTTCTTTCAGTATTCCCTGCTTAATCATGGACTCGATCACGGGTTTTATGCCTGCAATCGTTTCTGGAGTCAATTTATATTGGGGTGTTCTTGGAAACTCAGCATGCGGTTTCACTACAATTTTCACTGGGTCCACCCCTTTCACCAAACCAATCTCTTCCCCAGTGAAATCCCACACTTCTGGAGCTACTGTCTCTCTCAGATCCCAGGGGAGCTCATCTACTGTCAGAGTGGGATACAGCTCCACACATATTCTGGAATTTGCGACTTTAAAGTCTGCATCATCGTCATTAGTCAATACCTCCACTCCTTGTGGTGTGCAGTATATGGTGCAATTTAGTTTGCACAAGAGGTCTCTTCCTAGCAGACATACAGGGCTAGAATCGCAAACCACAAACTGGTGCTCATCGCTGTACTTCCCTATTTTCACCTGCACGGGCTCAGTCAGCGGGCTGGTCATTCTCCTGTTAGCGACCCCCACCACTTGTATGGTCTCTCCAGACATGGGCAGGCCTGGAACTGCGGCGGATCTGATCGTGGATCTAGTGGCTCCTGTGTCCACTAGAAATGTCGTGGGGAACCCTGCCACTTCGGCCTCAACATAGGGTCCCCTCTGGTCCACCTCCAAAGCTGCCCCGAGGGTGCAGTCTTCCCTTTCCACTCTCTGCCCAGTTAGTGGGTCCACATAATAGCACTCCTCTCCTCCGACAAACAGGGGCATCTGTCTATATGTCTTACCCATAGTCCCTACTCGGGGGGGCTGAGGGAACTGGGCTCGGGGAGGAGGACCCCCCCCTTTGAGCACCTTTCCCTGGTATGGCGTTACCCCTCTTGTAGGCGCACTCTGGACCTCTTCCTCCTCAACCTCTTGTTCTCCTATCTCAACGTTATAGGGACACTCGCGTTTCCAATGCCCCACCTCGTTACACTGGTGGCACCTAGTCGTTTTCTTCAAGGCAGCTATATCTATCCTGGGTTTAAAGGTGGAGTTCTCCTCATTGCCCTTGTTCTGACTGTACTGTTTCTTTCCTCCAGTACCTGTTCCTTGTTGCTGTTGCTGCTGTCCCCCCTTCCCGGCTGCCTGCATCTGTACCACCATCAGTTTCTCCTTTAGTTTCTTTGCCTTGGAGTCTATCTCGTCACAGCAGTACCTGGCATACCTCAGTATTTCATCTAGGGGTTTATTTTGCCAACAAATCAAGTGTTGCTGAATCATTAAACTAATATCCGGTCTCAGGCCCAAGACGAACTTGGACACAAATTGCCCTATGTCCTTTGGATCCATTACATCCAGACCGCTATACTGTTTAAACGCCTTCAGCAATCTCTCATAGTATTCGTGAACTGTCTCTTTGGGTTCCTGTCTAGTTCGATCTATTTTTACCCAATCTATGTCTTGCATTGGCACTTTCTCTTTCAGCCAGGTCATCACTCTCTCGAATTTTGCCATCACAGTCTCGGACGGCCCATTAGTCTTAGCATCTCTCTCTGGCTCTGTTGTGGGCCACTCAGCGCTAACCTTGCATGCGGTCCACAAATCTCCTGGCACTACAATGTCAAACAGCGTGTTCAGATCTATCCATAGGACCTTTGAGATTTTTACGAATCTCTCAACTTGCTTTTACCACTCCACTGGGTTTTCCCGCAATTTGGGGAAGGAGGTGGTAAAAGCAGCTAGATCTCCCCTACTCCAAGGGACGTGCACATAGTTCCCATTTGCGACTTCACGCAAAGGGTATGCCTCTATTCCCTGCAGTCTTCCTGGTGTCATACTAAGCGTGCTTCTCCTGACGGTCCCCTTCTTGGACCACCTCTCTTCCCACTTATCTAGTGCCCTCCATGTCCTTATTCCAGTGATCAGTTCCCTTATGTGCGTTTTCAGCCCGATCGTTCTCCTCTCATCTAGGTCTCGATCTGAGTAATGTAGCCTGTGGTTACCCTGTAATGCTTTGGTCCTTGACAGGTCCACCATATATTTGCCTGCTAGTTCGACTAACTTCTCATGGATTGCTCTCGCCTTTCGAGTTACGTCCTTTGCCATGAACAGTATTTCATCCTGCTCATACATTTCCATTCTTTCTAAGGGCAGGGTACCATCTACCATGTCATCCAGATCTGACCTTAAGCTGGAGACATCGAGTCTCTTGGCTTTTATCTCAGCTCGCAATATCTCTTTCGAGGGAGGTTCACAGGTTTTTCTCCCATCCCAACTCCGAGCCCTACGTTTGGGTTCGGGAGAGTTGAGGAGTGTTCTCCCTTGCTCCCATCTCTCCAGGTCCCATGCTCGGCCATCCGATCTTGGAAGGTGATGGAACACGGGCCTGTTACCCCCTAACTTACTTTGTCCATTCTCTCTCTCTTCTCTCTTTTCACAGTAGGACTCTCTGCTATTCTCCCTCCGGTCTCCATTCTCTCTCGGCCTAGTATCACTCAGTATCCGATACGATCCTTCCTGGTTCCCCACATTCCCTGGACTGCGCTCATGTCCATCATCACAGGGACTGTGGTGCGACCTCTCGCAACTTCCATTCTGTTCTCTGTTGCCGGGCACACAGTGGATACACTTAAAGCTGTCTCTGTACTCCCGAGTCCTCCTGTCTTCTTCACTATGTATTGGGCGAGACACCCCCCCGCTCTCTGGGCCCCCGTTTTCCAGGTCTGATCTACCTCCACTCCGGGCCCAATGGGTGACTCCCCTACTATCCCTCTCCCTCCCGTCCCACTCCGGGCTGCTCTCCTCAGCCTCGCAGTGAGTCCGGGCTCTGCTATCCTGATCCTGACTTTCTCTTCCAGCTTCCGCAGCTTTGATGCTCTTGTGAGCCTCTACTGCTTCATCCCACTTCTTCATGTACTCGTTTAACTCCTGAAAGGATTTTCGTCCTGATCCCCTCATATCCACTGGCCATCTATGGTCCCCCGGATCCCCTGCTGGGTCCCCTGCTGTGTGCACTGGGGTGCTCCACTCTCTTGGTATCGGCAACTGACTTGGGGAGTTAATCGTATCGTTTCTTCTTGCCATCTCTGCTCTTTCTCTGTCCCTCCATACCCGTTCCTCCCCCCTAGCTCTCTCTGGGTCATATATCGATACTATAGGACCTATGGTAACAGGTACCTGTAGTGCATCTGGTAATGCGTAGGATGTGGCACACTCCGTTTCCGGCGCCCTTTGTACCACAACCCTCCCGACTACCTGCTGCACCTGACTAGGCTGGGACAGTTCTTTCTTTGCAGCGGGATCCCAATCGGAACTGGGAAGCGGCCCATGCTCTCCTGCATTGCCCCCCCCCCCTTTTCACTATTCTCGACATCTCCCCCTGCTCTGTTATACGGGGGTGGCCTATCTGTCAATAATCTGTTTATCAGGCTATCCTCTGTCTCGCTCTCATCATCTTCTTCTAGGGGGCTTTTGTTCCCGGGCATCTCTAACACTGGATACAATTTATTTACTTCCATGTTATGCACTCTCCATCTTTTAGCATCCGCATCCCACTTGGCATCCTGCACTGCCCTTACCGATCGTTTCACCCTTTCCTGTCGTCTGTTCATGTTCTTTTCGTGCGCTGCCCTAATCCACGCATTGAGGGCTTCAAACTGGGTCGGTCTAGGCAAGGGTCTCATTGAGGTCATAACTGCTTTTAATCGGTGTAGCACCTCTAATCTGAACGTCCCGTACTTCGGGAACGTCAGTTCCTCATTTCCTTCTGTAATCTCACTCCACTCTGAGATCCACAATATTGTATGCAGCCCAATATTTACCGCCATGTAACGAGCCGGCGTACCCTCCGGCGGGGCTTCTTCCCCTTCATCCGATCCCCGCCTCTCTTTTCTAAACGCCGCTCTCAACCATTTAAAACACTTCATAATTATACGCACAATTTCCAGCTTCAATACTCTGTTTACTTCCTGATGACAATCCACCAATCCTAGCGCGGCTTTGCTAGCTGGCCTATCGCAGCGCGGTCTTTCTCCGGCCGGCGAATCCCAGCGCGGCACTTTTTGACGTCACTCGTCTCCGCTTCGCAGCAGCACCCCTCCTTTCTCAGCTCTCCTCCCGGTCATGCATGCGTCCCATTCATTGCCTGAAAAATGACTACTTCCGACCAAGCGGTCACTTCCCTCGACTGTACGTCCACAGTCTATCTGTAATTGTCAACACAACTGACGAAATGTCTATCGTCTCTCTGATAGGTTCTTTACACACACAGTAACCTCCGACCAGCGTCCGTTACTCACGCACTCACTCTTACGTTCCCCCTATCTCGGTCTTTCGGGTGATCAATGGTACCTCATGACCCCCTTCACACTAGTTGACAATTACTCTGGGTGTCCGGTACACCCGAACCACTTAAGCTCTCCTTGAACTTAAGATTTCCACCGGTTGCGCGCGCTCACAACCTGTTCCACAGTCTCTCTACAGGCATTCAACTCCGCCAGACATTACAACATAGATGCAATACAAAAACACCGCAATCTAGCACGCATGACCCTTTATACTCACTCTCGACCGATACTGCTGCTTTTCTTGTCTCACGTCATCCGGACCTTCTTCGGCGGGCGGTTCTTCCGATCATCGATCTCTAGGGGCCTTGGGGTAATCTAACCTGGCCTAGATCACCTTCCTCAAGAAGGCAACCATCCTCTATAGCTACCAACTGGAAGGGCGAGATTTTGATCGATACCTTATCACTATTGATCTAAAACCCCGATCTGGTCGACTGAACCTTTGTTGCCTGTCTTTGAGGGAAGAAAGTGCATCTCTTACCAAGTTAGTTCACCCAATAAAGGACTCCGCTCCGAAAGATCACAGACAACTTCTAGCTTTCAAAGGTTTATTATATAGTCAGAATAAGCTGCAAGTACAGGCATCTCAGAATGAGATTCACAAGATACACGGGCCCAACTACATACATGTGCTCTCTGAAAACTCTCAGACGAGCAAAGAAGACTACGAGTACAAGTTCTAAGAATAATAAAGCTATCAGCATTGACACGTACTGAGATCTCTCCGTCATTTAAGTTGGAGGAAAAACACAGGTTAGGCTGTCCCTACTCTGTTCTAGATGGTATCCCTACTTAACCAGGTCTCAACCTAACAAAAGGTGTCAGTGGTGAATGACCCCCTAGGGAAGTCACCCACTCTTAGTCTCTTGGTGAAAACCTATAGTTCTCCAGTCATGACCCCTCTCTGCCTACCCATCCGCTCTCTAAAGGGTCCTCAGGCATCTGCTCTAACTCCACCCAGGGGTGCTGTCCCTAATACAAAACATACAACAGCATTTGGGACGCCCCTCGTGAGACGCCCCTCACGTGGTGTAGCTTCTGGCTTTTTCCATGATGAGGCCTCGTGCGTTAGAGTTGACCTTGCTTCTCAGACTCTTCTCCGGCCCGCTGATACCCCTTAAAACATTCCGGAACCCTCCTCCATGTCTGGGCCGTCTCCTGAACAAACCTCTATTCATTTCATTTATAATTGGATCCCCCCTTTCTCTTGCAGACAGACATCTGCAGCCAAGATCCCAATTCTCATAGACTTCCAACAAAGGTTTGCAACATTTCTCGGCCCAGACCAATACGTGTAAATCAATGCCTATAAACATTTCAGGCCTACAGCATTTCTCATAATGATTATAACATTCAACTACTTCATTAATTAATAGCATGTTAATACTCTTATTCTATTATTCGGTAAACACATCTATAAATCATGGCCCATTAACGCTATTACTAAAACATTAGTGCAATCCATGTCGTGAAAGGAAACACCTTCCCCATCCCTTCCATCTCTGGCCCTGAGGCCTACCACGTTCTACGTTTAACCGCATGCCATCTTACATTTTAGCAGCTACACGACATGGATTCAGGATTAATCACGTCTAATAAAATCATATAATTTCACACATTTCTGCATTAGTTCCACTTCTACTTAAATCTCTAAGTTAACTACACATTTCAGAATATAGATGTAGGTACTATCAGCACTCATGGCATTTCTCTTCATGACTTGTGCTTACTACGTGTAAGTGTGATGTACTTATACATTTAGGTCAGTTTGCGCTCTCTCACAGCTATGCTTCTGCCAAAGCAGAAACACAGAAGTAAGCTGCTTCTGTCAAGGTGGGAGCAAAGTAACAGAGCTGGCTGCCACCGGCACGCACTGTAGGAGCTAGCCGGGACGTTCGCTTTGGCTGTGGCGCCATTTGGGCTCCCCTCACAGTTCTCAACAATTTGGGCTGCCATGGGTGCCCCGGGTGGGCACCCGAGAAACCAATTTAAAAATATAGCTGGCTCCAGCTGGTAACCACTTTGGGTGCTGGCTGGGGGACCAGCAGGAGCCCTGTAGATTCCCCCATAGGCTCCTCACAACTTTGACTGTTGCAGGTGGCCGAGGTGGGCCCCCACTGGAAAAATGCAATGCCCGGCTCCTGCCGGAACCACAATGGGTGCTGACTGGTGAGCCTGCAGGGGCTGCGAGGGTGTTGGGGCTCTCCCCATGGCCACGAACATATGAGTTGTGGGTGACCTCGTGGGTACCGGGGCGCACTTAAAAAGAAAGAATAATAAGTAAGGGGCAACAGTCTATCATTTATTATTCACTGCTCCTGCAAGTAGCACCCTATAATAACATGCAAAGGCTTTTTAAAGTGATATTTTTATTCTTGGTGTTGCCCTTAGAAGGGGCATGGACACCACCATGCATTTTCTCAATGTTGTGGAGGGCTGCAGCAGCCCCCTAGCAAAAATGTTTACATTTTGTTTTATTTTATCTAATGGTGTTTTCATCATATATACCATGTAGAACAACAATACAACAATTACCATTTACCATGTTACATTTCTTAGACATAGGCCTTGGGGTCATCTCCTGTCTGTCTTTGCCCATCTCTTTTGCCTTGTAGTATTCTCCCCTGTTAGGTAATGTCATCATGGGGTCTCCTCTGGGAGTGCTAATAGATAGGCAGTCATTGGGCTCCAGATGTCCTTCGGTCTTGACACCTGTGACAGTTCCGGTCTCTAGCTGGTCTCTGTAATATGCAATATCTCGCATCCAGAATAGACATCTGTAGGGTGCATGATACAGTTTCCAACATTACTTCTAAGAGTACTCGTGCTATGTGCTCCAAATATTGATAAATCATGGCACATCCCCAGGCCAAGTGTAAGAAATCCGCCTCCCAGCCCTGCATTGTGTACAATAGTCATCTGAGTGGAGATCATATTTAAACATTCTGGCCGGTGTGTAGTACATCTGCTGCAGGAATTTGAAAAGTATTATGCGTAGGTTACCATTTGCCGTGAGCTGCCCAGTCAGAGCGCCGCAGAAGGTCCACTCTGCTATGCTAAGTTGCGGGTTAGGGACAGTGCCGAAAAACTGATCACATTACAGAACGCATTCGTGAGCTTCATTGGCTCAGAATTGAGAGTTGCGTGAAGTTCAAGGCTTTGAGCTTCATGCATAAGATCAAGGCTGGGGTGGCCCCGTCCTATCTGCAGTCTCTTGTTAAAATCTATACCCCCTTTCGTTCACTCCGATCATCTTCAGAAAACTTATTTTGTGTACCCAAGCACAGACTATCTAGAATGGGTGGCAGCTCATTCTCGTGATTGGGGCCCAGACTTTGGAACTCTCTTCCCCTCCACATTCGTGCTGAGAACTGTCATGCTCGTTTCCGCAGAGCCGTCAAAACCTGGCTTTTTAACCAATAATCCCCTGAGCTGTTAGTGCTTTCTTGCTGTGTGCGTTAGCGCCGGGAAACCCTTGCGGGTAGCTGTCGCGCTCTACAAAACGAATAAATAAATAACTAAATAATAAATAAATAGTGATCCATTTATCTAGCAGCACACACTGATCTGCCAGCCCATCCCATTGTGAAGTAATAAATGTAGTAATAAGGTTTTTTTTGGAAGTGCTGCTGAGAAGTGTCTGAAGTGCCATCAGGGTTGGGGGTTCCTCGAGGAACTGTGTGTACAGTTCCCGTAGAGCTGCATGAAGTGTGATATATGTAAAATGTATGAGAGGGGCTCAGCCATGAGATTGTGATATCGCAGTCAACTCTATGAACTTCCCATCGGGGAACTCTTCACCAGCGGTCTTTATCCCAGCCTCTTCCAGAAATACCGCTGCACCAGGTTCGATTTATTTTTTACTCAAATAATTTTTATTGAATTTTCAAGAAAAGAACAAATAAATAATAATCACAGTGATAAAATATTAATGATCACAAGAATAATGTCAAATAATAATAATAACCAGGAAAGAAAAAACAAAAGAAAAACAGCAAGTTGTACAAGAGCGCTACCATAGGAGTTGCAGTGAAGCTAGAAAGAAATACAGGTGGTCAATTAACATCACAGTTTACAGAGGTGTAATCGGGGCAGTATAATACAGGCGTAACACAAAGGCCATAGTATTTTGTTAGCGAATCCATTATAGGAAATTGAAAAACAACTCCTATACAAGACAATCCTGGAATGGGAGGGAGTATGGTTGGGTAGCCGCCAACTTGAAGGACGAGAACACTAGGACAACTGTAATTGTGAAAGTAGTCGACGAGATAAGTTTCTCTGTGGATCATATGTGAAGGAGAAGGCATCAAGGGACCTCCATAATTTCCTATGTGTTTTACGCCAGGGAGGGGAGTGAAGAGAGATTCTGTTGGCCCCTCTGAGAAAGGACAACCATTCTTGCCACATTCTAAAGGAGACTTGTCTGGAGTTTTTCCGCTTGGGACAGAAAGCCTAGCAAGATATAGGAAATTCACTTGGAGAGTAAATTTTGATTGTTGTGCTTATACATTTGTAAATTTTGTCCCAATATGTTTGTAGGACTGGACAATGGAAGAGCATGTAGGCAAGGTTACCAAGGTGGGAATTACAATTCCAGCATGTCGGGTTCTTGCTGAGGTTGAGTTGAACGATCTTCTCAGGGGACCAGTATGTCCTGTAAATTAACATTAGCTTAGTTTGGGATAATATTGGTGATATTTTATTTGAGAATGGAGTAATATGTATCTTGTTCCAGTCGAATGGGATATCTCTCGAGTTAGGTTCGGATTCCCATTTTACTTCACACTTCATGTGAGGTTTGCGAGGTTTAGGAGATAACAGTTTGTATATTTTAGAGACGGTGTGTCCTGACTTTAAGTATCGAAGGGTTTGCTAGGTTTTATAGAGCGTAGCGTGAGCAGTGACTTTAGTTTTAGAAATGTATAAAAGTCTATCTATTTTAACTTGTGCCTAGACTGAAGTTCTGAGAAAGGCAGGGAAAGATTCCCTGTAAAGAGGTCTTTGACTAGATTTATGCCATTTTTTGACCATTGTTACCAGAGGAGCATCTCTCCGTAAATCCTCAAGGACCAGGTTCAATTTTGACTGATATGTTAGGGTGTCATAACAGCGAGAGTGCCGGTGCATATATTGGGGTTTTGTCCGCTCGTTTGTCCAGTGCCTGCCATACCCTTGTGGTGCTGTTTATAGTATTGATCTCTGCGCGTGCTCTAGACTCTCGCCTGTGAGTTATCATTGCTCTCATCGTCATGTTCTATGGACAGATAGGGCGTATACACCAGGGGGTAGAGCCAATGCCCCTTAGCAACATTTAAAAAAACACGGGAAATCTCCTGGATCAATGAATCCATATTTTTAAAGCACTCCGATCTGAAGCTGTTTTCTCGTCAGCTGGAGTGCAGGGACCCCTTGTGGTTGTTTCTATGGGTGCACTATGAAGCCTAAAACATATTTAAAAGCCTCAAAGATATGCTTTAATTTTTTATAAATGCCCAATTAAAAATTATTTGAGACAATCACTATTATTAAATATTGCTACATGCAAATTTATGAAGTTTACATTTTATTATAGATAATGGTGACTTTTTTTGACAAAGCCAATAGTTCTGCTTTATATATGTGCTGACATGCTGACCCATTGCTAAAGCAAATAGGCCCAGCATCTTTTTAATTTTTGTATTTTGAGCTTTAGGGAAGACAGTAGGTCTGCTTGACTTCAAATGACACAGTTTATATTGTTACATTACATAGTCATCTGTGTGCGGCAGCAAAGTTTTGGGCACAGGACAGAGCAACTATAATTTGCTCACTCGCCATGCATTTCAAATTACCTCACATATTACATCATTTAGGACATGTTCTAAGACATAATAGATGAAATGATATCATTGATAAAAATACTGTGCATGGTGAGGACACAAGTTATAGTTACTTTATGGCATGAGTTACAGTTTCTTGAGATAACTATAACTGGTGCATTTCAGTGACTGTTGTTTAAAACTTTATGTTTTATCTGATATTTCAGCTAACTATAAAGTCCTTTAACCTCTGGTTTGTGTGTGTATATATATTTGGTCATGTGTTCAAGGCCGCTGGGACGGCCAAAACGCGCCGTGATGGCACACTGGTGAAATAAATCGAATTTGCACTAAGAAGGTCTGCCCTCGTCATTTCTCATGCAGTAATGGGAAGTTAATGTCACGAAAAAGAAAACAGAGCCCACAGCTACGGTGTACTTTTAAACTGACGCTTTTATTGGTCAACAGGGAGTGGCAGCGTGAACAACCCAATAACCTTACGAGTTTCGGCGTGTTGTGCCTTGATCACAGGTGAGTTGATTCTGTTACTTACAGTCCAAGTGGTCACGTGGTCCTTCCTTTAGACCACCATACCCAGGATGCATCAGTATTCAAATAAATGTCCTGGCAGTTGCATTCCAATAATCATTTTTAATGTTGCTGAAATACCGTTATTTATCTGCCAATACAAATGCTCAAATGCTCCAGGGAAATAAAATCAATAGCATAGTGCACTTAATTGCCACTCCTGAAAATATTTGTTTAAACAGGAAACACGGAGTCTGCCGGAAAGAGGGCAACCCCTCCTTCATCTCCCCTTCTCACTACCAACACCATATGATCCAGGAAGTCCATAGATTGGTGAGGTCTCGAGTGTGCCATGCCGCCTCCATAAATCCACAGAAAAGAACTCCATTTTATCTAGGGCCTCCAGCTCTGCAGGTATGGAGAATCCTGTCAATTACCAACACGAAAGAAAATAGAACCAACATCTACGGTGTGCTTTTAAACTGACGCTTTTATTGGTCAACAGGGAGTGGCAGCGTGAACAACACAATAACCTTGCGTGTTTCGGCGCGTTGCGCCTTGATCACAGGGGAGTTGATTCTGTTACTTACAGTCCAAGTGGTCACGTGGTCCTTCATTTAGCAAGAGGCACACTCTCTGTCCCAAAACACAAAGCTATGACCCACAATCCACACTCTAACCAATTTGAAGGCAAGAATGAGTAGCACACAGGAGAAGGCTGGTGCTGAATGAAACAGATTTCAAAATGAAAAGCAGTTGAAATGGAGTACAGCATCTCATGCAAAAAGCAGAATATTTCATTATGTGGTGTAATGATGCAGGTAATTCAAATTAGGTAATGATTTTCAGCAGAAGGTAAGTAGATCTTTGATTGGCTCTGGAAGAATTTAAAAAAGAATTATGCCATTTTGGATATGCTTATTTTGTAGTATACTTAGAACTAAAAATAAACCATTGAAATTAAGTCAAATAACTACAGGGACAAAATACTTTGAAAATGGAATTTGAAAAACCTTTGCAATTCACTGAAAAAACCCAAGGTTACATAGACATTATAGTTAGAAAATAGAATTTTTAAAAAAACCTTCGAAAACATTAGAAATTCACTGAAGAAACCAAAAGTCACAGGGGCGTTATAGTTAGGCTCAGGTTTCACTCGTACAAAAAATTCAGCAGTTAGCGTTAGCTGAGCTAACTATAACTTGCACCCCCACAATGCATTACTTATGACCCCACATTTGACATCACTCTTGACATGGTCAGTGACATCACTGATGACATTATTGATGACATCTCAAATGACATCACTGATGACATCATCCACAGAATCACGGATGCACCCACTCACACCCCAATAGAACTGTTCACACACCACTCCCACTCCCACACAACCATTTGCAAACCCATTCACAGACCCATATCAATACTTACACATCCACTCACTGATTCATAGATCTACACACACATCTACTCACTCACCCATACAGCCACTCATACACCCACTCAGTCACTAATACAGCCACTGACATATCCACTCATGCACTCATACAGCCACTCACATGCCGAGTCCGTCACCCATAGACCTACTCACACACTGAGTCAATCACACATTCAATCAATCACACAGCCACTTGCCTATACAGATCCCCATACACCCACTCACTTATTCATACAGATACTAATACACCCAGTCACTGAAACAAGCACACACTCACCAATTAAGCCATTCCAGCAATCACTCACTCACCCATACAGTCATTCATATACCCCCTCACTCACCTATACTACCTTTCACATACCCAGTTTCTCACCCATATACCACTGACACATCCACTTACCCACACAGTCAAAAACACACTCACTCATCCATACAGCCCCTCCACATGCACTAACTAACCCATAAAACCATTGACTCATCCACTCGCTCATTCATACAGGCAGTCACACAGACCCTCACCCACCCACACCAACACTCAGACAACCATACAGGTACTCAGACAACCAATCACTTATCAATTCAGCAACTCACACACCTAACAGCCACTTAGACAGAAACTGACAGAGTGATACAGACTTTCACACAACTAGTCGCTCACCCATATATTCACTGAGACACCTAATCACTCACTTATACAGTCAGGCGCTCACCCACTGAGTCTTCCATACAGGCACTCATACACCCGTCGGGCTTTATGCCATGCTAGAATACTGCCCTCAACTTGCGCCAACTTCACGGGGACCTGGGCCGAGCCCCAACGATTCAGGAACCAGCGCTGCTGGTGTCATTGGATGCTACTATGGAATTCAACAGAGTCGAATGGCCCTACATTTTTGCAATGCTGGAGAAACTAGGCTTTGGCCCGGAATTTATTGACTGGGTGCGCCTTTTGTACTCTGCCCCACTGGCCCTGGTAGTGGTAAATAACTGCAAGTCTCCCGATTTCTCCCTGAGCGGAGGGACCAGAGATTGATGCCCCCTGTCCTCACTCTTTTTCGCTCTGGCCTTGGAGCCATTGGCAGCATGGGTCCGGCAGGATCGTTCCATACGCGGGATGCGATGGACTCTCGAGTGGGAGGATAAAATCTCACTTTATGCTGATGATATCCTGCTTTACCTCACCGACCCGAGGTGGTCCCTGAGCTGTTTTTTGGATGTACTGGCTATTTTTGGGAGGTGCTCAGGCTTCGCTATTAATTGGTCCAAATCGGTTCTCTTCGTCCTCAAGGGAGACCCACCAGTTGTTCCCAAAGCTTGCCCGATACAAATTGCCTTATTGGGCTTTAGGTACCTCGGTATCTATATCACATTAGACCCCAGGGCCCGCTTCACTAATAACCTGTCCCCCCCTCTGACGCAATTCAGGGGCGATGTGGCGCGCTGGAAGGCGCTCCCACTCTCCCTTTTGGTTAGAGCGGTGCCCCGGTTCCTGTATTCTCTTCAGAATGCCATGGACCCAGTGCCTGCGTCATATTTTAAGGAAATAGAGTCCCTCCAGAGACAGTTGCTCTGGGACGTTAAACCCCGCATAGCGTATTCTAAGCTTACCCTTCCCTGGTACGATGGGGGCATAGGACTGCCAGATCTCAAGAAATATTATTGGGCCTCTCAATTAGAGGCAGTGAACCACAGGATATATGGTACCCCTAATGACCCCGGCTACGCTATGGACCGTTGGCAGATGCCAGGGGGAGACTACACCAGAGCGCTGTATTCTGGGCCCATCAGATTTCCCCTTACAGGACCCACGACACATGCCATCCAGGTGTGGCATGTGGCCAACAGGCACCTTAAGTGGGAAGAGAGACTTACACTCGCCACTCCATTATGGAGTTAGGAAAAGCTGGGAAGTTTGTGGAAGTCGAAAGGCTTTGACAAATTGAACCTAATTGGTATCAGATGCATAAAGGATATTTGAAACTTGAGAACTACCCAGAGTTCTCTCCTTCTTTTTTGCATAATTTATGCGTCACTCTATACCTGAAAGGGTTTTGTTTTGATAAATTACCAACTCAAGCCAACCTGAAATGAATAAAAGCAACCCCTGACAGAGTGTTTCGCTCTAATTAGAGCCATACCTCTCTGAAGAGCTCTAATTAGAGTGAAACACTCTGTCAGGGGTTGCTTTTATTCATTTCAGGTTGGCTTGAGTTGGTATTTTACCATTTCAAAGCTGTAATACTGTGCCTGGAGTGATAAATGACTTTTGTCATTTTACAGCTCGGCAAGGCCAGCACTGTGCTAGTCCTATGCTTAAAGACTTTGCTGTACAAATGGCAAAAGACTTTGTCCTTTTCTATCTCGGCATGGATGGCAGTGTGCTAATCCAATGCTTAAGGACTTTGATAGAAAAACAGACATTTGAGGTGAGCAGATCTAGAGTGTCGCTGGTGTTGAGAGTGCTCTAACAGGAGCTGTTTTCCACCTAAACTTGAGAACTACCCAGAGTTCTCTCCTTCTTTTTTGCGTATATATATATATATATATATATATATATATATATATATATATATATATATATATATATATATATATATATATATATATATATATATATATATACATATATATACACATATATATATATATATATATATATATATATATATATATATATATATATATATATATATATATATATATATATATATATATATTTATATATCCAAAACCAAGGTTGCCCCGTTTGGAAGGTCACACACGAGGGGGTTAGACACACAACTTGTCGCTGGCAGTGGTACAGCAGCCCGCCTTGCCTCATTCCTTGTACCAAACGCGTTTCGGGCGGTTTCGGGCGTGCCTTCCGCCCTTGATCACTGGCTGGAAACAACAAACAGTTCAGGTAGTTGTGATTGCACATTATTTATTAAAAATGGAGTCCCGCCCTTGTGGGCGTCACCAGGGAGCATTGTGGTTATTGCAGTTCCTTGCTGGACATGAGTGCAAAACCCCAGTGGTAGCCGATATGGTTGTTGTTATCAAATGTCAAACCCCAGTGGGCAGAATAAAGCTGGTTTGAAGCCTCTTGCACTGTGAAGTTCCTTCACTTTGGCTGCTAAGCAAGGCATAACTGCAGGTGAGAGTCCCACTGCAAATAGGGTACGTGGTAATTCAGCACATCTAAGCTTTTTGAGTCAGTCCATTCTGCTCATTACACATGTGTCGTGAGAAGAAGTATCTGCAGCCTTGCAGATCATACCCACTCACCCCAACCCCATGCACTGTGCTGAGCAGAGTACCTCTGCCGCCATACATCAAATCAGGATCCGGTCACTGTACAAAGCAGACACAGATATCAGCCATAGTACTTACAAAACAGCACGCTGTTTTGAGCCAATCCGCACACTGTCGATCTGTCACCCTGGAGCGCCCTACGGCAAGCCCTGGAAACCAAACCAGCTAATTTCTACAAGCTAAAATTCCAATGGTTTGTGTTTTATGGAACAAAGAAGAGACACAAATCTGAAAACTCACTGGTCTATACCCAGCCAATCTGGTTCTCTCTCTCATGCATTTTCCTCCTCGAAAGTTAAACAAGGCAGCCATGGTTGAGTGCATATAATGAACTTTTCATCATGCAGACTTCTAATCTAGAGACCTGGCTACAGTTAGGAGAGATGTCTGTCATGATGAGGGCTTACTAAGTATTTGAACAAGTATGCATCTAACATAGGTTATTTAGCCGAACGGGCGGTGTGCTGAAACAAGCAGCGCACGTGTAGATAAAAGTGAGGGGGCGGCTGCAGTAGTAAAACCTTAAGCACGGTGGCTGTCAAGGGGTGCCGTGCTGATAAAATAAAAGGCATGCAGTACTAGTAACTGAACACAAGTAACAGGGTCTCCAAGCAACAGAGTGGGAGGTGTGAAAAGTATGTCAGCAACAACATAGGAATGGAGGGGTGGGAACGAAAATGCAATAAAATACAGGCACTGAAGCTGAACACACGTCCACCTTATAACCTGAGCACAAAATAAATAAATATATAGTCCCCCAGCCGAAGAGATAAACAACCAAAGTGTAAAGTAACAGTACTTAGTTCCTGCTCTGTGGGAGGAGATGAAATACAACATTTATTTTTAAGGACACTGAAACAAGCAAACAAAAAGCAGTGGCCAGGCTGTAGACCCACAAAGCATGTACAACAGGTCTCGAAGCTAGACCTAAAAAGTAACCTATCAACACTCATAGTAATTCTGTTCAGGGACTACTATTGCAAAATGGTCTTTTTATGACCCGAAAAATAGTTTTGCTTTTAACAAATTTTTTCTGTATTGGTGGGCCAGCAGTACCCCCAACAATAAAGCTGTAAAAAAACCATGACAAAACAACAACAGTTTGGAGGGATCATTGTGACAGGCTGAGTGGTCTGCTGGGAGCCCGCATCCTGATCTCCGTTTTATTGGATCTTTTGTGGTTTCCCTCCAGGTGAGTCTGTCAACTTTACCATACACTGGAAAAAATGCATGAGAAATGCTGAAATGTTGAGGACAGCAAAGGAAGAAACCCTTCAGAATAGTATCAAGGATCAAAAAAAGAACTCTGAGAGAGTTGTGCGCTTGAAGCACTCAGTCAAATGTTAGTGACTTTCCCCAATATTTCTATAGGGGAGAGTAAAATGGGTCTATTTAAAAACATATTAGCTTTTGAAAAGCTCACAGAAAAAATGAATAGATTTCAGCTTAGATTAGATAAAATAATCTTGATAATCTCCCCACCTCAGAAAATTGGTCTTGGAAAAGATAAACATAATTTGGGTGCCAATCTGAAAGGAATAATGACAAAGGAGAAGAAAAAGTCAGAATTTAAGAGCTGTAATCAGAATTTGGTCAGAGGAAAAATAACAAGCCTGATAGATGCAACCCCCCTTTAAGGTCTTTTTCAAAGATTGCCATGGAACGAAAACATTCAGAGCCTAATCCCAAAAGAGAAATTAATTTTGGGAAATCCAGTCAGCTCAATGGTAGTATGGATTTCAGAACACTGGTGTGACTGCAGGTTTAAGGGCAGGCGAAGAGTCACAAGATAAATAGAGGAAGATAACACCTGAGTTAGGTACAATATTTGTGCATGAAAGTACCTGCAGACAAACAAGATGGTAGGGTTAAGGTTATAGGTAAATAACAATGGCTGTGCTATAATAAACCCTGAAATCACTCCTCTCAGTGAATAGGAGATATTAGCTGGCGAGCAAAGTTCTGCAAGTGATTTGGACAATCAAAAGATTAACATGGGACTACATGTAACAGAAGTCAACAAGGATGTGGGACAATGGAACAAAGTCTTGAAATAATGCTAAAAGAGATATATTGTGAGATTAGAAATAGATTTGCCACATCAGAAAATAATCGGAAGGATATACAAGATGAGTCAAGCACTTGAAAAAAAACTGGATGAGCTGTCAGAACAAAATAATTAGAGGACACATTGGAAAAGGTAACCACATGACAGAAACTCTATAAAGATTGGAAAATGAAGAAAGGAGAAATCATATAACCATACTAAATATACTCGAAGGTACTGCTGGAGTAGATATAAAGAGTTTTTTTGATGAGACTCCTTAAAGAGGGGTATTTAAAGGTAACTTGAATGGGAATTCTATAGGGTATATTGACACCCTTTTAGATTAAGCTAAACCATAAGAAATCAAGGAAGTTACTTTGTAACCTTATGACATACTCTATTAATGAGATAATTTTAACAACCACTTTCAAAACATAGACAATATTTTTATAAGAAAAGCTAATTCTCATTAAGACTGGATGTATTCCATTAAACATAGAGAATGCACTGTGCATAAGGACGGAGCATCAAAGAACTACAAAGGCTGGCAGAAAAAGTTCAGTTAAGATTTCCTGCAATTATGAGAGTTATATGGAATAATAAAATGAACAATTTCAAAGGTAAGGAAGAAGTAGAAGAGCTAATTTATAGCATTCAAGCAAATTCAGCTTGTTAAAGGCAGCAGAAGTCATGGGTAGGGGAAGAGAGGCAGACATTGAGAGTATAACACATAAGAGGAAGACTGGTAGAGTAGAGGGCACAACTTGTGTAAATAGTTATATTGGAGGGTTTTCAAAGGGAGAAACAAAGTGGGTGGGGAACAAGTGGTAGAGAAATTGGAAAAAAGACTAAATAGTCCTCTAGCTCTAAATCCCATGCCAGTGACAGGTGCAGCCGGATGATTGCGATTCGCTTATCTAATACTAGCTCTGAACCTTAAGAAAATACATTTCTTGACCTGGAATGTGAACGGGCTATTAGTTGGAAGGAAGCAGAGATCTGTTTAAGAATACATAGTGAAGCCGACATAGTAGTCCTCCAAGAAACACACGTGACAAGGCCAGAATGCAACACTTTGTTCAACAAGGAAAGATGGGTTGAAAATGTGAGTAGTACAGGTCAGTTATGCTATGTCAAGGGTGTGGGTATTGTAATAATAAACTCAAGTACTGCAGTTTTAAACTCCAAAGAAGATGGCAGAGGATGATGAGCTTAGGCAAAATTGAAAATATACAACTTGCTATGGTTTGTGTCAGTTACTATGGTCTAAATGTAGATGACACTGAACCTTTGAGACACATTTTCTCTAAAAAGGTGGAACACAAGCTACCTATTATATTGTGGGACGATTTTAATACTTTTATGGAGGATGTGTTAGATAGCTCTTCTCTGAAAATATTTAACTGCTGAAATAATATTATACAAGATTTAGGGCTATGTGACATTTGGAGTGTCAGAGCAGAGTGAAGAGGGAAAACTTGCATCATAATAAGAAATCTGCCCACTATTCCAGAGTGAACACTGGTCCTTTGAGCTGATGTTAACGAAAACTTTTATGAATATTAAAAATTCTGGTGCACTTATCTGATCTTGCTTATATGCAAGAGTGTGGAAAGGACTAGGAATCCCTGCTAATTCATCTACTTCTATATGGGCATAGGTCGATGATGGTTAGCACAGGAGGGAATGGTACAATTGATTGAAGTAAAATGAGATGAATTCTTCAGGTTTATTGTGGCAAACTGTTCTAAAATTAAAGTATGGGGTACATATAAAGCATAAGAAGTATTATTGCCAAATGGTCAAGGAATGCAGTAGCAAAAATGTTTCACAAGAAGAAAGAGCACTGACACATAAATATAAATGTTACAATTATTGGTGCAACAACCGGATACTCTTTTGGACTTGGCAGCAGTTAAGACAGGGTTAGAAGACGTTACAAATGTTGTTAAGATACGACTAGAAGTAACATTTTAATAACGTGGTAAACGAGGAGACTTAAACCCTTTAAGTATGGGGAGAAAAGCGCTAAATGCTTAGCATGGAAACTCAGGACCAAGAGAAAACAAAACTACATCAAATGCATCCAAGATAATGGGCACAGGAAATACATATCTAAATGATTGAATATAATTTTCATAAAGTCTTTCAAGACTTGTATGAAGAAGATGACTTGTATGAAGAAGATATACAAATAGACTTTTTAAAGTTTACCAATTGGTTGAAATGACAGGCGGCTTCTCAGATCAGATTAAGATGAACAAAGAAGTATGTTACAAAAGATACCAAGGGCCTGATGTAGGTGGCAAATTCCGTTCGGAAACGGCCGAAATCGGGATGAAATGGATTCATCCAACCGGCAAAAGGAGGCATATACGGAGGGTAGTACGGCATTGGGTTGCCATGATAGAAAGGTGGTCTTTGCCATCTATTTCCGCGTCTCGGGCGTTGGAATCTGAAATTATTCCGACCCCTCCTTGGAGTCGATCCATCAGAGCTTGTGTCTGAGCCGTCTGACGAAGTACCCCCGTTGGAATCTGCGTCAGATCCGTGATTCGTAGCCACAAAGTCCTCTTTAGAATAAGGGTGCATTTTTTCTTGACTAAATTTTTTCAGTTCCTTTGCTAGTTTTTGAAGTTTATTTTGTGTCAAGTATTCTTGCATTTCTTCCATTTCTTTTGTGATTTCGTCCAGGCGTTTCTTGTACACTTGGGGATTTATATTCTTTTTTAGCTCGTTTTCGCACTCTTCTATTTCTTGTAGAAGGGCATCAGACAGCCTTTTAGCTGTTTTCACTATTAAGACTAAATAGTCTAGTGTACATGTGATTTACATGATCACATGTCCCTGCCAAAAACAATACATTGGCATGACCTGCCGCAAAGTCAAACTCCATATAGGAGAACACCGAAGCAATGTGAGGCTGAAAAAGAACACGACCAAACTATGTGCCCATTTTGTAGAAGCCGGTCACACGTGTGATGACCTGAAATGGACAGTTTTGGAAATGCTCGACTTCAAAGATCACAATGCTGAACAAGTCTTGTTTAACAAGGAACAGAGATGGGTTGACCGCTTGAGAACTGATGTGATAGGGATGAATGACCATATCCCCTGGCATCAGTTCAGCTAATTACACCTAGATACCCTACCAGTGAGTCCACCATCTTGGTATGTCAATTACATGTCCGATTAGTAGTCCTTTTTTAGTGTCTACAACCAGCATATAAGTGCCGCGAGCTCTGACCTACCATGAACCAGGGGCAGAGTCAGCACTAGGCACGAAATCCGGGCCGCATGGGTAAGAATGGCGTTTCCTGATTTTCCACACAGCAACCAAGGTAAGAACGCCTCTACTAATAACCTGAGACCCGCTGTTGTCTCCCCCAGAGTGAAACTCCTGGCGCGACTCCAAGTCCCTGTTGATGCCAAAAAACTCAATCATAAAGGTAAACTTAACTGAATGATTGGGTATCCTTCGGATACATGTATGACGAACACTGACTGCTGGATGTATGCTAGGGTCTTTAATAGCAGAGACATGAATATGATGCACTAATCCATGCTCTACTCCCACCCTGTCATCGTGTAAAGACTCCTGCATGATACCCGTCTCTAAGACATTGATAAACTAGACGGCGATTTGGCTGTTCCCACTCCCCGAAGTTCACTTGTACCTGTAACTTTCTCCACTTTTTTAACCTTTTCTGAGATTATCTCTACAACTAGAATAATCTGTTAATAGCATTAATGATGCTTTGTACATAATGTGTGCCCGACAGTGCCGCACCTCACACACTACCCAACTCACTATTTGTTGGTGTTCTTTTTGTCTTTGAATACAGCTTGGAAATTCCATGCCATCAGCATCCAATACCACGCAAATAGTGTGTGTATTTCCTTGTAATTTTGTTTCTTGTCCTTGTCCTGACGAAAGCTCCCCTGACCCTGTAGGGCCCCGAGAGCTGAAACATGTCGACACCTTTTTTGAATACGATATAGTAGTTCATTAACTCGACTACTCAATATCACAACGTTTTTTTAGCTTAGTGATTAGACTTTGTAAATAAAATTCACTCTCTTGATCTACTCACTATTTTTAACAGTTTTTTCTACCCACTTTTTATTTCTGGACACTTCTGTAAATACCAGAAGTAGCCTCTGGTGAGGCAGGCACCCTGCACGTTAATCGTTAACCCGATGACTATGCCATGACTCCTGAGGGGGCGGATAAAAGATATACCGCTACGACACGATTCCAGGAAGTCTATGAGGGTTCTCGATAAAAAACTATTTGGTTTTTTGCAGACACCAGTGTCCATTCTCCTTTTGATTACTAGTTACTCACGTAGGGGAACTGAATGGACTCCTTTTCCTCTTCCCTCCCTTTTTGATTACGAAAGTTCTTTATACAGCCTCCAAGCATCTGCCCTGCTATCATTTTATGCTTTTTAAAAAATCATTTTTATTGAGAATCGATGTAGCATAATAAGAAAGCAATATACAGGATTTCCATGAAACAGACAAGATACAATATAAACAAACCAAAAAAAACCAGAAGGTATGTAGAGGTCAGTTGTAGAATTATATAACTAGTATCTGATTGAATTAATTCTTGTAGATCATGAAGTAGTTAATGTTATTAATATAAATATTGATATGGGTATTGTAGACATAATGCCGGCTACCGCAAACAAAAAAGAAGAGGAAAAGAGAATATAGCGGATAAGAGCATTGCCGTAGTCATAATCCTGAAAATCAGTGAGTTTGCTACAATCTACTAGCACGCCAAGCAGCCACTGGTGCCCAGGTCTTCATCCCCAATTCACTTAATTTTTTACCCTTGAGTTCATACAGAGCCGCCTCCACATTATGTATTCCCAATAGTCTGGACAACCACATTTGAAATGTTGTGTCCTCAGTATCTTTCCAAGCTGCTGAAATTAAGATTCTAAGTACAGCTGTGGAAATAAAAATTAAAGCTTCAGTCTCGATATTTAATTTAAATTTGCTTTGGCATCCTATAATCATGAGTGTCGGAGACAAGGTTATTTGAGCATCCAGCAACCCTGACCAGAATGATTCAATCTCTGTTTTGATTGATTCTAATTTCTCACACTGATAAAACATATGGATAATATCAGCTGGACCTTTGCAGCATCTGGGGCAGTTTCTGTTCCCCCTCTTACCCCAATCATAAAGTTTAGAGGGGGTATAATAGAGATTAAATAATGTTTTGAAGTGCTGAGCTCTTAAATTGGAGGAGCATAGGAATGTTCTATCCATTGCAAGGGCTCTGCCCAGGTCAATGTCCGGATCCTCCAGTTTTGAAGCCCAGGCTGCCTCAGTTTTGCCCATATTGTCCTGGGATTCCTCCAAAAACAGCCTATACACACCGTTAATTCTAGGTTCGCCCCCCTTCAGATAATCCAATATCTTATACCTCTCCCTTAAGATGATGCGGGCCTTATTGATCTGATTGTGCTGACCACCTGAGCGTATTTATAGTCTTGTATACCCTGGAGGGAGTGCCTTTGTCTTAATTCTTCCAGAGTTCTACACTCATCCCTGACCATAACTTGCCCCGCTGTCAGGATACCCTGTCGCGCCCAGTGTCTCCAGGACCCATCATTACTTAGGTTCGGGAAGAGGCCCGAGTTCCAGAGTGGGGTGTGGTGATTATATTTGGAGATTGCCAGTGCTTTCTGAGCTGCTACCCAGACCCCCCATATCCCTTCGAGTGTCTTAAGTCTCGACTTACTGTAATATTTTCTTTCTGTTCTCCTTAATAAGACCCCAGTAGCCTCGCTGCCAAGTAGCAATTCAAAGATAGATGGGATCACATCTTGTCTACTCGGGGAGTTTGTGCTGCTTCCCGCTGGATTAAATAATATAGCCATCTGCGTAAGAAGACAAGACCAATGATAGTATCTGAGGTTTGGCACTCCCAAGCCCCCCCTTTCCTGAGGCAGAGACATGTATTTCATGGATCTTCTAACCTTTCCATATTGCCAATAAGGATGGTATTAAAAATAAAAGCACAGGGTCGAAACAATTGTGCTCCAGTGTCACGAGTTATGCTCAGGCCTGGTTGACCTTCACAAGGTGGTATCTTTTGTTAAGGGGTCAATTCCCTCTGGGGCACCAAGCCTGCTGTGGTTCCTAACACAACCAAGACACATCGACCCTCTTACCCCCGTGATGTAGTAAAAGAGAGTGGAATTGGGATTCAGCGGCCCCAACCCTGGGCCTTGGCGCTGGTACACCCATGACAGAGAAGCACTTACCTCCCCCCTTCAATAGAATCAAGGCATACTCGGGTCTGTGTGCACACATGCTCATTCAGAGACCGGCAAAACTCAATTTGCCGTTTTTTTGTTGTTTTGTTAAATAGTTTTTATTGATGTAATAATAAAATTACCATAGTTACAATTGAACATAAGATGAAACAATAAAATAATATAGTGTATGATATCAAATTGAGCTAAAATTTTCTTCTAGCTCAATTTGTAGTTTTAATGATTCCAAGATAAGGTTGGGAGATTGTCACAGTCTGGAGTCTGTGTTCCTGTGTACGGATGTTTTATAGGTAGTTGCTTGTCTTGAGGCCGCCCAGCCGCTGTCTCATCTCACTGCTTCTAGAATTGTTTACTCATTGGCACAGGAGCAAAGTGACCGGAGAGAGGGGGAGTCCGTGGACCCAAGGCTCAGCCGTCGGCCCACCTCAGCCCCTATTCAATGTCAGCAGGGGCCATTATCACAGTAAGCGCCCCGGGTGCAGCAAGAGTTTGAACCTGCCTTCTGGGACACTGTGGTATTCTAGAAGGGGCTGCAGACGCTTATGTGATCTCTTCTAGTGTTAGCGTGGTCTTAGGGAGGGGTCTTCGGTTGCATGGGGGTGTGGCCTCGTGCAAATAAGGAAACACCTCGCCTGGACACAATATTACAGACACAGGTGTAGTGTTAGAGCATCCGCACGTGCCAACTGAGCACCATTTGGAGGAGGCACCCGGTCGGTGCACGGCACTCGCCGTAGGCAACTCCTTGATCCGGGAAAGGGTTTCCCAGGGATCTGTTAGTCCTTCCCAGCAGGCAGGTGCAGTCACTCACTACATCCCCTGCAGCGTTATCTCTGCCCCTTTCACAAGGGCAGGTTGCAGCTTGCACATTTATAGGACAGTGCATGAGAGTGAAAGGCGGGCTGGGCTGTCTGTCCCTAGTAGGGCAAGATTGTGGCTGCACCCAGGACAAAGCATTTATTGTATAAGGTACACAACGTCAGTCTGCGCAGAAAGGTATAGCAGTGCTGCGGCGTAACTAGGCAGCGCTCTGTATGTAATAAATCTGAATCAGACCTCACACTCCTTGAGGCTTTCACTTTATACACAAACACTGACAAAGATCTCACGGACTTGAACACTGTCAACTTGGATCTTCCCGGTCAATCCAAGATTCCCTTAATGCCGCCTGACTCCAGTCATGCATTCCTCCTTCTTTAAAGTACTTATTATATATAACAAGATAAAAATACGTATTTCACTTTCAAGGAAGTCGAGTCAACCGTGCAGTCTCCATGGAGGAAATAGGTGGATAAACCATTCAGCTTTAAAGAGGTGGAAGCGTTTTATTTCTGCTGAATGGCTCTTAACCAATAGTAGAACTGCAAAGAAATTGGAAACTGTGGTGCCAGAACAGTTGAAGAACTTTACTAGTAGGACAGGATGGTCTAAGCTGATGATGGGTCCCTCTGTGATTCATGGCCCAGGCTGATAATGGTTCCCTCATTGATAGGATGCCCAAGGCCGATGATGGCTCCCTCAGTGTTGGGATTTCCCAATCTGATGATGGCTCCCTCAGTGGAAGGATGGTCCTGGCTGATGATAGTTGCATCAGTGACAGGATGGTCCAGCCTGATGAAGCCTTCCTCAGCGTTTGATGATGGCTACATCAGAGACGGGATTGTCCATTCTGATGATGGCTCCCTCAGTGATGGGATGGTCCAGACTGATGATGGCATCCTCAGTGATGGGATGGTCCAGACTGATGATGGCATCCTCAGTGATGGGATGGTCCAGACTGATGATGGCTCCCTCAGTGATGGGATGTTCCAGACAGATGATGGCTCCCTCAGAGAAGGGATGGTCCAGACTGATGATGACTTCCTCAGTGATGGGATGGTCCATTCTGATGATGGCTCCTTCAGTGATAGGATGGTCCATTCTGATGATGGCTCCCTCAGTGATGGGATGGTCCAGACTGATGATGGCTCCCTCAGTGATGGGATGGTCCAGACTGATGATGGCATCCTCAGTGATGGGATGGTCCAGACTGATGATGGCTCCCTCAGTGATGGGATGGTCCAGACTGATGATGGCTTCCTCAGTGATGGGATGGTCCAGACTAATGGTGGCCCTCTCAGTGATGGGATGGTCCAGACTGATGATGGCATCCTCAGTGATGGGATGGTCCAGACTGATGATGGCTCCCTCAGTGATGGGATGGTCCAGACTGATGATGGCTCCCTCAGTGATGGGATGGTCCAGACTGATGATGGCATCCTCAGTGATGGGATGGTCCAGACTGATGATGGCTTCCTCAGTGATGGGATGGTCCAGACTAATGATGGCTTCCTCAGTGATGGGATGGTCCAGACTAATGATGGCCCTCTCAGTGATGAGATGGTCCAGACTGATGATGGCATCCTCAGTGATGGGTTGATCCAGACTGATGATGGCTCCCTCAGTGATGGGATGGTCCAGACTGATGATGGCTCCCTCAGTGATGGGATGGTCCAGACTAATGATGGCTTCCTCAGTGATGGGATGGTCCAGACTGATGATGGCCCTCTCAGTGATGGGATGGTCCAGACTGATGATGGCATCCTCAGTGATGGGATGGTGATAGCTGTGAGCCCGTGCCTGAGGTGCATCATCAGAGCTGTGTGAATAACAACAGCTGTGAGCCCGTGCCTAAGGTGCATCAGAACTGTGTGATAACTGCGTCAGCCCCATGCGTGAGGTGCATCATCAGAGCTGTGTGAAGAATAACAGCTGTGAGCCCATGCGTGAAGTGCACCATCAGAGCTGTGTGAATAATAACTGTGGCAGCCCCGTGCGTGGGGTGCACCATCAGAGCTGTGTGAATAATAACTGTGGCAGCCCCGTGCGTGGGGTGCATCATCAGAGCTGTGTGAATAATAACTGCGGCAGCCCCGTGCGTGGGGTGCATCATCCTCATTGCTCAGGTCACCCAAATTCCTGCACTCTCTACCACACTGCTTTCAAAAACAGCATAATCTTGCACACACTCTCACTGCTCACCAAATCAAAGTTTGCTAAAAATGTTATGCACCGCATTGTCATACACAATGCCAATAACTCAAACTTTCATGCTGCGAGACCTATTGCATTGTAAATGCTTGTTATTTTATTTCAGAGAGTACATCGATCACACAATCCACATCATAGATATTTTATATATAAGCATGTGCATTCCGACACACCCAACTAATGAACCTGCAGCAAGTGCTTTAAATCATCGTTTGTGAGCCCAAAAATAGATATTACGTTTTTATTACTGCAATCTGGAACAGTAGGGCCTTTTTATACAAAATAGCATATTAATACATACTCACAAGACAAAACGAAATAAAGGACAAGGAAGAAATAGATATCAATTTACACCATAAACATTTTCTCTTAAAGTAATACTATTAATAACAGCTGTAATGTTTGCTCTGATTTCTGAATTGCCTTTCAAAGCTGAGCTGTGCATGCACTCTTGAGCCACACATACATAACTGTATGCAGTTTTCAGGAAAAAAAATGGGCTTGCTTGTCTTTTGGGTGCCTCGCCTTTCTGTGTTTAATGCATTAATTTTGAATCTTAATATACAAATATTTTGTCCACCGTCGGTAATCCAGAAAAAAAAGCCAGTCTTGCAAATCAACAACTCGGAAGCTTTTTGAAGGTAATGAATCTATGTGGTACAATTACAATTTCAATAAATGATTCATTCCATCGTTTAAATGATGTTTCTGAATGTGAAAATGCAAGTGCTAGGTCACATCACAGTTTCTTTTTGTACATCATTATAGTTACTCAAAGTTTCACATTGCTGGTTTTCTGTTCATGCTTAAATTCTAATTACTGTGCTGGCTGCTGAATCTAAACATAAAGAACCTTTTAATGGGATTCATCTGCATTGGTCATTGTGTGGGTGATCTATTTTATAATAAGCCATCATCTGTCAAGAGGACTCAATTCTGCACTGCTCGTGCACGTCTTAACAGCGAAGGCCCTTTAAATATACAGTACAAGCTGCACCAAAAAAAGGTGAAAAATTAAAGACTACTACTGAAGTAAGTGTTATCATGCACTGCATTTACCATGATGCATTGGAGCAAATTGAGTACTGGGATGTGAGGTAGTGTGCTCCAACCCATCTTCTGTACCCTAGAGGTAACGAGGGTGCTACAGGCACTAATGTAAGCAAGAACAGGCTATCTTTTTACCCCAGTTAGTTAGTAAAACACATCCATATTTGGGGTGCAATAGACCCTTAAAGCCACTTGCAACTCTTACTGTTCAGCACACATTGCCCTGCTGTGTTATCTTCAGTCAATTTGAGTACTGTCTTTAACAGCATTATCACATTAGATAAGGATGTTCTTGAAATGTGATGATAATTTATTGACTAGGAATATAATGCAAATTTTGACATTTCCAGAGTACACATGTATGTGCCACGATGTATTCACAGCCCTGCTCTTGTAATGCAAATGGCATAATGTGCCCTAAACAAAAGTCTTCATAGCAGTCAAAAAAAAACAGGCTGTGAGTTTGCTTCACAGAGGTAGGGTGCTTGCTTTCAGTTCTGCACCTACAACTAAGAGGCAGATTTACCACTTTTTTGCGCAGTGCAGCAGCCGCAAAGGCTGTGCTGCATGCAAACGACAGAGGAGAGAGCCAAATTTACTGAAATATGGCACTCTCCTCCCCTCTCTTTAGCGCTTGCGCTGAAATCAGCTGCCGTGCCCCACGGAGACACCTTTGGGAGAGAGGGGTGGGGGGAGAGTGAGCAGACCCAAAAAACCATTGAAGTGTGAAAAAGGCCGCTTTATTGGAACAGGTGCACATTTACAAATACACAAACTCGGCAACCGCCTCACAATCTAAACCACAACCCAAGTTTTTGTTCGTTTTTATTTCAAACCCCAAACCCCGCCCCCACCCCACACCCTCCATCACACCCGCCCCCACCCGTACATACCCAACACAAAAACCATACAAACCCCAATAACATTATAACATTATAACATCACCTAACAAATACAAAATATCACATCTCCGACTATAAACCAACTGATCATATCCCCCGACCCATATTCTCCGAACCCCACCTCAATCAGTCTAAAAAATCCCCTAACAAGATCCGATTACAACTAACGGGTCCAAACCTGGCCCAAAACTGCCAATCACATAGCAAAACCGCCACGCACCTGTCCCAAGCGACAAAAGAACAACGTCAAACCCCATGCACACATGTCCCAAACAGCAGCCAAAAAATAAATAAATAATCGAAAAAATCCCTTAAAAAGGGGAGGGAGGGAGGGACAAAAATTCTAAGCTCAACCGGCCACCAGGTCACCAAGCCTAAAATGGTGCCCGGAGCGAGGAGCCCCGCCCATTTATAGGGGACCGCACAATACAACTAAAAACCAGCCCAAAAGAGCCCAAATGGAATCTGCTAGAAGGAATACCCCCACCCAGATCTCCCAAACCGCCCGGGGGAGGAGACCTCCCAGGGGTCGGCTGCCCTCCCCCAAGCCCCCCTTGGGAGAGAGGGGTGGGGGGAGAGTGAGCAGACCCAAAAAACCATTGAAGTGTGAAAAAGGCCGCTTTATTGGAACAGGTGCACATTTACAAATACACAAACTCGGCAACCGCCTCACAATCTAAACCACAACCCAAGTTTTTGTTCGTTTTTATTTCAAACCCCAAACCCCGCCCCCACCCCACACCCTCCATCACACCTGCCCCCACCCGTACATACCCAACACAAAAACCATACAAACCCCAATAACATTATAACATTATAACATCACCTAACAAATACAAAATATCACATCTCCGACTATAAACCAACTGATCATATCCCCCGACCCATATTCTCCGAACCCCACCTCAATCAGTCTAAAAAATCCCCTAACAAGATCCGATTACAACTAACGGGTCCAAACCTGGCCCAAAACTGCCAATCACATAGCAAAACCGCCATCCAGAAAGCCGTGGGGTGAAAGACTGATAAGGAGAGAGCCCCACCTTTCTGCCCCCCCCACAGACCTAAAACAGGGGGGGGGGGAGGGGGGGGGGGTAGAAGGAAACCAGAAAAGAAAAAGATGAGACCCAAGCCTACAACACCGACGACCACTTATTCACCAACAAACTGTTGCACAGTCAGACAGCGAGATAAAACCTCCCGCAGCTCCAGCAGATATAAGTCCATTCCCATCCTGGACAAATGGACACCGTCCCCCCTAAAAAATTCCACCGCATCATATTTGATGTCACTATGGACGATGCGACCAAAACCCAAATCCCTGCAGAAACGGGAAACCTCCAGATTCACTTTCCTCCGAGATTTATCCACCGCCTTCGGTTTCACCGCATTCCTCCAAACCCTCCTTGGCACCATTTCAGTCCACAGGACATGACAACCCGACCACTGGCTATGCAATAAGGCCAAGTCCTTTTTAATCGCCCGAAGCAGGACAACCCCCTTGACAGAACCCAAGTCATTTTCACCCAAATGAAGAACCAGAACATCCGGGCAAACCCCCCCTACCAACCAAGAATTCAAGGCAGGGATCAGTTCCTTCCATAACATACCCCCCCTACCCTTCCAAACAACATTAAACAAACGATCATTGAAACCCAATGATGAACCAAAATAACTTTGACGAGCTTGCACTTGAGCTCTCTTAACAAAGGAATGGCCCACGATCCAAACTGTAATGAAAGCAGCCCGAGGACCAGCCACAGAACCTGAAAAAGAAAACAGAATCAGACAGGCAAAACAGATGAAGACGCCAGCTCTCCAGCAGCCTCATTACGAACATAGCGCCGAAAGCAATCAGAAGTCCAGCGCCCCAGACCCATGATTTCCTCCCTCGACCAGCCCCTGTGGAAGGCCTCCGTGGCAGCCCCAATCCGGAAGGAGTGAGTACCGTATAATGACCCATCTAAACCAATATGTCGCAGCGCTTTACGCAGGCCCATGCGCAGTTGATAATTCGTCACACATGAACCATTTAAATGTCGAAAAACTTGAAGGTCCAATGACCCACCCGACATTTTCTTCCAACAAAAAGCCCATCGTAAAGGGCACGTTTCCGGAGGGGACACCGCCTCCAACCAGACACCCTTACCCATACTCCTTTGATCCGTTTTGGAGTGGGAGAGCCAAATGTGGACCCCCTTTCCGATATTTGAACATCCCCCCACAGAAGGCCAGGAGAGGACTTGTTGCCAAGCAATTCAGACACACGAAAGGCTCCAAAAAAACATCCACACCATCAACGTGGCGAACAAACACGCTTCCACTCGGTCAAAACACACAGCCGGGAGAACAGATATCACCTGAAATAGCCTCTGCCACGACAAAGGGGATCGCAAAGTGCGAACAGCACCACTCTCTCTAGCCCACCCTTCCAACATTCTCCTACCCAACTCCCCAGCCGACGGAGAGTAACCCCACAAAAGCTTACCCATAAAAGAAACACCCGCCAGTTTGCCAGAAATAGTAATTCTAGACAACTTCTTATCCATTAGACACAAAATGAACTGAACCACATCCTCAGACCGTTGCCAATCCAGCTCCCGCCAACACGCACCCGACTCCAAAAACTCCTTCCAGGCTAACTCATACGCTGTCCTCGTGGAAGGAGCCAGGGAACCTAAAACCAGGTGAAGGACCCGGTGTTGCCTACCGTCCACAGGTGGTCTGGCATGGGAGTCGGCTCCTCGTCTGCCTCCAAAGCAAGCCCACGGAATCTCTCCCACTGTGAACGAGACAAAGCATCCGCAATGTCATTGTCCACTCCAGGAACGTGCAGGGCCCGAAAACAGAGATCATGTTTCAGACAACCCAACACAAACACTCGAAGGAGCTTCAAAATCTGGGGATCTCTGGCCGACTGTTTGTTAATTACCTGGACCACAGCCATGTTATCGATCCGGAAAAGAACCTTTTTGTGGGCCAAATCCGCACCCCACAGAGTGACAGCAACAACCACAGGGAAAAGTTCCAGAAAGGCAATACTTCTACCACCATTCTTCCATTGCACGGGCCACTGTTGGGCACACCACCTTCCTTGCCAGTATACACCAAAACCCTCACTTCCCGCGGCATCAGAGAAGATCTGTACATCCCAACACCAATCCACCTCCCAACACAAAGGCACACCATTGAAGGAATGTAAGAAGAAGACCCACATGCGTAAGTCCTCCTTCACCCCCGCGGACAGTCTCACCCTATGATGTGGAAGTGAATGACCAGACAAAGCTCTGCCCAACCTCCTATAGAAAGTCCTACCCGCCCGAACCACTCTG
Organism: Lissotriton vulgaris; assembly: GCF_964263255.1. Classification (NCBI taxonomy): domain Eukaryota; kingdom Metazoa; phylum Chordata; class Amphibia; order Caudata; family Salamandridae; genus Lissotriton; species Lissotriton vulgaris. The sequence continues at coordinate 281,940,539 of NC_141693.1, forward strand.
CAGGCAAAATTAAGGTGTCCCAGCAAAACTTGTATCTCTTTCACAAACACTTTCTCTTTTCCCAACATGGTTCCAACCAGTTCAAGCATTTTTTGTTTCTTGTCCAATGGAAGACGAGCTTGCATCAAATGAGAGTCAAGCTCGATCCCCAAAAAAGACATGGTCGCGCAAGGACCCATGGTCTTCTCAGGGGCCAATGGTACACCTAAATAACTCATCAATGATTGAAACGATGTGAGAGCCGCTTGGCAAACCAACGAATTGGCAACACCCACAAAGAAGAAATCGTCCAAGTATTGAGTGACTAGTTCATGGCCACTCTGTTTAGTAAACCACCATTGAAGAAACGTACTGAAAGTTTCAAACAACGCACAAGACATGGAACAGCCCATTGGCAACGCCTTGTCCATGTACCATTTTCCAAGAAAATGGATGCCCAGAAGACACCAGTCTTCAGGATGGACTGGAAGGAGCCGAAATGCGGATTTGATGTCGCATTTTGCCATCAGAGCATCAGGGCCCGCTGTGACAACCAGTTGCATAGCTACATCCACCGAAGAATAAGATACCGATGCAGCTTCGTTGTCAATGAAATCATTTACCGACCCACCTTCAGGCCATGATAGATGTTGAATGAGCCGGAACTGACCAGGCTCTTTCTTGGGGACCACACCAATAGGGGATACAATTAGGTTCACCAGAGGCCAATCATCAAACGGGCCCGCCATTCTTCCCTCACTCACTTCCTTGTCCAATTTTGACTGCACAATGGCAGGGTGTTCACTTGCCGACCTCAAATTCTTGGACCAACGTCTCAAACGTGGTCCCTCATACCCCAAACGAAACCCAACCTGGAAACCCAACAACAAGACTGACCGCAGCTCGGCAGGCTCGTAGTCCCGCAAAGCAGCGGCCAATCGAGTAACATTAACCGGTGTACGAGCCTTTGGGCCCAGCACCGGATGAAGACTTCCCTCCCCTGGGAGCTGGGGGTTGCTGTGGTGGCACAAAAGTTCCTGAACCCTGTTGGGAACCCTGGGGCCCTGATGTCCCAGGACCCCAGCAACGGGACAACGGATGGCTCTTCCTACCACATTGTGAACATTCGTGACGGAATTTACAGAACTGTCTAGTACAGGTCCCGCTATTAAAATCCCAACACGTGCCGGTAGGCGACTGGGTAGTAGAGTTGGCCCCCACCCCTCCCCGGGTGGAAACGGGACTGAAAGGGACGATATACTATAGGAAGACCACTGGCTGTAAAGATAGTTTTACCAGAGGCAGACGACCCCATCGTGTGCTGCCAAAGGTCAGAGTCCAACTCACCCCATTTCGCCTCGGGATCCCAAGCCATACGTGCCCTAAACTCCTCATCATATTGAGCCCAAGCATAATCATTCCTAGTCAGCTGAGCCTTACGGATAACATCCATGTACTTAAATAAGGACACGCAGCGCTCAGGGAACTTTTCGCAGTAGACGCTGGCATAAATTAAAAAGGCCGCCGTCCAATTTTCTATAGTCAAAGGTACTTTAGGGCGTTTTGCCAATTCAAACTCCTCCTCCTTGGAACCCTCTTTAGCACGGACCTCCCTGTGGAGCAATTTCAACAGTTCCACATACTCACCATTCCATATCCTTTCCTTTGTACTGAGCATCAAATGAGCCCCCAAAGGCTTCGTAACACCCATATACGGCAACTTTTTGATTTTTAGTTCCTTACTGTGAAGTACATTTTTAGTAGTGCCCAAACCAACAGTGGACGTGCCGCTATCCACCTTTTCACCTGTATTGAGATCATCCCCGTTTGTACCTACACCTTGATCTCTTACAACACGTCCTTTGTGTAATTTTCCATCTTTTTCAGTAGATATTAAATCTACACCCACACCAATAGACACCATATTTGGCCGCACGGCCTGAACCACAGTCTCACCTGGGCGTAAAAGAGGCGGTTGACTGGCTTCCCTCCTCCACTCTGTCTGTGCACTGTCGTCCGCCCTCCGAGGAGCCCTCACCGAGGGGCCGAGCACTCGTGGCCTTGACGATTCCGCACGACTCCGAACCACCTGATCCTGTAACATACTATGAGAAACATTAACATGCCCCCCCCAGACACCATCTCACGAACTTCTCCCTCTTCAGGGCTATCTTCATCATAATCTAAAATGAGCGAGTCCTCTAACTGAGGAGGGGCAGTGACAACCACCGAAGTCTGCCTTGACTCCACCGTGTTCGAACGACCATGGGCCTTACCAGCCCTCACTCTTGACCTAGGCGGGGAGGACGACTGAACTCGTCTATACATCCCCCCACCAGAACCACTGACAACCTGAAAACGTCCTGAAAAAGATAAACCAGCATTATAACCACCACGTGGCACGAGAGAGGTCGTACGTAACCCGCTCCCATGTACAACGCTGGATTCCACCACCGAGGCCGGGAAGGTCGCGCTGGACCCGGATGCACCGCCCATGTTGAAATCCCTCGTTGGGGCCATCGAGGTCGTAGTAAACCTGCGTGTGATGGCCGCGGCGGGAGCCCTCGATGGTATGGGACGTGCCGCGCCAGGCTCCACCCGCACTTCTCCTCGGCGTACCTGGGCTGCCTGCCGCCCTGCCAAGTCTGCTGCCGTAGGTCGAGCTTCCTCCTGCAAAGAAAAAGGCCGGACTGGTGTGCCGGGTCCCTTACTAAAACCAACTCTATGTGCAGAAGGCAAACCGCCAACAGTAAATCCACCACCCCTGCCAGACACCACAAAACTCCCAGAATCAACAGCACTTTTTCTTTTTAGAGCATCGCAAAGCCGAGGAGACGGAGGAAAAACCTCCTCATCCGAACTAACATCCAGCATAGCCTGATTAATCCGCGAAGCAGGCCCCTGAGCAGCCAAATCCTGAACCCCCGAACCATCAAAAGAACCCCGAGGGGCAGGCCCCGAAACCACTCTCATACCAGGACACTGAAAATCCCCTGCCAACCTATAAAAAGAACCTTCTCCAACCTCATGTTGCCGAACAAAACCCTCTCCACTCCCGACCCCCCCGAGGGGAAGGTCTCCTACCACATCCAACGGGCGGCAACTCCCCACTGAACCGCCTGCACCACACAAATCCCTTCCAGGTAAAGGAACGTCAGTCCGCCCAGCACCCTCCCCCAAACCCATCTGGGCCCATTCCCCCTCCCCCAAAGAACTGCAACCTACGGACACAGCTTCCCCTCCGACAGATCCCGAGGGAGAAAACAATAACGGACTATTCAGATCCCTCCCCACAGACCGTACAAGCACACCAGGGCCCTCAGGCCTGACCACTCCATGACCCGATACCAAAGGACGCGCGATGGACACACCTACCGCACCACCGTCAACCGTTACTGGGACCTGAACCACATGGTGGCGAATAACGCTCAAAGGAGCGACCACCTCCTGTATGTCCTGACCCGAAGCACCCCGTAACGGCTGCTGCACCACAGGAACCACATCCAAAATGGCCTCCGCCCGCACCATCTCTGTGACGTCAGCCCCCACCCCCGCGGAGGCCGAAGCCAAACGCCGCGTGCAACCACGTTGCCTGGAAGCACGACGGCCCCGCAAAACGGGAGCAGAAGCCGCTCTTTCCCGCAAACCCACATTAGAAACCTCCCCCTCCACAGAAGGAAAACCACCTTCCCCAACCACTTCCACGAACGAGGCATCCAAAGAAACAGCCGGATCCGAAGAACCAGAATCACTCCCACGGCGGGCCCTAGAACCCGCCCGCCGAGACCTGGAACGACCCCGTTCACTTACCCCGTCCTGCCTCCGGCGTTTCGGAGAGTAACATGCTGCCACCACAGCCGACACCCTCGCAGAGGCCTCCCGCTGGGGGCGCGGGGTCTCGGTCTGACCCCGGTCGCCAATGACCAGGTCCAAACGCCCCGCCTCGCTAAGCAGGCGAATAGCCTCCAACACTCGGTAATCTTCACCAGACATGATATCGAATCAGAATAGCTACAAGGAATAAGAACAAACTACCAAAGTACTGACAAAAATTCTAAGCTCAAGCGGCCACCAGGTCACCAAGCCTAAAATGGTGCCCGGAGCGAGGAGCCCCGCCCATTTATAGGGGACCGCACAATACAACTAAAAACCAGCCCAAAAGAGCCCAAATGGAATCTGCTAGAAGGAATACCCCCACCCAGATCTCCCAAACCGCCCGGGGGAGGAGACTTCCCAGGGGTCGGCTGCCCTCCCCCAAGCCCCCCTTGCGCCATGGTCTCCATGAGTCTAGCATAGGTTTTGTACTGGAAGGGTACCCTTCCAGAACAAAATAGTATGCATAAACTGACAAACCATTTCCCTCTTTGTAAGTGTGCTGTACAGTGCAGACCATGTACAAAGTCGGAAAAGGAAGGAGAAATCAAAGCATTGCTCATTCCTTGCGTCTACTTCAAAAGGGCATTATTTTCTCAGTCTGAACCCTGTCTACTTTATTTAGTAAATTGGGCTTAGCGTGAGAAATCTTGGGTGGTTGCATGGGAATGCCCATTTTCCACCCATGGTATGCCCCCTTGGTGCTAAGTAAGGCAAAGCGGCGCTATGTGCTGCTTTGCGCTACTTTAACGTTATTTCCAACAAGTTTAGCGCTGGAAAGTAAAATGAGAAAAAAAAGATTTTGTGCCGTTTTGCATCACTTTTGTAACGGCATAAAATCTGAGTAAGTCTCCCCCTAATTGTTGGGAGTTGTGTTAATGAAGTTGGTTCAATTCTCAACACACACTGTGAAAAACACAGTGCTGCAAACATAGTGCCTCATCACGACGAGTGTCCCAGAGGAGGTTGAGGTGTTTACAACCCTATTCGAGTCGTCGTCCCCCCCCCCCACCCCCCCAGCAAAAAAAATGGAATTTCATGCGAAACTGGTGCTTTTTGCATGAATTTACCTGGAATTGTTCTCCGAAGTCGACTTTACCAGATTTGACCTCTTGAAATCTTCCAGAGGTGAAATATTGGGGTGCGGTACTGTTGGTGTCCATGGAGAGTAAGGGACATTGCCAGTTCACTCAATAACTTGTTATATGTTTTCTTACATTGTCACGTGGCATCGCTACACTGTAAAATACCAGCTATGAGTCTGCCCGGATCAGTGGTACCCGTATTATTGATACCTCTCTAATCAGACCGTGCCAGAATTCGGATGTATAAATATTCAAAACCATTAGATTGTTTATTTAAAAAACTGTCTGGCCCAATTTCCTGGGTATCCTGTTCCATTCCCCTAGAATTCAAGCACCCCTACTTTATCTCGGGGAAAGCCTCCCGCCCGAGTGTGGGGAATGAAAGCATAAAAGAACGAGCAGCCATTTGATGGCGCTGCCTGCGCTCTTCCTGCAGTCATTTCCTGAGGCGCGGCCTCCTCCCCGGTCCCCTTCCAACACTTCACCCCATGTGGTTAGGTTATTAAACGGCTTTATCCCCGCACAATGAAAAGTGCTTTCCTGGCATTTCCCTTTCATCTACCCTTCCATTCTCTCTGCCCTTGCAGGTAGCTTTTTAGGGGGCAATGGGGGCCCAAGCATCCCACAGAGACCGAGAGAAGGAATTGCTTCAGATCTCAGCATGGCTGGGGGCGGCGGGGAGTGGAATTGTCTTTCTCCTAAGTAAAAACAGTACCTGTAACCTCTGGCAGGGTCCCTGCCCTGGGGTAAGACGACCCCTTTTGCTCTTAAATCCGCAGAACGTGTGGCCCTAAAATAAATATATTTGTATTCTCCTCTGGAATCTTCTTCCATCCGGGTACTCCTCCGTGTTATTATTACAAATACTGAACATTCGAAGGTACCAGAAATAGGATTCGGCCATCTCTAGCTATGACTCATCGGTCTGTTAGCCAATGGGGAGAGGCCCTCTCGGACTGGTGACCTAACCTGAAGTGAGAGGCTCTACTACTTACGATATACTTGTACTAGCACGAATCTAGCCGAAAATTTGGACTAATACTACTTCATGATAACGTTTTCTTTAAAGCGGTGCGGCTTCTGCTCTTTACTAAACTCCAGCATGATTGGGGCAGTCCTGATGTCTGCAGGTGTGCTGAGAACCACCAGAGATGCTGAGCTGTCAGCCAGACAAGGGAGAGCGCCGGTCGTAATGTATTTGTAAATGATGCAGCAGTTTTGAAGATGATGGTGGCCAGCAAAGGGAGCCATTATAGTTCAATCACAGAGCGCACAGCTCCAGGTAGACTTGGCTACAGGAGATTTCCCAATACATGTGGCTGCCTGAGCTGACATCAGTTCTTACATTAGCTCCTGACATACACCACTGTCAGTAGAAAAGGAACAGAAAAGAGAGAGGCCAGGAAATGTAAGAGGTGACCAAAAGCAAGTAGCTAAGAAGCAAGAGGATGAGGAGAGCAAGATGGTACACATGCACATGTCAGTTTTCAAATGTAGTGCTTCATGTTGGCCTTGATCTACATCTAAGCGCTCTGAGTTATGACAAGTAATTGCAAGTAAGAACTGAGGACTTCACGTACGGCACACGCATGAATTGCTCAGTAACACAAACCTTCTCTCATTTAGAGCTTGCAGGGCCGTCAGAAAAGCGGTGCTTTAAATGTTTTACCATATAGATCATATTTTCGTTACTATTTAAAGTGATGCAGCAATAGTGCAGAGAAAATGTGGTAATAGCACGTGAAAGGACAGCAAAGATGTCCGAACTCGACGCCTTTAAATGCGGAAAGCGAAGAGAAACTGTTCTGCACATGACCCCCCGTTGAATGCAGAATTCAATACATTACTTCAATTAGTGAACACACCAACACTATTACTAGTTTGTGGAATTAAGACACATTTTAAGAGAGACTCTGAACGACGCTTCTGTATAGAGGTGGGGAAAGGAGTTGGCCCAACAGCTAGGGCGGTCGACCTTAAATCTGGGGAACCGGGTTCGAGTCTCGGCAAGAATGGGCCACATTCTGCTAGTCTGGGCAAATCAATGAATCTCCCGTGAATGCGTCCGCATGTAACACAACTGGTGCTCGTGGAAAAGCGCTCTGATGCCTTCAGGTCAAATTCATGCTATATAAAACTCTGTAAAAAACAAGCATTTGCAACGCAAAAGGTCTGCATTAGGATAGTTTGAGCTATTGGTCTTGTAAATGACACATTTTTTATTTATGTGTTGGTTTTGAAAATAGCGAAATTAATAGCTATGTCATTTACAATGCCAATAGTTTTAACTTTCGCAAATGTGACACCTATAGCATTTGTAATGCAATATGTGTTGTATTTACATGACTTCGATGAATTGATATTACAAATAACAATGGCTTTTAATTTTTTAAATAATTAATACTTAAATAAAAGTTATTGTAATTTATAATGGCAATAGCTTAAACGTTTGTAAATAACTTTTGTGAAGATTATGTTCAGTGTATTTTATTGTGACGAAAATCCAAGAACTGAAGTGAAATATTAACATCTTTTTGTGACATTTGTAATAAAGCTTCAAACATTGAGAGAACATATTTGAACCAGTTGTTGTTGAATGGTTGCACAGATTGATGCTGTGGTAGTGCTGAGTGATGTTGTGGCGACGAGTGATGCTGTGGTGTTCAGTGATGCTATGGTAGCGTATAGTGATGTTGTGGTGCCCCTGAGTGATGCTGTGGTGGTGCTGAGCGACCGCGATTTAGCACGAAACCTGTCAACCTACAAGTTTATCCATTGGGGGAATGCTACACACCTAGCTACAAAGGCCATTATACCCCTCACAGCAGCACCACCTTCTTGGTTTTTAAAAATGACAGAGGGACTTCCTTTTCAATAAATTCACTTACTACCCGTCCAGTCATTTTTTTAACTTCACATTATGACTTTATTGCCACTCACCCCGAGCACCAACACAGCTTTATCAAAAGATCTCTGACAAAGTGACCCTTCAGGAGACCTGTATGGTATTGCAGTGCTGGCCCGACGTTGAGTAACAGCCCAATGATGAAGCATGACATCCTTCGGGGTGTGTGAGGGCATCAGGATCAGGACACACTGTCCCCCACAGAGTAGTAGGATAACCAGAGTTCCTTTCCCTTACTTTCTCTCTCTTCTGATCGGAACAATGATTCTCATTGGTTGTAAGGTTCTCCTCTGGAGCACAAGTCACTGGACATTTTTGTAGCTTCCTGTGTGCCCCCTCTCTTTAATTTTGTGTAATGGTGAAGGCAGGTAACAGGTTGATGACTGGCACTCAGAACCACAATCCCTGCAACACAGAAATAAAGAAACACACCAAAATGTGATTATTTAAATTAAAGACCCAACTTTTGGCTTTAAGTGGGCCGTTTCCGTCCAGGTCTCTGAACCGGTAGAAATTAATAATGGGTGCTGAAACTGGTCCTTAATGGCCCTTATATTCATGGTGACAGAGCACTTGTCTCTTTGTAAAGTCGTCAACGATATTTCCCCATTAGTCGTATGGACCTTTGTTGGTTGACCTGAAGTACTGTAAGGGAGAGGAGATCAATGATACATTTCTAGCTTGTGAAGCAATTGTGAAGTCACAATAAAGACCAGGAATCGCCAAATATGGTTAAAGGAATTTTATTTTGGATTTCCAATCAATCCAGTATATAAACAAACCAAAAATAACTTCACATGATACAGCATTACAGCAGATAAGTTCAAATATCTCAGTAGAATGAGTCATAATAAAATGAGATACAGAATAGTGGCAGCCACAACTATAAAAGAAACAAATTAAAGCAAGCAGGTGTTCCATAAAGAAACTTCCATTCTCTCTTCTAAACATGAATCGACTACAGGGATATTTACCTAGGGTCTCTATTTCTGGAGCATGGAAGGGTCAGCATTGTTGGACTTCAGTGGAAGTCCTTGAAAAGGGAATTCGGTGATTAGCTTAAAGCTTCACACTTGCAAGGATAAGGCAAGCAGAGAGCTCTGTACCTTTCAAAGCCTATAGGAAATCCGCCTTCTCTAACTGTGAGAACACCAAATTAAAGTAACAGGAGATTCGGAAACATCCTATCGCCTTTCACACCACCAGGAACCAACCAACTCATAACTCGAGAAAGCATTTTCAACATAGCTTCAGTTAACCATCACATAGAATCTTGGACTGTAATTCTCAACCTTGAATATATCTGAGTCCTAGTACATGAAGAACTGAAGGCCTCTTTCAACCGTCTAGTTTTCCACATTCGATGCCAAGTTCTTCTCTCCAAGAATCACTATCAGCAGGGGCGGCTCTAGGCTCATGGTGGCCCTGGGCAGGGAGCGTAGGTAGGGGCCCCGGAAGAGGGGGTCCGGGCGGGGCGGAGCGCGGAGGCCAGTGAAGAGGGGGGAGTCAGGGTGTTTGGAAGTGGAACAGAGCCGGGGGCTGCCAAATCCCTGCCAGGGGCCGCCACGCAAATATGTATCCATCCTCAGAAGAATATTATATTAAGGATATATAGTGGCGTGGTGGCCCCTGGGGTTTGGAGGCCCCGTGCAGGTGCACACCTTCACATGCCTAAGGCCGCCCCTGCTATCAGCAGTTTAATACAATCAATAAGCCTTTCTCTAACTAACGAGAATCATGATAATGCACCTGCAAAGAAAGAAAGAATATGGTGGGAAGATTAAATGCCTTTCAATTGAGGCCTGTAGTCAGGCTAAGTTAGCTGAGCCATTAATATGAAATTGAATACATGATTGTACATACACAAGTGTAACTATAAGAATAAATGTAAATCGTGAGTAAAAGTACATGAATACATGTTCCAGCTGAACAGTAGTGCACATGTATATAAATCTCTAATCCCTAAAATTATTACATTTCATTAATACATTCAAATGCTAGACATGGTGTGAATGAAGTTAGGGCATACAGTGAATATAATATCAAATATGAGTATATATTTTCAAAATTGTGACGTATAAGGGTGGAAACTACATTGCGCTGCTCCAGTGTCCTTCACTCTACTGGCACAAACACTGACCATTTTCTGAAAACAGAATGTATAAAACATCAGGACAATCAATGTCAGCAATTTAGTTTAGGTTTATATGTCATATGTTTTACTTAATCTTTTATTCCCTTAGAGTGTTAGCTCTTTCTAGGATGTTGTTTTTTCTGCATTTTTTTCTTGAGGCATATTACTCTTGTACAGCACATACTTTAAACTGTGTCGCCTCAAGGTGGTCATAACAGGCCATGATTAAGAGCTCTAGAGTAGAGGCTGAAGGCAGTGCAACCTCACGGTGACACTCAGTGGATTAAAAAGGTGTTCAGAATACATGGTCATCTAATCTTTGGCCTCTGTACAGAGCAATTGTCACCTATCCCAGACGTAATTGTGTTCTGTGCAAGTGTGTGTGAAGGAAGAACACAGTTCACAAAAATATTCACAAGCTCATTGAGACACCAACATACCTATCCAGGGGTAGAGTTTGGGAATCACAGAAATGTTGTTTACCTGCTTAAACCACACCCTTATAGGCCACACTTCTTTTTGAGACCCCCCCTCTTTTTTCATCCCCTGAAATGACATGGCAAAACTCTCTAATTTAGCAAGTATCAACCTCAAATTGACATAAAATTCAATGACAAATACTCAAAGATAACAAATCCCTCCTAACTGGAAGTGAAAAACAACAACAATTAAGGGATTGGGTCACCTCTAAAACAAGATACCTCTCTATGTGCTGTGTTGGAGCAGGCAGCCCACTGGAGCTGACACCACCATCGACCCATCCAGATTTGCCTGAACTCCACTCCAAGGCCTATTAGGTGGATGAATATGGCCATGGAACGAGGGGTTCTAGAGTTGCTAAATATTTCCTGGGTGAAGTCCCAGTGCACAAAGACTGTTATCCCGGTGTGAGCCCCTCTCTATTCCATCTTCTATATAGGAGAATGAAACTCTTTTCTGAGTCAGTGTGTGCTAGGATAATGTTCTGCAGGGTGAGTAGCAGAGCATCAGTTCCCTTATAGTCTCATACATCCACTTCAGAATTGGCAATGGGCCAAGGACACACTGTCACTGTATACAAGATGGCTTGGAATCCTCACCTTGGGAAGTGTCTGTCAAAGGGCGCTTAGTTCCTTACAAAGGAGACCAAGGATGCACAGGGTTTGACTCTAGGCAGATCCCATGTCAAATCCCACTGATTACTTTTGGAAGGAGGATAATATCCATGCACCAACTAACCAGCTTCCAAATAGCCATTACTGAACTGCAAAGTCTCACCGTGTCAGTCTCCGATTTGGCAACAAGTTTCTCAATACACTACAAAAAGCTATGGAGATGACTTCAGTGCACATTAGCGTGTCACAGAAAGAAGTGTAGGAGTCAGGTAAATTATCTAACAGAAAGTTGAACTTGACAACATCAGCCTCCCAACATTGGTTGCAGGCCCACTAACCTCTCTTTCAAAGTGAATGTCAACTTGAAACAGTCATCAAAAGATCACTTTGGGTAACCAGATGTCCTAGCAAAAAATATCATCAAAGCCAAATGCTTACTATTGTAGATCACAAAGTGGCCAGATTGCTGCATGCGTGCAATGACCGTAACCAAAGCCCTGGGGGATAGAAAATAGGGCGAACACGGAAAATACTCAAAACACGAATTGCATTCTAAAAGGCCTTTTGTCCAATATCCCACTGAAGCCATGATGAGGTCTGGAAGCACGTGGCAAGAAGATTCCATGACTCCGCTAGGAGCTGCATCTTCTTCCTTGATGTCATTCTGTGAAAAGATCAGTGGTCCTGCACCTTACAAAGAAAAAAAAATAGTTGTATTTTTCATCCCACCTGGAACATGTCATGCCCTGAACCTGACATTACCCACGGAGAAAGTAAAACCAGCACACAACTGTGAATATTTCTATAAATATGCCTCACCAAGCCGGAAACAAACCCTTCTTTTTCAAAACTCAATACACCGGAGAGCGTGCAGCGGCAGCATATGCAAGATGGCCGCCACCTGAAGAGCTCTGTGACAATGAGCTACACTCGGAGATAAAGGAAGCCTTTTTCCTCAGCGCTACCGAATGCAAAGGATGTTTTTGTGCGTCGGAAGTGGCAGTGATTGATGAGGAAAGTTTTCCGATCGAAAACGGTTCATTTGGCACTTTCATTTCACCTTCACTCTGCTTCGCCTCAGTGCTTCCTTACAACGAAGCTGCCATTTTGTGAATTTCTGACGCCGGAATTAGTACGGCCGCAATGCAACTTTTTTGTCTCTCTGCACCTATAATCCATTAAGGCCTGAATTTATAGTCTATTCTACGAAAGGAGAGTAACTCTATATTACAATTTTGCCATTTATACTTCCACCTTTGTTCAGGACTATGATTCCTCTTCAGTCTACACATGAAAACTTCTTTTTGGTTCTAACTGTGTTAGTGAACTGAAGAGTCACAACTCTATTGGTTATATAAAGCCTCCTAAATAAAGTCATGTTTGCGCAATCCCTTCTGAGCACTGTATAATTGCGTGCAGGCTCTGACGCTGCAGAGTAATGCCTTCATAGTGTCATGCTGCTTCTGGTTTGAGGTCAAATTCATCACAGCATTCGTTCTAGGCGGTAGCACTTCAGTTATTCAAAAGAAAATTCTCATTGACTGTAATATTTGCTACCTTGGAGTCTTCTTTTTACTTTAGGTGATGATATCCAGCTACGTTTTACACAGTATTTTACCATGGATTCTTCACACTCAAATAAGCCTCATGGGTCTGTGGGGCCACTTCTGGTGGTTGTAAGGACTCAGCTGTAAACACCAGCAAGTGTCCCAAGAAAGATCCATCCTCTCCATCAAAGTCACCGCTTCCCCTCACGCTAGAAGACATTATCGATGAACGGCGTCTTATTCCACCTTTTATGACGGATACCACTGCTACTCTTCAGAGAATTGAGGAGACATGGTCTGGCCTGGATTCGAGACTTTCAAATGTTGAACAAAAATTGAGTGATGCACAGGATGTTGTTGCCAGAGTTGTTAGTCTGACTTAAGAAGTTACTCAACTTAAGAAGACTGCAGAGGATTTGTAAAACCGCAATGGATGCAACAACCTACACAGTTATGGAATGCCAGAAGGTTCTGAAGGTTCAAATGTGATTTCATTCTTGAAAACTCAAGTCCTGCAGATCCTTGGTCTCCCAAAGTCTACAAACTTCAATATCCAAAGAGCGCTTAGATTAGGACCTCAGAATGCCTCTTCTTCAACTAAACCAAGAGGTATTATTGCCTACTTTCTACTATATTCTGACCTCATGGCGATTCTCAACCCTTCCAAACAATACAAGAAGATGCTTTAGTCCGGCCATAAGGTCCTCTTCAGTCAAGATGTCTCCAAGTCAACTGCCAACCAGCGAAAGGAATTTCTCGACCTCAGACCAGCATTGAGATCTATGAATGCCCGCTATGGTCTTATTCATCCCTGCTTTTTCAAAGGGACTTATAAAGACTAAGGGGCAGATTTACAAGTCCCTTGCGACACTTTTACGCCGCCGTAGTGTCACTTTTGTGATGCGTCACGTTGCGACTTATTTACAACGTGATGCATCTAGGCAGATGCGTCACGTTGTAAAGCCCTGCGCCACATGAAACCTGCATCAGGTTTCATGTGGGCGTTCTGTCACAGGGTGGGCGTTCCCTCGCAGGAAAGCCCTGTAAAACTGACGCAGTAAAATCAAGATTTCACTGAGTCCGTTTTACGATGCTGCTGCGTCAAATCCTTACGCCAGCTTCGAGCAGGCGTAAGGAGTGACACACAACGTTGAGTATAGGTGGCCCCTGTGCATTTCAGGAGTTGCGTCGTGCTTGCAACGCGACTCCAGCAATGCGCCGCCCATACGCCACAAGATGCGTCACGCATCTTCCCTTCCTTGCACCATGGTGCGCCGCATTGTAAATGCGGCGCATCTGTGGTGGCGGAAGGAGACGCATCTGTTCTGGCGCATCCCTGCTGATTTGCAGAGATGCGCCAGAACATGTAAATATGCCCCAGACCTTTTTCCTTTGATGATCCAGCTGACCTTCGGAAAGTTTACACATGTTCTTAAAGGAGAACCTTAATTGTTATGTTATTTGTTCTCTTTACTGCTCCTTAGGTTTTTAATATGTAGTGTGCAAATCTCAATTGTTTTCTTCTTTGTTTCCACCCATGTTTCTTAGGTCCTCCTTGTGTAGAGTTGCTGCCGATGTTCATACCCACGTTGCCCTTACGTTTGTAATGTTTGATTCATTCCGCTGTATTTTTCCCTATTGTCTGGGAAGTTCCCTTCCTTTTTAGGGCTCGCCTATTAATATCCCGCAGGGATATAATAGGCGAGCCCTATAGGGGCTAAACTGAGAGCTAAACTAAGCTCTCAAAAGCAAAGCGGATTTCCAGAAGTGCACGTCCTCGTGCACGAGTTTGCCCGAGCCTTCCAGCAGCATTTCTCCTCCCCTTACCATTTGCTCCTGTCTCCGAGAGCTTCAAAGGGATCTGCTTCCCTGCCCACAGCTTCACACTTCACGGCCGCCAGGCCGTGACTCGCATTTCTCCTTCCTTCGTGCCCAGCCTCCCTCCCACCGCTGCCTTGAAGGCTTTTCCCACATGCAGGAGACAAGGAGAACACGTTTTCCACACATAACTTCTGCAGTACGCAAATGGCATGATGTCAAGAGCGGGAAATCACTGATATAGAGCCAATATGCAACCAGTATTGAGAACAAACGGCAGAGAGTTTAATTAATTAATGTCCCCTCTCTGAGCAGAGGCAGCATGCTGCTGCTTTTCACACTCACTCTGGTGCAGGGGATCAACAGAGGACCAGTAATTACATTCCGTTCTTTGCGGTTTGCGCATACCTTCAGGCTCTCTTTAAAATCGTCTGACAGTGTCTTGTGCTTTTTGTGTCAGATGTGTTCTGCATGCAATAACGGATGTATTGTGGTAAAGGTACATAAAAATGGGCTATTGAGAATGAATGGCTATGGCCAGCCATGGCAGTTGACAGTCGAACTTCTAAAATAGTTGCTACCTGTCACGTCTCATTATTGCACGCAACCGCATGCTGCTTTTTTCTGCATTTTTTTGGGGTCCAAAAAATATTTATTGATCTGGACTGCAAGGTTGATGCGAACCTGTGGCCGTATGTTGAAAAGCTGTGCTGGCTCAAAACAGAAACCAGCGCATGTTTTTACATCAGAGGCATCCAAAGCTCATACACAAAATTCGTAATTTTTCCGAGTTAATAAATAAACTTTAGAC
The DNA here is from genome assembly GCF_964263255.1 of Lissotriton vulgaris. Taxonomy (NCBI): domain Eukaryota; kingdom Metazoa; phylum Chordata; class Amphibia; order Caudata; family Salamandridae; genus Lissotriton; species Lissotriton vulgaris. The sequence continues at coordinate 281,955,785 of NC_141693.1, forward strand.
AGAGAAAGTCGGAAAGAGCGATCCGCGATTGCCTCTCCCTGTTTCCGACTTGTTCTCCCTACATTTCAAGCATTGAGTTGGATAAATTCCGAAACATACGTATGAACTTAG